>NC_091282.1:705526602-708046602 GCF_032444005.1 Ranitomeya imitator | reverse complement strand
ACCTTCTCTGCTGTGAAGTGGAGAGAATGGGGATTTCTCTCTAAGGAGCTCTCATTGCTGCAAGCCCTCCTGTGTCTCCTCTGTATACAGGTACTTTCCTCAGTCCAGTCTGAGATACACAGAGAAGACATGGGCAGGTTGGTAATTGATTATCTAAATATCTATCTATCTATCTATCTATCTATCTATCTATCTATCTATCTATCTATCTATCTATCTTTCTATCTATCTATCTATCTATCTATCTATCTATCTATCTATCTATCTATCCCATATCTATCTATCTATCTATCTATCTATCCCATATCTATCTATCTATCTATCTATCTATCTATCTATCTATCTATCTATCTATCTATCTATCTATCTATCTATCCCATATCTATCTATCTTATATCTATCTATTATCTATCTATTATCTATCTATCTATCTATCTATCTATCTCCTATCTATCTATCTATCTATCTATCTATCTATCTATCTATCTATCTATCTATCCCATATCTATCTATCCCATATCTATCTATCTATCTATCTATCTATCTATCTATCTATCTATCTATCTATCTATCTATCTATCTATCTATCTATCTATCTAGCCCATTATCTATCCATCTATCTATCTATCTATCTATCTATCTATCTATCTATCTATCTATCTATCTATCTATCTATTATCTATCCCATATCTATCTTGAAATAGGAAATGGAATATCACATTTAACAAATGCAAGATGGGTGCAAACGCCTTCCAAACAAAATATCTAGATTTTGTCAAAGTATATAAAAACGAAGATATAAAAGAAAGGCAGGCAGCACTCCTACAGTTACCAAAGCAGAAGAAGGACTTTATTTAGCCCATGTGACTAAATAAAGACCTTCTTTGGTATCTATAGGAGAGCTGCCTGCCTTTTTTAATTTTGATCTATTTTATCTCTCCCTCTCCTAGCTTATTTCTAGCTCACAGCTGATCTATCTATCATCTATCTATCTATCTATCTATCCATATATCTATCTATCTATCTAGTCATTATCTATCTATCATCTATTATCTCTCTCTATCTATCTATTATCTATCTATTGTATCTATCTATTTATCTATCTATCAATCATCTATCTATTATCTATCTATCTATCTATCTATCTATCTATCTGTCTGTCTGTCTGTCTGTCTGTCTGTCTGTCTGTCTAGTCTCTTTTCATATCTTGCTGTAGTGTATTATGTATTCTGCCCCTTACATGCACAGTCAATCACACGTTTTCTTGCACATTTCTATAATGTGCTGGAATGATTTTCTTACCAGGGGATGTACAGTCCTCTATATTGCCTGGCTATGTCTATCACATCTGTGCATGTGAGAAGTTTGTCGTCACTTTGTCAGAGATGCCACGGACTCTTCCTTAACAATAATGTCGACCTCGCAATAACAAATCCGAGAACCTTCTTGCCAATCTCTACTTTCTTTCTATTTTATTATTTGATATGAAAATGAAAAGGAGGAGAATGTATAACTCTGCATAAAGAAAGTCTAAATAAAGAAGGAGAATGGGAATTTTAGAAGAATAGGAATATTCCTCAGGTGCAGTGAATAGCTCTGTGCGCTGTGTGAATTGTCGTCTCCAGTCTGCAAGGAAATGCAGTGATTGGACCTTCTGAGAATATTGGGAACATGGAACAAGACAGGGCCAACAGTGAGCTCGGTGTGGGGAAATCGCAATTAGCGACACGTAATTACGCTTTACAACGTATGACAATTGCACCGATGATAATAATAATAATAATGTGCAACATTGTCTTGTCTAGCTAACAGTAATAGATAGATAGTCATGTATTTAAATATATATAATCAATCTCTAAAAACAGCAATACAGAAATATGTATATATATATATATATATATATATATATATATATTTATATATATATATACACACATATTTATATATATATATATATATATATATATATATATATATATATATATATATGTTATCTAATGTATATAGGTCATATATAAAATAAAATGAAGTATTACATTTCTTACTACCTAGATGTCCAGTGGTGTGTTGTAGAATGATAATTTCCTTAAAGTAAGTAAAATATATTTGGCAAATATAAGTTTCTTTCTCTCTATTACTGGTTTGATAGAATGATAATAGTAATAATAATAATAAAATAAAAAAATATATTTTAGGTGCACCATATCTCCAGACTGCCTTTCCTTATGTTGCAGGTGGTATTGTACTTCCTTGTAGTTAAATGGAATTTCTTCAGTAGCTCCTGACTCCACACTATCCACACTTAAGATGCTGAACATTGGACAACTTTGTCAATCTCTTGGTGCCAGGCTGAATCAAATCACCCTGTGTCAGAAAGGAAGCACCCTGATAAATTGTTGTACCTAGCACCCATTTTCTAATCTATTTTTAATGTTACATTTTTATAAGGACTCAGATTCATTCATGCCAGTTGCAGTATAGTATCAGGGGCGGTTATATCACCCAGTATATGACTGTAAATAACATACAGGTTTTATAAAGAGCAGCAGAAGACAAGTATAGGACACTAATAACATTTTAATTTGGTTATTGTTTATTGGTAATCCTATAGACATAAAATTGTAATCCATCAGGCTTTTTATTAATTCAATTAATTGAGAATTGTTAGAAAGTGCAAAAGTTCACATACCTACAGCAGCCATTTACACTGTCAGTTCAATTTCCTGTAACTATTTGATACTTGTGGATCCATTTTCAGCACATACATTGAAGCATCATTTTTTCACCATTTTTTAACTTGAAGAAATTATGCAGCTCTCTCTTTATATACATATTAACTTCGGTAATGTAGACTTTGTGGAAAAATAAGGATCCAGGTCCACAAAGACATCAGTGGATATGCAAAATACACAGACATATATAAATAAAGTATTATGCACTCTTGGATATACACAAAAAAGTGCACACAAATAAATGATAATACAGTATACATACAATATAAGATACACACACATAGATGTATATACATAGATATAAACACTCATACACAGACGTACACGTATGCAGACACAGATACATACATCTATGCATATGTAAACAGGCACACAACCACAGGCTTACAAGGACACAGTGCTACACATGTAGTCACTAGAAAATGTCATCAGAATTGTTTCAAGTAAAAAATAATTTTTTGGAGGGTAGAAATAGGAAATAGGATCTTAAATTTTAAGGAATTTAAATAAAAAAAAATTTAAATTGGTAAAAAATAAATATTGATTATTTTTGTTGATAGTTAATACAATTTTAATACATTTGGAATTTGTTAATAATGTTTCACTGTTAGAACCATTATCACCGTCAAATATCAGTATGGTAGGGATTCTTTACTGTAAGAGTATGTTTACATCTGCTGATCAGCAGTACTAAACCGCCGCCATTTAATAAAGTTGGCGTGAATCTGTTCGCACGACCCAGTACATCAGCCATATCACTGAGTCGTGAAAACCACCTTTTATCTGTCGGCATCCACGGCTCTTGTTTTGATTAGCTATCCTGGCACAATGTCACATGTGCGTCAGGCTGCAGTGATGAAGTCACATGATGTTGGCTGCACAAAAGAAGAGCAGTGGATGCAGTTGGGTAAGAGGCAATTCTCATGGCTCCTGTCCAGCGGCCACAGATTATAGATGTGGCCAATGGCACAAGTTCTGCACATGGATTCTGACCAACTCAACCAATCAGCTACTTGTTTGCTAATCAGCAGTGATTAAATAACCTGCTTACACAGGTAGACCGCTCTTAACGTGCGCACAGAATGGTCAGTAAGGCCAGGATCACACATGCGAGAAATATGTCCGAGTCTCGCATGGTAATACCCGGCATTGCCGCCGTCACTCAGGAGCGGAGCGTGAGGCAGCATAGCAATACATGGAGCCGCACGCTCCACTCCAGAGAGATGGCAGCAATGCCGGGTATTACCATGCGAGACTCGGACGTATTTCTCTCATGTGTGATCCCGGCCTAAGGTTAGCTTCACACTAGCATTCTGCAGGACTGCGGACGGCAGCCTTCTTCTTCCGTGAAGCCCTGCCCACTGCCGCGCCTCTTCCTTCAGCTCCACCTACGTTTGCATGCGTCATTTTGATGCTGCGCTGACCTACATCCATCACAACGTGTTAGGATTTTGTTGTGGTCAGCGCAGCGTCAAGACGACGCATACGGAGTCATTCGCATACACCATGTTCCAAATTATTATGCAAATTATATTTTTCTCGGATTTTCCTAAATGGTAGGGGTAAATGACAGTCAGTCTAATAAAAGTCATCACCCGTTAGAGTATACATCAAATTTTATTGAAGAAACCTCCCAATGATAACAGTATAATCTCCAAAATAAATAAAAACTCAAAATGCACTGTTCCAAATTATTAGGCACAGTAGAATTTCTAAACATTTGATATGTTTTAAAGAACTGAAAATGCTCACTTGTGGAATTTGTAGCATTAGGAGGTCACATTCACTGAACAAAAAAGCTATTTAACTCCAAAACCTCCTAACAGGCCAAGTTACATGTTAACATAGGACCCCTTCTTTGATATCACCTTCACAATTCTTGCATCCATTGAACTTGTGAGTTTTTGGAGAGTTTCTGATTGTATTTCTTTGCATGAAGTCAGAATAGCCTCCCAGAGCTGCTGTTTTGATGTGAACTGCCTCCCACCCTCATAGATCTTGTGCTGGATGGTACTCCAAAGGTTCTCTATAGGGTTGAGGTCAGGCGAAGATGGTGGCCACACCATGAATTTATCTCTTTTATGCCCATAGCAGCCAATGACTCAGAGGTATTCTTTGCAGCATGAGATGGGGCATTGTCATGCATGAGGATGATTTTGCTCCTGAAGGCATGTTTCTACTTTTTATACCATGGAAGAAAGTTGTCAGTCAGAAACGCTATTTACTTTACAGAGGTCATTTTCACACCTTCAGGAACCTTAAGGGGCCCTACCAGCTGTTTTCCCATGATTCCGGCCCCAAACATGACACCTCCACCTCCTTGCTGACATCGCAGCCTTCTTGGGACATGATGGCAATCCACCAACCATCCACTATTCCATCCATCTGGACCATCCAGGGTTGCTCGACAGTCATCAGTACAGAAGACTGTTTGAAAATTAGTCTTCATGTATGTCTGGGCCCACTGCAACTGTTACTGCTTGTGAACACTGGTTAGGGGTGGCCTAATAGTAGGTTTATGAACCAAAGCAAGCCTTTGAAGGATCCTACACCTTGAGGTTCGAGGGACTGTTTGCTGGTTTGTAATGGCTTTTTAGCAGCTGCTCTCTTAGTCCGATGAACTTACCTGGCAGAAACCTTCCTCATTACGCCTTTATCAGCACAAACACGTCTGTACTCAGATTCAGCCACAAATCTCTTAACAGTACGATGATCACGCTTAAGTTTTCGGGAAATATCTAATGTTTTCATTGCACTATTTGCTGCTTTTTGGCAGCAGAGAGATCCTTTTTCTTTCCCATATTACTTGAAAACTGTGGCCTGCTTAATAATGTGGAACATCATTTTTAAGTAGTTTAATTAGGCAGGCACGGCTGGCACTCAGGCAGGCGGGCACGGCTGGCACCCTGACAGGCGGGCACGGCTGGCATTCTGGCAGGCAGGCGGGCACGGCTGGCACTCTGGGAGGAGGGCATGGCTGGAACTCTGGCAGATGGGCACGGCTGGCACTCTGGCAGGCTGGCACGGCTGGCATTCTGGTAGGAAGGCGAACACAGCTGGCACTCTGGCAGGCAGGTGGGTACGGCTGGCACTCTGGCAGGCAGGTGGGCACGGCTGGCACTCTGGCAGGTAGACACCCTGGAACTCTGGCAGGCGGGCACAGCTGGCACTCTTGCAGGCGGGCACGGCTGGCACTCTGGCAGGTGGGCACAGCTGGCACTCTGGCATGTGGACACGACTGGCATTCTAGCAGGCAGGGACAGCTGGCACTCTGGCAGGTGGCCATGGCTGGCAGGGGCAGGCGAGCACGGCAGGCACTCTGGCAGGCATGCACGGCTGGCACTCTGGCAGGCAGGCACAGCTGGCACTCAGGCAGGCAGGTATGGCTGGCACTTTGGCAGACAGGCAGGTATGGCTGGCACTCTGGCAGCCGGACATGGCTGGCACTCTGGCAGGGAGGCAGGCATGGCTGGCACTCTGGCAGGCAGGCGGGCACGGCTGGCACTCTGGCAGGCAAGCGGGCATGGAACAGACTGGAGGAATCGATGCTGTAACGGGTAGGGCAGGAACACAGGCAGGTACGAATAGGGATCTGTTAGGAATCAGTTTAGACTGGAGGGACAAGAACTGCTTCAGGAGACATGGGAAAACAGGCAGGTATGAGTGGGATAAGGGAACGGGTAGTAACCAGTACAGACTGGAGGGACAAAGAGCCATGGGGTGCAGGGCGAGAGCAGAGCCACAGGATTCGGAGAGCAGAGCCACAGGACGCAGGGAGCAGAGTGGAGCCACAGGACGCAGGGAGCAGAGTGGAGCCACAGGACGCAGGGAGCAGAGTGGAGCCACAGGACGCAGGGAGCAGAGCGGAGCCACAGGACGTGGGGAGCAGAGCAGAGCTGCTGGATGCGGAGAGCAGAGCAGAGATGCAGGATGCGGAGAGCAGAGCAGAGCCACTGGACAAGGAGAGCAAAGCAGAGCTACAGGATGCAGAGAGCAGAGCAGAGCCGCAAGATGTGAAGAGCAGTGCCGCAGGATGCGGAGAACAGAGCAGAGCCACAGGATGCGGGGAGCAGAGCAGAGCAGAGCTGCAGGTACCGCAAAACAGAGCAGAGCTGCAGGATGCATAGAGCAGAGCAGAAGGAGTAGATACTAGGATACACACGACTGAGTAGGGAAGGCAACAAACAAGGATACAAACAGGTACAGGTATAGGGCAGAGTTCAGACAAGGACAGACATGTGAACAAGGCTTTAGGCCTGGGTATGCAGCCCCCAGGATAGCAGAAAAGAGACACAAGATTGCAGATATGGGCCTGGGTATGCAGCCCCAGAATGGCGGAAAACAGGGCAGGACCTGGCAACTCAGCAGCAAGACACTAACTGAGAGAGTTCGTTGCTCAGGCATCTCCCAATGGGTGGAGATGCCTTAAGTACCTGATGCCTCTTGGCATTTGGCTGGGCACACCTTAGGAAGGTGCACACTGTCTCTATAAGAGTCAGATAGTGCCGGCGCCGCCACCCCAAGCACACAGCCAGGAAGTATGCAAACAGCAGGCAGGAGACATGAAGTTCACAGCATGGAGCAGGCAGAGGACAGAACTCATAGCATGGCATGGAGGGGTAAGTAGTAGTGTATCTGCTTGATGAGAGATGGAAAACCATGCTGTGATGCCGACATAGATGTTACAAAATGCAGATTTTGCTGGAATGGTTTGCGGGTGTCATGTCTCATTGGCAGAGCACCTGAGGTGCAGAACAGCAGAATCCTCTATATGTAACTCCATTTTGCAAACTGCACCCCTCAGTGAATACATCTAATGATGCAGATAGGATATTGACACAACAAATGTGTCACAGAATTTTATACCATTGGGCAATAATTACATTTTATCACGAAAATACTGTTTTAGTCCCAGATTTTTCATTTTCACAAGGTGAAATGGGTAAAAAGGCCCCATAATCTGTTACCCCACATAAGTAGGGTTCGGGAAGGAAAGAGCACTGTTTGACTTTTGCAAGGCTAATTTTTCTAGAATAGTTTGTGTACTCTATTTGCAGAATCCCTGCCCTGATGTGCCTAAACAGTGGAAACCTCCTTCCAGTGACTCCTAATTGAAATTTACACTTTGGAAATTCATGTACCGGTATAGTGACGATTTTGACTCTATGGATGTTTTCCAGAAACAAATGCGCAGTGGAAGTTGCAGAGTACAAATTGCAAATATGCCATTGTAGTGCCCAATACATTGCAATGCCAAGTACATTGTAGAACCCATACAATGTGCCCAGCTTGTGCTTCTGGAGCCACACACCCATAAATTAAGTGGCCTCTCCTCACTACATTAATGTCAAACATGTGGATGCTAACTGTGGTTTAGGCACATTGTGCAACTCAGGAGGAGGAGGCATTTGGATTTTGGAGCTCAGATTCTGCTGGATTTCTTTTGATGCGAGTCAGAGCCCTTGTGCTACCAGTAACTTGAAAACCCCCTATATTTCTGTTAACAGATGATGGACCTGAAGAGGGACTTGTTTTTTTTTCTGGGTTGAGTTGAAGCTTTTATTGGTGTCTTTTTAGGGTACAGAACATTTTGTATCAGTTCACATTTACCATGTGCGCAACGCTCAGATTCAGATGAAAGCCCTGAGGGATCCATTCTCTATAATGACGTAGCAGTGTTACTCCGCACTCCCTTTGGCCTCTATTCAGTAGTGTCCAGCTTTTCAGAGGTACATAAAACGTTGGCTGACCATGCTTTTGTGCACACCTAAAAAGACATCTAAAAAAACGGACACCACTAGATCATAGGCCAGACAAAGTCCACATTGTCTCTATCTGCCTTATTATAGGGAATCTTTCCCCAGAGGTTCCATCTGAGTCATGTATTTCAGAGATTTACTCAGAAACCCCTGTGTAAGCGCTCAGCGCAGTGATAAATGTGAGCTGAGCCCTACTGCAATCTTTGGGAGGCAGAATGAAAAAATCAACAGCAGGTCAAGGTTTTATTTATTTTTTACACTGTTTATAAGTGATTAGGCAACTTTATTCTTCAAGTCGCTGCATTTACAGCGATGAAAGATTTATATTGATTTTTTTATATTTGGCTACTATAAAAACTAAAAAATGTTTTTCTTTTACAAAAAAAGTTTTTTGCATCTCTTATTTTGAGAGCTATCATGTTTCTACATTTCTGCTGACATAGTCAAGTGAGGTCTTTTTTTTGCGGGATTTGTTGACGTTTTTATTGGTACCATTTTCAGGCACATACTATTTTTTGTTCGCTTTCTATTCCAATTTTAGTGAAAAAACAGCAAATTAGCAATTGGTTTGTTTTTCTTTCATGCTGTTCGCTGTGTGGTAAATTGATATGGCAGCTTTATTCTTTGGTCAGTATGATTACAGCGATGAAACATTTAGATTTTTTTATGTTTTGGCGCTTTTACATATTGAAAACAATTACAGTGGGTACGGAAAGTATTCAGACCCTTTTAAATTTTTCACTCTTTGTTTCATTGCAGCCATTTGGTAAATTCAAAAAAGTTCATTGTATTCTCTTTAATGTACACTCTGCACCCCATCTTGACTGAAAAAAAACAAAAATGTAGTATTTTTTGCAAATTTATTAAAAAAGAAAAACTGAAATATCACATGGTCATAAGTATTCAGACCCTTTGCTCAGTATTGAGTAGACGTACCCATCTGGATTTGGGGATCCTCTGCCATTCTTCCTTGCAGATCCTCTCCAGTTCCGTCAGGTTGGATGATGAACATTGGTGGACAGCCATTTTCAGGTCTCTCCAGAGATGTTCAATTGGGTTTAGATCAGAGCTCTGGCTGGGCCAGTTAAGAATGGTCACAGAGTAGTTCTGAAGCCACTCCTTTGTTATTTTAGCTGTGTGCTTAGGGTCATTGTCTTGTTGGAAGGTGAACCTTCAGCCAAGTCTGAGGCCCAGAGCACTCTGGAATAGGTTTTCATCCAGGATATCTCTGTACATGGCCGCATTCATGTTTCCTTCAGTGGCAACCAGTCGTCCTGTCCCTGCAGCTGAAAAACACCCCATAGCATGATGCTGCCACCACCATGTGTCACTGTTGGGATTATATTGGACAGGTGATGAGCAGTGCCTGGTTTTCTCCACACATACCACTTAAAATTATCACCAAAAGGTCTTTCTTCATCTCATCAGACCAGAGAATCTTATTTCTCATAGTCTGGGAGTTCTTCATGTGTTTTTTAGCAAACTCTATGCGGGCTTTCATATGTCTTACACTGAGGAGAGGCTTCCGTCTGGCCACTCTGTCATAATGGACCGATTGGTGGAGGGTTGCAGTGATAGTTGACTTTGTGGAACTTTCTCCCATCTCCCTACTCCATCTCTGGAGCTCAGCCACAGTGATCTTGGGGTTCTTCTTTACCTCTTTAACCAAGGCTGTTCTCCCATGATTGCTCAGTTTGGCTGGACGGTCAGGTCTAGGAAGACTTCTGGTGGTTCCAAACTTCTTCCAGTTAAGGATTATGGAGGCCACTGTACTGTACTAAGGAACATTGAGTACTGCAGAAATTCTGTTGTAATCTTAGCCAGATCTGTGCCTTGCCACAATTCTGTCTCTGAGCTCCTTGGTTAGTTCCTTTGACCTCATGATTCTCATTTAGTCTTACATGCTCTGTGAGCTGTCTATACCCGTGTGTGCCTTTCCAAATCAAGTCCTATCAGTTTAATTAAATACAGCTGGCCTCCAATGAAGCAGTAGAACCATCTAAAGGGGGATCACAAGGAAATGGACAGCATGTGACTTATATATGAGTGTCTGAGCAAATGGTCTGAATACTTATGACCATGTGATATTTAAGTTTTTCTTTTTTATTAAATTTGCAAACATTTCTACATTTCTGTTTTTGTTTCAGTCAAGAAGGGGTGCAGAGTGTACATTAATGAGAAAAAAATGAACTTTTTTGAATTTACCAAATGGCTGCAGTGAAACAAAGAGTGAAAAATTTAAAGGGGTCTGAATACTTCCCGTACGCACTGTATATAAAAAAAATAGCTTTTTTTGCATCACTTTATTCTGAGAATTATACCATAATTTTTTTTTATTTTTCTGCTTTATGGCGGCTTCTTTTTTGCAGGACAATATGACGTTTTCAGCGGTACCATTTTATTTCCATTCCATTTGATAGCGTTGTATTCCACTTTTTTCCCCAGCATTTTTATGATAAAGCATAGTTATTTGTCGCATTTTTTTTATTTTCGGTGTTCACTGAAGGGGCTAACTAGTGTGACAGCTTTATTGATCAGGTTGTTCTGGATGTGACAATCCAAGATATATGTACTTTCTTTTGTTTATTGTTGTTTTTACATAAATATACACATTTATTGGAATAATATCTTTTTCATTTCTTTGTTCTTTGTTTTATAATTAAAAAATATATATTTTTACAATTTTTTTTAAACATTTTGTTTTACATTTTTATTTAGTCACTCTATGAAACTTTAACTTTTATTACTCTGATCGCTATTATAATGCATTGCAGTGCACCAGCACTGCAATTCATTATATCTGTCAGTTTAGGGTATGTGCACACGTTGCAGATGTGCCTGTGGAATTTTCTGCTCAGATTCTGCATCTCATGGCAGAAAGCGCAGGTAAAAATCCACGCAGATTTTATGCGCTTTTGATGCAGATTTTCATGTGTTTTTTTAATGCGGATTTGTATGCATTTTTGTAGGCTAAATAAAGATCTATTATTTAACAAACAAAAAAAAAAAGAATTGTGATGTCATTTCCTTGTCCAACCTCTTCTTTTACATACTCCATTGAAGAATAATGTTTACACACACATATAGATCTATCTATCTATCTATCTATCTATCTATCTATCTATCTATCTATCTATCTATCTATCGATAGATAGATAGATATATCGATAGATAGATATATCAGTAGATATATCTATAGATAGATAGATCGATATATCTATAAATAGATAGATCTATAGATAGATATATCTATAGATAGGTAGATATATCTATAGATAGATATATCGATATCTATAGATATAGCTATCTATCTATCTATAGATATATCTATCCATCTATCTATAGATATATCTATCTATCCATCTATCTATAGATATATCTATAGATAGAATAATAGATAGATAGATATATCTATAGGTAGATGGATAGATATATCTATAGGTAGATGGATAGATATATCTATAGATAGATGATAGATAGATATATCTATAGATAGATGGATAGATATATCTACAGATAGATGGATGTATAGATAGATATATCTATAGATAGATGGATAGATATATCTATAGATAGATGGACAGATATATCTATAGATAGATGAATAGACAGCTATATCTACCAATAGATAGATATATAGATAGATGGATTGATATATGGATAGATATATCTATAGATAGATAGATAATACCAAGCCCAATGCAGAGTAATAAACATAGTAAAATGGTACATAAAGAGTTAAATAAAGACGCACACACACACAAAATTTGCATTAGGCCGGAGTCACATTTGCGAGAAACTCGCACGAGTCTCTCGCATCAATACCCGGCACTGCCGCCGACACCGGACCGGAGCGTTCAGATATATAGAAATACATGCAGCCACACACTGCGGTCCCAAGTATCTGTGGCAGTGCCGGGTATTGATGCAAGAGACTCGTGTGAGTTTCTCGCAAGTGTGACCCCAGTCTTAAACACAATATCTGTTTAATTTTTAAAAAAAAATTGGGAAAAAATAAATGGCTCCCACGCAATTTTCTGCCCCAGAGAGGGAAAGCCAGTGACTAATGTTTATAGCCCTAGAAAGGAGTTAATACCCATGGATCTTCCCAGGCTATGAATATCAGCCCGCAGCTGTATAATTAGCCTTTACTGGCTATTAAAATAGGGGGAGGGGGAACCCCCAAAAAACGACGTGAGATCCTCCTATAATTAATAGCCAGAAAAGGCTAAGCAGACAGCTGTGGCCTGATATTCATAGCCTAGGAAGGGACCACAGTTATTGGCCCCCTGGCTACAAACACCAGCTCTCAGCCACCCCAGAAATGGCACATCTCTAAGATGTACCAATTCCGGCACTTAGCCTCTCTCTTCCCATTGCCCTGTAGTGGTGGCATATGGGGTAATATTTGTGGAGTTGATGTCACCTTTAAATTGTAAGATGACATCAAGCCGGCTTAGTAATGGAGAGGCGTCAATAAGACGCCTATCCGTTACTAATCCTGTGTAGATGTTAAACGGTTAAATAAGCACACAGTAAGAATAAAGTATTTTAATTAAATAAAACACTAAACATTTTTCCCATCTTTATTGTGCGCCTAATTCCTCGAATCCTTCGATCTCCTGCAAAAAAATTAAAATAATAAACCAACACAAATACTCCCTGTTCTGACGTAATCCATTTAATAACAAGTGTCCCACGATGATCTCCCCTATAGAGTAGTCACACCAGGAGATGTGACAGCCCTATAGGCCTCCCACGATGCACTGACTGGAGGTAATGGCTCCTGCAGTGCATCACTGAAGAGGTTGTCTGAGTTCAGGCTCTCACTTTATGGCAACGCTGCATGAGAATTTTGCCATGCAGCGGTGCCACAAGTGACAGCGACCTCTGACGGTGGAGTGATACAGTGCGGGAGGATACCTGCCGTCATTGTATCACCAGAGGCCCTGGAGAGCGGTGACATCCACCGATGTGGCAGCTCTGCATGGGAGATCATCGTGGGACACTCATTATTAAATGGATTACGTCGGTAAAGGGAGTATACTGTTGGTTTATTTTTATTTTTTACAGGTGATGTAGGGCGTCGGGGATTAGCTGTATGGTGAGTATCTACTGTATATGTATGTACTGTATGTATAAGTATGTACTGTATGTCTATATGTATGTACTGTATGTGTGTATGTGGTTTTTTTTACACTTACACAGTAGCCGGATGATGGGACTACTGCTGTTCCATCATCGGCTAGCTGTCACTGTAGCAGGCATAGCCAGATGGGACACACTCACACAGCCCTGTACACACCTGCAGACCCCGGCACACACACACAGACACACACAAACACCCGCACACAGATACGCACATCTTCTCCACACACAGTCTCCGCCCGCACACATAGTCTCTGCCCACACTCCGCCCACACACTCTTCCTCCTCCCCATCTGCAGCGTTTCTCGCACTCAACTCTGCAGCAAGACTTTAACTGAATCAATGGAAGTCAATGGGTGCAGAAATGCTGCAGATCCGCAAAAAGAATTGACATGCTGTGGAAAATAAAACGCTGCAAATCCGCGCAAATCCATTGACTAACATTGCTTGTGCACTACACTGCAGACTTGATGCAATTCCGCATATCCAAAAACACTGCGGAAATGCATCGAAATCCGCAACGTGTGCACAAAGCCTTACACTGACAGAAGCCTCCTAGACCATGCTACAGGCATGGTCTAAGCAGGCCTCCATAGCTGACAGATCAGGAGGTTATCTCATGCTGTCACGGCAATCAATGGGTCGCTATGATAAAGTTGCGGTGGTGTGGATAAGATGAGTGAGGGGGACCCCTCTTGATAGCCGTGACGTACTGGTATGTGGGAACACACAGAAAAATATAATGTACCAAGACATCTAATGCCAGGAAAAGGTTAAGTGGGCTGTTTGGCCTCAGGCTACAAGGCTTCTGTCACTGTTTGTGACTGCATACTTGTGAACATACAGTGGGTATGGAAATTATTCATACCCCTTTAAATTTTTCACTCTTTATTTCATTGTAGTCATTTGGTAAATTCAAAAAAGTTCATTTTTTCTCATTAATGTACAATCTGCACCCCATCTTGACTGAAAAAAGCAGAAATGTAGTAATTTTTGCAAATTTAATAAAAAAAGAAAAACTAAAATATCACATGGTCATAAGTATTCAGGCCCTTTGCTCAGACACACATATTTAAATCACATGCTGTCCATTTCCTTGTGATCCTCCTTGGGATGGTTCTACTCCTTCATTGGAGTCCAGCTGTGTTTAATTAAACTGATAGGACTTGATATGGAAAGGCACACACCTGTCTATATAAGACCTCACAGCTCACAGTGCATGTCAGACCAAATGAGAATCATGAGATCAAAGGAACTGGCCAAGGAGCTCAGAGACAGAAATGTGACAAGGCACAGATCTGGCCAAGGTTTGAAAAGAATTTCTGCAGTACTCAAGGTTCCTAAGAGCACAGTGGCCTCCATAATCCTTAAATGGAAGAAGTTTGGGACCACCAGAAGTCTTCCTAGACCTGGATGTCCAGCCAAACTGAGCAATTGTGGGAAAAGAGCCTTTGTGAGAGAGGTAAAGAAGACCCCAAAGATCACTGTGGCTGAGCTCCAGAGATGCAGTAGGGAGATGAGAGAAAGTTCCACAAAGTCAACTATCACTGCAGCCCATCACCAGGTGGGCCTTTATAGCAGAGTAGCCTGACGGAAGCCTCTCCTCAGTGCAAGACATATGAAAGCCCGCATAGAGTTTGATACAAAAACACACAAAGGACTCCCAAACTATGAGAAATAAGATTCTCTGGTCTGATGAAACAAAGATAGACCTTTTTGGTGATAATTTTAAGCGGTATGTGTGGAGAACACCAGGCACTGCTCATCACCTACCCAATACAATCCCAACAGTGAAACGTGGTGGCAGCATCATGCTATGTGGGTGTTTATCAGCTGCAAGGACAGGACGAATGGTTGTCACTGAAGGAAACATGAATGCGGCCAAGTACAGAGATATCCTGGATAAAAACCTCTTCCAGAGTGCTATGGACCTCAGATTTGGCCGAAGGTTCACCTTCCAACAATACAATGACCCTAAGCACACAGCTAAAATAACAAAGGAGTGGCTTGAGTACAGCTCTGTGACCATTCTTGACTGGCCCAGCCAGAGCCCTGACCTAAACCCAATTGAGCCTGTCTGGAGAGACCTGAAAATGGCTGTCCACCAACGTTCACCATCCAACCTGATGGAACTGGATAGGATCTGCAAGAAAGAATGGCAGAAGATCCCCAAATCCAGGAGTGAAAAACTTGTTGCATCATTCCCAAGAAGACTCATGGCTGTAGTAGCTCAAAGGGGTGCTCCTACTCAATACTGAGCAAAGGGTCTGAATACTTATGACCATGTGATATTTCAGTTTTTCTTTTTTAATAAATTTGTAAAAAATTCTACATTTCTGGGTTGTTTTCAGTCAAGATGAGGTGCAGAGTGTACATTAATGAGGAAAAAATTAACTTTTTGAATTTACCAAATGGCTGCAATGAAACAAAGAGTGAAAATGTAAAGGGGTCTGAATACTTTCTGTAACCACTGTACATGCTGTGAGGATCTGCATACTTCCAGCCACAGTCCGACCTCACTCAATTCACTTGTATTGAGCGATGCCACGCTCATCTAGTTGCCACGTGACCACATGTATGCAGATCACTTACTTGCGCTCCTGGCAACTGCACTGGAGAATTCTCAAAGCGTGCAGTGTGCACAATGTGAAGATTCACAAGCTTGCAGTGACATAGAGTGACTGTAGATTTGTAGCCTGAGGCCGGACAACCTCTTTAAGTTCAGACATTAAATTGCAGACTAGCCACTCATTTGTACAACTAGAGAGACAGTTTTCTTCTCTGTGAAGCAGAGCACTTTTGCATATTTTTTCCCTGGGCGCATTGCCCTACTGATTTCATATAGCTGTCCATCCTGAGGGCTAAGGCTGTGTGCACACGCTGCGGATTTTGCTGCGGATCCGCAGCAGTTTTCCCAAAGTTTACAGTACCATGTAAACCTAAGGGGAAAAAAAACCGCAGTGCACATGCTGAGGAAAATGCCGCGCGGAAACGCTGCGGATTATTTACCGCAGCATGTCAATTGTTTGTGCGGATTCCGCAGCGGGTTTCAACCAGCACCAATAGGAAAGTGCTGGTGAAAACCTGCAGAAGAATCCGCAGAAGAAACCGCAAGAAAATCCGCAGTGAAAACCGCAGTGGTTTTGCACTACGGATTTTCAAAATCTGCTGCGGAAAAATCCACAGGAAAATCCGCAGCGTGGGCACATACCCTTAGGGTACCGTCACACAGTGGCATTTTGATCGCTACGATGGCACGATTTGTGACGTTCCAGCGATATATCCGTGACGTTCCAGCGATATCGCTGTGTCTGACACGCTCCTGCGATCAGGGACCCCGCTGAGAATCGTACGTCGTAGCAGATCGTTTGAAACTTTCTTTCGCCGTCTAGTGTCCCGCTGTGGCGGCATGATCGCATGGTGTAACAAAGGTGTGCACGATATTGTATACGATGTGCGCATAGTAACCAACGGCTTCTACATCGCACATACGTCATGAAATTATCGCTCCAACGTCGTACATTGCAAAGTGTGACAGCAGTCTACGACGCTGGAGCGATATTGTTACGATGCTGGAGCGTCACGGATCGTGCCGTCGTAGCGATCAAAATGCCACTGTGTGACGGTACCCTAAGACTTTTGTGACAGCTAACCAGAACGTAACTCTGTTCTAATCGCACTGTCTACAGCTAAGTGTTAGCTACCTACTGGTGTAACTAGAAGCACAGCTTCTTCTATTTGACATTGCATTGTTTAATATCATTATAGTGTTGCTGAACACTGTCAGTGGTCTGTTTTATTCCAAAAGCTAAAGAAAACTAATTTTAAAAGAATTTGTCTAGATATGTGTCTTACCCTTTAAGTACTTTTTTTTTGCTACGCTTTATAAAAACAACAATACCTGAAGTTTATTTGAGCAAGAAAAGTGTGCCTTTTTATCTACAGTGTGTCAACATGAAAATGTATCTTTGATCTTTTGGGCACAGATGGAGGGATGTGTGTTTCTAATGTAAAGTAGGCCATTTTAGAATGCTACTTTCGCCTGAAAATTGGCTCCTGATAATCAGTGCAAGAACCACATTCACAATTGCTGAAAATAATAATGGCTTGCTGTGACCTTCATGTTTTCTTATCAGCTGCCAGATCACACTTAACTGCTTCTACACCAAAGGAGATGAGGATATTCCAAAATGTTCAAGTGCCACTTAACTTAGGGCACAAGGGAGCAGACGTTATGTAGAGAGCAGATGGACAGTTTGTTTTTAAGTCACAAATGCTGTACCCTTACAAGGCTTGGAAAATTAGGGTGAGCATTATTACAAGGTCATTAAACCTAAACTGAAGCATAGCAAAAATAGAAAACCATGAATAGTTACTTTAATAATTCTACTAGTATTATTCACATATGGAAACTTTGGTAACTAAAAAAATCAAATTTATACCTTGAATTACTAATAAAAAATTAAATGTACTCTCCAAGACTTTAAGGGACTCTTTTACCACCTTACATTAGGCATCACTGAGTCCAGTAAAATGTACTGTGTGCCTTTTACATTCTCACATTGTGCTGAACTGGTATTCATGAGTTGAGGGCTACCCTTTCCTTCCTGCCGCAGTTAACTGATGTCTTCCTCTTAGGCTAGGTTCTCAAGGAACCTATAGCATAGGATCAATGAAGACAGAGGGCCAGTTACCTCAGGTTCAACGACACAGTGGGGCCCACCTGAAATGACCGCCAGTCTCAAATGCATTGGTTAGCACAGCATGCCGATAGAGTTGAAGAGGTTGTCTGGCCTTTGGCTACGAGTCTTCAATCATTATACAACCCCTGGCAAAATTATGGAATCACTGGCCTTGGAGGATGTTCATTCAGTTGTTTAATTTTGTAGAAAAAAAGCGGATCACAGACATGGGACAAAACTAAACTCATTTCAAATGGCAACTTTCTGGCATTAAGAAACACTAAAAGAAATCAAGAACAAAAAATGTGGCAGGCAGTAATGGTTAGTTTTTTAACCAAGCATAGGGAAAAAATTATGGAATCACTCAATTCTGAGGAAAAAAATATGGAATCACCCTGTAAATTTTCATACCGAAAAATAACACCTGCATCAAATTACATCTGCTCCTTGTTAGGAGTCGAGTTTCCTCTGCTGCACAGGGGGAATCTCGATCCGTCTCCGCTGCGGTCTCCCATTCTCCTCCAGCCGCAGTGGAGTCTGCTCAGCAGGGACGCCGCTCCCAGTGTCTTGCTCGCTCTCACTCTGTACAGAGAGTTACTGCTGCTTCTTCAGCTCCTGCCATTAAAGTCTGTGCTGGTCAGCGGCGAGCGGACTTCCCTGGGACTAAGTCCTTGTTTGCACACACTGAGCATGCCCAGAACAAGATCTCCCGTTGGAGATCGAGGGTCATGTGCTCTGGCTCTGCAGCGCATTCCATTGGTCCTCTTGGCAGGCCCTGGAAGGGCAAAGTTTCTGTGGCCACTTCCTGTCCTGCAATTATATAAACTGCGCATGACCGCACGGCCATGCGCTAGTGTACAATTGAATACGTGTGTTTGTTGTGAGTGCAAGTCGTTCATTAAATACCCCTACCCTATTGTATGACTGTTCGCGTATGGAGTATGGCTGCTATCTAGTGCCTGACAAATCACTCAACGTGTCACACATGTATCAGCGTCTATTGCTTTGACCGCCAGTGCGGCGCCACGCGCCAGTAGTGCGCTTCCTGACCCACGTCTGGGTGCTTAGTGGTGCCTGCCAGCACGGCACAGTTCGCACTTCGGTGCTCTAATTATAAGAGTTGCCTAACACACCCTGTTGCGGTGTTGTGTCAGCAAGTGGTCTAATCGGACTTCAATCCTAGTTGGGGTTAAGTTCGCTGACTGCTTGCTCGCCTTCTATGTGCGGTACCGCGATCCTGTGACGCAACAGGATCGCTTCCTTCACGTTGGGTGAAGTTTAACCCACGCGAGTATACTTATGAGTACCGCCATATAGTCCGTCATTACTCAGCAGCAGGTTCCATCTCTGCACGGTGGACCCCGGGCTACGAACGCACCGTACACTATCAGTCTTATTATTTGGTGCGTTCCGCTAGCCCTAACACTCCTTAGTCTGCATAAAAAAAAAGACTGATCACACATTGCAGAGCTGTTGCACCAAGTGGACTGACATGAATCATGGCTTCAACATGAAAGATGTCAATTGAAACAAAGGAGAGGATTATCAACTCTTAAAAGAGGGTGAATCATCACACATTGTTGCACAAGATGTTGGTTGTTCACAGTCAGCTGTGTCTAAAATCTGGACCAAATACAAACAACGTGGGAAGGTTGTTAAAGGCAAACATACTGGTAGACCAAGGAAGACATAAAAGTGTCAAGACCGGAAACTTAAAGCAATATGTCTCCAAAACAGGAAATGCACAACAAAACAAATGAGAAACAAATAGAAGGAAACTGTAATCAATGTCTGTGACCGAACTGTAAGAAACCGCCTAAAGGAACTGGGATTTATATACAGAAAAGCTAAATGAAAGCCATCATTAACACCTAAACAGAAAAAACAAGATTACAATGGACTAAGGAAAAGCAGTCGTGGACTGTGGATGACTGGATGAAAGTCATATTCAGTGATGAATTGCGAATTGCATTGGGCAAGATGATGATGCTGGAAGTTTTGTTTGGTGCCGTTCCAATGAGATTTATAAAGATGACTGCCTGAAGAGAACATGCAAATTTCCACAGTCATTGATGATGTGGACTGCATGTCAGGTAAAGGCACTGGGGAGATGGCTGTCATTACATCTTCAATAAATGCACACGTTTATGTTGATATTTTGAAAACTTTTCTTATCCCATCAATTGAAAGGATGTTTGGGGATGATAAAATCATTTTTCAAGATGATAATGCATCCTGCCATAAAGCAAAAACTGTGAAAACATTCCTTGAAAAAAGACACATAAGGTCAATGTCATGGCCTGCAAATAATCTGGATCTCAATTCAGTTGAAAATCTTTGGTGGAAGTTGAAGAAAATTGTCCATGACAAACCTGCAAAGCTGATCTGGGAACAGAAATCAGAGAAAGTTGGAGCCAGATTGATGAAGAGTACTGTTGGACACTCATTAAGTCCATGCCTCAGAGACTGCAAGCTGTTATAAAAGCCAGAGGTGGGGCAGCAAAATACTAGTGATGTTTTGGAGGGTTTTATTGTTTGTTTGTTTTTCATGATTCCATAATTTTTTCCTCAGAATTGAGTGATTCCATAATTTTTTCCCTATGCTTGGTTAAAAAAGTAACCATTACTGACTACCATATTTTTTGTTCTTGATTTCTTTTAGTTTTTCTTAAAGCCAGAAAGTTGCCATTTGAAATTACTTTAGTTTTGTGCCATGTCTGTGATCTGCTTTGTTTCTACAAAATTAAACAACTGAATGACCATCCTCCAAGGCCGTTGATTCCATAATTTTTGCCAGGGGTTGTACTTGATTCTTCAGTGTCGGCACCAGAAGCGGTTGGTCATGCATGTTATTTTCAACATTCCAACTAAGCTTGTCCCACCTTGCTCAATCACATACGTGTGGTCATGCGTTCGCCACTCCTGGCACCGAAGAATCCTCACAGTGTGCAGTGTGAGTGCTGTGAGGATTCATAAATCTGGAGTTACATAGTTAACGGTAAACTTGTAGCCTAAGCCTGGACAATCCCTTTAAATAGTGTGGTAGAGTAGAGAGCCATGATCTTTATGCTCTACCAGACTCTGTTCTGTAGTGTGCAGGTCGCTTTAAACATGCAGCCCACAGAACGGCAGGACATCATGGCCCCTGCACAAGTGTTGTGATGATGTCACGGCGTTGCCACACCTGCACTGAGATGCTGACCTTGCCTGCAGACTGTCCAGACTCCTGGATTAGGTGAGTAGGCGAGTATATAAATACTTATTTTTTATTGTAGGATTCAGTAAAAGGCGTGTACTGTATGATAGGGAATGTGTGGATATTATACTATGTGGGAGACAGTAGGGACCACCTTATTGTGTTGGGTTATCAAGGGACACTATTACTTTTTTAGGGGAACTCATGGAACAGCATTCAATGATAATTAGGCACTTAGGCATTATTATATTATAAGGGCAAGGGCACTCAGGGAATTATCAAAGGTGCACATACAGTGGGGAAAATAAGTATTTGATACACTGCTGATTTTGCACGTCTTCCCATCTACAAAGATTGGAGAGGTCTGTAATTTTTTATCATGGTTACACTACAACTTTTAGAGAGAATCTAAAAATAAAAACCAGAAAATAACACTGCATGATTTTACATAATTAAAAATCCACTGTAGGAGAAATTAGTGCTTTCTAGAGTGCATAATTTGAGAACTATTACTTTCTAATAGAGAGCATTAATCATTTCTAGGGGACAATTTTACTATCTGTAGGGCACCAAACGGGAATTCTAATATGGAGCACAGTGGTGGCCATTATTATTTAGAGCACTAAGCTCTTTTACCGTGTCACACCACATGTGCAGTAACAGGGTCAAATACTGTCAGCAGGCTCACCATTGGGTTTACCCCAGGATCGGGAGTTTGTGTAGGCTGGACATAGGGATGGTGATGGAAATGTGAGAAGTCAAATGTGTCTTTGTTATAAACTTTACAGACAGGGTTGGACTGACACCGGTGAAATGCCCAGTGGGCCCGCCCCAGAGAGGAGGAGGAGGAAGGAAAAAAAAAAGACGCAGGCCCTTTAAATCTTCAGGCGGCGCCGACCTCCGCCACGACCAGGGCCGGTGAACCCAGGTAAGCGCTGGCATCTGGCCCCCCTTCTATGGCTGCCGTCACACTAGCAGTATTTGATCAGTATTTTACATCAGTATTTGTAAGCCAAAACCAGGAGTTGGTGATAAATGCAGAAGTGGTGCATATGTTTCTATTATACTTTACCTCTAATTGTTCCACTCCTGGTTTTGGCTTACAAATACTGATGTAAAATACTGACCAAATACTGCTAGTGTGACGGCAGCCTAATAATCACCTCTCCTCTGCTGTGATTATATGCTATATAGTCGTGTTACACTCCCCTCACTTCTTGTAACCTACGAGTGTACAAAGATATAATACAGTCACCATGTGACAAGTGGGCCTGTGTAACTTCATATGCCAGGGCTGAATTTTAATCCCTATCAGGCCCTGATACTGTGTACAGAGCTCCATTGTATACTGTCACTGGTGATCACTGTATTATGTGTACACTGACACTATATACAGAGCTCTTGTGTATAATGTCACTGGCGATCCCTGTATTACCTGTACACTATACACCATATACAGAGCTCCTGTGTATAATGTCATTGGTGATCACTGTATTGCCTGTACACTGACACTATATACAGAGCTCCTGGGTATAATGTCACTGGTGATCACTGTATTACCTGTACACTATACACTATATACAGAGCTCCTCTGTATAATGTCACTGGTGATCACTGTATTACCTGCACACTATACACTATATACAGAGCTCCTGTGTATGTCATTGGTGATCACTGTATTACCTGTACACTGACACTGTATACAGAACTCCTGTGTATAATGTCACTGGTGATCACTGTATTACCTGTACACTATATACAGAACTCTTGTGTATAATATCATTGGTGATCACTCTATTACCTGTACACTGACACTATATACAGAGCTCCTGTGTATAATGTCACTGGTGATCACTGTATTACCTGTACACTGACACTATATACAGAGCTCCTGTGTATAATGTCACTGGTGATCACTGTATTACCTATACACTATATACAGAGCTCCTGTGTATAATGTCATGGTGATCACTGTATTACCTGTACACTATATACAGAACTCCTGTGTATAATGCCATTGGTGATCACTGTATTACCTGTACACTGACACTATATACAGAGCTCCTGTGTATAATGTCACTGGTGGTCACTGTATTACCTGTACACTGACGCTATATACAGGTCTCCTGTGTATAAGGTCACCTGTGATCACTTTATTACTTGTACACTGACACTATATACAGAGGTACTGTGTATATTGTCACTGGTGGTAATAACAGTGTTGTTAGTATTGTGGTTTGTATTCACAATCAATATAATAATCTTTATATAGCGCTAACATATTACGCAGCGCTTTACAGTTTTTGCACACATTATCATCACTGTCCCTGTTGGGGCTCACAATCTAAATTCCCTATCAGTATGTCTTTGGAATGTGGGAGGAAACCGGAGTACCCGGAGGAAACCCACGCAAACACGGAGAGAACATACAAACTCTTTGCAGATGTTGTCCTTGGTGGGGTTTGAACCCAGGACTCCAGCACTGCAAGGCTGCTGTGCTATCCACTGCGCCACCGTGCTGCCCAAATATTGTAGTATTCGGGCACTATGTGTTGGTAATTTGTGGTCTGGTCACGGCGTGGCAGTATTTCTCCTTGTATGTGGTATCATTTGGTCCCTATATGATGGTAATATTTATTTTTATTTATTTTTACTCATTTATATAGCGCTATTAATTTCACAGCGCTTTGCAGACATTATTGCCACTGTCCCCGATGGGGCTCACAGTATGCTAGCAGTATGTCTTTGTAAATGTGGGAGGAAACCAGAGTACCTGGAGGAAATCCACGCAAACACGGGGAGAACATACAAACTCATTGCAGATTTTGTCCTTGGTGGGATTTGAACCCAGGACCCCAGCACTGCAAGGCTGCAGTGCTAACCTCTGAACCGTGCTGCCCTAATATGTCATATTATTCAGTTACCACTATGTGGTGGTAATATGTGATCCGGTCATGGTGTGGCGGTATTTATCCCTTGTATGTAGTATTATTCGGTCACTATGTGGTCTGGTCATGGTGTGGTGGTATTTCTTCCTGTATGTGGTAATATTGGTATTGGTATAGTGGATTGTGTTGTGTAAGGCGGTCATTTGTTCTCTCTGATATTAATTAGGAGAAGATTCTTTATTTCCATTAGAGTTTTAATGCTTTGTACACAGCGGCAGAGATGCACTTACAGGGTGTTTCCTGTGGGAAAAAAGTAATCACCTCTCCACAGGATAAGTGATAACGTATTGATTGGTAGGGGGGGTCTGACTGCTTGGACCCATTCAGCCAAATTTGGAACTTTTTATCCCCATTAGACTGGAGTGGCATTCCGACTAGATCACTGATCCATTCATTCACTCTGTGGCTGCACTTGTTTTTTTCTGGAAGCCCCAAGAGAATGAATGGAGCTGCGGTCAGACATCCCACCTGCTGCATTTTAAAATAGGGATAAAAGTGCCCTGTCAGGGATAAAACTTCCCATTCTTCCGATCGGTGCAGTTTCTAATGGTCGGACCTAAGCGATCACCTATCCTGTGGAGCCCATGGATCGGTGATAACTTGTTTTAACCAAGAACCCTATTAATGTAAACTATCGAAGATTATACATCCCAGTTATGGGGGCGCACAGTAGCAGTAGCTGCCTGTGTTTTACAGCTGATGCTCCGCTATAATGACAGATATTTGCATATAGCTGTAGGGTGGGCCCCTAGAGTCCATTCCCCTGGTGGGCCCCAGACACCCTGTCTACAGATGAGTCTGAGAAGTTGTCATGTCGATCTGGGCCAGATGGAAAAGATAAAAAAAAAGTGAACAACTCAATCAGAAAGAACGTCATCTGTAAGTCACTATCTATAACTGTACTGTAGTATCTTCCACTGTATGGTCACTGCATGACAGAAATATCAATCTTGATTTTTATGTAGTGATTTTTTTTATCAACAGCTTGGTCATCTACCGAGGTTTACCTTTACTCACTGTGATTAGGGCTTGTCACCATACTCATCATAGTTGTTATCATGGTTACTTGGGTTTGAGGCCCACTCAAGCTAATAACTCCAACTTTCAGCATTGTCGCATGGTCGTGCTGATTGAAGGGAGACCAGGCATGAATGATGAGAGCTGGCTTTCCAGTGCCTGGGAACAGCGCTAACTACTGATTTTCCTAGGCGCCCATAAGTGTCACACTGATGAGGCACACAGACAGCACACGGATGCCTCACGTATGTAACACACGGACACGGAGAGCACCATGACATGTGAAGGGGGCCTGAAACCTATTGAAATATGTCTAATGCAGTGTAGCTGAATTAAAATACTTACCGATTGCTGTCTTCCCTGGTTTCCAGTGCAACTCCAGTCTTTTCTAGGTCATATGACTTCAAATCACAGGGCTTAGTTAATACAGGGGTTAATGTGTGGACCAGAAGTAGTTTTGAAAATGTAAGTTTACGCATCCTTGTTCGCAAGCTCTATAGGCTTACATTAGTAGAAGTAGCACTGCTCTGCACAACGCAAAGGAGAGGAGCACTCACATGACCCAGAAGAGGCAGTAAAATCTGAATTAGAAAAACAGGACTCCAGGCAAAAATTTACTGTGGTATAATATCTTTTGTTTTCACATTTCTACAGGTAAGCAAATTGTTGTTGTTGTTGTTGTTGTTATAAACAAAATGGTTGCCATATTGTGGATATAAAACCTTTATACACCCCTGTTAAAATGCCAGCTTTTTGTCATGTAAAATAAATCATGCCAAGAAAAATCATTTTAGAACTTTTTCCACATTTAATGTCACCTACAGTATTATCTGTATAATTAAATTGGAAAACTAATCTTTTTGGATGGAAAAAGATAAATAAAGAACTAAAATAATGTGGTTGCATAAGTATGACACCCTTATACACATATTTTGTTGAATTACTCTTTCAATTTATGTAAGCATTAAGTCTTTTGGGGTTGGAGTCTATCAGCATGGCACATCTACAATTGGCAATCTTTTCCCTCTCTTTCTTGCAGTAACTCCAAATCTGTCAGATTGAAAAGGCATCTCCTGTGTACAGCACCCTCTTCAGGTCAACACACAGATTTTCCATTGGATTCAGGTCTGGGATCTGGTGGGGTCATTCCAAGACTTGATCTTTTTTTTAGTAAAGACATTATTTTGTTGATTTTGGGGTATGCTTTGGGTAGTTGTGCAGAAAGGTGAAATTCCCTTAAATTTCAGCTTTTTAGCAGAGAACTGATGGCTTGAAGGTACATTTACTTATATTTGGAATTGTTCATAACTATCTCCAAGTTGCTGAAAAATAGACCCAAAGCTTATTCTTTCCTCCACCATGCTTCATGGTGGGTATGGTATTCTTCTGGTGATGCGCAGTGTTGGTTTTTCACCAAACATACCTTTTGTATTTCAACCTTTGTTTCATCAGTTCATAGCAATCTTTTCCACATGCTTTCGGCAGGCTTGATGTACATTTTTGCAAAGCACAACCTTGCTTAGTTTCTTTTTTTTCATAAGAAAAGGCTTCTGTCTTGACACTCTTCCCTACAGGTCAAATAATGAAGAATACTAGAGATTGTCACATGGAGTACTTGACCAGACTGGCCAGAAATTCCTGTAACTCCTTTAATCTCACTGTATGCTTCTTGGCATCCTCCCAGACTAATTTTCTTTTTGCTTTTTCATCAATTCTTGAGGGACATTCAGGTCTAGGTAATGTCCCTGTTGTGCCAAATTTATGCCACTCATTCACAGTGCTTTATGGTATATCTAATGCCTCATAATTTTTTTTGTATTCCTTTCCTGACTGATAACTTTCATCAAGGGGATCCCACTGCTGTGTTGTAAGTTGTTATAGACCATGGATTTTGCTGTCAAAAGCAACTAAGAAAATGTCAGGAAAACCTTCCAAGAACAGGTAAGCTTTATACGGGGTTATTCAGAATAACTGTAAATGATGACGGCTGTGTACAGACTACTGTACAGGTGAAGTATGTCCGCAGGGCTTCCCAGAATGTAGATGGTGGATGGTGGATGATGCAAGGCACAGTGAATAACGAGGACACAAGGTTGCAGTCTCTTTACCTTTACTGAAGGCTTCAGCATCCATAGTCCAGAGTAGAGACCACAGGGTAGGCAGAGTCTGGCCGGTCTGAAGGCAAATCCAGAGTCCTTATCCAGGTGGAATTCAATAGCCTTCCTCTAGCGTCTGGGCGTTGTAGTACCTCCCTGCTGAGCAACTCGGTAAGGTCCCCACAACTATTGTAGATGTTAAGTCTCTTCTCTCTGTCCCCCTGATGGATAGGACAAACCCGTATGACGGGTGGCCTGAGGCTTTTTATAGGGCCCTAGTGACGCCCCGGCCCCCACAAGTTGCCACCCTGCCTCCTGGATAAATGGTTGGGCAGCTAACGTGGAATTAACTGTTCTGCCAGTCTCTGAAGTAACGGCATAGAGCTCTTTACTCCCTCGGAGTTCTGGCTACCGGTCCTGCACTTCAGAAAGAGGCAGCTTGCTTCTAGCTGGTCTCCCTCTGATGTTTCACTCCTGTTGCTATGACTTTGTTGCTCACTCACTGCAACACAATTCCTTTCGTGTCCTTTCTTAGGATGCTGCCACACGGGGCAGGCGCAGCTCCGTGTACCTTCCTTCCGTAGGCCACAGTCTGGAGCTGGCTGGAATCCAACCCAGCCAGCCTCTGCCAAACTCGGTCAGGACCCACTGACTCCCTCCTTCTCCCTCCAGTCAGCTTCTGTCCCTTTCTGACTAACTTCCTCCCCAACCCACCAGTTTTACCCAAGTGTGAGGAGTGCCCTAATAGATAAAAGCATGGCTCCCCCTGGTGGACTGGAGTGTGAAGTGTGTGTAGTGGTTGTGATACCTGGACAGAAGATCTCCTTCATTGTCTTCAGACGTAACATCACTCCCCCTGGTGGAAGAACAACATTACTGCAACGAACCAGGACTCTGGGGCGCTGCATGGACATGGTTGATCATAAACAAATGAAAAATTTAAATTTAAACTTAATAATTTATTTTTTTTCATAAAAAGGTTACACAGGCTTTTTACAATTATCTTTGATTGTTGGCATTCTGCACACAAATAACAAAGAAGCTTTACATTACTATTACCTAAACATGAAATTTAAGTTTTTGAAAACAATATTTATAAATCAACAAATGAAAATGAAACTTCAACCTTTTTAGAAAGAAAAAAGAAAAACTGAACATGTTCATGCGTTTTTACACTGAACACAATAATAAGACACATGTCTTTTACACAGATATTTTGAACATCCTGCACATATCAGATTAGTCTTATTGTCACAGGAAGATGGACAGAAGCTACTTCTCTTCCTTTTTTTGCTGCTAGCTGTGCTGCTGGTAGCTGTGCTGGTGGAGGCCGTGGATGTGGAGTCTCTTTCTTGAGCGTGCTGGACATGGACACTTTTTACAATGGCTGTGGCTCCTTCGCTTCTGGGGGTCACTTTTCTGCTCTCAGTATATGGTCTATCCAGGGATTTGCCCAATTCCTCAAGAAATAATCTTCTTTTATGCAGCTTATTCCGGTTTCAATCGGGGTCGATTTCTCTCCATAAGACAAATGCATTGTATGCAGAAACGTCCAGTATGTTATAAAATAAAATCATTGGCCACCGATTGGTTTTGCGTTTGCATGTATATTTTGATATTGCTTGGTCTAAAGTATGAACTGCTCCCTTTGTGGCATTATAATCCAAAATAATGTCAGGCTTTCTGTCTTCTCTATCACTTACGGCATTGTCATGGTGCATTGTGCTCATTAGAAATACCTAAGTTTAGAAAAGAAAAGAATAGTTGTAAAGATATGTATTCACAGCATCAGTCAATAGACATTTTAGAAACATTTTATCCAAGTTTTGAAAAAAAAAGACTACCTGTAAAGATGTGTATTCACAGCTCAGTACTCTCTCTCTCTCACAGATTCCAGTGTCTCTTTCACAGGACTTAGCTTCAGGGTGTAAGTCAAATGACTGGTGTCCAATTTATAAGACAACAGTGTCTTCTCTCACAAACTGAAAATGCATTTGACTAAATAAATACTTGATTACTGATGACAGTGAAACCCCCAGCCTTTGAATGATAGACAACCAGTCTCCTCTCTCACAAACAGCAAATGGATAATACTAGATAATTACTTGTTTACTGATAAGAACAGTGAAACCACCACCATTTTAAGATGAAGTACACATAAAGAAACATAACTTTTGCAGTCAGAAATAATCAGAGATCTGTAGAACAGTATAAAATGCTATGTCATATTGACCCGAACAGTACAAGTGTAACAATCAGCGTGTAGCAAAAAGTAAACAAAACAAAAAAACAAAATAAAAAAAATATATAGAGCTCCACAAATGAGGAGAAGTCAAGATACCACTAGTTTCAAATCCTCATATGAAAAAATCTACAGAGTCTCAAAAATCATTTTGGGTCATATTGACCCGAACAATACAGCAGGGTTCAAGGGCTTATTATATATATTTAAGGAAAAAGAAAAATCTCTAAAGTAATGGCACTTTTCAGAGAAATGTTTCACCACTTCTAGTCATTTTATTCATCTTTTGCCATTGGTTTCTTCAATATCTACGGGTGGGTATAACTCATCCCATGTGATTCGGATGCAACATCTCTCACCGATTCATTGCAGTCAGTTTCTGCTAACTTCTGATGTCCTATTTTTCTCCAAAACCTGCAGAGACTGTATTTCCTTAGACACAAAGCCATAGCAATCTCACTAATAATGTCAAAGCTTTCCATTAGAGATGAGCGATCATGCTCGGTCATATCGGTTATCACTTGAGTATCACGGTGCTCGGATGTGCTTGCTACTTGGCGAGCAATGGGCGGTGAGCAAGTTCAAACTCGAATGCCCGCTCCGCATCTTCGGCGCCTGTTACACAGCTAATAAGTATGCGGGGATTGCCTGTGAGTCACTGTAATGCTGTAGCCATCTTGGTTGTGGCATTACTGTGATTGTCTGGCCTGCACGGCTCTGTGACATGTTGCATTGGAGAGAGGGAGTTCTTGTCTAGGCCTGTGTGTGCCCAGGATAAAGAATCAGAGACCTGTAATGTTGATACTGGTGTGAAGCTGAGCCATTATACTAAAGGTACCTTCACACTGAGCAACTTTCCAATGAGAACGACAACGATCTGTGACGTTGCAGCGTCCTGGATAGCGATCTCGTTGTGTTTGACACGCAGCAGCGATCAGGATCCTGCTGTGACATCGCTGGTCGTAGATGAAAGTCCAGAACTTTATTTGGTCGTCAGGTCGGCGTGATTCGTCATGCCTGCAATGTTTTTTCACGGAGAGAACAACCAGCGAGAACGATAAGTACGTCACTGGATCGCTCCTGCATCGTTCTGGAGTTGCTGTGTTTGACATCTCTACAGCGACCTAACAGCGACGCTCCAGCGATCTAGTTTAGGTCGGATCGTTGTCTATATCGCTGGAGCGTCGCTAAATGTGATGGTACCTTAACAGCCCTTCTGAGGGCTAATCGTTTGCTTTTCTGTTTGTATCACATACATTCTTCATTTATATCACAACTGCCTGGGCAGTTATCTCCTCTTTACACTGCAGATTGCCCCTTACAATTCTCTCTGGAGCATTGACCCCTTTCCCACTTTAGACGTATCCGTACATCCCTGTGACCTGGAACTTAACAACTTGGGAAGTATAGATACGTCCAGGCGATTTTGCATGCAGAAACGCTGTGCGCTCGCCATCACCGCCGGGTGTAAGCTGATTGTGACAGCTGACACCTGGTAGTCAGTGCCAGGAGCAGTCCCGCACCACTCCCGGCACTTTAACCCCCAAATGCTGCAATCGAACTGCACTTTGGGAGAGGACAGAGGGAAGATAGCCCCTCTGCCGTTGGATCAGAGACCCCGCGATGTCATTTCGGGGTCCTGATCATTGCCTTGGTGACACGATGTCATCATCACAGAATAAAACTAGGAGGAAAAAGACAGAGCAATAGGGTTTTTTCCAAGGGAGATGTGGGTGTTTATATAAGGTTATACGAACTTGATTTAGTTGGGTATATTATTATTATTTATTGTTATAGCGCCATTTATTCCATGGCGCTTTACATGTAAGGAGGGGTGTACATAATAAAAACAAGTACAATAATCTTAAACAATACAAGTCATAACTGGTACAGGAGGAGAGAGGACCCTGCCCACGAAGGCTCACAATCTACAAGGGATGGGTGAGAATACAGTAGGTAGGGTAGAGCTGTTCATGCAGCGGTTTGGTCGATTGGTGGTTACTGCAGGTTGTAGGCTTGTCGGAAGAGGTGGGTCTTCACAACACACAACATTTCAATCACTTATACATCCTGCTGCTGCAGGTCCAATGGGTCTTCAGACTGGGAAAACACAGATAAAGAGGGTTTGTGGATAATCTGTGCTGCTGGTATCCCATATAATAAATCCAAATATAAAGTACATACATGTGTTTTTTCTTTATTTACTCAACCTGTTTCGAAGTACTACAGACTTCTTCATCAGAAAAGCATCTTTGTCCTGATGAAGAAGTCTTTAGTACTTTGAAATGCGTTGACTAAATAAAGAAAACACGCATGTACTTTATGTCTACATTTGGATTTACTATATGGGATACCAGCAGCGCAGATTATCCATAAACCCTCCTTATTGATATCATCAAGAAGACATCGCCAGTCTTAGTAACTTGTGTCTGCTGGGCTGACAGGTTATAAGAAATAGCATTGCTCCTGCATTAATATACAGGGGGAATAGGTAAAAAGTAAAAAAAAAAAAAAAATGAAAAGAAAAGTAGTAAAAATATATTTTTTTAAATTGCAAAATATTAATTTATAATTATATATATATATATATATATATATTATAAATTAATATTTTGCAATTTAAAAAAATATATTTTTACTACTTTTCTTTTCATTTTTTTTTTTTTTTTACTTTTTACCTATTCCCTTTTACCTATTCCCCCTGTATATTTTTTAAATTGCAAAATATTAATTTATAATATATATATATATTATAAATTAATATTTTGCAATTTAAAAAAATATATTTTTACTACTTTTCTTTTCATTTTTTTTTTTTTTTACTTTTTACCTATTCCCCCTGTATATGCAGGAGCAATGCTATTTCTTATAACCTGTCAGCCCAGCAGACACAAGTTATATATATATGTTGTACCTATAAATAGATATTTTAATGAAAAAAAACAAATCTAAACAATAAAAGTACACATATTTAGTATCGCCGCACCCAGAACAACCCAACCTATAAAAGTGTACCACTAATCAACCCCTTTAGTGAACACCGTTAAAAAAAGGTAAAAAACAATTCTTTATCATACAGCTGAATAAAAATGGAATAAAATGCAATAAAAAAAGAATATACCGTATATACTCGAGTAAAAGCCGAGATTTTCAGCCCATTTTTTTGGGCTGAAAGTCTCCCTCTCAGCTTATACTCGAGTCATACCCAGGGGTCAGCAAGGGGGGGGGGAGTGGGAGCTGTCTAATTATACTCACCTGCTCCTGGCACGGTCCCTGCAAGTCCCTGACTCACCGGCGCCCCAGCTTCTTCCTGTACTGAGCGGTCACATGGAACCCATAGGGGTGGAGCCACATATTCATTACTGTAATGAGCGGTAATGGTGACCGCTCAGTACAGGAAGAAGCTGGGGCGCCGGGGAAGCAGGGACTGCACCGTGCCAGGAGCAGGTGAGTATAACGGGGAGGGGAGCACTGTGCGATATTCACCTCTCCTTGTTCCGGCGCCCCTCCGTCTTCAGCTTCTTCTGCAGTGACGCTCAGGTCAGAGGGCACGATGATGTGGTTAGAGCACGCCCTCTGCCTGAACGTCGGTGCAGAAGATGCTGAAGATGGAGCGGCGCCGGAACGAAGTCAGGTGAATATTGAAAGTGCCGGGGGCCTGAGTGATGGAGAGGTGAGTATGTGATTTTTTTTTATCACAGCAACAGCATATGGGGCAAGTGTCTGTATGGAGCATCCTATGGGATGTTTGTGCAGCACTGTATGGGGCAAGTGTCTGTATGGAGTATCTTATGGGGCCATAATTAACGTTTGTGCAGCATTATATGGGGCAAGTGTCTGTATGGAGTATCTTATGGGGCCATAATTAACACTTGTGCAGCACTAAATGGGGAAAGTGTCTGTATGGAGTATCTTATGGGGCCATAACGTTTGTGCAGCACTATATGGGGCAAATATCTTTATGGAGCATCTTATGGGGCCATAATTAACGTTTGTGGAGCATTATATGGGGCAAGTGTCTGTATGGAGCATCTTATGGGGCCATAATCAAGGTTTGTGCACCATTATATTGGGCAAATGTGTCTATGGAGCACCTGATGGGGCCATTATTAACCTTTATGCAGGATTATATGGGGCATATTTTAATATGGAACATCTTATGGGGCCATCATAAACTTTATGGAGCATTATATGGGGTGTATTTTGTATGGAGTGTTAAATGGGGCTCCTGATTCAATATGGATATTCAAAAACTCTTAACCTACTAATGTCTCAATTAATTTTACTTTTATTGGTATCTATTTTTATTTTTTAAAATTTACCAGTAGCTGCTGCATTTCCCACCCTAGGCTTATACTCGAGTGATTAAGTTTTCCCAGTTTTTTGTGGCAGAATTAGGGGGGTCGGCTTATACTCGAGTATATACGGTAAATAAACAGGGTACCGCTGAAAATATCATCTTATCCCTCAAAAAACAAGCCATCATATAGCTTCATCAGAGGAAAAATAAAAAAGTTATAGCTCTCAGAATAAAGCGACGCAAAAATAATTATTTTTTTCTATAAAATAGTTTTTATTGTGTAAAAGCACCAAAACATAATAAAAAATATAAATGTGGTATTGCTGTAATCGTACTGACCGTAGCATAATGGTGCCTAATTAATTTTACCACATGCAGAATGACATAAAAAAAAACAAGAAAACAACTCCTGAGTTTCTGGTTATTCTTCATTCGGCCTCCCAAAAATCAGAATAGAAAGGTATCAAAAAATGTCATGTGCCCGAACATGGTACCAATAAAAACTGCAAAACACAGGACCTCACATGACTCTGTTGGCCAAAATATGGAAAAATTATAGCTCTCAAAATATGGCGAGGTGCAATGAAAAGCGTCTTTCAGTGTGTGACAGCAGCCAAACATAAGAACGTGGTGTCAATATTATCACTGCACTCCTAGATGAATTTGTTGAGAGGTGTAGTTTGTAAAATGGGGACACTTATGCGGATTTTGCTTTGCCGGCACCTCAGGGGCTCTTCCAGAGAGTCATGGCACCTGCACACCATAACAGTAAAATCTGCACGTAAGTATGGCGTTCCTTCCCTTCTGAGATTTGCACTGTGCCTGAAAAATATTTCCCGATTACATGTAAGGTATTAGCGCACTCAGGAAAAAATGGACCTCGGTTTGTGGTAAAAATTGATCCTATTAACCCTTAGAAAAATTAAAAACTTGAGGCTAAAACAACATTTTAGTGGTAAAAATGTAATTTATTCTTTGTTCACTGCTCAATGGTATAAAATTCTATGAGGCACATGTGACATCAATATGATCACTGCAGCCTTAGGCTAGGGTCACATTGCGTTTTAGTGTAAGCGCTAACGGACAGAGTTGCACGGCGAAATTAACGCCATTCAACGCGCCCGTTAGCGCTCCCATAGCCTGCAATATAACCAGCGTATTGCTAGCGCGTGTCCTTTTCGGCACGCGCTAGCGATGTGCCGGTCTTTTGCAGCGCGCCTCAGACGCTGCTTGCAGCGTCCGCGGCGCGCCCGAGGTCCGTTCCCCACTCTCGCAGATCGGGGATCTGCGAGAGCGGGGACGTTCACGCGACCCCGAAATGCGGCCCCTTAAAATCATTGCGTTAGCGCAATCCGCTAGCGCTAAACGGATTGCCCTAACGCAATGTGACCCTAGCCTTAGATTAATTCATTGGGTAGTGTAGTTTGTAAAATTAGTTCATATATGGGGGGGTTCTGCAGTTCTGGCACCTCAGGGGGTCTGCCAATATGACATGGCACCCTCAAAGCATTCCAGCAAAATCTGAACTCCAATATGGCGCTTCAATTTCTCCTGTTACCCTTGCAAAAATAAAATATTTGGGCTAAAATAAAATTTTTGCGTGGAAAATGTGATTTTTTTTTTGTATTTTCACGGTTCAACGTTATAAATTTCTGTGAATCAGCTGGGGGCTCATGGTGCTCACCACACATCTAAGTACATTCCTTCAGGGATCTAGTTTCCAAGATAGGGTCACTTGTGGGGGTTTCCACTGTTTAGCCACATCAGGGGTTCTGCAAATGCCGACAGCTGCCACTGAGCAGGCGGTGCCATCCTGGAAGAGGAATTTTTTTTCTCTAGCAAGATGGCGCCGGCCGATAGCTGCTACTCCGCAGGCCCGCCTGGCGCCATTTTCAAATGGATTTTTTTTAGAAACTTCAGGATTACAGCAAACAAATGTGTACATAATTCACTACACGTGTGATCATGCTACAGCGTAGGTGCCACCGCTGGCCCCCGCCAGCAGAAGGTTTTTTTTATTTCCCAAGATATATATAATATTCGTTATGTAAATGACGGGGCAGGTCAGTGAGGGATCAGTAACATGTCAGAAGCCATACAGATAAATAGCTAATCAGAGCACCACATGAAAACCCCCACAGGCCGCCCCAGAGCACGAGTATATCATTAACTCAAAACTGAAAATAAAAGATTAAACAACAACCACAAGACGGATTTCATCAACCAAGGTATCATTGGAATCAGTATTAATATTATTCAGATCTTTATTCGGATCCAAGAGCTGATGATCCTCTTGAGGAGTATATAACCCTCAAAAAACTTGTTAAAAAATGTATCAGTATTATATTGCTTATCCACAGACGATTCCATGGTCTGGAGCACATTTTGTTGGTATTTAACCTTCAAAAAACATGTTAAAATTAGACTGTGTGCACACGTTGCATGTTTGGTGCATTGTTTTGTCTCATTTTTCTGCACGGATTACTGTCAAAATGTGAAGCAAAACTTGATGCCAGATTTGGTGCAGAAAATAATCTGCAGCATGTTAATTCTCTGTGCTTTTTTGCCCTGCATTTTTCACCATTGACTTCACTCAAGTCACTCAAAAACGCACCAAAACTCACCAACACATACCCTTATCAGTATTATATTGTTCACCCATAGACTATTCCATGGTGTGGAGTGTTAGGGCTAGCGGAACGCACCAAATAATAAGACAGATAGAGTATGGTGCGTTCGCAGCCCGAGGTCCACCGTGCAGAGATGGAACCTACTGCCAAGTAATGACGGACTATATGGCGGTACAAAGTAAATACACACATGGGCTAACCTCACCCTGTGTGAAGGAAGCGAACCCTGTTACGTCACAGGGCCGTGGTACCGCACCAAGAGCACAAGCAACGAGTCTCAGAACTCAATCCCAAGACACAGGATTTGAGTACATAGACCTCATGCGCTCGACACCGCTACTGAGGTGTCAGAGTGACAGCAATAGAAGCACGAGAGTGCATGCAGTGCCGCACTGGCGAACGCCACTAACCACCCAGGCTTTGGTCAGGAAAGCGCTTTGAAAGCACAAGGCGCCGCACTGGCGGTCACAGCAATAAGACGCTGTATTGTGTGTTTACGTGCTGATGGCTAAGTCGGGCGCTAGATAGCAAACATACACCTTCCGCGAACAGTCATCCAATAGGGAGGGTTATTTAAAGAGCGACTTTCACTCACAACACACACACATTTACAAATGTACACTAGCGCATGGCCGTGCGGTCATGCTCAGCTTATATAGTTGCAGCACTTTCAGGACCAATGGACCAAATGGGAAGCTGCTACCAAAGTTTTGCCCTTTCAGGACCTTCCTGGAGGACCAATGGGATGTGCTGCAGTACCTGAGCATGTGACCCTCGATCTCCAATGGGAGATCTTGCCCTGGGCATGCTCAGAAAGAGAAAAGCAGGACTTAGCCCCAAAAGCATCTGCTCGCCGCTGCCCAACACTGACTTCAATGGCAGAAGCAGGAAAAGCAGCAGTAACTCTTTGTACAGAGTGAGACTGAGCAAGACGCTGGGACCGACGTCTCTGCTGAGCAGACTCCACTGCGGCTGGATAAGAATGGGAGACCGCAGCGGAGATGGCTCGAGATTCCCCTTGTGCAGAAGCGGGAACTCGACACCTAACATTACCCCCCCTTTCCTAGGACCCCCCCCTCATTGGGCCTCGCTACGCTCCAAGGCAGCAATGAGCTGTGGGGCCCGAATGTTTTCAGCAGGCTCCCAGGACCTGGCCTCTGTGCCATAACCCTTCCAATCCACCAGATAGAACTTTTTGCCACGTACCACCTTGCACCCCAAAATAGCGTTCACCTCGTAATCGTCCGTAGACGAACCCGATGTCCCGGCAGATGACTCGGAAAACCGGGGCATGTATACGGGTTTCAAGAGGGACACATGGAAGGTGTCGGTGATACCCAAGCGTGGAGGAAGGGCCAGACGGTAGACCACAGGGTTAACCTGTTCAAGGACCTTGAAGGGACCCAAGTAGCGAGGTGCAAACTTAGTGGACTCAACATGCAGCCTGATGTTACGGGCGGAGAGCCACACTAAGTCGCCAGGAGCAAAGGTCGGAGCGGGACGCCGATGAGCATCGGCGGAGGACCTCATTCTCTCCTTGGAGGCCCGAATGGCATCCTGAGTGCGGTCCCAAATGTCCCGTGCCTCCACAGCCCAGTCTGCCACCCTGGAGTCAGCAGAAGACACAGGCATGGGCACAGGGACACGCGGATGCTGGCCGTAATTAAGGAGGAATGGAGTCTGACCGGTGGAGTCGGCTACGGAGTTGTTAAGCGCAAACTCTGCCCACGGTAGCAAGGATGCCCAGTCATCCTGCCTGGCAGAAACAAAATGTCGTAAATATGTGACCAAGGTCTGATTGGCCCTCTCTACCAACCCATTCGTCTCGGGATGATATGCCGAAGAGAGATTCAACTCAATACTGAGTAGACGACAAAGCTCTTTCCAGAATCGAGACGCAAACTGGGGACCCCGGTCACTAACAATTTTGTCTGGCATACCGTGTAGACGAAAGATATGTTTGATGAACAAGACAGCCAACGCCCGTGCAGAAGGTAGCCGTGGAAGAGGCACCAAGTGCACCATTTTGGAAAAATGGTCGGTGACCACCCAGATAATGGTGCAGTTACGAGACTTGGGTAAGCCCACCACAAAGTCCATCCCGACCATCTCCCAGGGCCTGTCCGCCACCGGCAGAGGGTAAAGCAAACCAGCTGGCCGTTGCCGAGGGGACTTGTTCTTGGCACAAGAGACACACACCCGAACATATTCTGCGACATCACGAGCCATATGCGGCCACCAGTATGTCCTCGCCAGTAACTCAGATGTCCTTTTGGAACCAAAATGTCCACCCACCCTGGACGAGTGTGCCCAAGAGAGAACCTCCGGTCGCAAACTGGATGGTACAAAAGTCTTGCCCGGAGGCACAGACTCTAGCGAAACTGGGGCCACAGTTCTCAAGCTCTCGGTGGGGACAATAAGCCGAGGCTCCTCTTCCTCCTCCGCAGATGACACAGCGGAGCGAGAGAGAGCGTCGGCCCGAATGTTCTTCTCCCCAGAAAGAAAATGGAGGGTGAAATGAAACCGGGAGAAGAATAAGGACCATCTGGCCTGGCGAGAATTCAACCGCTGGGCTGTCTGCAGGTACACCAAATTTTTATGGTCTGTGAAGACTTGGAAGGGAAAACGTGCTCCCTCCAAGAGATGTCTCCACTCCGAGAAAGCCAACTTCATGGCTAGCAACTCCCTGTCCCCGATGGAATAATTCCTCTCTGCTGGTGAGAAGGTCTTAGAAAAGAAGAAGCAAGGATGCTTCCGACCTTGAGCCTCCTTTTGGAAGAGGACTGCTCCAGCACCAAGAGAAGAGGCATCCACCTCCATGATAAATGGCTTATCAACATCGGGGCGATGTAGGATGGGAGCGCTAGCGAAGTGTGACTTTATGGAGTTAAAGGCCTTGGAGACCTCCTCAGACCACAATTTGGGATTTGCCCCCTTCTTGGTGAGGGCAACCAAGGGAGCTAACAAAGTTGAGAAGTGCGGAATGAACTGGCGATAATAATTAATGAACCCCATAAAGCGCTGCACCGCTTTAAGAGAATGGGGTTCCTGCCAGTCCATCACAGCCTGTAGTTTGGCAGGATCCATAGCCAATCCCTGGGCAGAGATGATGTAGCCTAGGAAAGGTAAGGACTCCTGCTCGAACATACACTTCTCCAACTTGGCATAGAGGGAGTTTGCCCGTAGGAGGTCGAAGACCTTGCAAACATCTCTCCGGTGGGAGTCAATATCTGGAGAGTAGATGAGAATATCATCCAGATAGACTACGACCGAGGTGGAAAGCATATCCTGGAATATGTCGTTCACAAAGTCTTGGAAAATGGCTGGGGCATTACAGAGCCCGAAGGGCATCACCAGATATTCATAGTGCCCATCCCTGGTGTTAAAAGCCGTCTTCCATTCGTCCCCCTCACGCATGCGAATCAGGTTGTAAGCACCCCGCAGATCTAATTTAGTAAATACCCTTGCTCCCCGAAGCCTATCGAAGAGCTCAGGTATCAAGGGCAAAGGATACTTATTCTTAACGGTGATGGCGTTAAGACCCCTGTAGTCTATGCATGGACGCAATTCCCCATTCTTCTTCTGCACGAAGAAGAACCCTGTCCCAGCAGGTGACACTGACTTCCTAATGAATCCTCTTGCCAGATTTTCCTGGATGTACTGTGACATTGCCTCCGTCTCCGGGAGAGATAACGGATAGACTCGACCCCGGGGAGGCTCAGCACCAGGCAAGAGATCAATAGGACAGTCATAGGGGCGATGGGGCGGAAGGATCTCCACTGCCTTTTTGGAGAACACGTCTGCATAAGACCAATACTGCTTGGGGAGAGAGGATAGATCTGCGGGTACCTCTGTAGTAGCAACCTGAACGCACTCCCTCTGACACCTACCCCCACAAGATTCGCCCCATCCCAGAATTCTGCCTGAGGACCACTCGATATGAGGAGAGTGGTACCGTAGCCAAGGTTTTCCCAACAGGACTTCATCAATTCCCTCAGGAATGACGAGCAGAGATATAATCTCCTGATGAGATGGCGACATGGACAGAGTAAAAGGGATGGTCTGGTGTGTTATCTGTGAGGGCAGTGTCGACCCATTCACCACTCGTACCGTTACTGGTTGAGCTAGCATAACCAGGGGTATTGCGTGACGTTGGGCGAAGGCAGAAGACATAAAATTGCCCTCCGCCCCAGAATCCACGCAGAGCTCTACCGAGTGGGAGAATGAGCCTATAATAATTGTCCCCTTAAAGGACAATTTAGAGGCAAACGTCGCCGTGTCTAGTGTACCTCCACCTACTACCACTAGACGCTGACGTTTCCTCGACCGCTGAGGACATCTGGTGGCTAGATGTCCTGACTGCTGGCAAACATGACAGACCTTGAGTGCACAAGCGGTCCGGGACTTAGATCCCGCTTGTGACACTTCCATGGCCTCATGTGACTCAGGAACCAGGACCGGAGATTCCAGAGGTTTGGCGAAGGTAGGAGCCAGCCGAAACCTCTGCCTACACTGGGCTCGCTCTAACCTCCGCTCGTTAAAACGGAGGTCAATTCGAGTGGAGACAGTTATTAACTCCTCCAGTGTGGCAGGAATCTCCCTAGTGGCCAGAGCATCCTTAACGTGATCAGCCAGGCCCCTCCAAAATATGGGGATAAGGGCTTTATCCGACTAGTCCAGCTCAGAAGCTAAAGTGCGGAATTGGACGGCAAAATGACTGACCAAGGACTCACCCTGAGTTAATGCCAGCAGTTGGAGCGCAGTATCATGGGTGACTTGAGGTCCTAAAAAGACCTGTTTCAGAGTGCTCAGGAACAGCGGAGCACTCTGCACCACATGATCGCCACGCTCCCACAGCGGCGTAGCCCATTCCAACGCCCTGTCCGACAAGAGAGACACTATAAATCCCACCTTAGCCCGCTCTGTGGGAAAATGTGCAGCCAGGAGCTCGAGGTGAATAGAGCACTGACTCACGAATCCCCTACAAAATTTGCTATCACCAGAAAATTTTTCTGGCAGCGGGAGGCGAGATAATGTCGGAACAGGGGTGGCAATGGACAAGGTTGCTGCAGCCACGCTAGCAGCCTGTACAGCAACTGCGGTAACATCCACAGCTGAGGTTGAGCTCTCGAGAGCCGAAACCTACCCTCCAGCTGCTGGATATACCGCAAGGATTGCTGTTTGTCCGTCATTACTAGCCAGACCCTGGCGATAGTGTAATGTTAGGGCTAGCGGAACGCACCAAATAATAAGACAGATAGAGTATGGTGCGTTCGCAGCCCGGGGTCCACCGTGCAGAGATGGAACCTGCTGCCAAGTAATGACGGACTATATGGCGGTACAAAGTAAATACACACATGGGCTAACCTCACCCTGTGTGAAGGAAGCGAACCCTGTTACGTCACAGGGCCGTGGTACCGCACCAAGAGCACAAGCAACGAGTCTCAGAACTCAATCCCCAGACACATGATTTGAGTACATGGACCTCATGCGCTCGACACCGCTACTGAGGTGTCAGAGTGACAGCAATAGAAGCACGAGAGTGCATGCAGTGCCGCACTGGCGAACGCCACTAACCACCCAGGCTTGGGTCAGGAAAGCGCTGTGAAAGCACAAGGCGCCGCACTGGCGGTCACAGCAATAAGACGCTGTATTGTGTGTTTACGTGCTGATGGCTAAGTCGGGCACTAGATAGCAAACATACACCTTCCGCGAACAGTCATCCAATAGGGAGGGTTATTTAAAGAGCGACTTTCACTCACAACACACACATTTACAAATGTACACTAGCGCATGGCCGTGCGGTCATGCGCAGCTTATATAGTTGCAGCACTTTCAGGACCTTCCAATAAAGGACCAATGGGAAGCTGCTACCAAAGTTTTGCCCTTTCAGGACCTTCCTGGAGGATCAATGGGATGTGCTGCAGTACCTGAGCATGTGACCCTCGATCTCCAATGGGAGATCTTGCCCTGGGCATGCTCAGAAAGAGAAAAGCAGGACTTAGCCCCAAAAGCATCTGCTCGCCGCTGCCCAACACTGACTTCAATGGCAGAAGCAGGAAAAGCAGCAGTAACTCTTTGTACAGAGTGAGACTGAGCAAGACGCTGGGACCGATGTCTCTGCTGAGCAGACTCCACTGCGGCTGGATAAGAATGGGAGACCGCAGCGGAGATGGCTCGAGATTCCCCTTGTGCAGAAGCGGGAACTCGACACCTAACATGGAGTACATTTCTTTGGTATATAACCCTCAAAAGTGCATAACCTTTAAGAGTCTAGTCGTACCAATACAAGATAATATGATCAGAATGTGTATGAGACCAGTAGCGTATCCAGGGGGGGCAGCCAGGGCATGTGCCCCAGGCACAGCCGACAGGGGGGCGCCAGCAGGCCGTCTGATGTGCCGGTCCAAGGAGGAGGCTCCCCGTTGGCGGAATTCTGCCGCCCCCACACTGAAATTCTTCCGTTTTCTGAGCCGGCTGTCAAATGGACAGTCGGCTCAGAGAAAGTGCTGCGCGTCGGTTCCCAAGGATGTACTATCGTCTTCAGACGCTAGTACCTTTGATCTATGCCCTGACCGCCGCCGACACTTCCACATCAGTGAAGCGCCAGCAGCGTGATCAGGTCACATGATCACGCTGCTGACATCACTCGCCGGCTCTTCACAGGCAGCCTTGCGGTTTGTGGTAAGTGCTCCAGCTCCAGACGGCGGGGTAATGGAGGCTGGAGCTGAAGACACCGAACTGCCAGAAGGAGATATGCGGGCTGTGCTGTATATTACTATGTGGGCTGTGCTGTATACTACTATGCGGGCTATGCTATATACTACTATGTGGGCTGTGCTGTATACCTTACGGCGTGCGAATTTTTGCCTGTAGGACATTATTGCAAGAGAACTTGGCTGAGTAGATTACACAAGAAGGATAACACACAGCAAGTCAGCAGGATCTAGGAGCAACATGGCAGATGTGACAACCTACATGGTGAGCTGCAGCATGTGCTACATGTTCACAGATCGACCAGAAGAAGAATCAAATTTCACCTGTCAGAAGTGTAGACTAGTGGCCCTTTTAGAAGAAAAGGTGCGGGGTCTGGAAGAAAGAATAGCAACTTTGAAACTCATCAAAGAGAATGAAGACTTTCTAGACAGAACAGAAGCATCTCTACTGGTCACAGAAGGTGAAAAAAGTGTCAGAGAACCTCCAAAAGCAGATGAGTGGAAGCATGTGACCAAAAGAAGCAAGAAGACCATGGAGAAATCACCAACCACACAACTGAAGAACCGATATCAAATCTTTGTAGAGGATGAAGATGGCACACCTAAGGATGAAGCAATACCAGCAAGCAAAAAAGAAAAGGGCACACAGCAACAAGTGACAGCAAAAAGTACAGCCAAGAAGCAACGAAGAGTGGTGGTGGTGGGAGACTCACTACTGAGAGGCACAGAAGCAGCCATCTGCAGACCGGACATAACCGCAAGAGAAGTATGCTGCCTTCCAGGTGCGATGATCAAGGATGTGACCGATAGGATACCAAAGCTCTTCAGCTCCAAGGACGTCCACCCATTTCTTCTGATACATGTTGGCACCAATGACACGGCAAGGAAGGACCTACCGACAATCTGCAAAGACTTTGAAGAGTTGGGGAAGAAAGTAAAGGAACTGGATGCACAGGTAGTTTTTTCTTCTATCCTTCCAGTAGACGGGCATGGCACCAGGAGATGGAACAGGATCCTTGATGCAAACAACTGGCTAAGACGATGGTGCAGACAACAAGGATTCGGATTCCTGGACCACGGTGTGAATTACTTGTACGATGGACTCCTCGCCAGAGACGGACTACACCTGAACAAACCTGGGAAACACACATTCGCCAGAAGACTCGCTACACTCATCAGGAGGGCGTTAAACTAGAAGAAGAGGGGACGGGAAGAAAAACATTAGACTTGAACAAAGAAGATCCAGGAAAACATACTCAGAAGGGAGGTAAGAACATTTCTAAAACAATCCACAGCGAGGAGATTGGAACAAAACAAAATCCTCTAAACTGCATGCTCGCAAACGCCAGAAGCCTGACAAACAAGATGGAAGAACTAGAAGCAGAAATATCTACAGGTAACTTTGACATAGTGGGAATAACCGAGACATGGTTAGATGAAAGCTATGACTGGGCAGTTAACTTACAGGGTTACAGTCTGTTTAGAAAGGATCGTAAAAATCGGAGAGGAGGAGGGGTTTGTCTCTATGTAAAGTCTTGTCTAAAGTCCACTTTAAGGGAGGATATTAGCGAAGGAAATGAGGATGTCGAGTCCATATGGGTCGAAATTCATGGAGGGAAAAATGGTAACAAAATTCTCATTGGGGTCTGTTACAAACCCCCAAATATAACAGAAACCATGGAAAGTCTACTTCTAAAGCAGATAGATGAAGCTGCAACCCATAATGAGGTCCTGGTTATGGGGGACTTTAACTACCCGGATATTAACTGGGAAACAGAAACCTGTGAAACCCATAAAGGCAACAGGTTTCTGCTAATAACCAAGAAAAATTATCTTTCACAATTGGTGCAGAATCCAACCAGAGGAGCAGCACTTTTAGACCTAATACTATCTAATAGACCTGACAGAATAACAAATCTGCAGGTGGTCGGGCATCTAGGAAATAGCGACCACAATATTGTGCAGTTTCACCTGTCTTTCACTAGGGGGACTTGTCAGGGAGTCACAAAAACACAACTTTAGGAAGGCAAAGTTTGACCAGCTTAGAGATGCCCTAAATCTGGTAGACTGGGACAATATCCTCAGAAATAAGAATACAGATAATAATTGGGAAATGTTTAAGAACATCCTAAATAGGCATTGTAAGCGGTTTATACCTTGTGGGAATAAAAGGACTAGAAATAGGAAAAACCCAATGTGGCTAAACAAAGAAGTAAGACAGGCAATTAACAGTAAAAAGAAAGCATTTGCACTACTAAAGCAGGATGGCACCATTGAAACTCTAAAAAACTATAGGGAGAAAAATACTTTATCTAAAAAACTAATTAAAGCTGCCAAAAAGGAAACAGAGAAGCACATTGCTAAGGAGAGTAAAACTAATCCCAAACTGTTCTTCAACTATATCAATAGTAAAAGAATAAAAACTGAAAATGTAGGCCCCTTAAAAATTAGTGAAAGAATGGTTGTAGATGACGAGGAAAAAGCTAACATATTAAACACCTTCTTCTCCACGGTATTCACGGTGGAAAATGAAATGCTAGGTGAAATCCCAAGAAACAATGAAAACCCTATATTAAGGGTCACCAATCTAACCCAAGAAGAGGTGCGAAACCGGCTAAATAAGATTAAAATAGATAAATCTCCGGGTCCGGATGGCATACACTCACGAGTACTAAGAGAACTAAGTAATGTAATAGATAAACCATTATTTATTATTTTTAGGGACTCTATAGCGACAGGGTCTGTTCCGCAGGATTGGCGCATAGCAAATGTGGTGCCAATATTCAAAAAGGGCTCTAAAAGTGAACCTGGAAATTATAGGCCAGTAAGTCTAACATCTATTGTTGGTAAAATATTTGAAGGGTTTCTGAGGGATGTTATTCTGGATTATCTCAATGAGAATAACTGTTTAACTCCATATCAGCATGGGTTTATGAGAAATCGCTCCTGTCAAACCAATCTAATCAGTTTTTATGAAGAGGTAAGCTATAGGCTGGACCACGGTGAGTCATTGGACGTGGTATATCTAGATTTTTCCAAAGCGTTTGATACCGTGCCGCACAAGAGGTTGGTACACAAAATGAGAATGCTTGGTCTGGGGGAAAATGTGTGTAAATGGGTTAGTAACTGGCTTAGTGATAGAAAGCAGAGGGTGGTTATAAATGGTATAGTCTCTAACTGGGTCGCTGTGACCAGTGGGGTACCGCAGGGGTCAGTATTGGGACCTGTTCTCTTCAACATATTCATTAATGATCTGGTAGAAGGTTTACACAGTAAAATATCGATATTTGCAGATGATACAAAACTATGTAAAGCAGTTAATACAAGAGAAGATAGTATTCTGCTACAGATGGATCTGGATAAGTTGGAAACTTGGGCTGAAAGGTGGCAGATGAGGTTTAACAATGATAAATGTAAGGTTATACACATGGGAAGAAGGAATCAATATCACCATTACACACTGAACAGGAAACCACTGGGTAAATCTGACAGGGAGAAGGACTTGGGGATCCTAGTTAATGATAAACTTACCTGGAGCAGCCAGTGCCAGGCAGCAGCTGCCAAGGCAAACAGGATCATGGGGTGCATTAAAAGAGGTCTGGATACACATGATGAGAGCATTATACTGCCTCTGTACAAATCCCTAGTTAGACCGCACATGGAGTACTGTGTCCAGTTTTGGGCACCGGTGCTCAGGAAGGATATAATGGAACTAGAGAGAGTACAAAGGAGGGCAACAAAATTAATAAAGGGGATGGGAGAACTACAATACCCAGATAGATTAGCGAAATTAGGATTATTTAGTCTAGAAAAAAGACGACTGAGGGGCGATCTAATAACCATGTATAAGTATATAAGGGGACAATACAAATATCTCGCTGAGGATCTGTTTATACCAAGGAAGGTGACGGGAACAAGGGGGCATTCTTTGCGTCTGGAGGAGAGAAGGTTTTTCCACCAACATAGAAGAGGATTCTTTACTGTTAGGGCAGTGAGAATCTGGAATTGCTTGCCTGAGGAGGTGGTGATGGCGAACTCAGTCGAGGGGTTCAAGAGAGGCCTGGATGTCTTCCTGGAGCAGAACAATATTGTATCATACAATTAGGTTCTGTAGAAGGACGTAGATCTGGGGATTTATTATGATGGAATATAGGCTGAACTGGATGGACAAATGTCTTTTTTCGGCCTTACTAACTATGTTACTATGTTACTATGTGGGCTGTGCTGTATACTACTATGTGGGCTGTGCTGTATACTACTATGTGGGCTGTGCTGTATACTACTATGTGGGCTGTGCTATATACTACTATGTGGGCTGTGCTGTATACTACTATGTGGGCTGTGCTGTATACTACTATGTGGGCTGTGCTGTATACTACTATGTGGGCTGTGCTGCATACTACTATGTGGGCAGTGCTATATCCTACTATGTGGGCTGTGCTATATACTACTGTGTGGGCTGTGCTGTATACTACTGTGTGGGCTGTGCTATATACTACTATGTGGGCTGTGCTATATACTACTATGTATATACTACTAGAGAAAGTTCTACATTTGAAACAAAACGTCGCCATCACAATGGGACAATAAATGATTCCTTTCTTTGACCTCATTTTATTGAGTTTTGAATAATCCTTTTTGCGGGATAATCCCTTTAAAACTTTCTAAAGGAATTCATTTTGACATATTCAAGCTTCAAACTTGCAAATGAAATCCATAAAATTATCATTTAGAAACATCTATTTCCCCATTTCTTTGCTGAAGTGGATACACGAACATGACTGGTGCCTTTTCTTTGGAGACATTTTTAGAAGAACTTTGTCAAATGGACACCTTTATGATTTCATAAAAAGTAATACACAAGAGCTGTGTGTTCAGTGTGACTCAGGAGTAGTGTTTAGCGATACCTTCCGATATCCAGAAGTATCGGTATCGGATTGAATTGGCCGATATCCAAAAAATATCGGATTTCGCCGATACCGATACCCGATACCAATGCAAGTCAATGGGACACAAATATAGGAATGTAAATAAGCCCTCTCTGTCCTTCTACATCCTGTTTCGGAGGGGGGAAGAGTGTGGGCGGTGCGTGGGAGGACACTGTGCGAGTCTGTGTGTGCGGGTGGGGTCAGTGCAGCCTGCCGGGGGTCTGTGCGTGCCTGCCGGGGGTCTGTGCGGGCTGCCGGGGGTCTGTATGGGCCTGCCGGGGCTCTGTGCGGGCTGCTGGGGCTCTGTGCGGGCTGCCGGGGCTCTGTGTGGGGATGCCGGGGCTCTGTGCAGGCTGCCGGGGCTCTGTGCGGTCTGCCGGGGGTCTGTGTGTGTGTGCAGGCATCGTCCGATGGGACTACAAGTCCCATTAGACCATGCCTGCTACAGTGACTGTGAGTGACACATTAGCCAATGATGGGAGAGTAGTAGTCCCATCATCCGGCTAATGTGTTGAATGAAGAAAAAAAATATATATATATACATACTACATACATACTACATACAGTACATTCATACATTACATACATATAGACATACAGAGTACATACTCACCATTACTTGTCATTTTGATCCCCAAAGCCAGTGTCACCTGTAAAAAATATTAAAATAACAAACAACCAATATACTCCCAGTCCGCAGAAATCCATGAGTGTCCCACGACGATCTCCCGTGGAGAATGGCCGCATCAGCTAATGCGACCGCTCTCCAGGGGCTCCAGGAACACAATGATGGGAGGAAGGTATCCTTCCGCACTGTATTCCCCCGCCGATGTAAAAAAATAGTCCCTAGTCTCACTTTTAGAGAAATTTTCCCACGCAGCTATTGCCATACAGTGAGACTTTGAACTTTAGCAACCTCAGTGATGCACTGCAGGAGCCATTGTCTCCTGTCAGTGTGTCACTGTGGGTCCTATAGAGCAGTGACATCACCCGATGTCACTGTTCTATAGGGGAGATCGTCGTGGGACACTTGTTATTAATTGGACTACGGCGGACAGGTAGTATGCGGTTTATTATTTTACGTTTTTTGCAGACGCTGAAGTATGGTAAGTATGGTTAAATGAAGAATGTTAAAATACTTTTTCCTAATGTGTGTGTGTTTTATTAACCCTTTATTACTATTGGGATAATAACGGATAGGCGTCTTATTGATGCCTCTCAGTTATTAACCTGGCTTAATGTCACTTTACAATAGCAAGGTGACAGTAACCCCTTATTACCCCATATCCCACTGCTAAACGGGAGTGGGAAGAGAGGGGCTAAGTGCCAGAATTGGCGTATCTTACAGATGCACCATTTCTGGGGCTGCTCCGGACTGGTATTTATATCCGGGGGTGGGGGGTGGGGGGGCAATATCCATGGCCCCTCTCTAGGCTATGAATATCAGCCCGCAGCTGTCTGCGTAGCCTTTCTGGCTATAAAATATAGGGGGACCCCACGTCATTTTTTGGGGGGTCTCCCCTATTTTAATAGCCAGTAAAGGCTACGCAGACAGCTGCGGGCTGATATTTATAGCAGGCTACAAATATTGGCCCCCGGCCATCGGCTTTCCCACTCTGGCGCCGAAAATTGTGCGGGAGCCCATGCCGTTTTTTTCCGTTTTTTTTTTAATTAAATGCTCATTAAGGCCTCTTTCATACTTGCGTTGGTATGGGTCAGTCGCCATGCGTCGGGCCGACGTACCGACGCACGTTGTGAAATTTGTGCATGACGTGGGCAGTGGATGCAGTTTTTCAACGCATCCGATGCCCATTCTGAAGTCCAGAGAGGAGGGGGCGGAGTCTTTGCCGCGCATGTGCGGTAGAAAATGGCGGGCGCGAAGGACAAAAAAACGTTCACTTGAACGTTTTTTTGTACCGACGGTCCGCCAAAACATGACGGATCCGTGTGGCCATCCATCGCGATGTGTCGCTAATACAAGTCTATGGGTAAAAAATGCATCCTGCGAGCACATTTGCAGGATCCGTTTTTTCCGCCAGATCCGTTTTTTTCTCATAGTGTTAGCGCCGGATTGCGCCTGATGGCCACACGTTTCATCTGTTTTTTGACGGATCCGTTATAAAAGCTGTTTCCGCCGGACAGAAAACACATACAGAGGAGCGGTTTTTCTGTCTGGTGAAAAAACGCACAGTGACGGATCCGGCAAAAAATTTTAATTTTTTAATTTTTTTTTCTCGTTAGGCCTTTTACTGATTGGTTAATTTACTTTATATTTTGATAGGTCGGACATTTCTGAAAGCAGCAATACCAAATATGTGTATTTTTTTTAAAAAATTGTTTTATTTTCAGTGGGGCAAAAGTGGGGTGATTTGAACTTTAGTGTTTTTTTTAACTTAAAAAAAAAAAGTACTGTATCTAATAGCCTTCTTAGGTGACTTGATGCTGTCATCCTCCAATATCTTATACTATACATAGCAGAGCTTCAGCACTGCAAAAATTCAGTATAACAAAAATCACAATCTCCTGTGAACGCCGACCACGAGCTGGCTTTCACAGGGGTATCGTAAAGATAGGTACGGGAGTCCATCAACAGACCCCTGGCTGTCATGGCAACCCATCGGCACCCCGAGATTATGTCACGGGCACGCAGGTGAGAGCGTGGAATGATGTGCACCTCTATTGATGTATGTTAAATGCTGCTCCACTCGTGGCTGTTAAAGGTACATGGTGGTTGATTAAATCAGCCGTCATGTGCAGGGAAAGATGCGGACTCAGCATATGAGCCTGCATCGAAGGCAGGGACACAACATATGATGTAAATATACATCATATGTCATGAAGGGGTTAAACATGCTGTCACACTTATGCCTAACATCTTAGTACACCTCTCAAAATGAACAGAAAGTTTCTATTACATCAGGTTAGAGTACATTAGTTGGGCTGGGTTTCAAAAATCAGTTGTGTATAATTGTTTTATGACTGAGTCGGTCACAACTTTGCCAAAGTTGCACTTTTGTGCACCAGTTCTACAGCCATAGCCAGATCATATATCGCTGCATGCGGGCTCGGACTGGCCCTTAGGGGAACAGGGGAATCCGCCGGTGGGTCCGTCTGCAGATCTGGGCCCCAAACCTTATTGTATGGGCAGTACTTGTCATAATTCTCTTGATTCACTCTGTACAGAAATAAGCAGCATCTCATTATTCATTAACCAAACTGCCCAGTTTATTATTATATAGAGATACTGGTAAAATTGTGAACCAGGGTTATATAATATTTGTGTGCAGGTGAAAAGTGGGCCCCCAAAGTCAATGTTACTGGTGGGTTCTTTAAAGGCACGGATGATTGACCTCGTGGAGACCAAAACATCCAACACCGTGGAGACACCATCACGTGTTTCTCAACGCAGTGATCCAGAACACTGCCCCCAAATATGCAAATGCAAGTAGAGGAGCTGCGGAGACACCATCACGTGTTTCTCAACGCAGGCAGTGAATAGCCAGGCCTTTCCCCGGGAAGGAAAAACCAAGGGAAGGGCAGCATCCAATAAAGGAAAACATCCAATAAAGGAAAACCACCTATGCCAAGCATGGTATCCATCCACAAACAGCTGTCTGTGGATGGATACCATGCTTGGCATAGGTGGTTTTCCTTTATTGGATGTTTTCCTTTATTGGATGCTGCCCTTCCCTTGGTTTTTCCTTCCCGGGGAAAGGCCTGGCTATTCACTGCCTGCGTTGAGAAACACGTGATGGTGTCTCCGCAGCTCCTCTACTTGCATTTGCATATTTGGGGGCAGTGTTCTGGATCACTGCGTTGAGAAACACGTGATGGTGTCTCCGCGGTGTTAGATGTTTTGGTCTCTACGAGGTCAATCATCCGTGACCTTTATAGACTTTCTACTAGGCACTGCTCCTGATAGCCAGTTTCCTACTCCACACTGATGAGGGGCAAAAACCCCGAAACAGCTGTCTTTGGATGGATACCATGCTTGGCATAGGTGGTTTTCCTTTATTGGATGTTTTCCTTTATTGGATGCTGCCCTTCCCTTGGTTTTTCCTTCCCGGGGAAAGGCCTGGCTATTCACTGCCTGCGTTGAGAAACACGTGATGGTGTCTCCGCAGCTCCTCTACTGGTGGGTTCTTGGCACCCCAGTCCAACACTGGTTGCATGCATCTTTTGTAATCCACCTCTAGGACCATTTCAGTGAATAGAAGACCTAAAGAGTCAGCTTTAGCATTAGTTTCCCTTTGATGTACCTACAAAATACTTTCCAACCATGCTAGATTCAGCGGGATTGTCCCTAATATTGGAGCATGCTGCCGACAGGTCCTTCTGTAAGGAGGTGGAGCACAAGAAGAGTCCGGGGGTGGTTACCTTCTCGGTTCCGTGCCTGGAACCATTGAGCTGTGCTACAATTTCCCCAGGGGGCAGACTTAGAGACTGAGATAGGAAGGAAGCCGGGCAGAGAGTGGGAAAGGCGCACGTGCAAGGGTCAGAGCAGCGTGAGCAGCGGTCAGAGCAGCGCGCAGCTGCCGGTCAGGGGACAAATACAGGGAGATTGCCCAGAAAGACTGCATCTTGTGAGTACATGAAAGTGGACTCTGCTTTGACTGGAGAGGGGCGCCTTGAGACCCGTGCAGAGACATTGGCCTGTGCAGCGACTGTGACCCTCTGGTACCCACGGTATCAGTGCAGAGACCGTGACCCCTTGTACCCACTGTATCAGTGCAGAGCCCTTGATTCCTGGTGAGAGACTTAATAATAGACTGACCATCGTTTTCCCGGGATAGGCTGTGCTGTAAAAGCTAAAGACTCAGAGCCTGTGCATATCACATTAACTCCCGAAACCCCAGACAGCGGGTTCCTAGAGACTACTCAGCCCACGGACAACAGAGGGACATCAAGTGCCGCTGTTTCTCAGTGCCTACGATGAAGAAGACGACGCTTCAAGCAAGTCCTCATCAGAATGATAAGTGTTTTTTTTCTCAAGAAATTCTGCTTATTTCTGTTACACTGTTTGACTCCCATATTTTTGTTTAACTCCCTGCTTTATTGTTAGTTATATTCTACTGCTTCGTCCCTGCGAGGAGAACCTGATTCCTGTTAATAAACCTCTCAACTTTTGGTCTGTCTGTTCCGTGGTGACACACTCAGTGCTGCGAATACTTGAGGAGACGCATGGGCACCCCACTGACGTAGGGGAACTTCGCATGCGACTGTTTCACTGGGTACAACGAGAAGGGGAGACCGTGACCCAATTCATGAATGCCCTACAAGAACTTCACACTGCTATCAGACAAAAGGACGGTGTAGGGGTTGGGTCAGTTGATGAGGTGCTCAGGGATCAGCTGGTGACGGGACTGCGTGACGCAATGATGAAACAGGCACTGCAAGAGCGCATTCGAGTAAAGCCAGACATGACTTTCTCTGAGGTTGGCAGTGAGGCGCGTGTGCAAAAACAAGAACAGGGAGTGACAGGGCTGGTGAGAAGGGTGCGGAGCGGGGAGGTAACCACCACCGCAGACAATATCCCCCAGTGGGTGGAGGACCTGTGAATGGAGATTAGACAGGTCCGTGAAGAAATGGCGGCCTCCAGAAGAACTCTGGCAGAAGGGCCTGGCCCTCTGGTGTGAGACAGAGAAGCTGCCCCCCGAAGGGAGGGTGAAACTACCAGGAGGAGAAGCCCTCTTACATGCTACACCTGTGGAGAACCCAGCCACATTGCTCAATGATGTCCCCGGCGGAGCCGACCATCTTCATGCCCTCCTTTAAACTAGGTGGCTCTGAGCTCAAGGGGCACCGCTCGGAGCATGAAGAACAGAGGAGGAGTAGTAAAAGTCCCCACAGCCTTATTTCCATGTGCCCTCTGGTCTGGGCAGAAATCAATGGAAGAGCAGTGCAGAGCCTGATAGACACCGGCTCACAAGTGACCACCATGCCTGAGAGATATTTCCGCCATCACTTCACAGAGGCGCTACGGCCTGAATGGGGCCCTGTGATCAAACTTATGGCGGCCAATCACTTGCCCATCCCGGTCGCAGGGGTGGTATGTATGAACAAAGAGGTCTGCGGAAAAGACCTCGGGAGAAGAGGAGTGGTAATGGTGGATGGAGAGGTAGCTAAAGACCATACTGTGACCCTGGGCATGAATTTGTTAAAAGACCTCGGAAGCCTGGTTTTCAGCGAGTCCTCGAAACAGTTCCTGCAACAATGGAGCGACCAAACCCCTCAGAGAAGGGTCTTTCAACAACTGATACGGACCGCCCAAGCATACAGCGATGGAAAGGAACTCGGCAAAGTCATCGCCCCCGCCTTAGTTAATCGAGTGTTGCCCCTGGGGAGACAGTGCTTTCCCTGCCTATACGAACTGGCATCCTGCTGGAAAGGGTCGAAGTCCAAATTGAGCCCAGCAGAGCCGACGGCTGCCGTCAGGAATATTGGTCGCGCAGTCCCTTGCTACCGTGCGGGATGGAACTGTCCTTGTGCGCTGCATAAATTTTGGGGAGACAGATGCAACTTTGCCCCCTAGAAGCGAAGTCGCCCAAGTCCTGGGCCTCCCAGATGAGTAGGTCCCAACTGAGGCGGTTCAGCTGACCGCAAGGCCAGAAGATCCGTGGCTGGTGACCGTCAAAGCGGAGGCAGCTCCGGACCCCAGATTTCTGCAAGAAGGGCGCCAGATACTGGAAAGCATGAGGGCGGAAATTTCAGGAGGTGTTCACCAAAGATGAAGATGATTTTGGACGTACCACGGCCATCACCCACGAGATACCCACCGGGGATTAGGCACCAATCCGGGAATGGTACCGCAAATTACCCCCACAGATGTACCAGGAGGTGAAGGGAATGCTGTCACACATGCTAAAAAAAGGAGCTATACGCGAGAGTCAGAGCCCGTGGACTGCCCCTATAGTCTTGGTGAGAAAGAAAGATGGGTCCTTGCGGTTCTGTGTTGACTATCACCGACTCAACACTTGCACAGTGCGGAACTCGTACCCACTGCCCAGGATAGAGGAGTCCCTGACGGCACTAGGGAATGCCAGATATTTCTCCATGTTAGACTTGGCCAGCAGCTACTGGCAGGTGCCCATGTCTGAGCAAGACCGAGCCGAGACGGCTTTCATCCTTCCGATGGGAATGTATGAGTTTGACTGGATGCCCTTCGGCCTAGCAAACGCCCCAGGAACATTTCAGCGACTCATGGAGAGATGTCTAGGAGACCTGAACTTTGAAGCCACTTTGATTTACTTGGATGATATCATCGTCTTTGCCCCCACCTTTGAGGAGCATCTGCAGAGACTAGAGCAAGTTCTGAGTCGGCTACAGAAGTACGGCTTGAAAGTGAAACCCCAGAAATGTCACCTCTTCCATACCGAGATTGAATACTTGGGACACGTTGTCTCCGCTGAGGGGGTGAGGCCTTCCAGGAGAAGATCGCTGCGGTACAAGAGTGTCCAACTCCAAAAACTGTGAAAGATGTGCGTGCGTTCCTGTGACTCACAGGATACTTCAGACGCTTCGTAAAAGACTTTACCCGCCTTGCTAATCCACTCCAGGAGTTGTTGAGGGGAGTGCCCTCTTGCGCCAAAAACAGGAACATACAGTGAGGGAAGCGTCAGGAGGAAGCATTCTTGGCTTTGAAGAAGACTTTGATGGAGGCCCCTGTGCTGGCATATGCCGACTTCACGCAACCGTTCATCTTGCACACTGGGCCATACTATCACAGAGGCAGGACGGGAAAGAGCGCGTCATCGCATATGCCAGTCGGTCTTTGCATGACTTGGAAAAGAATCCAGAAAACTACAGTTCGTTTAAGCTGGAGTTGTTGGCACTGGTGTGGGCAATGACTGAGAAGTTCGCAGAATATCTGGCTGGCTCAGAAGTTCATGTATGCACCGATAACAATCCATTGGCCCTTCTCGAGAATGCCAAGTTAGGGGCCCTAGAACAATGTTGGGTAGCCCGTATGGCCAAGGCCCGATACAGAATTTCGTATAAAAGAGGAGCTGAGAATGTTCATGCGGATGTCCTCTCCCGAGTAAACTATCGCAAACCAGCATCCAGCCAGGATGAAGAACTGGAAGATGTGGAGGTTCCAGGTTTTGGAGAGACTGCCAGGATGGTGTCAGCGACGGGGGAAATTGAACAGGAAGAGGCCTGTCTGATTTTGCTGGAGCAGCCCCACGATGAGTGGGTCCGAGTGCAGCAGGAGGATCCGGAGCTAGCTCAGTTGAGAAGGTGAGTCGTGTCTGAACAAATGCCCAATCGGCACGAGAGGAGGTCCATGTCACCTGAAGTACTGAAGATGCTACGCCAGTGGGAGAGGCTCCAGTTGCGGGATGGTATCCTGTACCGGAAGGTATTCCTGTAAACAGAACTCAGTCTTGTATGGCAGACGGTGATTCCCTCGTCCTTGATAGATCAGGTGGCTAAGGAAGCGCATGAGAAAGGAGCACACTTTGGGCCAGAAAAAACTTTCCAGTGGTTACAGCACCTATTTTATCATCCCCACTTAAGGAGCCTTGTGGAGAAAGTATGTCAGCAATACAGAAGTTGTGAGCTGGTCAAACCACCAGAACAACGAGCCCCCACAGAGACGGTGAGGTCTTCTGGCCCCATGGACCTACTGGCAATAGATTACTTGACAATTGGACCAGCACACCAAGGCTATGAGCATTGTTTAGTGATGATAGACCACTTTACTAAATTTGCCGTAGTGATGCCCACATGGGACCAGACTGCCGAGTCTGCTGCTCACGCAATTTGCAAACACTTCATACAGGTGTACGGGTGTCCCAAGCGCATCCATTCTGATCAAGGGGCCTGCTTCCTCGGAAGAGTGATGGAGGAGCTGCACCAGCTGTACAAAATCGATAAGTCCCGGACCACCCCTTATCATCCACACGGGAATGGGGCTTGTGAAAGATTTAATCGCACTCTGATTCAAATGCTGAGGACCCTGGAACAGAACCAGAAGGCAAAGTGGAGTGAGTCCGTCCCTGAATTGGTGTGGGCGTATAACAATCGGAAACACAGCACCACCGGATTCACCCCCTACTCTTTGTTCATTGGCTGACCCGGGAAGGGACTGACAGAGCTGGAGCTGCAACCCGAGGATGACTACCCACGGATGGGGGTGTACTCCTGGGTTCAAGAACATCGTCGTCGGCTGCGGACAATTCAAAGTCTAGTGCAGAATCTGCTGCAAGAATTGGAGCATCCCCAGGTAGCTCATTAAAAGGGGACAGCCCTGCGGCCTGGAGACTGAGTCTTAGTGAGGGAAAAGCGCCCACACAACAAACTAGAATACCGGTGGGAGAAAAGGCCGTACCGAGCGAAGCGGCGGCTCGGCAATGGCGGTCCCGTTTATGAGGTCCAGCCCGAAACGGAAGACGGGACTCCCACCCGCACACTGCACAGGAATATGTTGCGTCCATGTTTGTCTAGAGATCCTGAATCAGTCCAATTGGCTCCAGCGCTCCCACTGGCTGCGCCAGTGATCAATGTAGATGTGGAAGACGAGGAAGACTCCCAATCTCTCCCAGGGAACCCAGAAACAGGGCTGGTGCCTGAAACTACCAAGGTATTGGAGGAAACCTTGACTCCTCCCACAGCAGTTGACTCCACCACCCCTGCTGATTTGAGACGCTTTGAACGTTCAACGGCTGGTGTACCCCCTGTTCACTACAATCAGGATGAGTTAATCTGGCAGCAGATTGTGCAAGAACTGAAAGAATGCCAACAGGAACTCCTGAAAATCTCGCCCGTGGAATGGCGAGCAGAAAGAGAGGGGAATGTAAGGAGGTGAAGCACAAGAAGAGTCCAGGGGGCGGTTACCTTCTCGGCTCCATACCTCGAACCATTGAGCTGTGCTACAGGTTCCCTAGGGGGCAGACTTAGAGACTGAGACAGGAAGGAAGCCAGGCAGAGAGCGGGAAAGGCGCGCGCAAGGGTCAGAGCAGCGTGAGCAGCGGTCAGAGCAGCGTGCAGCTGCCGGTCAGAGGACAAATACAGGGAGATTGACCAGAAAGACTGCATCTTGTGAGTACATGAAAGCGGACTCTGCTGTAACTGGAGAGGGGCGCCTTGAGACCCGTGCAGAGACATTGGCCTGTGCAGAGACTGTGACCCCCTGGTGCCCACGGTATCAGTGCAGAGACTTTGACCCCTTGTACCCACGGTATCAGTGCAGAGCCCTTGATTCCCGGTGAGAAACTTAATAATAGACTGACCATCGTTTTCCCGGGATAGGCTGTGCTGTAAAAGCTAAAGACTCAGAGCCTGTGCATATCACATTAACTCCCGAAACCCCAGGTAGCGGGTTCCTAGAGACTACTCAGCCCACAGACAACAGAGGGATGACAAGTGCCGCTGTTTCTCGGCGCATATGTTGGAGAAGATGACCCTTCAAGCAAGTCCTCATCAGACTGATAAGTGTTTTTTGCTCAAGAAATACTGTTTACTTCTGTTACACTGTTTGACTCCCATATTTTTGCACTGTTTTATTGTTAGTTATATTCTACTGCTTCCTCCCTGCGAGGAGAACCTGATTCCTGTTAATAAACCCCTCAACTTTTGGTCTGTCTGTTCCGTGGTGACACACTCAGTACCTGCATATTATTACACTTGCTTAACCGATCAGTCTATATAAAGACTGAAAGTTCTGTTAGGACCTTTAAAGGGAAGGTGCCGCAATTTTGTTTTTGTATTAAAAATGATTGTTTATATAAACAATTATTTTTAATACAAAATCATTTTTTTTAACTTTAATATATTTTTTATTATTAATTATTTTTGCAGCCATTGGGCGCCGCCATTTTGCTTTGCAGCAGTGTAAGAGTCCCAGCAGGACACTTACACTCTGCTGCCCTGGACATAGGAGGCTGCGGTCGGCGTCCGACCCATTAGCTACAATTATAAACTGCTCTCTGCTCTGATGTGGCCACGCCCCCTGGGCGGTCTCCACATCACAGCAGAGGCAGGAGATTGGCGCCATCTTGCCTCAGCCCACAGTGGAGTGTACCTGTGAGCTCCACTGTGACTGAGAGCTGCTCCCCTCACACTGTCAGCGGCCGTTCCTTGTCCTCTGCTGCCTGGTGTGTGGCTGTAATCCCTAGAGAGGGTGAAGGAATGCTGCCGTCTGATGTCCTCTTATCTGGAGCTGCAGAGAGGTAACAGAGGGGGATGGGGAGGCTCTGTGCTGCTCCGACCCTGCCTCACTGCAGCTCCTCACAGGACATCAGACCCTGCATCTATCACTGTACTGTGCTGAGCAAAGTATCTAATCCTCTCCTGTGTGATAGTGTCTGCTGGCCCCTGTATCTAATCCTCTCATGTGATACTATGCTGAGCCATGCATCTAATCCTCTCATGTGATACTATGCTGAGCCGTGCATCTAATCCTCTCCTGTGTGATAGTGTCTGCTGGCCCGTGTATCTAATCCTCTCATGTGATACTATGCTGAGCCGTGAATCTAATCCTCTCATGTGTGATAGTGTCTGCTGGCCCGTGTATCTAATCCTCTCATGTGATACTATGCTGAGCCATGCATCTAATCCTCTCCTGTGTGATAGTGTCTGCTGGCCCGTGTATCTAATCCTCTCATGTGATACTATGCTGAGCCGTGCATCTAATCCTCTCCTGTGTGATAGTGTCTGCTGACCCCTGTATCTAATCCTCTCGTGATACTATGCTGAGCCGTGCATCTAATCCTCTCATGTGTGATAGTGTCTGCTGGCCCGTGTATCTAATCCTCTCGTGATACTATGCTGAGCCATGCATCTAATCCTCTCCTGTGTGATACTATGCTGAGCCATGCATCTAATCCTCTCCTGTGTGATACTATGCTGAGCCATGCATCTAATCCTCTCCTGTGTGATAGTGTCTGCTGGCCCCTGTATCTAATCCTCTCATGTGATACTGTCTGCTGAGCCGTGCATCTAATCCTCTCCTGTGTGATAGTGTCTGCTGGCCCGTGTATCTAATCCTCTCATGTGATACTATGCTGAGCCATGCATCTAATCCTCTCATGTGATACTATGCTGAGCCGTGCATCTAATCCTCTCCTGTGTGATAGTGTCTGCTGGCCCGTGTATCTAATCCTCTCATGTGATACTATGCTGAGCCGTGAATCTAATCCTCTCATGTGTGATAGTGTCTGCTGGCCCGTGTATCTAATCCTCTCATGTGATACTATGCTGAGCCATGCATCTAATCCTCTCCTGTGTGATAGTGTCTGCTGGCCCGTGTATCTAATCCTCTCATGTGATACTATGCTGAGCCGTGCATCTAATCCTCTCCTGTGTGATAGTGTCTGCTGGCCCCTGTATCTAATCCTCTCGTGATACTATGCTGAGCCGTGCATCTAATCCTCTCATGTGTGATAGTGTCTGCTGGCCCGTGTATCTAATCCTCTCGTGATACTATGCTGAGCCATGCATCTAATCCTCTCCTGTGTGATACTATGCTGAGCCATGCATCTAATCCTCTCCTGTGTGATACTATGCTGAGCCATGCATCTAATCCTCTCCTGTGTGATAGTGTCTGCTGGCCCCTGTATCTAATCCTCTCATGTGATACTGTCTGCTGAGCCGTGCATCTAATCCTCTCCTGTGTGATAGTGTCTGCTGGCCCGTGTATCTAATCCTCTCATGTGATACTATGCTGAGCCATGCATCTAATCCTCTCATGTGTGATAGTGTCTGCTGGCCCGTGTATCTAATCCTCTCATGTGATACTATGCTGAGCCATGCATCTAATCCTCTCCTGTGTGATAGTGTCTGCTGGCCCGTGTATCTAATCCTCTCATGTGATACTATGCTGAGCCGTGCATCTAATCCTCTCATGTGTGATAGTGTCTGCTGGCCCCTGTATCTAATCCTCTCATGTGATACTGTCTGCTGAGCCATGTATCTAATCCTATCCTGTGATACTGACTGCTGAGCCGTGTATCTAATCCTCTCCTGTGTGATATTATGCTGAGCCGTGTATCTAATCCTATACTGTATGATACTATGCTGAGCTGTGTATCTAATCCTATACTGTGTGATAGTATGCTGAGCCATGCATCTAATCCTCTCCTGTGTGATATTATGCTGAGCCGTGTATCTAATCCTGTCCTGTGTGATACTGTCTGCTGAGCCGTGTATCTAATCCTCTCCTTTGTGATACTGTCTGCTGAGCCGTGTATCTAATCCTATCCTGTGATACTGACTGCTGAGCCGTGTATCTAATCCTCTCCTGTGTGATACTGTCTGGTGAGCCGTGTATCTAATCCTCTCGTGTGATACTGTCTGGTGAACCGTGTATCTAATCCTCTTCTATGCACTCCTCTCCCCCCTGCATATCTTTCCCCATTGCACACACAACTCAATGCGTGCGATAACAGGAGCTGCGGGCGTCATGCTGTATTATAGCATTATGTGAGATCTATATGACGGTATTATGTGATCTGTATGGTGGTATTATGCTTGATCAGTATTGTGAGAATTATATGGTGGTATTGTGTGTGATCTATATGGCGGTATTATGTGAGAACACTGGCAGCATTATGTGTGATCTATATGGCGGTATTATGTGAGAACAATGGCAGCATTATGTGTGATCTATATGGCGGTATTATGTGAGAACACTGGCAGCATTATGTGTGATCTATATGGCGGTATGTGTGAACACTGGTGGTATTGTGTGATCTATATGGCGGTATTATGTGAGAACACTATGGCAGTATTATGTGTGATCTATATGGTGGTATTATGTGAGAACACTATGGCAGTATTATGTGTGATCTATATGGCGGTATTATGTGAGAACACTGGCAGTATTATGTGTGATCTATATGGCGGTATGTGAGAACACTGGCGGTATTATGTGTGATCTATATGGCGGTGAGAACACTGGTGGTATTATGTGTGATCTATATGGCGGTGAGAACACTGGTGGTATGTGTGATCTATATGGTGGTATTATGTGAGAACTGTATGACAGTATTGTGTGATCTATTTGATAGTATTGTGTGTGATCTCTATGGCGGTATTATGTGAGAACACTATGGCAGTATTATCTTCAGAAAGCGGACCGATTCTATGGTGGTTCTGGCTGAGCACCTGCACGCGGGTCTGGGGTAATAGAGGGGACAGCGTGACCTCCAGTTAGGTGCAGTCAGGGGACGGCTGGTGAGGCAGCTGAAGAGAGGGGTCTCATTTTTATCGTTACTATATGGCAACATTTCCTTCCCAGCGTCACCCCGGACTGCGCCTGTCGCCTCGCTTTCACACATCGCCAGGACAGGATGGAGAAGACAGGATCTGAGGAGGGGAATGGGGTCTGCATGCAAAGTCTGGATCAGACCAGGCCATCAATCCGCAGAAATGTTTCCTGGATTTCTGTGGAGCAGACGGTCCATCCACGTGTATAAAAGACAGCGCTTTATGTACAATCCCTGGCTGCTCCGCACACCAAACAGGGGGCCCCTATAGACCAGCACACTGCTCTCCTGAAATACTCTGTGCTGCTGTCACCTTGCTCCCTCCACCGCATATCTCCCAGAATCCTTGCTGCCTGCCATCCTCGGTGACTGTCTACTTGTCAGTATAAGGTTGCTTTCACACTAGCGTCGGTACGGGCCCGTTGCAGTGCGTCGGGTCGACGTGCCGACGCATGCTGTGAAAGAAATGTCCGACGTGGGCAGCAGAAGGCGTCTTACGACGCTTCCGTTGCCCCATTGTAAGGTCTGGGGAGGATGGGGCGGAGTTTCGGCTGTGCATGCGCGGTCAAAAATGGCGGACTCGACGCACAAACAAACGTTACATGTAATGTCGGTAATGTTAGTATATGGGGAAAAAACGCATCCTGCAGACAACTTTGCAGGATGTGTTTTTTCTCCTGAACGACGCATTACAACGTACAGCCAACAACGCTAGTGTGAAAGTAGCCTAAGGCTGCCGTCACACTATCAGTATTTGGTCAGTATTTTACATCAGTATTTGTAAGCTAAAACCAGGAGTGGGTGATAAATACAGAAGTGCATATGTTTCTATTATACTTTTCCTCTATTTGTTCCACTCCTGGTTTTGGCTTACAAATACTGAGGTAAAATACTGACCAAATACTGATAGTGTGACGGCAGCCATACTCTGCAGTCACCAACAAAATGGCTGCTCACTGGGTTCCTGAATCTCATCCTCTCTAATCCCTTAGCAAACACCCAGAAGGAGAGGAGACATCACACACGTCAGCAGACTCCGCCCATATTTACTGCAGTGCTGTAATGTGAGCTAGTTGTACACTAGGTTTTTCTGAAATTTCAGCAGCTGCTCCCCCTAGTGTTTAAAAGTGGAAATTCCAAAACTTTTCAAATTATTTTTCATATTTTACTAAATTATAAACAAATGATAATATTTTTTAAGAACATGTAATCATTAATTCTTTACATTTTTACAATTTTTTTTTGATGGCACCTTCCCTTTAAGTTATGTGACATTCTCTTGTCACATCACTGTCAGTGGAGGAGAAGAGCAGAAGACAGGCAAGTTGTGTGTGTATATGAGTCGCCCGCCAGGGGCGTGGGGATACTCAATACCTGGTCCGGTCGTCGTTAAAGGGGAGGTCACGGTGGCGGCAACTCGGTCCGTGGCCCTGGGCGCCCAAGCAAAAATAGTTTTTAAAGGGTGTTGTAAAGCAATAAAAGTTTGTGACACCACCTGTGGTACTCGGTCAGGGGTCACTGATGCTGCTTAAAGGGGTCCTCTGGAGTGATGGTATGGTAGCAAGATGGTATCGCTTCCAACAGGTGAAGCTGGGTCCCCAGGACTGATGTCGTGGATGCTGGCAAATAAATGGAGGACACAGGGTTGTAACGTCTTTACCTGGTTTACTGGTTGAATCAGGCCACAGTCCAGGGTACCAGCAATAGGTGGTGATGTGGTCCAGCTGGCCTGGAGGCAATGGTGGATCCCTCTCCTAGGTGAGGTCCGTAAGCCTCCCTGCTCGCGCTCGTATGTGAGGTCCTTGCTGCCTGTGGCTCCTTGACAAAGTCTTCTCTCTCATGTGCCGGGACAGTTACCTGTATGGTGGGCAGTGCGAGCCTTTTTATAGGGTCTCTATCACAACCGGGGCTCTTGGTGTACTGCTGCAACTTCAGGTGTGGGTGCAGGCAAATTACATAAAGTCCTTTGCTCTCCAGTTCTGCTGTACGACCTAGAGTTCAACACAACCTCGGGCCCCCGGTGCCCGGTTCCTGTGCTTTGGCTCATAGGGTGCGAGGTCACAGTTCCCCTGTAAGCCCTTTCCTTCTCCTTTGCTCCTTTCCTCAGATGCTGACTACATTCCAACCCTTCAGGTTATCTTCCGTTCCTAGAGCTGCAGCTCACACGTGGCTACACGGCCCCAGTCTCTGCTCGTCTCCTCTCTCCTCCACTGTCTCTGAACAACTGACTAACTCCTCCTCCAGACCAGAATACTTAAAGCTGGGGAAGCTCCCCTGAATCTTAGTTCAGAGCTCCCCCTTCTGGCCTGGATTCACAATGTGTTGCATGTAGGCGCTTACCTGGTAAAGGGAATCCTCCTTGCCTCAAAGCATGACATCACCTTCCCCGAAAGGAAGGCAACATCACTGTAACAACCGGTTACCTGGGGTTTAACATACAGTTAGGTCCATATATATTTGGACAGAGACAACATTTTTCTAATTTTGGTTATAGACATCAACACAATGAATTTTAAACAAAACAATTCAGATGCAGTTGAATTTCAGACTTTCAGCTTTCATTTGAGGGTATCCACATTAAAATTCAATGAAGGGTTTAGGAGTTTCAGCTCCTTAACATGTGCCACCCTGTTTTTAAAGGGACCAAAAGTAATTGGACAGATTCAATAATTTTAAATAAAATGTTCATTTTTAGTACTTGGTTGAAAACCCTTTGTTGGCAATGACTGCCTGAAGTCTTGAACTCATGGACATCACCAGACGCTGTGTTTCCTCCTTTTTGATGCTCTGCCAAGCCTTCACTGCGGTGGTTTTCAGTTGCTGTTTGTTTGTGGGCCTTTCTGTCTGAAGTTTAGTCTTTAACAAGTGAAAGAAGGCATATTCCAGGTGCCTTCTGGGAGAAGCGAAGTCTCCCTAAGCTAGAAGATCGTTGGGTACAGCCGGGACCAGCTGCTTCGAAAGCATCACCAAACCAGGGATTCAAGCTTCAGGAGGCTAATTTGCATATTCCAGGTGCCTTCTGGGAGAAGCGAAGTCTCCCTAAGCTAGAAGATCGTTGGGTACAGCCGGGACCAGCTGCTTCGAAAGCATCACCAAACCAGGGATTCAAGCTTCAGGAGGCTAATTTGCATATTCCAGGTGCCTTCTGGGAGAAGCGAAGTCTCCCTAAGCTAGAAGATCGTTGGGTACAGCCGGGACCAGCTGCTTCGAAAGCCTGTAGGACATTATTGCAAGAGAGCTTGGCTGAGTAGATTACACAAGAAGGAAAACACACAGCAAGTCAGCAGGATCTAGGAGCAACATGGCAGATGTGACAACCTACATGGTGAGCTGCAGCATGTGCTACATGTTCACAGATCGACCAGAAGAAGAATCCAATTTCACCTGTCAGAAGTGTAGACTAGTGGCCCTTTTAGAAGAAAAGGTGCGGGGTCTGGAAGAAAGAATAGCAACTTTGAAACTCATCAAAGAGAATGAAGACTTTCTAGACAGAACAGAAGCATCTCTACTGGTCACAGAAGGTGCAAAAAGTGTCAGAGAACCTCCAAAAGCAGATGAGTGGAAGCATGTGACCAAAAGAAGCAAGAAGACCATGGAGAAATCACCAACCACACAACTGAAGAACCGATATCAAATCTTTGTAGAGGATGAAGATGGCACACCTAAGAATGAAGCAATACCAGCAAGCAAAAAAGAAAAGGGCACACAGCAACAAGTGACAGCAAAAAGTACAGCCAAGAAGCAACGAAGAGTGGTGGTGGTGGGAGACTCACTACTGAGAGGCACCGAAGCAGCCATCTGCAGACCGGACATAACTGCAAGAGAAGTATGCTGCCTTCCAGGTGCGATGATCAAGGATGTGACCGATAGGATACCAAAGCTCTTCAGCTCCAAGGACGTCCACCCATTTCTTCTGATACATGTTGGCACCAATGACACGGCAAGGAAGGACCTACCGACAATCTGCAAGGACTTTGAAGAGTTGGGGAAGAAAGTAAAGGAACTGGATGCACAGGTAGTTTTTTCTTCTATCCTTCCAGTAGACGGGCATGGCACCAGGAGATGGAACAGGATCCTTGATGCAAACAACTGGCTAAGACGATGGTGCAGACAACAAGGATTTGGATTCCTGGACCACGGTGTGAATTACTGGTATGATGGACTCCTCGCCAGAAGACTCGCTACACTCATCAGGAGGGCGTTAAACTAGAAGAAGAGGGGACGGGAAGAAAAACATTAGACTCGAACAAAGACGACCCAGGAAAACATACTCAGAAGGGAGGTAAGAACATTTCTTAAACAATCCACAGTGAGGAGATTGGAACAAAACAAAATCCTCTAAACTGCATGCTCGCAAACGCCAGAAGCCTGACAAACAAGATGGAAGAACTAGAAGCAGAAATATCTACAGGTAACTTTGACATAGTGGGAATAACCGAGACATGGTTAGATGAAAGCTATGACTGGGCAGTTAACTTACAGGGTTACAGTCTGTTTAGAAAGGATCGTAAAAATCGGAGAGGAGGAGGGGTTTGTCTCTATGTAAAGTCTTGTCTAAAGTCCACTTTAAGGGAGGATATTAGCGAAGGGAATGAGGATGTCGAGTCCATATGGGTCGAAATTCATGGAGGGAAAAATGGTAACAAAATTCTCATTGGGGTCTGTTACAAACCCCCAAATATAACAGAAACCATGGAAAGTCTACTTCTAAAGCAGATAGATGAAGCTGCAACCCATAATGAGGTCCTGGTTATGGGGGACTTTAACTACCCGGATATTAACTGGGAAACAGAAACCTGTGAAACCCATAAAGGCAACAGGTTTCTGCTAATAACCAAGAAAAATTATCTTTCACAATTGGTGCAGAATCCAAAGGAAATAGCGACCACAATATTGTGCAGTTTCACCTGTCTTTCACTAGGGGGACTTGTCAGGGAGTCACAAAAACATTGAACTTTAGGAAGGCAAAGTTTGAACAGCTTAGAGATGCCCTTAATCTGGTAGACTGGGACAATATCCTCAGAAATGAGAATACAGATAATAAATGGGAAATGTTTAAGAACATCCTAAATAGGCAGTGTAAGCGGTTTATACCTTGTGGGAATAAAAGGACTAGAAATAGGAAAAACCCAATGTGGCTAAACAAAGAAGTAAGACAGGCAATTAACAGTAAAAAGAAAGCATTTGCACTACTAAAGCAGGATGGCACCATTGAAGCTCTAAAAAACTATAGGGAGAAAAATACTTTATCTAAAAAACTAATTAAAGCTGCCAAAAAGGAAACAGAGAAGCACATTGCTAAGGAGAGTAAAACTAATCCCAAACTGTTCTTCAACTATATCAATAGTAAAAGAATAAAAACTGAAAATGTAGGCCCCTTAAAAAATAGTGAGGAAAGAATGGTTGTAGATGACGAGGAAAAAGCTAACATATTAAACACCTTCTTCTCCACGGTATTCACGGTGGAAAATGAAATGCTAGGTGAAATCCCAAGAAACAATGAAAACCCTATATTAAGGGTCACCAATCTAACCCAAGAAGAGGTGCGAAACCGGCTAAATAAGATTAAAATAGATAAATCTCCGGGTCCGGATGGCATACACCCACGAGTACTAAGAGAACTAAGTAATGTAATAGATAAACCATTATTTCTTATTTTTAGTGACTCTATAGCGACAGGGTCTGTTCCGCAGGACTGGCGCATAGCAAATGTGGTGCCAATATTCAAAAAGGGCTCTAAAAGTTAACCTGGAAATTATAGGCCAGTAAGTCTAACCTCTATTGTTGGTAAAATATTTGAAGGGTTTCTGAGGGATGTTATTCTGGATTATCTCAATGAGAATAACTGTTTAACTCCATATCAGCATGGGTTTATGAGAAATCGCTCCTGTCAAACCAATCTAATCAGTTTTTATGAAGAGGTAAGCTATAGACTGGACCACGGTGAGTCATTGGACGTGGTATATCTCGATTTTTCCAAAGCGTTTGATACCGTGCCGCACAAGAGGTTGGTACACAAAATGAGAATGCTTGGTCTGGGGGAAAATGTGTGTAAATGGGTTAGTAACTGGCTTAGTGATAGAAAGCAGAGGGTGGTTATAAATGGTATAGTCTCTAACTGGGTCGCTGTGACCAGTGGGGTACCGCAGGGGTCAGTATTGGGACCTGTTCTCTTCAACATATTCATTAATGATCTGGTAGAAGGTTTACACAGTAAAATATCGATATTTGCAGATGATACAAAACTATGTAAAGCAGTTAATACAAGAGAAGATAGTATTCTGCTACAGATGGATCTGGATAAGTTGGAAACTTGGGCTGAAAGGTGGCAGATGAGGTTTAACAATGATAAATGTAAGGTTATACACATGGGAAGAGGGAATCAATATCACCATTACACACTGAACGGGAAACCACTGGGTAAATCTGACAGGGAGAAGGACTTGGGGATCCTAGTTAATGATAAACTTACCTGGAGCAGCCAGTGCCAGGCAGCAGCTGCCAAGGCAAACAGGATCATGGGGTGCATTAAAAGAGGTCTGGATACACATGATGAGAGCATTATACTGCCTCTGTACAAATCCCTAGTTAGACCGCACATGGAGTACTGTGTCCAGTTTTGGGCACCGGTGCTCAGGAAGGATATAATGGAACTAGAGAGAGTACAAAGGAGGGCAACAAAATTAATAAAGGGGATGGGAGAACTACAATACCCAGATAGATTAGCGAAATTAGGATTATTTAGTCTAGAAAAAAGACGACTGAGGGGCGATCTAATAACCATGTATAAGTATATAAGGGGACAATACAAATATCTCGCTGAGGATCTGTTTATACCAAGGAAGGTGACGGGCACAAGGGGGCATTCTTTGCGTCTGGAGGAGAGAAGGTTTTTCCACCAACATAGAAGAGGATTCTTTACTGTTAGGGCAGTGAGAATCTGGAATTGCTTGCCTGAGGAGGTGGTGATGGCGAACTCAGTCGAGGGGTTCAAGAGAGGCCTGGATGTCTTCCTGGAGCAGAACAATATTGTATCATACAATTATTAGGTTCTGTAGAAGGACGTAGATCTGGGGATTTATTATGATGGAATATAGGCTGAACTGGATGGACAAATGTCTTTTTTCGGCCTTACTAACTATGTTACTATGTTACTATGTAAATCCATGCTCAATTGGGTTGAGATCAGGTGACTGACTTGGCCATTCAAGAATATTCCACTTCTTTGCTTTAATAAACTCCTGGGTTGCTTTGGCTTTATGTTTTGGGTTATTGTCCATCTGTAGTATGAAACGGCGACCAATCAGTTTGGCTGCATTTGGCTGGATCTGAGCACACAGTATGGCTCTGAATACCTCAGAATTCAGTCGGCTGCTTCTCTCCTGTGTCACATCATCAATAAACACTAGTGACCCAGTGCCACTGGCAGCCATGCATGCCCAAGCCATCACACTGCCTCCGCCGTGTTTTACAGATGATGTGGTATGCTTTGGATCATGAGCTGTACCAAGCCTTCACCATACTTTTCTCTTTCCATCATTCTGGTAGAGGTTGATCTTGGTTTCATCTGTCCAAAGAATGTTCTTCCAGAACTGTGCTGGCTTTTTTAGATGCTCTTTAGCAAAGTCCAGTCTAGCATTTTTATTCTTGATGCTTATGAGTGGCTTGTACCGTGCAGTGAACCCTCTGTATTTACTTTCATGCAGTCTTCTCCTTATGGTAGATTTGGATATTGATACGCCGACCTCCTGGAGCGTTGTTCACTTGGTTGGCTGTTGTGAAGGGGTTTCTCTTCACCATGGAGATTATTCTGCGATCATCCACCACTGTTGTCTTCCGTGGGCGCCCAGGTCTTTTTGCATTGATGAGTTCACCAGTGCTTTCTTTCTTTCTCAGGATGTACCAAACTGTAGATTTTGCCACTTCTAATATTGTAGCAATTTCTTGGATGTGTTTTTTCTGTTTTCGCAGCTTAAGGATGGCTTGTTTCCCCCGCATGGAGAGCTCCCTTGACTGCATTTTAACTTCACAGCAAAACCTTCCAAATGCAAGCACCACACCTCAAACCAACTCCAGGCCTTTTATCTGCTTAATTGAGAATGACATAATGAAGGGATTGCCCACACCTGTCCATGAAATAGCCTTGGAGTCAATTGTCCAATTACTTTTGGTCCCTTTAAAAACAGGGTGGCACATGTTAAGGAGCTGAAACTCCTAAACCCTTCATCCAATTTTAATGTGGATACCCTCAAATGAAAACTGAAAGTCTGAACCTCAACTGCATCTGAATTGTTTTGTTTAAAATTCATTGTGGTAATGTCTATAACAAAAATTGGAAAAATGTTGTCTCTGTCCAAATATATATGGACCTAACTGTATATAGTATATAATGCATGTGTTGTTTACTTGTGTAAATATAAATATGTATGTTAATGTAGCAGAGCTCTGTGTGTATGTTGATATAGCTGACCAATGTGTGTATTTGTATGTTGATGTAGCAGAGTGTTTGGATTTGTGTATTTGACTTGGATGGGGGACATTATACCAGGAAGAGACCCTTGATAAGGTACATTTTTAAACATATGGACCCAGGATGGGGGACATTAATACAGGAAGGGGTCCAGAAAGGGTGACATTAATGCAAGAAGGGGCCCAGGATGGGGAAGATTAATGTAGGACAGGGCTCATCATAGGGTACAATATTACAGGAAGAGGCCCAGAATGGGGGACATTAATGCAAGACGGGGCACAGGATGGGGAACATTAATGCAGAAAGGGGCTCAAAATGGCGAACATTATTAAAACCCCTTCATGACCTTGGGATTTTCCGTTTTTCCGTGCTCGTTTTTCGCTCCCCTCCTTCCCAGAGCCATAACTTTTTTATTTTTCTGTCAATATGGCCATGTGAGGGCTTATTTTTTGCGGGATGAGTTGTACTTTTGAACGACATCATTGGTTTTACCATGACGTGTACTAAAAAATGGGAAAAAAATTCCAAGTGCGGTGAAATTGCAAGAAAAGTTCAATCCCATACGTGTTTTTTGTTTGGCTTTTTTTCTTGATCAGGTTAATCCTTTTTTTTATTGTTAGATCAGGCAAATCTGAACGCGACGATACCAAATATGTGTATATTTGATTTTATTTTTATTGTTTTATTTGGTATGGGGCGAAAGGGGGGTGATTTAAACTTTTATATTTTTTTTATTTATTTCATATTTTTTTAGAAATTTTTTTTTACTTTTTTTTTACTTTTGCCATGCTTCAAAAGCCTCCATGGGAGGCTAGAAGCTGGCATAGCCTGATCGGCTCTGCTACATAGCAGCGATCATCAGATCGCCCCTATGTAGCTCAAGGAGACCTCTGGTTGCTATGCTGACGCATATGCCTATGCCGATGCCGTTGCTATGCCATCATGTGACGGGTCGGTGATGAGTGCATTTCCGGCCGCGCGGCCGGAAGCGGTAGTTAAATGCCGCTGTCAGCGTTTGACAGCGGCATTTAACTAGTTAATAGCGGCGGGAGGATCGCGATTCCACTCGCCGCTATTGCGTGCACAAGTCAGCTGTTCAAAACAACTGACATGTCGCGGCTTTGATGTGGGCTCACTGCCGAAGCCCACATCAAAGCAGGGGATCTGACCTCAGACGTACTATCCCGTCCGAGGTCAGAAAAGGCTTAAACAAAGTGACCCCCGATTTGGAACATTATTGCAGGAAGTGGCATAGGATGGGAGGGCTTTATTACAGCAAGGTGATAGAATGGGGGACATTATTACATAGGGAGTGAGGGCAAACACACATGTCTTTATAGGATCTAGAATGCTCAAAGGGCCCATACAAGTGACCAACGTGCAGGTGGGGGCCCAAATCCAAATTTTGCACTAGAGCCCATCGGACTTTAGTTACACCACTGGATATATGAAATGTAAGGCAGAGTTTATAGGTGAATGTATGCTTTACATTACAAGAATAATAACATAAATAAATAATGAGAAAGAACGATAGAAATAAGACGTCTTGCCAATATTTATTTAGATTATTATGTTCCAAATAATTGCCCACCAAATTAGCTGACTAGCATCATTATTTTTGTCATTAGATTAATAATTGTAATAAGCATAATAAGATATCTGGGAATATTTCCAGTGTGGGAGAATAGAAAGAAGATGCAGTATTTCTAATTAAGAGGTTGTGGCTTTTGTTTATGGCACAGAATAAAGCATGCAATTCCAGATGGGAGTTGTGTTTCAGAATCAACAGGCAAAATGGTTGTATTCTTAGAATAGGCATAGGCGTATACTGTACCATGCAATGAAACAGCAGTCTAAGACTTTGTTTCCATTTATCAAGTCATCCAGTGTTTTTATCTGTACCATGCAGGATAAAAATCCCATAGACTTCCATGGGATTGTTTCCAATCATCTGAGGCTGGTTTCATACTTGCGTTCAGGAGGGCTGCGGATGGCTGCCTACTTCCTCCTTTCTGGGTACGCGGGGACATGCACCCAATGTTAAAGATAGGTATGCAGGGAAACGCAGGATGCATGAAGAAGTAGGCGGAGCGTAGCCGGAGCTTCAGGGAGGAAGAAAGGAAGAAGTAGGCAGCCATCCGCAGCCCTCCTGAACGCAAGTATGAAACCAGCCTAACCCATCAGGTGTTGTGATAGATTGCATTTAGTGCAGGATAAGAAAGCATTCAGCGTTTTCTGTCTAAGTTAGGCTGGGTTCACATTTGCATCTGTGTGCGCAGTGTCCGTCATGCGGACATATCTTTAACATGGTGTATGCAGGGACATGCGTTTGCTTGCGGATGCATATGCATGCGGACGATTGTGGTTGATTGCGTAAAAAAAACGCATTACTGTCTATGGGAACACATTGAAACGCAAGGTCATGCATACGTCTGCATTCCATACACATGCGTACTTCTGACTAATTTTGTCTTGGAAATGACATTAGCAAGGTGACATTAACCCTTTTTTTACCCCATATCCCACCACTATAGGGGAGTGGGAAGAGAGAGGCTAAGTGCCAGAACAGGCACATCTTAGGCTGGTTTCACATTTGCGTTTTTTGCCGCTGCGTTTTTGCGCAAAAAAACGCATGCTTTTTTTCCTATACTTAACATTAAAATGCATGCGTTTTTTTGCATGCGTTTTGCCGCGTTTTGACAACGCATGCGTCATTTCTATGCATGCGTTTGGTTGCAGAAATGCAACATGTAGTGATTTCTAGCAGCATTTTTTTTGCCGCAAAAAAACGCATGCGTTTTTTGGCGGCAAAAAAACGTATTGCTGTATATGTAAACGCATGCGTTTTTAAGCACATGCATTTGCATGTGTTTTTAAACGCATGCGTTTTAATAGAAAAACACAAGAATACACACTGATAAGCCATCCCCCAACCCTAAAAAAAGCATGCGTCTAAAAAAACGCAGCTTTTAAACGCGTTTAAACGCGTTTTTTCACCAAATGCGTTTGCGTTTAAAATGCTGCGTTTTTAAACAAATGTGAAACCAGCCTTACAGATGTGCCTTTTCTGGGGTGGCACTTTTCTTCTATCTAGCTCTGTATTAAATGTAAATATATATATATATATATATATGTATATATATATATACCTATTCTATGTAGATGGGTTAAACCAAACCAGGTTTTCAAGCATCAGGAGGCTAATTTGCATATTCCAGGTGCCTTCTGGGAGAAGCGAAGTCTCCCTAAGCTAGAAGATCGTTGGGTACAGCCGGGACCAGCTGCTTCGAAAGCATCACCAAACCAGGGATTCAAGCTTCAGGAGGCTAATTTGCATATTCCAGGTGCCTTCTGGGAGAAGCGAAGTCTCCCTAAGCTAGAAGATCGTTGGGTACAGCCGGGACCAGCTGCTTCGAAAGCATCACCAAACCAGGGATTCAAGCTTCAGGAGGCTAATTTGCATATTCCAGGTGCCTTCTGGGAGAAGCGAAGTCTCCCTAAGCTAGAAGATCGTTGGGTACAGCCGGGACCAGCTGCTTCGAAAGCATCACCAAACCAGGGATTCAAGCTTCAGGAGGCTAATTTGCATATTCCAGGTGCCTTCTGGGAGAAGCGAAGTCTCCCTAAGCTAGAAGATCGTTGGGTACAGCCGGGACCAGCTGCTTCGAAAGCATCACCAAACCAGGGATTCAAGCTTCAGGAGGCTAATTTGCATATTCCAGGTGCCTTCTGGGAGAAGCGAAGTCTCCCTAAGCTAGAAGATCGTTGGGTACAGCCGGGACCAGCTGCTTCGAAAGCATCACCAAACCAGGGATTCAAGCTTCAGGAGGCTAATTTGCATATTCCAGGTGCCTTCTGGGAGAAGCAAAGTCTCCCTAAGCTAGAAGATCGTTGGGTACAGCCGGGACCAGCTGCTTCGAAAGCATCACCAAACCAGGGATTCAAGCTTCAGGAGGCTAATTTGCATATTCCAGGTGCCTTCTGGGAGAAGCGAAGTCTCCCTAAGCTAGAAGATCGTTGGGTACAGCCGGGACCAGCTGCTTCGAAAGCATCACCAAACCAGGGATTCAAGCTTCAGGAGGCTAATTTGCATATTCCAGGTGCCTTCTGGGAGAAGCGAAGTCTCCCTAAGCTAGAAGATCGTTGGGTACAGCCGGGACCAGCTGCTTCGAAAGCATCACCAAACCAGGGATTCAAGCTTCAGGAGGCTAATTTGCATATTCCAGGTGCCTTCTGGGAGAAGCGAAGTCTCCCTAAGCTAGAAGATCGTTGGGTACAGCCGGGACCAGCTGCTTCGAAAGCCTGTAGGACATTATTGCAAGAGAGCTTGGCTGAGTAGATTACACAAGAAGGAAAACACACAGCAAGTCAGCAGGATCTAGGAGCAACATGGCAGATGTGACAACCTACATGGTGAGCTGCAGCATGTGCTACATGTTCACAGATCGACCAGAAGAAGAATCCAATTTCACCTGTCAGAAGTGTAGACTAGTGGCCCTTTTAGAAGAAAAGGTGCGGGGTCTGGAAGAAAGAATAGCAACTTTGAAACTCATCAAAGAGAATGAAGACTTTCTAGACAGAACAGAAGCATCTCTACTGGTCACAGAAGGTGCAAAAAGTGTCAGAGAACCTCCAAAAGCAGATGAGTGGAAGCATGTGACCAAAAGAAGCAAGAAGACCATGGAGAAATCACCAACCACACAACTGAAGAACCGATATCAAATCTTTGTAGAGGATGAAGATGGCACACCTAAGAATGAAGCAATACCAGCAAGCAAAAAAGAAAAGGGCACACAGCAACAAGTGACAGCAAAAAGTACAGCCAAGAAGCAACGAAGAGTGGTGGTGGTGGGAGACTCACTACTGAGAGGCACCGAAGCAGCCATCTGCAGACCGGACATAACTGCAAGAGAAGTATGCTGCCTTCCAGGTGCGATGATCAAGGATGTGACCGATAGGATACCAAAGCTCTTCAGCTCCAAGGACGTCCACCCATTTCTTCTGATACATGTTGGCACCAATGACACGGCAAGGAAGGACCTACCGACAATCTGCAAGGACTTTGAAGAGTTGGGGAAGAAAGTAAAGGAACTGGATGCACAGGTAGTTTTTTCTTCTATCCTTCCAGTAGACGGGCATGGCACCAGGAGATGGAACAGGATCCTTGATGCAAACAACTGGCTAAGACGATGGTGCAGACAACAAGGATTTGGATTCCTGGACCACGGTGTGAATTACTGGTATGATGGACTCCTCCCCAGAGACGGACTACACCTCAACAAACCTGGGAAACACACATTCGCCAGAAGACTCGCTACACTCATCAGGAGGGCGTTAAACTAGAAGAAGAGGGGACGGGAAGAAAAACATTAGACTCGAACAAAGACGACCCAGGAAAACATACTCAGAAGGGAGGTAAGAACATTTCTAAAACAATCCACAGTGAGGAGATTGGAACAAAACAAAATCCTCTAAACTGCATGCTCGCAAACGCCAGAAGCCTGACAAACAAGATGGAAGAACTAGAAGCAGAAATATCTACAGGTAACTTTGACATAGTGGGAATAACCGAGACATGGTTAGATGAAAGCTATGACTGGGCAGTTAACTTACAGGGTTACAGTCTGTTTAGAAAGGATCGTAAAAATCGGAGAGGAGGAGGGGTTTGTCTCTATGTAAAGTCTTGTCTAAAGTCCACTTTAAGGGAGGATATTAGCGAAGGGAATGAGGATGTCGAGTCCATATGGGTTGAAATTCATGGAGGGAAAAATGGTAACAAAATTCTCATTGGGGTCTGTTACAAACCCCCAAATATAACAGAAAGCATGGAAAGTCTACTTCTAAAGCAGATAGATGAAGCTGCAACCCATAATGAGGTCCTGGTTATGGGGGACTTTAACTACCCGGATATTAACTGGGAAACAGAAACCTGTGAAACCCATAAAGGCAACAGGTTTCTGCTAATAACCAAAAAAAATTATCTTTCACAATTGGTGCAGAATCCAACCAGAGGAGCAGCACTTTTAGACCTAATACTATCTAATAGACCTGACAGAATAACAAATCTGCAGGTGGTTGGGCATTTAGGAAATAGCGACCACAATATTGTGCAGTTTCACCTGTCTTTCACTAGGGGGACTTGTCAGGGAGTCACAAAAACATTGAACTTTAGGAAGGCAAAGTTTGAACAGCTTAGAGATGCCCTTAATCTGGTAGACTGGGACAATATCCTCAGAAATGAGAATACAGATAATAAATGGGAAATGTTTAAGAACATCCTAAATAGGCAGTGTAAGCGGTTTATACCTTGTGGGAATAAAAGGACTAGAAATAGGAAAAACCCAATGTGGCTAAACAAAGAAGTAAGACAGGCAGTTAACAGTAAAAAGAAAGCATTTGCACTACTAAAGCAGGATGGCACCATTGAAGCTCTAAAAAACTATAGGGAGAAAAATACTTTATCTAAAAAACTAATTAAAGCTGCCAAAAAGGAAACAGAGAAGCACATTGCTAAGGAGAGTAAAACTAATCCCAAACTGTTCTTCAACTATATCAATAGTAAAAGAATAAAAACTGAAAATGTAGGCCCCTTAAAAAATAGTGAGGAAAGAATGGTTGTAGATGACGAGGAAAAAGCTAACATATTAAACACCTTCTTCTCCACGGTATTCACGGTGGAAAATGAAATGCTAGGTGAAATCCCAAGAAACAATGAAAACCCTATATTAAGGGTCACCAATCTAACCCAAGAAGAGGTGCGAAACCGGCTAAATAAGATTAAAATAGATAAATCTCCGGGTCCGGATGGCATACACCCACGAGTACTAAGAGAACTAAGTAATGTAATAGATAAACCATTATTTCTTATTTTTAGTGACTCTATAGCGACAGGGTCTGTTCCGCAGGACTGGCGCATAGCAAATGTGGTGCCAATATTCAAAAAGGGCTCTAAAAGTGAACCTGGAAATTATAGGCCAGTAAGTCTAACCTCTATTGTTGGTAAAATATTTGAAGGGTTTCTGAGGGATGTTATTCTGGATTATCTCAATGAGAATAACTGTTTAACTCCATATCAGCATGGGTTTATGAGAAATCGCTCCTGTCAAACCAATCTAATCAGTTTTTTATGAAGAGGTAAGCTATAGGCTGGACCACGGTGAGTCATTGGACGTGGTATATCTCGATTTTTCCACAGCGTTTGATACCGTGCCGCACAAGAGGTTGGTACACAAAATGAGAATGCTTGGTCTGGGGGAAAATGTGTGTAAATGGGTTAGTAACTGGCTTAGTGATAGAAAGCAGAGGGTGGTTATAAATGGTATAGTCTCTAACTGGGTCGCTGTGACCAGTGGGGTACCGCAGGGGTCAGTATTGGGACCTGTTCTCTTCAACATATTCATTAATGATCTGGTAGAAGGTTTACACAGTAAAATATCGATATTTGCAGATGATACAAAACTATGTAAAGCAGTTAATACAAGAGAAGATAGTATTCTGCTACAGATGGATCTGGATAAGTTGGAAACTTGGGCTGAAAGGTGGCAGATGAGGTTTAACAATGATAAATGTAAGGTTATACACATGGGAAGAGGGAATCAATATCACCATTACACACTGAACGGGAAACCACTGGGTAAATCTGACAGGGAGAAGGACTTGGGGATCCTAGTTAATGATAAACTTACCTGGAGCAGCCAGTGCCAGGCAGCAGCTGCCAAGGCAAACAGGATCATGGGGTGCATTAAAAGAGGTCTGGATACACATGATGAGAGCATTATACTGCCTCTGTACAAATCCCTAGTTAGACCGCACATGGAGTACTGTGTCCAGTTTTGGGCACCGGTGCTCAGGAAGGATATAATGGAACTAGAGAGAGTACAAAGGAGGGCAACAAAATTAATAAAGGGGATGGGAGAACTACAATACCCAGATAGATTAGCGAAATTAGGATTATTTAGTCTAGAAAAAAGACGACTGAGGGGCGATCTAATAACCATGTATAAGTATATAAGGGGACAATACAAATATCTCGCTGAGGATCTGTTTATACCAAGGAAGGTGACGGGCACAAGGGGGCATTCTTTGCGTCTGGAGGAGAGAAGGTTTTTCCACCAACATAGAAGAGGATTCTTTACTGTTAGGGCAGTGAGAATCTGGAATTGCTTGCCTGAGGAGGTGGTGATGGCGAACTCAGTCGAGGGGTTCAAGAGAGGCCTGGATGTCTTCCTGGAGCAGAACAATATTGTATCATACAATTATTAGGTTCTGTAGAAGGACGTAGATCTGGGTATTTATTATGATGGAATATAGGCTGAACTGGATGGACAAATGTCTTTTTTCGGCCTTACTAACTATGTTACTATGTTACTATGTTACTATGTGTAGACAATGGCGACAAATCGACAATCTGCATCTGCAGTCGCTATGAGAACAATTAAAAAGTATTTTTTATAATTGAAGTACTTGCTCCACTTCCTGCAGGTTTCAGAATCCGAATATGTTTGCCGTCCACAGCTCCCACACAGTTAGGAAAATTACAAACTTCAACGAATTTTGCTGCATTTTGCAGCCACAGTTCAGCTGTGGGTTGGGGGAGGAATTCTGCATGCAGAACTTCACACAATGCACGGCAGGTGTCTCCAACAATCCCAGAAAGGGTGGACAGTCCAATCCAAAACTGAAAATGTAGAGATCTTAAGGTCTCTCCGGTAGCCAGGAATCTGCGGAACAGACAAAAGAACAAATAAATCAGTACATGGCTTTTCTAACAATAATAGTAACGACAGGTGTTTGCTGTTCAAAATTAAGTACCTTAGGGTCACCAACAGACATTCCTCAGCAGGAATTGCTCTATGAAGTTGGGTGTCCTGTCTGCTGATGGATCCTCGGAAACGTTGCAGCAAGTCATGGAAGCTCTGTTCCGACATCCTGGTGTAGTCAAAAAACTTCTCTGGGTTTTCAAGAAGCTCTGTGTACAATGTGTGTTAGGCTCCACGGCTCTGTCGGAGTTCACAATGGGGTGTTGCCAATAGCGACAATGACGTCTTCTCCGTCTTACTCTTCTCCTTTCTTCCTCACAAGCCACAGCGAAAGCAAAAGCCAATTTCAATGATAAATCCAGATTCAGATTGAAGCTCTCCACGCTATCCATCCTGCAGCAGCATCCAGCATCCAAAGAAGCGGATTTCAGCTGTGCTGTGTCTCTATATATAGAAATAATAATCTTTATTTTTTTATATAGCGCTAACATATTCCGCAGCGCTTTACAGGTTGCACACATTATCGTCGCTGTCCCTGTTGGGGCTCACAATCTAAATTCCCTATCAGTATGTCTTTGGAATGTGGGAGGAAACCGGAGTGCCCGGAGGAAACCCACGCAAACACGGAGAGAACATACAAACTCTTTGCAGATGTTGTCCTTGGCGGGGCTTGAACCCAGGACCCCAGCGCTGCAAGGCTGCTGTGCTAACCACTGCGCCACCGTGCTGCCCACGGTAGAAAACCTATAAGCCACGCCCATTGGGAAATAACGTACGCATGCGTATAAACAACGCAATCGCATGCACAAATGCATACAAACGCATGCAATTTGCATGCGTTTTTGCATGTGTTTGTGCATGCAGACGATACGCTGCGGACACATACGCAAATGTGAACTTAGCCTTATAAAGTGCATAACTTTGCCATCTGTTGTGTACAGGTCCTTCTCAAAAAATTAGAATATAGTGTTAAATTTCATTATTTACCATAATGTAATGATTACAATTAAACTTTCATATATTATAGATTCATTATCCACCAACTGAAATTTGTCAGGTCTTTTATTGTTTTAATACTGATGATTTTGGCATACAACTCCTGATAACCCAAAAAACCTGTCTCAATAAATTAGCATATTTCACCCATCCAATCACATAAAAGTGTTTTTTAATAACAAACAAAAAAAACAACAAATAATAATGTTCAGTTATGCACTCAATACTTGGTCGGGAATCCTTTGGCAGAAATGACTGCTTCAATGCGGCGTGGCATGGAGGCAATCAGCCTGTGACACTGCTGAGATGTTATGGAGGCCCAGGATGCTTCAATAGCGGCCTTAAGCTCATCCAGAGTGTTGGGTCTTGCGTCTCTCAACTTTCTCTTCACAATATCCCACAGATTCTCTATGGGGTTCAGGTCAGGAGAGTTGGCAGGCCAATTGAGCACAGTAATACCATGGTCAGTAAACCATTTACCAGTGGTTTTGGCACTGTGAGCAGGTGCCAGGTCGTGCTGAAAAATGAAATCTTCATCTCCATAAAGCATTTCAGCCGATGGAAGCATGAAGTGCTCCAAAATCTCCTGATAGCTAGCTGCATTGACCCTGCCCTTGATGAAACACAGTGGACCAACACCAGCAGCTGACATGGCACCCCACACCATCACTGACTGTGGGTACTTGACACTGGACTTCAGGCATTTTGGCATTTCCTTCTCCCCAGTCTTCCTCCAGACTCTGGCACCTTGATTTCCGAATGACATGCAAAATTTGCTTTCATCATAAAAAAGTACTTGGGACCACTTAGCAACAGTCCAGTGCTGCTTCTCTGTAGCCCAGGTCAGGCGCCTCTGCCGCTGTTTATGGTTCAAAAGTGGCTTTACCTGGGGAATGCGGCACCTGTAGCCCATTTCCTGCACACGCCTGTGCACGGTGGCTCTGGATGTTTCCACACCAGACTCAGTCCACTGCTTCCTCAGGTTCCCCAAGGTCTGGAATCGGTCCTTCTCCACAATCTTCCTCAGGGTCCGGTCTCCTCTTCTCGTTGTACAGCGTTTTCTGCCACATTGTTTCCTTCCAACAGACTTACCATTGAGGTGCCTTGATACAGCACTCTGGGAACAGCCTATTTGTTGAGAAATTTCTTTCTGGGTCTTACCCTCTTGCTTGAGGGTGTCAATGATGGCCTTCTTGACATCTGTCAGGTCCCTAGTCTTACCCATGATGGGGGTTTTGAGTAATGAACCAGGCAGGGAGTTTATAAAAGCCTCAGGTATCTTTTGCATGTGTTTAGAGTTAATTAGTTGATTCAGAAGATTAGGGTAATAGGTCGTTTAGAGAACCTTTTCTTGATATGCTAATTTATTGAGACAGGTTTTTTGGGTTATCAGGAGTTGTATGCCAAAATCATCAGTATTAAAACAATAAAAGACCTGACAAATTTCAGTTGGTGGATAATGAATCTATAATATATGAAAGTTTAATTGTAATCATTACATTATGGTAAATAATGAAATTTAACACTATATGCTAATTTTTTGAGAAGGACCTGTACTGTTTAGGAATAGAGCAATATTCACAATATGGCAGCCCCATCTCCAAAACTTTGAAGAGTCTTGAGGTGCAAAACGTTCTGCCATTTACACTGAAGAAGGTCCATATAGCAATGTGTATAAAAAATGACCCTAAGTACTGGATATCATGCAGGATGCAGCAATAATAAAGTTATGTACAATAGTGTAACTAGAGTCCTATGGGATCAGGATAAAAGGGAAGGTCAGCTCACTTGAAGGATAAGAAAACTGATTGCACAGAAACTCATAGTACTGCAAGGTCTAGAAAAAGCAAAAAATCCAACAAAAGGAGTCCTAAAAATATACAATTTATTACAAAATATTAAAACCCCCAAAATCCATTCAATACCATAAGAAAAAATCAGACACATTTCATACATTGTCCTAAGTCATTGCCTAAGGGCTATGTCTTAAATGTGTCTGCTTTTTCCTTACGGTATTGGATGATCTTTTTGGATTTTAATATTTAGGAAAGGTGACATTTTTAGGACTCCTTTTGCTGGTTTTTTTTTTGCTTCTTCCTAGAGTCCCATGAGCTCCAGGGCAAAATTTGGTCTTGAAACCCCCACCAGCACATTGTTCAGAAGCATGGGCGTATTGGTGTTGATGCAGTCTATGGTCACCCCCCAAAAACACAGAAAAAAGACAAAAAAAATTCAAGAAGTAAAGAAGTCATATTTACCAACACAGGTCACAAAACAAATGCACCTACAGTCATGGCCAAAAGTATTGACACCCCTGCAATTCTGTCATACAATACTCATTTTCTTCCTGAAAATGATTGCAAACACAAATTATTTGGTATTATTATCTTCATTTAATTTGTCTTAAATGAAAAAACATGAAAAGAATTGTTCTAAAGACAAATTGGATATAATTCCACACCAAACATAAAAAATGGGTGGACAAAAGTATTGGCACTGTTTGAAAAATCATGTGATGCTTCTCTAATTTGTGTAATTAACAGCACCTGTAACTTACCTGTGGCACCTAACAGGTGTTGGCAATAACTAAATCACACTTGCAGCCAGTTGACATGGATTAAAGTTGACTCAACCTCTGTCTTGTGTCCTTGTGTGTACCACATTGAGCATGGAGAAAAGAAAGAAGACCAAAGAACTGTCTTAGGACTTGAGAAACCAAATTGCGAGGAAGCATGAGCAATCTCAAGGCTACAAGTCCATCTCCAAAGACCTGAATGTTCCTGTGTCTACCGTGCGCAGTGTCATCAAGAAGTTTAAAGCCCATGGCACTGTAGCTAACCTCCCTAGATGTGTACGAAAAGAAAAATTGACAAGAGATTTCAACGCAAGATTGTGCGGATGTTGGATAAAGAACCTCGACTAACATCCAAACAAGTTCAAGCTGCCCTGCAGTCCGAGGGTACAACAGTGTCAACCCGTACTATCCGTCGGCGTCTGAATGAAAATGGACTGTATGGTAGGAGACCCAGGAAGACCCCACTTCTTACCCCGAGACATAAAAAAGCCAGGCTGGAGTTTGCCAAAACTTACCTGAAAAAGCCTAAAACGTTTTGGAAAAATGTTCTCTGGTCAGATGAGACAAAAATAAAGCTTTTTGGGCAAAGGCATCAACATAGAGTTTACAGGAGAAAAAAAGAGGCATTCAAAGAAAAGAACACGGTCCCTACAGTCAAACATGGTGGAGGTTCCTTGATGTTTTGGGGTTGCTTTGCTGCCTCTGGCACTGGACTGCTTGACCGTGTGCATGGCTGTTGTGAATTCTGTGGTCAAGCTCCCTCCTGTGGTCATGAGTGGTACTTCGGCTGGTTCTGTCCATGGGCTTCCTCTGGTGGATGTGAGTGGGGCTGCGGCTTCTGAGTTTCCTTCCTCAGGTGACGAGGTTAAGTCGTTAGGTGCTGCTCTATTTAACTCCACCTAGTTCTTTGCTCCTTGCCTCCAGTCAATGTTCCAGTATTGGTCTTGCTCTCTCCTGGATCGTTCTTGTGGCCTGTCTTCCCTGCATAAGCTAAGTTCTGCTTGTGTTTCTATTGTTTGATATTTTTTCTGTCCAGCTTGCTATTTTGGTTTGTCTTGCTTGCTGGAAGCTCTGGGACGCAGAGGGAGCACCTCCGTACCGTTAGTCGGTGCGGAGGGTCTTTTTGCGCCCTCTACGTGGTTGTTTGTAGGTTTTTGTGCTGACCGCAAAGCTATCTTTCCTATCCTCGGTCTATTCAGTAAGTCGGGCCTCACTTTGCTAAAATCTATTTCATCTCTGTGTTTGTATTTTCATCTTTACTCACAGTCATTATATGTGGGGGGCTGCCTTTTCCTTTGGGGAATTTCTCTGAGGCAAGGTAGGCTTATTTTTCTATCTTCAGGGCTAGCTAGTTTCTTAGGCTGTGCCGAGGCGCCTAGGTCTGGTCAGGAGCGCTCCACGGCTACTTCTAGTGTGGTGTGATAGGATTAGGGATTGCGGTCAGCAGAGTTCCCACGTCTCAGAGCTCGTCCTATGTTATTAGTAACTATCAGGTCATTTTGTGTGCTCTTAACCACCAGGTCCATTGTGGTTCTAAACCACCAGTTCATAACACATGGCATTATGAAGTCTGAAGACTACAAGCAAATTTTGCAGCATAATGTAGGGCCCAGTGTGAGAAAGCTGGGTCTCCCTCAGAGGTCATGGGTCTTCCAGCAGGACAATGACCCAAAACACACTTCAAAAAGCAGTAGAAAATGGTTTGAGAGAAAGCACTGGAGACTTCTAAGGTGACCAGCAAAGAGTCCAGACCTGAATCCCATAGAACACCTGTGGAGAGATCTAAAAACGGCAGTTTGGAGAAGGCACCCTTCAAATATCAGGGACCTGGAGCAGTTTGCCAAAGAAGAATGGTCTAAAATTCCAGCAGAGCATTGTAAGAAACTCGTTGATGGTTACCGGAAGCGGTTGGTCACAGTTATTTTGGCTAAAAGTTGTGCAACCAAGTATTAGGCTGAGTGTGCCAATACTTTTGTCTGGCCCATTTTTGGAGTTTTGTGTGAAATGATCAATGTTTTGCTTTTTGCTTCATTCTCTTTTGTGTTTTTTCATTTAAGACAAATTAAATGAAGATAATAATACCAAATAATTTGTGTTTGCAATCATTTTCAGGAAGAAAATGAGTATTATCTGACAGAATTGCAGGGGTGTCAATACTTTTGGCCATGACTGTATGTGGTGTAGCAGACCCCCTTGATAAAGTCGAGGGCAGCAGAGGTGCAAGTTACTGATGGTGGCTCAGTGGTTAACTCTGTTGCTTTGCAGTGCTGGAGTCCTTGGTTCAATCCCACCAAGAACAACATCTGTAAGGAGTTTGTATATTCTCCCCGTGCTTGTGTGGGTTCTCCGGTTTCCTCCCACACTCCAAAGACATACTGATAGGGAATCTACATTGTGAGCTCCATCGGGGACAGCGATGATATTGCGGAATATGAAAGCGCTATATTAGCAAAGCATAATCTATATATACAGTATAATCATCTAAGAGGCACTTCCGTCTGTTTGTCTGTCTGTCACGGAAATCCCGAGTCGCTGAATTAACGACAGACACAGTCCGGCAGCGAATTCGCCCCTTCCTACTCTCTGTCAGTGCCCCATCCATACTTCCCTCCAGTCAGAGCTCACACAGGGTTAATGGCTGCATTACACCGCGTTATGCCGTGGTGTAACGCAGTCCGTTAACGCTGCTATTAAACCTGTGTGACCAACTTTTTACTATTGATGCTGCCTATGCAACATCAATAGTAAAAAGAACTGATGTTAAAAATAATAAAAAAAATTAAAAATCATTATATACTCACCTTCTGGCGCCTTTCCCGCTCCTCACGACGCTCCGGGCCATGCATTGTGGTCTCGCGAGATGATGACGTAGCGGTCTTGTGATATACTACGTGGGCTGTGTAATATACTATGTGGGCTGTGTTATATACTGCGTGGGCTGTGTTATATTCTACATCTCTGTGCTATATTCTACGTGGGCTGTGCTACATACTACACCGCTGTGCTATATACTACGTGGGCTGTGTTATATACTGCGTGAACTGTGTTATATACTGCGTGAGCTGTGCTATATACTACGTGGGCAGTGTTATTCACTGCGTGGGCTGTGCTATATACTACGTGGGCTATGCTATATACTACTGGGCTGTGCTATATTCTACGTGGCTGTGCTATATGCTGCGTGGGCTGTGCTATATGCTATGTGGGCTGTTATATACTACGTGGCCTGTGCTATATACTACGTAGCCTGTGCTATATGCTACGTGGCTGTGCTATATGCTATGTGGGCTGTGTTATATGCTACTTGGCTGTGCTACTTGGCTTGTCTCTGCTGTATCTGTGCATCATGAATCGTGGTATGTGTTAAAGAGGGGGGCCCACTGAGACTCTTTCGCCTGGGGCCCTCAAAAACCTGGAGCCGGCCCTGGCTTCACTGATTGGTCACGCCCAGCCGGCCGCGAACAGTCAGCGACAGGCGCAGTCTGGCCGCGAATTGGCGCGGAATTTGAACGACGCTTCGCTAATTGGTCGCACCCGGCCGGCCGAATCCTGTGTATAAATGGCATTATTCTGAAAACTTCATAAATAAACTACATACATATTCCAGAATACCCGATGCGTTAGAATCGGGCCACCATCTAGTAATTAAATAAATGGCTACTAAATAACAACTCATATCACCATACTGTTACTGAATAAAGTTCACCACATCAAGACCGATACCACTGAATAAGGGCTAACTAATACTGCCACACCATGACTATATATTACCACCACATAGTCTCTGGCCTGTTCCTTAACAAAATCGAGTATACCAAGAACAGCATACTAATATCACCACATAAAAGGGACAAATACCACCACATCATGGCCACATATTACCAGTATATACAGTAATGACCAAATACCATATGACTGATTAATAAATCCACTGTACTAAGACTAATAGTATCCCCATACAATGACTGTATAGTGGAAGGTATCAGTTATAAACAAGAGCTCTTTCTAGGTATACACAGTGCAGGTAAATTCAGTGATGTCTCCAATAGAAGTAATTCATTTTCGCATTTGTTCTCCATCCAGCGCAGACCACTATGACTTCTTTCAGCTACCACACCTATCTGCAGAATTCAGCACAGCACCATCTTTGTTTAATAACGTCTAGAGCACCCTCCCCACTTTTCCTCCACTTCGAAGGTAATGGTACCTCCATTTTGTTCTTGCTTCAGTAACAGCACATCCCCCAAAATAAAACACATTGCAGTACAGACCTCTCCCTTTGTGCTCCCTGTACGGTACTGCTTAAATCCATTTTTTTCTGACCCGGTACAATAATAACCTTCCCCTTTGTGTCCAAATACAATACTATTACCCTTCCCCACACATACCATGGCCCTTCATATGCCTCCATACAGGTGTAACATGGCTTTTTGTGGCCCGTATATAGTAGTAATATTTCCTTTTGTGCCTCCATATAGTACTATTGCCCCTCTTTGCTGCTTTATGCAGCAAAATCATGTGACTCCAAAAACCTACTTTAAACAGGTCATTTTCTGATGAGCCCTATGAAGCAGACATCATCCTATAATTTTGCTCATCTGGTCGATAAGCAGCTGTCAGAGGTGGCATAGAACAGCGGATTCCCATCTCGATTGAAATAACTATGACCATATTAACACAAAAATTTATAAATAGTCAATCATAGGAAATAAATAAATGATAATTTCCAAAGGGAAGGTGGCTGGTTGGCATCAAATGTCTAGACTTTTCTATGTTTTCCCTAAATTTGCACCTTCTACAATATTACAAGCAGCTCAAATCATTGATGCCAAACTGATGGCCAAGAATACACTTATGGTTTCCAGTGCCTACAGCACCCTCTACTGTATGCTACAGGTACTGTTAGTCAGAAGCTGTGGGCTGCCAGGAGTCAGGACTTGTAGTATTATTACTCACTATTTATATGTTAGATATTTTGTATTGTTGCACAGTTGAAATTCCTGCTATAAACCATGAATGTAAAAGGGATAGTTCCAATAATAACGTTCATAACAAGTCCATTAACAATGTACTATTTTTATAAAGTATCCCTGTACGGGAACGTGCCCAAACTTGTAGAGCAATACAGATACCGAACTTGACATTTGATGAAGTTATTTTTTTTTTCAGACCGAAACTGCAAAGAAGTGCCTTAAATATTATTTAGTATAAACATTATGATCATTCTCAGGAACATAATTTGAGGGTCCGGGCCCCAGTGGTAAGTTTTCAGCAGGGCCCCCACTTACTGTATGGTACCTACCTTCTTATGTGCAGAGGAGCTATTAGGTCCCTTCAAGCACAATCTACTGCTACCTCTGCACCTCTTATAACTGGCCTGGGAGAGGGTATGGATATCAGATTGGTGGGAGGCTAACATAAAAGTTGTTTATATTGATGGCCCACTTGGCGGCGTGCATAGTGGCCATAGTGGGGCACTGCAGATCTGCCCCTATTCAATGAATGGGTGTGCTGTTCCCAGTCTCGACCACTACGCAGATGACAGCGCTCCACAGCTGACCACATCCGGCCACCACCAGCACCAGGAACAGCTGATCAGTGGGGGTGCTGGGTGCAGACCCTCTACCGATGTGGTATGATCTATTCTAAGGATAGGTCAACAATATTAAAGTTCCAGACAATCCCTTTAATGTTGGACAACCCCTTTAAGAACTGATCTGTAGTCCTCAGAATGGTGAAAGCTCTTTAGTGTTAAATGTTAATATCCATCTGCTGCCAGAGCAGATAACAGAAGATCGTGGGGGCGCTGGGTGTCCGACCACAACCAATCTGGCATGGATGACCAATACAATGGATACATCATCAATAATAGATGCCTGGACAACCCCTTTAAGGACATTCCCAAGTATAATTTTATTCTCCACTATATCCTGATCCTCTGGGATTTTACCATGATCTATTACTTTTGATAGTTAATGTTATTGAAAAAGATATGACCTTCGATATAGTAATTCTGCATTCTCAACATAAAAACAACCTATTCAATGAATGCACAACATGCCCTCCTGTTCTAATTAGAGGGTGCAGCACTTTAGCAATAATTTTCATACCTGACGGCACATTACTACTTGTGAACCAATTCTCCTCCAGTGTGGTGCCACCTGGATCTCAAAAGTACTCTCAAAAATAATATAAACACGAGGTACATACGGTTTAAATCATAAAGTAGACCTCAGAAACATTATAAAACCACTATTTATTATTAAAATCAAGGCGACGAACCCAACCCATAGTGACCAATAAACAAAAACAAACCAAAAACAACATGTGCTATAAAAACACCATTGAACTAATGGGGATGGCTATATAACCCTAGTCAGGTAAGCTAGATGCTTTCCTACCTGGCTGCGGAGGTAGACACCCTAGGGGGAACGTACTGGCGCCCCCGCTCCACGATGACTGTCCCTGGGGGCCCTAGTGTACCCTATATCGACTAATGACCACCTCTACCCAGCATCTAAAGGATCCTCTAGTACTATACAGAGATCTACTATGCTAGGGAAAGCCTATACCCCCAAAATGAACAAGGAAAATAATAGACACCTATGGCGGTAGGTGAAAGTGCCTATATCAGAACAACAGATAGTACTCCGGTACTGAGTGGACAATAGCGGGTAGCTAAGGGAGATAGGATATATTACTACCAAGCCGAACTACCTGATTCACATCGACTGGAGCAACCTCACTAAGCACCCCTGATATGCCACCAGTTTCTATATCATACTCAGAGCATTACTATGTATATAGGCTGTCAGTACTCATCTGTCGGCATATCCGCACCACCGCCATCTATAATGAACGCCTCTACGCGTTTCGCCTGCCACGGCTCTTCAGGAGGCCAGATACAGTGATAGTGAGTGTCACATAAGATGATGGATAGCTGAAGCGCCCAGTCTCACCTGAACTACTTATATAGCTGCCGCCAGCCATGCTCACTCGCGGTGCCATCTGACCACTTCCTGTGGCGTGCCCCCCGTTGGACTGCGCATGTCTGAACCGATCTGCGCATAGAGGGCACAACCTGCCGCCTGCTGCGCAGGTGTCCCTGCATGTATCTTAGGCGGGGGAACGAGGCCTACCACTGCGCATGTCCATGCCAAGTCGCGTAGTACCGCTGATCAACTGCATAGACATAGCGGAAGCCCCGCCTCTCGGATTCGTCAGCCCGCATCAGCCGCACTCAGAACGGTATGTGTCTGAAGCAAGAGGATTTAAAAGCAGTACTGCGCATGTCAGAATCATATTACCGCTGACCCTCTGGATGAATACAGCGGACACACCGCCTCCCAGATTTATAAAGCAGCATAAACCGCACAGGGACATATCTTTTTTAATAAGAGCATGCTCCTCTACTCCTATGCAAATATAATTGCACTATTAGAAGTACGCGGTCAAAGATTCCACCTTGATTGCATAATAACCCCCGCTATACTTCAAAATTAATAGAAAACATCACCGGGCACAGCATCCCAAAATGTATAACAGAATAAGTGTAACATCCGCACTATGCCACCACCACATGATGCCCATTGCAGAGCTTAATCCTGATGTACATCTTGGGCATAGGGCATAATACACATCTTGCGGGTTATCTATTTTTTAGGATGAGAGATTACACAAAAATTGTCACTCCTATTCTCATCCCTATTTAGACATACATAGTATGATTTACACCATGTTTGTATAGATACATCGGCTGTCATTATCTCTCAAGATTTATGGATAACAGAGCACAGCATAATTGCAGGTGTATTCAAAAAGGGCCGAAATACAGTATGTAATAGGTCAAAGGCCACAGAGAGCCCACCCATTCAATCCTGAGCCTCGTCCTCAGAGATATATTGGGCACCCGGCATGATATACATATTCCAAAATGTCTATTTTCCAGGATAAAAGGTTATACATAATGGGCCAACAAGCTCAGGGCACCTAGAGAGGATATATAAGCATACTGCGGCAATAGCGGATAGTATACGGTGAGACGTAGATACAATAAAGGATAAACCCCTAAGAATGCAAATGCATATTAGATACGTCATGGAAATCCATGTGAATCCTCAAAGATGAGGATCCCATCGAAAACAATGGTTAGGCCATAGATTTCATAAAGCCGAACCTAACAGGCAGTATAGGAATACATACACCGAGAGTATAACATTATAAGTGAATAATTACAGAAAGCATGTGTATGATATTTGTTCATTAATTCCCTTTGGTTCAAGGGACTCCATCCTAAAGATCCATTCACATTCACGTCTCAAAATCAATCTATCCAGATTACCTCCTCTCGGGTTCACTTTCACCACCTCCAGGATGGTGAATCTCACCCCTGTTGGATCTTCACTATGGTGAGTGTGCATGTGTTTCGCCAGTGGGGTATCCCTCTTATGGCGAATATCGCCCATATGTTCCCCCACTCTTCTCCTGAACTCTCTCTTTGTTTTCCCAACATAATCCTTTGGGCAGGAGCAGGATGCCACATACACCACACCATTGGTTTTACAATTTGAAAAATCCCGTTGGTAGAAAGTTCTACCTGTAGTGGAACTCTGAACCTGTTTACACGGTCTCATCCACTGACACAGACTGCAGTTTCCGCACCTAAAAAAACCACAAGGCCTCCTATCCAGCCAAGTCCCAGTGGATTTTGGTCGCTGGTACTGGCTATGTACCAGCAGATCTTTAATGGAGCCGCCCTTTCTGAATGTGATATTAGGGCGTTCACCCACCACATCAGTCAAATCCGGATCTAGTTTAAGGATATCCCAGTGTCTAGTAAAGGCCCTTCTGACCTCATGATGTTGTGTGTCAAAAGTGCCAATGACCCTTACAGTATCCTCGACCTCCGTCATCCTGTGTTTCTGCAATAGCCCTTGTCTATCGGTCCTCCTTGCAAGGTCATAGGCCCTGCTCACGACAGGTCTCGGGTACCCCTTCTCTCTAAACCTATTGAACATATCACCAGATTGACTCCTAAATGTATCCTCTCTGGAACAGTTCCTCCTGAGTCTGAGGAACTGCCCCTTAGGTATCCCCCTCTGCGTTCATTTTCTGTGAGATTGTCCCCAGTCCGCCAATCAGTTTGCCTCAATTTTTTAAGATCTCTTTCCACCAGAAGAGAAAATAGATCTATATTACTCGTGTCTCCATGTGGTGGCATCTTCACACTTTTATTTTTTAGTGAAGTAAAAGGTCCTTTACCTTCCTCCGGTGTCATATTAGACTCCAGGAGTAGGCCACAGAGGGCCTCATACCCTTCCATGTCTTCCTGGTCCAGCCCTAGACCCTCACACTCCTCACGAGTTTTGTGTTTGAAGAACTTTTTCCATTTTAACTTTCTAGTGAACAAATTGAGATCTTTTACCCACCCAAAACAATCAAAGTTATTCATCGGGACAAAATTGAGGCCTTTCTGCAGGACATCATACTCATATCTGGAGAGCACATGCGAGGACAGGTTGATAATGTGGCCCCTATTCAGTTGAATCGGGTTCTTAGTTGATACCCTGTTCTCGCATCCTGCTCCAAAAAAGAGACCGGCGCAGAGGAGGAAGCCCCAAATGATTGACCGGGGGCGGGATTGGGTGCCAGAAAGGGAGTCACTGTACCCACACCGTTCCTGTACCTCCCCCTTCCTTTCCCCCCTCTTTTTCCGGACTTCCCTCTTCCCCCCCTGCCATCCCTGTCTGGGCTGTTGACCTCTAAAGAACTGTGTGTTCCTAACTGTTGCCTCAGTCCTTTCAGTGTCCGAAATATCAAGGTCTGACGAGGATGCCTCAGATTGCCTTTCTACCGGGATATTGGCAGTCTTATTTTCACTAGACTCACTCAAGTCTCTCTGGAATTGTAAATGTTTCCTCTCTTTTAGTAACGCTTGATACCTCTCCACAGATCTCTGTATAGTACTAGAGGATCCTTTAGATGCTGGGCACAGGTGGTCATTAGTCGATATAGGGTACACTAGGGCCCCCAGGGACAGTCATCGTGGAGCGGGGGCGCCAGTACGTTCCCCCTAGGGTGTCTACCTCCGCAGCCAGGTAGGAAAGCATCTAGCTTACCTGACTAGGGTTATATAGCCATCCCCATTAGTTCAATGGTGTTTTTATAGCACATGTTGTTTTTGGTTTGTTTTTGTTTATTGGTCACTATGGGTTGGGTTCGTCGCCTTGATTTTAATAATAAATAAAGCCACCTGGATCTGCCACATTGTCTCTCTGGGCCTCCAACCCTCACCAAAAGGTAAAGATAACTTCTGCGCCTCCATTGTGCCAGTGTATAGATATATTACTTTTCTTCTTGGCCCCACTCCCTCATTCACTCCATCTTACTTTGTGTGTATTCTATTATGTACATGTTTCTTTCTACTATTTGATGCCAGTCTGCCCCAGGAGCAGAGAAGTATTGCCTGACCTTGAAATACTTAAAAAGGATCTGTCTGCTCTCCCGACATGCCTGATGTGTATTTAATGAACAATTCCGGAACATCTTTATTAGAAGTCTCGTGTTATTCCTATCAGGCCTGTAGAAATTCATTATTTACATGGGAGATGTTAACGTCCTGTTTTCAATTATTTATACATTTCCAAGATGAATAACAGAGGAACGGCACAACACAGACCTCCAAATCCCCATTCAGATGTCCGTTCTTCCCACATACAAAAAACAGACTGATTATTTTGATCAGAGTTTGGTCCGAGTGTCACCAAAAAACACAAAAAAAACAAACCCAGTTTCTCCACCTTTTCTTTTCTCATAGTCCATGAAAATCATACCACACTCGGATGTCATCTGAGTGCAGTCCAATATTTTCACGGACCTATAGACTTGCATCGCTGATTTTAATCCCATCCTTTGATCAAAATCGGACATGTTTTTGCGATTTTCAGCAGACCTCTTGGTCCCCGAAAATAACGCGTAAACATATGAATAGCCCCATAGAATATCACAGGTACGAGAGCGATCCGTGAAAACCACACATGTAAACCTGATGTCTGAATGAGGCTTTTCATAGAGATGACTGGCTGTGGCTCTCTCATAGAAAACACAGGAGTGCTGAGAACACTGAGAACACAGAAAGGCACACACACTGACAGCAGCACCCACAGAGAGGCGCGCACACTGACAGCAGTACCCACAGAGAGGCGCGCACACTGACAGCAGCACCCACAGAGAGGCGCGCACATTGACAGCAGTACCCACAGAGAGGCGCGCACACTGACAGCAGCACCCACAGAGAGGCGCGCACACTGACAGCAGTACCCACAAACAGGCGTGCACACTGAGAGCAGCACCCACAGACAGACGCACACACTGACAGCAGTACCCACAGACAGGTGCACACACTGACAGCAGTACCCACAGAGAGGCGCGCACACTGACAGCAGCACCCACAGACAGACGCACACACTGACAGCAGTACCCACAGACAGGTGCACACACTGACAGCAGTACCCACAGAGAGGCGCGCACACTGACAGCAGCACCCACAGACAGGCGCACACACTGACAGCAGTACCCACAGACAGACGCATACACTGAGCAGCACCCACAGACAGGCGCACACACTGACAGCAGTACCCACAGACAGGCTCACACACTGACAACAGCAGCCACAGACAGGCGCACACACTGACAGCAGTACCCACAGACAGACGCATACACTGAGCAGCACCCACAGACAGGCGCACACACTGACAGCAGTAACCACAGACAGGCTCACACACTGACAACAGCAGCCACAAACAGGCGCACACACTGACAGCAGCACCCACAGACAGACGCACACACTGAGCAGCACCCACAGACAAGCGCACACACTGACAGCAGCACCCACAGACAGACGTGCACACTGAGCAGCACCCACAGACAGACGCATACACTGACAGCAGCACCCACAGACAAGCGCACACACTGACAGCAGCACCCACAGACAGGCGCACACACTGACAGCAGCACCCACAGACAGGCGCACACACTGACAGCAGCACCCACAGACAGACGCACACACTGACAGCAGCACCCACAGACAGGCGCACACACTGACAGCAGCACCCACAGACAGGCGCACACACTGACAGCAGCACCCACAGACAGGCGCGCACACTGACAGCAGCACCCACAGACAGGCGCACACACTGACAGCAGCACCCACAGACAGGCGCACACACTGACAGCAGCACCCACAGACAGACGCACACACTGACAGCAGCACCCACAGACAGGTGCACACACTGACAGCAGCACCCACAGACAGACGCATACACTGAGCAGCACCCACAGACAGGCGCACACACTGACAGCAGCACCCACAGACAGACGTACACACACTGACAGCAGCACCCACAGACAGGCGCACACACTGACAGCAGCATCCACAGACAGACGTACACACTGACAGCAGCACCCACAGACAGGCGCACACACTGACAGCAGCACCCACAGACAGACGCAAACACTGAGCAGCACCCACAGACAGGCGCACACACTGACAGCAGCACCCACAGACAGGCGCACACACTGACAGCAGCACCCACAGACAGGCGCGCACACTGACAGCAGCACCCACAGACAGGCGCACACACTGACAGCAGCACCCACAGACAGGCGCACACACTGACAGCAGCACCCACAGACAGACGCACACACTGACAGCAGCACCCACAGACAGGCGCACACACTGACAGCAGCACCCACAGACAGACGTGCACACACTGACAGCAGCACCCACAGACAGACGTGCACACACTGACAGCAGCACCCACAGACAGACGCATACACTGAGCAGCACCCACAGACAGGCGCACACACTGACAGCAGCACCCACAGACAGACGTGCACACACTGACAGCAGCACCCACAGACAGACGTGCACACACTGACAGCAGCACCCACAGACAGACGCATACACTGAGCAGCACCCACAGACAGGCGCACACACTGACAGCAGCACCCACAGACAGACGTGCACACACTGACAGCAGCACCCACAGACAGACGTGCACACACTGACAGCAGCACCCACAGACAGACGCACACACTGACAGCAGCACCCACAGACAGACGCACACACTGACAGCAGCACCCACAGACAGACGTGCACACACTGACAGCAGCACCCACAGACAGACGTGCACACACTGACAGCAGCACCCACAGACAGACGTGCACACACTGACAGCAGCACCCACAGACAGACGTGCACACACTGACAGCAGCACCCACAGACAGACGTGCACACACTGACAGCAGCACCCACAGACAGACGTGCACACACTGACAGCAGCACCCACAGACAGACGTGCACAGTGCCACGCAGTGTGTGCTCCTGACCTGTGTCCCTACATAGGTAATTGTACACACTGCGCCCTGGGCCACTTTATCACCGCTGCAGCATTTCGTTTCTGGCCATTTGACCGTCTCAGAATTTCCCCAGTTCTATTGTATAAGGTTAGTTTAGCTTTAGTAAATCAGCCGCACTGTGTAGGGTCCTTGTATCATAGTGAACCTCTCTGACCTCTAGTGTTTGCAAAACAAATAATAAAAAAGGAATAAACTAAAAAATATCTAAAGGAAATGGTACAGAGCAAAGTAATAACATATTTACTAGTGGCTAATGATCAAGTTTACAATTTCTTGTAGTAATATGACCCATGGTAATATCATTAACGTGACCTGGACGGCCAAACACTGTGCCCCCCCCAAACTGTTGATAATTGTTTGCGTTCTTTAAATTTTTTTCATTTAAATATTAATGAATAAAAATGATGTAGAACCTGATTAATGTTTTCTTTTATTTAAGATACAACTGTGTTGAAAGGAAGCTTTCTTGTATACATTTGTTACTGGTGGTCTGAACTAAGAAGCTGCACTTACTGATTTATTTGTACTTATTAGTGTTAAAACTTAACCTTGGTTATCTCATTTATCTAATTAATAAACCATTATATATATATATATATATATATGTGTATTTTTGTTATATATATATTTTTTTTTTTTAAATAAAATGTTAGGTGCTGAGGACATGTCAAGTTGGACACAATTCCTTTCTTCTGAAGCAGCAACAAATACAGCAGGGTTATTAATAGCAGCATGCTGCCCTCTGCTGTTTTATAGTGGAACTACTTCAATATAGTATAGATCATATGTAAACTTTCAGGCTGCATTTCCATCAGCTGCAACAGGTAAACACTGAAGCAGTCAAGCAACATTTATTATCAGATTTATTTCACAAGTTTCTACTGTAAATGGGGCTTTAATAATAATAATAATTTATTTATTTGTCATTATTTCATCCTAGTTTTTTTTTCCAGTTTTTCAGTACATTATATGGTGTCATTCAAAACTACATTTGTCACACGAAAAAAACAAACCTTTGTACTTCAACAGAAAATGAAAAAAAAGTTATGGCTCTTGGAAGAAAGGAAAAATGTAAATGTAAAAATAAAAACTGACTGCAAAGGCAAAGGATTCATCTGTCATCTGTAGTGCTTCTGTATTGCAGAGTCTTAGGCTGGTTTCATATGGCCATATTTTATAGTCTGTATAGCGACAGCAATGCGAAAACTGAACTTGAGTCTCCTGAACTTACAGCTCCATGGCATGGACATGTTGTCAGTGTTGCGCTATGTTCACATGTTGCATTTTTGCAGCGTTTTTTGCTGCATTTTTTAATGCAAATTTTCAGCTGCGTTTTACAGTACAGGCAAAGTCTATGGGATTTCAGAAATCTTATGCGCACAGCTTGGTTTTTTCTCCTGTATTTGGAATACTGCTGCATTTTTTCACCTATAGAAAACAATGGGTATGGGTACGTGCAAAAACGCAGGTATCAGGTTTTGGTCCAAAAACCTAAGGCTGCCGTCACACTAGCAGTATTTGGTCAGTATTTTACATCAGTATTTGTAGCTAAAACCAGGAGTGGGTGATAAATACAGAAGTGGTGCATATGTTTCTATTATACTTTTCCTCTGATTGTTCCACTCCTGGTTTTGGCTTACAAATACTGATGGAAAATACTGATCAAATACTGACCGTGTGACGGCAGCCTCAAGAAGTTAAATCATGCTTTTTTACTTGGTTGGGGGAGAACACTAAACTTTATCAACATGCACAATAGACAATAAAAACGCAGCAAAAACACATAAAAACACAGCAAAACCTGCTTTTTGTAAACAGCTTCTTTACTGCCAACAGAGCAGGTTTTGCCTGTGAATAAAAAATGCAGCAAAAAATGCAATGTGTGACCATAGCCTTGTATAGACAGGCAACTAGTACAAGTCTTCATAAATAAACATATGACAAGGTAGTATTACATCATGGATGGGATGGGGTTAAAGAACACCTGGCAGATGCCAATGTATATCTACCTTCAAACTTCTGGATATCCATTTTTATTCTTAAATGTTAAATATGTAAGTAAACTCCTGGGTAAGTGTATAAGTGCAGCAGATCTGCTTTTAGATTAACCTGAATATGAAGATACTCTTTCATATGTTGCAACAAGTCAAGCTGTACATTGTTTTTAAAACATGAATGTCGGAGACCATTTTTTAAGCCAAAACCTGTAATGATGTAACTTTAATGCTTATCCTTTTAGAGGTTATCCTTTCCACTTTCCTTTTACTGAGCAAACAAAGACCCCAGGAGGTCCCTGCATTTTACAGTTGGCTGGAGCAGAAAAAGACCCCAAAGTGATTTACAAGAAGATCCAGCAAGAGTATTGTGTCCTGAGTAGTGATGAGTGAACATGCTGGGACAAGGTGTTATCTGAGTATGCTCGGGTGCTAATCGAGTGATTTCAGCGTGCTCGAATAATATGTTTGGGGCCCTACGCCTTAATGTCTCATGGTTGTTCAATTGTCTGTTTGTTAGGCAATCCCTGTCTGTATTGTGGTTGTCAAACATGTGTGGCGCCCCAGGGTCCTGGTCATCACAGTGGCATTGCTTTCCTCCCAGGGAGAGTGATGCTACGTTCGGAGGCAAGAAAGGATAATTGTAACCTCACCTCGCTTAAAGGGAAGCACCAGTTTGCATTAACTTGTTCACTTATTTTATAACATTTTAAAAATTGTATGTCTTTTTGCATTAACATGTATTGTTGTTCTTCTTTTCTCAGTCCGGGAGTACTGGATTTAACGGGGGGGAGTGTGGCGCCCCAGGGTCCTGGTCATCACAGTGGTGATGCTACATTCGGAGGCAAGAAAGGATAACTGTAACCAGGTACCACAAACATGCAACACATTCACACTCCAGGCCACAAGGGGGAGCTTTTGATCCTATTTACTAGGTGTCTCCCCACATATATATAACTGGTAGTTTGTAGGGAAAGTTAGTCAGTTCCAGACATCCGTCTGAGGAGGACAGAGGGTTTACGGAGCTGTGCATGCCCCCAGAGCTTCAGCTCCCGGAAAGAGACATTTTGAAAGCAGAATTGATTGAAGCGAGCATGTGCAGCGCCCCAGAGATCTGGTCGTTGCAGTATGACACTCTGCCGCTAAGGGGAGTGATGGTACGTCTGATGGCACTGAAGGAATTCTACTGACCAGGTATCACCAGCACACATTACACTTCACACTCCGGCCACTAGGGGGAGAAAAAGGCTTTATTTATTGGGCCACTCCTCACACTGGTAAAACTAGGGGTTGGATAGGAAGTTAGTCAGAAGCTGACTGAGTTGCATTCGGGCAACATCCCGTGGCAGGGGGTGTTGCAGGGAGAAGACGCAGGGTGGTCCCTGTCAGGTGTGGGAACCTGGCAGGTGCCTAGCGAACAGAGCAGAACGTTACGGAACCGCGCCTGCACACCCTGCGGCGGTATCCTAAGAGGATGACACGAAGGGAAGGATATTGTGGAACCGTGGGAAACGAGATCAAGCACAAAGGAGAGCCAGTAGGAGTCGTGCCGTGAGACCGAGGCAACATCCTACTGCGGCGCGTAGCCGGTGGCCGGAGCACCTTGGGAGTGACTGACTCTGGGCCTTGCTTCGAACTCCGCAGGACAGTTGATTGTGGGTTGGCTGTCTACCTTAAATTTCCTGCGAAGACATAGGGGGCAACGCGTGGAGAGGGGCGTCTCTAGGGTCCCGGAAGAGCTCCGAGCCTTCCCGTCATACGAGTGCGTCCTAGCCATAACATACCTGGGGGACGAGAAACTAGTAACATCTGGAACAAGAGAGAGAGAATTAGAAAGAACGAACAAACGAGAACAGAAGTTGTGAGGACTATTCCGAATGCTCAGCAGGGTAGCACTACAACACACAGGCACTAGTGGTAGGCACTGATTTCCACCTGCAAAGGGAACTCTGAATGTGCCCATCGGACCGGCCGGTCTCAGAAAGCCCTGTTAATCGTGCTCTGGATTGAGGATCCTGAAGTCTTCAGTAAAGAGGTAAAGAGACTGCAACCCTGTGTCCTCGTTATTGACTGCACCTCACACCATCACCATCTACCTTACTGGGAAGCCCTGGGGACATACTTCACCTGTGGGAAGGTATACCATCCAGCTGCCATTCCATCACCCCAGCGGACCCCACAGCAGCGTCGGTCACTCTGACCGAACACCACAGGTGGCGTCACGAATCCCTGACAGCCTGTACCACCTTTATTGGACGCCCCCTAGCAGGGTCGCGGACCGGGTCTTGCCACCGTGACAGCCTCAGAACCAAACCAGAGAGGCCCGGTACCGAGAACTCGTGGCCCTGTGTCTGGGGGCGCTCCACATGCAGGAGAGGAAGCACAGGAGAGGATACCAGAAGGGGACCAGCCCCGAGCAGGCTGCCTCCTTCTGAGGCGCAGAAACACCAGTAGCCAGAACACCGAGGTTGTGAGGACCTCCACGCCTTACATCAGAACAGCAGGACAGCTAATTGCATGTTACCTGTCCGCACCCACACCGAGGAGGCACAGTGACACCCCACAGAGCCGGATCATCTAAGAAATCCTATAAGCAGGCTCAAGCCACCAGTCATACGGGTTTTGTCCTATCCTATCCGGGGGATAGAGAGAGAGAGATAACATCTGTAAGGACCTTATGTGAAGCTTAGCAGTAAGGGACTACACCACTACAGCGCAAAAGGAAGGCTTCTATTCTCCACCTGGACAAGGGGACTCTGGACTTGCCATCCGAACCGGCCATTGTCTACCTGCCTTGTGGTCTGGTGCCCTGGACTGTGGCTGCTGAAACCAACAGTAAACAAGGTAAAGAGACTGCAATCCTGTGTCCTCGTCCTATGCATCTCTCACCATACCACCATCTACACACCGGGAGCCCTGGGGATATACTTCACCTGTGGGAAGGTTAACCATCTAGCTGCCATAACATCACCCCAGCGGACCCCTTAAAGCAGCGTCGGTCACCCTGACCGAATACCACAGGTGGCGTCACAAACATAAACTTTATCCTTTTAAAGACCTTTCCCTTTTACATGGATGCCCAGGGTCATGGACCGGGTCACAGCCACCGTGACTTTGCCCTGTGAACCGCAGGACCCGGTACCGAGTACCCCTAGCCCGTGGGGTGTCTCAGATCTGTGAGACATGCAGCCGTGGGGACTCAAACATACCATTCAAGCTCGCTGAAGACACTTGGTTAGCACATGAGCATGCTGAGATTTTTTATAATTTTATAGAAATTTCGGAAATAGCTGAGTGCTCTGATAGAGGGGCCTATTACAGGGAATCTGTCATGTCAAATATAATGGTAGTCTGCAGGTTAATAGTGTTAAGAAGGTTCCCAGCCACTGTACTGAAAGTGCAGCACCTGGGAGAAAATTTGTTTTTTCTCATTGGAGCCGCCGGCTTTCAGTCATGCAGGTGTGTACAAAGCAATTACAGTTGCTGATCACAACACTGAGAGCAGCAGCTATAAGCACGCATCAACACTAATTGAGAGCCGCCATGCATTGATGCACTCCAGAGCAGTCTGTCAGTCAGTGCCGGACGGGCTTACAGCCACAGGTATGATTGCTGTGAAAGGTGTTGGCAATTGCTGCAGTCACACCTACATGACTGAATGCTCATGGGAGAAATAAAGATTGCCTCTATATCTGCAGGTTGATAGTGTTATTGGACGTCACAAGTTCCATTTAAAGGGAATCTTTCAGCAGGTTTTATGTCATCTGAGGCCAATGTGAGGTAGGCGCTAAAACATGATTGCAATGATGCGTCACATGTCAGGCTGTGTGCTGTTGTCTGCTTACAGTGAAGGTTATATGTCCTGGTGATTATCATTGCCCAGATTACAGCAGCAGGTGCCTCCTGGTCTGAATCCACCATTCCTATGATAATCAGCTCAGTTACATTAGATATTGTATATAGGGAGCCTGCTGGGGGCAGAGATAGCTTTGGTGGGGCTGCAGTCAGCTTTCTCAGCTCTGCTGCATTGCTAAATATAAAAACTCTGCATGGCTGCACCCAGTAAACTAAGTCACACATAGCTGGATTCAGGGTGTCTTTGCCTATGGGACACCCTTCAGGGCCGTGGGTCACTCGGTACCGGGTCCAGTACTTAAAGGGATGTGTCACGGCGGCGGCGGCGACCCGGTCCGTGGCCCTGGGCGCTCATGTAAAAGGGAAAGGTCTTTAAAGGGGTTTGATGTGGTATTCGGTCAAGGATGACCGACGCTGCTTAAGGGGGTCCACTGGGATGATGTTGTGGCCGCAGGGATGGTATGGCTTCCCACAGGTGAAGCTCGGTCCCCAGGGCTCCCGATGTAGATAAAGATGGTGGGTGGTATAGCAAGAAACGGAGGACACAGGTTTGCAGTCTCGTTACCTGGTTTACTGATGCAAGCCAGCCACAGTCCAGGGTCCCAGATCACAGGTACAGGTATAGTCCAGCTGGCTTGGAAGCGAGTTGGGAGTCCCCCTTACCAGATGGGGTTAGAAGCCTTCCTTCTAGATCTGTGGTGTAGTCCCTTGCTGCCTTAGGCCTTTCACAAGGTCCTCACATTTTCTCTCTGCCCCCCAGGTTGGTGGGACACTACCCGTACGATAGGTAGCTTGAGCCTTTTTACAGGATCTCTATCACAACCCGGGCTCTATGCACTACTGTGTCCTCAGGTTTCAATGGTGGACAAGTGACTTGCAATCCAGCTGTCCTGCCGGTTTCTGCTGTGAGATGTAGAGTACTTCACAACCCTGGTCTTCCGGCTACCGGTATCTGCGCTTAGCAGGGTGGTAGCTCAGTTGCAACTAGCCCCCAGGTCTTCACTCTTCTGCGCTTAACTTCCCCTTCACGCTCTCTACAATCAGTTCTGCTTTCCCCTTTGCTCTTTCCAGAAGCTGCAGCACCTCTCATGACTTCACGGCCCCTTTCTTTCCTCTCTGCCACTGTAGTAACCAGGAACCTGGGGTGTTACACCTACATTATGCTGCTCTCAGATGAGGTAGCAAGAATCTGGTGACAGATATCCAGTAAAGCTATGTACCAGAATTGTGGAAAAAGGTCACACATTTTGGCGTATTCCCTTATTGTGCAAAAATGCGGGACTTTTTTTTCATATTTGCTGCTCATGACATTTTAATTGGGTGAAACATAACAGAAGCGATGAAAGCTCCAATTGCCTAATAAATCTATTAGAAAATGCAAGATAACTTGGTGTATGTGTGTGCGTGGCTATGTATATGTACAACCCCAGTTCCCAAAAAATTGCAACCCTGTGTAAAATGTAAAGAAAACAAGAATGCAATTATTTGGAATTTTCTTATAGCCATATTTTATTCACAACAGACTATAGAACAGATCAGTAGGTGAATTTTAGATTTTGTTTTTGCAGCTCCCCAGAGTCCTGGTCATTGCAGTAATGTCGCTCTTCCACCAGGGGGAGTGATGTTACGTCTGATGGCACCAAAGGAGTTCACCTTACCAGGTATCACAGCCACACACACACTTCACACTCCAGTCCACCAAGGGGAGCTAAGGGTTTTATCTACTAGGCCACTCCTCACACAGGGTAAAACGGGTGGGTTGGTTAGGAAGTTAGTCAGTTCAGTAGAGGAGAGGAGAGGAGAGTTCCTGGCTGGAGACCGACGAGGAAAGGTCTCCAGGTCGAGCTGGCTGGGGTGATCCCTGGTCAGATCCAGACTGAAGTCTGAGGAGGAAGGAAAGAAGGACACGGAGCTGCGCCTGCAACCCATGCGGCAGCATCCTAAGAAAGGACAAGAAAGGAAATGTGCTGTAGTGAGTGAGAAAAGAAGTCATAGCAACAGGAGTGAAACATCGGTGGGAGACCAGCTAGAAGCAGACTGCCTCCTTCCGAAGTGCAGATCCGGTGGCCGGAACACCGAGGGAGTAAAAGACTGTATGCTTTACTTCAGAGACCGGCAGGGCAGTCAATTCCAAGTTGGCTGTCCGACCTAAGCACCTAAGCAGACACAGTGGCAATTGTGGAGGAGGGGCTTCCCTAGGGTCCCTATAAAATAGCCTCAGGCCACCACCGTCATACGGGTTTGTCCTATCCATCTGGGGGACAGACAGAGAGAAGTAAAAGCAGTGAGGACCTTATGATAGCTAATGCAAGTAGGGACCTACTACGTTACTGTGCGCAAGGGGAAGGCTACTGATTTCCACCTGGATAAGGGGACTCTGGAATTGCTATCAGACCGGCCGAACCCTGCCTACCCTGTCATCCGGCACTCTGGACTGTGGATGCTGAAGCCTTCAGTAAAGGTAAAGAGACTGCACCAATTGTGTCCTCGTTATTTGCCGCGCCTAACATCATCCACCATCATCATATAATAATATAATAATAATAATTTTTATTTATATAGCGCCAACATATTCCGCAGCGCTTTACAAATTATAGAGGGGACTTGTACAGACAATAGACATTACAGCATAACAGAAATCACAGTTCAAAATAAATACCAAGAGGAATGAGGGCCCTGCTCGCAAGCTTACAAACTATGAGGAAAAGGGGAGACACGAGAGGTGGATGGTAACAATTGCTTTAGTTATTCGGACCAGCCATAGTGTAAGGCTCTGGTGTTCATGTAAAGCTGCATGAACCAGTTAACTGCCTAAGTATGTAGCAGTACAGACACAGAGGGCTATTAACTGCATAAAGTGAATGAGAACATGATGCGAGGAACCTGATTGTTTTTTTTTTTTAAATAGGCCACACAGGGATCGTTAGGTTAATGCATTGAGGCGGTAGGCCAGTCTGAACCAATGAGTTTTTAGGGTACGCTTAAAACTGTGGGGATTGGGGATTAATCGTCTACACTTCATCTACACTTCTGGGAAGCCCTGGGGATATACTTCACCTGTGGGAAGGTATACCATCTAGCTGCCATAACACCACCCCAGCGGACCCCTAAGCAGCGTCGGTCACTCTGACCGAATACCACAGGTGGCGTCACGAACACTACCGTTATCTATGAACTCTGCCTTTTAGTTGGGCGCCACTCATAGGGCCACGGTCCAGGTCGGGCCACCGTGACATCCTCGCTGAGGGAACTGAAGGACCCGGTACCGAGTACCCCATTGCCCTTACATGGGGGCGATCCATTTTCATTTCATTTGAAAGAATTAACTCATTTAGAATTTGATAGCAGCAACTAACAGGGCTGCCACTAGAAATTTCGGGGCCCCATACTGGCAAAATTTTCAGGGCCCCCTTGAGGCTCCGCCCAGGCTCCACCCCAGCCCCGCCTCCAGGCTCCACCCCTCGAACTGTCCACAGTCCCACCGCTCTCTCTTGGAAAAACTCCACTTCTCACCAATCACACATTAACAGTTCCCATCACCAGATCACATACATAGCAGGGAGCTTTTGTTTTGGCCAAAAGATTTTTTAAGCCGCCACCATAACACTGTAGACACTTTTGGCCGGGCCCTACTCTACTGTAACCTATTAAATATTTGTTAAAATATGCAATACAATTTAGGTATATTTTTATTTATTTTTCAATTTTTAAAATGACCAATAATATCACATAGAAGGAACAAATACCACAACACCATGACCAGATGACATATTACCACCACAGTGATCGAATAATATCACATACAAGGAACAAATACCACACCATGACCAGACCACATATTACCACCAAAGTGATCGAATAATATCACATACAAGGAACAAATACCACAACACCATGTCCAGACCACATATTACCACCACATAGTGACTGAATACTACAATTCTGATCAGTAATTAAAAAAAAAGCACCATACTATCACCATAAGTGCCATTATACACAGGAGATCTGTACTTAGTATGCAGTGTCTGTGTACAGATAATATAGTGATCACTAGTGAAATTATACACAGGAGCTCTGTATACAGTGTATAGTGTCAGTGTATAGGTAACACACTGACTCACCAGTGACGTCTCTAGGTGAAGTCCTTTATCTTTCATCCAGCACAGACCGCCATCATTTCATCCAGCCAGGACTTCTCTCTGCAGGAAATAACACAGTTATCTCGAGCTCCGCTTGCAGAACACATTACTTAATTTTTCACAACTTCTACATTACACCACATGAAGAAGGCGACATAGTATCACTCTATACAGTAACAGGACCGCCCCCCATTTAAAACAGTATACTCAAAAAATAAAATAAATACATCACTGCAGTAATAATATCCCTAAATTAGCCCCTATGGTATTAATAATATCCCCCAGCCTGGCCCCGTGTGTCTCATTCCTGGCGTTAGCCAGATGTTCTCCCATCCTGCCCTCATGAGTATCCATTCTGCCCCATATGATCTCCCCATCCTGCCCCATATGATCGCCCCATGTGATCTCTCCATCCTGCCCCATCTGTCTCCATCATATCCATCCTGCCCGATCTGTCTCCAATTCTGCCCCCAGTGTCTCCAATCATGCCCCATGTCTCCATTCTGCCCCCTATGTCTCCAACCATGCCCCCATGTCAGAAAATCCTGACACTTGTCTCCAATCATGCCCCCTGTGTCTCCATTCTGCCCCATCTGTCTCCAATCCTGCCCCATCTGTCTCCAGTCATGCCCCCATGTCTTTCATTCTGCCCCGTGTCTCCAATCATGCCCCGTATCTCCATTCTGCCCCGTGTCTCGCATTCTGCCCCAATGTCCAGCATTCTGCCCCTGGGTCTCACAGTCTGCCCCTGTGTCCAGCATTCTGCCCCTGTCACTGTGTCCAGCATTTCTGCCCCACTGTGTCCAGCATTCTGCCCCACTGTCTCCAGCATTCTGCCCCACTGTCTCCAACATTCTGCCCCACTGTGTGTCCAGCATTCTGCCCCACTGTGTCCAGCATTCTGCCCCACTGTGTCCAGCATTCTGCCCCACTGTGTCTCGCATTCTGCCCCAGTGTCCAGCATTCTGCCCCTGTCACTGTGTCCAGCATTCTGCCCCACTGTGTCCAGCATTTCTGCCCCTGTCACTGTGTCCAGCATTCTGCCCCACTGTGTGTCCAGCATTCTGCCCCACTGTGTGTCCAGCATTCTGCCCCACTGTGTGTCCAGCATTCTGCCCCACTGTGTGTCCAGCATTCTGCCCCACTGTGTGTCCAGCATTCTGCCCCACTGTGTGTCCAGCATTCTGCCCCACTGTGTGTCCAGCATTCTGCCCCTGTGTGTCCAGCATTCTGCCCCACTGTGCGTCCACCATTCTGTCCCACTGTGTCCAGCATTTCTGCCCCTGTGTGTCCAGCATTCTGCCCCACTGTGTCCACCATTCTGTCCCACTGTGTCCAGCATTCTGCCCCACTGTGTCCAGCATTCTGCCCCACTGTGTCCAGCATTTCTGCCCCACTGTCTCCAGCATTCTGCCCCACTGTCTCCAACATTCTGCCCCACTGTGTGTCCAGCATTCTGCCCCAATGTCCAGCATTCTGCCCCTGGGTCTCACAGTCTGCCCCTGTGTCCAGCATTCTGCCCCTGTCACTGTGTCCAGCATTTCTGCCCCACTGTGTCCAGCATTCTGCCCCACTGTCTCCAGCATTCTGCCCCACTGTCTCCAACATTCTGCCCCACTGTGTGTCCAGCATTCTGCCCCACTGTGTCCAGCATTCTGCCCCACTGTGTCCAGCATTCTGCCCCACTGTGTCTCGCATTCTGCCCCAGTGTCCAGCATTCTGCCCCTGTCACTGTGTCCAGCATTCTGCCCCACTGTGTCCAGCATTTCTGCCCCTGTCACTGTGTCCAGCATTCTGCCCCACTGTGTGTCCAGCATTCTGCCCCACTGTGTGTCCAGCATTCTGCCCCACTGTGTGTCCAGCATTCTGCCCCACTGTGTGTCCAGCATTCTGCCCCACTGTGTGTCCAGCATTCTGCCCCACTGTGTGTCCAGCATTCTGCCCCACTGTGTGTCCAGCATTCTGCCCCTGTGTGTCCAGCATTCTGCCCCACTGTGCGTCCACCATTCTGTCCCACTGTGTCCAGCATTTCTGCCCCTGTGTGTCCAGCATTCTGCCCCACTGTGTCCACCATTCTGTCCCACTGTGTCCAGCATTCTGCCCCACTGTGTCCAGCATTCTGCCCCACTGTGTCCAGCATTTCTGCCCCACTGTGTCCAGCATTCTGCCCCACTGTGTCCAGCATTTCTGCCCCTGTGTGTCCAGCATTCTGCCCCACTGTGTCCACCATTCTGCCCCTGTGTGTCCAGCATTCTGCCCCACTGTGTGTCCACCATTCTGTCCCACTGTGTCCAGCATTTCTGCCCCTGTGTGTCCAGCATTCTGCCCCACTGTGTCCAGCATTCTGCCCCTGTGTGTCCAGCATTCTGCCCCACTGTGTGTCCACCATTCTGTCCCACTGTGTCCAGCATTTCTGCCCCTGTGTGTCTAGCATTCTGCCCCACTGTGTGTCCAGCATTCTGTCCCACTGTGTCCAGCATTTCTGCCCCTGTGTGTCCAGCATTCTGCCCCACTGTGTCCAGCATTTCTGCCCCTGTGTGTCCAGCATTCTGCCCCACTGTGTGTCCACCATTCTGTCCCACTGTGTCCAGCATTTCTGCCCCTGTGTGTCCAGCATTCTGCCCCACTGTGTCCACCATTCTGCCCACTGTGTCCAGCATTTCTGCCCCTGTGTGTCCAGCATTCTGCCCCACTGTGTCCACCATTCTGCCCCTGTGTGTCCAGCATTCTGCCCCACTGTGTGTCCACCATTCTGTCCCACTGTGTCCAGCATTTCTGCCCCTGTGTGTCCACCATTCTGCCCCACTGTGTCCAGCATTTCTGCCCCACTGTGTCCAGCATTTCTGCCCCTGTGTGTCCATCATCCTGCCCCCCGGGCCCCCCTGGATCGCAGCTCTCAAAAAAAAAAAAAAAACCACGACTTCTTACCTGACCATGCTCCTGCGCCGGGCGAAGATCCCCCCAGGCTCCACACAGACGCACTCGCCAAGCCCGGCGGCTGACAATGACGTCAGACGCCGGCGACGCCGGCGAGTGCGCACTGCGGCCCTATTCAGCTGCCAGCCTCAGACTGGCTGGCGGCTGTTAACTATTGACGTGCGGGCGCGGGCCCGCACGTCAATAGTGTGCCGCTGCCGCAGCGCCTGCAGGGGGGGCCCGGTGACCAGATGAGACGGGGCCCGATGCGGGCCCCCTCTGCTCACCGGGCCCCATACGCCAGTCACGGCTGTCATGCCCTGATGGCGGCCCTGGCAACTAATCTCTAAAAGTTGGGGCAAGGTTGAGAAAAGGGTGGAAAAGTAAGTGGTACTAATGAAATATAGCTGGAAGGTCAATTTTCAAGTAAGTCATGTGACTGTATAAAAAGAGCATATTAGAGAGGCAGAGTCTCTCAAAAGCAAAGATGGTCAGATTTTTGGATGCAATTGTTCACAAATTGGTGAACAATTTTAGCAATATGTTCCATAATGCAAAATTACAAAGCTTTGAACATCCCACCTTCTACAGTACATATTATCAAAAGATTCAGACATTCTGGAGAAATCAGTGTGCACAAGGGACAAGGTTGACGGTCAATGTTTTATGTTTATGAGCTATTGGTTGTGCAAATCACTTCATGGGTTCAGGAATATATCCAGAAATCATAGCCTGTGAACACATTTCGACATGCAATCTACAAATGGAAATGAATATTCCATCATGCAAAGAAAGCCATATGTCAACACAATCCAGAATCGCTGCCGACTTCGCTGGACCAAGGCTCATTTAAAATGGACTGAAGCAAAATAGAAAACTGTTCTGTGTCAGATAAATCAAAATGTGAAACTTTTTATGGAAACCATGAATTCAGTGGACTCAAGAGGAGAGGGACCATCCAGCTTCTTATCAGTGCACAGAACAAAAATCTGATTCTCTAGTGGGATATAATTAAATTAGTGCCTATGGCATGGGCAGATGAGACATCCTGAATCCAATATCAATGTTGAGTATTATATAGAGTTTATAGAACAGCATCTGCTCCCATCCAGACAATGTCTATTTCAGAGGAAACCTTGTGCACTTCAGCAATATGGTGCCTGGAGCAGGCAAGTGTCTGTTCGCAAATATGCGATTTTCATACATGCATTCACGTGCCGACTAGACGTGCTCGGCCTCACTCAATACAAGTGAATTGAGCGTGGCTAGACATGTCTTGTAGGAATGTGGCTGGAATTATACATGCAGCGCCCCAGAGATCTGGTCGTTGCAGTAATGTCGCTCTGCCACTAAGGGGAGTGATGGTACGTCTGATGGCACTAAAGGAGTTCTTCTGACCAGGTAGCACCAGCACACATTACACTTCACACTCCGGCCACTAGGGGGAGTAAAAGGCTTTATTTATTGGGCCACTCCTCACACTGGTAAAACTAGGGGTTGGATAGGAAGTTAGTCAGAAGCTGACTGGGTTGGATTCAGGCAACATCCCGTGGCAGGGGGTGTTGCAGGGAGAAGATTCAGGGGGGGCCCTGTCAGGCGTGGGAACCTGGCAGGTACCTAGCAACCAGAATAGAACGTTACTGAACCGCGCCTGCACTACCTTGCGGCGGTATCCTAAGAAAAAGACACGAAGCGAAGGATATTGTGGACAGTGAGAAACGAGATCAAGCACAAAGGAGAGCCAGTAGGAGTCGTGCCCGGAGAACGGCAACATCCTACTGAGGTACGTAGCCGGTGGCCAGGACACCGAGGAAGTAACTGACTCTATGCCTTACTTCAAACTCCGCAGGACAGATAATTATAGGTTGGCTGTGTACCTTACATCACCTAAACAGACATAGGGGCAACGCGTGGAGAGGGGCGTCTCTAGGGTCCTGGAAGAACTCCGAGCCTACCCGTCAAACGGGTGCGTCCTAGCCATAACATACCTGGGGGAAGGAGAACTAGAAAGAACTGGAATGAATTAGAAAGAACGAGAATAGAAGTTGTGAGAACTATCCCGAATGCTCAGCAGGGAAGCACTACAACACACAGGCGCTAGTGGTAGGCAACAATTTCCACCTGTAAAGGGAACTCTGGATGTGCCTTCGGACCGGCCGGTCTCAGACAGCCCTGTTAACTGTGCTCTGGATTGAGGATCCTGAAGTCTTCAGTAAAGAGGTAAAGAGACTGCAACCTTGTGTCCTCGTTATTGTCTGCACCCCACACCATCACCATCCATCATACTGGGAAGCCCTGGGGACATACTTCACCTGTGGGAAAGTATACCATCCAGCTGCTATTCCATCACCCCAGTGGACCCCAAGCAGCATAGGTCACCCTGACCGAATACCACAGGTGGCGTCACTAAACCTTGACAGACTCGTATCACCTTTCATTGGATGCCCCTTAGCAGGGTCACGGACCGGGTCCAGCCACCGTGACATCCCCAGAACTGAGCCAGCAGAGGACCGGTACCGAGTCACCCGCGGCCCTGCGTCTGGGGGCGCTCCATACAAATTGCATACTTGCAGTCACTCGTCCTCTCGTTTCTGGTGCCAGCCCCAAAGAATCGTAACAGCGTGCACTGTGTTCACCATAAAAATTTCCCTTCATTGGAAGGATCTTTTGATGGGCCATCCTGTTCTTTATATCCTCTTCCAGACGATCTTGGCCTCTCATTCCCAAGTCAATACTTTCCTTCAGGGAGTTGCTTACTCTGTCCCTCCCTATTGCCCCTTGGAGCTGTGGGATCTTAATTTGGTCTTGTCTGTTCGTCAAGGATCACCCTTTGAACCCATTAGGGATATTCTTCTCTCCATACTTTCATGGAAAGATTTGTTCCTTGTAGCGATCACCTCCATCTGATATATCCCAAACTTGCTGCTCTTTCCTGTCATTTGCCTTTCCTTGTGCTCCACAAGGATTAGTTGGGACTACATACAGCTCCATCCTTCCTTCCTAAGGTGGTTTCTTCTTTTCATCTCACTTAGTATATCGTTCTTCCCACACAAACTGGACCTTGTCAGAGCTACAGTATACGTCTCTCTACATTTCCAGGATGGCATCTTTCAGATATTCATATTCTCTTTTTGTTATTTCTTAGGGTCATTGTAGAGGTCTTCCCACACCCAAGGCCATCGTTGCTCGGTGGATTTGTACCATCCTGTAAGCATATTGAGTGAAGAAAAGACCCACCCACTCGGGGTCACTGCTGGCTCCCTCACTGCAGTGGAGGTTTCCTGGGTGGTTCGCCATCAAATCTCCCCTTTTTGGGGGGAGATTGCAGCAAAAAACAGGCCCACTGTATTACACTACACAATGTAAGTGGCAGAACGTGGCTGGAAAATGTATGACAAACTAACAGAACTGTGACATAGATCCACTTAGTGCCAACTTAAATCTCCCTTTTATTTGGGGGAGACTGCAACACAACTCAGGCCCAGTGTATTAAACTACACAATGTAAGTGGCAGAACGTGGCTGGAAGATGTACAACAAACTAACAGAGCTGTGACGTAGATCCACTTAGTGCCAATTTAAATCTCCCTTTTATTTAGGGAGACTGCAACAAAACTCAGGCCCAGTGTATTACACTACACAATGTAAGTGGCAGAACGTGGCTGGAAGATATACAACAAACTAACAGAACTGTGACGTAGATCCACTTAGTGCCAATTTCAATCTCCCTTTGTTGGGGGAGAGACTGCAACAAAACTCGGGCCCAGTGTATTACACTACATAATGTAAGTGGCAGAACGTAGCTGGAAGATATATAAAAAAATACAAGGGCTGTAGTACAATTTCAATCTCCCTACAATGATCTCAGAACAAGTATGGCAGCAATAAAAAGGACTGCTGCACACAAAAGTGTGGACAAAGAAACAAGAGAAATGTGCAGAAAGGAGCAACAGGATTTTTGCTTTTAAAAAAAGCAGTTGGTTTGCACAGCGGCGTGTTGTGAATTCTGTTATAGAACTCCCTCCTGTGGTCATGAATGGTACTTCGGCGAGTTCTGTCCATGGACTCCCTCTGGTGGCTGTGAGTGGAGCTGCTGCTTCTGAGGTTCCTTCCACAGGTGACTTAGTTTATTCTTTGGCTGGCTGCTCTATTTAACTCCACTCAGATCGTTACTCCATGCCAGCTGTCAATGTTCTTGTACTGGTTCAGTTCGCTCTTGGATCTTTCTGGTTACCTGTCTACTCCAGCAGAAGCTAAGTCCCTGCTAGTTAATTATTCGTTCATTGTTTTCTTGTCCAGCTTGCTATCATGATTTTGCCTTGCTAGCTGGAAGCTCTGGGATGCAGAGTGGCACCTCCGCACCGTGAGTCGGTGCGGAGGTCTTTTTGCACACTCTGCGTGGTCTTTGTGTAGTTTTTTGTGCTGACCGCAAAGATACCTTTCCTATCCTCAGTCTGTTTAGTTAGTCTGGCCTCCTTTGCTGAAACCTGTTTCATTTCTGTGTTTGTGACTTCCATCTTAACTCACAGTCAATATATGTGGGGGGCTGCCTTTTCCTTTGGGGAATTTCTCTGAGGCAAGGTAGGCTTTATTTTCTATCTCTAGGGCTAGTTAGCTCTTAGGCTGTGAAGAGGTGTCTAGGCAGAGTTAGGTACGCTCCACGGCTATTTCTAGTGTGTGTGATAGGATTAGGGGTTGCGGTCAGCAGAGCTCCCACTTCCCAGAGCTTGTCCTGTGTTATTTTCACCATCAGGTCGTTCCGGGTGCTCCTAACCACCAGGTCCATAACAGTACAGCTGGCCCAAAGTGTTAATGCATCTCAATAGAGGGATAAGAGAAGTTCTGAGACCATTTTTTTTTCTCTGCAGTGTGTTTTGTCTTTCTTTTCACCTAAACCTCTGGGTGGTTCAGGACACAGGTGTAGATATGGACATTCAAGGTCTGTCCTCTTGTGTGGATCATCTCACTGCAAGGGTACAAAACATTCAAGATTTTGTGGTTCAGAATCCGATGTTAGAGCCTAGAATTCCAATTCCTAATTTGTTTTCTGGGGATAGATCTAAGTTCCTGAATTTCAAAAATAATTGTAAACTGTTTCTAGCTTTGAAACCCCGCTCCTCTGGTGACCCCGTTCAACAAGTAAAAATCATTATTTCTTTGTTGCGTGGCGACTCTCAAGACTGGGCATTTTCCGTTGAGCCAGGAGATCCTGCATTGCGTGATGTAGATGCGTTTTTTCTGGCGCTTGGATTGCTTTATGATGAACCAAATTCAGTGGATCAGGCAGAGAAAATCTTGCTGGCTTTGTGTCAAGGTCAGGATGAAGCGGAGGTATATTGTCAGAAGTTTAGAAAGTGGTCTGTGCTTACTCAGTGGAATGAGTGTGCCCTGGCGGCAATTTTCAGAAAGGGTCTTTCTGAAGCCCTTAAGGATGTCATGGTGGGATTTCCCACGCCTGCTGGTCTGAATGAGTCTATGTCCTTGGCCATTCAGATCGATCGGCGCTTGCGTGAGCGCAAAGCTGTGCACCATTTGGCGGTATTCTCTGAGCATAGGCCTGAGCCTATGCAATGTGATAGGACTTTGACCAGAGCTGAATGGCAAGAACACAGACGTCGGAATGGGCTGTGTTTTTACTGTGGTGATTCCACTCATGCTATCTCCGATTGTCCTAAGCGCACCAAGCGGTTCGCTAGGTCTGCCACCATTGGTATGGTACAGTCTAAATTTATTTTGTCCGTTACTCTGATTTGCTCTCTGTCGTTCTATTCTGTTATGGCATTTGTGGATTCAGGCGCTGCCCTGAATTTGATGGACTTGGAGTTTGCCAGGCGCTGTGGTTTTTTCTTGGAGCCCTTGCAGTATCCTATTCCATTGAGAGGAATTGATGCTACGCCTTTGGCCAAGAATAAGCCTCAGTATTTGACTCAATTGACCATGTGCATGGCTCCTGCACATCAGGAGGATATTCGCTTTTTGGTGTTGCATAATCTGCATGATGTGGTCGTTTTGGGGTTGCCATGACTACAGGTCCATAATCCAGTATTGGATTGGAAATCTATGTCTGTGTCCAGCTGGGGTTGTCAAGGGGTACATGGTGATGTTCCATTGCTGTCAATTTTGCCTTCCACTCCTTCTGAAGTCCCTGAGTTTTTGTCAGATTACCGGGATGTATTTGATGAGCCCAAATCCAGTGCTCTACCTCCTCATAGGGATTGCGATTGTGCTAGTAATTTGATTCCTGGTAGTAAGTTTCCTAAGGGCCGACTGTTCAATTTATCTGTGCCATAGCACGCCGCTATGCGGAGTTATATAAAGGAATCCTTGGAGAAAGGTCATATTCGCCCGTCGTCATCACCGTTGGGAGCAGGGTTCTTTTTTGTGGCCAAGAAGGATGGTTCTTTGAGACCTTGTATTGATTACCGCCTTCTTAATAAGATCACAGTCAAATTTCAGTACCCTTTGCCGCTGCTGTCTGATTTGTTTGCTCGGATTAAGGGGGCTAGTTGGTTCACCAAGATAGATCTTCGAGGGGCGTATAATCTTGTGCGTATTAAACAGGGCGATGAATGGAAAGCAGCATTTAATACGCCCGAGGGCCATTTTGAGTACCTGGTTATGCCATTCGGGCTTTCTAATGCTCCATCTGTGTTTCAGTCCTTTATGCATGACATCTTCCGAAAGTACCTGGATAGATTCATGATTGTATATTTGGATGATATTTTGGTCTTTTCGGATGATTGGGAGTCTCATGTGAAGCAGGTCAGAATGGTGTTCCAGGTCCTTCGCGCGAATTCCTTGTTTGTGAAGGGGTCAAAATGTCTCTTTGGAGTTCAGAAGGTTTCATTTTTGGGTTTCATTTTTTCCCCTTCTACTATCGAGATGGACCCTGTTAAAGTTCAGGCCATTTATGATTGGACTCAGCTGACATCTGTGAAGAGCCTGCAGAAGTTCCTGGGGTTTGCTAATTTTTACCGTCGCTTCATCGCTAATATCTCTAGTGTTGCTAAACCGTTGACTGATTTGACCAAGAAAGGTGCTGATGTGGTCAATTGGTCCTCTGCGGCTGTAGAGGCTTTTCAGGAGTTGAAGCGTCGTTTTTCTTCTGCCCCTGTGTTGTGCCAGCCAGATGTTTCGCTCCCGTTTCAGGTCGAGGTTGATGCTTCTGAGATTGGAGCAGGGGCTGTTTTGTCGCAAAGAAGTTCTGATGGCTCGGTGATGAAACCATGTGCCTTGTTTTCTAGAAAGTTCTCGCCTGCTGAGCGCAATTATGATGTTGGCAATCGAGAGTTGTTGGCCATGAAGTGGGCATTCGAGGAGTGGCGACATTGGCTTGAAGGAGCCAAGCATCGCGTGGTCGTCTTGACGGATCACAAGAATTTGACTTATCTCGAGTCTGCTAAACGGTTGAATCCTAGACAGGCTCGATGGTCGCTGTTTTTCTCCCGTTTTGATTTTGTGGTTTCGTACCTTCCGGGCTCTAAGGATGTGAAGGCTGATGCCCTGTCAAGGAGTTTTGTGCCTGACTCTTCGGGTGTTCCTGAGCCGACGGGTATTCTCAAAGAGGGGGTAATTTTCTCTGCCATCTCCCCTGATTTGCGGCGGGTGCTGCAGAAGTTTCAGGCTGATAGACCTGACCGTTGTCCAGCGGATAAACTGTTTGTCCCTGATAGATGGACTAGTAGAGTTATCTCTAAGGTTCATTGTTCGGTGTTGGCTGGTCATCCTGGAATCTTTGGTACCAGAGATTTGGTGGCTAGATCCTTTTGGTGGCCTTCTTTGTCATGCGATGTGCGTTCTTTTGTGCAGTCCTGTGGGACTTGTGCTCGGGCTAAGCCCTGCTGTTCTCGTGCCAGTGGGTTGCTTTTGCCCTTGCCGGTCCCAAAGAGGCCCTGGACGCACATTTCCATGGATTTTATTTCAGATCTTCCTGTCTCTCAAAGGATGTCGGTCATTTGGGTGGTTTGTGATCGCTTTTCTAAGATGGTCCATTTGGTACCCTTGCCTAAATTGCCTTCCTCCTCTGATTTGGTGCCATTGTTTTTCCAGCATGTGGTTCGTTTGCATGGCATTCCGGAGAACATCGTCTCGGACAGAGGTTCCCAGTTTGTTTCGAGGTTTTGGCGGTCCTTTTGTGCTAAGATGGGCATTGATTTGTCTTTTTCTTCGGCTTTCCATCCTCAGACAAATGGCCAAACCGAACGAACTAATCAGACTTTGGAAACATATCTGAGATGCTTTGTTTCTGCTGATCAGGATGATTGGGTGTCCTTCTTGCCTTTGGCTGAGTTCGCCCTTAATAATCGGGCCAGCTCGGCTACTTTGGTTTCGCCTTTTTTCTGTAATTCTGGTTTCCATCCTCGTTTCTCTTCAGGGCAGGTTGAGCCTTCGGACTGTCCTGGTGTGGATACTGTGGTGGACAGGTTGCAGCAGATTTGGACTCATGTGGTGGACAATTTGACATTGTCCCAGGAGAAGGCTCAATGTTACGCTAACCGCCGGCGCTGTGTTGGTCCCCGACTTCGTGTTGGGGATTTGGTTTGGTTGTCGTCTCGTTATGTTCCTATGAAGGTTTCCTCTCCTAAGTTTAAGCCTCGTTTCATTGGTCCGTATAAGATTTCTGAAGTTCTCAATCCTGTGTCATTTCGTTTGGCCCTTCCAGCTTCTTTTGCCATCCATAATGTGTTCCATAGGTCGTTATTGCGGAGATACATGGCGCCTATGGTTCCCTCCGTTGATCCTCCTGCCCCGGTGTTGGTCGAGGGAGAGTTGGAGTATGTGGTGGAGAAGATTTTGGATTCTCGTATTTCGAGATGGAAACTCCAGTACCTGGTCAAGTGGAAGGGTTATGGTCAGGAAGATAATTCCTGGGTTTTTGCCTCTGATGTTCATGCTGCCGATCTGGTTCGTGCCTTTCATTTGGCTCGTCCTGATCGGCCTGGGAGCTCTGGTGAGGGTTCGGTGACCCCTCCTCAAGGGGGGGTACTGTTGTGAATTCTGTTATCGAACTCCCTCCTGTGGTCATGAATGGTACTTCGGCGAGTTCTGTCCATGGACTCCCTCTGGTGGCTGTGAGTGGAGCTGCTGCTTCTGAGGTTCCTTCCACAGGTGACTTAGTTTATTCTTTGGCTGGCTGCTCTATTTAGCTCCACTCAGATCGTTACTCCATGCCAGCTGTCAATGTTCTTGTACTGGTTCAGTTCGCTCTTGGATCTTTCTGGTTACCTGTCTACTCCAGCAGAAGCTAAGTCCCTGCTAGTTAATTATTCGTTCATTGTTTTCTTGTCCAGCTTGCTATCATGATTTTGCCTTGCTAGCTGGAAGCTCTGGGATGCAGAGTGGCACCTCCGCACCGTGAGTCAGTGCGGAGGTCTTTTTGCACACTCTGCGTGGTCTTTTTGTAGTTTTTTGTGCTGACCGCAAAGATACCTTTCCTATCCTCAGTCTGTTTAGTTAGTCTGGCCTCCTTTGCTGAAACCTGTTTCATTTCTGTGTTTGTGACTTCCATCTTAACTCACAGTCAATATATGTGGGGGGCTGCCTTTTCCTTTGGGGAATTTCTCTGAGGCAAGGTAGGCTTTAATTTCTATCTCTAGGGCTAGTTAGCTCTTAGGCTGTGAAGAGGCGTCTAGGCAGAGTTAGGTACGCTCCACGGCTATTTCTAGTGTGTGTGATAGGATTAGGGGTTGCGGTCAGCAGAGCTCCCACTTCCCAGAGCTTGTCCTTTGTTAGTTTAACCATCAGGTCTTTCCGGGTGCTCCTAACCACCAGGTCCATAACAGCGGCGTACAAACAGCAATGCAGCTATCAGGGAGCCTTATAGAGCAGCCTAATAAGCTACAGAGCTGATGCACAAAAAAAAAACTCCACTGTCCCTGCAAAGAAAAGGTGGTGTTGGACAGTGGAAATCTCTACAGCACAAGCAGTTTTGGGGTTAATCTTCCCTCGCTAACTATATCCCTTCTTCTGATGATGCTGCAGCAACCTCTCCCTATGCTAAGATCGGCAGAAGTAAGATGGTGGTCGGCATGCATGCCCCTTTATAGCTCCTGTGATGCCGCAGAAAGCAAGCCAATCACTGTAATGCCCTTCTCTAAGATGGTGGGGACCAAGACCTATGTCATCACGCTGCCCACACTCCTGCCCACACTTGCGTCCTCCTTCATTGGATGAGAAATGGCGCTGAAAGCATCATACAAAACGCGACTTTGGCGCGAAGATTGCCGACCTCATGGCCGATCCCACACTAGGATCGGGTCGGGTTTCATGAAACCCGACTTTGCCGAAAGTCGGCGACTTTTGAAAATGTCCGATCCGTTTCGCTCAACCCTAGTACTCGTATCTTACAGACGCGAGTACAATTGAAGATCTGACTGCAGAGTAGCATCTAAATTGGAGTTGATTTCTTGAGGGGGAGGAGTGATTCCTTGGAATCATGATGTCACCGGAAGGGGCGGGCCTCCTTCATGGCAATGGAGAGCCAATAGCAGGAAGCTGCTGGTGAAGAAGAGGGAAATGAGGATCCGTGCGAGGAGAGGACCAAGGGGCTGCAGCATGGAGCCATGTGAGGAGAGGAGATGCACCATGGACCCTTGTACAAGGGAATGAGGATGCAGGACTCGGTGTGATGCTCTCAGGATGTAATTTGGAAAAGGGGTGATGTCACTTGAGTGGGGCTGCAAAGGGAATAGGAGGATGATGGGATGCTGTGTGGGGAATGGGGGGATGATGAGATGCTGTGTGGGGAATGGGGGGATGATGAGACGCTGTGTGGGGAATGGGGGATGATGAGACGCTGTGTGGGGAATGGGGGATGATGAGACGCTGTGTGGGGAATAGGGGGATGATGAAACGCTGTGTGGTGAATGGGGGGATGATGAGACACTGTGTGGGGAGTAGGGGGATGATGGAACGCTGTGTGGGGAATGGGGGGATGATGAGACGCTGTGTGGGGAATGGGGGGATGATGAGACGCTGTGTGGGGAATAGGGTGATGATGAGATGCTGTGTGGGGAATGGGGGGATGATGAGACACTGTGTGGGGAGTAGGGGGATGATGGAACGCTGTGTGGGGAATGGGAGGGATGATGAGACGCTGTGTGTGGAATGGGGGGATGATGAGATGCTGTGTGGGGAATGGGGGGATGATGAGACGCTGTGTGGGGAATGGGGGGATGATGAGACGCTGTGTGGGGAATGGGGGGATGATGAGACACTGTGTGGGGAGTAGGGGGATGATGGAACCCTGTGTGGGGAATGGGGGGATGATGAGACGCTGTGTGGGGAATGGGGGGATGATGAGACGCTGTGTGGGGAATAGGGTGATGATGAGATGCTGTGTGGGGAATGGGGGGATGATGAGACACTGTGTGGGGAGTAGGGGGATGATGGAACGCTGTGTGGGGAATGGGAGGGATGATGAGACGCTGTGTGTGGAATGGGGGATGATGAGATGCTGTGTGGGGAATGGGGGGATGATGAGACGCTGTGTGGTGAATGGGGGGATGATGAGACGCTGTGTGGGGAATGGGGGATGATGAGACGCTGTGTGAGGAATAGGGGGATGATGAGACGCTGTGTGGGGAATGGGGGATTATGAGATGCTGTGTGGGGAATAGGAGGATGATGAGACGCTGTGTGGGGAATGGGGGGATGATGAGACGCTGTGTGGGGAATAGAGTGATGATGAGGAGCTGTGTGGGGAATAGGGGGATTTATTGTGTGGGGAGAATTGGAGTGGGGATGGGGGGATTTAATGTATGTGGGGAGATTTGGAGTGGAGATGGGGGGATTTAATGTGTGGGGGAGATTTGAGGACACAAAATGAAGAGCAAAGGGGGAGATGGGGGGCATATATGAGGAAACAGTACAGGGGAATGGGTTGGCATGTATGAGGAAATAGTGCAGGGGAATGAGGGCATGTATGAGAAAACATGTTTGAGGGTGATGGGATATGTGCAGACACAATATGGGGAGTCAGGTGGGCAGGCAGTATAGAAAGTGAGGGGGTAAATATATGAGGAGACAGTATGGTGAACAGGAGGAATGTGAGAGGAGACAGTATGAGGAGGGAGGGGAATAGTGTGAGGAGACAGTATGGGGGGAAGTAACGTGAGTGGGAATGGAATAGAAACTGAGTAGTGGGGGCGTAGCATGGGGGACAGTGTAAGGGCACAGCCAGGAGGGGACAGTATATCAGGAAGGGGGAGTGTGATGAGAGAGTACAGTGTAAATACTGGGCCCTATAGGGAGGACACAGTGTGAGAGGACAGTGTGAAGAGGGGGGTTGATATGGAAGGGAGAGGTCAGTGTAAAGAGCATGTACCATAAGAGGGACAGTGTGGGGTTCATATTTTGTGCAGACAATAATAGTGAGGGGCAATTTTTTATTCAGGAGCATTAAAATGACACTTGTATCTTAAAGGGCATCATGTGGAGATTTTCTGCAAAAGAGGGGAGAAGATGGAAGTCTGCAGAGACGGCTGTGGATGAGAAAACTCATCATGGGGTCTGGACAAGATGAAGAAAACGAGAACGGCTCCAGAGACGACGTCATCTATAAGGTACCTGGATGTAAATGTTATTTGTGATACTAACTAATTCTTATGTTTTTATTTATGTTAGGAGCATTAAAGGGGATGTCCAGGTTTGTAATGAGTCTGCAGTCATTCTTTGTGACTTCAGACTTCTGAATTCTCACAGTGCGCACTGCGCGCTGTCAGGATTCTTTCGTGCTGGTGATTTTACATACGTGCGGTCACGTGCTGACTAGACACGTGTGGCCTCACTCAATGAAAATGAACTGAGCGAGGTCGGGCACGTCTAGTTGGAATGTGGTCAGAAGTATACAAATCACATGCTTGTGCTGACATGACTGTCCACTGGCAAGGGAGAATCCTAAGGGTATGTGCCCACGCTGCAGATTTTCCTGCGGATTTTTCCGCAGCGGATTTGGAAGATCCGCAGTGCAAAACCACTGCGGTTTTCACTGCGGATTTTCTTGCGGTTTCTTCTGCGGATTCTTCTGCGGGTTTTCACCAGCACTTTCCTATTGGTGCTGGTTGAAACCCGCTGCGGAATCCGCACAAACAATTGACATGCTGTGGAAAATAATCCACAGCGTTTCCGCGTGGCTTTTTCCGCAGCATGTGCACAGCGGTTTTTTTTTCCCATAGGTTTACATTGTACTGTAAACTTTGGGAAAACTGCTGCGGATCCGCATCAAAATCTGCAGAGTGTGCACACAGCCTAAAAGTGTGCAGTGCATTAGTTGTTTGAATTCAGAAGCTGCGATCTCAGGATTCAGCTCTGCAGGTTCCAGTAGTCATCACATGGACACTTCACTCATATTCGACTTTCATACTTATGGTCCTGTGACAGCGAGCTTCTCTTCTGCTTCTCTGTTTTTCCCTGAACATCGAAAGCATTAGGGAGAGGAGCTCGTGGGTACATGACTGAGTGTGCAAATCGCATATGTCATGGGGGGGGGGGCGCCAAACTGAACTCTTACCCCGGGTGTCAGAAACCCTAGATACACCTCTGGGTTAAGGAGTTAAGAATGATTTGCAGAATTAGAAAAATGGGGGAGATTTAGGAAAACTGTTTAAAAGAAAAACTTTGCCCATAGCAGCCAATCACAATGCAGCTTTCATTTTGCATTCTGCTTTTAAAAAATGAAAACTGTGCTGTGATTGACAGATTGATAGATTGATTGATTGATTGATTGATGCAACAAAGACATTTTCTTTTTAGACAGTTTCAGAAATCTGCCTATATTTTAGCATTTTTAAAGCTTTGCAGCAGGTGATTGTATTAAATGCAGCCCTAACAATCTCTGAATTGTGGGAACCCATAATCTAGCCTCCATAGATGTCTTTGGGACAATATCCTACCTTAAGGTGCATTTAGACATCAGTATAAATCGGTCAGAGATTGGAGCACAATACACGGACTGGCCACGAGTCTCCTGACCCAAGTGTGACAGCTTCATAGTAACATAGTAACATAGTAACATAGTTAGTAAGGCCGAAAAAAAGACATTTGTCCATCCAGTTCAGCCTATATTCCATCATAATAAATCCCCAGATCTACGTCCTTCTACAGAACCTAATTGTATGATACAATATTGTTCTGCTCCAGGAAGACATCCAGGCCTCTCTTGAACCCCTCGACTGAGTTCGCCATCACCACCTCCTCAGGCAAGCAATTCCAGATTCTCACTGCCCTAACAGTAAAGAATCCTCTTCTATGTTGGTGGAAAAACCTTCTCTCCTCCAGACGCAAAGAATGCCCCCTTGTGCCCGTCACCTTCCTTGGTATAAACAGATCCTCAGCGAGATATTTGTATTGTCCCCTTATATACTTATACATGGTTATTAGATGGTTTATTAGATGGTTATTAGATCATATATTTCCATGCAGCTGTGATGCCTGGGTAGGGAGACTCACGGTCAGTCTGTACATTGCGGTCCGATCTCGGACCGACTTATACGGATGTCTAAATGCGCTGTTAGTGTCACAATTCTAATTCTTGGACCAGTCAAAATGGACCCAATGTTTCTATTATCACTGTTCACAATGTTAATACAATAGTTATTATTGCAATGCATCTTTTGTATTGCTTAGAATCAAACCCTAATTTTAAAATTCAGGAAGGAAAATGAGAAAAAGAGAACCGTTTGAGTATTGTTAAGAAGAAAATTCCCACTACCTCTCCATTTGTAAAAAAAATGCCTAATTTGATTTCATTGGCTTATCTTTAGGAGGCATCTCCCTTCCCACCTCATGAAGAAATGTCCTGCTGTAATATCCCTTAAATGTTGTGCTTTTTTTCTTATTAATCTCTTTGTAATCTTGCCTGAAGAAGGAGCCTCTGTGCTCTGAAAGCTTTCGAACATTTATTATTTTCTGCTTAGCCAATAAAGGTATCACTCCGAGAATACTTTTGTCATCACTGGGCAGAAAAGTATTCACATCGATTCATGGAGATGAAGTGTTTACTCGTGGCAAATCCTTTTAGTTTAGTGTAATTCTCAACTGTGTTTGCAGATGTTTCCGTGGAGTGGCTATGAAGATGCTGCATTGTCCAGAAGAGTGGGAAGATGCATCTACAAACATCGGGGTATGATCTTGTACGTGTCCGCGTCTTATCTAAGAGTGGACAGCCTCCACGTAGTAAAGGGTTAATTGGCTTTCTTAAGCTATCTAACTCCATCCCATTGTCATGCTGAAGGCCACCATGTTTTAAATAGATACTATTGTCCCACCTAAAACCCATAAAATTGTCACTGGAGACAGATTTAACAGCCTCCAATTGAAATAGGGTGGATTTGTTTTGTCCTGATCTTTTTAATGCTCAACAAAAACCTTTTCAAGCTGGGGGACAATGGGAGATTTAAGGAAAGACTTCCCTGGGAGGACCTTCCAAAGATGGTCTCTTCCATATGTGATACAAGGTGGTCAGCAGCTGAATTTCTCATCCCAGGTGACATCTACATGGTTACAGCCCTGCAGTACAGTTAGAAAAACGGGGTGGATGCCACCTCTCTAACCCTATCTCCTCAGCCGCCCCCCTTCTGTGACCTTCTCATTTAAATGCACGCCTCTTACATTTCAGCCTTTACATTGACAATTTGTCCTATTCACACTTGACTAGGCATCCTCCTAAGATACACTGCTTCACCTCCCACGTACATGCCTTGTATTACAAGACTGACATGTCTTTTTATGGCCCTGGGAGACAGTTATACGAGCGCAATAAATTCCCTCATATTGGGATATAAACAAACAAATGCTACATGCCACAATACATTATTTGTTTTACAGGCCAGACGCTGCATTTGGGGGGCTATATTGCTGACCACTTCTCCAGTGCGATGAGAAGAATATGCTACTGTGTGATGCATAGGAGAAAGTTAGAACTGAAGTGGACATGGCGGAAAGGTCATCAAAAGAGCTCTCAAAATTTGGAATAAAAGCCTGAATGACTCTTCGATAGATTAAAGTTTCATGTAATGAAGCCTCATATAAAGACCGATGTACATAAGTTCTCTTAAATAATAAAATGGAAGAACCATGGCATATCATCGGTCTTGTTGAAAGCCTGTGTGCCACCATGTAGGGCAACATACAGCTCACAATTTTGGGTTATTCGTCCATAGAAATATGGGATGAGAATATGCCAATGAGACATTGATGTAAATAATTTAAAGCCCCAAGAAGACAGGAATATTCAAGGAGTGATACCTTTATTTGCTAACCAGAAAAATGTTATTTGCAAGCTAACAGAACACAGTGGCTCCTTCCGGCAGGTTTACGAATGCCCAACGAAGGATCCACTGTGCTCTGATAGCTTGCAAATAACATTTTTCTCCTTAAATGTTTCTGTCTATTTGGGGCATAAAAATATTTACATTGATTTTTCTAGCTAATACAGTATCACAATATAGTTTTTTTTTTTACTTCATATTAATGAGGCATACAACTCAAATTTTAGGAAACTTTAATAATTGTTTTATAAAAAGCGTACAAAATTAATAAAGGGGATGGGAGAACTACAATACCCAGATAGATTAGCGAAATTAGGATTATTTAGTCTAGAAAAAAGACGACTGAGGGGCGATCTAATAACCATGTATAAGTATATATGGGGACAATACAAATATCTCGCTGAGGATCTGTTTATACCAAGGAAGGTGACGGGCACAAGGGGGCATTCTTTGCGTCTGGAGGAGAGAAGGTTTTTCCACCAACATAGAAGAGGATTCTTTACTGTTAGGGCAGTGAGAATCTGGAATTGCTTGCCTGAGGAGGTGGTGATGGCGAACTCAGTCGAGGGGTTCAAGAGAGGCCTGGATGTCTTCCTGGAGCAGAACAATATTGTATCATACAATTATTAGGTTCTGTAGAAGGACGTAGATCTGGGGATTTATTATGATGGAATATAGGCTGAACTGGATGGACAAATGTCTTTTTTCGGCCTTACTAACTATGTTACTATGTTACTATGTTACCCCTTAATAACCAAGGAAAATTTTACAATTCTGACCACTGTCATTTTATGAGGCTCTAAGGCCAGCGTCACACACAGCGTATGAAAATACGGTCCGTATATTACGGCCGTAATACACTGAAAAGTCCCGAAAATAGTGGTCCGTAGCTCCTCCATAGGCAGGGTGTGTCACCGTTTTTTGCGCATGGCATCCTCCGTATGTAATCCGTATGGCAGCCGTAATGCGTGTTTTTAACGCAGGCTTGCAAAAACGACATAGGGCTATACAAGGGATCCATGTGTTTAAAAAAAACAAAAAACATATATACTGTCTCTCTCTCTCTCTCTCTCTCTCTATATATATATATATGTCATTGAGACACATATATGTATATATATTATTACTTCATACAGCGCGAGATAGCAGAAAGCCGGTAATTCAATTGCCGGCTTTTGCTTTCTCCTTCCTAAACCCGACATGATATGAGACATGGTTTACATACAGTAAACCATCTCATATCACCATTTTTTTTGCATATTCCACACTACTAATGTTAGTAGTGTGTATATGCAAAATTTGGCCATTCTAGCTAGTAAAATAAGGGGTTAAATGGCGGAAAAAATTGGCGTGGGCTCCCGCACAATTTTCTCCGCCAGAGTAGTAAAGCCAGTGACTGAGGGCAGATATTAGTAGCCTGGAGAGGGTCCACGGTTATTTGCCCCCCCTGGCTAAAAACACCTGCCCCCAGCCACCCCAGAAAAGGCACATCTGGAAGATGCGCCTATTCTGGCACTTGGCCACTCTCTTCCCATTCCCGTGTAGCGGTGGGATATGGGGTAATGAGGACAACCAGCAGAGGGCACCCTCTTATGATCTCGAGCAAGGGAGCTTTCTAGGAAAGTTCCCACGATCTAGGAACAGCCAGCAGAGGGCGCCTCACCGCAAATGAAGCTAAATATAGGTCATTGACCTATATTTAGCTTCATTCGCCGGGGTTTTGCAGAAATGAGCATCCTGCATTAGCGGAGCTCGTGTCTGCAAAATATTTTAACCCCTTCAGATGGATCTACATCGTTGGACGTGCCAGATCCTCGGAAGGTATGTATATTGTTGGTTTATTATTTTTTTTTAATTTACAGATCGAGGGTCTTCAGTGAGTGGATTGAGAGTAGAATAAATTAATACAACAGCCTTTGTGATTTTTTCAATAAATTAATTTTTAATAATGTGTGTGTTTTTTTTTTAACCCTTTACTAGTATTGGATTAATAATGGATAGGTGTCGTAATTGACGCCTCTCCATTATTAATTAGGCTTAATGTCACCTTACAATAGCAAGGTGGCATTAACCCTTCATTACCCCATATCCCACTGCTACACGGGAATGGGAAGAGAGTGGCCAAGTGCCAGAATAGGCGCATCTTCCAGATGTGCCTTTTCTGGGGTGGCTGGGGGCAGATGTTTTTAGCCAGGGGGGGGGGGGCAATAACCATGGTCCCTCTCCAGGCTATTAATATCTGCCCTCAGTCACTGGCTTTACCACTCTGGCGGAGAAAATTGTGCGGGAGCCCACGCCAATTTTTTCCGCCATTTAACCCCTTATTTTACTAGCTAGAACGGCCAAATTTTGCACATACACACTACTAACATTAGTAGTGTGGAATATGCAAAAAAATGGTGATATGAGATGGTTTACTGTATGTAAACCAGGTCTCATATCATGTCGGGTTTTAGGAAGGAGAAAGCAAAAGCCAGCAATTGAATTACCGGCTTTTCTCTCTAACAGCGCTGCGTATTCCTCGCAAGTCACACTGCTGGTCCGTGTGTAATCCGTATTTTTGGGGCTTCCATAGACTTTCATTGACGTTTTATTTGCGCAATACGGTGACAAATGCAGCATGCTGCGATTTTCTACCGCCGTAGAAAGCCGTATAATACGGATCAGTTTAATACGGCAGATAGGAGTAGGGGCATAGAGAATAATTGTGCCGTATTTTTTGCGAGTATTACGGACGTAGTTTCTGCGCTCTTACGTCCGTAAAACTCGCAAGTGTGACGCCGGCCTAACTCTGAAACTCTTCAACGGATCCCACTGATTGTGAGAATATTTTTTCGAGACATATTGTACTTCATGATAGTGGTAACATTTCTTCGTTATAACTTGTATTTATTTATGAAAAAAAATGAAATTTGGCAAAAAAATTTAAAATTTTAGCAACTTTCAAACTTTTAACTTGTGTGCCCTTAAATAAAATAGTTATGTATGTCACAAAAAATAGTTGATAAATAACATTTCCCACATGTCTACTTTACATCAGCACAATTTTGGAAACATCATTTTTTTGTTAGGGAGTTAGAAGGGTTAAAAGTTGACCAGTGATTTCTAATTTTTACAACAAAATTTACAAAACCATTTTTATATAGGAACCACATCATATTTGAAGTGACTTTGAGGGGCCTATATGACAGAAAATATCCAAAAGTGACACCATTCTAAAAACTGCACCCCTCAAGGTACTCAAAACCACATTCAAAAAGTATATTAACCCTTCAGGTGAGTCACAGGAATTAATAGAATGTGGAAGGAAAAAATGAACCTTTAATTTTTTTCTCAGAAAATTTACTTTAGATTCAAACTTTTTTATTTTCACAAGGGTAACAAGAGAAAATGGACCACACAATGTGTTGTGCATTTTCTCCTGAGTACGCCAATACCCCATATGTGGGGAAAGAGAAGAAGCACCATTTGACTTTTTGAACGCAAAATTGGCTGGAATCGAGAGCTGATGCCATGTTGGATTTGGAGAGCCCCTGATAAGCCTAAACAGTGGAAACCCCCCACAAGTGGAAACCAGGGGTATAGTGCGCATTTTGAACCCACAGGTACAACACAGAATTTGATAACATTAGATCATCAATACGTTGGCACTAGTGTTGAGCGCAAGCGCACGCTACTCCAGTTTGCATCAGGTGCTTGGGTATGCACCAAATATCATGGGTACTCGAGTGACATGCTCGAGTCCCTGCCCCGCATGTTTTGAGACTGTTAGACACCCCCAAAAAATCCACGATACTCCATGCATATCCGACCACCCAATGCAAATTCGAGTAGTGAGCACTTGCGCTCAACACTAGCCATCATATCATCATCATTTTGTGTTTTTAACTTTTGAAAAAAAAAACAATTCTAACTTCACCCCTAACACAACCTTAACCCTAACCCAATCCTAACCACAACCCTAACACAAACCTAACCCCAACCCTTACCCTAACCCCAAACCTAACCCTAGTTGCAAAGAATTTAAAAAAATTAAAAAATTTTTATTTTACAATTTTTATCTAACTTAGAGGGTGACAAAGAGGGATTTGGGTTTCCTTTTTTTTTATTTTGATCACTATGATAGGGTCTATCACAGTGATCAAAAGGAGCCAATAGGAAAAATTCCCTATTGTTGCCGGATACCGGCCAGCAGATCTCGGTGGGTGCATTGCGCATGTGCCAGCCAACTTATTCCAGGAAGATGACACAGAGAGCTGGGGAATGGAGCAGGATGGTCCAGGGATGGTGGAGGTATCGGGGGCTCGGAGAACTCCATTTCTCTCTTCTCTGATTTGCCAGATCATATCACAGAAGAGAGAAGTGAATTATAAACCAGACTTTTCTTTGTGATTGCCTTTATTCAGTGAATAATGGCGATCACATGACAGGGAACATAAAAACCGGCCCTGATCATGTTCTCTAGGGTCTCGGCTTCCCCCGGAAGCTAAGACCCTGGAGATTTTCTGACACTGGGGAGCACAGAGGAATAAGTACCCTTAACAGCCGCTATTAAAAAACGTATCGCTGGTCGTTAAGGGGTTAAAAGGGTTGTCCCTTCAGGAAATCTTCATTCCCCGGTGACTTTTGGCATAAAAAAGGGCTATAATAATTTTCTCCGGGTACCCTATTGAGTCTTTGCCGCTACTCCAATTTCTTGAATTGCCAGCAACCAATAACCAATCTCAGTGGCTCTGCATGAGTTAGTGGCAAAAGCCACTGAGCTCACCAATTGGGTGCCATGTTGTTGATGTGATGGCAGCACTGCAGCCAATGACAGACACTGGGAGCAGCGGTGGGGACTCAGCGGTGGTCAGTGAGTATAGTCTGGGTTATTTTTTTTAATACCAAACTGCTCTGCTGGACAAAAGTTTCCTGAAAAACATTTCATTAGAAGAAAATATCTAAGAGCCGATTCATCAATTGCACTCTAGTCTTGATACAGGGTGCGCTAGTGTAAGGAGCACCAAATTTATTAAGAGGCATGGACCCTTTCAGCATCAAGGACAGGAGTCCATTTCTGCTATAATTTACAACATTGTTTCGGTATAAGTTCTGACAAATTTGTTGGGCTGCGTTCAGGCACGCTCTCTCCAGCTGGACACACTGTTTACAAAAAAATCAAAAGTTGAAAAAGTTTTGCGCACATAGAAGATAATGTCAAGTATCTGGTGCAAAACTGTCTGATGAACCTGCCCCAAAGTGTTTGGAGATTTAACAGACTTTGTGCTCCCTGTTATCTCCTGTAGCCTCATATGGCTGTCACCATCGGGAAAGTTTTTCCAGGTCACATTAACTAATCTATTGCTAGATGCCAATGTAAAAATATAGAATTGTAATTGTTGTGAACACAACATTTTTTTCCCAAAAATCTTTTGGGTGTAATATTAGGCATGTGTGACATGTAGAAGTCTCCACTTTCTTAACATAAATCATGATCCTATACTCAGCTTGATTTTGTAGGAAGATTGAACATGACCACATTTTTTATATTAAACAATGATTTTTTGTGTCTTTTCAGACAGTAAAAAAAATATTACTCAGCTTCTCCGTAATGCTTACATCAATGGGAACTCATCAATTATTTCTCAGGATCTGTCAGCAAGCCACCTGATTGTCACATACAAAGGAAGGGATTTCTAATTACCATGTAGTGAGTGTCGTATGGGAAAGCTGAGTAATTTCTGCAGGAAGAAAGTGATGGTGATCACAATGTACCAAACATCCAACATTCTTTCATTCTAATTAGTAGATTTATTTGGTCAAAATTATTTAACCTAAAAAACTGGCAAATGAACTTTTTGCTTAAAAGACTATAGGTATCTATACATCAGTACGTATGGTAGTCACTAATTCATATAGGCACATTCTCATTGAGAGTGGATGAGTAATATGTGCGTGAGTAATCATTCTCAGAGATCGAGTTTTTACTTTCTTGAAAGGTAGTTTGCTGTTTGTTATCCTGTTTATTTTGGCTATTTTTTCATCTGAAATGATGTTTTCCTTGCTGTTTAAATCATTAAAAGAATATATATAGAGAGAGAAATGAAGCACCCCATCATGCAAAAAAATTCCAAACAATTAAAAAAAAATTAAAAAAAAACTTACATGCAAGCCTCCTGGACCAACAATATCATAATCTGTCAGATACATAAAGATAAAAAGAGACAGCACTCCAGTAATAGGCAAAAAGTGCGGACTTTATTAGCCCATGTGGCGACGTTTCGGTCCTGTCACAGAACCTTACTCAAGGATATATATATATAAATGTCCCATCAAAACCCTACAGAAATAATGCATATTTATATGTATATATGGAAAGTATTGTTACTGAGGGGTTTTCACATATCATTATTAGAGTACATTAATAAATGTTAGATTTATGGATTGCAAGACAAAATTATGAGGAAAATGTAATCAGAAGGAAAAGAATATTAAGTTTGTAAAGTTGAAATGAAAAAAATTAATGTTTAAAAGATTCGCAAAGAACACATGTGAGGACCATAAGATGGAATCATATATCCATGTACCCAATAAAAAAAAAATGAACAAACTAAAAATGTTTAAAAGCTCTTAAAAACCTGTGCATTGTCTGCATTATGTTTTTGTAGTAACAAGAAAACCTGTCAACAACAAGTATTTTTTGTGAGATTATAGCTTGCATTTTTGCATAAAATGGAGAAAGTTAGAACATTTGCTGATGCTATCGCTATGGATAAGTTTTGTGATTTAAGTAACCATAGACCTGCTTTCTTGGTAGTTATGGCTTTCTAACCTGTGCGGTGTATCCAATTTCAGATCCATTTTTCAGAGTATAAATCACAATGAATAGTTGTAATAGAAGAAACACATAAAAGTTTACTCAATAATATTCATGCTGAAATCGTTCAGGATATTGGTGAAGCTGCCTCCACTTACCTCTAAATAGGCGAAATGGATAAACACAGATCATTGGATATAAAACACATTTAATTGGCCGTTAAATGGAAATGGACACATTATATCATATCTATGTACACAAATACAAATCTCTCAATATTTACATGCATAGTGCTAGGTACACTATAACCAATACTGATAGGTAACAAAGTTTCTTTCAGAGTTTAGCACTTGATAAAACTATAAAGTTCCATGCTGCAAGTTTCTGGACTATAGTTTTTGACCTAGATGAATGTTTGAGTCTTTTGGCATTCCACTTTTGATAACCTTTCTATACATTTTTGAGATCTTCTTGAAATGTCATTGGTCACCATCTCCAGGAAAGACTGGACGGGTGAGGTAGATGTTGGTTATGGTGGTAGCTGTGGACAAAACTAAAAGCTCCTGCAGGTGGCAGTGTGGGAAAAAGGGGCAACTTGTCTGTAGTGCTGACTGGAGAGCAAGTATGGCAAGGCTTCCCATCTCTAACCAGTACTGGGACCACAACATGCTTTAGTAGAGGTGGAGGAGACCTGTTCACCTCAGGCTTAGCTCTCTTCATCTTATATCTGTGGTTCTGGAACCATATCTTCACCTGGGTTGGTGTGAGTTGCAGAATATGTGCTAGTTGGTCCCTTTCAGGGGCTGAGAGATATCTTTGCTGGTGAAATCTCCTCTCTAGCTCTAGGGTTTGAGCTTTGGAGAAGAGTACTCTTCTTTTCTTCTTCTTCTTCTCGGATTCATGGCTGTGCGATGTGTTTTCAGATCTCTGCATGGTGTCTGCTAAAGTTGTCTCTGAGCCACTCTCATCGGAAGCTGAAAAATAACAAAACAAACTATGTAAGTAGAAGAAAAAGTCAAACAATCAAGAAAAAGTAGTCATGAAATCATAATCACTAGAAAAACTTAAAAAAGTAATTAATTAACAAATAGTGGCATACGATTGTCCCAAAACCACAACAGTTGTGGTGTAAAAAAAACCTGACATTCTATATTAAATTTTAAACCATCTCCAACTTACATATATAATGGTTCCTCTCATTCTCCATCCAGTCTGGGTAAGGAGAACTGCTTAAGGATGAGTCTGCTGGGATAACGTTGCCATCATATTCCGGTAAATCCAAAATTCTCCGGACTGTGAAGCTTAGTCTACTGGAAGAGGACATCTTTGTAGAAGGAATAATCCAAAAGTATGAGAGGTATGTGGGGTATGGTGGCCTATTCTTGGGTCCGCACTTTGCTCCTTCTTCTCTCCAGTCTAGGCAAAATATTAGTGTCACTTACAGAGAGGAGCTGTTTATATAAACATGCCACCCCGTGTACACACAAACATAAACTAACCGCATTCACACCGTCCCAATCTACGGCACGCTAAGTACCAGAATGAGTCAAGTGCTTAAGACCCTATTGGGAATAGAAGCCCCCTCCTCTCACCTCCACTTATCCTCACTCCTCCCTAGAGATAACCCTTACCTCCCAATGACAACAGGAAACAAGATTCATCTTTACATATTCTGTCTGATTAGTCCGAAGTGGAACAGATAATGGGAATTGTTACTTGTGAATAACATCCTGGGTGGCATGCACTGACCAACATTCCCCTTCTAAAATGACCCTCCCCCACCTCCTTCTCCTCACCCCCTTTCCTTCTTCAGTGTAACTAAGGGATGCATCAACGTGAATTACAACCACAAATTAAATAACTAAAATGATTGATTCGCTTTTTTGGAGAATTTGCCATCTTTTCATGATGGCTGATATAAATCTTTGGTTTTGCATTATTCAGGATGTTTTCTACCCAGATTTCATTTGCATCCACCTGCCCTGTGTGAGATAGTACAAGCAATTCAGCCTTTACACTATCTCCCCAGGACCTGTTGAAAAGAGCCATGCTTCTGGCGATAAGGGACATATTTACTTTCACTCTGAATAAGAAAAGCTGTCTAAGAGGGAATAAAACTGGCCAGATTATCCCGATAAGAGCCCGTCTGTAACTTATTTTGCTCCTCTCATCACTGGTTTTATTCTTTTCTCTCTCCTTTTCTCCCTCTTTCACCATAGACTTTAGACAAAAGACATCTTTTCACCCCAATTTCTATGTAAATTGAGGGCACAGCCATAAAAAATCATTGTTTTATTCCACGTTTTGCTAATGTTGTCACATATATTGATATATATTGGTGAATTGGCTTTCTTTGATAGATGCATAATATGCTACAATCATCATTTATTACATTAAGCAGTTTAATTGTAAAATACAGATCAAATAATTATTAAAGTCTAATATATATATATATATATATATATATATAAATATATATATATATATATATATATATATATATATATATATGTAAAGCGCCATGGATCAAATGGTTCTGTAATAAATAATAATAATTATAATAATCATAATGATATATTAGGGGGTAACTGTCAGAGCTGAGAATCAAAATTGCGCACTTTATATAGGACTGCAGGTAAATGTCTTATATCTTTATTCTTTATAAACCTTCAAAGACAGAGATCATTTTGACCGCTAATACACAAAATGTAAAAAAAATAGAAGCAAAGTCATCTCATCCATGGAAAGATCCATTGCATGGAAACTCGTAGTGCCACAACAAGAGGAGTAAATAGGAAATGTAAGATATTCCAGCATCACAGCCTTCTGTTAAAAGCCATGTATCTATTCATACAAAAATAGAAAAAAGTCGCAACAACAATACAGTGCAAAACATTGGCAATCTTAGCAAACGTGTTTCAGACAACTGTCTTTAGACATTGCGACTTTTTTCTATTTTTGTATAAATAAATTCATGGCTCAATACAATCAGAGAGACATAATTTTTTATAATTTTTTTTTGCATTTCAAGATATGTTTTTGGCATGATTTTTTTGGCACATAATGTGGTATGTAGTTCATAGGATTTGTTTTGTTTGGGAGAGGAATATAAAACAATTTTTTTTTGCTTACGCCATTCACTGAACCCTTAAAATGATATGTTTCATACGTACTTGGCTTGTAATGATTAAGTAACTGCCTAATATGCATATCTTCTGCATTTATTCTGTTTATCATTTAATAAAAACTGTTTTAAATAATTTCGTATTTTTTTAACTTATCCTTTACCTTATTTATTTATTTATTTCATTCCGTTTACAATGGCTGAGAAATGAATGAGTATGAGATATAGGGTGCCAAATGACGACGTCAGTTGACAAGACAAAATGTAATTATTATTTTTTGCATTCTGTGACTTTTCAGAATCCATACATTTCACAAAAAATGTTCCCAAAGAAATAGCATCCAACGTGTTTCAAACTTTTTTGGTCTTATGCTCCATTTTTCTGTTTTCTTGGCAGCCACAGTAGAAAGTAGGCTCATTTTGGAAAGTCTGCATTACTTATGTGTCATAGGTGCTTCTCCCGCCTCTGGGATCTCCAATCTTCACATACGTGTGGGATTCAGAGGTGAGTCCTGAATCTATCACACATTTGTGATATAACTACCGTATTTTCTGGTGTATAAGACGACTGGGCGTATAAGACGATCCCCAACTTTTCCATATAAAATAAGGAATTTGGGATATGCCCGCCGTATAAGACGGGGGTCATCTTATACGCCCAGTCATCTTATACAGCGTGTGGTATGACCAGTCACCTGACCGCTCATGTGACCGCGACGTCACTGAAGGTCCTACACTCACCGCATTCTAAGGAACAGAGGGAGACGCTAGCAGCGCTGTGATCCAGGGCCCGTCCGAGGGTGAGTATATCCATGTTTTTTATTTTTATTCTTTATTTTTAACATGAATATGGATCCCAGGGCCTGAAGGAGAGTCTCCTCTCCTCCAGACCCTGGGAACCACACGCCGAAGTGCAGGATCGCTCCCTGCACACACCGTGCCCGGCGTATAAGACGACCACCGACTTTTGGGACAATTTTTAGGGGTCAAAAAGTCATCTTATACGCCGGGAAATACGGTATATGGAATATCCAAAGGATAAGATGGACAATACCCTTTATGTAACTGTTGTATCACCGCTAATTAGAAGTCAAGATTCATTCCTGGCTTCGGTCTCAAACTTCCTAAAGTCAATGCAGGTTTCTCTAGTTAAACATAAAAGACCAGGATTCTGGGGAACCTTTGTGTTAAGAGCAAAATGGCAAAACCAGGAGTGGAACAGTCAGAGGAAAAGTATAATAGAAACACATCACCACTTCTGGATTTTTCCAGGTTTTGGCTGACAAATACTGATGTAAAATACTGACCAAATACAGACCATGTGCATGCAGTGTTACTCTTAGTCCGGGGTCACACTTGCGAGTGCCATGGGAGAAACTGGCGTGAGTATCTGACATCAATATCATACAAAGAGCAAATGTTCCAGCTCCTTAAAAAATGTTTTCTTTATTGTCCAATTGTCTTTTATTTCACGGCTGTGAAAAAGATCCATGTAGGATCGAAACGCGTAGTCGGATCATTAGTGCCTGCTCTGTGCATACTATTATCCACAAGGGATTGTGCCTACTATGATATTTTAACTATTGGACAATAAAGAAATTTTTTTTTAAGGAGCTGGAACATTTACTCTTTGTATGCTGTGGATCATGCCTAGTCCTGACGGAGTTCCGAGCACCTGTGGCGGTCAGTGAGCTGGCTAGGGCTTCACGCCCAAATTTTACTTTTTTGTGATCTCACATCAATACCTGGCACTGCCGCTGGCACTCGGGAACGGAGCGTTCAGCTGCATAGAAATACGAGCAGCCGAACACTTCGGTCCCGAGTGTCGGCGGCAATGCTAGGTATTGATACGAGAGACTCGTGCAAGTTTCTCGCAAGACACTTGCAAGTGTGACCCCGGCCTTAGGGCAGATGTAGATGACCGTATTTTCGGTAAGGGTGCGATCTGACAAAACATCGTATCGCACTCATGCTAATGTTATTCTATATGGCCATGCACATGTCCAATTTTTGTTCCCTCTGACCAACCTATGAAAATATCACAGCCCACCCGATTTGCATCCTTAAATTGGATCACACTCTGCCATGCAAGTCAATGAGTCCATGGAAAAATTCAGACCGCACTCGGTAGACATCCATGTGCTGTCACATTTTTATGGACAGACATCATGGAGAAGATGGGAAAAAAATTTTTCATCTCCTCATCTCTGAAAATTGGATCACACTGTAATCATAGTCTGATCAGAGTGTGATTAGCATAATCGCTCTTGGATTAGAAAAAAAGTGAAAAAGTGCTCCTTTGACCCTAGCCATAGGATAAGATTGTCCGAGCGTAGAAAAAAATTGTCTGCGTTTCCTCCAGAAAACTCAAATGATTTTTTTTTCTAATTTGTCGTCTGTTTGCAATTTGTATGCAATTCGCATGCAATCCGTTTTTATACAGCAGCAGTTATTAAAAATGTATAAGACCAAATTCAGTTTCTTATGTTAGAGAATTTCAATGTACCCATAAAATCAAAAGCTATACGGTTGATTTGCATGGAATCCGTTTTTTTTTTGTGCACACAAAGACCTAAATGGTAAAGTCTTATCCAACACACCAAAGAAGCTAGTGCATGCTGCGATATTTTTATGTTGAGATTCAGTCCATGAAAAAAATTGCTCATTTGCATGGACTAACATTGGGAGTGCTGTCTATGTGCTGTCCGATTGTTCTCAGACAACACTTGGAACAAAAATGTGTTTGTGTGGATTTGGCCTTAAGGTGGTTTCACACATAGAAAGACGTTAAAAAACAGCAAAGTGTGTTTTTCCAGTGTCTTTTTCCCTATTGAGCTATAAAATGTGCTACAAATAATGGGCAGATTTATAAAGACTGACATTTCACATGTCAATATAAAAAAAGATAAATGAAATCAATTGTGGTAAATTTACGCACACACAACTTAATACATTTGGTGCATTTTTAGACAGAATTCCCCATTACTGAGATAGGAGATGACAGTTGGTGCTGATAAAATTCTATGTAGAAAGGAAGGAGGAGGAGAAGCTGTCACTAGCTCCTCCCTCCTCCTCCCCCCCCCGTTGTAGAACTTTATTAGCACCAACTGCCATCTCCTCTCTCAGTAATGTAACTTTCTGTCTTCACTGAATGCAGATTTTACCCAGAAATTGAGAATATTGAAAATGAAAGATCAATCCTGGAGGAGAAAGAAGCAGATTTCTCTGATAAGTTATATTACAAAGATTCTTATTTTCATGTGAACTATTGATTTATCAAATAAAATTAAAATGACGTTTTACGCTTTAAAGTGGTTTCCAGTTTCGGAAAACCAGGTGCAGTTTCTTTAAAAAACAAACAAACTTTATTTTTCACCCTTCCCGGAGTCTCTGCCACTGCTCCTGGTGTCTGGTATGGTCTGCAGCTCTGACATCACATCGATAGTAGTGTAGCCAATAGCTGAGCTCATTAAACTAGAGTAGACAGCACGAGCCGCTGTGCTAACTGATAGATGTGATGTCAGAACTGCGGACAATAACAGACATCAGGAGCAGCAGTGGACACTGAGCACTGGACCCGGGGAGGGTGAGTAAACTCTTTCTTTACAAACCACTTGGGGACAGGGATTTTTTCAAACTGGAAAAATACATTTGTCTAAGGGCAGTCCCACACGTCCAGATAATTCCGGTACCGGAAAAATTGGTACCGGAATTATCTGTGTCCGTGTGCCCGTGCGCTTCTGTGGCACATCAGTGTGGCACACGTGCGGCACACGTGTGCCGCCCGTGTGCCCACTGGGTACCACACGCACCGTGCAGGAGACAGCGCTAAAGTTTAGCGCTGTCCCCTGCATCTGGTGCTGAAGCCGCCATTCATATCTTCCCTGCAGCAGCGTTTGCTGCAGAGAAGATATGAATATTCCTTTTTTTTTGTTTCTCGTGTTTAAAATAAAGATCCATGTGACAACCCCCCTCTCCCCCCTGTGCGCCCACCCGCTGTTCTTAAAATACTCACCTGTCCTGTCCTGGCCGCACCTTCTATTGTATGAGGCGCCTCCAGAAGAAGCGAACGCGAAACGCGCGTCGGGGCATAGAGGGACGCCGGGGCACCCATCCAGGACGCACAGCAAGGTATTGTGCCTATATCAACCTCCGCATATATATCACATAGGATCTAGTTGCCACTGCACTAGCTCCTATACTTTTGGGTCAATCTAAATATAGGGATTTTTATCCACCTGCATGCACTTGTATATGGTGTTTCTCTATAGTCCCCATACCAAGGGGAATCTAGCATTGGCTCAGGTTATCTTATGTGGATGGTTAATTTCCATTGTTTATGCTGGTACCTATCCTGGATTCGAGGTTGCCTATGGCAGTATAGTCCCTTCTTTTTGTGGATTTAGCACCTTTCATTGACATGTGGTAAAATGTATTTTTACATATTTTAATATTTTGATTTCAATAAATTGTTATTTTCTATACCAAGTACCCTAGTGGAGATCAATTCTTTACTGTTGGTCACACGATCTGTGAGTTATATTATTAAATTTATGCATTTTTAATCTACTTTTTGGTTGTTTTTGCCTGTTTTTAATTTGTCTTTTTTTGTGTTTGTGCTTTTTTGAAAGTCTATTTTATGCGTATTCGCCTGTTTTTATGTTGGACATTGTGGACTGGGTTTGCGGTTTCCATATGTTTTGAGCTAATTTATCAATTGTAAATATTTAAAAAGTCACATTTTTATACAAATTTACTCCAATCAACTCTTAAAGTGATGTTATGAATGTCCTAATTTTGTGCGCAAGTTTTGCAACAGTTTTATGGAACGTGTAACTGTTTGCACTTAAAAGGTGCAAAAAAAGTTACAATAAAAAATTGACATTTTCTTATTTTGCACAAAATTAATGAACCACTGACAGAATTTTGCAGAATATCCACAAATACTACAAGACAAAAAAAGAAAAGTGACTTAATAAAAACCCTCAAATGCTGAATTATGACCTTTGATTGTGGCAAAAAGTGCCAAAACTGCATAATACACTGGATCAATTTTTTTTTTTAATTGTGGAACTTTTCTTCGTATACTAGTCCATATTTTTAAGGACTTTAAGTTAGTTTTTGGCATACTCTGAGCTTCAAAAATTCAAAAGTGAACACAATTTTTGATTTATGTTCGCCAAAGGTTTCAAAAACGAGCATGGAATACGTGAAAAGAGCACGGCCAACAATTTTTAGACCAATATATTATACTTTACTTTAGAAAAAGTCTCAAATTTTGGCACAAATTTCCACCTGCTTATAGGAAATGTAGATTTATTTTCTGATTTTAGGAGCATCTAAAATTGACATAATAAATGAAAAATATGATACAAATTACTCCTATGACCTCTTTTTCAGACTGGAGTATAAGTTTTGATACATTTGCCCCATTGTGCTTCTTTGAGATCCAAAGCAATTTTTTTTTTCCAGAATCTAGTATGCTATAGGTCTGGCATTTTTTCAGCTGTTTTTCCATAAAAACGATGTTTTTTTACAGGTATTGTATTTTTTTAAAAATTATTAATTTGAAATTAAAATGCTACCCAAAGGACACTAGTAAAAAAAAACCCTCAAAATAATGGTGTCTTTCTTCAAGCCAGTAAAAAGCAAAAAAAAAAAGGTAGTTGTGAAAAAAGGGTAAGTTCACACTAGGCGTTTTTTCAGCATTTTATTATCTGCAGCAAAACGTGATCTCTTCTTTTCTGTGGCAGGAAAGAACCTGCAGGAAAAAAAACTTTTTTTGTGTATTTTTGCATGAAAAAAAAAAACGCATAGAAAAAATGCCCAGTGTGAATTTAGCCTTAAGGGGTTTTTCTGACCACTGGCGCTTCTGGCAGGGGTGTCAAACTGAATTCCTCGAGGGCTGCAAACAGGTCATGTTTTCAGGATTTCCTTGTACTGCACAGGTGATAATTTAATCACCTACACAAATGAGTTGGTGATTAAATTATCACCTGTGCAGTACAAGGAAATCCTGAAAACATGACCTGTTTACAGCCCTCGAGGAATGCAGTTTGACACCCCTGGCTTATGGCATATCCATAGTATACAACTCACCTTTTCTGCTAGAAGTTTAGGGATCCTGTGATTCTCTTTGTGTTGAGTATAAAGGTCAAAATAGAGAAAAGTGGGGAGAGCAGGTTGAGCAACAATGCTACGCTCATTATACATTTTCGTGGGAGTGGGGTTACAGAAATAAACAAGCACAGGAGACCCCAGGTCTCTCATTAGTTGAGGATTCCCTCCAATGTCAGTAGTTGGGATGTCCCTTTAAGCTGTCTATCCATGTTGATTGTTCACAATCTTTAGGCAAAGGAGACCTCTTGGATTCAAATGTGTTTATACTATAATTAGAATAAAAAAGGTAAAATGTTTAATACTTGGTGCACTGCCAGTAAAAAACTGATCTTGTGTTTGTTAAACAGAACATTTGACTGCATTTTATCATGTACAATATATTCTGTATTCTTGTGATTCATTTTGGTAAATAATTTCTGTATCAAAAACACAAACTATGCAAAAACAAAACAAAATAAACTTTGATCCATCACCAAATTTATAGGAGTTGCAATGAAAAATGATGAGTTCTCTCAATCAAGTCGTAAGATGTATGAGCATTTACTAAATTAGCCTTTAAATTAGTTTGTTTTATTCTCTTGACAAGAGAAGGCTGTACAACCACCTAGTCATCTACCATGAGTGCCAGCAGACAATGGAAGCCCCGTGGACCAGTGTGGGAACTGATGCTGATGAGCCAAGCACCATCATTGCCTAGAGATAAAGACAAGACAATGGAATGCCAATCAATAGAGTTTTTACACTGTAAAACGTGGATACATCTCAACAATAGAGTGATACAAGCCTTCTGTGTAAACAAGTCATAAATTGATGACCCTTCCTGGAGGTAAGGTTAAGCTGGACCAAAGAATATGGATTTGATCACATGCTGCCTTTTGTAGTTTTGCACATCTTTGAAGGGTAAAACTGCACTTTACAGTATCAGAAAAGTGAATGACATTTCTGAAATCTCATGCACAGGCAGCTTATTTTTTTGCTAGTGGATTTGAACCATCCAAGCTATATTTTTTTTTCAAATCTGTAGCAAAACACATAAAAAATGTGCATAATGTTTGCAGTGTTATTCCTGCGAAGACGCTTGTTTTTAGTTCAGAAGAATCTGCCGCAATTCCTCAATGTGAGCACATACCTAGGTGATTCTCTTCAATACGGATTGCAGAAGGCTTCCTTGTAAAACTTGTGTGGTACAGGAGAATTTGCTGCTGTGTAATTTTATTATTATTATATATTATTATTATACATTTTTATAGCGCCATTTATTCCATGGCGCTTTACATGTGAATACGGGGCAAATATAGACAATTACATTAAACATGAGCAGATAACAAGGCACACGAGTACATAAGGAGGGAGGACCCTGCCCGCGAGGGCTCACAGTCTGCAGGGGGTGGGTGAGGATACACTAGGAGAGGGAAGAGCTGGCTGTGCGGCTGTTCAGTAGGTTGAGGATCACTGCAGGCTGTAGGCTTGTCGGAAGAGATGAGTCTTCAGGTTCTTTTTGAAGGTTTCTATGGTAGGCGCAAGTCTGATGTGTTGGGGTAGAGAGTTCCAGAGTATGGGGGAAGCACGGGAGAAGTCTTGGATGCGGTTATGGGAAGAAGAGATGAGAGGGGAGTAGAGAAGGAGGTCTTGGGAGGATCGGAGGTCGCGTGTAGGTAGGTACCGGGAGACCATGTCACAGATGTATGGAGGAGACAGGTTGTGGATGGCTTTGTATGTCAGTGTGAGGGTTTTGAACTGGAGTCTCTGGGCGATAGGAAGCCAGTGAAGGGCTAAGGGTAATTGCAGGTTTATAGACATAAATATGGAGAGAAGAATTAAAAAGAAAAATTAACAAAGTGCTGTTACATAATAGTATAAAACACTTTCTTTTATATAAAATGCTGTCCAAGTCTAAAGGGTTGGCATACTAATCATCACAAAAAATAATTATATTTGTCACAATCCACTGGACTCGTGTTTAGTAGCTCGGTATATTCATGAGGGATGCTAAGTAGTGATGAGCGAGTGTGCTTGTTACTCGAGATTTCCGAGCATGCTCGGGTGTTTTCCGAGTATCTGGGGGGTGCTTGTAAATTATATTTGTGTCCCTGCAGCTGCATGATTTGTGGCTGCTAAACAGCCTGAATACATGTGGGGATTCCCTAACAAACAGGCAATCCCTGCATGCGTTCATGCTGTCTAGCAGCCACAAATCATGCAGGTGCCGGGACACAAACATAATCTACGAGCACACCCAAAATACTCAGAGAACACGAGTAAGGCCGGGATCACACATGCGAGAAATACATCCGAGTCTCGCTTGGTAATACCTGGCACTGCCACCGTCTCTCTGGAGCGGAGCGTGAGGCTCCATGTATTGCTATGCGGCCGCACTCTCCGCTCCTGAGTGACGGTGGCAATGCCAGGTATTACCATGCGAGACTCGGACATATTTCTCGCATGTGTGATCCCGGCCTTATGAGCACACTCGCTCATCACTAATGCTAAGCCTTTACCTGTCTCCAATCTTCCCTCATTGAATTATTTCACAGTTTCATAGCTTTAAAACTGATCAAATTGAAAGAACTGAAGGCATACATACATGGATAACATTTTTCATCCGCTTCTGTTAAAGTAAGAAAAACCCACCATGGTCACTGAAATAACTTGAAAATGGCTAAAGTAATTTTATATTTAAGTTTACTGAATGCCAATCAGACTTCGCTTTTGAATTTTGGTTTAACAAGAAATTAAATTAAGAAAAAACTAATGAAAAAGGCTTGGACAATAGTGATGGTAGTTTTACTTAATATTTTATTGCACAACCTTTTGAGGCAATCACTTCAAACAATTTCTGTAACTCTCATTGGGAGTTTTGCACCTGCCCACAGATCTTTTAGCCACAGCCTGTGAGAAAACTGCTCCAACTGTCTTATGTGTGAAGATGCCTTCTCCAGACTGCAGGTTTCAGCTCCTTCCACAGATGTTCAATAAGATTTTGATCAGGGCTCATCGAAGCCACTTCAGAATAGTGCAATTGTCACAGCGAAAAATTTAAAATCCATAAAGACATCTTCAGAGAATGGAGATGAGCTGAAACTTCAACCTCCATTGAAGTAGGCCTTCACATTGAACGTATGGGATTAATTAAACCTAGGAACAGAGGGACTAATTAAAACAAAGAAAATGAGAGAGAGCTAACACTTCCATCTCCAATGAAGTAGGCGCCTCCTGTGATGACCAGATTATTACAGTATATAAATGCTTTGAGAAAAAAAGACACAAGATCTGATATCTGTATAATCAAAAGGAAGGTGAAGTGGAAAATGTAACACCTGGACAATTGCAGTTAGACACTCTGTCTCTGGTGTCCAGATATGAATATCGGGGTTTGATTGAATTCAATATTTATGGGAGATATTCGGCACCATAGCAAAGAGACGGACATAACGCATTCACTCACATCACTGTAAGGTCATTCTAACCCCTTCAAATTAATAACGGTCCAATAGATGATGCCATCCGGTCATGTTTCAACACTATGTAAAGATAAAATTTTGATAAGAAACATAGCGATAATATCTAGCTCCTGGGATCTCCCGGGGCGAAGATATCCTGTAAGTTGGGGATCTCAAAAAATTCTGAAAGACCTAGCACATCCCACAATCAGCCCTCCATAAGCTCATTAAGGGGAGGTATGTGGGCATAACATTGGGCTAATAAAAATGATAGCTTGGTTCTGCGTCTTTGTTCATTCTTGATGACATAAGTTCGCTGTGAGAGTGTTCCATTCTGTTCCCAATCAGAGTGCTTTCCTCCATTAAGCTATGACCCATTTCCGTGACATCAGTTTTAGCAGTTTTCTTTCGTTATTGCTTTTTACATTCCTGTAATTGTATATTGTATACTGTTTTGTATTGTAAATATATTGTATACATTGCTTTGTTCCCATTTTGTATCATCTTTGTATGTTTTTATAAACATTGCCTACCTTTCTGGATTAAATATATAAAATAATAGCTCCATCCATCTTGCTCTGTAAACTGCACCCATGAAGTCATACACTTCCTGTAACGAATGTCCAATTCATTTGTATAAATGTTTGTTGGTGGTAGCAAGTACTGTAGTTTGAGTTGGCAGTGACCGTACCGCAGTATATATATATATATATATATATATATATATACAGTACAGACCAAAAGTTTGGACACACGTTCTCATTTAAAGATTTTTCTGTATTTTCATGACTATGAAAATTGTAAATTCACACTGAAGGCATCAAAACTATGAATTACCACATGGGGAATTATATAATTAACAAAAAGTGTGAAACAACTGAAAATGTCTTATAGTCTAGGTTCTTAAAAGTAGCCACCTTTTGCTTTGATGACTGCTTTGCACACTCTTGGCATTCTCTTGATGAGCTTCAAGAGGTAGTCACCGGAAATGGTCTTCCAACAATCTTGAAGGAGTTCCCAGAGATGCTTAGCACTTGTTGGCCCTTTTGCCTTCACTCTGCGGTCCAGCTCACCCCAAACCATCTCGATTGGGTTCAGGTCTGGTGACTGTGGAGGCCAGGTCATCTGACGTTTCACCCCATCACTAATAGCCCTTACACTGCCTGGAGGTCTGTTTGGGGGTCATTGTCCTGTTGAAAAATAAATGATGGTCCAACTAAATGCAAACTGGATGGAATAGCATGCCGCTGCAAGATGCTGTGGTAGCCATGCTGGTTCAATATGCATTCAATTTTGAATAAATCCCCAACAGTGTCACGAGCAAAGCACCCCCACACCATCACACCTCCTCCTCCATGCTTCATGGTGGGAACCAGGCATGTGGAGTCCATCCGTTCACCTCTTCTGTGTCGCATAAAGACACGGTGGTTGGAACCAAAGATCTCAAATTTGGACCCATCAGACCAAAGCACAGATTTCCGCTGGTCTAATGTCCATTCCTTGTGTTCTTTAGCCCAAACAAGTCTCTCCTGCTTGTTGCCTGTCCTTAGCAGTGGTTTCCAAGCAGCTATTTTACCATGAAGGCCTGCTGCCAAAGTCTCCTCTTAACAGTTGTTGAAGAGATGTGTCTGCTGCTAGAACTCTGTGTGGCATTGACTGTTGTGAATTCTGTTATCGAACTCCCTCCTGTGGTCATTAATGGTACTTCGGCAAGTTCTGTCCATGGACTCCCTCTGGTGGCTGTGAGTGGAGCTGCTGCTTCTGAGGTTCCTTCCACAGGTGACGTAGTTTATTCTTTGGCTGGCTGTTCTATTTAACTCCACTCAGATCGTTACTCCATGCCAGCTGTCAATGTTCTTGTACTGGTTTAGTTCGCTCTTGGATCTTTCTGGTGACCTGTCTACTCCAGCAGAAGCTAAGTCCCTGCTAGTTATTTATTTGTTCATTGTTTCCTTGTGCAGCTGGCTATCATGATCTTGCCCTGCTAGCTGGAAGCTCTGGGATGCAGAGTGGCACCTCCGCACCGTGAGTCGGTGCGGAGGTCTTTTTGCACACTCTGTGTGGTCTTTTTGTAGGGTTTTGTGCTGACCACAAAGATACCTTTCCTATCCTCAGTCTGTTTAGTAAGTCTGGCCTCCCTTTGCTAAAACCTGTTTCATTTCTGTGTTTGTGACTTCATCTTAACTCACAGTCAATATATGTGGGGGGCTGCCTTTTCCTTTGGGGAATTTCTCTGAGGCAAGGTAGGCTTTATTTTCTATCTTTAGGGCTAGTTAGCTCTTAGGCTGTGAAGAGGCGTCTAGGTCGTGTTAGGTACGCTCCACAGCTATTTCTGGTTGTGTGATAGCATTAGGGGTTGCGGTCAGTAGAGCTCCCACTTCCCAGAGCTTGTCCTGTCTGAGTTTAACCATCAGGTCGTTCCGGGTGCTCCTAACCACCAGCTCCATAACAGTACAGCTGGCCCAAAGTATTAATGCATCTCAATAAAGGGATAAGAGAAGTTCTGAGACCATTTTTTTTTCTCTGCAGTGTTTTTTGTCTTTCTTTTCACCTAAACCTCTGGGTGGTTCAGGACACAGGTGTAGATATGGACATTCAAGGTCTGTCCTCTTGTGTGGATCATCTCACTGCAAGGGTACAAAACATTCAAGATTTTGTGGTTCAGAATCCGATGTTAGAGCCTAGAATTCCAATTCCTGATTTGTTTTCTTGGGATAGATCTAAGTTCCTGAATTTCAAAAATAATTGTAAACTGTTTCTAGCTTTGAACCCCGCTCCTCTGGTGACCCCGTTCAACAAGTAAAGATCATTATTTCTTTGTTGCGTGGTGATCCTCAAGACTGGGCATTTTCCCTTGCGCCAGGAGATCCTGCATTGTGTGATGTAGATGCGTTTTTTCTGGCGCTTGGATTGCTTTATGATGAACCAAATTCAGTGGATCAGGCAGAGAAAATCTTGCTGGCTTTGTGTCAGGGTCAGGATGAAGCGGAGGTGTACTGTCAGAAGTTTAGAAAGTGGTCTGTGCTTACTCAGTGGAATGAGTGTGCCCTGGCGGCAATTTTTAGAAAGGGTCTTTCTGAAGCCCTTAGGGATGTCATGGTGGGATTTCCCACGCCTGCTGGTCTGAATGAGTCTATGTCCTTGGCCATTCAGATCGATCGGCGCATGCGTGAGCGCAAAGCTGTGCACCATTTGGCGGTATTCTCTGAGCATAGGCCTGAGCCTATGCAGTGTGATAGGACTTTGACTAGAGCTAAACGGCAAGAACACAGACGTCGGAATGGGCTGTGTTTTTACTGTGGTGATTCCACTCATGCTATCTCCGATTGTCCTAAGCGCACTAAGCGGTTCGCTAGGTCTGCCACCATTAGTACGGTACAGTCTAAATTTCTTTTGTCTGTTACTCTGATTTGCTCTCTGTCGTCCTATTCTGTTATGGCATTTGTGGATTCAGGCGCTGCCCTGAATTTGATGGACTTGGAATTTGCCAGGCGCTGTGTTTTTTTCTTGGAGCCCTTGCAGTATCCTATTCCATTGAGAGGAATTGATGCTACGCCTTTGGCCAAGAATAAGCCTCAGTACTGGACTCAATTAACCATGTGCATGGCTCCTGCACATCAGGAGGATAGGGTTGAGCGAAACGGGTCGAAAATATTCAAAAGTCGCCGACTTTTGGCAAGGTCGGGTTTCATGAAACCCGACCCGACCCCTGTGTGGGGTCGGCCATGAAGTCGGCGATCTTTTGAATCTAGAATCGGAATTCCGATACCGATTCCCGATATGTTTAAGATATCGGGAATTGTATCGGAATTCAGATTTAAGTGTAAAATAAAGAATTAAAATAAAAAATATCGCAATACTTACCCTCTGACGCGCCCTGGTGCTAACCGGGAACCTTCCTTCCTTAGAATCAGCCTTCCAGGACCTTGCGGTGACGTCGCGGTGACGTCGCGGCTTGTGATTGGCCGCGCGGCCGCCCATGTGACCGCTCGCGCGACCAATCACAAGCCGCGACGTCACCGCGACGTCACCGAAGGTCCTGGAAGGGCTGATTCTTAGGAAGGAAGGCTGCCGGAAAGAAACAGGGTGCGTCCGAGGGTGAGTATATACCTAATAGGAATATACTCACCCTCGGACGCGCCCTGCTTCTTTCCGGCAGCCTTCCTTCCTAAGAATCAGCCCTTCCAGGACCTTCGGTGACGTCGCGGTGACGTCGCGGCTTGTGATTGGTCGCGCGAGCGGTCACATGGGCGGCCGCGCGGCCAATCACAAGCCGCGACGTCACCGCGACGTCACCGCAAGGTCCTGGAAGGCTGATTCTAAGGAAGGAAGGTTCCCGGTTAGCACCAGGGCGCGTCAGAGGGTAAGTATTGCGATATTTTTTATTTTAATTCTTTATTTTACACTAAAATATGGATCGCAGGGCCTGAAGGAGAGTTTCCGCTCCTTCAGACCCTGGGAACCATGGAAACCCAATGCACTGCATTGGGTTTCAGGTTTCGGCCGACCCCGACCCTGACTTTTTAATAGGATCGGCCGATTTCACTCGACCCGACTTTTGAAAAAGTCGGGTTTCGTGAAACCCGACCCGATCCTATAAAAGTAAAGGTCGCTCAACCCTACAGGAGGATATTCGCTTTTTGGTGTTGCATAATCTGCATGATGTGGTCGTTTTGGGGTTGCCATGGCTACAGGTCCATAATCCAGTATTGGATTGGAAATCTATGTCTGTGTCCGGCTGGGGTTGTCAGGGGGTACTGTTGTGAATTCTGTTTTCGGGCTCCCTCCTGTGATCATGAATGGTACTTCGGCTGGTTCTGTCCATGGACTTTCTCTGGTGCCTGTGGGTGTTTCTGAGTTTCCCTCCACAGGTGACGAGGCTAATTCGTTAGTGGGCTGCTCTATTTAACTCCTCTTGGATCTTTGCCCCATGCCAGCTGTCAATGTTGAAGCATTGGTCTAGTTCGCTCCTGGATCTTTCTGGTTACCTGTTTCCTCCAGCAGAAGCTAAGTTTCGCTTTGCTTTTTTCTTGTTTGCTATTTTTTCTGTCCAGCATGCTTATGTGAATTTTGCCTTGCTTGCTGGAAGCTCTGGGACGCAGAGGGGCGCCTCCGCTCCGTTAGTCGGTGTGGATGGTATTTTTCCCTGCACTCTCTGTGTGGCTTTTGTAGGGTTTTGTGCTGACTGCAAAGTGACCTTTCCTATCTTCTGTCTGTTTAGTAAGTCGGGCCTCTCTTTGCTAATCTATTTCATCTCTGTGTTTGTGATTTCATCTTACTCACAGTCAATATATGTGGGGGGCTGCCTTTACCTTTGGGGAATTTTCTCTGAGGCAAGATAGGCTTATTTTTCCTATCTCTAGGGCTAGCTAGTTCTGAGGCTGTGACGAGGCGCCTAGGTCATGATAGGAGCGCTCCACGGCTATTTCTAGTGTGCGTGATAGGATTAGGGATTGCGGTCAGCAGAGGTTCCACTTCCCAGAGCTTGTCCTGTGTTAATGTACTATCAGGTCTTTCCTGGTGCTCTAACTACCAGGTCCACTATTTGTCCTAACCACCAGAACATAACAGTACAGCTGGCCAAAAGTATTGATGCATCTCAATAGAGGGATAAGTGAAGCTCTGAGACCATTTTTTTTTCTTTGCAGCGTGTTCTGTCTCACTTTTCCCCTTTACCTCTGGCTGGTTCAGAACACAGGTGTAGACATGGACATTCAAGGTCTGTCCTCATGGATGGATAATCTCACTACAAGGGTACAAAACATTCAAGATTTTGTGGTTCAGAATCCTATGTCAGAGCCTAGGATTCCAATTCCTGATTTATTTTTTGGTGATAGATCTAAGTTCTTGAATTTCAAAAATAATTGTAAATTGTTTCTAGCTTTGAAACCTCGCTCCTCAGGTGATCCTGTTCAACAAGTAAGGATCATTATTTCTTTGTTACGTGGTGACCCTCAAGACTGGGCATTTTCCCTTGCGCCAGGAGATCCGGCATTGCGTGATGTGGATGCGTTTTTCCTGGCGCTCGGATTGCTTTATGACGAACCTAATTCAGTGGATCAGGCAGAGAAAATCTTGCTGGCTCTGTGTCAGGGTCAGGATGAAGCAGAGATATATTGTCAGAAGTTTAGAAAGTGGTCTGTGCTCACTCAGTGGAATGAATGTGCCCTGGCAGCAATCTTCAGAAAGGGTCTCTCTGAAGCCCTTAAAAATGTCATGGTGGGATTTCCCATGCCTGCTGGTCTGAATGAGTCTATGTCTTTGGCTATTCAGATCGATCGGCGCTTGCGTGAGCGTAAAACTGTGCACCATTTGGCGGTACTATCTGAGCATGGGCCTGAGCCTATGCAGTGTGATAGGACTTTGACCAGAGCTGAACGGCAGGAACACAGACGTCGGAATGGGCTGTGTTTTTACTGTGGTGATTCCACTCATGCTATCTCCGATTGTCCTAAGCGCACTAGGCGGTTCGCTAGGTCTGCCACCATTGGTACGGTACAGTCAAAATTTCTATTGTCCGTTACTCTGATTTGTTCTTTGTCTTCCTACTCTGTTATGGCATTTGTGGATTCAGGCGCCGCCCTGAATTTGATGGTCTTGGAGTATGCTAGGTGCTGTGGTTTTTTCTTGGAGCCCGTGCAGCATCCTATTCCATTGAGAGGCATTGATGCTACGCCTTTGGCCAAGAATAAGCCTCAGTACTGGACCCAATTGACCATGTGCATGGCTCCTGCACATCAGGAGGATATCCGCTTTTTGGTGTTACATAATCTGCATGATGTGGTCGTTTTAGGGTTACCATGGCTACAGGTCCATAATCCAGTATTGGACTGGAAATCTATGTCTGTGTCCAGCTGGGGTTGCCAGGGGGTACATGGTGATGTTCCATTTTGGTCAATTTCGTCTTCTACTCCTTCTGAAGTTCCGGAGTTTTTGTCGGATTATCAGGATGTATTTGATGAGCCCAAAGCCAGTGCCCTACCTCCTCATAGGGATTGCGATTGTGCAATTAATTTGATTCCAGGTAGTAAGTTTCCTAAGGGCCGATTGTTCAATTTATCTGTGCCAGAACACGCCGCTATGCGGAGTTATATAAAGGGATCCTTGGAGAAAGGCCATATTCGCCCATCGTCATCACCGTTGGGAGCAGGGTTCTTTTTTTGTGGCCAAGAAGGATGGCTCTTTGAGACCTTGTATTGATTACCGCCTTCTTAATAAGATCACAGTCAAATTTCAGTACCCTTTGCCGCTGCTGTCTGATTTGTTTGCTCGGATTAAGGGGGCTAGTTGGTTCACCAAGATAGATCTTCGAGGGGCGTATAATCTTGTGCGAATTAAACAGGGCGATGAATGGAAAACAGCATTTAATATGCCCGAGGGCCATTTTGAGTACCTTGTTATGCCATTCAGGCTTTCTAATGCTCCATCTGTGTTTCAGTCCTTTATGCATGACATCTTCCGAGAGTACCTGGATAGATTCATGATTGTATATTTGGATGATATTTTGGTCTTTTCGGATGATTGGGAGTCTCATGTGAAGCAGGTCAGAATGGTGTTCCAGGTCCTTCGTGCGAATTTCTTGTTTGTGAAGGGGTTGAAATGTCTCTTTGGGGTTCAGAAGGTTTCATTTTTGGGTTTCATTTTTTCCCCTTCTACTATCGAGATGGACCCTGTTAAAGTTCAGGCCATTTATGATTGGACTCAGCCGACATCTGTGAAGAGCCTGCAGAAGTTCCTGGGCTTTGCTAATTTTTACCATCGCTTCATCGCTAATTTTTCTAGTGTTGCTAAACCGTTGACTGATTTGACCAAGAAAGGTGCTGATGTGGTCAATTGGTCCTCTGCGGCTGTAGAGGCTTTTCAGGAGTTGAAGCGTCGTTTTTCTTCTGCCCCTGTGTTGTGCCAGCCAGATGTTTCGCTCCCGTTTCAGGTCGAGGTTGATGCTTCTGAGATTGGAGCAGGGGCTGTTTTGTCGCAAAGAAGTTCTGATGGCTCGGTGATGAAACCATGTGCCATCTTTTCTAGAAAATTCTCGCCTGCTGAGCGCAATTATGATGTTGGCAATCGAGAGTTGTTGGCCATGAAGTGGGCATTCGAGGAGTGGCGACAATGGTTTGAAGGAGCCAAGCATCGCGTGGTGGTCTTGACTGATCACAAGAATTTGACTTTTCTCGAGTCTGCCAAACGGTTAAATCCTAGACAGGCTCGATGGTCGCGGTTTTTCTCCCGTTTTGATTTTGTGGTTTCGTACCTTCCGGGCTCTAAGAATGTGAAGGCTGATGCCCTGTCAAGGAGTTTTGTGCCTGACTCTCCGGGTGTTCCTGAGTCGGCGGGTATTCTCAAAGAGGGGGTAATTTTGTCTGCCATATCCCCTGATTTGAGGCGCATGCTGCAGAAGTTTCAGGCTGATAGACCTGACCGTTGTCCAGCGGATAAACTGTTTGTCCCTGATAGATGGACTAGTAGAGTTATCTCTGAGGTTCATTGTTCGGTGTTGGTGGGTCATCCTGGAATCTTTGGTACCAGAGATTTGGTGGCTAGATCCTTTTGGTGGCCTTCTTTGTCACGGGATGTGCGTTCTTTTGTGCAGTCCTGTGGGACTTGTGCTCGGGCTAAGCCCTGCTGTTCTCGTGCCAGTGGGTTGCTTTTGCCCTTGCCGGTCCCGAAGAGGCCCTGCACGCATATTTCCATGGATTTTATTTCAGATCTCCCTGTCTCTCAGAGGATGTCGGTCATTTGGGTGGTTTGTGATCGCTTCTCTAAGATGGTCCATTTGGTACCCTTGTCTAAATTGCCTTCCTCCTCTGATTTGGTGCCATTGTTTTTCCAGCATGTGGTTCGTTTGCATGGCATTCCGGAGAACATCGTCTCGGACAGAGGTTCCCAGTTTGTTTCGAGGTTTTGGCGGTCCTTTTGTGCTAAGATGGGCATTGATTTGTCTTTTTCTTCGGCTTTCCATCCTCAGACAAATGGCCAAACCGAACAAACTAATCAGACTTTGGAAACATATCTGAGATGCTTTGCTTCTGCTGATCAGGATGATTGGGTGTCCTTCTTGCCTTTGGCTGAGTTCGCCCTTAATAATCGGGCCAGCTCGGCTACTTTGGTTTCGCCTTTTTTCTGTAATTCTGGTTTCCATCCTCGTTTCTCTTCAGGGCAGGTTGTGCCTTCGGACTGTCCTGGTGTGGATACTGTGGTGGACAGGTTGCAGCAGATTTGGACTCATGTGGTGGACAATTTGACATTGTCCCAGGAGAAGGCTCAACGTTTCGCTAACCGCCGGCGCTGTGTTGGTCCCCGACTTCGTGTTGGGGATTTGGTTTGGTTGTCATCTCGTCATGTTCCTATGAAGGTTTCCTCTCCTAAGTTTAAGCCTCGTTTCATTGGTCCGTATAAGATTTCTGAAGTTCTCAATCCTGTGTCATTTCGTTTGGCCCTTCCAGCTTCTTTTGCCATCCATAATGTGTTCCATAGGTCGTTATTGCAGAGATACATGGCGCCTATGGTTCCCTCCGTTGATCCTCCTGCCCAGGTGTTGGTCGAGGGGGAGTTGGAATATGTGGTGGAGAAGATTTTGGATTCTCGTATTTCGAGACGGAAACTCCAGTACCTGGTCAAGTGGAAGGGTTATGGTCAGGAAGATAATTCCTGGGTTTTTGCCTCTGATGTTCATGCTGCCGATCTAGTTCGTGCCTTTCATTTGGCTGGTCCTGATCGGCCTGGGGGCTCTGGTGAGGGTTCGGCGACCCCTCCTCAAGGGGGGGTGGGTACTGTTGTGAATTCTGTTATCGAACTCCCTTCTGTGGTCATGAATGGTACTTCGGCGAGTTCTGTCCATGGACTCCCTCTGGTGGCTGTGAATGGAGCTGCTGCTTCTGAGGTTCCTTCCACAGGTGACGTAGTTTATTCTTTGGCTGGCTGTTCTATTTAACCCCACTCAGATCGTTACTCCATGCCAGCTGTCAATGTTCTTGTACTGGTTCAGTTTGCTCTTGGATCTTTCTGGTGACCTGTCTACTCCAGCAGAAGCTAAGTCCCTGCTAGTTATTTATTTGTTCATTGTTTCCTTGTCCAGCTGGCTATCATGATCTTCCCTGCTAGCTGGAAGCTCTGGGATGCAGAGTGGCACCTCCGCACCGTGAGTCGGTGCGGAGGTCTTTTTGCACACTCTGCGTGGTTTTTTTGTAGGGTTTTGTGCTGACAGCAAAGATACCTTTCCTATCCTCAGTCTGCTTAGTAAGTCTGGCCTCCCTTTGCTAAAACCTGTTTCATTTCTGTGTTTGTGACTTCATCTTAAGTCACAGTCAATATATATGGGGGGCTGCCTTTTCCTTTGGGGAATTTCTCTGAGGCAAGGTAGGCTTTATTTTCTATCTTTAGGGCTAGTTAGCTCTTAGGCTGTGAAGAGGTGTCTAGGTCGTGTTAGGTATGCTCCACGGCCATTTCTAGTTGTGTGATAGGATTAGGGGTTGCGGTCAGTAGAGCTCCCACTTCCCAGAGCTTGTCCTGTGTGAGTTTAACCATCAGGTCGTTCCGGGTGCTCCTAACCACCAGGTCCATAACAATTGACCTGGTCTCTAATCTGAGCTGCTGCTAACCTGCGATTTCTGAGGCTGGTGACTCGGATAAACTTATCCTCAGAAGCAGAGATGACACTTGGTCTTCCTTTCCTGGGGCGGTCCTCATGTGAGCCAGTTTCTTTGTAGCACTTGATGGGTTTTGCCACTGCACTTGGGGACACTTTCAAAGTTTTCCCAATTTTTCGGACTGACTGACCTTCATTTCTTAAAGTAATGATGGCCACTCATTTTTCTTTACTTAGCTGCTTTTTTCTTGCCATAATACAATTTCTAACAGTCTATTCAGTAGGACTATCAGCTGTGTATCCACCAGACTTCTGCTCAACACAACTGATGGTCCGAACCCCATTTATAAGGCAAGAAATCCCACTAACTAAACCTGACAGGGCACACCTGTGAAGTGTAAACCATTTCCGGTGACTACCTCTTGAAGCTCATCAAGAGAATGCCAAGAGTGTGCAAAGCAGTCATCAAAACAAAAGGTGGCTACTTTTAAGAACCTAGAATGTGAGACATTCAGTTGTTTCACACTTTTTTGTTAAGTATATAATTCCACATGTGTTAATTAATAGTTTTGATGCCTTCAGTGTGAATTAATATTTTTCATAGTCATGAAAATACAGTAAAATCTTTAAATGAGAACGTGTGTCCAAACTTTTGGTCTGTACTATATATATATATATATATATATATATATATATATACATATATACAGGGTGGTACATTTATATGGGTACACCTAAATAAAATGGGAATGCTTGGTGATATCAAGTTCCTTTTTGTGGCACTTTAGTATATGGGAGCGGGAAAACTTTTCAAGGTGGGTGGTGACCATGGCGGCCATATTGAAGTCGGCCATTTTGGATAGAAGTTTATTTTTTCCAATGGGAAGAGGGTCACGTGACACATAATATTAAATAACAATCTTTATTTTTATATAGCGCTAACATATTCCGCAGCGCTTTACAGTTTGCACACATTATCATCACTGTCCCCGATGGGGCTCACAATCTAAAATCCCTCTCAGTATGTCTTTTTGAATGTGGGGGGAAACCGGAGTACCCAGAGGAAACCCACGCAAACACGGAGAGAACATACAAACTCTTTGCAGATGTTGTCCTTGGTGGGGTTTAAACCCAGGACTCCAGCGCTGCAAGGCTGCTGTGCTATCCACTGCGCCACCGTGCTGCCCCGTGCTAACACATCAAACTTATTGAGAATTTCACAAGAAACACAATGGTGTGCTTGGTTTTAAAGTAACTTTATTTTTTCATAACTTATTTACAAGTTTATGACCACTTAGAAAATGTGTTCAAAGTGCTGCCCATTGTGTTGGATTGTCAATGCAACCCTTTTCTCCCAATCTTGATACACTGATAGCAACACTGCAGAAGAAATGCTAGCACAGGCTTCCAGTATCCGTTGTTTCAGATGCTGCACATCTCGCAACTTCACAGCATAGACAAATGCCTTCAGATGACCCCATGCATAAAAGTCTAAGGGGGTCAGATCGGGAGATCTGAACACAGGCATGGAATAAGACTGCACGGGGCGTGTGTTTTTGAACCATAAGGAACTTTCTGAAAAAAAAAGTTGTGCTCGTTGCACCATGGAAAAAATAATGATAAATATACAGGACTGTTCCGTGTTCCTCCGGGCAAAGGAGCCCTGAAACACCCCCAGAGTCAGGGGTAATGTGGCCGGTATGGCCAGGAGTGAATGTTGTTTTCTTTATTAATGTTTTTGTTGGGCCTGTTGGGCCTTTCCTACTGGATAGCAGGACTCTGCCCTTGGACTGAGGTACGGACCGTGTGTGGCTGCGGCAACAGACTCTTTTTAGACAGGCAGTACACACATCATTAAAGGGCAATGCTATGCTAAAAGTCCTTCCTCCAAGGACTGTTGACCTAAGGAAAGGGTCACCTAATTTTAAAATATGTTTGATACCGGTGGACAAAACCTCCATTTGAGAGACTATGGGGGTTACCTGAAGGACTGTGTGTCAGGCACCCCTCAAGAGAGAAATGACTCTCATGCATCATCAAAAGAGACTTTGCTCATATTGAGCAGTATATTTCTACCCCAATTGCCTCCCTGCGTGGAGTATACTTTGTAAATAATAAAGCTTTACGAGTGAATGGTTGAGGAGAACCATTGTTAAAGGGAGGAGGAATGGAAGGGGTGTATCGGGACTGTGTGATGCTCCTCCCCCTTCCTTAATATATTGCCTTGTATGTATTATTGTATATTTATTGTTGCATCTAGCTATTTGTACATAATTAATAGAGAAAGTACAGTGCCTCCTTTATTACACTAGATAGGGGTACATTAGTGAATATAGTTATTTAGGAGGAGTCAACCTTGAATAAGATAGAGGGTTTTTCCTGTTTGGATCAGTAGGGCCTTAGAACCTGTACAGTGTGATTGCCTCCACAACGTTCAACGCAAGAAGCCCAGCAGTCCAGGGCCAGTGGGCCAGAAGGGCAGGAGTGACAGCAGCAGTGGGAATAGGAGCTGTAGCCAAAGCCACAGCAGTACAGGGATGCAGGTCGCTTATCATGTGGCAGCCTGCTTTATGGGCAGATGCCCTATTGTCTGGGGCGAAGCGAACTAGGGAATTCCTGAATGTAGTAAGGCTGAACAGGGAGGATGCTGCGGTTCCAGATGGAACGATATGACCCGGGCACCCACTGAAAGGCATAGGGAAGAGTACAGGGAAAGAGAAGGTTGTGAATTGCATGGAATGCTACATTGATGCTGTATCTGAGATGGACGTGCTGCGAACAAAAAGAAGTAAAGTTATTTGTTTACAGTTGAATTTGGACTGTGTCTCTGTGTGTAATCGTACCCTGAAGGTGCAGAGAGCAGAGAGACAAGTACATTGACAAAAGAACATATGTGACTGGAGACCAGGGTGCGCAAGAGCCATTAGTCTCAGCCATGACTACGGCCCTGGGACTCCCTCACGCTGTCATGAAATTTTACTGTACCCTGCACAGATTTAAGACCCACTGTGCCAGAAATAGCAAAGCAGCCCCAAAAGATAACTAAGCTTCCTCCTTGTTTTACAGTAGGTACAATGTATTTTTCTTTATATGCTTCATTTTTGTGCCTGTGAACACAGAGCTTATGTGACTTGCCAAAAAGCTCTAGTCTAGTCTGGACAAAGGACTTTCTCTCAGAAGCTTTGTGGCTTATCAATATGCATTTTGGCAAATTCCAGTCTCGCTTTTTAATGATTTGCTTTCAACAGTGATTCAAAGTCCACTTTTGCCAAGACAGTGATGTCGCTCAAAAGTACAACTTGTTTCACAAAAAATAAGCCCTCACATGGCCATATATATACGGAAAAATAAAAAAGTTATGGCTCTGGGAAGGAGAGAAGCGAAAAACGAACACAGAAAAACGGAAAATCCCAAGGTCATGAAGGGGTTAAGGGCACAAAAATTAAGTTTGAAAATTGAAACATTTTTGCCAAATTTCCATTTTTTTCATAAACGCAAGTCATATCAAAGAAATTTTACCATATTGTACCATGAAGTACAACATATCACGAAAAAACGGACTCAGAATCACCGGGATATGTTGAAGCGTTCCAGAGTTATTACCTCATAAAGTGACAGTGGTCAGAATTGTAACAATTGGCTTGGTCATTAAGTACAAAATTGGCTAGGTCACTAAGGAAGTAATGGAATTGTGAGAAAAGTGACAACAAAGATTCTCCAGGGAAACAAAGGGTTAGAAGGTTTAAAATGTAATCAATCCTTCACCCAATGGCAGACAGCATAGGAGAGTCTCTGTACGGCAGAGACAGACTGCCGTATTTCTTGTATTTCTCATGAGAGAATCACATTGCACTGCATGGACTGGCTGTCACCTGTCCAGACCCGAGCAAGACAGCGTGATGGATTACTGTGCAGCTGTCAAGCTCAGGTCAGGAGAGCCAACAGCCAGTACGAGGTTTACGATGCGATTCTCACTCAAGAAATACAGCAGTCTGTCTCTGCCTTAGGCCTGTCCCACATGTCCAGATAATTCCGGTATCGGAAAAATCGGTACCGGAGTTATCCGTGTCCGTGTGTCCCTGTGCTCACATGGCACATCAATGTGCCACACGTGCGGTAGCCGTGTGCCGCCCGTGTGCCGACTGGGTACCACACGCACCGTGCAGGAGACAGCGCTAGAGTTAAGCGCTGTCCCCTGCTTTGGGTGCTGAATACAGAATTCATTTCTTCTCTCCAGCAGCGTTCGCTGGAGCGAAGGAATGAAAAATCATTTTTTAAATTTTTTTGTTGTGAAAATTAAGTTCCCGGTAATCTCCCCCCTCCCTCCTCCTGTGCGCCCGCCTGCTGGCATTAAAATACTTACCCGGCTCCCTCGATGCTTCCTCCAGCGTCGCAGCTCTTCCTGTATGAGCGGTCACGTGGTGCCGCTTATTACAGTGATGAATATGTGTCTAGGCCTACCTGAAAAGTATCTGTGTATGATTCAAAATGTGATAAATTTCACTAAGTGATCATTGCTTTAGATTGTTTTTATTTTTAACCTGAAACCTCTATGCTCTAAATTAGCTGAGGCCAAATAGTGTGTCAGAACCAAGGCACATTGAGGGATCTACTGGATCAGTCTAACATTTGAAGCCTGAATACACATTAGACTAATGTTGGCCGAACCCACCAATATCGGCAGGTTCAGCCTATAGTCTAATGTGAATGGAGGCACCCATCAGATGATTGTCCGGTGTGAAAAGAATCCGGGATGTCAGAGTTAGGGCTGCCTTTTTGTTTTCCCTGTTATAAACCGCTGCCAGAAATGTCTGACACCGGCCCTCTTAGGCTGCCGTCACACTATCAGTATTTGGTCAGTATTTTACATCAGTATTTGTAAGGCCGGGGTCACACCAAGTGTAGTAAAATATGGTCTGTTTTTTACGTGCGCAATACGCAGAAATCGTCCCTAAACAGTGTTCCGTATGCAATCCGTTGCTAAGGTGGGGCTGCGTATTTTGCGCAAATAAACCAGCGTATGTAATCCGCATGACATCCGTATTGCGTTTTTTTTACGCAACCTTACAAAATGGAAATGTAACGGTTTCCCGGCCTGCAATTCATTTAAATAATCATCAGCGACACTATTTAAGTCCTCTACAACAGGTGTAACCTCCCATCTGGCCATTTTGCTGCTGTGCTTCTATTGTAGTGTTGGTGGTACTTTGCCAACATGTGTGACCTCCTGCATTTCATACCAACTTAGCGGGTGTTATTTCACTGGGTGTTGTCACGTCGCTTTGGCCAGCCATACTCCGTGATAGTAGATCCGCGAAGGAGGAGAAGATAGTGGGTGTGTAAGGAGGTGAAACACCTGAAGAGTCTAGGGGCGGTTACCTTCTCGGCTCTGTGCCTGGAACCATTGAGCTGTGCTGCAGTTTCCCCAGGGGGCAGACTTAGAGACTGGGACAGGAAGGAAGCGGGCAGAGAGAGGGAAAGGCACGGGCACAAGGGAGATAGCAGCGTGAGCAGCGGTCAGAGCAGGGTGCAGCTGCGCTCCGCGAGAGAGAGAGCTCCCGGTCTGAGGACAAATACAGGGAGACTGCCCAGAAAGACTGCATCTTGTGAGTACTTGAAAGTGGACTCTGCTGTGACTGGAGAGGGGCGCTTTGAGACCCGTGTAGAGACATTGGCCCGTGCAGAGACTTCTACCCCCTGGTCCCCGTGGTATCAGTACAGAGACTGTGATTCCTGGTACAGAGACTTAACAGTGCAGAGCCCCTGATTCCTGGTACAGAGACTTAACAGTACAGAGCCCCTGATTCCTGGCTGTGCTGTAAAAGCTAAAGACTCAGAGCCTGTGCATACCACATTAACTCCCAAAACCCCAGGCAGCAGGCTCCTAGAGACTACTCAGCCCACGGACAACAGAGGGACGACAAGTGCTGCTGTTTCTCGGCGCCTACATTGGAGAAGACGACCCTTCAAGCAAGTCCTCATCAGACTGATAAGATTTCTTTTCTCAAGAAATCTTGCTTACTCCTGTTACATTGTTTGACTCCCATATTTTTGCACTGTTTTATTGCTAGTTATATTCCATTGCTTCCTCCCAGCGAGGAGAACCTGATTCCTGTTATTAAACCCCTCAACTGTTGGTCTGTCTGTTCCGTGGTGACATACTCAGTACCTGCATACTATTACAGGTGCATCCACTTTTACAGCAACGCCTCACTAAAGGCCATTTCCACAGGCTCTATACATCACTGCGGACACATCCCTCCAAATTCTACCATTACTGTCGCATGACCATACCCACCTTTGACATCTTGTTGGAGACAGTATGACCAGGCATTACCTACCAGGATACCAGGATGCGTAAAGCTATATCTGCAGAGGAGCATCTTCTACTTACCTTACGGTATGTATTCACCATCCTCACATACTGTATGTTGTTGATGTGTTTTAAAAATCCCTTTTTTCCATGTTTCATACAACTTTAGTTGTTGTTACACAAAATAGATTGGTAAAGTCTAGCAAAATAACAGTAAAACAATATTTGGAAAGCCAAATTTATGTAGTCAGTGTATATTTTTAAAGGTACACTGTTAAGCACCCTTAGAAAATACAAACATTACTAATTGCTTACCATATGATTTCACACAATCATTAGTACATTGCTAATTAGAGATTTTTTCATTGTTCTTTCAGGTTCCTGCCAACTGGCTTGTCTTATGCCGAACTCCATCTGGAGTTTCTTATTGGGAGGTCCACTATTTCCGGCATAATGCGGGCTACGTGTATGGAAATTTGGTCCAGACTACAACAACTTGTGATGCCAGAGCCCAAAATGGAGGATTGGCTTAAAATATCCTGTGGATTTAAGGACAATTGCGATTTTCCCCACTGTATTGGAGCCCTTGATGGGAAACATATCAGGGTGCGTAAGCCGCCGAACTCGGGCTCCCAATTCTACAATTATAAGCAGTTTTTCTCTGTAGTTCTGTTAGCTGTAGTTGACAGTCACTATAGGTTTATAATTGTAGATATTGGGGCCTATGGTCAAACTGGAGACTCTAGAGACTTCAATTCGTCCATTATGGGTCAGCAGCTGCGTGAAAACCAGTTGGACCTACCACCACAACAACTCCCAGGCTCCAATGCTGAAGCAGTGCCATATGTACTTGTGGCAGATGAGGCCTTCCAGTTGACAAGGCATGTCATGAGGCCTTATCCCAGGCGCAACCTGGACCACCGGCGCCGGGTGTTTAATTTGAGGCTTTCACGGGTGCGGTGACTGGTGGAGTGCGCCTTTAGAATTCTGTGTGCCAAATGGCGGGTCCTACATCCTACAGTCTGCCATTCAGCTGAGTGAGACTAATGTTAATGAAGTAATCAAAGCTTGTGTTGTTTTACACAACTTCACAAGAATTCATGAGTGCTCCTCAGCTGATAGTGTTGAAGGCATGTTGAGCAATGTTCCTAGGCCTACACCACATGGCCCTCCTCCGCGACGTCCCCTTTCTGGATTAAAAGTGTGTGATATTTTTACAAATTATTTTGTTTCTCCTGAGGGAGCTACTCCCTGGCAAGATAATGCTGTTTCTATGTTGTAATGTGTTTCTGGTTGTATATGTTTCTTAATGTTAAATTTTCCTTACAAAGTAACAGTGTGTGTTTTTTTGTTCATTTTCTGTTGTTTATGAACATAGTAATCGACTTTGATTTAATGATTGTCCAAACAAAAAAAATTTGGCTTTGTAATATAATTTTTACTTATCGAAAAACCTTTTTTTGTTTGCAAAATAACATATTTGTTTCATATGTTTTTTTTGGCCAATGAAACTTGCCAAATTTTTTTAATAAAAAATAATTAACAAACATGTGCAAACAATGCACAAGAACTATATTTTTCTGAAAAGCAAGCAAATTTGGGAAAAAAAAATCACAGATTTCGATAAGTTGGTGGAGGTGAAGGCGGCAGCTGGGTGTCTTGGTCAGGTGGCCTTTGTTGGTCCAATTGTCCTTCGCCCTGTGTGGCTGATGTGTGGGGCTTCTCAAAATAGTGGCCTTGCTCAGATTGCCCATATGGGTATTGAGTTTGGGCCTCATGATGGTGAAAATAGGGCTGTGATTCATACCCTCCCCCAATATGGCCAAGTCGTCCAAACCCAGGTTGGGTCCAGCCTCCAGCACTGGGTCTGGACAAGTGGCCATATTGGTAAGGTTGGTTGTAGGCTGGCATAAGGTACCGTGCTGGCCTTGGTGGGTTTTGGGTGGGAAGGGGTTGAGGTGTAGGCACACGTGGAGGAGGTGCTTCAAATCCTGGTTGTCCATGCACTTGTTGAGTTTGTGGAAGGCGCATGAGGTTATGTGGTGACAGCTGCCTTCTCTCAATAAATTCTAACACCTCATAGGGATCATTTGGGAAGGTGCATAAATCAATCAGGATTTGCACACACCCTCTCACATGTAGCCTCGTCTCTCGGGGAAGGGGACAGAGGTACTGGGCCAGGCTGCGAGCAAAGGCCTCCTCACCATTATCGTGGGCTGCCCTGGCCAAATAATTAAGGACCCCAGCATCAACATTCCTCCTACTCTCTTGCAGCTCTCTCCTTCTGCAGCCTCTGCGTAAAGCCCCAAAAGCCTGTGGTGAGGACACCAGTGGGACAGTAGGGCTGCTGCTGTGTCCATGATCCTCCTGGCTTACAGGATCTGGTGCTGCTGTGGGTGTTGGTGCTGCATCTTGGCCAGTTGGTGCTGGATCTTGGGATGCTGAAGGAGATGGTCCAGGAAGGATGGAGCTAGAAGAGGCCAAAGATGGGCCTGCCACCTCTTCTTCTACACCAACTGGATCAATGACAACCTCCGAGTCTGACCCGGTCTCCCTCTCAGTGAGGTTGGACTGTGTTCTGTTAGGAAATTATGAAAATGAATACCCATAATTAAGAATTTGGACAATTGCGAACATATGTGTATTGTGTTGTCAGGTTTTTACTTACGGTCTTAGATCCATACTGGGATCCAAAAAGGAGAGGCGATCATAGTAGATATATTTTCTTTTTTTGGTAGGAGCTGCTGACCCACTCTTGGCCCACTGCTGCCTTTCCCTCCGATATTGGTCCCTGATGCTGCGCCATCGGCTCATAACATCTTCCACTGCAATGTCATAGAATAAAATATTCTATAAGGTCATTCTGCACATTACTTACAAAAGTTGTCTTTGATTGATCATATTTTAACGTGGATACTAAAATGACTTTTTAAATGAAGTTCGTAAATAAAAAATGGATAAAAAAATTAAACTAAAAAAGGATACACAATAAAGTGTAATCCCACAAGGACAGGGTCCACTCCCCTCTGTACCAATACGGCCTTCGTAAAAATAGTACCGTAAGCAACATCTCTATCTCTGCACGTAACCCCTTTCTCATGTCCACCATCATTTTTTGGAAACAAAAATACAAAAACAAAAAATACCAGACTAAGCCAAAAAATAATCTGCATGAAATCATGTAGGTAAAGCATTCTTCAAGGTTAATTAATGTCGAAACATGAGTGTACTTACAAAGTTGTGTCTGCTCCGCACGTGTGTGTTGCTCATAATCTGGGAATAGGATCCCACAGATGGTCCTCCAAGCTGCCTCTTTCCTGGCCCAGTTAGAATAGTTGGGATCCCGCTGGTCCCATATTTCTGGCCTTTCTTGGACCAGGATGAGGAGCATATCCACATTAATAATGGATGCCATGCTGCTTGTGACTCCGTGGAGGCGAGCGCCAGACTTCCGGGATGTCTGTCTGGCTTTTTCAGCTAATTAGCATGTCTGAGCTTCCTAATTGAGGGCTTGACAAATTTCCTGTCACCTGCTGTACTCTTGCATATTTCTCGCAATTCACACTGTTGGTCCGTGTGTAATCCATATTTTTCTCGCCCCCATAGATTTTCATTGGTGATTTATTTGTGCTATACGGTGACAAACGCTGCATGCTGCAATTGTGTACGGCCGTACAAGACCGTAAAATACGGATATGTAAAATACGCCAGATAGGAGCTGGGCCATAGCGAATCATTGTACCGTGTGCAATCTGTATTTTCTGCACCTCTCAGGCCGGCTTCACACTTGCGAGTTTTACGGACGTAAGAGCGCAGAAACTACGTCCGTAAAACTCGCAAAAAATACGGCACAATTATTCTCTATGCCTCTGCTCCTATCTGCCGTATTTTACTGATCAGTATTATACGGCTTTCTACGGCCGTACAAAATCGCAGCATGCTGCGTTTGTCACCGTACTGCGCAAGAAATACGCCAATGAAAGTCTATGGAAGCGTGAAAAATACGGATTACACACGGACAAGCAGTGTGACTTGCGAGAAATACGCAGCGCTGTTAGAGAGAAAAGCCGGCAATTCAGTGCGGTGTACAGTAAAATCACACTGACAGCTTACAGTCCAATAGGTAGAATAAATGTGTACACATAGAATAGGTATATATATATATATATATATATATATATATGTCAGTGAGACACATATATGTATATATATTAATATTTATTCCAGCGCTATACAGCTTGAAAGACGGTAATTCAATTACCGGCTTTTTCTTTCTCCTTCCTAAAACCCGACATGATTTGAGACATACAGTAAACCATGTCTTCTCTCCATTTTTTTTGCAGATTCCACACTACTAATGTCAGTAGTGTGTATCTGCAAAATTTGGCCGTTCTAGCTCTTAAAATAAAGGGTTAAATGGCGGAAAAAATTGGCGTGGGCTCCCGCGCAATTTTCTCCGCCAGAGTAGTAAAGCCAGTGACTGAGGGCAGATATTGAACGGCCAAATTTTGCAGATACACTCTACTGACATTAGTAGTGTGGAATCTGCAAAAAAAATGGAGAGAAGACATGGTTTACTGTATGTAAACCATGTCTCAAATCATGTCGGGTTTTAGGAAGGAGAAAGAAAAAGTCGGTAATTGAGTTACCGGCTTTCAAGCTGTATAGCGATGGAAAAAATAGTAATATATATACATATATGTGTCTACTGACATATATATATATATATATATATATATATATATATATATATACAGTATATATATATATATTTTTTTCTTTTTGGGACACATGGATCATTTCTATAGCGGTATGTTGGTTTTGCAAGCCTGCGAGAAAACCACGCAGTACGGATGCCATACGGATTACATACGGAGGATGCCATGCACAAAAAACGCTGACACACACTGCCTACGGAGGAGCTACGGACCACTATTTTCGGGACATTTCAGCGTATTACGGCCGTAATATACGGACCGTATTTTCATACGCTGAGTGTGAAGCCGGCCTCATACGTCCGTAAAACACGCTAGTGTGACCCCGGCCTAAGCCAAATGGAATAATTAGCGGAAAAGTATAATAGAAACATATGCACCACTTCTGCATTTATCACCCACTCCTGGTTTTGTCTTACAAATACTGATGTAAAATACTGACCAAATACTGCTAGCGTGACGGCAGCCTGATAGAGAGCACATGAGCGCTCAGCAGAGTGAGTGCATCTGTATATGTGAGATGTGGCCAAGATAACTGCCATCAATATGATTGGCCTCACCATTGTTTAGCTAACAGCTTTTTAATGTATGTGCAGAAAAGTGAAACTCCTTGTATCACCAGCAGGCAAACATAGAAAGGTTCCAGAAGTCACGAAGCTTGGAGCAATTGTTATCTGGATTAATCTTGTCTAAGTAACTTGGTTTAGACTGCAATCCCAAGGTGGTCCATCTAAAGGTTTAATTCCAAATCCAACAAAATGATTTTTGCAGCAAATTTTCTTTAACTGTACCTTCAAATTAAACATTTACCCATACATTAGGACTTAAAAGTTCTATAACTTTGCCAAAAACATTCTCTTTTATTACTATATTGGATTTCCATATAAAGTTACATGGATGAAAAAAAGAAACCTATACAGCAAAATAATCTAATATTTGTTATGTCCTATAGAAGGACAATTCTTCAGTGCTCCCCTTTCTGGAATGAATGTGCATCTTTATGACACTGCTCTTAGTATGGTAACCGTGGAATTTAGAACAGTGTGTTGGAATTATTGATGAGCGAACGTGCTTGCCACTACTCGTTACTCACCCAAGTATCAGTGTACTCAGTGTACTCGGCGAGCAGCGAGCATTTCCGGGATTATTCGACGGTAACTGGTGTCTCCACCCAGCATTTTTGGTGGACTTTAGAGACCCAATCATGCTGCAGGGATTGTCTGCCAGGCCATGAAACGCTGCAGCCATCTTTGTTGTGGTCGTGCAGTGATTGGCTTGGCTGCACAGCATCATCGCGAGTATAAGAGACCTGGCGCCGCCCTGCTCGCCACATTCAGCTCCGGATTCAGCGAGGGTAGGGATAGCTGCTGCCGAGATAGGGTCAGAATTGTGGTTTTAATAGTTAGTGTAGGTCTGCAACTGTTAAATCCACAACTCCTCAGAAACCAACAGTCCTTTTTAGGGCTAATTCGTGGGTTTTAGATTGCAGCGCTAGGTAGGCTGGACACAGCATATCCACATCAGTGCAAGGCCTGTAGGCACTGTATATGCATACATAGCTCCTACTGCATCCCTACCAAAGCTCCATAACTGACTGCTGCTGCTGCTTATTTACTATATATCTAGTTGCATTTTTTTTTCTTTTTCAAAAAATTCACCCCCCCCAAAAAAAAAAAAAAAATACAGTCTGTTATGTCAGACTGAGGACTGGTATTTCATTTTTTGAAAAATCGTATTTCCGCAGGCATGCATAGCATAGTTCTGTGTGCTAGCCTTGGTCAATTTTTTTCTTTACATTCACCAAAATGCAAAAAACACATTAATTCTGTTAAGTCAGACTGAGTCCTAGTGTATCTGTTTTTGAAAAATCAAATTTCAGCAGTAGCATAGTTCTGTGTGGTATCCTTGTGCAACTCTTTTTTTGGTTTTAAATTCACCAAAAAACAAAAAAGGCCTCATATATCTGCGTGCTCAAAGTTTGGGCATTTTAGGCCGGTTTTCCAATGTTTTTGCTGTTTGTGACTCTACTTATATACAGCACTATTTTGCATTTAAAAAATACAGGCCACATATTTGGCAGTGTGGTATTTCCTTGACACGCCTCATATATCTGCGTGCTCCAAGTTTGTGCATTTTAGGCCATTAGTCCAGTTTTTTCCAGTCTGTTACTCTACTTATATACAGCACTATTTTGCATTTAAAAAAAATAAAGGCTAAATATTTGTCAGTGTGGTATTTCCGTGACAGGTCTCATATAGCTGTGTGCTCCAAGTTTGGGCATTTTGGGCTGGTTTTCCACTGTTTTTGCTGTCTGTTACTCTACTTATATACAACACTATTTTGCAATAAAAAAAATACAGTCCACATATTTGGCAGTGTGGTATTTCCGTGACAGGCCTCACATTTCTGTGTGCTCCAAGTTTGGGCATTTTAGGCCGGTTTTCCACTGTTTTGGTGTCTGTTACTCTACTTATATACAGCACTATTTTGCATTTAAAAAAAATACAGGCCACATATTTGGCAGTGTGGTGTTTCTGTGACAGGCCTCATATATCTGCGTGCTCCAAGTTTGGGCATTTTAGGCCGGTTTTCCACTGTTTTTGCTGTTTCTTACTCTAGTTATATACAATACTATTTTGCATTTAAAAAAATTCTACAAACCCCCCCAAAAAATTTAAGACAGTCTGTTATGTCAGACTGAGGCCTGTTGTATCTGTGGTGGAAAAATCGTAGCTTGACCCAACCTGGCAGGATTACATGCATAGGACAGCAGCTCACATGGGAAAGGAGGCATATCCCCCAACAGGCAGGAATAAGCAGTGTGGTGGCCACAGACAGAAGGCATGCATTCGTTCCCCATAACACCAACATGAGTGAAGTAGCCATTCCCATTGTTAAGTCTTCTCGAGTCTGGATATTTTTTAAAGACTCTGCCGATAACCCCAAACAGGCCATTTGCAGCACCTGCCATGCCTGCATCAGCAGGGGTAGCAAAACAACCAGCCTGACCACCACCAGCATGATCAGGCACATGGCAGCAAAGCACCCAACTTTGTGGGCCGAACTCCAGGCTCCAGGAACACCGTCTGCAGGTGACACCACTGCTTCTTCCACTGTTTTGCGTAGAAGCCAATCCCCAGTACACCGTGCATGTGAAGATGCCTCTAGCCCTGCACCTGTTGTTGCCCACAGTCAAGCAGCACCATCATCAAGCCCGTCCACGTCCTTGTCCCATCACAGCCTTCAGTTGTCTATACCCCAGTCTTTGGAACATAAGCGGAAATACCGAGTCAACGCCCCTCAGGTCACAGTCCTAAATTGTAACATTTCTCTTCTGCTTGTGCTCGAAATGTTGCCTTTTAGGCTTGTTGAGATGGAAGCTTTCAGCAACCTGATGGCGGCTGTCCCAAGGTACTCGGTCCCCAGTCGCCACTATTTCTCCTGGTATGCCATACCGGCATTACACCAGCATGTGTCCCACAACATTACCCATGCCCTCAGCAATGCTGTTACAGGGAAAGTTTACCTAACCACGGACATGTGGACAAGTGCTCGTGGGCAGGGACGGTACATCTCATTGATGGCACACTGGGTTAACGTAGTGGAAGCCGGAACCCAGTCGGACCTTGGGATGGAACACATCCTCCCCATGCCGAGGATTGCTGGCCCTACATAAATCAGGGTTGCCCCCACAGTCTACAACTCCTGCACCTCCTCCTCCTCTTCTTCATCCTCCATCTCTGAAATCAACACATCAGTCAGAGGCTGGAAGCACTGCTGCACTGCCTCAGCCAAGCGGCAACAGGCTGTGCTGAAGCTAATCTACATTGGTGACAAACCGCACAATGTAGAAGAGTTGTGGACAGCACTGAAAGAGCAATCAGATATTTGGATGTCACCGCTGAACCTACAGCCAGGCATGGTCATGTGTGACAATGGCCGTACCCTGGTGGCAGCTCTGAGGCAAGGTGAGCTTATACACATACTTTGCTTGGCCCATGTGCTTAACCTCGTGGTTCAATGTTTTCTGAAAAGCTACCTGGAGCTGCAGGATCACGTCATCTGTCTGCTCATTTCAGAAAGTCAGCTACAGCTTCAGCCGCCCTTGCCATGCTTCAGCAGCGTTTCCAGCTTCCAGCTCATCGACTGGTGTGTGATGTCCCCACATGCTGGAACTCTATGCTACATATGTTGGAAAGGATTTGTGAGCAGAAGAGGGCAATTGTTGACTACCAACATCAACAAGGCTGTCGATATTCAGTTCAGACTCCAGATATAAGACCTCAGGAGTGGACATGGATGTCAGACATATGTACCATGCTCCAAAACTTTGAGGACTGCACCAAGATGGTGAGGGGTGATGACGCCATAATTAGTGTCACCATCCCGCTTCTCGGCATTCTGAAAACCTCTCTGCTCACAATTAAAGAGGATGCATTGTAGGCATTGCACGAGGACATGGAGCAAGGAACCATACAGGGGGATTACACTCAGCCCAGTCTCATGTCTTCTAAACGTGGATTGGTAGGCAATGAGGATGAAGAACAGGAGCTACTTTAATGCGCTATAGAAGGAACTACAAGCACAGCTGTCATACCATCTGTTCAGCGGTGATTAGGGTTGAGCGAAACGGGTCGAACATTTTCAAAAGTCGCCGACTTTTGGCTAAGTCGGGGTTTCATGAAACCCGATCCGACCCCTGTGCGGGGTCGGCCATGCGGTACGCGACTTTCGCGCCAAAGTCGCGTTTCAATGACGCGAAAAGCGCCATTTCTCAGCCAATGAAGGTAAACGCAGAGTGTGGGCAGCGTGATGACATAGGTCCTGGTCCCCACCATCTTAGAGAAGGGCATTGCAGTGATTGGCTTGCTGTCTGCGACGTCACAGGGGCTATAAAGAGGCGTTCCCGCCGACCGCCATCTTACTGCTGCTGATCTGAGCTTAGGGAGAGGTTGCTGCCGCTTTGTCAGAAGCAGGGATAGCGTTAGGTAGGGTCCATTAACCACAAAACCGCTTGTGCTGCAGCGATTTGCACTGTCCAACACCACCCTCGGTGTGCAGGGACAGTGGAAGTTTTTTTTTTTTTTTTTCCCCTCAGCGCTGTAGCTCATTGGGCTGCCCTAGAAGGCTCCCTGATAGCTGCATTGCTGTGTGTACGCCGCTGTGCAAACCAACTGCTTTTTTCAAAGCACAAATCCTCTTGTTCCTTCCTTTCTGCACAGCTATCTTTTTTGTTTGTCCACACTTTTTATTTCATTTGTGCATCAGTCCACTCCTTATTGCTGCCTGCCATACCTGGCTGAGATTACTGCAGGCAGGGAGATAGTAGCTGCCTGCCATTCCTGGCTGAGATTACTGCAGGCAGGGAGATAGTAATTGTAGGACATTCCCTGTTTTTTTTTTTTTTTGGTGGGAGATTAAGATTGGCAATTTGGCATTTCTGCTAGAGTGCCATCCCTGTGTGTGCCATCTCTCTCACATAGTGGGCCATAGAAAGCCTTTTCATTTTTCTGTATTTTTTTTTGTGGGGTGTATAAATTCTCCCTGATAAAAATACAGTGGGAGATTAATATTGGCCTTTGGGCTTGTGTGCCAGTCCTGAGTGTGCCATCTCTCTCACAAATAGTGGGCCATAGAAAGCCTATTTTATTTTTTTTTGGGTTTTATAAATTCTCCCTGAAAAAAAGGGAGATTAATATTGGCCTCTGGGCTTGTGTGCCAGTCCTGAGCGTGCCATCTGTGCCAGCCCTGAGCGTGCCATCTCTCTCACAAATAGTGGGCCATAGAAAGCCTATTTAATTTTTTTTTTGGTTTTATAAATTCTCCCTGAAAAAAAGGGAGATTAATATTGGCCTCTGGGCTTGTGTGCCAGTTGTGAGCGTGCCATCTGTGCCAGTCCTGAGCGTGCCATCTCTCTCACAAATAGTGGGCCATAGAAAGCCTATTTAATTTTTTTTTTGGTTTTATAAATTTTCCCTGAAAAAAGGGAGATTAATATTGGCCTCTGGGCTTGTGTGCCAGTTGTGAGCGTGCCATCTGTGCCAGCCCTGAGCGTGCCATCTCTCTCACAAATAGTGGGCCATAGAAAGCCTATTTAATTTTTTTTTTTGGTTTTATAAATTCTCCCTGAAAAAAAGGGAGATTAATATTGGCCTCTGGGGTTGTGTGCCAGTTGTGAGCGTGCCATCTGTGCCAGTCCTGAGCGTGCCATCTCTCTCACAAATAGTGGGCCATAGAAAGCCTATTTAATTTTTTTTTTGGTTTTATAAATTTTCCCTGAAAAAAGGGAGATTAATATTGGCCTCTGGGCTTGTGTGCCAGTTGTGAGCGTGCCATCTGTGCCAGTCCTGAGCGTGCCATCTCTCTCACAAATAGTGGGCCATAGAAAGCCTATTTAAATATTTTTTTGGTTTTATAAATTCTCCCAGAAAAAAAGGGAGATTAATATTGGCCTCTGGGCTTCTGTGCCAGTCCTGAGCGTGCCATCTGTGCCAGTCCTGAGCGTCCCATCTCTCTCACAAATAGTGGGCCATAGAAAGCCTATTTTTTTTTTTTGGGGGGTTTTAGAAATTCTCCCTGAAAAAAAAAGGGAGATTAATATTGCCCTTTGGGCTTGTGTGCCAGTACTAAGCGTTCCATCTCTCTCTCTCTCTCAGTCAGTGGGCCATAGAACGCCTATTTTTGGTTTTATTTGTTTTCTAAATTCTCCCTGAAAAAATCATTTTATTTTATTTGGTTTCTAAATTCTTCCTGATAAAATCATATTTTTTTTATTATTTTTTTTTCTAAAGTCTCCCTGAAAAAAAAAAAAAAAAAAAAAAAAACAGTGGGAGATTAATATTGGCCTTTCTGCTTGTGTGCCAGTCTTGACTCCTGGGTGCGTCATCTCTCAGTCAGTGGGCCATAGAACGCCTATTTTTGGTTTTATTTGTTTTATAAATTCTCCCTGAAAAAATCATTTTATTTTATTTGGTTTCTAAATTCTTCCTGATAAAATCATATTTTTTTTATTATTTTTTTTTCTAAAGTCTCCCTGAAAAAAAAAAAAAAAAAAGCAACCAAAAAAAACAGTGGGAGATTAATATTGGCCTTTCTGCTTGTGTGCCAGTCTTGACTCCTGGGTGTGCCATCTCTCTCTCTCTCTCTCTCTCTCTCCAATTGTGGTCCATAGAAAGCCTATATTTTTTTTCCTTGATTTGGGTTCCAAAATCTACCAGAGAAAATAACTACATCAATCATTGGTAGAAAAATATTGGCCTCTGGGCTTGTGTGCCACTCCTGACTCCTGTGTGCGTCATCTCTCAGTCAGTGGGCCATAGAACGCCTATTTTTGTTTTTATTTGTTTTATAAATTCTCCCTGAAAAAATCATTTTATTTTATTTGGTTTCTAAATTCTTCCTGATAAAATCATATTTTTTTTATTATTTTTTTTTCTAAAGTCTCCCTGAAAAAAAAAAAAAAAAAACAAACAAAAAAAACAGTGGGAGATTAATATTGGCCTTTCTGCTTGTGTGCCAGTCTTGACTCCTGGGTGTGCCATCTCTCTCTCTCTCTCTCTCTCCAATTGTGGTCCATAGAAAGCCTATATTTTTTTTCCTTGATTTGGGTTCCAAAATCTACCAGAGAAAATAACTACATCAATCATTGGTAGAAAAATATTGGCCTCTGGGCTTGTGTGCCACTCCTGACTCCTGTGTGCGTCATCTCTCAGTCAGTGGGCCATAGAACGCCTATTTTTGTTTTTATTTGTTTTATAAATTCTCCCTGAAAAAATCTTTTTATTTTATTTGGTTTCTAAATTCTTCCTGATAAAATCATATTTTTTTTATTATTTTTTTTTCTAAAGTCTCCCTGAAAAAAAAAAAAAAAAAAACAAACAAAAAAAACAGTGGGAGATTAATATTGGCCTTTCTGCTTGTGTGCCAGTCTTGACTCCTGGGTGTGCCATCTCTCTCTCTCTCTCTCTCTCTCTCTCTCTCCAATTGTGGTCCATAGAAAGCCTATATTTTTTTTCCTTGATTTGGGTTCCAAAATCTACCAGAGAAAATAACTACATCAATCATTGGTAGAAAAATATTGGCCTCTGGGCTTGTGTGCCACTCCTGACTCCTGTGTGCGTCATCTCTCAGTCAGTGGGCCATAGAACGCCTATTTTTGTTTTTATTTGTTTTATAAATTCTCCCTGAAAAAATCATTTTATTTTATTTGGTTTCTAAATTCTTCCTGATAAAATCATATTTTTTTTATTATTTTTTTTTCTAAAGTCTCCCTGAAAAAAAAAAAAAAAAAAAACAAACCCAAAAAAAAAATGGGAGATTAATATTGGCCTTTCTGCTTGTGTGCCAGTCTTGACTCCTGGGTGTGCCATCTCTCTCTCTCTCTCTCTCTCTCTCCAATTGTGGTCCATAGAAAGCCTATATTTTTTTTCCTTGATTTGGGTTCCAAAATCTACCAGAGAAAATAACTCCATCAATCATTGGTAGAAAAATATTGGCCTCTGGGCTTGTGTGCCACTCCTGATTCCTGTGTGCGTCATCTCTCACTCAGTGGCCCATAGAAAGCATATAGTTTGTTACATTTGTTTTCTAAATTCTCCCTGCAAAAATCTATTTTTTTTTTTTTGGGGGGTTTCTAAAGTGTTCCTGAAAAAAATAAAAATAAAAAAAAAATAATAGTGTGACATTAATATTAACATTTGTGCTTCAGTGACAGTCCTGCGTGTGGGGCATCTCTCTAATTTGCAGCCACCAAAAAAAGAGTGTGTAACATTGGGCCTGATTTTCGCTGTGGTCTCACCAACCTGTAAAGGGGTAGCTAAATCATACTGAAGTTATAGCTCACCGTGTAAGTTGTGTGACTGCAACAAATAACGTTAGTTTGGTTACGTTTTTAAAACAATGAGGAAGTCTAGTGGAAGAGGTCGTGGCCGGGGGCGTTCATTGTCAGCTGGTAATGAGGGTAGTGGTAGTGGTGGAGCATCAGGTGGTCGTGGGGAAAAAAATATTGCACCTAAGTCTGGAGCTGTGGAGCCAGGTTCGTCGTCCGGCTACACAAGGCCTCGAACGCTCCCTTTTCTGGGATTAGGAAAACCGCTTTTAAAGCCGGAGCAGCAAGAGCAAGTTTTGGCTTATCTTGCTGACTCAGCCTCTAGCTCTTTTGCCTCCTCTCGTGAAACTGGTAAAAGTAAAAGCAGCGCGTCGTTAGTGGATGTTCACGGTCAGGGACAAGTCACTTCCTTGTCCTCTTCAGCAAAAACAACAACAGAGAAGAATGCAGCAGGCGACACAACGGGTTACTCCATGGAGCTCTTTACACATACCGTCCCTGGCTTAGAAAGTGAAGCAGTTAACAGTCCATGCCCATTACAAATTGAATCTGACATGGAGTGCACTGACGCACAGCCACAGCCAGACTACTATGCTGGTCCTTTGACTCAGACCACAACATTGCCCTCGCAGGGTGCTGATCAAGAATCAGACCCTGATGAGACTATGTTGCCCCATCACGAACGCTATACCACCGAACGACACGGTGACACAGACGAAGTTGCGCAGGAGGTACAAGAAGAGTTATTAGATGACCCAGTTCTTGACCCCGATTGGCAGCCATTGGGGGAACAGGGTGCAGGCGGCAGCAGTTCTGAAGCAGAGGAGGAGGAGGGGCCGCAGCAGGCATCAACATCGCCACAGGTTCCATCTGCCGGGCCCGTATCTTGCCCAAAACGCGTGGCAAAGCCAAAACCTGGTGGAGGACAGCGTGGCCATCCGGTTAAAGCTCAGTCTGCAATGCCTGAAAAGGTATCCGATGCTAGAAAGAGTGCAGTCTGGCATTTTTTTAAACAACATCCAATTGATCAGCGCAAAGTCATCTGTCAAAAATGTTCTACTTCCTTAAGCAGAGGTCAGAATCTGAAAAGTCTCAATACTAGTTGCATGCATAGACATTTAACCACCATGCATTTGAAAGCTTGGACTAACTACCAAACGTCCCTTAAGGTTGTTGCACCCTCGGCCAATGAAGCTAGTCATCAACGCAACATCCCTTCCGGCAGTGTAGGACCACCATTTAGCGCACCACCTGCTGTATCTGTGCAGGTATCTTTGCCAGGCCAAAGCAGTCAGGGTCAGGGAATCACCAGTTTCGTAGTAGGAAACACTGCATCTAGGGCACCGGCGGCAACAATACCATCTCCCACCGTCTCTCAGTCTGCCATGTCCACCGGCACCCCCGCTAGTTCCACGATCTCCAGCTCTCCAGTCCAGCTCACCCTACATGAGACTATGGTTAGAAAAAGGAAATACTTAGCCTCGCATCCGCGTACACAGGGTTTGAACGCCCACATAGCTAGACTAATCTCGTTAGAGATGATGCCCTACCGGTTAGTTGAAAGCGAAGCTTTCAAAGACCTGATGGACTACGCTGTACCACGCTACGAGCTACCCAGTCGACACTTTTTTTCCAGAAAAGCCATCCCAGCCCTCCACCAGCATGTTAAAGAGCGCATCGTCCATGCACTCAGGCAATCTGTGAGCACAAAGGTGCACCTGACAACAGATGCATGGACCAGTAGGCATGGCCAGGGACGTTACGTGTCCATCACGGCACACTGGGTAAATGTGGTGGATTCAGGGTCCACAGGGGACAGCAAGTTTGGGACAGTTCTGCCTAGCCCACGGTCTAGTAAACAGTTGTCTGTAGCCGTTCGCACCCCCTCCTCCTCCTCCTCCTCCTCGTCCTCCTGCAGTAGCAAGAGCTCGTCCACAGACCGCAGTCGCACAAACACTCCATCCGCACCTGCCACTGTTGCACACCAGGTCTCCCATTATGGGGCAGCTACTGGCATACGTCAGCAGGCTGTATTGGCTATGAAGTGTTTGGGCGACAATAGACACACCGCGGAAGTTCTGTCCGAGTTCTTGCAGCAAGAAACGCAGTCGTGGCTGGGCACTGTAGATCTTGAGGCAGGCAAGGTAGTGAGTGATAACGGAAGGAATTTCATGGCTGCCATCTCCCTTTCCCAACTGAAACACATTCCTTGCCTGGCTCACACCTTAAACCTGGTGGTGCAGTGCTTCCTGAAAAGTTATCCGGGGTTATCCGACCTGCTCCTCAAAGTGCGTGGACTTTGCGCACATATCCGCCGTTCGCCTGTACACTCCAGCCGTATGCAGACCTATCAGCGTTCTTTGAACCTTCCCCAGCATCGCCTAATCATAGACGTTGCAACAAGGTGGAACTCAACACTGCACATGCTTCAGAGACTGTGCGAACAGAGGCGGGCTGTTATGTTTTTGTGGGAGGATACACATACACGGGCAGGCAGTAGGATGGCAGACATGGAGTTGTCAGGTGTGCAGTGGTCGAAGATTCAAGACATGTGTCAAGTCCTTCAGTGTTTTGAGGAATGCACACGGCTGGTTAGTGCAGACAACGCCATAATAAGCATGAGCATCCCCCTAATGCGTCTGCTGATGCAAAGTTTGACGCACATAAAGGATCAGGCGTCTGCACCAGAGGAAGAGGAAAGCCTTGATGACAGTCAGCGATTGTCTGGTCAGGGCAGTGTACATGACGAGGTACCGGGCGAAGAGGAGGTGGAGGATGAGGAGGATGATGGGGATGAGTATATTTTTAATGAGGAAGCTTTCCCGGGGGCACGGGAAATTGGTGGCGTGGCAAGGCCGGGTTCTGGTTTTTTGAGGGACACAAGTGACGTAGATTTGCCTGCAACTGCCCCTCAACCAAGCACAACCGCAGATTTGACAACGGGAACTTTGGCCCACATGGCGGATTATGCCTTGCGTATCCTCAAAAGGGACACACGCATTACAAAAATGATGAACGATGACGATTACTGGTTGGCCTGCCTCCTTGATCCTCGCTATAAAGGCAAATTGCAAAATATTATGCCACATGAGAACTTGGAACTAATATTAGCAACAAAACAATCAACTCTTGTTGACCGTTTGCTTCTGGCATTCCCTGCACACAGCGCCCGTGATCGTTCTCACACGAGCTCCAGGGGCCAGCAGACCAGAGGTGTTAGAGGGGCAGAAATCAGAAGTGGCGTTGGCCAGAGGGGTTTTCTGACCAGGTTGTGGAGTGATTTTTCTATGACCGCAGACAGGACAGGTACTGCAGCATCAATTCAAAGTGACAGGAGACAACATTTGTCCAGTATGGTTACAAACTATTTTTCATCCCTTATCGACGTTCTCCCTCAACCGTCATTCCCATTTGATTACTGGGCATCCAAATTAGACACCTGGCCAGAATTGGCAGAATATGCATTGCAGGAGCTTGCTTGCCCGGCAGCTAGTGTCCTATCAGAAAGAGTATTCAGTGCTGCAGGTTCAATACTAACAGAAAAAAGGACTCGTCTGGCTACCCAAAATGTAGATGATCTAACCTTCATTAAAATGAACCACAACTGGATTTCAAAATCTTTTGCCCGACCCTGCCCGGCTGACACCTAGCTTTCCTATGAAAAGGTCTTGCCTGTGGACTATTCTGAATGACTTTTCCAATCTCGTAATTTTCTTCACCTGATTGTCCAGCATACGACATGTTTCCACCTCACGAAATGGCCAAACTCCCCACACGGGGCCGTGCTATCGCCACTTTGCGCTTGGACCCTTGAGAGTGCTGTTTGTCTGAAGAGGTGGGTGTGGCCGCTTTTGGTCGACGGCACTGCCACTGGGTCCCTCATAGTACAATAAAGTGTCTCTGGCGGTGGTGGTGCGCACCCAACGTCAGACACACCGTTGTAATATGAGGGGCCCTGTGCCTGTACCGCCGGCCACAAGACAGTTCCCCCCCCCAGCTCAAACAGTGCTCTACCACTAGCAAAATTATCTCTCACAGCTTCACCAATGTGTAGTCTAGGCGCTGACATCCTTCAATGCCTGGCACTGACAATACCATTGTTTTGACATTTTTGTTATGTTAGGCCTTCGAAGCCTGTCTGCGGTCCCTTCTTTCTACAACTACTACACTGACCAGGCCACTGCTGGCCGTGTTACCCTGGAACCAATTTAAAAGTGCCTACAGTCAGCCCAATTTTGTTATGTTAGGCCTTCGAAGACTGTCTGCCGTCACTCCTTCCACTAGACTTCCACTGACCAGACCACTGCTGCCCGTGTACCCCTGGAACCAATTTAAAAGTGCCTACAGCCAGCCCAAGTTTGTTATGTTAGGCCTTGGAAGCCTGTCTGCGGTCACTCCTTCCACTAGACTTCCACTGACCAGACCACTGCTGCCCATGTACCCCTGGAACCAATTTAAAAGTGCCTACAGCCAGCCCAAGTTTGTTATGTTAGGCCTTGGAAGCCTGTCTGCGGTCACTCCTTCCACTAGACTTCCACTGACCAGACCACTGCTGCCCGTGTACCCCTGGAACCAATTTAAAAGTGCCTACAGCCAGCCCAAGTTTGTTATGTTAGGCCTTCGAAGCCTGTCTGCGTCCCGTTCTTTCAACTACAACTACACTGACCAGGCCACTGATGGCCGTGTTCCCCTGGAACCAATTTTAACTTGCCTACAGCCAGCCCTTTTTTATTATGTTAGGCCTTCGAAGCCTGTCTGCGTCCCGTTCTTTCAACTACAACTACACTGACCAGGCCACTGATGGCCGTGTTCCCCTGGAACCAATTTTAACTTGCCTACAGCCAGCCCAATGTTAGGCCTTTGATGCCTGTCTGCCGTCACTCCTTCCACTAGGCCTCCACTGACCTGTCTATTGCTGCCCGTGTACCCCTTGAACCAACATCATTAAATATAAAAAAAATTAATTTGATTATAAAAAATAAGATCGTGTTGAGATCTCAAATGCAGACATTTTAACAATCAAAACAAACACACAACAAATATCTGGAACTGTACTACAAAGGTCCAACAGCTACAATTTCTTTCTCCTGCAAGAAGTTAACTGAAAGTTTTTTGGAGTTGTTAACACAGATATGGCATCCACCGAGTGTTGTCCTGTCGCGTCTCCTTTAAATTATTTCCAATAAGATGTTAAACTATTAATTTAATAAAATCAATAATTAAAAAAATAATTGAGTAAGTCAAAAGCACATTGCAAATAAACATTAATTACAAATCAAGAAGCATGGCGCGTCCGAGGGTGAGTAGATACCGAATAAGAATATAATCACCCTCGGACGCGCAATGCTTATTTAAAACAGCCTTCCTTCCTAAGAATCAGCCCTTCCGTGGTGTAGAGAGAGGTTGTGTTACACTCCAAGGTGTTCCCCAGGTTGCCTTTCCTGAGCTTCGATCTTCCGGCTCTCGTTTATTAGCTGTTGGAAACTACGCTGCATTAGGCCTACTAATTGTGTATGGGTGAAACAGTGGCGCATCTGCGGTCCCTCCTTCCACTAGGCCTCCACTGACCTGTCTACTGCGGCCCGTGTACCCCTTGAACCAACCTAATAAAATATTTAAAAAATTAATTTGATTATAAAAAATAAGATCGTGTTGAGATCTCAAATGCAGACATTTTAACAATCAAAACAAACACACAACAAATATCTGGAACTGTACTACAAAGGTCCAACAGCTACAATTTCTTTCTCCTGCAAGAAGTTAACTGAAAGTTTTTTGGAGTTGTTAACACAGATATGGCATCCACCGAGTGTTGTCCTGTCGCGTCTCCTTTAAATTATTTCCAATAAGATGTTAAACTATTAATTTAATAAAATCAATAATTAAAAAAATAATTGAGTAAGTCAAAAGCACATTGCAAATAAACATTAATTACAAATCAAGAAGCATGGCGCGTCCGAGGGTGAGTAGATACCGAATAAGAATATAATCACCCTCGGACGCGCAATGCTTATTTACAACAGCCTTCCTTCCTAAGAATCAGCCCTTTCGTGGTGTAGAGAGAGGTTGTGTTACACTCCAAGGTGTTCCCCGGGTTGCCTTTCATGAGCTTCGATCTTCCGGCTCTCGTTTAGTAGTTGGTGGAAACTACGCTGCATTAGGCCTACAAATTTGGTATGGGGTGTAGAGACAGGTTGTGTTACACTCCAAGGTTTTCACCAGGTTGCCTTTCCTGAGCTTCGATCTTCATGCTCTCGTTTAGTAGTTGTAGAAAAGTACGCTGCATTAGGCCTACAAAATGGGTATGGGGTGGAGAGAGATGGTGTGTTACACTCCAAGGTGTTCCCCAGGTTGCCTTTCCTGAGCTTCGATCTTCATGCTCTCGTTTAGTAGGTGTCGGAAAGTAGGCTGCATTAGGCCTAAAAAATGGGGAATGGGGTGGAGAGAGATGGTGTGTTACACTCCAAGGTGTTCCCCAGGTTTCCTTGCCATTGCTTCGGTCTTCCGACTCTCGTTTAGTAGTTGTAGAAAAGTACACTGCATTAGGCCTAAAAAATGGGTATGGGGTGGAGAGAGATGGTGTGTTACACTCCAAGGTGTTCCCCAGGTTGCCTTTCCTGAGCTTCGATCTTCATGCTCTCGTTTAGTAGGTGTCGGAAAGTAGGCTGCATTAGGCCTACAAATTGGGTATGGGGTGGAGAGAGATGGTGTGTTACACTCCAAGGTGTTCCCCAGGTTGCCTTTCCTGAGCTTCGATCTTCATGCTCTCGTTTAGTAGGTGTCGGAAAGTAGGCTGCATTAGGCCTACAAATTGGGTATGGGGTGGAGAGAGATGGTGTGTTACACTCCAAGGTGTTCCCCAGGTTTCCTTGCCATTGCTTCGGTCTTCCGACTCTCGTTTAGTAGTTGTAGAAAAGTACACAGCATTAGGCCTACAAAATGGGTATGGGGTGGAGAGAGATGGTGTGTTACACTCCAAGGTGTTCCCCAGGTTGCCTTTCCTGAGCTTCGATCTTCATGCTCTCGTTTAGTAGGTGTCGGAAAGTAGGCTGCATTAGGCCTAAAAAATGGGGAATGGGGTGGAGAGAGATGGTGTGTTACACTCCAAGGTGTTCCCCAGGTTTCCTTGCCATTGCTTCGGTCTTCCGACTCTCGTTTAGTAGTTGTAGAAAAGTACACTGCATTAGGCCTAAAAAATGGGTATGGGGTGGAGAGAGATGGTGTGTTACACTCCAAGGTGTTCCCCAGGTTGCCTTTCCTGAACTTCGATCTTCATGCTCTCGTTTAGTAGGTGTCGGAAAGTAGGCTGCATTAGGCCTACAAATTGGGTATGGGGTGGAGAGAGATGGTGTGTTACACTCCAAGGTGTTCCCCAGGTTTCCTTGCCATTGCTTCAGTCTTCCGACTCTCGTTTAGTAGTTGTAGAAAAGTACACAGCATTAGGCCTACAAAATGGGTATGGGGTGGAGAGAGATGGTGTGTTACACTCCAAGGTGTTCCCCAGGTTGCCTTTCCTGAGCTTCTATCTTCAGGCTCTCATTAAATTGTGGTTAAATGGAACAACTGCATTTGGCGTACTAGTTGGTTTGGGGCCTACTATCGGTGTCTGCCACTCCTTGCTGTTCTCCTGGTTTCCTGTCCTGAAATTCCATTTTCAGCCTCTCGTTAAGTAGTTGTTAATGTTAGACTGCATTTGGCCTACTAGTTGGGTTGGGGCCTACTATCGGTGTCTGCCACTCCTTGCTGTTCTCCTCCACTGAACAAAGCTGTGCCGCCTGTTTACTACGGTTGCCAATTTTGAACTGCATTTCGACTACTTACTGATTTGGCCCTACTCTCTGTGTCAGCCTCTCATTCCAGTTGTCCTCCACTGCAATGCCCCCTGGTTATTCCTGTGTTACCAATTTTGAACTGCATTTAGCCCACTTTCTTCTTTGGGCCTATATCTGTGTTTCCACTTCATCGTGCCCATTGCCCAGCCAGTGATAGATGAGTCTGCTGGTACATTGACCCATAACGCAACATTCCCCGTGCACGCTACACAACAACATTGTGACCCTGCTGAAAGTCAGGTTGCTCTTCCCGCATACCATACCACCTTACACGGGGACAAAGAGGAAGGTGCAGATGAAAGTGCAGGTTCCTTCATCAGGTGGGGGGAGGAATACTAGTTGGCGACGTCACTGGCACAGGGCCTCTCATAGTACGCAAAAGTGTTGCTGCCGGTGGGAGGCGCCCCCGCCGTGCAAACACACCTCTGTACTTTGAGGGGCCCTGTGCCAGTGCCAATGCCAACGAGTGGGCCCCCCCTGCTTGCTCAGGTTCACAGCACTTGCAAAGTTGAAATACTTACCTCTCCCTGCTCCACTGCCGTGACGTGGTCCAGATTTCCTGGGCCCACTAATTACTTGAACCAGCCCTACCCCCCACAACTTTAGCCAAATGACCCCCAATTTCAAATGCCTTCCAATTATTATAAGGTAAATTACGCTTGACAAGCTTCATTAAGAAGAATGGATGGTTTTGACATTAAAATGGGTACTCTAGGTGTTTTCCTGGCCCCCACTCACTGCCGACTATGCTGCCCCATTGACTTGCATTGGGTTTCGTGTTTCGGTCGATCCCGACTTTACGTCATAATCGGCCGATTTCACTCGACCCGACTTTGGACATAGTCGGGTTTCGCAAAACCCGGCTCGACTCTAAAAAGGTCAAGGTCGCTCAACTCTAGCGGTGATGGCCTAAGGACAGGGAGGAAGAGGATGAGGATGAGGAGAAGGAGGACAGCATGCTCAGCCATCTTGTTGGTGAGGACATGGAAGTCTTGCCTGTTAGCAGTCTGGCGTGCATGGCTGACTTTATGTTGCGCTGCATTTTACGTGACCCTCGCATTATAAAAATTTTGGGTGACACTCATTACTGGTTGGTGGCACTTCTCGACCCACGCTACAAGGAGAACTTTCAATCTCTTCTGCCAGAGGCAGAGAGGTGTACTAAAATGTTAGAAAAAAACAGAAGCATTCAGCTCACCCATGAAAGTCCAAAAAGCTGTGGTTATAGCATCCGAGCAAGGGAAGAGACGTCTCCGCTGTGACGTGGATGAAGCACCAAACAAAGCAAGATTTCCATCTCCAGGACGTCAATATAAAAATATTGTATCTTTATTCCATAATTTAAAATAGCAAAGGCTGACAAAAAAACGGAGAAAAGATCACACGGCAGTCAGGTCACGGCACAGTGCCGTGTGATCTTTTCTCCGTTTTTTTGTCAGCCTTTGCTATTTTAAATTATGGAATAAAGATACAATATTTTTATATTTATGTTCTGGAGCTGGAAATCTTGCTTTGTTTGGTACTAAAATGTTGCAGTACCAGAGGGCCCTTGTAGTGAAATTACTTAAAAAATTCTCATGTGAGAACGCTGGCAGCAGACATCAGAGTTTGCCGTACAACCAAGGAGTGCAAACGAGAGAGAGAAGTACAATCCAGCTCAGGCAGGGGAACAATGGCAAAGTTCTGGGACAGTTTTCTCAGACTCTCCCATCGTGATGGCACAGAGGCAAGGGGTGCTGTCACAAGAAGTGCAATGTTTGGGAAGATGGTGAGGGAGTACCTTGCAGATCGTACAAAAGTCCTTCGTTATTCCTCTGTGCCTTTAAATTATTGGGCATCCAAGCCGCACACGTGGCATGAACTGGCTCTCTATGCTAGGGAGGTCCTGGCCTGCCCTGCTGCTAGCTTTCTGTCAGAGCGAGTTTTTAGTGCCGCTGGTGGAATTATAAAAGATAAGCGCTGAAAATGCTGACAGGCTCACTCTTATAAAAATGAACAAGGGCTGGATTGGGAAAGACTTCTGTACACCACCAAGTGAAAACAGCGAAACATAACCTCAAATACATTCTCTGTTTTGGGGAGGTGTATTCTCATGCACCTCTTCACAACCACACATGGGTATACGTTTCCAGATTTGGTCTGTCTGTTCTTATCCTCCTCCTTATCCTCATCCTCATCATCCAGAACCACTAGATGACCAGGGTGAACGTGCTCTGTACTGTTATAAGCCGGTGAATTTTGGGCAAGGGGGCTGTGATGACACTACTTTATTTATTGAAAAAAGGACCTCCATTGGGGAATTGTTTGTCAGCTCATGCCCTCCATTACAAGTCTCAGAGACCCACACCACTACATTGGGCCTACTTCTTAACTCGGTTTCCTGCAATGTCTCTTCCTTATCTCCGACTACATAACCTGGGTGAACGTGTTCTGTACTGATATAGGCCGGTGAATGTTGGGCAAGAGGGGCTGTGATGGCAATAGAATATTTTTAAAAAAGGTACCCCGATTGGGGAATTGTTTGTCAGCTCATGCTCTCCATTACAAGTCTCGGAGACCCACACCCCTACATTGGGCCTACTTCTTAACTCGGTTTCCTGCAATGTCTCTTCCTTATCTCAGACAACATGACCCGTATGAATGTGTTATGTACTGATATAGGCCGGTGAATGTTGGGCAAGAGGGGATGTGATGGCAATAGTATATTTTTAAAAAAGGTACCCCCACTGGGGAATTGTTTGTCAGCTCATGCACTCCATTACAAGTCTCAGAGACCCACACCCCTACATTGGGCATACTGCTTAACTCGGTTTCCTGCAATGTCTCTTCCTTATCTTCGATGACATAACCTGGGTGAACATGTTCTGTACTGTTATAGGCCACAGAATTTTGGGCAAGGGGGGCTGTGATGGCAATAGAATATTTTTAAAAAAGGTACCCCCCATTGGTGAAACCACATCTTTGTTGGCAAAGACTTCATAACATTTATGTACCTTAAAGAGCTCTCTTGAAAAGCTCCTTTTTGTGTTGCCTGGTTGCTCACATTGGACACAATACACTTCATATAAATTTGATAAAGCAATGCTGTTAGTTTGGCTCAGTAGTTCATTACAAATATTTATTTGTCGACTATATTAGTTTCTCTCCTTGAGAGCCATAACTTTGGCTGCATCAAATGTACAAATGGCTAATATACAAATGGTGATTTGGAATCCAGATTAAAATACTGTATATCAAATGCATTCAGACAATTACATAGCTGCATTTCATGTAAAACATTTGCAGATGTGACAGACAATGCTCATAGTGACACAACCTTGAGAAATGTTTATTTATTCACTTCACAAACAGTTCTAAGCCTCTATATGTTTGCTTTTTGTCATTGTAAAACATTGAGGTTTAATGAAACTCTGCCTGTGGTGGTTTGATCTAAGTCCTTGTGGCTTTTATATTCTAGGAGTTTATGGCCCCTCATCTGATGACTCCATGATATCTCAGTTTCATACAACCTTTTTAAGCTGGCCACTTGAAGGGCTGGGTGAAACTAGAGTTACTACATAGTGTAAGTCACTATACTGTATAAGACCAGAGAAACATGACTAAGACAGATGCCAAAACTGGGGTACCTCTACATGTACAATGTGCTCATACCTGCATAATTGGGGATGCCTATGCAGTGTAGGTAATCTCCCAGGGGTTCTCTGTCTTGGTGTTGCTTCTCTGATATTCCAGATGGATGATGTTTAAAAGCCTTTTTTTGTTGATGTAAGTATACTGTATGTAGTTAATCTTTATATATACGTAATCATTATATGTATTTAATGCTTATATGTACTTATTAACCTTTGCATGTTAAGTACATATACAAAAGTGTACGCACTCATACTGTTCAATCATACTATTCCTTGAATTTTGTACTTTGCAATAAAATTGCATTGTATTCAAAGTATTAGCCTTCTTTAAAGCCGTATCTGAACCTTAGTGTTAAAAACATGGCAAATAAAATTGCCAAATTCTCCTGTAAATAATTCTGCAAAGAGGGAACCATCATACCATTAAAAAATACAAGTGGATTTTCATGGGTCCATCCAGTACGTGGGTGCAAAGGCATAATGGGGCGCATATGGCTATGCAGCAGGGCTGGCCTTGCTGCCAGTGTGTAAAACAAAGGAGTACAAGAGTACAAAATTTATATTGTGAAGTGGATTTTCATGGGCTCATCCAGTATGTGGGTTCCAAGTCATAATGGGGTGCATATGACTATGCAGTAGGGCTGGCCTTGCTGCCAATGTGTAAAACAAGGGAGTACGGGAGTACAAAATGAATATTGTGAAGTGAATTTGCATGGGCCCATCCAGTATGTGGGTTCAAAGGCTTATTGGGGTGCATATGACTGACTATGCAGCAGGTCTGTCCTTGCTGCCAATGTGTAAAACAAAGGAGTACGGGAGTACAAAATGCATATTGTGAAGTGGATTTTCATGGGCCCATCCACTATGTGGGTTCCAAGGCGTAATGAGGTGCATATCACTGACTAAGCAGCAGGGCTGGCCTTGCTTCCAATGTGTAAAACAAAGGAGTATGGGAGTACAAAATGCATATTGTGAAGTGGATTTTCATGGGTCCATCCAGTATGTGGGTTCCAGGGCATAATGAGGTGCATATGACTATGCAGCAGGGCTGGCCTTGCTGCCAGTGTGTAAAACAAAGGAATACGGGAGTATAAAATGAATATTGTGAAGTGGATTTTCAGGGGCCCAACCAGTAGGTGGGTTCCAAGACGTAATGGGGAGCATATGACTGACTATGCAGCAGGGCTGGTCTTGCTACCAATGTATAAAACAAAGGAGTACGGGAGTACAAAATGAATATTGTGAAGTGAATTTGCATGGGCCCATCCAGTATGTGGGTTCAAAGGCTTATTGGGGCGCATATGAATTGGTAGCAGGGCAGGCCTTGCATTCAATGCAACATTTTTTTTCAGGAGGCCCTCCTGGACATCTTATGAAAAGGTTATTGGGGTGCGTCGTAGTTCTTGGCAGCCCATCCACTCACAGCATAGGCTACAACAGTTTAGGAGACCCACTGTTTAATAATGGCCCTTTAAGAAGATTAATGCCGCCTGATGCACCAGTAAAAATAGGCTCTCTGACTTCATAAATGAAACAAGATGGGTCTGCTTATGTGTCACACAACACATGGCCAGCTAGGGTTGTTAAATGTTACAATGACATTTCCCAGTGAATGCATTTGTAGTGGTTGAAGGCAATGTTAAAATTGAAAAACGCTTAAAAAATGCTGCGTCTGAACTAAGCCCAAATGGGGGAGGAAATTTTCGGTCTGGGGTTAATTATTTGGCCTCACAGGCAAGTCATTAATCTGCAAAGGATGTGCCTTAACATATTTCCCAGCAAAATCCGTTTTGGTTTCGTTTTAGTGTGTTTTTTGTGGCATCGGGAAAAATGGCATTAATCTCGGAAAAAATTGTTTAAAGCTGTGAACTTGGAGTCAGGAATGCTTCCACTGGCGATCCCCATTATGTTCCTGTGTCATTTGAGCAGTGTTTCCATCATTCTCAGACGTTTTTAGACCCTAAAAGGACCCCCAGGGGGGATCACGGTAAAAATACTCGGGTCCCATAGACTTATATTGGGCTTGTTGCTCGGGCCAAGTACCCGAGTATTCCAATCTGCTCGACCCGAGCAACGAGCACCCGAGCATTTTAGTGCTCGCTGGTCACGAGTTGCAATCCTTTGTAGACCATGGCAGCTTTTTGTGATTTTTTTTTATTTCTGCATACACTCATCTGAACTTTTTACATTTCTTTTCCAGGATGGTATTGTGCCTCATTATCAATGACTTTGTGAAGCTTTTATGGTAAAAAAAAAAAATCATGCATCTCAGAATAGTGAACTTGTGACAGGAGGAACAGAAAATTGTTTTTCTTATTAAAATCGAAAAGAAAAAAGCAATTGCAAAATAATCACAAGAGAAATTGTAAAAGTTGTTTTGCTGGTGCTTTACTTGTACCTGCTGCTTGTGAAGGACACTTGAAAACATAACATAAAAGCTGTGATTTGCATTTAAATATCTTGTAGAGTTTGCTATTACCTATAAAATCTATCTCTGCTTGGTGCTGGGGTTGTAGAACTATTAAAAACATCTTCTTCCCGTGAAGGTATTAAAATTGAGGCTTGACCATATGGTTCCTGATAGCTCATGTAATCTCATAACAATGGAGATTAATAATTGTTGGATTGAAGTAGAACTAAAAGTCACAATTACTTTAGATGAAATGAACAATAATTTTTCGATTGATTTCACCAGGCTGGTCATTTTGGTTGAAGGGAAGAAAACAGTCATTCCTGAGTGGCAAATCTTCTGTTATTCACTATAAGGCTGGGGTCACACTACCATAGAATATGGGTGAGAGCTATGCGAGAAAACATCGCATAGCACTCAGCCCAATATTAATCTATGGGGCAGCTCCCATCACTGTATTTTTTCTCACGTGTATTTGACATGCATATTCGCAGCATGCTGCTATTGTACATGTACTGTACATCGTCTGAGACTCGCCAATGAAAGGCTATGGGTCCCAAAAAAACTTTGACACAACACGGGCCATTCGTCTAGCTTACAACAGGTACGCACTAGTGATGAGTGAGTGTACTCGTTGCTCGGGTTTTCCAAAGCACGCTCGGGTGGTCTCCGAGAATTTGTAACTGCTAGGAGATTTAATTTTTGTTGACGCAGCTGCATGATTTATGGCTGCTAGCCAGCCTGAGTACATGTGGGGGTTGCCTGGTTGCTAGGGAACCCCCACATGTATTCAAGCTGTCTATCAGCTGTAAATCATGCAGCTGATAGACATGAAGTGGTCTTCATGGAATAATTGCAGGCAAAAACCCATACCTTTAACATGGAAATAAGACTAGATGACTAGTGAGTCAACTACGTACAAAATCATAGAAACTGAGGTGCAATAATATCACAAACAAGGAATAAATACCGCCGCACCATGACCGAATCACATATTACCACCATATACTGATCAAATAATAGCACATACAAGGAACAAAAACCACCATACCATGACCACACTATGTATTGCCACCACATAGTGACCAAATAATACTACATACCAGGAACAAATACTGCCACAACATGTACAGACCATTACCATCACAGTGACCGAATAATAGCACATACAAGGAACAAATACTGCCACACCATGGCCGGACCACTTATTACCACCACAGTGACCAAATACTACAATACCGATCATTAATAAAAAAAAAACAATATTAATGTCTCCATAAGCCTGGGGTCACACTTGCGAGTGTGATGCGAGAAACTCGCGTGAGTCTCTCGCATCAATATCCGCACTGCCACCGGCACTCAGGACCAGAGTGTGTGGCTGCACAGAAATACATGCAGCCACACACACTGGCGGCAGTGCTGGGTATTGATGCGAGAGACTCGCATGAGTTTCTCGCATCACACTCGTAAGTGTGACCCTGGCCTAAGTGCCATTATACACAGGAGATCTCTACTTCGTATACAGTGATCACCGGTGACATTACATATAGGAGCTCTGTATATAGTGTATAGTGTACAGGTAATACAGTGATCAGCAGTGACATTATACACAGGACCTCTGCATATAGTATACCGTGTATAGTGTCAGTGTACAGGTAATATACAGTGATCACCAGTGACATTATACACAGGAGGTCTGTATATAGTATACATTGTATAGTGTCAGGGTACAGGTAACACAAAGACTCACCTGTGACGTCTCTAGATGAAGCCCTTCATCTTTGCTTTTCATCTTCATCTAGCGCACACCGCCATCACTTCTTCCAGCTAGGATTCATCTCTGCAGAAAATAACAGAGTTATCTAGAGCACAGTCCCCAAATTTTCCCCAATCTCAATACTACACCAGATGAGGAAAAAAAGTGACCATGATGCCCTACACAGTAAGAAGACCTCTCCTCCCCACACTGAAAACAGTATCCTCAAAAACAATATCCTTTAATTCATCCCTACAGTAATAATATCCCACATTCTCTTATCCCACGTGTCCTCCCATTCTACCTCATGTTTCTCCATACTTCCCCCATGTCTATTCATATTGTCCCCGTAGTCACCTATAATAGTATAATGTACCCCATAGTCATATATAGCAATATAATGCAGCCCCATAGTAGTATAATGTACCATATAGTCATATGTAGTATAATGCACACATATAGTAGTATAATGCACCCTATACTACTATAATGCACCCCCATAGTATAATGCAGCCCCTTTTCCTCCCCCCATAGTAGTATAATGCACCCCCATACCGGTATAATATGCCGGCTTTTCAAATAAAAAAGTTTTTCCTTACCTGGCCGAGCTCCAGCAGTGGCCTCCTCTCCAATTCAGATGAGGCGCGCAGCGTCATTCCAGCATATGACAGTTACGTCATATGTCAGCAATGTGCGCGTTGACATCAGCTGCCAGCCTGGGATTGGCTGGCGGCCATTAACTGTTGCCATGCAGGAGGAATCTCCTGCACGGCAACAGTTTTTAACTGATCTTGCGACTGAGGATGCACGATCAGTTACTGAAGCAGCAGGATCCTGCCGCTGCGAGCCCCTCTCTGCTCATGGTCCCCATACACCAGTAAGGGCAGTAATGCCCTGATGGTGGCCCTGGTCAAAATATTAAATGTTTGACTGTAACATAAGGCAGTTTGCCTCCTATGAGCTGCTGATCAGTACAGTAATGAGTATCTGCAGGAAAAATGAATCATGGTGGAGAGTCCTTGCACGTTTGGGGCTGCTTTCGGCAAATGAAGTTGATGATTTGTCAAGATTAAAGACGTCCTCAGTGCTGAGAAATACCAGCAGATATTTATCTATCTATCATGGAATACCATCTGGGAGGCATTTCATTTGTTCCAAATTTATTCTTCAGCAGTACCACAACCCCAAACATACAGCTAATGTAATGAATTACCTTCAGCATAAAGAAGAACAAGGAGCCCTGGAGGTGATGATATGGCCCCACAGAGCCTTTCCAGCGCCCCAGAGTCCTGGTCGTTGCAGTAATGTCGTTCTTCCACCAGGGGGAGCGATGTTACATCTGATGGCACCAAAGGAGTTCACCCTGCCAGGTATCACAGCCACACACACACTTCACACGCCGGCCACCAGGGGGAGCAAAAGGTTCTATCTATTAGGCCACTCCTCACTTTTGGCTAAAACTGGGGGGTTGGTTAGGAAGTGAGGGAGAAGCTGACTGGAGGGAGAAGGAGATAGTCAGTCGGAGTTGGAGCCAGGAGGAGGAGAGGGAGAGAAGCAGCCTGGGCTCTGCCCAGGGAATTCCTGTCAGGCAGACAGAGGAACAGGGAAGAACATCAGCGGCTCAGAAAGAAGAACACGGAGCTGCGCCTGCAACCCATGCGGCAGTCTCCGTAGAAAGGACAAGAAAGGAAGTGTGCCGTAGTGAGTGAGCACAGAAGTCATAGCAGCAGGAGTGAAACAACAGCGGGAGACCAGCCAGAAGCAGGCTGCCTCCATCTGAGCGCAGATCCGGTGGCCAGAACACTGAGGGAGTAATAGACTCTACGCTTTACTTCAGAGACTGGCAGGGCAGTAGATTTCAAGTTGGCTGTCCGACCTAAACACCTAAGCAGACAAGGTGGCAACGCGGAGGAGGGGCGACACTAGGGTCCCTATAAAATAGCCTCAGGTCACCACTGTCATACGGGTTATGTCCTATCCATCTGGGGGACAGAGAGAGAGAAGTAACAAGAGTGAGGACCCTATAGTAGCTAATGCAAGTAGGGACCTACTACGTTACTGTGCGCAATGGGAAGGCTACTGATTTCCACTTGGATAAGGGGACTCTGGAATTGCCATCAGACCGGCCGGACTCTGCCTACCCTGTCATCCGGCACCCTGGACTGTGGATGCTGAAGCCTTCAGTAAAGGTAAAGAGACTGCACCCAGTGTGTCCTCGTTATTCACCGCGCCTTGCACCATCCACCATCACCATCTATACTTCTGGGAAGCCCTGGGGATATACTTCACCTGTGGGAAGGTATACCATCTAGCTGCCATTCCATCACCCCAGCGGACACCTAAGCAGCGTCGGTCACCCTGACCGAATACCATAGGTGGCGTCATGAACACTACCGTTATCTACGAACTTTGCCTTTTATTGGGCGCCCCTCATAGGGCCACGGTCCGGGTCGGGCCACCGTGACATCCCCGCCGAGGGAACTGAAGGACCTGGTACCGAGTACCCCATTGTCCTTACGTGGGGGTGCTGCGAATCGATTTCAACAGCATCCAATCTGTCTGGGATTAGATTAAGAGACAGAAAAATTGATGAAAGCCTACATCCACAGAAGATCTGTGGCTAGATCTTCAAGTTGTCTAGAACAAGCTCCCTGCCTAGTTTTTTTCATAAACTGTGTGGAAGTGTACCTAGAGGATTCAATGCTGTCTTGAATACTCAGGGTGGTCATACCAAATATTGATGTGAAGAGTTTTATGCATTAAAGAGCTCCATCAGTTTATAGTTTTAGTGTAGTTTATCATTTACTTTATGTTTATCTTAGTATGCCATATCATTGAGACTTCTTGTACCGAATTTATAATTTCTGAAAGCTACCAGTTTAACATTGTAGTTAGATTGTTGTTACCCATGTTCTGTGTTTTGGCTCCTGTAATTCTTGGCTCTCCGTTCTAGAAAGGCCGTACTGGGGGCCCACGGCACGTAAAGGGAGGCCGCCATGACGGGGTTACGTGGGACCTGGGGAGCTGGAGCAGTTAGAAGGGATACGGTGGTAAGGGGTTAACTGGGAACTTGAGGGGTGGCTTTAGGGGCATTTTTTGAAAATAAGGGGTGGAACTAGGGGACTGTGGGGAGGGGGCACATAAAAAGGGGCACGCTCCTCACGCAGGCATCCATTTTAGGTGCCTGCGTGACAAGTGAGGAATCTCTGTCACACTTACCAGAATGGACGTTGAAGCGATCCTCCAGCGTCTCCGGATGGCAGCCAGCTCCCAGGGGACAGATTGGCTGAATGCATCCGTTAACAGCCTTCTCCAGGGGACATCGGGAGCACCATCGCAGGCACCGCAGGACGGGCGCCGGCCGCGGAGGACTAGGCCTCCGGCGCGCCTAAGCCCGGACATCATCCCCAGGGCCCGGCGCCGAAATAGGAGCCCCTCTGCGGACCCTCCGGTAAGCAGCGCTGTTCCCTCCACCTCACAGCGCGGCGCCGGGAGGAATCCTCCAGTGCGGCGGGGCCTACAATGGGGGGTGGATCCTTCCTCCCCTCCTTCAGTGTCCGGGCGACGTGGGGCGGCAGGAGCAGGAGCCGGTACGGCGGCCGCCAGCATGCCCGCTGGCGCCGCTCAGCGTGGGAGGCAGCGACAGCCGAGGAGACGGGGGTCAGGTGCGGTGGCCCCTCAGCGCCGAGGATTATGCGGGCGGCAGTCGGCTGGCCCTGGCATCAGCGTGCGGCCTTCTGCAGTGCACAGCTCTGGAGTCTTCAACGCAGCTGCGCCCTCTGCTGGTGGTGGCCTGGATATTGCAAGTTCTGCGCCCTCTGCTGGTGTTGGCCGGGATTTTCCTGCAGCTGCGCCCTCTGCTGGTGATGGCCGGGATTTTCCTGGATCTGCGCCCTCTGCTGGTGATGGCCGGAACTTTCCTGGATCTGCGTCCTCTGCTGGTGGTGGCGGAAATTTTCCGGATTCCGGCAGGCGACATTCCGTCGCTTCGGTACGCAGTGCCGGGGACGTATCCGTGGCAAGGAGCCGCACATCTTCCATCGGGCGGCAGGATGCTGGCTCGGCCTTTTCCCTTTCCGCAGCACCAGGGCAGTCGACGGCATCACCGAGTCGCCAGGACACGGATACGGCCGCCAGGAGTTCGGCGGGCAACATCGCGGATCAAGCCGGTCGGGATGCAGGACACCTTCGGCTGGGAGCTGGATCTTCGGCTGCTGGGCTCACAGCACCCAGGCAGCTAGGTGAGAACATTTTCCCAATCTTTAATTTGCCAGGCATAGTTTCCCCTGAAGCTAGGAATAGTGACATTACTTCGGGAGTTGCTAGCGGGGGTATGGGTTTAATCCTTAGAGGTTTAGGGGAGCTAGCGGGCTTGTGGGGGTCCGGTCTTAGCAGGGGGTCTTTGCCGTCAGCTGCTTGGTTGGGAAATACGGGGTCGTTTGAGGGGTCTAGACAGTTGTCTGACCCTGATGTTACGGGTACATCCAGCAGTGCGGGTCCTGCGGCAGACACGGGGAGCTCATCAAGGGAGAAGGACGGAACAGCACCAGGGCCTGGGTCAGGAATTGATGCACCAGGTGAGGGAGCTTTGCAGGATAAGGAAAAGGAGGATGTACCGCAACTAGACGATGCGGCTAGGGGGGAGGTCTATGTCTGCTTCGAGGGCCCGTTAGGGGCACATTTAAAACAAGAGGTTAGGGAAAAAATCTGGAAAGGGGAGTACATAGAAATATTTTCTCTTTTACCCCTAGAGAGATTTAATTTGGATAGACCTAGAAGGGAGGACTCTAAAAAAGAAGATGAGGAGAAACGGAGATATAGGCTGATTCCCAGATCATTTTCAAATTGGCTGCAAGCTTTCGCTATTATGGCTAGCGTAATCGGGGAGAAGGCCCCGGAAAATTGCTCGGCATTATTTTGTTACTTAGATGCCATAGGGGAGGCTTACAGGACCTATGGGGGACAGGGTTGGTTACGCTATGACGAACAGTTTCGTCAGCGTAAGGCTTTTAGGCCAAGTATCAGGTGGGATCACAAGGACATAGCATTGTGGATGAGAGTTATGGTCCCGTCCCGTTTAGGTCAGACTAGCCAGCCTTTTCACGGGGGCGCCGGGAGTTCAGGGCAGTCAGGACACTCGGCGGCTTTGCAGAAGGGACTGTGTTTCGCCTTCAATGATGGCATATGCAGATTCGGGAGCAAGTGTAAATATAGGCACGAGTGTTCAACCTGCGGGGGGGTGCATAGCGCTTCAAAATGTTTCAGGGGTAACAGGCAAAAAGTTGGAGATTCAGCTGACAAAAGGGGTGACTCCGGTGCAGTGGGTCGTGATGGAGGCCTTTCTAAGTAGATACCCTGATAGGTCAGCTGCAGTTTTATTGCGCGACGGTTTTAAGGAGGGTTTCAAAATCCCTTATGTTGAGCAGGATGTTAGTTTAAAAAGAAAAAATTTGAAATCGGCGTTACAATTCCCGGAGGTCGTGTCGGAGAAGTTGAATAAGGAAGTTGCTCTGGGAAGAATGGCAGGCCCGTTTGTCGCCCCTCCGATTGCAAATCTGAGGGTGTCACCTCTTGGCGTGGTCCCTAAGAAAGAACCTAATAAATTTAGGTTAATCCATCACCTGTCATTTCCGAAGGGATCTTCGGTTAATGATGGTATTGATCCCGAGTTGAGTTCGGTGTCGTACTTATCATTCGATTCAGCGATGGAGTGGGTTAGAGCATGTGGAAAGGGGGCTAAGCTGGCTAAGACCGACATCGAAGCGGCCTTTCGTTTGTTGCCAGTTCATCCTGACAGTTTGCATTTATTGGGTTGTTTTTGGGATGGCGGCTTCTTTGTTGATCGTTGTCTTCCCATGGGTTGCTCGATTTCATGTGCTTACTTTGAGGCCTTCAGCACGTTCCTAGAATGGGTGGTGAAAGATGTGTCTGGGATACGCTCATGTTCGCACTATCTGGATGACTTTCTGTTTATAGGGCCAGCGGAATCAGCAGATTGTTCGATTTTGTTGCATACAATGGAGAGTGTGACAAAAAACTTCGGGGTGCCTTTGGCGGAGGATAAAACAGTTGGTCCGGTGACAGTGTTGAGCTTCCTAGGCATTGAAATCGACACGGTAGCAATGGAATGTAGGCTACCTGCAGACAAGGTTACCGCGTTGCGCCAAGATGTGGTTAATACGATTGGTTTGAAGAAGATAAATTTGCGCAGTTTGCAATCGTTGTTAGGGAAACTGAACTTTGCATGTAGGATCATGCCGATGGGTCGAGCGTTCTGCCGCCGCCTATCCTTGGCAACAGTAGGGGTAAAGTCCCCTTTGCATTTCATCAGGATAAAGAAAGAGTTTCGGGACGATTTGAAGATGTGGGCGGATTTTCTGGACGAGTACAATGGCAGATCTCTGTGGATTCAGCCGGTGGCAGATGCTACCTCCTTGGGCATTTTGGTGCATGTCGTTGAAATGAGTGGCTTTGGTCTTTTCTTTCATGGTAGCTGGTCAGCAGCGGCTTGGCCGGAAGAATGGAAGGAGGAGGGGTTAACAAACAACCGGCTACTGTTGCATTTGTTCCCCAGGGTAGTTGCGTTGGCCCTGTGGGGTGACAAATTGAGGAATTTGAAGATTTCTTTTCATTGTGAGCATGTTGGAACGGTGACGGCGGTAAACTCGTTGTCAGCGGCTACGCCTGCAGTAGTGAAGGTCTTGCAGCACTTGGTTTTCCTGGGTCTTAAGTTTAACTTATGGATTGTATCTGAAGTTAGCTTGTCAGCGCCTGATCCAATAGTTGTTGCTCTTTCTCAATTTCAGTGGCAGCTTTTCTGGGATTTGGCACCACAGGCGGAGAGCGCGGGCCGGGATTGTCCAGTGGAGTTGTGGAACCTGCCGCGAGGGCCGTAACAGAGTTATTTACCAAATCGCTCGCGGATTCATCTTGGTCTCATTATAATCAGGCTTGGAGCTTGTGGGAATCCTGGATGTCAAGTATGGACCAGGATATGGAGGAGGAGTATGGTTTGTTGTTGTTCTTAGGTCATCATTGGGAGGCAGGTTGGTCTGTGACACGTTTGAATAAGTTTCTGGCGGGGCTAGCCTTCAACCTTAAATGGAGGGGGGGTAAGGATATAACGAAATCCTTCTTGGTTCGGCAAGTTGTTCGGGGTTGGAAGAAAGGCTGGAAGGCTTCGGACGGTCGCCGACCCGTATCTGATGAGGTGCTCTCAGCCATTGAGCGGAAGTTGCAAGAGGTGTGTTTTTCCGAATGGGAAGTGGTTCTGTTCTGTGCAGCCTTTTCTTTGGCCTTCTTTGGGGCATTTCGGTTAGGTGAGTTGGTTAGCCCGTCCGTTAGTAAAAAAGGTATTTTGTTAAGAGAAAACGTGGATGTCGAAGGGAATAAGGTGGTAGTGTTTATTAAGGCTTCCAAAACGGACGTGTATGGGAAAGGGTGCAAAGTGGTGTTGTTCAATGTTGAAGGATCCCCGGTGTGCCCGGTGGCATCCGTGAAGAAGTACATGGCAAAGGGCGGGGTGTTAGACGAGCCATTCTTGGTGCACGAAAATGGGTCTTTCTTGTCCCGTTTTCAGTTTATTTCTGTTTTTAGGAAATGTTTGGCGGCAGCGGGCTTACCTGCAACACAATATAGTGGTCACTCCTTCAGGATCGGGGCAGCGACTGAGGCCGCTAGGTGGGGCCTTGGTGAGGATGTGGTTCGGAGAATTGGGAGGTGGGAATCTTCAAGATTCCAGTCGTATGTTCGCCCAAACCTATTGTGAGTTAGAAGCTGTGTTAAGTTAATTGTTTGTTGCCTTTCTTTCTGTGTTGCAGGGCCTGATCCGATGCTCGTCTGGATCATGGGGCATTCGTATGTTGTATGGGCTGCGTTGCGTGCTGCGGTTCGTCCGGACGGTCGTCAGTTGGGTCTTTCTCGAGAGACAGTGACTTTACGATGGATCGGTAAAAGGGGGATGGTGTGGAAGGAATGGTTACCTGAATTTCATCGTTTTGTTAGACTGGATAGAGTGCCGGAGATCGTGGTGATACATTTAGGGGGGAATGATTTGGCTAAACGGTCTTGTAGGGAGCTGATTAAGGATATCAAATTCGATATCCTGAGGTTCTGGGTCATGTTTCCAAAAGTGTTGTTGGTGTGGTCCGACATCATTCCCCGTAAAAGATGGAGAGGTGCTAGATCACACGAGGGGGTGAACAGGGCCCGGATTAAAATAAACAGGGCCATATCTCGGTTTATGGTGAGGAATGGCGCGTTGGCCGTGAGACATGTGGACTTGGAATCGGGTCAAGGAGCTTACTGGAGAGCTGATGGCGTGCACCTGAACGCGGTGGGTAATGATATGTGGTGTTTGGCTATCCGTAGTGGCATTGAATTAAGCTTGAAGGTGTGGAGGGACATCAATGGCTAAGGTGTCAGGCCATTCGTGTTCGTGGCGGGGGTGGAGGTCCTCGAAGTCGGTGGAAATGGTAAATCGTGGTTCAATGGGGTGGGGATCTTGAGAGGTCCTGGACACCCCATGAGAGAATTTAACAAGGCGCGGTACGGTTATTCCGCGTGAGGTGGATTTATGGACCCCTGGCATGGGGGTGGGTTCGGTGGACCAGGATTGGTTGTTATCTATCCCTGAGCTGGTGCTTTACGGCTGGGGGTAAGACTCATCCTGGGCTGAACATTGTGGAGTTTTTGGGATACTGAGTTTTTTATAACTTTGGGGCTTCGAGGACCGCCCCTCCTATTCTGGGTTGTCATAAAAGTTCTGTTATCTTTTATTTAATAAAATGGCTGCTGTGGCCAATTAAATCCAACATATGTCTCCGTCTGCTGTTTTGAGTACGTTAGAAGTTTATTCTTTAGATTGTTAAGAGATCTGTTTAAGGGGGTTGGGGTAATTTTTTCCAGGTCACGGAACTCACGTATACCCTATGTCAAGTAAGGCCGTACTGGGGGCCCACGGCACGTAAAGGGAGGCCGCCATGACGGGGTTACGTGGAACCTGGGGAGCTGGAGCAGTTAGAAGGGATACGGTGGTAAGGGGTTAACTGGGAACTTGAGGGGTGGCTTTAGGGGCATTTTTTGAAAATAAGGGGTGGAACTAGGGGACTGTGGGGAGGGGGCACATAAAAAGGGGCACGCTCCTCACGCAGGCATCCATTTTAGGTGCCTGCGTGACAAGTGAGGAATCTCCCGCCCACACTCCCTTTTTTGGTTAGGGTAATGGGGGGGGTGAAGTCGGCATATGTGGGCTTTTGGAGTATTGTTTTAAGAGGCGTCTAAATGTATTTATTTTGTTATGTGAATGCTGTCAGGGTATTGTCACGGCAGTTGGCGGGGGTGGAGGTCCTCGAAGTCGGTGGAAATGGTAAATCGTGGTTCAATGGGGTGGGGATCTTGAGAGGTCCTGGACACCCCATGAGAGAATTTAACAAGGCGCGGTACGGTTATTCCGCGTGAGGTGGATTTATGGACCCCTGGCATGGGGGTGGGTTCGGTGGACCAGGATTGGTTGTTATCTATCCCTGAGCTGGTGCTTTACGGCTGGGGGTAAGACTCATCCTGGGCTGAACATTGTGGAGTTTTTGGGATACTGAGTTTTTTATAACTTTGGGGCTTCGAGGACCGCCCCTCCTATTCTGGGTTGTCATAAAAGTTCTGTTATCTTTTATTTAATAAAATGGCTGCTGTGGCCAATTAAATCCAACATATGTCTCCGTCTGCTGTTTTGAGTACGTTAGAAGTTTATTCTTTAGATTGTTAAGAGATCTGTTTAAGGGGGTTGGGGTAATTTTTTCCAGGTCACGGAACTCACGTATACCCTATGTCATGCCTATGCTAACTTTTAGTTATGTCTTTGGCATCATGCTCAATACGTTTGTGCTACAGTTTGGTGGGGATATAATCTCTAAATCTCCATAATCTGCTGCATTCCATGAATTTCTTTGTATGTTACCCATTGAAACTGATGGGCATTCCTTGTTTTCAATGAACATTGATGGTCCCTAATAGCTGGCTCTTTGCTGCCGCTAATAGATGGGGTCCTAAAGGGGTAACAGTCTGGAACCCCGTCAATTCAGTCATACTAACTTATAGTATATGTATAGAATCTGGCCCTGAATGGAGTGGATTTCAATAGAAAAGTAGCCATTTGGAGTTTTATTGGCCATAGAGGGAGAACTCCTTTCTATTGTTACTATCTATAGTGTACGACTATTCATAATGTCAGATGAGAAGAGAGTCCTAAGAGGAGTGGGCAGGAAATTAGACATGAAGTGCAGTAAGGACAATATATTGACATTTCCTGCTTGACAATATCAATGAAGCCCAGAAGATCTTGATGGTAAAACTCCATTCTCAGTCGTAGAGGACTGAATGCTTATTGAAGAACTCTTCACTTCAATGTATACACAAGTGGAGAGATGTATGTACGCTGTCATCCATATAACTGGCAGCTGTTAATTAATAATAATTAAAGATCAAAAGCTGCCATTAAAATGTTCTTTTCTACCTCTATCAGGGGTATGGCACAGGTGACTTATTCAAAACGTGGTTTCTCCCATAATGAATATTTATAATGTTATTGGTTACTGGCATAATTATACATCTTCAGGTACATAACTGAGGAGCATGACATTACTGACATCTCAGAATTTTATCTTGGGAGCAAGGAGCTCCCTAGCAAAAATTTAGAATGGGTTCCGGCATACATGAGAGTTTAATGATTATTTGTATCTTATTCTTCTTCTTATCTCGCTAATGCACAGAGGTAATGCATACAGTGATATCACAGTACACTTATATATCACAGCACAGGGATAATGCAAACAATAATCTCGCAGCGCAATGATCAAACTCATATTAATTTTACTGTACAAGAACAATGCACACAGTGATATCACAGTACAAGGATAATGTTCACAGTAATGTTACAGCAAGTGGGCTTTGCACACAATAATGTTGCCATATTTGGAAAAATATGTCACAGTACAGAGAAAATGTACAAATATTCAAACAGTGATGTCACAGTACAGAGAAAATGTACAAATATTCAAACAGTGATGTCACAGTACAGGGATAATGTACACATATTCAAACAGTGATGTCACAGTACAGGGATAATGTACAAATATTCAAACAGTGATGTCACAGTACAGGGATAATGTACACATATTCAAACAGTGATGTCACAGTACAGGGATAATGTACAAATATTCAAACAGTGATGTCACAGTACAGGGATAATATACACATATTCAAACAGTGATGTCACAGTACAGGGATAATGTACACATATTGAAACAGTGATGTCACAGTACAGGGATAATGTACAAATATTCAAACAGTGATGTCACAGTACAGGGATAATGTACAAATATTCAAACAGTGATGTCACAGTACAGGGATAATGTACAAATATTCAAACAGTGATGTCACAGTACAGGGATAATATACACATATTCAAACAGTGATGTCACAGTACAGGGATAATGTACACATATTGAAACAGTGATGTCACAGTACAGGGATAATGTACAAATATTCAAACAGTGATGTCACAGTACAGGGATAATCTGCACATATTCAAACAGTGATGTCACAGTACAGGGATAATGTACACATATTCAAACAGTGATTTAACAGTACAGGGATAATGTACAAATATTCAAACAGTGATGTCACAGTACAGGGATAATGTACACATATTCAAACAGTGATGTCACAGTACAGGGATAATGTACACATATTCAAACAGTGATGTCACAGTACAGGGATAATGTACACATATTCAAACAGTGATGTCAGAGTACAGGGATAATGTACACATATTCAAACAGTGATTTCACAGTACAGGGATAATGTACACATATTCAAACAGTGATGTCACAGTACAGGGATAATGTACACATATTCAAACAGTGATTTCACAGTACAGGGATAATGTACACATATTCAAACAGTGATGTCACAGTATAGGGATAATCTGCACATATTCAAACAGTGATGTCACAGTACAGGGATAATGTACACATATTCAAACAGTGATGTCACAGTACAGGGATAATGTACACATATTCAAACAGTGATTTCACAGTATAGGGATAATCTGCACATATTCAAACAGTGATGTCACAGTACAGGGATAATGTACACATATTCAAACAGTGATGTCACAGTACAGGGATAATGTACACATATTCAAACAGTGATTTCACAGTATAGGGATAATCTGCACATATTCAAACAGTGATGTCACAGTACAGGGATAATGTACACATATTCAAACAGTGATGTCACAGTATAGGGATAATCTGCACATATTCAAACAGTGATGTCACAGTACAGGGATAATGTACACATATTCAAACAGTGATGTCACAGTACAGGGATAATGTACACATATTCAAACAGTGATATCACAGTACAGGGATAATATACACATATTCAAACAGTGATGTCACAGTACAGGGATAATGTACACATATTCAAACAGTGATGTCACAGTATAGGGATAATCTGCACATATTCAAACAGTGATGTCACAGTACAGGGATAATGTACACATATTCAAACAGTGATGTCACAGTACAGGGATAATGTACACATATTCAAACAGTGATATCACAGTACAGGGATAATATACACATATTCAAACAGTGATGTCACAGTACAGGGATAATGTACACATATTCAAACAGTGATATCACAGTACAGGGATAATATACACATATTCAAACAGTGATGTCACAGTACAGGGATAATGTACACATATTCAAACAGTGATATCACAGTACAGGGATAATATACACATATTCAAACAGTGATGTCACAGTACAGGGATAATGTACACATATTCAAACAGTGATATCACAGTACAGGGATAATATACACATATTCAAACAGTGATGTCACAGTACAGGGATAATGTACACATATTCAAACAGTGATGTCACAGTACAGGGATAATGTACACATATTCAAACAGTGATGTCACAGTACAGGGATAATGTACACATATTCAAACAGTGATGTCACAGTACAGGGATAATGTACACATATTCAAACAGTGATGTCACAGTACAGGGATAATATACACATATTTAAACAGTGATTTCACAGTACAGGGATAATGTACACATATTCAAACAGTGATTTCACAGTACAGGGATAATGTACACATATTCAAACAGTGATGTCACAGTACAGGGATAATGTACACATATTCAAACAGTGATGTCACAGTATAGGGATAATCTGCACATATTCAAACAGTGATGTCACAGTACAGGGATAATGTACACATATTCAAACAGTGATGTCACAGTATAGGGATAATCTGCACATATTCAAACAGTGATGTCACAGTACAGGGATAATGTACACATATTCAAACAGTGATGTCACAGTACAGGGATAATGTACACATATTCAAACAGTGATTTCACAGTACAGAGAAAATGTACAAATATTCAAACAGTGATTTCACAGTACAGGGATAATGTACACATATTCAAACAGTGATGTCACAGTACAGGGATCATATACACATATTCAAACAGTGATGTCACAGTACAGGGATAATATACACATATTCAAACAGTGATGTCACAGTACAGGGATAATGTACACATATTCAAACAGTGATGTCACAGTACAGGGATAATGTACACATATTCAAACAGTGATGTCACAGTACAGGGATAATGTACACAAATTCAAACAGTGATGTCAGAGTACAGGGATAATATACACATATTCAAACAGTGATTTCACAGTACAGGGATAATGTACACATATTCAAACAGTGATGTCACAGTATAGGGATAATCTGCACATATTCAAACAGTGATGTCACAGTACAGGGATAATGTACACATATTCAAAAAGTGATGTCACAGTATAGGGATAATCTGCACATATTCAAACAGTGATGTCACAGTACAGGGATAATGTACACATATTCAAACAGTGATGTCACAGTACAGGGATAATGTACACATATTCAAACAGTGATTTCACAGTACAGGGATAATGTACACATATTCAAACAGTGATGTCACAGTACAGGGATAATGTACACATATTCAAACAGTGATGTCACAGTATAGGGATAATCTGCACATATTCAAACAGTGATGTCACAGTACAGGGATAATGTACACATATTCAAACAGTGATGTCACAGTATAGGGATAATCTGCACATATTCAAACAGTGATGTCACAGTACAGGGATAATGTACACATATTCAAACAGTGATGTCACAGTACAGGGATAATGTACACATATTCAAACAGTGATATCACAGTACAGGGATAATATACACATATTCAAACAGTGATGTCACAGTACAGGGATAATGTACACATATTCAAATAGTGATGTCACAGTACAGGGATAATGTACACATATTCAAACAGTGATGTCACAGTACAGGGATAGTATACACATATTCAAACAGTGATGACACAGTACAGGGATAATGTACACATATTCAAACAGTGATGTCACAGTACAGGGATAATGTACACATATTCAAACAGTGATGTCACAGTACAGGGATAATGTACACATATTCAAACAGTGATGTCACAGTACAGGGATAATGTACACATATTCAAATAGTGATGTCACAGTACAGGGATAATGTACACATATTCAAATAGTGATGTCACAGTACAGGGATAATGTACACATATTCAAACAGTGATGTCACAGTACAGAGATAATATACACATATTCAAACAGTGATGACACAGTACAGGGATAATGTACACATATTCAAACAGTGATGTCACAGTACAGGGATAATATACACATATTCAAACAGTGATGTCACAGTACAGAGATAATATACACATATTCAAACAGTGATGTCACAGTACAGGGATAATGTACACATATTCAAACAGTGATTTCACAGTACAGAGAAAATGTACAAATATTCAAACAGTGATTTCACAGTACAGGGATAATGTACACATATTCAAACAGTGATGTCACAGTACAGGGATCATATACACATATTCAAACAGTGATGTCACAGTACAGGGATAATATACACATATTCAAACAGTGATGTCACAGTACAGGGATAATGTACACATATTCAAACAGTGATGTCACAGTACAGGGATAATGTACACATATTCAAACAGTGATGTCACAGTACAGGGATAATATACACATATTCAAACAGTGATGTCACAGTACAGGGATAATGTACACATATTCAAACAGTGATGTCACAGTACAGGGATAATGTACAAATATTCAAACAGTGATGTCACAGTACAGGGATAATGTACACATATTCAAACAGTGATGTCACAGTGCAGAGATAATATACACATATTCAAACAGTGATGTCACAGTACAGGGATAATGTACACATATTCAAACAGTGATGTCACAGTACAGGGATAATGTACACATATTCAAACAGTGATGTCACAGTACAGGGATAATGTACACATATTCAAACAGTGATGTCACAGTACAGGGATAATGTACACATATTCAAACAGTAATGTCACAGTACAGGGATAATGTACAAATATTCAAACAGTGATGTCACAGTACAGAGATAATATACACATATTCAAACAGTGATGTCACAGTACAGGGATAACGTACACATATTCAAACAGTGATGTCACAGTACAGGGATAATGTACACATATTCAAACAGTGATGTCACAGTACAGGGATAATGTACACATATTCAAACAGTGATGTCACAGTACAGGGATAATGTACACATATTCAAACAGTGATGTCACAGTACAGGGATAATGTACACATATTCAAACAGTGATGTCACACTGCAGGGATAATATACACATATTCAAACAGTGATATCACAGTACAGGGATAATGTACACATATTCAAACAGTGATGTCACAGTACAGGGATAATATACACATATTTAAACAGTGATGTCACAGTACAGGGATAATGTACACATATTCAAACAGTGATGTCACAGTACAGGGATAATGTACACATATTCAAACAGTGATGTCACAGTACAGGGATAATGTACACATATTCAAATAGTGATTTCACAGTACAGAGATAATATACACATATTCAAACAGTGATGTCACAGTACAGGGATAATGTACAAATATTCAAACAGTGATGTCACACTGCAGGGATAATATACACATATTCAAACAGTGATGTCACAGTACAGAGATAATATACACATATTCAAACAGTGATTTCACAGTACAGAGATAATATACACATATTCAAACAGTGATGTCACAGTACAGGGATAATGTACACATATTCAAATAGTGATGTCACAGTACAGGGATAATGTACACATATTCAAATAGTGATGTCACAGTACAGGGATAATGTACACATATTCAAACAGTGATGTCACAGTACAGGGATAGTATACACATATTCAAACAGTGATGACACAGTACAGGGATAATGTACACATATTCAAACAGTGATGTCACAGTACAGGGATAATGTACACATATTCAAACAGTGATGTCACAGTACAGGGATAATGTACACATATTCAAACAGTGATGTCACAGTACAGGGATAATGTACACATATTCAAATAGTGATGTCACAGTACAGGGATAATGTACACATATTCAAATAGTGATGTCACAGTACAGGGATAATGTGCACATATTCAAACAGTGATGTCACAGTACAGAGATAATATACACATATTCAAACAGTGATGACACAGTACAGGGATAATGTACACATATTCAAACAGTGATGTCACAGTACAGGGATAATGTACACATATTCAAATAGTGATTTCACAGTACAGAGATAATATACACATATTCAAACAGTGATGTCACAGTACAGGGATAATGTACAAATATTCAAACAGTGATGTCACACTGCAGGGATAATATACACATATTCAAACAGTGATGTCACAGTACAGAGATAATATACACATATTCAAACAGTGATTTCACAGTACAGAGATAATATACACATATTCAAACAGTGATGTCACAGTACAGGGATAATGTACACATATTCAAATAGTGATGTCACAGTACAGGGATAATGTACACATATTCAAATAGTGATGTCACAGTACAGGGATAATGTACACATATTCAAACAGTGATGTCACAGTACAGGGATAGTATACACATATTCAAACAGTGATGACACAGTACAGGGATAATGTACACATATTCAAACAGTGATGTCACAGTACAGGGATAATGTACACATATTCAAACAGTGATGTCACAGTACAGGGATAATGTACACATATTCAAACAGTGATGTCACAGTACAGGGATAATGTACACATATTCAAATAGTGATGTCACAGTACAGGGATAATGTACACATATTCAAATAGTGATGTCACAGTACAGGGATAATGTACACATATTCAAACAGTGATGTCACAGTACAGAGATAATATACACATATTCAAACAGTGATGACACAGTACAGGGATAATGTACACATATTCAAACAGTGATGTCACAGTACAGGGATAATATACACATATTCAAACAGTGATGTCACAGTACAGAGATAATGTACACATATTCAAACAGTGATGTCACAGTACAGGGATAATGTACACATATTCAAACAGTGATTTCACAGTACAGAGAAAATGTACAAATATTCAAACAGTGATTTCACAGTACAGGGATAATGTACACATATTCAAACAGTGATGTCACAGTACAGGGATCATATACACATATTCAAACAGTGATGTCACAGTACAGGGATAATATACACATATTCAAACAGTGATGTCACAGTACAGGGATAATGTACACATATTCAAACAGTGATGTCACAGTACAGGGATAATGTACACATATTCAAACAGTGATGTCACAGTACAGGGATAATATACACATATTCAAACAGTGATGTCACAGTACAGGGATAATGTACACATATTCAAACAGTGATGTCACAGTACAGGGATAATGTACAAATATTCAAACAGTGATGTCACAGTACAGGGATAATGTACACATATTCAAACAGTGATGTCACAGTGCAGAGATAATATACACATATTCAAACAGTGATGTCACAGTACAGGGATAATGTACACATATTCAAACAGTGATGTCACAGTACAGGGATAATGTACACATATTCAAACAGTGATGTCACAGTACAGGGATAATGTACACATATTCAAACAGTGATGTCACAGTACAGGGATAATGTACACATATTCAAACAGTAATGTCACAGTACAGGGATAATGTACAAATATTCAAACAGTGATGTCACAGTACAGAGATAATATACACATATTCAAACAGTGATGTCACAGTACAGGGATAACGTACACATATTCAAACAGTGATGTCACAGTACAGGGATAATGTACACATATTCAAACAGTGATGTCACAGTACAGGGATAATGTACACATATTCAAACAGTGATGTCACAGTACAGGGATAATGTACACATATTCAAACAGTGATGTCACAGTACAGGGATAATGTACACATATTCAAACAGTGATGTCACACTGCAGGGATAATATACACATATTCAAACAGTGATATCACAGTACAGGGATAATGTACACATATTCAAACAGTGATGTCACAGTACAGGGATAATGTACACATATTTAAACAGTGATGTCACAGTACAGGGATAATGTACACATATTCAAACAGTGATGTCACAGTACAGGGATAATGTACACATATTCAAACAGTGATGTCACAGTACAGGGATAATGTACACATATTCAAATAGTGATTTCACAGTACAGAGATAATATACACATATTCAAACAGTGATGTCACAGTACAGGGATAATGTACAAATATTCAAACAGTGATGTCACACTGCAGGGATAATATACACATATTCAAACAGTGATGTCACAGTACAGAGATAATATACACATATTCAAACAGTGATTTCACAGTACAGAGATAATATACACATATTCAAACAGTGATGTCACAGTACAGGGATAATGTACACATATTCAAATAGTGATGTCACAGTACAGGGATAATGTACACATATTCAAATAGTGATGTCACAGTACAGGGATAATGTACACATATTCAAACAGTGATGTCACAGTACAGGGATAGTATACACATATTCAAACAGTGATGACACAGTACAGGGATAATGTACACATATTCAAACAGTGATGTCACAGTACAGGGATAATGTACACATATTCAAACAGTGATGTCACAGTACAGGGATAATGTACACATATTCAAACAGTGATGTCACAGTACAGGGATAATGTACACATATTCAAATAGTGATGTCACAGTACAGGGATAATGTACACATATTCAAATAGTGATGTCACAGTACAGGGATAATGTGCACATATTCAAACAGTGATGTCACAGTACAGAGATAATATACACATATTCAAACAGTGATGACACAGTACAGGGATAATGTACACATATTCAAACAGTGATGTCACAGTACAGGGATAATGTACACATATTCAAATAGTGATTTCACAGTACAGAGATAATATACACATATTCAAACAGTGATGTCACAGTACAGGGATAATGTACAAATATTCAAACAGTGATGTCACACTGCAGGGATAATATACACATATTCAAACAGTGATGTCACAGTACAGAGATAATATACACATATTCAAACAGTGATTTCACAGTACAGAGATAATATACACATATTCAAACAGTGATGTCACAGTACAGGGATAATGTACACATATTCAAATAGTGATGTCACAGTACAGGGATAATGTACACATATTCAAACAGTGATGTCACAGTACAGGGATAGTATACACATATTCAAACAGTGATGACACAGTACAGGGATAATGTACACATATTCAAACAGTGATGTCACAGTACAGGGATAATGTACACATATTCAAACAGTGATGTCACAGTACAGGGATAATGTACACATATTCAAACAGTGATGTCACAGTACAGGGATAATGTACACATATTCAAATAGTGATGTCACAGTACAGGGATAATGTACACATATTCAAATAGTGATGTCACAGTACAGGGATAATGTACACATATTCAAACAGTGATGTCACAGTACAGAGATAATATACACATATTCAAACAGTGATGACACAGTACAGGGATAATGTACACATATTCAAACAGTGATGTCACAGTACAGGGATAATATACACATATTCAAACAGTGATGTCACAGTACAGGGATAATGTACACATATTCAAACAGTGATGTCACAGTACAGGGATAATATACACATTCAAACAGTGATGTCACAGTACAGGGATAATGTACACATATTCAAACAGTGATGTCACAGTACAGGGATAATGTACACATATTCAAACAGTGATGTCACAGTACAGGGATAATGTACACATATTCAAACAGTGATATCACAGTACAGGGATAATGTACACATATTCAAACAGTGATGTCACAGTACAGGGATAATGTACAAATATTCAAACAGTGATGTCACAGTACAGAGATAATATACACATATTCAAACAGTGATGTCACAGTACAGGGATAATGTACACATATTCAAACAGTGATGTCACAGTACAGGGATAATGTACACATATTCAAACAGTGATGTCACACTGCAGGGATAATATACACATATTCAAACAGTGATATCACAGTACAGGGATAATGTACACATATTCAAACAGTGATGTCACAGTACAGGGATAATGTACAAATATTCAAACAGTGATGTCACAATACAGGGATAATATACACATATTTAAACAGTGATGTCACAGTACAGGGATAATGTACACATATTCAAACAGTGATGTCACAGTACAGGGATAATGTACACATATTCAAACAGTGATGTCACAGTACAGGGATAATGTACACATATTCAAACAGTGATGTCACAGTACAGAGATAATGTACAAATATTCAAACAGTGATGACACAGTACAGAGATAATGTACACATATTCAAACAGTGATGTCACAGTACAGAGATAATATACACATATTCAAACAGTGATGTCACAGTACAGGGATAATGTACAAATATTCAAACAGTGATGTCACAGTACAGAGATAATATACACATATTCAAACAGTGATGTCACAGTACAGGGATAATGTACAAATATTCAAACAGTGATGTCACAGTACAGGGATAATGTACACATATTCAAACAGTGATGTCACAGTACAGAGATAATATACACATCTTCAAACAGTGATGTCACAGTACAGGGATAATATACACATATTCAAACAGTGATGTCACAGTACAGGGATAATGTACAAATATTCAAACAGTGATGTCACAGTACAGAGATAATATACACATATTCAAACAGTGATGTCACAGTACAGGGATAATGTACACATATTCAAACAGTGATGTCACAGTACAGGGATAATGTACACATATTCAAACAGTGATGTCACAGTACAGGGATAATGTACAAATATTCAAACAGTGATGTCACACTACAGGGATAATGTACACATATTCAAACAGTGATGTCACAGTACAGAGATAATGTACAAATATTCAAACAGTGATGTCACAGTACAGGGATAATGTACAAATATTCAAACAGTGATGTCACAGTACAGGGATAATGTACAAATATTCAAACAGTGATGTCACAGTACAGAGATAATGTACAAATATTCAAACAGTGATGTCAGAGTACAGGGATAATGTACACATATTCAAACAGTGATGTCACAGTACAGGGATAATGTACAAATATTCAAACAGTGATGTCAGAGTACAGGGATAATGTACACATATTCAAACAGTGATGTCACAGTACAGGGATAATGTACAAATATTCAAACAGTGATGTCACAGTACAGGGATAATGTACAAATATTCAAACAGTGATGTCACAGTACAGAGATAATGTACAAATATTCAAACAGTGATGTCAGAGTACAGGGATAATGTACACATATTCAAACAGTGATGTCACAGTACAGGGATAATGTACAAATATTCAAACAGTGATGTCAGAGTACAGGGATAATGTACACATATTCAAACAGTGATGTCACAGTACAGGGATAATGTACAAATATTCAAACAGTGATGTCAGAGTACAGGGATAATGTACACATATTCAAACAGTGATGTCACAGTACAGGGATAATGTACACATATTCAAACAGTGATGTCACAGTACAGGGATAATGTACACATATTCAAACAGTGATGTCACAGTACAGGGATAATGTACACATATTCAAACAGTGATGTCACAGTACAGGGATAATGTACACATATTCAAACAGTGATGTCACAGTACAGGGATAATGTACACATATTCAAACAGTGATGTCACAGTACAGGGATAATGTACACATATTCAAACAGTGATGTCACAGTACAGGGATAATGTACACATATTCAAACAGTGATGTCACAGTACAGGGATAATGTACACATATTCAAACAGTGATGTCACAGTACAGGGATAATGTACACATATTCAAACAGTGATGTCACAGTACAGGGATAATGTACACATATTCAAACAGTGATGTCACAGTACAGGGATAATGTACACATATTCAAACAGTGATGTCACAGTACAGGGATAATGTACACATATTCAAACAGTGATGTCACAGTACAGGGATAATGTACACATATTCAAACAGTGATGTCACAGTACAGGGATAATGTACACATATTCAAACAGTGATGTCACAGTACAGGGATAATGTACACATATTCAAACAGTGATGTCACAGTACAGGGATAATGTACACATATTCAAACAGTGATGTCACAGTACAGGGATAATGTACACATATTAAATGCAAACAGTTCTGTCACAGTAGTGGGATAATGTATACATATAAACCCCTTCACGCTACAGCCCTTTTTCGATTTTGCATTTCTGTTTTCGCTCCCCTTCTTTCCAGAGCCATAACTTTTTTTTATTTTTCTGTATTATGGCCATGTGAGGGCTTGTTCTTTTTCTGGACGAGTTTTACCATGTGGTGAAATTGCAAAACAAGTGCAATTCCATATATGTTTTTTGGATTTTTTTTACTATGTTCACCAAATACTAAAACTGACCTGCCATTATGATTCTCCAGGTCATTACGAGTTCACAGACACCAAACATGTCTCGGTTGATTTTTATTTAAATGGTGAAAAAAATCCAAAACTTGTTAAAAACAATTTGTGTCATTTTGCCAGACCCATATTGTCTCCATTTTTTGGAATCTGGGGTTGGATGAGGGCTTAGTTTTTGCGTGCAGAGCTGATGTTTGTAATGATACCATATTGGTTCAGATATGTTGTTTTGATCGCCTGTGATTGCATTTTAATGCAATGTGATAAAAAAAAAGTAATTCTGGCAGTTTGAGTTTTTTTTCGCTACACCGATTACTGATCGGATTAATTATTTTTATAGCTTGATATATTGGGCGATTCTGAACACGGCAATACCAAATATGTGCATATCTTATTTTTTTTAACTGTTTTATTTTGAATGGGGAGAGATTTGAACTTTCATATTTTTTAATTTTTTTATACTTTTAAAAACTGTTTTTTTTTACTTTTTGGATGCTTCAATAGTCTCCATGGGAGACTAGAAGCTGCAATAATCCGATCACTTCTACTACACACGGGCTATCATCAGATCGCCTGTATGTAGAAAAAATGCTCACTTGCTATGAGCACTGACCACTGGGCGGCGCTCATAGCAATCCGTCAATGACAACCATAGAGGTCTGCTGGAGACCTCTGGTTGTCATGCCGACCCATTGGTGACCAAATCACCGATGGGCGGGATTAGTGACGCGCTTCTGGCATAATTACATTAAATGCCGCTGACAGTGGCATTTAATAGGTTAACAGCTGCAGGTGGATCACGATTCCACCCAAAGCTGTTATGGGCAAATGTCAGCTGTTCGAAACATATTAAATGCAAGCAGTGATTTCACAGTGCAGGGATAGTGTACACATATTAAATGCAAGCAGTGATGTCACAGTGCAGGGATAGTGTACACATATTAAAAGCAGTGATGTCACAGTGCAGGGATAGTGTACACATATTAAATGCAGTGATGTCACAGTGCAGGGATAGTGTACACATATTAAATTCAAACAATGATGTCACAGTGCAGAGATAATGCACACACATTAAATGCAAACAATGATGTTGCAGTATAGAGATAATGTACACATATTAAATGCAAGCAGTGATGTTGCAGTATAGAGATAATGTACACATATTAAATGCTAGCAGTGATGTTGCAGTATAGAGATAATGTACACATATTAAATGCAGTGATGTCACAGTGCAGGGATAGTGTACACATATTAAATTCAAACAATGATGTCACAGTGCAGAGATAATGCACACACATTAAATGCAAACAATGATGTTGCAGTATAGAGATAATGTACACATATTAAATGCTAGCAGTGATGTTGCAGTATAGAGATAATGTACACATATTAAATGCAAGCAGTGATGTTGCAGTATAGAAATAATGTACACATATTAAATGCAAGCAGTGATGTTGCAGTATAGAGAGAATGTACACATATTAAATGCTAGCAGTGATGTTGCAGTATAGAGATAATGTACACATATTAAATGCTAGCAGTGATGTTGCAGTATAGAGATAATGTACACATATTAAATGCAAGCAGTGATGTTGCAGTATAGAGATAATGTACACATATTAAATGCAAGCAGTGATGTTGCAGTATAGAGATAATGTACACATATTAAATGCAAGCAGTGATGTTGCAGTATAGAGATAATGTACACATATTAAATGCAAGCAGTGATGTTGCAGTATAGAGATAATGTACACATATTCAATGCAAACAGTGATGTCGCAATGTAGGGATAATGTACACATATTAAATGCTAGCAGTGATGTTGCAGTATAGAGATAATGTACACATATTAAATGCAAGCAGTGATGTTGCAGTACAGAGATAATGTACACATATTAAATGCAAGCAGTGATGTTGCAGTATAGAGATAATGTACACATATTAAATGCAAGCAGTGATGTTGCAGTATAGAGATAATGTACACATATTAAATGCAAGCAATGATGTTGCGGTATAGAGATAATGTACACATATTAAATGCAAGCAGTGATGTTGCAGTATAGAGATAATGTACACATATTAAATGCAAGCAGTGATGTTGCAGTATAGAGATAATGTACACATATTAAATGCTAGCAGTGATGTTGCAGTATAGAGATAATGTACACATATTAAATGCAAACAGTGATGTCGCAGTATAGGGATAATGTACACATATTAAATGCAAGCAGTGATGTCGCAATATAGGGATAATGTACACATATTAAATGCAAGCAGTGATGTTGCAGTATAGAGATAATGTACACATATTAAATGCAAGCAGTGATGTTGCAGTATAGAGATAATGTACACATATTAAATGCAAACAGTGATGTCGCAATGTAGGGATAATTTACACATATTAAATGCTAGCAGTGATGTTGCAGTATAGAGATAATGTACACATATTAAATGCAAGCAGTGATGTTGCAGTATAGAGATAATGTACACATATTAAATGCAAGCAGTGATGTTGCAGTATAGAGATAATGTACACATATTAAATGCAAGCAGTGATGTTGCAGTATAGAGATAATGTACACATATTAAATGCAAGCAGTGATGTTGCAGTATAGAGATAATGTACACATATTAAATGCAAGCAGTGATGTTGCAGTATAGAGATAATGTACACATATTAAATGCAAACAGTGATGTCGCAATGTAGGGATAATGTACACATGTTAAATGCAAGCAGTGATGTTGCAGTATAGAGATAATGTACACATATTAAATGCAAGCAGTGATGTTGCAGTATAGAGATAATGTACACATATTAAATGCAAGCAGTGATGTTGCAGTATAGAGATAATGTACACATATTAAATGCAAGCAGTGATTTCACAGTACAGAGATAATGCACACATATTAAATGCAAACAGTGATGTCACAGTACAGAGGTAATGTACACATAATAAATGCAAACAGTGATGTCACAGTATAGGGATAATGTATAACCCCTTAGTGACCGATCCAATTTTGTACTTAAAGGGAATCTGTCACCCCAAAAATGGCCTATAAGCTAAGGCCAGAGCAAAAGAGGGGAGAAGCCAGCGCTGTCTAAGGTTAAGATATATAAAGTGCAAATGCACATATTGATTTCTAACTGTATTTTCAAAATGAGACATTTAGCAAACAATTGATCAATTCTTTGAGCCACCCGGCCACTTCACGGCATATTCATAATGGGTCAGTCCTACACTACGTTTTTTATATTCGCTGTGCCATAAAGGCCTCCTAAATGAACTAAAAGCAAGACCACATTAAATGCAAGCTGTACCTGGAGCATTACTGAGTCACTCCCATGGCGCCAGAGGGGCAAGCGAGGATAAAGGTTGACCAGGTCCAGACAGACATTTCAGGTCCAACCTTCACACTGCCCATCCAGCACCACAGATAAAGAATGAGACAGGCTGGGACACAGGTGCATAATTAAACAAAGCCTAGGGCAGGGCAGGGCTGCTGTGTGTGTGTACAGCAGCCTATCAATCACAGAAACACAGAAAGAATGGCGCACATAACCCGGCGCTGCGCACGGCAACAGTGGTGGTCAGCCACTTACCAATATCAGAGTAAAAGAGGGGAGAAGCCAGCACTGCACAGGTTAAGACGCAATATATAAAGTGCAAATGCACATATTGATTTCTAACTGTATTTTCAAAATGAGACATTTAGCAAACAATTGATCAATTCTTTGAGCCACCCCGCCACTTCATGACATTCTCATAATGGGGCAGTCCTACTTTACGTTTTTTATATTCGCTGTGCCATAAAGGCCTCCTAAATGAACTAAAAGCAAGACCACATTAAATGAAAGCTGTACCTGGAGCATTACTGAGTCACTCCCATGGCGCCAGAGGAGGCAAGCGAGGATAAAGGTTGACCAGGTCCAGACAGACATTTCAGGTCCAACCTCCACACTGCCCATCCAGCACCACAGATAAAGAATGAGACAGGCTGGGACACAGGTGCATAATTAAACAAAGCCTAGGGCAGGGCAGGGCAGCTTGCATTTAATGTGGTCTTGCTTTTAGTTCATTTAGGAGGCCTTTATGGCACAGCGAATATAAAAAACGTAGAATAGGACTGCCCCATTATGAGAATGCCGTGAAGTGGTGGGGTGGCTCAAAGAATTGATCAATTGTTTGCTAAATGTCTCATTTTGAAAATACAGTTAGAAATCAATATGTGCATTTGCACTTTATGTATTGTGTCTTAACCTTAGGCAGCGCTGGCTTCCCCCCTCTTTTGCTCTGATATTGGTAAGTGGCTGACCACCACTGTTGCCGTGCGCCGCGCGGGATTACGAGCGCCATTCTTTCTGTGTTTCTGTGATTAATAGGCTGCTGTACACACACACAGCAGCCCTCCCCTGCCCTAGGCTTTGTTTAATTATGCACCTGTGTCTCAGCCTGTCTCACGCTTTATCTGTGGTGCTGGATGGGCAGTGTGGAGGTTGGACCTGAAATGTCTGTCTGGACCTGGTCAACCTTTATCCTCGCTTGCCTCCTCTGGCGCCATGGGAGTGACTCAGTAATGCTCCAGGTACAGCTTGCATTTAATGTGGTCTTGCTTTTAGTTCATTTAGGAGGCCTTTATGGCACAGCGAATATAAAAAACGTAGAGTAGGACTGCCCCATTATGAGAATGCCGTGAAGTGGCGGGGTGGCTCAAAGAATTGATCAATTGTTTGCTAAATGTCTCATTTTGAAAATACAGTTAGAAATCAATATGTGCATTTGCACTTTATGTATTGCGTCTTAATCTTAGGCAGCGTTGGCTTCCCCCCTCTTTTGCTATAAGCTAAGGCCACTGGCATCAGGGGCTTATCTACAGCATTCTGTAAGGGGACTATCACAGTGATCAAAATGAAACAAAAAAAAAAATCTCCTATTATTGCTGAGTGCTGGCTGGCAGATCTCGGTGGGCGCACTGCGCATGCACCCACCAGTTTCTTCCCAGAAGAAGACGCCAAGGGCCGGGGGACAGAGCCAGAGGGTCCAGGGACACCGGAAGTACCGGGGGCAAGCACAGGGGAACACATTTCTTTCTCCTCTGGTATGCTAGATCATATTAGAGGAGAGAGGAATTAATGGGAAATTGGACCTTTTTTCACAACACTGTGGATGTTAAAAACCGACCTGAATCATATTCTCCGGGGTCTCAGTTACTCCCGGTAGCCGAGACCCTGGAGATTTTCAATGCTGGGGGGCACTATACCCTTATTTCTCAGCATCATTAAAATGCGGCGCTGAGGAATGAGTACCCTTAACTGCCGCCGTTAAAAGGCGTATGGGAGGTCATTAAGGGGATACACATATTAAATGCAAACAGTGATGTCAGAGTAGAGGGATAATGTACACAATAACTTGAAACAGGTCTTTTTAGGACCTCGTGTCACCCATGATATGGCGCACCAACTGTTGGCATTAACTCAGAGCTCGTCTTTGGTCAGCCATTTTGCCGTCCACTTTCGCACACTAGCATCTGAGCTGGAGTGGTCGGCTAAAGCCCTTATTCCGATATTTTGGAGGGGGCTGGCTGACCATGTGAAGGATGCTCTGGCCACTAGGGAGATTTCAGCCACACTGGAAGAGTTAATAGCAGTGTCCACTTGTATTGACCTCCGTTTTCACGAGCGGAGGTTAGAGCGAGCCCAGTGTGGGCAGAGGTTTCGGCTGGCTCCTACCTTCGCCAAACCTTTGGAATCTCCAGTCCAGGCTCCTGAATCCCATGTACCTATGGCAGTGTCACGAGTGGGATCTAAGTCCCGGACCGCTCGTGCACTCCAGGTTTGTCATGTTTGCCAGCAGTCAGGACATCTTGCCACCAGATGTCCCCAGCGGTCGAGGAAACGTCAGCGTCTAGTGGTAGTAGGTGAAGGTACACTAGACACAGCGACGTTTGCCTCCAGATTGTCCTATAAGGGGACAATTACTATAGGCTCATTTTCCCACTCGGTAGAGCTCTGCATGGATTCTGGGGTGGAGGGCAATTTTATGTCATCTGCCTTCGCCCAACGTCATGCAATTCCCCTGGTAATGTTAGCTCAACCAGTGACCGTACGAGTGGTAAATGGATCGACACTGCCCTCACAGATAACACACCAGACCATCCCTTTCACTCTGTCCATGTCGCCATCTCATCAGGAGATTATATCTCTGCTTGTCATTCCTGAGGAAATTGATGAGGTCCTGTTGGGGATGCCTTGGCTACGGTACCACTGTCCTCATATTGAGTGGTCCACAGGCAGAATTTTGGGATGGGGTGAATCTTGTGGGGGTAGATGTCAGAGGGAATGTGTTCAGGTTGCTACTACTGAGGTACCCGCAGATCTATCCTCTCTCCCCAAGCAATATTGGCCCTATGCAGACATGTTCTCCAAAAGAGCTGCGGAGATCCTTCCACCTCACCGCCCCTATGACTGTCCTATTGACCTCTTGCCTGGTGCTGAGCCTCCCCGGGGTCGAGTCTATCCGTTATCTCTCCTGGAGACGGAGGCAATGTCACAGTACATCAAGGAAAATTTGGCAAGAGGATTCATTAGGAAGTCAGTGTCACCTGCAGGGGCTGGGTTCTTCTTCGTGCAGAAGAAGAATGGGGAACTACGTCCATGCATAGATTACAGGGGTCTTAATGCCATCACCGTTAAGAATAAGTATCCTTTGCCCCTGATATCTGAGCTCTTTGATAGGCTTCGGGGAGCAAGGGTATTTACAAAATTAGATCTGCGGGGTGTTTACAGCCTGATTCGCATCCGTGAGGGGGACGAATGGAAGACGGCTTTTAACACCAGGGATGGGCACTATAAATATCTGGTGAGGTCGGGGGTCACATGCTTAGATACTGCAGCTAATCCCATTGGTCCTCTAGGAAGGTCCTAAAGGTGTTCTTCTTCTGTGGCAGACTCCCATTGGTCCTTCTTGGAAGGTCTTGCACTTGCTGCAGCTATAAAAGGTTTGCATGGCCGCACGGCCATGCGCTAGTATACAATTGTTATCGTGTGTGTGTTGATGAGTGCAAGTCATTCCTTAAAAAAACCCATCCCTTGTGTATGACTGTTCGCGTAAGGTGTATGGTTGCAATCTAGCGCCAGGCTGAACTCTCAGCTTTAACACACGAAACAGCGTCTAACTGCTGTGACCGCCAGTGCAGCACCGTGCGCTATTAGAGCGCTTACCTTACCCAAGTCTGGGTGGTTAGTGGCGTCCGCTAGTGTGGCACAGCATGCACTTCTGTGTATATTAGTTACTCTGATACCCCAATTGTGGTGTCGATTGCAAGAGGTCTACACTAACTCTAATCCTGTGTCCTGGGATAGAGTTCTGTGGTTCCTTGCTTGAGCTCTCTGTGCGGTACCGCGACCCTGTGACTTAACAGGGATTGCTTTCTTCATACAGGGTGACGTTAACCCATGTACCGCCATATAGTCCGTCATTACTTAGCAGCAGGTTCCATCTCTGCACGGTGGACCCCGGGCTGCGAACGCACCTTATTATATCTATTTAAATATTTGGTGCGTTCCGCTAGCCTTAACAAGAGGTTGTCTCAACTTCTTAAATGAGCAAAATATTAGTGTTTGTAAAAATGAGCAACTTTACAATTTACTTCATATTAAAAATCCTCTCCAGTCTCAGTGGTGGCCAATTTCCTAGGTAAGTAACATGCACTTTTATTATTATTATTGTTATTATTATTCATTTTTATAGCGCCATTTATTCCATGGCGCTTTACATGTGAATGGGGCAAATATAGACAAGTACAATAAACATGAGTAAAAGAAGGCACACAAGTACAGGAGGAGAGAGGACCCTGCCCGCGAGGGCTCACAGTCTACAGGGGATGGGTGAGGATACACTAGGTGAGTGTAGAGCTGGTCATGTGGCGGTTCAGTAGACTGGGGATCACTGCAGGTTGTAGGCTTGTCGGAAGAGGTGGGTCTTCAGGTTCCTTTTGAAGGTTTCCATGGTAGGTGAGAGCCTGATGTGTTGGGGTAGCACGGGAGAAGTCTTGGATGCGGTTGTGGAAGGAAGAGATGAGAGAGGAGTAGAGAAGGAGATCATGAGATGATCGAAGGTTGGGTGTAGGTAGGTAACGGGAGACCATGTCACAGATGTATGGAGGAGTCAGATTGTGAATGGCTTTGTATGTCATTGTTAGTGTTTTGAACTGTAGCCTCTGGGCAATAGGAAGCCAGTGAAGGGCCTGGCAGAGAGGAGAGGCTGGGGAGTAACGAGGAGACAGGTGGATTAGTCGGGCAGCAGAGTTTAGGATGGATTGAAGTGGTGCCAGAGTGCTAGAGGGGAGGCCATAGAGTAGGAGGTTGCAGTAGTCGAGGCGGGAGATGATAAGGGCATGTACCAGTGTTTTTGTGGTTTCATGGTCAAGAAATGTACGGGTCCGGGAAATGTTTTTGAGTTGGAATCGGCAAGAGGAGGCAAGGGCTTGGATATGTGGCTTGAAAGAGACGGTGGAGTCAAGGATCACCCCGAGGCACCGAGCGTGCGGGAGGGGGGAAAATGAGCAGCCATTGACATTGATGGATAGGTCGGGTAGAGGAGTAGAGTGAGGTGGGGGAAAGATGATGAATTCTGTTTTGTCCATGTTCAGTTTTAGAAAACGAGCAGAAAAGAAGGATGAAATAGCAGACAGACATTGTGGGATTTTGGTCAGTAAGGAAGTGAGGTTGGGTCCAGATAGGTAGATCTGCATGTCATCAGTGTAGAGATGATATTGTAAACCATGGGATTCTATGAGCTGTCCCAGGCCGAAGGTGTAGATGGAGAAGAGTAGGGGTCCTAGAACTGAGTAACGAAAAAGAAAATCCAGCTCACCATAGTAACAGTTCAACTCGGAGCACAGAAACGCTGTGTCAAGGCGTGGGGAATCCAAAAAGCTTTTTGCGTCCTAGAACTGAGCCTTGGGGAACACTGACAGACAGGGGGGAGATGAGGAGGTGGTGTGGGAGAGGGAGACACTGAATGTCCGGTCTGTTAGATATGATGAGATCCAGGATAGGGCCAAGTCTGTGATGCCAAGAGATGAGAGGATCTGTAACAGGAGGGAGTGGTCCACAGTGTCGAAAGCAGAAGACAGGTCCAGGAGAAGGAGGACAGAGTAGTGTCGCTTGCTCTTGGCAGTTAGTAGGTCATTGGTCACTTTAGTAAGGGCAGTTTCAGTTGAGTGATGTGTTCGGAAGCCAGATTGTAACCGGTCAAAGAGGGAGCAGGAGGAGAGGTGGGAGGACAGTCCAAGATGGACATGCTGTTCCAGTAGTTTTGAGGCATAAGGGAGAAGGGATATCGGGTGATAGCTGGATACAGAGGATGGGTCGAGGGAGGGTTTTTTTGAGGATAGGTGTGATTGATGCGTGTTTGAAGGATGAGAGGAAGACACCGTTTGTAAGTGAGAGGTTGAAGCATTGTGTTAGGGTTGGGATGAAGACTTTTGTGAGGTTAGGGATGAGGTGGGACGGGAGCGGGTCAAGAGTGCAAGTGGTGAGATGTGATCTTGATAGCTATTGCAAGCTTGCAAGCTATTTCCGTTACAATTTGCAGGCGCATCTCTGAAGCTGGTCATATCATTGGATCCTACCAGCTTCAGTGTCCCTGATCTCCTCCTATGCTGCAGCAGCAAAGCTGACTTTACTTGAAGCATGGGAGAGCAGAAATCCAGCAGGCATAGGACTGGTGCACTCATGAAGAAAGTTTAAACAACCTCTTTATTTTATGGGGGTTTGTTACATTTACCACAGCTGGCAGGGTATCCTTGTGGTTAATTAAGCCCTTCACAGGCATTCTGTTGCCAAGGTTCGAGCAAAGAATTCTAGGCTTTATACATCAAGGAATCTATTTTTTTAAGGCATTCTAAAATAATTTTATAAAGAAATCTTTTGACTGAAGCGAAAAAATAATTAGATATTTGGATGGGCATTACGATTTGGTTCACTTTTAAGCAAAGTTTTGGGAGAAAGAATGGGAGAAACATAATGAAACCAATATTTGGATCCATAGCAAATTTATACTAGTAACATAGGGGTGTACAGAAAAGAAAGGAGAGGGCTTAATAGAAAGGATTGTCCTGTATTTTTACCTTTGTGTTTGCTTTTTTTTAAATTGAGGCATAAAGATTTTTGATCTACAAAATTTTAAGGATCTGTATAAGTTATAGATTGGTACTTGTGCCATTCCAACATAGTTCAGCTAAATTTAACAAGAATAAATATATTTGGAGCTGCTGAATATTAACAGGGTTTTTTTGTTTTAGGAACATTTTCTGATACTATCACCGATTTTCCCCTGTGTTCGGTGCAAGCTTTGGGCATAAGAGGCACAAACGTCCCTTTGTCTTAAAATTGACACCTGGAGGTCTATTTATCTGTTCCCCCGGATACAGAACTTCAACAAGTCTGGAGATCGAGACTGCCTTCAATTTATCAAACAAAGCAAAATCACTGAAAGGAATCCATCTGCATTCTCCTATATTACTCTCATAGAAAGACAATGACGAATGTATTTTATATATGGTTGCATTTTAATGGCCCTCAAGAAATAACACAAAATAGAGAACATGCGACATAAAATATTTACTCTGTTCAATAATTTTATAATAAAGCAAAACAAAATAAACAAGAGAATAATTCCAGTAAAGAATATATAATTAATGTCACAAGAAGCCATTAAATAGTTCAGAAGTGTATACGACGTTAAATGCAATAATTATATAGGAGCAGAAGTGATCATTTGTGTAAAATATTAATTTTTAATATTAATATTGCTTCCTTATCAATGTGTGAACTAAAATTCCATAAAATGTCAATTTAGCATCATTTGATATGCAGCAGAATTCCAAAGCTCAGATGTGGACAAAGTCTTGCAAGGGGTCAAAAAAATAAACCAAATCCGTAACAGCATTCCTTGCTCTGTTCTTCTAGTGCCATGGTGTTCTTGCAATTTCTTGATTTCTCTGATAGGTTCTCTGACATGGCTTGACCCTGAACTTGTTCTTTTCAGTAGACTTTGTTTCCCCTGTTTCAATGCTCTAGGTGATACGTCTTGCCAGTAAATGAATGCTACTCCAGTGCCAGCCACCGATCCCGGGTATGCTCCATTACAGCTGCCTCTGCATTTTTCCATTTTATAAGTGTCATTCCAGTTTGCCAGCAACCTGCTAAAACCTGCATCTGAATCTACTATTATTAAACTCTGTTCACGTGTCCAATTGTAATAATCGATTCAGTATTTAAAAAAAAGGGATTTGTTGCAAACAGAGCCAAAATGGGTGCAAGAATGAAACATTTTAGGGTTTTGAACAAATCTGTCTTTAAAACAAAAAGTTGTTCTTAATCTTTCAAGGAGGATCCCATATTCACCAAAGGTTGGGATCTTTATATGTTAGAATGAATGTATAATGTATGTAGATTGGGATCTTTACATGTTAGAATGAATGTATAATGAATGTAGAATGTATGATTAATAGACTCTTTCAGAAACAAGAATCCATAGCTTTAAAAAAAAATGTTAATGATTCAAGACATTAGAGATTTTTTTAACCCAATTCAGTGATACTAAAAAAATTCAAACATATGGACAGAAATATCACATTCAGATTGGATAAACTTGAACAAGTAATCACTACAAAAAAGTGAATAAATTATTAACAGACCGGAATGACTTTAAATCAGGACAAACGGCATCAAAATCAAATCGGCAACCCATGAAGAACTCCTCACTCCCCCATACAGAGGGTAAACCCGAAAATGGGAGTAATTCCCTCCCAATACCAATAAGAAATCTCCCTTCACCCTCCTATACAAACTTGAATACCGTAACTACTAATAATTCTTTCGCCTTGAGCAAGTTTCACAAAAATCCTCGCCGATTCTAGAAGCTTACAATCTGGATCATCACCAGGGACTTGGTAGAGACATGACCGATCTCCATACTAAAACTCCAGGTCATTTTTGTTAGAGGAGTCTGTAGACAGATCTAGGGTTCTGGGTATGTGCAGTGCTAAAAAAATAGAGGAATTTATGAATAATATAATAGATGACTATCCATTATGATCTGCTTTTCATAAACTTCAATGCTAAAAAAAATGGATCAGTTTGCTATCAGTTTTTTTGTGGCAGGCAAAAAAGGTGTAGACTACGATTTTGATCTTGATAATAACTGGAAAAGGGGCAAATTGAAGACATGTTATGATACTACTGATTCCATTCAAATTAATGAGTCTTGTTACTGTACTAGAACATTTTATTTCCATTTTTATAATCCCGAAATGGATGAAAAAATGGAAATAAATACTGGACATGTGATGAGAGCCTTTCATTCCAGCTGATATGCCTTGCCAGTCTTTAACTACCACTCCAAATTGCTATCCATTGTTTTATGCCATCCTCTCTTCAAGTTGTCTTTGTGCTCCAACTAATGTACGTCACCACTAGATAAATGCCGCCCGAGAGGGCCAGCTGCTGCTGTCTGCGTACATCGCTCTAGCTGCCCCTACATTCTAACATATTCAGTCATCATTCGGGAATGCCACTCTGATATTGCTCAGCATTACTTCACCTATTGTCCTCAAGATCTTCTCACCTCTTGAAAGGGTGACATTTACCGCAATTACCAGAATTAAGTTAAAAATGTGAATGGAAGACATTAAACTACTTTTGAACATCCCATAGACTATAAACATCTGTAGTGTCCACATTTTACCCTGCAGTGACATTCTAAAACAAGTGGATGCACAAGATCATGTTGCTGCAGGAACGAGGAGCAAGCTGTCGAACACAGCCGGACTTGCCATAGAGAAGGCAGAGATGGTTCATTACCATCTCTGCCATCACAGTCTCTGTATACACAACAATGAACAAGGACTGTGTATATAGTATAGAAAGGAAGCACTGACAGCCATTTTCCACATAGAGCCAGCTGTGAGAAAAGTGATGGATAAAGCTGATGATAATTGGGAATCAAATAGGTGTGTAGAGGAGTTAATGATAATTATTATTATTATTATTATTACTATTATTATTCATTTTTATAGCGCCATTTATTCCATGGCGCTTTACATGTGAATGGGGCAAATAGAGACAAGTACAATAAACATGAGTAAAACAAGGCACACACAAGTACAGGAGGAGAGAGCACCCTGCCCGCGAGGGCTCACAGTCTACAGGGGATGGGTGAGGATACACTAGGTGAGGGTAGAGCTGGTCATGTGGCGGTTGATGTCATCATATGGGGATGGTGAAGTCAGCATTAAAAAGTACAGCCGATTTACAGCCAAAAGCTCATCAGGGGGCAGATCTGCTTGTTGAATGAATTCTTTTGTGAGGATTGTTATGATACGGTGGTCTAGGAGCAACATGGAACGAGCTCCGAAGGAAGTGGTAACTGTACTGACCGCAGTCCCTAAGCTCAACACAACACTAGAAGTAGCCGTGGAATGCTCCTAACTCTCCCTAGGCATCTCGTCACAGCCTAAGAGCTAACTACCCCTAAAGATAGAAGCAGGAAAGCTATCTTGCCTCAGAGAAAATCCCCAAAGGATAAATTAGCCCCCCACAAATAATGACTGTGAGTGGAGAGGGAAAAGACATACACAGAATGAAACCAGGATGAGCACAGGAGGCCAGTCTAACTAAATAGATAGGACAGGATGGAATACTGTGCGGTCAGTATAAAACACTACAAAAATCCACGCAGAGTTTTAAAAAAATCCGCATGATCCACAGAATTAGGTTCGTCATACAATAATCCGAGCGCTTGAAAAAATGCATCTACATTCAATAATGCCGGATCCCCTGTTTCAAGAGAAAAAGCCCAGTCTTGAGGGTCACCACGCAGCAAGGATATGATGATTTTTACTTGCTGAATGGGATCACCAGAAGAACGGGGTTTCAAAGCAAAAAACAATTTGCAGTTATTTTTAAAGTTCAAAAACTTGGATCTGTCCCCAAAAAACAAATCAGGAGTAGGAATTCTGGGCTCTAAAGCCGGAGTCTGGACAACATAGTCCTGGATACTCTGTACTCTTGCAGCAAGTTGATCCACACGAGAAAAGAAACCCTGAACATCCATGCCAAAGCATATATCCTGAACCACCCAGATATCAAGAGGAAAAGAAAAAAAAAAAGACAAACTAGAGCACAGAAAAAAAAAATGGTTCAGAACTTTCTTTTCCTTCTTTTGAGATGCATTTAATTCATTTTTGGCCACTTGTACTGTTATGATACGGTGGTCTAGGAGCAACATGGAACGAGCTCTGAAGGAAGTGGTAACTGTACTGACCGCAGTCCCTAAGCTCAACACAACACTAGAAGTAGCCGTGGAATGCTCCTAACTCTCCCTAGGCATCTCGTCACAGCCTAAGAGCTAACTACCCCTAAAGATAGAAGCAGGAAAGCTATCTTGCCTCAGAGAAAATCCCCAAAGGATAGATTAGCCCCCCACAAATAATGACTGTGAGTAGAGAGGGAAAAGACATACACAGAATGAAACCAGGATGAGCACAGGAGGCCAGTCTAACTAAATAGATAGGACAGGATGGAATACTGTGCGGTCAGCATAAAACACTACAAAAATCCACGCAGAGTTTACAAAAAATCTCCACACCTGACTAAAGGTGTGGAGGGCAAATATACCTCCCAGAGCTTCCAGCAAGACAGAATTAATTCACACTGATAAGCTGGACAAACATAGAAAGCACAGAATGGATAAGTCCACAATCTATGGACAGAAAAGGGCAAGCAAAAACTTAGCTTAGCTGAACTGGTCAGGATAACAGGGAACTCCAAAGAGATGTGAATCCAACCAGGAACCATTTACAAGTGGCACTGGCTGAAGATAGAGCCAGACTTAAATAGCCGAGCAGAAGAGACGATAAGTGGAGGCAGCTGATGACAGCTAACTCCAAGGAGCAGCCATACCACTAGAAACCACAAGAGGGAGCCCAGGAGCAGAATTCACAACAGAGGATATCTTGAGTGTTATTTTCCATGTAGCAAGAGGACCAGTCTATAGCAGTATGCAGGATCTGCTGTTGGATAATAAGCTATGGTCATCCTGGCATGCATTGATTAGGCACTATGTCACTACATAATCAGATGAAATGGCATCACCTGCTCATGTGAGGAAAGCAAACTGATGAGCAAGATTAGCAAGGCTCAAGCTGTCCTCCTTCTCCTTGTGATTGTCTGTCTGGTGACCAGTGCACACCTGCAAGTAGTGCCTGGTCTTTGTTGTTATCAGTCCCATCATCCTCATCTACTGATTTCCATACTTTTCTACATCTAACTTCATTGCAACATAAGTTAGCCTTTTGTGTGCTCAAGAAACATGCATCCAGTCATCCGTTTATATGGAAATTGAACACTCGCATGTCCAAGTTCAGCACAATTGGTGCCAAACAACCTGGACCATCTGGATTGTTCAGCTTCAAAGGAAGATACCGAGCATACATTATTTATTGTAAAAAATCATCCCTTCTATGTTTGGACCCAAAATGCTTAACTTTTTCAAAAGCAAAATGTATAATTTTATATGTATCAAATCTTCAAATATGTCTTGTCTCTTTTTATTTTTTTTGTCACGGGGTTACCGCAACAGAGAAGAGCCAGAAGACCGCAGTGTCTGTTTCTAATCCTGCACTGAAAAGAAGCACTTCACCTTCTTTTTAAATTATGTTAATTTATTTTGGCAGAACAGGGGTTAATCGGCCATGTTGGGAGTTTTGGGAGTCTAGGCTCTCAGCTGAGCTTGGTTACCCACTCCTATCGCCTTTATAATGTGGGTCCTGATTGAAACACCTTGTCAGAGCTAGTGTCACGGGGTTACCGCAACAGAGAGGAGCCTGAAGACTGCAGCATCTGATTGCTCCAACTCGTGCTGAAAAGAAGCACTTCACCTTCTTTTTAAATGGAGTTAATTTATTTTTTCAGTACAGCAATTAATCACCCATGTTGGGAGCTCTAGGAGTCTGGGCTCTCAGCTGAGCTTGATAGCCACTCCTATCCCCTTTATAATCTGGGTACTGATTAAAAGACATCGTCAGAGCTAGCTTATGCTGCATGGCTTGGAGGAGGTGTTTTGGTGGTTATATGAGAAGGAGTTTGGAGGAGTTATATATGGCTGTTGCGTGGATTTGTAAGTGTAATAACTCCCTTCCATCCTCTCACTTTGGTTTTTCCTCATCCTCCACTCCCCAGTGCATTCCTCTTTTATATGTGAGTGAATATTTGTGTGCCTGGTATTTTCAGTTACCCTTGTTTGTGTTGCCTTGATCTTTGGGTTGGTGTACTGCGGTGCGCGGCAGCTCCCCTCTTCCCTGGATGAGGGAAGAGAACAGATGGAGGGCTGATTCAGGAGATAACGCAAGGATGGAGGCCCTGGTATCTTCACCTTCGGAAATATCCAGGGGATTAGGGTGAGCTAGGGTGACCCCTAGTGTTAGGGACAGGGAAGGATCCCCTGGTCCTGGGTCACCCGACAGCTTTGTCGTGACAGGTGAACTGGAGTATTACCAGAATAATACTGCATGTCTTCACTGCTTGGTGCTGCTTTTTGGAGAGCAGATTGTTGCCAACCATTTGTCTAACCAGAAGACCCCTCTCTGCATCCTGAAGAGTTAACGCTTCCCTGTGTGCATGGTCCATATACAGGTCGGGGAATGAATGAAAAAAATGTTAATATAAATTATCAAGCAAAAATTCTTTGAATTCTGTAAGTGCAATTTTATTTCACAAAATTCTCAATTTTTCATATACATGTCAATTATGGGTGGGCAGGTGAAATGGCGTATTATTATGATAAGCTGTGTTCTTTTGTAGAGCGGATGCCTGTCAACCACATGTCTAACAAAGAGACCACTCTCCACTTCCAGCAGAGTCAACACTCCCTCACCTGTGCCAGCAGCAGCAGTGATTATAGTATCTATGACATGATGGACCAGGTATTTTATCTGCCAAACTTATGCGCATCAGCACTGTCTGAAGAGCCATGTTCAGTGGCATGTGCACACTGTCCTTTCTCTAGTAAATATGCTAAGATCAGATTGCAGGGGTGTCTGAATCAGTACATTGGACCAGTTGCAAGAAATGACCTAATTGAACTGTCAGAGAAGGGGTTGAGCACGGCCTTTGGCTTTGTCACACCCAAGCGGACCAGATTATCCTTGGAAAATGTGGAAAATCTTGCATTTATCAAAATGAATAGGCGTGGATTAGTGCCACTTTCATTTACCTATGGCTGATGCCAATGATTACATCAGACATGCCGTTTCGTTGTCAGTTTACTAACCAGCCTTGCAGCCATCAGCAACAATGGCCCACGCTCAACAAAGCATCTACTCCCTGCCTATCATATCATCTATACTGTAGTACTGTTGCTGCCAGGGTTGATGTCTCTGGCCCTACATTGCCAGATATCATGTTGCCTGCTCCGTCCTACTTTTCTATCATCTGGCTTCTGCTTATACCATTTCTCAGGCATGTTGGCTACACATCTCCTCTCTGCTCACTGTGTTTTATATCTATACTGTTCTGCTGCTGCCATTGGTGGCTTTACACTGCCAGACATCTCCTTGCCTGGCACTATTCAGCCATCACAGCCACACAGCTGGCTGCACACTGTGCTTTATATTTATATTGGGCTGCTGCTTGCCACCGTGTTCTCTTGAAGGTACACAAACATGAAGCAGATCCCAAAATAGGGCTCATTTTGTAAAAGCTTGTTGACAAGCCATTGCTGCTTCATTTTGAAAACCGCTAGCCTATTCCTGCTCTGTAAAATACGGGATCATTTTTGGATAGCTTGAAAAAAAGCCTTTGTAATTGTTTTATAATTTTGACAGTAGCAAACCTGTTATAGATCCCCAAAAAACAATAATTTGTCACTGCTATTTGAGAAGCTTCTTCACTTTTAAAACAGAAAACCTGTTTTTGCTCCCTAAATGAAGGGATCATTTTTGTACCGCTTCATTTAGCAAGCAAAAAGCTCTTCATACTACCCAAGAAATTATCATTTTTGTACCACCTCTGTGAAAAGGGCATAGCTTCTTCCGTTTGAACCACCTCTGTATAAAAGCTAGGAAGACAGGCATCTGCCATCAAATAAGGATAATTTTTGGACTGCTTTTACAAATTAAGTAGCTTAAAAAGTCTGATATTGCAGTCTTGTTAAGTAGGCTGTTGGTTACTGTAAGGATTATTCAAAGTTGTAAAAAAGAATGGCACTCCTTAGATGAAAACGAAGTGCACGGATAGGGTCACAAGCCTTAAGATACAAAATATGTGGAATCCGGTAGTCTCAAAAAAAGAGCTGATTTTTATTAAATCTAGAAATAGTATACCAAATATATAACGTTTCGAAGTAATTTACCTTCATCAGATACACACTAGTAGCATATAATTTCATAGATGTTTGAAGATAAGACTCCGGCTGTTTAAATTTCAAATAGCAGCCTCTGTGCTTGAAAACCCAGGAACGCCTGGTGCAGTATCGCGGTTGCGACATCTGTCGCAATGTTTGTCAGCCTGTATCATACAGGGGCTGCTATTTGAAATTTAAACAGCCGGAGTCTAATCTTCAAAGTAGTGTATATTTGATGAAAGTCAATTAGACCGAAATGTTAAAAATTTGGTACACTATTTCTTGATTTAATAAAATTCAGCCCTTTTTTGAGAATGCTGGATTCCACTAATTTGGTTACTGTAAGGAGGTACACAAGAGAAAAGATGAGTAGTGTTAGTGTCTAACCCAATAACTGTTAGCAAACGCCGCCATCTGCTGGTCAAATATGAAAGTGAAAATAAGAAAAATAATTATAATGGTAGAAACTCTAGAGGTACTGTTGCACTAAACGATTTACCAATGATCACGACCAGCGATACGACCTGGCCATGATCGTTGGTAAGTCGTTGTGTGGTTGCTGGAGAGCTGTCACACGGACAGCTCTCCAGCAACCAACGATGCCGAAGTCCCCGGGTAACCAGGGTAAACATCGGGTTACTAAGCGCAGGGCCGCGCTTAGTAACCCGATGTTTACCCTGGTTACCATTGTAAATGTAAAAAAAAAAAAACACTACATACTCACATTCCGGTGTCTGTCACGTCCCCCACCGTCACCTTCCCGCACTGACTGTGTCAGCACCGGCCATAAAGCACAGCACAACGGTGACATCACCGCTGTGCTTTACGGCCGGCACTCACAGTCAGTGCGGGAAGCTGACGGCGGGGGACGTGACAGACAACGGAATGTGAGTATGCTGTGTTTTTTTTTTACTTTTACAATGGTAACCAGGGTAAATATCGGGTTACTAAGTGCGGCCCTTCGCTTAGTAACCCGATGTTTACCCTGGTTACAAGGGAACACATCGCTGGATCGGCGTCACACACGCCGATCCAGCGATGACAGCGGGTGATCCAGCGACGAAATAAAGTTCTGGCCTTCTAGCTCCGACCAGCAATGTCACAGCAGGATCCTGATTGCTGCTGCGTGTCAAACACAACGAGATCGCTATCCAGGACGCTGCAGCGTCACGGATCGCTATCGTTATCGTTCAAAAGTTGCTCAATGTGAAGGTACCTTTAGAGTGGAAGTGCATGTTCCCTGGGAAGAGATTGAAGACGACACCGGGTCACTTGCCACCTGTGTCACAATCACTAATTGGAAAACTCCTGGCCAGGCCGGGAAGAGAAGAGTTGGCACCAGAACCTGTACCAGGACGGGTCATGTGGCTGCAAAGTGGGCTTACAGCCACCATAACCACAGAAGGGTCTGAGAGTGGTTAGGCGCCAGAGAAGACATGAGCTGTGAGGAAAATTAGTGACTATCGCCAGTAGAAGACCATAAGCAGCACCAGTAGAAAACTGCAAGCAGCGCCAGTAGAAGATTGTAAGCAGCGCCTGTAGAAGACCATAAGCAGCACCATTAGAAGACCATCTCCAGATCCGAACCAGGCTCTGGAGACGATCCGGCTGCAGCAGAGGACCATAGCTGTGAGCCATTACTTCAAGCATAGACGAACGATACAGTGTATGGGCTAGGGCCGTATTCAGGGAACAGAGACGGCCAGTGTGACAAACACACTGAATACCCAGTAACTCGCATATCTAGGACTTGCAGCCTAGTGGGAAATATCGGTGACCCCGCTAGGACAGTATAACGATCTCTCAATACTGATGATATGAAATTTTATAGATTGCTTTAATTTTAGTGCATATTCAGGAAATATGGGGGCAGGGCTAAGTACAAATGTGTTTAGTGGTAAAGACAGATTATATTATTAATGGATCAGGGACAATTAATCTAACCCCACATCCACTAACATAAGAAAAGTATAGAGTCACTAACATGAGAAGAGTATAGAGTATTACAAAAGGGACTAAGCTTTGTACCCACAAACCAATTTAACTGTTTCAATTGGATCAAAGATCTCAAAATCTTTGGACACAATTTGAAATGGAAATATTTTTTCAGCCCCACAATAAGGAGAAATGTCAGCTAGGGATCTCTGTTAAAAACATTGAGGGCTATCAAGCACTCATGTGGTTCCTTTCATAAAACGTAAAAGATAGGGGAAAAGGCCACTTTTAAGACTAAAAGAAAAAGAGCACCAGAGTGCCCCCAAATAATGACATTATGAGAAGGGATGAGCGAGTAGTGAAATATTCAGACTCGCTATATTCGCAAAGAGTAGGTCCTAATACTCGGGTATTCGTAACTAGTAGCGAGTCCAATGCAAGTCAATGACAGTTCATTTTCCCACGCTCAAGAGTTCATCTCGGGTCAGGTTGTGAGGCAGCTAAGCATCAGTGACGTCAGCGCTAGTCACTGATGCACCTTCTCATTCATTCATCAGTTGTTTACAGCCAGGACGGTCGCATTAGAACCACTCCTGGTTGTAAACTGTATATCCCCCAGATATGGATTCTGGCATGGGGACTGAACGTCGGACAGATACGGTATATTGTTGTATTTTTATTTTTTATTTTTTACAGGAGATCGAGGGTGCCGCATGGATTAGGAGAACAATAAAAATGGCAAACTGTGTTTATTGCTCTATTTCATTAAAATACTTTTTTCTGGTTGTGTCTTTTTTAACCCATTAACAACTATAGTATTAGTAATGGATAGGTGTCTTATCGACACCTCTCCATGACTAAGCCGGCTTGATGTCACCTTACAATACAAAGGTGACATTAACCCCCATTAGCCCATATGCCATTGCTACAGGGCAGTGGGAAGAGAGAGGCTAAGTGCCGGAATTGGCGCATTTTACAGATGTGCCATTTCTAGGGCGGCTGTGAGCTGGTGCTTGTAGCCAGGGGGGCAATAACCATGGTCGCTTCATGGACTATGAATATCAGTCTGCAGCTGTCTGCATAGCCTTTTTTGGCTATTAATTATAGGGGGACCCCATGTCACTTTTTTGGGGGTCCCCTTATTTTACTAGCCAGTAAAGGCCAAATATACAGCTGCGGGTTGCGATTCATAGCCTGAGAAGATCCATGGCTATTAACCCCTTCCTAAGCTATAAACATTGGTCCCTAGTCACTGGTTCCCTCTCTTGTGCAGAAAATTGCACGGGAGCCCACGCCATTTTTTCCCCCAAAAAAGATTATTTTATTAAATGCATACAAGTACCATAATTTGCACGCTCACTATAATAATCGCATTGGTCACACGCATCTATATATCAAACTATTCTGCATGGATTTACTGTATGTAAACCATGTCTCCTATCCTGTCAGTTTCTGCATTGATTTTACAGAAGCCGACAAGTGAATTAATCTTCTATCTATATCTCTATGCAATATAAAGATAGATATACAGTACAGACCAAAAGTTTGGACACACCTTCTCATTTAAAGATTTTTCTGTATTTTCATGACTATTAAAATTGTACATTCACACTGAAGGCATCAAAACTATGAATAATAATAAATCTTTATTTTTATATAGCGCTAACATATTCCGCAGCGCTTTACACATTATCATCATTGTCCCCGATGGGGCTCACAATCTAGATTCCCTATCAGTAAGTCTTTGGAATGTGGGAGGAAACCGGAGTACCCGGAGGAAACCCACGCAAACACGGAGAGAACATACAAACTCTTTGCAAATGTTGTCCTGGGTGGGATTAGAACCCAGGACCCCAGTGCTGCAAGGCTGCTGTGCTAACCACTGCGCCACCATGCTGCCCATGCCCACCGTGCTGGCTATGAATTAACACATGTGGAATTATATACTGAACAAAAAAGTGTGAAACAACTGAAATTATGTCTTATATTCTAGGCTCTTCAAAGTAGCCACCTTTTGCTTTGATGACTGCTTTGCACACTCTTGGCATTCTCTTGATGATCTTCAAGAGGTAGTCACCGGGAATGGTCTTCCAACAATCTTGAAGGAGTTCCCAGAGATGCTTAGCACTTGTTGGCCCTTTTGCCTTCACTCTGCGGTCCAGCTCACCCCAAACCATCTCGATTGGGTTCAGGTCTGGCGACTGTGGAAGCCAGGTAATCTGGCATAGCACTGCATCACTCTCCTTCTTGGTCAAATAGCCTTTACACAGCCTGGAGGTGTGTTTGGGGTCATTGTCCAGTTGAAAAATAAATGATGGTCCAACTAAACTCAAACTGGATGAAATAGCATGCTGCTGCAAGATGCTGTGGTAGCCATGCTGGTTCAGTATACCTTCAATTTTGAATAAATCCCCAACAGTGTCACCAGCAAAGCACCCCCACATCATCACACCTCCTCCTCCATGCTTCACGGTGGGAACTAAGCACGTAGAGTCCATCCGCTCACCTTTTCTGTGTCGCACAAAGACACGGTGGTTGGAACCAAAGATCTCAAATTTGGACTCATCAGACTAAACCACAGATTTCCACTGGTCTAATGTCCATTCCTTGTGTTCTTTAGCCCAAACAAGTCTCTCCTGCTTGTTGCCTGTCCTTAGCAGTGGTTTCCTAGCAGCTATTTTACCATGAAGGCCTGCTGCACAAAGTCTCCTCTTAACAGTTGTTGTAGAGATGTGTCTGCTGCTAGAACTCTGTGTGGCATTGACCTGGTCTCTAATCTGAGCTGCTGTTAACCTTCGATTTCTGAGGCTGGTAACTCGGATAAACTTATCCTCAGAAGCAGAGGTGACTCTTGGTCTTCCAAGTCATGTACCCACGAGCTCCTCTCCCTAATGCTCTCAATGATCAGTGAAAACCTGAGAGAAGCAGAAGAGAAGCTCGTTGTCACAGGACCATAAGTATGAAAGTCACATATGAGTGAAGTGTCCATGTGACAACTACTGGAACCTGCAGAGCTGAATCCTGACATCGCAGGCTTCTGAATAGCCCCATACGGTGTCAGTCACAGCGCGTCCCCCATACGGTGCCAGTCACAGTGCGCCCCCGCCTGCCGGCTGACAACCCTGACAATTACCCAGAGGCCTCTCCCTCAGAGTCGGGTTCCAGATCATTTCTACCTGAGCGTAGAAGCAGTCCATGTCCAGGTGCACGATCATCCGGGGGGCCGGACCTGAGGACCGGGGGGCTGCAGGAAAAGCAATAATCAGAATCCAAGATACCAAGATTATAGGACGTCATCAGCACTAAGGGTTAAACATGGGGAGGGGGCTGTAAAATTCTACAACTTTTCATAAACTTTCTAGTCTGATTCCTCATTATAGGCGCCTCTGCTTCCTGTCAGGGAATGGAGACATCGGGCCAGTTACCCGGTGTAAACCCTGAAAAATCACACCAGGCGCAAAAAGTGTTCAAAACACAGAACTGTGCTGCATTTGTCAGTCTGCCTCATTCACCTGCAGAGAAGAAAGTCTCCTCACAGCTGAGGTTTTGCTGCAATGTGCACGGGATCCAGAAAACCAGCTAGAATCCTGTGTGATCTGCCGGTCACAGTGCGAGCAGCAGGGGGCGCTGTACCCGCTGGACACAGGCTATAATTGCCATTACCTTCGCCACCCGTCGTCGCCTCCCGGCTCTGCCAGTCCATCTAATCCTCCTCTTCCTCCCGCAGTGACTCCATCCTGCACTGCGCAGACGGCAAAAGACAAATATCCCGGGCCTGACAGTGATGAAACCGGCGGGAGCAGCGAGCACCAAACAGGCCTTCGCCACTGGACATCACCCCCACCTGCCGGCGCTCTGCAGCTTCTCTGTGCCGGCTGTCAGCTTGATATATAGCAGTCACATAGTATATAGCACAGCCCACGTAGTATTTGTCTGCTATATACTACATGGCTCCTATATACTACGTGGCCTGTGCTATATACTATGTGACTGCTATATACATACATACATCTATAATATAACGCTGGCAGTGTCACTCTGTCCGAAGCCTTTATAGACTGCGCAAGTGCAAGCACCGGCGCAGTCTGGACCCCACAGAGTGACGCAGCCCAGGAGATCGCGGTATGCGTAAGCACTGAACGCACACCACGATCTCCAACGGAGAAGCAGGGACGTGCCAGGAGGGTGAGTATGCTATAGTCACCTGTCCCCATTCCACCGCTGCGCGCCGCTCCATCTTCTGGGTCCTCTGCCTGTGACGTGACATTCAGTTCAGAGGGCGTGATGACGCACTTAATGCGCGCTGCCCTCTGACTGAACAGTCACAGCCAGAGGACCCGGAAGATGGAGCGGCACGCAGCGGTGGATCAGGGCCAGGTGACTATAGCAAGTGTCGGGGGCCTGAGCTAGCGGCGACTTCGGCACCTGACCCCCACACCGCGCCGGTGTCCCCGCCTGCTCAGGCCCCCCAGCACTCGGCGCCCAGCGACGATAGGTGAGTATGTTTTTTTTTATATATATCGCAGCAGCATACGGGGCATATAATATTATGGAGCATCTTATGGGGGCCATCAACATTTATGGAGCAGCATACGGGGCATATACTATGGAGCATCTTATGGGGGCCATCAACCATAATGGAGCAGCATATGAGGCATGTATTATGGAGCATCTTATGGGGGCCATCAACCATAATGGAGCAGTATACAGGGCATATACTATGGAGCATCTTATGGGGGCCATCAACCATAATGGAGCAGCATACGGGGCATATACTATGGAGCATCTTATGGGGGCCATCAACATTTATGGAGCAGTATATGGGGCATATACTATAGAGCATCTTATGGGGGCCATCAACATTTATGGAGCAGTATATGGGGCATATACTATGGAGCATCTTATGGGGGCCATCAACATTTATGGAGCAGCATACGGGGCATATACTATGGAGCATCTTATGGGGGCCATCAACATTTATGGAGCAGAATACGGGGCATATACTATGGAGCATCTTATGGGGGCCATCAACCTTTATGGAGCAGCGTATGGGGCATATGGATGGGAGCAGCAAATTACAGAACGGCGGCGCAGGATGGGAGCAGCACATGACAGAATAGGGCAGCACATGACAGAACGGGGGTGCAGGATGGCAGCAGCACATGACAGAACGGGGGTGCAGGATGGAAGCAGGACATGACAGAACGGGGGCGCAGGATGGGAGCAGCACATGACAGGATGGGGCGCAGGATGGGAGCAGCAAATGACAGAATGGAGGCGCAGGATGGGTGCAGAACATGTCAGAATGGGGGCGCAGAATGGGAGCAGCGTATGACAGGATGGGGGAGCAGGATGGGAGCAGCAAATGACAGAATGGAGGCGCAGGATGGGTGCAGCACATGTCAGAGTGGGGCACAGGATGGGAGCAGCATATGACAGGATGGGGGCACAGGATGGGAGCAGCACATGACAGGATGGGGGAGCAGGATGGGAGCAGCAAATGACAGAATGGAGGCGCAGGATGGGGGCAGCACATGTCAGAATGGAGGCGCAGGATGGGAGCAGTGCATGACAGGATGGGGGAGCAGGATAGGAGCAGCACATGACAGAACTGGGGCATAGGATGGGAGCAGTACATAACAGAATGGGGGCTCAAGATGGGAGCAGCACATGACCGCATGGGGGCACAGGATGGGGCTGCACATGACAGGATGGGGGCGCAAGATGGTAGCAGCACATGACAAGATTAGGGCGCAGGATGGAAGCAACACATACCAGGATGGAGACCATATACCAATATAAATGCTCGCCACCCGGGCATAGAACGGGTTCAATAGCTAGTACATACATATTCTAGAATACCCGATACGTTAGAATCGGGCCACCATCTAGTATATATATTTATATACATATACAGGTGTGGCAAAAACTAAGAGACCACCACATCAAAACACTGTTTTCAAAACCCAACAATCTTGAAAGAGTTCCCAGAGATGCTTAACACTTGTTGGCCCTTTTGCCTTCACTCTGCGGTCCAGCTCACCCCAAACCATCTCGATTGGGTTCAGGTCTGGTGACTGTGGAGGCCAGGTCATCTGGTGTAACATCCCATCACTCTCCTTCTTGGTCAAATAGCCCTTACACAGCCTGGATGTGTGTTTGGGGTCACTGTCCTGTTGAAAAATAAATGATGATCCAACTAAACGAAAACCAGACTGAATAGCATGCCGCTGCAAGATGCTGTGGTAGCCATGCTGGTTCAGTATGCCTTCAATTTTGAATAAATCCCCAATAGTGTCACCAGCAAAGCACCCCCACACCATCACACCTCCTCCTCCATGCTTCATGGTGGGAACCAGGCATGTAGAGTCCATCCGTTCACCTTTTCTGTGTCGCACAAAGACACGGTGGTTGGAACCAAAGATCTCAAATTTGGACTCATCAAACCAAAGCACAGATGTACACTGGTCTGATGTCCATTCCTTGTGTTCTCTAGCCCAAACAAGTCTCTTCTGCTTGTTGCCTGTCCTTAGCAGTGGTTTCCTAGCAGCTATTTTACCATGAAGGCCTGCTGCACAAAGTCTCCTCTTAACAGTTGTTGTAGAGATGTGTCTGCTGATAGAACTCTGTGTGGCATTGACCTGGTCTCTAATCTGAGCTACTGTTAACCTGCGATTTCTGAGGCTGGTGACTCGGATAAACTTATCCTCAGAAGCAGGGTGACTCTTGGGCTTCCTTTCCTGGGGCGGTCCTCATGTGAGCCAGTTTCTTTGTAGCACTTGATGGTTTTTGCCACTGCACTTGGGGACACTCAAAGTTTTCACAATTTTTCGGACTGACTGACCTTCATTTCTTAAAGTAATGATGGCCACTCGTTTTTCTTTACTTAGCTGCTTTTTTCTTACCATAATACAAATTCCAACAGTCTATTCAGTAGGACTATCAGCTGTGTCTGCACAACACAACTGATGGTCCCAACACCATTTATAAGGCAAGAAATTCCACTTATTAAACCTGACAGGGCACACCTGTGAAGTGAAAACCATTCCCTGTGACTACCTTTTGAAGCTCATCAAGAGAATGCCAAGAGTGTGCAAAGCAGTCATCAAAGCAAAAGGTGGCTACTTTGAAGAACCTAGAATATAAGACATAATTTCAGTTGTTTCACACTTTTTTATTAAGTATTTAATTCCACATGTGTTAATTCACAGTTTTGATGCCTTCAGTGTGAATGTACAATTTTAATTGTCATGAAAATACAGAAAAATCTTTAAATGAGAAGGTGTGTCCAAACTTTTGATCTGTACTGTATATATATGCACACTCGTGTGTGTGTTTTGATGAATTTTTCCTTTGAAAAATGTGTAAATAACATAAAGAACTACTGTATGTAAAAGCTCATGTTAAAATTGCATTGCAATCAGCAATCGCAATGCATGTAAATCGGATGCTAGGTGTAAAAATCGCATTCTACTCGCATGACACTCGCATGTCACTTGTCCGTTTTTTTCAGTCCAGATTACAGACCGTTTTTTTCTTGCATATGGATATGAGCCCCTAGGCTGAGCCAATTATCAATCAACATGACATGACATCACAGGAAGCAGGAGAATTGCCAGCAAGAGCTTTCCATGATTGTTTTGAGCTGAGAGACATCATTGCAGGGCAGCACAGGCACGTAATTTGCAACTACCTGCCAATAAGCGCTAAGACCAATAGGGAAAAAAAGTCCCAGATAACCCCTTTAAACACAGGTACAGATATCGGACAAAGATCCAGCAGGTCAAAAAGTTTGAATTCTAAGTTAACCAGCAGAACAGATCCACAAATGATGCAAATGACAACAATTACTATTCTGATATAAGGCGTAAATAAACAAGAGAGTGAACAATTTATGGCTAAGATGACATATTGCATACCATTTATGGATTTTCCACAGTTTCCCATGCAGAAAATCTGCAGTGAAATATAGTACCAGCTAAGTAGATAAGATTTGATCTGATACCTTGATTAAATACTTTCTGTGTGGAAATTGACCTGCAGTGCTGATTTTAAATCCTCAGCGTGTCAATTATTTGTGCGGATTCAGTGCAAATTTCATGCATTGTAATGGAAAATGTGAAATAGCCACCAAATCTACATTACAGTTTGCAGCAAAATCAGTAACACACACGTAAAAATCTGTAACAAATATGTCACGTGTCAACATTAGGGATGATCAGACCCGTGGAAGTTTGGGTTCCTGGGGTTCAACCGAACTTGAGTGCAAAGTTCGGTTCAGATACCAGAACTTGACCCGAACTTGACACCGAACCCAATTTAAGTCAATGAGGAACCGAACTTTGGTGCTTTAAAATGGCTGTAAAATGGTCATAGTAAGCTTTAGGTGGCTGAAAAAGGAAGTAAAATGGGGGCAAGATATATCTACTATATAATCGTCTAATTCTGTCTGTTTGTCTGTAACGGAAATCCAGCGTCGCTGATTGGTCTCGCCAGCTGCCTGCGAATAATCAGCGACAGGCGCAGTCCGGCCGTAGTTCAGTCACGTTTACTGAACAAGTTCTGTCAGTCACAGTGCCACATAGTTCACTCACGTTTACTGAACAAGTTCTGTCAGTCACAGTGCGACATAGTTCACTCACATTTACTGAACAAGTTCTGACAGTCACAATGCGACATTCCAGTCACGTTTACTGAACAAGTTCTCTCAGTCACAGTGTGACGTAGTTCACTCACGTTTACTGAACAAGTTCTGTCAGTCACAGTGTGACATAGTTCACTCACGTTTACTGAATAAGTTCAGTCAGTCAGAATATTCTAGAATACCCAATGCAATAGAATCGACCCACCATCTAGTAAAATAATAATATTTTACATTGCCAGGTCACATGGTGTGCCTGCCAATCACAGCCATGCCATTGCTTGGCATGGCTGTGATGGGGCCAGTAGTGCCTACAGCCTTAAACCTTGTTGATTGGCTGTGCTGCAGCTTTTCAACAAGCTTTATTAGGCCACCAAACCTGAACACTAAAACGGATGTGCAGTAAGAAATCCGTGTTCAGGGTTCGTCACCGGACACTATGTGTCCGGTACAATCCCCTAACTTTACAGTTCAGGTTCGCTCATCCCTAGTCAACATGTATCCCCAAATTTAGGGGGGAAATGGGGGGGACTGTTATGATCAGGTGGCCTTGGAGCAGCATGAAATGACCTTCGCTGGAGCAGTGGTAACTTTACTGACCGCAAACCCTGATCCTATCACTGCAACTAGAAGTAGCCGTGGGGTGTGCCTAACCAGACCTAGACACCTCGACACGGCCTAAGGACTAAATATCCCTAAAGATGGAAATAGGAAAACTCTCTTGCCTCAGAGTAGATCCCCAAAGGATAGATAGCCCCCCACAAATAATGACTGTGAGTAGGAGAGGAAAAGACACACGCAGACAGAAAACAGGGATAAGCAAAGGAGGCCACTTCTACCTAGATAGGAATGGATAGTACAGGATACTATGCGGTCAGCATAAATCACTACAAAATATCCACAGCAGAAAAATACAAAAACTCCACCACCTAACTAAAGATGTGGAGAGTATATCTGCGACTCCAGCGAGTCCAACTAGACTGAGAAAAACATCAGGCACAGTCTAGCAGGAACAAAATAGAAACAAGATAAGCACAGAAAATAAACACACAGCAGTGTGTCTAAAAAAATGAAGCAAACACTTAGCTGAATTGGCAGCAAGCAGGAGAGGCCAAGCAGAAGACCAACACTTCCAAAGGAACATTGACTACTGGCAAGGACTAATGAGTCCTACACAGCTAAATACGCCAGTCAGAATTGGAATTAGCAGAAACACCTGTCCAAGACTGCTGCTCAGGAATAACTGCATTACCATCAACAACTACCGGAGGGAGCCCAAGAGCAGAATTCACAACAGTACCCCCCCCCCTTGAGGAGGGGTCACCGAACCCTCACCAGAGCCCCCAGGCCGGTCAGGATGAGCAAGATGAAAGGCACAAACCAAATCAGCGGCATGGACATCAGAGGCCGAAACCCAAGAATTATCCTCCTGGCCATAACCCTTCCATTTGACAAGGTACTGAAGCTTCCGCCTCGAAAAATGAGAATCCAAAATCTTCTCAACCACATATTCCAACTCCCCATCGACCAACACAGGGGCCGGAGGATCAACAGAGGGAACAACGAGCTCCACATATTTCCGCAACAAAGATCTATGGAAGACATTATGGATAGCAAAAGATGCCGGAAGCGCCAGACAAAAAGACACCGGATTAATAATCTCAGAAATCTTATAAGGACCAATAAACCGAGGCTTAAACTTAGGAGAAGAAACCTTCATAGGAACATGACGGGAAGATAACCAAACCAGATCCCCAACCCGAAGCCGGGAACCAACACAGCGACGTCGATTAGCAAAACGTTGAGCCTCCTCCTGAGACAACACCAAATTGTCCACCACCTGAGCCCAAATCTGCTGCAACCTGTCAACCACAGAATCCACACCAGGAAAGTCAGAAGACTCAACCTGCCAAGAAGAAAAACGAGGATGAAAACCAAAATTACAAAAAAAAGGCGAAACCAAAGTAGCCGAACTAGCCCGATTATTAAGAGCAAACTCGGCCAATGGCAAAAAAGCCACCCAATCATCCTGATCAGCAGATACAAAGCATCTCAAATAAGTCTCCAAAGTCTGATTAGTACGCTCGGTCTGGCCATTTGTCTGAGGATGAAATGCAGAAGAAAAAGACAAATTAATGCCCAGCCTACCACAAAAGGCCCGCCAAAACCTAGAAACAAACTGGGAACCTCTGTCGGACACAATATTCTCAGGAATACCATGCAAACGGACCACATGCTGAAAAAACAACGGAACCAAATCAGAAGAAGAAGGCAATTTAGGCAAAGGCACCAAATGAACCATCGTAGAGAATCGGTCACAAACAACCCAGATAACAGACATCCTCTGGGAAACAGGAAGATCGGAAATAAAATCCATAGAAATATGCGTCCAGGGCCTCTCAGGGACCGGCAATGGCAAAAGCAACCCACTAGCACGGGAGCAACAAGGCTTGGCCCGCGCACAAGTCCCACAGGACTGCACAAAAGACCGCACATCACGCGATAAAGAAGGCCACCAAAATGACCTACCAACCAAGTCTCTGGTACCAAAAATGCCAGGATGACCAGCCAACACAGAACAGTGAACCTCAGAAATCACTCTACTAGTCCATCTGTCAGGAACAAACAGGTTCCCCACTGGACAACGATCAGGTTTGTCAGCCTGAAATTTCTGAAGAACCCGTCGTAAATCAGGAGAAATGGCAGAAAGGACCACCCCTTCCTTCAAAATACCGACTGGTTCCAAGACCTCAGGAGAATCAGGCAGAAAACTCCTAGAGAGGGCATCAGCCTTAATATTCTTAGAACCTGGAAGGTACGAGACCACGAAATCAAAACGAGAAAAAAAACAAGGACCATCGAGCCTGTTTAGGATTCAACCGTTTGGCAGACTCGAGGTAAATCAGATTCTTATGATCGGTCAAGACCACAATACGGTGCTTAGCTCCCTCAAGCCAATGTCGCCACTCCTCAAACGCCCACTTCATAGCCAACAACTCCCGATTGCCGACATCATAATTGCGTTCAGCAGGCGAAAACTTACAGGAAAAGAAGGCACACGGTTTCATTAAGGAACCAACAGGATCCCTCTGAGACAAAACAGCCCCTGCCCCAATCTCAGAAGCGTCAACCTCAACCTGAAACGGAAGAGAAATATCCGGTTGACGCAACACAGGAGCAGAAGTAAAACGATGCTTAAGTTCCTGAAAGGCAGAGACAGCCGCAGGGGACCAATTCGCCACATCAGCGCCCTTCTTCGTCAAATCAGTCAAGGGTTTAACCACACTGGAAAAATTAGCAATGAAACGGCAATAAAAATTAGCAAAACCCCAATATTTCTGAAGGCTCTTCACGGATGTGGGCTGAATCCAATCATGAATGGCCTGAACCTTAACCGGATCCATCTCTATAGACGAGGAAGAAAAAATAAAGCCCAAAAAGGAAACCTTGTGCACCCCAAAAAGACACTTAGACCCTTTCACAAACAAGGCATTGTCACGAAGGATCTGAAATACCATCCTGTTGTGAGTTCTGTTTTTGGGCTCCCTCTGGTGGTTACTGATGGTACTGGGTGATTTGTGTTCTGCTGTCTCTGGTGTCCACCTGTTCTATTAGGATTTGGGAGTTTCCTATTTAACCGGGCTTTCTTGTCATTTCCCCGCCGGCTATCAAGGTTATCAGAGTGTTTTGTTACCTCAGCTTCTGGCTTCAGTAATCTTCAGGACAAGCTAAGTTTTGATTTTCTTGTTCCACGTTTTGCTTTATTTTTGTCTTGTCCAGCTTGCATATAATTGTCTCTTTGCTGCTGGTTGCTTTAGTGGGCTGTAATTGCTCCTCATGTTCCATGAGTTGGAACATGAGTTCAAGTAATTACAGGATGGTTTTTTGAAGGGTTTTTTGCTGACCGCACAGTTTACTTTTGTATCCTCTGCTATCTAGTTTTAGCGGGCCTCATTTTGCTGAATCTGTTTTCATACTGTGTATGTGCCTTCCTCTCATTTCACCGTCATTATATGTGGGGGGCTGCTATTTCTGTGGGGTATTTCTCTGGAGGCAAGAGAGGTCTGTGTTTCTTCTAATAGGGGAAGTTAGATCTTCGGCTGGTGCGAGACGTCTAGGATCAACGTAGGCACGTTCCCCGGCTATTGTTATTTGTGTGTTCAGGTTTAGGGTCGCGGTCAGCTCAGGTTCCATCACCCTAGAGCTCGTTGGTGCTTGTCCTTTTGTGATTCCCTGCCATTGGAATCATGACAGTATAGCCGGCCAAAATGTTTGGGCTGAAGTAGGAGGAAAAGTAGTCTGAGGAAGTTTTTTTTTTTTTTTCTCTCCTCTGAGGTTGCTGCCTAGCCTTAATTGCAGCCAGGCTGATTTTTTTTTTTTCCTCCTCTTAATCCTTGAATGGCTCTGACCTTAGCTGTTTATCATGGACGTCCAGAGTTTAGCTTCCAGCTTGAATAATCTTGCTGCTAAGGTTCAAAATATACAAGATTTTGTTGTACATGCTCCTATGTCTGAACCTAGAATTCCTATTCCAGAGTTCTTTGCTGGAGATAGATCTAGTTTTCTGAATTTTAGGAACAATTGCAAGCTGTTCCTTTCTTTGAAATCTCGCTCTTCTGGAGACCCTGCTCAGCAGGTTAAGATTATTATATCTTTCCTGCGGGGTGACCCTCAAAATTGGGCATTTGCATTGGCACCATGGGATCCTGCGTTGCTTAATGTGGATGCGTTTTTTCTGGCATTGGGTTTGCTCTATGAGGAACCTAACCAGGAGATTCAGGCTGAAAAAGCTTTATTAGCTCTCTCTCAGGGGCAAGATGAAGCAGAAATATATTGTCAAAAATTTCGGAAATGGTCAGTGCTTACTCAGTGGAATGAGTGCGCCCTGGCTGCAAAGTTCAGAGATGGTCTTTCTGAGGCCATTAAAGATGTTATGGTGGGGTTCCCTGCGCCTACGGGTCTGAATGAGTCTATGACTATGGCTATTCAGATTGATCGGCGTTTACGGGAGCGCAAACCTGTGCACCATTTGGCGGTGTCTTCTGAACAGGCACTTGAGACAATGCAATGTGATAGAGTTCAGTCTAGAAGTGAACGGCAAAACTATAGGCGGAAAAATGGGTTGTGCTTTTATTGTGGTGATTCAGCTCATGTTATATCAGCATGCTCTAAACGCACAAAAAAGGTTGATAAGTCTGTTGCCATTAGTACGTTACAGTCTAAGTTCATTCTGTCTGTGACTCTGATTTGCTCATTATCATCCATTTCCGTCGATGCCTATGTAGATTCAGGCGCTGCCCTGAGTCTTATGGATTGGTCATTTGCCAAGCGATGTGGGTTTAGTCTTGAGCCTCTGGAAGTCCCTATTCCTTTGAAGGGAATTGACTCTACACCTTTAGCTATGAATAAACCTCAGTACTGGACACAAGTGACCATGCGTATGACTCCCGTTCATCAGGAGGTGATTCGCTTCCTGGTATTGTATAATTTACATGATGTTCTAGTACTTGGTCTGCCATGGTTACAAACTCATAATCCAGTCCTTGACTGGAAAACAATGTCTGTGTTAAGCTGGGGATGTCAGGGGGTTCATGATGATGCACCTCCGATTTCTATCGCTTCATCTACTCCTTCTGAGGTTCCTGTATTTTTGTCTGATTATCGGGATGTTTTTGAGGAGCCTAAGCTCAGTTCGCTTCCTCCTCACAGGGATTGCGATTGTGCTATAGATTTAATTCCTGGTAGTAAATTTCCTAAAGGTCGTTTGTTCAATCTGTCAGTGCCAGAGCATACTGCTATGCGGGATTATGTTAAGGAGTCCTTGGAAAAGGGACATATCCGTCCATCTTCGTCCCCTTTGGGAGCAGGTTTTTTTTTCGTGGCCAAAAAAGATGGGTCCTTGAGGCCTTGTATAGATTATCGTCTTTTGAATAAGATTACCGTAAAATATCAGTATCCTTTGCCTTTGTTGACTGATTTGTTTGCTCGCATTAAGGGGGCTAAATGGTTCACTAAGATTGATCTTCGGGGTGCGTATAATCTTATACGAATAAAGCAAGGTGATGAGTGGAAAACCGCATTTAATACGCCTGAGGGCCATTTTGAGTATTTGGTAATGCCTTTCGGACTTTCTAATGCTCCTTCAGTCTTCCAGTCCTTTATGCACGATATTTTCCGTGAATATCTGGATAAATTTATGATTGTGTATTTGGATGATATTTTGTTTTTTTCTGATGACTGGGAGTCTCATGTTCAGCAGGTCAGGAAGGTGTTTCAGGTCCTGCGGGCTAATTCCTTGTTTGTAAAGGGCTCAAAGTGTCTCTTTGGAGTCCAGAAGATTTCTTTCTTGGGGTATACTTTTTCCCCTTCTACTATTGAGATGGATCCCGTCAAGGTTCGGGCTATTTGTGACTGGACGCAGCCTGCATCTCTTAAGAGTCTGCAGAAGTTCTTAGGCTTTGCTAATTTCTATCGTCGTTTTATAACTAATTTTTCTAGTGTTGTTAAGCCTTTGACGGATTTGACTAAGAAGGGTGCTGATGTTGCTGATTGGTCTCCTGCGGCTGTGGAGGCCTTTCGGGAACTTAAACGCCGGTTTTCTTCTGCTCCTGTGTTGCGTCAGCCTGATGTTTCGCTTCCTTTCCAAGTTGAGGTTGATGCTTCCGAGATTGGAGCGGGGGCGGTTTTGTCACAGAGAAGCTCCGATTGCTCGGTGATGAAGCCATGTGCGTTCTTTTCTAGAAAATTTTCGCCCGCTGAGCGGAATTATGATGTGGGTAATCGGGAACTTTTGGCCATGAAGTGGGCATTTGAGGAGTGGCGTCATTGGCTGGAGGGTGCTAGACATCGTGTGGTGGTCTTGACTGATCACAAAAATCTGATTTACCTTGAGTCTGCCAGGCGTCTGAATCCTAGACAGGCTCGTTGGTCACTGTTTTTCTCTCGTTTCAATTTTGTGGTTTCATACCTGCCAGGTTCAAAGAATGTGAAGGCGGATGCTCTTTCTAGGAGTTTTGTGCCTGACTCCCCTGGAAATTCTGAGCCCACTGGTATCCTTAGGGATGGGGTGATTTTGTCGGCCGTCTTCCCAGACTTGCGACGTGCTTTGCAGGAGTTTCAGGCGGGTTAACCTGATCGTTGTCCGCCTGAGAGACTGTTTGTTCCAGATAGTTGGACCAGTAGAGTCATCTCCGAGGTCCATTCTTCTGCTGTTGGCAGGTCATCCTGGAATATTTGGTACTAGAGACTTGGTGGCCAGGTCTTTTTGGTGGCCTTCCTTGTCGAGGGATGTGCGTTCTTTTGTGCAGTCTTGTGAGGTTTGTGCTCGGGCTAAGCCTTGCTGTTCTCGAGCCAGTGGATTGTTGTCACCTTTGCCTATCCCGAAGAGGCCTTGGACGCACATTTCCATGGACTTTATTTCGGATCTCCCTGTCTCTCAAAAAATGTCTGTCATCTGGGTTGTGTGTGACCGCTTTTCTAAAATGGTTCATCTTGTACCCTTGCCTAAGTTGCCTTCCTCCTCTGAGTTGGTCCCTCTATTTTTCCAGAACGTGGTTCGTTTGCATGGGATTCCGGAGAACATCGTTTCTGACAGGGGATCCCAGTTTGTGTCTAGATTTTGGCGGACGTTCTGTGCTAAGATGGGCATTGATTTGTCCTTTTCGTCTGCATTCCATCCTCAGACGAATGGCCAGACGGAGCGAACTAATCAGACCTTGGAAACTTATTTGAGGTGTTTTGTTTCTGCTGATCAAGATGACTGGGTTACCTTTTTGCCGCTGGCCGAGTTTGCCCTTAATAATCGGGCTAGTTCTGCTACCTTGGTTTCTCCTTTCTTTTGTAATTCGGGGTTTCATCCTCGTTTTTCCTCTGGTCAGGTGGAGCCTTCTGATTATCCTGGAGTGGACATGGTGGTGGATGGGTTGCATCGGATTTGGAGTCATGTGGTGGACAATTTGAAGTTGTCCCAGGAGAAGGCTCAGCAGTTTGCTAATCGCCGTCGCCACGTGGGTCCTCGACTTCGTGTTGGGGACTTGGTGTGGTTGTCTTCTCGTTTTGTTCCTATGAAGGTCTCTTCTCCTAAGTTCAAGCCTCGGTTCATCGGTCCTTATAGGATCTTGGAAATTCTTAACCCTGTGTCGTTTCGTTTGGATCTCCCGGCATCGTTTGCTATTCATAATGTGTTCCATCGGTCGTTGTTGCGGAGGTATGAGGTACCTGTTGTTCCCTCGCTTGAGCCTCCTGCTCCGGTGCTGGTGGAGGGAGAATTGGAGTATGTTGTGGAGAAGATCTTGGATTCTCGTGTTTCCAGACAGAAACTCCAATATTTGGTCAAGTGGAAGGGTTATGGTCAGGAGGATAATTCTTGGGTGGTTGCCTCTGATGTTCATGCTGATGATTTGGTCCGCGCTTTTCATAGGGCTCATCCTGGTCGCCCTGGTGGTTCTCGTGAGGGTTCGGTGACCCCTCCTCAAGGGGGGGGGTACTGTTGTGAGTTCTGTTTTTGGGCTCCCTCTGGTGGTTACTGATGGTACTGGGTGATTTGTGTTTTGCTGTCTCTGGTGTCCACCTGTTCTATTAGGATTTGGGAGTTTCCTATTTAACCGGGCTTTCTTGTCATTTCCCCGCCGGCTATCAAGGTTATCAGAGTGTTTTGTTACCTCAGCTTCTGGCTTCAGTAATCTTCAGGACAAGCTAAGTTTTGATTTTCTTGTTCCACGTTTTGCTTTATTTTTGTCTTGTCCAGCTTGCATATAATTGTCTCTTTGCTGCTGGTTGCTTTAGTGGGCTGTAATTGCTCCTCATGTTCCATGAGTTGGAACATGAGTTCAAGTAATTACAGGATGGTTTTTTGAAGGGTTTTTTGCTGACCGCGCAGTTTTTTTTTTTTATCAGATAGATTTTTATTATCCGCAAAGAATAAACAATCAGAATATTTCTCATGGCAATGTTTCATTAAACATTTACAGATAACTTTTTCCCCCCCGACCCAGAGCCCCCCCACCCTGCCCAACCCGAGACCTCAGCCAGAGCCACCCCACTTCCCATCATCATACAACCATTTGAATAAACATCCGTTATATTTCCATTGAATACTAGGTTCCCTATATTCTCATTTATCATCCTAATTCAAGTCCATCCACGGTTGCCACAGCTTGTGGAAGATGTCCAGCTTATTCCTTTTGGTGTAGATACTTTTCTCCAAAATAAGTATATGCTCCGCTTGCTTAAGAAAGTCTCTTCTTGTTGGAGGTTCCTCTCTAATCCAAAATTTGGCGATCAATTTCCTAGCAATGAATAACAATCGTGCAATAGCTATTTTAAACATGTTGTCCGTAACAATTTCCTCCACATATCCCAATATGCAAGTCAGTGGAACCCTAGGGACAGAACATCCATACACCAGTTCAATACGATTTAAAACAACTATCCAGAAGGAGGACAGTCTAGGGCACTGCCACATCATATGCAATATCCCCGCCTGGGATTGTGAGCACCGAGGGCAGTCCGAGTTCTGCCTAAGCCCAGCCTTGAACAACCTGTCAGGGGTTCTATAGGCCCTATGGATTACGAATAACTGTGATAGCCTGCCTGGTTCACTCATTGATATCTTGGGCACATATTCTAGGACCGACTCCCATCTATCATTGTCAATTATTCCCAATTCAGCTTCCCATTTCCCTTTGGCTCGGATGGGATATTTTTCCAGGAAAGAAAAAAGTAGAAACCCATATATTTCTGAAATCGCCCCCTTCGTGCAGCTATTCTTAAGGATATAGTCGATCATGAGATCAATCTGTACCACTATGGCTCCCCTTTTATTCTGTGCCTGATAAGCATGAGAGATACGATTATACTGGAACAATTCAGACCGTGGCAACTGAAATTCTTCCTGCAACTCCTCAAATGTTTTAAGTCTGCCCTGACTTATCAGCTGCCCCAGCCATTTAATACCTGCTGCAGACCAAAAGTGAAAACCCTCCCTCTGCCTAAATTCCGGTAGATAAATGTTGTCCCAAATAGGCGAGAATCTGGTGAACCCACTCACTTCCCTAATGAGTTTGACTTTTTCCCATACTCTGTGAATTAATTTGATAGTGCACCCATGTGAACCCATTTTTTTGAATTGTCCTCCCTCCAAACTGTCACTCAAAACGTCTGCCTGTAGTAAGAACCTCAAGCTATTAGGTATTTGCACACTCCCTGCCTCCTCCCCCCATCCTTTGAGATGTTGACACTGTGCTGCTAAGAAGTATAGCCATGGATTAGGAAGTGCAAGACCCCCCTCTGTTTTGGCCCTCTGAAGTATCTCCTGTTTAAACCTAGGACTCTTTCCTCCCCATATTAATTCCCCAAACAAAGACCTAATCTTACGGAATCTGCATTGTGTAATCCAAATGGGAGAGTTATGTAGCACGTACAACAACTGTGGCATTACAATCATCTTTAAGAGGTTCACCCTACCAACCACCGATAAATGTAATTTGTTCCATGCCGCAATCTTGGTACGAATTTTCTGCATTAATGGACTTAAATTCAGTTCCTCAAAGGTAGTTAGAGGAAGAGCAATCTGAATACCCAAATATTTGAATTTTTGAACAATCTTTAATTTTGTGGTTATCGCCCTCTCTCCACTGCCCATACTGTCCCCCTCAATCAACAACATACAAGACTTATCCCAGTTTATTGTGAGACCCGAAAACCGACCAAACTCCTCAATCAAAGCAACCGCATTGCACAGGGACCTTTCAGAATCCTCCAGGAACAACAAAATATCGTCAGCATATAATGCAATTTTGTCTTCCCTCCTACCATAGATGTAACCTCTAACCTCCTGAGCACCTCTTATTTTAGCCGCTAACGGCTCCACGGCCAGAGCGAAGAGCAACGGGGACAGCGGACACCCCTGTCTGGTACCCCTAAACAGCGGGAAACTCTCTGACAAATTATTATTAACTCTAATTTTTGCCATTGGGAACGAGTACAGCAACTTAACCCAGGAGATGAATTTTGGACCAAACCCCAGGCGATCCAGTACCGACCACAAGTAACTCCACTCCACACAATCAAAGGCCTTGTGGGCATCTAAAGACACCACAACTCTTTTTCCGGCATTGTCTGCAGGAATTTGCATATTTAAAAATAGCCTTCTCAAGTTAATTGCCGTGGATTTATTGGGCATAAAGCCAGACTGGTCTGGGTGAATCAATTTATCGATCACTTGGGTCAGCCTGTTCGCCAGGGCCTTCGCCAAAATCTTTATGTCAGCCGTTAGAAGTGAAATTGGTCTATACGACTCCGGCTGTTGAGGATCTTTATCAGCTTTAGGAATAACCACCACGATGGCCTCTCTCATTGATGGGGGCAGCACTCCCCTCTCCAACGACTCAGAGAACACTCGCTCCAATTTGGGCATTAACTCTGCATTAAGAATTTTATAAACCTCTACTGGGATACCGTCCGTCCCCGGAGCCTTGCCCCCCGCCATATTCGCCAAAGCCGCCTTCAATTCTTCCTCCCCAAGCGGTCTATCCATCCACTCCCTTTCCTCTCTACCTAGTCTGGGTAAGTCAACCTCTTTCAGATATCTATTCATTTCCTCAGGACTTTTATCCACCCTAGAGGAATATAATTTACTATAAAATCTCCGAAAAACGTCTAAAATTTCCCCCCCCTGAGTAACCGTTTTACCTTCCTCTGTTCTTATGGAGTATACATGTGAAGAATCCCGCTGCGCAGAAACCACCACCGAGAGCAAATGTCCTACCTTCTCTCCCTCAGAATAAAATGTTTCCTTTTGAAAGGCTCTCAACCTATCTGCCCTACGCATATGGAGTTCATCGACCGCTACCTGAGCCGCCCTCATACGAAGTTGTGCTTCTCTTGAATTCTGAGAGGCCAGTGTCTCTTCCGCCACCCTCAGTTCCTCCATCACTGCATTGTCTTGAATTTTAGACTTAGTTTTATGTCTCGAGATGTCCCGGAATAAAATTCCTCTCAGGTATGCCTTCATGGTGTCCCACACTACAAGATTCCCCGCACTCCCTTCATTTATCCTGAAAAACTCCCCGAGTTCAGTTCCCACCTGTTCCATATCCAAATACTGTAGCCAGGAGGGGTGAAATTTCCATCCCAACCCCGTCAGACCACTCTTCCCAGTCATTTGTACAGAGACCAGTACTGGGCTATGGTCCGATATTACTCTAGGCCTATACTCCACCTCATGTATTAGATTATTCACCCCCCCATTTCCCAAAGCCACATCAATGCGAGATAAAGATCCGTATGTTGCTGAATAACATGAGTAGGCATATGTCCTAGGATTACGCACCCGCCACAAATCTATCCATCCTATTTCTCTTAGATAATTTCCAAAAGGAGTAGAGTTCCCTTCACTTCTCAACTCTGCATGTCTACCCTTGTCCCAGTGATCATTAGATATATTGTTCACATCCCCCACTATAAGGAGGGGCACCCCATCCCACCTACCCATAATTTCCAGAATCTCCTGTATCTTTTTCTTGGAATATGGTGGTGGAATATAAATTGACACAATACAAATTAACCTGTTAAATATCTTGCATACTAAAAACACAAATTGGCCGTCTTTATCGGTGGTTACCTCAATCTCTTCAAACGGAACACTAACGTGTATCAAAATTGACACACCTCTGGCATAATTTGAGAACGTTGAGTGATACGCCTTTCTCACCCATCTCTTCTGTAGAATAGCAACCTTTTCCTTCACTAGGTGAGTTTCCTGCAGACATATCACTGAAGGCCTCTGTTTCAGTACATATTGGAAAATAGCTGTTCTTTTAGTAGCATTTGCAAGGCCCCTAACATTCCAACTTAGGATTTTAACCTCCCCACCCATTATAGCTTATAGAAACAATGAATGAGTTCAAGCTCCCTAAGGTCTCAACCCCAACTCCCACCCCCTCCCTCCTCCCCCCCCCCCATCCCCAATTCCCAACTGAAATAACTCTCTATCTCTCCCCTCTCTTTAAGCCCACCCAACTCCTCTCTACTCTTAGAATATCAAAATAAACTCTCCCTCTCAATTTGAGATCTGGGAACGCTGTTTCACAGCCTAACGATAAAAACTCTGCGTTCCTTCAGCTCCCCCGCCCACCATAGCCAAAATGCAAATTTCGTTGCGCCGCCGAACACAACCTGATGATATCAATATACCATAAAGTCACAGTATAAGTACCAGTTAACTATCAAACCAAACATAACAGTGAAGAGTTAACAATTGCCTCAGTAGCACTTAAATCAGTTTCAGCGGGTCTGCCCCGTTTTGACATGCTTAGTATTGAGATCCAGCCATTGTGACGCCTCCTCTGGATTTTGGAAAAAATGCACCCGATCCAGAGCCACCACCCTTAATTTTGCTGGGTAAATCATTGAATAACGGACATCTAAGTCTCGCAACCTCCTCTTGACCTCTCCAAACTTCATCCGAAGCTTTTGGACCGCCGCAGAGTAATCCGGATAAAGGGAGACCCGATTACCATCAATGGTCAGCTCATCACAATTCCTGGCTTTCCTCAACAAAATGTCTCGGTCCTGATAGTTCAGAATTTTAGCCAAGATAACTCTTGGGGCCGAGCCGGGGGGGAGGGGTCTGGTGGGCACACGGTGCGCTCTTTCAACGGCAAACATCTTAGTAAGGCCATCTCCACCCACAGCGTTTTTTAGCCATGCCTCAATATAAGCCGTGGGGTTGCTCCCTTCCGCCTTTTCTGGGACCCCCACAATCCTTAGGTTGTTCCTGCGGGATCGGTTTTCAAGGTCATCAGTCTTAAACTCCAGATCAGCAATACGTTGAATATACTTTTTTTCCCTGTTTAACAATTCACCAATCCGATCTTCTGCACTCCCAACCCTTTCTTCCACCTCTTCCACTCTCTTTTCAACTTTACGCATAGCAGAGTTTAAAGCGACCATCTCTCCCTTTAATTCATCCGCTCGTAGGTTTAGAGCCCCCAGGGCAGACTTACAGTACATCACCACTGAAAATATGTCCTTCAGAGTCGGCTCCTCCATTTCTGGCATGTCAGACTGTGCAGGCAGAACAGCTCCTGCGGCCCTTGTAGGAGATCCCTGGTCTGACCCACCGCACTGTAGCTGAGCCCCTCCTTCCTGCTGTTCTCCGGGGGCACCAGCTGCTCCAGACTTCACACCTCCAGCCTCTGACTGTAGATTTACAGCCTCCTCTGACCTGGCAAATCGCTCCAACTTAGCAATCACATCCATCTTCCTCTGATAAGCAGCGCTTGCCCTCGCCGCCTCCTCTGCAGTCTCAGCGCCATCTTGGGCCTGTGAGCTTCCCGCAGCTGTCAGCTCCTTCTGTCTCCTGCGTGTCATCCTCAGATAAGATTCCGTTCCTTCGGGTCACACCTCGCTCCCCGAGACTATGTGCACTCCTGAGAGTATGATTTGCGCTCGGCGGCGCCTCTAAGGGGTTAATACAGAGATAATGAAGCGGGAGAGCTCTGTTGCACGTCTGTTCACATCGCCTGCTAGGCCACGCCCCCGCTGACCGCGCAGTTTACTTTTGTATCCTCTGCTATCTAGTTTTAGCGGGCCTCATTTTGCTGAATCTGTTTTCATACTGCGTATGTGCCTTCCTCTCATTTCACCGTCATTATATGTGGGGGGCTGCTATTTCTGTGGGGTATTTCTCTGGAGGCAAGAGAGGTCTGTGTTTCTTCTAATAGGGGAAGTTAGATCTTCGGCTGGTGCGAGACGTCTAGGATCAACGTAGGCACGTTCCCCGGCTATTGTTATTTGTGTGTTCAGGTTTAGGGTCACGGTCAGCTCAGGTTCCATCACCCTAGACCTCGTTGGTGCTTGTCCTTTTGTGATTCCCTGCCATTGGAATCATGACACCATCCTGACCTGCTGCACATGAGACTCCCAATCATCGGAAAAAATCAAAATATCATCCAAATATACAATTAGGAATTTATCAAGATAATCCCGGAAGATATCATGCATGAAGGACTGAAAAACAGATGGAGCATTAGAGAGTCCGAATGGCATCACAAGGTATTCAAAATGGCCCTCGGGCGTGTTAAACGCAGTTTTCCATTCATCACCCTGCTTAATACGAACAAGATTATAAGCCCCCCGAAGGTCAATCTTAGTAAACCAACTAGCTCCCTTAATCCTAGCAAACAAATCGGAAAGCAAAGGTGAAGGATATTGAAACTTGACCGTGATCTTATTCAAGAGGCGATAATCAATACAGGGTCTTCAGGAACCATCTTTTTTAGCAACAAAAAAGAACCCCGCTCCCAACGGTGAAGAAGATGTCCGAATATGCCCTTTCTCCAAAGACTCCTTAATATAGCTCCGCATGGCGGTATGTTCAGGTACAGACAGGTTGAAAAGTCGGCCCTTAGGAAACTTACAGCCTGGAATCAAGTCAATAGCACAATCGCAGTCCCTGTGTGGTGGAAGGAAACTGGACTTGGGCTCATCGAATACATCCTGAAAATCAGACAAAAACTCCGGAATTTCAGAAGAGGGAGAAGGGGCGATAGACATCAGAGGAACATCATTATGAACCCCCTGACAACCCCAACTAGTCACAGACATGGACTTCCAATCCAAAACAGGATTATGTACTTGCAACCATCGAAAACCCAGCACGATAGCATCATGCAAATTATGCAACACCAGAAATCGACAATCTTCCTGATGGGCTGGCGCCATGCGCATGGTCACCTGTGTCCAAAACTGGGGCTTATTTTTAGCCAAGGGTGTAGCATCAATGACCCTTAAAGGAATAGGGTTCTGCAAAGGCTGCAAGGGAAAACCACAACGCCTGGCAAACTCAAAGTCCATTAAGTTCAAGGTGGCGCCTGAATCCACAAACGCCATGACAGAAAATGATGACAATGAACAGATCAAGGACAACAGAAATTTAGGTTGTACAGTACTGATGGTAAATGAACTGGCGATCCTCTTGGTCCGCTTAGGGCAGACAGAAATGACATGGGAAGCATCGCCACAATAATAACACAACCTATTCTGACATCTGAAACCTTGTCGTTCCGTTCTAGACAGAATCCTATCACATTGCATTGGCTCAGGAATTTGCTCTGAGGATAACACCATAGCGCACACAGTTCTGCGCTCCCGCAAGCGCCGATCAATCTGAATGGCCAGAGACATAGAATCACTAAGATTGGAGGGTGTGGGAAACCCCACCATAACATCTTTAACGGATTCAGAAAGACCCTTTCTGAAAATTGCCGCCAAAGCATCATTATTCCATTTAGTCAATACAGACCATTTTCTGAATTTCTGACAATACAATTCTGCCGCCTCTTGACCCTGAGACAGGGCCAACAAGGTCTTCTCAGCTTGATCCACCGAATTAGGTTCATCATACAGTAATCCTAACGCCTGAAAGAAGGAGTCTACATTAAGCAAAGCAGGATCCCCAGATTCCAGGGAAAATGCCCAATCCTGTGGATCACCACGCAGCAGGGAAATGATGATTTTAACTTGTTGAATGAAATCACCGGAGGATCGAGGTTTCAATGCAAAAAACAGTTTACAGTTGTTTTTAAAACTCAAAAACATGGACCTGTCACCAAAAAACAAATCAGGAGTAGGTATTTTAGGCTCCAAAGCAGGAGTCTGAACAATGTAATCAGAAATACCCTGTACTCTAGCAGCAAGCTGGTCTATACGAGAAACTAATTCCTGAACATTCATGCTAGCACAAGGCTCTTCAGCCACCCAGCGATAGAGGGAGGAGAAGACAAAACAGACTGGAGAAAAAAAAATGGCTCAAGATCTTTCCTCCCTTCTTCTGAGTTGCAATTAACTCATTGTTGGCCAGTAGTACTGTTATGATCAGGTGGCCTTGGAGCAGCATGAAATGACCTTCACCGGAGCAGTGGTAACTTTACTGATCGCAAACCCTGATCCTATCACCGCAACTAGAAGTAGCTGTGGGGTGTGCCTAACCAGACCTAGACACCTCGACACAGCCTAAGGACTAAATATCCCTAAAGATGGAAATAGGAAAACTCTCTTGCCTCAGAGTAGATCCCCAAAGGATAGATAGCCCCCCACAAATAATGACTGTGAGTAAGAGAGGAAAAGACACACACAGACAGAAAACAGGGATAAGCAAAGGAGGCCACTTCTACCTAGATAGGAATGATAGTACAGGATACTATGCGGTCAGCATAAAACACTACAAAATATCCACAGCAGAAAAATACAAAAACTCCACCACCTAACTAAAGATGTGGAGAGTATATCTGCGACTCCAGCGAGTCCAACTAGACTGAGAAAAACATCAGGCACAGTCTAGCAGGAACAAAATAGAAACAAGATAAGCACAGAAAATAAACACACAGCAGTGTGTCTAAAAAATGAAGCAAACACTTATCTTAGCTGAATTGGCAGCAAGCAGGAGAGGCCAGGCAGAGGACCAACACTTCCAAAGGAACATTGACTACTGGCAAGGACTAATGAGTCCTACACAGCTAAATACCCCAGTCAGAATTGCAATTAGCAGAAACACCTGTCCAAGACTGCTGCTCAGGAATAACTGCATTACCATCAACAACCACCGGAGGGAGCCCAAGAGCAGAATTCATAACAGGGGACATCTTATAATGCTGATATACCTTACTGGCCGCGATGGAGCAGGGTCCCAGGGTTGCTGCTGGTGGAAGCAAGAGTGGAGCGTTGCTACAGGGGATGTTTGGATGTGCGGTGCACCGCTGCGGGTGTCTGGTGCTGCAGGGGCTCTGCTCACATTTTGTGAAAGCCCAGAGCCCCAACACTTACATGGTTTACTGTGCGGTGAGCTCCGAGAAAATGGCTGCCGGGGCGGTGCATGCACAGATGGAGATCTCGACACCAAGATCTCAGGAGATGAGATTTCAGTGCTGAAAATCCACAAAATACGGTATATGTAGAAGATTTTATATGCCAGTCTAAAGTAAAAGCCTGTTTGAGTACAGTGCTTCGTAATAAATTAAGTGCATTTATGACTGCCTCTGGACCACAACCTGAAATTTACTGTACATAAATCAGCTATGTGACAAATCTGACTGGTCGTGGTAGGCCATGCTCCTCCCAGGAAGCGTTGTTTGCTTTTTAGAAACTTAGTAGAAAACTTAATGGAGTAAAACAAGAGAAAAGGCTACGTTCACACTAGCGTTCGGCTAGTGTGCGTCGCGCTAGCGTCAGGCGACGCAGCGGCGACGCACGCGTCATGCGCCCCTATGTTTAACATGGGGGACGCATGCGTTTTTGCTTGTTGCGTTTTCCGACACGTGCGTCTTTTTTGACGCTAGCGTCGGACCAAGAAAACGCAACGAGTTGCATTTTTCTTGCGTCCGATTTTCGTCAAAAAACGACGCACGCGTCGAAAAACGCAGCGTTTTTGCGTGCGTCTGCACGCGTTTTTCGGTGCGTTGTGCGTCGCGTCGCCGATGCAGCGGCGCACAACGCTAGTGTGAACGTAGCCAAAATTGCACTTTTTATGAAAATTGGGAATGCCCCAAAATGTGTATTTTTGATGCCATAATATCTTCACAGAGCCATTTAAAGGGGTTGTTCAGGCTTAGTAAAAAGGTTGGCTTCTTTTCCTTCCTGTCCAGTATGGTAATGACAGATGGAGTAGGGTTGGATCCTAGAACTGCAGGTCTTGATAGGATTCACCTGGCTGGCTTTGACAAATGTTCAGGAAATGGTTTCACCTTGTGTCAGTGTGCATGCAGGATATTGAGCAGATTGGAGTGTGCTAAGCTTGGGAGTTACCAGCCAAAATGTGAGCTCTAATTGGGAGAGGGACAAGCCTGAGTCTCTCTCTGAATGTACTAATCAGCTAGGAAAGCTGAGCAGTCTGTGTGTTGGAGCTGCAGAGTGACATACAGAAGTTGCAGCCTATTCAGTGTGCACTGCACGTGGAGATGAACACTTCTGTTTAGAACTAGAAGCTGCAGAGCCATATTTGCCACTACGTACCCGAGGACAGGTGCCTAGGGTGGCAGGTTGAGGGGGGGAAAATGTGAAAAAAAAAGTTTTTTCTTACCTCCGCTGTAGTGGGAAGGGAAACCACCATGGTTTTTTTTTTTTTCGAGGTGGAGTGGGTGCATGGGCAGAGGAGAACCGATCACCTACCTGCCCCAATGTAAGAAGAAAAATCATAGAGATAAAGGACCTGTGATGAAGTCATGTCCATGAGACTTATGGGCGGAGCCACGTTTCAGATTATAAGTGATAAAGTGTTTATCAGGGCACAGAGGCATAGCTAGGGTTTTGGCTCAGGGGTGGCAAAGCTTCTGAGTGGGCCCCTAATCAGGTAACCTTGATTACAACTGGGTGACGCACCTTAGTAGTGGAGGAGAACCTCAGCAGATGATCGCAATATTACTGAAAATAATCTCTATATAAAGACCAACATGGATAATACCGCCATATGGTCAGTGGTAGATACCAGTCCTAGAGAACACATAAGAGATCACAACACAGTTACAGATAATGACTTACCGCTGACGTCCTTTCTGATGGAATCGTTCACTTTTCCCGTCTTTTCCATCTGGCCCAGACCGACACAACAACTTCTTCCAGCCAGGACTCGTCTGCAGATAATACAACAAAGACACGTTTCACTTCTCAAATTCCAGCGATCACCATCTATTCCCAACCTGCACAAACTCCTCATCCTGCTGATACCCCAATACTGAGCGGCTGCTGCCATATGTGTCCCTATTACTGCACCTGATACCCCAATACTGAGCTGCTGCTGCCATATGTGTCCCTATTACTGCCCCTGATACCCCAATACTAAGCCGCTGCTGCTGTATTTGTCCCTATTACTGCACCTGATGCCACAATACTGAGCCGCTGCTGCCGTATGTGTCGATATTACTGCACCTGCTGTGTGGTTCTCTGTGCCCTCTAAATTTTAAAGCAACCCTCTATAATATAGTAATGCCTGGTGCAAGTGCCCTAGAAAACATTGCCCATATTTTGCCCCCTAGAAAGTAATAATGCCCTGTGTGCCCCTTTGATAGTAACAGTAACCTGAGTTCCCCTATAACAATAAGTACCCACTTTACATTTAATAATGTCCCGAGTCTCCCCCTGTTCAGCTCCCCTATACACAGTATGATGCTCTCTTATACACAGTATAATGCCCCCTTACTGTATAGTACGCGCGCGCCGATACAGTTGCAGTAGGGTAGCTCCAGGTGGGCCCCCTCAGAGCGCGGGGCCCAGAGCGACCACCCCCTCTGCCTCTCGGTAGCTACGCTACTGCCAGGGCAGGAAGAGGAATTGGTAACATGTAATTAAGAAACAGGTGTACATCATGGGTTTGCAGGCTGTGTGTGAGGGTACATATTGTGATGCAGGATACATATGCTGGTGCAGGCTATATGTGGGGGACCGGGGTACATATGGGGTGCAGGGTACATACAGTGGTGCAGGGTACATATGCTGGTGCAGGCTATCTGGGGGTACATATGGGGGTGCAGGGTACATATGCTAGTGCAGTGTACATATGGGGGTGCAGGCTATATATAGAGGTACATGGGGGGGTGCAAGCTACATACCTCCCAACTTTTGAGGAATGGAAAGAGGGACAGATCATGTGTAGCATTAGCCTGACGAATTTTGACCTCACTGTAAGGATTTGGACTGTACTTCTGTTCCTGTCTGCTGTTGCCCTCAGTTCAGTTACTTTTGCCCTTACCTAAGATGGAGTCACTGGCCTCACGGGGGCCATCTTGCTTCCTGTCAGACTTTCCCTGTTCCTGTCTGTGGTGTATATAAGGGAGCTCTGTATATTACTCATTGCTTCAGTATCTTGTTCCTGGACTTGTGATCAAGCTGGAAGAACTGCTATCTTGCTGGTTCTTTGTTACCTTGGGATACCCCGTCTGTCTCTGGATCTACATCTCTTCATCGTAAGACTTGTTTCCCTGGATCTGCTCTGCACTCCTCTCTGCTGCTGGACTGTTCCCTGCTAGGAGGCCTGGCATGGTCTCCAGGTCTCTGGACCTGACATACTTGGACTTCCACGGTCTGTGTTCTGCCCATCTTAATGTGAAGAAAGTTAATTATCATGTTATTCAAGTTGTGGCCACTGGAGGTCATCAGTTGCCTACTTTTCATGTTGTTTACCAACCTTTCCCTCCTAAGAGCAATGTCTTATGGGTTAGTTCCGCCCACATTCTTCTTGTGAAGACAAGCTTCAGTAGCCATTTTTCCTCAGATCTGAACAGAGGCACACGTGCTCCTGTCTCGCTTACTTCCTTACCCCTGTCCTAACGGATCTCGGTACGTTTATAAAGGTTTAATGCATCTTATGTTTTGTGTTAGTATTTAAGCCTTATGCAGCTCCTATAGTCAGATATAGTTAGGCAGATGTGCTTTGCAGCTTGCAGTTAGGTTCAGGTGTACTCTGCATGTAGATAGATGCATTCTTGTATAGAATAGGACAGTGCTGTTAGAATTACTGTGTAATGCTCTCTGTATAATTCTTGTTGTAATGTCCCAGTTATTTATGTGATTGCACCCTGTATGTGCATATACTGAAATGCTGTTATTCTTTACAGTTTTTCACCAGTCATCCACTATGATCAGTCATCCACTATGATCAGTCATCCACTATGATCAGTCATCCACTATGATCAGTCATCCACTATGATTATTCACTGAACATCCTCTTTGTACATCAACATCATTCACTATTCGATCATCTACTATGAATACTGTCCACCATTGTTGTTCAACGTTATAGTTTTGGTTATCATCACCCTAATAAATAAGACTTAAGCATCAACACAGTCTGTTTACTGGGATGTGGATGAAGGTTTAGCCGTATGTTGGAATCCACACAGCATCCTACGTGGAGGAAGACAGAACAGTGAAAAAACGAGACCGCCAGTCGCAGGCGGTGATTGTAAAGTAAGAACAGATTAGCTGCCTTCAGTGAAACTGATAGCCGGTCGCAGGCTGTAGTTGATCAGACTTTACGGAACCGCTAACACCCACACTGCTCCGCATTTGGGTACTACAGCAGCCGCCATACAGCCACAGAACTATATTGCAGCCCGCCAAGAAGAGCTACATCATTCCCGCCACGCGGAAGCTCACCGCACATAGACTCAGTTTCCTGACAAAACACTCAGCAGTACGCAGCTAAGCGCACAATGTCTCGAAACAGCACATCCTCACTCAAGACGAGGTCACGAGCAAGCTCTAGCAGGTCATCATTAGCAGAGCTAGCTGCTGTCGCTCGTGCTGAAACTGAAGCAGCCAAAGCGAGGTCTTCCTTCGCCGAGAAAGAAATGCATCTAAAGCTGAGACAAGCAGAGCATGAAGCAGAAAATGCACGTTTGCGGGCAGAGCATGAAGCAGAAAATGCACGTTTGCAGGCTGAAACCGCACGTTTGCGGGCAGAGCAAGAAGCAGAAGGTGCGCGCCTGCAAGTGTCTCTAGAAAGACTTATGGTAGACAAAGAGGCAGCAGCTGCAATAGCTAAGGCAGAGTACTTGAAAGCCATGAAGGATCCTGATTATGAGGGACACAGCAACGTTCTTGGAACAGATCTAGAGCAGCAAGATCCAGCTCAGCGCGTCGCAGAGTACGTTCATCGACACTCCAGCATGGACAACACCCTAGATAGACTACAACGATCAGCCTACGTCGATTATCATCGATCCAACCCCGAACTTCGCTACTACAAACAAGAAGATGTCCAACACAGAGGAGTCGACCACAGCTACCGTTCCACTGAGAAGAAGGTACAGCTCCCACCTCACCTTAAAGAGACATCTTCTTCACCAGAAAGGTACTATGCAGACTGTCCGAAGCCAAGAGCGTCTCACAGGTATGGTGATGCACCACACACTAGACATGGCTATAACATACCGGCTCGTACCAACACTGATCAAGCCACCATAGACTTGGCAAAGTTCTTTGCCCGCCGAGAACTGGCAACAAAAGGACTTGTAAAGTTCACTGACAAAGCCGAAAACTACAGGTCGTGGCGAGCTTCGTTCCAGAACGCCATTCAGGGACTGGACCTTTCTAGTAGTGAGGAGTTAGATCTCCTGGTAAAGTGGCTTGGAACTGAATCGGTCGAGCATGCTAAAAGACTAAGAGACATTAACATAGAATACTCACACATAGGTTTACGTAAAGTGTGGGAAAGACTTGACGAATGCTATGGGTCCGTAGAAGTAATAGAGAATGCTTTATTCAAAAGAATTGATGATTTCCCTAAGATAGGGCCCAAGGGTTATCAAAGACTTAGAGAATTGAGTGATTTATTGATAGAGTTACAGGTCGCCCAGAAGGAAGGTCACTTGGCTGGATTGGCATTCTTAGACACTGCTAGGGGTGTCAATCCAATAGTACAAAAACTTCCTTACAATCTTCAAGAAAGGTGGATTATACATGGTTCACGGTATAAACAAATTCATAACGTACCATTCCCTCCTTTTACTGTATTTGTTGAGTTTGTCACCCAGCAAGCCAAGATCAGAAATGACCCTAGTTTTGATTTCACTCTGTCATGTTCCACTACCCCTGGTGTCAAACCCAGTAAGACACCCGTGGCAGTCCATAAAACTGATATTGATTCCACAGGTTCTCCACACAAGACAACTAAGCCCCCTACGGAAGAGAGCAAACCTCAGGATGTCAGTAAGCAGTGTCCTCTACACAGGAAACCACATCCTCTACTAAAGTGCAGAGCCTTCAGGGAGAAGACTTTAGAGGATCGCAAAGGTTTCCTCAAGGAAAACAACATCTGCTTCAAATGCTGTGCTACAACCTCTCACTTCGCCAGGAACTGTGGAGCTAGCGTGAAATGTGCAGAATGCAGCAGCACGGATCACAATACAGCCTTGCATCCTGGACCACCTTCAGGAGTGTTGTCACAAGCAGAGGAGCACGACGAGAAACAGAAGAACACCGACGAAGACACCCCTGCGGTCACCTCTCAATGTACGGAGATCTGTAAGGGACTCAAGGGAGGAAGATCCTGCTCAAAAATCAGCCTTGTCCGAGTCTGTCCAACAGGCCACAGAGACAAAGCGCTCAAGATATATGCAATCCTAGATGACCAAAGTAATAGGTCTTTAGCCAGGTCCATCTTCTTTGACAACTTCAACATTGTAGGCCCCGGTTCTCCCTACTCCCTTAGGACATGTTCAGGTACCGTCGAGACGGCGGGGAGGAAAGCAACCGGATACAAAGTGGAGTCCATGGATGGCCAGACCTGTCTGTCACTACCGACCATCCTGGAGTGCAACCAGATTCCTGACTACAGGTCTGAGATACCTTCACCAGAGGTGGCAACGTATAGCCCACCTGATACCTGAGTTGGAACCAGAAGCGCCAATAGCTTTACTTCTGGGAAGAGATATACTACGAGTCCACAAGACTAGAGAATATATCAACGGCTCACGGAATGCTCCATACGCGCAGAGGCAAGACCTTGGATGGGTCATTGTAGGAGATGTCTGTCTAGGAGGAGCACACAAGCCGGTCTCAGTCAACAGTATGCTTACCAGCACACTAGAAAATGGACGTCCATCTCTCTTCCAGCCGTGTCACAATAGTCTGCTGGTAAAGGAACTACCGAGCAGCACTCCCCTACCTTGCCCTTTCTCAGTTCCTATCAACGAAGACCACGCCTGTGAAGGTGAACAAGACCACATAGGATGTACAGTCTTCCACAGGACGAAGGAAGACAACAAGGTAGTGATGTCTATAGAAGACAAGATATTCCTGGACATCATGGACGAACAAATAGTCAAGGATACATCGAATAGTTGGGTCGCACCTCTACCATTTCGACCTCAGAGGAGACGCCTACCCAACAACAAGGAATTGGTCTACAGCAGATTCATCTTCCTAAGACACAAGCTTCAGAAGTCACCTGAGACGAAGGAACATTTCTTTACCTTCATGGGAAAGATATTCCAGAACAACCACGCAGAGATTGCACCTGCACTTCGACACGGAGAGGAGTGTTGGTACCTGCCCATCTTCGGAGTGTACCATCCTAAGAAGCCAGGTCAAATTAGAGTGGTATTCGACTCAAGTGCCAAATGCGAAGATGTATCATTGAATGATGTCTTACTGTCGGGCCCAGACCTCAACAACAGACTTCTGGAAGTATTACTCTGTTTCCGTAGAGATTCAGTGGCATTTATGGCTGACATACAACAGATGTTCCACTGTTTTCTCGTCAAAGAGGAACACAGAAACTACCTGAGGTTCTTCTGGTACCGTGACAACGACCCGGACGAAGACATCGCAGAGTACCGGATGCGGGAACACATCTTTGGGAACAGTCCTTCCCCAGCGGTCGCAATCTACGGCCTCCAAAATTCTGCCAAAAAGGGTGAAGAAGAGTATGGCTCGGACGTCAGGTCCTTTGTGGAAAAGGATTTTTACGTGGATGACAGTTTGAAGTCCACACCGACAAGTGAGGCCGCAATCAGTCTACTAAAGAGGACTCGTGACATGCTCGCTCAGTCTAACCTAAGGTTACACAAGATTTCTTCCAACAGCCGAGAGTTGATGGAAGCCTTTCCCTCTGAAGACTATTCCAGCGATCTAAAGGATTTAGACCTCAGCATCGACCCCCTTCCCATGCAGCGGAGCCTTGGATTGCTGTGGGACCTGAAGACAGATACCTTCACCTTTCAGATCAGCAAGGATGAGAAACCCTTCACGCGCAGAGGAGTTCTTTCCTTCGTGAATAGTTTATACGACCCCTTGGGGTTCGTAGCTCCAGTAACCATCCAAGGGAAGCTGATGTTCAGGGACTTCACCCAAGACACTACTGATTGGGATGATCCACTTCCAGCGGGAAAGGCTGACCTGTGGGCAGAGTGGAGGAAGTCTCTTGAAGCCCTGACCAACCTTCGTGTGAAACGACCGTATGCTCCTGTGCCATCCACAGAGGTCAAAATGCAAACACTTTGTATTTTCTGTGACGCATCAGTCAAAGCGATTGCAGCAGTAGCATACCTCAAATCCACAGACGTAAGCGGACAATGCCATATCGGGTTCGTTATAAGCCGGACGAAATTGGCGCCACTTCGTGAACACACGATACCCAGACTGGAACTCTTTGCTGCTGTCCTCACAGTTGAGTTGGCCGAACTGATCTCGGATGCGATGAGCCTGAAGATCAAGGATGCAGAGTTCTACACCGATAGCAAGGTGGTACTGAGGTACATCTGTAACGAGACACGACGCTTCTACGTCTACGTCAGCAACCGGGTACTTCGGGTAAGAAGATCTACCGACCCTAATCAGTGGCACTACGTACCTACTCACCACAATCCTGCGGACCATGCGACTAGATCCGTTGCACCCAGTCATCTGAAGGACACTTCATGGCTCACAGGTCCTACCTCTTTGTACCGTTCGATGTCCCACATCAGCAGGCCTGAAACTTTCGAACTAGTGGGTCCAGACGCAGACAAAGAGATCCGACCTCAAGTGTCTGCTCTACATACAGAGATTTCAAGCTGCCACCTCGAATCTCACCAGTTCAGCAGGTTCTCCACCTGGAAGTCACTTGTTCGAGCTATAGCTTGTCTATTTCATGTAACCCAGTCCTACAAGTCAGCACTACCTGATAGCCAGAGACGTTGTAAAGGTTGGCATCACTGCAGGCTTGCGTTTACTGCTCCCAACCTGGAAAGAGCCAAGGTTATAATACTTCGTGCCGTACAAAGAGAAACCTATGGCAGAGAAATAGACAACCTCAACAAGGGACAACCCATTCCTGAGGTCAGTGGGCTGAGGAAGCTCGATCCGATTGTCGATCAAGAAGGGCTGCTGAGAGTCGGTGGTCGTCTTCAAGAAGCTGAGGTAAGGTAGAAGTTTCAGAGAAGCACCCGGTGATAATTCCTGGACGTCATCACGTAACAACCCTGCTGATTCAACATCATCATGTCTTGGTGAGACACCAAGGCCGTTTGTTCACTGAAGGAAACCTAAGGGCAGCTGGACTATGGATAGTTGGAGCTAAGAGAAGAGTGAGCAAACTCATCTTCGACTGTGTTACGTGTCGCAAACTCCAGGGCACATTCCAAAATCCGAAGATGGCCAATCTTCCACCCGACAGACTCAGTTCTGAACCTCCCTTCACCAACGTTGGACTAGATGTATTCGGTCCTTGGTCTGTGGCTACACGACGGACTAGAAAAATACTTACGGAAGCAAAGTGTTGGGCAGTTCTATTCACGTGTCTGTCCGTCAGAGCCGTTCATATCGAAGTAATCGAATCGATGGACACATCAAGTTTTATAAACGCACTTCGACGCTTCATCGCAATCAGAGGCTCTGTGAAGCATATTCGTTCTGACCGAGGTACGAATTTCGTCGGAGCGGCAAGAGAACTCCAAATCCCTTACAATCTGGACATCGCTAATGTGGAAAGGTATCTAGTATCTAAGTGAACAAGGATGTACCTGGACCTTCAATCCACCATACTCTTCGCACATGGGAGGTGCGTGGGAAAGGATGATAGGGATAGCACGCAGGATATTAGACTCTATCTTCTTGCAAGCTAACACCAGACTTACACGAGAGAGTTTATCCACGTTCTTGGCAGAGGTCTCAGCACTTTCTAGTGATTCTGGAGATCCATCCATCCTTACTCCTGCAATGTTACTCACACAGAAAACCTGTGTCCCGAAAGCTCCACTCGGAGAAATCAATGGCAAAGACCTCTACAGACGACAATGGAGGCAAGTACAAAGCGTGTCCAACGTCTTCTGGAATAGATGGAGGAAACAGTATCTCTCCACTCTGCAAACCAGGATAAAGTGGCAGAAAGACCGCCCGAACATTCAATCTGGCGATGTTGTACTCGTCAAAGACAGTCAGTCACATCGGAACGAGTGGCCACTCGGCCTAGTCGTTAAGACCCTTCCCAGTAAAGATGGGAAAGTGCAGAAAGTAGAGGTCAGAGTGTGCAAGCTTGAAGAAAACAAACTGTTCCTCAGGCCCGTTACCGAGTTTGTATTATTATTTTCCCCAAAGGAACCTAATTGTGGCATCTGTTGACGCCAAGCAGGGAGTGTTCTGCCCATCTTAATGTGCAGAAAGTTAATTATCATGTTATTCAAGTTGTGGCCACTGGAGGTCATCAGTTGCCTACTTTTCATGTTGTTTACCAACCTTTCCCTCCTAAGAGCAATGTCTTATTGGTTAGTTCCGCCCACATTCTTCTTGTGAAGACAAGCTTCAGTAGCCATTTTTCCTCAGATCTGAACAGAGGCACACGTGCTCCTGTCTCGCTAACTTCCTTACCCCTGTCCTAACGGATCTCGGTACGTTTATAAAGGTTTAATACATCTTATGTTTTGTGTTAGTATTTAAGCCTTATGCAGCTCCTATAGTCAGATATAGTTAGGCAGATGTGCTTTGCAGCTTGCAGTTAGGTTCAGGTGTACTCTGCATGTAGATAGATGCATTCTTGTATAGAATAGGGCAGTGCTGTTAGAATTACTGTGTAATGCTCTCTGTATAATTCTTGCTGTAATGTCCAAGTTATTTATGTGATTGCACCCTGTATGTGCATATACTGAAATGCTGTTATTCTTTACAGTTTTTCACCAGTCATCCACTATGATCAGTCATCCACTATGATCAGTCATCCACTATGATCAGTCATTCACTATGATTATTCACTGAACATCCTCTTTGTACATCAACATCATTCACTATTCGATCATCTACTATGAATACTGTCCACCATTGTTGTTCAACGTTATAGTTTTGGTTATCATCACCCTAATAAATAAGACTTAAGCATCAACACAGTCTGTTTACTGGGATGTGGATGAAGGTTTAGCCGTATGTTGGAATCCACACAGCATCCTACGTGGAGGAAGACAGAACAGTCTGTACAAGTGCTTACTGCTTATCCAGCTCTGTCTGCTACTAACCTGCTGTGTCATAGCTGTTTACCTGCATACCATCATAAATATTCTTGAACTCTTAACCTGTTGTCTCTCGGCCTCTTTTCTGACCCATGATACTGATCTCCACTGCACTTAGCACTAAGTTTATAACAGAATACTCAAGCCTAAAAAAAAAATGGAGATCTCTGGGTCAGATTCTATGGAGGTGCGAATTAAAAAACTTTGCTCTTTTGTCTCTGGACTTCATGGGGAGCTGCAGGCTATAAAAACAAAACTGGGGACATTAGAATCGCAAACTAATCATAATGCGAATGTGGCCGATACGTCTATTCAGGCCTTAGCATCTCGACTTTCAAATGTGGAGACTACAGCTGCAACCATGGTATCTGCTCCAATCCCAGCTCCTGGTCCGGCTTTTCCTAAACTCCCACCATTCAGGTTTGGTGGTGAAAGAGAGAAATTTCTCTGCACGTGTGGCCCAGTTTGCAAATGATCGGGATAAAGTGTTGACTATAATTATGTTGCTAACAAACAAAGTGTTAGCCTGGGCTAATCCTCTGATTGAGACTAATGATGTGTGCTTGAATTCCCTGAAAGACTTTACTGCAACAATGTGTCAAATGTTTGCTGACCCTAATCGGAATATCACAGCTGAAACCGCACTACTGACACTACGTCAAGGGAAGCGTCCTGTTGTGGAATACGCAATGGAGTTTCGGAAATGGGTGCTGGATACTACATGGTGCGATTCAGCGAAATATGCAGTGTTCAGGAGAGGTTTATCTGCTTCCATTAAAGATGAACTAGCTCGAGGTGAATCACCTACTAACTTGGCTGACTTTATACATCATTGTATTCGGATTGATATTCGTCTCACCGAACGTCGTCAAGAAAAATGGGCCGATGCTAATCGTAATAACTTTATGCCTTTTCCATCCCCCACCAAGGAGGCGCTGACTAATACTTTATCTGCGACAGAGCTGGAAACTATGCAGGTTGACGCAGTACGGAGGAAACGCATTGATGCACGTCAGGAATATCGTTTCAAGGAGAATCTATGTTTTTACTGCGGTAAATCGGGTCACTATATTTCAGAGTGCCCTGGGAAAAATCGCAAGTCCGCAGCTGCGGTAACTGGACTTGACTTTTCGGATGTATCTTCAGTGTGTTCTCTTCCGCACAGACAAGAAATATCCGCTGAAAACTTTGATTTTCCTGATGATTCATCGTTAACATCATCACCTGTGGACATAGCCTTACTTTCCGTAAGTTCTACCATGGCGAGGAGGGATTCGCTCTGCTGCGTTTCCATCAAAATTTGGGTGTGTTCCTGCTGGATCACCTGCTCCGCCATGATAGACTCTGGAGCTTGCAGCAATCTCATGGACATCTCCTTTGCTGAAAAACATGGCATACGCTCACGAAAAAGAAAGAAAGGTGTTTATGGAGACCGTGGACGGGTCTCCACTAATATCTGGGCCTGTGAAACTCGAAACAGTCCCATTAAAGATCCGTATGGGCGCGGATCATTCTGAAAATATGTCCTTTTTGTGGATTTCTTCTCCTAATTTTCCTATTATTTTAGGTTTGCCCTGGTTGCGGCTGCGAAATCCGATTATCAATTGGACAACAAAGGAATTACAGTTTCCAAATGAATCAGCGTTGTCCGGAGAGCTGGCTCCAGTGAAGACAGCAGTCACGGTCGACTTGACATTGCCAGTAGAGTATCGGGACTTTAGTGATGTGTGTGACAAAAAAAATGCAGATAAATTACCGCCACATCGGCCATATGACTGCCCCGTGGAATTATTGCCTGGTGCCGCGATTCCATTCGGGAGTATTTATCCATTGTCTGGGCCAGAATTAAAAGCTCTCAAGGAGTACATAGATGAAAACCTAGCTAAGGGGTTTATATGACCATCTTCCTCCCCAGCAGGTGCTCCAATCTTCTTTGTCAAAAAAAAAGATGGCTCACTCCGACCATGCATTGACTACCGGGAGCTCAACAAAGTCACAATCTGGAACTCTTATCCACTCCCACTAATTCCCGAATTACTTGAGAGAGTGCGACATGCCAAAATCTTCACAAAATTGGATCTTCGTGGAGCATACAATCTAGTACGGATTCGTCCTGGCGATCAGTGGAAAATGGCTTTTCGGTCACGTTATGGACATTTCGAGTACCTCGTTATGTCTTTCGGTCTCCGTAACGCACCGGCTACATTCCAGCACTTGGCAAATGATGTTTTCCGGGATATACTCGATATTTTTGTTGTGATTTATTTGGATGACATTTTGATTTTTTCAAGCAATATCGAGGACCATCAGCGACACGTGAAAATGGTTTTAGATCGTCTACGGCAGAATCATTTATACATCAAACTGGAGAAATGTGAGTTTCACAAAACAGAAATTCAATTCTTGGGATATGTTATTTCTCCCCAGGGTCTCAGCATGGACACAAGCAAGACACAAGCCATTCAGGAGTGGCCGACTCCCAAGTCAGTGAAGGAAGTACAGAGACACATCGGATTCGCCAATTTTTACAGACGCTTTATTAAAAAATTTTCAGCGATTGTTGCACCCATCACTCAGTTAACCCAGAAGAAGACGCCATTTGTCTGGTCTCCCCAAGCTCAAACAGCATTTTCTACGCTGAAATCTAAATTTACGACAGCTCCCATTCTTGTCCACCCTGATCCAGACAAGCCTTCATAGTGGAAGTAGATGCCTCGGACTGTGCTGTAGGGGCCATACTCTCGCAAAGAACAGGTGAGAAAGATGTCTTGCATCCATGTGCCTTTCTCTCGCAAAAATTGTCACCCGCAGAAAGGAATAACGACGTTGGCAACAAGGAACTGTTAGCCATCATAACCGCATTTAAGGAATGGAGACATCTGTTACAAGGAGCATCCCAACAGATTGTTATACTTACAGATCATCGGAATCTCAAATTTATGAGGTCGGCAAGATGTCTGAGACCTAGACAGGCTCGATGGAATCTTTTTCTTAATCAATTTGATTTTGTCATTTCCTATAGGCCGAGTTCTCGTAATAAGAAGGCTGATGCACTATCCAGAATTCATTCAGATGAAGCAACTTCAGCTTCGTCTTCAAGGACCATTCTATCTGAGAAAAACTTTGTAAGCGTCTTGCATAATCAGGATCTTCTAACTGAGATTAAGGAGGCTTATGCTGCGGATTCGCTTTTGAGTCAACCACCCAATCAGGTGAATCTAACTTTCAAGAATGGACTTTGGTTTCAAGGACAGCGTCTGTATATCCCAGAAACAGTAAAACTGAGTGTGTTGAAATTAATGCATGACTCTAAGTTTGCCGGTCATAGGGGAGTTCAGAAGACTCAGGAATTTCTGTCTCGTTTTTTCTGGTGGCCGACTTTTCGGAAAGATGTTCTTCAGTACATGTCATCGTGTGAGGTATGTGCCAGGTCAAAAGTTCCTCGTTCTTCACCTACAGGACTGTTGCAACCTCTGCCTGTTCCATCTCGTCCCTGGGGGTCAATTTCAATGGATTTTATTGTGTAGTTGCCTTTGTCACAGGGAAAAACCACGATTCTTGTAGTAGTTGACCGGTTGACTAAAGCTGCTCATTTTATTCCCTGTGCTGGTGTCCCAACAGCTAAGCAAACAGCGGATCTTGTTGTGCAAAATGTTTTTCGTTTACACGGAGCTCCGGATGAAGTAATATCTGATCGTGGAGTTCAATTCACCTCACGGTTCTGGCAAAGCTTCTGTGCTGCTCTGGACATCAAAGTAAAACTATCTTCTGCGTTTCATCCACAGTGTAACGGCCAAACAGAGCGAACCAATCAAACCTTGGAGCAGTATCTGCGTTGCTACGTGTGTAATCTACAAGACGATTGGGTGAGTCTACTGCCGTTGGCCGAGTTCATGTATAACAACTCTCAGAATGCTTCCACCAAATTATCTCCGTTCTTTGCTAACAAGGGATATCATCCCAGTATTCTCCCTCGACTCCCCATAGACATGTCTGTGCCTGCGATTGCTGACCGCATTGCATCTTTACAGCAAAATTTGGACGTTCAAAAAACACCTTAGTTTCAGCACAGGAAAGATTCAAGAAGGCAGCAGACAGATTCCGTAAGCCAGCACCAACATACAAGGTAGGAGACATGGTCTGGCTCTCAACAAAAAACTTATAACTCAGAATTCCGACTTCTAAGCTGGGGCAAAGATATGTTGGCCCATATAAGATCAGCGGTATTGTGAGTCCTGTAGCCTGTCGACTCAAGTTGCCTCTTTAAAAATTCATCCTGTTTTCTATGTTTCCCTGCTTAAACCAGCAGTGCCTAATTCTTTTCCCGGACGCACCTCTGCTCCTCCTGATCCAGTCCTCATTGACGGGCAAGAGGAATTCGTCATGGAGAAAATCTTGGATTCACAGATTCATAGGAAACGTCTTCAGTATCTGGTGAAATGGCAGGGATACTCTGTTGAAGAAAATTCCTGGGAACCTCTGGAGAACATCCATGCTCCCCATCTGATCAGACTGTTTCACAGCAGATACCCCAATAAGCCAGACTTAAGATCATCCAGAGGACGTCTTTTAAGAAGGGAGTAATGTAAGGATTTGGACTGTACTTCTGTTCCTGTCTGCTGTTGCCCTCAGTTCAGTTACTTTTGCCCTTACCTAAGATGGAGTCACTGGCCTCACGGGGGCCATCTTGCTTCCTGTCAGACTTTCCCTGTTCCTGTCTGTGGTGTATATAAGGGAGCTCTGTATATTACTCATTGCTTGAGTATCTTGTTCCTGGACTTGTGATCAAGCTGGAAGAACTGCTATCTTGCTGGTTCTTTGTTACCTTGGGATACCCCGTCTGTCTCCGGATCTACATCTCTTCATTGTAAGACTTGTTTCCCTGGATCTGCTCTGTACTCCTCTCTGCTGCTGGACTGTTCCCTGCTAGGAGGCCTGGCCTGGTCTCCAGGTCTCTGGACCTGACATACTTGGACTTCCACGGTCTGTACACGTGCTTACTGCTTATCCAGCTCTGTCTGCTACTAACCTGCTGTGTCATAGCTGTTTACCTGCATACCATCATAAATATTCTTGAACTCTTAACCTGTTGTCTCTCGGCCTCTTTTCTGACCCATGATACTGATCTCCACTGCACTTAGCACTAAGTTTATAACACTCACCCTAATCCACACTCATTTACCATTTCTTTCTCCCCTGGAAGGAGGAGTTGTCAGAGGGCCACTGGCAGTGAGGGAAATTCAGCAGACGCCTGAGACTGCATGGCTTTAACCCAAATCCAGGACTGCCTGCTGTATCCAGTACAGTTGGGACTAGAGATTCCAGGGTCAGTGCTACCTGGCAGCTAGACAGGAGGCCGCAAATCTCTAACCTTCTGGCTTCCCCCACATGGCATTTGATCTCCCAGCGCTGGTGAAATGTCTTCTGTGTGTCCTGCTCATCTTTAGTTGGGACCGCTGGCTTTATTCTTTATTCCTTCATTCATAGTTGGAGTCGCTAGAACTTTCTCATCTGTATGTAGCATTGCTATATGACATTTAGCTTCTTGTGTCTTTACCGTGTTCACATTGCAGAAATACTGTGTTTTTTATTTTCTCCAGGATCCGCACCAAACTACACAATAACAATCTTGTCCCCCTTATTTGATGCATTTTTGGTGCAGATGGGAAGCCATGTTTTTAATGTGTTTTTTTACAGTATAGAAAAGCTTTGATTCTGCACTTAAAGTAACTGCAGGTTTTTACATGTGTTTTTTTAGGCTTTTTTTAGAAGGAAAAGAGAAAAAAAGCACCAAAACCGCACAGTTCAGCCACGTCTTCAGACCACAGGTGGCGCAGTTCTCATGAAATCCACTTTGCTTGAACAGTTAAACAGCAAAATTTTTGTGCAAAAAAAAAGCAGCAGAAAATAAGGAGCATTTAAGCTCCATGTGAACAACGAGAACAAAAATCCCAAATGCATATTGTGAGAGAGGAGGACAAGTGGAAATAAGTATACCCTGCCCCCCTGAACTCACTAAATCAGCTCCAAAAAGACCATATTAAATTAAGGAGAAAAACCCGGAGCATTGATGAACAAGATATAAATAATGTTTATTATACAATTTACTACATAAACAAACATACAGTTCAATAGCAGTATAACATTATTATGTAACAGGAGCAACATGAGTGTCTATGAAATGCTGAAAACGAGCCCCCATCCCAATCCCACAAGTAATACTCCACAAATGGGAGCATACAAACCCATCCCCCTCAACAGTAAAGCATGAAAAGGTGCTATGTGCAAATAAACGGCCACAAAAGGGCCTCACTAAAGTACAGCGCCCAGTTACCAGGCCAGTGTCCAAACATCGGACCCCATAATATCACCACAAAAGGAAGGTGGCTGGTACTGGTGCAAAGCTTACCGATAGCGGGGGGAGGGTGGGGAGACGGTCAGGAGGTGGGCCCCCACCATGTGAACAACGCCTAAATGTCTAAGCAAAGTGGATATGATTCCATGAAGTCTCTGCACTCTGTTTTCTTCTGAAAAAAACGCATAAAAATAAAGACCACTGTGAATTGCATTTTTAAATGCAGAATCAAAGTTTTTATGTATTATTAAAAAAAAGTTAAAAACTCTGCTTCACATATGCATCAAAGGCACATCAAAAAAGGAGGAAAAAATATAAAAGAAAAGCAGCAAACACGCATTAATCAGAGAAGATTGATTTTGCAACTTGTGGTGTGGACACCTGCAGAAAACAAGCAGCAGAAAGAATGCAGCATTTATGCTACATGTGAACACGGCCTCAGTATTACAGTTTTATTACATTTTTTATGGGTTTAATAGAGAAAAAATATCAGTCACGCCATTTTTTTTCCTCATTTTGTAAGGGCCAGGACCAGGGCCATAGTCATGTCCGAGCACTCCGGTGTATCTGTGCCCTGGCCTCCCATTACATGAAAACATTGTCCATCACTTTGCATACCTGAGAATCCACATTCGGCGCCATCAGGGTCACCTCTGCTCTGCTCTAGATCCCCATCAGTCGGTGTAACAAAGACTGAGACACAGTCCTTTTCAACTTTCAAATAAACAACTTTACTGTTAGCTTTACGCAGCACATCCAGATTATTCACAGCATTTACAACAGGATTCACATTACACATCTCTTCTTCTGTCCCTGCACTTTCCTTCCTGTCACACAGCACTCTCCCAGGTCAGACCGTGCCGCACGGTTCCTCAGCATCCTCCCAATTCAGCTCTGCTATGGTTAGACCTTCCTTAGTCTGTTTAGCACCAGACAAGAGAATTTCTGTCTCCGAAGCTAGTTGCTACTTGGCGAGTGACTTGCCCTTCTGTACTGTGCTTTGTGGTGACCCAATGTCCTCCTGTTCCAAGCTCACTGCATCTGGGAGTTCCCTCAGCAGCCGTTTTGCACCAGTACTGAGGGTGTCGGCCCAAGCTATGAGCTGCCACATCTTGGAGATAGCTGTGTCCCGGTACTGTCACTGCTTCTATATTGACTCTCCTTTCCTGCTGCTGTATTGGCCACTGCTGTTCAGGCCCGATGCTGTGGATGGCTGGGTTTTTCCCTTAATAAACATTGCATGATCTCTGCTCTCTTCCCTGGGCACTTAAGCCCGTGTTGGTGGACCGGGCACCCTGTCCCTTCTAACTCCAATCAGGAAGTCCTCCCTGTTTTAACTGCAGCTATCCCCTCCTATCATGACTATGCAAATTATTGTGCCTCCTCTAGTGTCCAAACTTTAATACTACACTTTCCCTATTAAACAAGCACATGCAATATAAAATTATATACATTAGGCACATAGCAGCTATTATAACTTTATCGAAAAGAGAAGGGAGTGGAGTATTATATGTACCATGCACATCCCCTACAATTTACCAATCCCCGTAAATAATCTGCTCGCTGTGTTGTGCAGGTCATTACATTTATAGGGACACAAATATGTCCATGTTATTTGCTGATATATGGAGGTACATAGGGAGGTGCAGGTTATATGTGGGGGTACATATGGAGGTGCAAGCGATATGTGAGGGTACATAAGGAGGTACAGGCCATATGTGTTGGGGTACATAGGGAGGTGCAGGCTATATGTGGGGTCACATATGGAGGTGCAGGCTATATGTGGGGGATGGGGGTACATATACAGTTGCAGGCTGCATGTAGGGGTACTTCAAGAGGAAATTTTGCAAGTTCTCTTCTTTCTTCTGCAGTCTTCTGTCCTATAGGCGTCAAGTATCCTCTGCATTGGTGTTCCCAGTGTAATTAGACGCATGTGCTGGAGAACACTGGAAACTGCACTTGATGCTTGGAAGGACAGAGGACAGAAAACTGTGGCGAAAATAACAGTAATGCGTACATGCGAGGTTTTCTCTCAAGTGACCCACGTCACAGGGACAGAGTGATGCTTATGGGAGGTGAGATATATGGAGATGAAGTGTGGAGGCAGAGTTACAGGTGCTTCTCATAAAATTAGAATGTTTATTCCTATATGTACCTTTCCCTTTTATGTGTGCAGTCTTCTTGGTCGATATCTGTTTTTCAAAATATATTGATGTAATTGCATGCCTACATCTAATGTGTATTATTTGTCTAGCTCTTATCAATTTATCCATTGTAGTGTAGTGGGGCTGGTGCAGTGCGACAGATAGGCAGGGACCACAGCAAGTTCAACATAAATAGTGTCTTTATTGCAAACTCGCACACAGGAGTGAATTCCTTGGGATCGCATGATAGCTTGCCATATATACAGTCCGTGTTCCGAACCTGTTGCCGTGGACAACAACACCGCCATGTCTCTTAGGCCGGTTTCACACGTCAATGGTTCCGGTACGTGGTACGTGAGGTGACAGTTTCCTCACGTACCGGAGCCACTGACACACGTAGACACATTAAAATCAATGCATCTGTGCAGATGTCATTGATTTTTTGTGGACCGTGTCTCCGTGTGCCAAACATGGAGACATATCAGTGTTCGTGGGAGCGCACGGATTACACGGACGCATTAAAGTCAATGGGTCCGTGTAAAACACGTACCGTACACGGACGTTGTCTGTGTTCAGTCCGTGTGCCATGCAGGAGACAGCGCTACAGTAAGCGCTGTCCCCCCCACTGGTGCTGAAGCCGCCATTGATATCTTCTCTGCAGCAGCGTTTGCTGTAGAGAAGATATGAATATTCCTTTTTTTTTTTAAGTTTCTCGTGTTTAAAATAAAACTCCATGTCCCCACCCCCCTTCCAGCCCCTGTGCGCCTCCCCCACCCCCCGCTGTTCTTAAAATACTCATCCGGCTCGCTCCCTCGCTGGCGCTGCTTCCTGTCCTGGCCGCACCTTCTACTGTATGAGCGGTGACGTGGGGCCGCCGATTACAGTCATGAATATGCGGCTCCACCTCCCATAGGGGTGGAGCCGCATATTCATTACTGTAAATGAGTAGCCCCATGTGACCGCATACAGTAGAAGGTGCGGCCAGGACAGGAAGCAGTGAAATTAAAATTTTACAGAGACAGCAACCATCGGGTGACCCAAGCATTCCTCTCCTTGGCATTTCTCATCCAGACCAATGGTGAATGATCTGTCACCAAGCGAAATGGTCGACCGAGCAAATAATAGCGCAGGGACTCCAAGGCCCACTTAATAGCCAGGCACTCCTTTTCCACTATGCAATAATTCTTCCCGGCTGGGGTGAGTTTCATATTTAGGTAGGTGACCGGATGTTCCTCTCCGTTTACCTCCTGCGACAGGATTGCTCCTAGGCCGATGTTAGAGACATCCGTCTGTTCGATGAAGACTTTCTTGAAGTTGGGGCTAATGAGGACGGGCTGTCCGCACTGTGCCAACTTCATAGACTGTTATGCTTCCTCTGCCTTAGGGTTCCACCAGACCATAACTGACTGCTTTCCCTTTAGGAGATATACACTTTTGGTAATACCCCACGATGCCGAGAAATGCTCTAATCTGTTTGGTGGTAATAGGTTGGGGGCCGGGGCCAGTTCTGTATGGCCTCGATTTTATTTATTTGGAGGTTGATAACCCCACCGCTGATCACGTATCCTAAGTATCGGGCTTACTTGAGCTCTATTGCACATTTCTTGGGATTCGCCGTTAAGCTCACGGAAAATTCACTACCGCTAGTACCAGTTAGTACTAAAGATGATGTCATCCAAGCAAGCTGATACATACTTCCGATGGGGCTCTAGCACTATGTCCATCAGCCTCTGGAACGTGGCTGACTCTATGAGAGGTACCTGCCAGTAACCCTTGGTCAGATATAGCGTGGTAAAGTACTTGGCCTGCCCCAGTCGCTCAATCAGCTCGTTAACCCAGGGCATTGAATAAAGGTCGAATTTCAATTTACGAAAGCCATTACAGAACCACAATGATACGTCCAGCTTTGGGATTAGCACAGTGGGGCTAACTCACTCACTCCGCGACTCACTCTGCTTGAGCATTTGTCTCACCTCACTCGCGATAGCCTGTATCCGGACCTCGGGCACCCGGTACGGTTTCATTCGGACACACGGTACGGTTTCATTTACGTGAGACTCAATGACAATGTCATGCTGGATGACAGAGATACGGCCTGATAGCTCCGAGAATATATCCGTGTTCTCTTGTACTAGTTTCCGAACTTCTCGATGCTGCAATTTTTGAGAGAGTATCGCCTATCTTTACCTCTCTCTCGGCCTCCGTCCGGGTCGCTATTGGAGGGTCCCCTGTTGATACTTCTGGAGTCGCATCCATAAGCATACACTCCCTGTCCTTCCACGATTTTAACAGATTGATGTGGTACAACTGTTCGGAACATGGCAACAGCTCCCTGGCGATTAGCTTAGCTGAGGTGTGACAAAGCGGAATGGCCCCCAGGTACCAGGTTGTTATGATCAGGTGGCCTTGGAGCAGCATGAAATGACCTTCGCTGGAGCAGAGGTAACTTTATTGACCGCAAACCCTGATCCTATCACCGCAACTAGAAGTAGCCGTGGGGTGTGCCTAACCAGACCTAGATACCTCGACACAGCCTAAGGACTAAATATCCCTAAAGATGGAAATAGGAAAACTCTCTTGCCTCAGAGTAGATCCCCAAAGGATAGGTAGCCCCCCACAAATAATGACTGTGAGTAGGAGAGGAAAAGACACACGCAGACAGAAAACAGGGATAAGCAAAGGAGGCCACTTCTACCTAGATAGAAAAGGATAGTACAGGATACTATGCGGTCAGCATAAAAAACTACAAAATATCCACAGCAGAAAAATACAAAAACTCCACCACCTAACTAAAGATGTGGAGAGTATATCTGCGACTCCAGCGAGTTCAACTAGACTGAGAAAAACATCAGGCACAGTCTAGCAGGAACAAAATAGAAACAAGATAAGCACAGAAAATAAACACACAGCAGTGTGTCTAAAAAAATGAAGCAAACACTAAGCCGAAGTGGCAGCAAGCAGGTGAGGCCAGGCAGAGGACCAACACTTCCAAAGGAACATTGACTACTGGCAAGGACTAATGAGTCCTGCACAGCTAAATACCCCAGTCAGAATTGAAATTAGCAAAAACACCTGTTCCAGACTGCTGCTCAGGAATAACTGCAATACCATCATCAACCACCAGAGGGAGCCCAAGAGCAGAATTCACAACACCAGGTGGCGTAGTCTTCGACCACTAATATGTGTTCCTGTGTGGATTTCGCTATCAGCCCTAATAAATGCATCGCAATCTGCTCAAAAGGTACCTCTATAATGGGTAGAGGTGTAGAGGATGTGACATTTATTTAAAATGTTTTTCCAAATGTCCTTTATTTATGTTATGTGGTACTGCTACACCACTAAGGTGTATTACCATAGTTTGTGATATTGGTGCTGCTACATCTCAAATGTATTACCATGTATTGTATTTGTATGTACTAAATAGGGACAGTTTGTTACCCCAGGTTGGCCACCAGGTGGGGCACTATGTAATGTGGGAAATCTACAATATAGTTTGAGATAGCAAATAGTAAACTGTACGAGGGGCACTGTGGTATAAGGTAGTGAGGTCTTCCCAGTTTTAGTTAGTTGGGGCCAGGGCACCCGTGTAGCTCACAGGACTGGCTAGCCCAGGGCATCACCGTGTCACACAATGTTGAAGAAGAGTGAGCCCAACGGTTAACATCCAGGAAGCCAGAACAGAAAGGAGAGTACAGCAGTCACACTGCTAGCGGTGCAGTATTAGTGGGCCTGAAGTTGCTAGGGGAAGAAGGCTAAGCACAATGGGAGCAGGTTTTCCAACATGTGGCAGATTTTTGCGTGGGCCGCTATTCTAAGGACTGGGGCAAAACGGCAGAGAATACCCCCACGAGAAGCAGAAATTCTAGATATTGAGGACACTAAATGACTGGAAGGTATAGTCTGTCCCAGGACAGGCTTAGCGGTAAAGAGAAGAGGCAAGGGAAAGCATTGCCAATTGTTATGATTGATTGTGCCCTGGATAATGCTGTTTGAGTAAACAAGTTGAAGTTAAAGTGAAGCCGGACTGTGACTCTTTAATTGTAGAGCCGTCTGCATAGAATACACTCTCGTACCGGCAGATCCCAGATGACACAGAGAAACAGCTCTGAGGTACTCAGGGAAGGAAACAGGAACATGAGCTGGGAGGGGGTCAGGGGGGTGATACAGGGATTACTGTCGGTCATGACTGCAGCCCTGGCCCCGGCTCCCTTCAGAGGTACCAACGGACTCCGGTAATTTGCAGTGGGTGAAGTCAGTTGGCACTCAGGACTCGTTTCACAGAACCGCTGCACCTCAGCATAGACCCCAGGCCAAAAGAACTGTTGCAATATACATTCCTGTGTCCTTTTTGCCCCCAAGTGCCCTCCCAGTATGTGGGTGTGAGCCATTTCGAACCTCAACCGACGGTAGGATTGGGGCACTACCAGTTGTTCTACCACCTCTTCCCTGATTTTATCAACCCTATAGATTAACTCGTGGTTGATAGCCATAAATGAAAACACCGACTCTGCACCCGGTTGCTGAGCCACCCCATTTACCATGATTACCCTTTCGCGTGCCTGGGTCAGGGTGTATCCTATAGCTGAGCTGTCCCAAAAGTTTCCTGGGGCACTTCCAGCTCGGGGATTGTCGGGGTCTCCTCGACCTCTCCTGCCATAACATCTAGGGAAACCTATTGGGTTCACACTCTTCCCCTATGGGGGTGACCCCTACGGCAGGACTCCCTGTGTCGGGATCTTCAGATTTTGCACTCAGAAAAATATTTGCCGGAGGAGGGTTAATTTTATTTTTCCAGAGACCAGAAGAAGGGCAAATCACTTCCAAGGACAGCTTCGTAAGGAAGTGTCTTCACTAGCCCCACCACATTTTTAGTCTACCCTCAGGGCATAACAAATGAGACCTCCACTATTTTCCCCAGTGGATTCTAAACCTGTAATTAATGACCCATGTACAAGTGTCACTAGGTTCACTGACTCAAGGAGGACCTCTGCCTGGTGCCCGTTGACGCGCACCTGGCACAGATGCAGCTCACATACTGGGACAAATGGATCCCTGGTGAAAACGACCTGGGCGTACATAGACATATAGTGAGTATACCCGCAGTCCATAGGTTCAGATGTCAGGGGGCAGTTGGCAGCCACATTTACTGGCCCTTGGCACCGCCAACATTTAATAGTTGCAGCACGACTGGGCCTCGGGACCAGTTTAGGGAAAACGGGTCTCTTGTCACTGTCACTTCGGGTTACTCCCTCAGTGTGGCTTTGGTCCGGATTGGACGCAGCAGAGTGTCGTGCACCTTTCCCAGGCTCTTGGGCTGGGGGCTGGCATGAAAACCGTAGTGGAGCAGAGTCCCGTATAAAGTCCTGAGTAGCTGTATTCCACTCAATCAGGCTGACCACTTGATCTAGGGTGCCGGAATCCCCTTGGCCCACCCAACGCTAAATAGCAGCTGGCAGAGTTCTTACTAGCCGATCGACCACCACCCTCTCTACCATTTGGAAAGGGGTTAAGGTCACAGGCTGAAGCCATTTTTTTTACCAGTTGAAGCAAGTCATATGCCTGAGACCTGGCGGGGCGAATCTCCACAAAGGACCACTGGAATACCCGTTGCCAGTCCGAGCATTGTGATGTGATCGTTGTCTGTATTATTCGGCTGTCTGACTGCGCTCTTAGACTAATTCACATCCAGGTGCTGACCAATTGCTATTTTTCCCTCGGACATCACTTTGTACCATAAAGTAGAATGGATGTATTCACTCATGATAAAAACCATGGATCTGGTAGAGGGATCGCTGTGAATCAGCGCAGGTCTTGATCTGATCCTATCGGCTGATCAGACTCGGTCATTCAGGTCTATGGGGATCCTTAAGACACAGATGCAAAGCGGAGGCTTCATATTTGCTTCCATTTTGCTTCAAAGATTTGTTGCTTAGTGATAAATCGTGATCTTCCTAAGGTTTTTTCATTGGCTTGGAAGCAAAGACCCTTCCACACACAGAAGCAAATAGGTACAACTAGGATGACACCTGAGGAAAAATTGGTCTGTTTCTCTTCACACAATGGATGTGTGACTGTGGCCTTAGGGATCATGCACACAAGTGTATAAATCAGCCATTTGCTGTCTTATTTTTGAAGAGGTCGCACACGGACAGCGCACTGATCAATGTTATGCAATAGGGCTGTTCAGAAGAATAATTTTTTTTTCCGGTGTGACTGTCCATGAGAAAGAAAATGTCAGCATGCACTACTTTCTACCGAGTCTCGGATAAGACTCACACATTGAAGTCTATGGGTGCGAGAAGAAAACTGATCCCACAAGGAATATCCAAGTGGCATACAATTTTTTACAGATAGATTTCTATTATAAACCCAGGCAACTGTATGCGATCATGGATGTGTTGTATAAAAACGACGCAGAAGACAGAGCAGCGCACAGCGGTGGAACAAGGACAGGTGAATATAGCCTGGCTCACCCTCCCTGGTCATACTCACCCCATCCTGGCACAGTCCCTGCTTCTCTGTCAGACATCACGGTATGTGTTCAGTACTTATGCATACCACGATCTCCGGTGACCTGGATCCCAGTGGTGGAGAGGGGTTCTTGCAGCGGGGGTCTACGCAAGGGCCCGGTACCACCAGCGGGTGCCATATTGTCTGTCATCCACTTCTGGTGCGGCGCGCTGGATTATGGGATTCGAAGACGTCCAAACGGAAGTGGATGACAGACAATTTAAGGTAATTACTGTACATAAATAGAAGTTCACCCTGAGAGAAATGACTGTAATCTTTTCGGTGAACCCCCACTGACATATATGTGCCTGCTAAATTAACTGATTATTTGCTGTGATAGCTTTGGGCCCAGAAGAGGCTGTTTTTGGTTTTGAATCCCTTGGCCCAAGCTGCATTGCCTGTGTGAATGCTGCCTAATGCCTACCTGAGAACGTGAATCCCTACGCCAGTGATACACTTGTCCATCAGCTGAGTCTTGTATGCAACTTATTCCCATTAAAGATGTCAGTTTTTCTCATGTGTTTTTCACGGATAACATTCATAGTCTGCAAGGGCTGTTCACGTGACCATGTATCTTTGCAGACTGAGTGGTCTGCAAAAAATCATGGAAACTTTCCAATATCGATCTGATTCTGGGATCAAACTGGACAATGCAAATCTATGGCTCTGGGAAAAATCGGACAGCACTCTGATGCCATACGTGTGCTATTTGTTTTTCACGGACTGTTTGATAAATAGTTGAGAAAACTTCATTTTATTCATCCTAGAAAAACTGCTGAAAGTCTGTTGGAAGAAACTGACAATGACCAAACTCTGATGACACTCTAATCAAAAACACTGATGAAACTAGGACCGTTTTCTTTAATGTACGAAAACAATCACTTGTGTGAATGAAGCCTGAGGGCTTCATTCTTCTGATGAGTCTGTTACTATTACAGATAAAACATAATGGACAAGGGGCACAGTGCCAATTGACAATGTTGCATTACTGAGAATTTGCTTGTCTTAAGTTTGTTTTTTTCACAATGATACTAAAAGTAAGGTGTAACAGTCTAATTTTTTTCCAGCTATAGTAGAAGTCATTCAATCGTTTTTTGCTTTACAGGGAACTGTCCTACTTGTATCTTGTGCCACCTTAGTTGGCAATGGTGTCTTCAGATAAGTGGGTGGCAGGAATGGCACAGGGATATATGACATCCCATCAGCCTTACAGGTTGTGCTCTATCAGCTCAATGAAGTGCATTTTCTAGTAAGTTTGTATCCACAAAACACTATTTGAGCATTTCCTTTATGTAGGCAAATGTATAGATTTATATTGAACTAGCACTATAGTTGCTTCACAAACCTGCATGTTTATGGTTTGGACATATATAATGCAACAATATAAAATAAAATTAAATAAATACCACAAATAAAAGAACTGCAAAAAACAGTTTTCTCCATGTGAAGAAGAAAAGAAGGCAAGCAGTGACAGGGTAGGATATTGAAGCAAGCAGCTATTTCCTGAGAAGGATAGTTTGACAATCAAATGACAATACTTGGCTAACTCCCCGCATATTTCTGGATCTCAAGAAAGTCTCCCATTTACCAGTTGTATTGGCAACACCTATAAAGTAGTGCTTGATAAGTCTGTGTCACCGGCCATCCCTCACTCCGAGGCAGCCTCCAAACAAGACTTCCTGGGTGGTCGTACTGGGGGAAGACAAATTCATGCCAACTGCTAGTTTGAGAACAAAAGGAAAATGTAACCCTGAGTTCTAGGCCTGTTGGAAGCATTTGTTCCAGTCAAGATTTTGCATTTGTTCAATCCTGGAATAATAAGTGATTGACACCTCCTTAGAATGTTCTTTAGCTCTAGGGGATAATCAGACTAGGGTCTTTGTTGTGAAGGCTTTTCAATGGTTTCAATGGGAATTAAACCACTATCGACTCTAGCCTACATCTCCAGCAGCACAGTCCATACAAATTTATTAGTTATGTCTTTTTAAATGAGATTAGATTGAAATGACTTTTATCCCTTCCTCCCCTACTTTTTCGGAGCTCCTTCCCCTTGCTAGAGTGTATTCATGTCGAATTCAGAGTGTTCTTTTTATTACTATAGGTACAACGTGACTGTCAGCCTGCGGCTGTACCCTGCAGTCAGATACACTGGGAATTGTGACTTTCTAAGGACACCTGGATGCACAAGACCTAACACACTGAGCCAAACAAACATAGGAGAAATCCGGCAGAATTACTGTAATGAAGAAAAATAGCAATAGGGAGTCTTATGTCTTTTAGAAAGAATCCAACAATGTGCAGTATCAGGAAGTGAGCGCAGAAGATCTAGAAATAAAAAACAGGGAATTATTCAAACTTAATTTTAAAAAAATAAATTTGCAGCAAACTTTCAAATAATATTCTATTTACAATGTTATATTTTTAAACTATGTAAAAAAAATTATAGCGTTACATAAAAAAACAGATTATAACAATATTGAAAACCTTTGATTTAATTTTGAGTCTTTCATAAATTGAGAGAGGAGCCACTGGGCACTAAAATTACTCAATACTCTAATGTATGTATGTATGTTTTGGAAAACATATTTTAATGATTTAAATTTGCATGCATTATCGACAGAAAATAAAAATTAACAATCGTTTATACATCTGTTTCTAAAAGATGTAATAATGACAAAATACCAACGTTCTCTACAAAATCGACCCAGGACAGGTTAACTCTTAATGTACAGTGCCACACAACTGCAATGACATGCAAAATATGCACAAAAATAAATGATAAAAATAATTAAAAAAATACATTAAAAATTAAAGAAAAGTAAATGTTTCTATTTTTTTAATGTATTTTTAAAAATATATTTTAGACCAAAATAAAATTGTATATATATTTTTGAAATATATTTGTGCCTTGTGGCACAATATGTGAGTACAATATGAACACCTATTATGAGGAATGTAGTAATTAGTAGTGCTGAAGGGCTGAAAATATTCAAAATATCAAAGCTGAATATCCCTTCCCTGATTTTTCATACTGAGATTAATGGTTGATATTTTACCAATCTCAAAGATAGCTCTATTAAATTCTCCTGACTTTTATTCTACATTTGAGTGCATGTGAAAGTCCAATATCAGGGAGAAAAAAACTGCAAGGTAAAGTAAAAGTATTTCTCATAGGTGACTTTTTCAAGTCCTTTAATCTAGTTGACATCCTGTGCTCACAAATACAAGTAGACCTTGGTAATGGGTCCACTTAGCTGCTCAAGAGCTCTCCACTATTAAATATTTGCTCTAGCTCTTAGGGAGATTTTAGTTTGGCTATTTAAACCTTAAAGAGAAATCAGCGGAAAGAAGAAAATATCCAGAAATCTTTATCTGTAGCTCAAATGTGAAATCATTTCAATTTTAATTTGTGCGGATTGTTATATATTACAATCATGGATATAGATATATTTCTATACAATTTTAAATGCTGATTTTAGACTCTTGTACTTCAATAATTTTTTGTTCAATGTACCAACCCTGTCAGTGCTTTCCCTCACCTAGCCTCTTCCCTCGACAATTTGCTAAAACCATCTTTAAACATATTTTCTTCAATTTTCTGTTGGAATAGTTCAATGATATTATAGGATCAAATTTAGATACAGTACATGTATGATATCACCTGGTATTACAATTTTTTTTAAAGTTTCCTATGAAGCCCAGTACTACATTTAGGCCGGAGTCACACTAGATCGTCATATGGACGAGTGCTATGCGATAAAAAATCACCAATGTTAATCTATGGGACAGCTCCTATCATCCGTTGTTTTCTCGGCCATATTCTACGTGCGAGAGAAATCGCACCATGCTGCGATTTCCACCGTAACTCAGCTGAGAAACGCTAATGAAAGTCTATGGGTGTGAGAAAAACTCGCACACCGCACGGACCATCAGTGTGACTTGCGAGAAATACGCATCGGTGTCCTTTAGAATAGCCGGCAATTCATTGCGGTGTAATGTAAAATCACACTGACAGCTTACAATAGAATAGGTAGAATAAATGTCTACACATAGCATAGGTAATAATAAGAGGACAAAAGGAGCAAACTGATTATATCTAAAAAATATCGTATCATTTTATTATGTCATAGAAAAGGTAAAATATCACAACAATATATAGAACACCATAAACAATGCAGATTGCTATGGACCCCACACACACCTATCCCCACCCCACATGTGCACTTGAATCCCTGGAAAAATCAATAATTAAAGGTCCAAAGACCGTAACTCAGGGCAAAAAACAGTGCATCCAAACGTGGGCATCAAGGAAGCAGCATGCATAAACCAGATGACCGGGAATATAGTTACACCCGTCTATCTTACATCTAAAGAGCAATAGTGTGTAGCGAGAGGTGCAGTGCATGCCATCTAGTAAATATATATATATTATATATATATATATATATATATATATATATATATCTTTATATTTCATAGAGAGTTAGATAGCAGAAAGGCCGGTAATTCAATTGTCGGCTTTTGCTAAATCATTACCGAACCCAATAGGATATGAGACATGGTTTACATACAGTAAACCATTTCATATCTGTTAGATTTTTATATAACCCTCCCTAATAATGTTAGTAGTGTGTGTGATAAAATTTAGGAGCTGTATGTTTTAAATTAAAGTGCTAATTCACGGAAAAAACTGGGTAGGCTTCAGCGCAATTTTCTCCACCAGAGAGGGAAAGCCAGTGACTGAGGGCAGATATTAATAGCCTAGAGAGAGACCATGGTTATTGGCCCCATGGCTAAAAACATCTGCCCCCAGCCACCCCAGAAAAGGCACATCTGTAAGATGCGCCTATCCCGGCGCTTATCCTCTCTCTTCATATTGCCCTGTAGCATTGGCATAGGGGGTAATAAGGGGTTAATGTCACCTTGCTATTGTAAGGTTGCTTTAAGCCTGGTTAATAATGGAGAGGTGTCAATAAGACACCTATACATTATTAATCCAATAGTCTGAAAGGGTTAAAATTACACACACAGGTTAAGAATAAAATATTTTTAAGGAAAGAATGAAACACACAGGTTTTAACATATTTATTGTATGCCTAATAAAAGCGAAGCCCTCGTTCTTCTGTAAAAAAAATTTCCAAAATAAAAAAACAACAATATCCCATACCTGTCCACCGTACAGTCAATTACCATACAGTAATCCATATCTGGGGGCATTTACAGTTTAAAATCAGGAGAGCTGCTAATGCGGCCGCTCCCGGATGTAAAAGACTGGGGAATGAAAAGCAGGGAACGGAGCTTTGGTGACTAGCGGTGCCATCACCGAAGCTGCGCCCTCTGGTAGCATAAACTCAAATGAACTTTTCAGCCTGGGAAAATGCCAGCTGATTTTCCCGTGCTACAGAGTTCATATGAGTTCATGCTGCCAGGGGGCGCAACTTCGGTGATGGCACCGCTTGTCACCGAAGCTCCGTTCCCTGCTTTTCATTCCCCAGTCTTTTACAGCTGGGAGCGGAGCGGCTGCATTAGCAGCGCTCCTGATTTTAAACTGTAAATGCCCCCAGATATGGATTACTGTATGGGAATTGACTGTACGGTGGACAGGTATGGGATATTGTTGTTTTTTTATTTTGGAATTTTTTTTTACAGAAGAACGAGGGCTTCGCTTTTTTTAGGCATACAATAAATATGTTAAAACCTGTGTGTTTCATTCTTTCATTAAAATACTTTATTCTTAACCTGTGTGTGTAATTTTAACCCTTTTAGACTATTGGATTAATAATGTATAGGTGTCTTATTGACACCTCTCCATTATTAACCAGGCTTAAAGTCACCTTACAATAGCAAGGTGACATTAACCCCTTATTACCCCCTATGCCAATGGTACAGGGCAATATAAAGAGAGAGGCTAAGCGCCGGGATAGGCGCATCTTACAGATGTGCCTTTTCTGGGGTGGCTGGGGGCAGATGTTTTTAGCCATGGGGCCAATAAATGTAAATACCCCCAGATATGAATTACTGCATGGGTCATGACTGTACAGTGGACAGGTATGGGATATTGTTGTTTTTTTATGTTGGATTTTGTTATAGAAGAATGAGGGCTTTGCTTGGATTGAGCCTACAATAAAGATGTTAAAACCTGTGTGTTTCATTCTTTCATTAAAATACTTTATTCTTAAAGTGTATGTGTATTTAACCCTTTCAGGCTGTTGGATTAATAATGGATAGGTGTCTTATTGACACCTCTCCATTAATAAACAGGCTTAATGTCACCTTACAATAGCAAGGTGACATTAACCCGCTATTACCCCCTATGCCAATGCTACAGGGCAATATGAAGAGAGAGGTTAAATGCCGGAATAGGCGCATCTTACAGATGCGCCTTTTTTGGGTGGCTGGGGGCAGATGTTTTTAGCCATGGGGCCAATAACCATGGTCCCTCTCTAGGATTTTAATATCTGCCCTCAGTCACTGGCTTTCCCTCTCTGGCGGAGAAAATTGCGCTGAAGCCTACCCAGTTTTTCCGTGAATTAACACTTTAATTTAACACCTACGGCTCCTAAATTTTATACACACACACTACTAACATTATTAGGGAGTGATATATAAAAATCTACTTACTGTATGTAAACCATGTCTCATATCCTGTCGGATTAGGTAATGATTTAGCAAAAGCCGACAATTGAATTACCGGCTTTTCTGCTATCTAACTCTGTATGAAATATAAATATATATACCATATTTTTTGGATTATAAGATGCTCCAGATTATAAAATATATAATCTTTGCACTCGTATGATGAAGATACTTGATTCATGTGAATAATTTTATTGAATAAATGTTCAGGTGAGGCGATAAGCACAAAACGTTTCGGCCAACCCGTGGCCTTGATCACTAAATCGCTGAAACAAATAGAATAAAACTTAGTAAATAACTATGTACATAATATAGACAAAGACAATAATACATATTTACATATATACAGTTCAGAAAACATGTCAAGACTGTATCTAGGAAATGGAGGCCATATAGTATCCTACCATCAATAACTAACAAGGAGCAAAAGCAATGGAACATGAGAGGTGCACAATCGATTGGTATTGAAGAAGAGACTGTAGAGAATGATGATCCAGCATACCCTTAGGTAGAAGTTCCTTCTTTCGAATGTGTAAATAGTGCTGCTGGGGTGTCAGCCAAAAAATAAAGGTAGGCAAACCTGCAACGGGTAATGGGACAAAGTGAGCAATACAGCTGTATTACTGGTGCTGGTATGACCAAAACGTAGGTAGCCCTGGACTCGGCAGACGTATATAAGTGTACACAGGCCCACTACCATCAGTGGGTTAGATATATTCCATGGGATAAACTGTGGACTGAGCGAGGATAATACCACCCAAGAGGCTATATTGTACAAATTCACAGAGCTTAATGAATGTTCATCACCTTAATATTAATGATGCCGTAGCCGCCGTGGTGAAAAGTAGATTGGTAAATGTACCAATGGCTGTAGGGGTAAATATAGATACACTAAATATACTAGTATGTAGGTAACATATAGGTGGTAGATCAAAAGTAAAAATAACTACCTGTTCATTTAAGAAACCAGCCAGAGCAAATGTTTGATACTTTAGAAGAGTTCAACCAGCAATGTGAGGGAATCAGAATAACTAAAAGGGGACAGATGATGTGAAAAAATAAACACCTTCAATGTTTAGGTCTATAGGCAATGTACAGTATATGCAGCAGATCAAAAAAGGAATCACTACCTGTTTGTTTGTGGAGCCAGCCAGAGCCAAGATAGACCAACGGTGTGAGGGAATCAGTGCAGCTAAAAGAAACGGATGACATAAATATGGGGCATAGCTAGGGCTATTATGAACAAACAACTTATCTGATAGTAGTAGCTCACATCCGTCCTCTGACTACCGTGGATGAAGTGGCCGGGACCCGTGTTAGTGGGCAAGTGGGATGAGCAGACACAAACCGTGTCAATGCATAGGGTAGCGCTGTTGGTAAGTGCCAAAAAGGCACCTATTTATGGTCCTGGGCAGTCATACATCCGGTACGAGTGCAGGGATGCCGGCACATGCGCAGTAGCGATTTCGGCCGTTCGCGCGTGCGCAGTAGGAGCGGAGCCAGATCGGTCAGCCACAGATTGCCTTGGCCTGCGCAGTGTATGCAAGGCCAGGCCAGCCGATAACCAAGAGGTTATCGGAGCCTGCCCTGCAGGGGCTATAGGGATAGTCCGTGCCTGTATAGAGGAAAGGGGAGGGGGCGGAAATACCGCTGCACATGAGGAGGGCACCAGACGCTCCTGCAGAGAGGAGGATAAGCCTGCAGGCGCTTGTGCAGTGCTATGCATGTGGGGGAATGCGATGTAGAGACCACATGGGGAATGCTATTTAAGTGTGGGTGACCGATAGGAGAGGCATTGAGGGAGACTTGTGCTATGTATATAGGGGGAATGCATATAGGGGGAATGAACTGCAGAAACCACAATACCGAACTGAGGAGCGCTATTTAAATGTGGGTGAAAGAGAGACATAGAGGGCAACAATATAAATGATGATACACAATAAGCATGGTAGGAGTCCAAACCAAATAAACAAATAAATAAATAGGTAAATGAAAATAAGAATAAATTAATGAAATGAATAAAACGAGCCAAATGAATGAAATGAATGAAAAGGAAATAAATGAATGAAATAAACGAATGAACTGAATAAAAAAATGAATGAATGAAAAAAATGAGTGAATGAAAAAAATGAAATGAATAAAATGAAATGAACGAAAAAAATGAATGAAAAAAATGAATGAAAAAAATTAAAAATAAAAAATTGAAAAAATAAAAATAAAAACTGGGGTACTGTTTTAAAAAAGGGGAGGCTCTGGGGTATGTGTCTTACCGTCTCGAGTGTGCAGAAAGATGAGGCTACTAGTGCAGTAGGTTAAGTCTAGAAAAAATAAAGTAAATCATATTAGCCAGTCTATCTCACGGTTCAATCCCCTAGGGTGGAGGCTATCCAGGGTATAAATCCAGAAGGTTTCCCTCTGTTTCAACAACCGAATATGGTTACCTCCCCTTCTCGGGCGAGGGACTCTTTCTACAATCTGGAACCTAAGTTGTGACACATTATGTCTTGCCTCCTTAAAATGTAGTGGTAATGGTAGCCACACCTTTTTGCATCTAATTGTAGACTTATGGCTAGATATTCGATCTTTAATGGCCTGAGTCGTTTCCCCCACATATAATAGCCCGCAAGGGCACTTGATAATATAGACCACGTAGTTTGTGTCACAAGTATAGTGCTCCTTGATGGGATATGATTTCTCAGTTCGCGGGTGAACAATCTCGTTGCCTTTAATGACGTTGGAGCAACACCTGCAATTTAAACAGGGGAAAGTGCCCCTTCTACTTAGGCCAGTCAGAGTTCTAGTTGATGATGCCTTATGTGATCCTAGGTCTGCTTTTACTACTTTATCCTGTATGTTCTTAGGTCGTCTGGTATACATTAAAGGTGGATCCTTAAAGACAGGGATATTGGGATAGGCCTTGCTGAGAAGAGGCCAGTGTCCTCGGATCAGGTTATGTATTTTATGCATTGTGGGATGGTGGTTATGTACAAAGGGGAGTCGTGAATTTTTTTGTTTTTGTACCCCGGAGGTTATATTGTCTGAGTCGTGGAGGGCTCTAGAAGATTCTGTGTTAAGGAGATCCGAGGGATACTGGCGGGCTTTAAACTTATTAGACATTTCTTGTAGCCTAATTTCTCTAGTGGAGGGATCGGAAACAATTCTGGTTACCCTTTTGAATTGTGATCTGGGGAGACTGTTTTTAATGGACCTGGGATGACAGCTGTTATAAAGCAAAAGGCTATTCCAATCGGTCGGTTTTGTGAAGATGTCAGTGCTTAAGTTACCGTTTGGGTCTTTGATTATCTTAGTGTCCATATTATGTACATAGTTATTTACTACGTTTTATTCTATTTGTTTCAGCGATTTAGTGATCAAGGCCACGAGTTGGCCGAAACGTTTTGTGCTTATCGCCTCACCTGAACATTTATTCAATAAAATTATTCACATGAATCAAGTATCTTCATCGTACGAGTGCAGTGATTATATATTCTATGACTGAGAGGACCACAGGTTCCGTTCATTTGCACCGTCACTCCCACAATTGTCGAGTGCTAGCCTTCTATACTCTCTATGTTCCGGATTATAAGACGCACCACAAATTTTGAGGAGAAAAATAAGAAAAATTTTTTTTAAATAAATTGGTGGTGCTTCTTATAATCCTTGCATCTTATTACTTACTGTGAGTGGTCGCTGCAGTGAAGCAGAGTCCCAGGGTCACTGCTGGAGGAGGCAGGAGTGGGGTGATGCTCCAGGCCACAGGCAGGCATGAGTGGGGGCTCCAATGTGTGGCGCGCTGCTGCAGGGATCTTGTGCTGCTGCGGGGTTCTTGTGCTGCTGCCGGGTGTCTACGGGTGCCCAGCTTTTGTTGACAGTGTCTGTGGGTGTACGGCGATGCCCAAGGCTCTGCCGACATTTTGCGACAGGCGAATCTCAAGATCTATCGAGATCTTGATCCCGAGATCACCATCAGCGCATGTGCCCCTTCCCAGCGGCGGCCATATTCCTGGAGACCAGCGCACGTGGAACCCTGGAAGTGCCGGGGCTCTGGCCTGTCGCAAAATGTCGGCAGTGCCCCGGGCAGTGCCGGACACCCACGCAGCACCGCTGGGCACCGGAGACACCTGTAGCAACCACTGGGCACCCGGAGACACCCGGACACTCCCCCCCCCCCCCCCCGGTAAGGCATGTTCGCTTTTTAAGACGCACCCCCATTTTCCCCCCAAGTTTGGAGGAAAAAGTGCATCTTGCAAAGCGAAAAGTACGGTATATATGTGTCCCACTGACATATATATATTTTTATACTATATACATACTGTATATAAGTTTTCACAAATGTTTGAGCTCATCAATCCATTATATGTCCACTTTCCAAGCCGGTGAGAAAATCTTGTGATACGGATGCCATATGGATGACACACGGATAATTTTTGGAGAAAAAATCGCATCCTCGCATTGAATAGGGATGACATACGGATCACTGTCCATGAACATTTCTGCGTATCTCGGCTGTGTAAAACGGACCGATTTTTTTATACATTGTGTGTGACTCCAGCCTTATAGTAACATCTGTAATATTGTGTATGCCCCCTCCTGCTGGCAAAACCTGCTGGTAGTGTGTCCACAAATAATTCCAATTATTTGTGGTATGAGGTGACAGTGTGGTTTATTCTCAACACGTTTCAAATTTATCAGACTTCTTTAAGAGAACCACTGTCAGATGACTTGAGAACCAAAATTGTTGAAAAATATCAACAATCTCAAGGTTACAGCGCCATCGCTAGAGACGTTAATTTTCCGTTTTTTACTGTGCGCAACAAAATCAGTAAGTTTACAATGTATGACACTGTAGTTAATCACCCTGGATGTGGACAGCAAAGAAAAATTGATGAAAAGTTGCAATGCAGGATAGCCCAAATGGTAGATAAGCAGCGCCAATCGAGTTCCAAAGAAATTCAAATTGTCCTACAGACTCAGGGTGCATCAGTGTTAGTGCAAATTATTCATTGATATTTTAATGAAATGAAATGCTATGGCAGGAGATCCAGGATGACCGCACTGCTGACTCAGAGATATTAAAAAGCTAGACTGCAGACAAAATGTAAATGAGTAAGCCAAAATTCTTCTGGAAAAGTGTTATGTTGACAGATGAAACCAAGATAGAGCTTTTTAGTAAAGCATATCATTCTATTGTTTACCAAAAATGGAATGAGGCCAACAAAGAAAAGAAGTCAGTACCTACAGTTAAATATGGTGGAGGTTCAAAGATGTTTTGAGGTTGTATTGCTGCCTCTGGCACTGGGCGCCTTGACTGTGTGCAAGGGATCATGAAATCTTAAGATTACCAAAGGATTTTGGGTCGCAATGTAGTGACCAGTGTCAGAAAGCTAGTTTTATATCCTAGGTCATGGAACTTCCAGCAGGCCAATGACCCAAAACATACTTTAAGAAGCACCCAGAAATTAATGGAAAAAAAAGTGCTGTAGAGTTCTGAAGTGGCCAGCAATGAGTTCAGATCTAAATCCCATTGATCACCTAGGAAGATCTTTAAATTGCTGTTGGGAGAAGGCACCCTTTGAATAAGAGACACCTGGAGCAGTTTGCAAAAGAAAAGTGGTCCAAACTTCCAATTGAGAGGTGTAAGAAGCTTGTTGATGATATTAGGAAGCTATTGATTGCTGTTATTTATTCCAAAGGGTGTGCAACCATATATTAAGTTGATGGTGTCAGCAATTTTGTCTGTTGAAGATTTGTGTGAAAATATGTCCAGTTTGTCTATGTTTTTTTTTTCGGTTGTTCCACATAAACGCAAAGGAAATAAACATGGGTATTACAAAACATGTGTAATTTAGGAGCAATGCTTCAATTTCTGGAACCATTTCAAAGGTGCCATCACTTTTGGCCATGACTGTATATGTTCTCTATCCTAGGCCCATTGTGGTATATACAGTTGTGCTCAAAAGTTTACATACCCAGGCAGAATTTTTGCTTTCTTGGTCTTTTTTTAGAGAATATGAATGATAACACCAAAACTTTTTCTCCACTCATGGTTAGTGGTTGGATAAAGCCATGTCAAACTACTGTGTTTTCTCTTTTTAAATCATAATGACAACCCAAAACATCCAAATGACCCTGATCAAAAGTTCACGTACCCCATTTCTTAATACCGTGTATTGCCCCCTCTAACATCAATGACAGCTTGAAGTCTTTTGTGGTAGTTGTGGATGAGGTTCTTTATTTTCTCAGATGGTAAAGCTTCGCACTCTTCTTGGCAAAAAGCCTCCAGTTCCCTCAAATTCCTGGTCTGTTTAGCATGAACTGCGTGTTTGAGATCTCCCCAGCATGGCTCAATGATATTGAGGTCAGAAGACTGAGATGACCACTCCAGAACCTTCACTTTGTTCTGCTGTAGCCAACGACAGGTCGACTTGGCCTTGTGTTTTGGATCGTTGTCAAGTTGGAACATCCAAATACGTCCCATGCGCAGCGTCCGGGCTGTGCAAATTTGCCTTCAGTATTTGCTGATAATGTGCTGCATTCATCTTTTCTAAAACTTTGACCAAGTTTCCTGTTCGTTTGTAGCTCACACATCCCCAAAACATCAGCGATCCACTTCCGTGCTTTACAGTAGGAATGGTGTTCCTTTCATCATAGGCCTTGTTGATCTCTGTCCAAATGTAGCGTATATGGTTGGGGCCAAAAAGTTCAATTTTGATCTCATCACTCCAAATTAACTTGTTCCAGAAGTTTTGAGGCTTGTCTGTGCTGTTTTGTGTATTGCATGCAAGATACTTTGTGGCTTTTGCGCAGTAATGGCTTTCTTCTGGTGACTTGACCATGCAACCCATTTTTCTTCAAGTGCCTCCTTATTGAAACATCCATACCACTAGTTATCAGAGAGTCCTGAATTTCAGCTGATGTTATTTGTGGGTTTTTCTTGGTATTCCGAATAATTTTCCTGGCAGTTGTGGAAGACATTTTTGTTGGTCTACCTGACCATGGTTTTGTTTTTTCAGAGCCCCTGATTTTCCATTTGTTAATCACAGTTTGAACACTGCTGACTGGCATTATCAATTCCTTGGATATCTTTTTGTATCCCTTTCCTGTTTTATACAGTCAAATACCTTTCCCATTAGATCCATTAACAATTCTTTTGCTTTCCCCATGACTCACACAATCCAGAAATGTCAGTGGCTGGATGAAAGATGCAAGAGTCTGTCTGGATACCAGAAACTCACTCAATTTCTATGCACACACACTAATTACAAGCAAACAGGTCACAAGTGAGGATGTTTCCTTTAGTAGCCATTCAAACCCATTTGTGTCAACTTATGTGCATGTTATCAGGCCAAAATCACCAGGGTATGTGAACTTTTGATCAAAGTCATTTGGATGTTTTGGGTTGTCATTATGATTTATAAAGAGAAAACACAGTAGTTTGACAATAAATGGCTTCACCCAACCACTAACCATGAGTGGAGAAAAAGTTTTGGTGTTATCATTCATAGTCTCTGAAAATAAGCTTAGAAAGCAAAAATTCTGCAGGGGTATGTACATTTTTGAGCACAACTGTATATATAGGTCCCCCATCCTGGTATATTTATCCCTTACCCAAGGGCCAATCGTGGAATATATATTCCCCATACTGGTATATATGTCCCTTATCCTCAGCCCCATTCTGGTTGCATGTCCCATATCCTGGGCCCCATCCTGGAATATATAGCCCCTATCCTGGTATATATGTCCCTTATCCTGAACCCATCCTGGCATATACTGTATGTTCCCCATTCTGCCACTGTTCTTTAATGCATAGAAAAAAACTAAATGATTATACTCACCTCTCATCTGCTTCCCGACGCATGGCATCCTCTTCTGAAACAAGCAGCAAACTTCTGCGTGCAAGCAACAGATAGTGTATGATATCTCTGCCATGTGTGCTCAGTCACACGCACGTCGATGTCAGCTGCTGCCCGCTGATTGGCAGCAGTTTGTATTGTAGAGCACAGACCCGGCGAGTTCCCTGCGCCACAATACACTTCAGCTAAATGTGCATCTGAGGACACATATTTAGTTGAAATTTGGGCTGGCATTAGCGGGCCACCCGCCTGCACGGGCCTGGCCGCTGTCATGGCCTCAGCAACCATGATTGTTATTGGAGCACCCCATGGGGCCATGGGGTACTCAGTACCGGGTCCGACATGGCAGTTCTTAAAGGGGAAGGTCACGGCAGCAGTAGCCCGGTCCGTGGCCCCGGGTGTCCAATAATAAAGCGATGCTTTTGTGGTAAATGTAAAATGGGAAATGGGAATAAAGTTTATGGGTAGAAGGGGAAATGTTCGTGTTGCCACCTGTGGTGTTCGGCAATGAGGTGGTGGCCGACGCTGCAGTTCAGATCCTCTGGGGCAGATGGTGATGCAGCTGTCTTGGTGTAGCTCTCCACGGGTATAGCTAACCCCAGGGCAGATGTAGTGTAGAGATATAAGATGGCGTTGGTGGCTATGCCGGGCAGGTGCGATTGGAAAAACGCAAAGGACACAGCAAGGTGCAGTTTCCAGACTTTTACTTACAGTTCTTTATGGCACCCAGCCGGGTGCGCTGTGTCCTCTGGGTCTGTGGCCCAACAAACTCCCAAGTAGTTTGCGATGCACCCTTCCAGGACTCCTTTCATATGCCTTTCTTTAGCCATCTCTCTACTCTGGCTTTTCTCTTCTCCTGCCCAGCGCCTTACCCACAGTGTCCCAAGCCAGCAGCCACGAATCTGGTCAGGTGACGTTCTCTCAGTCCCCTGGATTCTCTATGGCTGCCGGTTTGGCGAATGACGGGTGTATGTAGCTGTGACTCGTGCAGAAGCCACAGCCTCCGGTTTCTTAGCTAGACTTGCAGTTTCGCACTAAGTTGGAGCCGGTCCCAACTTTTTAAAATTCAGTACCTGGCTGCTAGTTATTGCTTATACCTTTATCATCTCTTGTTTGATTCCTGTAGTTTGACCTCTGACCTTATTTTGACCACTTTTCAGCATGATGATTCTGTTCATGTCCCTGACCTCCTGCTTCTCACCTGGCGATCTGACTTTTCTATCAACATGCTCCATCACCCAGCAGCTACTCTAAGGACTAAACCCAGGGTACCTGTGTAAGTCCAAATCCTTGCATAGTGGTTATAGGGTGAAGGCCAGAGCTCCCAAGTAACCTGATAACTGAAGTAGTAGCTAGCACAAAGCTTATCTATGGATGCCCTATTAGAGATGTCAGGCTACCTTGCACACTGCTCAAAGGACAGTAGTTAAGAGGTCCTTGCCTGCTACAGTGGAACCTACCTGCTGTGCCTGTGATCCACTCTTTCTTTTAATACCTCCTATTTTCCTCTCTCTTTCCCACCCTTACCTTTACTTTCATTAATGGCATTGATCACTTTCAACATCATGTTTTTTCCTGCTAACATTGAGTACAAATATTCCAAAGAAGAAAGTAATATTTAGCTAGCATTGCAAAATCAAAGATATGCATAGAACTTTAGGAATGTAATTACAGATAAGATATCACAGATTTCCCCTTAATTATTTGATGTTTTTTTCTGGCTGCTAAGTTGTTCCAAGTTTTTTGTCAACCACTGGTAGTTTTTTTGGGCATCTGAGTAGAACTCAACAATCATGATGGCTCCATTCACCTTCAGCTGCTTAGCAGAGTGACAGTAGAAATAAAAACATCCTTGGGCATAGGGATCTGTTCTCCTAAACAGATTCACTGAGTTCTCTTCTAATTATCAGATTAAAGACTGATAAAGCTCTTTGCTAAATCACTGACAGGACTGTGCAGACATTTAATTCAAAAAATGGCATGTGTACATGATATGATATGAAGATTTATCCTACTGTCAAGAATTGGGAAAAGTGTTCTCTGGAACACTTTTCAAATAAAATGTATAGCTACTGGGAGGGACACAGCTCATTTTACTAAGCAAATCCTTAGCTCCAAATCAACCACCACTCTTTGTTTTTTCTTGTTAGGAGTTCTCCAATCTGACCTTCCATTTCCTGTGTAAAGGAGGGGAGAAGCTGTCGACACCCCCCCCCCCCCTTCAAGATCTTATGGTTTTGTAATGCTGTATTTTAAATGTTGGGTATGTTGTTTTATCTATTTTGTGGTCTGTAACAGTGGGTTAGCTACAGACAAGGTTAGCTATTAGAGCCAGCCCATTTTTTAAGGAGTTAAATGGGCATAGAAAAAGCAGTTTCCTGTTGTTAGGCAGATAGGGAAAGGCCTTGAAATAATAAGGCCCTATGGTACTGTTATTTGCAGACGTAAATTGAAAATGGGGGTGCCAGGATTCCAACCCAGCAGCTCTTGTGCACCAAGTGGCAGTTCTTCCCTCTGAGATATTCAGCTTGCTGGGCAGTTCCTTCTTGAATCAGATGCTAGTGCCTGTATTGTTCCTGATGCCTCCAACCTGAGTTCCTGATGTCTCTACCCCAAGTTACTGATTGACTCACCCTGTGATCTCCTGATTGAGCACCCTACGTAAACCTGGCACTGCACTTTCTTCATTGATCAAAGATTATTGAGCTCCAAGCCTTTAGTCTAGCTGCTTCAAACCTGCTGCTTATTCTCAAGATCCTACTGCTGCTCCGTGTACTGACTTCTGGCTATATCCTGATGACTTGTCCATGATTCTAAATTTGAAGGACATTCTGGAGTCATGAAAACACAAAAACTACTTCTTCATTCTTTTTGGTTGCCTGATTATAGGAAGGATGTGAGAAAATATGCTTCCTCCTTCTTAACATGTGCATGGAACAAGACGCCACGATCTTCTCCTCTAGGACTCGTTCAACCTCTTCCAGTTCCATCCAGGCAGTGGGGATCAATCTCAATTGATTTTATTGTGAACCCACCTCCCTCTAAAGAAATGACTGTTATCCTTGTTGTGGAGGATCGGCTCAAAAAGATGGCCCATTTTATTACAACTAAAGGGATTCCTACCGCTAAACAAGCCACAAAATTAGTGGTCAAAGAGATATTTAGGCTGCATGGAATTCTTGACAATGTAATTGTTGAGAGAGGTATTCAGTTTAAATCAGAAGTTTGGAAAAGCTTTTGTAGAGATTTAGAAGTTACTGTCAATTTGTCTACTGCCTTCCACCCACAATCCAATAGCCAGACTGAAATAACTAACCAAACTCTTAAACAACACCTGCGCTGTTTTATTTCGTACCTATAGGATGACTGGGTAGACTATTTATCAACAGCAGAATTTGCCTATAATAACTCCAAACACAGTTTTACATCCCAAAGTATATTTTTGCTAATTATGGCCTGCATCCGGTATTTCTAATCTTCCATTGAATACTTTGGTTCCTGCTGTTACTGACAGACTTAGAAGGTTGTGGAAAGCTCAGGAAGAACTAATTGAGATGTTACATAAGACCCAAGAAGATTACAAAGAAACAGGAGATAAACATCGCGAAGCTCCTCCTACCATTCAGGTTGGTGACAAGGTTTGGCTTTCTACAAAAAATCTGAAAACGAACATACAGTCTTCTAAATTGGGTCAGAAATTCATAGGACCTTTTCAACATTCTGCACAAATTAACTCAGTTACTTTCCATTAAAAACTTCCTACAAGCCTGAAAATACATCCATGTATCCTTGCTCAAACCATTCAGTGAAAACCCGTTTCCAGGAAGAACTCAACCAGCTCCTCCACCAGAAAAAGTCCATGGTGAAGAAGAGTACATTGTGGATACAATTCTGGAGTCTAGAATATTTAGAGGAAGATTGCAATATTTGGTGCAATAATGGACCAGAAGATAATTCTTGGGAGCTGGAGGGCAACATCCGTGTACCCAGGCTTCCAAGAGCCTTTCAAGAGAGACATCCAGAGAAGCCAGCACCTGACATGTCCAGAGGCCATCCTTAAAGGAGGGGAGTACTGTCAGGATTCAAACCCAGCAGCTATTGTGCACCAGCTTTTCTCTCTGAGCTATTCAGCTTGCTGGACAGTTACCTGCTAAATCAGATACTAGTGCCTGTGTTGTTCCTGATGTCTCCAACCTGAGTTCCTGATGTCTCCACCAAAAGTTCCTGATTGGCTCACACTGTGATCTCCTGATTGAGCACCCTACTTAAACCTGGCACTGTACTTCCTTCATTGCGAGATTATTGAGCTTAGTCTAGCTTCTTACCATCTGCTGCTTTTTCTCAAGATCCTACTGCTGCTCTGTATACTGACCTTTGGCTATATCTTGACTACGTTACCTGCTTATCTTCCCAACTATACTGCTGCTCTGTGTACCGACCTCTGGCTATATCCTGACTACGATTCCCGCTTAGCCTCAAGATCCTACTGCTGCTCTGTGTACCGATCTCTGGCTATATCCTGACTACGATTCCTGCTTATCCTTTCAACTACACTGCTGCTCCATGTACTGACTTCTGGCTATATAATGACAATGCTACCTGCCGATGCTGCCCTTAGTGTTTGCAATATCACTACTCCAACTCCGGTCAGACCATAAGGCTGGAGTCACACACAATGTCTAAAAAAATCGGTTCGCTTTAGACGGACGAGAATCGCACAAATGTTTCCTGAACAGTGATCCGTCTGTCATCCGATTGGAATGCGAGGATGCGATTTTATCGCATCTGAGTGTCCGTTTGACATCCTTTTGACATCCGTCTGGTGATATTTTGTTGGCGGCAAGCAATATGAACAAATAACGGTTTTTAGGCATGAAAGTAGTTTAACCCCTCATGCCCCGAGGGTGGTTTGCACGTTAATGACCGGGCCAATTTTTACAATTCTAATGACTGTCCCTTTATGAGGTTAGAACTCTGGAACGCTTCAACGGATCCTGGTGATCCGGACAGTGTTTTCTGGAGACATATTGTACTTCATGATAGTGGTAAAATTTCTTTGATCTTTCCTGCGTTTATTTGTGAAAAAAAAGGAAATTTGGCAAAAATTTTGAAAATTTCGCAATTTTCCAACTTTGAATTTTTCTGCCCTTAAATCACAGAGATATGTCACACAAAATACTTAATAAGTAACATTTCCCACATGTCTACTTTACATCAGCACAATTTTGTAAACAAAATTTTTTTTTGTTAGGAAGTTATAAGGGTTAAACTTTGACCAGCTATTTCTCATTTTTACAACACCATTTTTTTTAGGGACCACATCACATTTGAAGTCATTTTGACGTGTCTATATGATAGAAAATAACCAAGTGTGACACCTTTCTAAAAACTGCACCCCTCAAGGTGCTCAAAACCACATTCAAGAAGTTTATTAACCCTTCAGGTGTTTCACAGGAATTGTTGGAATGTTTAAAAAAATGAACATTTAATTTTTTTTCACACAAAATTTATTTCAGCTCCAATTTGCTTTATTTTACCAAGGGTAACAGGAGAAAATGAACCCCAAAAGTTATTGTACAATTTGTCCTGAGTACGCCGATACCCCATATGTGGGGGTAAACCACTGTTTGGGTGCATGGCAGAGCTTGGAAGGGAAGGAGCACTATTTGACTTTTCAATGCAAAATTCACTGGAATTGAGATGGGACGCCATGTTGCGTTTGGAGAGCCCCTGATGCACCTAAACATTGAAACCCTCCACAAGTGACACCATTTTAAAAAGTAGACCCCCTAAATGACTTATCTAGATGTGTGGTGAGCACTTTGACCCACCAAGCACTTCACAGAAGTTTATAATACAGAGCCATAAAAATAAAAAATCATATTTTATCACAAAAATTATCTTTTCGCCCCCAATTTTTTTATTTTCCCAAGGGTAAGAGAAGAAATTGGACCCAAAAAGTTGTTGTGCAATTTGTCCTGAGTAAGCTGATACCCCATATGTGGGGATAAACCACTGTTTGGGTGCATAGCAGAGCTCGGAAAGGAAGGAGCCCTATTTGACTTTTCAATGCAAAATTGACAGGAATTGAGACGGGACGCCATGTTGCGTTTGGAGAGCCACTGATGTGCCTAAATATTGAAACCCCCCCACAAGTGACACCAATTTGGAAAGTAGACCCCCTAAGGAACTTATCTAGATGTGTGGTGAGCACTTTGACCCACCAAGTGCTTCACAGAAGTTTATAATGCAGAGCTGTAAAAATAAAAAATCATATTTTTTCACAAAAATGATCTTTTCGCCCCCAATTTTTTATTTTCCCAAGGGTAAGAGAAGAAATTGGACCCAAAAAGTTGTTGTACAGTTTGTCCTGAGTACGCTGATACCCCATATGTGGGGATAAACCACTATTTGGGCGCATAGCAGAGTTTGGAAGGGAAGGAGCGCCGTTTGAGTTTTCAATGCAAAATTGACAGGAATTGAGACGGGACGCCATGTTGCGTTTGGAGAGCCACTAATGTGCCTAAACATTAAAACCCCCATAAGTGACACCATTTTGGAAAGTAGACCCCCTAAGGAACTTATCTAGATGTGTGGTGAGCATTTTGACCCACCAAGTGCTTCACAGAAGTTTATAATGCAGACCCGTAAAAATAAAAAATCATATTTTTTCACAAAAATGATTTTTCGCCCCCAATTTTTTATTTTCCCAAGGGTAAGAGAAGAAATTGGACCCCAAAAGTTGTTGAGCAATTTGTCCTGAGTATGCTGATATCCCATATGTGAGGGTAAACCACTGTTTGGGCGCATGGCAGAGCTCGGAAGGGAAGGAGCGCCGTTTTACTTTTCAATGCAAAATTGAAAGGAATTGAGATGGGATGCCATGTTGAGTTTGGAGAGCCACTGATGTGCCTAAACATTGAAACCCAGCTCGGAAGGGAAGGAGTGCCATTTGGAATGCAGACTTAGAAGGATTGGTCTGCAGGCGTCACGTTGCATTTGCAGAGCCCCTGATGTAACTAAACAGTAGAAACCCCCCCACAAGTGACCTCATATTGGAAACTAGACCTCCCAAGGAACTTATCTAGATGTGTTGTGAGAACTTTGAACCCCCAAGTGTTTCACTACAGTTTATAACGCAGAGCCGTGAAAATAAAAAATCATTTTTTCCCACAAAAATGGTTTTTTAGCCCCCCAAATTTTTATTTTCCCAAGGGTAACAAGAGAAATTGGACCCAAAAAGTTGTTGTCCAATTTGTCCTGAGTACGCTGATACCCCATATATTGGGGTAAACCCCTGTTTGGGTGCACGGGAGGGCTCGGAAGGGAAGGAGCACTGTTTTACTTTTTCAGCGCAGAATTGACTGGAATTGAGATGAGATGCCATGTCACATTTGGAGAGCCCCTGATATGCCTAAACAGTGGAAACCCCAATTCTAACTGAAACCCTAACCCTAGCACCAACCCTAACCCTAACCCTAGCCCCAATCCTAGCCCTAACCCTATCCCAAGCCCTACCCCTAACCCTAGCCCTAACCCTAGCCTAGCCCTAACCCTAGCCCTAACCCTAGCCTTAACCCTACTGCTAACCCTAACCCTACTTCTAACCCTAGCCCTAAGCCTAATCCTAGCCCTAACCCTAGCCCTAACCCAAGCCCTAATCCTAACCCTAGCCCTAACCCTAGCCCTAACCCTAATGGGAAAATGGAAATAAATACATTTTTTTATTTTTATTATTTTTCCCTAACTAAGGGGATTATGAAGGGGGGTTTGATTTACTATTTATAGCGTTTTTTTAGCGGATTTTTATGATTGGCAGCCGTCAAACACTAAAAGACGCTTTTTATTGCAAAAAATAGTTTTTGCATCTCCACATTTTGAGAGCTGTAATTTTTCCATATTTTGGTGCACAGAGTCATGTGAGGTCTTGTTTTTTGCGGGAAGAGTTGTCGTTTTTATTGGTAACATTTTCGGGCACGTGTCATTTTTTGATCGCTTTTCATTCCAATTTTTGAAAGGCAAAATGACCAAAAACCAACTATTCATGAAATTCTTTTGGGGGTTGGGGGGGCATTTATACCGTTCCACGTTTGGTAAACTTGATGAAGCAGTTTTATTCTTCGGGTCAGTACAATTACAGCGATACCTCATTTATATAATTTTTTTATGTTTTGGCGCTTTTATACGATAAAAACTATTTTATAGAAAAAATAATTATTCTTGCATCGCTTTATTCTGAGGACTATAACTTTTTTTTTTTTTCGCTGATGATGCTGTATGACACCTGGTTTTTTGTGGGACAAGATGACGTTTTCAGTGGTACCATGGTTATTTATATCCGTGTTTTTGATCGCGTGTTATTCCACTTTTTGTTCGGCAGTATGATAATAAAGCGTTGCTTTTTTCCTCGTTTTTTTTTTTCTCACCGCGTTCACTGAAGGGGTTAACTAGCATGACAGTTTTATAGGTCGGGTCGTTACGGACGCGGCGATACTAAATATTTGTTCTATTATTGTTTTTTTTACACATGTGAATATTTTTATTTTTACTTTATAACATTGCACCAGGGGGCGGCATCATGTTATATGCTCAGATCGCTGATCTGACACTTTGCAGAGCACTGTGTCAGATCAGTGATCTGGCATGCAGGGCTGCAGGCTTATCAGCGCTTGGTCTGAGCAGGCACTGGTAAGCCATCTCCCTGCAGAACCCGGATGTAGCCCGCCATTTTGGATCCGGGGCCTGCAGGGAGGAGACGCTTGGTACAAGGTGAGCACATCGCCTTGTACCGAGGGTCTCAGGGAAGCCCATAGGGAGCCCTCTCCCTGCGTGATGCTTCCCTGTACCGCTGGAACGCTGCGATCATGTTTGATCGCAGTGTTCCAGCGGTTAATGTGCCAGGAGCGGTCCGTGACCGCTCCTGGCACATAGTGCCGGATGTCAGCTGCAATAGTCAGCTGACACCCGGTCGCGATCGGCCACACTCCCCCCGTGAGCGCAGCCAATCGCATATGACGTTTTCCCCGGTCGGTGGTCATACAGGCCCATCCCACCTCGACGGGATACTACGTCATATGGGATTAAGGGGTTAAAAAGGGGTTTCAGGGCAACCAGTACTCAGTTCCGGCCCACAGCCAACACACCCTGTACCAAGCTTCAATGTTTACCACACACACCTCTGTTTATTTTGTAGTAGCTGCTTTTAGTACTGGAGCTCAGTCCCATTTAAGTAATTGGGACTTAGCTGAAACACCAGATGTGACCAGGATTAGAAAACATGGCTGCTTTCATCCAGAAACTGGGTCTGAAATGCAATACCACACACAGCCCGTGGACAGTGGTAAGGGGGCAGACAACAAATCGGCTATGAGTCATGTGAGAGGATCTCGATTGTTTTACACAGCAGATATGCAGCACCCCAGGTTACCGGTTGCTGCAGTGATGTTGCTTTTCCTTCGGGGAAGGTAGCGTCATGCTCAGAGGCAAAGGAGTTCTCTTCACCAGGTAAGGCACACACATGCATCACATTCTGAATCCAGACCAGGAGGGGGAGCTCAATACCCGGATTCAGGGGAGCATCCCTGTATAAAGATCCTGACCTGGAGGAGGAGCTAGGGAGTTGGTCCTGGGAGACCAAGCAAGGCAGTTGGTCCTGGGAGACCAAGCAGAGCAGACGTCTAGGAAAGACGCAGTGCAGGGCCTGGCAGCCATGAAGAAGCTGCAGCCTCTGGAAGGAGGAAGACTTGAAGAGTTGGATGTGCAGTAGCCAGAAGGGAAGGAGCACAGGAGAGGAACGGAGCTCAGAGGGGAACTGTGGCAGGGCACCCTCAGAGCTGAAGTGCAATAGCCGGGAATCGGGAGCCCGAGGCTCTTGTGGGATTCTAGGACACAGAGCAGAACCGGAGTGCGTGACACTACACGTTACCTGCCCGCACCACACCTGAGATGCAGCAGCACCTGAGGAGCCCGGGGCATGTTAGAGTCCCTGTAAAAAGGCTCAAGCTGCCCGTCGTGCAGGTACCTGTTCCAGGACGGGGAACTGGAGGACTCTGTAGGCAGCTTCAGGCAGCAGGGACCTCACCTTGAAAGGCGCTAGTTGAAAAGGCTCACAAACCTCTACTGGTACAGGAGAACTCTCACTTGCCCCTGAGCCGGCCGGACCACCATCCTCTGTGCCTGGTACCCTGGACTGTGGCCAGCAACCTACAGTAAACCAGGTAGAGACTTATAACTTGTCTCCTCCATGTATTCATCGGCATATCATCATCTCTGCTATCTACCATAGGACCCCTGGGGATCCTGTTGTGAATTCTGTGGCCAAGCTCCCTCCTGTGGTCGTGAGTGGTACTGCGGCTGGTTCTGTCTATGAGCTTCCTTTGGTGGATGAGAGTGGTACTGCGGCTTCTGAGTTTCCTTCCTCAGGTGATGAGGTTAAGTCGTTAGGTGCTGCTCTATTTAACTCCACCTGGTGCTTTGATCCTGGCCTCCAGTCAATGTTCTAGTATTGGTCTTGCTTCCTCCTGGATCGTTCCTGTGGCCTGTCTATCCTGCATAAGCTAAGTTCTGCTTGTGTTATTTTTGTTTGCTATATTTTCTGTCCAGCTTGCTATATTGGTTTTTCTTGCTTGCTGGAAGCTCTGAGACGCAGAGGGAGCACCTCCGTACCGTTAGTCGGTGCGGAGGGTCTTTTTGCCCCTCTGCGTGGTGGTTTGTAGGTTTTTGTGTTGACCGCAAAGCTATCTTTCCTATCCTCAGTCTATTCAGTAAGTCGGGCCTCACTTTGCTAAATCTATTTCATCTCTGTGTTTGTATTTCATCTTTACTCACAGTCATATGTGGGGGGCTGCCTTTTCCTTTGGGGAATTTCTCTGAGGCAAGGTAGGCTTATTTTTCTATCTTCAGGGCTAGTTAGTTTCTCAGGCTGTGCCGAGTTGCATAGGGAGCGTTAGGCGCAATCCACGGCTACCTCTAGTGTGGTGTGATAGGATTAGGGATTGCGGTCAGCAGAGTTTCCACGTCTCAGAGCTCGTCCTATGTTTTTGGTAAATGTCAGGTCACTTTGTGTGCTCTGAACTTCAAGGTCCATTGTGGTTTTGAATTACCTGTTCATAACAGTACTGGAGGCCCAAAGTACTAATGCTTCTCAATAGAGGGAAAAGAGAAGTTCTGAGACCATTTTTTTTTCTTTGCACTGTGTTCTGTCTTTCTTTTCCTCTTTACATCAGGGTGGTTCAGAACACAGGTGTGGACATGGACATTCAGGGTCTGTCCTCTTTGATGGATAATCTCACTATAAGAGTACAGAGCATTCAAGATTTAGTGGTTCGGAATCCTGTGTTGGAGCCTAGAATTCATATTCCTGGTAGTAAGTTTCCTAAGGGTCGACTGTTTAATTTATCTGTACCTGAGCACGCCGCTATGCGGAGTTACGTGAAGGAGTCTTTGGAGAAGGGTCATATTCGCCCGTCATCGTCGCCATTGGGAGCGGGGTTCTTTTTTGTGGCCAAGAAGGATGGTTCGCTGAGACCTTGTATTGATTACCGCCTTCTAAATAAAATTACGGTCAAATTTCAGTACCCCTTGCCGCTGCTGTCTGATTTGTTTGCTCGGATTAAGGGGGCTAGTTGGTTCACCAAGATAGATCTTCGTGGTGCGTATAATCTTGTGCGTATTAAACGGGGCGATGAATGGAAAACAGCATTTAATACGCCCGAACGCCATTTTGAGTACCTGGTTATGCCATTCGGACTTTCTAATGCTCCATCAGTGTTTCAGTCCTTTATGCATGACATCTTCCGAGAGTACCTGGATAAATTCCTGATTGTATACTTGGATGATATTTTGGTCTTCTCGGATGATTGGGAGTCTCATGTGAAGCAGGTCAGAATGGTGTTCCAGGTCCTGCGTGCTAATTCTTTGTTTGTGAAGGGGTCAAAGTGTCTCTTTGGTGTTCAGAAGGTTTCATTTTTGGGGTTCATTTTTTCTCCTTCTACTATCGAGATGGACCCTGTAAAAGTTCAGGCCATTTTTGATTGGACTCAGCCAACATCCCTGAAGAGTCTGCAGAAGTTCCTGGGCTTTGCTAATTTTTATCGTCGCTTCATCAATAATTTTTCTAGTATTGCTAAACCGTTGACTGATTTAACCAAGAAGGGTGCTGATGTGGTCAATTGGTCTTCTGCTGCTGTGGAAGCTTTTCGGGAGTTGAAGCGTCGTTTTTCTTCTGCCCCTGTGTTGTGCCAGCCAGATGTTTCGCTTCTGTTCCAGGTCGAGGTTGATGCTTCTGAAATTGGAGCAGGGGCTGTTTTGTCGCAGATAAGTTCTGATTGCTCGGCGATGAAACCATGTGCCTTCTTTTCCAGGAAATTTTCGCCTGCTGAGCGAAATTATGATGTTAGCAATCAAGAGTTGCTAGCCATGAAGTGGGCATTCGAGGAGTGGCGTCATTGGCTTGAAGGAGCTAAGCATCGCGTGGTGGTCTTGACTGATCACAAAAACTTGACTTATCTCGAGTCTGCCAAACGGTTGAATCCTAGACAGGCTCGTTGGTCGCTGTTTTTCTCCCGTTTTGACTTTGTGGTTTCGTACCTTCCAGGCTCTAAAAATGTGAAGGCGGATGCCCTGTCTAGGAGTTTTGTGCCCGATTCTCCGGGTTTGTCTGAGCCGGCGGGTATTCTCAAAGAGGGGGTAATTTTGTCTGCCATCTCCCCTGATTTGCGGCGGGTGTTGCAAAAATTTCAGGCTAATAGACCTGACCGGTGCCCAGCGGAGAAACTGTTTGTCCCTGATAGGTGGATGAATAAAGTTATCTCTGAGGTTCATTGTTCGGTGTTGGCTGGTCATCCTGGAATCTTTGGTACCAGAGATTTGGTGGCTAGATCCTTTTGGTGGCCGTCTCTGTCGCGGGATGTGCGTTCTTTTGTGCAGTCCTGTGGGATTTGTGCTCGGGCTAAGCCCTGCTGTTCTCGTGCCAGTGGGTTGCTTTTGCCCTTGCCGGTCCCGAAGAGGCCTTGGACACATATCTCTATGGATTTTATTTCGGATCTCCCCGTCTCTCAAAGAATGTCGGTCATTTGGGTGGTTTGTGATCGCTTCTCTAAGATGGTCCATTTGGTGCCCTTGTCTAAATTGCCTTCTTCCTCTGATTTGGTGCCATTTTTTTTTCAGCATGTGGTTCGTTTACATGGCATTCCAGAGAACATCGTTTCTGACAGAGGTTCCCAGTTTGTTTCGAGGTTTTGGCGAGCCTTTTGTGCTAGGATGGGCATTGATTTGTCTTTTTCCTCGGCTTTCCATCCTCAGACAAATGGCCAGACTGAACGAACCAATCAGACCTTGGAAACATATCTGAGATGTTTTGTTTCTGCTGATCAGGATGATTGGGTGTCCTTTTTGCCTTTGGCTGAGTTCGCCCTTAATAATCGGGCCAGCTCGGCTACTTTGGTTTCGCCGTTTTTCTGAAATTCTGGGTTCCACCCTCGTTTCTCTTCAGGGCAGGTTGAGTCTTCGGACTGTCCTGGTGTGGATACTGTGGTGGATAGGTTGCAGCAGATTTGGACTCATGTAGTGGACAATTTGACTTTGTCCCAGGAGAAGGCTCAATGTTTCGCTAACCGCAGGCGCTGTGTGGGTCCCCGACTTCGTGTTGGGGATTTGGTTTGGTTGTCATCTCGTTATATTTCTATGAAGGTTTCCTCTCCTAAATTTAAGCCTCGTTTCATTGGTCCATATAGGATTTCTGAGGTTCTTAATCCTGTGTCTTTTCGTTTGACTCTTCCGGCTTCTTTTTCCATCCATAACGTGTTCCATAGGTCATTGTTGCGGAGATACGTGGCACCTGTGGTTCCATCTATTGATCCTCCTGCTCCGGTTTTGGTTGAAGGGGAATTGGAGTATATTGTGGAGAAGATTTTGGATTCTCGTGTTTCGAGACGGAAACTCCAGTATCTGGTTAAGTGGAAAGGTTATGGTCAGGAAGATAATTCCTGGGTCTTTGCCTCTGATGTCCATGCTGCCGATCTGGTTCGTGCCTTTCATGTGGCTCATCCTGGTCGGCCTGGGGGCTCTGGTGAGGGTTCGGTGACCCCTCCTCAAAGGGGGGGTACTGTTGTGAATTCTGTGGCCAAGCTCCCTCCTGTGGTCGTGAGTGGTACTGCGGCTGGTTCTGTCTATGAGCTTCCTTTGGTGGATGAGAGTGGTACTGCGGCTTCTGAGTTTCCTTCCTCAGGTGATGAGGTTAAGTCGTTAGGTCCTGCTCTATTTAACTCCACCTGGTGCTTTGATCCTGGCCTCCAGTCAATGTTCTAGTATTGGTCTTGCTTCCTCCTGGATCGTTCCTGTGGCCTGTCTATCCTGCAAAAGCTAAGTTCTGCTTGTGTTATTTTTGTTTGCTATATTTTCTGTCCAGCTTGCTATATTGGTTTTTCTTGCTTGCTGGAAGCTCTGAGACGCAGAGGGAGCACCTCCGTACCGTTAGTCGGTGCGGAGGGTCTTTTTGCCCCTCTGCGTGGTTGTTTGTAGGTTTTTGTGTTGACCGCAAAGCTATCTTTCCTATCCTCGGTCTATTCAGTAAGTCGGGCCTCACTTTGCTAAATCTATTTCATCTCTGTGTTTGTATTTCATCTTTACTCACAGTCATTATATGTGGGGGGCTGCCTTTTCCTTTGGGGAATTTCTCTGAGGCAAGGTAGGCTTATTTTTCTATCTTCAGGGCTAGTTAGTTTCTCAGGCTGTGCCGAGTTGCATAGGGAGCGTTAGGCGCAATCCACGGCTACCTCTAGTGTGGTGTGATAGGATTAGGGATTGCGGTCAGCAGAGTTTCCACGTCTCAGAGCTCGTCCTATGTTTTTGGTAAATGTCAGGTCACTTTGTGTGCTCTGAACTTCAAGGTCCATTGTGGTTCTGAATTACCTGTTCATAACAGGATCCCGCTTCACCTATGGGAAGTGTAACATCTGGGCTGCTGCAAAATGCCCCAGGGGACCCCTCTATTGCAGTGTCGGTACCCTTATTGACCAAACTCCATAGGTGGCATCACGATAAACTTTGAAAATTTAACCCCCTTTAACGCTGATGCCCAGGGCCACGGACCGGGTCGCAGCCACCGTGACATCCCCTTTGTGACTGGACCCGATACCGAGTATGCCACTGCCCTGTGGGCGACTCAGGTACCCGTCAGAAGGTGCAGCAATTGGTGCAAGCCCCGATTAGTGGCTTAAAGAGGACCTGTCACAAGGTCAAAATGGCCAGTTTTTGCTCTTACCTTGTTTCTCTGTCTCCCCTGAAAATTACATTTCTATTTATTTAAATCCACCATCCATAGATATGGGCCATTTTATTTGGTGCTACTTTTTATGGTTCTTACAAATGAGGCATGTTTCACAGGATAATTATGCTGAGCAGGCTAAACACATGCCCTAAGAGAACCCTGTGAGCAATGCCCCCTCAACAAAGGCCATAATAATTAGCATTTTGGGCACACTAAATTAAAGTGTCCATGTCTGGAACAATATGACAGATTAAAAAAGATGGAATCCTTAAGGGAACAGGAGGAATAAAATAGGAGCAAAAACTGGCCACTTTTGACCTAGTGACAGATCCTCTTAACCATTTACAAGTTGTGGTGAACAGTGACCAAAGCATCTAAGTACTGTAGTTAGAAGGGGTGAGACCACTGTTACCAGCAATGAAAGCACTGGAAATTTGAGTTTTGTTTGGGGGGCCTTGTCTTGCTATAAGCGCCCCCTGTCCATGGACCAGTACAGCAGTGTTTTTGGAAAAAAACAGACATTTTTTGGTTTTACCTTTTCAACTGCTCAATTCTAGTGAGTTTGAATGTTTTAGCCAGATCCTTACCTATGCAGAACCTAATACCCGAAAAGCCCCTTTGTGACTTTCACCTCACACATATTATTGATAGTTACCTAATAATCTGTTTTCTTAATAGATATATTCATTTTTCTTTTCCTACTATGTTGCAATCAATGCACGCCCTACTGGGCTTATGCTAATACAGAACAGTCATCATCATAATGGGCATATACATTAAAAAAAAAGTAGGTTTATGGTTTGGGTTGAAGGGTTTGCTGGATTACCACTCCATCCATGGACTGGTAGACAAACATTTTATGATCAACTCCATTTTACACCAAATGTTTGTGCTAAGAACTATCATGTTCTTGGCTTAATGTCCAAAGAAAAGTGAGCGCTTGCATTATATTATGCCCCATAATGTCCTGCTGAATGATCTATACGTTTCGCTGCCTAATGACTGCACTATTTATTGATATATGTCAGTGGGAACTTTTCAGCTACTGCTTTAAAAAGTTCTTTACAAACAAGATACATGGATGAGGAAAAGTAGAGGAATGTTAAATTAGAACACCAGTGGTATCTCTGCCCAGGTTTTTACAACATAATAAAATGAACTATGCAGAATCAGGACTGACCAAACAAAGGAAGATGCAACTAATGCGGTATTTAACCCATGACAACGCGTTTCGAGAACATTATGTCTTCTTTTATCAGGTCCTTAGTAAATAATACAAAGAGGTTCATATTTATTCATACAGGCTAAAAAGGAGCTGCTTCTTGCTATGTCACAGGTCAGGGAAGTACTTCACATGTAATACTGGTTTAAAATCACATATAGAGAATAATACACAAAGAACAATGTGCACACAGACTTTAGACGGTACATAAAAGAAAATAGAACAGTAAATGTAGATTAAACCAAGTAATTCCTGTAGGTCGCATGATTAATGAAGGTCACATGATCAGTAGTGGTCGTTAGTGATGAGCGCAAGTGCTCGTTACTCAAATTTGCCTAGGGTGCTCGAGCTTGCACAGGGTATCGTGGGTGCTCGATTGACATGCTCGGGTCTCCGCATGTTTCACAACTGTTAGACAGCCACAAAACACGGGAAGATTGCCTAACATGGGCAATCCCTGCATGTTTTGTGGTTGTATAACAGTTGTGAAATATGCGGAGACTCGAGCATGTCAATCGACCACCTTAGGCAAACATGATCACCTCTAAATGGAGAACATACTGACCGTACCATTAGCAAAATATCTTGTCCTGGAATAAGCATTTGATGCACCTTACTTTCTGCTGGCAGTGCATCTAACCCCAACCCGACCATACGCCTACACTAGGGCTGTGCTCAGGGTTGGACTGGCCCACCAGAAAACCGGAGAATCCTCCGGTGGGCCCTGGCTTCTCCTTAGGAGAGTTCATAGTGCAAACCTTGTCGTCGCTATGGGGCTCTTCAGTGGGGGGAGAAAGGTGGGCCCTCAGAATCAAATCCTCCGGTGGGCACAACGTTCTTCAGTCTGACAGCGGCTGTGCTGAAGCAGGCAAACATGGACTGGCCTTTACACTCGGAAAGTTTCATACTGTTCCTTCTGTACTACCCTTAGGTGCGCCTTGCGTTTCATTTACAACTTAAAAAGTCTCTTGCACATGTTCATGCTATATGATGAGTAAATAGTAAATGTTCAACAATTTCTATCATCCAAAAGAAACTGCATTTCTGCAAGCACTATTCTGCCATTTTATATTGTATAAAAATCCAAATATTACAGTGTAATTGCTAGATTCATGTACGCGCAATATTATCATGATAAAGAAATGTCCTTGATAGGATGTAATTGTCATAAGCTTTGGTGGTGGAGTAACTGGGCTCACATTATGTGCAGGAAAGTCTTATGATTTTTCTACAGTGATATGTAATGTATTACATTATTTATTATGCCCATATAATGAAATCTTCGGTATGAAATCTTAACATTGTCTTCAATTCTTACTTATTTCTTTTTATTCTTGCTGTAGATATTGCCGAATCTTGAATTGTTTATTGTTAATAATAGCAGGTTCATTTTATACATGTAAATATTTATGGTAAATTTTATTGTATGTATCCTTTATAATCAACACAGTTTTCTATGTTTTATAGGTTCCTTCATTCAGAGGATTTATGTTCACTTATCTCCAGGAAAGGTAAATTGGTGTCTGTGAGGGTATGTTCACGTTGCATTTTTGCCACAAGTTAGTGGATTTGGGTGCAACCCCTAATGTGTCCATTGACTTTAGCAAGGCAGTCGACCACGCTTTTGTGCTTGCCTCAAGAAGGCAGACACTGCCAAATCTGAGGTCAGACGGAGCAGAAGTGACTCTGCCTGCCTAATGAAAGTCAATGGCCAATTAGTGCTTCAGCCCAAATCCCATTTTTCATGGCTTTAAAGGAAATCCCAAATGGAGCCACTAACGTGACAAAACACAATATAACAATATCATTATGCCAGATAGTAATACCATTGTTAAATATGCAGTGTGAACTGTCTGGGATGCATTACTGGGAATATAACTGTTTTGTTATGTTAGCAAATGAGTCAAATTTTTTTTACAACATTTTAGATGGAACCATTTTTATAGGTAATTTGACTTTAGACAGATCACTAATATATAAAGATTCAATGCAAAATCATTGATTGTTTCACAAACCATTTAATCTAACATTATCCTAAAGCCCCCTCTACTGGCCCTGCTGTAAATTACAGGTAATTTTCTTTCAGTTGAAGCTGCCAGGTCTTCCTAGATAATGAACGCATTTTCAAGCTTTTTTTAAAAAAAATATCTAAAATTTAATGGAATATTTTAATACTGTAAATAACAATGTACGTTTAAAAGATAGATTTTTTCATGGCACAATCCAAAATGATATTACATTTTAAATTTTTACATTTTAAATTTTAGTTAAAGGGTAATTAAACAAGAAAAAGTTTGTCAAAAAATGACTATCCCTTTTAATTTGGGCATGCTTTGCTTAAAATGAAAGTGACTGATGGCTATTGGATGAAAATTTGATATACTTTAATGAGAGAAAAGCTATAAAAATGATTAAGAAAATGTAGATATAGTGATGGAATACGTTCAGTGCAATCCATTAGTGAGACATAAGAAAATCTTTAAGACCTCACTGCCATTCAAAATGTTATGCACATAAATTATATATAACATTTATTTCTATTTACAATTTATATATTTCTATAATTATTTATTATACAATTATGTATCAATAATGAGTCACAATCTGTCAAAAGTCCTTACAGAATTGTATTTGTTGTACATTGTAGCATTGTTATAATTATTACTGATATATTGTTTATTAAATAAACAAGAAAATAATAATTATACTGTAGTTTATTATATAAAACCACTTGAAAAAAACAATTGTTTTTTTCATTTGAAAAAGATCCTTGCAGATCGTGAATAAAAAGTCTTTTCCACATCATCATTTCTGAAGAATTGATTCCCTCCAGCAGTGCAGCCCACCGAGACGTTCTTCCAACTGGATCCAATATCTCCTGGAGGATTTATCCATCAGCCATGGGGCGGCAGCAGCAGCTAATTTTCTTCATGCCTACGGAGGAGTTGTGCCTGTCACAACTTCATCAGGTGAGCAAAACCAGCACTCGCCTACTCTCCCCTCCATAGGGTATCACCCTATTGTGCGCTTTCTTTCCTACTTCTATATTTACACATAATTCTAAATCTAAAAGCTCTGATTGCGTCACACGGTTGCACCCAGTAAACTGAGTGATACATCGTTGCAATTGGCTTCTCTTTGCCTACATCATGCTGCTCTTAGTTGAGGTTGCAAAAACCTGCTGACTGATTCCCTTTAAAGCTTGTATGAAAGCCTTGGCAGGCAATGCAGAAGTCATTTTAGGGTGTTTTTAAGATAGTGAGAGGACATCAGATTTCACAGCTCAGATATCAAGAAGATAAGGCCCTAAAACATTGCACAAATATTCTAGATAGTTGTCATGCATCTAGAGTCGAACCCTTGAGCCTGTGCTTTGTGGTCAGCTTCTCTGTCCACCAACCCACAGTAGATACACCGTTTTTTTCTCCAGGTCTTTAGTTTCTGTTATCCTTGCTTCAGTCATTTTAAAGTAACAGGTGTTTTCATTTACTCATTTGTCTTCCCTATCACCTTTCAGGTGCGGCTTCATATACTTTCCCCTTGCTGTTATTTCCTGCTGTTAATACAACCCCTGGCAAAAATTATGGAATCACCGGCCTTGGATTGTCAAGGTAAAAATATATGTCTTTATACTCTTTTGTACTTTTATATATTCTTATGCTGTGAAACAATAAGTTTTTCCCCTTCGCTTGCCAAATGCAAATGTAATTGTATTTAAGATGGCTGCCAGTATTCACCTTTGCCCCACTTTCACGCGGCTGAAGGAACAAGTTACACATTCCAGAAGGACAAGTATCATTTCTCTGGAAATGATACTTAAAGCGATGTGGACAAGATGTGGACAAAGGAAGATTCATCAGATGACGTCAGAGCCAACCAGAGGGACTGAATACTAGATACGTTGCTTAACCCCCGCCTATCCCCGCCCTCTGCACACCTTCCCCCAATAGATCATGTAATATTGTGTATCAGGAAATAAAGTTCAGTTGTTGCTGTGACGTTACACACGAGCATGCAATGAGTTTGAACCAGCATTGTGTCTGACTCATTCTTATCCGGTACCAACATGCTTTTATTCTGATTTGGAATGACTGGTGAAGGAAGGGTATTGTCGTGATGACCCCGACAATTTGGCGCAACCAACGTGGGGCGTGGCCCGCGATCCGAGACCCCCTGGACCCATGCCTGGACGTCCGTGGACGACACCCGTAGTGGCTGACCTCGAGGACTGATCACCCTCCAAACACGGTAAGTGGAGATCGCATACTATGTATGTGTCACACTTGCTAGTGTTTCAGCCGTTATTGGTTAGTCTGTGGTCTCCTTGGGTCTGGGGAGTGACCGGTCGAGTGGTGAGACCGAGCGCGATCCCGTGCCACGCTTCGAACCAGCAACTGAGAGACGTCGCACTCTGCGCATCCTCGTGTACACCACACCTCCTCCACCGGTCATTGTACTCCATTCAACCACCCTACCCGTGACTGTTGCCTAGTAGTGATAGAGTGAAAGATTGAAGAAGTTTGTGGATTGGGGGCGGCTTTGAGAAAGGGATAGGAGACGCAGCCTCTGTGATATTGTCCAGATAGGTAATTAAGACGTCCCGAGAGGGGACCACCTGTTTTTCTGTGGAGGGCTCTCACTAGGAGACCGCCTCCCAACGTTTAGAATATCGTGACAGGGTAGACTGTTAATCACTGGTGTTCATGGGGTTAGGGACAACACGTCGAACGCGAGGCTCCGTGTTTTTTTTCGATGGGAAACCAGTGTTGTTATCGCTGTCAGCGGCCTACTGCAGAAGGGCGTAGTATTCTGTGAGTCATGTTGCGTCTCTTATGGCAGAAGAAGTCCGTGCCCCACGAGTTAAGTGAGGATGCTGTGGAAGTCAAGACAATAGTGGAGTCACGGGAGGGGAAGAATGCAGACAAGAATGTCGAGAGGGTGTACGAGCGTGTAGGATTGCCCTCGATAGGGAGATTGCAGCCGTCTACATGGCACAATTTCATAGAGAACAAAAAGGGCATATTGAAAGATAAAGGATTGTTAGAACAAGTGCAAGCTCATCTGCGAGTTGCGCGAGGTTTAAAGAATGAGGGATGGAAAGAGGTTGATGGAGAGGGAGGATGAGAGGATGCAGAGCCCGTGTTTGGCTATAAAATATCTCAATCATTGGTTTTTCTAAGGTGTTTTGGTATATGAATTGTGTGAAGGTTTTGTAGAAATTAATTGAGTCTGAGAATTGCTGCATTCCGTTACTGTGGTTTTCCGAGACACCCGATGGGAGGGGGGAGTCAAATAGCTGCGTTGTTGTTTTTCTTCTTTTGTGTTGAGGAATGCTGTAAATTCTTATTTCTGTGTTCGCAGCTGATGGGAGGGGTGAACCCCTGCGCGAATTGTTTGTGATTTTTTCCTCTTTGTGCCGCGGGCCAGAGAAAGGGGGGCAAAAGTTTTCAGAAGAACTTAACCCAGTCTGTATCAGCAGCTGCAGCGATCCTCACTCGCTCTCTAGCCCCACTGCTCTCAGCCCCCACCACCGCAGCGTGCAGCTTCAAGGACACAGCTCGCAGCTCGCTTCCTTATCAGTGGCCCAAGAAGCAGAAGACTTCAGCTCCAGCTCCCCCTCCCTTACACAAATCTAGTCTCATATTCCAATATCCATTTTAACCCTGTGTCTGGAAATCTCTCTCGCCATGTTAATTCTCAGATCAAGACAAGACAGATGGATTTGTAAATATTGCAGTCAGACAAACCCAGACTGGAGAAATACTTGTATAATCTGTGTTGCAACCCAACCTATGTGAATTACACTGATTCCTGTCCAGATAAGATCACATGTAGTGATATAAGAAGCTGACACAGGATTGTGGTTAGTGGAGACATTAACTTTTGGGAGTAGGCTGACAGTAATCCTTTTGGGAAGGAGCTGTAGACCAGCATGTCATGTCACCCCCAACCGGTCATCTAGTCACCCCCACCACCAGAGAACCAACCACATCAGGTAGTGTAAGACAGATACAGGAGTATTATCCCTGGAGGTCCTCTGACTGGCTAGCTACGCTAAAATAATTGGTTGACCCTGAGAACAAACCTTTCCCATTATACAGACAAAGACAATATGATGGTCAGATGGTCCTTACGTTATATAACCCCTATGCAGATGAATATAATGAGATGTGTATCTTACATGTCCTTTCCCAATCAGTTTGAAAAAAAAAAAATAGGGGGGATAGTGTGTTTAACCCTGGCAGTTAGAATATCCTTAAGTCACGCTGCTTCAGTATGTGGGTAATTTTTTTTGTTGTGTGCACAGACAGAGCAGGAAGCCATTGTTGCCACTGTTAGTTTTCGCAAGTATCTGGCAGATCTGAACTGTCGGGTTTCGGCCTCGAAACTTCGGTTCTGCCTTGGTCAAGTGATATTTTTGGGTCACTGTCTCCTTCAGGGTGCCAGACACCTCACAGAAGAAAGAAAAATAGCCGTCAGCTACAAAGGATGAGACTGAGCTCCAGCGTTTTCTTGGACTATGTATTTATTGTTGTTAGTGAATACCGGACGCATCCCGCATAATGCAATTTCTCTACAAGGCCCTGAAAGACTGTTCAAGATATACTGATGATTTTGGCAGATTCCACACAGGATACGCTGTTACTATGGAAGACACTGTAGTGCACGGAGCTGCACTCACTCACTCCCACCCTGTCAGGACAAGAAGCAGAACGTCAGAATCTGTCTACTGCATGTGTTCTGGCCAAAGACAGGCGGGCTAATATACACGGACTCACAGTATGCATTTGGTATTGCTCATGATTTCGGAGCCCTATGGACCAATCGAGGGTTTGTTACTACCGCCGGGACTCAGTGAAGAATGTTGAAGCTGTTAAAGCCCTCATGGACTCAATCGAATTACCTACTCAGGTGGCCATTATCAAAGTTAAGGAGCACGGTACTATGGAACAGGCCACAGACTGTTGGTAACGCCTTTGCGGATATGCAAGCAAAAGCCGCTGCTCTTCTACCCGTTGAACTGACCATACCAGCTATGGTGACCACACGCTCTCAGCGTAAACAGTTACAAGAAACACTGACTCTACAGGAACCTGATGATCTATGACAGACTGAGGTTTTCTGCCGGACCCCGCGAGACCGCTTAATGACGATGCAGAGAATGTCTCCAAAGGAAGAAGTGAAGCAGTGGAAAGCTGATGGAGCACGTATGGACAATGGTCGCTGGAAAAAGGACCAACTTGTGTGTCTCCCTAAGCGGATGTACCCTGCTATTGCCACGTGGGCGCATGGGCCCACATATCGAGGTATCTGTCAGATCTGCAATCCCAGTCAACTTCAACGTGTACCCCCGAAGTATCTTGCTAAGCCCGACTATCCTTTCCAAAGGCTCCAGGTGGACCTCATCACGTTGCCGAAGTCTGGAAGGTATGAATATTGTCTGGTGGTTGTCGACATGTTCTCCAGAAGCATTCCCCGTTACCAACGTGACTGCAAAGACCACAGCAAAGAAACTGGTGATGGAAGTTATATGCAGATATGGTGTTCCAGAAGTTGATGAAAGTGAACAAGGCCTGGACTTTTCTTCTCATGTGTATCAAGAGGTTCTGACAATGCTTGGATCCACTGTAGCCCTCCATACTTCATACCATCCACAATCTAGTAGGAAAGTTAAGAGGCTGAACGGCACACTGAAGGGACAATTGACCAAAATGATGCAGGAGACTACGGCTCCATGGCCAGGGCTCTTACACATTCGTACTACCCCTATTGCAAAACATAGCCTGTCCCCATATGAGATATTGTTTGGTGCTAGGTCCTTAGTTGCAAATTTCCAGTCTCAGTAGTTGTCAGAAGAAACTGACCGTGCTGTTCAATATGTTTTTCAGCTTAGTAAAAATGTTGCTAACACCCATGTTTTAGTTTCTTTTTCCCTTCCAGATTCAGCAGAAACCGATATTGGTCACAATTTGAAGCCTGGTGGTTTTATGGTCGTGAAAAGCTATGTCAGTAAAACTTGAAGGAAAGAGCACCTGGATCTACGCTTCACACTGCAAAAGAACCAGCGCTTAGTCACAGTGGTGATCGAAGGAAAATGTTGCTGTTGTTTTTGGTCCTGAGGCTGGGGGCCATCCTCGCCCCTACCTCCCCGGCCCCTTTGTAAATAAGAATTCCGGTGCTACTATTCTCTGGGTAAACCTAACGGCCCCGGTAAATATCTGGTGATTTGATTTCTGCGATGTAGTCAAGTGCCCCGAGACTCAGCGGGTGGTAGAGGGAATTATCCAGTATTATATATGTGTTAATGTGTTACCAGAGATAACAATTGTGCTGGGAAGATATTTTCATAATGTGTTTAATAGTGGATACTATGGGAAGTTAGGCCATATACAGCTCCAGGATATTAGCTTCAGACCAACCAAGGCCCCCGTTACCAGTACACCTAAAACAGGCCTAGGTGAACGTTTGCAAAATATAGTTAACGAAGTAATCCCCATTCCAGGTCTTAGTTGGCAAGAAGTCTTCTCCATAGAAACACAAACAGCCCCAAGGACAAATTTATGGTTAGAATGGGTAAGATACAATGTAAGAGTCCAGAATATCTCTGTAGGGTGTATTGCTTGTGCTGCAGCAAATACACATCTATACACATATGCATTGTTTTTTCCTGATGACAATACCACTACCTGTGTTATGAATCTGTTGAAGGGTCTAAAGTCCACTGATTGCTCAGATTATGTCCCACTAATTCATGAAGAACCCAAACTAAAGGTCCCAGGGGGGATAACTGTGTTAGCTGATAACTATACCTGCTATAATTCCCACGACACTACAGGTACACCAGTAGGGGTCTTCGAGACAGGGTTCTGCAAAGAGAACAGTTCCCTAGATACTGATTTGCTAGCTAATCATACACAGTACATGTACGACATTTATTGGTTATGTGGAGATGGTAAGCTCCGTCCTAGGTTGCCTAATGCCTGGACAGGTCAATGCACCCTTGTTAAACTAGCTATGCAGTTCAAGATTTTACCTTGGGATCCAGAGACATCTGATGAATATACCAGAAAGAGGAGAAGTCTCGATCAGCTCCATATGAGTTATGAAGAAAATCCATTGGTATATGTCGATGGCATTGGAGTGCCAAGGGGAGTGCCTGACCAATTTAAAGCCCAGAACCAGATCTATGCTAGCTTTGCTTCTTTAATCTCACAAGTGCAGATTAATAAAAATGTTGATTGGATCAATTATATATATATTACAGTGAACAAAGGTTTGTCAATTTTATCTGTGATGCTTTCCAGGGTATAGTTGAGGAGTTAGGCCCTAACACTAGAATGACCCTCCAAAACCGACTAGCCCTTGATATGATCTTAGCTTAGAAAGGAGGAGTCTGTGGGATGATGGGAGAGGAATGTTGTACCTATATCCCTCAGAACTCTGGTTTAAATGGAAAGACCATAATAGCCCTTAGAAAGATAAATGGGTTAGCAGCAGAATTAAAAACTAATGCTGGAGTAGACACATCTTTCTTTTCTGGTTGGTTGGGTGGGCTCAAAGGATTCCTTCAACAAGCTTGTCTAGTACTGATTGCCCTTCTTGTAGTTGGATCGATAATCCTCTGTTGTGTTATTCCCCTGTATAAAAAGGTTATCACTGAGGCAACTCCGACTGGCACCTTCCTCAACCAAGAAGTAGACCCACTAGAGTACAATGGCACTGATCCAGGGGAGATCCCCAAGTATGTCCCCCTCAAGAAGATAGACAATACCCTTTACTCTCAGATGATGCAAAGAGATTTAGTTTAGGGACAGTAGGAGAACTCCATGTGAAGCTAGTGAAGGGTTCAGCTGCCTGGAGGCCTCTCACAAGGGGAGAGCTTCTGGGGTGTCTGGATGAAGAAATCCACCTCACCTTTCCCCATCACATGGACAGTCTAGAAGGATCTTTCTTCTTAGGGAAAAACTTAGTGTTTAGGGGGGATTGTCAAGGTAAAAATATATGTCTTTATACTCTTTTGTACTTTTATATATTCTTATGCTGTGAAACAATAAGTTTTTCCCCTTCGCTTGCCAAATGCAAATGTAATTGTATTTAAGATGGCTGCCAGTATTCACCTTTGCCCCACTTTCACTCGGCTGAAGGAACAAGTTACACATTCCAGAAGGACAAGTATCATTTCTCTGGAAATGATACTTAAAGCGATGTGGACAAGATGTGGACAAAGGAAGATTCATCAGATGACGTCAGAGCCAACCAGAGGGACTGAATACTACATACATTGCTTAACCCCCGCCTATCCCCGCCCTCTGCACACCTTCCCCCAATAGATCATGTAATATTGTGTATCAGGAAATAAAGTTCAGTTGTTGCTGTGACGTTACACACGAGCATGCAATGTGTTATGAAAGGTAATTCAGTACCACAATGGACATAGAGGTCAGCGCACATACAGTGACCTGGAAATAACCCAAAAAACAAGAACGAGCTCTGAGACGTGGGAACTCTGTTGACCGCAATCCCTAATCCTCTCAAACCACACTAAAGGCAGCCGTGGATTGCGCCTAACGCTCCCTATGCAACTCGGCACAGCCTGAGAAACTAGCTAGCCTGAAGATAGAAAATAAGCCTACCTTGCCTCAGAGAAATACCCCAAAGGAAAAGGCAGCCCCCACATATAATGACTGTGAGTTAAGATGAAAAGACAAACGTATAGATGAAATAGATTTAGCAAAGTGAGGCCCAACTTTCTGAACAGAGCGAGGATAGGAAAGGTAACTTTGCGGTCAACACAAAACCCTACAAAACCCTACAAAAATCACGCAAAGGGGGCAAAAAGACCCTCCGTACCGAACTAACGGCACGGAGGTACACCCTCTGCGTCCCAGAGCTTCCAGCAAGCAGTAAAAAACAAATTGACAAGCTGGACAGAAAAAAACAGCAAACAAATAGCAAAGAGGAACTTAGCTATGCAGAGCAGCAGGCCACAGGAACGATCCAGGAGGAAACAGGTCCAATACTAGAACATTGACTGGAAGACAGGATCAAAGCACTAGGTGGAGTTAAATAAAGCAGCACCTAACGACTTCACCACATCACCTGAGGAAGGAAACTCAGAAGCCGCAGTACCACTTTCCTCCACCAACGGAAGCTCACAGAGAGAACCAGCCGAAGTACCACTTGTGACCACAGGAGGGAGCTCTGCCACAGAATTCACAACAGTACCCCACCCTTGAGGAGGGGTCACCGAACCCTCACCAGAGCTCCCAGGACGACCAGGATGAGCCATATGAAAGGCACGAACAAGATCGGGAGCATGGACATCAGAGGCAAAGACCCAGGAATTATCTTCCTGAGCATAACCCTTCCACTTAACCAGATACTGGAGTTTCCATCTTGAAACACGAGAATCCAAAATCTTCTCCACAATATACTCCAACTCCCCCTCCACCAAAACCGGGCAGGAGGATCAACAGATGGAACCATAGGTGCCACGTATCTCCGCAACAATGACCTATGGAATACGTTATGTATGGAAAAAGAATCTGGAAGGGTCAGACGAAAAGACACAGGATTAAGAACCTCAGAAATCCTATACGGACCAATAAAACGAGGTTTAAACTTAGGAGAGGAAACCTTCATAGGAATATGACGAGAAGATAACCAAACCAAGTCCCCAACCCGAAGTCGGGGACCCACACAGCGTCTGCGATTAGCGAAACGTTGAGCCTTCTCCTGGGACAAAGTCAAATTGTCCACTACATGAGTCCAAATCTGCTGCAACCTGTCCACCACAGTATCCACACCAGGACAGTCCGAAGACTCAACCTGCCCTGAAGAGAAACGAGGATGGAACCCAGAGTTGCAGAAAAACGGTGAAACCAAGGTAGCCGAGCTGGCCCGATTATTAAGGGCGAACTCAGCCAAAGGCAAAAAGGACACCCAGTCATCCTGATCAGCAGAAACAAAGCATCTCAGATATGTTTCCAAGGTCTGATTAGTTCGTTCGGTCTGGCCATTAGTCTGAGGATGGAAAGCCGAGGAAAAAGACAAGACAATGCCCATCCTACCACAAAAGGCTCACCAAAACCTCGAAACAAACTGGGAACCTCTGTCAGAAACGATATTCTCTGGAATGCCATGTAAACGAACCACATGCTGGAAAAACAATGGCACCAAATCAGAGGAGGAAGGCAATTTAGACAAGGGTACCAAATGGACCATCTTAGAGAAGCGATCACAGACCACCCAAATGACTGACATCTTTTGAGAGACGGGAAGATCTGAAATAAAATCCATAGAGATATGTGTCCAAGGCCTCTTCGGGACCGGCAAGGGCAAAAGCAACCCACTGGCACGAGAACAGCAGGGCTTAGCCCGAGCACAAATCCCACAGGACTGCACAAAAGTACGCACATCCCGCGACAGAGATGGCCACCAAAAGGATCTAGCCACTAACTCTCTGGTACCAAAGATTCCAGGATGACCAGCCAACACCGAACAATGAACCTCAGAGATAACTTTATTCGTCCACCTATCAGGGACAAACAGTTTCTGCGCTGGGAAACGATCAGGTTTATTAGCCTGAAATTTTTGCAGCACTCGCCGCAAATCAGGGGAGATGGCAGACACAATTACTGCCTCTTTGAGGATACCCGCCGGCTCAGATACACCCGGAAAGTCGGGCACAAAACTCCTAGACAGAGCATCCGCCTTCACATTTTTAGAGCCCGGAAGGTATGAAATCACAAAGTCAAAACGGGCAAAAAACAACGACCAACGAGCTTGTCTAGGATTCAACCGCTTGGCGGACTCGAGATAAGTCAAGTTCTTATGATCAGTCAAGACCACCACGCGATGCTTAGCTCCTTCAAGCCAATGACGCCACTCCTCGAATGCCCACTTCATGGCCAGCAACTCTCGATTGCCCACATCATAATTTCGCTCAGCAGGCGAAAACTTCCTGGAAAAGAAGGCGCATGGTTTCATCACCGAGCAATCAGAACTTCTCTGCGACAAAACAGCCCCTGCTCCAATCTCAGAAGCATCAACCTCGACCTGGAACGGAAGCGAAACATCTGGTTGACACAACACAGGGGCAGAAGAAAAACGACGCTTCAACTCTTGAAAAGCTTCCACCGCAGCAGAAGACCAATTGACCAAATCAGCACCTTTCTTGGTCAAATCGGTCAATGGTTTAGCAATACTAGAAAAACTGCAGATGAAGCGACGATAAAAATTAGCAAAGCCCAGGAACTTTTGCAGACTTTTCAGAGATGTCGGCTGAGTCCAATTATGGATGGCTTGGACCTTAACAGGGTCCATCTCGATAGTAGAAGGGGAAAAGATGAACCCCAAAAATGAAACCTTCTGAACACCAAAGAGACACTTTGATCCCTTCACAAACAAAGAATTAGCACGCAGGACCTGAAACACCGTTCTGACCTGCTTCACATGAGACTCCCAATCATCCGAGAAGATCAAAATGTCATCTAAGTACACAATCAGGAATTTATCCAGGTACTCTCGGAAGATGTCATGCATAAAGGACTGAAACACTGATGGAGCATTGGCAAGTCCGAATGGCATTACTAGATACTCAAAATGGCCCTCGGGCGTATTAAATGCAGTTTTCCACTCATCGCCTCGCTTAATACGCACAAGATTATACGCACCACGAAGATCTATCTTGGTGAACCAACTAGCCCCCTTAATCCGAGCAAACAAATCAGATAACAGCGGCAAGGGGTACTGAAATTTAACCGTGATCTTATTTAGAAGGCGGTAATCTATACAAGGTCTCAGCGAACCATCCTTCTTGGCTACAAAAAAGAACCCTGCTCCCAATGGCGACGATGACGGACGAATATGCCCCTTATCCAAAGACTCCTTCACATAACTCCGCATAGCGGCGTGCTCAGGCACAGATAAATTAAACAGTCGACCTTTTGGGAATTTACTACCAGGAATCAAATCGATAGCACAATCACAATCCCTATGCGGAGGTAGGGTATCAGACTTGGGCTCATCAAATAAATCCCGGTAATCAGACAAGAACTCAGGAACCTCAGAAGGGGTGGATGACGAAATAGTCAGAAATGGGACATCACCATGTACCCCCTGACAACCCCAGCTGGACACAGACATGGATTTCCAATCTAAAACTGGATTATGGACTTGTAGCCATGGCAACCCCAACACGACCACATCATGCAGATTATGCAACACCAGAAAGCGAATAACCTCCTGATGTGCAGGAGCCATGCACATGGTCAGCTGGGTCCAGTACTGAGGCTTATTCTTGGCCAAAGGCATTACATCAATTCCTCTCAATGGAATAGGACACTGCAAGGGCTCCAAGAAAAACCCACAACGCCTAGCATACTCCAAGTCCATCAAATTCAGAGCAGCGCCTGAGTCCAAAAATGCCATGACAGAATACGATGACAAAGAGCAGATCAAGGTAACAGACAGAGAAATTTTGACTGTACCGTACCAATGGTGGCAGACCTAGCGAACCGCTTAGTGCGCTTAGGACAATCAGAGATAGCATGAGTGGAATCACCACAGTAGAAACACAGCCCATTCAGACGTCTGTGTTCTTGCCGTTCAACTCTGGTCAAAGTCCTATCGCACTGCATAGGCTCAGGTTTAAGCTCAGGTAATACCGCCAAATTGTGCACAGATTTACGCTCGCGCAAGCGTCGACCGATCTGAATGGCCAAAGACATAGACTCATTCAGACCAGCAGGCATAGGAAATCCCACCATGACATCCTTAAGGGCTTCAGAGAGACCTTTTCTGAAAATAGCTGCGAGCGCACCTTCATTCCACTGAGTGAGTACGGACCACTTTCTAAATTTCTGACAATATACCTCTATTTCATCCTGACCCTGACACAGAGCCAGCAAATTCTTCTCTGCCTGATCCACAGAATTAGGCTCATCGTACAGCAATCCAAGCGCCAGGAAATATGCATCGATATTACTTAATGCAGGATCCCCTGGCGCAAGGGAAAATGCCCAGTCCTGAGGATCGCCACGCAAAAAAGAAATAACGATCCTAACTTGTTAACCTGGTTCACCAGAGGAGCGAGGTTTCAAAGCCAGAAATAGTAACATAGTAACATAGTTAGTAAGGCCGAAAAAAGACATTTGTCCATCCAGTTCAGCCTATATTCCATCATAATAAATCCCCAGATCTACGTCCTTCTACAGAACCTAATTGTATGATACAATATTGTTCTGCTCCAGGAAGACATCCAGGCCTCTCTTGAACCCCTCGACTGAGTTCGCCATCACCACCTCCTCAGGCAAGCAATTCCAGATTCTCACTGCCCTAACAGTAAAGAATCCTCTTCTATGTTGGTGGAAAAACCTTCTCTCTTCCAGACGCAAAGAATGCCCCCTTGTACCCGTCACCTTCCTTGGTATAAACAGATCCTCAGCGAGATATTTGTATTGTCCCCTTATATACTTATACATGGTTATTAGATCGCCCCTCAGTCGTCTTTTTTCTAGACTAAATAATCCTAATTTCACTAATCTATCTGGGTATTGTAGTTCTCCAATCCCCTTTATTAATTTTGTTGCCCTCCTTTGTACTCTCTCTAGTTCAATTATATCCTTCCTGAGCACTGGTGCCCAAAACTGGACACAGTACTCCATGTGTGGTCTAACTAGGGATTTGTACAGAGGCAGTATAATGCTCTCATCATGTGTATCCAGACCTCTTTTAATGCACCCCATGATCCTGTTTGCCTTGGCAGTTGCTGCCTGGCACTGGCTGCTCCAGGTAAGTTTATCATTAACTAGGATCCCCAAGTCCTTCTCCCTGTCAGATTTACCCAGTGGTTTCCCATTCAGTGTGTAATGGTGATATTGATTCCTTCTTCCCATGTGTATAACCTTACATTTATCATTGTTAAACCTCATCTGCCACCTTTCAGCCCAAGTTTCCAACTTATCCAGATCCATCTGTAGCAGAATGCTATCTTCTCTTGTATTAACTGCTTTACATAGTTTTGTATCATCTGCAAATATCGATATTTTACTGTGTAAACCTTCTACCAGATCATTAATGAATATGTTGAAGAGAACAGGTCCCAATACTGACCCCTGCGGTACCCCACTGGTCACAGCGACCCAGTTAGAGACTATACCATTTATAACCACCCTCTGCTTTCTATCACTAAGCCAGTTACTAACCCATTTACACACATTTTCCCCCAGACCAAGCATTCTCATTTTGTGTACCAACCTCTTGTGCGGCACGGTATCAAACGCTTTGGAAAAATCGAGATATACCACGTCCAATGACTCACCGTGGTCCAGCCTATAGCTTACCTCTTCATACAAACTGATTAGATTGGTTTGACAGGAGCGATTTCTCATAAACCCATGCTGATATGGAGTTAAACAGTTATTCTCATTGAGATAATCCAGAATAACATCCCTCAGAAACCCTTCAAATATTTTACCAACAATAGAGGTTAGACTTACTGGCCTATAATTTCCAGGTTCACTTTTAGAGCCCTTTTTGAATATTGGCACCACATTTGCTATGCGCCAATCCTGTGGAACAGACCCCGTCGCTATAGAGTCCCTAAAAATAAGAAATAATGGTTTATCTATTACATTACTTAGTTCTCTTAGTACTCGTGGGTGTATGCCATCCGGACCCGGAGATCTATCTATTTTAATCTTATTTAGCCGGTTTCGCACCTCTTCTTGGGTTAGATTGGTGACCCTTAATATAGGGTTTTCATTGTTTCTTGGGATTTCACCTAGCATTTCATTTTCCACCGTGAATACCGTGCAGAAGAAGGTGTTTAATATGTTAGCTTTTTCCTCATCATCTACAACCATTCTTTCCTCACTATTTTTTAAGGGGCCTACATTTTCAGTTTTTATTCTTTTACTATTGATATAGTTGAAGAACAGTTTGGGATTAGTTTTACTCTCCTTAGCAATGTGCTTCTCTGTTTCCTTTTTGGCAGCTTTAATTAGTTTTTTAGATAAAGTATTTTTCTCCCTATAGTTTTTTAGAGCTTCAATGGTGCCATCCTGCTTTAGTAGTGCAAATGCTTTCTTTTTACTGTTAATTGCCTGTCTTACTTCTTTGTTTAGCCACATTGGGTTTTTCCTATTTCTAGTCCTTTTATTCCCACAAGGTATAAACCGCTTACACTGCCTATTTAGGATGTTCTTAAACATTTCCCATTTATTATCTGTATTCTTATTTCTGAGGATATTGTCCCAGTCTACCAGATTAAGGGCATCTCTAAGCTGGTCAAACTTTGCCTTCCTAAAGTTCAGTGTTTTTGTGACTCCCTGACAAGTCCCCCTAGTGAAAGACAGGTGAAACTGTACAATATTGTGGTCGCTATTTCCTAGATGCCCGACCACCTGCAGATTTGTTATTCTGTCAGGTCTATTAGATAGTATTAGGTCTAAAAGTGCTGCTCCTCTGGTTGGATTCTGCACCAATTGTGAAAGATAATTTTTCTTGGTTATTAGCAGAAACCTGTTGCCTTTATGGGTTTCACAGGTTTCTGTTTCCCAGTTAATATCCGGGTAGTTAAAGTCCCCCATAACCAGGACCTCATTATGGGTTGCAGCTTCATCTATCTGCTTTAGAAGTAGACTTTCCATGGTTTCTGTTATATTTGGGGGTTTGTAACAGACCCCAATGAGAATTTTGTTACCATTTTTCCCTCCATGAATTTCGACCCATATGGACTCGACATCCTCATTTCCTTCGCTAATATCCTCCCTTAAAGTGGACTTTAGACAAGACTTTACATAGAGACAAACCCCTCCTCCTCTCCGATTTTTACGATCCTTTCTAAGCAGACTGTAACCCTGTAAGTTAACTGCCCAGTCATAGCTTTCATCTAACCATGTCTCGGTTATTCCCACTATGTCAAAGTTACCTGTAGATATTTCTGCTTCTAGTTCTTCCATCTTGTTTGTCAGGCTTCTGGCGTTTGCGAGCATGCAGTTTAGAGGATTTTGTTTTGTTCCAATCTCCTCGCTGTGGATTGTTTTAGAAATGTTCTTACCTCCCTTCTGAGTATGTTTTCCTGGATCTTCTCTGTTCAAGTCTAATGTTTTTCTTCCCGTCCCCTCTTCTTCTAGTTTAACGCCCTCCTGATGAGTGTAGCGAGTCTTCTGGGGAATGTGTGTTTCCCAGGTTTGTTGAGGTGTAATCCGTCTCTGGCGAGGAGTCCATCGTACAAGTAATTCACACCGTGGTCCAGGAATCCGAATCCTTGTTGTCTGCACCATCGTCTTAGCCAGTTGTTTGCATCAAGGATCCTGTTCCATCTCCTGGTGCCATGCCCGTCTACTGGAAGGATAGAAGAAAAAACTACCTGTGCATCCAGTTCCTTTACTTTCTTCCCCAACTCTTCAAAGTCTTTGCAGATTGTCGGTAGGTCCTTCCTTGCCGTGTCATTGGTGCCAATATGTATCAGAAGAAATGGGTGGACGTCCTTGGAGCTGAAGAGCTTTGGTATCCTATCGGTCACATCCTTGATCATCGCACTTGGAAGGCAGCATACTTCTCTTGCAGTTATGTCCGGTCTGCAGATGGCTGCTTCTGTGCCTCTCAGTAGTGAGTCTCCCACCACCACCACTCTTCGTTGCTTCTTGGCTGTACTTTTTGCTGTCACTTGTTGCTGTGTGCCCTTTTCTTTTTTGCTTGCTTAGTTTACAATTATTTTTGAAACTCAGAAATTTAGTTCTATCTCCAAAAAACAAATCAGGAATAGGGATTCTCGGTTCTAACATAGAATTCTGAACCACAAAGTCTTGAATACTTTGTACTCTTGCCGTGAGCTGATCCACACATGAAGACAGACCTTTAATGTCCATTGCTACACCTGTGTCCTGAACCACCCAAATGTCTAGGGGAAAAAAAAGGCAAAACACAGTGCAAAGAAAAAAAAAATGGTCTCAGAACTTCTTTTTTCCCTCTATTGAGAATCATTAGTACTTTTGGCTTCCAGTACTGTTATGAAAGGTAAGTCAGTACCACAATGGACATAGAGGTCAGCGCACATACTGTGACCTGGCAATAACCCAAAAAACAAGAACGAGCTCTGAGACGTGGGAACTCTGTTGACCGCAATCCCTAATCCTCTCCAACCACACTAAAGGCAGCCGTGGATTGCGCCTAACGCTGCCTATGCAACTCGGCACGGCCTGAGAAACTAGCTAGCCTGAAGATAGAAAATAAGCCTACCTTGCCTCAGAGAAATACCCCAAAGGAAAAGGCAGCCCCCACATATAATGACTGTGAGTTAAGATGAAAAGACAAACGTAGAGATGAAATAGATTTAGCAAAGTGAGGCCCAACTTTCTGAACAGAGCGAGGATAGGAAAGGTAACTTTGCGGTCAACACAAAACCCTACAAAAACCCCGCAAAGGGGGCAAAAAGACCCTCCGTACCGAACTAACGGCACGGAGGTACACCCTCTGCATCCCAGAGCTTCCAGCAAGCAGAAAAAAACAAATTGACAAGCTGGACAGAAAAAAACAGCAAACAAATAGCAAAGAGGAACTTAGCTATGCAGAGCAGCAGGCCACAGGAACGATCCAGGAGGAAACAGGTCCAATACTAGAACATTGACTGGAAGCCAGGATCAAAGCACTAGGTGGAGTTAAATAGAGAAGCACCTAAAGACTTCACCACATCACCTGAGGAAGGAAACTCAGAAGCCACAGTACCACTTTCCTCCACCAACGGAAGCTCACAGAGAGAACCAGCCGAAGTACCACTTGTGACCACAGGAGGGAGCTCTGCCACAGAATTCACAACAGGTGTCTTATTGACACCTCTCCATTATTAACCTGGCTTAATGTCACCTTACAATAGCAAGGTGACATTAACCCTTCATTACCCCATATCCCACTGCTACTCGGGAGTGGGAAGAGAGTGGCCAAGTGCCAGAATAGGTGCATCTTCCAGATGTGCCTTTTCTGGGGTGGCTGGAGCAGATGTTTTTAGCCGGGCGGGTTCTATAACCATGGTCCCTCTCTAGGCTATTAATATCTGCCCTCAGTCACTGGCTTTACCACTCTGGTGGAGAAAATTGCGCAGGACCCCACGCCAGTTTTTTCTGCGTTCAGTTTATTTTAACAGCTAGAGCCACCAAATTTTACACAAAGACACATTAGTAGTCAGGAATACAGTGGGGCAAAAAAGTATTTAGTCAGTCAGCAATAGTGCAAGTTCCACCACTTAAAAAGATGAGAGGCGTCTGTAATTTACATCATAGGTAGACCTCAACTATGGGAGACAAACTGAGAAAAAAAAATCCAGAAAATCACATTGTCTGTTTTTTTAACATTTTATTTGCATATTATGGTGGAAAATAAGTATTTGGTCAGAAACAAACAATCAAGATTTCTGGCTCTCACAGACCTGTAACTTCTTCTTTAAGAGTCTCCTCTTTCCTCCACTCATTACCTGTAGTAATGGCACCTGTTTAAACTTGTTATCAGTATAAAAAGACACCTGTGCACACCCTCAAACAGTCTGACTCCAAACTCCACTATGGTGAAGACCAAAGAGCTGTCAAAGGACACCAGAAACAAAATTGTAGCCCTGCACCAGGCTGGGAAGACTGAATCTGCAATAGCCAACCACCTTGGAGTGAAGAAATCAACAGTGGGAGCAATAATTAGAAAATGGAAGACATACAAGACCACTGATAATCTCCCTCGATCTGGGGCTCCACGCAAAATCCCACCCCGTGGGGTCAGAATGATCACAAGAACGGTGAGCAAAAATCCCAGAACCATGCGGGGGGACCTAGTGAATGAACTGCAGACAGCTGGGACCAATGTAACAAGGCCTACCATAAGTAACACACTACGCCACCATAGACTCAGATCCTGCAGTGCCAGACGAGTCCCAGTGCTTAAGCCAGTACATGTCCGGGCCCGTCTGAAGTTTGCTAGAGAGCATTTGAATGATCCTGAGGAGTTTTGGGAGAATGTCCTATGGTCTGATGAAACCAAACTGGAACTGTTTGGTAGAAACACAACTTGTCGTGTTTGGAGGAAAAAGAATACTGAGTTGCATCCATCAAACACCATACCTACTGTTAAGCATGGTGGTGGAAACATCATGCTTTGGGGCTGTTTCTCTGCAAAGGGGCCAGGACGACTGATCCGGGTACATGAAAGAATGAATGGAGCCATGTATCATGAGATTTTGAGTGCAAACCTCCTTCCATCAGCAAGGGCATTGAAGATGAAACGTGGCTGGGTCTTTCAACATGACAATGATCCAAAGCACACCGCCAGGGCAACGAAGGAGTGGCTTCGTAAGAAGCATTTCAAGGTCTTGGAGTGGCCTAGCCAGTCTCCAGATCTCAACCCTATAGAAAACCTTTGGAGGGAGTTGAAAGTCCGTGTTGCCAAGTAAAAAGCCAAAAACATCACTGCTCTAGAGGAGATCTGCATGGAGGAATGGGCCAACATACCAACAACAGTGTGTGACAACCTTGTGAAGACTTACAGAAAACGTTTGACCTCTGTCATTGCCAACAAAGGATATATTACAAAGTATTGAGATGAAATTTTGTGTCTGACCAAATACTTATTTTCCACCATAAAATGCAAATAAAATGTTAAAAAAACAGACAATGTGATTTTCTGAATTTTTTTTTCTCAGTTTGTCTCCCATAGTTGAGGTCTACCTATGATGTAAATTACAGACGCCTCTCATCTTTTTAAGTGGTGGAACTTGCACTATTGCTGACTGACTAAATACTTTTTTGCCCCACTGTATGTAATAAAATAAGGGATATGAAATGGTTTACTGTATGTAAATCATGTCTCATATCCTGTCGGGTTTGTGAAGGAGATAGCAAAAGCCGGCAATTGAATTACCTGCTTTTCTGCTATTTAGTGCTGCATTAAATATAAATATATAGGTGTCTCAGTTACATATACAGTATATATGTGTATATATACCTACTCTATGTGTATATATTTATTCTATCTTTTATATTCTAATCTGTCAGTGTGATTTTACTGTACACAGCACTGATTTGCCGGCTTTTCAAAGGACACCGGTGCGTAAAAGTTGGACAGCATTACGGATGTCATACGGATGTTGCGATAAAAATTCGCATGACACTCGCATGACAATCGCATGATTTACCTCCGTTTTTTCGGTCCGTAAATTGGACCGTTTTTTTCTCTCAAGTGGAAATGAGCCCTTACATGAATGCACTGAACTCACCTTGAACTAGTGGAGAATGTGTGCAGAGTTGCCAAGTTGGCATTGCCCCTCCCATAACCATCCCAATTATATGTAGAACTATTGCTCCAGTTAATATAGAAGCTGCCGTATGCAATAAGTAAACTGCAGGGGATACTGATTCCCCTGGTAATACATTTATAAGGCACAATTTAAAAATAAAAGAAATGTAGGCTGATTTATAATAGCTAACACCTCAGTAATCAATGCTGATAACTGCTGTCACCTCTTTAAATCTAATATTGCTGCCATGACACTATTAGTGCTGTTTTTCTCACCTTCTAAGTTAGCAGTGGCAATAAGGCTAAAGCCAAAGAAGGCAATTATAGCTTTCAGTGCGGATTTCCATTATCTGTCAGTGAAACTTCTGACATGTTTTACTGCTGGAGTCCTTGTTATTGCTGCAGTCTCTGGGCTGCAAACACAAAGTCAGTCTCTCCATCACCATTTACCCATAGAGCACTAACCCGGACGTTCCAGATTAATGATACTGCAAGGGTAATACTAGCAAAGGCAAATTTGCATTCAAATCCACATCAGAGACCCCGCACGTGGCATATGTGGATTTAGTGGCAAATTTGCTGTGCCCACTTTGCTGCAGTGCCATATATGAATTTACTCCAACAGCTGCTTATGGGTGGGGGGGGGGGGGGATCAGTAGATTGATTAGATCAGTCATGTTTTCTGTGATGGCTTCCTTTTTAGAAATGGTTGTCATAGTGAAGCTGATTTTTAAATAGGTTAAATAGACCTACGGGTGCTCAGTATTGGGTCCGGTCGTAGTTTAACGGGTGGTCACGGTGGCAGCTACCCGGGCCATGGCCCTGGGCGTCCAAATTAAAGGGAAGGACTTTAAATGGGTTTTTAGGAATAAGAATGTTTGTGACGCCACCTGTGGTATTCGGTCAGAGGTGACCGACGCTCCTTAAAGGGGTCCTCTGGGTAGTGATGGCAGTGCAGCAAGGATGGTATGGCTTCCCACTGGTGTAATAGGCAGAGATGGTGTGGTGCCAGAAATAATCAGAGGACACAAGGTTGCAGTCTCTTTACCTGTTTACTGGTGATTCACGGCCACAGTCCAGGGTACCGGTAACAGGTGATGGTGAGGTGATGTCCGGTGGGCCTGTAAGCGATTATGGATCCCCCTTTCCAGGTGAGGTTATAAGCCTTCCTTCTTGTGCTGTAAGGCGAGTCCCCTGCTGCCTAAGGCCCCACACAAGCCTCTCTATTTCCCTGTCCTAAGACAGTACCCACATGGCAGTCAACGCAAGCCTTTTTACAGGTGTCTCTAAGATGACGCCGGGCGCTGTATGTTGCTGTACCTTCGGGTGTGGGTGCGGACAGACGACCTGAAGTCTCCTGCCCTCTGGTTCTGCTATGGGACATACAGTTCCACACAGCGTCGGGCTCCCAGTGCCTGGTTTCTGCACATCAGAATGGAAGGAGCTCAGATGCAGCTCCCTTCCAGCTCCTTAATTCTCCTGTGCTTCTCCCCTCTGGCACGTTCTACAGATGCAATGCTGTCTGCTTTTCCTCTCTGGCCTGGAGCTGCAGCACCACGTGGCTGCATGGCCCCAGCTCTCCTGCTCCCTCTCTCTCCTACAACTGACTGTCTGACACAAACTAAACTAACTCCTCCAAGCCAGAATATATATATATATATCTGGGGATGCTCCCCTGAAACCAGGTTCAGAGCTCCTCCTTCTGCCCTGAATCAGAACATGTTGCATGTATGTACCACCTGTTAAAGGGATCTTCATTGCTTCCAGGCATGGCATCACCCTCCCCGAAAGGAAGGCAACACCACTGTAACAACCGGCTTCCTGGGGTGTTACATGTACAATAGTGATGAGAGAATATGCTTGTATGTCTTATCTGAGCACTCTCCGGTGTTATCCGAGTATCTTGGGCGTGCTCGTATACTATGTTTGCTTAAAAAACAAGCAACCCCCACATGTGTTGTGTCTGACTAACAGCTGCAAATCATGCAGCCGCAGGGACTCTAACATAATATACGAGCACTCCCAGAAGCTCAGATAACACCTGAGAGTGCTCGGATAAGACGTTATCCGTGCATGTTCACTCATCACTAGTGACCATGCATGCTCGGATCTTTCCTCTTATGGAGTTTAGAACTCTTATAGAATTAAATGGAGAGGAAGCACGTGTCGCCCCCTCTTCTGGCAGTGGAGAAGATAAGTGCATGCCCCAAACATGAGCCCTGTATCTGTTAAACAATTATGGCATATATTGCAGAATAGTGTGGATTAGTCAATCCCTTAAATGGAATTGGTCAGCAGGTTTTTGGTATGTAATCTGATAGCAGCATGGTCTAGATGACGAGAGCCTAATTTCAGTGATGTGTCGCTTACTAGGCTGTGCTTTGCTGTTTCAATAAAACCAGTGTTTTGTCTGAAAGACATGCTCATTATAGGATTATCTGCCTCATGCCTCATAGTCCTCCTGCTCTATGTAACCCCGACCCCACCCCTTAGCTTTCTGTCAGCGTACACAGAAAGCAGCCAATCAGTGATGTTGACGGAGTTATACTGGGTTCAACATTCTAAACTCTGCTAGATCAACAACGGGGAAAACTGTGATTGTATCAAAATGACAGCAAGCAGATCAGCAAGTGACACATCACTGAAATCAAGGTCTCTGCCTTTACATCAGATTACATAGCAAAACATGCTGACAGATCCCTTTAACCCCTTAATCCCATATGACGTACTATCCCGTCGAGGTGACCTGGGACTTAATACCCAGTGACGGGATAGTACGTCATATGCAATCGCGGCCGGGTATCAGCTGACTATCGCAGCTGACATCCGGCACTATGTGCCAGGTGCGGTCACGGACCACCCCTGGCACATTAACCCCCGGTACACTGCGATCAAACATGATCGCAGTGTTCTGGAGGAATAGGGAAGCATCGCGCAGGGAGGGTGCTCCTTGCGTGCTTCCCTGAGACCCTAGGAGCAACGCGATGTCATCGCGTTGCTCCGAGGGTCTTCTATCTTTTTCTCCCTGCAGGCCCCGGATCCAAAATAGCTGTGGGGCTGCATCCGGGTCCTGCAGGGAGGTGGCTTACCGGCGCCTGATCTGAGCAAGCGCTGGTAAGCCTGCAGCCCTGCATGTCAGATCGCTGATCTGACACAGTGCTGTGCAAAGTGTCAGATCAGCGATCTGACCCTATAACATAATGCCCCCCCCCCCCCCAGGGGAAATGTTGTAAAGTAAAAAAAAAAATATTCACATGTGTAAAAAAAAAAAAATCCTAAATAAAGAAAAAAATATATATATTGTTCCCATAAATACATTTCTTTATCTAAATAATAAAAAAAGCAATAAAAGTACACATATTTAGTATCGCCGCGTCTGTAACGACCCACCTATAAAACTGTCCCGCTAGTTAACCCCTTCAGTGAACGTGGTAGAAAAAAAAAACGAGGCAAAAAACAACGCTTTATTATCATACAGCCAAACAAAAAGTGGAATAACGCGATCAAAAAGACAGATATAAATAACCATGGTACCACTGAAAACGTCATCTTGTCCCGCAAAAAACGAGCCACCATACAGCATCATCAGCAAAAAAATAAAAAAGTTATAGTCCTGAGAATAAAGCGATGCAAAAAAAATTATTTTTTCTATAAAATAGTTTATTGTATAAAAGCGCTAAAACATAAAAAATTATATAAATGCGGTATCGCTGTAATCGTACTGACCCAAACAATAAAACTGCTTTATCAATTTTACCAAATGTGGAATGGTATAAACACCCTCCCCCCCCCCAAAAAAAAAAAAGAAATTCATGACTAGCTGGTTTTTGGTCATTCTGCCTCACAAAAATCAGAATAAAAAGCGATCAAAAAATGTCACGTCCCCGAAAATGTTACCAATAAAAATGTCCACTCGTCCTGCAAAAAACAAGATCTCACATGACTCTGTGGACCAAAATATGGAAAAATTATAGCTCTCAAAATGTGGAGAAGCAAAAACTATTCTTTGCAATAAAAAGCGTCTTTTAGTCTGTGACGGCTGCCAATCATAAAAATCCGCTAAAAAAGAGCTATAAAAGTCAAACCCCCCTTCATTACCCCCTTAGTTAGGTAAAAATAATAAAATTTAAAAAATGTATTTATTTCCATTTTCCCATTAGGGTTAGGGCTAGGGTTAGGGCTAGGGTTAGGATTAGGGCTAGGGTTAGGATTAGGGCTAGGGTTAGGGCTAGGGTTAGGGCTAGGGTTGGGAGTAGGGTCAGGGGTAGGGTTAGGGCTAGGGTTAGGGCTAGGGTTAGGGCTAGGGCTAGGGTTAGGATTAGGGCTAGGGTTAGGGCTAGGGTTAGGGTTAGGGCTAGGGTTAAGAGTAGGGTTAAAGGTAGGGTTAAGGCTAGGGTTAGGGCTAGGGTTAAGGTTAGGGCTAGGGTTAGGGTTTCAGTTATAATTGGGGGGTTTCCACTGTTTAGGCACATCAGGGGATCTCCAAACGCGACATGGCGTCCGATCTCAATTCCAGCCAATTCTGCGTTGGAAAAGTAAAACAGTGATCCTTCCCTTCCGAGCTCTCCCGTGCGCCCAAACGGGTTTACCCCAACATATGGGGTATCAGCTTACTCAGGACAAATTGGACAACAACTTTTGGGGTCCAGTTTGTCTTGTTACCCTTGGGAAAATAAAAATTTGGGGGGCAAAAAAATATTTTTGTGAAAAAAAAATATTTTTTATTTTCACGGCTCTGCATTATAAACTGTAATGAAACACTTGGGGGTTCAAATTTCTCACAACACATCTAGATAAGTTCCTTGGGGGAGTCTAGTTTCCAATATGGGGTCACTTGTGGGGGGTTTCTACTGTTTAGCTACAGCAAGGGCTCTGCAAATGCAACGTAACGCCTGCAGACCAATCCATCTAAGTCTGCATTCCAAATGGCGCTCCTTCCCTTCCGAGCTCTGCCATGCGCCCAAACAGTGGTTTCCCCCCCCACATATGGGGTATCGGCGTACTCAGGACAAATTGTACAACAACTTTTGTGGTCCATTTTCTCCTGTTACTCTTTGTAAAATAAATCAAATTGGAGCTGAAGTAAATTTTGTGTGAAAAAAAGTTAAATGTTCATTTTTATTTAAACATTCCAAAAATTCCTGTGAAACACCTGAAGGGTTAATAAACTTCTTGAATGTGGTTTTGAGCACCTTGAGGGGTGTAGTTTTTAGAATGGTGTCACACTTGGGTATTTTCTATCATATAGACCCCTCAAAATGACTTCAAATGAGATGTGGTCCCTAAAAAAAAAATGGTGTTGTAAAAATGAGAAATTGCTGGTCAACTTTTAACCCTTATAACTCCCTAACAAAAAAAATTTTGGTTCCACAATTGTGCTGATGTAAAGTAGACATGTGGGAAATGTTACTTATTAAGTATTTTCTGTGACATAGCTCTGTGATTTGAGGGCATAAAAATTCAAAGTTGGAAGATTGCAAAATGTTCAAAATTTTTGCCAAATCTCCATTTTTTTCACAAATAAACGCAAGTCTTATTGAAGAAATGTTACCACTATCATGAAGTACAATATGTCATGAGAAAACAATGTCAGAATCATCAGGATCCGTTGAAGCGTTTCAGAGTTATTATCTCATAAAGGGACAGTGACCAGAATTGTAAAAATTGGCCCGGCCATTAACGTGCAAACCACCCTTGGGGCTTAAGGGGTTAAAGTATAATTTAGTTGCCTGGGCTAAAGCGTCAGAGTCGGAGCTCGTTTTGTGTGGGGTTCAAGTCATTGATGATAGAAATGTAGCAAAGCTGACGCCAGTTATAAAAAAAATATGATCTATTATTATTATTGATTAATTAATGTATTACGTTTTATAGGAATTTAGACAATTTTAGAAATGTTAATATACTTTATATTGCTACTTTAATTTTCTTATTATTATTGGACATTTAAGAAGAGGTCAGAGTTTGTGTCCGAGCTGCAGTGTGCAAAAACAGAAGAGTGAAAGTGGGAAACTTGGCTAACCTCCTGTTATTTATCAATATACAAAATCAGATGCATTGAGAGAAGGTTATTTTTTCATTAACATCAGCAGTAAACTTTAATCCTCACACTGCTGTTCCCCATCTTACACCATTAGTCATAGTCAGAAAGCTGTGTCTGCATGAGGTTACTGAGCAAGCGGGAGCAGCACATGTAATTGCCTCCAGCACGTCCTGTGCTACTAACTTTACAGAGGGGTAAAAATACAAAACATGAATCAAAATACTTTGTGTCCTGCCAAACCAAGGCTCGCATCTAAGATCATCTGGAAATAGAATTAGGTAACAAACAGGAGTGGCCCAAAGTTTCCCCTATAAACCGCGGTAGTAAATAATATGTGCAGTATAGGTATAAAACATATATATAAGGAGCTATACCCCAGTGCCCTGTAAACGTGAAGTAAGTCTAAGATGCCCAGCCATCGGCAGCCAAGCCCCGGCCTGCCGCGCTCTCTTGCTGAGATGCATAATTTTGACGTCAGTCCCTGTTCACAAAGGTTTAATGAGTTTCAAGCTGTGGCACTGGGCTTGGGTGAATTCCACACTTTTTTATGGGTAACGTGCCTCTGAAAAAAAAAGCCCAATGCAAACAGTGTGTAATGCTTTTCTAAAGCGGACCAATAATTGCTAGCATATGAAGCGCACTAATTTTATGAGGGCTTCAATGGCATGCGAAAGGACTGATTCATGAAAGCGTCGAGGAACCTTTCAGTGGGTTTTCTGTGAACTGCGCTCGTAAAAAGCGCAGAATGCAGCAAAACAGGCAAGTAAATCTCACCATTTGGATGGTCATTAACAGTGCAAATCTGTGCGCAATGGTGTAATTAGTAGCACAGCATTCGACTGGAAGGGAAATGTGTATCTCTTCGTTACCTGTTCTTGTGCGCGATGCAAGTTTATTCATTAGTCTGAATTTTCTATTCCCTGTACTTCATTTGTATCATTACACAGAGATCCTCAATATACAGAGTATGTGATACATAACGGTTATAGCTCTCCTAGATTTTATTGTAAAACAGTTTAAGCTGGACTTAGATTGATGTATGAAAAATCATACAATTTTCATCCTTATTGTCATCCGTATTCCATCCATGTATCATCGTATGTCCATATTTTACATCCATATTCCATCCATACACCAGCCACATAGTATCAGTATGTCTGTATTTTACATCCATATTCCATCCATACACCAGCCACATAGTATCAGTATGTCCATATTTTACATCCATATTCCATCCACACACCAGCCACATAGTATCAGTATGTCTGTATTTTACATCCATATTCCATCCATACACCAGCCACATAGTATCAGTATGTCCGTATTTTACATCCATATTCCATCCATACACCAGCCACATAGTATCAGTATGTCTGTATTTTACATCCATATTCCATCCATACACCAGTCACGTAGTATCAGTATGTCCGTATTTTACATCCATATTCCATCCATACACCAGCCATATAGTATCAGTATGTCCGTATTTTACATCCATATTCCATCCATACACCAGCCACATAGTATCTGTATGTCCGTATTTTACATCCATATTCCATCCATACACCAGCCACATAGTATCAGTATGTCCGTATTTTACATCCATATTCCATCCATACACTAGCCATATAGTATCAGTATGTCCGTATTTTACATCCATATTCCATCCATACACCAGCCACATAGTATCAGTATGTCCGTATTTTACATCCATATTCCATCCATACACTAGCCATATAGTATCAGTATGTCCGTATTTTACATCCATATTCCATCCATACACCAGCCACATAGTATCAGTATGTCCGTATTTTACATCCATATTCCATCCATACACCAGCCACATAGTATCTGTATGTCCGTATTTTACATCCATATTCCATCCATACACCAGTCACATAGTATCTGTATGTCCGTATTTTACATCCATATTCCATCCATACACCAGTCACATAGTATCAGTATGTCCGTATTTTACATCCATATTCCATCCATACACTAGCCATATAGTATCAGTATGTCCGTATTTTACATCCATATTCCATCCATACACCAGCCACATAGTATCAGTATGTCCGTATTTTACATCCATATTCCATCCATACACCAGCCACATAGTATCTGTATGTCCGTATTTTACATCCATATTCCATCCATACACTAGCCACATAGTATCAGTATGTCTGTATTTTACATCCATATTCCATCCATACACCAGCCACATAGTATCAGTATGTCCGTATTTTACATCCATATTCCATCCATACACTAGCCACATAGTATCTGTATGTCTGTATTTTACATCTATATTCCATCCATACACCAGCCACATAGTATCTGTATGTCTGTATTTTACATCTATATTCCATCCATACACCAGTCACGTAGTATCTGTATGTCTGTATTTTACATCCATATTCCATCCATACACCAGCCACATAGTATCTGTATGTCCGTATTTTACATCCATATTCCATCCATACACCAGTCACGTAGTATCTGTATGTCTGTATTTTACATCTATATTCCATCCATACACCAGCCACATAGTATCTGTATGTCTGTATTTTACATCCATATTCCATCCATACACCAGCCACATAGTATCAGTATGTCTGTATTTTACATCCATATTCCATCCATACACCAGTCACATAGTATCAGTATGTCTGTATTTTACATCCATATTCCATCCATACACCAGCCACATAGTATCAGTATGTCTGTATTTTACATCTATATTCCATCCATACACCAGCCACATAGTATCAGTATGTCTGTATTTTACATCCATATTCCATCCATACACCAGCCACATAGTATCAGTATGTCTGTATTTTACATCTATATTCCATCCATACACCAGCCACATAGTATCTGTATGTCTGTATTTTACATCCATATTCCATCCATACACCAGCCACATAGTATCAGTATGTCCGTATTTTACATCCATATTCCATCCATACACCAGCCACATAGTATCAGTATGTCTGTATTTTACATCTATATTCCATCCATACACCAGCCACATAGTATCTGTATGTCTGTATTTTACATCCATATTCCATCCATACACCAGCCACATAGTATCAGTATGTCTGTATTTTACATCCATATTCCATCCATACACCAGCCACATAGTATCAGTATGTCCATATTTTACATCCATATTCCATCCATACACCAGCCACATAGTATCTGTATGTCTGTATTTTACATCTATATTCCATCCATACACCAGTCACGTAGTATCTGTATGTCTGTATTTTACATCTATATTCCATCCATACACCAGCCACATAGTATCAGTATGTCTGTATTTTACATCCATATTCCATCCATACACCAGCCACATAGTATCAGTATGTCCGTATTTTACATCCATATTCCATCCATACACCAGTCACATAGTATCAGTATGTCTGTATTTTACATCTATATTCCATCCATACACCAGCCACATAGTATCAGTATGTCCGTATTTTACATCTATATTCCATCCATACACCAGTCACGTAGTATCTGTATGTCTGTATTTTACATCTATATTCCATCCATACACCAGCCACATAGTATCAGTATGTCTGTATTTTACATCTATATTCCATCCATACACCAGCCACATAGTATCAGTATGTCTGTATTTTACATCCATATTCCATCCATACACCAGTCACATAGTATCTGTATGTCCATATTTTACATCCATATTCCATCCACACACCAGCCACATAGTATCTGTATGTCTGTATTTTACATCCATATTCCATCCATACACCAGCCACATAGTATCAGTATGTCCATATTTTACATCCATATTCCATCCACACACCAGCCACATAGTATCTGTATGTCTGTATTTTACATCCATATTCCATCCATACACCAGCCACATAGTATCAGTATGTCCGTATTTTACATCCATATTCCATCCATACACCAGCCACATAGTATCAGTATGTCTGTATTTTACATCCATATTCCATCCATACACCAGTCACGTAGTATCAGTATGTCCGTATTTTACATCCATATTCCATCCATACACCAGCCATATAGTATCAGTATGTCCGTATTTTACATCCATATTCCATCCATACACCAGCCACATAGTATCTGTATGTCCGTATTTTACATCCATATTCCATCCATACACCAGTCACATAGTATCAGTATGTCCGTATTTTACATCCATATTCCATCCATACACCAGTCACATAGTATCAGTATGTCCGTATTTTACATCCATATGCCATCCATACACCAGCCACATAGTATCTGTATGTCCGTATTTTACATCCATATTCCATCCATACACTAGCCATATAGTATCAGTATGTCCGTATTTTACATCCATATTCCATCCATACACCAGTCACATAGTATCAGTATGTCCGTATTTTACATCCATATTCCATCCATACACCAGTCACATAGTATCAGTATGTCCGTATTTTACATCCATATGCCATCCATACACCAGCCACATAGTATCTGTATGTCCGTATTTTACATCCATATTCCATCCATACACCAGCCACATAGTATCTGTATGTCCGTATTTTACATCCATATTCCATCCATACACCAGTCACATAGTATCAGTATGTCTGTATTTTACATCCATATTCCATCCATACACCAGCCACATAGTATCTGTATGTCCGTATTTTACATCCATATTCCATCCATACACTAGCCACATAGTATCTGTATGTCCGTATTTTACATCCATATTCCATCCATACACCAGCCACATAGTATCTGTATGTCCGTATTTTACATCTATATTCCATCCATACACCAGCCACATAGTATCTGTATGTCTGTATTTTACATCTATATTCCATCCATACACCAGTCACGTAGTATCTGTATGTCTGTATTTTACATCTATATTCCATCCATACACCAGTCACGTAGTATCTGTATGTCCGTATTTTACATCCATATTCCATCCATACACCAGCCACATAGTATCAGTATGTCCGTATTTTACATCCATATTCCATCCATACACCAGTCACATAGTATCTGTATGTCCGTATTTTACATCTATATTCCATCCATACACCAGCCACATAGTATCTGTATGTCCGTATTTTACATCCATATTCCATCCATACACCAGTCACATAGTATCAGTATGTCTGTATTTTACATCTATATTCCATCCATACACCAGCCACATAGTATCTGTATGTCCGTATTTTACATCCATATTCCATCCATACACCAGCCACATAGTATCTGTATGTCCGTATTTTACATCCATATTCCATCCATACACCAGCCACATAGTATCTGTATGTCAGTATTTTACATCCATATTCCATCCATACACCAGCCACATAGTATCAGTATGTCCGTATTTTACATCCATATTCCATCCATACACCAGCCACATAGTATCTGTATGTCCGTATTTTACATCCATATTCCATCCATACACCAGCCACATAGTATCTGTATGTCCGTATTTTACATCCATATTCCATCCATACACCAGCCACATAGTATCTGTATGTCCGTATTTTACATCCATATTCCATCCATACACCAGTCACATAGTATCAGTATGTCCGTATTTTACATCCATATTCCATCCATACACCAGCCACATAGTATCAGTATGTCCGTATTTTACATCCATATTCCATCCATACACCAGCCACATAGTATCAGTATGTCCGTATTTTACATCCATATTCCATCCATACACCAGTCACATAGTATCAGTATGTCCGTATTTTACATCCATATTCCATCCATACACCAGTCACATAGTATCAGTATGTCCGTATTTTACATCCATATTCCATCCATACACCAGTCACATAGTATCTGTATGTCTGTATTTTACATCCATATTCCATCCATACACCAGTCACATAGTATCTGTATGTCCGTATTTTACATCCATATTCCATCCATACACTAGCCACATAGTATCTGTATGTCAGTATTTTACATCCATATTCCATCCATACACCAGCCACATAGTATCAGTATGTCCGTATTTTACATCCATATTCCATCCATACACCAGCCACATAGTATCTGTATGTCCGTATTTTACATCCATATTCCATCCATACACCAGCCACATAGTATCAGTATGTCCGTATTTTACATCCATATTCCATCCATACACTAGCCACATAGTATCTGTATGTCCGTATTTTACATCCATATTCCATCCATACACCAGTCACGTAGTATCAGTATGTCCGTATTTTACATCCATATTCCATCCATACACCAGCCACGTAGTATCTGTATGTCCGTATTTTACATCCATATTCCATCCATACACCAGCCACATAGTATCAGTATGTCCGTATTTTACATCCATATTCCATCCATACACTAGCCACATAGTATCTGTATGTCCGTATTTTACATCCATATTCCATCCATACACCAGCCACATAGTATCAGTATGTCCGTATTTTACATCCATATTCCATCCATACACTAGCCACATAGTATCTGTATGTCCGTATTTTACATCCATATTCCATCCATACACCAGTCACATAGTATCAGTATGTCTGTATTTTACATCCATATTCCATCCATACACCAGCCACATAGTATCTGTATGTCCGTATTTTACATCCATATTCCATCCATACACCAGCCACATAGTATCAGTATGTCCGTATTTTACATCCATATTCCATCCATACACTAGCCACATAGTATCTGTATGTCCGTATTTTACATCCATATTCCATCCATACACCAGCCACATAGTATCAGTATGTCCGTATTTTACATCCATATTCCATCCATACACCAGCCACATAGTATCTGTATGTCCGTATTTTACATCCATATTCCATCCATACACCAGTCACATAGTATCAGTATGTCTGTATTTTACATCCATATTCCATCCATACACTAGCCACATAGTATCTGTATGTCCGTATTTTACATCCATATTCCATCCATACACCAGCCACATAGTATCAGTATGTCCGTATTTTACATCCATATTCCATCCATACACCAGCCACATAGTATCTGTATGTCCGTATTTTACATCCATATTCCATCCATACACCAGTCACATAGTATCAGTATGTCTGTATTTTACATCCATATTCCATCCATACACTAGCCACATAGTATCTGTATGTCCGTATTTTACATCCATATTCCATCCATACACCAGCCACATAGTATCTGTATGTCCGTATTTTACATCCATATTCCATCCATACACCAGTCACATAGTATCAGTATGTCTGTATTTTACATCCATATTCCATCCATACACTAGCCACATAGTATCTGTATGTCCGTATTTTACATCCATATTCCATCCATACACCAGCCACATAGTATCAGTATGTCCGTATTTTACATCCATATTCCATCCATACACCAGCCACATAGTATCAGTATGTCTGTATTTTACATCCATATTCCATCCATACACCAGTCACATAGTATCAGTATGTCTGTATTTTACATCCATATTCCATCCATACACCAGTCACATAGTATCAGTATGTCTGTATTTTACATCCATATTCCATCCATACACCAGTCACATAGTATCAGTATGTCTGTATTTTACATCCATATTCCATCCATACACCAGTCACATAGTATCAGTATGTCTGTATTTTACATCCATATTCCATCCATACACTAGCCACATAGTATCTGTATGTCCGTATTTTACATCCATATTCCATCCATACACCAGCCACATAGTATCAGTATGTCCGTATTTTACATCCATATTCCATCCATACACTAGCCACATAGTATCTGTATGTCCGTATTTTACATCCATATTCCATCCATACACCAGTCACATAGTATCAGTATGTCTGTATTTTACATCCATATTCCATCCATACACTAGCCACATAGTATCTGTATGTCCGTATTTTACATCCATATTCCATCCATACACCAGCCACATAGTATCAGTATGTCCGTATTTTACATCCATATTCCATCCATACACCAGCCACATAGTATCAGTATGTCTGTATTTTACATCCATATTCCATCCATACACCAGTCACATAGTATCAGTATGTCTGTATTTTACATCCATATTCCATCCATACACCAGCCACATAGTATCAGTATGTCTGTATTTTACATCCATATTCCATCCATACACCAGCCACATAGTATCAGTATGTCTGTATTTTACATCCATATTCCATCCATACACCAGCCACATAGTATCTGTATGTCCGTATTTTACATCCATATTCCATCCATACACCAGCCACATAGTATCAGTATGTCCGTATTTTACATCCATATTCCATCCATACACCAGCCACATAGTATCTGTATGTCCGTATTTTACATCCATATTCCATCCACACACCAGTCACATAGTATCAGTATGTCCGTATTTTACATCCATATTCCATCCATACACCAGCCACATAGTATCTGTATGTCCGTATTTTACATCCATATTCCATCCATACACCAGCCACATAGTATCAGTATGTCCGTATTTTACATCCATATTCCATCCATACACCAGTCACATAGTATCAGTATGTCTGTATTTTACATCCATATTCCATCCATACACCAGTCACGTAGTATCAGTATGTCCGTATTTTACATCTATATTCCATCCATACACCAGCCACATAGTATCAGTATGTCTGTATTTTACATCTATATTCCATCCATACACCAGTCACATAGTATCAGTATGTCTGTATTTTACATCCATATTCCATCCATACACCAGTCACATAGTATCAGTATGTCTGTATTTTACATCCATATTCCATCCATACACCAGCCACATAGTATCTGTATGTCCGTATTTTACATCCATATTCCATCCACACACCAGTCACATAGTATCAGTATGTCCGTATTTTACATCCATATTCCATCCATACACCAGCCACATAGTATCTGTATGTCCGTATTTTACATCCATATTCCATCCATACACCAGCCACATAGTATCAGTATGTCCGTATTTTACATCCATATTCCATCCATACACCAGTCACATAGTATCAGTATGTCTGTATTTTACATCCATATTCCATCCATACACCAGTCACGTAGTATCAGTATGTCCGTATTTTACATCTATATTCCATCCATACACCAGCCACATAGTATCAGTATGTCTGTATTTTACATCTATATTCCATCCATACACCAGTCACATAGTATCAGTATGTCTGTATTTTACATCCATATTCCATCCATACACCAGTCACATAGTATCAGTATGTCTGTATTTTACATCCATATTCCATCCATACACCAGTCACATAGTATCAGTATGTCTGTATTTTACATCCATATTCCATCCATACACCAGTCACGTAGTATCAGTATGTCTGTATTTTACATCCATATTCCATCCATACACCAGCCACATAGTATCTGTATGTCCGTATTTTACATCCATATTCCATCCATACACCAGCCACATAGTATCAGTATGTCTGTATTTTACATCCATATTCCATCCATACACCAGCCACATAGTATCTGTATGTCCGTATTTTACATCCATATTCCATCCATACACCAGCCACATAGTATCAGTATGTCCGTATTTTACATCCATATTCCATCCATACACCAGCCACATAGTATCTGTATGTCCGTATTTTACATCCATATTCCATCCACACACCAGTCACATAGTATCAGTATGTCCGTATTTTACATCCATATTCCATCCATACACCAGCCACATAGTATCTGTATGTCCGTATTTTACATCCATATTCCATCCATACACCAGCCACATAGTATCAGTATGTCCGTATTTTACATCCATATTCCATCCATACACCAGTCACGTAGTATCTGTATGTCTGTATTTTACATCTATATTCCATCCATACACCAGTCACGTAGTATCTGTATGTCTGTATTTTACATCTATAATCCATCCATACACCAGCCACATAGTATCAGTATGTCCGTATTTTACATCCATATTCCATCCATACACCAGTCACGTAGTATCAGTATGTCTGTATTTTACATCTATATTCCATCCATACACCAGCCACATAGTATCAGTATGTCTGTATTTTACATCCATATTCCATCCATACACCAGCCACATAGTATCTGTATGTCCGTATTTTACATCCATATTCCATCCATACACCAGCCACATAGTATCAGTATGTCCGTATTTTACATCCATATTCCATCCATACACCAGCCACATAGTATCTGTATGTCCGTATTTTACATCCATATTCCATCCATACACCAGCCACATAGTATCAGTATGTCCGTATTTTACATCCATATTCCATCCATACACCAGTCACATAGTATCTGTATGTCCGTATTTTACATCCATATTCCATCCACACACCAGTCACATAGTATCAGTATGTCCGTATTTTACATCTATATTCCATCCACACACCAGTCACGTAGTATCAGTATGTCTGTATTTTACATCTATATTCCATCCATACACCAGTCACGTAGTATCTGTATGTCTGTATTTTACATCTATATTCCATCCATACACCAGCCACATAGTATCTGTATGTCCGTATTTTACATCCATATTCCATCCATACACCAGCCACATAGTATCAGTATGTCCGTATTTTACATCTATATTCCATCCATACACCAGCCACATAGTATCAGTATGTCTGTATTTTACATCCATATTCCATCCATACACTAGCCATATAGTATCAGTATGTCCGTATTTTACATCCATATTCCATCCATACACCAGTCACATAGTATCAGTATGTCTGTATTTTACATCCATATTCCATCCATACACCAGCCACATAGTATCAGTATGTCCGTATTTTACATCCATATTCCATCCATACACCAGCCACATAGTATCTGTATGTCCGTATTTTACATCCATATTCCATCCATACACCAGCCACATAGTATCTGTATGTCCGTATTTTACATCCATATTCCATCCATACACTAGCCACATAGTATCAGTATGTCCGTATTTTACATCTATAATCCATCCATACACTAGCCACATAGTATCAGTATGTCCGTATTTTACATCCATATTCCATCCATACACCAGCCACATAGTATCAGTATGTCTGTATTTTACATCTATATTCCATCCATACACCAGCCACATAGTATCAGTATGTCCGTATTTTACATCCATATTCCATCCATACACCAGTCACGTAGTATCAGTATGTCTGTATTTTACATCTATATTCCATCCATACACCAGTCACGTAGTATCTGTATGTCTGTATTTTACATCCATATGCCATCCATGTTCATCCGTGTGTCCATATTTTACATCCATACGTCATTCATGTTCATCTGTGTGTCCGTATTTACATCCATACACCATCCATGTTCATCCGTGTGTCTGAAGTTTACATCCATACGCCATCCATGTTCATCCATGTGTCCATATTTTACATCCATATTCCATCCATGTTCATCCGTGTGTCCGTATTTACATCCATACGCCATCCGTGTGTCTGTTTTTTACATCCATACGCCATCCATGTTCATCCGTGTGTCTGTATTTTACATCCATATTCTTCCATGTTCATCCGTGTGTCCGTTTTTATCTATCAAAATGTAAAAAATGTACAAGGCCAAATAAAGTTTCCTGCTACCAACTGCAATGTAGCCGTAAAATATGGATGCCAAACTGTTGATTCTTATGGATACAATTTATTTTTGGCGCTCCTATAATAAATAATAATAATAATCTTTATTTATATAGCGCCAACATATTCCGCAGCGGTTTACAGTTTAACAGCTTCAAACACAACAGTCATAAGTAACAATGTTAACAATACAATAATTAAAGCAACACAAGATGGCCCTGCTCGTGAGAGCTTACAATCTCCTATAAACTTGAGTAGGTGAGTCTCATACGAAATGAACTAGATTGTGCTGTTTTTCGGTCCGCCTGAAAAAACTGTCTTCTTAACGGCCCAACAGAATAACATTGGTCAGTGCGCTGTCCGTGTGCTTGACTATTTAAAATGCTAATTTGACCAAGCACTAATACTTCTCTTTTGTAGCCTGTCATGTGCGACAATGGAATCAGAAGGAAGATGCCTAAAGAATATTCTCACTTCAACAAATAAAGGTTATTTTTTGAATCACGAAAAAAGTTAAATCTATTTCCAATATACTTTTTTCATAAATGTTTCGTGGCTGTAAGACCTCTGCTTGCTGTTATTTTATAGGAATTTTCATTACACAGGTCAACACAAAAAAATAATCAGCAAAGGTAATATGTCTGTTTTATGGAGTTTGATGTGCGGATTCCAAAAATATACTTAGTTTTTCTCTATCACATAAAGTTTCTGAGATAGAAGAATTTTTGTTATTATGTTATTTCTGCATTTTCAATGTATGTTTTTTTTCCTATGTTATTCCCATTTCTTTGCTTGTCTTACTTAATTGTGAAATTTCGTACAGGGACAACATCAGTAAAGGTTTTAGTAAGTTTTATGGGAAGGAGTATTGACAACCAATGACTGCTTCTCAGAAAGTCACATGTTATGGGGAGGAGCTAACTGTTATGAGGCAGTAAGATTTGAGTCAGTCAGAAAAAGGATGGTGATGGCAGCAAGGACTGGTATGTGAGACTCTGACAGGAGGCAGGCTTCTACAGTCATCTGAGCCTGCCACAGGGAGATAGAAGGGAAGGCAGCAGACAGCCGCCATTGTGAGAGGATTTTCACTGCATTTCTCTGAGGGCAAGTCGCCTCAGAGGGAAGAAAACAGTTCTGCCACTGAGGTGTAACTGAGTGAGGGTCTCCACAGAGAGAGAACCTGAAAGCAGCCAATATCACACTCAGAAACTGCCTCTCTGCAAATGTTCATCTGTAAGGAATAGGCTGACCCATTTACCTCACAACTGTATATATTTATTTACCAGATTACCTCTAGTAAAATCAGTTCTAAATACAAGCTGCCTCTGTCATCCATGGTGAAATGTCTACATATAGTCGGTCGGCTCATCGCAATTTTTTTTTTAGTTTGTCACCTCACCACCATTGAACTGAACTTATTCTACTGTTCTGATCCGATTTAATGGAGAAAATTGCCCCGACAGTGTATCAATCATATGAACAGATTCTGCTATCTGTGTGGTTCTTTTACACCAAAAGGCCAAATACGTTCAATCACTCATGATATTAAAAAGATGTACCAGATGTACTTTAAGTGTCCACTTGATCAAGACAAAAGCTTGGCCCCTCATGTGATATGCTCGAGTTGTTCAAATGGTCTTCGTGACTTGTTGAATATGAGGAAAGTGGCTATGCCATTTGCTGTTCCCATGATTTGGAGAAAACCCAAAAATCATAGTGATGACTGCTACTTTTGTTTTGTTAAACTGAAGGGCTTTTCTACAATGAACAAACATAAGATTAATTACCCTGAACTTGAATCTGCGATTAGGCCAGTTCCACATGATGGTACCTTGCCAGTTCCTGTACCACCATTGTCTGGATTGGATAAAAATGAAGTAGAATATGAAAACTATGGAGCTGACGCTACTGGCGAAGACATGTTGACCTCAAGTCAAGATGAGTATGTACTTGATGGAGCAGCCGAGCAGCCAGAACACTTTACTCAACATGAATTACATGATCTCATCAGAGACCTTTCATTGTCAAAAGATAAAGCTGAATTTCCTGCTTCTAGATTGTTACCCAAGAAGTGTTGTTTCTTCTTGCGGAGATCGACATGCTAAGCATGCCTAGATGAGGAGACTTAAAGCCTCAATGCTCCTCTGGATAATATGCTAATTATGCAAGTTGTCTCTTCAGAGAGGGAGAGAGCTAGAACTTTAGTGCCACCTATTGGAAGGTAGCAATCATACAAGTCAATGTTGACCCTTTAACGAACCTTGTTACTAGAGTTCTAGCTCTCTTGCTCTCTGAAGAGACAATTTGCGTAATTTGCATCTAGATTGAAACAGAAGAATCTTCTTCATGATGATATCAAAGTGTGTTATTACTGAAACAGAAGTAACAGTTTAAGCCAATTTTTCACAGTTGATGGACCAATGTTGTACTGTAACAATGTGAATGGCCTCTTTGAAGAACTTAATCAAGAGTATTTTGTTGCATATTGGCAATTGTTTATTGACTCATCCCAGAGAAGTTTGAAAGCAGTGTTGCTTCACAATGGAAATATGAAACCATCAATCCCTATTGCTCACTCATGTCATCTAAAGGAAAGTTATGAAAATGTGTCAGTTGTTTTGGATACTATACAATATAATCATCATCAATGGAATATCTGTGGAGATTTGAAAGTGATTTGTCTGCTAATGGGAATGCAAGGAGGTTTTGCAAAATACTGTTGCTTCTTGTGTTTATGGGACAGTAGAAATACAGTAGAGCATTATGTTCGTCATGATTGGGGACAGAAAAACATCTATGCTCCAGGTAGAGACAATGTTCAGCATAATCCTTTAGTTGCTCCAACCAAAATCTTTCTTCCTCCACTACATATAAAGTTGGGATTGATTAAAAACTTTGTGGAAGCCATGGCAAAGACAAATTCACAAGGGTTCCAGTACATTTCACAGAAATTCTCCAGCATTTCACCAGCAAAACTGAAGGAAGGGGTATTTGTTGGTCCTCAGATCAGAGAGCGCTTATGAGAGATTATGTATTTGAAGGAACTCCAAATAAGGAATTGAGATCTTAGAAAAACTTCAAGTGGATCTGTGAAACCTTCATAGGAAAACAAAAATCTCCAGAATATGTTGACGGTGTTGAGAAACTGCTAAATGCATACCAGTGTCTTGGATGTCGCATGTCTCTGAAAATGCACTTTTTGCGTTCACATTTACATTTCTTCCCTCAAAATCTTGGGAATGTACAGTAAGTGATGAATAAGGTGAGCGGTTTCACCAGGACATTGAAGTAATGGAACCGCTACCAGGGTTTTTGGAATGCAGATTATTGTTGGATATTATATAGGGACAAACCTGAAAAATCGTATCAACAACAGTCTAATGTCAAGCACTTTGAATTTCTGTTCATATTTAGGTTTCTATTTTGCATGTGAAAATATTTTAGTTCAATAAAAATTGTTTTGTAAGGTGAAGCATTTTTTTTCTAATGTGTAGATTACTGTTTTCTTACTGTCACCAGTATATTTCCTATACCTTATAAAAATGATGCTACTCCATGGAAACTATACGTGCTGCAGAAAAACTATATATATTTTTTAAATCAAGACAAAAAGATGATTCAGAAAAGTACAAAGTCACCTGCGATAATTAAAAATATATATTTTTTGTAGACCTGTGTTATTAATGTCTCACGGACGCTTTCTTATTTCAAGCCATATCTGGAAGTAAACAATGACGATTTCTGAGAGATATATGGAAGTCAATGAACACAAAGTACATCAAAAGTTTGCAGAACCTCTTTGATGTAGCCCTTTGATGTTAGATGCTTATCTAACAGTTAAACCACATTCACACTTTGCATATTTGGTGTGGATTTTCTATGCAGATTTACCGTACATAAAATCCACAACATTTTAGAAAACCAGGAAAGTGGATGAGTTTTACCTCAATCTCATACACATGCTGTTTTTTTATGTGGAATCTGAAAACTGGCTTTATGGTATTCTTCATCTTTCTTTAATTGCGCAGCGTGTCAATTATCGTTGCTGAAATGCAGCTTTTCGGTGCACAAGTGAAGATTTTCTCAATACGTTTTAAATGGGAACTACTGGCCTGACTGCTTTGCTGCATTTTCCACAACAAAAATCAAATATAACAATGAATAAGTGCAGAAAATATGAGCTTGATTATAGATGCAGAAGCAAAAAATCTGCACCAAATATGAGCCTAGCGACAGGGTAAGTTCCACAACATATTGGCGGTTTATCTGCAACAAAATCAGCAACTGTTAGGCTATGTGAACACGTTGCGTTTTTGGACGCACGGAATTGCATCAAATCCGCAGTGTAGTGCACCACCAATGTTAGTCAACGGGAAATTGAGAATTGGTGTGCAAATGCTGCAGAAAAATATGCGCAGACTTGCTACATTTTATTTTCTACAGCATGTCAATTCTTTTTGCGCATCTGCAGCGTTTCAAAACCCATTGACTGCCATTGAGTCAGGCAAATCCACAGCAAAACTGCAGGTTTAAAAAGATCTGCGGATTTACTGCAGAGTTGCGTGCAAGAAACGCTGCAGATCGAGAGGAGGGAGAGTGTGTGGGTGGAAACTATTTGTGTGGGCAGAGACTCTGTGTGAGCAGTGAATATGTGCGGGTCTGTGTGCGGGTGTCTGTGTGTATCTGTGTGTGTGTGCGGGTGTCTGCAGGGGTCTGCGGGGCTGTGTGTGTGGGTCTGAATGTAGGCAGGCATTGTCCGATGGGACTACTAGTCCCATCCGGCTATGCTTGCTACAGTGACAGCTAGCCGATGATCGGGCAGTAATCAAATCATCCGGCTACTGTGTTCAAGTGTAAAAAAAAACCACATACACACATATACAGTACATACTCACCATACAGCTAATCCCCGACGCCCTCAATCACCTGCAAAAAAAATAAAAATAAACCAACAGTATACTCCCTGTTGCGATGTAATCCATTTAATATAATTGCAATATTATTCGTCCCCTTTACTTTCAGTGCAGCAAACTCACTCCAGAAGTTCATTGTGGATCTCTGAATGATCCAATGTTGTCCTAAATGCCTAATGATGATAAATATAATCCACCTGTGTGTAATCAAGTCTCCGTATTAATGCACCTGCTCTGTGATAGTCTCAGGGTTCTGTTTGAAGCACAGAGAGCATCATGAAGACCAGGGAACACAACAGGCAGGTCCGTGATACTGTTGTGGAGAAGTTTAAAGCCGGATTTGGATATAAAATGATTTCCAAAACTTTAAACATCCCAAGGAGCACTGTGCAAGCGATCATATTGAAATGGAAGGAGTATCATACCACTGCAAATCTACCAAGACCCGGCCGTCCCTCCAAACTTTCATCTCAAGCAAGGAGAAGACTGATCAGAGATGCAGCCAAGAGGCCCATGATCACTCTGGATGAACTGCAGAGATCTACAGCTGAGGTGGGACAGTCTGTCCATAGGACAACGATCAGTCGCACACTGCACAAATCTGGCCTTTATGGAAGAGTGGCAAGAAGAAAGCCTTTTCTCAAAGATATCCATAAAAAGTGTTCTTTAAAGTTTGCAACAAGCCACCTGGGAGACACCAAACATGTGGAAGAAGGTGCTCTGGTCAGATGAAACCAAAATCGAACTTTTTGGCAACAATGCCAAACGATATGTTTGGCATAAAGGCAACACATCTCATCACCCTGAACACACCATCCCCACTGTCAAACATGGTGGTGGCAGCATCATGGTTTGAGCCTGCTTTTCTTCATCAGGGACAGGGAAGATGGTTAAAATTGATGGGAAGATATACATGATCGTTCTTGAAGAAAACCTGTTGGAGTCTGCAAAAGACCTGAGACTGGGATGGAGATTTGTCTTCCAACAAGACAATGATCCCAAACATAAAGCAAAATCTACAATGGAATGGTTCACAAATAAACATATCCAGGTGTTAGAATGGCCAAGTCAAAGTCCAGACCTCAATCCAATCGAAAATCTGTTGGAAGAGCTGAAAACTGCTGTTCACAAACGATCTCCATCAAACCTCAGAGCTCGAGCTGTTTGCCAAGGAAAGAATGGGCAAGAATTTCAGTCTCTCGATGTACAAAACTGATAGAGACATACCCCAAGCGACCTGCAGCTGTAATCGCAGCAAAAGGTGGCGCAACAAAGTATTAAGTTAAAGGGGCCGAATAATATTGCACACCCCACTTTTCAGTTTTTGAATTTCCACAAAAATTTAAAATAACCAATAAATTTCATTCAACTTCACAATTGTGTTCCACTTGTTGTTGATTTTTCACCAAAAATTTACATTTGGTATCTTTATGTTTGAAACATGATATGTGGGAAAAGGTTGAAAAGTTCCAGGGGGCCGAATACTTTCGCAAGGCACTGTAAATGTGTATTGTATGTGTATATTTCTATTCTATCTATTTTATTCTAACCTGTCAGTGTGATTTTACTGTACGCGCACAGGAATTGCCAGCTTTTCTTCTATCTATCTATCTAATATACACTGCTCGAAAAAATAAAGGGAACACTAAAATCCCACATCCTAGATGTCACTGAATTAAATATTCCAGTTGTAAATCTTTATTCATTACATAGTGGAATGTGTTGAGAACAATAAAACCTAAAAATGATCAACATAAATCACAACTAATATCCCACGGAGGTCTGGAGTTGGAATGATGCTCAAAATCAAAATGGAAAATTAAGTTACAGGCTGATCCAACTTCAGTGGATATGCCTCAAGACAAGGAAATTATGCTCAGTAGTGTGTGTGGCCTCCACGTGTGCCTGTATGACCTCCCTATAATGCCTGGGCATGCTCCTGATGAGGCGGTGGATGGTCTCCTGAGGGATCTCCTCCCAGACCTGGACTAAAGTATCTGCCAACTCCTGGACAGTCTGCGGTGCAATGTGACATTGATGGATGGTGCGAGACATGATGTCCCAGATGTGTTCAATCAGATTCAGGTCTATAATTTTTTCCCTATGCTTGGTTAAAAAAAGTAACCATTACTGACTACCACATTTTTTTTCTTGATTTCTTTTAGTGTTTCTTAAAGCCAGAAAGTTGCCATTTGAAATGACTTTAGTTTGTGCCATGTCTGTGATCTGCTTTTTTTCTACAAAATTAAACAACTGAATGAACATCCCCTAAGGCCGGTGATTCCATAATTTTTGCCAGGGGTTGTGTATATATATGTATATATATATATATATATATATATGTATATATATATATATATATATATATATATGTGTGTATGTTTTGAAGAAATAAAGATTATTATTAAGAATATTTCCTTTGAAAATGATGTGTAAATGACAGAGGACTGATGTATGGAAAAGCTCATGTTAAAATCGCTTTGCAATCGGATAGCAATCACACTACACTCGGATGTAAATTGGACGCTAGGTGTGAAAATCACATTGTACCTGCATGACACTCGTCCGTTTTTTGGGTCCAGATTGCGGACCTGTTTTTGTCACATATGGGTATGAGCCCTAATACTGAACGTGGGAACATACCCTTAGGCATTCCTACATTTCTAGCTTTGGGTAATTCTTCTTCTGAAGGCTCCAGTCACAATAGGATGTGGTGAGTTTTCATGATTTTTTGCTTGTAATGTTCAAAGAATAGAATGTAATTTATTATTAATTGAATATTGGTGAACTTGTTTTATGAAATTCTTCTTTTTCTCATTTCTTAGTAATACAGCAAATAGGGAAACAATTCAGGCCTAAAAAAACACCCACATCTGCAAATTAAAATGAAGGCAATGTAATTATATACATAGCAATTAATGTGATTTTCTTAGCCATACAAGAACATATGTCGTTTATAAGCCCCAATGTTAAACAAAAGTCTTTCTTTAAACAGATCTGTCACCAGATGTTACAATATAACTTGCATACATTAAACAGATCTCTTAGACCAGATGAAACTGGTACGCTTACTTTGAAAATTCACATTAGAATGGCTGTATAACCTTGAGTTTAAGATGAGCATTTTATTAGGTCGACTAAGCAAACTCTTTGGGTTAGGCCGGTTTCACACATCAGTGGCTCCAGTACATGAGGTGACAGTTTCCTCACGTACCGGAGACACTGACTCACGTAGACACATTAAAATCAATGTGTCTCTGCACATGTCAGCGTGTTTTCACGGACCGTGTGTCCGTTTGAAAAACATGGAGACATGTCAGTGTTCGTGGGAGCGCACATATTACACGGACCCATTAAAATCAATGGGTCCGTGTGCAGTCCGTGTGCTGTGCAGGAGACAGCGCTACAGTAAGCGCTGTCCCCCCAGCATGGTGCTGAAGCCGCCATTCATTTCTTCTCTCCAGCAGCATTCGCTGGAGAGAAGTTATGAAAAATCTTCTTTTTTTGGCCCCCCCGCTGTTAATAAAATACTTACCCGGCTCCCTCGCTGCTTCCTCTCCTCGCCGCAGCTTCTCCTGTATGAGCGGTCACGTGGTGCCGCCAATTACAGTGATGAATATGCAGCTCCACCTCCCACAGGGATCTTTTTTTTAAACACCAAAAAAAAAAGATTTTTCATATCTTCTCTCCATTCATTTCTGCTGGAGAGAAGAAATGAATGGCGGCTTCAGCACCAGATGCAGGGGACAGCGCTTAACTGTAGCGCTGTCTCCTGCACGGTGCGTGTGGTACCCAGTCGGCACATAGGTGCCGCACGTGTGCCACACTGATGTGCCACGTGAGCACATGGACACATGGACACGGATAATTCCGGACCAATTTTTCCGGTACCGGAATTATCTGGATGTGTGGGACAGGCCTTAAAAGAGTATTGGCACACCACGTCTTATAGAAGCTCATGTACCCAATTTGTTTTTACTATAAGAAGCTGCCTCCAGAAAACATTAGCATTTTTCCTGAAGCATCTGGCTCTTTTTTTCTTTTCTTTTTTCTGTATAGCCGCCTGAAGTATAGTCAGTCCATTCTTTTATCCACTTCACGGCTTTCGAAGACTGAAGCTGTTAAAGAAAATCTGTTAGCAGGTTTTTGCTACTATTATTGAGAGCAGTATGATGTAGGGGCAGAGACCCTGATTCCAGCAATGTATCACTGAGCTGCTTGCGTTAAATTGAATTAAATCACAGTTTTATCTGTAAAAGATGTAGCAGTTCTCTAAATGCTGAGCTCTTTATAACCCCGCCCACACCATGGATTGGCAGCTTTTTGTACACTGTGCATAGGTGGAATGCTGCCAATCAGAGGTGAGGGTTGGGTTATAGAGAGCTCATAAATATGGAGGACTACCGGCAGCAGGTTTACTAGTCCTCTAGTGAAAATCTGCAGATAAAACAGAGATTTTAGGAAAAAAACTACGGTAAGCAGCTCAGTAAGTGATACATCACTGGAATCAGGGTCTCTGTCTCTACATCATGCTGCTCTCAGGTTAGGTGGCGAACTGGTGATAGGTTCTCTTTAAAAGCTATTGGGGCTTTTTCAGGCAGGTTCCAGGCGTTGTGTGCACATAACCTAAGGCTAAATTCACACCAAGGTTTTTTAGAGGGATTTTGAAACAGATATGCTCCAAAGTCCACATGAATAAATGCTTCAAATATATTCTTAGAATATACTTCCTATTCATTTCAGTAGAACATCCACTTTACTGTTGAAAGGGTGGGGGTTTTTTTGTGACTTTTTTCCAGACAAGCTTTCAAATACCTCGCCATGAAAAAAAAAAACTTTAAACTGTCAAGTCAGAAGGCTGCAAGTGTGGAAATCATTTATTTAAAACTGCAGAAAAAAAAATGCTTCTGGAAAAAAAGCACTTAAAAAAATAATGTTTCCTAGAGGAAGTGGATTTCTCTTGAAAAACTCTTCTAATTTTTCCATATCCTACAGATTATATAGCAAAATATGGTGTAAATTCTGAATGTGACAGGAAAACAGCGTTAGGGTATGTTCACACGTTCCTGATTTCCATCCTTTTTTTTCAGGACTGAAACCGCAGCTCTTGGCAGAAAACGCAGGTCCTTTTTTTGGTCCTTTTTTTGTGCTTTTTTGGTGCGTTTTTTGATCCTTTTTTTTTATGCAGTTTTCTATGCAGAGTCTGTGTGTTTTCTAGGAAGTTTTTTAGGGTTAAAATGGCTGAAAATACCCTAACCCTACCCCTAACCCTACCCCTAACCCTACCCCTACCCCTAACCCTATTCTAACCTTAGTGGAAAAAAAAAATTCTTAATTTTTTTATTGTCCCTACCTATGGGGGTGACAAAGGGGGGGGGGGGTGTCATTTACTATTTTTTTATTTTGATCACTGAGATAGGTTATATCTCAGTGATCAAAATGCACTTTGGAATGAATCTGCCGGCCGGCAGATTCGGCGGGCGCACTGCGCATGCGCCCGCCATTTTGCAAGATGGCGGCGCCCAGGGAGAAGATGGCCGGACGGACATCGGGAGGCCGGGTAAGTATAAGGGGGGAGATTAGGGCACAGGGGGGGCATCGGAGCACGGGGGGGGGGCATCGGAGCACGGGGGAGGGGCATCGGAGCACGGGGGGGCATCGGAGCATGGGGTGGTGGGATCGGGGCAGCCACACTCCGCCCACGCACTTCCGCCCGCTTCCCCGCACTTCCTGCTGCAGCGGTTCGGCACCACAAACCGCAATAAAACCCGCAGATATATTTTTGATCTGCGGGTTTTACTGCGGGTTTGACCTCACAATGGAGGTCTATGGGTGCAGAACCGCTGCGGCTCCGAAAAAAGAAGTGACATGGTACTTCTTTTTTCCCGCAGCTAGTCAGCGCGGCTTTTTTTTTGAAATTCAGGAACATGTGCACAGCGGTTCCTGTTTTCCATAGGGTACATTGTACTGTACCCTGCATGGAAAACAGCTGCGGAACCGCAGCGGCAAAAACGCTGCGGTTCCGCAGTAAAAAACGCACTGTGTGAACATGGCCTAAAGATTGGTACTATCAGTAGAATATGCTTGGAAAATACTTGCTTGCCTTGTTTATTCAATTTTATTGTCATTTACAATTTTTATTCAATTCTTTTTACATATTTCCAAAACTGTCCCAAAGATTACCATCTATGACATCAGCCGAATTCCTCTTGCAATCAGATAATAAGACATGGGTGAGAGTTTTCTCGCGAATACGTGACAGAACAGATCAATACGACATAAGGGTTGTTGTAATATTTGGACGATTTTTCTGTATTTTCTTGGATGTATTTTGCTCACAAATACCGTCCTAAACATAAAGGGCCTGGAGAGATAAGGAGCTCCTTTATACTCTTCTATACGGGTTTATTTCTCTGGCTCTCTACAGATTGAAATGCTCCTCCGAAGGGAAATGGCCACTTCTCAGGAAGTCTTCCAGAACGGTAACGGTATTCATATACACAGGGTGTGTTTTACTACATTCTCCTGACACCCTTATATAAAACAACACAAGCAAAAAAAAAGACAGTGTGCTTCACAGTGTTGAGAAGTTAAAGGGAATCTGTCAGTAGGATGAACCCTCCTAAGCCGTCTATATAGCCAATAAAATGACACCTTGATATCTGCGATTTGATGTGGTATTCCAGAGTAATCCACATTTTTCTTATATGTAAATGAGGTGTTAAGATCTATGGGCTGGACATAGATCTCACTGAGAATCTGCCTCCAGAGATTATATACATGAAATGGGTCATTACCAGTGTGAGACATGTAATGACTGACAGTCTGCTTTCCTAAACTCTGGTTGCACCTATGATATGTCTGCCCCTATGAACAGCCCCATGAAGCTAAAATCATATATTATTTAACAATCAATAAAACCAGTACATATAATTGAATATTAAAAGGGAGAAAAACACCACAGATGAGACAATAAGGTGGAAGACTCAGAAGAGTATCATATATTCATTATATAAGCAAGATGAGAATGGTACATAAATTCCAAATAAGGAACAACACTAGTGCAAATATCAATATAAGCAATAATATTAAATGACTGATATAAAAAGGTGCTCAAAAATCCATAATACATATACGGTATGCTGTTATATCATATATATATATATATAAAGTACAACAGTATTGCACATAAATAGTGCTAGTGTTAAAAGGGCTAAGAAGCCACCAGACAGGAAATTAATATATATATATATATATATATATATATATATATATATATATATATATATAGATCACCTACATGCCAACATGAATAAAGTAAGTAGGGGTTACATTATAATATGAAGCTAATTCCTAAAGAGTTACAGCAATGGATGGGATTAATAGAAATCTCCTGCCCACTGTGTTTTTTTACTGAGCATAAAATCACCTGTGGTACCTGTCTGAAATCCGCAACACGTGTTGGAACGTTGAGTTTTAAGTGCAGATTATTTAAGAAGCACGAGAGTGCGTGCGGTGCGGCACTGGCGGATGCCACTAACCACCCATGCTTGGGTCAGGAAAGCGCAGAAAAAGCGCACAGCGCCGCACTGGCGGTCACAGCAATTAGACGCTGTAATGTGTGTAACGTGCTGATGGCTTGGACGGGCGCTAGATAGCTACCATCATTCGCAAACAGTCAACAACTTTAGGAATGGGAATGATTTAGGAGCTTTCATCCATCAACATACATCCATCTACACACACACATTATCAAGTCAATACTAGCGCATGGCCGTGCGGCCATGCGAGCCTAAGGCTACGTTCACATTTGCGTTGTGCGATGTTGCGTCGGAGACAACGCAAACAAAAACGCAACAAAATGCACGCTAAAACGCAGCGTTTTGCGATGCATGCGTCCTTTTTTGCCGAATTTTGGACGCAAAAAAATGCAACTTGCTGCGTCCTCTGCGCCCTACGCTTGCGGCAAAAAAAATGCATGCGTCGCAAAACGCAGCACAACGCATGTCCATGCGCCCCCCATGTTAAATATAGGGGCGCATGCGTCGCCGCGGCTGCGCCCGACGCAGCCCGGCAGAACGCTAATGTGAACGTAGCCTTAAATAGTTGCAGCACGTTTAGGACCTTCAGAGAAGGACCAATGGAGTTGCTGCAGTACCTGAGCATGTGACCCCAGATCTCCACTGAGAGATCTTGCCCCGGGCATGCTCAGAGTGCAAAGCAGGACTTAGTCCTAGCACCTACAAGGACCTTCCAAGAAGGACCAATGACCTGGCTGCAGTATCTGATCATGTGACCCTCGATCTCCACTGAGAGATCTTACTCTAGGCATGCTCAGAACGTGAAAAGCAGGACTTAGTCCCAAAAGCGTCTGCTCACCGCTGCCCAGCACTGACTTCAATGGCAGAAGCAGGAAATGCAGCAGTAACTCTTAGCACAGAGTCAGACTGAACGAGACACTGGGATCGACGTCGCCGCTGAGCAAGTTCCACTGCGGCAGGAGAAGAATGGGAGACCGCAGCGGAGATGGCCCAAGATTCCCCCACGTGCAGAGGCAGGAACTCGACCACTAACATTCCCCCTGGGGAAATGTAACAAAAAAACATTTACATGTGTAAAAAAAATTCCTAAATAAAGAAAAAAAAAATATTGTTCTAATAAATACATTTCTTTATCTATATAAAAAAAACAATAAAAGTACACATATGTAGTATTGCCGTGTCCGTAACAACCCGACCTATAAAACTGTCCCACTAGTTAACCCCTTCAGTGAACACCGTAAAAAAAACGAGGCAAAAAGCGACACTTTATTATCATACTGCCAAACAAAAAGTAGAATAACACGCGATTAAAAAGACAGATATAAATAACCATGGTACCGCTGAAAATTGCATCTTGTCCCGCAAAAAATGAGCCACCACATATCACCATCAACGAAAAAATAAAAAAGTCATAGTCCTCAGAATAAAGCGATGCAAAAATAATTATTTTTTTATATAAAATAGTTTTTATCGTATAAAAGCGCCAGACATAAAATAAATGGTCTAAATGAAATATCGCTGTAATCATACTGACCCGAAGAATAAAACTGCTTTATCAATTTTACCAAACGCGGAACAGTATAAGCGCCCCCCAAAAGAAATTCACAAAAAGCTGGTTTTTGTTCATTCTACCTCACAAAAATTAAAATAAAAAGCGATCAAAAAATGTCACATGCCCAAAAATGGGACCAATAAAAACGACAACTCGTCCCGCAAAAGACAGGACCTCACATGACTCTGTGGACCAAAATATGGAAAAATTATAGCTCTCAAAATGTGAAGCATCTTTTAGTATGTGAGAGCTGCCAATCATAAAAATCCGCTAAAGACCCCGCTATAAAAGTAAATCAAACCCCCCATCATCACCCCCTTAGTTAGGGAAATATAATAAAATTTTAAAAATGTATTTATTTCCATTTTCCTGTTAGGGTTAGGGTTGGGGCTAAAGTTAGGGTTAGGGCTAAAGTTAGGGTTAGGGTTGGGGCTAAAGTTAGGGTTGGGGCTAAAGTTAGGGTTGCATGCCAAACGGAGCTCCTTCCCTTCCGAGCTCTGCCATGCGCCCAAATGGTGGTTCTCCCCAAATATGGGGTATCATATGCGTTATAAACTGTAGTGAAACACTTGGGGGTTCAAAGTTCTCACCACACATCTAGATAAGTTCCTTACGGGGTCTACTTTCCAAAATGGTGTCACTTGTGGGGGGGTTTCAATGTTTAGGCACATGAGGGGCTCTCCAAATGTGACATGGCGTTCCATCTCAATTCCAGTCAATTTTGCATTGGAAAGTCAAAAGGCACTCCTTCCCTTCCGAGCTCTGCCATGCACCAAAACAGTGGTTTACCCCCACATATGGGGCATCAGCGTACTCAGGACAAATTGCACAACAACTTTTGGGGTCCAATTTCTTCTGTTACTCTTGGCAAAATAAAAAATTGGGGGCGAAAAGATCATTTTTGTGAAAATATATGATTTTTTATTTTTACGACTTTACATTATAAACTTCTGTGAAGCACTTGGTGGGTCAAAGTGCTCACCAAACATCTAGATAAGTTCCTTAGGGGGTCTACTTTCCAAAATGGTGTCACTTGTGGGGGGTTTCAATGTTTAGGCACATCAGGGGCTCTCCAAACGCAACATGGCGTCCTATCTCAATTCCAGTCAATTTTGCATTGAAAAGTCAAATGGCGCTCCTTCCCTTCTGAGCTCTGCCATGCGCCCAAACAATGGTTTACCCCCACATATGGGGTATCAGCATACTCAGAATAAATTGTACAATAACCTTTGGGGTCCAATTTCTCTTGTTACTCTAGGTAAAATAAAACAAATTGGAGCTAAAGTAAAAAAATTTGTGAAAAAAGTTAAATGTTCATTTTTTTTAAACATTCCAAAAATTCCTGTGAAACACCTGAAGGGTTAATAAACTTCTTCAATAGGGTTTTGAGCACCTTGGGGGGGGGGTGCAGTTTTTAGAATGGTGTCACGCTTGGGTATTTTCTATCATATAGACCCCTCAAAGTGACTTCAAATGTGATGTGATCCCTAAAAAAAAATGATGTTGTAAAAATTAGAAATTGCTGGTCAACTTTTAACCCTTATAACTCCCTAACAAAAAAAATTTTGGTTCCAAAATTGTGCTGATGTAAAATAGACAAGTGGGAAATGTTACTTATTACGGTAAGTATTTTGTGTGACATAACTGTGATTTAAGGGCATAAAAATTCAAAGTTGGAAAATTGTGAAATTTTCAAAATTTTCATCAAATTTCAGTTTTTTTCACAAATAAACGCAGGTAATATCAAAGAAATTTTACCACTAACATGAAGTACAATATGTAACGAGAACATTTTGTCAAAATCACTGGGATACGTTGAAGCGTTCCAGAGTTATCACCTCATAAAGGGACAGTGGTCAAAATTTTAAAAATACTTCCCGGTCATTAACGTGCAAACCACCCTTGGGGGTAAAGGGGTTAAAATTTATTTTTGTATATACACCTTAAGAAAGCAAAATGCACCAAATAATTAAAAAATATGACATGAGGACCCCTCTATTCTTGATAACCAGCCTTGCTGAAGCTGACAGCTGTGGGTTGCATCCCCCATCTGTGAGTTTTGCCTGGCTAGTTATAGAAAATACAGGGGAACTCACGCCGGGTTTTTTATTTATTTATTTGTTTATAGCACAGGCAGAGGGTGATTGATACTCCCATCAGCCGCTCCTGCTGTCACTGTTATTAGCTGAAGCAGGTGTAGACTGATGGGAGCAGTAGTGCCATACGACAATGCATACTCTCATTGTTATCACTTGAATATAACTGTCATCATTCTCCCCTACTCGTTCTGATTGCTGGCAGAGCAGGTGAAAAAGTAAAGGCCGGAGCAAAGCCACCCCCCGGCGTCGGTGGAGGCTGGCATGACAATGGTTGGGGGAGGGAGGGGTTGTTCCTGAAGGAAGGGGAGGGTTGGTGGGGGGAAATGTTTGTATGGCAGGGTTTGGGGAGCAGCCTGCCACTTCCCGCTCTCCTGGGGTTGCGATCGGCACTCCCCGCAATATCTGCTCACCCTTGCCGAGGTGGACCGGATCCTGGAGAGCCTGAGGGCTGCAGCAGCTTCACAGCCCCACGGCTGGCTTGAGAGGCAGGTGGCGAACATAATTGGAGGAACCTTGTTTTCTGCGGGGGGACCCTCCTCCTCTCAGCGGCGTCCTTGTTGGGTGAGGCCTCCGGAGAGGCTGTCACCGGACGCTGCTCCCAGGACCAAGCGACGGCGCAGGAGCCCATCTGGGGACCCTCCAAGCCGGGCGCCGACCAGATCCCAAGCCAGCAGGCCCCAGCCTGGGAAGAATCCGAATGCCAGGCCGGCGGCGGCGTCTAGGCCTGTAACACGCACCTGTCAGGGGGCGGAGCTGGTGCATGCCAGGCCTTCCGCAAGAGGTGCCAGCACAGGGTATCGCAGAGACCGCATTCCTGCTGCACGGCTTGCTCCTGATCTACGGATGGACTCCTCGTGGTGTGGTGATGGGTCAGCGGCGGGCAGCATCCTTTCGGGTTCGGAGGTGCTGACTCATTCTGTTCCAGCAGCAGGGGGCTCTCCTGCACATAGGGGATCTCGGGTGTTACCTTCTTTGCTGTTGCTTGGGGGTTCGGACAGCGGGCTGTGCACAGAGGGTCTGGTGGCGCAGACTCAGTTGGCTGGTCCACGGAGTCGGGCGGGATCTTCCTCCCTTCCAGATCATCTTCCCGGGACGATGGGAGGACTTGGGTCGCCGTGGTCCTGTTCGGGGCCTATAGATGGCACGGTGAGCGGGATCCGCACATTGAACAGTCATCTGGATTCCCCTTTTCCGGCAGGAGGGATCACAGCTTCCTCGCAGCCCGGTGAGAATTAGTGCCCCCTGTTCTGGGCTTTCCTTTCTTAAAGCATCTGGTGGCCCCATGTGAGGCACCGTTGCAATGGGAGCAGAGGTGCTTAAACTTACAATTGGCTCCGAACTTACATTGGCTATCATTGAATTGCCAGCATAAACTCAATTTTTTACTGTCTGCCTGACCCATCTGTCCGCCAGCCCCTGCATTGCTGGGCTGGCTGTTGGCATGGCCAGCAGAACCGGCCCACCCCTGAAACAAAGTGCTTGATCTATTACCTGCCATAATCCTCAGCCAAAGGCCTATATCTTTTTGATCCCACCTAATTGTAGGCCTAATCGCCTTCCTCTGACGAAATAGTCCATCATAATGGAGTCAACCTTGGCCCCCATAGGACCTATGTGCCTCCCCAATGGAATCCATGTAACAAAACAGGGGAGAGCAATTCTCCGGAGCTTTCTCCCCAATTACGCTCGCCAAAATGGCAAAAGCCTGCAACCAGTTCACAAAAGTTTGCGGGATCAACCGCCACCGCCTCTTCTCTTCCTCCTTCTTCTTGCTGTCATCCTTCTTTCCCTTGTCTAAATTAAATTTCTCCAAAGGAAGCAGGGAAAAATTTCCACATATTCATCCTTCCAAATCTTTTCCCTGACTTCCTTTTTAAGATGAGCCCCCAACGTCCCTTCAAAACACACATAGACTTCCCCGTGCGCCCTGTCGTCTAAGTGGATCCTACACTCCTTTTCCTTCTCAGTCTGCACCGAAATTGACACTGGATCAGAAAGTCTACCCTCACCCTCAAACGACCTGTTCGGCCAAAGGCAACCTCCGCCCTGCAGACCAACCCAAGCTGCTAAATGCCTGGGTGCCATGACACCCCTTTCAATACGTGTAAGCAAATCCCTGACATTATCCAAAACCTCCCTTACGTTCCCACTACCAGGATCGACGGATTCCTCAACCCCCTCACAAGGGCCTACACCAACCCCCGAGCTATCCCTTAAAACGTGGGCCAATACATTCTGTGGAGACGAACAAAACATAGAGTCATACTCAACGGGGAGACTCCAGTGAGGTTGGAAAGGATGGTCCCCTATCTAAATAGATACCCTGATAGGAAGAAAGCGGCATTCTTGTTGCGAGGCTTTGAAGTTGGTTTTACGATTCTCGCCCCTCCTTTTGTGATTCCCCGGGTCCTCAAGATCCTCCAGTCGGCTGAAATCTATGGGGGGGGTAGTTTCGGAAAAATTGAGTAAGGAGGTTGCTTTAGGCCGTATGGCGGATCCGTTTAGTTGCCTGCCGTTTGACGATCTGGTGGTTTCACTCTTGGGGATGGTGCCTAAGAAAGAACTTAATAAATTTCAGCTCATTCATCATCTGTCTTACCCTCGGGGCATGTCGGTGAACGCTGGAATTGATCCGGAACTCTGTTCTGTCGTTTACACTTCTTTTGATGAGGCAGTTCGGTTGGTAAAAAAATGCGATAAAGGAGCTTTGTTGGCGAAGACGGACATTGAGTCTGCTTTTTGTTTGCTGATGGTGCATCCGGAAAGTGCTAAGTTGTTGAGCTGTTATTGGAAAGGGGAATTTTTCGTGGATCGGTGCTTGCCTTTGGGCTGTTCACTGTCTTGTGCGTATTTCGAGGCTTTCAGTTCTTTTTTGGAATGGGTGGTTCAGGATGTTTCCGGTCTGGATTTTGTTATCCATTATCTAGATGACTTTTTGTTCGTTGCCTGGGCGGGTCACCATGCTGTCAGACGCTTTTGAGGACCTTGGAGTGGGTTGCAGGGCGTTTTGGTGTGCCACTGGCCCCGGGTAAGACGGAGGGTCCATTAACTTGTTTGAGTTTTTGGGGTATTGTTATTGACACGGTTGAATGGGAATGTCGTCTACCTGAGGAAAAAGTGACTGATTTAAGGAAGGAAGTTGCTAGGGCATGACGTTTGAAGAAGCTGTCCCTACGTGATTTGCAGTCGCTTTTTGGAAAACTGAATTTTGCGTGTCGAATTATCCCCCATAGGGCGTGTTTTTTCACAAAGATTAGCTAGCGCTACCACTGGTGTTTCGGCTCCTCATCATTTTATTCAGCTTTCCGCTGACCTCAGAGAGGATCTGGCGATTCGGAATACTTTTTTGGAGTAATACAATGGTCGTTCAATGCTCATGGAGGAGATTGTGTCTAATGGAGTTTTAGATTTGTTTACTGATGTGTCAGGGGGAATTGGTTTCGGTGCATATTTCAAGGGTCAGTGGTGCGCGACACGTTGGCCTGAGGCTTGGTTTTCTTCAGGTCTTGTCCGGAATATCGCTTTGTTGGAGATTTTTCCGATTTTGGTTGCTGTTCATTTGTGGAAGGACGAGTTTCAGGTTAGGCGTGTGCGTTTCAATTGTGACAATATGGGGGTGGCGTGTGCGATTAACAGCCTTACGGCATCGTCGCCTCCGGTGGTGCAGGTGCTTCGTCAACGTGTACTGGTTTGTTTGTCCTTGAATTCCTATGTGATGGCGTCTCATGTGCCGGGGTCAAGATTGATATCGCTAATTCTCTTTCTCATTTACAGCTGGATCCCTTTCGTGCCTTGGCGCCAGATGCGGAGGTTGTGGGGTTGGAATGGCCGGAAGTGCTTTAGAGTGTGGTCTCCATGCCTCGGAGTCGTTGATCAGTCCTTCGCTGGCTCCTAAGACCTGGGCGGCTTACCAGGCAGTTTGGTCTTCATGGGAGGGTTTGTTGGCCGAGAGCCTGGGTCCGCTGTCCGTAGAGCATCAGGTGGGAGTTTTGCTTTCATGGCTGGGTAGGGGTCTGGTGGAAGGATGGTCTTCAGTGAAAGTGTCGCGGATGTCGGCCGCTTTGGCCTTTGGTTTTAAGCTACAGGGCAACCTGATCTGACTAAGATGTTTTTGGTAAAACAGGCTGTCAGGGGTTTTTGTAGAGTGAGGAGTCGCGGTGATGTTAGGCGTCCAGTTTCTTTGGCCTGCTAGAAAGGTTGTGGGCAATGTTGGTTTCAATCTACAGTTCCTTTTTTGAGATCTGTCTTTTTAGATTGGCTTTTTCCCTTGCATTCTTTGGGGCTCTTAGGGTCGGTGAGTTGGTGGCGCCGAGTAAAAGCTCCTCGGGGGGTATTTTGGCTAAGGACGTGGTGATCACTGTGCATGGGGTGGAGTTTTGGCTGCGCAGGACTAAAACGGATCAGGAAGGTAAGGGGAAGGGGGTTGTTTTGGGCCTTGTTCCCGGTTCTTTCATTTGTCCTGTGTTGTGTTTGCAAAGTTTTCGTGCATTGCAGCCTAGCCAGGTCAGTCCTTTACTATGTCATGTGGATGGTTACTCTTTATCCAGATACCAGTTTACTGCAGTTTTTCGGCAGGGTGTGCGTAAGCTAGGTTTGGATGAATCTCGTTTTGCTCCCCATTCATTCCGTATTGGGGGCTGTGACAGAGGCGGCTTAAGGGGGGCTCGGAGTTGCGGCAGTTCAACGTATTGGGAGATGGCGGTTGAGGTGTTACCGTTTTTACATTAGGCCGGAGGGTGAGTTTTGGTTTGTGAGGCTTTTCGTGTCTTGAGTTTAGTTTTTTTTTTGTTTTATTTTTTCCAGTTTCCACCCCGTTGCTTGTGTGAATTTTCGGCCATTCGTATGTTCATTGGGGAGCCTTGCGAGCTGATGTGAGGACGAAAGGTAAACAGCTCGGCTTTCCCAGGAGTGCGGTGGTCATTGTCACGATTCACACTGTGACCGTCATCCCTATGTCACGGATCGGGGTGACTTTAGGCCAACAGACGGTTATCACATGTGCAGGGGGCTTATCTTAGTTATCCCTCCACTGCTTCAATGTGATGAAAAAACACACACAAGGCTATTGACCTCTTAGTTTACAGCAGGGGCTTATTTTAGCTATCCCACTGCTCTTCAATATACCACGAACTGCAGGGATTTATGTATATCCAGCTTTACAGTTCCGCTTGAACTTGCAGCTCTCTGGCGCCCCACTTACCCTTAGGTCAGATTAGGTACAGCACCTGGGGTAATTAGTCGCCAGAAAGGCTGCCTGCTATGTACTGGCTATTGGGCACGCTGCAGCGAGGCGATATAACTACTCCCACTCAGGCAGGAACAACAATTATCAATGCCGCCGTCACTACAACGACTCCCAAAGGCACAGAACACGGTATGCTGCCACCAGCTTCGATTAAACGGGTCCGAAGCCAACCCAAAACAGTAGTGTAATTCCCTTCAGAAGCCTTATGGTACATTTTAGAACAGGAGAACGAAACTAGTATTTAGATATTTTACTCCGTAAAAGATTAAGGCAGTGTTTATAAAAAGGCATATAAAGATGTTACAATATGAGACAATTGAAAATATGTACAAGGTAATTATAAAAATAACAGGGGTTAAATGAGAAATTAACACTTACATGTGTTCAGGACATTGCAGGCAACCAGGCTAGTGGGTGGAGTTCCTAAATATCCCAGTTCATTAGGGCTAGCAGTCAGGGCTCCTCAGGTAAGACTGTCTGACTCCAGGCTGGGTTAAGTGGAAAGACTTTTAAACTCCAGCCTTGTGACATCACTAACAGGGCTGGTTTCCCCAGCCCCTCCCCTCTCATCAGACTTACCAAATTTAACACAAATTTTTATAATGCTCATATCTCCGCTCCAGAATGTGTCAGAATCACAGCACACCCCTCATTCATCTTCTTTTACCATTGGCTTTCTATTGGTACTAAATTTAGGCTAGTTGGGACACACAGTTCTGGAGAAATCCATATTTTTTACCTGTTGGAATTAGAGGCTCATGCTTACAGTGGCTGATAGATCCGCCGATGGAGGTTAGCAATATATACTTATTATTTTTCTAGCTCAAATCGGTGGCCCAATATCTTACTATAACAGAACAAAGAACCGCATGTCTTTGAAAGGGATATCAGACCAGTTTCAGCTGGAGGGAGATTTGTGCCGCTACAAGCACAATAAACCTTCCTGGCTTGGGGGCAGGGCAGAGCATTGAGAAGAATAGCTTCACACACACATAGAAGCAAAGAGAGAAGGGTGGTTTTTAGCCCACAGCAAAGCTACGAAATCATATTACATTTCATACAATATCGTGACAGTCATCAGGTCGCTTGGTTTTTGGGGAATGTCTTGGCATCGGGTGTTGCATGAAATTCATAGCTGCACGCAGTTGGACAGGGTCCCCGACGTTTTGGTGTTGCATGTGGGTGGAAATGATTTAGGGGTTCGGCCTTTCAGGGAGTTGGTGAGGGACATCAAGCACGACTTGTTGCGGCTGTGGTTATCATACTCCGGGATTACTGGATTACTATTGTGTAGTCTGAGATTGTGCCGAGACATTGGTGGAGAAATGCGCGATCAGCGGCTAAAATGAACAAAGCTAGGATTAAGGTGAATAGGGCTGTATCCGCATTTGTTTTGAGGAATGGGGGTGTTGCTGTGAGGCACTTTAAGTTGGAAAAAAGGGTCGATAATTTTTGGTTGGCTGATGGGGTCTACTTGAATGGTGTTGGCAATGACATTTGGGCACTCGGCGTGCAGAAGGGCATTGAAAGGGCCATAGCCGTTCGATGTGGTGGGGCCGTGGGCCGTTGAGGTGTTCAAGGGCCCGCGTTGTGGAGGTTGGGGGGAGTCCTTGAAGTTGGTTGGAAATTGGTATGGGGATCCATGGGCATATGGTTTCCTCCTTTTGGCATTTAATATGTTTTGGATCTGGTGAAATGGGGTGGGCAAGTCGGCAAGGTTGTCGGTTCCCCAGGATGTTTGAGTGAACATTGGAACCCTTGTAGTTTTGGTGCTCCCGAGCCAGTGTGGTAATGGCTGGGAGTAAATTTGTGATGATTTATGTTCACTTTTATATATAAATATATACTGTATATTTGTTAATCACCATATTTTGGGAGCTTCAAGGACTCCTCCTAGCATTTATTGTTATTCTGTTATTGAATGTTTATGTTTTTTGTTTAAATAAAGGCTGCTGTGGTCATAATTATTCCAAAGAATTTGGTTTCTGGTTTTATTTCGGGTTTATATTCATGAGTTGTGGGGTCAAGGTGGTGAACCTGTAATAAGTTACCCCGAGACTCCGAGAGTCTTCACTAATACTAGTGTCATGATGAGAGCCATCTTCAGCACCTGCCACAAGGGAACAGCGCTTACTGCTACTTCTCAGGCGCCAGGACGTGTCACGCAGATGACATCCCAGTGTGTCATCCATGTGCATGTGTTTGGGACATTTTGCTGCCTGTGCTGCCGGGAAAAACATACATGTCTACGTGTGGGTCACACGGACACATGGAGATGTGCACAGATGTGCACAGCAACATAAATTTCAATGTGTCCACGTGTGTAAGTGTTTCCGGTAAGCAATATAGCAAATCAGAAGAACTATACTACATTTCTAATTGGAGGTATATGCTAATATTATTATAATTACACCTAATACATATTGGGATACGAACTTGGAGATGGGAATACCCCTATAAGCTCATGATGACCACTGTGCTTTTTTTTACTCTGTAGATGTGTAGCTTTTATTTTGATATCTGCAAATGTCAGTTTCTCTTGCTGTAAATATGCATTTAATCTGCAAATTTTCCACATAGACTTGAATATGGAAACACAAAAACGAATGCAATCTGCATATGACTTTATCACTAACGTCTTGTTAAAGGTAAGTAACAGGAAGTTTCCAAAACAAAGCAATTTTATTTAAAACATGACACAACAAAAAGGAGGCAAAAACCGCAGCAGAAAAAAATCTGATCATGTAAAAAATTTAGTTAATTGGTTCCCGAAAACAAGCAACATCAAAATCGCACCAAATACCCATCGTGGGAACTTTAGTGTCCAAAAAACAAAACAAATAGAGTCACATTTGCAAAAAGATGTCAAGATCAATGTTCTCAGTGATTCTCCCATTTGTCTACGATTAGAATACTACACAGCTTGTTCCTAACAATGCTGATTACTAGGGTTGAGCAACTTTTAGCTTTTTAGGGTCGAGTTGGGTTTTTGCGAAACCCGACTATCTCAAAAGTCGAGTCGAATAAAATCGGCCGATTATCGCAAAAAGTCAGGGATCGACCGAAACACGAAACCCAATGCAAGTCAATGGGGGAGCATAGTCGGCAGTGAGTGGAGGCCAGGAAAACATGTACAGTGCCCATTTTAATGGCAAAAACATCCATTCTTGTTACTGAAGCTTGTCAATCTTAATTTACCTTATAATAATAGTTAGGCATTGGAAATTGGGGGTCATTTAGCTAAAGTTGTGGGGGGTAGGGCTGGTTCAAGTATTTAGTGGGCCCAGGAAATGTGGACCACGTCACGGCAGTGGAGCAGGGAGAGGTAAGTATTTCAACTTTGCAAGTGCTGTGATCCAGAGCAAGCAGGGGGGGGGGGCCACTGGTTGGCATTGGCACTGGCACAGGGCCCCTCAAAGTACGGCGGTGTGTTTGCACGGCGGGGGTGCCTCCCACCGGCAGCGACACTTTTGCGTACTATGAGGGGCCCTGTGCCAGTGACGTCGACAACGAGTATTCCCCCCCACCTGATGAAGGAACCTGCACTTTCATCTGCACCTTCCTCTTTGTCCCCGTGTAAGGTGGTATGGTATGCGGGAAGGGGAACCTGACTTTCAGCAGGGTCACATTCTGGCTGTGTTGCGTGCATGGGGAATGTAGCGTTCTGGGTCAATGTACCAGCAGACTCATCTATCACTGGCTGGGCAATGGGCAGGATGAGGAGGAAACACAGATATAGGCCCAAATAATAAAGTGGGCTAAATGCAGTTCAAAATTGGTAACAGGACTAACCAGGGGGCATTGCTTTATTCAGTGGAGTACAACTGTAATGAGAGGCTGACACAGTGAGTAGGCCCAAATCAGTAAGTAGGCTAAATGCAGTTCAAAATTGTTAACGGAAGTAAACAGGCGGCAGTGGTTTGTTCAGTGGAGGAGAACATCAAGGAGCGGCAGACACCGTTAAAAGGGCCAACAAAACAAGTAGGCCAAATGCAGTGTTATATTAAAAACAATTTAACGAGAGCCTGAAGATAGAAGCTAGGGAAAGGCAACCTGGAGAACACATTGGAGCGGCAGACACCGTCTCTAGAACCCAGACCCAACTTGTAGGCCTAATGCAGTGTTGTTTCAACAACTACTTTACAAGAGCTTGAAGATAGAAGCTAGGGAGAGGCAACCTGGAGAACACCTTGGAGCGGCAGACACCGTCCCTACCACCCAGACCCAACTTGTAGGCCAAATGCAGTGTTGTTTCAACAACTACTTAACAAGAGCTTGAAGATAGAAGCTAGGGAGAGGCAACCTGGAGAACACCTTGGAGCGGCAGACACCGTCTCTAGAACCCAGACCCAACTTGTAGGCCAAATGCAGTGTTGTTTCAACAACTACTTAACAAGAGCTTGAAGATAGAAGCTAGGGAGAGGCAACCTGGAGAACACCTTGGAGCGGCAGACACCATCCCTACAACCCAGACCCAACTTGTAGGCCTAATGCAGTGTTGTTTCAACAACTACTTAACAAGAGCTTGAAGATAGAAGCTAGGGAGAGGCACCCTGGAGAACACCTTGGAGTGGCAGACACCGTCTCTAGAACCCAGACCCAACTTGTAGGCCTAATGCAGTGTTGTTTCAACAACAACTTAACAAGAGCTTGAAAATAGAAGCTAGGGAGAGGCAACCTGGAGAACACCTTGGAGCGGCAGACACAGTCCCTACAACCCAGACCCAACTTGTAGGCCTAATGCAGTGTTGTTTCAACAACTACTTAACAAGAGCTTGAAGATAGAAGCTAGGGAGAGGCACCCTGGAGAACACCTTGGAGCGGCAGACACCGTCCCTACAACCCAGACCCAACTTGTAGGCCAAATGCAGTGTAATATTAACAACTACTTTACGAGAGCCTGAAAATGGAAGTTCAGGACAGGAAACCAGGAGAACAGCAAGGAGCGGCATACACCGATAGTAGGCCCCAACCACACTAGTAGGCCAAATGCAGTGTAATGTTAACAACTACTTCACGAGAGCCTGAAAATGGAAGTTCAGGACAGGAAACCAGGAGAACAGCAAGGAGTGGCATACACCGTTAGCAGGTCCCAACCACGCTAGTAGGCCAAATGCAGTGTAATATTAACAACTACTTCACGAGAGCCTGAAAATGGAAGTTCAGGACAGGAAACCAGGAGAACAGCACGGAGCGGCATACACCGTTAGTAGGCCCCAACCACACTAGTAGGCCAAATGCAGTGTAATATTAACAACTACTTCACGAGAGCCTGAAAATGGAAGTTTAGGACAGGAAACCAGGAGAACAGCACGGAGCGGCATACACCGTTAGTAGGCCCCAACCACACTAGTAGGCCAAATGCAGTGTAATATTAACAACTACTTCACGAGAGCCTGAAAATGGAAGTTCAGGACAGAAAACCAGGAGAACAGCAAGGAGTGGCATACACCGTTAGTAGGCCCCAACCAAACTAGTAGCCCCACTGCAGTTTTAAAATTCCGATAGACTGAAAACCTGACAATTGCAGGTCATTTTTTTAAGAGGACAGCTGTATAGAGTGGCACAGACAGACACTGCTAGTAGGCCTTACACCACAAATTTGGCTCAACGCAGGTTTAAAAAAGGTTACATGGGTACACGGTCAGCATTGGTGTGGTCAGTGGAGGACAATTGGAAGGAGGGACCGCAGACAGACTTATTAGGCCTAAAATAAAAAAAGAGGCTCTATGCACTTTTAATTAGGTTCCAGGGGTACACAGGCAGCATTGGTGTGGTCAATGGAGGACTATTGGAAGAAGGGACCGCAGACAGACTTAGTAGGCCTAAAATTAAAAAAGTAGGCTCTATGAACTTTTAATTAGGTTCCAGAGGTACACAGGCAGCATTGGTGTGTTCAGTGGAGGACTATTGGAAGGAGGGACCGCAGACAGACTTAGTAGGCCTAAAATAAAAAAAGTAGGCTCTATGCACTTTTAATTAGGTTCCAGGGGTACACAGGCAGCATTGGTGTGGTCAGCGGAGGACAATTTGAAGGAGGGACTGCAGACAGACTTAGTAGGCCTAAAATTAAAAAAAATAGGCTCAAGGCAGCTTCGATTATATGGCAGGGGTACACCGGCAGCATTGGTGTGGTCAGCGGAGGACGATTGGAAGGAGTGTCTGACACAGTTAGTACTCCCAAAAAAGAAATAGATGTTAATGTCTCGCAAAACAACAAAACCAAAAAAAAAAGGGTGGCATACTTAGGTACAGGGGTGGGCTCCCCTGCTGAGTTTCAGACATAGTAATTTGGTGCTAAGTATTTACTGGTGTCAATATAGGACACTGACCCTGACTATTTTAACTAGCATCATACATGTCAACAAATTGGTATTGTCAGTGCCAGGCATTGAAGGATGTCAGCGCATAGACTAAACATTGGTGGAGCTGTGAGAGATAATTTTGCAAGTGGTAGAGCACTGTTTGAGCTGGGGGGGGAACTCTCTTGTGGCCGGCGGTACAGGCCCAGGGCCCCTCATGTTACAACAGTGTGTCTGACGTTGGGTGCGCGCCACCACCGCCAGAGACACTTTATTGTACTATGAGGGACCCAGTGGCAGTGCCGTCGACCAAAAGTGGGCACACCCACCTCTTCAGACAAACGGCACTCTCACGGGTGCTTGCGCTAAGTGGCGAGACCACGGCCCCGTGGGGGGAGTTAGCCCATTTAGGGAGGTGTAAACATGTCGTATGCTGGACAAACAGCTGCTGCAAATTAAGAGATTGGAACAGTCAGTAAGACCAGTCCACAAGCAAGACGTTTTCATAGGAAAGCTAGGTGTCAGCCGGGAAAGGTGGGGCAAAATAATTCGAAATCCATGAGTGGTTCATTTTAATGAAGGTTAGATCATCAACATTTTGGGTAGCCAGACGAGTCCTTTTTTTCGGTCAATATTGAACCTGCAGCACTGAATACTCTTTCTGATAGCACACTAGCTGCTGGGCAAGCAAGCTCCTGCATTGCATATTCTGCCAATTCAGGCCAGGTGTCTATTTTGGATGCCCAGTAATCAAATGGGAATGACGGTTGAGGGAGAACATCGATAAGGGATGAAAAATAGTTAGTAACCATACTGGACAAATGTTGTCTCCTGTCACTTTGAATTGATGCTGCAGTACCTGTCCTGTCTGCGGTTATTGCGAAATCACTCCACAACCTGGTCAGAAAACCCCTCTGTCCAATGCCACGTCTGATTTGTGCACCTCTAACACCTCTGCCCTGTTGCCCCCTGCAGCTCGTGTGAGAACCATAACCAGCGCTGTGTGCTGGGAATGCCTGAATCAGTCTACAGGAGTTCCTTGTTTGGTTGCTAATATTTCTTCGAGGTTCTCATGTGGCATGATATTTTGCAATTTGCCTTTATAGCGAGGATCAAGGAGGCAGGCCAACCAGTAATCGTCATCGGTCATGATTTTAATAATGCGTGGGTCCCTTTTGAGGATACGTAAGGCATAATCCGCCATGTGGGCCAAAGTTCCAGTTGTCAAATCTGCGCTTGTGCTGGGTTGAGGGGCAGTTTCTGGCAAATCTACGTCACTTGTCTCCCTCAAAAAGCCTGAACCCGGCCTTGCAACGCCACCAGTTTCTATTGGCCCCGGAGAAGCTTCATCATTCAAAAAATACTCATCCCCATCATCCTCCTCGTCCTCCTCCTTTTCGCCCGCTACCTCATCCTGTAGACTGCCCTGACCAGACAATGGCTGACTGTCATCAAGGCTTCCCTCTTCCTTGGCTGCAGACGCCTGCTCCTTTATGTGCGTCAAACTTTGCATCAGCAGACGCATTAGGGGGATGCTCATGCTTATTATGGCGTTGTCTGCACTAACCAGCCATGTGCATTCCTCAAAACACTGAAGGACTTGACACAGGTCTTGTACCTTCGACCACTGCACACCTGACAACTCCATGTCTGCCATCCAACTGCCTGCCCGTGTATGTGTATCCTCCCACAAATACATAACAGCACGCCTCTGTTCGCACAGTCTCTGAAGCATGTGCAGTGTGGAATTCCACCTTGTTGCAATGTCGATGATTAGGCGATGCTGTGGAAGGTTCAAAGACCGCTGATGGTTCTGCATACGGCTGGAGTGCACGGGCGAACGGTGGATATGCGAGCAAAGTCTGCGCACTTTGAGGAGCAGGTCGGGTAACCCCGGATAACGTTTCAGGAAGCACTGCACCACCAGATTTAAGGTGTGAGCCAGGCAAGGAATGTGTTTCAGTTGTGAAAGGGCTATGGCAGCCATAAAATTCCTTCCGTTATCACTCACTACCTTGCCTCCCTCAAGATGTACAGTGCCCAGCCATGACTGAATTTCTTGCTGCAAGAACTCGGACAGAACTTCCGCGGTGTGTCTGTTGTCGCCCAAACACTTCATTGCCAATACAGCCTGCTGACGCTTGCCACTAGCTGTCCTCTTGTGAATTCTGTTTTCGAACTCCCTCCTGTGGTCATGAATGGTACTTCGGCGAGTTCTGTCCATGGACTCCTTCTGGTGGCTGTGAGTGGAGCTGCTGCTTCTGAGGTTCCTTCCACAGGTGACGTAGTTTATTCTTTGGCTGGCTGTTCTATTTAACTCCACTCAGATCTTTACTCCATGCCAGCTGTCAATGTTCTTGTACTGGTTCAGTTCGCTCTTGGATCTTTCTGGTGACCTGTCTACTCCAGCAGAAGCTAAGTCCCTGCTAGTTAATTATTTGTTCATTGTTTCCTTGTCCAGTTGGCTATCATGATTTTGTCTTGCTAGCTGGAAGCTCTGGGATGCAGAGTGGCACCTCCGCACCGTGAGTCGGTGCGGAGGTCTTTTTGCACACTCTGCGTGGTCTTTTGTAGTTTTTTGTGCTGACCGCAAAGATACCTTTCCTATCCTCAGTCTGTTTAGTAAGTCTGGCCTCCCTTTGCTGAAACCTGTTTCATTTGTGTTTGTGACTTTCATCTTAACTCACAGTCAATATATGTGGGGGGCTGCCTTTTCCTTTGGGGAATTTCTCTGAGGCAAGGTAGGCTTTATTTTCTATCTTTAGAGCTAGTTAGCTCTTAGGCTGTGAAGAGGCGTCTAGACAGCGTTAGGTACGCTCCACGGCTATTTCTAGTTGTGTGATAGGATTAAGGGTTGCGGTCAGCAGAGCTCCCACTTCCCAGAGCTTGTCCTGTGTGAGTTTAACCATCAGGTCGTTCCGGGTGCTCCTAACCACCAGGTCCATAACACTGTCCCATAATGGGACACCTCGTGTGCAACAGTGGCAGCTGTGGATGGAGTGCTCGTGCGACTGTGGTCTGTGGACGAGCTCTCGCTTCTGCAGGAGGATGAGGAGGAGGAGGAGGGGGGGGCGAACGCCTACAGTCAACTGTTTCCTAGACCGTGGGCTAGGCAGAACTGTCCCAATATTGCTGTCCCCTGTGGACCCTGCATCCACCACATTAACCCAGTGTGCCGTGATGGACACGTAACGTCCCTGGCCATGCCTACTGGTCCATGCATCTGTTGTCAGGTGCACCTTTGTACTCACAGATTGCCTGAGTGCATGGACGATGCGGTCTTTTACATGCTGGTGGAGGGCTGGGATGGCTTTTCTCGAAAAGAAGTGTCGACTGGGTAGCTCATAGTGTGGTACAGCATAGTTCATCAGGGCTTTGAAAGCTTCGCTTTCAACTAACCGGTAGGGCATCATCTCTAGCGAGATTAGTCTAGCAATGTGGGCGTTCAAACCCTGTGTACGCGGATGAGAGGATGAGTACTTCCTTTTCCTAACGAGAGTCTCATGTAGGGTGAGCTGGACTGGAGAGCTGCAGATCGTGGAACTAGCGGGGGTGCCGGTGGACATGGCAGACTGAGAGAGGGTTGGAGATGGTAGAAGATTAGAATGTTATTTAAGGTACTTAAACATGTTTCTGTTTGTAACGTTCAAGCGACCTCACCTCCCATAAAGGGAAGTATTGTAATGTTTACATTGTTCAAAGCATTTCAAAAATTTTGTATGTCTTTTTTCTAATATCTATTGTTGTTCTTCTTTTCCCAGTCCGGGAGTACTGGATTTAACCAGGGGGGAGTGCAGTGCCCCAGAGTCCTGGTCGTTGCAGTAATGTCGCTCTGCCATAAGGGGAGTGATATTATGTCTGATTGCACTAAATGAGTTCACCTGACCAGGTATCACAGTCACACATTACACTTCACACTCTGGCCACCAGGAGGAGCAAAAGGCACTATGTATTAGGCCACTCCTCACACTGGTAAAACTGGGGGTCGGATAGGAAGTTAGGACAGAACGCAGCCTGGGAGAGCTCCAGGGAGGACCTGTCAGGGGTGGGTTCCTGGCAGGTACCTAGCAGAAAGAGTGGAAAGTGACGGAGCCGCGCCTGCACTACCTTGCGGCGGCATCCTAAGAAAGGACACGAAGAGAAGGATATTGTGGAGAAGTGAGAAATGAGATCAAAGCACAAAGGAGAGCCAGTAGGAGTCGTGCCCCGAGAACGGCAACATCCTACTGAGGCGCGTAGCCGGTGGCCGGAACACCGAGGAAGTAACTGACTCCAAGCATTACTTCAAACAGTGGCAGGACAGTTGATTATAGGTTGGCTGTCTACCATACATCACGTAAGAAGACATAGGGGGCAAGCGTGGAGAGGGGCGTCTCTAGGGTCCCAGAATAGCTCCGAGCCTTCCCATCAAACGGGTGCGTCCTATCCAGATAAACTTGGGGGACGGAGAGAGAGAGAGAAAGAACGAATACGAAAGTTGTGAGGACTATCCTGAATGCTCAGCAGGGAAGAACTACAACACACAGGCGCTAGTGGTAGGCACTGATTTCCACCTGCAAAGGGAACTCTGGATGTGCCTTCGGACCGGCCGGTCTCAGCCAGCCCTGTTAGAAGTGCTCTGGATTGCGGATCACGAAGCCTTCAGTAAAAGGTAGAGAGACTGCAACCCTGTGTCTTCTTTATTAACCGCACCTCACATCATCACCACCTACACCACTGGGAAGCCCTGGGGATATACTTCACCTGTGGGAAGGTATACCATCTAGCTGCCATAACACCACCCCAGTGAGCCCCAAGCAGCGTCGGTCATCCTGACCGAATACCACAGGTGGCGTCACGAAACCTTGGCCGACTTTCATCACCTTTCATTGGATGCACCTTAGCAGGGTCACGGACAGGGTCCAGCCACTGTGACAACCTCAGAACCGAGACAGAGAGGACCGGTATCGAGTAACCCGCGGCCCTGCGTCTGGGGGCGCTACACTTATATACTATAAATAGTCTATACAGAGTTTCTAGTAACGCCCAACTCTGTGGTATTACACACACACGCTCCAATCTAGGAACTCAGACACTGAGTAAGCATAGAAGCCAGCTATCATCTGAGGAATCACCTTGCTCTGGGTAAGCCAGCACTGTCCATCACCTGAGAGAGAGGCGGGGTATCCAAATTAAGGGGGTGGAAGAGTGCACTGAGCGGCTCAGGCATACCAATGATGCATCGGGCTCCCAAATTAGTATTATGAATGAAAAGTGTTCTTTGCACAGCTGTAAGGGGGAAGACCAGACCGCGGGTACCTGCATGTCGGGTTTGGAACTGAAAGGACTGCATCCTATGTACCTGGAGAGAAGCATGAGTGAATCGGACCTTCCCCTGTTGCCTGGCACTAGCAAGGTGGAGCTTCCTGCTGTCCCAGGAGGGCAGGGAGTAAGAGGAGAAAAGCGTGCACAGCAGTAGGGGATAAAAGAGAAAAGCGCGGGAAACAGGTCAATAGGGCACCAACGCAGAGCAGCACGCAGAGCAGTGAGCGGCGCTCTCTGCTTCCCCTTTCCTCACCACAGAGCAGCGGCGCCATGACAGGCCGCACTGACAGGGTTTCCTGATGTCTGCAGAGGGACCGCTGCACTGAGGAAAGCTGTAAGTGCCACATCAGTCCAGGAAAAGGGACCGATGCAGAGACTGCAGAGCCTGGTGTGTGCAGCAGCAGTGAGGGAAAGAAGTGCTCCATCCTGGGAGCACCAGCTTCGTGCAGGCCAGCGTCCGCCATCGCCCACCGCCAACAGGGAGGGAGGGAGAGGAACGTGCAGAGTGTGTCAAGTGACTAGAGAGAAGGTGCAGTGTGCCGGTGACTACCAGAGAGAAAGGCGCTGTGTGCTCAGTGTCCGTGAGTGCAGCACACGTGCCACATAAGAGGGACCGCATACGGGACTGACACTTGTACCCTGACGTAACCAGTGAATATTTGCCTAGACACTTGTGATCTGACTGCACCAGTGTATATTTGCAGAGCCACGTTGGGCTCGTACAGGACTGTGGCACGTACCCTTGTCAGCAACTGCAGTATATGGACTCGGCCTAGTGGAAGGTACCGGACCCCGACCACTGCCGCCAGAACACAGGATCTTGTTGCCCACAGGACCGCGTTGGAAAAGACAACACGCCAACCGTTGCCGGCGTTATTCACTTCGTAGACTTGGCAACCACTGATTTTCATCAGGACTGCCATTATTTGAGCCGTTATTTCTTCACCCCGCTATATCCTTTGCTAATTGTACTGTTTTTATCCTGTTTAACCTATTGCCTCCCTGCGTGGAGAATCCCTCTGTTTTAGTAAAATTGTTTAACCCTTGCTCTGCTTCATGCTCATCACTGCATCTGGCAACCTGCTTTCACAATAGTAAAGGTTTTTTTTCGGGGGGGGGGGGAGGTCTTAAAGGGACAGGTGCTCAGTTCTTCATGGCGGGGCCAATAATTTATACACACCTCCCAACCTGCTTGGTTTCCCTCTTCCTCCATCCCATTCACCCTTATTTGATTGACAGCTCTGGCTTCATAGAGCCACAGAAGGGTGGAGATTCAGGGAAAAGAAGCAGGTGGGCAGGAGTATATAAACGATTGGCTCCACTGTAAAGCACCTACGCCTATATTTACGGTAGTTTGAACAGTCATTCTGTGCTTTAATGAAAGATATATCTATTACAGGGCATGAAACAACCTGTGACAGATATATCCCTCTTAGGCTTTATTCACACAAATATTTAGCTATAATTTTTCTGACTTGTATAACACTCCATGATTTTCCAATCTTTTGGCAGGCTTCATTTTAGACTTCTTTTATGTAAAGAAATCTATGGAAAAACATAAATATTTTAAAAGGATACATAAGAAATTAGAATAAAAGAACAGTAAGTCTTATGAACCAAAAAATGGCAATGATAACTTCCATTAAGAATAAATGGAGAGGCAGTACATGACTAACCACCGCTCCATTCAAACACTGCTCTTCAACATAAATATTTTAAAAGGATACATAAGAAATTAGAATAAAAGAACAGTAAGTCTTATGAACCAAAAAATGGCAATGATAACTTCCATTTCAGAGCCCTGGTTCTGGTGATCACTTGGGGTCCCAACGGTTGGACCCCCCAGCAATTGTGAGAGAGCGTCAGGGCCGTAGTCATGGCCGAGGACACCGGTTCTTTAGTGCCCTGGCCTCCAATCACATGAAAATAGTGTCCAATACTCTGCATACCAGTGGCTTCATTTTCTTCACCATCAGGGTCTTCTTTGCTCTGCTGTAGGTGCCCTTTTAACTGTTTTGCACAGATTGAGACTCAGTCCATTTCAACTTTCATAAGTACAACTTTACTATTTTCTTTAAGCAGCACATCCATATTCTTCACAGCATTTACAACAGGTTTCACATTGCACATCTCTTCCTCTTTCCTTGCACTTCCCTTTCTGTCACACAGCACATACCCGGGTCGAACCGTACCGTTCGGTCCTCCCTGTTCAGCTATGCTACGGATAGACCTTTCTTAGTCTGTTTTGCCCCAGACATGAGAGTATCAGCCTCCGAAGTCAGCTGCCACTTGGCCAGTGACCTGCCCATCTATACTGTACTTTGCGGTGACACAGCATACTCGTGGACCAAACTCACTGCATCTGAGGATTCCTTCAGCCATTTCGCACTGGATCTGAGGGCATCATCCTATGTGATAATTTGCCACAAAATGGAGCCATCTGAGTCCCTGTTCTGTCACTGCTTCTATCTTAAGCTTCCTTTCCTGCTGCTGTTCTGGCCTACTGCTGTACAGGCCTGGTGCTGCCGATGGCTGGGCTTCTCCCTTAGTTAATGTTGCGTGGTCACTGCTATCGTCCTGGGCACTTAAGCCCATGCAGGCTGTTTGGGCACCTTGGCCAAGTCCTCCTGTCTTAACCACAGTGACCCTTCCTATATTAACTATTTACTACACTGTACTTTCTCCCACACTAAATATTACCCCATCTAGTGTCCCAACCGAGGTACTGCACTTTCCCTATATACACAACATATTATGTACGTTCTAGAAGTATTATAGGGCAAAGCTATACATATTAAACAAACCAAACAATATACATTGTACAGCACATATAATGACTACGGCAACATAGCAGCATATAGGGACATTACAGCATTTACCATATATCCAGATTACAATAAGAACCAAGTTGGTTCTTAAAGGGGTAGAGGTGAGTACCAGTCCTTAGATCTCCTTACACAATCATGACATTTCCCCCTTTTTAAAGGATGGGCGATAGCTTCCAAACTTGGGAATACTGATTTAATGTCAGGTTTTCCCTCTGTATTTTGCTCATTTCACTAGGGGTAAAGTTCTTTAATACACCCGATGATGGAATAAATTACAAATGCAAGAAGGAAAATGCTCATATTACAAAACAAGTATGGAATTTGCATGTTGCTTCTGAAGAGCGTTTTACTTGCTAAAATTGGAACAGTTGTGCATGAAAAATCTCGTCTGAATTAGTTCTCCGCTTGGTTCTGTTCCCTGCCACTACTATTTATTTACAGCCTCTCCAACCCGAATCACCTATTTTGGTTACGACACACACCCAAACTTGGTTCCCATTCTTTAACTCATCGACAGTAACCTGCCTGACTTGGAAATGACTCTTTATGCCAGTGTTTACCTAGCTGTTTCCCTTCAACGATTTCTGTCATTTCACAAGAAGAAGAAAAATGACATGCCAAACCTTTTTCTTGCAAAATAAAATCTACAGTTTCTGTTCTTTCTTACATGAGTAGATTCCCACAGGAGATGTATATATGTGTGCAGAGAGATCTAGGATTTAACAACTGCAAAGTTGTGGTTAAAGTGTTGCCAGCTGACGTTATGCTCCCCAGACGCTTGGAATGTATGTTGCGTACAATTAATATACAGTATTGCACTGGAGCTCAGAGATGGAGAATTTCAACATTTAGAAACGAGGGTCTCAGATGAATTTTTTTTCTTCTGTATGAATCATGTTTTATTTCACTACTAATGGGTCCTGACAATGATTTCCTTCAATTTTGTGAATCATTTAAAATGATAGATATGTGCTTGCATGAGTGAGTATGGTTTCTATATGTACCATCTGCATCAAGCAGTTGACATGTAGACTTAGTGAGGTTTTACTATAATTTATACTAATGAGATGACTGGTGGTGGACCACCCAACCACAGTGTGGTCATTCTATGTCGTCTTCTTTCCTAGCTGGTTAACTATCTAATATTAACAGTTGTATTGGGTACAATGATCTGTATGTCTCTAAGGGTGCATTCAAAAGACCGTATTTTACAATACGAGTTACAACCACAATGCCCAGCTCAAGGGTTCGCTCCCACCTATGTTTAAAATCGGCGAGAGCAATTGGAGAAAAAAATCGCATTGCACTGACAACAATGTTATTCAATTAGCAGTGCTCGTCTGCGAGTTTTTCCTCACCTGAAATTGGGGTGAGGGAAAAATCACAGCATGCTGTGTATGGCCGTGTAAAACCGACTGAGACTTGCTTATGCAAGTCAATGGGTGTGAGAAATAAATCACGCTGCACACGGACCATGAGTGTGTGGTGCTATTTTTATGCACCCATATCAAGGGACACCCGACATTTCATCAGCCGAGTACATTAAATTTACAGTGTGAACAGAATAGAATAGATAGAATAGTTAGAAAGCTGTCAGTGACATATATAATTAGTACAGTGCTTGTAAAACTTACTGTACATGTATTTAGCTAATAAATTAAAGAAAAGAAAAAATTGGTGGGGGAGTCCACACTTATTTTATTAACCAGCTGAGGGAAAGCTGACAGCTGAGAGCTGGTCTTAATAGTCTGGTAAGGGGGCAATAGACTTCACAGCTTATATCAGCTCACAATTTTCTACTTAGCCTTTCCCCTGTATTATTAATAACCAGCAAAGGCTAAGCAGACAGCTGCTGGCTGATATTAATAGCCTGAGAAGAGGCCATGGATATTGCCCCTCCTAACAGACTAATAGCAACAGCCCTCAGCTGCCTCAGAAATGGCGCATCCTTAAAATGTGCCAATTCTAGCGCTCATACACGCCGATTCAGCGATGTCAGCGGGAGAGCCAGCGACAAAATAAAGTCCTGGCCTTTCTGCCCCGACCAACGACATCACAGCAGGGGCCTGATCGCTGCTGCGTGTCACACTGGACGATATCGCTAGCCAGGACGCTGCAACGTCACGGATCGCTAGCGATATCGTCCAGTGTGACGGTACCTTAACCCTCTAAGTTTAATGCAAAAAAAGCACAATCAGAGCAAAGTTCTTTATTTGAACAAAACACTCCCCACTCTCTTTAACCCATTTATTAACTTTAACAAATCAAGTGTTCCAAAGTCATTTGCCGTAAATCCATCCCACGTCACACGACGATCTCCAACTCTGCTACATTGGGATGGTGTGTTGAGCATTGACTTAATGTGACCACTCAGAACGACAGTCTGAACACATCTGCAGTGATGAGCACTGACTTCAGTAAGGCAATGGCAGATTACTGACGTTAGTGCTCGGGGGCGTTAGAAATTTCTCACAATGGAGGCTGAAGTCCATAAGGGCAGCTCGCACAGAGCATACTGTGAGAACCTCTGACCTGTGGTAACCTTAATTACATCACTGCTTGTTACTGCAGTCAGGTTCTCACGGTACTCTCACTGTGTTCTGGCTGGTGTGTTGAGCGGCCATGTTACTGATGTCACTACACACCACACCATCCGGATGTAGCAGAATTGGGGATCGTCGTGGAACCTTCTTATTATGGCATTACAGAGGACAGATGAGTATAACATTGATTTGTATGTGAATAAATAGCTAAAAGAGGGTTAGGGCGTGTTTTTTTTAAATTAAAGGACTCATCTTTATTACTTTTGACAAGCGGATTAGTAATAGCGGTGTCTGATAGACACCTCTCCATTACTAACCCCTGGGATTGTTGTCGTGGACATAAAACAGCTGAAATCAACTCCAAAACTATTACCCCACTTGCTAATGCACCTGGTGAAGTGGGAAGAGCTGAGGCTAAGTGCCAGAATTGGCACATCTAATGGATGTGCCATTCCTGGGGCGGCTGAGGGCTGGTGTTATTAGTCTGGGAGGGGCCAATATACATGACCTGACGTCATTTTATGGGGGGTCCACCCCTTTTAATAAGCAGTAAAGACTAAGTACACAGCTGTGAGCTGATATTAATAGCCTGGGAAGCTTCATGTTTATTGGCCCCTTTCCCAAACTATTCAGACCAGCTCTCAGCTGTCTGCTTTCCCTCAGCTGGTTAATAATAAGGTGGACTCCAAAACATTTTTTTTATTTATTAGTTAAATACAAGTACAGAAAACTACACACACAAAGCACTGATATATTGCTTTCTATCTATATTTGTATATAAAATTACAGAATTACTGTATGTAAAATCTGATGTTAAAAGATGCATTACATATGGATTGCATATGCATGTCGTACGGATGCTAAGTTAGGCCTTTTTCACACTTCCGTCGCTGCGGGTATGTCGCCGGGGCCGTATTTGTCACTCGGCACTTGAGGGCAGGTGCCTGGGGCAGCAGGATGTGGGGGGCGTGACCTGAGGAAGGCTTTTTTCTTTTTTAAATATAAGGACCGGGGTCACTGCCAGCTGCCCGCCTACCTCCCCCGCCTCCTTGAACTCATTATACTCACCCTCCTCGGCTCCAGCGGTGCCTGCAACTCCAATGGTCTCAGCGCCGATAGCTTCTTCCTGTGCTGAGCAGTCACATGGTACCGCTCATTAAGGTCATGAATATGGACTCATATTCATGACCTTAATGAGCGGTACCACGTGACCGCTCACTCAGGGACAAGCTGCAGCGCCGGGACCAAGATGCAGGGACTTTTGGCGCTGTGCGCAGGTGTGAGAAAGGTGAGTATAACAAGAGAGGAGGATGGGGGGAGGACGGGGGCTGCAGAGGCACGCATACAAGATGGTAGAGGGGGGCTGCAGAGCCACACATACAAGATGGGAGGGAGGAGGGGAGGGGGCTGCAGAGGCATGCATACAAGATGGGAGGGGTGCTGCAGAGGCACGTATACAAGATGGGAGAGGGGCTGCAGAGGCAAGCATACAAGATGGGAGAGGGGGCTGCAGAGGCACGCATACAAGATGGGAGGGGGGGCTGCAGAGGCACACATACAAGATGGGAGAGGGGGGCTGCAGAGGCACGCATACAAGATCAGAGGGGGGCTGCAGAGCCACCGCATACAAGATGGGAGAGGGGAGGCTTCAGAGCCACGCATACAAGATAGGAGAGGGGGGCTGCAGAGGCACGCATACAAGATGGGAGAGGGGGGCTGCAGAGGCACGCATACAAGATGGGAGAGGGAGGGCTGCAGATGCACGCATGCAAGATGGGAGAGGGGGGCTGCAGAGGCACGCATATAAGATGGGAGAGGGGGGCTGCAGAGGTACGCATACAAGATAGCAGGGGGGCTGCAGAGCCACGAATATAAGATGGGAGAGGGGGGCTGCAGAGCCACGCATACAAGATGGGAGAGGGGGGCTGCAGAGCCGCGCATACAAGATGGGAGGGGGGAAGCAGAGCCATGCATACAAGATGGGAGGGGGGAGCAGAGCCACGCATACAAGATGGGAGAGGGGGGCTGCAGATCCACGCATGCAAGATGGGAGGGGGGAGCAGAGCCATGCATACAAGATGGGAGGGGGGAGCAGAGCAACACATACAAGATGGGAGGGGGGAAGCAGAGCCACACATACAAGATGGGAGAGGGGGGCTGCAGAGCCGTACATACAAGATGGGAGAGGGGGGAAGCAGAGCCATGCATACAAGATGGGAGGGAGGCTGCAGAGCCACGCATACAAGATGGGAGAGGGGGGCTGCAGAGCCACGCATACAAGATGGGAGGGGGGAAGCAGAGCCACGCATACAAGATGGGAGGGGGGCTGCAGAGGCACGCATACAAGATGGGAGAGGGGGGCTGCAGAGGTACGCATACAAGATGGGAGAGGGGGGCTGCAGAGTCACGCATGCAAGATGAGAGGGGGGAATGCAGAGGCACGCATAGAAGATGGGAGAGGGGGACTGCAGAGGCACGAATACAAGATGGGAGAGGGGGGCTGCAGAGCCATGCATACAAGATGGGAGGGGGAGCAGAGCCACGCATACAAGATAGGATGGGGGAGCAGAGCCACGCATACAAGATGGGAGAGGGGGGCTGCAGAGCCATGCATACAAGATGGGAGGGGGGAGCAGAGCCATGCATACAAGATAGGAGGAGGGGACAGAGCCATGCATACAAGATGGGAGAGGGGGGCTGCAGAGGCACACATACCAGATGGGAGAGGGGGGCTGCAGAGGCACGCATACAAGATGGGAGAGGGGAGGCTTCAGAGCCACGCATACAAGATGGGAGAGGGGGGCTGCAGAGGCACGCAAATAAGATGGGAGAGGGGGCTGCAGAGGTACGCATACAAGATAGCAGGGGGGCTGCAGAGCCATGAATATAAGGTGGGAGAGGGGGGCTGCAGAGCCACGCATACAAGATGGGAGAGGGGGGCTGCAGAGCCGCGCATACAAGATGGGAGGGGGGAAGCAGAGCCATGCATACAAGATGGGAGGGGGGAGCAGAGCCACGCATACAAGATGGGAGAGGGGGCTGCAGATCCACGCATGCAAGATGGGAGGGGGGAGTGTGACGGGGTGTACGGCAGAGCAAGAAGGGACAACAGGCCAAGGGATGATTCCACAGATTTATTATCAAGAACGCTGGAACAACACATGCAGGTAGATCTACAGAGTCCACAATTAGTCCAGTGGAACAGGTTCGGGGCACCTCCCGATAATCCTTGTGCCAGGTAACAAAGCAATAGTCCACAATTAGTCCAAGGGATCCCAAAACAATCCCACGAGCGACGAGATATGTCCTCAGCTCAAGTCACGCCCCGTTCGCTTCCGCAGTCCCAGATGGACATGGGGTCTTGCCTCAGCTAAGAATCCCCACTCCTTCTCCTTCAAGGATCAACTCACATCTGATCTCAAAATAAGAATGGATTGTCTGAGCTCCTGGGATCCGCCCATGAAGGGGGTAGGGGTTACACCTTCTATTCAATGGTTGGGTCCACCAGAAGATTCTAGACTGGTGGGCTCCAGGCAGTCTATGTAATATGTACATTTGACTAACCACCTGCTGTGAGGAAGAATGGCTATTCCTCCACTAGTGATGTTGACAAAGCTTAATTACATTAGAGCTTAGGGCTGCAAGTATTGGGGGAAGGAGACATTGTTACAGGTGAACTCCCAGCCAAGAAAATACATAAATTACAGCTAATAGAAACCAGAGAACAGTTACATACATCAAATGGCATATTATTCAAATACAGGACAGGGCAAAAGTACATATCATGACAATCCCTTCCCCTCCCAATTTGTGTACGTACCAGGGACCTCTACAGGTCGCTGGTTAAGTACACACAGGCAGAGCGTAACTTACATGTGGCTTCATGCAGCCACAAATTGGCATCTTAGCTCTCCCACATCATTGCCCAGGAGAACATCTGCAGGCAGACCACCCATCACCCCAACCACACATCGCCTGACCCCAAAACCAAAGTTCAGATCCACAGTGGCTGTGGGAATAGTCCTCCATTGTCCACCAGCCAGTTCAATGACAATCCCAGGTCCTCGATGGATTGCCTCAGGCCGAACCACTCGGGGATCAGCCAGTGTGAGGAAAGCCCCTGAGTCACAAAATCCAATAAGTCTCTGTCCATCCAGCACGACCTCCTGCAAGTGCTTACCTCGATGAGCAGAAGTCGTCATAGCTGCAGGTCGCACACCATAAACTCCTAGTGGTGCAACATGGGTGGGTGAGGCACTAGGCCAGTCCTCACGTAGTGGTGACACGTCGTCCTCCATGGCACTTGGGTGTACATAATTAATAATACGACTGGGTACAGGATTAATCCTCATTTGAACAGCTGGGCAGGAGGCTTGCAGATGCCCCGGCTGTCCACATCGATAGCATCTCTGCTGGGTCTCACTCCATCCAAGGCGTCCTCTTGGGCGAGGGGTAAGGGAACCTGGAGGCCGGCTCCCACCTGAAGGTGCTGTAGGGGTTTGAGGACGACTTCTCCATGAGCTGGCTGGGCATGAGGCCTGCAGATGCCCCAGATGCCCACAACCATAACACTTGCGCTCTGCTACTTCCTCTCCTCGTCGTATTCCAGAAAACGCAGTAGAAGCAACTGGAGGCACATTTACACGGGTATCAGCATGAGGTGGTGGCTTAGAGGAACGGGGAACAATGGGGACAGAAGAACAGGGGGCCACCGGTGTTGTGGAGCTGGTAGGCCTCTCTCCATCCTCCAACAGAACCCTCCACTGAGGCTTGATGGTGAGAGCCTCATCAGCTAGAGCTGCAGCTTCCTCCACAGTGGCTGGTCTCCTCTCACGCACCCATTCCCGGATCTCAGCAGGGCACTTGAAGTAAAACTGCTCTTTTAGGATAACCTGGAGGAAGGTCTCCCAGGTTAAGGCCTTATCTGCCTCCAGCCAGCGATGACATATCTGTTTGAGTCTGTGGGCATACATCTTGAAAGACACTTCCTCATCACAGGCTAAAGTACAGAACTGAGTCCTGTAAGTGTCTGGGGTAACAGCATAATGTTCTAGAATAGTCCGTTTAATCTCCGCATACTCACAGTTCCCCTGAGGGTCCATAGCTCTATAGGCTGCGGCAGCTCCACCCTCTAAGAGCCCCACCAGATGTCGGACTCGGTCCCTTTCCGGGACTTCCATTAATCGACACTGATGCTCAAAGTCCTGGAAGAAGCCCTCAATGTCGCCTGCAGCCTCATTAAAGGGCTTGAAGTCTTTGCGGGACACTCTGGGGAGTTCCCTCATGGTGGGTGCTGGGGTTAGAGTCTGTCTGGAGCTTCTAGCTGCTTCCAAAGCGATCTGCCTCTCCAGCAATGCCATCTCCTGAGCTCTGTCCTCGGCTCTGTGAATGGCCTCCCTCTCCCTCTCAGCTCTGTGAATGGCCTCCCTCTCCCTCTCCTGAGCTCTGTGAATGGCCTCCATCTTATAGTCTATGGTGGCCTCTTCTCCCAGCAATGCCAACTCCTCCTCGTACCACACAACCCACTGACTTTTTTGGGTATTTACCTCCGGCTGCCTTCTTTCCTCCATTTGCTGTGAGGATCCTTCCTCAGCGTCATCTTGCAGGCGAACTCCTTCCAAAGCCTCAATAAGCTGCTCCTTGGAGAGTCCTTTAAAACGGACTCCTACTTCCCGGGCCTTTGATTGTAGGCTCCCCAAACTCCAGTTCTTGTACTCTGTGGTGCTGGTTCTCGATGTTGATGGGTCGTTCTCCTCCATTCCTTCTGCTCTGGTCCCACTGCTTGCCACCAGTTTGTGACGGGGTGTACGGCAGAGCAAGAAGGGACAACAGGCCAAGGGATGATTCCACAGATTTATTATCAAGAACGCTGGAACAACACATGCAGGTAGATCTACAGAGTCCACAATTAGTCCAGTGGAACAGGTTCGGGGCACCTCCCGATAATCCTTGTGCCAGGTAACAAAGCAATAGTCCACAATTAGTCCAAGGGATCCCAAAACAATCCCACGAGCGACGAGATATGTCCTCAGCTCAAGTCACGCCCCGTTCGCTTCCGCAGTCCCAGATGGACATGGGGTCTTGCCTCAGCTAAGAATCCTTCAAGGATCAACTCACATCTGATCTCAAAATAAGAATGGATTGTCTGAGCTCCTGGGATCCGCCCATGAAGGGGGTAGGGGTTACACCTTCTATTCAATGGTTGGGTCCACCAGAAGATTCTAGACTGGTGGGCTCCAGGCAGTCTATGTAATATGTACATTTGACTAACCACCTGCTGTGAGGAAGAATGGTTATTCCTCCACTAGTGATGTTGACAAAGCTTAATTACATTAGAGCTTAGGGCTGCAAGTATTGGGGGAAGGAGACATTGTTACAGGTGAACTCCCAGCCAAGAAAATACATAAATTACAGCTAATAGAAACCAGAGAACAGTTAGGGTACCGTCACACAGTGCAATTTTCATCGCTACGACGGTACGATCCGTGACGCTCCAGCGTCGTAACAATATCGCTCCAGCGTCGTAGACTGCTGTCACACTTTGCAATCTACGACGCTGGAGCGATAATTTCATGACGTATGTGCGATGTAGAAGCCGTTGGTTACTATGCGCACATCGTATACGATATATGTTACACCATGCGATCATGCCGCCACAGCGGGACACTAGACGACGAAAGAAAGTTTCAAACGATCTGCTACGACGTACGATTCTCAGCGGGGTCCCTGATCGCAGGAGCGTGTCAGACACTGCGATATCGTAACTATATCGCTCGAACGTCACAAATCGTGCCGTCGTAGCGATCAAAATTGCACTGTGTGACGGTACCCTTACATACAGTTAGGTCCATATATATTTGGACAGAGACAACATTTTTCTAATTTTGGTTATAGACATCACCACAATGAATTTTAAACAAAACAATTCAGATGCAGTTGAAGTTCAGATGCAGTTGTTTAAAATTCATTGTGGTAATGTCTATAACCAAAATTAGAAAAATGTTGTCTCTGTCCAAATATATATGGACCTAACTGTACATCAAATGGCATATTATTCAAATACAAGACAGGGCAAAAGTACATATCATGACAGGGAGCAGAGCCATGCAAACAAGATGGGAGGGGGGAGCAGAGCAACGCATACAAGATGGGAGAGGGGGGCTGCAGAGCCATACATACAAGATGGGAGAGGGGGGAAGCAGAGCCATGCATACAAGATGGGAGGGGGGCTGCAGAGCCACGCATACAAGATGGGAGAGGGGGGCTGCAGAGCCACGCATACAAGATGGGAGGGGGGAAACAGAGCCACGCATACAAGATGGGAGGGGGGCTGCAGAGGCACGCATACAAGATGGGAGAGGGGGGCTGCAGAGGTACGCATACAAGATGGGAGAGGGGGGCTGCAGAGTCACGCATGCAAGATGAGAGGGGGGAATGCAGAGGCACGCATAGAAGATGGGAGAGGGGGACTGCAGAGGCACGAATACAAGATGGGAGAGGGGGGCTGCAGAGCCATGCATACAAGATGGGAGGGGGAGCAGAGCCACGCATACAAGATAGGAGGGGGGAGCAGAGCCACGCATACAAGATGGGAGAGGGGGGCTGCAGAGCCATGCATACAAGATGGGAGGGGGGAGCAGAGCCATGCATACAAGATAGGAGGGGGGGACAGAGCCATGCATACAAGATGGGAGAGGGGGGCTGCAGAGGCACACATACCAGATGGGAGAGGGGGGCTGCAGAGGCACGCATACAAGATGAGAGAGGGGGGCTGCAGAGCCACGCATACAAGGTGGGAGATGGGGGCTGCAGAGCCACGCATACAAGATGGGAGAGGGGGGCTGCAGAGCCATGCATACAAGATGGGAGGGGGGGAGCAGAGCCATGCATACAAGATGGGCGGTGTTATGATCTGGTGGTTTAGGAGCAACATGGGACGAGCTCTGAAGGAAGTGGTACCTGTACTGACCGCAGTCCCTAAGCTCAACCCAACACTAGAAGTAGCCGTGGGATGCTCCTGACACTCCCTAGGCACCTCTGAAAAAAAGGCTTGACAAAGGCCATACCAGGCCGAAACGTTGTATGATGGTGGTGGAATAAAGACTTTATATTTTTCACCTGGAATGGATGCTGCTCCTTTTTCTATACTCCCTAGGCACCTCGTCACAGCCTGAGAACTAACTACCCCTAAAGATAGAAACAGGAAAACTATCTTGCCTCAGAGAAAATCCCCAAAGGATAGACAGCCCCCCACAAGCAATGACTGTGAGTGGAGAGGGAAAAGACATACACAGAATGAAACCAGGATGAGCACAGGAGGCCAGTCTAGCTAGATAGATAGGACAGGATGGAATACTGTGCGGTCAGTATAAAACACTACAAAAAATCCACACAGAGTTTACAAAAATCTCCACACCTGACTAAAGGTGTGGAGGGTAAATCTGCTTCCCAGAGCTTCCAGCTTCACTGAAATAATTCATACTGACAAGCTGGACAAACATAGAAAGCACAGAACGGATAAGTCCACAACCTGTGGACAGAAAAGAGCAAGCAAGGACTTAGCTTTGCTGAACTGGTCAGGATAACAGGGAAATCCAAAGAGATGTGAAGGGAGCCCAAGAGCAGAACTCACAACAGTACCCCCCCTTGAGGAGGGGTCACCGAACCCTCACCAGAGCCCCCAGGCCGATCAGGACGAGCCAAGTGAAAAGCACGAACCAAATCTGTGGCATGGACATCGGAGGCAACAACCCAAGAATTATCCTCCTGGCCATAACCCTTCCACTTGACAAGATACTGAAGCCTCCTCCTCGAAAAACGAGAATACAAAATTTTCTCAACCTCATATTCCAACTCTCCCTCAACCAACACCGGGGCAGGAGGATCAACTGAGGGAACATCGGGCACCACATATCTCCGCAACATAGATCTATGGAAAACATTATGAATGGCAAAAGAGGCTGGAAGAGCCAAACGAAAAGACACCGGATTGATCATTTCAGAAATCTTATAAGGACCAATAAACCAAGGCTTAAACTTAGGGGAAGAAACCTTCATAGGAACATGACGAGAAGACAACCAAGCCAAATCCCCCACACGAAGCCGGGGACCAACACACCGACGGTGGTTAGCAAAACGCTGAGCCCTTTCCTGAGACAACGTCAAATTGTCCACCACATGAGTCCAAATCTGCTGCAGCCTGTCCACCACAGAATCCACACCAGGACAATCAGAAGGCTCAACCTGCCCAGAAGAAAAACGAGGATGAAAACCAAAATTACAAAAGAAAGGTGAAACCAAAGTAGCCGAACTAGCCCGATTATTAAGGGCAAACTCGGCCAACGGCAAGAAAGCCACCCAATCATCCTGATCAGAAGACACAAAGCATCTCAAATAGGTCTCCAAGGTCTGATTAGTTCGCTCAGTTTGGCCATTAGTCTGAGGATGAAACGCCGAAGAAAAAGACAAATCAATGCCCATCCTAGCACAAAAGGCCCGCCAAAACCTAGAGACAAACTGAGAACCTCTGTCAGACACAATATTCTCCGGAATGCCATGCAAACGAACCACATGCTGAAAAAACAATGGAACCAAATCTGAGGAGGAAGGCAACTTAGGCAAAGGTACCAGATGGACCATTTTAGAGAACAGGTCACAAACAACCCAGATAACAGACATCTTCTGGGAAACAGGAAGATCCTAAATAAAATCCATGGAAATATGCGTCCAGGGCCTCTCAGGGACCGGCAAAGGCAAAAGCAACCCACTAGCGCGGGAACAGCAAGGCTTGGCCCGGGCGCAAGTCCCACAGGACTGCACAAAAGCACGCACATCCCGCGACAAGGAAGGCCACCAAAAGGACCTAGCAACCAAATCTCTGGTACCAAAAATCCCAGGATGACCAGCCAACACTGAACATCAGGAACATCAGGAACAAACAGCTTCCCCACTGGACAGCGGTCAGGCCTATCAGCCTGAAATTCCCGAAGCACCCGCCGTAAATCAGGGGAGATGGCAGAAAGAATCACCCCTTCCTTAAGAATGCCAACCGGCTCAAGGACTCCAGGAGAATCAGGCGAAAAACTCCTAGAGAGGGCATCAGCCTTAACATTCTTAGATCCCGGAAGATACGAGACCACAAAATCAAAATGGGAGAAAAACAGGGACCATCGAGCCTGTCTAGGATTCAGCCGCTTGGCCGACTCGAGGTAAATCAGATTCTTATGATCAGTCAAGACCACAACGCGGTGCTTAGCTCCCTCAAGCCAATGTCGCCACTCCTCAAACGCCCACTTCATAGCCAACAACTCCCGATTGCCAACATCACAATTGCGTTCCGCAGGCGAAAACTTTCTGGAAAAAAAAGCACACGGTTTCATCAAAGAACCATCAGAATCCCTCTGAGACAAAACGGCCCCTGCCCCAATCTCAGAAGCGTCAGCCTCAACCTGAAACGGAAGAGAAACATCCGGCTGACGCAACACAGGGGCAGAAGTAAATCAGCGTTTAAGCTCCTGAAAGGCCTCAACAGCCGCAGAGGACCAATTCGTCACATCAGCGCCTTTCTTTGTCAAATCAGTAAGGGGCTTAACCACACTGGAAAAGTTGGCAATGAAACGGCGATAGAAATTAGCAAAGCCCAAAAATTTTTGAAGGCTCTTCACAGATGTGGGTTGAATCCAGTCATGAATAGCTTGGACCTTAACAAGATCCATTTCCATAGACAAGGGAGAAAAAATAAAACCCAAAAAAGAGACCTTCTGAACTCCGAATAGGCACTTGGACCCCTTCACAAATAAAGCATTATCACGAAGGATCTGGAACACCATCCTGACCTGCTTCACATGAGACTCCCAATCATCGGAAAAAATCAAAATATCATCCAAATATACAACCATGAATTTATCAAGATAATTGCAGAAAATATCATGCATGAAGGATTGGAACACAGATGGAGCATTAGAGAGCCCGAATGGCATCACAAGGTATTCAAAATGGCCTTCGGGCGTATTAAATGCAGTTTTCCATTCGTCACCCTGTTTAATACGAACAAGATTATATGCCCCTCGGAGGTCAATCTTAGTAAACCAACTAGCCCCCTTAATCTGAGCAAACAAATCAGAAAGCAAAGGCAAGGGGTATTGGAATTTGACCCGTGATCTTATTAAGAAGACTATAATCTATACAGGGTCTCAAGGAGCCATCCTTCTTAGCAACAAAAAAGAAACCCGCTCCCAATAGTGACAAAGACGGCCAAATATGCCCTTTCTCCAAAGATTCCTTAACATAGCTCCGCATGGCGGCATGCTCTGGCACAGACAGATTGAAAAGTCGGCCCTTAGGAAACTTACAACCAGGAATCAAGTTAATAGCACTATCACATAGGGTTGAGTGAAACGGATCATTCATTTTCAAAAGTCGCCGACTTTTGCCACAGTCGGGTTTCATGAAACCCGACCCGATCCCTGTGTGGGGTCGGCCATGCGGTACGCAACTTTCGCGCCAAAGTCGCATTTCAATGACGCGAAAAGTGCCATTTCTCAGCCAATGAAGGTGGACGCAGAATGTGGGCAGCGTGATGACATAGGTCCTGGTTCCTCCCATCTTAGAGAAGGGCATTGCAGTGATTGGCTTGCTGTCTGCGGCGTCACAGGGGCTATAAAGGGGCGTTCCCGCCGACCGCCATGTTACTGCTGCTGATCTGAGCATAGGGAGAGGTTGCTGCCGCTTCGTCAGAAGCAGGGATAGCGTTAGGCAGGGTCCATTAACCCCCAAACCGCTTGTGCTGTAGCGATTTCCACTGTCCAACAACACCTTTTGTTTGCAGGGACAGTGGAAGCTACATTATTTTTCCCTCAGCGCTGTAGCTCATTGGGCTGCCCTAGAAGGCTCCCTGATAGCTGCATAGCTGTGTGTACACCGCTGTGCAAACCAACTGCTTTTTTCAAAGCACAAATCCTGTTGTTCCTTCCTTTCTGCACAGCTATCTTGTTTGTTTGTCCACACTTTTGATGTAATTTGTGCAGCAGTCCACTCCTTGTTATTGCTGCCTGCCGTTACCTGGCTGAGATTACTGCAGGGAGATAGTAATTGTAGGACAGTCCCTGTTTTTTTTTTTTTTATTATTTAATTCTCCCTGAAAAAAAATAAATAGTGGGAGATTAATCTTGGCATTTGTGCTTGAGTGCTAGTCGTGTGTGCCATCGAGTAACATAGTAACATAGTTAGTAAGGCTGAAAAAAGATATTTGTCCATCCAGTTCAGCCTATATTCCATCATAATAAATCCCCAGGTCTACGTCCTTCTACAGAACCTAATTGTATGATACAATATTGTTCTGCTCCAGGAAGACATCCAGGCCTCTCTTGAACCCCTCGACTGAGTTCACCATCACCACCTCCTCAGGCAAGCAATTCCAGATTCTCACTGCCCTAACAGTAAAGAATCCTCTTCTATGTTGGTGGAAAAACCTTCTCTCCTCCAGACGCAAAGAATGCCCCCTTGTGCCCGTCATCTTCCTTGGTATAAACAGATCCTCAGCGAGATATTTGTATTGTCCCCTTATATACTTATACATGGTTATTAGATCGCCCCTCAGTCGTCTTTTTTCTAGACTAAATAATCCTAATTTCGCTAATCTATCTGGGTATTGTAGTTCTCCCATCCCCTTTATTAATTTTGTTGCCCTCCTTTGTACTCTCTCTAGTTCCATTATATCCTTCCTGAGCACCGGTGCCCAAAACTGGACACAGTACTCCATGTGCGGTCTAACTAGGGATTTGTACAGAGGCAGTATAATGCTCTCGTCATGTGTATCCAGACCTCTTTTAATGCACCCCATGATCCTGTTTGCCTTGGCAGCTGCTGCCTGGCACTGGCTGCTCCAGGTAAGTTTATCATTAACTAGGATCCCCAAGTCCTTCTCCCTGTCAGATTTACCCAGTGGTTTCCCATTCAGTGTGTAATGGTGATATTGATTCCTTCTTCCCATGTGTATAACCTTACATTTATCATTGTTAAACCTCATCTGCCACCTTTCAGCCCAAGTTTCCAACTTATCCAGATCCATCTGTAGCAGTATACTATCTTCTCTTGTATTAACTGCTTTACATACCAAGGAAGGATCTGTTTATACCAAGGAAGGTGACGGGCACAAGGGGGCATTCTTTGCGTCTGGAGGAGAGAAGGTTTTTCCACCAACATAGAAGAGGATTCTTTACTGTTAGGGCAGTGAGAATCTGGAATTGCTTGCCTGAGGAGGTGGTGATGGCGAACTCAGTCGAGGGGTTCAAGAGAGGCCTGGATGTCTTCCTGGAGCAGAACAATATTGTATCATACAATTAGGTTCTGTAGAAGGACGTAGATCTGGGGATTTATTATGATGGAATATAGGCTGAACTGGATGGACAAATGTCTTTTTTCGGCCTTACTAACTATGTTACTATGTTACTATGTTACATAGTTTTGTATCATCTGCAAATATCGATATTTTACTGTGTAAACCTTCTACGAGATCATTAATGAATATGTTGAAGAGAACAGGTCCCAATACTGACCCCTGCGGTACCCCACTGGTCACAGCGACCCAGTTAGAGACTATACCATTTATAACCACCCTCTGCTTTCTATCACTAAGCCAGTTACTAACCCATTTACACACATTTTCCCCCAGACCAAGCATTCTCATTTTGTGTACCAACCTCTTGTGCGGCACGGTATCAAACGCTTTGGAAAAATCGAGATATACCACGTCCAATGACTCACCATGGTCCAGCCTATAGCTTACCTCTTCATAAAAACTGATTAGATTGGTTTGACAGGAGCGATTTCTCATAAACCCTTGCTGATATGGAGTTAAACAGTTATTCTCATTGAGATAATCCAGAATAACATCCCTCAGAAACCCTACAAATATTTTACCAACAATAGAGGTTAGACTTACTGGCCTATAATTTCCAGGTTCACTTTTAGAGCCCTTTTTGAATATTGGCACCACATTTGCTATGCGCCAGTCCTGCGGAACAGACCCTGTCGCTATAGAGTCCCTAAAAATAAGAAATAATGGTTTATCTATTACATTACTTAGTTCTCTTAGTACTCGTGGGTGTATGCCATCCGGACCCGGAGATTTATCTATTTTAATCTTATTTAGCCGGTTTCGCACCTCTTCTTGGGTTATATTGGTGACCCTTAATATAGGGTTTTCATTGTTTCTTGGGATTTCACCTAGCATTTCATTTTCCACCGTGAATACCGTGGAGAAGAAGGTGTTTAATATGTTAGCTTTTTTCTCGTCATCTACAACCATTCTTTCCTCACTATTTTTTAAGGGGCCTACATTTTCAGTTTTTATTCTTTTACTATTAATATAGTTGAAGAACAGTTTGGGATTAGTTTTACTCTCCTTAGCAATGTGCTTCTCTGTTTCCTTTTTGGCAGCTTTAATTAGTTTTTTAGATAAAGTATTTTTCTCCCTATAGTTTTTTAGAGCTTCAATGGTGCCATCCTGCTTTAGTAGTGCAAATGCTTTCTTTTTACTGTTAATTGCCTGTCTTACTTCTTTGTTTAGCCACATTGGGTTTTTCCTATTTCTAGTCCTTTTATTCCCACAAGGTATAAACCGCTTACACTGCCTATTTAGGATGTTCTTAAACATTTCCCATTTATTATCTGTATTCTTATTTCTGAGGATATTGTCCCAGTCTACCAGATTAAGGGCATCTCTAAGCTGGTCAAACTTTGCCTTCCTAAAGTTCAGTGTTTTTGTGACTCCCTGACAAGTCCCCCTAGTGAAAGACAGGTGAAACTGTACAATATTGTGGTCGCTATTTCCTAGATGCCCGACCACCTGCAGATTTGTTATTCTGTCAGGTCTATTAGATAGTATTAGGTCTAAAAGTGCTGCTCCTCTGGTTGGATTCTGCACCAATTGTGAAAGATAATTTTTCTTGGTTATTAGCAGAAACCTGTTGCCTTTATGGGTTTCACAGGTTTCTGTTTCCCAGTTAATATCCGGGTAGTTAAAGTCCCCCATAACCAGGACCTCATTATGGGTTGCAGCTTCATCTATCTGCTTTAGAAGTAGACTTTCCATGGTTTCTGTTATATTTGGGGGTTTGTAACAGACCCCAATGAGAATTTTGTTACCATTTTTCCCTCCATGAATTTCGACCCATATGGACTCGACATCCTCATTTCCTTCGCTAATATCCTCCCTTAAAGTGGACTTTAGACAAGACTTTACATAGAGACAAACCCCTCCTCCTATCCGATTTTTACAATCCTTTCTAAACAGACTGTAACCCTGTAAGTTAACTGCCCAGTCATAGCTTTCATCTAACCATGTCTCGGTTATTCCCACTATGTCAAAGTTACCTGTAGATATTTCTGCTTCTAGTTCTTCCATCTTGTTTGTCAGGCTTCTGGCGTTTGCGAGCATGCAGTTTAGAGGATTTTGTTTTGTTCCAATCTTCTCGCTGTGGATTGTTTTAGAAATGTTCTTACCTCCCTTCTGAGTATGTTTTCCTGGGTCTTCTTTGTTCAAGTCTAATGATTTTCTTCCCCTCCCCTCTTCTTCTAGTTTAACGCCCTCCTGATGAGTGTAGCGAGTCTTCTGGCGAATGTGTGTTTCCCAGGTTTGTTGAGGTGTAGTCCGTCTCTGGCGAGGAGTCCATCGTACAAGTAATTCACACCGTGGTCCAGGAATCCGAATCCTTGTTGTCTGCACCATCGTCTTAGCCAGTTGTTTGCATCAAGGATCCTGTTCCATCTCCTGGTGCCATGCCCGTCTACTGGAAGGATAGAAGAAAAAACTACCTGTGCATCCAGTTCCTTTACTTTTTTCCCCAACTCTTCAAAGTCTTTGCAGATTGTCGGTAGGTCCTTCCTTGCCGTGTCATTGGTGCCAACATGTGTCAGAAGAAATGGGTGGACGTCCTTGGAGTTGAAGAGCTTTGGTATCCTATCGGTCACATCCTTGATCATCGCACCTGGAAGGCAGCATACTTCTCTTGCAGTTATGTCCGGTCTGCAGATGGCTGCGCTGCTTCTGTGCCTCTCAGTAGTGAGTCTCCCACCACCACCACTCTTCGTTGCTTCTTGGCTGTACTTTTTGCTGTCACTTGTTGCTGTGTGCCCTTTTCTTTTTTGCTTGCTGGTATTGCTTCATCCTTAGGTGTGCCATCTTCATCCTCTACAAAGATTTGATATCGGTTCTTCAGTTGTGCGGTTGGTGATTTCTCCATGGTCTTCTTGCTTCTTTTGGTCACATGCTTCCACTCATCTGCTTTTGGAGGTTCTCTGACACTTTTTTCACCTTCTGTGACCAGTAGAGATGCTTCTGTTCTGTCTAGAAAGTCTTCATTCTCTTTGATGAGTTTCAAAGTTGCTATTCTTTCTTCCAGACCCTGCACATTTTCTTCTAAAAGGGCCACTAGTCTACACTTCTGACAGGTGAAATTTGATTCTTCTTCTGGTCGATCTGTGAACATGTAGCACATGCTGCAGCTCACCATGTAGGTTGTCACATCTGCCATGTTGCTCCTAGATCCTGCTGACTTGCTGTGTGTTTTCCTTCTTGTGTAATCTACTCAGCCAAGCTCTCTTGCAATAATGTCCTACAGGCAAAAATTGGTGATGCCAGCTGGTCCCGGCTGTACCCAACGATCTTCTAGCTTAGGGAGACTCTTTGCTTTTCCCAGAAGGCACCTGGAATATGCAAATTAGCCTCCTCAAGCTTGAATCCCCGGTTTGGTGATGCTTACCAAGCAGCTGGTCTCGGCTGTACCCAACGATCTTCTAGCTTAGGGAGACTCTTTGCTTTTCCCAGAAGGCACCTGGAATATGCAAATTAGCCTCCTCAAGCTTGAATCCCCGGTTTGGTGATGCTTTCCAAGCAGCTGGTCCCGGCTGTACCCAACGATCTTCTAGCTTAGGGAGACTCTTCGCTTTTCCCAGAAGGCACCTGGAATATGCAAATTAGCCTCCTCAAGCTTGAATCCCTGGTTTCTCTCTACAATTGTGGGGCACAGAAAGCCTAGTGTCTATAATCCTTTTTTTTTTTTTTTTTTTAATTCTCCCTAATAAAAAAAAAATAGTGGGAGATTAAGATTGGCATTTCTGCTAGAGTGCCAGTCCTGTGTGTGCCATCTCTCTCCAATTTTGGGGCACAGAAAGCCTAGTGTGTAATACTGGCCCTGATTTCTTGGCAATTCTCCCTAACCAAAAAAAGTAGTGGGAGATTAAGATTTGCATTTCTGCTTGAGTGCCAGTCCTGTGTGTGCCATCTCTCTCCAATTTTGGGGCACAAAAAGCTTAGTGTGTAATACTGGCCCTGATTTCTTGGCAATTCTCCCTAACCAAAAAAAGTAGTGGGAGATTAAGATTGGCATTTCTGCTAGAGTGCCAGTCCTGTGTGTGCCATCTCTCTCCAATTTTGGGGCACAGAAAGCCTAGTGTGTAATACTGGCCCTGACTTCTTGGCAATTCTCCCTAACCAAAAAAAGTAGTGGGAGATTAAGATTGGCATTTCTGCTAGAGTGCCAGTCCTGTGTGTGCCATCTCTCTCCAATTTTGGGGCACACAAAGCCTAGTGTCTGTTTTTTTTTATTTTGGTTTTTAAATTCTCCCTGAAAAAAAAATAAATAGAGGGAGATTAATATTGGCCTTTGTGCTTCTGTGCCAGTCCTGTCTGTGCCATCTCTCTCAAATTGTGGGCCACAGAAAGCCTAGTGTCTTTTTTTTATTTTGGTATTTAAATTCTCCCTGAAAAAAAAAAATAGTGGGAGATTAATATTGGCCTTTGTGCTTCTGTGCCAGTCCTGTCTGTGCCATCTCTCTCAAATTGTGGGCCACAGAAAGCCTATTTTTTATTATTTTTTTATTTTGGTTTTTAAATTCTCCCTGAAAAAAAAAATAGTGGGAGATTAATATTGGCCTTTGTGCTTCTGTGCCAGTCCTGTCTGTGCCATCTCTCTCAAATTGTGGGCCACAGAAAGCCTAGTGTCTTTTTTTAATTTTGGTATTTAAATTCTCCCTGAAAAAAAATAAATAGTGGGAGATTAATATTGGCCTTTGTGCTTCTGTGCCAGTCCTGTCTGTGCCATCTCTCTCAAATTGTGGGCCACAGAAAGCCTAGTGTCTGTCTTTTGTTATTTTGGTTTTTAAATTCTCCCTGAAAAAAAAAAAAAATAATGGGAGATTAATATTGGCCTTTGTGCTTCTGTGCCAGTCCTGTCTGTGCCATCTCTCTCAAATCGTGGGCCACAGAAAGCCTAGTGTTAGGACTGGCGGAACGCACCAAGACACCGTGCAGGTGAAAACCTGCTGCTAGCAATTAGCAGACTATATGGCGGTACACTAAAGTATACACGCGTGGGTTAACCTCACCCAGCGTGAAAGAAGCAATCCTGTTAAGGCACAGGACCGCGGTACCGTACCTAAAGCGCGAGCAAGTAGTCAGCGAACTCAACCCCAACTAGGATTAAAGTCCGATTAGACCCTTGCTGGCACAACACCGCAACTGGGTGTGTAGGAAACTGAAGAGCAATATTAAGGCACAAGAGTGCATGCAGTGCCGCACTGACGAACGCCACTAACCACCCAGGCTTGGGTAAGGAAAGCACAGAGGAAGTGCACGGTGCCGTACTGGTGGTCACAGCAACTGGACGCTATAATGTGTGACTAGTGCTGTAGGATAAGTCGGGCGCTAGGTAGCAGCCATACACCTTCCGCGAACAGTCATTCAATAGGGTAGGGGTATCCAAGGACGACTTGCACTCACAACATACACACATTAGCGATTGAAAGACAATACTAGCGCATGGCCGTGCGGTCATGCGCAGTTTATATAGCAGCAGCACAGGAAGTGGCCACAGCACCTTTGCCCTTCCAAGACCTGCCAAGAGGACCAATGGAATGTGCTGCAGAGCCTGAGCACATGACCCTCGATCTCAAACGGGAGATCTTACCCTGGGCATGCTCAGTACGTGCAGACAAGGACTTAGTCCCAGAGAAGTCCGCTCGCTGCTGACCAGCACTGACTTTAATGGCAGAGACTGGAGAAGCAGCAGTAACTCTCAGAACAGAGTGAGAATGAGCAAGACGCTGGGACCGACGTCTTTGCTAAGCAGACTCCACTGCGGCTGGACAAGAATGGGAGACCGCAGCGGAGGTGGCTCGAGATTCCCCCTGTGCAGAAGCAGGAACTCGACCCCTAACATGACCCCCCCCTCCTTGAGCCTCGCTACATTCGAAGGCAGCAATGAGCTGCGGAGCACGAATGTGCTCAGCAGGCTCCCAGGACCTATCTTCAGGGCCGTAACCCTTCCAGTCCACCAAAAAAAATTTTTTGCCACGTACCACCTTGCACCCCAAGATATCGTTCACCTCGAAATCGTCCGTAGACGAACCCGATGTCCCGGCAGATGACTCAGAAAACCGGGACATGTATACGGGCTTAAGGAGGGACACATGAAAGGTGTCGGTGATACCAAGGCGTGGAGGAAGGGCCAGACGGTAGACCACAGGATTAACCTGTTCGAGGACCTTGAAGGGACCCAAGTAGTGAGGAGCAAATTTAGTGGACTCAACTCGCAGCCTGATGTTACGGGCGGAGAGCCACACCAAGTCGCCAGGAGCAAAGGTCGGAGCGGGACGCCGATGAGCATCGGCGGAGGACCTCATTCTCTCCTTAGAGGCCCGAATGGCATCCTGAGTGCGGTCCCAAATATCCCGTGCCTCCACAGCCCCGTCTGCCACCCTGGAGTCTGCGGAAGACACGGGCATAGGCACAGGTACCCGTGGATGCTGACCATAGTTGAGGAGGAATGGGGTTTGTCCAGTGGAGTCGGCTATGGCGTTGTTCAGCGCAAGCTCTGCCCATGATAGCAAGGATGCCCAGTCATCCTGCCTGGCTGAAACAAAATGTCGCAGGTATGTGACCAAGGTCTGGTTGGCCCTCTCTACCAACCCATTCATCTCAGGATGATAAGAGGAAGAGAGATTCAACTCAATACTGAGAAGATGACATAGCTCTCTCCAGAACCGAGACGCAAACTGGGGACCCCGGTCACTGACAATTTTGTCAGGCATACCATGTAGGCGGAAGATGTGCTTAATGAACAATGCAGCCAAGGCCCGTGCAGAAGGTAACCGTGGTAGCAGCACCAAATGCACCATTTTCGAGAAATGATCGGTGATGACCCAAATGATGGTACAGCCGCGAGACTTGGGCAAACCCACGACAAAGTCCATCCCGACCATCTCCCAGGTTCTATCTGCCACCGGCAAGGGATAGAGCAACCCAGCTGGCCTTTGACGCGGAGATTTATTTTTGGCGCAGGAGACACACGCCAGAATATAATCCCTGACATCCCGAACCATATGCGGCCACCAGTACGTCCTCGCCAGTAGCTCAGATGTCCTCTTTGTCCCAAAGTGTCCACCCACTCTGGACGAATGAGCCCAAGAGAGAACCTCCGGTCGCAAATTAATGGGCACAAAAGTCTTGCCCGGAGGCACAGACTCAAGCGAAACCGGCGCTACGGTTCTCAGGCTCTCAGAAGGAACAATAAGCCGAGGCTCCTCTTCCTCCTCTTCAGTTGACATAAGGGAGCGAGAAAGAGCATCAGCACAAATATTCTTCTCCCCGGCGAGAAAATGAAGAGAAAAGTGGAACCGGGAAAAGAACAAGGACCATCTGGCTTGGCGAGAATTTAGCCGCTGGGCTGTTTGTATGTAGACCAAATTTTTGTGGTCAGTGTAAACCTGGAAGGGAAACCGCGCACCTTCCAGAAGATGTCTCCATTCTGAAAAAGCCAACTTCATTGCTAGCAGCTCCCTATCCCCGATGGAGTAGTTTCTCTCCGCTGGCGAGAAGGTCTTAGAGAAGAAGAAGCATGGATGCTTCCGACCTTGAGCATCCTTCTGATAGAGGACTGCTCCAGCACCAACGGATGAGGCATCCACCTCCATTAGGAATGGCTTATCCACATCGGGACAATGTAAGATGGGAGCGCTAGCAAAGTGGGACTTAATAGAAGTGAAGGCCTTGGAGACCTCTTCTGACCACAATTTAGGATTCGCTCCCTTCTTGGTGAGGGCTACCAAGGGAGCTACCAGAGTTGAGAAGTGGGGAATGAACTGGCGGTAATAGTTAATGAACCCCATAAAGCGCTGCACCGCTTTAAGAGAATGGGGCTCTTGCCAGTCCATCACAGCCTGTAGTTTGGCAGGATCCATAGCCAATCCCTGGGCGGAGATGATATAGCCCAGAAACGGCAAAGACTCCTGCTCAAACATACACTTCTCCAACTTAGCGTAAAGATAGTTTGCCCGTAGGAGGTCGAAGACTCTGCCGACATCTCTCCGGTGGGAGTCAATATCTGGAGAAAAGATGAGAATATCATCCAGATAGACTACAACTGAGGTGGAAAGCATATCCTGGAAGATGTCGTTGATAAAGTCTTGAAAAACGGCTGGGGCATTACAGAGCCCGAAGGGCATCACCAGATACTCATAGTGCCCATCTCTGGTGTTAAACGCCGTTTTCCATTCGTCCCCCTCACGGATGCGAATCAGGTTGTAAGCACCCCGCAGATCTAATTTAGTAAACACTCTAGCTCCCCGAAGCCTATCGAAGAGCTCGGATATCAAGGGCAAAGGATACTTGTTCTTAACGGTGATAGCATTAAGACCCCTGTAGTCTATGCATGGACGTAGTTCCCCATTCTTCTTCTGCACGAAGAAGAACTCTGCCCCAGCAGGTGATACTGACTTCCTGATAAACCCTCTTGCCAGATTCTCTTGAATGTACTGAGACATGGCCTCCGTCTCCGGGAGAGATAATGGATAAACTCGACCCCGGGGAGGCTCCGCACCAGGCAAGAGATCGATAGGACAGTCATAGGGGTGATGGGGCGGAAGGGTCTCCGCCGCCTTTTTGGAGAACACGTCTGCGTAAGACCAATATTGCTTGGGGAGAGAGGATAGATCTGCGGGTACCTCAGTAGTAGCAACCTGAACGCACTCTCGGTGACACCTACCCCCACATGATTCACCCCATCCCAGAATTCTGCCTGATGACCACTCGATGTGAGGAGAGTGGTACCGTAGCCAAGGTATCCCCAACAGGACCTCATCAATACCCTCAGGAATGATGAGCAGAGAAATAATCTCCTGATGGGATGGCGACATGGACAGAGTAACAGGGATGGTCTGATGTGTTATCTGTGCGGGGAGTGTCGACCCATTCACCACTCGTACCGTTACTGGTTGAGATAGCATAACCAGGGGTATTGCGTGACGTTGGGCGAAGGCAGAAGACATAAAATTGCCCTCCGCCCCAGAATCCACGCAGAGGTCTACCGAGTGGGAGGATGAGCCAAAGGTAATTGTCCCCTTAAAGGACAATTTGGAGGCAAACGTCACAGTGTCTAGTGCACCTCCACCTACTACCACTAGACGCTGACGTTTCCTCGACCGCTGATGACATCTGGTGGCAAGATGTCCTGACTGTTGGCATACATGGCAACCCTGGAGTGCACGAGCGGTCTGGGACTTAGATCCCGCTCGTGACACCACCTTAGGTTCCTGGAACTCAGGAGCCTGGACTGGAGATTCCAAAGGTTTGGCGAAGGTGGGAGCCAGCCGAAACCTCTGCCTACACTGGGCTCGCTCTAACCTCCGCTCGTGAAAACGGAGGTCGATGCGAGTAGATACTGTTATTAACTCTTCCAGTGTGGCGGGAATCTCCTTAGTGGCCAGAGCATCCTTAACGTGATCAGCCAGCCCCCTCCAAAATATAGGGATAAGGGCTTTATCTGACCACTCCAGCTCAGATGCTAGAGTGCGGAAATGGACGGCAAAAAGGCTAACCAAGGACGAGCCCTGAGTCAGTGCCAACAGCTGGAGCGCCGTGTCATGGGTGACACGAGGTCCTAGAAAGACCTGTTTCAGAGTGCTCAGGAATAACGGAGCACTCTGCACCACATGATCGCCACGCTCCCACAGCGGCGTAGCCCACTGCAACGCCCTGTCCGACAATAAGGAAATTATAAAGCCCACCTTAGCCCGCTCTGTAGGGAAACGAGAGGCCAGAAGCTCGAGATGTATTGAGCACTGACTCACGAAACCCCTACAGGACTTACTGTCACCAGAAAATTTCTCTGGTAGCGGGAGGCGAGATAGCGTCGGTACAGGGGCGGCAGTGGACAAGGTAGCTGCAGCCACACTTGCAGCCTGAACAGCGACAGCAGTAACATCCACAGCTGAGGTTGAACGCTCAAGAGCCGCCAACCTTCCCTCCAGCTGCTGGATGTACCGCTGTAAACGCTGGTCGTCCGCCATTTTACTAGCCAGACCCTGGCGCTAGTATTCTGTTAGGACTGGCGGAACGCACCAAGACAGATGGTATAGATGCGTTCGCAGTCTGGGGTCCACCGTGCAGGTGAAAACCTGCTGCTAGCAATTAGCAGACTATATGGCGGTACACTAAAGTATACACGCGTGGGTTAACCTCACCCAGCGTGAAAGAAGCAATCCTGTTAAGGCACAGGACCGCGGTACCGTACCTAAAGCGCGAGCAAGTAGTCAGCGAACTCAACCCCAACTAGGATTAAAGTCCGATTAGACCCTTGCTGGCACAACACCGCAACTGGGTGTGTGTGAAACTGAAGAGCAATATTAAGGCACAAGAGTGCATGCAGTGCCACACTGACGAACGCCACTAACCACCCAGGCTTGGGTAAGGAAAGCACAGAGGAAGTGCACGGTGCCGTACTGGCGGTCACAGCAACTGGACGCTATAATGTGTGACTAGTGCTGTAGGATAAGTCGGGCGCTAGGTAGCAGCCATACACCTTCCGCGAACAGTCATTCAATAGGGTAGGGGTATCCAAGGACGACTTGCACTCACAACATACACACATTAGCGATTGAAAGACAATACTAGCGCATGGCCGTGCGGTCATGCGCAGTTTATATAGCAGCAGCACAGGAAGTGGCCACAGCACCTTTGCCCTTCCAAGACCTGCCAAGAGGACCAATGGAATGTGCTGCAGAGCCTGGGCACTTGACCCTCGATCTCCAATGGGAGATCTTACCCTGGGCATGCTCATTACGTGCAGACAAGGACTTAGTCCCAGAGAAGTCCGCTCGCTGCTGACCAGCACTGACTTTAATGGCAGAGACTGGAGAAGCAGCAGTAACTCTCAGAACAGAGTGAGAATGAGCAAGATGCTGGGACCGACGTCTTTGCTGAGCAGACTCCACTGCGGCTGGACAAGAATGGGAGACCGCAGCGGAGGTGGCTCGAGATTCCCCCTGTGCAGAAGCGGGAACTCGACCCCTAACAGCCTAGTGTCTGTTTTTTTATTTTGGTATTTAAATTCTCCCTGGAAAAAAAATAAATAGTGGGAGATTAATATTGGCCTTTGTGCTTCTGTGCCAGTCCTGTCTGTGCCATCTCTCTCAAATTGTGGGCCACAGAAAGCCTAGTTTTTTGTTTTTGTTTTTTTATTTTGGTTTTTAAATTCTCCCTGAAAAAAAAAAAATAGTGGGAGATTAATATTGGCCTTTGTGCTTCTGTGCCAGTCATGTCTGTGCCATCTCTCTCAAATTGTGGGCCGCAGAAAGCCTAGTGTCTGTTTTTTTATTTTGGTTTTTAAATTCTCCCTGAAAAAAAAAAAATTAGTGGGAGATTAATATTGGCCTTTGTGCTTCTGTGCCAGTCCTGTGTGCCATCTCTCTCAAATTGTGGGCCACAGAAAGCCTAGTGTCTGTTTTTTTTATTTTGGTTTTTAAATTCTCCCTGAAAAAAAAAAATAGTGGGAGATTAATATTGGCCTTTGTGCTTCTGTGCCAGTCCTGTATGTGCCATCGCTCTCAAATTGTGGGCCACAGAAAGCCTATTTTTTTTTTTGTTTGTTTTTAAATTCTCCCTGAAAAAAAAAAAATAGTGGGAGATTAATATTGGCCTTTGTGCTTCTGTGCCAGTCCTATGTGCCATCTCTCTCAAATTGTGGGCCACAGAAAGCCTAGTGTCTGTTTTTTTTTTAATTTTGGTTTTTAAATTCTCCCTGAAAAAAAAATAAATAGTGGGAGATTAATATTGGCCTTTGTGCTTCTGTGCGAGTCCTGTCTGTGCCATCTCTCTCAAATTGTGGGCCACAGAAAGCCTAGTGTCTGTTTTTTGGTTATTTTGGTTTTTAAATTCTTCCTGAAAAAAAAAAATAGTGGGAGATTAATATTGGCATTTGTGCTTGAGTGACAGTCCTGCGTGTGTGGCATCTCTCTCATTTTGTGCCACAGAAAACCGAGTGTGTAACATTGTGCCTGATTTTCCTTGCAGTCTCACCCACCTATAAAGGGATATCTAAATCCTACAGAAGTTTGAGTTCACCTTGTAAGTTGTTTAACAGTAACAAATACCGTTACTTTTGTTACATTTTTAAAACAATGAGGAAGTCTGGTGGAAGAGGTCGTGGCCGTGGGCGTTCATTGCCAGCTGGTAATGATGGTAGTGGTGGTGGAGCATCAGGTGGTTGTGGGAAAAACAGTATAGCACCTAAGTCTCGAGCTGTGGAGCCAGGTTCGTCGTCTGGCTACACAAGGCCTCGAACGCTCCCTTTTCTGGGAGTAGGAAAACCGCTTTTAAAGCCGGAGCAGCAAGAGCAAGTTTTGGCTTTCCTTGCTGACTCAGCCTCTAGCTCTTTTGCCTCCTCTTCTGAAACTGGTAAATGTAAAAGCAGCGCGTCGTTAGTGGATGTTCACGGTCAGGGAAAAGTCGCTTCCTTGTCCTCTTCAGCCAAAACAACAGAGAAGGATGCGTCAGGCGACACAACGGGTTACTCCATGGAGCTCTTTACACATACCGTTCCTGGGTTAGAAAGTGAAACAGTTAACAGGCCATGCCCATTGTAAGTTGAATCGGACATGGAGTGCACAGATGCACAGCCACAGCCAGATTACTATGCTGTTCCTTTGACTCAGACCACAACATTGCCCTTGCAGTGTACTGATCCAGAATCAGGCCCTGATGAGACTATGGTGCCCCGTCACGAACGCTATACCACCGGCTTACACGGTGACACAGACGAAGTTGCACACGAGATAGAAGAGGAGGTCATAGATGACCCAGTTGTTGACCCCGATTGGCAGCCATTGGGGGAACAGGGTGCAGGCGGCAGTAGTTCTGAAGCGGAGGAGGAGGAGTCGCAGCAGGCATCAACATCGCAACAGGTTCCATCTGCCGGGCCCGTATCTGGCCCAAGACGCGTGGCAAAGCAAAAACCTGTTGGAGGACAGCGTGGCCATCCGGTTAAAGCTCAGTCTGCAATGCCTGAAAAGGTATCCGATGCTAGAAAGAGTGCAGTCTGGCATTTTTTTAAACAACATCCAATTGATCAGCGCAAAGTCATCTGTCAAAAATGTTCAACTACCTTAAGCAGAGGTCAGAATCTGAAAAGTCTAAATACAAGTTGCATGCATAGACATTTAACCACCATGCATTTGCAAGCCTGGACTAACTACCAAACGTCCCTTAAGGTTGTAGCACCCTCGGCCAATAAAGCTAGTCAGCAACACTACATCCCTTCCGTCACTGTAAGGCCACCATTTTCCGCACCACCTGCAGTATCTGTGCAGGTTTCGTTGCCAGGCCAAAGCAGTCAGGGTCAGGGAATCACCAGTTTCGTAGTTGGAAACACTGCATGTAGGGCACCGGCAAGAATACCGTCTCCAACCGTCTCTCAGTCTGCCATGTCCACCGGCACCCCCGCTAGTTCCACGATCTCCAGCTCTCCAGTCCAGCTCACCCTACATGAGACTCTCATTAGAAAAAGGAAGTACTTAGCCTCGCATCCACGTACACAGGGTTTGAACGCCCACATAGCTAGACTAATCTCGTTAGAGATGATGCCCTACCAGTTAGTTGAAAGTGAAGCTTTCAAAGCCCTGATGGACTACGCTGTACCACGCTACGAGCTACCCAGTCGACACTTCTTTTTGAGAAAAGCCATCCCAGCCCTCCACCAGCATGTTAAAGAGCGCATCGTCCATGCACTCAGGCAATCTGTGAGTACAAAGGTGCACCTGACAACAGATGCATGGACCAGTAGGCATGGCCAGGGACGTTACGTGTCCATCACGGCACACTGGGTGAATGTGGTGGATGCAGGGTCCCCAGGGAACAGCAATTTTGGGACAGTTCTGCCTAGCCCACGGTCTAGGAAACAGTTGGCTGTAGCCGTTCGCACCCCCTCCTCCTCCTCCTTGTCCTCCTGCAGAAGCGAGAGCTCGTCCACAGAATGCAGTCGCACAACCACTCCATCCGCAGCTGCCACTGTTGCACACCAGGTGTCCCATTATGGGGCAGCTACTGGCAAGCGTCAGCAGGCTGTATTGGCTATGAAGTGTTTGGGCGACAACAGACACACCGCGGAAGTTCTGTCCGAGTTCTTGCAGAAAGAAACGCAGTCGTGGCTGGGCACTGTAGATCTTGAGGCAGGCAAGGTAGTGAGTGATAACGGAAGGAATTTCATGGCTGCCATCTCCCTTTCCCAACTGAAACACATTCCTTGCCTGGCTCACACCTTAAACCTGGTGGTGCAGTGCTTCCTGAAAAGTTATCCAGGGTTATCCGACCTGCTCCTCAAAGTGCGCGGACTTTGCTCGCATATCCGCCGTTCGCCCGTACACTCCAGCCGTATGCAGACCTATCAGCGGTCTTTGAACCTTCCACAGCATCGCCTAATCATCGACGTTGCAACAAGGTGGAACTCCACACTGCACATGCTTCAGAGACTGTGCGAACAGAGGCGTGCTGTTATGTTTTTGTGGGAGGATACACATACACGGGCAGGCAGTAGGATGGCAGACATGGAGTTGTCAGGTGTGCAGTGGTCGAAGGTACAAGACACGTGTCAAGTCCTTCAGTGTTTTGAGGAATGCACATGGCTGGTTAGTGCAGACAACGCCATAATAAGCATGAGCATCCCCCTAATGCGTCTGCTGATGCAAAGTTTGACGCACATAAAGGAGCAGGCGTCTGCAGCAGAGGAAGAGGAAAGCCTTGATGACAGTCAGCCATTGTCTGGTCAGGGCAGTGTACAGGACGAGGTAGCGGGCGAACAGGAGGAAGAGGAGGACGAGGAGGATGATGGGGATGAGTATTTTTTTAATGAGGAAGCTTCTCCGGGGCCAATAGCAACTGGTGGCGTTGCAAGGCAGGGTTCAGGTTTTTTTAGGGAGACAAGTGACGTAGATTTGCCTGAAACTGGCCCTCAACCCAGCACAAGCGCAGATTTGACAACTGGAACTTTGGCCCACATGGCGGATTATGCCTTACGTATCCTCAAAAGGGACCCACGCATTAGTAAAATGATGACTGATGACGATTACTGGTTGGCCTGCCTCCTTGATACTCGCTATAAAGGCAAATTGCAAAATATTATGCCACATGAGAACCTGGAACAAATATTAGCAACCAAACAATCAACTCTTGTTGACCGTTTGATTCAGGCATTCCCAGCATACAGCGCCGGTGATCGTTCTCACACGAGCTGCAGGGGGCAGCAGACCAGAGGTGTTAGAGGTGCACAAATCAGAAGTGGCGTTGGACAGAGGGGTTTTCTGACCAGGTTGTGGAGTGATTTTGCTATGACCACAGACAGGACACGTACTGCAGCATCAATTCAAAGTGACAGGAGACAACATTTGTCCAGTATGGTTACTAACTATTTTTCATCCCTTATCGACGTTCTCCCTCAACCGTCATTCCCATTTGATTACTGGGCATCCAAATTAGACACCTGGCCAGAATTGGCAGAATATGCATTGCAGGAGCTTGCTTGCCCAGCAGCTAGTGTCCTATCAGAAAGAGTATTCAGTGCTGCAGGTTCAATATTAACCGAAAAAAGGACTCGTCTGGCTACCCAAAATGTTGATGATCTAACCTTCATTAAAATGAACCACAACTGGATTTCGAATTCTTTTGCCCCACCTTTCCCGGCTGGCACCTAGCTTTCCTATGAAAAGGTCTTGCTTGTGGACTTCTCTGACTGACTTTTCCAATCTCGTAATTTGCAGCAGCTGTTTGTCCAGCATATCACATGTTTACACCTCCCAAAATGGCCAAACTCCCCCCACGGGGCCGTGGTCTCGCCACTTGGCGCAAGCACCCGTGAGAGTGCCGTTTGTCTGAAGAGGTGCGTGTGCACACTTTTGGTCGACGGCACTGCCACTGGGTCCCTCATAGTACAATAAAGTGTCTCTGGCGGTGGTGGTGCGCACCCGACATCAGACACACCGTTGTAACATGAGGGGCCCTGGGCCTGTACTGCCGGCTACAAGACAGTTCACCCCCCCCAGCTCAAACAGTGCTCTACAATTTGCAAAATTATCTCTCACAGCTCCACCAATGTTTAGTCTATGCGCTGACATCCTTCAATGCCTGGCACTGACAATACCAATGTGTTGACATGTATGATGCTACTTAAAATAGTCAGGGGCAGTGTCCTATATTTACACCAGTAAATATTTTGCGCCAAATTACTAGGTCTGAAACTCAGCAGAGGAGCCCACCCCTGTACCTAAGTATGCCACCCTTTTGTCTTTTGGTTTTGTTGTATTGCGAGACATTAACATCTATTTATTTTTGGTGATTACTAACTGTCAGACACTCATTACAATCGGCCTCCGCTGACAACACCAATGCTGCCTGTGTACCCCTGCAAGATAATTCCAAGTGTCTACAGCCTACTTTTGTTATGTTAGGCCTACTAAGCCTGTCTGCGGTCCATTATTGAAATTGTCCTCCATTGACCAGACCACTGCTGCCCGTGTACCCCTGGAACCTTTTTTAAAGTGCCTACAGCCTACTTTTGTTATGTTAGGCCTACTAAGCCTGTCTGCGGTCCCTCCTTCCACTAGTCCTCCACTGACCAGACCACTGCTGCCCGTGTACCCCTGGAACATATTTTAAAGTGCCTACAGCCTACTTTTGTTATGCTAGGTCTACTAAGCCTGTCTGCGGTCCCTCCTTCCACTAGTCCTCCACTGACCAGACCACTGCTGCCCGTGTACCCCTGTAACCTATTTTAAAGTGCCTACAGCCTACTTTTGATATGTTAGGCCTACTAAGCCTGTCTGCGGTCCCTCCTTCCACTAGTCCTCCACTGACCAGACCACTGCTGTTGTGAATTCTGTGGCAGAGCTCCCTCCTGTGGTCACGAGTGGTACTTCGTCTGGTTCTCTCTGTGAGCTTCTGTTGGTGGAGGAAAGTGGTACTGCGGCTTCTGAGTTTCCTTCCTCAGGTGATGTGGTGAAGTCGTTAGGTGCTGCTCTATTTAACTCCACCTAGTGCTTTGATCCCGGCCTCCAGTCAATGTTCTAGTATTGGACCTGTTTCCTCCTGGATCGTTCCTGTGGCCTGCTGCTCTGCATAGCTAAGTTCCTCTTTGCTATTTGTTTGCTGTTTTTTTCTGTCCAGCTTGTCAATTTGTTTTTTTCTGCTTGCTGGAAGCTCTGGGACGCAGAGGATGTACCTCCGTGCCGTTAGTTCGGTACGGAGGGTCTTTTTGCCCCCTTTGCGTGGTTTTTGTAGGATTTTGTGTTGACCGCAAAGTTACCTTTCCTATCCTCGCTCTGTTCAGAAAGTTGGGCCTCACTTTGCTAAATCTATTTCATCTCTACATTTGTCTTTTCATGTTAACTCACAGTCATTATATGTGGGGGCTGCCCTTTCCTTTGGGGTATTTCTCTGAGGCAAGGTAGGCTTATTTTCTATCTTCAGGCTAGCTAGTTTCTCAGGCCGTGCCGAGTTGCATAGGGAGCGTTAGGCGCAATCCACGGCTGCCTTTAGTGTGGTTGGAGAGGATTAGGGATTGCGGTCAACAGAGTTCCCACGTCTCAGAGCTCGTTCTTGTTTTTTGGGTTATTGCCAGGTCACTGTATGTGCGCTGACCTCTATGTCCATTGTGGTACTGAATTACCTTTCATAACAGTACTGGAGGCCCAAAGTACTAATGATTCCCAATAGAGGGAAAAAAGAAGTTCTGAGACCATTTTTTTTTTCTTTGCACTGTGTTTTGCCTTTTTTTTCCCCTAGACATTTGGGTGGTTCAGGACACAGGTGTAGCAATGGATATTAAAGGTCTGTCTTCATGTGTGGATCAGCTCACGGCAAGAGTACAAAGTATTCAAGACTTTGTGGTTCAGAATTCTATGTTAGAACCGAGAATTCCTATTCCTGATTTGTTTTTTGGAGATAGAACTAAATTTCTGAGTTTCAAAAATAATTGTAAACTATTTCTGGCTTTGAAACCTCGCTCCTCTGGTGACCCAGTTAAACAAGTTAGGATCGTTATTTCTTTTTTGCGTGGCGACCCTCAGGACTGGGCATTTTCTCTTGCGTCAGGAGATCCTGCATTAAGTAATATCGATGCATTTTTCCTGGCGCTCGGATTGCTGTACGATGAGCCTAATTCTGTGGATCAGGCAGAGAAGAATTTGCTGGCTCTGTGTCAGGGTCAGGATGAAATAGAGGTATATTGTCAGAAATTTAGAAAGTGGTCCGTACTCACTCAGTGGAATGAAGGTGCGCTCGCAGCTATTTTCAGAAAAGGTCTCTCTGAAGCCCTTAAGGATGTCATGGTGGGATTTCCTATGCCTGCTGGTCTGAATGAGTCTATGTCTTTGGCCATTCAGATCGGTCGACGCTTGCGTGAGCGTAAATCTGTGCACCATTTGGCGGTATTACCTGAGCTTAAACCTGAGCCTATGCAGTGCGATAGGACTTTGACCAGAGTTGAACGGCAAGAACACAGACGTCTGAATGGGCTGTGTTTCTACTGTGGTGATTCCACTCATGCTATCTCTGATTGTACTAAGCGCACTATGCGGTTCGCTAGGTCTGCCACCATTGGTACGGTACAGTCAAAATTTCTTCTGTCTGTTACCTTGATCTGCTCTTTGTCATCGTATTCTGTCATGGCATTTGTGGACTCAGGCGCTGCTCTGAATTTGATGGACTTGGAGTATGCTAGGCGTTGTGGGTTTTTCTTGGTGCCCTTGCAGTGTCCTATTCCATTGAGAGGAATTGATGCTACGCCTTTGGCCAAGAATAAGCCTCAGTACTGAACCCAGCTGACCATGTGCATGGCTCCTGCACATCAGGAGGTTATTCGCTTTCTGGTGTTGCATAATCTGCATGATGTGGTCGTGTTGGGAATGCCATGGCTACAAGTCCATAATCCAGTATTAGATTGGAAATCTGTTGTGAGTTCTGTTTTTGGGCTCCCTCTGGTGGTTACTGATGGTACTGGGTGATTTGTGTTCTGCTGTCTCTGGTGTCCACCTGTTCTATTAGGATTTGGGAGTTTCCTATTTAACCGGGCTTTCTTGTCATTTCCCCGCCGGCTATCAAGGTTATCATAGTGTTTTGTTACCTCAGCTTCTGGCTTCAGTAATCTTCAGGACAAGCTAAGTTTTTGATTTTCTTGTTCCACGTTTTGCTTTATTTTTGTCTTGTCCAGCTTGCATGTAATTTTTTCTTTGCTGCTGGTTGCTCTAGTGGGCTGTAATTGCTCCTCATGTTCCATGAGTTGGAACATGAGTTCAAGTAATTACAGGATGGTTTTTTGAAGGGTTTTTTGCTGACCGCGCAGTTTACTTTTGTATCCTCTGCTATCTAGTTTTAGCGGGCCTCATTTTGCTGAATCTGTTTTCATACTGTGTATGTGCCTTCCTCTCATTTCACCGTCATTACATGTGGGGGGCTGCTATTTCTGTGGGGTATTTCTCTGGAGGCAAGAGAGGTCTGTGTTTCTTCTAATAGGGGAAGTTAGATCTTCGGCTGGTGCGAGACGTCTAGGATCAACGTAGGCACGTTCCCCGGCTATTGTTATTTGTGTGTTCAGGTTTAGGGTCGCGGTCAGCTCAGGTTCCATCACCCTAGAGCTCGTTGGTGCTTGTCCTTTTGTGATTCTCTGCCATTGGAATCATGACAGTATAGCCGGCCAAAATGTTTGGGCTGAAGTAGGAGGAAAAGTAGTCTGAGGAAGTTTTTTTTTTTTTTTTCTCTCCTCTGAGGTTGCTGCCTAGCCTTAATTGCAGCCTGGCTGATTTTTTTTTTTCCTCCTCTTAATCCTTGAATGGCTCTGACCTTAGCTGTTTATCATGGACGTCCAGAGTTTAGCTTCCAGCTTGAATAATCTTGCTGCTAAGGTTCAAAATATACAAGATTTTGTTGTACATGCTCCTATGTCTGAACCTAGAATTCCTATTCCAGAGTTCTTTGCTGGAGATAGAGCTAGTTTTCTGAATTTTAGGAACAATTGCAAGCTGTTCCTTTCTTTGAAATCTCGCTCTTCTGGAGACCCTGCTCAGCAGGTTAAGATTATTATATCTTTCCTGCGGGGTGACCCTCAAAATTGGGCATTTGCATTGGCACCAGAGGATCCTGCGTTGCTTAATGTGGATGCGTTTTTTCTGGCATTGGGTTTGCTCTATGAGGAACCTAACCAGGAGATTCAGGCTGAAAAAGCTTTATTAGCTCTCTCTCAGGGGCAAGATGAAGCAGAAATATATTGTCAAAAATTTCGGAAATGGTCAGTGCTTACTCAGTGGAATGAGTGCGCCCTGGCTGCAAAGTTCAGAGATGGCCTTTCTGAGGCCATTAAAGATGTTATGGTGGGGTTCCCTGCGCCTACGGGTCTGAATGAGTCTATGACTATGGCTATTCAGATTGATCGGCGTTTACGGGAGCGCAAACCTGTGCACCATTTGGCGGTGTCTTCTGAACAGGCACTTGAGACAATGCAATGTGATAGAGTTCAGTCTAGAAGTGAACGGCAAAACTATAGGCGGAAAAATGGGTTGTGCTTTTATTGTGGTGATTCAGCTCATGTTATATCAGCATGCTCTAAACGCACAAAAAAGGTTGATAAGTCTGTTGCCATTAGTACGTTACAGTCTAAGTTCATTCTGTCTGTGACTCTGATTTGCTCATTATCATCCATTTCCGTCGATGCCTATGTAGATTCAGGCGCTGCCCTGAGTCTTATGGATTGGTCATTTGCCAAGCGATGTGGGTTTGGTCTTGAGCCTCTGGAAGTCCCTATTCCTTTGAAGGGAATTGACTCTACACCTTTAGCTATGAATAAACCTCAGTACTGGACACAAGTGACCATGCGTATGACTCCCGAATGTCTGTGTTAAGCTGGGGATGTCAGGGGGTTCATGATGATGCACCTCCGATTTCTATCGCTTCATCTACTCCTTCTGAGGTTCCTGTATTTTTGTCTGATTATCGGGATGTTTTTGAGGAGCCTAAGCTCAGTTCGCTTCCTCCTCACAGGGATTGCGATTGTGCTATAGATTTAATTCCTGGTAGTAAATTTCCTAAAGGTCGTTTGTTCAATCTGTCAGTGCCAGAGCATACTGCTATGCGGGATTATGTTAAGGAGTCCCTGGAAAAGGGACATATCCGTCCATCTTCGTCCCCTTTGGGAGCAGGTTTTTTTTTCGTGGCCAAAAAAGATGGGTCCTTGAGGCCTTGTATAGATTATCGTCTTTTGAATAAGATTACCGTAAAATATCAGTATCCTTTGCCTTTGTTGACTGATTTGTTTGCTCGCATTAAGGGGGCTAAATGGTTTACTAAGATTGATCTACGGGGTGCGTATAATCTTATACGAATAAAGCAAGGTGATGAGTGGAAAACCGCATTTAATACGCCTGAGGGCCATTTTGAGTATTTGGTAATGCCTTTCGGACTTTCTAATGCTCCTTCAGTCTTCCAGTCCTTTATGCACGATATTTTCCGTGAATATCTGGATAAATTTATGATTGTGTATTTGGATGATATTTTGTTTTTTTCTGATGACTGGGAGTCTCATGTTCAGCAGGTCAGGAAGGTGTTTCAGGTCCTGCGGGCTAATTCCTTGTTTGTAAAGGGCTCAAAGTGTCTCTTTGGAGTCCAGAAGATTTCTTTCTTGGGGTATATTTTTTCCCCTTCTACTATTGAGATGGATCAAGGTTCGGGCTATTTGTGACTGGACGCAGCCTGCATCTCTTAAGAGTCTGCAGAAGTTCTTGGGCTTTGCTAATTTCTATCATCGTTTTATAACTAATTTTTCTAGTGTTGTTAAGCCTTTGACGGATTTGACTAAGAAGGGTGCTGATGTTGCTGATTGGTCTCCTGCGGCTGTGGAGGCCTTTCAGGAACTTAAACGCCGGTTTTCTTCTGCTCCTGTGTTGCGTCAGCCTGATGTTTCGCTTCCTTTCCAAGTTGAGGTTGATGCTTCCGAGATTGGAGCGGGGGCGGTTTTGTCACAGAGAAGCTCCGATTGCTCGGTGATGAAGCCATGTGCGTTCTTTTCTAGAAAATTTTCACCCGCTGAGCGGAATTATGATGTGGGTAATCGGGAACTTTTGGCCATGAAGTGGGCATTTGAGAAGTGACGTCATTGGCTGGAGGGTGCTAGACATCGTGTGGTGGTCTTGACTGATCACAAAAATCTGATTTACCTTGAGTCTGCCAGGCGTCTGAATCCTAGACAGGCTCGTTGGTCACTGTTTTTCTCTCGTTTCAATTTTGTGGTTTCATACCTGCCAGGTTCAAAGAATGTGAAGGCGGATGCTGTTTCTAGGAGTTTTGTGCCTGACTCCCCTGGAAATTCTGAGCCCACTGGTATCCTTAGGGATGGGGTGATTTTGTCGGCCGTCTTCCCAGACTTGCGACGTGCTTTGCAGGAGTTTCAGGCGGGTAAACTTGATCGTTGTCCGCCTGAGAGACTGTTTGTTCCGGATAGTTGGACCAGTAGAGTCATCTCCGAGGTCCATTCTTCTGCGTTGGCAGGTCATCCTGGAATATTTGGTACTAGAGACTTGGTGGCCAGGTCTTTTTGGTGGCCTTCCTTGTCAAGGGATGTGCGTTCTTTTGTGCAGTCTTGTGAGGTTTGTGCTCGGGCTAAGCCTTGCTGTTCTCGAGCCAGTGGATTGTTGTCCCGAAGAGGCCTTGGACGCACATTTCCATGGACTTTATTTCGGATCTCCCTGTCTCTCAAAAAATGTCCGTCATCTGGGTTGTGTGTGACCGCTTTTCTAAAATGGTTCATCTTGTACCCTTGCCTAAGTTGCCTTCCTCCTCTGAGTTGGTCCCTCTGTTTTTCCAGAACGTGGTTCGTTTGCATGGGATTCCGGAGAACATCGTTTCTGACAGGGGATCCCAGTTTGTGTCTAGATTTTGGCGGACGTTCTGTGCTAAGATGGGCATTGATTTGTCCTTTTCGTCTGCATTCCACCCTCAGACGAATGGCCAGACGGAGCGAACTAATCAGACCTTGGAAACTTATTTGAGGTGTTTTGTTTCTGCTGATCAGGATGACTGGGTTACCTTTTTGCCGCTGGCCGAGTTTGCCCTTAATAATCGGGCTAGTTCTGCTACCTTGGTTTCTCCTTTCTTTTGTAATTCGGGGTTTCATCCTCGTTTTTCCTCTGGTCAGGTGGAGCCTTCTGATTGTCCTGGAGTGGACATGGTGGTGGATGGGTTGCATCGGATTTGGAGTCATGTGGTGGACAATTTGAAGTTGTCCCAGGAGAAGGCTCAGCAGTTTGCTAATCGCCGTCGCCGCGTGGGTCCTCGACTTCGTGTTGGGGACTTGGTGTGGTTGTCTTCTCGTTTTGTTCCTATGAAGGTCTCTTCTCCTAAGTTCAAGCCTCGGTTCATCGGTCCTTATAGGATCTTGGAAATTCTTAACCCTGTGTCGTTTCGTTTGGATCTCCCAGCATCGTTTGCTATTCATAATGTGTTCCATCGGTCGTTGTTGCGGAGGTATGAGGTACCTGTTGTTCCTTCGCTTGAGCCTCCTGCTCCGGTGCTGGTGGAGGGAGAATTGGAGTATGTTGTGGAGAAGATCTTGGATTCTCGTGTTTCCAGACGGAAACTCCAATATTTGGTCAAGTGGAAGGGTTATGGTCAGGAGGATAATTCTTGGGTGGTTGCCTCTGATGTTCATGCTGATGATTTGGTCCGCGCTTTTCATAGGGCTCATCCTGGTCGCCCTGGTGGTTCTCGTGAGGGTTCGGTGACCCCTCCTCAAGGGGGGGGTACTGTTGTGAGTTCTGTTTTTGGGCTCCCTCTGGTGGTTACTGATGGTACTGGGTGATTTGTGTTCTGCTGTCTCTGGTGTCCACCTGTTCTATTAGGATTTGGGAGTTTCCTATTTAACCGGGCTTTCTTGTCATTTCCCCGCCGGCTATCAAGGTTATCAGAGTGTTTTGTTACCTCAGCTTCTGGCTTCAGTAATCTTCAGGACAAGCTAAGTTTTTGATTTTCTTGTTCCACGTTTTGCTTTATTTTTGTCTTGTCCAGCTTGCATGTAATTTTTTCTTTGCTGCTGGTTGCTCTAGTGGGCTGTAATTGCTCCTCATGTTCCATGAGTTGGAACATGAGTTCAAGTAATTACAGGATGGGTTTTTGAAGGGTTTTTTGCTGACCGCGCAGTTTACTTTTGTATCCTCTGCTATCTAGTTTTAGCGGGCCTCATTTTGCTGAATCTGTTTTCATACTGTGTATGTGCCTTCCTCTCATTTCACCATCATTATATGTGGGGGGCTGCTATTTCTGTGGGGTATTTCTCTGGAGGCAAGAGAGGTCTGTGTTTCTTCTAATAGGGGAAGTTAGATCTTCGGCTGGTGCGAGACGTCTAGGATCAACGTAGGCACGTTCCCCGGCTATTGTTATTTGTGTGTTCAGGTTTAGGGTCGCGGTCAGCTCAGGTTCCATCACCCTAGAGCTCGTTGGTGCTAGTCCTTTTGTGATTCTCTGCCATTGGAATCATGACAGAAATCCATGTCTGTGTCCAGCTGGGGTTGTCAGGGGGTACATGGTGATGTCCCATTTCTGACTATTTCGTCATCCACCCCTTCTGAGGTTCCTGAGTTCTTGTCTGATTACCGGGATTTATTTGATGAGCCCAAGTCCGATACTCTACCTCCGCATAGGGATTGTGATTGTGCTATCGATTTGATTCCTGGTAGTAAATTCCCAAAAGGTCGACTGTTTAATTTATCTGTGCCTGAGCACGCCGCTATGCGGAGTTATGTGAAGGATTCTTTGGAGAAGGGGCATATTCGCCCGTCATCGTCGCCATTAGGAGCAGGGTTCTTTTTTGTAGCCAAGAAGGATGGTTCACTGAGACATTGTATAGATTACCGCCTTCTAAATAAGATCACGGTTAAATTTCAGTACCCCTTGCCATTGTTATCTGATTTGTTTGCTCAGATTAAGGGGGCTAGTTGGTTCACCAAGATAGATCTTCGTGGTGCGTATAATCTTGTGCGTATTAAGCGAGGCGATGAGTGGAAAACTGCATTTAATACGCCCGAGGGCCATTTTGAGTATCTAGTAATGCCATTCGGACTTGCCAATGCTCCATCAGTGTTTCAGTCCTTTATGCATGACATCTTCCGAGAGTACCTGGATAAATTCCTGATTGTGTACTTAGATGACATTTTGATCTTCTCGGATGATTGGGAGTCTCATGTGAAGCAGGTCAGAACGGTGTTTCAGGTCCTGCGTGCTAATTCTTTGTTTGTGAAGGGATCAAAGTGTCTCTTTGGTGTTCAGAAGGTTTCATTTTTGGGGTTCATCTTTTCCCCTTCTACTATCGAGATGGACCCTGTTAAGGTCCAAGCCATCCATAATTGGACTCAGCCGACATCTCTGAAAAGTCTGCAAAAGTTCCTGGGCTTTGCTAATTTTTATCGTCGCTTCATCTGTAATTTTTCTAGTATTGCTAAACCATTGACCGATTTGACCAAGAAAGGTGCTGATTTGGTCAATTGGTCTTCTGCTGCGGTGGAAGCTTTTCAAGAGTTGAAGCGTCGTTTTTCTTCTGCCCCTGTGTTGTGTCAACCAGATGTTTCGCTTCCGTTCCAGGTCGAGGTTGATGCTTCTGAGATTGGAGCAGGGGCTGTTTTGTCGCAGAGAAGTTCTGATTGCTCGGTGATGAAACCATGCGCCTTCTTTTCCAGGACGTTTTCGCCTGCTGAGCGTAATTATGATGTGGGCAATCGAGAGTTGCTGGCCATGAAGTGGGCATTCGAGGAGTGGCGTCATTGGCTTGAAGGAGCTAAGCATCGCGTGGTGGTCTTGACTGATCATAAGAACTTGACTTATCTCGAGTCCGCCAAGTGGTTGAATCCTAGACAAGCTCGTTGGTCGTTGTTTTTTGCCCGTTTTGACTTTGTGATTTCATACCTTCCGGGCTCTAAAAATGTGAAGGCGGATGCTCTGTCTAGGAGTTTTGTGCCCGACTCTTCGTGTGTATCAGAGCCGGCGGGTATCCTCAAAGAGGGAGTAATTGTGTCTGCCATCTCCCCTGATTTGTGGCGGGTGCTGCAAAAATTTCAGGCTAATAAACCTGATCGTTGCCCAGCGGAGAAACTGTTTGTCCCTGATAGGTGGACGAATAAAGTTATCTCTGAGGTTCATTGTTCGGTGTTGGCTGGTCATCCTGGAATCTTTGGTAACAGAGAGTTAGTGGCTAGATCCTTTTGGTGGCCATCTCTGTCGCGGGATGTGCGTACTTTTGTGCCGTCCTGTGGGATTTGTGCTCGGGCTAAGCCCTGCTGTTCTCGTGCCAGTGGGTTGCTTTTCCTCTTGCCGGTCCCGAAGAGGCCTTGGACACATATCTCTATGGATTTTATTTCAGATCTTCCCGTCTCTCAAAAGATGTCAGTCATTTGGGTGGTCTGTCTAAATTGCCTTCCTCCTCTGATTTGGTGCCATTGTTTTTCCAGCATGTGGTTCGTTTACGTGGCATTCCAGAGAATATCGTTTCTGACAGAGGTTCCCAGTTTGTTTCGAGGTTTTGGCGAGCCTTTTGTGGTAGGATGGGCATTGACTTGTCTTTTTCCTCGGCTTTCCATCCTCAGACTAATGGCCAGACCGAACGAACCAATCAGACCTTGGAAACATATCTGAGATGCTTTGTTTCTGCTGATCAGGATGACTGGGTGTCCTTTTTGCCTTTGGCTGAGTTCGCACTTAATAATCGGGCCAGCTCGGCTACCTTGGTTTCACCGTTTTTCTGCAACTCTGGGTTCCATCCTCGTTTCTCTTCAGGGCAGGTTGAGTCTTCGGACTGTCCTGGTGTGGATACTGTGGTGGACAGGTTGCAGCAGATTTGGACTCATGTAGTGGACAATTTGACTTTGTCCCAGGAGAAGGCTCAACGTTTCGCTAATCGCAGACGCTGTGTGGGTCCCCGACTTCGGGTTGGGGACTTGGTTTGGTTATCTTCTCGTCATATTCCTATGAAGGTTTCCTCTCCTAAGTTTAAACCTTGTTTTATTGGTCCGTATAGGATTTCTGAGGTTCTTAATCCTGTGTCTTTTCGTCTGACTCATCCAGATTCTTTTTCCATACATAACGTATTCCATAGGTCATTGTTGCGGAGATACGTGGCACCTATGGTTCCATCTGTTGATCCTCCTGCCCCGGTTTTGGTGGAGGGGGAGTTGGAGTATATTGTGGAGAAGATTTTGGATTCTCGTGTTTCAAGGCGGAAACTCCAGTATCTGGTTAAGTGGAAGGGTTATGCTCAGGAAGATAATTCCTGGGTCTTTGCCTCTGATGTCCATGCTCCCGATCTTGTTCGTGCCTTTCATATGGCTCATCTTGGTCGTCCTGGGAGCTCTGGTGAGGGTTCGGTGACCCCTCCTCAAGGGGGGGGTACTGTTGTGAATTCTGTGGCAGAGCTCCCTCCTGTGGTCACGAGTGGTACTTCGGCTGGTTCTCTCTGTGAGCTTCCGTTGGTGGAGGAAAGTGGTACTGCGGCTTCTGAGTTTCCTTCCTCAGGTGATGTGGTGAAGTCGTTAGGTGCTGCTCTATTTAACTCCACCTAGTGCTTTGATCCCGGCCTCCAGTCAATGTTCTAGTATTGGACCTGTTTCCTCCTGGATCGTTCCTGTGGCCTGCTGCTCTGCATAGCTAAGTTCCTCTTTGCTATTTGTTTGCTGTTTTTTTCTGTCCAGCTTGTCAATTTGTTTTTTTCTGCTTGCTGGAAGCTCTGGGACGCAGAGGATGTACCTCCGTGCCGTTAGTTCGGTACGGAGGGTCTTTTTGCCCCCTTTGCGTGGTTTTTGTAGGGTTTTGTGTTGACCGCAAAGTTACCTTTCCTATCCTCGCTCTGTTCAGAAAGTTGGGCCTCGCTTTGCTAAATCTATTTCATCTCTACGTTTGTCTTTTCATCTTAACTCACAGTCATTATATGTGGGGGCTGCCTTTTCCTTTGGGGTACTTCTCTGAGGCAAGGTAGGCTTATTTTCTATCTTCAGGCTAGCTAGTTTCTCAGGCCGTGCCGAGTTGCATAGGGAGCGTTAGGCGCAATCCACGGCTGCCTTTAGTGTGGTTGGAGAGGATTAGGGATTGCGGTCAACAGAGTTCCCACGTCTCAGAGCTCGTTCTTGTTTTTTGGGTTATTGCCAGGTCACTGTATGTGCGCTGACCTCTATGTCCATTGTGGTACTGAATTACCTTTCATAACACACTGCTGCCCGTGTACCCCTGGAACCTATTTTAAAGTGCTTACAGCCTACTTTTGTTATGTTAGGCCTACTAAGCCTGTCTGCGGTCCCTCCTTCCAATAGTCCTCCACTGACCACACCACTGCTGCCCGTGTACCCCTGGAACCTATTTTAAAGTGCCTACTGCCTACTTTTGTTATGTTAGGCCTACTAAGCCTGTCTGCGGTCCCTCCTTCCACTAGTCCTCCACTGACCACACCACTGCTGCCCGTGTACCCCTGGAACCTTTTTTAAAGTGCCTACAGCCTACTTTTGTTATGTTAGGCCTACTAAGCCTGTCTGCGGTCCCTCCTTCCACTAGTCCTCCACTGACCGGACCACTGCTGCCCGTGTACCCCTGGAACCTATTTTAAAGTGCCTACAGCCTACTTTTGTTATGTTAGGCCTACTAAGCCTGTCTGCGGTCCCTCCTTCTACTAGTCCTCCACTGACCAGACCACTGCTGCCCGTGTACCCCTGGAACCTATTTTAAAGTGCCTACAGCCTACATTTGTTATGTTAGGCCTACTAAGCCTGTCTGCGGTCCCTCCTTCCAATAGTCCTCCACTGACCAGACCACTGCTGCCCGTGTACCCCTGGAACCTTTTTTAAAATGCCTACAGCCAACTTTTGTTATGGTACGCCTACTAAGCCTGTCTGCGGTCCCTCCTTCCACTAGTCCTCCACTGACCAGACCACTGCTGCCCGTGTACCCCGGAACCTTTTTTAAAGTGCCTACAGCCTACTTTTGTTATATTAGGCCTACTAAGCCTGTCTGCGGTCCCTCCTTCCACTATTCCTCCACTGACCAGACCACTGCTGCCCGTGTACCCCTGGAACCTATTTTAATGTGCCTACAGCCAACTTTTATTATGTTCGGCCTACTAAGCCTGTCTGCGGTCCCTCCTTCCAATAGTCTTCCACTGACCACACCACTGCTGCCCGTTTACCCCTGGAACCTATTTTAAATTGCATGGAGCATCCTTTTTTAATTGTAGGCGTACTAAGTCTGTCTGCGGTCCATAATTGAAATTGTCCTCCACTGACCAGAGCAATGCTGCCTGTGTACCCCTGTAACCTTTTTTAAACTGCATTGAGCCAAATTTTTTGTTTAAGGCCTACTACCTGTGTCTGTCTGCGCCACTCAATACAGCTGTCCTCTGAAAAAAGCTGAGCGTCAATAGTCTGGTTTTCAGCCTATAGGAATTTGAAAACTGCATTGGGGCTACTACTTTGGTAGGGCCTACTAACGGTGTCTGCCGCTCCAAGGTGTTCTCCTGGTTGCCTCTCCATAGCTTCGATCTTCTTGCTCTCGTTTAGTAGTTGTTGAAACAACACTGCATTAGGCCTACAAGTTGGGTCTGGGTTGTAGAGACGGTGTCTTCCGCTCCAAGGTGTTCTCCAGGTTGCCTCTCCATAGCTTCGATCTTCTAGCTCTCGTTTAGTAGTTATTGAAAACAACACTGCATTAGGCCTACAAGTTGGGTCTGGGTTGTAGAGACGGTGTCTGCCGCTCCAAGGTGTTCTCCAGGTTGCCTCTCCATAGCTTCGATCTTCTAGCTCTCGTTTAGTAGTTGTTGAAACAACACTACATTAGGCCTACAAGTTGGGTCTGGGTTGTAGAGACGGTGTCTTCCGCTCCAAGGTGTTCTCCAGGTTGCCTCTCCATAGCTTCGATCTTCTAGCTCTTGTTTAGTAGTTGTTGAAACAACAATGCATTAGGCCTACAAGTTGGGTCTGGGTTGTAGAGACGGTGTCTTCCGCTCCAAGGTGTTCTCCAGGTTGCCTCTCCATAGCTTCAATCTTTATGCTCGTGTTAAGTAGTTGTTGAAACAACACTACATTAGGCCTACAAGTTGGGTCTGGGTAGTAGAGACGGTGTCTGCCGCTCCAAGGTGTTCTCCAGGTTGCCTCTCCACAGCTTCGATCTTCTAGCTCTCGTTTAGCAGTTGTTGAAACAACACTGCATTAGGCCTACAAGTTGGGTCTGGGTTGTAGAGACGGTGTCTTCCGCTCCAAGGTGTTCTCCAGGTTGCCTCTCCATAGCTTCGATCTTCAAGCTCTCGTTTAGTAGTTGTTGAAAACAACACTACATTAGGCCTACAAGTTGGGTCTGGGTCGTAGAGACGGTGTCTTCCGCTCCAAGGTGTTCTCCAGGTTGCCTCTCCATAGCTTCGATCTTCTAGCTCTCGTTTAGTAGTTGTTGAAACAACACTGCATTAGGCCTACAAGTTGGGTCTGGGTTGTAGAAACGGTGTCTGCCGCTCCAAGGTGTTCTCCAGGTTGCCTCTCTATAGCTTCAATCTTCATGCTCGTGTTAAGTAGTTGTTGAAACAACACTACATTAGGCCTACAAGTTGGGTCTGGGTCGTAGAGACGGTGTCTGCCGCTCCAGGGTGTTCTCCAGGTTGCCTCTCCATAGCTTCGATCTTCTAGCTCTCGTTTAGTAGTTGTTGAAACAACACTGCATTAGGCCTACAAGTTGGGTCTGGGTTGTAGAGACGGTGTCTTCCGCTCCAAGGTGTTCTCCAGGTTGCCTCTCCATAGCTTCGATCTTCTAGCTCTCGTTTAGTAGTTGTTGAAAACAACACTACATTAGGCCTACAAGTTGGGTCTGGGTCGTAGAGACGGTGTCTTCCGATCCAAGGTGTTCTCCAGGTTGCCTCTCCTGTTGTGAATTCTGTTGTCGAGCTCCCTCCTGTGGTCGTGAATGGTACTTCGGCGAGTTCTGTCTATGGACTCCCTCTGGTGGCTGTGAGTGGAGCTGCTGCTTCTGAGGTTCACAACACCAAAATATATCCACCAAGGAAAGACCATGAAGGAAAATATTAATAACACCAAAAACAACTGCCTTCACACAAGGTCAATAAAAACAAAATAATTTTATTAATCAAACAACAAAACATGAAAAATGTATATATAAAATACAGTGGGAATACACCAAAAGCACAGGAATAGGCGGGCAACCCAGGCATCTGCCCCAAAGTGATAGTATCATATAGATAGCAACCAAACCATATTAGCGCAATTAGTACTTGTGCAAGTGACCATGTACAAAAAATGCAGAAAAAACGGTAAGGTAGTAGCAAATCCTAACAATGTGTAAATAATACAAAATGTATAGTTACCAAAAAGGACACTCCTGGGGAACCCACCAACACCCGACGCGCGTTTCGCACCGAAATGCTTCGTCTGAGGTTCCTTACACAGGTGACGTGGTTTATCCTGTGGTTGGCTGCTCTATTTAACTCCACTCAGATCGTTACTCCATGCCAGCTGTCAATGTTCCTGCATTGGTTCAGTTCGCTCTTGGATCTTTCTGGTGACCTGTCTATTCCAGCAGAAGCTAAGTTCCTGCTAGTTATTATTTGTTCATTGTTTCCTTGTCCAGCTGGATATCATGATTTTGTCTTGCTAGCTGGAAGCTCTGGGATGCAGAGTGGCATCTCCGCACCGTTAGTCGATGCGGAGGTCTTTTTGCACACTCTGCGTGGTCTTTTGTAGTTTTTTGTGCTGACTGCAAAGATACCTTTCCTATCCTCTGTCTGTTTAGTAAGTCTGGCCTCCCTTTGCTGAAATCTGTTTCATTTCTATGTTTGTGACTTCATCTTAACTCACAGTCAATATATGTGGGGGGCTTCTGTTATGACGTGGTCAGGACAATAATGGACCTGGTGGTTAAGAGCACACGGAATGACCTGATAGTTACTGATAATAAGGACGAGCTCTGGGACGTGGGAACTCTGCTGACCGCAATCCCTAAACCTATCAAACACACTAGAAATAGCCGTGGATTGTGCCTAACGCTCCCTATGCAACTCGGCACAGCCTAAGAAACTAGCTAGCCCTGAAGATAGAAAAATAAAGCCTACCTTGCCTCAGAGAAATTCCCCAAAGGAAAAGGCAGCCCCCCACATATAATGACTGTGAGTAAAGATGAAAATACAAACACAGAGATGAAATAGATTTAGCAAAGTGAGGCCCGACTTACTGAACAGACCGAGGATAGGAAAGGTTACTTTGCGGTCAGCACAAAAACCTACAAAAAGACCACGCAGAGGGCGCAAAAAGACCCTCCGCACCGACTCACAGTGCGGAGGCGCTCCCTCTGCGTCCCAGAGCTTCCAGCAAGCAAGACAACAAATTAAATAGCGAGCTGGACAGAAAAATAGCAAACCAAAGAAATACAAGCTGGAACTTAGCTTCAGATGGGAAGACAGGTCACAAGAACGATCCAGGAGTGAACAGACCAATACTGGAACATTGACAGGTGGCATGGAGCAAAGATCTAAGTGGAGTTAAATAGAGCAGCAGCTAACGAATTAACCTCGTCACCTGTGAAACTCAGAAACACCCACCAGAGGAAGTCCATGGACAGAACCAGCCGAAGTACCATTCATGACCACAGGAGGGAGCCCGACAACAGAATTCACAACAGTACCCCCCCCCTTGAGGAGGGGTCACCGAACCCTCACCAGAGCCCCCAGGCCGACCAGGATGAGCCAAATGAAAGGCACGAACCAGATTGGCAGCATGAACATCAGAGGCAAAAACCCAGGAATTATCTTCCTGACCATAACCCTTCCACTTGACCAGGTACTGGAGTTTCCGTCTCGAAACACGAGAATCCAAAATCTTCTCCACCACATACTCCAACTCCCCCTCAACTAACACCGGGGCAGTAGGATCAACGGATGGAACCACAGGCGCCACGTATCTCCGCAATAACGACCTATGGAACATATTATGGATGGCAAAAGAAGCAGGAAGGGCCAAACGAAATGACACAGGATTGATAACCTCAGAAATCTTATACGGACCAATGAAACGAGGCTTAAACTTAGGAGAGGAAACCTTCATAGGAACATAACGAGACGACAACCAAACCAAATCGCCAACACGAAGTCGGGGACCCACACAGCACCGGCGGTTAGCGAAACGTTGAGCCTTCTCCTGGGACAATGTCAAATTGTCCACCACATGAGTCCAAATCTGCTGCAACCTATCCACCACAGTATCTACACCAGGACAGTCTGAAGACTCAACCTGCCCTGAAGAGAAACGAGGATGGAAACCAGAATTGCAGAAAAACGGCGAAACCAAAGTAGCCGAGCTGGCCCGATTATTAAGGGCGAACTCAGCCAACGGCAAAAAGGACACCCAATCATCCTGATCAGCAGAAACAAAGCATCTCAGATATGTTTCCAAAGTTTGATTAGTTCGTTCGGTTTGGCCATTAGTCTGAGGATGGAAAGCCGAGAAAAAAGGCAAATCAATGCCCATCCTAGCACAAAAGGATCGTCAAAACCTTGAAACAAACTGGGAACCTCTGTCAGAAACGATGTTCTCCGGGATACCATGTAAACGAACCACATGCTGGAAAAATAATGGCACCAAATCAGAGGAGGAAGGCAATTTAGACAAAGGTACCAAATGGACCATCTTAGAAAAGCGATCACAAACCACCCAAATGACCGACATCTTTTGAGAGACGGGGAGATCCGAAATAAAATCCATAGAAATATGCGTCCAGGGCCTATTCGGGACCGGCAAGGGCAAAAGCAACCCACTGGCACGAGAACAGCAGGGCTTAGCCCGAGCACAAGTCCCACAGGACGGCACAAAAGAACGCACATCCCGCGACAAAGACGGCCACCAGAAGGATCTAGCCACCAAATCTCTGGTACCAAAGATTCCAGGATGCCCAGCCAACACTGAACAATGAATCTCAGAGATAACTCTACTAGTTCATCTATCAGGGACAAACAGTTTCTCCGCTGGGCAACGGTCAGGTCTATCAGCCTGAAATTTTTGCAGCACCCGCCGCAAATCAGGGGAGATGGCAGACAAAATTACCCCCTCTTTGAGAATACCCGCCGGCTCAGGAACACCCGGAGAGTCAGGCACAAAACTCCTTGACAGGGCATCAGCCTTCACATTCTTAGAGCCCGGAAGGTACGAAACAACAAAATCAAAACGGGAGAAAAATAATGACCATCGAGCCTGTCTCGGATTCAACCGTTTGGCAGACTCAAGATAAGTCAAATTCTTGTGATCTGTCAAGACCACCACGCAATGCTTGGCTCCTTCCAGCCAATGACGCCACTCCTCAAATGCCCACTTCATGGCCAACAATTCACGATTACCAACATCATAGTTACGCTCAGCAGGCGAAAACTTTCTAGAAAAGAAAGCACATGGCTTCATCACCGAGCCCTCAGAACTTCTTTGCGACAAAACAGCCCCTGCTCCAATCTCAGAAGCATCAATCTCAACCTGAAACGGAAGCGAAACATCTGGCTGGCACAACACAGGGGCAGAAGAAAAACGGCGCTTCAACTCCTGAAAAGCCTCTACAGCCGCAGAAGACCAATTGACCACATCAGCACCCTTCTTGGTCAAATCAGTCAACGGTTTAGCAACAGTAGAAAAATTAGCGATGAAGCGCCGATAAAAATTAGCAAAGCCCAGGAACTTTTGCAGGCTCTTCACAGATGTCGGCTGAGTCCAATCGTAAATGGCCTGGACTTTAACAGGGTCCATCTCGATAGGTCACCACATAGCAAAGAAATAATGATCTTTACTTGTTGAACAGGGTCACCTGAGGAGCGAGGTTTCAAGGCAAGAAACAATTTACAATTATTTTTGAAATTCAAGAACTTAGATCTATCACCAAAAAACAAATCAGGAATTGGAATCCTAGGCTCTGACATCGGATTCTGAACCACAAAATCTTGAATGTTTTGTATCCTTGTAGTGAGATTATCCATCCAAGAGGACAGACCTTGAATGTCCATGTTTACACCTGTGTCCTGAACCACCCAGATGTAAAGGGGAAAAGAGAGACAAAACACACTGCAAAGAAAAAAAAATGGTCTCAGAACTTCTCTTATCCCTCTATTGAGATGCATTAGTACTTTGGCCACCTGTACTGTTATGACCTGGTGGTCAGGACAATAATGGATCTGGTGGTTAAGAGCACACGGAATGACCTGATAGTTACTGATAATAAGGACGAGCTCTGGGACGTGGGAACTCTGCTGACCGCAATCCCTAAACCTATCAAACACACTAGAAATAGCCGTGGATTGCGCCTAACGCTCCCTATGCAACTCGGCACAGCCTAAGAAACTAGCTAGCCCTGAAGATAGAAAAATAAGCCTACCTTGCCTCAGAGAAATTCCCCAAAGGAAAAGGCAGCCCCCCACATATAATGACTGTGAGTAAAGATGAAAATACAAACACAGAGATGAAATAGATTTAGCAAAGTGAGGCCCGACTTACTGAACAGACCGAGGATAGGAAAGGTTACTTTGCGGTCAGCACAAAAACCTACAAAAAGACCACGCAGAGGGCGCAAAAAGACCCTCCGCACCGACTCACGGTGCGGAGGCGCTCCCTCTGCGTCCCAGAGCTTCCAGCAAGCAAGACAACAAATTAATAGCGAGCTGGACAGAAAAATAGCAAACCAAAGAAATACAAGCTGGAACTTAGCTTCAGATGGGAAGACAGGTCACAAGAACGATCCAGGAGTGAACAGACCAATACTGGAACATTGACAGGTGGCATGGAGCAAAGATCTAAGTGGAGTTAAATAGAGCAGCAGCTAACGAATTAACCTCGTCACCTGTGAAACTCAGAAACACCCACCAGAGGAAGTCCATGGACAGAACCAGCCGAAGTACCATTCATGACCACAGGAGGGAGCCCGACAACAGAATTCACAACAGGCTTCCTTTACCTTTGGGGAATTTCTCTGAGACAAGGTAGGCGTTATTTTCTTTCTCTAGGGCTAGCTAGCTCTTAGGCTGTGAAGAGGCGTCTAGGGAGAGTCAGGAACGCTCCACGGCTATTTCTAGTGTGTGTGATAGGATTAGGGGTTGTGGTCAGCAGAGCTCCCACATCCCAGAGCTTGTCTTGTGTCAGTTTAACTATCAGGTCGTGCCGGGTGCTCCTAACCACCAGGTCATAACAGTACAGCTGGCCCAAAGTATTAATGCATCTCAATAGAGGGATAAGAGAAGTTCTGAGACCATTTTTTTTCTTTGCACTGTGTTTTGTCTTTCTTTTCCCCTAGACCTTTGGGTTGTTCAGGACACAGGTGTAGATATGGACATTCAAGGTCTGTCCTCTTGTGTGGATCATCTCACTGCAAGGGTACAAAACATTCAAGATTTTGTGGTTCAGAATCCGATGTTAGAGCCTAGAATTCCTATTCCTGATTTATTTTCTGGGGATAGATCTAAGTTCTTGAATTTCAAAAATAATTGTAAACTGTTTCTAGCTTTGAAACCCCGCTCCTCTGGTGACCCCGTCCAACAAGTAAAAATCATTATTTCTTTGTTGCGTGGTGACCCTCAAGACTGGGCATTTTCCCTTGCGCCAGGAGATCCTGCATTGCGTGATGTTGATGCGTTTTTTCTGGCGCTTGGATTGCTTTATGATGAACCAAATTCAGTGGATCAGGCAGAGAAAATCTTGCTGGCTTTGTGTCAGGGTCAGGATGAAGCGGAGGTGTACTGTCAGAACTTTAGAAAGTGGTCTGTGCTTACTCAGTGGAATGACTGTGCCCTGGCAGCAATTTTCAGAAAGGGTCTTTCTGAAACCCTTAAGGATGTCATGGTGGGATTTCCCACACCTGCTGGTCTGAATGAGTCTATGTCCTTGGCCATTCAGATCGATCGGCGCTTACGTGAGCGCAAAGCTGTGCACCATTTGGCGGTATTCTCTGAGCATAGGCCTGAGCCTATGCAGTGTGATAGGACTTTGACCAGAGCTGAACGGCAAGAACACAGACGTCGGAATGGGCTGTGTTTTTACTGTGGTGAATCCACTCATGCTATCTCCGATTGTCCTAAGCGCACTAAGCGGTTCGCTAGGTCTACCACCATTGGTACGGTACAGTCTAAATTTATTTTGTCCGTTACTCTGATTTGCTCTCTGTCGTCCTATTCTGTTATGGCATTTGTGGATTCAGGCGCTGCCCTGAATTTGATGGACTTGGAGTTTGCCAGGCGCTGTGGTTTTTTCTTGGAGCCCTTGCAGTATCCTATTCCATTGAGAGGAATTGATGCTACGCCTTTGGCCAAGAATAAGCCTCAGTACTGGACTCAATTGACCATGTGCATGGCTCCTGCACATCAGGAGGATATTCGCTTTTTGGTGTTGCATAATCTGCATGATGTGGTCGTTTTGGGGTTGCCATGGCTACAGGTCCATAATCCAGTGTTGGATTGGAAATCTATGTCTGTGTCCGGCTGGGGTTGTCAGGGGGTACATGGTGATGTTCCATTGTTGTCAATTTCGCCTTCCACTCCTTCTGAAGTCCCTGAGTTTTTATCAGATTACCGGGATGTATTTGAAGAGCCCAAATCCGGTGCCCTACCTCCTCATAGGGATTGCGATTGTGCTATTAATTTGATTCCTGGTAGTAAGTTTCCTAAGGGCCGACTGTATAATTTATCTGTGCCAGAGCACGCCGCTATGCGTAGTTATATAAAGGAATCCTTGGAGAAGGTTCATATTCGCCCGTCGTCATCACCATTGGGAGCAGGGTTCTTTTTTGTGGCCAAGAAGGATGGCTCTTTAAGACCTTGTATTGATTACCGCCTTCTTATTAAGATCACAGTCAAATTTCAGTATCCTTTGCCGCTGCTGTCTGATTTGTTTGCTCGGATTAAGGGGGCTAGTTGGTTCACCAAGATAGATCTTCGAGGGGCGTATAATCTTGTGCGAATTAAACAGGGCGATGAATGGAAAACAGCATTTAATACGCCCGAGGGCCATTTTGAGTACCTGGTTATGCCATTCGGACTTTCTAATGCTCCATCTGTGTTTCAGTCCTTTATGCATGACATCTTCCGAGAGTACCTGGATAGATTCATGATTGTATATTTGGATGACATTTTGGTCTTTTCGGATGATTGGGAGTCTCATGTGAAGCAGGTCAGAATGGTGTTCCAGGTCCTTCGTGCGAATTCCTTGTTTGTGAAGGGGTCAAAGTGTCTCTTTGGAGTTCAGAAGGTTTCATTGGGCCATATAAGATTTCTGAAGTTCTTAATCCTGTGTCATTTTGTTTGGACCTTCCAGCTTCTTTTGCCATCCATAATGTGTTCCATAGGTCGTTGTTGCGGAGATACGTGGCGCCTATGGTTCCCTCCGTTGATCCTCCTGCCCCGGTGTTGGTCGAGGGGGAGTTGGAGTATGTGGTGGAGAAGATTTTGGATTCTCGTGTTTCGAGACGGAAACTCCAGTACCTGGTCAAGTGGAAGGGTTATGGTCAGGAAGATAATTCCTGGGTTTTTGCCTCTGATGTTCATGCTGCCGATCTAGTTCGTGCCTTTCATTTGGCTCATCCTGATCGGCCTGGGGGCTCTGGTGAGGGTTCGGTGACCCCTTCTCAAGGGGGGGTACTGTTGTGAATTCTGTTGTCGCGCTCCCTCCTGTGGTCGTGAATGGTACTTCGGCGAGTTCTGGCTATGGACTCCCTCTGGTGGCTGGGAGTGGAGCTGCTGCTTCTGAGGTTCCTTACACAGGTGACGTGGTTTATCCTGTGGTTGGCTGCTCTATTTAACTCCACTCAGATCGTTACTCCATGCCAGCTGTCAATGTTCCTGCATTGGTTCAGTTCGCTCTTGGATCTTTCTGGTGACCTGTCTATTCCAGCAGAAGCTAAGTTCCTGCTAGTTATTATTTGTTCATTGTTTCCTTGTCCAGCTGGATATCATGATTTTGTCTTGCTAGCTGGAAGCTCTGGGATGCAGAGTGGCATCTCCGCACCGTTAGTCGATGCGGAGGTCTTTTTGCACACTCTGCGTGGTCTTTTGTAGTTTTTTGTGCTGACCGCAAAGATACCTTTCCTATCCTCTATCTGTTTAGTAAGTCTGGCCTCCCTTTGCTGAAATCTGTTTCATTTCTATGTTTGTGACTTCATCTTAACTCACAGTCAATATATGAGGGGGGCTTCCTTTACCTTTGGGGAATTTCTCTGAGGCAAGGTAGGCTTTATTTTCTTTCTCTAGGGCTAGCTAGCTCTTAGGCTGTGAAGAGGCGTCTAGGGAGAGTCAGGAACGCTCCACGGCTATTTCTAGTGTGTGTGATAGGATATGGGGTTGTGGTCAGCAGAGCTCCCACATCCCAGAGCTTGTCTTGTGTCAGTTTAACTATCAGGTCGTGCCGAGTGCTCCTAACCACCAGGTCATAACACTCTCCATCGCTTCGATCTTCTAGCTCTCGTTTAGTAGTTGTTGAAACAACACTGCATTAGGCCTACAAGTTGGGTCTGGGTTGTAGAGACGGTGTCTGCCGCTCCAAGGTGTTCTCCAGGTTGCCTCTCCATTGCTTCAATCTTCATGCTCGTGTTAAGTAGTTGTTGAAACAACACTACATTAGGCATACAAGTTGGGTCTGGGTCGTAGAGACGATGTCTGCCGCTCCAAGGTGTTCTCCAGGTTGCCTCTCCATTGCTTCAATCTTCATGCTCGTGTTAAGTAGTTGTTGAAACAACACTACATTAGGCCTACAAGTTGGGTCTGGGTCGTAGAGACGGTGTCTGCCGCTCCAAGGTGTTCTCCAGGTTGCCACATAATCGAAGCTGCATAGAGCCTATTTTGTTATTTTACGCCTACTAAGTCTTTCTGCGGTCCCTCCTTCCAATTGTCCTCCACTGAGCACACCAATGCAGACCGTGTACCCATGTAACCTTTTTTAAACCTGCGTCGAGCCAACTTTGTGGTGTAAGGCCTACTTGTAGTGTCTGGCTGCGCCACTCAATACAGCTGTCCTCTTTACAAAAAATGACCTACAATTATCTGGTTTTCAGCCTATCGGAATTTTAAAACTGCAGTGGGCCTACTAGTTGGGTTGAGGCCTTCTATTGGTGTCTGCCGCTCCTTGCTGTTCTCAACCAGTGAACAAAGCTGTGCCGCCTGTTTACTACTGTTGCCAATTTTGAACTGCATTTAGACTACTTACTGATTTGGGCCTACTCTCTGTGTCAGCCTCTCATTCCAGTTGTCCTCCACTGAACAAAGCAATGCCCCCTGGTTAGTCCTGTTACCAATTTTGAACTGCATTTAGCCCACTTTATTCTTTGGGCCCATATCTGTTTCCCCCTCATCCTGCCCATTGCCCAGCCAGTGATAGATGAGTCTGCTGGTACATTGACCCATAACGCAACATTCCCCGTGCACGCTACACTGCAAGATTGTGACCCTGCTGAAAGTCAGGTTCCCCTTCCCGCATACCATACCACCTTACACGGGGACAAAGAGGAAGGTGCAGATGAAGGTGCAGGTTCCTTCATCAGGTGGGGGGAGGAATACTCGTTGGCGACGTCACTGGCACAGGGCCCCTCATAGTACGCAAAAGTGTCGCTGCCGGTGGGAGGCGCCCCCGCCATGCAAACACACCGCCGTACTTTGAGGGGCCCTGTGCCAGTGCCAATGCCAACCAGTGGGCCCCCCCTGCTTGCTAAGGATCACAGCACTTGCAAAGTTGAAATACTTACCTCTCCCTGCTCCACTGCCGTGACGTGGTCCAGATTTCCTGGGCCCACTAATTACTTGAACCAGCCCTACCCCCCACAACTTTAGACAAATGACCCCCAATTTCCAATGCCTTACTATTATTATAAGGTAAATTTAGATTGACAAGCTTCAGTAACAAGAATGTATGTTTTTTGCCATTAAAATGGGCACTGTAGGTGTTTTCCTGGCCTCCACTCACTGCCGACTATGCTCCCCCATTGACTTGCATTGGGTTTCGTGTTTCGGCCGATCCCCGACTTTTCGCGATAATCGGCCGATTCCACTCGACTCGACTTTTGAGATAGTCGGGTTTCGCAAAACCCGACTCGACTCTAAAAAAGTCAAGGTCGCTCAACCCTACAATCACAGTCCCTATGTGGAGGAAGGGAACTGGGCTTGGGCTCATCAAATACATCCTGGAAATCCGAGAAAAACTCAGGGACCTCAGAAGAGGGGGAAGAGGAAATTGACATCAAAGGAACGTCACTATGTACCCCTTGACAACCCCAACTAGTCACAGACATAGTTTTCCAATCCAGCACCGGATTATGTTCCTGTAACCATGGAAAACCCAGTACAACAACATCATGCAGGTTATGCAACACCAGAAAACGGCAATTTTCCTGATGTGCAGGAGCCATGTACATGGTCATCTGCGTCCAGTACTGAGGTTTATCCTTGGCCAATGGTGTAGCATCAATGCCCCTCAAAGGAATAGGGCTCTGCAAAGGCTGCAAGGAAAAACCACAGCGCCTGGCGAATTCTAAGTCCATTAAGTTCAGGGCAGCGCCTGAATCCACAAATGCCATGACAGAAAAGGAAGACAATGAGCAAATCAGGGTCACAGATAAAAGAAATTTAGGCTGTACAGTACTAATGGTAACAGACCTAGCGACCCTCCTAGTACGTTTAGGGCAATCAGAAATAACATGAGCAGAATCACCACAGTAAAAACACAGCCTATTCTGACGTCTGAATTCCTGCCATTCTGTTCTAGTCAAAATCCTATCACATTGCATAGGTTCAGGACTCTGCTCAGAGGACACTGCCATATGGTGCATAGCTTTGCGCTCGCGCAGACGCCAATCAATCTGAATGGCTAGAGACATAGATTCGCTCAAACCAGTAGGCGTAGGGAAGCCCACCATAACATCTTTAAGGGCTTCAGAAAGACCTTTTCTGAAAATAGCAGCCAGAGCATCCTCATTCCATTTAGTGAGCACAGACCATTTCCTAAATTTCTGGCAGTATACTTCTGCCGCTTCCTGACCTTGACACAAGGCCAACAGGGTTTTTTCTGCATGATCCATAGAATTAGGTTCGTCATACAATAATCCGAGCGCTTGAAAAAATGCGTCTACATTCAGCAATGCCGGATCCTCTGATTCAAGGGAGAATGCCCAGTCTTGAGGGTCACCACGCAGCAAGGATATGATGATTTTTACTTGCTGAATGGGATCACCAGAAGAACGGGGTTTTAAAGCAAAAAACAATTTGCAGTTATTTTTAAAGTTCAAAAACTTGGATCTGTCCCCAAAAAACAAATCAGGAGTAGGAATTCTAGGCTCCAAAGCCGGAGTCTGGACAACATAATCTTGGATACTCTGTACTCTTGCAGCAAGTTGATCCACACGAGAAAACAAACCCTGAACATCCATGCCAGAGCATAAATCCTGAACCACCCAGAGATCAAGTGGAAAAAAAAGACAAAACAGAGCACAGAAAAAAAAATGGCTCAGAATTTTTTCCTTCTTTTGAGATGCATTTAATTCATTTTTGGCCACTTGTACTGTTATGATCTGGTGGTTTAGGAGCAACATGGGATGAGCTCTGAAGGAAGTGGTACCTGTACTGACCGCAGTCCCTAAGCTCAACACAACACTAGAAGTAGCCGTGGGATGCTCCTGACACTCCTTAGGCACCTCGTCACAGCCTGAGAACTAACTACCCCTAAAGATAGAAACAGGAAAACTATCTTGCCTCAGAGAAAATCCCCAAAGGATAGACAGCCCCCCACAAGTAATGACTGTGAGTGGAGAGGGAAAAGACATACACAGAATGAAACCAGGATGAGCACAGGAGGCCAGTCTAGCTAGATAGATAGGACAGGATGGAATACTGTGCGGTCAGTATAAAACACTACAAAAAATCCACACAGAGTTTACAAAAATCTCCACACCTGACTAAAGGTGTGGAGGGTAAATCTGCTTCCCAGAGCTTCCAGCTTCACTGAAATAATTCATACTGACAAGCTGGACAAACATAGAAAGCACAGAACGGATAAGTCCACAACCTGTGGACAGAAAAGAGCAAGCAAGGACTTAGCTTTGCTGAACTGGTCAGGATAACAGGGAAATCCAAAGAGATGTGAATCCAACCAGGAACCATAAACAAGTGGCACAAGCTGAAGGAAAGAGCCAGGCTAAATAGCCGAGCAGAATAGACAATCAGTGGAAGCAGCTACTGACTGCTAAATCCAAGGAGCAGCCATTCCACTTAAAACCACCGGAGGGAGCCCAAGAGAAGAACTCACAAAAGTGCCACTTACAACCACCGGAGGGAGCCCAAGAGCGGAATTCACAACAGGGCGGGGGCAGGAGTGCCACACATACAAGATAGGAGGGGGGGAGCAGAGCCACGCATATAAGATGGGAGGGGGAAAGCAGAGCCACGCATACAAGATGGGAGAGGGGGGTTGAAGAGCGATACATGCAAGATGGGAGAGGGGGGGAAGCAGAGCCGTTCATATAAGATGGAAGGGGGGGAAGCAGAGCCAGTGTCTGCCCCTGCCCAGGGTTCAATTGTACTCGCATCTTACAGAAGTGAGTACAATTGAGGCTCTGACTGCCGGGTCAGAGCATCAAGAGCAGCATGATCAGATCATGTGATCACACTGTCGACATCGCTCACTCGCACTGCAGAGGCAAACACTGGTGGTAAGTGCTCCAGTGGAGCTGAAAACATCGAAGATTAAGTGCACGGGGGGACAATTGGAGTGGGGATGGAGGGATTTACTGTGTGTGGGGACAATTTGAGTGACGATAGGGGGATTTATTATGTGTGGGGAGAATTGGAGTGGGGATGGGGGGAGTTAATGTATGTGGGGAGATTTGTGGTGGGGATGGGGGGATTTAATGTGTGCGGGAGATGTGAGGACACAAAATGAAGAGCAAAGGGGGAGATGGGGAAACAATACAGGGGAATGAGGACCATGTATGAGGTAGCAGGACTGGGGAATGAGGGCCATGTATGAGGAAACAGTACTGGGGAATAAGGGCCATGTATGAGGAAACAGTACTGGGGAATGAGGGCCATGTTTGAGGAAACAGTACTGGGGAATGAGGGCCATGTATGAGGAAACAGTACTGGGCAATGGGGTGCATGTATGAGGAAACAGTACTGGGGAATGGGGGGCATGTATGGGGAAACAATACAGGGGAATGAGGGCCATGTATGAGGAAACAGTACTGGGGAATGAGGGGCATGTATGAGGAAAGATTGCTGGGGAATGGGGGCATGTATGAAGAAACAGTACTGGGGAATACGGGGCATGTATGAGGAAACAGTACTGGGGAATGAGGGGCATGTATGAGGAAACAGTACTGGGGAATGGGGGGCATATATGAGGAAACAGTACTGGGGAATAGGGGGCATGTATGGGGAAACAATATGGGGGATGAATGCAGACAGTATGAGGAGCGAACTGGGGAATGTATGTGGACACAGTATGAGTAGAGATGTGAAAAATGTATGTAGATAGAGTACGGGGAGTGAGGGTGATGGGATGTGTGCAGACACAGTATGTGGAGTCAGGTGAGCAAGCAGTATAGAAAGTGAGGGGGTAAATATATTAGGAGACAGTATGGTGACCAGGAGGGATGTGAGAGGAGACAGTATTAGGAGGGAGGGGGGAATAGTGGGAGGAGACAGTATGGGGGGAGTAAAGTGAGTGGGCACAGAATAGAAACTGAGTAGTGGGGCGTAGCATGGGGGGACAGTGTAAGGGCACAGCCAGGAGGGGACAGTATACCAAGGAGGGGGAGTGTGATGAGAGAGTTCAGTATAGAGACTGGGCTCTATAGGGAGGACAAAGTATGAGAGGACAGTGTGAAGAGGGGGCTGGTATGGAAAGGAGAGGTCAGTGTAAAGAGCATGAATCATAAGAGGGACAGTGTGGGGGTCATATTTTGTGCAGACAATATAGTTAGGGGCAATTTTTTATTCAGGAGCATTATAATGACTCTTGTATCTTTAAGGGCGTCATGTGGAAATTTTCTGCAAAAAAGCGGGGAAGATGTAAGTCTGCAGAGACGGCTGTGGATGAGAAAACTCATCATGGGGTCCGGACTAGATGAAGAAAAGAAGGAGAACGGCTCCAGAGGCGACGTCATCTATCAGGTACCTGGATGTAAATGTTATTTGTGATACTGTCTAACTCTCATGTTTTTATTTATGTTGGGAGCATTAAAGGGGATGTCCAGGTTTGTAATGTGTCTGCAGTCATTCTTTGTGACTGCAGACTTCTGACTTCTCACAGTGCGCACTGCACGCTGTCAGGATTCTCTCGTACTGGCGATTTACATACATGCAGTCACGTGCTGTCTAGACATGTGTGGCCTCACTCAATGAAAATGAACTGAGTGAGGCCGGGCACGTCTAGTCGGAATGTGGCCAGAAGTATACAAATCACATGCTTGTGCTGACATGATTGTCCACCAGCAAGGGAGAATCCTTAAAGTGTGCAGTGCATGCGTTGTGAGAACTCAAAAGCCTGCGATGTCAGGATTCAGCTCTGCAGGTTCCAGTAGTTGTCACATGGACACCTCACTCATATGCGACTTTCATCACATTGGTATGGTCAATTTCCGTAGGGTGCTTAACCTTTTAGGCCCCAGACCTGAAGATTCCCCCTCCCCCTTTAAACCATAAACGACACTAAAGCCATTGTTGGATAATTTTGGCCACAGCAGCCTTTATTAAACAAACAAATTAACATTACATATATAACCAATCAAATAAATCGGGGGTGGGTCCTTGAAGCTTGAAAATCTGGCGATTAAACAAAAACCGTAAGAAACAGTGGACGAACCAACCGTAACTTACTCCCAGCCGTTACCCCCTGGCTCGGGAGCACCAAATCACCCCGAAGGGTGCCATCGTCCACTGAACCCCTGAGGATCAAGCCACCGCTGGCCAAATCCCCCCAAAATCACCAGACCAAATAACCACCACATAAGACCAACTGAGGAATCTATATACCCACGGACCCCCAGCGCAATTTAGCACCAACTTCAAGGACCCCTCCCAACCGCTAGCCACTATGACCCGAAAATAAACTAACCCTTGGAGAAAATAACAAACACAGGGGGGGCGGGCAGGACTTCTCGCTGCGCTTCAGAGCGGGAAAGTGCCCTGCTCCTCCCCCTAATGTTATAAACCCCCCACCCATTACCATAGCCACCCCCTCAAATGACTCATTTCACCCACCCCCACCCCTTTCCTTCCCCAACCCCTGTCATGTCGGCTTCCACTAAGCGCCGCATGGAGGATGGTCGCCTGCTCCAGCCTGCACTTACTTATGGTCCTGTGACAACGAGCTTCTCTTCTGCTTCTCTCAGTTTTTCACTGAACATTGAGAGCATTAGGGAGCGGAACTCATGGGCACATGACTAATGCCATGTTCACACATTCCTGATTTCCCTGCTGTTTTTTCTGCACTAAAAACCACAGCTCTTGGCAGAAAACGCAGGTGCGTTTTTTGGTGCTTTTTGGTGCGTTTTTTGATGCGTTTTTTGATGCGGTTTTTAGTGCAGTTTTTTATGCAGTTTTCTCTGCAGAGTCTAGGAAGTTTTTTTAGGGTTAAAATGGCTGAAAATACCCTACCTAACCCTACCCCTAACCCTAACCCTACCCCTATCCCTAACCCTACCCCTACCCCTAACCCTACCCCTAACCCTACCCCTAACCCTACCCCTAACCCTAACCCTACCCCTAACCCTAACCCTAGTTCTAACTGTAGTGGGGAAAAAAAAAAAAAATTCTTTATTTTATTAGTGTTACTACCTATGGGGGTGATAAAGGGGGGGGGGGGGGCATTTACCTTTTTTTATTTTGATCACTGTGAGGTTATCACAGTGATCAAAATGTGCCTGGAACGAATCTGCCGGCCGGCAGATTCGGCGGGCGCACTGCGCATGCGCCCGCCATTTTGGGAGAAGACGGCCGGATGGACACCGGGAGGCCCGGTAAGTATAAGGGAGGGAGATTAGGGCACGGGGGGGCGTCGGAGCACGGGGGGGTGGCATCGGAGCACGGGGGGTGGCATTGGAGCATGGGGGGGCAGCCACACTGCAGCGGTTCTGCACCACAAACCGCAGAAAACCCGCAGATATTTTTTTCGTCTGCGGGTTTTACTGCGGGTTTGACCTCACAATGGAGGTCAATGGATGCAGAACCGCTGCAGTTCCGCAAAAAGAAGTGACATGGTACTTCTTTTTTACCGCAGCTATTCAGTGCGGCTTTTTTGGGGATTTTCCACAATGTGGGCACAGCAGTTCCTGTTTTCCATAGGGTACATTGTAATGTACCCTGCATGGAAAACAGCTGCGGACCCGCAGCGGGAAAATCGCGGCGGTTCCGCATTAAAAAAAGGATGGTGTGAACATGGCCTAAGTGTGCAAATCGCATATGTCCTTGGTGGGCGGGGGGCCAAAATGAATTCTTTCCCCTGGTGCTACTGCAAGCGGCGATTACCGGGTCCGGTGGAGGGATGTCTGTGCACAGGCAGTGAGGCAGGGACTGAGGGTGTGCACTGAGAGAGAATGGAGACCCGGAGACTGCCCGTCCCAGTCTACACCGTAGCCTGGGGCCCTCAGTATTGTAGGTAATAAATTGTTTTTCTAAAGCTTATAGTGTAGTTTTAGGTCAGAGGGATGGTTAGGGATGAGCTAGTAAGGTGCAGGGACAGGTAGTGATGGCTACTTGCAGACATGTGCGGCACTTGCGGTGAGACAAAAAAAACACTGCTAGTAGCATTTTTTTTTTCTATTTCTGCAAGTACCGCATTTGCCGGATCGCGGCAAAACCGCAAGTGCCACACATGTCCGCAAGTCCCATAAGGAATGAATGAGGCCGAACACAGTGTTGCCGTAAGTGATCCATTACGCAGCAGATGTGGGAAAACTGCTGGATCTGCTGGAAATGGCTACTTTCACCTCAGCGATTTATGGCAAAGTCACTGCCGATAGTGTCATACTCACCAAAGGGGGAGGCAGCACTAAAAGTGCCTAGGGCAGCAGTGTGTCGCAATGCAGTGAAGCAACGTATCGACGGATGTTGTGAAAGTAGCTGAAAACGTGTGCAACACATCCAGTGTTATGACGGATGCATCGAAGGAGTTCCTGCCTTGATTTTCAGTTATAAGATTCTGGAGGAGAGAGAGAGAGAGAGAGACTTTTTCCCGGACTTGAAAATCCTTCCGAGCATGCTCAGAGTGGAAAAACAGGATACATCACTGGATTCCTGTGTTTGACGGTCAGCGACGGATCCTGCATCCATAGGCTTCCATTAAAGCCGACGACGGACAGCGCAAGATCCCGTTGCTGAGCGATTTGCCGACGTGCAGAAAAAACGTTCCTCTGAACGCTTTCTCTGCACGGCGGACCGCTGTTTTCCGACGGATCAAGTGCACGACAGATTAAACGGATGGCCATCCGTCACAATCTGTCGCTAATACATTTCTATGGGAAAATGCAGGATCCTGCAGAAAAATTTGCCATCTTTGTCCAGTAGATGGCGACACTTACTTGCAGACACCCTGTTATACATTAACTGTGGAAATCTTACATTTGTCCATCTCTTTGCACAAGGAAGACCGACATGGGATCATGTACGAGAGGCCACCTGTCACGAAATGTTAGAAACTGAGGAAACATAAATCCCCTGTACAGATACAGTAAATTCATATTATCTGAGTATTCACATGTAAATGTGTTTTTTACGTAGGTTTATAACACATATAAGCACTGTTTTCTAGGTACCGCACCGTGCCACATAGCACAGCCGGTCAGTTTTTGGAGCATCACACATAAAAATTAAGTATTTATTATCATCATTATTGCACTAATCTTTTTCGTTCTTCTTTTTTTTCCTTTGTATTTTTGAGTGGAGCTGTGAAAGACTCAATACAAATCCCGAGGGCAAACATGAAAAGCTTTACCTACAGAAATGCATACACCTCGGCATTGTTTATACTATGGGAATGTGCACACTGAGATTTTTTATTAGAGGGTCCACTTCAAAAATGCTTGAAAGTCTTCCTATTAATTTCTATTTCATAAACATTTTCTGGTCGTCTATTCAGTCTTTTTTTACCAATTCCGGCTTGGAAAAACATCTGTTGAGAAAAAGAGTGCATGTCACGTATTGGAAGTTGGTACATAGAACTTCATAGCTGTAGATGCTCCATTTACCACCATTATGTGCAGCAATGTGTTTCAGAGAGATTCTCTCCTCGAAATATGGCTGTAATGCAAAGTCCTGGCTGTACATATAGGCTGAAGCCAGGAGCTTGTCAGTTTCTCCTGAATACGTTCTGACGCATGAGCACTTTCATTTATTTTTTATTTTTTCCGGACTCCTAAAATGCTCATTTTACTATCAGGAGGTAAAGGATTTCCAAACTGATTAGTTAATCTAATATGGGTTATCAAAACAAGTACATCAGCCTCATCTGGTCTAACTTATCTATTTAATATTGGGTAGAATTTGTACTGTAATCTGGTAAAATATACGGTAAGTTTCAAGGTAACTCTGCTATGCTGCTGAAAAAAGGTCAAAGTGAGTCTATAATTTGCTTGGTGACATGTTTGAATACCAATTTTGGGAATTCAGATGGAAGACCCCCAACAGAGTTGAGAACTGGGGCACAGACACGAATGAACCTTGCCCAAGAAGTAAAACTATACTTAAATTGTCATTATCATATCAACAAACTTTCCATAAATGAAAAGTACAAGTGAATATAAGAAACTTTGTAAGGTATCTTATAGGAGAAATCTGCTTCTTTCTCCACCTATGAGCAACTTCTTCCACTCCCCACTTGCCTTCTGACTATAACACACTCTGAAAAACAGCTCAAATCTGTTTTGGTCATAACAAGATGGACTGCCAATACAGTGAGGTGTCAGGTTACAGAGGTTATTAACTTCTATTGAGAGAGGATTGGCAGTAGTAGTGAGGCACAGAAACTGGCAGATGGTGCTGCAGCTTGCACTGTTTTTATCTCATTACAGTGCTGGATCACAGCTACACTGCTCAATCCTGCTGTATAATACTCTCGATGTATGTGTTGCACAGAGCAGGGATCCCTCACGACTGTATGTATTCTATATTTGAGGCATCATAGCATATAGTCTCGTCCCACTAGCTGAGAGAGAACTGAAAGTTTGACCCTTGCTTGGTGCCGTGCGTGACATCCTTATGTAAATATTCCATGACATTTCAAAATTGGGAGCTGTAAGGTCATTGTTGGTGTTTAGGAAACATTCCTAGAGATTATCGCACAGTTTATGTTGCCTGCAACCTCAGAAACCTTACACTCATGAAATCCCTTTGGTTCCCATCACGTTAACCCGAGCCCTCATTAGATTCCTATAAAAACCAGTCAGTCTCCCACATTATTGGTTCCAATCTGAAGTTGGGGGCCCGGCCCGCTTGTCTTAGCAGACACGTTGCCTCACCTGTATTACTGGTTCTGCCCCTATTCCACAGGCCGGCTTGTGTGACTTTCAAATGCTAAAACGTAAAATCAACAAGAAAGCAAAAAAGCTAAGCCCAAAAGTCAATAAAAGTGAAGAAAAGGGCGTAATAGGAAAATGGCTAAATATCCGTCAGTAGCACAAATTAGAGGCTCGATTAGCTGTCTCTTTGTAGAGGTATCAGTTACTTGCTGATGGAGCGCGATTTACCTCAGTAACTTCCCTGACGTGCTATTGTTCATACAAACAGCTCATTTCAAGCTCACATAATGGCTGCTGTCATCAAATACTTGCCTTTTAGATCTTACAGGCATCTTTATTTTTTAATGGCAGAGATGATTTTTTTTGTCACATGAACAGAACTAGCTGTCTGTTCTGTACCTTAAACATACTGTTTCTGATTTGCTCATAGATTTAAGTTAAAAAGTTCTGTTATCTAATGCCACTGACCTTATAATGTGTGTCCACAATGAAGTGCCAGTCAAAACCTATGTTTGCTCTAGAAATGGATGCAGGAAGAGAGTGTACGGACCGTGTGGAGTGGGCTATTTTGTAGACTGTGTGGTTTAGGATAATGGTTCTTTTACACTTTAGATAAGTTCCTGGGTAAAATACTCCTGCCTGCACCCTATGAGAAATACCTCAAGGGATTAAGTCCGGCCATAAGCTACAAGTCTGCAGTCACTCTGTGGCGGCAGACTGTGAATCCTCACTGCATGCTGTGAGGATGCTCCAATGCAGATGCTGGGAGTGTGACGGCAAGTATGCAAGTTACATGCATGTGGTTGCATGCCAACTAGATGTGCGTGGCCTCGCACAGTGTGAGTGTATTGAACGAGGCCGGACACGTCTAGTCGGAATGTGGCAGGAACTATGCAAATCACATATTTTCAGTCACATGACCGCCCACTTCTGGGGGCCTGCACCGGAAAATCCTCACAGCACGCAGAAGTCTGCAGTCACGTAGAGTGACTTCAGGCATGTACCTTAAAGGGAATCTGTCACCAGAAGAAACGCTATTAACCTGCAGATATGGGGTTAATCTGCAAGCCAAGTGTTATTATGTTGGCCAGCGCCAGCACATAGCTCCAAGGAGATGGACCAGCTGCTTTTTTTGCACGAGGAATCGATCATGTCCAATGTGGTGTGAGGGGAGGAGATGTTAAGCGCATATTGGCACAACGAGAATGCCGCTGGATTACTGTATTGGGCACCATGACTCCTATGGGCCTTAACGAAACCCATCTCATCATTTTTATAAGAATTGTCATGGATTTGTCCTGTTTTATTTTCTGCCATTTTTCATCGGTTTTAACTTGTATTTCTATCTATATGTACTTTTTTAGAGTGCCGATATCATGATTCTATCCACTCGTTTCTCTTTCGTTGGGAACATTCATAGGAACACGGGACAACATCATATCAACTATATGTCTTAATTGGAGGAACAAAAAGAACAAGCAATATGGAAGCTGATATATATGGAATTATATTATGTTAAATAATGAAAATTATATATTCTATATTATATAGATTCTCTGATTACCTGATATTGATTTGACTAATGTGGGACAACAGAGTAATTTCTATTTGCTTAATTCCTCCTCATTTATACGTATGTGTAGTAGTACACATGCATATCTTTATCTGTTGTTCCCCTTCTTTTGCTTTAATTATAGTGGTTTTTGATCATGATATAATAATTGTGTTGTTTTATTGTCTGGAAGGTTGGTCACCATATCATTAAATTACACACAATCACTTATTTATGGTGTATTCTTTCTTTCACTTTTATTTATTTAATTAATATTGCACTTTTTATATATATTTTTATACATTTTTGTTGGTGCACTTATGTGACTTGTGCCCCCTGGCTCCATACCCGGGATGATAGTGGATTTTTCAACCCTGCCTCGGAGTGATGGATTTTTCATATAGCGTTAAACTGTTGAATATTACGCTATCACTTAGTAATTATGATCTTATTTTTATGCTCACCTAATATGCACTGAACTTTGAGCGGAACACGTCACTTTAATGTCCCTGTGTTCTCTGCATCTGCTTCAGTGACGACCGCGAGTCACCGGATGTGGGTTTAGCGCTGACCCGCTCACGTGACCGCGATCTGCTGACTGGGTTGGAGGGCTGAGATGCAGTGATAGGACTCACTTGCGTTTCACGCATGCGCACTCGCACCTTCAATGTCATCGCCTGATTGGAGATGACCTGTATATAAACCGGATGGGGATCTCAGTTAGGCCACGCCCCCTGAGGAAGCGGGATTCATTACACGCGAAACACGCGTTGGGGTAACTTACCGGGATCTGGACTGGACCTATCACCCCCATGGGTAATTAACCTTTAATCTATATGTATGTGCCTCTTTTGGCACGGCTATCTGGATAAATGCATAGCAATAGTACCGGTACTTGTGAAGTAGGGGAGAAAATTAACTTTGTCCCCCCGCAGCTTTTTCGTTTCAGTCACAGAGGCAGCGCCAGTGCTGCTTCAGTCGCCGCTCAGAGTATAGTTTTGGCACCCCAGGAGTCCGGATGCCACAATGGTATTGCCTTCCTCACGGGGGAGGTGATGTCATGACTGGAAACAACGAGGGATCTCATAATCAGGTAATACTGACATGCAACACCTTCCTGACTCCAGACCAGAAGGGGGATCTCTAAACCTGGTTTCCGGGGAACTTCCCTATAAAATTCTGGTCTGGGGGACGGGTTAGGGTGTCAGCTAGGGAGTCTGAGGGAGAGTGCGTGCAGGGACAGTGAGAGGAGAAGAGGCAAAGGAGAGAAGCCTGGGGTCTGGAGCTGCGAGTGGGCTCACCCCAGAAGAAAGCGCCAAGAGACCGGACACTGGGGTCCATGGTGGTGTAGGAATTGCAGACCCAGCCACTGAACCCGGAGGGCAGGAGATTGCAAGTATCCTGCCCCATTCAGCACCTGCAGGTACCACAGCAAGTGAGGAGCCTGAGGCTGTCGAAGAAAGGACAGTGCCTATGAAAGGATCAAGCTGTCAGCCATACAGGTTGAGAATACAGACACTGAAAGGACTCGTGCAGAGCTTCAGGCAGCAAGGGTCAGATATACAACGCAGAGGCAAGGCCTCCGAACCTACCGGGCTAAGTGTTGTTTCCAGGCTGCCCAGACCTCACCATTACCTGTTACCTGTACCCTGGACTGTCCCTGAATTCTACCAGTAAAAGGTAAAGGAAACTGCTCTCCCTGTGTCCTGCAATTATTCCCTGCACCCTCAGTCCTGCACCTCACCGTCAATCATCCCTCTTACCAACTACACAGGGAGCCCTGGGGACCAAGCTCTACCTGTGGGGAGCTATACCAACTCTGCTGCAATACCATCAGCCCCAAAGAACCCCTTTAAGCAGCGTCGGCCACCCCTGGCCGAATACCACAGGTGGCGTCACGAACATACTACATTACACTTTATACCCATTTCCCTTAACCCCCTTTAAACTGGACACCTAGGGCCACGGACCGGGTCACTGCCACCGTGACCACCCCTTTAAGAACAGAACCGGCCCGGTCCTAGCGGGCGCTCCATACTCACAGTGTTGACTGATCCCAAACAGGCGCCACACCTGTGACTGAAATGGAAACTCTGCTGGGAGAATAAAGTTCATTTTCTCCACGCAGCATTAGGCTATGTGCAGGAGCCGGCCAACATGCAGGTTAATAGCGTTTTTTCGGGTGACAGGTTCTCTTTAAGGTCAGAAAAACCCTTTAAAGTGGTTTTCTGTGATTTCATATCCTCCATTCCAGCTGAGACTCATCGAATTAGAGCAGGACGATTGCAGATTCTAGTAGTAAATATCATATGTATGTGTGTGTGTGTAATATACTGTATATATATTAAAATTATTGTACTTGTTTTTTACTATTAATCCAAAAATCAATGGCCAAATATAAAATAGCTCTATCACAGAAAGCCGGAATATTACTCAAAAAGCCCCCCGAGGAAGCACTGACAGAAAAACGCGCGTCGGGGCTCTTTTTCCACGTCTTGGCAGTAAGTTGGTACTACTATACTTATTCTTTCACTTCTTTCCCTCTGTTCCGGCATTTTTATACATATACCTCTATTTTAGAGGATAGTCTATTGGTTATGGTGTTGTTTATGTAAGATACTGTTGAGTATATCATGGCTCTTCAAGCATGTCACATTGAGTCTATGCACTGGCAGTTGCTTATGGGCCTTATACCTGTGTCTGCTTACATTTTACAAGTGCTGTTACAGGAACAAAGAGATATATTTATTGTTAGAATTGTACCCTCATTCTGCCTGGCATGGTTTCTAGGTGTCACTAGCCCTGTCATTATCTGTCATACATTTTTGTCCTACATTTTTGTCTCATGTAGTATTTATTAAAATTAATATATTTAATTAGAATTTTGCTCTGTGACTCACTTTTTCTTGTTTTTTATTATGTATACCCTTTTTCACATGTAATGAGCCATGGAGTATATGGCACTATAATAAATAATGATTATATAATGTGTGTGTGTGTATATGTATATGTGTCCTTCTCCTGAAAAGGACACCGCTGAACAGAGGCCAGATGGAGTCCAGAGTAACTCCTTGCCTCATTATCCCTTGGGGGTTTCATCTGAATCACATCACTCAGAGATTTAGATGGTAATAGAGCGCCGGATAAATGTGATCTACAACGTTATGTAAAATGTTCCTAATAAAAGCTTCAACTCAATCAACACCAAAAAGCAAGCCCTCACTCAGGTCTGTCATCTGTTAATTGAAATATAGGGGGCTTCCATGTTACTAGTAGTACAAATGCTCTGGAAAAGCGAAATGGCTCCTCACCCGTCAAAAGAAATTCAGCAAATTCTCAGCTCTCAAATCCAAATGCCCCCCTTCCTTATGAGCCCCACAGTAGCTAAAACACATATTGCGTCCACATTTGGCATTTCTGAAGTGATGAGAGCCCACCTAACTTACGTGTGCATGCCTCCAGAAGCATGGGCTGGGCATAACATACTGGTGACTGCAATACTGGTTACTACAGCGTACTGGTCACTACAACAGCAGTTTACTATTTTCACTCGGCAACATTCATTGCTGCTTCCTTCTGGAAAATACCCATGGAGTCAAAAGCATCACTACACCTGTAGATAAATTCCCCAAGGGGTATAGTTTCCAAAATGGGGTCGCTTAAGGGGGGATTCTGCTCTTCTAGCAATTAGGGGCTCTGTATATGGAGTCCGCAAACTGTTCTAGGAAAATCTGCACTCCACAAGGCAAATAGCGCTCTGTACCTCCTGAGCAGGGCCGGATTGGCCATTGGGCACTTCTGGCAAATGCCAGAAGGGCAGGTGCCAGTAGTGGGCCACTGCACTCTTCCCCCCGCCTGTGTCGCCCCGCATTCAACTATACCGGCGTCTATGACGCCGGTACAGTTCAAGGCAATGATGGAGGAGAGAGCGTCTGCTGACGCTCCCTCTCCCATCATTCTCCGCTCTGCCTCTGACACTGCTGGTGCGCGATGACGTCATATCATCGCGCACCTGCTGTGTCCCGGGCAGACTGCAGCCGCTGAGACAGGAGTAGGGAGCAGTGCGGGCAAGAGGAGAGGTGGGGAGAGTGTTTTTTTTGTTTTTTTTATTGGACTGTGCGGCCATTCTCGGGGGGGAGGAGGAGAGATGAGATGCGGGCTGTGCTAGTCTGTCATTGCCTCAGTTACAGTTGTGTGGGCTGTGCTGTATATACTACTGTGTGGGCTGTGCTGTATATACTACTGTGTGGGCTGTGCTGTATATACTACTGTGTGGGCTGTGCTGTATACTACTGTGTGGGCTGTGCTGTATATACTACTGTGTGGGCTGTGCTGTATATACTACTGTGTGGGCTGTGCTGTATACTACTGTGTGGGCTGTGCTGTATATACTACTGTGTGGGCTGTGCTGTATACTACTATGTGGGCTGTGCTGTATACTACCACGCAGGCTGTGCTGTATACTACTACGCGGGCTGTGCTGTATACTACTACGCAGGCGTATATTATATTCTATGGGGGAGGCTGTGTTATATACAATGGGGGGGTATATTATATTCTATGGGGGAGGCTGTCTTATATACTATGGGGGGCTGCATTATATTCTATGGGGGGCTACATTATATATTATGGGGAGGTGGGCTGTATTATATTCTATGGGGGGCTGTACTAGATTTTATGAGGGATGATTGCATCATAATCTTTGATGGGGCTGCATTATATTCTATGGGGAGGTGGGCTGTATTCTATTCTATTTAGGGCTACATTATTTTCTATGGGGGGCTGTATTATATTTATATTCTATGAGGGGTGATTGCATCATACTCTATGAGGGGGCTGCATTAAACTATGAGGGGGGCTGCATTATATTCTGTGGGGGGTTACATTATACTCTGGGGTGGCTGCATTATACTCTGAGGTGGCTGCATTATACTCTGGGGTGGCTGCATTATACTCTGTAGGGTGGTGGCTACATGATACAGTATGTGGGCTGCACTATACTGTATCGGGGACTATGGGGAATACGTTATACTATGTGAAGAACTATGGGGTGCATTATACTATGGGAAGTGAATTGTACTACATGGATGACTATGGCGGTGCATTATACTATATGGAGCACTATGAGGAGTGTATTATGCTATATGGAGGACTATGAGTAATGTATTATACTATGTGGAGGACTGAGCAGTGTATTTTAATATATGGAGGACTATAGGGAGTGTATTATACTATATGGAGGACTGTGGTGCACATTATGGGACTATGGGATGTATTTTACTAAACAAGTAAAATGCTGCATATTCAGATTGTATTTGCTGGAGCAAAAATCCTTGTTCATGATACTGTATGGTGATCTGTTAGTGATCTATTAGTGATGGTTCTGTTCCATCATTATTCCTCAGATGGTGGAAAGAGGCCGGGAAACAAGCGTTGAACAACTTCAGTATTGTCGATCAAACTCATTTAGTGGCCTGAACTCAGCGCATATAAATACAACCGAAATGCTTTTGTGTGATGTGCAATATGTAAGCATTTGGGGCCCCATTTTAAACTTTGCCTAGGGCCCCACTTTGCCTAAAACCGGCCCTGCCTACAAGTGTACAAAGATATTATACAGTCACCACGTGACCAGTGGGCCTGTGTAACTTCAAATGCCAGGGCTGAATTTTAGTCCCAGTCCGGCCCTGCTCCTGAGTCTCTCCCAATGGCTAAGTAGTACTGTACAGCCACATATGGGGCATTGCCACGTTTATTAGAAATTTTGGGACAAATTTTGGTGCCATTTTTACCCACTTCTTGTGTGAAAATGTAAAATCTGAGGCTAAAACATTTTGGTGGTAAAAATGTAGTTATTTTGTCCTGACTGCCCAATGGTATAAAATTTTGTAACACACCCGTGGTGTCAACATGATCACTGCACCCCTAGATGAATTAATTGCGAGGTGTAGCTTGTAAAATGGGGTCACTTATGGGGGGTTCTGCTGTTCTGGCACCTCCCTGTGAGTCATGGCACCTGCAAACCATAACAGTAAAATCTGCGGCTCCTTGCTTTCTGAGCTTTGCACTGTGCCTGAAAAATATTTCCTGATTACATGTAGGGTAATGGTGCACTCAGGAAAAAATGGACCTCAGTTTGTAGTAAAAAAAAAAATTCCTATTAGCCCTTAGAAAAATTTAAAACTTGGGGCTAAAACAACATTTTAGAGGTAAAAATGTAATTTATTCTTTCTTTATTGCTCAGTGGTATAAAATTCTGTGAGGCACATGTGTCAGTATGATCACAGCACCCCTAGATGAATTCACTGGGAAGTGTAGTTTTTAAGATGAGTTCACATAAAAGGGGTTTGTGTTGTTCTGGCACCTCAGGGGCTCTGCCTATCTGACATGGCACCATAAAACCATTCCAGCAAAATCTGAACTCCAATATGGCGCCTCTTCCATTCTGAGCTTTGCACTGTGCCTCAAAAGTAGTATTCCCCCACATATGAGGTATCGGCGTACCATGGCAAATTGTATGGTGCAATTCCTCCTGTTACCCTTATGAAAATGCAAAATTTGGGGGCAAAATAACATTTTTTGGGGGGAAAATGTGATTTTTTTTCACGGCTCAATGTTATAAACTTCTGTGAAGCACCTGGGGGTTCAAGGTGCTCACCACACATCTAAGTACATTCCTTGAGGAGTCTAGTTTCCAAAATGGGGTCATTTGTGGGGGGTTTCCACTGTTTAGGCAAATCAGGGGCTCTCCAAATGGGACATGATGTGTGCTAATGATTCCAGGAAATTTTACATTCAAAAAGTCAAATGACACTCCTTTCCTTCTAAGCCCTGCCGTGCGCCCAGACAGTAGTTTTCTCCCTCATATGGGGTATCGGCATACTCAGGAGAAATTGCACTACAAATTGGATGGTGCATTTTCTACGGTGAGCCATATGAAAATCATAAAAACATATTTGTGGGGAAAATTAGATTTTTTTATTTTTACAGCTCAACGTTATAAACTTCTGTGAAGGGTTCAATGTGCTCACCACACATCTAGATCAGTTCCCAGAGGGGTCTAGTTTCCAAAATGATGTCACTTGTGGGAGATTTTCATTGCTTAGGCACATCAGGGGCTCTCCAAAAGCGACATGGCATCTGAAAATTGTTCCAGCAAATTTTGCATTCAAAAAGTCAAATGGCGCTCCTTCCCCTCTGAGTTCTGCTGTGCGCCCAAACAGTGGTTTTCTCCCTCATATGGGGTATCAGCAGAAATTACTCAACAAATCTTGGGGTCCATTTTTTCCTGTTAGAATTGTCAAAATAAAAAAATTTGGATCTGAAGTACATTTTTGTTAAGAAAGTTAAATGTTTAATTTTTTTTTATTCCTGTGAATCACCTGAAGGGTTAATAAACTTCTTGAATGTGGTTTTGAGCACCTTGAGGGGTGCAGTTTTTTGAATGAAGTCACTTTTGGGTATCTTCTATCATAGACCCCTCAAAGGAACTTCAAATGTGATGTGGTCCCTAAAAAACTGGTTTTGTAAATTTTGCTGTAAAAATGAAAAATCACTGGTCAGTTTCTAACATTTTAACCCTTATAACTTCATAACAAAAAAAAAATTGGGTTCCAGAATTGTGCAGATGTAAAGTAGACATGTGAGAAATGTTATTTATGAACTACTTTGTGTGACAGATCTCTGTGATTTAAGGGCATGAAAATTCAAAGTTGGAAAATTGCGAAATTTTCCCCAAATTTCCGTTTTTTTCATATCAAAGAAATTTTACCACTATCATGAAGTACAATATGTCACTAAAAAATATTCTCAGAATCACCATGATCTGTTGAAGAGTTCCAGAGTTATTAACTCATAAAGAGACAGTGGTCAGAATTGTTAAAATTGCCCCGGTCATTAATGTGCAAACCACATTCAGGGGTAGAGGGGTTAAAATCTCATCTCTAGGAAGGATCCTTCTCTAAGATTTATTTCGTTTTTTGTAGATTCTAGTCGGTCTATTTTGCTGTTAAGGAAATCTTCATTTACTAATTTTGTGCTGATATTTAACAGTTATCTGAACAAGCAGAGCTTGAGTGTAAAGCATTGGAGTATAAGGGTATGTGCACACGATGCGGATGTGCTGTGGATCCGCAGTGGATTTTTCCACACAGAAATGCTGCAGATCCACACTGTGATGTACAGTATAATGTTATTCAATGGGATAAAAAAAAAAACTGTGCAGATGGTGCGGAAAAATCAGTGCGGAATTGCTGCGGATTTCAAAGGAGTGCATGTCACTTCTTTTGTGCAGATCTGCAGCGTTTCTGCACCCCTCCATGTTAAAAATCCGCAGTGGCAAAACCCGCACAAAATCCGCATCAATTCCGCATAAAAACCGCACGAAATCCGCGGCAAATCCGCAGCTGCGGATTCTGCCAGGAGATGCGGATTTTGTGCAGAAAATTCTGCACCTCTTTTCCAACGTGTGCACATAGCCTAAAGTGGAGTTGCAGACCAAACTTTTGATACATTTCAGAATAACTCGTAATCCACCACCTATATTACTAATAATGACTAATCCCAGTTTAAGTGAAACGTTCCACAACTGTCTGTATACTTTGGAGATACCATAAATTATTTGCCAATTTGAAGATTAGTGCTTGTGAGTGAATGTGAAACCTGCCCATAGAGGGTTAACAATCATTTGTAAAGTCCTGAACAGTCAGTAAAAATCGGTGTTTTTCAGAGCAAATAACAAAAATTTGATGTGTCTGTGAGTTTTGTCTGATAGAAGCTTAAGCGGATTTTCCTGGTCGTCATCATTTTTCAATTCACAGTAAATATTCTAAATGCTTTAATTCCTAAATTATTAAAAGGACGCACATCAGGAGAAGTGACTGCTCCTGATACGTCAACCCCTTCCCGACATATGCCATACTTGTACAGCATATGCAGGAGTTCAGGTGCCGGATATGTTATACCTGAATCCTAAGGCTATGTGCACACGTTGCGGATTAGGCTTAGGAATTTCTGGTGCGGATTCTGCCTCTCCTGGCAGAAAACGCACCTGCGGATTTGTCACGTTTTTTGTGCGGTTCCGCAGCGTTTTTTGTGCGTTTTTGCTGCGGTTTTCTTGCAGATTTGCTGCGTTTTTTTACCACTGCGGATTTCTATAATGGAATGGGTACAAAAACGCTGCAGATTCACAAAAAAGAAGTGACATGCTACTTCTTTTAAACTGCAGCGTTTCCGCAGCGGATTTTCCGCAAAGCGTGCACAGCATTTTTTTTTCTCATTGATTTACACTGTACTGTAAATCAATTGCGGATCTGCAGCATTTCTGCACCTCAAAAAACGCTGCGGATCCGCAGAGAATCCGCAACGTGTGAACATACCCTAATTAACAGATCAGATCAGATCAGATCAGATCAGAGCCACTGTGAGTCTCTTTCAGCAAAATTTAAGCGGCGCGTTGAAGGCACTGCTGCCAGTCGTGCACCCTTATGAAGCCCAGCTTGACTTGAGGTATTGCAGAACATAGTACAAGCAATTGCAGGTTCACATTCCCTTAAAGGGAGGGTGCCGTGATTTTAGTTTTTGTATTAATAATTATTGATTATATAATCAATTATTTTTAATACAAAAGTAAATGTACTACTTTAATACTTTTTTATTTATTCATTTTTACTTTTGCCACTGGAGGCCGCCATTTTCATTAGTGTGGGTGTAAGTGTCTGGGCACGACACTTGCACACCTCACTTACGGCAGCCATGGGCATAGGAGCCAACAGTCGGGCTCCGACCGCTTCTCCTGCCTCTCAGCTGTGACTTGGGCACGCCCACTGGGCTGCTACGTCACAGCTGTGAGAGGAGATCGCGGCCATTTTGTTTTTTTCCTCTGTCATCGCACACACAGCTCAGTGTGTGCGATCATAGCAGGAGCTGCCAGGGAGAAGCTGCTGCTGGGAGCGAGGGTTGGGGTGAGTATCTGCAGCCAGGAGCTGTGATTGCAGCCTGTACTTAGTATTATAGCACAGGCTGCAATCACTGCTCACTGCCGACCTGTTCAGAGCAGAGCAGGGAGATCGTCACACTGCTCTGCCCTGAACATGACTCAGCACTTCCTGGGAGAGGAGGGAAGGTAAGTACAGAGTTTTTATTTTCTTATGCATCTACCACTGCTACCTGCTCCTATATACCACTGCTACCAGCCACTATATACCACTGCTACCTGCTCCTATATACCACTGCTACCAGCCCCTATATACCACTGCTACCTGCTCCTATATACCACTGCTACCTGCTCCTATATACCACTGCTACCTGCCCCTATACACCACTGCTACCTGCCCCTATACACCACTGCTACCTGCTCCTATATACCACTGCTACTAGCCCCTATATACCACTGCTACTAGCCCCTATATACCACTGCTACCTGCCCCTATATACCACTGCTACCTGCTCCTATATACCACTGCTACTAGCCCCTATATACCACTGCTACTAGCCCCTATATACCACTGCTACCAGCCCTTATATACCACTGCTACCTGCCCCTATATACCACTGCTACCTGCTCCTATATACCACTGCTACCTGCTCCTATATACCACTGCTACCAGCCCCTATATACCACTGCTACCTGCCCCTATATACCACTGCTACCTGCTCCTATATACCACTGCTATCTGCTCCTATATACCACTGCTACCTGCTCCTATATACCACTGCTACCTGCCCCTATATACCACTGCTACCTGCTCCTATATACCACTGCTATCTGCTCCTATATACCACTGCTACCTGCCCCTATATACCACTGCTACTAGCCCCTATATACCACTGCTACCTGCTCCTATATACCACTGCTATCTGCTCCTATATACCACTGCTACCTGCCCCTATATAGCACTGCTACTAGCCCCTATATACCACTGCTACCTGCCCTATATACCACTGCTACCTGCTCCTATATACCACTGCTATCTGCTCCTATATACCACTGCTACCTGCCCCTATATACCACTGCTACTAGCCCCTATATACCACTGCTACCAGCCTCTATATACCACTGCTACCTGCCCCTATATACCACTGCTACCTGCTCCTATATACCACTGCTACCTGCCCCTATATACCACTGCTACCTGCTCCTATATACCACTGCTACCAGCCCCTATATACCACTGCTACCAGCCCCTAAATACCACTGCTACCTGCTCCTATATACCACTGCTACCTGCCCCTATATACCACTGCTACCTGCTCCTATATACCACTGCTATCTGCTCCTATATACCACTGCTACCTGCTCCTATATACCACTGCTACCTGCCCCTATATACCACTGCTACCTGCTCCTATATACCACTGCTACCTGCTCCTATATACCACTGCTACCTGCCCCTATATACCACTGCTACCAGCCCCTAAATACCACTGCTATCTGCTCCTATATACCACTGCTGCCTGCCTCTATATACCACTGCAACCTGCCCCTATATACCACTGCTACCTGCTCCTATATACCAATGCTACCTGCTCCTATATACCACTGCTACCAGCCCCTATATACCACCTACCACTGCTACCAGCCCCTATATACCACCTACCACTGCTACCAGCCTCTATATACCACCTACCACCGCTACCTGCCTCTGTATACCACTGCTACCTGCCTCTGTATACCACCGCTACCTGCCTCTGTATGCCACCTAACACTGCTGCCTGCCTCTATATACCATCTACCACTGCTGCCTGCCTCTGTATAGCACTGCTACCTGCCTCTGTATAGCACCGCTACCTGCCTCTGTATAGCACCGCTACCTGCCTCTGTATACCACCTACCACTGCTACCTGCCTCTGTATAGCACCACCACCTGCCTCTGTATACCACCTACCACTGCTGCATGCCTCTATATACCATCTACCACTGCTGCCTGCCTCTATATACCATCTACCACTGCTGCCTGCCTCTATATACCATCTACCACTGCTGCCTGCCTCTATATACCATCTACCACTGCTACCTCTGTCCTGTGTAGCCAATCTAGTCCTGTGTAGCTAATCCTGTCCTGTGTACAGTATCACACAAGATAGGATTAGATACACGGCGCAGCAGTCAGCATCTAATCCTCTCCTATGCACTCCTCTCCCCCCTGCGTGTCTTTCCCCATTGTGGTTTATTATTTTTGTTGTGGGAGATGAGGGAGTCGAGGATTATGCATTCGGTATGGTATAAAAAAGATTAATAAAGGACTTTATTCTGGCCGAGTCTTTATTTACAATACATGTGAGATCTATGTGGCGGCATTATGGGTGATCTATATGGCGGTATTATGTGAGAAGCATATGGTGGTATGTGAGAACACTGGCGGTATTATGTGAGAAGCATATGGTGGTATGTGAGAACACTGGCTGTATTATGTGTGATCTATATGGCGGTATGTGAGAACACTGGCGGTATTATGTGTGATCTATATGGTGGTATTATGTGAGAACTGTATGACAGTATTGTGTGATCTATTTGATAGTATTGTGTGTGTGATCTATATGGCGGTATTATGTGAGAACACTATGGCAGTATTATCTTCAGAAAGCGGACCCATTCTATGGTGGTTCTGGCTGAGCACCTGCACGCGGGTCTGGGGTAATAGAGGGTAAAGCATGACCTCCAGTTAGGTGTAGTCAGGGGAAGGCTGGTGAGGCAGCTGAAGAGAGGGGTCTCATTTTTATCGTTACTATATGGCTACATTTCCTTCCCAGCGTCACCCCGGACTGCGCCTGTCGCCTCGCTTTCACACATTGCCAGGACAGGATGGAGAAGACAGGATCTGAGGAGGGGAATGGGGTCTGCATGCAAAGTCTGGATCAGACCAGGCCATCAATCCGCAGAAATGTTTCCTGGATTTATGTGGAGCAGACGGTCCATCCATGTGTATAAAAGACAGCGCTCTATGTACAATCCCTGGCTGCTCCGTGCACCAAACGGGGCCCCTATAGACCAGCACACTGCTCTCCTGAAATGCTCTGTGCTGCTGTCACCCTGCTCCCTCCACCACATATCTCCCAGAATCCTTGTTGCTTGCCATCTTTGGTGACTGTCTACTTGTCAGTATAAGGCTGCCTTCACACTATCATTATTTGGTCAGTATTTTACCTCAGTATTTGTAAGCCAAAACCAGGAGTGGGTGATAAATGCAGAAGTGGTGCATATGTTTCTATTATACTTTTCCTCTATTTGTTCCACTCCTGGTTTTTGCTTACAAATACTGAGGTAAAATACTGACCAAATACTGATAGTGTGACGGCAGCCATACTCTGCAGTCACCAACAAAATGGCTGCTCACTGGGTTCCTGAATATCATCCTCTCTAATCCCTTAGCAAACACCCATAAGGGGAGGAGAGGAGACATCACACACATCAGCAGACTCCGCCCATATTTACTGCAGTGCTGTAATGTGAGCTATTTGTACACTAGGTTTTTCTGAAATTTCAGCAGCTGCTCCCCCTAGTGTTTAAAAGTGGAAATTCCAAAACTTTTCAAATTATTTTTCATATTTTACTAAATTATAAACAAATGATAATATTTTTTAAGAAAATGTAATCATTAATTCTTTACATTTTTACAATTTCTGAAAAAAAAAATTTTTGATGGCACCTTCCCTTTAAGAGAATAAAATAAAAAGTAAGAAAATACAACATAAAAATTGGAATCACCCTCCTTTTCCAAATACAAGGATTGCTATTTTTCAGTTACCTCCCAAAAAAGTATGTAATAAAAGTGAACAAAAACATTACATCTACCCCAAAACCCAAGGAAATCTACAGATTTGCAACATTAAAAAAAACAAGTTCTCACACAGTTCCATAGACAGGAAAAATTAAAAAAAAAAAAGTTTCAGAAAATGGTGACACAAAGCAACTTTGTTTTCTTTCTTATAGTGTATTGAATTTTTTTTTAACCAATAAAGTGAAAAAGATAAAATAAAAATAACATATATGTTTGTCCAGATAAGTATCCAAGAAGTATAATTTCTCCTTGTGGAGATTGACATGCTAAGCATGCCGAGTCGAGGAGACTAAAGGTACCATCACATTTGGCGACGCTGCAGCGTTATAGACAACGATGCCGATCGCTGCAGCGTCGCTATTTAGGTCATCGTGTGGTTGCTGGAGAGCTGTCACACAGACAGCTCTCCAGCGACCAACGATGCCGAAGTCCCCGGGTAACCAGGGTAAACATCGGGTAACTAAGCGCAGGGCCGCGCTTAGTAACCCGATGTTTACCCTGGTTACCATTGTAAAAGTTAAAAAACAAACAGTACATACTTACATTCCGGTGTCTGTCCCCTCGCCGTCAGCTTCCCGCACTGTGTCAGCGCCGGCCGGCCGTAAAGCAGAGCACAGCGGTGGCGTCACTGCTGTGCTCTGCTTTACGGCCGGCCGGCGCTGACACAGTGCAGGAAAGCTGATGCCGGGGGACTGACACCGGAATGTAAGTATGTACTGTTTGTTTTTTTAACTTTTACAATGGTAACCAGGGTAAACATCGGGTTACTAAGCGCGGCCCTGCGCTTAGTAACCTGATGTTTACCCTGGTTACCAGTGAAGACATCGCTGGATCGGCGTCACACACGCCGATTCAGCAATGTCAGCGGGTGATCAGCGACCAAAAAAAAGGTCCTGATCATTCCCAGCGACCAACGATCTCCCAGCAGGGGCCTAATCGTTGGTCGCTGTCACGCATAACGATTTCGTTAACGATATCGTTGCTACATCACAAAAAGCAACGATATCGTTAACGAAATCGTTATGTGTGAAGGTACCTTTAAAGCCGCAATGCTCCTCTGTGAAATATGCTAATTATGCAAATTGTCTCTTCAAAGAGAAAGAGGACTAGAACTCTAGTGCCACCTATTGGAAGTAGCAATCCTAACAGTCAATGTCGACCCTTTAACGAGCCTTGTCACATGACTTAGGATAAAAGCCAAACCAGAATCTCAATTTGCAGACACTGTGTTTCGGGGTACTGCCCCCCGTCAGTGCAAAGTGGAGATCTGGTTTGGCTGAGTGAGAGGCGTCCAGATAAGTACAAATACAGAGATACCAATCAGGCAGACAGATCATTCTCACTGCACACTGGTACAAAACCCAAAAAACAATGGCCAACTTGCATTTTTTCCACCATTTTACCGCTCTTTAAAAAAGTTCCCATTTTTCGGTAGATTATTTGGTAAAGTGAATGGTGTTAATGGAAGAAGCTGGAAGAATAACTTGGGTCCACACGTTATCATACTGCATTGATAGGTTGTAATTTTGGAGATTTTTAAAGAGACAGTGGTGACTTTAATCACTTTCAAGCTTTTAAATAACGTAGATCGTGGCGCTTGTATTTATGAATTACGGTACCTAGCAGTGAATTCAACAACAACTCCAATCCCCTTTCTCTTCTGTCACATTTATTGGCTAAATTGTGAATATTTTATGTTAGTTTGAGACTTGCAAACTTTTGTCACTAATTTTCTATATATTGGGGCTGTGCTCTGTTATCTCCCCTGTTACACATGGGACATATATTACCCCAATGCATGGGTGAACAGTATATTTTGTTTTTATTCCAAATATTGAAACATTTGAAATGTTTGGCATCTACTTGCAGTTTTTATCTAAATAATGTGATTCCACTAGGGGCCATTAGGGGGCAGCCTTTACATTCTAGAAATGGTTAATTTGCTAACTCTTTCTTCCCTGTGTATTAGAGAATAGCAATGATGTAAGATGAATCTGGCCACTGCGCACAGAAGTCAGTCACAAATTCTTAGCACAAGTCTTTGCGGAGGGCGGACATTGCCATAACAGAAGTAACTGGGTCATCTTCACCAAATGAAATGTTGGCTATAATGAATTCCATGTGACAGGAGCGGCTGTCAGAATGATGAATTGTTAACAATGTCTTCAGCCCCCAGCACACACATGCCTCCGTCTCCACTAACCCTAGGACATAAATACGCCCTTCCCTGTCACCAGCCTCCGCTGTCATTAGGACGGTCACCTCTCTATGCCAAGGCCAGCTGCTCCTGGCCCGCAAAATCTGGAAACTTCTACAGAAATTGAAACTTTTTTTTTTTCGGTTTTTATGAGGTTGTTATGTTTAACCTGAGCTGACTTTCCAGCTAATTCACCTTTGATTCAAGATTATCTTGCTGCCTTGATCCTATTAGTACAGGTCTCCTGTTACCGGCTGAATGTCTATGGCCCAAATCTGCAGATGTATGGAGAAGGTTATATCCCCCATATCTGGATGCTCCTCTAATGATATTTAGGTTTTTAGAGAGCATCGATCTCCTATCTATTATGACTTCTTGCATGCTCTGATAGCCCAGGCCTTTCAGAACATGATAGGAGTTGTAGTCTTGAAGGAGAGGCTAAGATTAACCCTGCAAACAAATTAATCCATATTATGTAAATGGCCACTATATAAAAACCGATAAAAGAGGATGAACTGATTTATTCTGCGCTATGCCAGGGTAGTTTTCTTCATACCACTTACTCTCATTTTTTCAGTTTCTACTTTCTATTCGAATGGGTTTTTCTGTTGAAGAAAACTTTTTGAAATATAGATAGGGAATTCTGAAGTGAAGGGTTAATCTCCCCTTCCCCCACTAAATAAGTAATTTACTGGTCTGATCACTGGGGGGGGTACTGTTGTGAATTCTGTGGCTGAGTTCACTTCTGTGGTCACAAGTGGTATTGCAGTCTCTGGGCTTCCTCCCTCAGGTGTTTTGGTGAGCTCGTTGGCTGCCTTGCTATTTAGCTCCACCTGAGTCTGTCTTCCTTGCTCCTTGTCAATGTTCCAGTGTTGGATCTGAGCTACTGCATCTTTCCTTGGGCCTGCTGCTCTGCTAGATAAGTGCTTCTAGTTTGTTTTCTGTTTTTTCTGTCCAGCTTGCTATTAACTTTTGCTGGAAGCTCTGAGAAGCAAAGGGGTGCACCGCCGTGCTGTTAGTTCGGCACGGTGGGTCTTTTTGCCCCTTTGCGTGGTTTTCGTTTTAGGGTTTTTTGTAGACTGCATAGTTCTCTTTGCTATCCTCGCTCTGTCTAGAATATCGGGCCTCACTTTGCTGAATCTATTTCATTCCTACGTTTGTCTTTTCATCTTGCTAACAGTCATTATATGTGGGGGGCTGCCTATTCCTTTGGGGTATTTCTCTGAGGTAAGTCAGGCTTGTATTTCTATCTTCAGGCTAGTCAGCTCCTCAGGCAGTGCCGAGTTGCATAGGTAGTGGTTAGGCGCAATCCACTGCTGCTTACAGTTGTGTGAGGATAGTTCAGGTACTGCAGTCTACAGAGATTCCACGTCTCAGAGCTCGTCCTATTGTTTTTGGTTATTGCCAGATCTCTGTATGTGCGCTGATTACTGCACGCTGTGTTGCCTGATTGCCAGCCATAACAGGGGGGGGTGGAGCTCTAAGTGGGTCTACAGCTCCATCCTGAATGGTCAGACTTCGCTTGGTTCATTGTCTATGGCATTGCTTTACTCAGCAGTTCCATAGACAATGAATGAAGCAGAGGCTGCACTTGCTGGCCCCACTCCATTCAGGATGGGGCTGCAGAGCTCCATTCTCAGGATTCCAGGGCCCCAATCTTGAGATCGTGGAAGGGTCCCTGTGTTCGGACCCCATTTTAATTATATCCATTTTTTATTAATTAAAGAGGTTGTTCGCTACTTTGGCATCAATGACTTATCCTTAGGATAGATCATCAATGTCTGACCAGTCTGGGTCCGACACCTGGCATGCCCGCCGATCTCAGATGTTATCAGTGGTGGCGGATGTGGGTGGAGATACTTGTGAAGCTGGCCGTCTTCTGATAGTAACCGAGGCATGCTACTACACATCTGCTTCCTATTCAAATCAATAGGAGTCAGATGTGTAGTTCTCTGCGGCGGCCACTAGAAGATTTATTTCTGGCCGTCACCGTCAATGGTAACAGTTCATTGGCGGGAGCTGCCGGGTGTCGGACCCTGACCGATCAGACATTGATGATCTATCCTAAGGATACGTCATCGATGCTAAAGTAGTGGACAACCTCTTTAATAATCTGTACCCCACAAAAAAATGGTGTTGTTATTTTCAGATGTGTGGGGGTTTCTTATTTTTGCTTTACAGCAGCCCTTACAAGGACATAAGAAGCAATATATAGAGTTTTATGAGAAAATGTTAAGAGCATGCTTTGTCACAATGACCTCCATCATAGAGCATGCCTACAACACTCTCCAACAGAAATCCATACTATTACTTAGCATCAATGCTATTATATTTGATTTACCTCCAACTTTACGCTAAAAATGTAATAGGTAAATTATAGTAAGATAACTTTTTTTAACCTTTTATGGATCACTTTACAACTATACGTTTAAAAAATATATAACTCAGCCATCAGTAGGAAGGTCTATATAGTTTTATAAATGTTGCTTTATACAAATACAATTTTCATGTATTTTCCCCAGAGGACAGCCTATACAAATCAATGTTCCTTAGAGTTTTCATTATGTACTGAAGTTAACAGTGTAATATAGGGTTAAATGTGACCCGCACAGAAAAGCAAGCATTGGCTTTTTAAAAAAAAAAAAAAAAGTGGCAAGAGTGAAACTGCAATATTTTTATTTATATTTTAAAGAGACAAAAAGTTTAAAAAAAAATACACAAAAATGTTTTAAACTGAGAATTTTGTTCAATAAATAATAGTTTTCATGCAATAAATGCCTTATAGCTTTCTGATGCTTTGGTCGGTATGTGGTGGTAGCCTCTGCACCCCCTTTTGTCTCTCCAGACACCTGCCATCTGCCCTGTTACAGTTACACTTCCTTCTCTACAACAGAAACATTGTGGTGACTAGTCATCAATACCCGTCATGTAGCCGCACTAATCCATCTCCTACTACACGAACTCGCTGCATGATGTCTCCCAGGGCTGTACCTGAAAAACTGGTTCCCCGCTATCTCAAGGAATGCTTCTCCAGACCTCCCAAGTATTCACTGGAGAGAGGAGGAATAGTCCACTGTGCTACATTTTATGGCTCTGTTGATGTCATCTGCTTATTTTTCAAATGTAGCATTGAAACATCCAGTAATGTAAGAAAGACACTGTGTGCAGGAGCCCTGCTAATGAAAATAGCCCTGGAGCGGAGGATCTTATGGATGTAAAAATTCACACACTGTCATCATTGATCTCTTCGTTAAACAAGGAAACAATAACCAGATTTTAAAGTATAATAATTGCATCATTAAGTAACAGGTTATGAAAATGAGAAAGGTAAATAGACGGAGAAATAGAGAGGCGTCAACAATAGACATTAGCAGAGACGTGTAATGATCGTGGTCATGTAGGGGTCGCCCATTGACGACGGCGCCTGGAGCGCCCACCAGGGCAGCGGGGTACTCGGTACCATGTCCGGTCGGCTGTTAAAGGGGATGTCACGGTGGCTGTGACCCTGTCCGTGGCCCTGGGGCTCAACGTTAAAGGGAAACGGTCTTTAAAGGAGAAAATGTTTGAGCTTGTCGTGACGCCACCTGTGGTGTTCGGTCAGGAGTGGGACCAACACTGCATTGAAGGGGGTCCCCTGGGGGATGTTGTGGCAGCGCGGGTTTTATACTTCCCAGGGGTCCTATGGTGTGAGGCGTGCATAGTATGTGCCGGTGAATAAATGGAGGAGACAAGTTGTAAGTCTTTACCTGGCTTACTGTAGGTTGCTGGCCACAGTCCAGGATAACAGGCACGAATGGTGGTGTTCCGGCCAGCTCAGAGGCGACAGAGTGTCCCCCTTTTCAGGTGAGGTCCATGAGCCTTTCCTCTAGGGCCGTTAAGGATGAAGTCCCTGCTGCCTGAAGCTTCCTATAGGGTCCTCCAGTTTCCCCCTGTCCTGGGATAGGTACCTGCACGAAGGGCAGCTTGAGCCATTTTACAGGGACTCTAACATGCCCCGGGCTCCTTAGTTGCTGCTGCGTCTCAGGCGTGGTGTGGGCTAATTACATAAAGTTCCTAGCCCTCTGGTTCTGCTCTGTGTCCTAGAGTCCCACAACAGCTTCGGGCTCCCGATTCCCGGTACTGCACTTCGGTTCTGAGGGTGCCCAGACACAGTTACCCTCTGAGCCCTGTTCCTCTCCTTTGCTCCTTTCCTCTCTAGGCATTCAACATCCAACCCTTCCAGGTTGTTTCTCCTTTCCCAGAGGCTGTAGCTCCTTCGTGGCTGCCAGGCCTCTCACATCTGCTCCAGACATCCTTCCACTTCAGTGTCTCTCAACTACTCCTCTCCCTTGGTCTCCCTGGACCAACTGACTAGCTCCTCCTCCAGGTCAAGATACATAAAGCCTAGGGAAGCTCCCCTGAATCCGGGTCCTGAGCGCCCCCTCCTGGCCTGGATTTGGAATATGTTTTGTGTGGGTGCCTTACCCTGTGAAGAGAACTCCATTGCCTCTGAGCATGACATTACCCTCCCCAAAGGAAAAGCAACATCACTGCAGCAACCGGTCTCCTGAGGTGCTGCACGCCCATTTCAGCTCGATGTGTGTCCAAGGAGGCAGAATCAGCTGAAATGTATTGTGGCCCTGAAATGCACGTCACTGGCCAATCGGGTGACACATGGCAGTGACGTCATACGTCGCCCATAGCAGACACGCCAACGTCAGCTGCTGGCTTCTATGTCTGCTACAGACAAGGATGCAAGTGGGGAATGGTGAGTGCAATGTTTTGGGGGGGTTTATGTGTTAGAGAACAGCGACAGAATGGTGACATATATGCCAGAAAGGAAACCAGGATGCGGGGACTTATATACCTGAATGGAACTGAGGATGTGGGAGTCGGACATATATACCTGAAAGGGGCCCAGGATGGGGGACATATACCCCTGAAAGAGACCCAGGATGGGGGGCATTACTGCATAATGTGGGGGAGGGGAAAACATATGTCCTTATAGGATTTAGAATGCTGCAAGGTCCCATCTGACCAATATGTGGGGGGAACACCAAATTTTTAGTCACCTGCACATGATAGATTACTATACATGTGAGATGGAGGGAACAATAGGCTATATGTGTGTCTGGTGACTTTGTCCAATCCCCCCAAAAACATACTCATGGATTTATTGTTATCTTATGAAATTAGCCGGTGTGTGTGTCTGAGAAAGGAAGATTTGATTGTGCGCTCCATTGTGGATATATTTGAGTATTGACCTTCTCTGTACAGTGCTGCGGAGTATGACAGACAGCGCTATTAGGCAATGCTTCTATTTATTCAATTGTTTTTCAATTGTCACCCAGCTGTTTTACAAGTTTCTTCTCCAAAACTTAAGTCAGACTGAAAAACATATAGCAACATGAAGCATTTTCTGATCGCCTTCTTGAAGGGTCTAGAGCCACAACTGATGCATCAGATGAATGAGGCCAATTCCGGAGAAACTTATAGAATCAATTCCCTCATCAATTTCCCTCCAACGGGTAATTATAAATGTGGCCTTCAACAAAAAACATGCATAAATAAATGGTAATAGAACTCCAGATGTAAAAAATTCAGCATTTTTATGTAGAATGATAGACATATGTATATTAGATTAATGTTAATAATTACGGTACACTCCTGAAATTGCAACACCATGAAGGAAAATTTGTGGAGTTATGGAAATCACAGGAAGGATAGATATGATAATGGAAACAAAATTTTCAAAGCATCTTGATTTATTCAGTATAAAGTATGAGCATCATGCTAAAGGGCATGGTAGAGGTCTAACCCTAACCCTAACCATATGGAGCTGCCCTCATGGTCTCCAGACCAATCTGCAGCTATGATTGCGTCAATGACCAAAGCAGGACTTCTCTCTGATGTGGACAGACCTCCATTCTACCCTCCAATAACGTATATTGCTGTGCACCATGACAGCCTTTGAGAGCGGTGGTGTAGGGTCACTAGAACCACTATAGCTCAACGTCTGGCTTGTAGCCCATTATTGTGCAGTCTATTAATGCAGACAGTGTTTGACGCCTTAGCCTTTGTATATTGTGTCTAGTTTCACTTGCAGAACATAATGGATCAGTCTTGGAACCAGTGATATGACTTTTTTTCCAAAGTGTCCCAGGAGCAGTTTTTCAACACAACAACGCCAGACCACATGTTCCTCATAGAACATCAGGGCCATCAATTAATTGTAAAGTTTGCTGCCAGCAGCTGATATTGATGATTTGCATATCCACGTGAATTTAACATGTCAAAACATCTCTCAGACAAGTATTAATAACCTAAGTGATAGCAGCCATAGCTGTAAGTGTGGGAATTTCATACTCAATATTGAATTAATAGAGCTGTGTTTTGAATGTTTTGTTTCCATTTTTTCATCATTAGCATATCATTAACATGGCTATCCATCCCGGGATTTCCTTAACTCATGACTTTTCCTTCTTGCAAATTCAATGTTGAGGAGTGTATATAGTTAGACAATATACATCACTAGACGGTCATGGGAGATTGCTAAAATAGAGGAGAGGAATATGGAAATAAATCTAAATCTAAATAAATATATATATATTTATATTATGTGTGTTTATACTGTATATATATTTAGCATTATTACATAGTTATAGATGGATAGAGATGCATGGAAAGCTACAATAGAAATGGATGAATAGACCATAGACATTACATAGAAATAAAAGTGCTTCTCACTAAATTAGAATATCATCAAAAAGTTAATTTATTTCAGTTCTTCAATACAAAAAGTGAAACTCATATATATATTATATAGTCATTACAGACAGAGTGATCTATTTCACGTATTGAATGCATTTACTGAACATACATTTCAGTAGGCTAACATTTCAGATTTTAAAATCATTTTTCAAGCTGGTGTTATAAAGTATTCTAATTTACTGAGATAATGACTGTTGGGTTTTCATTGGCTGTAAGCCATAATCATCAACATTAACAGGAATAAACACTTGAAATAGATCACTCTGTAATGACTATATAATATATGAGCTTCACTTTTTGTATTGAAGAACTGAAATAAAATAACTTATGATGGTGTTCTAATTTAGTGAGAAGCACCTGTATATGTGATGATTACTGAATATACATATGATAAGAGACTAGTATGGATGGATAAATAGATATGAGCTAGACAAATAATACACATTAGATGTAGGTATGCTATTGCATCAATATATTAAGATTAATAGAAATCGACCAAACAGTCTGTGCATACAAAAGGGAAAGGTACATATAAGAATAAACATACAGATATGGTAAAGGAATACACCATACAAATGGAGCGTATAATGGTGCCGGTATGTGTATTTAAAAAGATATATATATGTGTGTGTGTGTGTTCTGATGCAGATACAGTGGCATGCAACAGTTTGGACACCCCTGGTCAAAATTCATGTTATTGTGAACAATTAAGCAAGTTGAAGATGAAATTATCTTTAAAAGACCTAAAGTGAAAGATTACACATCTCATTTGTATTTTAAGCAAAAAAAAAATGTTTTTCCATCTTTTACTTTTTAAAAATTACATTATTTGGGCACCCTGCATGATTAGTAGTCTAGGGCTGTGGAGTCAGCAAGCCAAACCTCCGATTCCTCAATTTCCCTGACCCCCACCCCACCCCGAATCCTCAGCACTGGTCACTACCGAGCACGTACATAAAGTCCAGCACAGATTCATCTGAACTAAAAGCCGAGATCCTTAGATCAGGAGCAGAACAGACATTTATAAGACATTTCATAACTTTCCTAAATTCTTCTGAAAAAATTTAGATTGCATCCTGCATTGAATTATTGCATCCAATTTGTTATATATTTTAGGAGTCTGATTCTGTCCATTTCATACCAACTCTAACTCCACCAACATCAACACCAACTCCAACTCCACAGCCAGCTTAGTACCTAGTACCACCCCTTTTTGTAAGTATCACAGCTTGTAAACGCTTTATTCAGCCAGCCAAGTTGAAGATGAAATAATCTCTAAAAGGCTTAAAATTAAAGATGATGCATCATACAAAATGTATATGTATATTTCAATCTTTTACATTTTAAAAATTGCAAATACAAAAATGGGCCTATACAACAGTTTGGGCACCCTGCATGGTTAGTACCTAGTAGCACCCCCTTTTGCAAGTATCACAGCTTGTAAACACTTTTTGTACCATCCAAGAGTATGTCATTTCTTGTTTGAGGGACATTCATTCTTCCTTGTAAAATTCTTCCAATTCTGTAAGATTTCTCGATCGTCTTGAATGCACTGCTCTTCTGATGTCTAGCCACAGATTTTCAATGATGTTCAGATCTGAGGACTGTGAGAGCCATTGCAAAACCTTCAGCCTCTGCCTTTTGAGGCAGTCTATCGTGGATTTTGATGTGTGTTTAGGATCATTATCCTTTTGTAGAAGCCATCCTCTATTCAACGTCAACTTTTCTACAGATGGTGTTGTTTGCATCAAGAATTTGTTGAAATTTCATTGAGTCCATTTTTCCCTCTACCTATGAAATGTTCCGCGTGCCATTGGCTGCAGCGCAACCTCAAAGCTTGATTGATCCACACCTATACTTAATGGTTGGTGAGAGGTTCTTCTCCTGAAATTCTGTGCCCTTTTTTCTCCACACATACCTTTGATCATTGTGGCCAAAGAGTTCTAATTTAACCTCATTGGTCCATAGGACTTGTTCTAAAATGCATCAGGCTTGTTTAGATGTTCTTTTACATACTTCTGAAGCTGAATTTTATGGTGAAGACGCAGGAGAAATTTTCTTCTTGTGACTCTTCCATGAAAGCCAGATTTGTGCAGGTGTCTCTGAACAGTAGAACATTGTACCACAACTCCAAATTCTGCTAAATCTTTCTGAAAGGACTTTTGCAGTCATGTAGTGGTTCTGCTTTGCCTCTCTAGCAAATCTTCAAGTAGCTCTCACTGAAAATTTGTTTGGTCTTCCAGACCTTACCTTGACCTCCTGTTAACTGCCATTTTTTAATTATATTACGAACAGAGGAAAGGTCAACTTGAAAATGCATTGCTATTAGAGATGAGTGAACATTGTCGGCTCCCTCCTTATTCGGCAAGCTATAGCACTTACCGAAGAAGCTGCATCGGGAACCCGGATACCTGGAGCGCTCCCGATGATCAGCTGAATGTGTAACGGCTGTGTGAAAGTCACAACAGATGCATGGAGAGCCTGTGTGTTGTGACTGTCACACAGCTACGACACTCAGCTGCGGCGCCAAACTGCTGATTATCGGTTCCCGATGCAGCTTCTTCGGTAAACGATATAGCTTGCCAAGGAGGGAGCCGAAGATGTTCGCTCATCTCTAATTGCTATCTTCTTATAGCCTTCTCCTGCTTTGTGGGCCTCTCCCATTTTCATTTTCAGAGTGCTAGGCAGCTGCTTAGAAGAACCCATGGCTGCTGTTTCTTGGCACAAGGTTAGAGGAGGCTAGGTTTTTATAAAAAATGGGAAATTTCTTTCACCTGGCCTTTTCTAACGATGATCATGAACAAGTCATAACCCTAACAGGCTAATTGAATCTGAAACCTTGGTCAAAGTTATCTGAGCACACATTTCCACGAGCACCCAAACTTTTGCATTGGCCCATTTTCCCTTTTGTAATTTGTAAAATGTAAAAAGATTTTTTTTTGCCTAAAATAGAAAGGAAATGTGTCATCTTTAACTTTAGGCCTTTTAGAGATTGCTTCATTTTCAACCTGCTTAACTCTTCATAATAAGAGTAATTTTGATCAATTCTAAATATTTTTCTGTGTGTAGTATATAGTAATTTATGTGAACTGAAACTCTAAAACAGCATTATTTTATGATTTTATGTGCTGAGTTTGTTTTTGAAAACTCCTTGTGTAATAAACATTTATTTAATATTTAGTTGTGATCATATTTTGTTTGCAACATTTTTCTAGTTATGATTAATAATAAGTTACAAAGAGAATGAGTGCTCTTGATTAAATGTTCTTAAGTGAGTGATCGGAAGGTGCTGAACTTATATACTTTGGTTTACTTCCTTTTAAACCATAGAAAACAACCTGGGGTGCTAAAAAAAATAATAATTATAATAATCAATGCATCTTGTGATGTGCATTGCTGCTGTGCAGCCAGGTCATGTAGAGTAATGGAGGAAAGCAGCTGCCCGGGAGTGAGCGTAACTAATAGGCTGCTAGCTATTAAAATGCACAACCCAAACACATTGAAGACAAAAGCTTCATTCATAACGTCAGTAGATAATTTAATTAACCCTTGTATTATGTCGGTGGAAGCGATCTAGCAGGAGAGGGGTTAATGTGCGGCGTCTCAGGCACTTGTATCAATAAGACATTTGCAGGGTGCATACTTTCTGTGCTTGCAAATACCTTTTGATTTTCTGGTTATAAGATTTCTCATTTCACCTTCCTGTGTCTTGTGTACATTGGCTGCTCCATTGTACATTGCTCTGTATTGGTGTTTCTCTAGCTCTGGAAGGGGAATATAGCTCACGTCTTGTTATATACTGTGCTCTATAGCTCTACGGTCCCAAGATCTTTATATCAGAAGTTTGTGTGGCCTTCTTTCTTCCTCTTGATAAAACCCTATCGGGAGACTGCAGGGTGGCGCACAGCGAGTAAAGGGACACCTATGTCTTATGATAACATCAGGAAGCCCTTTACAAGGTTAAACAAAGTTTAGTCTAAATGTTTTCAGCCCCACGTTAGAGATGGGCATGGAGATGATCATTATTAGATTATGCAAACTCCTTTCCTTCATTTCCTTCCATATATATAGCTTATGTTACAATCAGAAGATTACATCCACACACACTACTTAGTTTGTTGCCTTGACTGCACAAATAGGAGAATAAAAAAAACGAAAGAAAACAAGAAGGGAAGACTGAACTGAAACACAAAACAGAGACTGAAAGAATGAAAAGAAAAAAATGGGCGGAAAAGGAGAAGGACATAGAAAAGAGAAGGAAATAAGAGTGAAAAATGGAACAGAGAAAAAGAGAGAGAAGAGGGAAAGAAAAAGGAGGGAAGAAAGGGAAATGGGAAAAGACAAAGAAACTGAGAAGGAAAGAGCAGGAAAAAAAAAGAGGGAAGGATTGAAGGAAACAAGGAAGGGAGTAAAAGTTCAAAAAGTAACAGAAGCAGTAGTGAAAAAGAGAACAAAGCGAAAACAACGAAAGAAGGGTGACAGTACAAAATTAACACAACAGAAAGAAAACAATGAAGGAAGGAGACAGTGAAAGTCAGAACTATAAAAACAGAAAAGACCTTGAGTGAAAGAGAGGAAATACAAAACTTGCTGCTGTTTCTCAGTGAGATACACACATATGGAATTCTGCTTACTCACCTTGGCCACACAAATAAGGCCTCGTTCAGACATAACTATTGTTTTTTTCACATGTAAGAAATAGAATCATTTTCTTTAGTGTGTAGATCAGCCTTTGATCAGTGTTTAGTCAGTGTGGCCATCATTCGGAGGCTCCATAGACTTACACTGTTATGGTCCACATAAACCTCTGTGTGATCGACTGAGTCGGATTTGAAGTCCCGCGACCCAGAATAGGAGCAGGAGAGACAGTTAATTTAAAATATTGTTTCACTTGTAGTAAATTTGACTGATCAGACAATCATTTTGCTGAGATGCCATAAATAATAACGTGTCATTAAATTTATGATCGAAATACAGTCAGCTAGAATCAGACTCAGCAATAACAGCCAGTTTGGATTATTCTGAAGAATTGCAGCATTTTATCGCAAACATATTTTGAAAAGCCGGATGTAGACTATGCGTCTCTGCTGACTAGTCCGAGGCAGATCCTGTCCGGCTTCTCTCTACCCTGACGCAGTAGCTTGACAAATCTCTCCCAATGTACACATACTGTTTTGGACTAGTCACGTCTCTCCCTATAGTCCTCGGGCGGCTTATCAAAGAATGTTTACGTGTGATGAGCGAACGTGTTCGGTATTGCTCGATAGTCATTTGAGTATCGGGGTGCTCGGGTATGCTCATAACTCAATCGAGTATCGCGGGTTTTCGAATGCCATGCTTAAGTTGCTGGCCCGAAAGAGAGTGGCAGAAGAGAGTTTTTGGTTTGGGCAGCATGGATCTAATGACCGTTTCCCTTTGAATTTTATTGTTTGTGTGTTGGAGTGATGTGGAGGGCGGAATTTCAGAGTTTCTATTCTTATTAATTAAAAAAAAAAACATTTCATAGCCAGGGTATGCAGTTGGTATCAGTTGGGGTTTTATTCAGTAGGGTTAATGAGAGTTTTATGCCAAGTAAGTAAAGTTATTCATGAGCGCAGCATCTGAACTGAACACTGTAAAACCCCTCTGATGGCTCCAAAAAGGGAATAGCAGCTCTGCAGTTGTAAAAACCTGCCATAAAAAGCAGCCCGGTCATTAGATCCCTAAACCCCATTTCAATTTAAGCTTTTCTTGCAAAACAGTGTTTTATGGCTCTACTTATGATATGTGAAGGGTAAAGGGGAATTACACACCTCAAAGACAGACATCTACATGATGTGGGGAGGTTAAACAGGAACATATGATGCTCAAATTAAGATGTCTTTGTTTTCCTTTGGAGTGTTGTAACTCAATGCTTCTATTACATGCTGATAGTAGCATACGGGCTATGCACATGTGCCGTGTGTAAATTTGATGTATGTGTAGGAGTTTACTTACAGTGGCAATTAAACCCCCGTAGGTTGGTTCTGGTGATATTTTTGCTCCTGGCTATTTACAATTTTCGCTGAGATGCATTAATTAAAAGGCGTAAGAAAACAAAATGGAAATAGAGGCATTTTTGAAATTTTATGTAAAAAGGAATCATTTTCTTTTTTTCTTTTTTTTAGCATTTGTGGCTCTTTTATTTATTTGGCTTTTTTGTTTTTTCCTACATTCATTTTTCAAGTTCAATACAGAAACCTATGGGGAAAAAACACCATATCAATCGAGAGCTGCACCACTTACCCTCCCAAAAAGATGCCATAAAAATGACCAAAACTTAAAAACATTGCATGTAGTGCGTTTTACGTTTCAACATAGGCTTTTAAAGTTGCAACAACAAAAAATCAGTTTGAAACGTTTACACCCCTAAAAGGACTAAAAAATTTGAACAGCTTTTAAAAATATTTTAAAAAAATGTAGACTTCAATTTTTCATGAACATATTTACTGCTACTGTGTCCATAAAGTTCCAAACTATCAAAAATAATTTAACCCATATAATAAGTGCCATAATACAAAACAAAAAAAAACAAACTCCAGAATTACGATTTGTCACCCCTATCCCCCCAAAATGCCCAAAGATGGTAACAATAAAAATATCACCACACTGCTCAAAAAAGCTGTCCTACAGCTCCATTGACAGAAAAATGAAAATGTTACAGGTCATCCCAAAAAATCTGAAATTTGGAAATTTACCATACAAAGAACACAGTAAAAACAAAACTCAAAAAATAATGGTAGAATTGCTAGGTGTTTTTTTTTCATAACTTCGCTGCATTTGGATTTTTCTCTTTTTTTCTTTCCCAGTACATTGTACAATAAATTATATAATGTTATTGAAAATTACAACTGATCCTGCAATAAATGAGTCTCCACATAGCTGTATCAATGGAAAAATAAAAGTTATGGGGAAGGAAAAATTGACAAAAAAATGGTAAATCATCTAATATGGAACTGATTAAAAGGAGATAGGTGAGACCAGAAAAATATGAAGCAAGACTTCTGGGATGAGTTTTCGTAAAAAGTCACCATTACAGGGGTTGTTCAGACAAAACAAAATATTACCCAAGATCTAAAGTAGAGGTCTTCTTGTCTTAAGCTTGATTTAAAGGGGTATTCTCAAGTTTGAAAATTTTACCCTATCCAAGCTCTGTGAATGGCGGCTGTAAGCACACCCCGAAACTTTGACAGTCAGCTTTGCAATGCATCAGTGACTGTAGGCACTCCAGCACACCTGGATGACTAAAAGCCGGCAGCTCGCAATAGAAATAAAGATTATTTTTTCCCCTGCAGCCGCACTGTCAGTATGGTGTCCGTCAGCCTCAACCTGTGACCTGTTCCCTTTTAGGCTTTGAGCTGATGGACATTTTTCTTCTTGCCTTTTGTATTTGTATACTGAGTTTCTTACTTGTATTCAGAAGATGTGAACATCTGAAAGATTCTTTGTATCAGTCTGCTCACTAAGCTGTGTTATGCTCTTTTGTGTCTGCCTGGGCTTATAACAAGTTGCAGGTTTCAACTTCCAGCTGAATCATCAGTATTTAGATATTGCTTTACTTGGGACATACAGTTCCATTTTTATTGCATTACAACATTGAGTATTAATTGCAAATGGTCACACAGTACAATATTAACAAACTCTAATAATTAACACAGTATTATCTGCTGTCTGATCAAAATAGTCCCTCTATAGCATAAGCTTGGAGCTGTTGTATACACTAATAGAGACCTCCAAAAATAGCTGGTTCATGTTTTTTTGAGGCAGGCCTTTCAGGGTCCCTTAGATTTGCTGATGTGTAGGAGTCTATTAGCCTTCAAATTTTTCCATAAAAGATAGCAAGTGTGGAGTTATAGTGCAGGAATGGGAAATTAACCTAAGCCATATTTCTATGCACTTTGTTGCAGATGTTCCTGAGGTACAAAGGTTTACTATCATTTAGGTTTAAGTGGACCATTTCTCCCAGATTTTTCATTTTGCTTATTTTTTTTTTCATTATGAGGACTTCCATTTACTCATCAGTTGGCTTGACTATCCTTCAAAGAAATTTTAAGAGAATCAGTCCAGGGAACTATCTAAGTATTTACTCCAATTCCCATTAAGATAATTGATCAGATTTGCTTTTCTGGGTCGAATTCACCCACCATCATTGAGTTTTGAGTCTTCTTGGAAATTGACTGTTGTCATAGTGAATAATTTCATCTTCCCTTGTCAATTGCATTTATAATCCAACTTTCTCCTGTGAACAGCGACTCTCAGGACATTTATCTTGATCGCATTGCAATCCAATAGAGCAATAACTGAAGATAAAAAAGAGCATTGATAGACACGATTAAACTGTTCCCAGCATATCTCTAGAAATAAGATTTGACTTTCCATCAATCAATTCCAAATTGTTCGGCAAATTAGTCCGGTCACTTTGCATATGAAATTGTCTCCCACATTAAAAATTCCAAATGATTTTCCTATCTCCTTACTATGTCCTCTAATTCTCAACAAATTCCTTGCTGTAGTATAGCCAGGTCCTTCTCCTGCCTCCATGGAGTATGAGATTGAAGACATTCTGGACTATAAGAACCTCTTTTACTTTAACCCCTTGCCGACCAGAGGTATTTTTGGTTTTGCATTTTCATTTTTTTCTCCACTTCTTCCCAGAGCCATAACTTTTTTATTTTTTGGTCAAAATGGCCATGTGAGGGCTTGTTGTACTTTTGTATGAGTTGTACTTTTGAATTACATCATTGGTTTTACCATGTCTTGAAAACTAGAAAACTTTTTCAAAATTCCAAGGCGATGAAATTGCAAAAAAAAGTGCAATCCCACACTTGTTTTTTATTTTGCTTTTTTACTAGGTTCACCAAATGTTAAAACTGACTTGCCATTATGATTCTCCAGATCATTACGAGTTCATATACATGTCTAGGTTCTTTTTTATCTAAGTGGTGAAAAAATTCCAAACTTTGTTAAAAAAAAAAAATTGCGGCTTTTTCTGATACCCGTAGCATCTCCATTTTTCGTAAACTCAGGTTGGGTGAGGGTTTATTTTTTGCGTTCCGAGCTGATGTTTTTAATGATACCATTTTGCTGCAGATACGTTCTTTTGATCGCCCATTATTGCATTTTAATGCAATGTCGTGGCGACCAAAAAAAAGTAATTCTGGTGTTTTGACTTTTTTTCTCACTACGCCGTTTAGCGATCAGGTTAATGCTTTTTTTTATAGACCGGGTGATTCTGAATGCAGCGATACCAAATATGTATATGTTTGATTTTTTTTATTGTTTTATTTTGAATGGGGCAAAAGGGGGAGATTTTAACTTTTATATATTTTTTATTTTTTTATATTTTTAAAAACATTTTTTTTTAACTTTTGGCATGCTTCAATAGTCTCTATGAGAAATTAGAAGCTGCCATAACCTGATTGTCTCTGCTACATACAGGCGAGGATCAGTTCGCCTGTATGTAGCTGAATTACTCACTTGCTATGAGCACCGACCGCTGGGCGGTGCTCACAGCAGGCCAGCAGTGACAAGCATAGAGGTCTCCCAGGAGACCTCTGGTTGTCATTACAACCCATTGGTGACCCGCGATCATGTGACGGGGCTCACTGGTGGGCAGATTTTCGGCACGGTTACTGGAAGTGCATGTTAAATGCTGCTGTCAGCGTTTGGCAGCATTTAACTGGTTAATAGCAGCGAGTGGGTCGCAGCTGTTCCGCGTACATGTCAGCTATTTTGAACAGCTGACATGTGCCGGGAAAGACGTGGACTCACTGCCGGAGGCCACATCAAAGGGAGCGGGTCCGACATTGACATTCTATTATGCCCAATGTCGGAAAGGGGTTAAAGACTGGAAGGGATATGGTCCCAAGTAGAGATGCTGGGTTCTCAAACAGGACATTATTTGTTCCAATCTTTGCGAAGAAATTTCAATCCAATCATCCACTTTCTTCTGGTACTGACACTTCTGGTGTGTGCCTTAAAAGGAGAGGTACTGTTACACTTTGTTTTGACTCCAGGGCTGGGCTCTTTTCCCTTCCCCTATTGTTGCAGTCCTTTCTTGTGCTCAATGTTAGGTTTCACAAGTTGCCCAGCGTACCTCACTGACATCATCACCAAAAGTTTTTTAAGGTCTATTTAGACAGGTGTGTACCTGAGTATTCAGTTAGTATTAGGCTGCCGTCACACTAGCAGTATTTGGTCAGTATTTTACATCAGTATTTGTAAGCCAAAACCAGGAGTGGAACAATTAGAGGAAAAGTATAATAGAAGCATATGCACCACTTCAGCATTTATCACCCACTCCTGGTTTTGGCTGAGAAATACTGATGTAAAATACTGACCAAATACTGATAGTGTGACGGCAGCCTTAGAGTAAGTACTGAAAGTATTCAGACTCCTTTACATTTTTCACGCTTTGTTTCATTGCAGCCATTTGGTAAATTCAAAAAAAGTTCACTTTTTTCTCATTAATGTACACTCTGCACCCCATCTTGACTAAAAAAAACAGAAATGTAGAAATGTTTGCAAATTTATTAAAAAAGAAAAACTGTAATATCGCATGGTCATAAGTATTCAGACCCTTTGCACAGACACTCATATTTAAGTCACATGCTGTACATTTCCTTGTGATCCTCCTTGAGATGGTTCTACTCCTTCATTGGAGTCCAGCTGTGTGTAACTAAACTGATAGGACTTGATTTGGAAAGGCACAGGCCTGTCTATATAAGACCTCACAGCTCACAGTGCATGTCAGACCACATGAGAATCATGAGGTCAAAGGAACTGGTCAAGGAGCTCAGAGACAGAAATGTGGCAAGGCACAGATCTGGCCAAGGTTACAACAGAATTTCTGCAGTATTCAAGTTTCCTAAGAGCACAGCGGCCTCCATAATCCTTAAATGGAAGAAGTTTGTGACCACCAGAAGTCTTCCTAGACCTGGCCGTCCACCCAATCTGAGCAATCGTAGGAGAAGAGCCTTGGTGAGAGTGGTAAAGAAGAACCCCAAGATCACTGTGGCTGAGCTCCAGAGATGCAGTAGGGAGATGGGAGAAAGTTTCATAAAGTCAACTTTATCACTGCAGCCCTCCACCAGTCAGGCCTTTATGGCAGAGAGACCCGACAAAAGCCTCTCCTCAGTGCAGGACATATGAAAGCCCGCATTGAGTTTGCTAAAAAAAAACACACAGACTATGAGAAATAAGATTCTCTGGACTAATGAGATGAAGATAGACCTTTTTGGTGATAATTCTAAGCGGTATGTGTGGAGAAAACCAGGCAATGCTCATCACCTGCCCAATATAGTCCCAATAGTTAAACGTGAAGGCAGCATACTAGGGGGGTGTTTTTCAGCTGCAGGGACAGTACAACTGTTTGCCATTGAAGGAAACATGAGTGCGGCCAAGTATAGAAATATCCTGTATGAAAACCTTTTCCAGAGTGCTCTGGACCTCAGACATGGCCGAAAATTCACCTTCCAACAAGATAATGACCCTAAGCACACAGATAAAATAACATAGGAACAGATAAAATAACATAGGAGTGGCTTCAGAACAACTCTGTGACCAGTCTTCACTGGCCTTGACACAGCCCTGACTTAAACCCAATTGAGCATCTCTGGAGAGACCTGAAAATGGCTGTCCACGAACGTTCACCATCCAACCTGACGGAACTGGAGAGGATTTGCAAGGAAGAATGGCAGAGGATCTCCAAATCCAGGTGTAGAAAACTTGTTGCATCATTCCCAAGACTCATAGTTGTACTAGCTGAAAAGGGGGCTTCAGCAAACTCCTATTGTTTCTGCAACCTCCTCAGATCTGCAATGTACCCATCATCTGCAGTAATTATTATCAACTGTTATCTAGAGACTGTGTTCACATTACACTGCATCCTCCCCGAAAACTTGTGTTGTTTCATTTCTACAACCTGCATGTCTATGCTAATCCAGACCTCCTGTTTAACCCTTCATCTGTGTAAGAGGTTGAGCAATGCTCAAGAAGACATCAAGTCAAGACAAAGCTAAAGGTTTTAGAATTATTTTATTGTTATATTTTTATAGATAGATCTACATTTTATTCTTATAGCCAGTTCATGTTTCGGTTTCCTGGGGGGTTTACCTCAAGGCCATCCTCCCGTTGGTGAATTAACTGCTGGGATTGCAGCGTCAGTGACTGGGGGTGATGTCATAGAGGTAACCTCCGGTCACTGAGCTCCGTTCCCAGCTGGGTTGAGCTGCGATCAGATCCGGTGAGATCCCCACTAGCAAAATGAGGGCTCATGATGCTAGCGAGGATGTCACAGAAGTATGTGACATCACCCCCAGTCACTGACGCTGCATTCCTAGCAGCTCATTCACCAATGGTTTCCAGCCGGGACAGTCGCATCTTGGCATCGTCCAGGTTGAAAACTGTATATCCCCCAGACATGGATTACTGCATGGGACAAAATGACAGGTATGGTATATTGTTGGCTTTTTATTTTACTTTTATTACAGGAAATCGAGGGATTCACAGGAATTAGGCGTTGCAGTAAGTATGCTTTAATTGAGAATAAAGGTGTCTGTGTCATTTTTTAAATAAAGGACTTTATTCTGGCTTTGTCTTTATTTACCATACAGCTATAGTATTAGTAATGGATAGGTGTCTTATAGACGCTTCTCCATTACTAAGCCATGGGTTTGATGTCACCGGTGACATCAACCCCACAAATATTGCCCCACTTGCCACCGCTACAGGGCAATTGGGAAGAGTCGGGCAAAGCATCTAATAGATGTGCCTTTTCTGGGCAGCTGCTATTTTTAGGCTGGGGGGGGACAATATCCATGGCCCCTTACCAGCCTGAGAATACCAGCCCCCAGCTGTGAGCTTTAGCAAGGCTGGATGTCAAAAATGGGGGAGACCCTTCTGTGTTTTTTTTAATTATTTATTTAAATAATTAAAAAATATGGTGTGGGGACCCCTCTATTCTTGATATCCAACCTTGCTGAAGCTGACAGTTGAGGGTTGCAGCCCCCAGCTGTGAGTTTTGTCTGGCTGGTTACTTCTGAAGCTGAATTTTATGGAGAGGATGCAGAAGAGGTTGGCCATTTTTGTGCAGGTGTCGCTGAACAGTAGAACAATGTATCACAACTCCAGAGTCTGGTAAATCTTTCTGAAGATCTTTTGCAGTCAAGCAGGGGTTCTGATTTGCCTCTAACAATCCTACGAGCAGCTCTCACTGAAATTTTGCTTGGTCTTCAGACCTTATCTTGATTACCACTGTTCCTGTAAACTGCCATTTCTTAATTACATTTTGAACTGAAGAAAAGGGCAACTTGAAAACACTTTACTTTCTTCTTATAGCCTTCTACTGCTTTGTGGACCTCCACAATTTACATTGTCAAAGTGCTAGGCAGCTGTTTTTTGCACGAGGTTGGAGGAGGCTGGGTTTTTCTAAAAATGGAAAATTTCCTTCACCTGGCCTATTCTAACGATGATCATGAACAAGCCATAACCTTAACAGTGTAATTTAGCTCTAAAACCTTGGTCAAAGTTATCGGAGCACACAAAACTCCAAGGGAGCCCACACATTTACATGACCCGATATTTCCTTTTTGTATTTTTTCTAAATGGAAAAAAATACCTTTTTTGTTGCTTTTGTATTTTATTTTGTTTTTTACTTTAGGGCTTTTAGAGATTATTTAATTTTCAACTTGCTTAACTGTAATTTTGTCCAGGGGTGCCCAAACTGTTACATGCAGCTGTAACTGCCCCATCAAAATTTGTTAAATAGGTTAAAATATAGTTAGACAGGCCAAGAAATGATGGATGAGTATTCATAAGAAGGCTGATTCCAGACTATCAACCCATGTACTCATGCTGGAGATCACAGAACAAATTAGCAAAATGTTTTTGTCGGGTGCGCGGAACGTTTATGCTGGCAAAAAAAACAACATTATTATTGGCAGCACATCACCCTGTGTAAACAGGGAATGTGCTGTTGGAGCGCCCCCGTAGGGCAGTGGGGTACTCGGAGCCGGGCTCTTCGGTTCTCAAGGGGGATGTCACGGTGACTGACCCGGTCTGTGGCCCTAGGGACGTCCGTTGTAAATGGGGGGAAAGGTCTTTAAAGGGATAATGTTCGTGACGCCACCTGTGGTATTCGGTCAGGGTGACCGACACTGCTTAGGGGTCCGCTGGTGGATGTTATGGCAGCTGGATGGTATACCTTCCCACAGGTGAAGTGTATCCCCAGGGCTTCCCAGAGTGTAGATGTTGGATGGTGTGAGGCGCAGTGAAGAACGAGGACACAAGGTTGCAGTCTCTTTACCTTTTTACTGAAGGCTTCAGCATCCACAGTCCAGAGCACCAGATCACAGGGTAGGCAGAGTCCGGCCGGTCTGAAGGCAAATCCAGAGTCCCCTTATACAGGTGGAAATCAGTAGCCTTCCTCTAGCACCTGGATGTTGTAGTACCTTACTGCTAAGCTTCTCATAAGGTCCTCACAACTGTTGGTGTTCTAGATGTTATGTCTTTCTCTCTCTGTCCCCCAGATGGATAGGAACAATCCATATGACTGGTGGCCTGAGGCTTTTTACAGGAGCTCTAGGATACCCCGGCCTCCACAGTTGCCACTGTGCCTCCTGGTTAAAGGTCGGGCAACTAATTTGGAATTAGCTGTCCTGCCAGCCTCTGGAGCCAGGCTTGGAGATGATGACTCCCTCGGTGTTCCGGCTACTGGATCCTGCGCCTCAGAAAGGAGGCAGCCTTTTTCAGGGCAGAACTCCTTCTGGTTTCCTCTCCTTTTGCTATGACTTCGTTTCTCACTCTCTGCAACACAATTCTCCTTCAATGTCTCTTTCTTAGGATGCTGCTGCACGTCGGGCCGACGCAGCTCCATGGCCTTCTGTCTAGGCCTCTGACAGGATCCCACCCCTGTCAGGGACCCACTACCTGAGTGGAGCTCAGATAGCAGCTCACTGGGTGAAGCCTCGGTCAAACCCCAGTCAGCTTCTGACTAACTTCCTATCCAGACCACCAGTTTTACCTAATTGTCAAGAGTGCCCTACTAAATAATAATAATAATCTTTATTTTTATATAGCGCTAACATATTCCGCAGCACTTTACAGTTTGCACACATTATCATCACTGTCCCCAATGGGGCTCACGATCTAAATTCCCTATCAGTATGTCTTTTTGAATACTAAATAGAAGCATAGCTCCCCCTGGTGGACTGGTGTGTGAAGTGTGTTGTGTTGTTTGTGATACCTGGTAAAGTGATCTCCTTTATTGCCATCAGACGTAACATAACTCCCCCTGGTGGAAGAATGACATTACTGCAACGATCAGGACCCTGGGGTGCTGCGCTGTCAACATGATGCTGAATGGGGACAGAACAATTGTATTAATAATTGTTCAGTTCCAATAAGTATTTCTTGACTCTTGTAGCCAGGCCCGTAAATGTTCACCAATTACATTGCATTTAGTCTATTACCACTTTTTAAGGGTCCCTGAATAGGCTGAAAACAACTAGCCTAAATGTACCTTCAGCAAACCCCCAGCACCTTTACCTCAACATGGGACAAGTTCATTGAGGTAGGAGGTGATACACTTCACAAACTCCAGAATTAGCAGGACGCTGGAGTGCTCATTGGTCTTCTCACAGTCACTGAACTGGCTGATTAACCAGCCACCATTCCTCTTTTTACAGTAACAATACCAGCCCTGCTTTTGTTGCCTTAAGGCCCCTTCACATTAAGCGACGCTGCAGCGATACCGACAACGATCCGGATCGCTGCAGCGTCGCTGTTTGGTCGCTGGAGAGCTGTCACACAGACCGCTCTCCAGCGACCAACGATGTCGGTAACCAGGGTAAACATCGGGTAACTAAGCGCAGGGCCGCGCTTAGTAACCCGATGTTTACCCTGGTTACCATCCTAAAAGTTAAAAAAAACAAACAGTACATACTTACCTACAGCCGTCTGTCCTCCAGCGCTGTGCTCTGCACTCCTCCTGTACTGTCTGTGTGAGCACAGCGGCCGGAAAGCAGAGCGGTGACGTCACCGCTCTGCTTTCCGGCTGACCGACGCTCACAGCCAGTACAGGAGGAGAGCAGAGCACAGCGCTGGAGGACAGACGGCTGTAGGTAAGTATGTACTGTTTGTTTTTTTTTACTTTTAGAATGGTAACCAGGGTAAACATCGGGTTACTAAGCGCGGCCCTGCGCTTAGTTACCCGATGTTTACCCTGGTTACCAGTGAAGACATCGCTGGATCGGTGTCACACACGCCGATCCAGCGATGTCCACGGGAGATCCAGCGATGAAATAAAGTTCTGGACTTTCTTCAGCGACCAACGATCTCCCAGCAGGGGCCTGATCGTTGGTCGCTGTCACACATAACGATTTCATTAACGATATCGTTGCTACGTCACAAAAAGCAACGATATCGTTAACAATATCGTTATGTGTGAAGGTACCTTTAGCACTTGAAAGGTATGCTTCTTAGTGGAATCAATGTGAATAATTGCCAGTGTCCAGGGGACCATTCAAACCAGTTAGCAGCCAAACACTTACATTGTTCATTGGCCTGCCAGTGACTTGGCCATCACAGTCAATGAACGCACTAAGGAGCATAGTGTCATTGCTCACTGGTGTACTTGCACCCCATGGTTTACATTGCTGTGCTTAGTGTGATCATTGTCAGTGAGAGCCAGACTTGGGTGATCAGCGGTGAGCAGTCACTATGCTCCTTAGTGTGTTCATTGTTAGTGATTGTCATGGCACAGGCAGACAAGTGAGCAATGTCAGTGACTCATTGCTGACCGGTATGCCTGAGCTGCAGTTACCACTATGTAGTGAGGGATAAGTTGTGACAGTTGCACAACACTACATTAAAAAATACAATTCTTAATATTGCAAATAGTGCCCTTTAAGGAGATGGACATATTGTCCTTTAATCCCCTTGAACACATCAGTGCTATGTACAATGTAAAGTGTAATGTCATGCATTATTGTGAGCGTGATTTGTAATGTGAATTGTATTGTGATTAATTGTAGTGTTCTGCGCTGTTCTGTGAGGAAGCTGAGCTCTGCCCAGCAACAGACAGTGAGTAGGGTAAGATAAAGTTAAGTGTTGGAACTAGCCCAGAGAGGGAAGGGGTATGCAGCAGGATCATAAAGGACTTCCTGGAAGTGAGCCAGACTTGCAGCTAAAGCAGAAGTACAGTCAGAATGCTCAGCATAGCCTCTTGCAATGGGTGTTCTGTGACAAGGCAGAAAGGAGATCAGTTCAGAGAAGAGTGATCCTGAGGAACAGAGAGGGTTTCAGAGACGCAGAGAGAAGGACAGTGGCAGCTCAGAGGACTGACCAGAAAGCAGAGTGACCAAGTGGGAAGGGTCCGGAGGAGGTACACCTAGCAACATGGCCCTGAGTAGCTTACAGCTCTTAAAGGAAACGAACCAGGATGGAATAGAACATGAGACAAAGTGAGCACCCTGAGTGGGAGTTCCCTGTCAAAGAGCTTGAAGCTGAGTCCAGCCATATCGGCAACCCTCTCCTTTACAAGGAGAAAAGGATGTGGAATCAAGGGAAAAAAGAATGATTTTGACGAACTGTGTATACATAATAAAAACAAGACAATAGTCTTGAACAAAACGAGTCACAGACTGATACAAAAGGAGAGAGGAACCTGCCCACTCAGTCTACAAGGGATGGGTGAGGATATAGTATATGAAGATAGAGCTAGTCATGCAGCGGTATAGTGGAACGATGGTTACTACAAGTTGTAAGCTGTCGGAAGAGGTACATCTTCAGGTTCCTCTTGCAGGTTTTCACGATCGGCGAGAGTCTGGTATATTGGGGTAGAGCGTTCCAGAGTAGGGGGAATGCACAGGAGAACTCTTGTATGCGATTGTGGGAAGAGGAAATAAGAGGGGGCAGAGAGGAAGATCTTGTGAGGATCGTCACATGCAGGTAAGTACTGGGAGACTACGTCATGTGGTTGGCTTTGTATGCCATTGTTAGGGTTTTGAACTAAAGTCACTGTAATGGGGAGCCAGTGAAGTGATTGACAGAGAAATTAGGCTGGGGAATAGTGTGGAGATGGGTGGATTAGTCAGGCAGCTGAGTTTAAGATAGATTGGAGGGGTGTGAGAGTGTTAGAGGGTAGGCCACAAAGCATGAGGTTGCAATAGTTGAGGCCAGAAATTATGAGGACATGCACTAGTGTTTTTGCAGATTCTTGGTTAAGAAATGTGTGGATCCGGGAAATATTTTTGAATTGGAGTCGGCAGGAATTGGAAAGGACTTGGATATGTGGTTTGAAGAAGAGATCAGAGTTTCAAGGTTAACCCCAAGGCAGCGAGCTTGCAGGACTGGGGAGAGTGAGTAGTCGTTGACTTTGATGGATAGGTCTGTTTGGGGTTGAGTGAGATGTTGGAAAGATTAATTCAGTTTTATCCATGTTAAGTTTTAGAAATCTAGCAGAGAAGAAAGATGAAATAGCGGTCAGACATTGTGGGATTCTGGTTAGTAAGGAGGTGATATCGGTTCAGAGAGGTAGATCTGTGTGTCATCGACATAGTGCTACTACTAAAAGCCATGGAACTCTATGAGCTGCCCCAGGCCGAAAGTGTAGATGTAGAAGAGCAGGGGTCCTAGAACTGAACCTTATGGGACACCAACAGATAGGGGGCGAGATGAGGAAGTGGTGTGTGAGTGGGAGATGCTGTGTGTCTGGTATGTTGGGTATGATGAGATCCAAGATAGAGCCAAGTCTGTGATGCCAGGAGATGAGATAATCTGTAGTTAGATGACATGGTCCACTGTGTCGAAGACAGAGGACAAGTGCAGGAGGAGGAGAGAGTAGCATTTGTTGGATTTGGCAGTTATTAGGTCATTGGCGACTTTAGTCAGGGCAGTTTCAGTGGAATGACAAGGTCGGAAGACAGATTATAAGCGGTCGAAGAGGGAGTTGTAGGAGAGGTGGGAAGACAGTTCAAAATGGATGTGTTGTTCCAGTAGTTTTGAGGCATAGGTGAGAAGTGATATGGGGCAATAGTTAGACAGAGATGAAGGGAGTTTTTTTGAGTATGGGTGTGATCCAGGCATGTTTGAGGCATGAGGGGAAAATACCTGTTAGTAGTGACAGGCTGAATGAATAGGTTAGGGATGGGATCAAGACAGTGATGAGGTTTGTGATGAGGTGGGATAGGATTGGGTGAAGGGCACAGGTGGTTAGATATGATCTGGAGAGTAGAGAAGAAAGTTGATTTTCCGTAATGGCAGAGAAGCTGGTTTTGGAGGGGCTGTGAGGACTGTAGGAAAAAGCTTTGTCTGATCTTATCAATCTTGTGCTTGAAGAATGAAGCAAAGCCTTCAGCTGAGAGTAGAGGAAGGGGGCGCTGGGGGACAGAGGAGAAAGTTGAAAGTATTCAATAGTTGTTTAGGGTGGTGAGACATAGGCTTGTTTTGCTGCAGTGAGTGTGTACTTGTTTGAATGTGATGAAGAGCTCGTTGGAGTGGGATCTTTTCCATCTCCGCTCAGCAACCCTGAAAGCCTGCCTCAGTTCTTAAGTCAGGCTGGTGTGCCAGGGTTGCCTTTTGATTGTGTGAGCTTTGGTATGCGTGGAGGGGTGACTAATTCAAGAGCTGCAGCTGTTGTGGTGTTATATAAAGCGGCAGCAGCATCTGCATTGTGTAAGGAAGTTATGTATGCAAGAGGGAGAAGAGATTCAGAGAGTGTGTAGATCAAGGTGATTGATATTTCTGTGAGGGTGTGCAAGTTTGTGGAGTGGGGATTGTGGACCTGGAGAGGAGAGGGAAGATAATGTAAGTAGGTTGTTGTCAGAAAGAGAGAGAGGCGAGTCAGAGAGGTTAGATAGGGAACAGAGGCGGGTGAGATCCAGTGTGTGGCCCTCTTTGTGAGTGGCTGCGGAAGACCATTAAACAAAGCCGTAGTTTCTCTTACAGTCCTGTGTAAAATAATCTACACAAGTACTCCTCTACAACACTTTGGGAGAGCTACCCTCCCTGTATTTTGACAATGGTCAGAAGAAGAGTCCATATATTTCACATTTAATCAGTCTATTTTCATATGAGTATCAGATCTAAAACTCTGAATTTTCTGTAAGAGAGGCAGAAACTGTAGCAGTAAGCTACATATTTCACTGCTAGCTATGAACAGACTTTCTCAGTCAGCATGCTACAATTGCATACTGTTCTTCTTCACATGCACAATATGCCAACTCTGTAAATATTGAGTCTTTACATAAACTTGATTTATTTTTTAGTAAACTTATGAAATTCTGATAATTGTACTTCCGTAAACATAGAATCGTCCTACTGAAAAATCTAAAAACAATGAAGCAGTAAACTTAGTGAAACCCAAAATTCGTGCCAGTCTCAAACTTTTTGGCCATGGTAGTATACAGTCCAAAGGTCAGATTCCCCGTTTTTAGACCCACACCTTTCATTCTTGCATACCGTCTCTATTTACACACGCTCTAGCCATGACTATTTTTATTTTTTATTTTTTAATATGGATCTCAGACCAGACCTCTCACCAAGTTTACAGACCCCGTTCTGACCTCCAAACTACTGTTTTGCAGACCTGAGACCTCTCATTCAGAGCCTCGCTTTCTGTGCTGTGCTTCTCTCTGCTCATGGGATCCTGGGAGCAAGGGGAAAGTAAAAACAGGGAGAAGAAAGTACGCCAGGCACCAAGGAGATTTGTCATCTGTTAATGGTAGAAATATAAATTATGCAGCTGCGGGGACTTGAACACATTATTCGAGCACGCCAAAGACAACCGGTTAGCACCCGAGCATGCTCCCATAAGCATGCACCTTATCCAAGCATCTTTTCTCATCACTAGTAAACAACCAATTCTCTTTTATTTATCATTTTACTTTTGCCCAGATTGGGGTGGTTATTTGATGAAATGTAATTGCCAATTGTAGTTCCACTCTTTGACACAAATTTACAGCGCCCTTTCAAAAGGTTTTTCAGAAATTTATCAGTATACAGAATCGGTAAATGTGTTTTAATGATGTTAACAATTAGATAATTATTACTGTACCAGGTGGAAACAATTATCTGTACGTACAGTGATATTATAATTTATTTTTTTTTTATTCATTTTTGTTTGTGATAAGTAATTAGCTCTTGTATTTGAATTAGCAACTTTTTTGGTTTAGTGTAATGTGTGACTGGAATAACCGACTTTGTCTCCTCCTGCTGCCGACACTGCAATCTTTGTCCTTGCACTGCTAAAGGGATATTTTTTTCTACAAATTAGTGAGCTGGAAAACATTTTTTCTTTTATTATTGATTGTATGCATAGTAGCTTCAAAAGTGGCTCTTTTTGGTATAATCTGTCCTTTCGTGATATCATTGCGGTTCCATATAATAGATGATTTTGCTTTACTTTGAGAACTTCAGCTCGGATTAAATAACATTTTATTTTACCTGATATAAGGAAAAATGACTTTCTACCTCTAATGAAATGCAGAACAATTGCTTGGACAGTAAGGAAAAAAAACTTCTGGTATAAATAACCCACAATGTACAGGCATAAAAACATAGATAAGGTTGCCAAGATTTCTGTTCTGCTTCCAGACGTTCATCATTGTTGTTCCTATTAACCCATAATGCCGAACGCTAAGCTGTGTGACCCCTAAAAGAAAAAGTGTTCATTAACTCACCATGTAGCCCATGGTAATACACTACCATATCAATTTCCTAGAAAATAATGGGATATTCAAGACCCCTATCTTTTATATATATATTTTTCTATTAAGCCTCTAGGTTTGGCAAATGGATTACTAATGTTTTCAACAGATCAGCATGCAGGCAATAAATGGGCCATGCAGCCTATCCCAATCTATAGATTTCCCCTCCAGGAGCCTGAATGAAAGATATCTTGCTGCATGAAGAATCGTCCAATGTCGGCTTGTTATGCCCCTAACAAGAAGTTGCTAAGGTGTGGCAGCCATTTTAGAAGCTCTGGAATTATAACTTTGTTATAGTCATCTAAACTTGGAATGAGTTTAAGGCAGTTTTGCCAACGTTTAGGAAAAAACCTCAGGCAGATTAAGAAAGGAGGCTTAGAAAGGGGCACTATGTGCTTTGCCCATTTTTTATAGAACATGCCTCCAACATGCAGCTTATAAATTAAAAAAAACTGCATTATGACCCCCTTCATCACATTCAAAATTAATATAGACTCCCCCAAACTACTAGAAACCCCCAATCAGAACCCTAAAATAAATACAGCTCCACCACCAGATGCCCTAAATAAACACATGTCTGATTTCCCTAGTGAGATACGGAACCCTGATCTAAAATAGACCCTAGACCAAACCCCTAAATAGATACCAGACCACTTAAATAACTACAAATCCTAGACCCCCTTTAAAAAAAGACCCACCCAATGAAAACAGACAATTAAGGTACCGTCACACTAAGCGACGCTGCAGCGATACCGACAACGATCCGGATCGCTGCAGCGTCGCTGTTTGGTCGCTGGAGAGCTGTCACACAGACCGCTCTCCAGCGACCAACGATCCCGAGGTCCCCGGTAACCAGGGTAAACATCGGGTAACTAAGCGCAGGGCCGCGCTTAGTAACCCGATGTTTACCCTGGTTACCATCGTTAAAGTAAAAAAAACAAACGCTACATACTTACCTACCGCTGTCTGTCCCCGGCGCTGTGCTTCTCTGCTCTGGCTGTGAGCGCCGGGCAGCCGGAAAGCAGAGCGGTGACGTCACCGCTCTGCTTTCTGGCCGCTGTGCTCACAGCCAGAGCAGAGAAGCACAGCGCCGGGGACAGACAGCGGTAGGTAAGTATGTAGCGTTTGTTTTTTTTACTTTAACGATGGTAACCAGGGTAAACATCGGGTTACTAAGCGCGGCCCTGCGCTTAGTAACCCGATGTTTACCCTGGTTACCAGCGAAGACATCGCTGAATCGGCGTCACACACGCCGATTCAGCGATGTCTGCGGGGAGTCCAGCGACGAAACAAAGTTCTGGACTTTCTTCCCCGACCAGCGACAGCACAGCAGGGGCCTGATCGCTGCTGCCTGTCACACTGGACGATATCGCTAGCCAGGACGCTGCAACATCACGGATCGCTAGCTATATCGTCTAGTGTGACGGTACCTTTAGATCTTCTTAACCAATACAGATGGTAGATTAGAATCTGCCTAAATACAGACTCCAGACCAGACATACAGATACTCGCCTCTCTGTACTACTCACCGCTAGGCCCCAACTCGGAATGTATCCTGGTTCCAACGCTGGTGTCAGAACCTTGTCTGCAGCATTACCAGGGAATGAGGAGAACTGTAGAACTTGGGAGAAGTGAGTATCGGGGAGGTTCCCCCTCTACCGGTTGTCTCCTACATATTTTTGGATTTGGGTAGTATGGTGTAAAGTCCTTGCTCTCCTTTCCTATTAGTACATATGGATGTCGTCCCCTAACAAGCAGCGGCTCTCTGCTATAAAATCTAGATGCCCCTGTATAATAAAGACATTCACCTACATGGTTGCCATGTAATACTACACTCTCTATGCATCTAAATTAAGCAAATTAATGCATCCTAGGTGTTCTAAGTCATGTGGCAAGGCTTGTTATTAGGTTGATAATGCCTTTTAGGATTGCTACAGCCAATGGGCGGAGCTAGATGTCAAGTCCACTTCCTCTCTTGAGGCTATTTGCATAATTAGAGGAGTTGTCACTTGTCATTAACATGTATCAGTAATTAATATTCTTTTTTTTACTTGTTGTAAATGGAACTGTTCCCATGAATCTGGACTTGTCCATTTTTTATTTATTATTATTTTTTTTATTTTTTTGGGGGGAAGGGGGTTGTTTTTTTTGTGTTCCAGTACCTCTGCAATGCTGAGATATGGTCCCATCTTCCTTGTATATAAATCTAATCTTGTTAGCCATGGGGGCGTAATTTGGAATTCTCATGAAGACTCCCAGAGAGAATAATTGAGTATCACTTCTCCTTGACTAACAAGACAATTTTTCATCAATGGAGATGTAAAGTGACAGGAAAATGTTTAAAAATTATTACTAATATTTTTTTTTTTTTAATTATTTTTGGAAAGTGATAGGTCACCTTAAGAAAGGAATCCATTGTTCCAAAGTGTCTGGTTTGTTTTTGCGTCTCCTATCCTATAGCATTACCATCTATGTTTGCCTTATCTCAATATGTATGTCGGTGGTGGCCAATTGCAATTTTCGCTAAAAGATATTACAACTAACAATTGTACCCTATACTTAGCTAGGGTAAAGAAACACGTGGAAAATATGCAAAAATCAAGAGCGATTTCATAATTGCCCTTAGAAATTTCATCCTCTCCTTATTTTCCCTTGTCAGGGAGTCACAAAAACATTGAACTTTAGGAAGGCAAAGTTTGAACAGCTTAGAGATGCCCTTAATCTGGTAGACTGGGACAATATCCTCAGAAATGAGAATACAGATAATAAATGGGAAATGTTTAAGAACATCCTAAATAGGCAGTGTAAGCGGTTTATACCTTGTGGGAATAAAAGGACTAGAAATAGGAAAAACCCAATGTGGCTAAACAAAGAAGTAAGACAGGCAATTAACAGTAAAAAGAAAGCATTTGCACTACTAAAGCAGGATGGCACCATTGAAGCTCTAAAAAACTATAGGGAGAAAAATACTTTATCTAAAAAACTAATTAAAGCTGCCAAAAAGGAAACAGAGAAGCACATTGCTAAGGAGAGTAAAACTAATCCCAAACTGTTCTTCAACTATATCAATAGTAAAAGAATAAAAACTGAAAATGTAGGCCCCTTAAAAAATAGTGAGGAAAGAATGGTTGTAGATGACGAGGAAAAAGCTAACATATTAAACACCTTCTTCTCCACGGTATTCACGGTGGAAAATGAAATGCTAGGTGAAATCCCAAGAAACAATGAAAACCCTATATTAAGGGTCACCAATCTAACCCAAGAAGAGGTGCGAAACCGGCTAAATAAGATTAAAATAGATAAATCTCCGGGTCCGGATGGCATACACCCACGAGTACTAAGAGAACTAAGTAATGTAATAGATAAACCATTATTTCTTATTTTTAGTGACTCTATAGCGACAGGGTCTGTTCCGCAGGACTGGCGCATAGCAAATGTGGTGCCAATATTCAAAAAGGGCTCTAAAAGTGAACCTGGAAATTATAGGCCAGTAAGTCTAACCTCTATTGTTGGTAAAATATTTGAAGGGTTTCTGAGGGATGTTATTCTGGATTATCTCAATGAGAATAACTGTTTAACTCCATATCAGCATGGGTTTATGAGAAATCGCTCCTGTCAAACCAATCTAATCAGTTTTTATGAAGAGGTAAGCTATAGACTGGACCACGGTGAGTCATTGGACGTGGTATATCTCGATTTTTCCAAAGCGTTTGATACCGTGCCGCACAAGAGGTTGGTACACAAAATGAGAATGCTTGGTCTGGGGGAAAATGTATGTAAATGGGTTAGTAACTGGCTTAGTGATAGAAAGCAGAGGGTGGTTATAAATGGTATAGTCTCTAACTGGGTCGCTGTGACCAGTGGGGTACCGCAGGGGTCAGTATTGGGACCTGTTCTCTTCAACATATTCATTAATGATCTGGTAGAAGGTTTACACAGTAAAATATCGATATTTGCAGATGATACAAAACTATGTAAAGCAGTTAATACAAGAGAAGATAGTATTCTGCTACAGATGGATCTGGATAAGTTGGAAACTTGGGCTGAAAGGTGGCAGATGAGGTTTAACAATGATAAATGTAAGGTTATACACATGGGAAGAGGGAATCAATATCACCATTACACACTGAACGGGAAACCACTGGGTAAATCTGACAGGGAGAAGGACTTGGGGATCCTAGTTAATGATAAACTTACCTGGAGCAGCCAGTGCCAGGCAGCAGCTGCCAAGGCAAACAGCATCATGGGGTGCATTAAAAGAGGTCTGGATACACATGATGAGAGCATTATACTGCCTCTGTACAAATCCCTAGTTAGACCGCACATGGAGTACTGTGTCCAGTTTTGGGCACCGGTGCTCAGGAAGGATATAATGGAACTAGAGAGAGTACAAAGGAGGGCAACAAAATTAATAAAGGGGATGGGAGAACTACAATACCCAGATAGATTAGCGAAATTAGGATTATTTAGTCTAGAAAAAAGACGACTGAGGGGCGATCTAATAACCATGTATAAGTATATAAGGGGACAATACAAATATCTCGCTGAGGATCTGTTTATACCAAGGAAGGTGACGGGCACAAGGGGGCATTCTTTGCGTCTGGAGGAGAGAAGGTTTTTCCACCAACATAGAAGAGGATTCTTTACTGTTAGGGCAGTGAGAATCTGGAATTGCTTGCCTGAGGAGGTGGTGATGGCGAACTCAGTCGAGGGGTTCAAGAGAGGCCTGGATGTCTTCCTGGAGCAGAACAATATTGTATCATACAATTATTAGGTTCTGTAGAAGGACGTAGATCTGGGTATTTATTATGATGGAATATAGGCTGAACTGGATGGACAAATGTCTTTTTTCGGCCTTACTAACTATGTTACTATGTTACTATGTTAATGTAATCAAGAGTATAATAGAATGTACAGGAAGTGTGTCTGTATATAATATATTACAGTACTGTGCAAATATTTTGGTCAGGTGTAGAAAAAAAAATACTGCAAAGTAAGAATGCTCTCAGAAATACTGTAGAAGTGTTGACAGGTTTTGTTTCTTTTATCAATTAGCAAAATGAATGGACAAAGAAATTGTGTGTAGGAGGAGACCTTGTCTATCCCTGAAACAGGAGTTTAGGAACACTGACTCCCTCCTCGTTATATGGAGAAATTCACTGCATCCTCTGCTTCAAAATGCCAACACTTTTTATTTATTTATTTCAAATACAAATGCGAGTAGACCTGAAGGTGCAGGGAGAAATTCGACAAGTATAATGGTAAAGTTTTGACCCTTCCTGGATCTTGTTCACAGCGTTGTTTGTTTAGTTGAATTGCAGAGAGATGGCTCGCCCGCGCCTATGTTTGGTTCATTGGCCTCCCGCCTCCTTAGGCAATCCCTTTTAGTTTTTGCTGATTGGTGGGACCCCAGACATTGGACACCACTGATGTTACCTTAATGGCCTATCATTATTTTGTTAGCAAGGATCTTAATAGGCCATGGGGGCCAAAGTTGCCATCCATCCAAAAATTCCAGGACAGTCCTTCAAAACAGGGCATTTTTTTTTTACCTGTCCATAAAAGAAATTCAAGGCGTCCCTCGCTTTTTTAAGCTGTATGTATCACTAATAATCATAATGATTTCATAAGATTTTCCAATGTGTCCTTAAAAATATTTTCTGTCCTTGATTTTTTTATAAGCTAACTAAACTAAAAAGTGACATTGACAACCTTGATGGGGCTGGATCATACAAAGCAAACATTTATGACCTACTTTAAGGAAAAGTCGTCTTCATCATTTCTGAATAAAACAAAATTGTTAAGCTGAACAAGTAAATAAGATGGCTGTCTGCCAAACACCTTATCTCATGTAACCTTACCATGAGCATGGACACATTGCTCAATCTAGCCTATATGGAAGCCAAGGAATACTTTTCTCCCAGCACAAGAAAGCTAATAGTGGCACACAACAAGGCCGCTATGGGTCCCGTGAGTCAGAGGGGGCCCGGTGCCAGCTTTGGCTCCACCTCCCTGACCACATCGCGCATTCAACTGTATCTGCATTATAGATAGATGCCAATACAGTTTAATTCAATGATGCAGTAGAAAGCGTCTCTCCCATGATTCCCTCTCTACTTCTGACACAGCGGGTGTGATGACGTCACTTCATCGGGCACCACGCTGTGCAGAGCAATGGAGCTGCTGAGTAGATGCACTGCAGAGACCGGAGCAGAGGGGGAATGAGGAGAGGTAATTATTGTATTTATTTATTTTTAAATCAATGAGTACGTAGTAGTCATAATACTGGAGTAACATTGGGGTTGAGTTATACTCTATGGGGGATGGGCTATCCTCTATGGGGAAGAGTTATGCTCTATGGGGGATGGGTTATACTCTATGGGGATGGGTTATCCCCATATAGTATCATATTATCAGCAGCATATCTGCAGTTTTTATTGGGCAATGTTCTGCTGAGAGTAATGATTTTTGTTCTGGCATAAACAGTCCAATCACTCGATGAATAGGCAGCATTTTGCTTGTTCAGTATAATGTACCCTATAGTCCCCCACATAGTAAAATGCACCCCATAGTTATCCATATAGTATAATACACCCCATAGTCCTCCATATAGTATAATACACTCCTCATAGACCTTCATATACTATAATGCACTCCCCATAGTCCTCCATATAGTATAATACACTCACCATAGTCTGCCATATAGTATAATGCATCCCATAACCCTCCATATAGTATAATGCACCCAATAGTTTTACATATAGTATAATGTACCCCATAGTCCTCCATACAGTATAGTGCACTCCCCATAGTCCTCCACATAGTATAATACACTCCACATAGTCCTCATTATAGTATAATGCATCCCATAATCCTCCATACAGTACAATGCACTCCCCATAGTATAATGCACCCCATAGTGTAATGCATTTTCTATAGTCCCCATACAGTATTATGTATTCTTCATAGTCCTCCATACAGTATAATGCATTCCCCATAGTCCTCCATTCAGTATAATGCAGCCTCGATAGAGTATAATGCAATCCCAATAGTCATCGTTAAAGTATAAAGCAGACCCCAAATAGTACACAGGGCGGCGTTAGGGGCAGGCAAACTAGACATTTTCCTAGGGCCCCCACTCACCCCAGGGGCCCCCAGCTAGTGACATGCCACTAATAGCCACTATAGGGCCCGTGGGTTGTAGGGCCAGGTGCCAACGTCAGCTTTGCCCCCCACCTGAATTGCACATTCAACTGTATCCGCATCATAGATGATGGAAGCAATGATGGAGGAGAGAGCATCAGGTGATACTCTCTCTCCCATCATTCCTCTTCTGCATCTGATGCAACGGACACGATTGTTACTTCATCGCGTGTCATGTTATGCTGGGCAGTGGAGCTGCTGAATAGACGTGCTGCAGAGACCAGAACAGTGGGTGAACAGGGAGAGGTGAATATTTGAGTTTTTAAAAAAAAAATCTGTGCGTACGTGGTGGCCATTATACTGCAGGACTGTGAGGTCTACATTACACTATATGTACTCCATGGGGATACATTGTACTTTGTGGGTCTGTATTGTACTATATGTACTGTATGGGAGCTGCATTATGCTTATCAAGGACTATGGAGAGTGCATTATACTATATATACTACATGGGGGCTACGTTATGCTATATTGAGGACTATGGGGTGTGCATTATACTGTATGTGCTATGTGGGGGCTGCATTATACCTTTCAAGGACTATAAGCTGTGTATTATTACTGTATGTACTATATGGGGGCTGCATTATATGCTATCAAGGACTATGGTCTGTGAATTATACTATGTGTACTGTACTGTATGGGGGCTGCATTATACTTGTTCTGTCCATTCAAAAGGACAGTAGGATTCCAATTAGGCATTAAAAGTTCACTACTATTAGTGTTGGTTTGCTGTGTTATAGCACCACCCAGTGGTGGTTAAATTTATTACCTGTGTTTTTTAGTAATAATTAGAGTGTTGCATTGTGGGATTGCACCAAGGCATTTTGGGATGAGGAACCTCCATTTTCTCTCTGTGTTCTTCCTGGACACAAGTATTCTTCTGCTGTGTTGGAACTACCTCACTTACTTGCCATCCTGGTTAAGTTTATCCGGTAAGATCATTATCCCTGTTCTTGCATTGTTGTGTTGTACAGTATGTGATTAACTGTATAGCAGTCAGTACACAGGAAAAGTGATTATCAGGGACTTACTGTATGTAGTTATGTACGTAGGTTGCATCATACTGTATACTTTCTTTGTCAGTTGTAAAGTATCAGCTGTGTTATTGTTTAGCCCAATACTTATATATGTCAGTTGTATTCTTTTAGTTTTACCGCATTTCAATACCTGTTACCAATAAACAAGTTAGACTACAGAGAACAGTCTGCTTATTTGGAAGACAGAAGTGGTTTATGCTGTATGTTGGATCACACACCGTATCAACGTGTATGAAGACAGAACAGTAAAATGGAAGCTAAATACCAGCGGAGGCTAGTAAAATGGAGGCTAAATACCAGCGGAGGCTAGTAAAATGGAGGCTAAATACCAGCGGAGGCCAGTAAAACGAAGGCTAAATACCAGCGGAGGCCAGTAAAACGGATGCTAGACGCCAGCGATAGCAGTAAAACCAGGCTAGATGCCAGCAATAGCAAATACCACTTACGCAGCCGCTTGTACCACACCGCACTGCCTGCAGATACCGCAGCGGCCGCCATACAGCCACAAGTACCGAGAGTGCAGCCCACCAAGCACGACATGTCTCAGTCCACGCTGAAGTCATTCCTACCCGCTCTGAGACGTCCTACAGCCTGCAAACAGACACGAAATGTCTGCAAGCCGAGCATCCTCACTAGGGACGAGGTCCCAAACAAACCGCTCTAGCAAGTCGTCATCGAAAAAGTCTGCCGTTCTCGCCCGTGCAGAAGCTGAGGCGGCGAAAGTAAGATCTTCCTACGCTGCACAAGAGATGCAGTTAAAATTAAGTCAAGCAGAAGGAGCCCGCTTGCAAGCAGAGCAAGAAGCAGAAAGAGCCCGCCTGCAAGCAGATAGAGAAGCAGACAGAGCCCGCCAAGAAGCGGAAAGAGCCCGCCAAGAAGCAGAGCAAGTAGCAGAAAGAGCCTGCCTGCAAGCGACCTTAGAAAGACTTTCCGCTGAAAAAGAAGCAGCAGCCGCATTAGCCAAAGCTGAGTTCTTAGAAGCCGTGGAGTTTCCTGAATCTGAGCGAGACAGCGACGTACGTGGACCAGACCTTGATCGTCAGGACCCAGCTCAACATGTCTCAGAATATGTCCACCAATATTCTAGAATAGACGATAACTCTGATCCGTTACACCAACCAGCCTATACAGATTACCAGAGATCCTTCCTCCAAAAGCCGTACTGGAAGCAGGAAGGAACACCGCGAAACGACGTCGACCACCACGACCGTCTTACAGAGCAGAAGGTACGGCCTCCTCTCAGACTGACAGGGACACCCTTTGCTTCGGAACGGGTTTATACAGACTTTCCTACGCCAGAATCTCCTACCAGGTATGAGGACGCACCACACACACCGCATGACAACAGCACACCAGCTCATGTCGGCACTGACTCAGCCACTATGAACTTTGCAAGGTTCTTTACCCGCCGGGAGCTGGTGACCAAGGGACTTATAAAGTTCACTGATCGAGCCGAGAGCTATAGAGCATGGCAAGCCTCCTTCCAGAACGCCATCAGAGACTTGGAACCTTCCAGTAGTGAAGAGTTAGATTTACTGGTAAAGTGGCTTGGGAACGAGTCAGCTGAACACGCCAAAAGAATCAGGAACATTAACATTAAGTACCCCCACACAGGACTTCGTATGGTGTGGGAGAGACTCGAAGAATGTTATGGGTCAATAGAAGCTATAGAAAACGCTTTATATAAAAGAATTGATGATTTACCCAAGATAGCAAATAAGGGTTATCAAAAGCTCAGGGAACTGAGCGACTTGTTAATGGAGGTACATGCTGCTCAGGCAGAAGGTGACCTACCAGGGTTGGCATTCCTGGACACCGCAAGAGGTGTCAACCCAATTGTCCAAAAACTCCCTTACAACTTACAAGAAAAGTGGGTCAGTCACGGGTCCCGTTACAAACAGGCTCATAAGGTACCATTTCCTCCTTTCAGTGTGTTTGTAGACTTTGTTGCTCAGCAGGCTAAAGTTAGAAATGACCCCAGTTTCGATTTCACTATGTCATGTACTACTGCCTCTGGTGTAAAACCCAGTAAAACACCAGTGGCAGTCCACAAAACTAATCTTACCTCCACAGGTTTTCCTTACAGGGCAAGAAAGTCCTCTCCAGAAGAGGGCAAACCTCAGGATCTCAGCAAACACTGCCCTCTACACAAGAAACCTCATCCTCTACTAAAATGTAGAGCCTTCAGGGAGAAGTCTCTAGAAGACCGTAAAAGTTTCCTAAAGGAAAACAAGATATGCTTCAGATGCTGCGCGACGACCTCACACTTTGCCAAGAACTGTGAAACCAGTGTGAATTGTGCAGAATGTAGTAGTGGGGAGTACAACACGGCCTTACACTCTGGAGCACCCTCAGGGGTATCGTCGCGAGTAGAAGAGTCTGCCGAAAAACAGATGGACACTGACATAGACACCCCTGTGGTCACTTCTCAGTGTACAGAGATCGGCAAGGAACTTGTAGCAGGAAGATCCTGCTCGAAGATCTGTCTTGTAAGAGTATTCCCAGTGAGCCAACGGGATAAGGCAATCAAGGTATATGCAATCTTGGATGATCAGAGCAACAGGTCTCTAGCTAAGTCCTTTTTCTTCAACACCTTCAACATTGCTGGTCCCGACTCGCCGTACTCCTTGAAGACATAGGCAGGTACAGTCGAGACGGCGGGGAGAAAAGCGACTGGATTCAAAGTAGAGTCTATGGATGGTCAAACCTGCTTATCCTTGCCATCAATACTGGAGTGCAACCAGATTCCCGACAAAAGGTCGGAGATACCTACACCAGAGGTAGCAGCTCATTATACCCACTTGAAACGTATAGCTCACCTGATACCAAACTGAACCAAGGAGCTCCAACCGTCTTACTCCTCAGAAGAGACATACTATTGGTCCACAAGGCTAGAGGACAGATTAACGGCCCACAAAACGCCCCATATGCTTAGAGACTTGACTTAGGATGGGTCATCGTGGGAGACGTCTGTTTGGGTGGAGCACACAGGCCGACATCAGTCAACAATATGCTCACCAATACTCTTGAAAATGGATGCCCATCTCTCTTCCAGCCATGCGAGAGCAGTTTCCTGATTAAATAATTGCCACACAACGCCCCTCCACCTTGTCCGTTAGCTGATCCTTCCTGTGAAGACCATGCATGCGACGGTGAACAAGATCATATAGGGTGCACAATTTTCCATAGGACAAGAGAAGACAACCAGGTAGCAACGTCCATAGAGGACAGACTGTTCTTGGACATCATGGATCAAGAGATAGTAAGAGATGAATCAAAGAGTTGGGTTGCACATTTACCATTCAAACCACAGAGGCAACGCTTACCCAACAACAGAGAACTTGTCTACAGTTGATTTGTCTCCCTTACACGCAAACTGCAGAAGACACCAGAGACAAAGGAACACTTCTTTACCTTCATGGAGAGAATATTCCAGAGTGGCCACGCGGAAATTGCACCTGTACTTCAAGATTCCAAGGAATGTTGGTACTTACCTATTTTCGGCGTGTATCATCCGAAGAAACCGGGTCAGATAAGAGTAGTATTGGACTCAAGTGCCAAATGCGAAGGTGTTTCATTGAACGACATCTTTCTGTCTTGTCCAGACCTCAATAACAGACTTCTGGGAGTACTTCTTTGTTTCCGCAAAGATGCAGTAGCATTTATGGCCGACATCCAACAGATGTTTCACTGCTTCCTCATTAAAGAAGAACACAGAAACTACTTGAGGTTCTTCTGGTACCGCGATAATGACCCCTACAAGGACATCTTGGAATATCGTATGAAGGTACATATCTTCGGGAACAGCCCCTCCCGTGCTGTCGCTATCTATGGCCTCAGACATTCAGCCAGAGAGGGTGAAGCAAAGTATGGATCGGATGTGAGATCGTTTGTGGAAAAGGATTTCTACATAGATGACTGCCTGAAATCCACACCCACAGATGAGTCGGCAGTCAGTCTCCTAAAAAGAGCACAAGAAATGCTCGCTTCGTCCAATTTGAGGTTGCACAAAATTGCTTCCAACAGCCAAAAACTAAGGGTAGCCTTTCCCTCTCAAGATTACTCAACCGATTTAAAAGACTTGGATTTAAGCATGGACTCCCTTCCTATGCAGCGAAGCCTTGGTTTACTCTGGGATTTGAAAAAGGATGTATTCACCTTCCAGATCAGCGAAGAAGAGAAACCCTACACGCGCAGAGGCGTCCTGTCCGTAGTAAACAGCTTGTACGATCCTCTGGGATTTGTAACTCCTGTAACTTTTCCAAGGTAAAATGATGTTGAGAGACTTCACCCAAGAGACGTCCGATTGGGATGATCCGCTTCCCAGTGAGAAAAGAGACTTATGGGTAAGATGGAAGTCTTTAGAAGCCCTGTCAAGTCTCCACGTGGCACGACCATATGCTTCCGTGCCATCAACAGAAGTCGAGATGCAAAGGCTTTGTGTCTTCTGCGATGCCTCAACCAAAGCAATTGCAGCAGTAGCGTATTTGAAAACTGCCAACATCAACGAACAATGCCATGTAAGGCTTGTTATGAGCCAGAAAAAACTGGCCCCACTCCGTGAACACACAGTACCCAGACTGGAACTCTGTGCAGCTGTGCTGGCGGTAGAATTAGCTGAACTTATCTCGACAGAAATGGACCTGGACGGCAAAGAAGTCGAGTTCTACACTGACAGCAAGATAGTGCTGATTAACATTTGCAATGAAACTCGTCGCTTTTATGTCTATGTCAGCAATCGGGTGCTAAGGATCAGGAGATCCACCGACCCTAAACAGTGGCATAATGTGTCCACACACCACAATTCTGCAGACCACGCAACCAGATCCGTTGAAGCAAGACACCTTAAGGACACAACCTGTTTTTCTGGCCCTACATTCTTATGCCGTTCGATGCCATACATTGACGAGCCAAACACCTTTGAACTGGTAGATCCAGAGGCAGATGAGGAAATCCGTCCTCAGGTATCCGTTCTACGTACGGTGACTAAAGACAATCCCCTCAAATCCCACCGTTTCAACAGGTTCTCAACTTGGAACCCACTTGTTTGTGCCCTCGTTCGTTTAATTCCTCAGACCAGTTGCGGAACTTGTCTTACTGTTTTCGCCAAAAGAGCTGTGTGTGGCATCGGTTGATGCCAAGCGGGGTGTGTTCTGTCCATTCAAATGAAATGGTTTGCTGTGTTTTAGCACCACCCAGTGGTGGTTAAATTTATTACCTGTGTTTTTTTAGTAATAATTAGAGTGTTGCATTGTGGGATTGCACCAAGGCATTTTGGGACGAGGAACCTCCATTTTCTCTCTGTGTTCTTCCTGGACACACGTGTTCTTCTGCTATGTTGGAACTACCTCACTTACTTGCCATCCTGGTTAAGTTTATCCGGTTAGATCATTATCCCTGTTCTTGCAATGTAGTGTTGTACAGTATGTGATTAACTGTATAGCAGTCAGTCCACAGGAAAAGTGATTACCAGGGACTTACTGTATGTAGTTATGTACGTAGGTTGCATCATACTGTATACTTTCTTTGTCAGTTGTAAAGTATCAGCTGTGTTATTGTTTAGCCCAATACTTATATATGTCATTTGTATTCCTTTAATTTTACCGCATTTCAATACCTGTTACCAATAAATAAGTTAGACTACAGAGAACAGTCTGCTTATTTGGAAGACAGAAGTGGTTTATGCTGTATGTTGGATCACACACCGTATCAACGTGTATGAAGACAGAACAATACTGTATGGAGAACTATGGTGAGAACATTATTCTATATGAAGGACTATGGGGTGAATTATACTATTGGGAGTGCATTGTACTATTTGGAGGACTGTGGGGTGCATTATATGATATTGAGGACTATGGGATGCATTATACTATATTGAGGACTATGGGAGTGTATTCTACTATATGGAGGACTATGGGGAGTGTATTATACTATATGGAGGACTATTGGGTGCATTATACTGCATAGAGAATTATGGGGAGTATACTATACTATATGGAGGATTATGGGTGCATTATACTTTATAGTGGACTATGGGGTGCATTATACTGTATGGAGGACTATGAGATGTGCATTATACTATATGGAGTAATATGGGGTGCATTATACTATATGGAAGACTATGGGGAGCGCATTATACTATATGAAGGACTATGGTGTGCATTATGCTATATGGAGGACTATAGGGTGTACATTATACTATAATGAGGACTATGGGGAGTGTAGTATACTATATTGAGGACTGTGGAGTGTATTATACTATATGGAGGATTGTGGGGTACATTATACTATGTGGAGGACTATGGGGCACATTATACTATATGGAGGACTATGGGGTGTTCATTATACTATATGGAAAACTGTGAGGTGTGCATTATATTATGTGCTGTCTATTCATCATGTGATTGGATTGTTCTCAGCAGCACATCGCTTGGCAAAAACTGCAGATATGCTACTGATAACATTATACTGTATGGGGACAAATTGATCTACTAGTGATGGTTCTGTGCCCATCATTCTTTCTCAGCCAGTGTAAAGAGATTTGGAGACAAGCATCGAATGACTTCAGGAATGTCAATCACACTTGTCTAACGGCCTGAACTTAGGGATTAAGTACAACCAAAATGTTTCTGTGTGATGGTGCAATATGTTAACATTTAGGGCCCAAATTTAAACTATTGTCCAGGGCCCCACATTGTCTAAAACTAGTCCTGCCTTCATGCCCCCTTAGACCCCAAAGACTCACCACAAGTGTCTTTTCTATTGCTACGCCCCTTCTCAGTGGTGTGATAAGTAACATTGGGGTCATAGCAAACTCAGCCATGACAACCTTCAGCAGCAAATTCCGAATATTTTAGTTACCCTAATGCATAAGAATAGAGCATATGTAAGGGTCATACAGGCTGAAGTATTCTGTAGCGACCCTAAGCACTATTGATATGGGTTCACTCTTACACATACATACATACAATGAGGATAATGTGCATGGTAAATTTACCGCACATACAGTAGAGTCCAAAAGTTTGGACACACCTTCTCATTTAAAGATTTTTCTGTATTATAACGACTATGAAAATTGGAAATTCACACTGAAGGCATCAAAACTATGAATTAACACATGTGGAATTATATACTTAACAAAAAAGTGTGAAACAACTGAAAATATGTCTTATATTCTAGGTTCTTCAAAGTAGCCACCTTTTGCTTTGGTGACTGCTTTGCACACACTTGGCATTCTCTTGATGAGCTTCAAGAGGTAGTCACTGGAAATGGTCTTCCAGCAATCTTGAAGGAGTTCCCAGAGATGCTTAGCCCTTTTGCCTTCACTCTGCGGTCTAGCTCACCCCTAACCATCTGGATTGGGTTCAGGTCTGGTGACTGTGGAGACCAGGTCATCTGGCGTAGCACCCCATCACTCTACTTCTTGGTCAAATAGCCCTTACACAGCCAGGAGGTGTGCTTGTGGTCATTGTCCTTTTGGAAAATAAATGATGGTCCAACTAAACGCAAACCGGATGGAATAGCATGCCGCTGCAAGATGCTATGGTAGCCATGCTGGTTGAGTATGCCTTCAATTTTGAATAAATCCCAAACAGTGTCACCAGTAAAGCACCCTCACACCATTACACCTCCTTCATGCTTCACTGTGGGAACCAGGCATGAGTCCATCCGTTCAATTTTTCTGCGTTGCACAAAGACACGGTGGTTGGAACCAAAGATCTCAAATTTGGACTTATCAGACCAAAGCACAGATTTCCACTGGTCTAATGTCCATTCCTTGTGTTCTTTAGCCCAACAAGTCTCTTCTGTTTGTTGCCTGTCCTTAGCAGTGGTTTCCTAGCAGCTATTTTACCATGAAGGCCTGCAGCACAAAGTCTCCTCTTAACAGTTGTTGTAGAGATGTGTCTGCTGCTAGAACTCTGTGTGGCATTGACCTGGTCTCTAATCTGAGTTGCTGTTAACCTGCGATTTCTGAGGCTAGTGACTCGGATAAACTTATCCTCAGAAGCAGAGGTGACTCTTGGTCTACCTTTCCTGGGGCGGTCCTCATGTGAGCCAGTTTCTTTGTAGCGCTTAATGGTTTTTGCAACTGCACTTGGGGACACTTTCAAAGTTTTCCCAATTTTTTCGAACTGACTGACCTTCATTTCTTAAAGTAATGATGGCCACTCGTTTTTCTTTACTTAGCTGCTTTTTTCTTGCCATAATACAAATTCTAACAGTCTATTCAGTAGGATTATCAGCTGTGTATCCACCAGACTTCTGCTCAACACAACTGATGGTCCCAACCATATTTATAAGGCAAGAAATCCCACTTATTAAACCTGACCGGGCACACCTGTGAAGTGAAAACCATTTCCGGTGACTACCTCTTGAAGCTCATCAGGAGAATGCCAAGAGTGTGCAAAGCAGTCATCAAAGCAAAAGGTGGCTTTTTTGAAGAACCTAGAATATAAGACATATTTTCAGTTGTTTCACACTTTTGTGCGTCAGTCTATGGTGGCGAGGGCCCACCAGTAACATTTACTCAGGGAGTCCACTATACAGCTGTTTGCACCTCATCAGTGCAAAGCAAGAGTACAGACTTGGCGTTATCTACAAGGAGAAACTTTGCCCCTTAGATCCCCAGTCAGGGGCCTCTCACCCAACTTAGGCTATGTGCACATGTTGCGGATTAGCCTTAGGAATTTCTGGTGCGGATTCTGCCTCTCCTGGCAGAAAATGCAGCTGCGGATTTGTTGCATTTTTTGTGTGGATCCGCAGCATTTTTTGTACGTTTTTTCTGCGGATTTTTTGCGGATTTACTGCGTTTTTTACCCCTGCGGATTTCTATAATGGAATGGGTACAAAAACGCTGCAGATCCGCAAAAAAAGAAGTGACATGCTACTTCTTTTAATCCGCAGCGTTTCCGCACCGGATTTTCCACAACGTGTGCACAGCTTTTTTTTTTCTCATTGATTTACATTGTACTGTAAATCAGTTGCTGATATGCAGTGTTTCTGCACGGCAAAAAATGCTGCGGATCCGCAGAGAATCCGCAACATGTGCACATACCCTAAATCAGTTCTTCTGCTTTGTTCTGATGAGGGGTAAACACTCTGAAACAAATTTCTGGTTTGGCTTCTTATCCGAAGTCATGTGGCAGGGCACTTTTAAAGGGATGATATTGACTTTTAGGATTGCTTCATCCAATTGATGGCATTAGAGTTCCTGCCTTGTTCCTCTCTGAAGAGGTAATTTTCACATTTAAATTCCCAAAGGATCAGTACACGGCCCATAAGTCTCTGTATGCTAAGTTGGCACTCTCCACAAGGATAATCTTTACCCCTTAGACCCAGGAATTATGTTAATAGTGATGTCACTAGACAAAGATAATCTATATGTATATATATAATCATCTAAGGGGCACTTCCGTCTGTTTGTCTGTCTGTCTTTCTGTCTGTCTGTCTGTTACGGAAATCCCGCGTCGCTGATTGGTCACGGCCGGCAGGCACAGTCCGGCCTCAAATCTGTCAGTGCCCCCTCCATACTTCCCACAGTCAGCACTCACACAGGGTTAATGGCTGCGTTAGGCTGGTTTCACACTCGCGTTTTTAAACGCATGCGTTTTTTTAAAAAAAACGCATGGTGAAAAACGCAGCGTTTACACGCGTTTACATGCGTTTTTGCATGCGTTTGCTTTTTTTTGCACTTTTCACAAAAAAATTCAAGATGCCAAAAAAAGATAATCTGACACCACCAATGGGAATAGAGAGGGCGTATATGATGGGCTCTCTATATATTGACCCTAGGGGACCAGAAATTTTAACAGCTTGCTACTGTTTCCTGTGTCATGATGGATCTTTCCATGGAGAGCTTTTATTTCAACCTGGATTTCAGCTTCAAGATTTTTCTGGCCTGTGCTTTTGCTTGGGAGCAAGACCGAAACCGCCAAAGATGGAGAACGAGACAACGTAGGCGTTTTTGGAGGCACCCCATCATTGAAGTGCGTGAGAGCCGTGGAGCCTATCACACGCTCTATGCGGAGCTGAATGCCAACCTGGAGAAATTCCAGGATTACACGAGAATGTCGCAAGAATCATTCCAGGATTTGCTGTCTCGTGTCCAAGGAGCCATACGGCGACAGGACACACGGCTCTGTAGAGCGATTCCACCCGAGGAACGTGTGCTAGTGACATTAAGGTACGTTCAAAATCTAAACAAATGACAGTCCAAATTTTGGTTATTATGACATGTATTTTTTTATGTGTTTTTCTCTTTTTGTTATTTTTAAACACACCATAAAAAGAGTAGATTTTAATGTTGTTGTTTTTTGTGTGTTTTTCTTCTAGATTTCTTGCCACAGGGGAGAGTTTATCTTCCCTCCACTTCCAATACCGCCTTGGAATATCAACCCTGTCCGGAATTGTTGTGGACACCTGTCGTGCGTTATGGAATGTACTCCGTGAGGAGTTTATACCAGTACCCACCGTGGAAATGTGGCGTGAAATTTCCAATACATTTTTGAATGTGTGTGATTTCCCCAACTGTTTAGGGGCAGTGGATGGAAAGCACATCCGCATTATCAAACCTGCCAGAACCGGATCGGAGTTTTTTAACTACCAAAAATATTTTTCGGTAGTGCTCATGGCAATAGCGGATGCGGACTGTCGCTTCATCGCCATGGATATTGGAGCTTTTGGCCTTGGCAATGATTCCCAGACTTTCACGAGCTCGGATATGGGCCGTCGGGTGTATGGCAACAATTTTAATTTTCCCCCTCCACAGCCTCTCCCCAACACTCAAGGCCCACCGCTGCCATTTGTTATGGTTGGGGATGAGGCCTTCCAGATGTGTGAAAATCTCCTGAAGCCATATTCTAGTCGGGACTTGGACCACACTAGAAGGATCTTCAACTACAGACTGACCAGGGCCCGAAGAACAGTAGAGTGCACCTTTGGCATTCTGGTTGCTAAATGGCGCATTCTTGCAACAGCCATAAAATTAAAAGTGGAAACAGTGGACGAGGTGGTCAAAGCCTGTGTGGTTCTCCACAATTACCTAATTGCTAAGGAGCGACCCCACATTGAACTGGATGAACCAGTTGCACACCCACTGCCTGATTTTCAGCATCACCCGATGCGGTCAACTGCAGCCGTTGGTCTTATGCGGAACCAATTTGCGGCCTATTTTGTTTCCGATATTGGATGGGTGTCATGGCAGGACAATGTTGTGTAAATGTCCTGTTGTATCTTTCTCTTTACCAATTATTATATACTGATAAAAATATTTCAAATTAATAAACTTGAGTGTTGGTTGTGTTGACCGTGTCTCCTATCTTTTTCCTCTCTAAACAAAGGTTTACCAAAGACGGTCAGTAGATATGTATGTATATCATTTTGTAATCCAAAACCAGGAGTGGGTGATAGATGATGAGGTAATAGTTATTATTTTAATATCATAATTGACCTCTTATATTGTTGCACTCCCTATTTTGGTTTACAAATAATGATATAAAACACTGGCCGCATACCGTATATACTCGAGTATAAGCCGACCCGAGTATAAGCCGACCCCCCTAATTTTGCCACAAAAAACTGGGAAAACTTATTGACTCGAGTATAAGCCTAGGGTGGAAATGCAGCATTTACCGGTGAATTTCAAAAATAAAAATAGATCATTATTTCCCCATAGCTGTGCCATATAGTGCTCTACACCATTCATATTTCCCCATAGCTGTGCCCCATATAGTGCTCTGCACCGTTCACTGTGCCCCCTAGCTGTGCCATATACAGTGCTCTGCACCGTTCACTGTGCCCCATAGCTGTGCCATATACGGTGCTCTGCACCGTTCATTGTGCCCCCTAGCTGTGCCATATACGGTGCTCTGCACCGTTCACTGTGCCCCCTAGCTGTGCCTTATACGGTGCTCTGCACCGTTCATTGTGCCCCCTAGCTGTGCCTTATACGGTGCTCTGCACCGTTCATTGTGCCCCCTAGCTGTGCCTTATACGGTGCTCTGCACCGTTCATTGTGCCCCCTAGCTGTGCCTTATACGGTGCTCTGCACCGTTCATTGTGCCCCCTAGCTGTGCCTTATACGGTGCTCTGCACCGTTCATTGTGCCCCCTAGCTGTGCCTTATACGGTGCTCTGCACCGTTCACTGTGCCCCATAGATGCTCCACATTAATCTGTGCTGCCGCTGCTACTGCTGCAATAAAAAAAAAAAAACACATACTCACCTCCCTTGATTGCAGCTCCCAGCGTCTCGTTCCGGCGCCTCCATCTTCCCGGCGTCTCTGCTCTGACTGATCAGGCAGAGGGCGCCGCGCACACTATATGCGTCATCGCGCCCTCTGCCTGATCAGTCAGAGAGCGCAGACGCCGGGAAGATGGAGGCGCCGGCCGGGAAGATGGATCGGCGCCCGGCGGCTGGAACGAGGACAGGTGAATATAACATACTCACCTAGTCCTGGCGATCCTCGCGCTGTCCCCTCCTGTCTTCGGCGCTGCAGCTTCTTTCTCTATCAGCGGTCACCGGCACCGCTGATTAGAGAAATGAATAAGCGGCTCCGCCCCTGTGGGAGGTGGAGCCGCTTATTCATTTCTGTAATGAGCGGTCCCACGTGACCGCTGAAGAGAGGAAGAAGCTGCAGCGCCGAAGCCCGTGGGACGGCAGGGACAGCGCGAGGATCGCTGGGACTAGGTAAGTATACCCCAGCGCCCTCAGCCCCTCACCTGCCGACCCCACCGCTACCGTGACTCGAGTATAAGCCGAGGGGGGCACTTTCAGCCCTAAAATTTGGGCTGAAAATCTCGGCTTATACTCGAGTATATACGGTACTTATAATAATGGAAACAATGTTGATTTATTGTTAACCATGTTGATTTATTGTTAATCTTGTTGACTTCATTGCGTCAAGACTGTCACGCTCTCTATACCCATCAAGTCAAGTGTAAAAAATAATGAATTCATGATAAACATATACATGCTCATGAATTCACAATTTATTACACATGGCCTGGTGAGCATAGATATGTAGCGTGTGACAACCATTGTCACCTCATTTGTTGTGTAATAGATTAGGTCTAAGAGAATATGGTGAATATACTAAGCAGTTATCAACTCAATATGTCAGGTGTCTTAACTTATGAGTTTTTGAACACCTGACCTGTTCAGTAGAGTACTGAAATTGATTTCCACCATTTTTTCTTTGTTTGTACTGTCACACTAGGTACAAAAACAAAGTATGGAAATAAATGTTTTAATTTTTGGACCACCTCATATCTGTATACTAAAGACACACATATAGATGTAGTCTTGTATTTTAAACTACTGGAGATATGTTTTGGCCCAAACAATAAGTGTGTGGCAAACTTTATTGGTGTGTATTGACGGCGGCGATAAACACAATAAACCAAACATAATTAGTGATATATATAAACTCACAGAGAAGAACATGGGTCCCATATAATGCAAATTACTGTCAAATTGACTGTATATACCCATATATTTTAGAGGACTAATAAGTGTATACTCCCAGAATACATTCTAACACAAGAAAGGATTGGAGTTCCATACACATAGGGATATAATAAAAAGTAAATAACCTTTATTGAAAAATACAAAATATATACAACAATATGGATAAAAAGGACAAAAAACACCTAGTTGGGAAACAAGTAAAACCTCAGCACAATCAATGAGTACATGTACACTCTCACCAAGATATAATATGTATACTGCTCTATGATAATTATATAGCACCCAGTTAGTATAACCACAGTGTACGTAAAGATCACTGAGTGCCTACATATCCATGTGTGCCCTGGTGTATGTCAAAGTGACCAGCACACAAAAAGGGGGGATAGAGCAGTCTTAATGTATCAAATAGAAGATTATCTTACCCATGGTGGAGGAAAGTAAAGTGCCGAGGTGCCAGATCGACCCGAGGAGAAGGACCGGTCTTAAAAAGGACAACACTCTATGGTACTTGTAGAGCCGGTGCCTTGCTCCGGAACCACTTGCAGCACGATTCTCTTCACGCAGGTCCTTATTGAAGCGGTCCTTCATGGAACACCAACGTGTTCTTATTTTCTCCACTGTTAAATAAAAAAATATATAATGGTCAGAAAATGGACTTTTGGCCGTGCAAAGACAACTGTATGTGATGAAAGAAACTCCGAAAAATTTCTTTCATCACACACAGTCAAGAGAGCACAGCCAAGGTCTGCTGCTTCACACTGCCGTGCAATACTTACCAAATGCATTACGGACCCGTGGCGGGGAATTCTCCCAGCCATCCCACAACGATTGTGCCACCTCACTCCATAAGCGGCGTAGTGTAGTGTTTACAGAATGCTGTGGATCCCGTCCATCCCACAACGGGACTCGCTCCTGGACCAGTGATATCAGGAGGTCATTATCGATCCGGTCATCGTCCCGTTGTGAAACCTAAAATTACAAGAAAATCATTTAAGTTTGCTCAATCACATTAGGAAAAAAAAATTACAGATGATGAGAAATGGCATGAATATGAAAGTCAACTTAGTAAAGGATTCCAGAAGAAAAATTAAAAGAAATAAAGGGTAAAGAAAGGAAGATTCAAGAATATTACAATGAGGACAGTCAGCCTTGTATACATACCCGCTGCCGTCTTCCCACCGGACCTTGACTCTGCTGCTCCGTCCCTGTCTGTCCCTCAGTAGAAGTGCTCTAAAAAAATTGAAAAATCAAATTGTCACATGTGTCGATGTGACAGTGAATACTTACCAAGCTGACGGGCCAAAAACTCACCTCACTGACAAGATCCACTTCAGATTGACGTGGCTCAAACTCATCACCAGATGACGACTCCGCAAAAGACATTCTGATGCATGTTGAAAGAAAAAAATTGCAAAAATTAGGACATGTAGATCCAAAAAATTGAAAATAAAGGCATTGGCTAGGATATACTCACATTGCTCTGGGTCTTGTCCACCAAAATGCGTCCAGGCAGTGTCTTGTCTTCTTGGGAGTCTGAGAAGTGTCCTGAAACTTCACCCAAGGTCCCTTTTATCATCTTGCTGCTAGGGGGTGGCTTATCAGTGTCTAGACAACCTTATCTTAAAAAAACGCATGCGTTCAAAAACGCATGCAAACGCATGCACAAAAAACGCATGCGTTTCCATTGACTCTAATGCATTTTTTGATGCAAAAAAAACGCATACAAACGCATGCGTTTTTATGAGTCCAAAAAACGCCTCTCAAAAATACTACATGTTGCATTTCTGCAAATAAACGCATGCAGGAAAAAAACGCATGCAGGGAAAAAACGCATGCGTTGCAAAATGCGACCAAACGCGTACAAGCAAAAACGCATGCGTTTTTAATGTTAAAGATAGGGGAAAAAAACGCATGCGTTTTTCGTACAAAAAACGCTGCAGACAAAAACACAAGTGTGAAACCACCCTTACACCGCATTATGCCGCGGTGTAACGCAGTCTGTTAACGCTGCTATTAACCCTGTGTGACCAACTTTTTACTATTGACGCTGACTATGCAGCATCAATAGTAAAAAGATCTAATGTTAAAAATAATTTTAAAAAAAATAGAAAATCATTATATACTCACCTTCCGGTGCCTTTCCCGCTCCTCGCGACGCTCCGGGCCATGCATTGCGGTCTCGCGAGACCGCTACATCATTATCTCGCGAGACCGCAATGCATTCTTGGGACCGGAGCATCGCGAGGAGCATCGCTAAATGCCTCAACTGGATTCGGGAGGCCGACGGAAGGTGAGTATATAACTATTTTTTATTTCAGTTCTTTTTTTTAACAGGGATATGGTGCCCACATTGCTATATACTACGTGGGCTGTGTTATATACTGCGTGGGCTGTGTAATATACTAACTCTCTGTGCTATATACTACATGGGCTGGGCTGTGCTATATACTACATCGCTGTGCTATATACTACGTGGGCTGTGTTATATACTGCATGAGCTGTGCTATATGCTATGTGGGCTGTGCGATATACTGCATCGCTGTGCTATATACTACATGGGCTGTGTTATATACTGTGTGAGCTGTGTTATATACTGCGTCTCTGCTATATGCTACGTGGGCTGTGCAATATATTATGTGGCTGGGCAATATACTTTGTGGCTGTGTTATATACTGCGTGAGCTGTGCTATATACCACGTGAGCTGTGCTATATACTACATAGCTGTGCAATATATTACGTGGCTGGGCAATATACTACGTGGCTGTGTTATATACTGCGTGAGCTGTGCTATATACTATGTGAGCTGTGCTATATACTAAGTGGCTGTGTTATATACTAGGTGGGCTGTGCTATATACTATGTAGCTATGCAATATATATGGCTGGGCAATATACTATGTGGCTGTGCTATATACTACAAGGCTGTGTTATATACTACAGGGGCTGTGTTATATACTACGTGGCCTGTGTTATATACTATGTGGACTGTGTTATATACTGCGTGAGCTGTGTTATACACTGCATGTGCTGTGCTATACACAGCATGGGCTGTGTTATATTCTACGTGGGCTGTGCTATATACTACATGGCTGTGCTACATACTACACAGGCTGAGTTATATACTACATGGCTGTGCTATATGCTATGTGGGCTGTGTTACATTCTACGTGGTTGTGTTTTATACTATGTGGGCTGTGTTACATACTACGTGGGCTGGGCTATATACTGCGTGAGCTGTGTTATACACTGCATGGGCTGTGCTACATACTACGTGGGCTGTGTTATATACTACGTGGGCTGTGTTATACACTGCATGGGCTGTGCTATATACTACATGGGCTGTGCTATATACTGCGTGGGCTGTGCTATATACTGTATGGGCTGTGCTATATACTATGTGGGCTGTGCTATATACTACATGGCTGTGCTATATACTGCATGGCTGTGCTATATGCTACTTGGGCTGTGCTATATGCTACATGGGCTGTGTTATATACTATGTGGCCTGTGCTATATACTACATGGCCTGTGCTATATGCTACGTGGCTGTGCTATATGCTACATGGGCTGTGTTATATGCTACATGGGCTGTGTTATATGCTACTTGGCTGTGGTATATTTTTCTGCTGCATCTGTGCATCATGAATCGTGGTATGTGTTAAAGAGGGGGGCCCACTGAGATTCTTTTGCCCAAGGCCCTCAAAAACCTGGAGCCAGCCCTGGCTTCACTGATTGGTCATGCCCGGCCGGCCGTGAACAATCAGCGACAGGCGCAGTCCGGCCACGAATTGGCATGACATTTGAACCACGCTTCGCTAATTGGTCGCTCCCGGCCAGCCAAATCCTGTGTATAAATTGCATTATTCTGAAAACTTCATAAATAAACTACATACATATTCTAGAATACCCGATGCGTTAGAATTGGGCCACCATCTAGTGCATGATATCAATATATAGGTACAGTTAGGTCCATATATATTTGGACAGAGACAACAGTTTTCTAATTTTGGTTATAGACATTACCACAATGAATTTTAAACAAAACAATTCAGATGCAGTTTAAGTTCAGACTTTCAGCTTTCATTTGAGGGTATGCACATTAAAATTGGATGAAGGGTTTAGGTGTTTCAGCTCCTTAACATGTGCCACCCTGTTTTTTAAAGGGACCAAAAGTAATTGGACAATTGACTCCAAGACTATTTCATGGACCGGTGTGGGCAATCCCTTCGTTATGTCATTCTCAATTAAGCAGATAAAAGGCCTGGAGTTGATTTGAGGTGTGGTGCTTGCATTTGGAAGGTTTTGCTGTGAAGTAAACATGCTGTCATAGGAGCTCTCCATGCAGCTGAAATAAGCCATCCTTAAGCTGCGAAAACAGAAAAAACACATCGAAGAAATTGCTACAATATTAGTAGTGGCAAAATCTACAGTTTGGTACATGCTGAGAAAGAAAGAAAGCACTGGTGAACTCATAAATGCAAAAAGACCTGGGCGCCCACGGAAGACAACAGTGGTGGATGATCGCAGAATAATCTCCATGGTGAAGAGAAACCCCTTCACAACAGCCAACCAAGCGAACAACACTCTCCAGGAGGTCGGCGTATCAATATCCAAATCTACCATAAAGAGAAGACTGCATGAAAGTAAATACAGAGGGTTCACTGCACGGTGCAAGCCACTCATAAGCATCAAGAATAAAAAGGCTAGACTGGACTTTGCTAAAAAAACATCTAAAATAGCCAGCACAGTTCTGGAAGAACATTCTTTGGACAGATGAAACCAAGATCAACCTCTACCAGAATGATGGAAAGAGAAAAGTATGGCGAAGGCGTGGTACAGCTCATGATCCAACGCATACCACATCATCTGTAAAACACGGCGGAGGCAGTGTGATGGGTTGGGCATGCATGGCTGCCAGTGGCACTGGGTCACTAGTGTTTATTGATGATGTGACACAGGACAGAAGCAGCCAAATTAATTCTGAGGTATTCAGAGACATACTGTGTGCTCAGATCCAGCCAAATGCAGCCAAACTTATTGTTCGTCGTTTCATACTACAGATGGACAATGACCCAAAGCATAAAGCCAAAGCAACCCAGGAGTGTATTAAAGCAAAGAAGTGGAATATTCTTGAAAGGCCAAGTCAGTCACCTGATCTCATCCCAATTGAGCATGCATGTCACTTGTTAAAGACTAAACTTCAGACAGAAAGGCCCACAAACAAACAGCAAGTGAAAACCACCGCAGTGAAGGCCTGGCCGAGCATCAAAAAAGAGGAAACACAGGGTCTGGTGATGTCCATGAGTTCAAGACTTCAGGCAGTCATTGCCAACAAAGGGTTTTCAACCAAGTACTAGAAATGAACATTTTATTTAAAATTATTGAATCTGTCCAATTACTTTTGGTCCCTTTAAAAACTGGGTGGCACATGTTAAGGAGCTGAAACTCCTAAACCCTTCATCCAATTTAAATGTGGATACCCTCAAATGAAAGCAGAAATTCTGAATTTCAACTGCATCTGAATTGTTTTTTTTTTAAATTCATTGTGGTAATTTCTATAATCAAAATTAGAAAAATGTTGTCTCTGTCCAAATATATATGGACCTAACTATATTATGTATACACAAATCTAATAACTGTGTTATGTCCCAGTGCAAAGATAATGCAGTATTGTCATAGCATTCGTTACAACATTTATAGTGATTAATAACTGCATCTTATGCTTGTATGGACAAGGAGTCCTTGGTTGTTTGACCTCTATGTCTGTTGCCATTATACACACATACTGTACACGTATAAGTAGAAGCTTATTGAAATAGATACATTAATATTAAGAGAGATTGTAAAAAATAGGTGACGTATTATATAAGTCCATCAAGTTCAACCTTTCCCCACTAGTTATACGTTCTCTAGCGCTAAATCATTTATAACCCATGAGAAACCCATCAATTCCTTGTATAAAATCTGTTATAGTGTCTGGCATTACTACTTGCATGCATTCCACAGTCTGACTGCTCTAACTGCAAAGAACCCTTTCCTATTTATCTGTTGGAATTGCCTTTCTTCCACCCATAGTGAATTCCCCCTGGTCCTTTGTATAGTCTTTGTGGAGTGCCCCGCCAGGGCCGTGGGGTACTCGGTACCGGGTCCGGTCGCTCTTAAAGAGGATGTCACGGTGGCATCCGTGGCCCTGGATGCCCAATTTAGGGGTTTTATGAATAAAGTCTATTGTTCGTGACGCCACCTGTGGTATTCAGTCAGTGGGACTGACGCTGCTTAAAGGGGTCCTCTGGGGTGATGGTATGTCAGCTAGATGGTATATCAACCCACAGGTGAAGTATGTCCCCAGGGCTCCCACGGTGTGGGGCAAAGGTGGTGTATGTCGACAAGTAATTGGAGGACACAGAGTTTGCAGTCTTTTACCTGGTTTACTGATGGTAGCAGTCCTCAGTCCAGGGTACCAGGTGTAGGGTAGCTGTAGTCCAGCTGGCTTGGAGGCAATAAGAAATCCTACTTCAGGTGAGGTCCATAAGCCTTTCCTACTTGTGCCAGATGGCGAGGTCCCTGCAGCTTACAGCTTGTTGACAGGGTCCCCTCTCTCCTGTCCTGAGACAGATATCTGTACGGTAGGCAGTTTGAGCCTGTTTATAGGATCTCTTAGATGACCTGGCTCTTAGGGTTACTGCTCACCTCAGACATATTACAGACATTTGACATATAGTACTATGCCCTCCGGTTCTGTTGCGCTTCCTGGAGAACAACACGACCTCGGGCTCCCGGTACCCGGCTTTTGCGCTCTGGCTCTGAGGGTGTCCTTCCGCTGTTCCCCTCCTGAGCCCTTTCCTCCACTGTGCCTCTTCCCTCTAAGCTCCTTCACAATTCAAGTCTCCTTCTGCTTATAACTCTTTCCAGGGGTAGCAGCTCCCTCGTGGCTGCTTGGCCCCTACGTCTGCTCCAGACGTCCTTCTCTCCTCACTCCTCTACAACTCTCTAAGACTGACTGGCTCCTCCTCCAGACCAGGACACAAATAGCTAAGGGACGCTCCCCTGAATCCAGGTCCTGAGCTCCCCCTCCTGGCCTAGATTCAGATGTGTTGAATCTAAGTGCCTTAACCTGATAGAAAGTATCCCCCTTGCCTCCAAGCGTGACATCACCCTCCCCAAAGAGAAGACAACATCACTGTAGCAACCGGCTACCTGGGGTGCTGCATTTGCAAGGAATAAGTCATGTGCCAGTCCTTTGTTCTGATACCAGGGACAGTTTTAGACAAAGTGGGGCCCTAAGCAAAAGTTTATAGTGGAGCCCCAATTTCTCATATATTGCACCATCACACAGAAACATTTCTGTTGTATTTACATGCGCTGAGTTCAGGCCGTTAAATGAGCGTGATCGACGATATTGAAGTCATTCAACGTATGTTTCCTGGCCTCTTTAGGGTATGTGCACACATTCAGTAATTGGCAGTGCTGCCAGCTATTGAATGCAGGTGAATCTGCATGTGTTCATTGAACCGTGCGAATTTGCCTCGTCCAATACATTGTACTGGTGAAATTTATCTTGCGGAGACTCGCATCTCCGCAAGATAAATAGACATGCTGTGGTCTGGAGAGACGCGCCACATGTCCGTCTCCGCTGGTGATCCGTTGGCGTCTGTGCACGTATAGTGGGCATGGGATTTCTTGAAATCTTATCCACTATGCTGTAACATCTGGATGCTGTGGGTTGGATACGCAGCGTCCTACCTGCAGAGTTTACTGACCGCGGGAACGTACCCTTACTCTGGCTGAGGAAGAATGATTGGTAGAGATAGTCCTCGATACAGTTGTAATGCAGGTCCCATATAGTACATATCGTATAATGTACTGCCCATGGTCCTTGATGGAGTATAATGCAGCCCCCCTCAGAGTATACTGCAGGCCCCTCAGAGTATACTACAGCCCCTCTCATAGAGTATAATGTAGTCCCCTCATAAAGCATAATGCAGCCCCTCTCAGAGTATAATGCAGCCCCCTCAGACTATAATGCAGCCCCCCACAGAGTATAATGCAGCCCCCCTCAGAGTGTATACTGCAGCCCCGCTCAGAGTTTACTGCAGCACCTCTCATAGAGTATAATGTAGTTCCCTCATAGAGCATAATGCAGCCCCTCAGAGTATAACAGCATCCTCAGAGTATAATGCAGCCCCCACACACAGTATATAATGTAGTCCCCTCATAGAGCATAATGCAGCCCACTCAGAGTATAATGCAACCCCCCACACAGTATAATGCAGCCCCCAGAGTATAATGCAGCCCCCTCAGAGTATAATGCAGCCCCACACACAGTATAATTCAGCCCCCCACACAGTATAATTCAGCCCCCACACACAGTATAATTCAGCCCCTGCACATACAGTATAATTCAGCCCCCACACACACGGTATAATTCAGCCCCCCACAAACATACACACAGCATAGTGCAGCCCCCACACAGTATAATGCAGCCCGCTACACAGTATAATTCAGCCCCTCCGCACACACAGTATAGTGCAGTCCCCACACACACGCATTATAGTGCAGCCCCCACACACAGTATAATGCAGCCCCCCACATACACAGTATTGTGCAGCCTCCACACACAGTATCGTGCAGCACACACACATACACAATACCTACCTCTCCTCCTTGTTCCCCCGCTGCTCTGCACAGCATCTCAGCATCTCATCAGCTCCATTGCTGACACATGCTGAGTCAAGGTAGAGGGGGAGTGCTGGGAGAGGGAACGTCTCATGAGGCTCCTCATCATACTCACATTTAAGGAAACACCTGTCATGCTCTATGACTCTGAGTATAGTATGCAAATTGCCTCTTTTGAAAAAAAGAGGACTTAAACTCTATAGAGCCACCTGTTGGAAGTAGCGATCCTACAAGTCACAATCAACCCTTTAACGAGTCGTGCAATGTGACTTAGGATAAAAGCCAAATCTGTTGTGAGTTCTGTTTTTGGGCTCCCTCTGGTGGTTACTGATGGTACTGGGTGACTTGTGTTCTCTGCGGTCTCTGGTGTCCACCTGTTCCATCAGGTTATGGGAGTTTCCTATTTAACCTGGCTTTTTTGTCATTTCCTCGCCGGCTATCAATGTAATCAGCGTGTCTTTTTACCTCTGCTCCCTGCGTCTGTTATCTTCAGGACAAGCTAAGTTTTGTTTTTCCTGTTCCACGTTTTGCTTAATTTTTGTCTTAGTCCAGCTTGCAGATATGTGATTCCTTGCTGCTGGTTGCTCTAGTGGGCTGAAATTACTCCTCATGTTCCATGAGTTGGCACATGAGTTCAAGTAATTTTTCGCTGACCGCGCAGTTTACTTTTGTATCCTCTGCTATCTAGCTTTAGCGGGCCTCATTTTTGCTGATTCTATTTTCATAACTACGTATGTGCTTTCCTCTCATTTCACCGTTATTACATGTGGGGGGCTGCTATTTCTGTGGGGTGTTTCTCTGGAGGCAAGTGAGGTCTGTGTTTCTTCTAATAGGGGAAGTTAATCCTTCGGCTGGCGCGAGACGTCTAGGAATCATCGTAGGCACGTTCCTCGGCTACTGCTAGTTGTGTGTTTAGGTTCAGGATTGCGGTCAGCTCAGGTTCCATCACCCTAGAGCTTGTTTTGTTTTTGTGCTTGTCCTTTTGTGATCCCCTGCCAATGGGATCATGATAGTATAGCCGGCCTAAAAAAAATTGGTCATTGTTTTGGCTGAAGTAGGAGGAAAAGTAGTCTGAGGAAGTTTTTGTTTTTTTTTTCCTTTCCCCTCCTCTGTGTTTGCTGCCTAGCCTTAATTGCAGCTTGGCTGTTTCTTTCCTCCTTTTAATCCTTGAATGGCTCTGACCTCAGCTGTTTATCATGGACGTCCAGAGTTTGGCTTCCAGCCTGAATAATCTTGCTGCTAAGGTTCAAAATATACAAGATTTTGTTGTACATACGCCTATGTCTGAACCTAGAATTCCTATCCCAGAGTTTTTTTCTGGAGATAGATCTAGTTTTCTGAATTTTAGGAACAATTGCAAGTTGTTTCTTTCCTTGAAATCTCGCTCCTCTGGAGACCCTGCTCAGCAGGTCAAGATTGTTATATCTTTCCTGCGGGGTGACCCTCAGAATTAGGCATTTGCATTGGCACCAGGGGATCCTGCGTTGCTCAATGTGGATGCGTTTTTTCTGGCATTGGGTTTGCTCTATGAGGAACCTAACCTAGAGATTCAGGCTGAAAAAGCTTTATTGGCTCTCTCTCAGGGGCAAGATGAAGCAGAAATATATTGTCAGAAATTTCGGAAATGGTCGGTGCTTACTCAGTGGAATGAGTGCGCTCTGGCTGCAAAATTCAGAGATGGCCTTTCTGAGGCCATTAAAGATGTTATGGTGGGGTTCCCGGCGCCTACAGGTCTGAATGAGTCCATGACTATGGCTATTCAGATTGATCGGCGTTTACGGGAGCGCAAACCTGTGCACCATTTGGCGGTGTCTTCTGAACAGGCACCTGAGATAATGCAATGTGATAGAATTCAGTCCAGAAGTGAACGGCAAAATTATAGGCGGAAAAATGGATTGTGTTTTTATTGTGGTGATTCAGCTCATGTTATATCAGCATGCTCTAAACGCACAAAAAAGGTTGATAAGTCTGTTGCCATTGGTACTTTACAGTCTAAGTTCATTCTGTCTGTGACGCTGATTTGTTCATTATCATCCATTTCCGTCGATGCCTATGTGGATTCAGGCGCTGCCCTGAGTCTTATGGATTGGTCATTTGCCAATCGCTGTGGGTTTAGTCTGGAACCTCTGAAAGTTCCTATTCCTTTGAAAGGAATTGACTCTACACCTTTGGCTATGAATAAACCTCAGTACTGGACACAAGTGACCATGCGTATGACTCCCGTTCATCAGGAGGTGATTCGCTTCCTGGTACTGTATAATTTACATGATGTCTTAGTGCTTGGTCTGCCATGGTTACAAACTCATAACCCAGTCCTGGACTGGAAAACAATGTCTGTGTTAAGCTGGGGATGTCAGGGGGTTCATGATGATGCATCTCCGATTTCTATCGCTTCATCTACTCCTTCTGAGGTTCCGGTATTTTTGTCTGAATTATCGGGAGGTTTTTGAGGAGCCTAAGCTCAGTTCGCTTCCTCCTCACAGGGATTGCGATTGTGCTATAGATTTGATTCCTGGCAGTAAATTCCCTAAAGGTCGTTTGTTCAATCTGTCAGTGCCAGAGCATACTGCTATGCGGAATTATGTTAAGGAGTCCTTGGAAAAGGGACATATCCGTCCATCTTCGTCCCCTTTGGGAGCAGGTTTTTTTTTTGTGGCCAAAAAAGATGGTTCCTTGAGGCCTTGCATAGATTATCGTCTTTTGAATAAGATTACAGTCAAATATCAGTATCCTTTGCCTTTGTTGACTGATTTGTTCGCTCGCATTAAGGGGGCTAAATGGTTCACTAAGATTGATCTTCGGGGTGCGTATAATCTTGTGCGGATAAGGCAGGGTGATGAGTGGAAAACCGCATTTAATACGCCTGAGGGCCATTTTGAGTATTTGGTGATGCCTTTTGGACTTTCTAATGCTCCTTCTGTCTTCCAGTCTTTTATGCACGATATTTTCCGTGAATATCTGGATAAATTTATTATCGTGTATTTGGATGATGTTTTGTTTTTTTCTGATGGAAGGTGTTTCAGGTCCTGCGGGCCAATTCTTTGTTTGTAAAAGGTTCTAAATGTCTCTTTGGAGTCCAGAAGATTTCTTTTTTGGGGTATATTTTTTCCCCTTCTACTATTGAGATGGATCCCGTCAAGGTTCACTCTATTTGTGACTGGACGCAGCCTACATCTCTTAAGAGTCTACAGAAGTTCTTGGGCTTTGCTAATTTTTATCGTCGCTTCATAACTAATTTTTCTAGTGTTGTTAAGCCTTTGACGGATTTGACTAAAAAGGGTGCTGATGTTACTGATTGGTCTCCTGCGGCTGTGGAGGCCTTTCAGGAACTTAAGCGCCGGTTTTCTTCTGCTCCTGTGTTGCGTCAGCCAGATACGTCGCTTCCTTTTCAGGTTGAGGTTGATGCTTCCGAGATCGGAGCGGGGGCGGTTTTGTCACAGAGAAGCTCCGATGGCTCAGTGATGAAGCCATGTGCGTTCTTTTCTAGAAAATTTTCGCCCGCTGAACGGAATTATGATGTTGGTAATCGGGAGCTTTTGGCCATGAAGTGGGCATTTGAGGAGTGGCGTCATTGGCTTGAGGGTGCTAGACATCGTGTGGTGGTCTTGACTGATCACAAAAATCTGATGTACCTTGAGTCTGCCAAGCGTCTGAATCCTAGACAGGCTCGTTGGTCACTGTTTTTCTCCCGTTTCAATTTTGTGGTTTCATACCTGCCAGGTTCAAAGAATGTGAAGGCGGATGCTCTTTCTAGGAGTTTTGTGCCTGACTCCCCTGGAAATTCTGAGCCCACTGGTATCCTTAGGGATGGAGTGATTTTGTCGGCTGTCTCCCCAGACTTGCGACGTGCTTTGCAGGAGTTTCAGGCGGATAAACCTGATCGTTGTCCGCCGGAAAGACTGTTTGTTCCGGATAATTGGACCAGTAGAGTCATCTCCGAGGTCCATTCTTCTGTGTTGGCAGGTCATCCTGGAATATTTGGTACTAGAGACTTGGTGGCCAGGTCTTTTTGGTGGCCTTCCTTGTCGAGGGATGTGCGTTCTTTCGTGCAGTCTTGTGGAGTTTGCGCTCGGGCTAAGCCTTGCTGTTCTCGGGCCAGTGGATTGTTGTCACCTTTGCCTATCCCGAAGAGGCCTTGGACGCACATTTCCATGGACTTTATTTCGGATCTCCCTGTCTCTCAAAAAATGTCCGTCATATGGGTTGTGTGTGACCGCTTTTCTAAGATGGTTCATCTGGTACCCTTGCCTAAGTTACCTTCCTCCTCTGAGTTGGTCCCTCTGTTTTTTCAAAACGTGGTCCGTTTGCATGGCATTCCGGAGAACATCGTTTCTGACAGGGGATCCCAGTTTGTGTCTAGATTTTGGCGGACGTTCTGTGCTAAGATGGGCATTGATTTGTCCTTTTTGTCTGCATTCCATCCCCAGACGAATGGCCAGATGGAACGAACTAATCAGACTTTAGAAACTTATTTAAGGTGTTTTGTTTCTGCTGATCAAGATGACTGGGTTTCCTTTTTGCCGCTTGCCGAGTTTGCCCTTAATAATCGGGCTAGTTCTGCTACCTTGGTTTCTCCTTTCTTTTGTAATTCGGGGTTTCATCCTCGTTTTTCCTCTGGTCAGGTGGAGCCTTCTGATTGTCCTGGAGTGGACATGGTGGTGGATAGGTTGCATCGGATTTGGAGTCATGTGGTGGACAATTTGAAGTTGTCCCAGGAGAGGGCTCAGCAGTTTGCTAATCGCCGTCGCCGCGTGAGTCCTCGACTTCTTGTTGGGGACTTGGTGTGGTTGTCTTCTCGTTTTGTTCCTATGAAGGTCTCTTCTCCTAAGTTCAAGCCTCGGTTCATCGGTCCCTATAGGATCTTGGAAATTCTTAACCCTGTGTCGTTTCATTTGGATCTCCCGGCATCGTTTGCTATTCATAATGTGTTCCATCGGTCGTTGTTGCGGAAGTATGAGGTACCTGTCGTTCCTTCGCTTGAGCCTCCTGCTCCGGTGCTGGTGGAGGGTGAATTGGAGTATGTTGTGGAGAAGATCTTGGATTCTCGTGTTTCTAGACGGAAACTCCAGTATTTGGTCAAGTGGAAGGGTTATGGTCAGGAGGATAATTCTTGGGTGATTGCCTCTGATGTTCATGCTGCCGATTTGGTCCGTGCTTTTCATAGGGCTCATCCTGGTCGCCCTGGTGGTTCTCGTGAGGGTTCGGTGACCCCTCCTCAAGGGCGGGGTACTGTTGTGAGTTCTATTTTTGGGCTCCCTCTGGTGGTTACTGATGGTACTGGGTGACTTGTGTTCTCTGCGGTCTCTGGTGTCCACCTGTTCCATCAGGTTATGGGAGTTTCCTATTTAACCTGGCTTTTTTGTCATTTCCTCGCCGGCTATCAATGTAATCAGCATGTCTTTTTACCTCTGCTCCCTGCGTCTGTTATCTTCAGGACAAGCTAAGTTTTGTTTTTCCTGTTCCACGTTTTGCTTAATTTTTGTCTTAGTCCAGCTTGCAGATATGTGATTCCTTGCTGCTGGTTGCTCTAGTGGGCTGAAATTACTCCTCATGTTCCATGAGTTGGCACATGAGTTCAAGTAATTTCAGGATGGTTTTTTGAAGGGTTTTTCGCTGACCGCGCAGTTTACTTTTGTATCCTCTGCTATCTAGCTTTAGCGGGCCTCATTTTTGCTGATTCTATTTTCATAACTACGTATGTGCTTTCCTCTCATTTCACCGTTATTACATGTGGGGGGCTGCTATTTCTGTGGGGTGTTTCTCTGGAGGCAAGTGAGGTCTGTGTTTCTTCTAATAGGGGAAGTTAATCCTTCGGCTGGCGCGAGACGTCTAGGAATCATCGTAGGCACGTTCCCCGGCTACTGCTAGTTGTGTGTTTAGGTTCAGGATCGCGGTCAGCTCAGGTTCCATCACCCTAGAGCTTGTTTTGTTTTTGTGCTTGTCCTTTTGTGATCCCCTGCCATTGGGAACATGACACAAATCAGTATCTCAATTCACAGACACAGTGTTTCGGGCTGTTGGCCCTCGTCAGTGTGAAGCATGAGAACTGATTTGGCTAGGTGAGAGGCTCTGGACTGAGATCTAAGGGGTGATGTTTCTCCTTATGGAGAATGACATACCAGCCGGCTTGTCAAAGTAAGGAGGCTTATTTGCCATGCAATGCTCTTCTGGGAAATTAAATATGCAAATTGCCTCTTTTGAGAAAAAGAGGACTTAAACTCTATAGGGCCACCTGTTGGAAGTAGCGATCCTACATGTCAAAATAAACCCTTTAACGAGTTGTGCAATGTGACTTAGGATAAATGCCAAATCAGTATCTCAATTCACAGACACAGTGTTTCGGGCTGTTGGCCCTCGTCAGTGTGAAGCATGAGAACTGTTTTGGCTAGGTGAGAGGCTCTGGACTGGGGTCTAAGGGGTAACGTTTCTCCTTATGGAGAGTGACATACCAGCTGGCTTGTCAAGGTAAGGAGGCTTATTCGCCATGCAATGCTCCTCTGGGAAATTAAATATGCAAATTGCCTCTTTTGAGAAAAAGAGGACTTAAACTCTATAGCGCCACCTGTTGGAAGTAGCGATCCTACAAATCACAATCAATCCTTTAACGAGTCATGCAATGTGACTTAGGATAAAAGCCAAATCAGTATCTCAATTCAGACAGTGTTTCAGAGCGGTTCTTGTACCACTTCATCCTTGTTGTTTTAAAGATACGTATTTGGAATAAAGCTTGAAGATTTTTTATTATTGGATGTGCCGGTCCACCTTTTTTTTGCATTGCTCTAAATGGGAATCTTCTTTACTAGTTAGGATTAACAACGGGGTGTCGGTGCGCTACCCAATGAACAAAAAGTTGAGTACACAGTGAATACTTAGTTCAGCAGCTAAGGACTTCTGTAATAAATAAACAATATAATAAATATAATAAACCTTCTAATAAAGGTAAATAAGTATTCGCTGTGTAATCTACTTTCTTCATCAGATAGTGCACTGATACCCCACCGCTAATCCAATCTAGCATAAACCTACTCAGGCCAGTCTCACACGTCCAGATAATTCCGGTATTGGAAAAATCGGTACCGGAATTATCTGTGTCCGTGTGCTCACGTGGCACATCAGTGTGGCACACGTGCGGCATCCGTGTGCCGACTGGGTGCCACATGCATCGTGCAGGAGACAGTGCTACAGTTAAGCGATGTCCCCTGCATCTGGTGCTGAAGCCGCCATTCATTTCTTCTCCCCAGCAGCGTTCGCTGGAGAGAAGATATGAAAAATCTTTTTTTTTTTTCTGTGTTTAAAAAAAAGATCCCTACGTGCGCTCCCACGAACACTGACATGTCTCCGTGTTTTTCAAACGGACACACAGTCCGTGAAAACACGCTGACATGTGCAGAGACACATTGATTTTAATGTGTCTACGTGAGTCAGTCTCTCCGGTACGTGAGGAAACTGTCACCTCACGTACCGGAGCCACTGACGTTTGAAACCGGCCTCAGACCTTGAGCAAATTCCCGAGAGTTAGGAGTACCGCCACATTAACGCCAGGTTTAGGGGAAAAAAAACAACTTGTTTATGGCAAGTAACAGGTTCTCTTTAATTATGCCTAATAATAACACATACGGTAATTATTCATCATCTATCCATCAGAAATGAAAATGTAAAGCCAATCTATAAAATTATATATTTGTAAATGTAGCTATAAAATAAGAAATATAATATCCCTAAAATATAAATTTGGTAATTTATATCCAGGTTCAGCAGACAAGTTTCAAGCTAAAATCAAGTCATAAAGTTGAAAAATTTACAACATAGTGCTCCATTTTACATCCATCATCCCTATTTATATTTTCAGATGTCACTTATTATATATTTTTAGATGTAATTCATTATATTTCTTTTGGAAAAGTCCTATGTTGATTAATGCTACTTGAATAAAAAAAGTAAAACTGGCAAAGTTTGACGTTGGGCACAGAAGAACATGCGGTGATTTTGCATATCTTGTAGCGTTTGCATGGCATCATTTGCCGCTGCAGAACTAGAAGTACATGTGGTTTTAGTTTATTCCTGTAGTGTACACAGATCTATTTCAGCTGCGGTACTAGAATTAATGCTTCTTATAGTTTATACTTTATTTTAATTACCACTCATTTCTCCAGAACACACTAAATATAAAGCAGGTGAATGCTACATGACTGCTTACTGGATTAGCAGTTGACCAAAGACCGTCAACAGCTCATAAATGAACAAATAGTCGTCTTTTCATCTTAAAGAAAACTGAGCATCTTCTAGAAGTCGAGAAGTGTCTTATTTCTTGAACAAAGGGGAGTTGTATGATGTGGCTCCCACTCGCACACTTTACAAGTTATGACAAATATATTGTGTATACTCTCTCTTGTCTGATAGCCGATGACAAGCTGTTGATATATTTCAGCCTCTCTTTAAATAGTATTAAAACCACACATCAGGCCTTAATAAGCTCCAGCCGAGGATTATTTCACAGACTTTATGATGTTTCAGCATGAACTTTATCCTTAAATATTCCACAAATTCTTATTTTATGCTGATAGATACAATAAAAATGCTAACTTTATGCCCTTATGTGCTATAAAGAAGCATGTCTGATGTAGAAACGATCCTTATGTGGGAGATGACACTTGTTGTGGCTCTTTGCTCTGGCTATCTCCATCTCTCGTTATAAGCACAGCTTATTAATTAAGTCTAGTAAAGGAGAGAGGAATGCAGTGGAAACCGGGCGCTGACGCTGACAAAGGTTAATCCAGGCAGTAAGTCTAAAACATTTTTTATTGCAATGCGTTTCGGGGTAGGACCTACTCTTTTCTCAGGCATAACAGTAAAGGAATCACCTCTTCCCTTACAAAGGGGTCAGAGGTGACGTTTAAATCGCGTTATCTCTTAACTCATTTAAATTTAAAAACAATTGTTTGAACATAAAAATAGCATTAAAAATTGATAAAATTATTCATTTTTTATGCACATTTTTTATATGCATTCGATTGTTCTTAATTTAAATAAAGTGATAATATCCTTTAAACCTCACCTCCGACCCCTTTTTAAGGGAGGAGGTAATTACTGTTACGCCTGAGGAAGGCGTAGGTTCTGTGCTGAAACGCGTTGCTATAAGTTGGAAGTTATTTTTATACTTGCGATCTGGATTATTCTTTGTTAGTGACCGCACCTGGGATCCGCCGCACTCCTCTCTCCTCTACTTGCTATGTACTCTCTCCATTTGGTGTGAGTACAGTGACCGGAGCAGCAGCCACAATTGGTATATACATCACTCTTTACATAGTTGTGCTGGTGAGTGACCAACCCTCCAGCTCACCATCACCTGTTGCCCATGGTGTTACACGGGGAGCACCTTTTGTTTTTTTTGCTCTCTAAACTATGAATTTAATTTGGAACTCGTGTAATGCTTAGCTTTCCCTGAAGGGGTGCTGTAGGAAATTTGAACATCTAGCTGTTGGACTTGCCTACAAATTTAAAGCAACTCTGTCAGCACAGAATGGCTGTGCAAACTAAGTCCTGCCGCTTGGTGCTTCATGGCGGGACCAGTCATTTATATACACCTTCCCACCTGCTTGTTTTCCCTCTATTTCCTACCCCTCTTCTTTGATTGACAGCTCTGGCTTTATAGAGCCCGAGAAGGGTGGAGATAGATGGAAAATAGGCATGAGGGAAGGTGAATATAAATGATTGGTACCGCCATGAAGCACCACGCGCCTGTAAAGCCATTCATTGTTGAGGCCCTTTAAGAGAAACGTTGAGGGTCCCACTAGTAGAATACATTGTGATCGGTGTATGTAATAATGAGTTATCCACAGTGGTTACCTGCTTGACATGCAAATGCACTTTGACCCCTCTGCAGCGGTAGGCTCATTCACATGTATAATAAAATGCGCTATATTAGCATGGGTGCTTTTTTACAGCAAGAAAACAAAATGTATAATAAGAGAACTTTTTTTTCATCCTTTTCTTTTATTAGGCACAATTTAACTATTTCATCTAATGGTTTGCTATAGGATCATTCATCCAGAGCATTAGATGTTACATTGAATCCTTCAAGCAGGCAGATCAGAAAATGCTTGTTTTTCAATTCGGCTCAGCAGTTTTGGAGAAGTAACTGTTGAAAACAATGAAAATAAAATCCTAATAACCATAAAATTCCATTTAGTGCTCATCTCCGGCACAAGAAAACTGGTCCTGCTGACATATGAATTGAGAATAACACACTAAATAGTCGTTTGTATTAAAATTGAAAAAATTGGCCTAGAATGGAAATTGCAGAAACCCACCTGAAATAAAGAAGTAACGGCACCTTCCTATTCTTCATTGTCTTAAATCCACTACTGCTTTTGGATCAAAAGTTGCTTCAATCTAAATGCACCAGAATTCTGGCCCAAAACAATGGTCTTGTATGACTTGCCCCATAATATGTGTTTTATACACTTTTCCCCAAAACAAACAGTGTCTTCCCACACAGGACTTTTTAAATGTAAAATAAAACACTTTATAGTGTAGTTTTTTTATCATGGCTTTATGGAGTCAATAGAGAAATATTAACCTTCGTCCGGCTGAGTAGGTACAATTGTAACTATTCCGTTTTAAAATTGCAATAACTTTTTTTTTTTAGAAAAGTCGTAGAGGGCTGAAATTTCGTGACATCTCTGCAGTTTTAGTCCAGAATATATTGGCCAAATTTCAATAAAATATATATGAAGGTACAATTGTACCTCTGCAGCTTGTTAACGTTGTAAAGTTATGCAGCCTGACGAAGGTTAAGAGAAATACATACACTGTATTTTTTCTGTGGACTCTTTTTTTATACGGCAGCATACACTAAATGTTTTTGCATGCAGTTTTGTGTAATTTCTACTTCTATTTATTATTGTCGTTTTTGTTTTTTTTTTTGCTTTGATATGTATTGAACTTTTTGGCGGCTTTTTTGTTGAGGTTTTTTTTTTGTATGATCGGTAATGTTAAAAATGCAACCAAAAACACAACTTAAAAATTTATTAATTTTAAAAATACACAAAAAAGTGCCAAAAAATGTGTGGAGGCCATTTTCATAGCCTGTCAAGTCAATGAATATTCAAAGCTAGTAAAAGAAAATGATTTGATCCTTTTTAGTGATGAGCGAATGTACTCGTTGCTCGGGTATTCCCAAGCACGCTCGGGTGACTTCCGAGTATTTGTGACTGCTCGGAGATTTAGTTTTCATCGCCTCAGCTGCATGATTTACAGCTATTAGCCAGGCTGAGTACATGTGGGGGTTGCCTGGTTGCTAGGGAATCCCCACATGTAATCAAGCAGGCTAGTAGCTGTAAATCATGCTGCTGAGGCAATGAAAACGAAATCTCCGAGCGGTCATAAATACTCGGAGACCACCCGAGCGAGCTCGGGAAAACTTGAGCAACGAGTACACTTGCTCATCACTAATCCTTTTGTTTCAAAGATTAAATGTCTAGACATGGTTACTCTTCAATGGAAACCCAGGCAGGATCCTACCTGTGGTTTCACTAAAGTTGTAACTTGAAGCTCTTGGGCTACTCCACCATACAGGCAATCAAGTCAGGCCATGTTCACATGTTCACATGTTCAGTATTTGGTCAGTATTTTATATCAGTATTTGTAATCCAAAACCAGGAGTGGAACAATCGGAGGAAAAGTATAATAGAAACACGTCCCCAAGTCTGTATTTATCACCCACTCCTGGATTTGGCTTACAAATACTGATGTAAAATACTGACCAAATACTGAACGTGTGACTGTGGCTTTATAGCTGATGGTTCCCAACAATGTAACTTGTTGTTCAGCCTAATAAGAGCTGCAGTCTGTACTTTTGTGCATTGTGGGGCCCAAATCCAGTCTTCTATATACTGTTTCCATGTCAGACAGCAATGATATTTAGTGATGGGAGGACGTGCCAGGATAACGTGTTAGCCGAGTATGCTTGTATGGTAACTGGGTGTCTTCGGAGTGCTCAAATACTATGTACGAGCCCAAGCTTGAACTGGTCTATAGGACAGAAGGAGAATCCTCCGGTGGGTCCTGTGTAGAGTGGGCCACCACCCTCTTATATGAGCAATACTTGGCACAATATACTGAGTCACTATGTACAGACAGAGGCAGCATCTTATTCATTTATCAATCTACCCAGTTCATTGTTATATACATTTTTGATTGAGGATAATGTCCCATTTGTATGTAGCTGAAAAGTGGGGCCCTGGAGGGCCCTTGGCACCCCAGTCCGACACTGTAGGTCAGTATGACCTAACCTCGACTGTCATGTGAACCCAATGGTGCCCCGAGATCGTGGTAGGACTAATGGGCAGCTAGAACAGCGCTCCCCCTGGACTGCATGTGCACTTTAAATTCCCTTGTTAGAAATTAGCAGCAGCATTTAACAGGTTAGCAGCCACAGACAGCGCTCGGCTTCACCTGTGCCTGTTAGAGGTAGATGTTGGTTTAATAACACAGCCATCATCTGCCAAGAAAGATGCTATCTAATTTCCTGAGTCCACGTCAAAGAAAGCAATGCACCATTGCATGTACTTACTAGTATGTCATATGTCAGGTAGGGGTAAAGGGAACATATTTACAGTTATATGAAAAAGTTTGGGCACCCCTATTAATCTTAAGCTTAATGTTTTATAAAAAATTGTGTTTTTTGCAACAGCTATTTCAGTTTCATATATCTAATAACTGTTGGACACAGTAATGTTTCTGCCTTGAAATGAGGTTTATTGTACTAACAGAAAATGTGCAATCTGCATTCAAACAAAATTTGACAGGTGCATAAGTATGGGCACCCCACCAGAAAAGTGACATTAATATTTAGTAGATCCTCCTTTTGCAAAAATAACAGCCTCTAGTTGCTTCTTGTAGCTTTTAATGAGTTCCTGAATCCTGGATGAAGGTATTATTGACCATTCCTCTTAACAAAACAACTCCAGTTCAGTTAAGTTTGATGGTCGACGAGCATGGACAGCCCTCTTCAAATGATCCCACAGATGTTCAATGATATTCAGGTCTGGGGACTGGGATGGCCATTCCAGAGCAGTGTAATTGTGCCTCTGCATGAATGCCTGAGTAGATTTGGAGCGGTGTTTTGGATCATTGTCTTGCTGAAAGATCCATCCCTTGCGTAACTTCAACTTTGTCACTGATTCATGAACATTATTGTCAAGAATCTGCTGATACTGAGAGGAATCCATGCGTCCCTCAACTTTAACAAGATTCCCGGTCCCGGCATTGGCCACACAGCCCCAAAGCATGATGGAACCTCCACCAAATTTTACTGTGGGTAGCAAGTGTTTTTCTTGAAATGCTGTGTTTTTTGGCCGCCATGCATAACGCCTTTTTGTATGACGAAACAACTCAATCTTGGTTTCATCAGTCCACAGGACCTTCTTCCAAAATGAAATTGGCTTCTCCAAATGTGCTTTTGCATACCTCAGCCGACTCTGTGGAGTGCTTGCAGAAACGGCTTCTTTCGCATCACTCTCCCATACGGCTTCTCCTTGTGCAAAGTGCGTTGTATAGTTGACCGATGCACAGTGACACCATCTGCAGCAAGTTGATGCTGCAGCTCTCTGGAGGTGGTCTGAGGATGTCCTTGACTGATCTCACCATTCTTCTTCTCTGCCTTTCTGATGTTTTTCTTGGCCTGCCACTTGTGGCCTTAACAAGAACTATACCTGTGTTCTTCCATTTCCTTACTATGTTCCTCACAGTGTAAATTGACAGGTTAAATCTCTGAGACAACTTTTTGTATCCTTCCCCTGAACAACTATGTTGAATAATCTTTGTTTTCAGATCAATAGACAGTTGTTTTGAGGAGCCCATGATGCCACTCTTCAGAGGAGATTCAAACAGGAGGAAAACTTGCAAGTGGCCACTTTAAGTAGCTTTTCTCATGATTGCATACACCTGGCTATGAAGTTCAAAGCTCAATGAGGTTAGAAAACCAAAAAAAGTGCTTTAATAAGTCAGTAAAAAGTAGGTAAGAGTATTTAAAACAAGAAAATGATAAGGGTGCCCATACTTATGCACCTGCCAAATTTTGTTTGAATGTGGATTGCACATTTTCTGTTAGTACAATAAACCTCATTTCAAGGCAGAAACATTACTGTGTCCAACAGTTATTAGATATATGAAACTGAAATAGCTGTTGCAAAAAAAACAATTTTTATAAAACATTAAGCTTAAGATTAATAATAGGGGTGCCCAAACTTTTTCATATAACTGTAAATTAGCAACCATACCGTGCCAATCTGAGCACGGCATTGCAGTACATTCCAGTGTATCTAAAACAAATTTAATTTGATTTTACAAATGAAATTGATTAAAAATCTACAATTTTGCTTATAGCTCCATTCAGGGCCGGACTGGCCATCGGGCTCTTCTGGCAAGTGCCAGAAAGGCCGGTGTCAGTAGTGGGCCGCTGCACTCTTCCCCCTCTCCTCCAAATAGTGCCGCTGCCCCATTCAACTATACCGGCGTCTATGACGCCGGTACAGTTGAATGCAATGATGGAGGAGAGAGCGTCTGCTGACGCTCCCTCTCCCATCATTCCCCGGTTTGCCTCTGACACTGCATCATATCATCTCGCACCTGCTGTGTCCCAGGCAGACTGCAGCCGCCAAGAGAGGAGCAGGGAGCAGCACGGGCAAGAGGAGAGGTGAGGAGTGTGTTTTGTTTTTTGTTTTTCTTTACTGGACTGTGGGGCCATTATCAGGGGGGGAGAAGAGATGAGATGTGGGCTGTGCTAGTCTGTCATTGCCTCAGTTACAGTTGTGTGGGCTGTGCTGTATATATTACTGTGTGGACTGTGCTGTATATACTACTGTGTGGGCTGTGCTGTATATACTACTGTGTGGGCTGTGCAGTGTATACTACTGTGTGGGCTGTGCTGTATATACTACTGTGTGGGCTGTGCTGTATATACTACTATGTGGGCTGTGCAGTATATACTACTGTGTGGCCTGTGCTGTATATACTACTATGTGGGCTGTGCTGTATATAATACTGTGTGGGCTGTGCTGTATATACCACTGTGTGGGCTGTGCTGTATATACTACTGTGTGGCTGTGCTGTATACTACTGTGTGGGCTGTGCTGTATATACTACTGTGTGGGCTGTGCTGTATACTGTGTGGGCTGTGCTGTATACTACTGTGTGGGCTGTGCTGTATATACTACTGTGTGGGCTGTGCTGTATACTACTATGCTGGCTGTGCTGTATACTACTACACGGGCTGTGCTATATTATGCAGGCTGTGCTATATACTATGCGGGTTATGCTATATACTATGCGGGCTTTGTAAATATACTATGGGGGTATATTATATTCTATGGAGGAGGCCGTGTTATATACTATGTGACTGTGTTATATACTATTGCGGGGATATATTATATTCTATGGGGGAGGCTGTGTTATATACTATGGGGGTATATTATATTCTATGGGGGAGGCAGTCTTATATACTATGGGGGGCTGCATTATATTCTATGGGGGGCTACATTATATATTATGGGGAAGTGGGCTGTATTATATTCTATGGGGGGCTGTATTAGATTTTATGAGGGATGATTGCATCATACTCTTTGATGGGGCTGTATTATATTCTATGGGGAGGTGGGCTGTATTCTATTCGTGGCTACATTATATTCTATGTGGGGCTGTATTATATTTATATTCTATGAGGGGTGATTGCATCATACTCTATGAGGGGGTTACATTATACTCTGAGGTGGCTGCATTATACTCTCGGGTGGCTGCATTATTATTCTAACGCATCGGGTATTCTAGAATATGCATGTCTCCGTAGTATATGGACAATGATGATTCCAGAATTCGCGGCAGACTGTGCCCGTCGCTGATTGGTCGAGGCAACATTTATGACATCATCATCGCCATGGCAACCATTATGACATCTACATCGATACTGTGCCCGTCGCTGAATCAGAAACGTGGGATTTCTACGTCCTTTATGACATCATTATGACATCATCGTCGCTGTGCCCGTTGCTGATTGGTCGAGGCCTGGCGGCCTCGACCAATCAGAGACGCGGAATTTCTACGTCGATGCTGTGCCGGTCTCTGATTGGTCGAGGCCTGGCGGCCTCGACCAATCAGAGACGCGGGATTTCCAGGACAGACAGACAGAAAGACAGACAGACAGAAAGACAGACAGACAGACAGACGGAAAAACCCTTAGGCAATTATATATATAAACTAGATTGTGGCCCGATTCTAACGCATCGGGTATTCTAGAATATGCATGTCCCCGTAGTATATGGACAATGATGATTCCAGAATTCGCGGCAGACTGTGCCCGTCGCTGATTGGTCGAGGCAACCTTTATGACATCATCGTCGCCATGGCAACCATTATGACATCTACGTCGATACTGAATCAGAAACGTGGGATTTCTACGTCCTTTATGACATCATCGTCGCTGTGCCCGTTGCTGATTGGTCGAGGCTGTCAGGCCTCGACCAATCAGAGACGCTGGATGTCTACGTCCTTTATGACATCATCGTCGCTGTGCCCGTTGCTGATTGGTCGAGGCCTGGCGGCCTCGACCAATCAGAGACGCGGGATTTCCAGGACAGACAGACAGACAGAAAGACAGACTGACAGAAAGACAGACAGACGGAAAAACCCTTAGACAATTATATATATAGAAGATGGAGGACTATGAGTAGTGTATTATACTATGTGGAGGACTGAGCAGTGTATTTTAATATATGGAGGACTATAGGGAGTGTATTTTAGTAAGCAAGTAAAATGCTGCATACTCAGATTGTTTTTGCCGGAACAAAAATCATTGTTCTCAGCAGCACATCACTGGTGTAAACTGTAGATGTGCTGCTGATAACATGATACTGTATAGTGATCTGTTACTGATCTATTAGTGATGGTTCTCTCCCATCATTCTTTCTCAGACGGTGGAAAGAGGCCGGGAAACAAGTGTTGTACAACTTCAGTATTGTCGATCAAACTCATTTAGCGGCCTCAGATCAGCGCATGTAAATACAACCGAAATGCTTTTGTGTGATGTGCAATATGTTAGCATTTGGGGCCCATTTTAAAGTTTGCCTAGGGCCCCACTTTACCTAAAACCGGCCCTGCCTACAAGTGTACAAAGATATCATACAGTCACCATGTGACAAGTGGGCCTGTGTAACTTCAAATGCCAGGGCTGAATTTTAGTCCCAGTCCGGCCCTGGCTCCATTGCAGAGCTATGCGTTTCTATGGTTACAGACTACAGACTTATCCTGTGTAGTCTGATCCTAATGTCATACTCCATTTATTGATTTTCAGAATGGCATATGAATAACATTTGGTAGACTAGTAAGAAGTGGAGGACAGAGAGAAGATGAAATAAAAACCTGAGCTGATTTAATGCTCCAATCAGTGATACAATCAGAATTAGAGTTTTTTATCATAGTTTTGTAAATGAGTTCTTTGTTCCTATAGTAACAGTGCAATACTGTAAAGGAGGGAAGTTTAGTCATAGGGTCTAGAATTTAATTACGTTTGAGGTAAATTATTATAAATTCCTTTATTTCTTTTAGACACAGTAAATGCATTTTACTTTTGGGAACTCATCCTTAATCGTCCGACTCCTCCAGCCTTGATGCTAACCAATGTGATTTGCCATAATATTACTATTTGTTATCAATGTTAATTAACATGGAGACTAATATGGAGATATCACTCATGGCCATATGTGACATCATCAAATACAGGTTGCCATTGTTACCTCTCAGCATGATGTCACAATGACTGTGTGACTATATAAACGGGTGTTCAAGGGGCAGAAACTCATTTCAGAAGATGAAGACGAGGAGAGCGGAGGATTCAGGACCGAGGACACGGATTCTTATTTCAGGAGATAAAGTCCTTGTTGGTAGAATCTCAGACTTGGGTGATGAAGGTTCTTTGTGAGGTCACACAGCGGAATGTTGGACGCTGAGAGTTCTATGCTGCAAACATGGGGACATCAGAGAGGTCAGCACAAGGATGGCACCTCGGATGGAGACACCACTGTAGCTACTATGGTCAGTGGCACTTCAAGTTCTATCTGTGATTGGCACAGATTGTTGTTGGTGGTTCTGTCACTTTAATTTAAGATTTTTGGGGGTAAAAAACTGACTATTATTCCTTCACATGGGACAGAGGTCGGTGTACATACATGGGGTAGCATTTAATTATTTGTTTACTTTACTTTATATTTTACCATTCTATTTTACTGTTTATTTTAATTATATATAACTGGATTTGCTGCAATTTTTACAAAATTTATTACATTTTTAAGTCTCTAAGTTCAAACTCAAAAATGCAAATAAAAGGGGTATGATTAACTGACATAAAGTGCAATATATTTATGATGCTTTTCTTCAGGTTTTATACTGATACTTCTCTTTTTTTTTTCTCACTAGGGATGGTATCTGGATCCTGGAAGGAAAACTGAAGAATCTAACAAGAGCCACATGATTGTTTAGTGTTAATCTTTTAATATGTCTGTACATTATATTTGTTGTCTCATGATGTCATTATATACTGATTATATGGTTCTAATTCTGGAATCAGTGCATCATGACATCATATTGTATAGGTGTCTGCGGTATAACCAAACTGTATGGCTATGTGCCCACAATCCGGAAGTAGCATCATTTTGGATGTGCAGTGTATTTTCTGTGTCCAAAACGCTGCCTTCTATTGAATGCAGGTAAAGCCGCATGTGTTCACTGAAGCATGAGGATTTAGCACATCCAAAACATTTCTATTGTTGAAATTTCTAGCATTTCCACAAGAGAAACTGGCAGAGTGGACATGGGATTTCTATAAATCCCAGCCACTGTGCTGTAACATCTGTCAAAACTGCAACATTTCCTGATCGCGGGCACATACTCTATAAGAGTTCTGATATGCTACAACTGCCCTAAGCCTGTGTCTTAAGGGGTAGTGTTTAGGGGGGAAGGTAGTGTTCTTTTTTTTCAGGGGAGATGAACGTAGTCAAGCTTTGAGCTCCAAAGTCCAATTGTACGGAGGAGAAGCGTGTTACCAGAACAAAGTCACCAAACTGAATATCATTGCTCTCTATATATATATCAGTTAGTTAGTTGTAGTATGGCCGTGGTCCAGGGTTCACGAACTGATCGCCTTTTCTCGGGGTCAAAAAGGAATTTTTTCCCTGTAACACACATTGGCTGAATGTGTCCAGGTTTTTTGCCTTCTTCTGGATCATTGGTCTTAGGTAGTGGAAGAAATTGTAATTAATAAAATGTGCTTAAAATCAATTATCTGTCTCCTTATGTCTTTATTTTATACAGCACTTGCGTAATTGTATATGTGAGTTCTCATTTTTATGATCCTTGGCTGTCACAATATGAAGCCAAACAGAAATATAAGGGCAGTAATGATGTGTCTGTGTCACGCTGTGATGGTCTTCAGTAAAGAAGGGGGGCCTCAAACTGTCCCTGGAGCTGGGACCCTAACTATCCCTGTTCTAGGGGTACTCTTAAATATACAAAGGCCCGAGTCTCTGATCTCACTATGCTCCTGTAAAAAAAACATATCTGAAAGGTAAACCAGCCACAAAGACAAAACAGGGATAACAGAAAACCTCCATGATACAAAAACACAAGCCAACAATAGAGAGGAGCATAGGTGAAGCGATGGCCGTGGGACCACCACGGTGCAGGAAGACTACTATACACAAGATGAGGTGCAAACAAGGCAAGGAATGAAGTGGATGAGGAAGATGCAAACGGGTATGCAATGGCAAAAGATAATTTACAAGAGTTATATTCTTTAGCTTGTCCGTAAAATAGCACGGTGCTCCAACTGTTACACAATCAACATACATCACACAAGTAAATGCAAACAATAAACAAAGAAAGATGCTACTCTACGTATAACCTCCCTGGCCTTTACTAAGCAGGCTTAATGGCTGCCGTGTTCTGACTATTGAAGCCTACACTAGGCCCTGACATGTGCACAAAACAGGAACAAACTCACGGTGATGTTGGGGACTCATATCCAGTCCCTGGGGGCCCCCAACAGTCTAATATGGTGGTGTGCACGGCTTTCTGTCAGCTCCGTATAACGTGGTCTTCTCCTTGCTTCGGGGTCCTGGAGGTGCTCCTGGAAACTGTAAATCCCTTTCTCGGTATCTTTGTGGCTTCTCAAACTCACACAGGACAGCCACCCCCGCTGCACCAGGAAAAGTCTGTGAAATCTCACAAGTCCACTCCATTACAGGCTTGGGGTCCTCTCTTGCAGCTATATCAGGACACAGTTCTCCTCTCTTGCAGCTATAAGCACAAAGTTCTCTCTGCAGCAGCCTCAGCTCACACACGCTGTTCAGGCTCCACCCCTGCCATCTGCACAGTCCAGTTCATTCACACAGTATATCCCAGGGGAGAAGCAGAACACTCCATCCTGCCAGACAAGGGGGTGCAGTCTCTTAAAGTAACAGCGTGTTCCTAACTGTCCATAACAGCATCACCCTCCTACATAGGGACAGGGAGGAATAAACTAAATGGGAAAATGGACCAGGAGATAAACACACACGTACAAACAGCAAACTACAGAACACCACAACTCCAACTCCAAATTTCAACTACTTATCTTTAGCACACAGCACAACATTTCCTAAGAGCATGAAAGCAGAGATTTCACCAGCAGGACAGAGAGGGTCTGGCCAAGTTTTATAGGAAGAGTTAACGTCCAGGTCAGAAGCAGCTAAAATGGAGCTGCATGTTCCTGACCAGCAGAGAAAGGGTCATTAACCTATTTAGCACCAAAGTAAATAAAATTAATAAAATATGGGATCCAAATACAGAAGCTAAATGGAAGATCTGCAATTCACAAAACGCAGTTATCTTCTACCCCTAGATCTCCCAGGTTGGCAGACAGTCTGCTAAGGTAATGTCTGTATTTATGATGCAGAAAATAGAGTCACAATGAAGATTTTTGCAACAGTGGAAAGTATTATTCCATAATAAATGCAGAGTCAAATTACCATATTTATATTGAATTTCCTAAAGTTACCTGAACTTAATTGCATGAAACTATTAGAAAGCATACCTCTCCTAATAACACTCCTAGTGATACGTCCTTCTTAAAAACACTCCTTTTGGCATGCCCCTCCTAATTAGACTTCTAGTGGCACACCCTCCTACTAACACTCCTAGTGGGACGCCCTCCTAATAGCACTCCTTTTGGCACGCCCCTCCTAATAACCCTCCTTTTGGCACGCCCCTCCTAATAGCACTCCTTTTGGCACGCCCCTCCTAATAACACTCCTTTTGGCACGCCCCTCCTAATAGCACTCCTTTTGGCAGGCCCCTCCTAATAACACTCCTATTGGCACACCCCTTCTAATAACACTCCTAGTGGCACGCCCCTCCTAATACTGGTGGCACGCTTCTAATAACACTACTAGTAGCACATCCATCCTAATAACACTCCTAGTAGAATGCCCCTTCCAATAACACTCGTAGTGGCACGCATCTTTTAACATTTCTATTGCCACGACGCTCCTACTATATTCTATGAGGGGTTGCATTATACTATGTGGGGCCTGCATTTAATCCCATGGGGGGCTGCCTTATACTATATGGGGGTCACATTATATTCTATAGGGGGCTACATTATACTATATGAGGGAGGCTGCATTATAATATATGGGGGCTGCAGTAGATTCTATGGGAGGGCTGCGTTATACTACATTAAGGCTACATTATATTCCATGAGGGGGCTGCATTATACTATGTGAGGGCTGCATTTATTCCTATGGGGGGCTGTTGTGAATTCAGCTTTTGGGCTCCATCCGGTGGTTGTAGAGGCTAATGCAGTTGTGACTGGACTGCAGGATTGGACAGGTGTATCTACTAATTGCAAAACTGACTGGGGTATATAGCCTTGCTGGACTCTTTAGTCCCTGCCAGTTGTCCATTGTTTTTGAAGGATTCACTTCCCTGCTGGTCTCTCCAGTTTGCTGTGCTTTTCTACAAAGATAAGTCCTGGCTTTGTTTTTGCTGTCCACCTGCAGTGGACCTTAAGGTACTGTCACACTAGACGATATCGCTAGCGATCCGTGACGTTGCAGCGTCCTCGCTAGCGATATCGTCCAGTGTGACAGGCAGCAGCGATCAGGCCCCTGCTGTGATGTCGCTGGTCGGGGAAGAAAGTCCAGAACTTTATTTCGTCGCTGGACTCCCCGTAGACATCGCTGAATCGGCGTGTGTGACACCGATTCAGCGATGTCTTCACTGGTAACCAGGGTAAACATCGGGTTACTAAGCGCAGGGCCGCGCTTAGTAACCCGATGTTTACCCTGGTTACCAGCGTAAAAAAACAAACAGTACATACTTACATTCAGCTGTCTGTCCCTTGCCGTCTGGTTCCTGCACTGACTGCTGGCCGTAAAGTGAAAGCAGAGCACAGCCACAGCGGTGAGTCACCGCTGTGTGACGCACCGCTGTGCTGTGCTTTCACTTTCACTTTACGGCCAGCAGTCAGTGCAGGAACCAGACGGCAAGGGACAGACAGCTGAATGTAAGTATGTACTGTTTGTTTTTTTACGCTGGTAACCAGGGTAAACATCGGGTTACTAAGCGCGGCCCTGCGCTTAGTTACCCGATGTTTACCCTGGTTACCAGGGACCTCGGGATCGTTGGTCGCTGGAGAGCTGTCTGTGTGACAGCTCTCCAGCGACCAAACAGCGACGCTGCAGCGATCCGGATCGTTGTTGGTATCGCTGCAGCGTCGCTAAGTGTGACGGTACCTTTACAGTTTTGTGCATATTCATGTTTTTGTCTTGTTCAGCTTTGTCTGTGAAAGATTTTTTGCAGCTAAGCTGTGTCTCTGGAGATGCAGATATACCCCCCATGTCTTTAGTCAGATGTGGTGATTCGTATTTTCTGTGGTGGATATTTTCTAGTGTTTTTATACTAACCGCATAGTACTCTGTTCTATTCTTTCTTTTTAGCTAGTATGGCCTCCTATGCTAAAATCTGATTTCATTTCTGCGTATGTTATTTCCCTCTCCTCTCACCGTCAATATTTGTGGGGGGCTATCTATCCTTTGGGGATTTTCTCTGAGGCAAGATAGGTTTCCTGTTTCTGTCTTTAGGGGAAGTTAGATCTTAGGCTGTGCCGAGGGGTCTAGGGAGTGTCAGGTACCCCCCACGGCTACTTCTAGTTGTGCTGCTAGGTTCAGGGTTTGCGGTCAGTACAGGGACCACCTTCTCCAGAGTCCGTCTCATGCTGCTCCTAGGCCACCAGATCATAACAGGGGGCTGCATTATACTATATGAGGGAGGCTGCATTATAGTCTATGAAGAACTACGGAGAGTGCATTATACTATATGTACTATATGGGACCTGCATTATACTGTATCGAGAACTATGTGGAATACATTATACTATATGAAGAACTATGGGTGGGGTGCATTATACTATGGGGAGTGCATTGTACATGGAGAACTATGAGGAGTGAATGCAGTATACTATATGAAGAACTATTGTACTATACTATTTGGAGGACTGAGGAGTGTATTATACTATATGGAGGACTGAAGAGTATATTTTAATATATAGAGGACTATGGGGTGCATTATACTATGGGAAGGACTAGTGGGGTGCATTATACTATATGGAGGACTGTGGGGAATGTATTATACTATATGGAGGACTATGGGAGGATATTATACTATATGGAGGACTATGAGGAGTGTATTATACTTTATGAAGGACTATGGGGAGTGTATTATACTATATGGAGGGCTATGGGGAGAGTATTATACTGTATGGATGACTATGGGGAGTGTATTATACTATATGGAGGATTACGGAGTGTGTATTATACTATAGGGAGGACTTTGGTGCACATTAAATTATGTGGTGCATTATGGGGTGTATAATATACTATGCGGAGGACTATGGGGCTTATTCATCTAATGATTGGATTGGTTATACTGGAACAAAAATCATTGTTTTCAGTAGCACATCGCCCAGAGAAAACTGCAGATATTTTGCTGATCACATGATGCTAAAACTCCTACAAAAAAACACGGAGTACATGTCCAAATGTGAAAATATGAAGGTAATTTATTGAACAATTATACAAAACATGACATGACATGACACAAATATAAAAACAGCTTAGCAATGACAGGGTAGATAGAGGGCTTGTGTGTAAAACCACACAAGTACAGCAAAATCACTGATAACAAACAGGCTGGGCAGGCTGAAATCAAAGGGTTGTGTTCCCAATTAATTAGATGCAGTAGCATACAAAGTGCATAGTGCAATGAAAGTGCAATTTAAAAATCAAAATGAATGTCCCAGGGTAGAGGGCTAAATTAGGAAGAGCATATATCACTCCAAGTGAACCCACTGGCCAAGTATCAGTACCCCAGAGAACAAAGACAAATAATCAAACGGCGTCCTGCTTACCCATGTGGCCTGTCAGTGTGTGCTTCTTCGGGAGGCTGTATGTTAGGGATACCTCAAAATACAAATATCACTTACATTAAACAAAACTAACAATGACAGACTGATACAGAGGGAAGAGGACCCTGCCCTTGTGGGCTTACATTCTACAGGATTATAGGGAAGGAGACAATAGGTTGGGGGTTGCAGTAGCTCCAATGTTGTGGAAGTGGCCGTGTGGTCATTACAGGTTGTAAGCTTCTTTGAAGAGATGGGTTTTCAGGTTCCGGTTGAAGGATCTAAATGTGGTGGATAACCAGATGTGTTGGGGGACAGAATTCCGGATGATCAGGGATATTCGGCAGAAGGCTTGGAGGCGATTTGGTGAGGAGTGAATAAGCATGGAGGAGAGAGAGAAATCTTGGGAGGACCGGAGATTACATGAGGGAAGATATTGAGAGATTAGTTCGGAAATGTACGGTTATGGATGGCTTTGTAGGTCAGTGTTAGTACTATAAACTGGATACACTGGGAAATTGGGAGCCAGTTTAGGGATTTGTAAAGAGGGGAAGCAGGAGTGTAGCGAGGAGAGAGATTAGTTAGTCGGGCAGCAGAGTTAAGGATGGACTGGAGAGGTGCAAGAATGTTAGAAGGTAGGCCACAGAGGAGGATGTTGCAATAGTTGAGGCGGGAGATGATTAGGGCATACACAAGCATTTCGGAAGAGTGAGGGTTGAGGAAAGCACGGATTCTGGAAATATTTTTGAGCTGGAGGCGACAGGAGGTGGCGAGAGCTTGGATGTGCGGTTTGAAGGACAAGGCAGAGTCAAGGGTTACTCCGAGGCAGCGGATTACCGGGACAGAGGTAAGTGTGAATTCATTTATTGTGAAAGATAGATCAGGTAGGGAGGGTATGCGAGATGGCAGAATGATAATTAGTTCAGATTTGTCCACATTGAGTTTGAGGAAGCGAGAGGAGAAGAAGGAGGATATGGCTGATAGACACTCTTGGATTCTGGAGAGCAGAGAGGTGACATCTGGGCCAAAGAGGTAGATATGAGCAGGGTCAGACTGGCCCACTGGAGAACCGGAGGATTCTCCAGTGGGCCCAGACCCTGACACCTGCTGGCATGCAGGGCCAGCAGCTGCCTAGGGCCCCCGCTGCTCCAAGGGCCCCCAGCCAGTGGGGTGTCGCTAATAGCAGGACACCACGCAGCCGCTATGGGGCCCCCGGTGCCAGCGGAGAAGCAGCGAATGACAGGAATCCTAAGCCTGCTCCCGCTGCTAAATTGAAATGAATATTCATGCATCCCCACGCCCCCATGGGCATGGAGAGGAGTGAATTAATTTCACTATAATAGCGGGCAGCGCTTGCCGCATGCTGCAGCTAACACTGCCCGCTATCAGGATCTGCAGACCAGGGCTCCCGCCCCCTCTCCCTCAGGGGCCCACAACCCATGCGGCCGCTATGGGGCCGTAAGTCAGAGGGACCAGTCGCCATTGCCACCCCCAGGGGCGCATTAATGGAGGAGAGAGCATCAGATGATGCTCCCTCTCCCATCATTCCCCTCGCCTTTGACACACAGTGGGTGCGCGATGACGTCACTTCATCGCGTACCTTCTGTGTGCGAGACCGACTGCAGTGCAGCTCCTGACATCAGAGCAGAGCCACCGCTGGAATCAGCGTGGGAGCGAGGAGGAGAGGGAGTATTGTGGGGTTTTATATATATATATATATATATATATATTATATACATATATATATATATATATATATCAGTGAGTCAGGGGCAGCATTATTCCCTATGGGGGGGCAGCATTATACCATAAGGGGTTGCTACATTATACCCTATAGGGGGCAGCATTATACGCTATGAGGGAGGCAGCATTATTCCCTATGGGGGAGCTGCATTGTACCCTATAAGGGGGGCAGCATTATTCCCTATGGGGAAGTTGCATTATACCCTATGGGGGAGCTGCATTATACCCTAGGAGGGGGCTGCATTATACCTTATCAGGGAGGGCTGCATTATATCTTATGGAGGAGCTGCATTATACCCTATGAGGGGGCAGCATTATACTCTAAGAGGGGGCAGCATGATACTCTGAGGGGGCTACATTATATTCTGTGGGGGGGCTGCATTATACTATATGAGGGGAGCTGCATTATATTCTATGGAGGGGCTACATTATACTCTGAGGGGGCTACATTATATTCTAGGGGGGCTGTATTATACTATATCAAGGGGGCTGCATTAAACCCTATGAGGGGGCTACATTATATTCTATGGGGGGGCTGCATTATACCTTATGAGGGGGTTGCATTATACTCTATGAGGCTGGTTGCATTATATTCTATGGAGGGTACATTATACTACACTGTTCAAAAAAATAAAAGGCGCAATTAAACAACTGAATATATCTCCAAGTAAATCAAACTTCTGTGAAATCAAACTGTCCACTTAGGAAGCAACACTGTTTGACAATCAATTTCACATGCTGTTGTGCAAATGGAATAGACAACAGATGGAAATTATTGGCAATTATCAAAACACACTCAATAAAGGAGTGGTTCTGCAGGTGGGGACCACAGACCATATCTCAGTACCAATGCTTTCTGGCTGATGTTTTGGTCACTTTTGAATGTTGGTTGTGCTTTTACACTCATGATAGCGTGAGATGGACTCTACAACCCATACAAGTGGCTCATGTAGTGCAGCTAATCCACTATGGCACATCAATGGGAGCTGTGGCAAGAAGGTTTGCTGTGTCTGTCAACATAGTGTCTAGAGGCTGGAGGCGCTACCAGGAGACAGGCCAGTACACCAGGAGATGTGGAGGGGCCGTAGGAGGACAACAACCCAGCAGCAGGACCGCTACCTCAGCCTTTGTGCAAGGAGGAACAGGAGAAGCACTGCCAGAGCCCTGCAAAATGACCTCCAGCACGCCACAAATGTGCATGTGTCTGCACAAATGGTTAGAAACCTACTCCATGAGGATGGTCTGAGTGCCCGATGTCCACAGATGGGGGTTGTGCTCACAGCCCAACACCATGCAGAACGCTTGGCATTTGCCACAGAACACCAGGATTGGCAAATTCGCCACTGGCGCCCTGTGCTCTTCACAGATGAAAGCAGGTTCACACTGAGCAAATGTGACAGACATGACAGAGTCTGGAGGCGCCGTGGAGAGCGATCTGCTGCCTGTAACATCCTTCAGCATGACCGCTTTGGCAGTGGGTCAGTAATGGTGTGGGGTGGCATTTCTTTGGAGGGCTGCACAGCCTTCCATGTGCTCGCCAGAGGTAGCCTGAGTGCCATTAGGTACCGAGATGAGATCCTCAGACCCCTTGTGAGACCATATGCTGGTGCGGTTGGCTCTGGGTTCTTCCTAATGCAGGACAATGCCAGACCTCATGTGGCTGGAGTGTATCAGCAGTTCCTGCAAGGTAAAGGCATTGAAGCTATGGACTGGCCCGCCCGTTCCCCAGATCTGAATCCGATTGAACACATCTGGGACATCATGTCTCGCACCATCCACCAACATCATGTTGCACCACCGACTGTCCAGGAGTTAGGGGATGCTTTAGTGCAGGTCTGGGAAGAGATCCCTCAGGAGACCATCCGCTGTCTCATCAGGAGCATGCCCAGGCATTGTAGGGAGGTCATACAAGCACGTGGAGGCCACAATCACTACAGAGCATAATTTCCTTGTTTTGAGGCATTTCCACTCAAGTTGGATCAGCCTGTAATTTGATTTTCCACTTTGATTTTGAGTATCGTTTCAAATCCAGGCCTCCGTGAGATATTCATTTTGATTTTTATTGATAATTTTTATGTTTTATTGTTCTCAACACTTTCCACTATGTAGTGAATAAAGATTTACAAGTGGAATATTTTATTTAGTGATATTTAGGATGTGGAATTTTAGTGTTCCCTTTATTTTTTTTAGCAGTGTATATGAGGAGGCTGCTTTATATACTATGAGGGGGCTGCATTGTATCCTATGAGTTGGCTACTTTATATTCTATGAGGGGGCTACTTTATATTCTATGAGGGGGCTACCCTAACCCTTGCTACATAATTAAGACATGTACTACCTCATATTATACCCTGATATTAGCGTGTTTTACCGCACAATTGATGGTCTTGTATTAATTTCTATGTAGCTACATAGTGGGCCCCAAGAGTAATTATCTCTGGTGGGTCCAAGGTGCTGCAGTCCGACGCTGTGCGAGCCCCACTCCTTCATGTATCACGGCTGTTAGACAGCCTCAACACATGCAGGGATTGCCTAGCAAACAGGCTGTCTAACAGCCACGAGACATGCAGCCGCAGGAACGCAAACACATTATTTGAACACGCCGAAGACACTCGGTTAGTACATGAGCATACTCTGATAACACCTCATCCGAGCACACTCTCTCATCACTAATGATAATACAATAATGGCACAAAATCTGCACTGATGCGCAGAGTCACCATCTTGCCTTCTACTTCCCATGTGTTCATTAGTTCTGACACCCTCATCCATGAACCAGGAGGCCCCAGATGAACACATCTATGAGTTGTACTTGGATATGGAAAAGATGCTGTGCCTAAACCTGTAGGAAGACAGCTTAAAAAATAGTAAAATGTATCCAATTTCTAGAATGAAATATGTGAGTATCATCAGCGAGCAGTGCTGCACTGAGAAGCATGGGGCCTCCCGGAATGGCTCTTTAATTTGCTACTGCTTTCCATTACGGAGCAGATAGATTCTTCGATGTCATACGCACGTCAACAATATTCCGCGCTGAGACTTGGTTATTTAATTTTGATTTGTAAACCCTTTAGGCCATGAGCGATCTTGTCACATGGAGATAAAACTGCGTGTGATTACTTTCACAGGAGACAAAGACTGACTCAATTAGAAAGAAATAAAAGTGGAATCCTTTCTAGCAGATGAGGAGGGAAGGGGCACATGTGTTTCCTGTTAGCGGAATGAAATAGCCGCCATCATTTGTATACTGTATGTGCGCTTGTTTCTAATTGTAACAAAGAACAATGTAAACACCAGCAAATCAAGAGCGGGTCCTCTCCCCAAATAACATGTTTATCAATAAGCGGCCCTGACACTGCACCCAGATCTGTGTATTCAATCAACTGTAAGTGCTCTGGATCATCTTTCCTGCATCCTTCCAACATACCCACCTCATTACCTTGTTTCCAAAGCTGTCAGTCATAGGATGTCATATACTGCGGGTACGGCAGACAAGATTATTACCGTGTGTGTACCCATGGAGAAAAGCCTCCCAAACCCATCTATTCTGTGTAGTTATTTGTTTTCATCAGGCATGGTACCATGCATTTTGGAATATTGACAAATCTTAGAAAAAGAAAACCGGAAATATGATATTATGAAATACATACTTTATAGGGGTATTTTATTATTTTTTTTTTTTAAGACAACCCTTGTCTATGTGACCTTTTTGTCCAGACCCCGAACCATTCTGGTGGACTTCAGCCATCCTTGTATTACAAAGACAAGTATTCATAAAAATTGCAACCATGTAATACTACATATCCTTTGTGGACCTCCATAGAAGGAATGTCTGGTTGACCACGGTTTCCATTTTAGCTTTTTGTCCTGCGGTATGGAAGCAAGACCTGTGGCTTTCAGCTAAACACCATGGTGGCTTCCATGTGCAACATTTGCAACCTTTAGAGCTCTGCTCATGGTTGAGTGTGCAGACTTTAGACTGTATTGGCCTAAAATGTCCCAATATGAAAAGTCAAAAGATGATCAAAAGGATTTGCAGAACCATGGTCCAGAAACCAAGCTGGTAGTCCGTGGCCGCCAGACCAGACCCCTGAAAACCTCCTCCTAAGTGCCCACAACCTTGTTGACTCCTCTGATAAGTACTGACCCACGCATGACGTTGCTAAGGGTCTGCTAATCAGAAGAAACACCGGTGATGTCACCAGTTTGGATGAGATTTGCAGCACTATGGACTGGCTGACACATACTATCGATGTAGCGGCTCCATCAGTGTCCTGGAAATCGTTTTGTCTGGAATAGACAAGTACTATTGTGAAGCATAATATTTAAAACAGTCTTGTTAGGTTTTGTTTTCATGCATCAGTTGTTGACAGACAAGTCATGCACTTTATCAGTCCAGTTCCTCGACCCATTTCGTGAAAGAACTGTTACCCTGGATGCCAGAAACAATCCCACTGAGTATAAGAGAATCCGTTTCTCTCTGGCACTTCTTTCCAACACCGGAGGAAGAATAGAGGAAATGCGAGAATTCGCCCTTACAGATGTTTGCACTTGGTTCCAGGAGTTTAGACTCCATCGTTGGCGTTTGTTGTTGAGATTACACATTTCATACATCTCACTTGTAATCTGTGTTCTATCAATAAATTATCAGTGCCATGTAAGTACTACATTTCTTCTGAATATATGTTGAGAAGCTAATGAGATGTGTGTAAGCCCCAGTGCAACAGTTGGACTAACTGCGCATTGTATAGTAACTCTTAGGGGCCATAAACTCAGGTTTGTGAACCCATATTGGCACAAATGGTAGGATTAGTATTCTCTGTTTTTAACTTTTACAAAGTGATTAAAATGGTCACCAAAAAACTAATTCTAAAAACTGCCCACATAATATACTCGTAATATACTATGCAGATTTATAGGCTATGGACACCGTTGGCATGGAAACTTTATTTTTTTACACTTGTTCCAGATTATCTTTAGGGTCCTGGATGCTGCATTCTTCACTAGCTCTCTTGTATGAGCACCGCTTCATTGCTGAAGGAATTTGTCATTTCCCAGCTCATGAAGGATGATGGACCTTACTTCCTACCACACCCTCTCTCATCTCTGATTTGTCATTTATATTGTCCTTGCTCATCTCCTAGCTCACCTGCTATAGCTGAGGCCAAATTAAGACGTCCCTGAAACATGGAATTGCAATGCCCAGACCAGACGGGGCATCTGATCTGAACTTAGCAGGTTCAGAAGCATATGTCTTTCCAATGGTGGACATATCAATGGTGCAACCTGTGCAGCTGCGCAGGGGTCCAAGACGTAAGGGGCCACCTTCCACTTTGAAATCAGCAAGTAGTTTCTTTCAACAGTACAGGGGGACCCATATAGTGTTCTTGCACAAGGTGCCATATCGTGTTCTTGCACAGGGAGCCATATAGTGTTCTTGCACAGGGGGCCATGTAGTGTTCCTGCACAGGGGCCATGTAGTGTTCTTGCAGAGGGGGCCATATAATGTCTTTGCACACAGGCCCTCTTCCATCTGTGCCCGTCACTGTCAGCCTGCCAAGCTCAGCTCAGCAGATCTGCAACCAGTTCGTACATTGCAGTCCATACTTGTATTGTAATTCAGCAACTACTGAATTTGGCCAAAAATGGAGAGCTCTGTCAGAGTCAAGAGTAGAGCTCTGACAGATGATTGTCAGATTTTGTAAACCAGCCAGCTAATAGAAGGAGTAAAAGATTCTGGCACTCACTTATTGAATAAATGCTGTTTAATTCAATTTATGGAAATCCAATTGAATTGAATTAATCAGCATTTATTCAACATGTACAGTGGGGGATATAAGTCTTTGATCCCTTGCTGATTTTGTAAGTTTGCCCACTGACAAAGACAAGAACAGTAGTGATGAGCGAGTGTGCTCGTTACTTGAGTTTCTCCGAGCAGGCTTGGGTGGTCTCCGAGTATTTCAGCGTGATCAGAGATTTAGTTTATGTTGACGCAGCTGCATGATTTGTGGCTGCTAGACAGCTTGAATACATGTGGGGATTGCCTAACAAACAGGCCATCCCCTCATGTATTGAAGCTGTCTAGCAGCAGCAAATCATGCAGCTGCATCGACATAAACTAAATCTCCGATCACGCTGAAATACTCGTAGACCACCTGAAAATGCTCGGAGAAACTGGAGTAACGAGCATACTCGGTCATCACTAATGAACAGTCTATAATTTTAAGGGTAGGTTAATGTTAGCATTGAGAGATAGACTATCAAAAATAAAATACAGAAAATCACATTGTATAAATTATAAAAATGTATTTGCATTTTGCAGTGAGTAATAAGTATTTGATCCCTCTGGCAAGCAAGACTTAATACTTGGTGGCAAAGCTCTTTTTGGCAAGCAGAGCAGTCAGATGTTTTTTGTAGTTGATGATGAGGTTTGCGCACATGTCAGGAGGGATTTTGGTCCATTTCTCTTTGCAGATCATCTCTAAATCATTAAGATTTTGAGGCTGTCACTTGGCAACTCGGAGCTTCAACTCCCTCCATAGGTTTTCTATAGGATTAAGGGGTGGAGACTGGCTAGGCCACTCCATGACTTTAATGTGCTTCTTTTTGAGCCACTCCTTTGTTGGCTTGGCTGTATGTTTTGGGTCATTGTCTTGCTGAAAGACCCAGCCACGACCCATTTTTAATGCGCTGGCGGTGGGAAGTAGGCCGTCACTCAGGAATTTGCGGTACATGGCTCCATCCATTTTCCCATAGATGCTGTGAAGTAGTACTGTGCCCTTAGCAGAGAAACAGCCCAAACATAATGTTTCCACCTCCATGCTTGACAGTCAGGATGGTGTTTTTTTGGTCATAGGCAGCATTTCTCTTCCTCCAACCATGCGAGTTGAGTTAATGCCAAAGACCACGATTTTTGTCTCATCTGACCAGAGAACCTTCTCCCAATCATTCACAGAATCATCCAGGTGTTCATTGGCAATCTTCAGACGGGCCTGCACATCTGCCTTCTTGAGCAGGGGGAGCTTGCGGGCACTACAGGACTTTAAACTTTTACGGCGTAATGTGTTAGTAATGATTTTCTTGGTGACTGTTGTCCCAGCTGCCCTGAGATCATTAACAAGTTCACCCCGTGTAGTTTTAGGCTGATCTCTTACCTTTCTCATGATCAAGGATACCCCATGAGGTGAGATTTTGCATGGTGCTCCAGATCAATGTCGATTGACAGTCATTTTGTATTTCTTCCATTTTCTTACTATTGCACCAACAGTTGTCTCCTTCTCACCCAGCGTCTTATGTACAGTTTTGTAGTACATTTCAGCTTTGTGCAGGTCTATGATGTTGTCCGAGGCATCCTTAGAAAGCTCTTTGGTCTTGCCCATGTTGTAGAGTTTAGTCTGACTGATTAATTGAGTCTGTGGACAGGATTCTTTTATAAGGCAGGGATCACAATTGCGAGAAACTCGCACGAGTCTCGCATCTCAATACCCATCACTGAGCTCAGCTGCATAGAAATACATGCAGCCGTTTGCTCCGGTCCTGAGTGCTGGTGGCAGTGCCGCTTATTGAGATGTGAGACTCGTGCGAGTTTCTCGCAAGTGTGATCCCAGCCAAAAGGTGACTATATAAGACCGCTGTCTTTAATGCAGGTAATGAGTTGATTAGGAGTCAGAATTCTTGATGGTTGGTAGGGGATCAAATACTTATTGCAAATAAATTTACGGTATATAATTTGTACAATGTAATTTTCTGGATTTTATTTTTGATATTCTGATAAAATTAACCTACCTTTAAAATTATAGACTGTTCATGTCTTTGTCAGTGGGCAAACTTACAAAAATCATCAAGGGATCAAATAATTATTTCCCCCACTGTAAGTCCCTGGATCTTTTTCTCCCTTTGTACTTTATCTCCACGAGCACCACAAACTTACAGAGTGCCGACCCACTGTCTTCTATTTTATTAGCTAATAGAAGGAATCTGCAGCAGATGAGTTGGAAACTTTTTAATAAAAACTATTTATAAAGTGGCTTAAAAGGGGTTGTCCAAGTTGAAATATTTTTAGTCCACAAATGTATAGTTTTCTAAATACTACAATATCAACCTTCTATACCCCCTGCCACTATAGCGCTGCCTCTCTGCTGCTACCCCAATCTTTATCGACCAGGTTGCAGCAGTGACCCATGCAGGATACACTGGGCTCAGCTTTACTTTTGTTTTATGGGATAATGTTTTATTTTTTCTTTTAATGCAGCAATCTCTATGTATATAGTTTTTTTTACTATAGACCCTAATTGTTTATATTCTCTCTTTAAAAAAATGCTTGCTTCAATTCGTAATTCTATGATAAATCTAGAAATCACATACTCATTGAGTCCAATATCTTGTAATGTTTTAAACAGAGAAAAAAAACACACATACTAAAGCATGGTGGCTCAGTGGTTAGCACTGCAGCCTTGCAGCACTGGAGTCCTGGGTTCAAATCCCACAAAGGACAACATCTGCAAAGAGTTTGTATGTTCTCCCCGTATTTGCATGGGTACTCCGGTTTCCTCCCACACTCCAAAGACATACTGATAGGGAATTTAGATTGTGAGCCCCATCGGGGACAGTGATGATAATGTGTGCAAGTTATAAAGCACTGTGAAATATGTTAGTGCTATTTACAAATAAAGAATTATTATTATTATTATTATTAATACCCATATAGCCAAAAATGCACCAAAAACCAAATAAACACCCGATAAAATGCTTGTAAAATAGATATTTTAAAAAAATTTTTTACCAAAAATGGGAAACAATGTATAAAACCATGTTATTACTTTATTTAAGTGTACATTTCTGAATTTCTAAATGACCCATTAAAGGAAATAGAAGTTAGGACAATGCAAGAGTTTATTATTAAAATTTCCAAAAATATGTCTGGTCATCGGGTATTAAATTGTCGGACAGTGAGCCAGGAACCTTCCTCTATGAGCCACAATGAAGAGCCGCTAAGGAAGGCAGACTCGGCTGGAGCAGATGTGGCCGCTCATGTATTACTTGGTCTGGAATAGATCGGAATGTGAATTCTATGAAATACAGTTGTCTTTATGAGGAAAGAAAACATCTAGTTACACGTCAAAGAATAGCAATGAAGTAGTAAAAAATACCCGAATCCGCACCATTCCTATTTTTAGGTTTGTCAAAACATTGCAGCAGAAATGTAGAAACTGGTGATCTGAAACGTTTCCCCCTTCTCTCCAAAACTCTATATTATAGCAGTGCTCGAAAGCCATGTGCTAGATATGATAACATCTTCCGTTGGGCTGATCACATTCCCTCCATATGCTTGGGTTGCAGTTTTCCCATCTCTTGTGTGCGGGGATGGAATATATTCAGGTGATTGAGTTTTATTAATGTCTCCTGTGAGGGTTCAGAAACCAGATGGATATACATTATCCAAACAATCCATCCTGTTTGTACAATATATGGAAGAGACAGTCAACCTGTGGAAGTCCGCCTGGACTGTAAGCCCATAGCCGGGAGTAAAAGAATCAAGTTTCCGTACAATCTGAGATGTTGACTTTAAAGCCAGAAAACCTTGTTGGTTCAGTTCAGAATTATTCCCCCATCTAAGGTACAGTGGACATCTTGCTGATTGCTGGGGGTCTGATCACTGGGACCAACACTAGTTAGGAATGGTGCTCTGAAACCCAGGAATCGTTCTCCGCAGAGCCCCACTTTGATAGTCATGCTTGACCCCCACTCCATTCACAGTGTAGAGGACTGGTAGAGAATGCTCATTTCATGTCAGTTCCATAGACAGCGAATGGAATAGAGATTAATGGGGCGCTACAGTTCCCCGTTCTCATGATCACTAGGGGTCCAAGTGGTTATGCCCCCAGTCATCGGCACGTTATCACCTTCCTTTTGGATAGGAAATACCCTGCCATTTTGGGGGGGGAATAACCCCTTAATTATAAATTTTTCTTACCTCCCTACTATTTTTGATCACTGATTCTGACTTTCTTGATTCCCCTTCAATAGCAATACCTGCTCAAACTGACAGAGACGTACCTGTTTCTCTTCACCAAATGCAAAGGTTCAGTTCACTGCCTTAGCCTTGATCTAAGTATCTTATTGCCACCCACCGAGTGACTAAAGCACATCCACTATTACCCTCTACCCCCACCCCCCAGAGTTTACACCCGTGGAGCAAGCAAAATCTCTAATGTTTGGCATGTAGTTGTTGAGGAGCATCTAGATTCCAACTTCCCATGATGGTTACTCCAAGGAGACAACCTGTCAGCACATTTTTATAAACGGCATTAGTTGTATGGAGCCATAGGTGCTCGCGCCCCAATAAATATTACTTCTTTTTTTTTTAAGAGAACCTATGTGCCAGTCCTGAAAAATCTAGGGTAGGAGCTACGTGCAAGTCAGGGAGTAGGAGCACTAGTTTTTGCATATTCCCTTGGAATAACCAGTAGGATTACATTGAAACATCCCCAGTGCACTTCTACAATGATTTGCATATGGCGGGCACACTAGATTTCTCATGACTGTCACATCAGTTCAGTACAAGAAAGGGATCGTTTTTATTGATCGCCTATGTGATGTGTAAAAAAATAAGAAAAAAAAAACAAGGGTTGATGATGATTTTTTCAGCTGATTTTGGATGTTAAATATGCTATGTGACCCAAGTAAAGTAGACTACTTAAGTGTCAAAAATGTTGATTTTTGTTTTCCCAATCTGCGATCATTCTTTGATAAATTCCAGTTGACAAAATATTACTATAATTAAAAAAGTCAATTTTAATTAATATTTGCATATATAATATAATATATGCTCATTTGCAGCTCCTGGGCCCCAACACAAAATCTCAACTAGAACTCAAGCTATAAAATACCCTTTTTAATACCAGCACTTTTTGTGATATTAGTACCAATATTACTTGTTATTAAGGGTGGCAAAGACAAACATCAATAACAAAAAGTGAACACTTGTAAACCAAAATAAAAGAAGTAGCGCATAGAGAAACTAGTGTGAACTTACCTTATGGACTGCTTAGATCCAGTTACTTAAATGGATAAAAGACAAGATTATATATACCTTATAATAATGCAGATAATTAGTGTTATGCCAGATATTTTGGCGCACCTTGGCTGCACATGCAGCTTCATATACATAAAGATTTAATATTTATTTTCTCAGGAGTTGAATGTCCATCTTGAGCAAGGAAGGTATAAGGTCCTTTCTAAATATCTATCTTTGCACTTTAATCACTTTTGTAATTGGCATTATTGCAAAATACCCTATACTTCTCCCTATCTTGGTAAACCCTAAATTACTTTTTTAAATTCACTTTGTTATATTTTGTTTGAGGGGAGTCTCAGGAGGCTGGGACTGCACTCACTTCTCCGCAGCGTATATCGCCCCACCTGAAACAGGACATCATTACAGGTCAGCGCTACAGTTGCTTCCTACATTTTTTTTTGCATTGCCGCCCTATGAAGATGTTATTAGATCCATGGTGCTGAAGCTGTAGGAGAATTGAGTGCAGCGCTGGTTCTCTGCTTTTATCCCTGCCACAGTGTCTAATTATAAAATAAATCATCAGGGTCGGAGATAGAAGCAGGGTGAGTGATACAAGTGCTGCCTCACAGATTCTAGCACTACTCTCAAACAATTAGTCATCTGGGGGCAGTAATAGAAGCAATGAGTGACACCAGCACTCCCCATGATGACTATCCATTTGAAGGTAAAGCTAGAAGCTTTGGGGCGGCACTAGTGTCACTCACTGCTTCTATCACTGCCCCCTGATGATCATTCATTTGCGGTTGTTCTGTCTTCCTCCACGTAGGATGCTGTGTGGATTCCAACATACGGCTAAACCTTCATCCACATCCCAGTAAACAGACTGTGTTGATGCTTAAGTCTTATTTATTAGGGTGATGACAACCAAAACTATAACGTTGAACAACAATGGTGGACAGTATTCATAGTAGATGATCGAATAGTGAATGATGTTGATGTACAAAGTGGATGTTCAGTGAATAATCATAGTGGATGACTGATCATAGTGGATGACTGATCATAGTGGATGACTGATCATAGTGGATGACTGGTGAAAAACTGTAAAGAATAACAGCATTTCAGTATATGCACATACAGGGTGCAATCACATAAATAACTGGGACATTACAGCAAGAATTATACAGAGTGCATTACACAGTAATTCTAACAGCACTGCCCTATTCTATACAAGAATGCATCTATCTACATGCAGAGTACACATTAACCTAACTGCAAGCTGCAAAGCACATCTGCCTAACTATATCTGACTATAGGAGCTGCATAAGGCTTAAATACTAACACAAACATAAGATGCATTAAACCTTTATAAACGTACCGAGATCCGTTAGGACAGGGGTAAGAAAGTAAGCGAGACAGGAGCACGTGTGCCTCTCTGCAGATCTCAGGAAAAATGGCTACTGAAGCTTGTCTTCACAAGAAGAAGAAGAATGTGGGCGGAACTAACCCATAAGACATTGCTCTTAGGAGGGAAAAGTTGGTAAACAACATGAAAAGTAGGCAACTGATGACCTCCAGTGGCCACAACTTGAATAACATGATAATTAACTCTTTGCACATTAAGATGGGCAGAACACTCCCCGCTTGGCGTCAACAGATGCCACAATAAGGTTCTTTTGGGGAAAATAATAATACAAGCTCGGTAACGGGTCTGAGGAACAGTTTGTTTTCTCCGAGCTTGCACACTCTGACCTCTACTTTCCGCACTTTCCCATCTTTACTGGGAAGGGTCTTAATGACTAGGCCGAGTGGCCACTCGTTCCGATGTGACTGACTGTCTTTGACGAGTACAACATCGCCAGATTGAATGTTTGAGCGGTCTTTCTGCCACTTTGTCCTGCTTTGCAGAGTGGAGAGATACTGTTTCCTCCATCTATTCCAGAAGACGTTGGACACGCTTTGTACTTGCCTCCATTGTCTGTAGAGGTCTTTGTCATTGAATTCTCCGAGTGGAGCTTTCGGGACACAGGTTTTCTGTGTGAGTAACATTGCAGGGGTAAGGATGGATGGATCTCCAGAATCACTAGAAAGTGCTGTCTTGTAGGACTGGGTTACAAGAAATAGACAAGCTATAGCTCGAACAAGTGACTTCCATGTGGAGAACCTGCTGAACCGGTGAGATTCGAGGTGGCAGCTTGAAATCTCTGTATGTAGAGCAGACACTTGAGGTCGGATCTCTTCGTCTGTGTCTGGACCCACTAGTTCGAAAGTTTCAGGCCTGCTGATGTGGGACATCGAACGGTACAAAGAGGTAGGACCTGTGAACCATGAAGTGTCCTTCAGATGACTGGGTGCAACGGATCTAGTCGCGTGGTCCGCAGGATTGTGATGAGTAGGTACGTAGTGCCACTGATTAGGGTCGGTGGATCTTCTTACCCGAAGTACCCGGTTGCTGACGTAGACGTAGAAGCGTCGTGTCTCGTTACAGATGTACCCCAGTACCACCTTGCTATCGGTGTAGAACTCTGCATCCCCGATCTTCAGGCCCATCGCATCCGAGACCAGCTCGGCCAACTCAACTGCGAGGACAGCAGCACAGAGTTCAAGTCTGGGTATCGTGTGTTCACGAAGTGGCGCCAATTTCGTCCGGCTCATAACGAACCCGATATGGCATTGTCCGCTTACGTCTGTGGATTTGAGGTACGCTACTGCTGCAATCGCTTTGACTGATGCATCACAGAAAATACAAAGTGTTTGCGTTTTGACCTCTGTGGATGGCACAGGAGCATACGGTCGTTTCACACGAAGGTTGGTCAGGGCTTCAAGAGACTTCCTCCACTCTGCCCACAGGTCCGCCTTTCCCGCTTAAAGTGGATCATCCCAATCAGTAGTGTCTTGGGTGAAGTCCCTGAGCATCAGCTTTCCTTGGATGGTTACTGGAGCTACGAACCACAAGGGGTCGTATAAACTATTCACGAAGGAAAGAACTCCTCTGCGCGTGAAGGGTTTCTCATCCTTGCTGATCTGAAAGGTGAAGGTATCTGTCTTCAGGTCCCACAGCCATCCAAGGCTCCGCTGCATAGGAAGGGGGTCGATGCTGAGGTCTAAATCCTTTAGATCGCTGGAATAGTCTTCAGAGGGAAAGGCTTCCATCAACTCTCGGCTGTTGGAAGAAATCTTGTGTAACCTTAGGTTAGACTGAGCGAGCATGTCACGAGTCCTCTTTAGTAGACTGATTGCGGCCTCACTTGTCGGTGTGGACTTCAAACAGTCATCCACGTAAAAATCCTTTTCCACAAAGGACCTGACGTCCGAGCCATACTCTTCACCCTTTTTGGCAGAATGTCGGAGGCCGTAGATTGCGACCGCTGGGGAAGGACTGTTCCCAAAGATGTGTACCCGCATCCGGTACTCTGCGATGTCTTCGTCCGGGTCGTTGTCACGGTACCAGAAGAACCTCAGGTTGTTTCTGTGTTCCTCTTTGACGAGAAAACAGTGGAACATCTGTTGTATGTCGGCCATAAATGCCACTGAATCTCTATGGAAACAGAGTAATACTTCCAGAAGTCTGTTGTTGAGGTCTGGGCCCAACAGTAAGACATCATTCAATGACACGTCTTCGCATTTGGCACTTGAGTCGAATACCACTCTAATTTGACCTGGCTTCTTAGGATGGTACACTCCGAAGATGGGCAGGTACCAACACTCCTCTCCGTGTCGAAGTGCAGGTGCAATCTCTGCGTGGTTGTTCTGGAATATCTTTCCCATGAAGGTAAAGAAATGTTCCTTCGTCTCAGGTGACTTCTGAAGCTTGTGTCTTAGGGAGATGAATCTGCTGTAGACCAATTCCTTGTTGTTGGGTAGGCGTCTCCTCTGAGGTCGAAATGGTAGAGGTGCGACCCAACTATTCGCCGTATCCTTGACTATTTGTTCGTCCATGATGTCCAGGAATATCTTGTCTTCTATAGACATCGCTACCTTGTTGTCTTCCTTCGTCCTGTGGAAGACTGTACATCCTATGTGGTCTTGTTCACCTTCACAGGCGTGGTCTTCGTTGATAGGAACTGAGAAAGGGCAAGGTAGGGGAGTGCTGCTCGGTAGTTCCTTTACCAGCAGACTATTGTGACACAGCTGGAAGAGAGATGGACGTCCATTTTCTAGTGTGCTGGTAAGCATACTGTTGACTGAGACCGGCTTGTGTGCTCCTCCTAGACAGACATCTCCAATGACCCATCCAAGGTCTTGCCTCTGCACGTATGGAGCATTCAGTGAGCCGTTGATATATTCTCTAGTCTTGTGGACTCGTAGTATATCTCTTCCCAGAAGTAAAGCTATTGGCGCTTCTGGTTCCAACTTAGGTATCAGGTGGGCTATACGCTTCAGGTGGGGGTGATACGTTGCCACCTCTGGTGAAGGTATCTCAGACCTGTTGTCAGGAATCTGGTTGCACTCCAGGATGGTCGGTAGTGACAGACAGGTCTGGCCATCCATGGACTCCACTTTGTATCCGGTTGCTTTCCTCCCCGCCGTCTCGAAGGTACCTGAACATGTCCTAAGGGAGTAGGGAGAACTGGGGCCTACAATGCTGAAGTTGTCAAAGAAGATGGACCTGGCTAAAGACCTATTACTTTGGTCATCTAGGATTGCATATATCTTGAGCGCTTTGTCTCTGTGGCCTGTTGGATAGACTCGGACAAGGCAGAGTTTTGAGCAGGATCTTCCTCCCTTGAGTCCCTTACAGATCTCCGTACATTGAGAGGTGACCGCAGGGGTGTCTTCGACGGTGTTCTTCTGTTTCTCATCGTGCTCCTCTGCTTGTGACAACACTCCTGGAGGTGGTCCAGGATGCAAGGCTGTATTGTGATCCGTGCTGCTGCATTCTGCACATTTCACGCTAGCTCCACAGTTCCTGGCGAAGTGAGAGGTCGTAGCACAGCATTTGAAGCAGATGTTGTTTTCCTTGAGGAAACCTTTGCGATCCTCTAAAGTCTTCTCCCTGAAGGCTCTGCACTTTAGTAGAGGATGTGGTTTCCTGTGTAGAGGACACTGCTTACTGACATCCTGAGGTTTGCTCTCTTCCGTAGGGGGCTTAGTTGTCTTGTGTGGAGGACCTGTGGAATCAATATCAGTTTTATGGACTGCCACGGGTGTCTTACTGGGTTTGACACCAGGGGTAGTGGAACATGACAGAGTGAAATCAAAACTAGGGTCATTTCTGATATTGGCTTGCTGGGTGACAAACTCAACAAGTACAGTAAAAGGAGGGAATGGTACGTTATGAATTTGTTTATACCGTGAACCATGTATAATCCACCTTTCTTGAAGATTGTAAGGAAGTTTCTGTACTATTGGATTGACACCCCTAGCAGTGTCTAAGAATGCCAATCCAGCCAAGTGACCTTCCTTCTGGGCGACCTGTAACTCTATCAATAAATCACTCAATTCTCTAAGTCTTTGATAACCCTTGGGCCCTATCTTAGGGAAATCATCAATTCTTTTGAATAAAGCATTCTCTATTACTTCTACGGACCCATAGCATTCGTCAAGTCTTTCCCACACTTTACGTAAACCTATGTGTGGGTATTCTATGTTAATGTCTCTTAGTCTTTTAGCATGCTCGACCGATTCAGTTCCAAGCCACTTTACCAGGAGATCTAACTCCTCACTACTAGAAAGGTCCAGTCCCTGAATGGCGTTCTGGAACGAAGCTCGCCATGACCTGTAGTTTTCGGCTTTGTCAGTGAACTTTACAAGTCCTTTTGTTACCAGTTCTTGGCGGGCAAAGAACTTTGCCAAGTCTATGGTGGCTTGATCAGTGTTGGTACGAGCCGGTATGTTATAGCCATGTCTAGTGTGTGGTGCATCACCATACCTGTGAGACGCTCTTGGCTTCGGACAGTCTGCATAGTACCTTTCTGGTGAAGAAGATGTCTCTTTAAGGTGAGGTGGAAGCTGTACCTTCTTCTCAGTGGAACGATAGCTGTGGCCGACTCCTCTGTGTTGGACGTCTCCTTGTTTGTAGTAGCGAAGTTCGGGGTTAGATCGATGATAATCGGCGTAGGCTGATCGTTGTAGTCTGTCGAGGGTGTTGTCCATGCTGGAGTGTCGATGAACGTACTCTGCGACGCGCTGAGCTGGATCTTGCTGCTCTAGATCTGTTCCAAGAACGTTGCTGCGTCCCTCATAATCAGGATCCCTCATGGCTTCCAAGTACTCTGCCTTAGCTATTGCAGCTGCTGCCTCTTTGTCTACCATAAGTCTTTCTAGAGACACTTGCAGGCGCGCACCTTCTGCTTCTTGCTCTGCCCGCAAACGTGCGGTTTCAGCCTGCAAACGTGCATTTTCTGCTTCATGCTCTGCTTGTCTCAGCTTTAGATGCATTTCTTTCTCGGCAAAGGAGGACCTCGCTTTGGCTGCTTCAGCTTCAGCACGAGCGACAGCGGCCAGCTCTGCTAATGATGACCTGTTAGAGCTTGCTCGTGACCTCGTCTTGAGTGAGGATGTGCTGTTTCGAGACATTGTGCGCTTAGCTGCGTACTGCTGAGTGTTTTGGCGGGAAACTGAGTCTAGGTGCGGTGAGCTTCCGCGTGGCGGGAATGATGTAGCTTCTCTTGGCGGGCTGCAGTATAGTCCCGCGGCTGTATGGCGGCTGCTGTGGTACCCGAATGCGGAGCAGTGTGGGTGTTAGCGGTTCCGTACAGTCTGAACAACTACAGCCTGCGACCGGCTATCAGTTTCGCTGAAGGCAGCTAATCTGTTCTTACTTTACAATCACCGCCTGCGACTGGTGGTCTCGTTTTTCACTGTTCTGTCTTCCTCCACGTAGGATGCTGTGTGGATTCCAACATACGGCTAAACCTTCATCCACATCCCAGTAAACAGACTGTGTTGATGCTTAAGTCTTATTTATTAGGGTGATGACAACCAAAACTATAACGTTGAACAACAATGGTGGACAGTATTCATAGTAGATGATCGAATAGTGAATGATGTTGATGTACAAAGTGGATGTTCAGTGAATAATCATAGTGGATGACTGATCATAGTGGATGACTGATCATAGTGGATGACTGATCATAGTGGATGACTGGTGAAAAACTGTAAAGAATAACAGCATTTCAGTATATGCACATACAGGGTGCAATCACATAAATAACTGGGACATTACAGCAAGAATTATACAGAGTGCATTACACAGTAATTCTAACAGCACTGCCCTATTCTATACAAGAATGCATCTATCTACATGCAGAGTACACATTAACCTAACTGCAAGCTGCAAAGCACATCTGCCTAACTATATCTGACTATAGGAGCTGCATAAGGCTTAAATACTAACACAAACATAAGATGCATTAAACCTTTATAAACGTACCGAGATCCGTTAGGACAGGGGTAAGAAAGTAAGCGAGACAGGAGCACGTGTGCCTCTCTGCAGATCTCAGGAAAAATGGCTACTGAAGCTTGTCTTCACAAGAAGAATGTGGGCGGAACTAACCCATAAGACATTGCTCTTAGGAGGGAAAAGTTGGTAAACAACATGAAAAGTAGGCAACTGATGACCTCCAGTGGCCACAACTTGAATAACATGATAATTAACTCTTTGCACATTAAGATGGGCAGAACAGCGGTCATTGATAGAAGCTGAGGGGCAATGCTGGTTTCATTTACTGTTTTTATATCCGCATCTTGACTGCATTTTGATGCGCAGTTAGACTATGCAGTGGTGGAGATAGAAGCATAGTACAACGTTGCAACCACCTCTTGTCCAGTTTCTATTGCTATGGATCCAGGACTTCTTCAGAGGGCGGTGATGAAAAAAACAGTGGTAAGTGACTGCAGCGCCACCCCCTGATGAAGTCCTGTTCTGTGATAGCCAATGCTGCTGCAAGGACGTGAATGCATCTCCAGCCTCCTGTGACATCCTGGATGAGACTCGTCTCAAACAAAAGTCACAGCAAGTGAAGAATATCGAGAAGTATAGGGAATTTATTTTTAAAAAAACAGCAATTTACAAAAATGGTTAAAAATTGGATGTAAAAATAGATTTTTGGAAACGACATTTAAGGTACCAGACCACAATCACTGTCCTTATGACTGGTATCTAGAGGTCCAAGAGGGGACCTCTTCGCTATTAACCCAAGAAGAGATCAATTTTTGATGACTTATGCGAACATGTTGTTCTTGGTCATAAGTTCATTTGTGATACCACAATTCTCTAGCTGCTGTGTCCCAAGATAAAAATGTCTAAAGAGGACCAGTTAAAGGTTTTTGCCACCCTATCTGAGGGCAGCATGATGTAGGGCCAGAGACCCTGATTCCAGTTGTGTGTCACTTACTGGGCTGCTTGCTGCAGTTTTAATAAAATCACTGTGCTATCTGCTGCAGATCTAGCAGTGCTCTAAATGCTGAACTCTCTATAACCCTGCTCACACCACTGATTGGCAGCTCTTGTGTGCACTGCTCAAAGGTAGGAAGCTGCCAATCATTTGTAGGGTTGGGGTTATACAGAGGTCCTTAATATGGAGGACTACCTAGCAGCAGGTTTACGAGTCCTCTAGTGATATCCACCTGCTAATAAATCAATGATTTTTATCAAAACTACAGCAAGCAGCCCAGTAAGTGACTCATCACTGGAATCAGGCTCTCTGTCTTGACATTTTGCTGCATTCAGATTAAGTGACATAAACCTGGTAACAGATTTAACTCTCAAGACATTCGAAAATCCTAACTCAACTTTTTGTAACAACTTGTTAAAAAATTGTTGCTACTTTAGTCAATTTTACTCCAGCGCAAGAGGCTGTAGTAAGCCATGCCTTTATATATATTCATTATCATTGTCAGTGGCATAAATTATAGCAGAAATCGACTCCAGCTCATAATTGGCATAGATTTCAGGTTGTGGCACATAGACACCATCAAGGTGCGACAAATAGATTGGCAAGCAAGGATAACCCGAGGCACCAGCAGTAAGGCCATGGGCAGACATATCATTGGTGCTATCTGTGCGGCTGCACAGGGGACCATGTGTTAAGGGGGCTCATTTCTACCTTCATGTCGGTGGAATTGTGCATTATATTGAGCTATTGGAATGAGAAAGGGCCGTAAATTGTTCTTGCACAGGGGCCCTTATTTACCTCTTAAGAGTTGCATTTTGAAATCACGTGACTTTGTGTTGTGCCTTTTTGCTTTGTTATTCCTCCTGAGAATACATCAATTGCCCCTGCTGTCTTCCCATTACCCTGGTTAATAGGTTGTGTCCTTACAGACTGTCAGCAGTGCTAAAGGGAACCTGTTGTGTGATTCACACTGCCCAAACCCCGGGCACCATGAACTGCAGCCTGGTACATTATTCTCTGAAATGTTCCGGCGTTGCAGAGGACACATACTTTGATGATCCATCTACATCTCAAAGTGCTGTGGTAGGCGATTCCCTATGTACGCGCAAGGGAAAGACCTGTCACTCAGCTGCTGCTCCTCCCTACTCTGATCTCTGGCTATGGTTCCTATCTGAATCTTAAAAATATATAAAGCATTTTAGAGATTAATGCTATTGATGGTATAAAGAATGTAAAGGGGTCATCCCACTAACAATTCCACCCAATTGTCATCTTAAAGGGAACCTGTCACCCCCCTCAGGCGTTTGTAACTAAAAGAGCCACCTTGTGCAGCACTAATGCTGCATTCTGACAAGGTGGCTCTTTTAGTTATGATGCCTGCACACGCTGAAATAATCGTTTATAAAATGTGCCCCCTCATACCATGAAATCATCCCGGGGCGGGACTTTCCTTCCTAATCAGACGCAGCACAGCCGTCACTCCGGTCCTCTGTGCGCCGGGCGCCGCCTCCTCTTGCTGCTTTATTGTCCCTGGCGCCTGCGCTGTAAGTACGAAGGGCAGCGCAACTGCGCGCGCACGAAAAAAAACTTAATGCGCAGGCGCCGGGGATGACAATGAAGCAAGAGGAGGCGGCGCCTGGCGCACACAGGACCGGAGTGACGGCTGGGAAGCGTCTGGCTTAGGAAGGAAAGTCCCGCCCCCCGTGGCGATTTCAGGGTATGAGGGGGCACATTTTATAAACGTTTATTTTAGCATGTGCAGGCATCATAACTAAAAGAGCCACCTTGTCAGAATGCAGCATTAGTGCTGCACAAGGTGGCTCTTTTAGTTACAAACGCCTGAGGGGGGTAACAGGTTCCCTTTAAGCCTAGATTTGCAGAAGGAATAACAGAGGTACAGCACCGCACAGACTTTTAAGAAAAAACTTCTTGAACTGTTCTTTTAAGAGGAATAAAAGTATTTACTAAAATTAACATATCAGCAAAATAATTGATCTTCAGGTTAAAAAATAACGGGATGCAGGAACAGATAAAAAAGAACTTCATGACTCCTGTTGTGAATTCTGTTGTCAAGCTCCCTCCTGTGGTCATGAATGGTACTTCGGCTGGTTCTGTCCATGGGCTTCATCTGGTGGTTGTGAGGGGGGCTGCGGCTTCTGAGTTTCCTTCCACAGGTGACGAGGTTAATTCATTAGCTGGCTGCTCTATTTAACTCCACTTAGATCATTGCTCCATGCCACCTGTCAATGTTCCAGTATTGGTCTAGTTCGCTCCTGGCTCGTTCTTGTGACCTGTCTTCCCAGCAGAAGCTAAGTTCCTGCTTGTTTTTCTCTTGTTTGCTATTTTTTGGTCCAGCTTGCTATTTGTCTTTTTGCGCCCTCTGCGTGGTCTTTTTGTAGTTTTTCTGCTGACCGCAAAGTTACCTTTCCTATCCTCTGTCTGTTCAGTAAGTCGGGCCTCTCTTTGCTAAATCTATTTCATCTCTGTGTTCGTAATTTTCATCTTAACTCACAGTCATTATATGTGGGGGGCTGCCTTTTCCTTTGGGGAATTTCTCTGAGGCAAGGTAGGCTTTATTTTTCTATCTTTAGGGCTAGCTAGTTCCTTAGGCTGTGACGAGTTGCATAGGGAGCGTTAGGAGCAATCCACGGCTATTTCTAGTGTGTGTGATAGGATTAGGGATTGCGGTCAGCAGAGTTCCCACGTCCCAGAGCTTGTCCTGTGTTATTAGTAGCTATCAGGTCATTCCGTGTGCTCTTAACCACCAGGTCCATTATTGTCCTAACCACCAGGTCATAACAGTACAGGTGGCCCAAAGTATTAATGCATCTCAATAGAGGGATTAGAGAAGTTCTGAGACCATTTTTTTTTTCTTTGCAGTGTGTTTTGTCTCTCTTTTCCCCTTTACCTCTGGGTGGTTCAGGATACAGGTGTAGATATGGACATTCAAGGTCTGTCCTCTTGTATGGATAATCTCACTGCAAGGGTATAAAACATTCAAGATTTTGTGGTTCAGAATCCGATGTCAGAGCCTAGGATTCCAATTCCTTTTTTGGGGATAGATCTAAGTTTCTGAATTTCAAAAATAATTGTAAATTGGTTCTTGCTTTGAAACCTCGCTCCTCAGGTGACCCTGTTCAACAAGTGAAAATTATTATTTCTTTGTTACGTGGCGACCCTCAAGACTGGGCATTTTCCCTTGCGCCAGGAGATCCGGCATTGCGTGATGTTGATGCGTTTTTTCTGGCGCTTGGATTGCTTTATGATGAACCAAATTCAGTGGATCAGGCAGAGAAAATCTTGCTGGCTCTGTGTCAGGGTCAGGATGAGGTAGAGATATATTGTCAGAAGTTTAGGAAGTGGTCTGTACTCACTCAGTGGAATGAATGTGCCCTGGCAGCAATTTTCAGAAAGGGTCTCTCTGAAGCCCTTAAGGATGTCATGGTGGGATTTCCCATGCCTGCTGGTCTGAATGAGTCTATGTCTTTGGCCATTCAGATCGATCGACGCTTGCGCGAGCGTAAAGCTGTGCACCATTTGGCGGTATTATCTGAGCATAGACCTGAGCCTATGCAATGTGATAGGACTTTGACCAGAGCTGAACGGCAAGAACACAGACGTCGGAATGGGCTGTGTTTTTACTGTGGAGATTCCACTCATGCTATCTCCGATTGTCCTAAGCGCACTAAGCGTTTCGCTAGGTCTGCCACCATTGGTACGGTACAGTCGAAATTTCTTTTGTCCGTTACTCTGATTTGCTCTTTGTCATCCTATTCTGTTATGGCATTTGTGGATTCAGGCGCTGCCCTGAATTTGATGGACTTGGAGTTTGCTAGGCGCTGTGTTTTTTTCTTGGAGCCCTTGCAGTATCCTATTCCATTGAGAGGAATTGATGCTACGCCTTTGGCCAAGAATAAGCCTCAGTACTGGACCCAATTGACCATGTGCATGGCTCCTGCACATCAGGAGGATATTCGCTTTTTGGTGTTGCATAATCTGCATGATGTGGTCGTTTTGGGGTTGCCATGGCTACAGGTCCATAATCCAGTATTGGATTGGAAATCTATGTCTGTGTCCAGCTGGGGTTGTCAGGGGGTACATGGTGATGTTCCATTTTTGTCTATTTCGTCATCCACCCCTTCTGAAGTCCCGGAGTTTTTGTCGGATTACCAGGATGTATTTGATGAGCCCAAATCCAGTGCCCTACCTCCTCATAGGGATTGCTATTGTGCTATTAATTTGATTCCTGGTAGTAAGTTTCCTAAGGGCCGACTGTTCAATTTATCTGTGCCAGAACACGCCGCTATGCGGAGTTATATAAAGGAATCCTTGGAGAAGGGTCATATTCGCCCGTCATCGTCACCATTGGGAGCAGGGTTCTTTTTTTGTGGCCAAGAAGGATGGTTCTTTGAGACCTTGTATTGATTACCGCCTTCTTAATAAGATCACAGTCAAATTTCAGTACCCTTTGCCGCTGCTGTCTGATTTATTTGCTCGGATTAAGGGGGCTAGTTGGTTCACCAAGATAGATCTTCGTGGTGCGTATAATCTTGTGCGTATTAAACAGGGCGATGAATGGAAAACAGCATTTAATACGCCCGAGGGCCATTTTGAGTACCTGGTTATGCCATTCGGGCTTTCCAATGCTCCATCAGTATTTCAGTCCTTTATGCATGACATCTTCCGAGAGTACCTGGATAAATTCCTGATTGTATATTTGGATGATATTTTGGTCTTCTCGGATGATTGGGAGTCTCACGTGAAGCAGGTCAGAATGGTGTTCCAGGTCCTTCATGCGAATTCTTTGTTTGTGAAGGGGTCAAAGTGTCTCTTTGGAGTTCAGAAGGTTTCATTTTTGGGTTTCATTTTTTCCCCTTCTACTATCGAGATGGACCCTGTTAAAGTCCAGGCCATTTATGATTGGACTCAGCCGACATCTGTGAAGAGTCTGCAAAAGTTCCTGGGCTTTGCTAATTTTTATCGTCGCTTCATCAGTAATTTTTCTAGTGTTGCTAAACCGTTGACTGATTTGACCAAGAAGGGTGCTGATGTGGTCAATTGGTCTTCTGCGGCTGTGGAAGCTTTTCAGGAGTTGAAGCGTCGTTTTTCTTCTGCCCCTGTGTTGTGCCAGCCAGATGTTTCGCTCCCGTTCCAGGTCGAGGTTGATGCTTCTGAGATTGGAGCAGGGGCTGTTTTGTCGCAAAGAAGTTCTGATGGCTCGGTGATGAAACCATGTGCCTTCTTTTCTAGAAAGTTTTCGCCTGCTGAGCGCAATTATGATGTTGGCAATCGAAAGTTGTTGGCCATGAAGTGGGCATTCGAGGAGTGGCGTCATTGGCTTGAAGGAGCCAAGCATCGCGTGGTGGTCTTGAAGGATCACAAGAATTTGACTTATCTCGAGTCTGCCAAACGGTTGAATCCTAGACAGGCTCGTTGGTCGCTATTTTTCTCCCGTTTTGATTTTGTGGTTTCGTACCTTCCTGGCTCTAAGAATGTGAAGGCTGATGCCCTGTCAAGGAGTTTTGTGCCCGACTCTCCGGGTGTTCCTGAGCCGGCGGGTATTCTCAGAGAGGGGGTAATTTTGTCTGCCATCTCCCCTGATTTGCGGCGGGTGCTGCAAAAATTTCAGGCTGATAGACCTGACCGTTGCCCAGCGGAGAAACTGTTTGTCCCTGATAAATGGACTAGTAGAGTTATCTCTGAGGTTCATTGTTCGGTGTTGGCTGGTCATCCTGGAATCTTTGGTACCAGAGATTTGGTGGCTAGATCCTTTTGGTGGCCGTCTTTGTCACGGGATGTGCGTTCTTTTGTGCAGTCCTGTGGGACTTGTGCTCGGGCTAAGCCCTGCTGTTCTCGTGCCAGTGGGTTGCTTTTGCCCTTGCCGGTCCCGAAGAGGCCCTGGACGCATATTTCTATGGATTTTATTTCGGATCTCCCTGTCTCTCAAAAGATGTCGGTCATTTGGGTGGGTTGTGATCGCTTCTCGAAGATGGTCCATTTGGTACCCTTGTCTAAATTGCCTTCCTCCTCTGATTTGGTGCCATTGTTTTTCCAGCATGTGGTTCGTTTACATGGCATTCCGGAGAACATTGTTTCGGACAGAGGTTCCCAGTTTGTTTCGAGGTTTTGGCGATCCTTTTGTGCTAGGATGGGCATTGATTTGTCTTTTTCCTCGGCTTTCCATCCTCAGACAAATGGCCAAACCGAACGAACTAATCAGATTTTGGAAACATATCTGAGATGCTTTGTTTCTGCTGATCAGGATGATTGGGTGTCCTTTTTGCCTTTGGCTGAGTTCGCCCTTAATAATCGGGCCAGCTCGGCTACTTTGGTTTCGCCGTTTTTCTGCAATTCTGGTTTCCATCCTCGTTTCTCTTCAGGGCAGGTTGAGTCTTCGGACTGTCCTGGTGTAGATACTGTGGTGGATAGGTTGCAGCAGATTTGGACTCATGTGGTGGACAATTTGACATTGTCCCAGGAGAAGGCTCAACGTTTCGCTAACCGCCGGTGCTGTGTGGGTCCCCGACTTCGTGTTGGGGATTTGGTTTGGTTGTCGTCTCGTTATGTTCCTATGAAGGTTTCCTCTCCTAAGTTTAAGCCTCGTTTCATTGGTCCGTATAAGATTTCTGAGGTTCTCAATCCTGTGTCATTTCGTTTGACCCTTCCAGCTTCTTTTGCCATTCATAATCTATTCCATAGGTCGTTGTTGCGGAGATACGTGGCGCCTGTGATTCCATCCGTTGATCCTCCTGCCCCGGTGTTGGTTGAGGGGGAGTTGGAGTATGTGGTGGAGAAGATTTTGGATTCTCGTATTTCGAGACGGAAACTCCAGTACCTGGTCAAGTGGAAGGGTTATGGTCAGGAAGATTATTCCTGGGTCTTTGCCTCTGATGTTCATGCTGCCGATCTGGTTCGTGCCTTTCATTTGGCTCGTCCTGGTCGGCCTGGGGGCTCTGGTGAGGGTTCGGTGACCCCTCCTCAAGGGGGGGTACTGTTGTGAATTCTGTTCTCAAGCTCCCTCCTGTGGTCATGAATGGTACTTCGGCTGGTTCTGTCCATGGGCTTCCTCTGGTGGTTGTGAGTGGGGCTGCGGCTTCTGAGTTTCCTTCCACAGGTGACGAGGTTAATTCGTTAGCTGGCTGCTCTATTTAACTCCACTTAGATCATTGCTCCATGCCACCTGTCAATGTTCCAGTATTGGTCTAGTTCGCTCCTGGACCTGTCTTCCCAGCAGAAGCTAAGTTCCTGCTTGTTTTTCTCTTGTTTGCTATTTTTCTGTCCAGCTTGCTATTTTGATTTTTGTCTTGCTTGCTGGAAGCTCTGGGATGCAGAGGGGCGCCTCCGCACCATGAGTCGGTGCGGAGGGTCTTTTTGCGCCCTCTGCGTGGTCTTTTTGTAGTTTTTGTGCTGACCACAAAGTTACCTTTCCTATCCTCTGTCTGTTGAGTAAGTCGGGCCTCTCTTTGCTAAATCTATTTCATCTCTGTGTCTGTAATTTTCATCTTAACTCACAGTCATTATATGTGGGGGGCTGCCTTTTCCTTTGGGGAATTTCTCTGAGGCAAGGTAGGCTTTATTTTTCTATCTTTAGGGCTAGCTAGTTCCTTAGGCTGTGGCGAGTTGCATAGGGAGCGTTGGGAGCAATCAACGGCTATTTCTAGTGTGTGTGATAGGATTAGGGATTGCGGTCAGCAGAGTTCCCACGTCCCAGAGCTTGTCCTGTGTTATTAGTAGCTATCAGGTCATTCTGTGTGCTCTTAACCACCAGGTCCATTATTGTCCTAACCACCAGGTCATAACAGACTCCAAAATACTGGAATGAGAATTTGGAATCTGTGCTTTGGGGAAACATTGAGGTATGAAGCTTCCTGCTTTTTGAGCCCTATGGTCAGGTCATTGAAATCACTGCTCTTACTGACGGCAGGTTGAGAACACTGCGTCCCTGGACCACGGGATTGCATTGATTCAAAATATTGCCAATATTGTAACGATTGGCATAAAATAAAAGATCAGTGATTACCCACAGAGATATTCAGTGCAGGAAATTTAGTAATGTTACCCATTTTAATACCACAACAATAAGAATATTAGATTTCCCGCAAGGAAAATTATTGGCAGATTGTTGTCCCTTTTAATCCAGAAGAATATCAGAGCTATTCCTTAAAGGGTTGTTCCCAAAAAAGCAAGGTATCCCCATCGGTAGTAAATGGTTCAACAGTTGATTCACGTGCATCATTGACCAAATTTGTGCTTAGCTCGGCAGGACTACCACCAGGCCCTTAGCATTACCGGAATCCAGAGAAGCCAAGGCCCCAACACAGAAAGTTCCTGATAAAAAGATGATCTTTATTTCATATTGGTTAAAAAGAAAAACACAACAGAAAGACAAAACCGGCAACGTTTCGGCCAAAAATGGCTCTTCTCCAGCCTAAAACAATACAGTTACGATCAGTGTTGTACTGGGGTGACAATGGCCCATGTTATGAACAGGTAATTCAGAACCACAATGGACCTTGAAGTTCAGAGCACACAAAGTGACCTGACAATTACCAAAAACATAGGATGAGCTCTGAGACGTGGAAACTCTGCTGACCGCAATCCCTAATCCTATCCAACCACACTAGAGGTAGCCGTGGAGCGCTCCTGACCAGACCTATGCGCCTCGAGCACAGCCTGAGAAACTAGCTAGCCCTAAGAAAGAAAAATAAGACTAGCTTGCCTCAGAGAAATACCCCAAAGGAAAAGGCAGCCCCCCACATATAATGACTGTGAGTAGAGATGAAAATACAAACGCAGAGATGAAATAGATTTAGCAAAGCGAGGCCCAACTTACTGAACAGACCGAAGATAGGAAAGATTGCTTTGCGGTCAACACAAAACCCTACAAACAACCACGCAGAGGGGGCAAAAAGACCCTCCGCACCGACTAACGGTACGGAGGTGCTCCCTCTGCGTCCCAGAGCTTCCAGCAAGCAAGAAAAACCAATATAGCAAGCTGGACAGAAAAAATAGCAAACAAAAAATAACACAAGCAAAACTTAGCTTATGCAGGATAGACAGGCCACAGGAACGATCCAGGAGAAAGCAAGACCAATACTAGAACATTGACTGGAGGCCAGGATCAAAGCACTAGGTGGAGTTAAATAGAGCAGCACCTAACGACTTAACCTCATCACCTGAGGAAGGAAACTCAGAAGCCGCAGTACCACTCTCATCCACCAAAGGAAGCTCATAGACAGAACCAGCCGAAGTACCACTCACGACCACAGGAGGGAGCTTGGCCACAGAATTCACAACAGGCCCACCAGTAACTAACTCCAGGGCCCCACTTGTCAGCTACTTGCAAACGTGACTTTATCCTGCTTCAAAAAATTCTAGAGCAATGACCTGGGTAGATTGTTAAATATATAAGACGCTGCTTCTGTCTGTACACAGTGATTCAAGTTTATTGTGCCAAGTACTGCACATATAAGAAGGTGGAGGCCCACCAGAGGATTCTCCTGCTCTCCTGTGGGCCAGTCCAAGCTTGGCTAGGATTATGACTACTGCTTCAAAATCCTCATAAAAAGTTCCATGTGAACATCCCCTGACAATTGCGTTAACATTTGATGCCTGTCTTATGGGGTGATCATGATGACTGCCTCTGAACGTTTTAGTCTACCGGCGGCAGAAGTTTGACTGCAATCTGCATTGATTAGTTAGATAGATAATTACCCTATCAGCCATGTCCTATGACAGAGTGGGTACAGGGCACATTAGTCACCCTTGTTGAAAGGGGTGCCTCAGATGAGCTGGCACTTTAAGCATGTGCCCACCGGAAGTCTTTTGTATTAGTTGTATAGCAGCATTGTATACATATCAATGGTATTAACCCCTTAATGACAGCCAATACGTCTTTTAACTGACCTGAGATATAAGAGAATATCCTCCCCATACAGTTAACAATTCCGCAGCTGTCGGCTGTCCACTATAGCTGACAACTTGCTGTATCAGCCACGATCAGTGTTTGCACCGTCCAAATCTGTTTAACCCCTTAGATGCTGCTGTCAATAGTGACTACATCATTATAAATGGTTAACAGAGTGTGGGGTCTCCCTCTTTATCCAAATTGGTGCCCTCAGATCTTGATTTTGTGGTCCTGATGTTTGCCATGGCAATTCATGACCAAATAGCGGCCTTAGAGTCTGACAGCTATAGTAATCTGTTCAGAAGTTAGCGACATTTAGGTGGTAAAAATGCAAATTTTCATTTCTATCATACCACTTTGCATTAATTCCTGTAAAGCACCTGAAGGGTTAATAAACTACCTGACTGCAGTTTTTAATATGTCAGGGGGTGCTGTTTTTAAAATGGCATCATGTTGGGGGGGTTCCCAATATATGAGACCCCTAAAGTCACTTCAAACATGGATAAGTCCCTAAAAAAATTGTTTTTGTAAATTTCCTTGAAACAATGAAAAATTGGTGCTACATTTTTAAACCTCCTAAAATGCTAACAAAATAAAATAACATTTTACAAATGGTGCTGATGTAAAGCTGACACGTGGGAAATATTATTTATTAATGGTTTGCTGTGGTATGACTATCTGGATTAAAGGGATAATCATTAAAATTTTGAAAATTGCTAATTTTTTAACATTTTTCTCAAATGTTTGATATTTTTTATAAATAAACACAAAACATATTGACCTAAATTTACCATTTTCATAAAGTATAAAGTGTCACGAAAAAATATTCTCAAAATCACCGGGATTTGTTGAAGCGTTGCAGAGTTATTACCACATAAAGTGACACTGGTCAGATTTCAAAAATTTGGCTCCGTCACTAAGGGGTTAAATGACTGTAGCTATAGAGCTGGTATTTGGTAACTGTATGTCACTATTGAGCACTGCGTGGTGGTATTTACTGATATTGGTGGCACTGCTCATTATGCATTGTATTATTATCATTATTATTTTATTGGGTGGTACATGATATATAGTGGGATCTGGTTTCTCGCCAGTGTAGGCTACTCCTTTTGGGCTACATATGTTTGGAGCTTTTATTTAGGGACTCTAGGTAATTTGGAAATTAAATGACAGTGGTCCAGAAAAGAAAGCAGTGATAACAGAAGGTGCGGCCCACGGCTTTATTAAAGGTAAGGTTGGCCCTGCTGCACAAACGGTACTGAAATACATTATATATTGGCTATGATTCCTGCACAGCTGAACTTAACCCAAAGCTCTCTGCCATCAGCCCCGTGGTCTCATCAGATCCACTGCTCCTATTTTATAGTTCACACATTTTTGTTTTTTTTATTGAAATAAATGTCTGTTCCAATTATCACATTTTTATAAGCTTTTTTTATTGTAGAAATGCACACAAAAAACGACAACATTATAGGACAGCAGTTTAATCTACGGGCTTAGGGTGCTCATTTAAAAGAATAGGTAACATTTGTAATAAAAGGTGCTTTTGCATAAAAAGAGATCTACATTTTATTTTTATTTTTTTATTTCACTCATTTCTATAGAGCCATTAATTCCACAGCGCTTTACAGACATTATTACATGCTGAAGAATGCAACAAAAGCCAATTTCTGCAGGGATTAAACACACTAACAGCATGTGGATGAGACTTTGTTAAAACTTCTCCACTTTGCTGGGATTTTAATACGCTGCGGATTTTACATGCAGAAAATCTACAGATAAAAGATAAAATCCAGCCCAATGAAGCAAGGAAACGTTATCTATTACACAGTGCAGTATGGGCATGGCCACACATTGCAGAGGCGCTGTGGATTTTGATAAAGTTCTGCAATTGTCCTATTCTGCCAAAACAAACAATTCAGAGAAATGGAATTGATTTTCAGTTGCAGAAATTTCTGCTATAAAATCTGCCACGTGCGAATTCACCCTAAAACGTGCAGATTTTCTCTTCATACCTGTTCTGTCACATTGCAGTCGGTGTGCAGACAGCAGATGATTCCTGCAGGAAGCAGAGTGTCAGAGCTATGACAAATGATTCACAGCAACAACGTGGAATAAAACCAGAACTCTGAGCAGGTGAAATAAAGCGTTATTAATATTCTTCATATAAATACAGCATGATATAACTCTGCTTAGCCCTGCATGACTTTGTTTTATTTTACAAGTGAAACACAAAAAATGGACGATCCTACTCTCCATCATATAGTATATTGTAAAATATAGTTATTATAAAATTAGAAAAGTGTGTATTTATATATATATGTGTGTGTGTGTGTGTGTGTGTGTGTGTGTATATATATATATATATATATATATATATATATATATATATATATATATATGTGTATATATATATTAGGGTGCCAAGGAAATGCATGGTAAAAATTAAAAAGTAGCAAGTTTTTGAAGGTCTTACCTCCTAATTTTGTTCCTTTTTGGTCATAGATATTTTATAATTTTCTTTCTTTAAGATTAGTTATCATTTACTGGTTGCTCATTGGCACATCATATTGCAGTTTTAAATGTTTGTTTAGTATTTATCGTCATGCATATCCCGCGTTATGTATGGTATGTTATGCCAGTTACCGTTCAGATTAATTATATTTACGCGAAAAACTGAACTGACTGCTACACTGCTACTAAGTACTGACACATGTACAATGCACATAATTGTGTAATGCATATTTTACTGTAATAGAATGCTTACTGCCATTCTATGTTTTTTGAATTATAAATAGTATATACAGTTAAAGATATGATGACAAACTGAATGGTTATTGTGTGTACAATATTGTGGAAAATGAGAAACATGGAATAATTCACCTGCCTTGAGCAAGTAGTAAATTTATAATTAATGTCAACATATTTTACATGGTGAATCCTTATGCCCAAAGAAACAAATTTGAGGGGTAAGACTTACCAATTTGCAAAGTTCATTTTTCCTTGGCACCCTAATATGTAAATGTATATATGTATGTGTGTGTGTATATATATATATATGTATATATGGGTGCATATGAATATATGTGCGTGTGTGTGTGTGTATATATATATGTGTGTGTGTGTGTATATGTGTGTGTGTGTGTGTGTGTGTGTGTGTGTGTGTGTGTATATATATATATGTATATATGTGTGTGTATATATATATAATTTTAGTCACTCCAAAGCTGCATATGGGGTCAATGTTATTAAATAGTATTTGCCATATGGCGCACATATTCTTAATAATTGCATTTTTTTTGCAGATTTTCTACAAAAACATACATTTTAGATAGCAATAGCACAATTAACTATTCATTTTGCAACAAGAATCGTTTAATTGAAATAAATGTTTTTCTACCTTTCTTTTGGGTAGCAGTAGTATTCTTATTCCTTATTTTAAGGAAATATGCAAAAACTATAATGATAGTTTATAATTTATAGTTAAGATGGTTATAAAAGTAATAAAACAAAATAATAACTGGGTTAAGTATAAATTATTTTGAAGCACAAAAATAATAAAACTTTTTATTAAAACAATGCAAAATGAGAATTTATTTATACGTTTGTATTTATGATACAAATACATTTGATATAACTATGTATTCAATGTACAGTGTGAAGCCAGAACATTTCAGGTTTACTGCATTGCAAATTAAAACATGCATGGAACAGTTAAAATAAAAATGTTCTGCAACTACATGAATACATAAATTGAAGACATGGTGGGGAAAAAGTGTATCCTATTATCCTTTTTCCAAGCTTTTTTTTTTTCTTTCTTTTAATTTTTAAAAGTTAGAAATTAGCTAAAACACATAATTTACATAATACTTGCAAAATAAAAATAATAAAAAAAAATAATAAAAATTATATTCCAGAATTGAGAAGAAAAATGGTCATAACTGAGAGGACAGGTTCACCTCCTTACATGTTATACTCCTATGTAGAGGCCAAATTGGGACATTAGTTTTATTATCCCACAACTTATAGTGTTCAGCACCTCAACTTGGTCCATTGTCCTCATCCGAAATGCTTATTTATATGTGTAGGAAACAGTTCCCCCTCTTTACAGGATTAAAAAAGAAATGGGGTCCTGAAAGGAGAAGCAGATCAAAAATCTTAGAAATAATACTATTAATAATAATACTAATAATAATAATTAATAATAATAATAATTGGCACATTAAATAGAAATAGAGGTGCTGACCAAAACACCCAAGGTAAACAAAAAAATGAAGATTAATAGACAACAAAGAGTTTAGCTTAAGGAAGTAGCTTTCCCTCCAGTGCTGAGAGTTGTAGTGCCACTGTCTCCTATCCCCACAGATGAATGATGGCTGCCCAATATCCTGTGGAGAGCTCATGATCTGTGGTTTATGTATTTATTCTCCCAGTAAATAAACAATTAGAGAGCATTACCCAGAGCATGTCAGAGCATAATGCAATTATCTGCCCAGATGTTGCCTTCCATCCCATACCCCAGTGCAGTGACTGATTATCAGCCCCATTGCCCTCCTGGGCGACCACTCACTCTATGGTTGGGATCTGCAACCTGTAGCAATCTGGCTGTTGTGAAACTACAACTCCCAGCAGGCCACATGATGCAAACTCCATTCTAAAGCCTTGTCCCAGGTGTAGGAGGAATTGCTGGCTCTCTGATTTCATGTCTGCAGTGAAGCCAGAGATGTGAAGCTGCAGCCAGGGCCATACACAGGGGGGCTAATATCATGTAATAAGGGGGGAATGAGTGGTGTGTGATGAGGAAAAGCACAGCAGCTCTGCCCAGGGATAATGTGCCCCAGTGCCACCATGTGGAGCAGTGCCAGGGGGCACAGAGTATTCCGCAAGCTGCAGCATAGAGAGAAAGGATGATTAATAGAACAGATCAGTGCAAAGATCTTCATGAAACCAACAGTCCATCAAACTGCGAAGGAGGATTAGATACAAAATGAGACAGAACAACACCTATATATCTATATCCACCTGGTCATCTGATTGTATCTCCCTCTGTAAGATCTCGGCTCTGTTACCGATCCATCACTATGCTCTCCTCTCTACATATCAGGCTCACAGTTATCTCCTCTGTCTACTTTAGATTTATCTATTCTCTCTCTGTTCAGCCGAATAGATCATTTCTAGCTTAGACAAGAGAAAAAAGAGCAGCACAAAAAATGGAATGCTGCCTCCATATCTTCATCCCTCATTTCTAGCTTATCTCTCTGTCTCTTATATTCTTTATTCTCCCTAGCTCATATCCATCTATATTTCTATCTATTTATCTCTCTCTTATCCTATCTATCTATATCTAATATCTATCTATTTATCTATCTATCTAATATCTATCGATAAACGGTGTGTTGCTTCCAATTTTTCTGGATTTTAATCTATCTATCTATCTATGTAATATCTATCTAATATCTATCTATGTAATATCTATCTACTATCTATGTAATATCTATCTATCTATCTATCTATGTAATATCTATCTACTATCTATGTAATATCTATCTAATATCTATCTATCTATGTAATATCTATCTAATATCTATCTATGTAATATCTATCTACTATCTATGTAATATCTATCTAATATCTATCTATGTAATATCTATCTATCTATGTAATATCTATCTACTATCTATGTAATATCTATCTAATATCTATCTATCTATCTATGTAATATCTATCTACTATCTATATAATATCTATCTAATATCTATCTATCTATGTAATATCTATCTATGTAATATCTATATAATATCGATCTATCTATCTATGTAATATCTAATATCTATCTATCGATCTAATATCTATCTACTATCTATCTATCGATCTAATATCTATCTAATATCTATCTATCATCTATTTATCTATCAATCTATCTAATATCTATCTATAGATCTACCATCTATCGAATCTAATAACTATCTATCTCATATCTATCTAGTACATATAATTTATCATCTATCATATCTATCTTTTATCTATCACTATTATCCCCTTTTCTCTTACATATCCTTCTCATCCTTTATATTTATGTATTTATCGCTCTCTATGGATCTATCTTCCCATTTGTGACTATCCCATGTAGTATCCCAGGTGGGAGTGTGATATCCGCAGACCCCGCACAGATCTCCTGCACAGTGCAGTCCGCGGCTGTAGCCCCCCATCCTCAGTATCATCACAGGAGATTATTGGGGTCCCCTCAGCCTCACTACTTCTGATGCCATGTGTGTAGGGTGAAGCTGCTGTAACCTGATGTCTGGTGAAGCTGGAGTTTATGTGACTAGATGCATTGGACATATAGGGAAATTGTGAGAGATGGAAGAGAATACAAAAAGTGAATTTACAATCAATGAATTTAGGTTGTAGAACAGTAAAACCATCAGGGGATGTAATGAGATAGCAGTGTGGGTTATGCTCGGTGATGTCAGATTTTCACATGAAGCTCCCTGGAATAGCGCTGACCACAGTGTAAAGTCCGCACCGTCTGAACTGACCTCAATGGGAGTTTTCTGGTTTGGGGATTTATTTATTTTTTTTTATTAAATCACAGAAGGTTAGTTTTACAAATGTAAAGGTATTAGCATTATAAGAAAGTATTATTCTACTTGTATTTAAATCGTTATTTAGGTATACTGTACATGACAGATGATAGGCAGATATTTAGATGCGTCTTTCCATCTAGCCCTAACTAGCTATGGATTGCAGGTTATGCCCCATCTATTCTTAGATTCCTGTGAAACTGATCCGATTGATCGATCACTGATTTTATAGTGTATATCAGTGGTACTAAATCTGAATAGATTTCTTATTTTTTTTGGAAATGATGGGTTAATATCCGATGTACAATGGTCTGGGGGCTACCATGGGCATCACAGATATCCGTGCAGTGTAGATTGACGGTAGAAACTAAGGACTTGTTAATCCGTGTGTATACGAGGCCGAATATTCCGCTTTATTGTAAGGAAAACCACGAAATACTGTCTATGGAAAATAACATACAAAATAAAAGGAAATGTATAAAAAAAATTGTCATATAACTACAATTTGGTACATTTCACTTATTATCTTATTTTCAATGCATCAAGTATATATATATCATTATATATATATATATATATATATATATATATATATATATATATATTCTGGTACATTTATTTCCTTATTTTAGATTAAATATTCAACAGACTTTGAGATATATATATATATATATATATATATATATATATATATATATATATATATATATATATACTAAAAAACTGAATGACATTAGGTATAGATAGAACAGAAAGCAATAATAATGGCAAGATAAGGAAATGTATCAAATACAACCTGCTAATGCGTGTAATGTAAAAATATTAGAAATCTAATAAATCATTTACTATAAGCATTTGCACCAATATAACAGGCACACAAATGAATACTATATGTATAAGAAATTCTAGGGGCAGACTGGAAAGTGAAGTCCTCAGGTGTGCTCTCCGAGTACTGTATAATATTCCTCTTGCTGTATGGTGATATTTGTTTGTACTATGTCCCCACATTGCCCTTTGCTCTCTGGTTGTTTTGCAAAACCCAAATGCAGACCCTAATTATCCGACAAGACCAACAACAATTATACTAATTACCCAATGGGTTTTCTGCTGTATGTGCACAATGTGTTGTTACAAGGCGTATGCTAATCACTCGGAAACCTAGCCCTGACATTAATCTTTATGCCAGGCTGCACAGGACCAGTGTATATTTGGATACTGCCCCCCACGCGCACATCCACCCTGCTCTCAGGCCACTGTGGAGGTGACCTCTCCTGTCCCAGCCCACACTGGGCACGTCTGCTATAACCCCAAATCACTGGAGACCCCCGAGCAATCACTCAGCCCAGAACACACAGAGAGCAGGGGATGGGGGGCTACATGCTCTGCACTGAGCGGGGGATGGACTCACCCTTGTAGGATATGACAGACCCTGCAGTCAGCCCTCATTCTATATATATATATATATATATATATATATATATATATATATATATATATATATATATATATATATATAACGTGTGTGTATATGGTAGAAATATAATCTGGAGAGTAGGCAAGAATCACTCCATAAGTGGCGCACAAATAGTGTGTGTAATATGTCCAAGATAGAAGATACTCTGTGAAATAATTTGTTCCATAGACATAATCATCAAAAAATCTATTTACTGTATATGTTATAATAATAATAATAATAATAATATGCTTATATATTCTTATATACTAAGTGTATGTGTAGTATAATATATATTACACACAGATGTATATAAAACAGCACAATTGATATTTAATATATTATATCATATTATGTGAATTAAACTAGAATATATATATTTGCATATTAATTTATAATGGCATACAGCAAGCTGAAAACAATATCAACCTCTAATGGTTACAGTGTTGATACATGTGTCCATCTGCTGGTAGTTTTCCTAGACGACTGCTATTTCTGTATCTTATCTGTGACATTTAGCTCTGATGATATTGTAAAAAAAAATAAAAAAATACTATTATTTATTTTTGAACAATAAGTATTATTATTAGGGCTAGATGATGCAGATAAGATACAGAAATAGTGGTCTTCTAGTAAAACTACCAGCAGATATAAACACTTTAACCATTAGAGGTTGATATTGTTTTCAGCCTTTCTAAATTAATATCCAAATATGTGTGCGTGTGTTTATAAATTATATATATAGATTAAAATGATCTAGATGAATTCATATAATAGATATATTACATTAAATATCAATTGTACTGTATATAACCCTGCTACATACTATTACTATTATTCTGGTCATCGGTTTTCAGTGTGCCATGCAGGCAGGCACCCTTGGCCCGGAGCCCCCCGTGCTGGCACTCACCGCCTCTCGGAGGGTCTCTCCCCTGCCATCAGTGCCCAGGTGCAGATGAGGCTGGTCTGCGCTGGGCAGGAGCAGGGAGGCCGCCACCAGGCTGCTGCCTGTCACTGCAGAGCGCCAATAGCAGGGGGGCATTCTCCCAGCCTGCCCACGGAGGAGTGCCTAGCCCCGGTGTCAGTGCAGCCCTGCCCACGTTGCTATTAGAGGGAAATACAGAACTTCCACTGTTGCACCAAGTAAAGGAAGGGTCTTCGTCATCTTGTTTCCCCTTAATTGCGCGGTGCAGCCTGCCCTGCTGCTGTCAGGCCCCTGTCATGGGTAAGTGGCCCTGTCCCCACTGGTGACCTGCACTGGCGGCACTCTGCAGTAACCCATGCACTGCCAGTGAGGTGAGTACCAGCTGATTGCCCAGCACTAACCCCAGTTGGCATGCATCTGTCCACAGAACCTGCCTTTGGAGAAGTCAACCAGCTAGGAGGGGTGTTTGTGAATGGAAGACCTCTGCCCAATGCCATCCGGCTGCGGATTGTGGAGCTGGCCCAGCTGGGCATCCGGCCCTGTGACATCAGCAGGCAGCTGCGGGTTTCCCATGGATGTGTCAGCAAGATTCTGGCCCGCTACAATGAGACTGGGTCCATCCTGCCGGGAGCCATTGGGGGCAGCAAGCCTCGGGTGACCACCCCGACGGTGGTGAAGCACATCAGGACCTACAAGCAGAGGGACCCTGGGATCTTTGCCTGGGAGATCAGGGACAGGCTGCTGGCAGATGGGGTGTGCGACAAATACAACGTGCCCTCAGTCAGCTCCATCAGCCGGATCCTCCGAAATAAGATCGGAACCTTGTCCCAGCAGGGTCACTACGAGTCCCACAAACAGCAGCAGCAGCAGCAGCACCCCACCTCTGCCCTGCAGTACAACCACATCTACTCCTACACCAGCCCTATGGCTGCCAAGGTGCCCACCCCGCCTGGCATGCACTCCATCCCCAGCAGCATGGCCATGCCCAGGACCTGGCCCTCCTCACATTCGGTCACGGACATACTCGGGATTAGATCCATCACAGATCAAGGTAAGAGATCCCTGGATCAATGCGATCACCCACAATATTGGATATTAAACCTATGAAATAGATGGAAACAGAATTCTGGAGGTTAAGCAGAAATAACAGTTTAGCCCTGGTGAAACCCAATGATCATATATATATGTGTATATATATATATATATATATATATATATATATATATATATATATATATTAATCTTAGATAATCTTCACAAATAAAACCTACTTTATAACAGACACCTTTAAAAGAATCAGATTAGCTGAAATCCCCTTACCATCCTATGCAGCATATCTCCAATTACGCATATATGTAGAATTATATTTTAATTAATATTTGTAATTAGTTTTCTCCTATCCATCATTGCACCTGCGCTTTGTCTATCCTCTACCCATCAAACACGCATGTTCTTTCTTATTAGTAGCATTTCGAGGAGGCATAAAGGAATTTTGGAGCCCGAATGTTTTAGCAGCAGATTTTGATCAATTGTTTTCACATTCTACAAAAATGTCGCATGCAGAGCCAGATGTCGCAGGGTGTCGGGTGGCAGTGCAGCTTCTCCATCTAATACTTGTGGACACGCTGAGAAAACTGTATATAAGAGAGATCAGGTCTAATAGAGCTGAAGGGTGAAGAAGTGCAGCCCCCCAACCTTTCCCTGTTACAGCAGGCCTGTGTCATCAGCTCAGTGCCTGCTGGAAATTAGGGGGGGAAAAGTTTCACTTCTCCAGTCTGTGCAATCAGACTAAATTTACCCAGACAGGAAGTTCAAATGTCAGATAATTGGTTTCATTGTGAGGCACACAGCCCAACCTCTGGGCATAGTGTGCACAGGAGGAGAGAGAGCTCTGCCCTGCACCCAGAGACTCATTCTCTGCCTATTGCCCTGCATATGATGGATCCCCCTTACTGGTGCCACAACAATACCAGTCCTGGGCTCCAACCAGTCCAGTCCCATCAATAACTAATGAGACCAAGTGCTGTATCCCCTTCCCACAGCCTGGCCCAGAATATACACAGATTACCATTTCCTGAATTGGCCTAACATTGGAGAATTAGATTACAAATTGGGAATGTTTGTAGATCCCCCTAATGGTTTCCTCTCTTATTAACACCACATTGGCAGTCAGGCCTCCAAGGGAACTGTCTGGAGTTGTTCCTCTATGTCTCAGATTATTTTGGGGGAAAGGATTCCTGAGCTGTGTACAAGGGGTCCTGCTCTGCACTGCTCAGGCCATTAAACTTGTGCTTTTGTGAGCAAATTGCTAATTTATTGGACAAAGCATTGCCTCTGACACAGGGACAGCACTTTCTAGTGGGGAAGGTGTGAACTGGTTATTAAGAAGGAGGGGAGAAAGGTCCCTTAAGTAGAGTTTTTATTTTTCCTTATTTATATTTAACAGATAGCTGGAGACTTTGTCTATAGAATCAGATGACAAGGAGCAGGAAATACATAACTAGGTTAATGCAGGTTGTGAATGAGTGCAGAAAAATGTGTGTGTATATATATATATATATATATATATATATATATATACAATATAAATAAAAAATATCAGCATGTAACATAAGAATATATGTGTGTGTGGGTGTATATATGTATATATAATATATCAGCATGTAACATAGTAGGAATATATATATATATATATATATATATATATATATATCAGCATGTAACATAGTAGGAATATATGTGTGTGTATATATATATATATATATATATATATATATATATATATATATATACATCTACATGTAACATAGTAGGAATATATATGTGTGTGTGTGTATATATCAGCATGTAACATAGTAGGAATATATGTGTGTGTGTATATATCAGCATGTAACATAGTAGGAATATATATGTGTGTGTGTATATATCAGCATGTAACATAGTAGGAATATATATGTGTGTGTGTGTATATATCAGCATGTAACACAGTAGGAATATATATGTGTGTGTGTGTGTATATATCAGCATGTAACATAGTAGGAATATATGTGTGTGTGTGTATATATATATATATATATATATATATATATATCAGCATGTAACATAGTAGGAATATATGTGTGTGTGTGTGTGTGTGTGTGTGTATATATATATATATATATATATATCAGCATGTAACATAGTAGGAATATATATGTGTGTGTATATATATATCAGCATGTAACATAGTAGGAATATATGTGTGTGTGTATATATATATATATATATATATATATATATATACATATATATCAGCATGTAACATAGTAGGAATATATGTGTGTGTGTATATATAGATATATAATATATCAGCATGTAACATAGCAGGAATATATGTGTGTGTGTGTGTGTGTGTATATATATATATATATATATATATATATCAGCATGTAACATAGTAGGAAGATATGTGTGTGTGTGTGTGTATATATATATATATAGATATATAATATATCAGCATGTAACATAGTAGGAATATATATATATATGTGTGTGTGTGTGTGTGTGTGTGTTTGTGTGTGTGTGTGTGTGTGTATATATATATATATATATATATATATATATATATAATATCAGCATGCAACATAGTAGGAATGTATATATGTGTGTGTATATATATATAATATATCAGCATGTAACATAGTAGGAACATATGTATATATATATATATATATATATATATATATATATTAAATATCAGCATGTAACATAGTAGGAATGTGCATATATATATATATATATATAATAAATATCAGCATAGGAATAGGAGGAATATATATAAATATATATATATATATATATATATATATATATATATATATATATATATATATATAGATTCAAGATTCAAAGAAGCTTTATTGGCAGAACCAAACACACATCAGCTTTGCCAAAGCAAGTATATATATATATATATATATATATATATATATATATATATATATTATTTAGGATTTGTGTATCATACTTTATTCAATACATTTCATAAAATATTACCACTAAAATCTAACACCATAATAAATCCTATATAATATAATCAAATGTATCACAAATTACAAAAAATCCATATAGTGATAACTTCTAGCAAACTTATCCTACATATAATGAATATTATTATTATTTATTGTTATAGCCCCATTTGTTCCATGGCGCTTTACATGTAAGGAGGGGTATACATAATAAAAACAAGTACAATAATCTTGAACAATACAAGTCATAACTGGTACAGGAGGAGACAGGACCCTGCCCACGAAGGCTCACAATCTACAAGGGATGGGTGAGAATACAGTAGGTAGGGTAGAGCTGGTCATGCAGCGGTTTGGTCATTGCAATATATCTTCTCAGCCCCTTTTTATTGATAATCTGCATCTGATAAAAGGCTCTAGAACCTTATAGCACAGGGTTATAGGGTTACTCCTCTCCTTCCTGCATGTATGTGCATGGTCTGATGCCAGCTCTGTGCCCAGGTGGGCAGCATACACTGAGGATAGGGGGCTCATCCCCTGATGGACACTTGCAGGGCTTCTTTTCCCAGATCCTTCCTTCTGTACAATCCCGACTGACAGATCTTCCAGCTTTGACTACATTGTGAGAAAGACTCTGGAACGTTTTTTCCCCCTCACTGTAGAATAAACATTTCTGACAAATTCTGGAATGCTAAGTATTTTCCATATTTAATCCTTTCTTCAAACACAGGCCGCACTTAATTTTCACCAAATTCTAGGGGCTGCAGACTATTTTTCTTGTAAAATCCCATTTTGTTACAAGATGGGAATAAATTAATGGTGTGCTGTAAGTACAGGCTGTCACATGCAGGCCGTGATTAATGAGCCCTGTGATTAATGGCTGCGGCTAATTATTGCATTTTCCCTCCATGACATGTGATTTTCTAATGCAATTTTCAGTATTTATCCAAAAACTCCACAAAACAGACACTTTTTCGTTTACACTGAAAACATAGTCACTTCCATTTTATTTGCATCTATGAATTTCACACATTGGGGAGAACAGCCTGCAGGATGCAGACAGCCAAGATACACACTCAGCAGAAGTGCTCCACTCACCGCAAGGCTGTAATAACCTGACTCCAGGGCCGCCAATGATAAGTGGAGGAGAGTAGGGGAAACAGGGGCAACCCTGCCGGAGCCAAGAGGACACTCTTACCACATGTATTATTATTTCCTCAAAATATTTACAATATTCATATCAAATGAAAGAAGTAGATGATAGTATAACAAGAGGGCGAGAGAAATTAGAGGTAGATACTAGAGATGAGGTAGACAGATGGATGACAAGTTATAGATGGCGGGAGGTCAAATCAAGAGATATTAAACAGTAAAATGTCACATAGATTGTGTGTGTATAAATAGTCATATGTGTATGGAAAATATCTATCTATCTATCTATCTATCTATATATATATGACAAAAATTCTCGGTATGAAAAATATAACAATGTATCTGTGTGTATATATGTATATATATATATATATATATATATATATATATATATATACACATGTGTGTGTATATCTATTTATATATAGTGTGTGTATACTTTTATGTGTATGTGTACTTACACAAATATATATTTATATATACACAGTGTATAAATACTAAATATGCATGTTGTATATTTATAGGCTCTCCGTTTACAGTGTGTGTCTGTGTATATATATATATATATATATATATATATATATATATATATATATATATATACACTACACAACCATACATAAATATGGACGGATTTATAATATCTTTCTCATTTCTAAATTGAGAATGGTTTTGCTGTATCTGTATATCCGGTTTATGAGTTTCCAATGTATTTAGGAGATATGTTGTGTTTTCTGGCATATTCCTATGCAGTTCTCTCTTTAGTCCTTTCTTCATCCTCTCTGCTGTCCTTTCTTAACCCTCCCTGGTGTCCTTTCTTCAGTCCTTGCTGCTGTCCTTTCTTGATCCTCTCTTTAGTCCTTTCTTCATCCTCTCTTTAGTCATTTCTTCATCCTCTCTTTAGTCCTTTCTTCAGTCCTCTCTTTAGTCGTTTCTTCAGTCCTCTCTTTAGTCCTTTCTTCAGACCTCTCTTCAGTCCTTTCTTCATCCTCTCTGATGTCCTTTCTTCAGTCTTCTATGCTGTCCTTTCTTCAGTCCTCTCTTTAGTCCTTTCTTCAGTCCTCTCTTTAGTCCTCTCTTTAGTCCTTTCTTCAGTCCTCTCTTTAGTCCTCTCTTTAGTCCTTTCTTCAGTCCTCTCTTTAGTCCTTTCTTCAGACCTCTCTTCAGTCCTTTCTTCATCCTCTCTGATGTCCTTTCTTCAGTCTTCTCTGCTGTCCTTTCTTCAGTCCTCTCTTTAGTCCTTTCTTCAGTCCTCTCTTTAGTCCTCTCTTTAGTCCTTTCTTCAGCCCTCTCTGCGGTCTCTCACCCTTTCCTTAATTGTGGTGTAATGTATAATGTGGAGGCAGTGAAGATATTGGTACAGTCAGTGACTGATGCTCCTGTGCCCGCAGTCAGTGACACTTCTCCATACCACAGTCCCAAGATTGAGGAATGGTGCAGCCTGAGCAGGAATGGCTTCCAGTCTACACAACACATGCTCAATGGCCTGGAGAAAGGCTCCCTGGAGCAGGAGGTGAAGTACAGCCAGGTAGGTGCCGCAGAGCTGTGTGTGGTCAGTAGGGTCCGGGGAGCTGAAGCTGCAGACCCCTCCTGTCTTATCTCACATCTGTGGAATCTTGATTTTATTTCCTTATCTACTTCATGAATATGTATTTGTATAATGCACAGACAGATAGCAGCACAGTCGCCGGACCCATCGGCACAAGTCAGATCCGACCTTACTCCGTCCCAGATGCTTAAGAACGTTACTATTTTATTGTTGTTTTTGTTCTGTACTTTTACTACTTTACATTCCTAAACATCGGGGATTATCAGACTTCATATTGTAAGTCCTAGCGGGACTTATACCAGTTAATATATATATTTATATAGATATCTATATATATAGATATCTATCTATATATATCTATCCACATGCCGGCTCCCAGAGATCGGCCCCAGCTCTATAAACCTTGATCTTACCGGAGACGATCCCGCTGATCTGCCGCAGGAGATGTGTGACATGATGACTGCACAAGATACTGTGTCACATCATTGAATTCTATGGATGGCTAACAGATTTGCTATATTGTAATTGAGCCATACACTCTCAAGACTGAGGAGTTACATTGGCTTAAAATCGGTGAAGCAAATATTATATGAATGATCGGTTAATAAAAGCGTGTATATAACTAGCAGCTTAGTGGGGAAAGGCTGTCAGCATTCCTAGGTCAGTGACCGAAACACACAGCCAAGGGATCCCCTGTATATGGACACAGAACTGCATCTGCCACATCAATGCAGAACGCTTTCTTTACAAAAAAAGCCCATACATTATATATATATTTATATTCTGTAGCTACATATGTCATGTGTCTATCTATCTATATATATATATATATATATATATATATATATATATATTGTATGTATATGCGTTTGCATGGATTATAATTGTAGGAGTTTATTTGTACATGTATGTATGTGTATATATATATATATGTCTGCATATATGCATGTGTATATATATATATATACACATGCACACATGCCATATGTAGATTCATTATATATATATATATATATATATATATATATATATATATATATATATATATATAGTATTAGGCTATGTTCACGTGTTTTTGCAGCATTTTGTTAATGCAAATTTTCAGCTGTGCTTTTCAATACCAGCAAAGTCTATGGGATTTCAGAAATCTCATGCACACACATTAGTTTTATTTTTCTGCCTTGGAAAACTGTTGCGTTTTTGCAAACTGCAGCATGCAATTTCTTTCGGCATTTTCTTTGCGTATTTGCAGCATTTTTTTTAACCCATAGGAAACAATGGATAAGTGCAAAAACACAAGTATCAGGTTTTGCAGCATTCTTGGTGCAAAGTTGTGTCACGTTCTTTGTTTTTTGTTTGGGGGGCACTAAACTTTAACAGCATGCACAAGAGACAACAAAAAACGTAGCGAAAAATAAAGTAGCAAAATTGGCTTTTTTGTAGCAGCTTTTGCCTGCAAAAAAAATGCAATGTATGAACATAGCCTTAAGTGTGTAAGTGTGCGTATAAGTGCATATATATATATAATTATAAAACATATGTATATGTGTGTGAATATATGTACAGTGTATACATGGATATGCTGTATTTGTTATATATATATATATATATATATATATATATATATATATATATATATATATATATATATATATATATAATCATAGTGTAGGATAATCATGTATATAATATCTAATGTGTTATGAATACTATTCAGGCATAATTGATCTATATAAGGTGAAAAACCCTGATGCTATATTTATATTTTATGTAACAGTTCTAGGATATGGGTGTTTATAGTTTTCTCTGTAGTTTCTGGAATCCTTAATAATAATGTATATCATATGTTACATATACAGAACTTTATATCGTATTATTGTAACATGGTCATTGAGCTTGTCTGCTTTGTTTAATTGTTTGAACTTATTCTCTATAGAGATGAGCTATATGGGAATATTTATTTCTATCGTGTGCGATATTTATCTAAGATCTCTGATATCTATTTGTAGACAAGTCTACATTTCTAAAAGCCTGAAACTCTCTTGCTTTGTGAGTGTATATACCAATACACAGAGATATATTTATATTATTTTAAAGCCCTTTCACTTTGTTCTATAGTCAAATATTTAGATTTAGGTCACCTGGAATCGTTTGCGTTATTTGCTCCCAAATAATAAAAAATATCCCCAAAATGTAATATATATTTATTGTATAGATTTGTCTGCAGATAAATCCACATTGATGCCATATGGTTCACTGCACATAAGAGGGAGCGATGGCCTCTACATTCACTTTGTTTTTCTTGCACCAGTGTGGCGTTACAGGGCGTTTTGTTCTCTATTTATGGCTAAAGCTAAATTCGGAATTTGTGGACACCAGTGCATTGTGTGTTCAGGTGACCCCGGCGTAGTCTGAGTTATGTGATATTTCTGATGGCGGAATGGACACAACATGTTGTCTGTTTCCAAGGGCGACCAAGAGAATTTTAAAAGCAGCGTTAGACATTAATGGGGGAAAATGGGAACAGCAGAGAAAATGAAGTTATTGTTGCTCAAAGAAACCAGAGTTTATTTTTATTGAGTGCATTGATTTTAACAGTTGTAACACATTGGAAACATTGTGTATAAATGATTAGAAAATGGAAAATCTGAACCCAAGTTGGAGAGCAGCATACATCTGGTCAGATCACACAGGTAACGCGTCATCTCCTAATAATAACACATTACCCCTATACCAATGACCAGACTGTAAGCAATTCATATACGGCTTGATGCACGTCTTCTGGAATGTCTGACAATCCCAGCTCCATTTTATCCTATAAAAAGCATTTTTTTTTTATCTTCACTTGATGCCCACAATTCACACCAGTCTTCAGATGCAGCTGTAGCATGGCTGAATATACCATAAACATCACTTGTGATACTGTGTGTCAGTCATGCAGTAATAATAACTACAGACATTATCCGAAACACCCAGCACTCACTCCTGTAGTCTTTTCCATCCAATCCTTAAATGAAGCTCTATGGGATTACAAGAACACCTTGAGATACTAATAAATGGAGGATGTGAACCTTGGATATCTGAATGCATGTAGGAACATTTTTCCCGCTCTACTATAAGGTCAGGATGTATAAAGAGGGAACAGGGGAATCCCTTATTATTTTGTATTGCTTATATAGCACTATCATATTCTGCAGCGCTTTACATTCATTATCATCACTGTCCCCATTGGGACTCAGAACCTAGATTCCCTATTAGTATTTCTCTGGAGTGTGGGAGGAAACCAGAAAACCCTCAAACACGGGGAGAACATACAAACTCCTTGCAGATGTTGTCTTTGGTGGGATTTGAACCCAGGACTTAAGGTCTTCAAAGCAACAGTGCTAACCACTGAGTCAGCGTGCTTGTTCCATTATGGTGCTGGGAGGTGCCAACCTGGACAGAAAGGCCCGATGCTTGGCTGCCTTTCTCACCCCCTTTTCATTAACCATGTGCTAGCTTACCTTCGATGCAATGGTAAAGTAGAAATAGAGATGGCAGTACGTAATCCATTAGTAAAAGGAATAAGACCAACCTTCATTGGGATTTCTTTCTTTAAAAGGCATCCAATGGAAACTGTCTCTATGGCCCATACACCCTCCCCCATTATATACATATACAGGTGCTTCTCACAAAATTAGAATATCATCAAAAAGTTAATTTATTTCAGTTCTTCAGTACAAAAAGTGAAACTCATATATTAGTCATTACAAACAGAGTGATGTATTTCAAATGTTTATTTCTGTTAATGTTGATGATTATGGCTTACAGCCAATGAAAACTTAAAAGTCATTATCTCAGTAAATTAGAATACTTTATAACACCAGCTTGAAAAATGATTTGGCTTACTGAAATGGATGTTCAGTAAATGCACTCAATACTTGGTCGGGGCTCCTTTTGCTTCAATTACTACATCAATGCATCGTGGCATGGAGGCGATCAGCCTGTGGCACTGCTGAGGGGTTATGGAAGCCTAGGTTACTTTGATATACAGCCTTCAGCTCGTCTGCATTGTTGGGTCTGGTGTCTCTCATCTTCCTCTTGACAATACCCCATAGGTTCTCTATAAGGTCAAGGTCAGGCGAGTTTGCTGGCCAATCAAGCACAGTGATACTGTTGTTTGTAAACCAGGTATTGGCACTTTTGGCAGTGTGGACAGGTGCCAAGTCCTGCTGGAGAATGAAATTTCCATCTCCAAAAAGCTTGTCGGCAGAGGGAAGCATGAAGTGCTCTAAAATTTCCTGGTAGACGGCTGCGCTGACTTGGCTCCACAAACCATCACTGATTGTGGAAACTTCACACTAGACCTCAAGCAGCTTGGATTGTGGCCTCTCCACTCTTCCTCCAGACTCTGGGACCTTGATTTCCAAATGAAAAGCAAAATTTACTTTCATCTGAAAACAACACCTTGGACACTGAGCAACAGTCCTGTTCTTTTTCTCCTTGGCCAAGGTAAGACACTTCTGGAGCTGTCTATTGGTCATGAGTGGCTTGATACAAGGAATGCGACACTTGTAGCCCATGTCCTGGATACGTCTGTGTGTGGTGGCTCTTGAAGCAATGACTCCAGCAGCAGTCCACGCCTTGTGAATCTCCCCCAAATTTTGGAATGGCCTTTTCCTAACAATCCTTTCAAAGCTGCAGTTATCCCGCTTGCTTGTGCACCTTTTTCTGCCACACTTTTTCCTTCCACTCAACTTTCCATTAATATGCTTGGATACAGCAATCTGTGAACAGCCAGCTTCTTTAGCAATGACCTTTCATGGCTTACTGTCCTTGTGGAGTGTGTCAATGACTGCCTTCTGGACATCTGTCAAGTCAGCAGTCTTCGCCATGATTGTGGAGCTATTGAAACAGACTAAGGGACCTTTTAAATGCTTAGGAAGCCTTTGCAGGTGTTTTTTGTTAATTATTCTAATTTACTGAGATAATGTCCTTCGGGTTCTCATTGGCTGTAAGCCATAATCATCAACATTAACAAAAATAAACACTTGAAATAAATCTCTCTGTTTGCAATGACTCTTCATAATATACGAGTTTAACTTTTTGTATTGTAGAACTGAAATAAATTGACTTTTTGATGATATTCTAATTTTGTGAGGACGCGTGCGCATGTGTGTGTGTGTGTATATATATATATATATATATATATATATATAATGAAGGATGTTGGTGGCCCTGTATCACACCTATTGTGAGATCTTCTACCATCTTTATATTTCGATACTCCTATACTCCCCATCCTTATATTTAAGCCAAAAGGCATATTTGTAAACAAATCCCTAAAGAAACAAAGCTTTTCTTTAAGGCTGAAAATATCTTTATTGCTATTAAATATACTAAAGACATATATATATATATGAAATTATCTAGAAGTATGTTTGGATTTACTCCATTTTTGGGGATTATTTTTCTGCATATTATCAGCAGCATATTTGGTGCATAAAATTTGCAGTATTTTGATTTATGAAATCTCATGCACACGCATGTTCTTTTTTTCCTGTATTACCAAGACACAGTATGTCAATTCTTTCAGCATTTTTTCACCCATTTCCTGTCACCACTTTGGTTTTTGGGACAGAATAAAAATGCTGCAAAAATGCCATGTGTGAACATACCCTTAGGATCTTATACACAGTCACTACTTTGTATTAGGTCACAGACCTCCTGCAGTTCACTTGGCCACAATACATAATATATCAGGCGTCCGCTCTCAGAGTAAGTGAGAACATTCTATTTTTCTTTTCTGCCAACTAAACAGCAGTGGGGCTGAGCTAGTAATGAGGACATACATATTATACAGGTGGCAAGAGAATGACTTGAATTCATTGACAGACAAGTCCTCAGCCGTCGTGTCATGTAATGTAGGTATGCAGAACTCCTCTTCTTGTGATGAGAAGGGTCCCAGCAGGATCCTGTGGATAGATGATAAATTGTACTTGTAGAACAGTCATGTAACCTGGAAACACAGGATTGGGCATGCTGAAATTTGATCTGATCTGTCAAGGCCCTTAATGTGTAGGGGCGATTGTAGAGCTTTACGTGTAGGGCTACACTTCCTATATAGGTAACTTTTTTTTAGGAGCGTACCTAAATGAAGGCATCTAATTACGTCGTCAACAGATTGGTAAACGGACCGTGGATCATCAGTGTTCTGGATCTGATTTTCATCAGTTTTTATTACCAGTAGAAAAACAAAAACACAAAGCTTCTTCTCTCCAATCCACTGTTAATCACTGATTTTCACGGGCTCATAGACCTATATGTGTAATATTGCTCCACGACTCGGATGAAAAATGGACGTATCTCTGGAATTTTTCGCTCCGCAAAAGAACCCACTGACATGTGAACAGCCCCATAGACTGTAATGGGTACGTGCTGTAGCTGTGAAAATCACAGATCGGACACAGATGTGACTCACGGACGCCGGAGTGAGGCCTAAGGCTCAGTTCACTTGTTCGGACATTTGTCTGTGCCTAACACTTAGCAGACAAACAGAATGCGTCATCTGTTACATCAATCATGAAAACATAAGGAGAGAGACCCCTTTGATTATTATGGGGATTATCTGGGTTCTGCATGCAGGACTTTTTTTTTCCATTCTAAAAACTACAAACTAAATAAACCCCACAATAATGAACGGGTTCACCCCGCTGCCGTCTACATAGCTGATGCAATGGGTCACTTATTCCATTTGTCTGTTAAGATGGAAGAGACAAATAGAAAGTCCAAATGGACAGGTAGACTGAGCCTTAGATAAAGGGGTTGTCCAGTCTGCAATCACTCTATGTGACTGCTGAGTTGTATATTCCCTGTGTAGGTGGCTGTGTCATGTGCTAAGTAGGCTCTACTCCACTTCGTAATGTTCTAAGGGAGGAAAGCCTAGTCCGCATGTGACCACAAGTTTGCAAATCACATATATGTTCACAATGCCGCCCCCCCCCCCAGGGAATACAGGGGAATCATGACTGTGTGCATTGTGACTGCAGACTTTTCATCTTACACTGGACAACCCCTTTAATGATGTACATTTTGGTTTATTTGATGTCACTACTGCATTACTGCTGTAGCCCAGTATGGTTATGATTCTTGGAAGAGTTAATCATCAGGCCGTTCTGCGTGCAGACACATGGCAGACATTGGCGTCCGCTTGGCACATTATTGAGGTGGAGAGCTTTCAGGCTTCACAATTTAATTTCTAAAATATGATACAAGTTTGCATTGTGGAATGTCTCCTATTAATTTTCTGCTATTTAGTACAGAATGAAGCAGCTTGTGACGTAAACTCCATTCTGGTTGGATTCTGTGATACAATGTGTCATTGTGCTTAGAACGGTGATGTCGTCACTTGCACAGAATGGTGAACCATGAAGCTGAGAAAGGAATATTCTGGTTTCAGACAATTTTTTTTTGTATACTACAAAGTTCCGCAGTCCTCACAGTTAGCAAGTTCTCTGCTTGTAGTCATAGAGTGGGATTTTTTATGGGTTAGTCCTGTTCTGGAATGGCACCCCGCACCTTACACAAAGAGCTCTTACTTCTGTACTGTAACTATAGACACACTATATTCTCCTCCCTTGGGGGATTATTGGACCCCAGACCTCCAGCAATGATAATGTGTTGTCACATGAGACTGCAATTGGAGTCACGTGTCTGTATGGCGCAACCTCACTGAACACAGGGACTGGTGGGATCTGGGGAAGTGCTGCCTTGGTTCACCCAATAGATGTGCTTAGTAAGTTTTCTATTCTTTTAATAATTTTGTAATTATGTCTACTGTGCTGTGGAGGTAATCGACAGCAAATCTCCAACTGGATTTTGTTACTTACAATCTCAATTAAAATTAATGAGAAAAATTGTCCCCCAAAAATCTGTAAATTAACAAAATGAGTCTGTCATAGTAAACATGCAGTCTAGTTTCCCAGACGTCTCTTAAATAGCAGGAAAAGTTGAGCAGATATAGATATATATATATATATATAGATATATATATATATCTATATATATATATATCGGACTGGCCCACGGGAGAAGGGGAAATTTCTCCGGTAGGCCCCTGTGCAGGGCTGCAAATGAGTAGTGCTATTACGCTTGATTCACAATTTGTAGAAAAAGATATAATATAATCATTCAGTAAACAAGCTAGGCAAATTCCTATAGCATAGAAGCAAAAGTAAATGTGTGTACTGTACTAGGGTCCGGTTATTTTTGTGTGTAGCTGAGAAGTGGGCCCCAAAAATCAATGTTACTGTTGAGCCTTTGACAATCCACTCCACTCAAACACTGTATATACATATACATATATAGTAACATAGTAACATAGTAACATAGTTAGTAAGGCCGAAAAAAGACATTTGTCCATCCAGTTCAGCCTATATTCCGTCATAATAAATCCCCAGATCTACGTCCTTTTACAGAACCTAATAATTGTATGATACAATATTGTTCTGCTCCAGGAAGACATCCAGGCCTCTCTTGAACCCCTCGACTGAGTTCGCCATCACCACCTCCTCAGGCAAGCAATTCCAGATTCTCACTGCCCTAACAGTAAAGAATCCTCTTCTATGTTGGTGGAAAAACCTTCTCTCCTCCAGACGCAAAGAATGCCCCCTTGTGCCCGTCACCTTCCTTGGTATAAACAGATCCTCAGCGAGATATTTGTATTGTCCCCTTATATACTTATACATGGTTATTAGATCGCCCCTCAGTCGTCTTTTTTCTAGACTAAATAATCCTAATTTCGCTAATCTATCTGGGTATTGTAGTTCTCCCATCCCCTTTATTAATTTTGTTGCCCTCCTTTGTACTCTCTCTAGTTCCATTATATCCTTCCTGAGCACCGGTGCCCAAAACTGGACACAGTACTCCATGTGCGGTCTAACTAGGGATTTGTACAGAGGCAGTATAATGCTCTCATCATGTGTATCCAGACCTCTTTTAATGCACCCCATGATCCTGTTTGCCTTGGCAGCTGCTGCCTGGCACTGGCTGCTCCAGGTAAGTTTATCATTAACTAGGATCCCCAAGTCCTTCTCCCTGTCAGATTTACCCAGTGGTTTCCCGTTCAGTGTGTAATGGTGATATTGATTCCTTCTTCCCATGTGTATAACCTTACATTTATCATTGTTAAACCTCATCTGCCACCTTTCAGCCCAAGTTTCCAACTTATCCAGATCCATCTGTAGCAGAATACTATCTTCTCTTGTATTAACTGCTTTACATAGTTTTGTATCATCTGCAAATATCGATATTTTACTGTGTAAACCTTCTACCAGATCATTAATGAATATGTTGAAGAGAACAGGTCCCAATACTGACCCCTGCGGTACCCCACTGGTCACAGCGACCCAGTTAGAGACTATACCATTTATAACCACCCTCTGCTTTCTATCACTAAGCCAGTTACTAACCCATTTACACACATTTTCCCCCAGACCAAGCATTCTCATTTTGTGTACCAACCTCTTGTGCGGCACGGTATCAAACGCTTTGGAAAAATCGAGATATACCACGTCCAATGACTCACCGTGGTCCAGCCTATAGCTTACCTCTTCATAAAAATTGATTAGATTGGTTTGACCGGAGCGATTTCTCATAAACCCATGCTGATATGGAGTTAAACAGTTATTCTCATTGAGATAATCCAGAATAACATCCCTCAGAAACCCTTCAAATATTTTACCAACAATAGAGGTTAGACTTACTGGCCTATAATTTCCAGGTTCACTTTTAGAGCCCTTTTTGAATATTGGCACCACATTTGCTATGCGCCAGTCCTGCGGAACAGACCCTGTCGCTATAGAGTCCCTAAAAATAAGAAATAATGGTTTATCTATTACATTACTTAGTTCCCTTAGTACTCGTGGGTGTATGCCATCCGGACCCGGAGATTTATCTATTTTAATCTTATTTAGCCGGTTTCGCACCTCTTCTTGGGTTAGATTGGTGACCCTTAATATAGGGTTTTCATTGTTTCTTGGGATTTCACCTAGCATTTCATTTTCCACCGTGAATACCGTGGAGAAGAAGGTGTTTAATATGTTAGCTTTTTCCTCGTCATCTACAACCATTCTTTCCTCACTATTTTTTAAGGGGCCTACATTTTCAGTTTTTATTCTTTTACTATTGATATAGTTGAAGAACAGTTTGGGATTAGTTTTACTCTCCTTAGCAATGTGCTTCTCTGTTTCCTTTTTGGCAGCTTTAATTAGTTTTTTAGATAAAGTATTTTTCTCCCTATAGTTTTTTAGAGCTTCAATGGTGCCATCCTGCTTTAGTAGTGCAAATGCTTTCTTTTTACTGTTAATTGCCTGTCTTACTTCTTTGTTTAGCCACATTGGGTTTTTCCTATTTCTAGTCCTTTTATTCCCACAAGGTATAAACCGCTTACACTGCCTATTTAGGATGTTCTTAAACATTTCCCATTTATTATCTGTATTCTCATTTCTGAGGATATTGTCCCAGTCTACCAGATTAAGGGCATCTCTAAGCTATATATACACACACAGCTCTGGCAAAAATTAAGAGATCACCACATCAAAACGCTGTCATGGGCAGCCCAATCTCCAGACCTGAGCCCCAATGAAAACCTCTGGAATGTAATCAAGAGGATGATGGATAGTCACAAGCCATCAAGCAAAGAAGAACTGCTTATATTTCTGAGCCAGAAGCTGGTGGAAAGCATGCCAAGACACATGAAAGCTGTGATTAAAAATCATGGTTATTCCACAAAATATTGATTTCTAAACTCTTCCTGAGTTAAAACATTAGTATTGTTGTTTCTAAATGATTATGAACTTGTTTACTTTGCATTATTTGAGATCTGAAAGCACTGTCTTTTGTTATTTTGACCACTTCTCCTTTTCAGAAAAAAATACAAAATTTATTGCTTGGAAATTTGGAGACATGTTGTCAGAAGTTTATAGAATAAAAGAACAATTTACATTTTACTCCAAAATATACCTATAAAGAGCAAAATCAGGCAAACTGAACATTTTGCAGTGGTCTCTTAATTTTTGCCAGAGCTGTATGTATAATGTGTGTGTGAATAATTAAAAGATAAGATTATGCATAGTAGGAGTGAAAGTGTGTTTCCTCACTTTTTTGTTGTTGGAGTGCTGCTGCCTGTTTTTAATTAATTTTGATCTTTCTGCATATGTATGCGTATATATATAAGATTTCAAAGCAGCACTAGCAAACCGTTATGATAATCGGGTTCCAAACCTTCCAGGCATAGCCCAGTCTTCAAAATACCGTATATAATCGAGTATAAGTCGAGATTTTCAGCCCATTTTTTGGGGCTGAAAGTCCCCCTCTCGGCTTATACTGGAGTCAAACCCGGGGGTCGGCAGGGGAGGGGGAGCGGGGGCTGTCTAGTTATACTCACCTACTCCTGGCACGGTCCTTGCTTCTTCCACCGCTGCAGATTCTTCCTGTACTGAGCGGTCACATGGTACCGCTCATTACAGTCATGAATATGTGGCTCCACATATTCATGACTGTAATGAGCGGTAACTGTGACCGCTCAATACAGGAAGAAGATGCAGCGGTGGAAGAAGCCGGGACTGCAGGGACCGCGCCAGGAGCAGGTAAGTATACGGGGAGGGGAGCGCTGCGCGATATTTACCTGCTCCTCGTTCTGATGCGGCTCCGTCTCCAGCGTCCTCTGGCTGTGACGCTCAGGTTAGAGGGCGCGGTGACGTAGTCAGTGCGCGCCCTCTGCTGAGCATCAGTGCTGGAGACGGAGCCGCACGAGGAGCAGGTAACTATTGAAAGCGCCGGCGTCCTGAGCGAAGAGAGGTGAGTATGTGATTTTTTTTTAATTGCAGGAGCAGCAGCTTTATATATGGCACAACTTTATATGGAGCATCTATGGGGCCATAATGAACGGTGCAGAGCATTCTATATGGGGCACAGCTTTATATGGAGCATCTATGGGCCCATAATGAACGGTGCAGAGCATTATATGTGGCACAGCTTTATATGAGGCCATAATGAACGGTGCAGAGCATTATATGTGGCACAGCTTTATATGGGGTCATAATGAACGGTGCAGAGCATTATATGTGGCACAGCTTTATATGGGCCCATAATGAACGGTGCAGAGCATTATATGGAGCATCTTATGGGGCAATAATGAACGGTATGGAGCATCTATTTTTAGTTTTGAAATTCACCGGTAGCTGCTGCATTTCCTACCCTAGGCTTATACTCGAGTCAATAAGTTTTCCCAGTTTTTTGTGGCAAAATTAGGGGTCGGCTTATACTCGGGTCAGCTTATACTCGAGTATATATGGTAAGTAAAAATAGAAAATTGTGCTTTAATAGCCCATTGGGGCTCAACATTTTTTTTGTACAGGCACGGATGATTGAACTCGTGGAGACCAAAACATCCAACACCGCGGAGACATCATCACGTGTTTCTCAACGCAGTGATCCAGAACACTGCCCCCAAATATGCAAATGCATGTAGAGGAGCTGCGGAGACACCATCACATGTTTCTGAACGCAGGCAGTGAATAGCCAGGCCTTTCCCCGGGAAGGATCAACCAAGGGAAGGGCAGCATCCAATAAAGGAAAACCACCTATGCCAAGCATGGTATCCATCCACAGACAGCTGTTTCGGGGATTTTGCCCCTCATCAGTGTGGAGTAGGAAACTGGCTATCAGGAGCAGTGCCTAGTAGAAAGTCTATAAAGGCACGGATGATTGACCTCGTGGAGACCAAAACATCCAACACAACGGAGACACCATCACGTGTTTCTCAACGCAGTGATCCAGAACACTGCCCCCAAATATGCAAATGCATGTAGAGGAGCTGCGGAGACACCATCACATGTTTCTCAACGCAGGCAGTGAATAGCCAGGGGGGGCAGTGTTGTGGATCACTGCGTTGAGAAACACGTGATGGTGTCTCCGTGGTGTTGGATGTTTTGGTCTCCACGAGGTCAATCATCTGTGCTTTTATAGACTTTCTACTAGGCACTGCTCCTGATAGCCAGTTTCCTACTCCACACTGATGAGGGGCAAAAGCCCCGAAACAGCTGTCTGTGGATGGATACCATGCTTGGCATAGATGGTTTTCCTTTATTGGATGTTTTCCTTTATTGGATGCTGCCCTTCCCTTGGTTGTTCCTTCCCGGGGAAAGGCCTGGCTATTCACTGCCTGTGTTGAGAAACATGTGATGGTGCCTCCACAGCTCCTCTACATGCATTTGCATATTTGGGGGCAGTGTTCTGGATCACTGCGTTGAGAAACACGTGATGGTGTCTCCGCGGTGTTGGATGTTTTGGTCTCCACGAGGTCAATCATCCGTGCCTTTATAGACTTTCTACTAGGCACTGCTCCTGATAGCCAGTTTCCTACTCCAACATTTTTTTGGGTTCTACCAAGAACCTTTTTAAGCTGGCTATTAAAACACACAATTTTCTATCTTTGCCTAAATGGTGTGCTGCCTTCTTTTGTAATTAAATATGTATGTATGCATCTCTATCGAGAGATAAAAATCAATTAAAAAAAGCAGGACTGCATGCAAAAAAGTGAAGACACACTCTTCCATTCTCTTTTTATATATAATCTTATATTTTAGTCATTCACATTATTATTATTATTTATTATAGCGCCATTTATTCCATGGCGCTTTATATGTGAGGAGGGGTATACATAATAAAAACAAGTACAATAATCTTGAACAATACAAGTCACAACTGGTACAGGAGGAGAGAGGACCCTGCCCGCGAGGGCTCACAGTCTCATCCCTGTTCATTCTCGGTTTAGGAGTCCAATAGGTGGTCCTGATCACTGACTGACCACTATCCCTCTACATGCTCATACACTAAATGTTGCCAATCATATTTTACTATTCCATTGAATTTATCTTGGTGGGAAACATCTTTCCCTAAATGCATCTGGAAGCGAGGGATTGCTACCGACATGAAGCCAGCAGGAATTAGGAATTACTGGCCAGCGGCAGGAAATGTGTAACTTCAAGCATTTGATTGATCAAAATATTGAATAAATGATTCTGGGGTTCTACCCCTGCAATGCTCAATTAGGAAAACGTCGAAAACAAAGGGATTAGTGGATGGTTTCCGCATTGCTGAAAGTATCGAGGCGTATATCCCGGTAAAAGTTGAATGAGGTGGTGGTTTATGCGACGCGTTTTGAAGACCGAGTTACGTTTTCTTCAGGAATGACCGAAGCATGGAAACCGTCCACTAAACCCTTTGACTTTGATGTCTAATGGTCACTTGCTGCACCAGATGTCTAACATTACATGCCTTCTTAACAGATTTATCAGGCTAGTTTAATCTGAGCATAAAACTTATTGTGTCTCTCAGATAAGACCTTAGTTTGCGCTGACTTCTCCTACAGCTCCTTTAATTGGGAAAACAGTGAGTCCATTTCTGGAGAAAGGAATGTACACGTAGACATCTATGGAGAGCACTCGGTAGTCATAGACACGTGTATTGACTTCTAAGCTGACACACCATTATGTTGAACATCCTTGTGTTGCTCACAGCAAACCCTTTGGAGACTGTCCTGACGTGCGAGGCTCTGCCTCTTCACCAATAGACCGTCTGGCTGCGTTCAGGCGCTGCACCCATTGAATATGGTCAGTTAGGCATGGTGAAAATAAACAATGTATGGCTGAGAGAAGTCAATGTAGCAAAGTGGAATTGTATAAATACATATATACTGCAAGTATGTGGTTAGCTACGTGATCTGGTATATGCAGTAAATCTTATACTGGACATATCGATTGCTGTCCCTTCCCTTGTGTATATACAATATCTACAGTAGCTTTTATTCCAGTTATATAATATATTTACTTTGATAAAATAAATTCTTGTACTAAAAAGTTTTTGTTTCTTCTATATAAGCATCCGCAAAAGTAATATTTTAACACTGTAACATGTAAGATCAGTTTTCCATCAGTTTCCCACATTATTTTTTTCCATGGTCAATGGTTATTTTTTTTCAGTAGGCGGCATCCATTTTTGGTCCATGTGTCAGTTTCTACAATTCTTGTTCCATCTCTTATTCTTGTATGAAGAAAAAAAATCTAAGTTTCTCCTGCCCACCAAAAATAAAATACGGACAGTCTAGGGATGACACCCATGTAATATCTTATTTTCCATGGGGCAACGTGTAGCAAAGTAGGACATGCATGTGTGCTTTTTTTTGTAGGCAGTCAGTCATGTAAAAATGCACATTCATTATAATAAGTTCATGATCTGTCCAGAAAAATGATGGATAACACACGTAACAAAAGAACCGATGTGGGAAACCGGCCTTACAGTATATAGCGGTTTTTGCTGCTGCATAGTTTTGTTTTACCTATATGGGTTTTCTGCTTTTTTATCAGCTTTCTTGATTTTTGTCTATATGGGTACATCACCGTTGTTACGTGGATCCGTGAAATTACTTTACGTAGGGTGTCATGTTCCCACATTTTAACTCTTAAAATGGTAAGCTTGGCATCTTAAAAGGTTCCTGGAATCAAAAGTATTCCCCTATTAGTATCATGGGGTGTACAGTTGTGGCCAAAAGTATTGACACCCCTGCAATTCTGTCAGATAATACTCAGTTTCTTCCTGAAAAAGATTGCAATTACAAATTCTTTGGTATTATTATCTTCATTTAATTTTTCTTAAATGAAAAAAACACAAAAGAGAATGAAGCAAAACATTGATCATTTCACACCAAACTCCAAAAATGGGCCAGACAAAAGTATTGGCACCCTCAGCCTAATACTTTGTTGCACAACCTTTAGCCAAAATTACTGCGACCAACCGCTTCCGGTAACCATCAATGAGTTTCTAACAATGCTCTGCTGGAATTTTAGACCATTCTTCTTTGGCAAACTGCTCCAGGTCCCTGATATTTGAAGGGTGCCTTCTCCAAACTGGCATTTTTAGATCTCTCCACAGGTGTTCTATGGGATTCGGGTCTGGACTCATTGCTGGCCACCTTAGAAGTCTCCAGTGCTTTCTCTCAAACCATTTTCTAGTGCTTTTTGAAGTGTGTCTTGGGTCATTGTCCTGCTGGAAGACCCATGACCTCTGAAGGAGACCCAGCTTTCTCACACTGGGCCCTACATTATGCTGCAAAATTTGTTAGTAGTCTTCAGGTTTCATAATGCCATGCACACGGTCAAGCAGTCCAGTGCCAGAGGCAGCAAAGCAGCCCAAAAACATCAGGGAACCGCCGCCATGTTTGACTGTAGGGACCATGTTCTTTTCTTTGAATACCTCTTTTTTCTCCTGTAAACTCTATGTTGATGCCTTTGCCCAAAAAGCTCTACTTTTGTCTCATCTGACCAGAGAACATTCTTCCAAAACATTTTAGGCTTTTTCAGGTAAGTTTTGGCAAACTCCAGCCTGGCTTTTTTTATGTCTCGGGGTAAGAAGTAGGGTCTTCCTGGGTCTCCTACCATACAGTCATTCAGACGCCGACGGATAGTACAGGTTGACACTGTTGTACCCTCGGACTGCAGGGCAGCTTGAACTTGTTTGGATGTTAGACGAGGTTCTTTATCCAACATCCGCACAATCTTGCGTTGAAATCTCTTGTCAATTTTTCTTTTCCGTCCACATCTAGGGAGGTTAGCCACAGTGCCATGGGCTTTAACCCCTTAAGCCCCGAGGGTGGTTTGCACGTTAATGACCGGGCCAATTTTTACAATTCTGACCACTGTCCCTTTATGAGGTTATAACTCTGGAACGCTTCAACGGATCTTGGCGATTCTGACATTGTTTTCTCGTGACATATTGTACTTCATTTTAGTAGTAACATTTATTCGATATAACTTGCGTTTATTTGTGAAAAAAACGGAAATTTGGCGAAAATTTTGAAAATTTCGCAATTTTCCAACTTTAAATTTTTATGCCCTTAAATCACAGAGATATGTCACGCAAAATACTTAATAAGTAACATTTCCCACATGTCTCCTTTACATCAGCACAATTTTGGAACCAAAATTTTTTTTTGTTAGGGAGTTATAAGGGTTCAAAGTTGACCAGCAATTTCTCATTTTTACAACACCATTTTTTTTAGGGACCACATCTCATTTGATGTCATTTTGAGGGGTCTATATGATAGAAAATACCCAAGTGTGACACCATTCTAAAAACTGCACCCCTCAAGGTGCTCAAAACCACATTCAAGAAGTTTATTAACCCTTCAGGGGTTTCACAGGAATTTTTGGAATGTTTAAATAAAAATGAATATTTAACTTTTTTTCACACAAAATTTATTTCAGCTCCAATTTGTTTTATTTTACCAAGGGTAACAGGATAAAATGGATGCCAAACATTGTTGTACAATCTGTACTGAGTACGCTGATACCCCATATGTGGGGGTAAACCACTGTTTGGGCGCATGGCAGAGCTCGGAAGGGAAGGAGCGCCATTTGACTTTTAAATGCAAAATTGACAGGAATTGAGATGGGACACCATGTTGCGTTTGGAGAGCCACTGATGTGCCTAAACATTGAAACCCCCCACAAGTGACACCATTTTGGAAAGTAGACACCCTAAGGAACTTATCTAGATGTGTGGTGACCACTTTGACCCACCAATTGCTTCACAGAAGTTTATAATGCAGAGCCGTAAAAATAAAAAATCATATTTTTTCACAAAAATGATCTTTTCGCCCCCAATTTTTTATTTTCCCAAGAGTAAGAGAAGAAATTGAACCTCAAAAATTGTTGGCCAATTTGTCCTGAGTACGCTGATACCCCGTATATGGGTGTAAACCATTGTTTGGGCGTATGGCAGAGCTCGGAAGGGAAGGAGCGCCATTTTACTTTTCAATGCAAAATTGACTGGAATTGAGATGGGATGCCATGTTGCGTTTGGAGAGCCCCTGATGTGCCTAAACATTGAAATCCCCACAAGTGACACCATTTTGGAAAGTAGACCCCTTAAGGAACTTATCTAGAGGTGTGGTGAGCACTTTGACCCAACAAGTGCTTCACAGAAGTTTATAATGCAGAGCCGTAAAAATAAAAAATCATATTTTTTCACAAAAATAATCTTTTCGCCACCAATTTTTTATTTTCCCAAGGGTAAGAGAAGAAATTAGACCACAAAAGTTGTTGTGCAATTTGTCCTGAGTGCGACGATACCCCATATGTGGGGGTAAACCACTGTTTGGGCGCATGGCAGAGCTCGGAAGGAAAGGAGCGCCATTTGACTTTTCAATGCAAAATTGACTGGAATTGAGATGGGACGCCATGTTGCGTTTGGAGAGCCCCTGATGTGCCTAAACATTGGAACCCCTCACAAGTGACACCATTTTGAAAAGTAGACCCCTTAAGGAACTTATCTAGATGTGTGGTGAGCACTTTGACCCAACAAGTGCTTCACAGAAGTTTATAATGCAGAGCCGTAAAAATAAAAAATCTTATTTTTTCACAAAAATGATCTTTTCGCCCCCAATTTTTTATTTTCCCAAGGGTAAGAGAAGAAATTAGACCACAAAAGTTGTTGTGCAATTTGTCCTGAGTGCGACGATACCCCATATGTGGGGGTAAACCACTTTTTGGGTGCATAGCAGAGCTCGGAAGGGAAGGAGCGCCATTTGACTTTTCAATGCAAAATTGACTGGAATTAAGATGGGACGCCATGTTGGTTTGGAGAGCCCCTGATGTGCCTAAACATTAAAAACCCCCACAAGTGACACCATTTTGGAAACTAGACCCTCTAAGGAACTTATCTAGATGTGTTTTGAGAGCTTTGAACCCCCAAGTGTTTCACTACAGTTTATAACGCAGAGCCGTTAAAATAAATTTATTTTTTTTTCGCAAAAATTTTTTAGCCCCCAGTTTTGTATTTTCACAAGGGTAACATAATAAATTGGACCCCAAAAGTTGTTGTCCAATTTGTCCTGAGTACGCTGATACCCCATATGTGGGGGGGAACCACTGTTTGGGCGCATGGCAGAGCTCGGAAGGGAAGGAGCGCCATTTGGAATGCAGACTTAGATGGATTGGTCTGCAGGAGTCACGTTGCATTTGCAGAGCCCCTGATGTACCCAAACAGTACAAACCCCCCACAAGTGACCCCATATTAGAAACTAGACCTCCCATGGAACTTATCTAGATGTGTTGTGAGAACTTTGAACCCCTAAGTGTTTCACTACAGTTTATAACGCAGACCCGTGAAAATAAAAATTATTTTTTTTTTCACAAAAATGATTTTTTAGCCCCCAGCTTTGTATTTTTACAAGGGTAACAGAATAAATTGGACCCCAAAAGTTGTTGTTCAATTTGTCCTGAGTACGCTGATACCCCATATGTGGGGGGGAACCACTGTTTGGGCTCATGGCAGAGCTCGGAAGGGAAGGAGCGCCATTTGGAATGCAGACTTAGATGGATTGGTCTGCAGGCGTCACGTTGCATTTGCAGAGCCCCTGATGTACCCAAACAGTAGAAACCACCCACAAGTGACCCCATATTGGAAACTAGACCTCCCATGGAACTTATCTAGATGTGTTGTGAAAACTTTGAACCCCCAAGTGTTTCACTACAGTTTACAACGCAGAGCCGTGAAAATAAAAATCCTTTTTTTTCCCACAAAAATGATTTTTAGCCCCCCAAATTTTTATTTTCCCAAGGATAACAAGAGAACTTGGACCCAAAAAGTTGTTGTCCAATTTGTCTCGAGTACGCTGATACCCCATATGTTGGGGTAAACCCCTGTTTGGGCGCACGGGAGAGCTCGGAAGTGAAGGAGCACTGTTTTACTTTTTCAATGCAGAATTGGCTGGAATTGAGATCGGACGCCATGTCGCGTTTGGAGAGCCCCTGATGTGTCTAAACAGTGGAAACCCCCCAATTATAAATGAAACCCTAATCCAAACGCACCACTAACCCTAATCCCAACTGTAACCCTAACCACACACCTAACCCAGACACACCCCTAATTCTAATCCCAACCCTAATCCCAACCGTAAATGTAATCCAAACCCTAACCCTAGCCCCAACCCTAGCCCTAACCCTAACCCTAACCCTAACCCTAACCGGAAAATGGAAATAAATACATTTTTTTTAATTTTATTATTTTTCCCTAAGGCTAGGTTCACATTGCGTTAGGGAAATCCGTTTAGCACTAGCGGATTGCGCTAACACAATGTCTTTTTAGGTGTCGTGTTTAGTGGTCGCGTTAACGTCCCCGCTCTGGAAGATCGGGGATCGGACCTCGGGCGCGCCGCGGACGCTGCAAGCAGCGTCTGAGGCGCGCCACAAAAGAATGGCACCTTGCTAGCGCGAGCCGAAAATGGCACGCTCTAGCGATGCGCTACACCTGAAAATCACATTGCTGTCAATGGTTGTGCTAACGGACCCGTTGCACGGCGTTAATTGTGACATTTTCGCCGTGCAACGCTGTCCGTTAGCGTTAACCCATTAACGCAATGTGAACCTAGCCTAACTAAGGGGGTGATGAAGGGGGGTTTGATTTACTTTTATAGCGAGTTTTTTAGCGGATTTTTATGATTGGCAGCCGTCACACACTAAAAGACGCTTTTTATAGCAAAAAAGTTTTTGCGTCTCCACATTTTGAGACCTATAATTTTTCCATATTTTGGTCCACAGAGTCATGTGAGGTCTTGTTTTTTGCGGGACGAGTTGACGTTTTTATCGGTTACATTTTCGGACACGTGACAGTTTTTGATCGCTTTTTATTCCGATTTTTTTGTGAGGCAGAATGACCAAAAACCAGCTATTCATGAATTTCTTTTGGGGGAGGCGTTTATACCGTTCCGCGTTTGGTAAAATTGATGAAGCAGTTTTATTCTTCGGGTCAGTACGATTACAGCGACACCTCATTTATATCATTTTTTTTATGTTTTGGCGCTTTTATACGATAAAAGCTATTTTATAGAAAAAATAATTATTTTGGCATCGCTTTATTCAGAGGACTATAACTTTTTTATTTTTTTGGTTATGATGCTATATGGCGGCTCGTTTTTTGCGGGACAAGATGACGTTTTCAGAGGTAACATGGTTATTTATATCCGTCTTTTTGATCGCGTGTTATTCCACTCTTTGTTCAGCGTTATGATAATAAAGCGTTGTTTTTTGGCTCGTTTTTTTTTTTTTTTTCTTACGGTGTTCACTGAAGGGGTTAACTAGTGGGCCAGTTTTATAGGTCGGGTCGTTACGGACGCGGCGATACTAAATATGTGTACTTTTATTGTTTTTTTGTTTTTTTTTTATGTAAAGAAATGTATTTATGGGAATAATATTTTTTTTTTTCTGCTTTATTTAGGAATTTTTTTTTTATTTTTTTTTTTACAAGTGTGGAAATTTTTTTTTTTACTTTTTCACTTTGTCCCAGGGGGGGACATCACAGATCACCGATCTGACAGTGTGCACAGCACTCTATCAGATCGGTGATCTGACATACAGCCGGGCAGGATTAGAGCTGCAGCTGCAGCCTGCTCCTGACCCGGAAGTGCTCCCTGCAGGACCCGGATGCAGCCCGGCGGCCATTTTGGATCCGGGGACTGCAGGGAGAAGACGCTCGGTACACGGTGAGCACATCACCGTGTACCGATCGTCTCAGGGAAGCCCGCAGGGAGCCCCCTCCCTGCGCGATGCTTCCCTGCACCGCCGGCACATCGCGATCATCTTTGATCGCGGTGTGCCGGGGGTTAATGTGCCGGGAGCGGTCCGTGACCGCTCCTGGCACATAGTGCCGGATGTCAGCTGCGATAGGCAGCTGACACCCGGCCGCGATCGGCCGCGCTCCCCCCGTGAGCGCGGCCGATCGCATATGACGTACTATCCCGTCCATGGGAATTAAGTCCCAGGTCACCTGGACGGGATAGTACGTCATATGGGATTAAGGGGTTAAACTTCTTGATGACACTGCGCACGGTAGACACAGGAACATTCAGGTCTTTGGAGATGGACTTGTAGCCTTGAGATTGCTCATGCTTCCTCACAATTTGGTTTCTCAAGTCCTCAGACAGTTCTTTGGTCTTCTTTCTTTTCTCCATGCTCAATGTGGTACACACAAGGACACAGGATGAGTCAACTTTAATCCATGTCAGCTGGCTGCAAGTGTGATTTAGTTATTGCCAACACCTGTTAGGTGCCACAGGTAAGTTATAGGTGCTGTTAATTACACAAATTAGAGAAGCATCACATGATTTTTCGAACAGTGCCAATACTTTTGCCCACCCCCTTTTTTATGTTTGGTGTGGAATTATATCCAATTTGGCTTTAGGACAATTCTTTTTGTGTTTTTTTCATTTAAGACAAATTAAATGAAGATAACAATAACAAAGAATTTGTGTTTGCAATTATTTTCAGGAAGAAACTGAGTATTATCTGACAGAATTGCAGGGTGTCAATACTTTTGGCCACAACTGTAAGTTACTGATAGCTGTGGGTCCAACCACTGGGACCCCAACAATCCTTTAAAATGGGGCTCTGAATAACAGGATACCAGCTCTACAGGGTCATGTCTTGAATGGAGTGGAGATGAATATGCTCAACCTCCACCCTATTCATTGTTTATGGGACCTCCGGAAATGGCAAACTACTTTACTCTCCTTTCTCTGGCACTCCTATACACAATGAATGAAGTGGCGGTCAACCACGTGCACCTCAGCTTCACTCATGATGGGGGTCTGACAGCCTGGTCCCCGGGATCACTTAATTTTAGTAAATTATCCTATGGCTTCGGAACACATATTCATTCTGAGAATGACACTTTCAGGTTACTTAATTTTGTAGAATATTCCAGAATAAATTGGTACTATGTAAAAATAAAATAATTCCTATTACAACTAGCAAAGATGAGTGTATTGTAGTGCTCTAGACAGATGTTCACCTCCTTCGATAAGGATCGTAACGTAGATGGAAAAGGCGCTCGCCTTGAAATGCAACACTGTGCACCAAACTTTTGCTGCAAAATTTGTCTCCCTGAGCCAACCAAAAGGTGGTGTGAATGTGGTCAAAAGTATCTAAGGATTCACCAAACATATCCAACATGAGCCGTTGTGCGTTATTTGGTGATTTTCAGACTTTTACTCTTTATATTGTCTAAACATTAGACAGGATTAGTAAATCAAAGCCATTATTTTTAATTAAAGACAAGGATTTGTTATCTCTTACTCTAACAAGATGATAAAATGAGATATAATCTATTCATGATTCTAATTAAAAACTACTATATAATTGTCTAAGGGGTACTTCCATCTGTCCTTCTGTCTGTAACGGTTATTTGTTCGCTGATTGGTCTCGGCAGCTGCCTGTCATGGCTGCCACGACCAATCAGCGACGCGCACAGTCCGGAAGAAAATGGCCGCTCCTTACTCCCCGCACTCACTGCCCCGCGCCCGCATACACCCCTCCAGTCTGCCCTCACACAGGGTTAATGGCAGTGGTAACGGACCGCGTTATGCTGCGGTATAATGCAGTCCGTTACCACTGCTATTAACCCTGTGGGACCAAGTTTCTTACTATTGACGCAGCCTATGCAGCGCCAATAGTAAAAACATTGAATGTTAAAAATAATAATAAAAAAAAAATGATTATATACTCACCTACGCCACCTTTCCCGCTCCTCGCGATGCAACCAGCATGTTCTGGTCACACAGATGGTCTGGCAGAAGGACCTGCCATGACGTCACGGTCATGTGACCACAACGTCATCACAAGTCCTGCGCGCCTGCGCGGAAAGGACCTGCCGTGACTTCACGGTCATGAGACCGTGACGTCATGACAGGTCCTGCATGACAAGGACCTGCCGTAACGTCACGGTCATGTGACCGCGACACGGTCACGTGACCGCGACGTCAGCACACCCTGGGACCGGAAGATGCCGCCTGCACCCCACACAGGCGACAGTGCTACAACGCGCCTGCGGAAGGAGAGTATATGTTTATTTTTTTAACCTGTGTCATACGTGGCTGGGCAATATACTACATAGCTGGGCAATATACTACATGGGCTGTGCAATATGCTACGTGGCTCTGTGCTGTATACTACGTCACTGGGCAATATACTATGTCACTGGGCAATATACTATGTGGCTCTGTGCTGTATACTACGTCACTGGGCAATATACTACGTTACTGGGCAATATACTATGTGGCTCTGCTGTATACTATGTCACTGGGCAATATACAATGTAACTGGGCAATATACTATGTCACTGGGCAATATACAACGTAACTGGGCAATCTACTACGTGGCTGGGCAATATACTACGTGACTGGGCAATATACTACTTAACTGTGCTATATACTATGTGGATCTGCTGTATACTATGTCACTGGGCAATATACAATGTAACTGGGCAATATACTACGTCACTGGGCAATATACTATGTCACTGGGCAATATACAATGTAACTGGGCAATCTACTACGTGGCTGGACAAGATACTACGTGACTGGGCAATATACTACGTGGCTGAGCAATCTACTACGTGGCTGGGCAATATACTACGTGGCTGTGCAATATACTACGTGACTGGGCAATATACTACGTGGCTGAGCAATCTACTACGTGGCTGGACAATATACTACGTGACTGGGCAATATACTACGTGGCTGTGCAATATGCTACGTGGCTGTGCAATATACTACGTGACTGGGCAATATACTACGTGGCTGGGCAATATACTACGTGGACATACATATTCTAGAATACCCGATGCATTAGAATCAGGCAACCATCTAGTTTAGAATATTCAGCCAGGTCCGCACACTGCAGATTTATTGCCTATTTTAATGGTAAAATCTGTGCCAAAAATCTAAATCCCATCACTAGGCAGCAGATTAGAGGGCCTGCTATGGGAATACAATCCACAGCATGTTCCCTGTCTGGTGGATTTTATTCATACAGTAAAAATAATGACAACTACAACAAAATCTGTACACAAAACAATGTGAAATTTGCTGTTTTGAAGCAAAAAAAAGGTCAATTTTGTACTTAAGATCCCCTCTCCTGGTATATATGGTCCCCTCATCCCCATTCTGATACAAATGGCCCCTCATCCCTATCCTGGTATGCATGGCTCCATCATCCCTATCCTGGTATGCATGGCTCTTCATACCTATCCTGGTATGCATGCCCCCCTCATCCTTATCCTTGTATGCATAGCCCCACCCTTATCCTGGTATGATTGGCAGCATCCCAGTCCCGGTATGTTTGGCCCCATCCTTAACCTGGTATGATTGGTCTCATCACAGTCCTGGTTTGATTGGTCCCATCCTTATCCTGGTATGATTAACCCCATCAAGGTCCTGATATGATTGGTCCCATCCTTATTCTGATATAAATGGCCCTATCCTGCTCCTGGTATGATTGGTCTAATCCTTTTTCTGGTATAAATGGCCCCATCCTGTTCCTGGTTTGATTGGTCCCATCCCTTTTCTTTTATAATTGGCCCCATCCTGCTCCTGGTATGCATGGCCCCCATCAGGAAAGATTAAAAAAAACAAAAACATTACACTTATCTTCCTCCGCTCCCTCGCAGTCGCAGCATCCTGCTTGGGTGTCAGCAGCTGCTTAATGCTTGTAAGCATCGCAAGGAAGGGACATCATGAGCTGCTCACAAGCAGAGCACAGCTGCCTGAATACTCACCGGGACCGTTCATTGCAGAGAGCAGTGAGTATTCATTGCTCTTCAGTAGCGCGCACTGTCAGCCAGCTGCTTCCTGTTACTGCGGCGGTCACGTGTGCCGATACTTCAGAGAAATTAATATTCAGAATATTAATTTCTCTTAGGTATCGGCACATGTGACCGCTGGCAATAGCAGGAAGGCTCTCGCTGACACTGGGTGCTACTGAAGAGGAATGGATACTCACCGCTCTCTGCAATGAACGGTCACGGTGAGTATTCCGGCAGCTGCTGGCACTGGAGCAGAACACTGTGAGGGAGCGGGGGAAAGTAAGTGTAACGTTCTTTTAAAAAAAAAAAATCTTTTCTGATGTGACCAATCATACCAGCAAAAGGATGGGGCCAATCACACCATGATGCCAGAAAGAAATGAATATTCATTGCCCTCCATGCCCATGGGCCTGGAATGCAGTGCATATTCATTTCTCTTTAGCAGCGGGCACAGAGTTAGCTGTACCCATTCCCCCACCTTAGCCAGAGGCCATACATCCAGACTATAAGACGCACCCCCATTTTCCTCCACATTTTGGGAGGAAAAAAGTGTGTCTTATAGTCTGAAAAATAGAGTATATGTTTTATATTATTACAGGTGAAACCAGAAGTTTACATACACTATATAAAGAGACATATGTATGTTTTTTCTCAATATTTGACATGAAATCAGAATAAACCTTTCCCGTTTTAGGTCATTTAGGATTACCATAATTATTAATGTTTGCCAAATGCCAGAATAATGAGAGATAGAAAATGTTTTAAGGCATTTTTATTACTTACTGCAAAGTCAAGTGTACAGACACTAAGATTACTATGCCTTTAAACAATTCTTGATAATCAATATTCACCGCACACTCATAAGTTCATAGTGCAAAATCATTTTTTTTTATTTGTGTCCATTAGCAAAGTCAATATTTAACAATGGTGACATGAAGAAAAACGTGACTAGAGCTAAAGTAGATGTTTCGACCCATCCTGGGTCTTAATCATTGAGTTGCTGTATCATGTAGGTAGGTGTCATAATGAGAAGGAAGGTTTTCCTAGTGAGATCCACCGAGAGGATGCTTGATGGTGGTTGCAGGAATGCAGGTAACCTGGTTGGGTAGCTCTCAGTAGCAGCGCTCCCGGACCCTGCTGTAAAGCTCCAGTACCAGGGGCTCTTCAGCCCGTTCCACCAACGGTGTGCACACTAAATTATCTTATTTTAAACAATTCTGGACTTCCCATATGAGGATTTCATGTGTTTGGAAGTTTCAGTTGAAGATTTTTTGGCAACATCTGAGTTAACTAGAGACACACATGTGGATGTATTTTAATGCACACCTGAAACACACTGCTTCTTTGTGTAGCATCATGGGGAATTCTCAAGGAATCAGCCAAGATATCAGAAAGAGAATTGTGGACTTGCACAAGTCTGGCTCATCCTTGGGTACCATGTCAAGATACGTGAAGGTGCCTCATTCATCTGTGCAAAAAGTTATATGCAAGTACAAACAAGATGGTAATGTCCAGCCATCATACCAATCAGGAAGGGAAGGAAGGATGGGTCCTGTGTCCCAGAGATGACATGCTATGGGCTGACGTGCATATAAACCCAAGGACAAACGCAAAAGACCTTGTGAAGATGATGGCAGCAGCTAGTAAGATTGTGTCAATATCCACAGTGAAACGAGTACTGTATCAACATGGGCTGAAAGGCCACTCTGCAAGGAAGAAGTCATTACTCCAACAGAAACATAAAAAAGCCAGATTAATGTTTTCAAATGCACACAGGAGCAAAGACTTTAATTTTGGAGACATGTCCTGTGGTCTGATGAAACTAAAATTGAACTTTTTGGGCATAATGACCATTATGTTTGGAGGAAAAAGGGAGAAACTTGGAAGCCTAAGAACACCATCCCAACTGTGAAACACGGTGGTGCAGCATCATAATGTGGGGTTGTTTTGCCCCTGGGTTTCAGGGAACTTCGTATTTCAACTCTATGTGAAGTGGCCATACTGATTAGATGCCGTTTACACTAACTTTTGATCATACAATGAAGGTTTGTTTTTTAGATCTTATTTTTTAATTAACTGTTTGCAAAAAAACATTTGTGTTCTAGCAACATACGAATTCCATATATCATAGCAACATTTCTGGTGCTATTGAATACTGCATTAACCCATGTCACTCTTTACAGCTTTGTCAATTTTAGGCTAAAAGGACACTTTTTAGTATATAATTTCTTTATATTTTACAGGTCATTTTGGGACTGGCAAGGAATTGGTGTTGTCTCACCAAACCAATTTACGTGACTTGCAATTGTTTGACCATTTTTTGAGCTGTAATATGGCTGCAACCTGTGAACCAAAATACAAGAGAATTGGAGCCTTTCCTGGTGGGAGAGTGCTGCAACCCTGAATATTAGACATCTGTCACAGTCAATAAATGCAATGTCACCATGCAGCACTAGATCTTCAAATCATTCAGCCCTCTAGCACTAGTGTTTAGTTCCTCTGCGACATAGTTTGGGTGTAGAAGATTTGTGCACAATTCTGTAACATGTAAATGTCTCTCTGACTTGCCCTATTCCTCTAAGGATATTGCTTATTTCCTCCTCATTCGTTATGCTCAGCTGAGACTAATGTGCATGGCTATAGAGGAGTTCCCCTTTACAATAAAACCGCTTTGATTATCTATAATTTTGCCTGAAAGGCACTGACCTAATGCATTTTATGGCTCTCTATACTTGAAGTGAGCTTCATAGCATTCCAGGGTCCTATTCTGAGTATAAGGGCTCCATGATCTGTTTCTGCACAGTGGCCACCATCTGCATGTGATGGATGAATCCAGAAATGTGTAAAGGAAAACCAAAGAAAAAGAATTAACCGCAGATAATAAAGAATTAGACTACGTTAACAATTTTTTTTTTGCACACCCTTGAATACATGAGTCTCATACAATAGGAATAATATAGTACATGCTGGATTTTTTTTTACGTGGACATTCAGTCTAACAAAACAAATCAAAAAACAGTCATGTGAACAATCCAATTTAATTACATTGGTCCGAGCGCTGTCTTTTTTTCCATGAAAATATCGTTGTGTGAACTTGGCCTAATTCACGTGCATACGAATGGCATTTAGAACAAGTGAGTAAATCTCATCCCATGCTGTTCTCTAACAGCTTAGATGGTGATTATAAAAATGTGTTGCATAGGATTCCGTGCTGTATGCCGGCGTGCAAGTGTGTGATTCATCACTGTGGAGAAATTGTTCAAGAAAAATGAAAGATCAGAAACCAGTGCCCAGAAATATAAGGATTAATAGTCTGGTGTTCATATGGCGGTGTGGCGTGAACAGTACAATTGGCTTTAGGTTACACATTTCCTACATAATTTCCTCTAATAGTAGGATTTGGAATTGCCTGCGTGGTGCGGACTTTTGACGTAATAGAGCTGTTTATAGGACTAGCCATGAGCAGGCGCACACGTGCTGGACAGTGATTATGCTCATCCTGAAAACTTGGTCATTAGCACAATGGAGAATATTTACTTAGAACACAGTCTCAAAGAAAATGTGCTGGAGTGAGATGCACCAAATTGTATGTTTGACCACAAACTGAGCAAGGGTTGTCACGATTCTGTTGTCAGGTGTCTTGGAACCAGGGGCTCGTTCCCTGTCCCTAACGTTAGGGCCTCCCTAGCTCACCCTGTTCTCCATATCACTTCTGATGATGAAGACGCTGTGGCCAAATACCTTAGTTCTTAAATCCGCCCTCAGTCTTTACCCTTCTCCCACCCAGGGAAGAGGGGAGTAGTAGTGTACTGTAATACACCAACCAGACTAACAAGGTAATATGAACAGGGATAAGGGAAAATATCAATCATACAAATATACTCACACATATAACAGGGGTAAATATCGGGGAGTGGAGGATGGGGTAAAACCAAAGTAGGAGAAGGAATGGAATTAGCACACAACCAAAACCACATCTCTTAACCATGCTACATGAAGCTAGCTAACAGTGGCTAACAGTGAACAGCTGAGAACCTTAATGCAGGAAAGCTTCCAAAAGTTCTCAACTGTGCTGATAAACCCCTGCACTGCTAAAAGCAACCTGTAATATGAAGGTGAAGTGCTTCTAAACAGTGCAGGAGGAGGAGAAAATAGACGCTGCGGTCTTTTGGCTCCTCTGTGTCGCGTTAAACCAACAGATTTATTGGGCTTCAACTTGCACTATTTTCTGGTATAATTCATAAAATGTGTAAGATCATGGTAGTGATGCTAAACATGCATAGTTTATATTTTTCTTACTTTAAAATATTTTAATGGCTTTAATAAAATCTGTACTTGTTTTGAAGAAAAAAAAGGTTTGTGTCCCCATTTTTTGGAGCTTGTAACTTGTTGATGGAGATGCGTGAGCTTTTTTTTTTGTACCAAGTGGTAGAGTTTATTGTGAGTAATTTGGGATACATACTACATATTCACAGTTTTTCATTTTTCTATGAATGGTTCAATAACCAAAGCTTTGTTTTTTATTTCTTTTGTGACATTTCCCATGCAATTTATAATGACAAACAATTCTATATTTTAATAAAGCAAACTTTTATATATATATACACACACACACACACACACACACACACACACACACACACACACACACACACACACATATATATATATATATATACACACCATACATATATACACACACACACTTTTATAATTTGTTTAAAATTATTATTATTTGTGCACCTGTATAGTAATTTAGATTTTATCAGTCATGTTGGATATTATGAACCATTTTCACCCATAGCCTGGTCTGTTTATCAGCTAATAATCACCTCCCGACCACATAAATCCCCTGGCTGCAGGATCAGTCCACACCCTGTGGTCTGCAGTCATGGAGACACATAGTTAGCATAGGAGCTGTAGACATAGAATGGTGAGTTTTAAAATAAAATTACTTTCAAATTTGCTTTATTTATTTTTATTTTTTTACATATATTTTGATCACTTTGCTATGTTGTATTTAGCAGTACGTCAAGTACAGGTGTATGATCTTAATGCCTCTATTTAACCAAGTAAATAGTCCCTATCAACCATCCTCAATTGCGGGGTGACCCCTGTCTGTCACCCTCATTTTTGTATTTCCTATGAAGCCCTTCCATTTGGGCTTAATAGGAGATAGATTTGTACTACAGTCATGGACAAAAATTTTGAGAATGAGACAAAAGTCTACTGCTTCATTTCTTCTAATGGCAATTTGCATATACTCCTGAATGTCAGAGTGATCAACTTAACAGCAATTACTGTACTTGCAAAGTCAATATTTGCCCAGAAAATGAACTTTAACCCCCAAAACACATTTCAACATCATTGCAGTCCTGCCTTAAAAGCTAACATCGTTTTAGTGATTGCTCCATTAACACAGGTGTGGGTGTTGATGAGGACAGGGCTGGCGATCAATCAGTCATGATTAAGTAAGAATGACATCACTGGACACTTTAAAATGAGGCTGGTGCTTGGTATCATTGTTTCTCTTCAGTTAACCATGGTTATCATTAAAGAAACGCGTGCAGCCATCATTGCACTGCACAAAAATGGCCTAGCAGGGAAGAGTATCGCAGCTACAAAGATTGCACCTCAGTCAACAATCTATCGCATCATCAAGAACTTCAAGGAGAGAGCTTCCATTGTTGTCAAAAAGGCTCCAGGGTGCCCAAGAAAGACCAGCAAGCGCCAGGACCGTATCTAAAAACTGTTTCACCTGCGGGATCGGACTACAAGCAGTGATGAGCTTGCTCAGGAATGGCAGCAGGCTGGTGTGAGTGCTTCTGCACGCACTGTGAGGCGGAGACTCTTTGAGCAAGGCCTGGTTTCAAGGAGGGCAGCAAAGAAGCCACTTCTCTCTAGAAAAAACATCAGGGACTGACAGATATTCTGCAAAAGGTACAGGGAGTGGACTGCTGAGGACTGGGGCAAAGTCATTTTCTCTGATGAATCCCCTTTTCGATTGTTTGGGACATCTGGAAAACAGCTTATTCGGAGAAGAAGAGGTGAGCGATACCACCAGTCTTGTCTCATGCCAACTGTAAAGCATCCTGAAACCATTCATGTGTGGGGTTGCTTTTCAGCCAAGGGAATCTGCTCACTCACAGTCTTGCCTAAAACACAGCCACGAATAAAGAATGGTACCAGAATGTCCTCCAAGAGCAACTTCTCCCAACCGTCCAAGAGCAGTTTGGCGCCCAACAATGCCTTTTCCAGCATGATGGAGCACCTTGCCATAAAGCAAATGTGATAACTAAATGGCTCATGGAACAAAACATAGAGATTTTGGGTCCATGGCCTGGAAATTCCCCAGATTTTAATCCCATTGAGAACTTGTGGTCAATCATCAAGAGACGGGTGGACAAACAAAAACCAACAAATTCTGGCAAAATGCAAGCATTGATTATGCAAGAATGGACTGCTATCAGTCAGGATTTGGTCCAGAAGTTGATTGAGAGCATGCCAGGGAGAATTGCAGAGGTCTTGAAGAAGAAGGGTCAACACTGCAAATATTGACTTGCTGCATTAACTCATTCTAACTGTCAATATAACCTATTGGTACTCATAATATGATTGCAATTATATTTCTGTATGTGATATAAACATCAGATAAACACTAATAAAAACCAGAGGGCAGCAGCTCATGTGAAAATATAATTTTGGTGTCATTCTCAAAATTTTTGGCCATGACTGTATATACTGCAATCCAGAAGTAATGCGGGATATTGTACAAGTAATTAAATGATTGTAGATTTTGTCCTAAACTGAATAAAAAGATATTTTTTGTTCATATTTTTTACAATATTGAAAAGAAAACTAAACATATTTGGTAAAAAATACATATTTTGTATTGCTACATCCATAAGATTCCGAGCTATCAAAATATATAATTAATGCATATGGTATTAAAAAAAATAAACTGTCAGAAATAACATTTTTTTGGTTACTACACCAAAAATTGAATAAAAAGCAATCAAAACAGTTTATGTACCCAAATAAAAAAATTAAAAAAGTACACCTCAACGTGCAAAAATCAAGCTCAAATACTCGTAATTCAGAATTTTTATTTTTTTAACCACTAGAATCTAAAAACTATACAAGTTTCGCATCATCTTAATTGTTTGCACCTGAAGGATCATATCGCCACATCGTTTTTACATTTGTCGGAATGATGTTTTTTTCTTCAGTCATCCAACATGGAATTTTTTTTCTCGGTTCCCATTATCTTGTATGAGATGAATGGTGTCATTTTAAACTGCAACTTGTCCCACAAAAAAAAGCCCTTATTACGCTGTGTCCATGGAAATGGAGCAATAGAAGGTTGTTACTAAAGTATACACACCCTTTAACTTTTAGTTTTTAACCCCTTAGTGACGGAGCCAAATTTTTGAAATCTGAGTAGTGTTACTTTATGTGGTAATAACTCTGGAACGCTTCAACAAAGCCCAGTGATTTTGAGATTGTTTTTTCGTGACACATTATACTTTATGGTAATGGTAAATTTAGGTTGATGTGCTTTGTGTTTATTTATGAAAAATATCAGAAATTTGAAAAAATGTTAAAATATTAGCAATTTTTAAACTTTGAATGATTATCCCTTTAATCCCGATAGTCATACCACAGCAAAACATTAATCAATAACATTTCCCACATGTCTGCTTTACATCAGCACCATTTGCAAAATGTTATTTTATTTTGTTAGTATTTTAGGAGGTTTAAAAATGTAACAACAATTTAAATTTTTTTCAAGGAAATTTACAAAATATGTTTTTTTCTAGGGACCTATCCATGTTTGAAGTGAATTTGGTTCTATATATAGGGAAATCCCCACAAGTGATACCATTTTAAAAACAGCACCCCCTGACATTGAAAACTGCAGTCAGGTAGTTTGTTAACCCTTCGGGTGATTTTCAGAAATTAATGCAAAGTGGCATGAGAAAAAAGAAAATGTGTATTTTTACCACCTAAATGTCACTAACTTCTGACCAGATTACTACAGCCGTCAGACTCTAAGGCCGCTATTTGGTCATGAATTGCCATGGCAAGCATCAGGACCACACAACCATGATCTGAGGGCACCAATTGGGATAAAGAGGAAGCCCCCATACTCTGTTAACCATTTATAATGATGTAGGCACTACTGACAGCAGCATCTATGGGTTTAAATAGATTTGGATGGTACAAACACTGATCATTGCTGATGCAGCAAGTTGTCAGCTATAGTGGACAGCCGACAGCTGCTGGATTGTCACCTGTATGGGGATATAAGTCTCTTATATCTCAGGTCAGTTAAAAGGTGTATTGGCAGTCACTAATGGGTTAAAGATGTTTACTTGTGAACAGGAATATAGATTTTTTTTTTATTACAGTTTTTCTTTTCTACAGTGATCCCAGCAAATTGATTTACTAGTCTATGACTATCCTACATGTGAAAATGAGCAGAAATAAGTACCGTATACCAGCCATTAAGTGCTCAGACTGGCCCAGCAGATAGGCTTCCCACACTAACACTGACTAGGATAATGGTCTGCAGGAAACATTATATCACAGCCATAATGAGTCAATGATTCCCTACATTTGGCTGCTACAATAGGATTTTTGCATGTGTTCTCAATTCAGTCCGCTTGTGAACGTCTTATCTTTCTCCGCTTTTCCTCATTTTTTTGTACACTGATTTATAGAGCAGGATGTCTTTAATGCTGTTAATATAGCATCACGGATACTACATGTGAGATATTTTGCAAGCCGAAAACCACAGTAATCTTGTGTCTACACCAGTCAGTGTTCAGGAAGCGGCCTTATACTCTGCCAGGCAGTAGTAAATATGTATTTTTCAATGTCATTCTCAGATGTTATAGATGTTTTTGAGCTCTCTTATAATTTCCTATCACTTACACATGTGAACGCATCCCAACACATTCTGGCTTAGACCGGCTAGACTGTATATTTTTTTAAACCGCTCATTGATTTAAATAAGTATGGTGTAATGCCTAATATCACCTGTGGGAGTGCTGCAGGGAAATTAGGCTTTTGCAACCAAGTTCGTACACAGATTACATCTGACTCCTGGTATGATCATCTTATTTTTAGGGACCTCTTGGCAAAGAGTATCAATTAGTCTCAATGGCTGCAAAATAGTCAACCTCAATCTACCAGAGATCAAAAGCGATTCAACCATAAAAAACATGAAAGCCCAGATTCATCAAAGTGTTTACCCCAGAAATCTGACGTAAACGCTTTGAAAAATTGCAAATATTTTTTGCAATGCAGAGCTTTGGGACTTTTGGGGTTTTCCTGCCAAAATAGGTGAATTCGAGGAGGAGTTGCACCTATTCGTCAAATTCATCAATAGGGGTGGCGTTTCTTTTGCCATAAATCTTACTCAATGGCATGGCCAGGATTAATTACACTATGCAGTCAATGTAATGCTAGAATTAACTGACCTGAATGGTCTTGTCGTCCCAACTTTGCAAACTGCTGGCAAATGCTTTACAATTGCTTTGCTGATAATGTCGTTTTGGTTGGGGTTTATTTGCACTGATTGTTGTACGATACAAATGAAAGTCGTTCTGCAGTGACTGGTGAGTGATGTGGCCGGAAGGTAGCAGCATCCCGGGCTTGATTTCTGTGTATGCTAGGTCATTGTTGAACCAACGAGATTTAGAGATGCACATTCTCCTTCCATGGGGGACCTGATTGAATGTGACCCTAATTTCACATTTCTCAACATTTGGTTGAACTTGATAGAACAGTTGAATAAAAAAAAAACATCCATGTAATCTGACCAGGGGTGCTTATATTATTGATGCAGTTTGTAAAGCCGCACAGGGGCCCAAGAGGTAAAAAGCCCCATTTCCACCTCCAAATCTGGTGGAATTGTGCATTATGATGACCTATTGGTCTCCAAAAGTCCATATATTATTCTTGCACAGGGGCATCATCTGTCTGTGTCCGTCAATGAATCTGAGCAACAACAAATAAAAAAAAGAAGCTATGGCTCTTGGAAAATGGAATTAATACAATCACAGCAAGGAAATGGCAGTGCCAGGTACACTATATATTTTTTAACACTTTATGTATATTCATGTGGCTTCTTTCCCTTTTACTATAATGTCAGACGAACACTAAATGTTGCTGTGAACTTTATGGTTCGATTTAATCAGTTTGAGTCATTACACAAACAGTCTTTGATGAGGAATGCCTTCCAGCTCCCCCATCAACTTGCCATTGCATGAACTATCCGACCAGTGGTGCCTCTCATCAACAAAATCCAGATTCTTTTCTCTAAAGAAATGCCTAAGAGAAATCGGTGTGGTGAAACAGATGATGAATCCAGCACTGACATGTTAAAGGACTGGCTACATGCCAGCATTTGACAAATAAGCCTCTAATAATATGGGGCTTAGAGAGATCTTATCACTGTTCAAAAATCAAGATCAATCTCTTGACCTTGGCTTTTCTTTTGTACTCTCTAATTCTCTTCCTTGCCATTGCTTCCCGTACACATTCTACTGTTACCAGAAAGGAGAGGAATGAGGATGACGGTGACTTCTTGTTCTCGGCTACTCAACTACTCATGACAATATCCTGGATTACTGTACACAATTCACCATTTCTTCTATTATAATCAATAGGTACTATTTAAGAGGTAGCAATAGCCGGTCAGGTCGAGTGCTTGCTAAACACCAATGGGAAATGTCTCGTTACGAAGTGTTGCAGATTTATCTTTTGTTAGTTACATTAATATCTAGGTTTTTATTACAACATATTTGGCATTAGAATTATACCCTTGGAAATGTTGGGCTCTATACACACTTAAAGGGAACCTGTCAGGCAATTAATGCTGCCCGATACACAGGATGTGTGAATCAGAGACAGGCTCCATCATCACATCCCGCCCCCATGACTAGTCATGTTAGTCACTTTGTTCCTGGCTTACGGCCGAAGTATGTTCTCTTTCAAACTCCCGTCAAGGGCGCAGGAGCTGGTCTCTGAATCATGCTTCCCATGGTTCTCGCATCATGAATTCCCTGAAAAGTTGGTTTTAAGTCATTGCCTCTGCTAGTACCAGGGAAATGCTGGACAGAGTATCTGTTCTTTTTTTGTTATGGATCTTAACTGATCCCATTGCCTTATAATGGGGTTCTCATAGCTCTGTTATTTTATGGGAAAACAAGGTGGTCTGCATATCAGAAAAAAACAACAAAAACCTGAATGTACTGGCCTTAACAGTAGCGTGACCATACTCTAGGAATATTCACTATCAAAAAATATTGTAGTAATAATGGACTCAGAGGAAATAAAACAAAAAAGATCCATACTCTTGGCATTCCTCAGAACTGCTCCCTGTGGCCCTCACTGGTCTCCTTATTTCCTCTGGCAGGGGTCGTCCACTGTAGCCAGGAAGGAGCCACTAATAGGCTGCAGCTTTGACACCCGCTAAGGGCTGGAAGAGAGTCCCTCTTCCAACCAAGAGAGAAAGCCAAGGCTACAAAAGTATAAAAGTCACTGATAAGATTAACAGCAGCAAAAGTGCAAGCCAGGAGACAGCCAGTCAAGTATCTGTTCTTGTTTTTCTTCTTCAGGCTAGTCATTAGCTGCAGTAGTCACCTAGGGTATATGAGAGGTCATCGCTTTTGCCACTCCTTTACATATTTGAGAGAAAAATAAAGTGACTGATATATATCAGTCTCCCTCTTATTAGAATTGAGAGTCCTCAGTGGTTGATACCTTTCAATGGTTAACTGAAAAGATGGTAACAAATTGCAAGCTTTCCAGACTACACAGGTCTCTTCATCAGGCAAAGACTAATAGAAATTCTGAATAAATATATATTTATGCACAACACAGCACAGAAATAATGTCATAGATAAGACAGGTGATGTGAAGCAAAACTACCATTATGGGAGAGTGAAAAACAGTTATGTCCATAAATATTGGAACAGTTCATAGATATCTTATCTATTACATTATTTCTGTGCTGTGTTGTATATATGAACTGTTCCAATATTTATGGACATAACTGTTTATCACTCTCCCATCATGGTAGTTCTGCTTCACGTATCTATGACATTATTTCTGGGCTGTATTGTGCATAAATATGTGATTCTTCAGAATTTGTATTAGTCTATGCCTGATGAAGGGACCTGAGCAGTCTTGAAACCTTGCAATTTGTTACCATCTTTTCAGTTAGCCATTAAAAGGTATCAACCACTGAGGACTCTCAATTCTAAATATTTTTCTATCTACTGGCTAATACGGTACAAAGATATATATCTTTCCTGCATCCCTCTTATTAAACTCTCTCCTCTCCTTCCTGAATGTAGCAGCCAGGATCATATTCTTCTCCAACTGCTACAGCGATGCCTCTACCCTGTGCCATTGGTTGCACTGGTTACCCATCCGATACAGAGTTCAATATAAACTTAGCACTCATTATTATATACCTGGCTACTTGTGCCGCAGTTTTATTTTCATTTTGCTGATTGAAGAACAGAAGTCACGAGTAAAGCAGATTGTTGGACTGTTGTACTCTTGGCCACAAATTTACTGTAAATGAACAGATAAAAAATAAGTCCCTTTTCATACATTCAGCAAACAGCTAATAAAATTGTGAGGGATTAGATGTGACGGATTTTTTGGAAAGAAGACATGAAGAAAAAGCTTTCTGATGAGCTGTTAGAGAGCAAGGGGCCCATAATTTGTTTTTGCAGGTCGGACCTACTCTTGGAGGGGTTTAACATTCCTATTAAATAAATATAAAACCAATGTAAAGACAAAGGAAAATAATAATAATCAAGGAGAGATCCAACTGATCTGCCAGAATTAAAATAAACATTTCCTTTGGATAACGTCAATCAACTAAATCCAATGTTTGACAACTGGTGTTTGTTTATCTCATTAGTATAATTCTACTCTTCTGTGTCTGCCGCTTGGCAGGGGATGATTTCTTGATGATGGTGATCTCTATGGATGACAGTGTTTACAATGTACTCAACACTTGGCCTGATACAGTTTTAGGAATGACTTGGTTCATTGGATAAATCAACATGGCAGCTCTCAGTCAACAAAAATAAAACATTATACGAGTAATTATCCCATTCCGCTAAATGGGTAGTTCATATCTCTGTGACTACAACCATGGAAATCTGATTTTATTTTTGTCTTTTGTTTTTATATAGCCATAAGGACAGATTTTTATTTTTTTCCATTTTTGTTACAGTTGCAATGAGAGAAATATGGAACATTTACATGAGAACTAGATCTTTTATCATCTAATATATAATTGCCTAGAATACTACTTCCTGCAATTTGTGCCAACTTCCGTGGCTTTGTCCGCAGCTAATGTCCGGAGCTAATGTCCGGAGCTAATGTCCAGAGCTAATGTCCGGAGATTAATTGCCTAGAATACTATTTCCTGCAATTTGTGCCAACTTCCGTGGCTTTGTCCGGAGCTAATGTCCGGAGCTAATGTCCGGAGCTAATGTCCAGAGCTAATGTCCGGAGATTAATTGCCTAGAATACTACTTCCTGCAATTTGTGCCAACTTCCGTGGCTTTGTCCGGAGCTAATGTCCGGAGCTAATGTCCGGAGCTAATGTGCGGAGATAATGTCCGGAGCTAATGTCCGGAGCTAATGTCCGGAGCTAATGTCCGGAGATAAGTGACGTCAACAGTGTCCAGTGTCTGATTGGTTGCCGCCTGCTGCGAGCGACCAATCAGAAACGTGCCGTACTGTGACACACTCCGCCCGCCATTTTGGTGTGATTTTTGAATTTTTACCTCACAGCAAGTTTCTACTGCGTGGAGGCGGGCCCAGTGACGTTGCTCTTCAAGCTCCTGCCGAATTTCGTCAAAAAAATGATAATACCATTTACCAAAACTATATATATTTAGTTGTGAAGTGGTTCAGTGACATTTTCACACCAATTTTGAACTTTTGTTTGGTGTTTTCTCCATATACTGCCTATTATTTTTGTTCTTTCTTACTATTATTTATTAATTGTATTATTCTTACATTTGAATAAATAAAGTATATATGGATTCTAGACTCCCGATTCTTTAGAATCGGGCTGCCATCTAGTATATATATATATATATATATATATATATATATATATATATATATATATATATATAGATTCATTATTTCAAACCTCAAAACAAAATTCTTATTTTAATTGCATAATGACATGAAAAAGTTATTCTGCATGTCATTATAAATACAGTCATACAAATTTCTATACTTTAATATAGATTTTTACTTCAGCACAGTAAACTTTTTATTTTTTTATTTTTTTAAGAAAACTGTTTTTGTATTATTGAATTCAAAGATCCATAACATTTTTATTTTTGAGTAATACGAGAGCTTGGTTTTTGTGAGAAGACTTACAGCTTTCACTGGAACCATTTTGAAGCACAAACGATTTTCTTGATCACTTTTAATTCTGTTTTTTTTTGGTGAGACAGAATGAACATAAACTTTGCCTTTGTTTTCTTTTTAACAGATTACATTGCGTGGGGAAAGAGAATGTTTTTTAATTTGATAACATGGGTCGTTAGTTACTGGATGCGGTGATGCCACTAGTCAGGGTAAAAGTAACAAGCAGTGTATTGCTTGTAGCAAGTCGTAATAGTCTTTCGTACAGTGGCGTAACTAGAATCCAAGATAAAAAGAAAATGAGCAAATAACCTATAGTAAATAAACAGTAATAGTACATGTAAATAATCTACAGTACTTAACATTGTTTTGATAAAAAAAAATGTAAAAGCAATCATGACATGGTTCGGCATGGTACCTAACTCTTATAATTCACCTCACTATGTGTCGACGGACGTAGAAATTGATAAGGGCAGAATAGGATCAGGGTCCCAACTGTTCAGACATCTGCCCATGGAAAGCTATATAATCAAAATAAACAGCCCCCCACAAAAGGAGCCACACCCCTGTATGAACGATGTACAAAAAGCTAAACCAAAACCAAAATGGGCCGTTCATTCTGTTTACATAGCTTTCCACGCTTGTAAACAAAGACAGGAACAGCAGCAGAGAGCCATTGCTGGACCTGGGGAACAGAAGTATTGCGATCTTTATTATTTTCTATGTTTGCAAAACTGTGCGAAAATGCAAATGTATCCTGGACAACCCCTTTAAGATTTCCATAGCCATTAAGAATAAAAGCTTGTTCGTATGTTGCTACATTTTTGCCAAATGTTTTCCAAGGGTAAAAAATGCTTCACTGTAGAGTACCAAAGCACAGGATGAAAGCAAAAGGTGAAGGATCAAAGAACTAAAGCAAAACTGAAAAATGGGCCAACACAGAACCATCGTTTTTATTCTAGGTTCTGTCTAACAGGTGTGCCAGCCTTTTTTTTGTTTTACTTTACATTACAGCAAACTGAATGACAATTCTGAAATATCATACACACTATTCTTTTTTTTTTTCCAAATCTGCAGCATTTTGGTTCCTTCTGTGTTTTTTTTCGTTGATTTTCAATTTACAGTACATGAATTAGAGAAAAAAATATAAATACAAATGCGCAAAAGAGAGTATTTTTGCATATTTTTTCTGCCAGTAATCTGGGTTTTAGTGCAGAAATCTGCTGCAAATATTCGACTTGTGCACTTGTGCGTTTCACATAGAGGATTTAGTTTTAAAGAAAAAAAACCTCAGTTCTATTTCAGCTATTGAAAACTTGGGAAAGAAAAATATGAGCTCAATTCAATGTTGCCTTTATGACATTAGCTGGTGTCACCATGAGAAAAAAAGATTGATAACTATGTGGTGGGCCATTAAAACTGGATTAACTCTTGGGGGCTTTGTACCTTCAAGGGATGCTCCTAAAAAATAGGATAGAACAATACAAGAATGAGAAAGACCAAATGTCTCTGGGACCTTGTTATCGGATTTTCCTACCTGAGCTTGTAAAATAACATAGGTAAAGCTTCCCACAAACAGACTGCTCGTCTTCCTGAAATTGGAGATCTTTACAGATGTGATTGTACTGAAAGGTTAATTCACCTGCCACTGCTCAGGAGATTTGGGGGCTCTCTAAAAGTCCTGCTGTTTACTTCAGATCATTCAAGGTGATGTCTAAACAAACGGAATAAGTTGGTCTTGGTGGCTCAGGTTTAAAGGATCCTTTGTGTGAAATTTTAAGGTCAAAACTACTTGGCAAACATCGCCTTTGTTGTGGGATTGAGAGAATGGAAGTGTAGGCCTCTAGTCAATAAGCTGTGAATCGGTTTATCCACCTAAGTGATTTCCACTCCTACGAAGTCATTGAGACTCTTAAGATGTGTCGCTGATCCAGAGGGCACCTCCTCATACCAGGAAAGGTAGAAAACCTATTAAAGCTGCTTTGTTGAAAGATGTCAGTCTTTAGAAGGCATTATCTTTCTTAATTCATGTCAATCTAGGATGACAATACCGTTGGTTGGAATAGACGTTCCATCATGTTTTAGCCTTAAACGGGATTAGAAGTTTTCTCTACCACAAGGGACATGTTTCTACTATTTTAGGACCATGTATTAAAAAAAATCATGATCTTATGCCCTTGCCATGAAATTGGCCAATAATGTGGGTGTAAATAGCTTGCAATAAAAATAAACCAGAATACACATGCAAAGCATAACCTCACTACAAGTGAGCATGTGCAGAACGAACGAAGCCTATAGGAGGAGCAAGCGCAGCAATGGATGATTCTGTAGAAGCTAGAAGGATATGCCACACTACTATTATTTCTGTACCCTCATCTTAGGACTTGGAAAACCAGTAAGGCCGGCTTCACACTTGCGAGTTTTACGGACGTAAGAGCGCAGAAACTACGTCCGTAAAACTCGCAAAAAATACGGCACAATTATTCTCTATGCCCCTGCTCCTATCTGCCGTATATTACTGATCAGTATTATACGGCTTTCTACGGCCGTACAAAATCGCAGCATGCTGCGTTTGTCACCGTACTGCGCAAGAAATACGCCAATGAAAGTCTATGGAAGCGTGAAAAATACAGATTTCACACGGACAAGCAGTGTGACTTGCGAGAAATACGCAGCGCTGTTAGAGAGAAAAGCCGGTAATTCAGTGCGGTGTACAGTAAAATCACACTGACAGCTTACAGTCCAATAGGTAGAATAAATGTGTACACATAGAATAGGTATATATATATATATACGTCAGTGAGACACATATATGTATATATATTAATATTTATTCCAGCACTATACAGCTTGAAAGCCGGTAATTCAATTACCGGCTTTTTCTTTCTCCTTCCTAAAACCCGACATGATTTGAGACATGGTTTACATACAGTAAACCATGTCTTCTCTCCATTTTTTTTGCAAATTCCACACTACTAATGTCAGTAGTGTGTATCTGCAAAATTTGGCCGTTCTATCTACTAAATTAAAGGGTTAAATGGCGGAAAAAATTGGCGTGGGCTCCCGCGCAATTTTCTCCGCCAGAGTAGTAAAGCCAGTGACTGAGGGCAGATATTAATAGCCTGGAGAGGGTCCATGGTTATTGGCCCCCCCCTGGCTAAAAATATCTGCCCCCGGCCACCCCAGAACAGGCACATCTGGAAGATGCGCCTATTCTGGCACTTGGCCACTCTCTTCCCATTCCCGTGTAGCGGTGGGATATGGGGTAATGAAGGGTTAATGCCACCTTGCTATTGTAAGGTGACATTAAGCCTAATTAATAATGGAGAGGCGTCAATTATGACACCTATCCATTATCAATCCAATTGAATGAAAGGGTTAAATAAAACACAAACACATTATTTAAAATTATTTTAATGAAATAAAAACAATGGTTGTTGGAGTATTTTATTCTACGCCCAATCCAATCACTGAAGACCCTCGTTCTGTGAAAGAAAAAACATAATAAACCAACAATATACTTACCCTCCGCAGATCTGTAACATCCAACGATGTAAATCCTTCTGAAGGGGTTAAAACATTTTGCAGCAAGGAGCTTTGCTAATGCAGGCTGCTCCTCGCTGCAAAACCCCGGGGAATGAGTCTAAATATAGATCAATGAGCTATATTTAGCTTCATTTGCGGTGAGGCGCCCTCTGCTGGATGTTCATAGATCGTGGGAAATTTCCTAGAAAGCTCCCAGGCTTTCTAGGCAAGTTCCAGATGTGCCTTTTCTGGGGTGGCTGGGGGCAGATATTTTTAGCCAGGGGGGGGCCAATAACCATGGACCCTCTCCAGGCTATTAATATCTGCCCTCAGTCACTGGCTTTACTACTCTGGCGGAGAAAATTGCGCGGGAGCCCACGCCAATTTTTTCCGCCATTTAACCCTTTATTTTAAGAGCTAGAACGGCCAAATTTTGCAGATACACACTACTGACATTAGTAGTGTGGAATCTGCAAAAAAAATGGAGAGAAGACATGGTTTACTGTATGTAAACCATGTCTCAAATCATGTCGGGTTTTAAGAAGGAGAAAGAAAAAGGCGGTAATTGAATTACCGGCTTTCAAGCTGTATAGCGCTGGAATAAATATTAATATATATACATATATGTGTCTAATGACATATATATATATATATATATATATATATATATATACAGTATATATATTTTTTTTTTTCTTTTTGGGACACATGGATCATTTCTATAGCGGTATGTTGGTTTTGCAAGCCTGCGAGAAAACCACGCAGTACGGATGCCATACGGATTACATACGGAGGATGCCATGCGCAAAAAACGCTGACACACCCTGCCTACGGAGGAGCTACGGACCACTATTTTCGGGACATTTCAGCGTATTACGGCCGTAATATACGGACCGTATTTTCATACGCTGAGTGTGAAGCCGGCCTAATAGAGAGAGGAACCCCTAGGAACAATCATGTCTATCCCAGGCGCATGGCCACACTCTAGGCCAGTGCTCCCCATCTCTGGTCCTCAAGAGCCACCAACAGGTCAGGTATTCAGCATTTCCTTAGTATTGCACAGGTGATGGAATTCTTGCCTTTCCAGGTAATGCAATTATCACCTGGGCAATGCTAAAGGTACTGTCACACTAGACGATATCGCTAGCGATCCGTGACGTTGCAGCGTCCTCGCTAGCGATATCGTCCAGTGTGACAGGCAGCAGCGATCAGGCCCCTGCTGGGAGATCGCTGGTCGGGGAAGAAAGTCCAGAACTTTATTTCGTCGCTGGACTCCCCGTAAACATCGCTGAATCGGCGTGTGTGACACCGATTCAGCGATGTCTTCACTGGTAACCAGGGTAAACATCGGGTAACTAAGCGCAGGGCCGCGCTTAGTAACCCGATGTTTACCCTGGTTACCAGCGTAAAAAAACAAACAGTACATACTTACATTCAGCTGTCTGTCCCTTGCCGTCTGGTTCCTGCACTGACTGCTGGCCGTAAAGTGAAAGCAGAGCACAGCCACAGCGGTGAGTCACCGCTGTGTGACTCACCGCTGTGCTGTGCTTTCACTTTCACTTTACGGCCAGCAGTCAGTGCAGGAACCAGACGGCAAGGGACAGACAGCTGAATGTAAGTATGTACTGTTTGTTTTTTTACGCTGGTGACCAGGGTAAACATCGGGTTACTAAGCGCGGCCCTGCGCTTAGTTACCCGATGCTTACCCTGGTTACCGGGGACCTCGGGATCGTTGGTCGCTGGAGAGCTGTCTGTGTGACAGCTCTCCAGCGACCAAACAGCGACGCTGCAGCGATCCGGATCGTTGTCGGTATCGCTGCAGCGTCGCTAAGTGTGACGGTACCTTAAGGAAATCCTGAAAACGTGACCTGTTGGTGGCTCTTGAGGACCAGAGTTGGGGAACACTGCTCTAGACTTACAAAGACATGGCTTAGACTGTGAAGCTGAAGAAGAATATAAACATCACTGTATTCTACAGCTGCTGACTCATTTCAGATCTCACTTCTAGTCCAAAAGTGACTACATTTTGAGGGCTTCAGTGTCATCATGTGTATTCACTTAGGTTTAAAGGGAAGGTGCCACCAGTTTTCTCGTATTTTGTTTTTTAGTGAAATTAAGCTTAAAATAGTAATTAAAATGTATTAATGCAATGTTTGCACTGTTTGCAAACATTTCTATATGAAAAATATTATATATTTTTCTACAAATATACATATTTACCACTAGGGGGAGCATTTTCCGTTTTAGACCTCAAGCAGCTATAGTAAGATTTAGCAGCTCTGCCCCAGGGATATTAGACCACCCAAAAGGGGAGGGAAATGGTGATGTCAGCAGTTACTGCCCCAACAGTAAGAATGAAGAGCAGCATCACAGGGCAGCACCATTTTGTGTGTGACTGCCCTGTGACCTGCTGTCACCAGCAGTTACTGCATCAGAGTGACAGCTAGTTTACAGAGGAGCAGAACACAGTGGGCTCAGCAGCATCTGGACCCAAGAAGAGTGAAGACATGTGGTGTGCATGGAGCAGCATTAGGAGCTGTGTGGGAGCTCCAGCTCTGCAGTGAATAGCCAGGCATTATGGAGGGAGGGGAGAGATGCATTGTATGGCTAAGGCCGGGGTCACACTAGACCGCAATACGGACGAGTGCAATGCGATAAAAAAAATCGCATAGCACTCGTCCCAATGTTAATCTATGGGGCAGCTCCCATCATCCGATATTCTCTCGGCCGTATTCAGGATCCGAGTGAAATCGCAGCATGCTGCAATTGTCAGCGTATCTCGGCCGAGAATCGCCAATGAAAGTCTATGGGGTTGAGAAAAAAAAAAAAAAATCGCACAGCACACGGACCATCAGTGTGACGTGCGAGAAATTCTCAGGCATTGGGCAGGTGACAGGAAAGGCTCAGCCATTATTTGCTCATTTTGCAAATGTGTGAGAAAATCTCACCATACGGACGCCATACGGATGTCACACGGATGCCAAACGGATCATTGGATGTGAGAAAATCGCATCCTCGCACTGCACACGGATCACTGTTTTGGTAACATTTGTGCGATTCTCGTCCATCAAAAACGGACCTTTTTTTATACGTTGTGTGTGTCCCCGGCCTAAGAGTGACTGATGGGAGAGAAAGAGACGTGAAGTATGATGAGTGAGACACATATGGAGTGTGATGGGGAGATACACATTGAGGCTGTGTGCACACGTTCAGGATTTTTCGCATTTTTTTGCGTTTGTTCGCTATAAAAATGTGATAAAAACAATTTAAAAATGCATACATATGCATCCCATCATTTATAATGCATTCCGCAATTTTTGTGCCTATGTTGCGTTTTTTTCTGGGGGAAAAACGCATCGCAGTAAAAAACGCAACATGTTCTGCGCATGTCGTGTCTCCTCCTTTGATGTGGGCTCCGGCGCTGAGCCCACATCAAAGTCACGACATGTCGGCTGTTTTGTACAGCTGACATGTGCGCGCAATAGCGGCAGGTGAAATCGCAATTCACCCGCCGCTATTAACCTGTTAAATGCCGCTGTCAAATGCTGACAGCGGCATTTAACTACCGCATCCAGCCGCGCGGCCAGAAATGGGCGTATCGTCCACCCCCATCACATGATCAGGGGTTGGCGATGCGTCAGGATGGTAACCATAGAGGTCCTTGAGACCTCTATAGCTACTGATGCCGGCCTGCTGTGAGCGCCTCCCTGTGGTCGGCGCTCATAGCAAGCCTGTAATTCAGCTACGGAGCAGCAATCTGATGATCGCTGCTATGTAGCTGAGCCGATCGAGTTGTGCCAGCTTCTAGTTTCCCATGGAGGCTATTGATGCATGGCAAATGTAAAAAAAAAAGTTTTTAAAAATATGAAAAAAAAAAAAAGTTAAAGTTTAAATCACCCCCCTTTTGCCCCATCAAAAATAAAACAATAAAAAAATCAAACCTACACATATTTAGTATCGCCGCATCTGTCAATAGAAAAAAACATGACTGACATGTGCCCGCAATAGCGGCAGGTGAGATCGCGATTCAACCGTTCCTCTGTATGTGTTTTCCGTCCGGCGGAAACAGCTGTTTTGACGGATCCTGCAAAAAACGGATGAAACGTGTGGCCATCCGGCGCTAATACAACTCAATGAGAAAATAACGGATCCGGCGGAAAATAACTGATCTGGCAGAAAAAAAAGTAAATTGTGGAAAAAAACGGATCTGGCGTGAAAAAACGGATCCGGCGGAAAAAACTGATCTGGCAGAAAAAAAAGGAACTTGTGGGAAAAAAACGGATCCGGCGGGAAAAAACGGATAAAACGGAAAAAAAGGATCCGATGGAAAAAAAAACTGATTTGGCAGAAAAAAAAGGAAATTGTGGAAAAAAAACTGATCCGGCGGGAAAAAACTGATCCGGCGGGAAAAGACGGATCAGGCGGGAAAAAAAGGATCCGATGGAAAAAAAAAACTGATCTGGCAGAGAAAAAAGGAAATTGTGGAAAAAAACGGATCTGGCGGGAAAAAACAGATCAGGCGGGAAAAAAAAGGATCCGATGGAAAAATAACTGATCTGACAGAAAAAAAAGGAAATTGTGGAAAAAAACGGATCAAACGGGAAAAAAATGATCCGATGGAAAAAAAACCTGATCTGGCAGAAAAAAAAGGAAATTGTGGAAAAAAACGGATCCGGCGGGAAAAAACGGATCCGGCGGGAATTAACGGATCCGGTGGGAAAAAAACGGGTCCGGCGGGAAAAAACGGATCCGGCGGGAAAAAACGGATCCGGAGGGAAAAAACGGATCCGGCGGGAAAAAACGGATAAGGCGGAAAAAAAGGATCCGATGGAAAAAAAAACTGATCTGGCAGAAAAAAAAGGAAATTGTGGAAAAAAAACTGATCCGGCGGGAAAAAACTGATCCGGCGGGAAAAGACGGATCAGGCGGGAAAAAAAGGATCCGATGGAAAAAAAAAACTGATCTGGCAGAGAAAAAAGGAAATTGTGGAAAAAAACGGATCTGGCGGGAAAAAACAGATCAGGCGGGAAAAAAAAGGATCCGATGGAAAAAAAACTGATCTGACAGAAAAAAAAGGAAATTGTGGAAAAAAACGGATCAAACGGGAAAAAAATGATCCGATGGAAAAAAAACCTGATCTGGCAGAAAAAAAGGAAATTGTGGAAAAAAACGGATCCGGCGGGAAAAAACGGATCTGGCGGGAAAAAACGGATCCGGCGGGAAAAAACGGATCCGGAGGGAAAAAACGGATCCGGCGGGAAAAAACGGATCCGGCGGGAAAAAATGGATCCGGCGGGAAAAACGGATCTGGCGGAAAAAAACGGATTCTGCAAATGTGCTTGCAGGATGCGTTTTTTTCCCATAAACTTGTATTAGCGACAGATCGTGACGGATGGCCACACGTCGCGTGGTCGCGTCCGTCGTGCAACGGATCCGTCGTGTTTTGGCGGACCGTCGGCACGAAAAAACGTTCAAGTGACCTTTTTTTGTCCAGCGCATCCGCCATTTTCTACTGCGCATGCGCTGCCAAAACTCCGCCCCCTCCTTCTAGACTTCAGAATGGGCAGTGGATGTGTTGAAAAACTGCATCCGCTGCCCACGTCGGGCACAAATTTCACAACGTGCGTCGGTACGTCGGCCCGACGCATAGCGACGGACTCGTACTGACGCAAGTGTGAAAGAGGCTTTGTGAGGGTTGAATTTAAAAAAAACAAAAAAAACCGCGTGGGCGCCCGTGCAATTTTCTGCGCCAGAGGGGGAAAGCCGACGGCCGGGGGCCAATATCTGTAGCCTGCTATGAATATCAGCCCGCAGCTGTCTGTATAGCCTTTACTGGCTATTAAAATAAGGGGACCCCAAAAAAAAAAATTGCGTGGGGTCCCCCTATATTTTATAGCCAGAAAGGCTATGCAGACAGCTGCAGGCTGATATTCATAGCCTAGAGAGGGGCCATGGATATTGCCCCCCCCAGGCTACAAATACCAGTCCGCAGCCGCCCCAGAAATGGCGCATCTGTAAGATGCGCCAATTCCGGCACTTAGCCCCTCTCTTCCCACTCCCGTGTAGCGGTGGGATATGGGGTAATGAAGGGTTAATGTCACCTTGCTATTGTAAGGTGACATTAAGCCGGGTTAATAACGGAGAGGCGTCAATAAGACGCCTATCCGTTATTAATCCAATAGTAAGAAAGGGTTAAAAAAAAACACGCACACATTAGGAAAAAAGTATTTTAATATTCTTCATTTCACCATACTTACCATACTTCAGCGCCTGCAAAAAACGTAAAATAATAAACCGTATACTACCTATCCGCCGTAGTCCAATTAATATCGAGTGTCCCACGACGATCTCCCCTATAGAACAGTGACATCGGGTGATGTCACTGCTCTATAGACCTTCAGTGACACACTGACAGGAGACAATGGCTCCTACAGTGCATCACTGAGAGGTTACCTTAGGACAAGGTCTCACTTTATGGCAATTGCTGCCTGGGAAAATTTCTCATACAGCAATGGCATAAAGTGAGACTAGGGACTTTTTTTTTTACAGCGGCGGAGGAATACAGTGGTGGAAGGATACCTTCCTGCTGTCATTGTGTTCCTGGAGCCCCTAGAGAGCAGTCACATTATCTGATGCTGCTGCTCTCCACGGGAGATCGCCGTGGGACACTCGTGGATTTCTGCGGACAGGGAGTATATTGGTTGTTTGTTTTTTTAATATTTTTTTTACAGATGACACTGGCTTCGGGGAACAAAGTGACAAGTAATGGTGAGTATGAAATCTATGTTTAATGTACTGTATGTCTATATGTATGTATGTATTGTATGAATGTATTGTATGTGGCATGTATGTGGCATGTATGTAGCATGTATGTATGGAGTATTTTTTTTTTTCATTCAACACATTAGCCGGATGATGGGACTATTACTGTCCCATAATTGGCTAATGTGTCAATCACTGTCATTGTAGCAGGAATCGTCTGATGGGACACGCATAGAGACCCCCCCACGCTGCAGAGACCCCCCCACGCTGCACAGAGGCCCCCCCACGCCGCACAGAGACCCCCCCGCCGCAGAGACCCCCCTGCCGCACAGAGACCCCCCCACGCCGCAGAGACCCCCCACGCCGCACAGAGACCTCCCCACGCTGCACAGAGACCTCCCCACGCCGCACAGAGACCCCCCGACGCCGCAGAGACCCCCCACGCCGCACAGAGACCCCCCACGCCGCAGAGACCTCCCCACGCCGCACAGAGATCCCCCGACGCCGCACAGAGATCCCCCCACGCCGCACAGAGACCCCCCCGACGCCGCAGAGACCCCCCCACGCCGCACAGAGACCTCCCCACGCCGCAGAGACCCCCTGACGCCGCAGAGACCTCCCCACGCCGCACAGAGATCCCCCGACGCCACACAGAGACCCCCCCACGCCGCCCAGAGATCCCCCACGCCGCAGAGACTCCCCCACGCCGCAGAGACCCCCCCACGCCGCACAGAGACCCCCCCACGCCGCACAGAGACTTCCCCACGCTGCACAGAGACCCCCCGACGCCGCAGAGACCCCCCCACGCCGCACAGAGAGGGAGAGCGACACAGGGGGAGAGTGCAGTTTACCGGAGATCACTGGGACTCTGTGCAAGTGGGGAGACAGAGCAGAGGGAAGCACACAGGGCAGAGTGTGAGAGCAGAGGATGTCTGCCCAGAACCTGCAGTGCCTGGAGTACAGAGGAGAAGTGAGGGCTTCTTCTCTCCTGTGATAGAGAGCAAGTGGAGCTCGGCAGATAGCACTGGACTATAATAAAATGGCAGCTAGTCACACCTACAGCAGTGAGTTGTGCATCCCACAGAGGCGTGCCCAGCTCACTGCTAATGCTGCTGCAATGTTACAGATAGGGTCCGAGCTGGTCTATTATCTGCTATGTCCATGGGGTGCAGTAATCTGACACTGATAGTGACCTGCTACTGCTGCAAAACCAAGATGTCAGCCCCCAGTGCATTCTTTCTACTCATATATCACACGAAATCTGTTTTACATGCATTCAAATCTGGGTTATAAAAGCATGTTATGCTACATTACATTGATTAATTAATGATCTACAAACGCGGTACCTTCCCTTTAAAGTCCCAAATGGCCTAATATGGCAGTGTGAATTTGTTGTTTAAAAAAAAAAAAAAAAAAGTTCGTTTACTTTCCAACAACAACAACACTGTCGCCTATGGGATGTCTGGAAACAACTTTTCTAATAAGTGGGGCTGAGATGCAATTCCAGACAAAGCCCAAAGAGAAGAGTGGTGCTGATATACAGTGGGGAAAAGAGGTATTTGATACACTGCCAATCTTGCAAGTTTTCCCACCTACAAAGAATGGAGAGGTCCGTAACTTTTATCGTAGGTCCACTTCAACTGTGAGAGACAGAATGTAAAACAAACAAACAAGAAAAACAGAAAATCACATGGTCTGATTTTTACATAATTAATTTGAATTTTGTTGCATGAAATAAGTATTTGACATGATAGAAAAACAGAGCTTAATATTTGGTACAGAAACCTTTGTTTGCAATTTCAGAGGTCAGACCTTTCCAGTAGTTCTTGATCAAGTTTGCACACATTGCAGCAGGGATTTTGGCCCACTCCTCCAGGTCTTTCAGGTTTCGGGGCTGTAGCTCGGCAACATTGAGTTTCAGCTCCCTCAAAAGATTTTCTATTGGTTTCAGGTGTGGAGACTGGATAGTCTACTCCAGGACCTTGAAATTATTCTTATGGAGCAACTCCTTAGTTGCCATGGCTGGGTGTTTTGGGTCATTGTCATGTAACAACCCATCTTCAATTCTCTTACTGATGGAACGATGCAGGACCTGATCCATTCTCCCTTCAATATAGTGCAGTCGCCCTGTCCCCTTTTCACAAAAGCACACTAAAAGTATGCTGGTTCCCCACCAAGCTTCATGGTTAGGATGGTGTTGATGGGGTTGTACTCATCCTTCTTCCTCCAAACACGGTGAGTTGAATTGATAACAAAAAGTTCTATTTTGGTCTCACCTGACCTTCTCCTATGCCTCCTCTGGATCATCCAGATGGTTATTGGCAAATTTCAAACGGCCCGGACATGTGCTGGAGCGAGCAAGGGGACCTTGCGTGCGCTGCATGATTTTAATCCATGAAGGCATAGTGTGTTACTAATGGTAATGTTTGAAACTGTGGTCCCTGCCTTCTTCCGGTCATTGACCAGGTCCTCCCTTGTAGTTTTGGGCTGATCCCTGACCTTTCTCTGAATCATCCTTACTCCACGAGTTGAGATCTTGCATATAGCCCCAGATCGAGGAAGACTGACAGTCATGTTATGTTTCTTCCAGTTTCTAATAATTATGACAACAATTGTTGCCTTCTCGCCAAGCTGTTTGCCTATTGTCATCTTAGCCTTGTGCAGGTCTACAATTTTGTCCCTGGTGTCCTTAGACAGCTCTTTGGTCTTGGCCATGGTGGAGAGTTTGGAGTGTGATTGATTGAGTGTGTGGACAGGTGTCTTTTATACAGCTAACAAGTTCAAACAGGTGCAATAATTGTAATGATTTAGCGATGACCTGCAAAGAGGAGTGGACCAAAATTCCTCCTGACATGTACGCAAACCTCATCATCAACTAAAAAAAATGTCTGACGGCTGTGCTTGCCAACAAGGGTTTTGTCACCAAGTATTAAAGGGACACTGTCACCTGAATTTGGAGGGAACAATCTTCAGCCATGGAGGCGGGGTTTTCGGGTGTTTGATTCACCCTTTCCTTACCCGCTGGCTGCATGCTGGCTGCAATATTGGATTGAAGTTCATTCTCTGTCCTTCATAGTACACGCCCGCGTGAATATATATATATATATATATATATATACACGCCCGCGTGTGTGTGTGTATATATATATATATATATATATATATATATATATATATATATATATATACACTATATATAGTAATAAAATAAGCAATAGGGAACTGCAACAAAGCTAAAATATAACATATTTGGGACATAAAATTCATAGAAGGTATATCCGACAAGACGAGTAGGAGTGTAAATGAAGATTCTTAATTTATTTGTGAATCAAAATCTTAATAATTCTTTGCCTTTCTTTTTTTGCAGACAGCCAGTGGTTTACCAACGGTTGGTAATTTTGTTGCAGCTTCAGGAATGACTCCATACCCCACTTCAGCACCAGTGTCCCCATACATGGCATATGGCACAGCAGCCCCCACAGGGTATGTGACAGGTCATGGATGGCAGCATACCGGGGGTACGCCATTATCTCCTCATAACTGCGACATTGCCGCATCATTAGCATTTAAAGGCATGCACACAGCACGAGAAGGTGAGAACCACCTAGATAACTAGCCCAGAACCCACTATATGGACATCAAATAAACCTGATGTTGGCTTATCATAGAGGAAACCGCAAGAGAAAAAAGTGTGGGAGATGACCATTAATACGAAGAAAAAGCCAATTTATTAACACAGCTCATTTGTTTTTCTGCTACATTAATAAGGTGGCTTTTCATCATTAAATGGTAGCTTTGCACACTTTTTCTGATTTTAGCTGATGTGCACATTTTATTTTAAAGCCTCTTCAGAAAAAAATGCTAAAACTTCTTATATGAACATCAATGTGGAATTCTCATAGAAATGAATAGAAAGAGTTTTTTTTTAAACTGTTTTGGAGCAGATCTGCTTGAAAAAAACACTGTGTGAATGTACACTAACATAACCTTGACCAAGCACTCAACTCAAAATTGGAAGTGTTCCCTGACTTGTGTATTAAAGAGTACCTATCACCAATCTGTGGCTGCCCTTTTTACTCAGCAAAAGAGTGGACAGCCCCAGATTAGTGATTTCTCAAAATATCAATTGTCAAAAGGTCTCCTAAGTAACCCTATTGTTCTCCCAAAACTCAGGCCCAACCTTCTGTTTTGTGGGATCCCGCAACCCTCCGTGGTCTTTCTCTCAGTTAAAGATCGAGATACCGTTCTTTGCACTAACCCAGCGCCACCACTGACATTACTGTTCAGTAACCGCTTAGTAAAGTCGTAACAGAGGGCATTGTGGGTTATGAATTATCTAGCGATAGAGAATGTATAACTGGTGGAGAAAGGTTGAACTTGATGGACCTGTATATTTTTCAATCTAAGTAAGTATGAAGTAACAGTGTTGCAGCGTATCTACAAAGTGAGAGGGACTGCAGAGTTTTAATGTAGAGTAATGCACCTAGCACGGAGTAATCCTATCGCTGCATACACATTAAATTGAAGTATGTCAGCCGCTAAAGCAAACATGATTTTAGTGTGTATAAAATGAGAGAGAAAATCCCACGATCCCAACGTATTGTTACCCCTTTATAAATCACTTGTGAGGCCACATCTATAATATGGGATCCAGTTTGGGGTTTCACATTTTAAAAAGTATATTCAGAAGTTAGAGTCAGTTCAAAGGCGGTCAACTAGATTATTACAAGGGATGGAAGGCCTCTCATATGAGGAGAGGTTGGAAAAGTTGGGCTTGTTTAGCTTAGAAAAAAGATGTCTCAGAGGGGATCTCATTAACATGTATAAATATACCGTATGTGTGGTCAGTACAAAGGACTGGTGCATGACTTATTCCTTCCAAGGACCATACTTAGGACCAGGGGGCACTCATTACAGGTCGACAGTTAAATAGGAAAGGGTTCTTTACAGTTAGAGCAGTCAGACTGTGGAATGCCGACCACAAGAGGTGGTAATGGCAGAAACTATAACAGCTTTTGTACAAGGGATGGATGCGGGTTATAGTTAATTTATTGACAAAATGAACAATTGATAGAGAAAGGTTGAAAAAAGACCTAGGTTCATCAAGTTCAACCTATGTAACAATGTAGAGGCTTGTGGGATCCTGCTCTGCATCCAACAACCCCACAGGTCAGCCCTGACTTTTGTGGAGCTGTCTTGGGGGTCTCTAGGGTTAACCCTGCTGTTCTGTTCGGTCTGGGGAGACCTATTTTGAACTTTGGTATTTTTTGGGGTGTTCAAGATGCAGTTCTGAAACTTGTGGTTGATTGACTTAAATGAGGATGGGTCGGTCGGCCACGGGTTTCAGAGCCGCATCTTGAATATTTTAAAGAATATTGAAGTTCAAAGTCGGTCATTTTTGACCAACAGAACAGCAGGGTTAAGTTGAAGCAGTTATAGTTCGTAAAATCAACAATCTGGGGCTGTACATTCTTTTATTGAATTTAAAAGGCAGTCCCAGATTGGTGATAATTACCCTTTTTGCGATTTGCTGTACTCAATCGCAGATAGATACTTCTTTGATATTCTAAAGAAAGATGCACAGTCATGGCCATAACTTATGAGACTGACACAAGCTTTGGTTTTCACAAAATTTGCTGCTTCAGTGTTTTTTTAAATCTTAGAGTCATCTGTTTCTATGGTTGCTGAAGTACAATTATCAGCATTTAATACGTTTTTACACTTTTACTGACAAATACAATTGCTCCTGAATGGTTGGGAGAAGTAACTTATGTAGAAGGTGTAGATATTATTCTTTAATCTATGGCAAAATTCTGATGAGCCCACGTCCTTGAATAAGAAGCAACCCCACGCATCAATATGGCAGCAGAAAACTTTACTGTTGGCAGACACAGGATTTGTGGTGGCACTCACCAAGTGCAATTTTTCTCAATGATACAAGACCAATTTGGTGATGAACAATGATTTTTCTAGCATGATGGAGACAATGTCACAAGGCAAAAGTGATAACTAAGAAGCTCAGTGAACAAGACATTGACAATTTGGGTTCATGGCCAAAAAACTCCCCAGATCTCAATCCCATTGAGAACCAGTGGTGAATCTTCAAAAAGGGTATGGAGATATATATATATATATATATATATATATATATATATATATATATATATATATATATATATATATATATATATCGTATATACTCGAGTATAAGCCGACCCGAGTATAAGCCGACCCCCCTAATTTTGCAACAAAAAACTAACTTATTGACTCGAGTATAAGCCTAGGGTGGAAAATGCAGCAGCTACCGGTAAATGTCAAAAATAAAAATAGATATCAATAAAAGTTAAATTAATTGAGACATCAGTAGGTTAAGTGTTTTTGAATATCCATATTGAATCAGGAGCCCCATATAATGCTCCATGCAGTTTATTATGGCCCCATAAGATGCTCCATATTAAAATATATGTCCCATATAATGCTTCATGCAGTTCTTTATGGCTCCATAAGATGCTCCATATACAAATATGCCTCATATAATGCTCCATACAGTTCATTATGGCCCCACAGATGCCCCATATAATGCTCCATGCAGTTCTTTATGGCCCCATAGATGCCCCATATAATGCTCCATGCAGTTCACTATGGCCCCATAGATGTCCCATATAATGCTCCATGCAGTTCTTTATGGCCCCACAGATGCCCCATATAATGCTCCATGCAGTTCATTATGGCCCCATAGATGTCCCATATAATGCTCCATGCAGTTCTTTATGGCCCCACAGATGCCCCATATAATGCTCCATGCAGTTCTTTATGGCCCCATATAATGCTCCATGCAGTTCATTATGGCCCCATAGATGCCCCATAAAATGCTCCATGTAGTTTATTATGGCCCCATTGATGCCGCATATAATGCTCCATGCAGTTCCTTATGGCCCTATAGATGCTCCATATAACATTGTGCCACATGTAATGCTGCTGCACTAAAAAAAAATGACATACTCACCTGTTGTCGCTGCCCGCTGCTCCTCAGCGTCCCATCTCTCCGCAGTGACTGTTCAGGCAGAGGGCGGCGCGTACACTAATACGTCATCGCGTCCTCTGACCTGAACAGTCACTGCAGAGAACGCGGAAAACGAGGCGGCGGTGGAACGCGGAAAGGTGAATATGACATACTCACCTGCTCTCGACGCTCTGACGCGGTCCCTGCATGTCCCACGGTCTCCGGGAGCAGCAGCTTCTTCCTGTAGTGATATGGGGTGGGGCCACATTTTCAATACTTTAATGAGTGGTACCAGTGACCGCTGAACAGGGGAAGAAGCTGCCGCACCCGAAGACCGTGGGACATGCAGGGACCGCGTCAGGAGCGCTGGGAGCAGGTTAGTATTTGACAGTTGTTGCTCCCCCTCACCCGAGGACCATGACTCGAATATAAGCCGAGAGGGGCACTTTCAGCCCATTTTTTTTGGCTGAAAATTTCGGCTTATACTCGAGTATATAGGGTATATATATATATAAACTAGATGTATTTGTTTGTAAAAACTTCTGAAATTCTTATAACTGTACATCAGTAACCATAGAAACATCCAACTAAAAGATCTAAAAACACTGAAGCAGCAGAACCAAAATTTGTGTCAGTCTCAAATCTTTTGGCCATGACTGAACCTGCTAGGTAGTCTTGTACTCTGCCTCACAGGTCACCAGTATTATAAATGGAGACTGGTAGGGTACTGGATTAGTAATCCTGTATTGGGTTCATGGAGTTTCAAGTTTTGCTTGTGCTAAAATCCCTGTTTGTTTTCTTTTTTTAGTAAGAAGATATAATATAGATATATTAGTTCCCTTTTATGGAATCGGTCACTAGGTTTTTGCTACTTATTTGAGAGCAGTATCATTTAGAGACAGAGAACCTGATTCAAGTGGTCACTTACTGTAGTTTTTATAAAATTATAGATGAAAAAAGTTGTAATCTGGCACCAAAAAGTGTGTATTAAGAATCCACTCGTCCATTAAAATCCAAAGAATCAAACCAAAAATAATATGTAAAAAAAATTATTTTTCAATGTGTTATTTTTTTTGTTTGATTCTTGGTATTAAAAATCCATTTTATTAGTGTCCATTAAAATCCACAATTTTCAACTACGATTTGCCGTTGGGGATACCTGCATCAATTTTTGGAATTTATCCACATGACCTTTGGTATTTGTGGTAAGTTGATGTAATTTTTTCCCTTTTTTATTTTCAAAAATTAGTGTTATCAGCAGGAGATTATCACTAGAGGACTAGTAACCCTGATGCCAGGAAATCCTCCGTATTCATGAGCTCTGTAAAGCCCTGCCCACACCACTGATTAGCTTTCAGCCTTTGCACATTGTACACAGAATGCTGCCAATCAGTGGTGTGGGCAGGGCTATACAAAGCTCAGCAGTCTGAGAACTGCTAGATCTGCAGCAGAGAAAACAAGGTTTTTATCAAAACTCCAGAGTCCAGTAAAGTAAGTGAGATGTCTCTTGAGTCTTTGCGCCTCTCTGATAGGGTAGCAAAAACCTTGTGACAGATTACCTTTAAATATTCTATTAGCATTTGAAAGAAATGGAATTCTATTTGATATAATTTTTTTTTTTCATTTGCATTTTTAGCAGAAGATACAAAAGTAAGCATCCATTTGCGTAAATCTCCACAGTCCTACCACACATCCCAACGCCACGGGACAGTTGCTCATATGACAAGTGCATAGAAATGAAGGACAACCTCTGTAATCTGACATACAAGCATCACGGAAAACATTCCACATGCTATCAAGCCAGTAGCACATGCAGAACTGGAATATTGCCAGAAATCTGCCAATCACATGGACCGTGAACACCTGACCACTTGTGCAAAGCAACCAGCTGTCTCATCTTCACCTGGATATGTGGTCATCATGAAAGACATACACCTGGTGGACATACTGTGAAAGAATCTTCTCTGGATTCATTGAACCATATCTCTGCACCTTCTTATGGAATTTGAGACATGCCACTTTCCCGTTGAACTAAAATAAAAAAAAAAATAAGAAGTTTTGTTACCGTACACTCGACATCTATGTGCCTTTTATAAGACTTGTGGTTTGTAGCTTTAAAAATTTAGAATCTCTCACACAAAAGAAATCTAGTCATGAAACCTGAACTCAATGTGAAGAGGAAATGAAGGGACTTTGGACTTGCACCTCGTGCTGCGTGAAGTTTTGCAAATGTTCGATAGCCAAACATGGGGTACATGGGTTTAAAACCCAAACTACACAAAGGCTTATGGTCACTCAAAGTGATCGAACCAGATAAAATCTGGAGGACTCATTCATACAATTCACGATTCAGCCTCTTAAGCATTAAATAAAACACGTCTTGGCCCAACATCTACTAGGATATTTAAACATATGGTAGATGACAAGCACAAACCAATGCGGAAATGTGAAAACGTGTTCTGTCCTTTTGTATAGGTTTTAATTATTATGGTTATTATGGTCCAAGTTACAGTAACTAATGGGCGGGAGGGTCAGGGTAATATTCTGTCTTTTACTTTACAGGTGAATTTTTTGTAGATAATTTAAAAAGGAAAAAAAAAAAACCTCATGATGGTCCCCGCTGAATTCTGGCGTACAACTTCTTGAAATGTTTAAAATTTTTGTGCAGATTGAAATGGGAGGTTTAATTTATGACCGACATGTAAGCTTCTGCCTTGCATATTTTTCTGGCGGTGGCACACACAAGTTGACAGATAAGCCAAATTCTTTAAACAATTTTTCCATACTTCCCGAATTATTTGTGATGTAGTGCAAGTGTATTACAATTCTTACCAATTACCGCCTTCCCCGGTTTCCACCACCGTTCCCGGTCATTTTTGTTATGTGACCAAAGCTTCTATTCCATTTAGTCTTTTAGAAATCAAACGAGACGCTATAGACTTACAGTGGGTACAGAAAGAATTCAGACCCCTTTCAATTTTTCACTCTTTGTTTCACTGCAGCCATTTGGTAAATTCAAAAAAGTTCATTTTTTTCTCATTAATGTACACTCTGCACCATATCTGATAAAAAACAGAAATGTAGAAATTTTTGTATATTTATTAAAAAAGAAAAACAAATATCACATGGTCATAAGTATTCAGACTCTTTGCTCTGACACTCATATATAAGTCACATGCTGTCCATTTCTTTGTGATCCTCCTTCATTGGAGTTCAGCTATGTTCAGCTATTAAACTGATAGGACTTGATTTGGAAAGGCACACACCTGTCTATATAGGACCTCACAGCTCACAGTGCATGTCAGACCAAATGACAATCATGAGGTCAAAGGAACTGACTAAGGAGCTCAGAGACAGAATTGTGGCAATGCACAGATCTGGACAAGGTTACAAAAGAATTTCTGCAGTACTCAAGGTTCCTGAGAGCACAGTGGCCTCCATACTCCTTAAATGGAAGAAATTTGGAACCACCAGAAGTCTTCCTAGACCTGGCCGTCCAGCCAAACTGAGCAATCATGGGAGAAGAGCCTTGGTGAGAGAGGTAAAGAAGAACCCCAAGATCACTGTGGCTGAGCACCAGAGATGCAGTAGGGAGATGGGAGAAAGTTCCACAAAGTCAACTATCACGGCAGCCCTCCAGCAGTCGGGCCTTTATGGCAGAGTGGCCAGACGGAAGCCACTCCTCAGTGCAAGACATATGAAAGCCGGCATAGAGTTTGCTAAAAAAAACACATGAAGGACTCCCAGACTATGAGAAATAATATTCTCTGGTCTGGTGAAGCGAAGATAGACCTTTTTGGTGATAATTCTAAGCGGGATGAGTGGAGAAAACCAGGCACTGCTCATCACCTGCACAATACAATCCCAACAGTGACACATGGTGGTGGCAGCATCATGCTATGGGGGTGTTTTTCAGCTGCAGGGACAGGACGACTGGTTGCTATTGAAGGAAACATGAATGCGGCCAAGTACAGAGATATCCTGGATGAAAACCTCTTCCAGAGTGCTCTGGTCCTCAGACTTGGCCGAAGGTTCACCTTCCAACAAGACAATGACCCTAAGCACACAGCTAAAATAACAAAGGAGTCGCTTCAGAACAACTCTGTGACCATTCTTGACCACAGAGCCCTGACCTAAACCCAATTGAACATCTCTGGACAGACCTGAAAATGGCTGTCCACCAACTTTCACCATCCAAACTGACAGAACTGGAGAGGATCTGCAAGGGAGAATGGCAGAGGATCCCCAAATCCAGGTGTGAAAAACTTGTTGCATCGTTCCCAAGAAGACACATGGCTGTAGTAGCTCAAAAGGGTGCTTCTACTGAGCAAAGAGTCTGAATACTTATGACCATGTGAGATTTCAGTTTTTCTTTTTTAATAAATTTGCATTGTGTACATTAATGATAAAAAGAAATTAAGTTTTTTTGAATTTACCAAATGGCTGCAATGAAACAAAGAGTCAAAAATTTAAAGGGGTCTGAATACTTTCCGTACCCACTGTACAATGAGAAAGCAACTTCAATTCCACACACCTCTCCCTGTATGAGCCAGTTAGTCGATTTACAAATCCTGTGGGCCAGAAGACAACTGGAGTGATGTTGGAAACGTTGTAAGATGGCGATCAGTAAATATTTTAATACACTTGCATTATATCACATACAGGGCTAGGCATTCTTAGGGGAAAAAAGTGCTGAGACCTCTTCTATAACAAATGTACGCCTCTTACCGAATTGAATGCATCTTATATCAGCGCTCCCTTAATTAAAGGGACTTTGTCAGCAGGTTTTGCTTTGTAATTTGAGAACAGCATGATGTAAGAGCAAAGACACTGATTCCAGCAATATGTCACATACTAGACTGTGATGCCGTTTCAATATAATTAGTATTTTATCAGCAGGAGATTATCACTACTTGACAAGGCGTATTGTGCCTCCTAGTCAACTGCTCTGTGTAACCCCACCCACAGCACTTATTGGCAGATTTCTATGTATGCTGTGCATTGACAAAACGCTGCTGATCAGTGGTGTGGGCGGGGTTATACACATATCAGCATTCTGAGCACTGCTAGATCTGCAGCAGAGAAAGCAGTGATTGTATAAAAATTGCAGCATGCAGCCCACAAGTGACAGCACTGAAATCAGGATCTCTATCTCTACATTACACTGCTCTCAGATTACATAGCAAAACCTGCTGATAGATTCCCTTTAATACTGGTGTACATGACGGCAGCCGTAGTGTATTGGGACAAGCAAAAACAATAAAGCAATACATTTTCTTCCATGTTTTTGGCTTACAATTACTGGTGCAAAATATAGAACTAAACAATATTGTGTGAAAGAGGCCTTAGAGGTGCCCATACATCTTCGACAGCGGGTGGCCGATTACTCGATCAGCAATATCTCCTGACTCCGCATACACATGGCCACTCTGCTCTTCAGTCTGGACAGTGAAAATAGGTCTGTCAGACATATCTGGTTGTGGCTTATCATTCTGGAGAATAAATGAAGAGGTGGTGAAAGTCAACAAACTAACTCCTTCTTTCCTCCAATATCATCTGTCGGAAAGCTCCATACACCTTAAACACTTCTGTGTTTATGGGCAACTTTCTTTAATTCGTATGGGGGCTTTGAATGGGTTATGTAGGCCCATCCAGAGTTGCTCACTTCTGTATGGGAAGTGACTGGTGCCGATGACGTTACAACTCCAAGTCATTGGTACTGCGGTGTTCCTATATTGAAGTGAGGGGCTCTAGACGGTGCTGAATAACCTTGCAGTGGTGTCTTATTGTCCACAATCTTTGGTATAATCTTGTATTCAAAGTGTTCTGGTTTATGTGCTATACCATTTACAACATTTCAGCCACAATCTATTCTAGTTATGCTAATTTATTTGAAATCTAAGAACAATCCATTACTGATAGGACTTCAATGTGCCGCAACCTCTTGGCACCACGTAAGTGTGCATTCTGCTGGACTTACAGGATTGTCTGACTCTGATGGAAACAACACTTTGTTGGAGTCTATCAGTGGCGTGACAGAAAAAGGGTTCCTTATAAAGCACTTAAGAGACATAACTTGTAAGCCCGGCACTTGCACAACTCAAATCGGCCTGAATTAAGCATTTAATCAGCTCCTGTACTTTCAGGATCCGTTACGGTCACATGAAGACTAAATCTTGAAAGTCTTAGTAATATCTGTCCTTAAACGTAATTTTCTGCATCAACCCTCCATACATTATATGGACAAGCTGTGTTACAATGAATACCAATTCCAGGTTTCTGAATGTGCCTTACCATGGTGAGCAATAAAACCCCCATGTAAATCCCTTCTCTATGGCTTTGTGTATATTACTTTGCAGTTGGTATTTAATGCAGAAAATAATGCAATGCTTGGGTATGCGCTTCACAATGTCTTATTCAGGCAGATTACGCTCTGAAAAAAAAGAGCTAAGGAAAATGAATGGGATGTGCATTCCTGAGTAAAAACGACCTGTAATGCATTTGTTTAAACATTTGACAGCTTCGGATCTCCAAAGGCACCAAGCAGTTAAAACAAGAGAGCTGACCATTTTTCAGGAGTTTTCCACACTAAAGATGCTCTACTAACGTTTTTGCTTCAAAAACCTCTAGATATTTTTCATTATTGAGTGAAGTAAAAAAAAAAAAGACACCACTAAATAAATGTAGACATTTCCTGGAGGGTCGTCTTCTTGAAAAACACAGCAGGCTAGTAACATAGCAAGGGGCGGTAGCCATGGGCGAGGTACTCATCTCTTACTCCCCAGCTTGTCACATGAAGATGGGTTTGTTGACTTGGGTGTGTGGACTTGTGCTTTTGGGGAAGAGGGGCTATGCTCTTGCAGGCCGCATGTTATCTTTGACTTTGGTTGGCCAGGACCAGGTGTTTGACAGTCAAAAATACATGTTTTACTTAATGAGAAGTTGGTGGGGGTACACAACTTAATGAACGTTTCCTTCACAATACGTAGCATTTTCCACACAGTCTCATATCCTTTCTCTTTTCTCACTTGTTCTCTATAATCACCGTTCCTCTCTACTTCACCACAGCCCAGCTCAGTACTGCAGTTCAGCTAGCAAGAGTCCTTTACTCAACCCACGGTTCCATGTCTTCTTTCCCCTCGAGGGAACTATATTGCTAGTGTGGCAGGTAGCAAACTTCTCTGACTCTCTGGGACTCTCGCCCAGGGCACTCTCTTCATCTTACGTACTGTGTCCCATCTAGGCTTGTTGCCTATATGAGTTATACACTCTGGGCCACACTGCTTTTCAGTCATTTCTCTTTTCCTCTCTGCTAGGTTCTTGTTATCCTCTGTCTCATCTCTCATTAAGAACACCCACGTGTTCATCATCAGACATTAGGTTTGCTTTCTAAGCACTATGTGCCCTTTCTAGCTTCCTGACAAGAAATTGTCTCTGTCCCTCCAGCGTAACGCCTCCCACTCTGGGCTAGTCACAACCATTAACTCTCTTTCCTTACTGTCAAACAATCCACATTATTAACGTGTCGCACAATTCACATTACATGATATAACCATATACCGTCCTTGTTTTTCAAGAAGGAAACATGGGCAATATGCCCATCTCCTTACAGGTTCACCCGCCTGAAAAGGATGGTGAACATACTGTTAGGGCGTTTTGCCATTCTTAGTTTTTGATGATTAGATTGGTGAAGCTGCCAAGTGTTGGACTCCTGTCAATCAGCGGTTAGCAGCTCCGGCAGTGCCAGATGAAACTGTGCAGAGCACCACAGCTCCATACATGGTTTAGTGGCTTCTGCAGATTCAACTAGAAAAAGGAGCTTGTTCATTGGCAGCTGCTTGAGCAGGAAAGAGCGGATTGTTTGAGGAGTCGGTTGTGGGACCCCCATTGAATGCATGTGAATAACCTATACGAAGGTTATCAATATCCAAGTAGTGGTAATCCCAATTGTTGAGGGGTAACATAACTGCTGGTCAGCCATAAGAAGTAGATGAATATCTGTAGTGAGATGTTCATAGCCATGACTATAGTGATATAAAAAATGGCTCTTTTTTGCACCTAGACTATTTTATATATGTTTTTAATTTAATCTACAGTATTTTAGGACAATTTCAAATAGGATTTTGCAGGAAACCGCATTATGCATCCTCTGCTATATAAAACATTAGTCGACTATACAGGTGCTTCTCATAAAATTAGAATATCATCAAAAATTTATTTATTTCAATTTTTCAATACAAAAAGTGAAACTCTTACATTACTTAGAGTCATTACAAACAGATTGATCTATTTCAAATGTTTATTTCTGTTAATGTTGATGATTATGGCTTACAGCCAAAGAAAACCCAAAAGTCATTATCTCAGTAAATCAGAATTATTAACAAAAAAAAACCTGCAAAGGTTTCCTAAGCGTTTAAAAAGGTCCCTTAGTCTGTTCCAGTAGGTTCCACAATCATGGGGAAGACTGCTGACTTGACAGATGTAAAAAAAAAACCACGATGTTCCAGCTCCAAAAGGTAAAATAAACAAACTTTATTGGGAAAATATAAAAACCTGAAAAATCATGAGCTCCATGAAGACAACACCATGACCTGCGTGAGTTTGGCTACGCGTTTCGACCGGAAAGGTCTTTGACAAAGACCTTTCCGGTCGAAACGCGTAGCCAAACTCACGCAGGTCATGGTGTTGTCTTCATGGAGCTCATGATTTTTCAGGTTTTTATATTTTCCCAATAAAGTTTGTTTATTTTACCTTTTGGAGCTGGAACATCGTGGTTTTTTTTTTTTACATTGGTTCGCATCGTGTCAGGACTTGGTTCCATGGTCTGCTGGATATGGTGAGCTGGCTTTTTTTCTTTTTTTCTTTGCATATGACTTAACAGATGCCCGGGAGGCAGTCACTGACACACTCCACAAGGAGGGTAAGCCACAAAAGGTCATTGCTAAAGAAGCTGGCTGTTCAGAGTGCTGTATCCAAGCATATTAATAGAAAGCTGAGTGGAAGGAAAAAGAGTGGTAGAAAAACGTGCACAGATAACTGGGATAACCGCAGCCTTGACAGGATTGTTAAGAAAGGGCAATTCAAAAATTTGGGGGAGATTCACAAGGAGTGGACAGCTGCTGGAGTCATTGCTTCAAGAGCCACCACACACAGACGTACCCAGGACATGGGCTACAAGTGTCACATTCCCTGTGGCACGCCACTCATGACCAATAGACAACGCCAGAAGCATCTTATCTGGGACAAGGAGAAAAAGAACTGGACTGTAGCTCAGTGGTCCAAGGTGTTGTTTTCAGATGAAAGTAAATTTTGCATTTCATTCGGAAATCAAGGTCCCAGAGTCTGGAGGAAGAGTGGAGAGGCCACAATCCAAGCTGCTTGACGTCTAGTGTGAAGTTTAGTGATGAGCGAGTGTACTCGTTGCTCGGGTTTTCCCGAGCACGCTCAGGTGATCTCCGAGTATTTGTTAGTGTTCGGAGATTAAGTTTTCATCGCCTCAGCTGAATGATTTACAGCTATTAGCCGGGCTGAGTACATGTGGGGGTTGCCTAGTTGCTAGGGAATCCTCACATGTAATCAAGCAGGCTAGTAGCTGTAAATCATTCAGCTGCGGTGATGAGAACTTAATCTCTGAACACTAACAAATACTCGAAGATCACCCGAACAACAAGTACACGCACTCATCACTGGTGAAGTTTCCACAATCAGTGATGGATTGGGGAGCCATGTCATCTGCGCTGGTGTAGGTCCACTGTGTTTTATCAAGACCAAAGTCAGCGCAGCCATCTACCGACAAGCTTTTTGGAGATATAAATTTCTTTCTCCAGCAGGACTTAGCACCTGTCCACACTGCTAAAAGTACCAATACCTGGTTTAAAAACAATAGTATCACTGTGCTTGATTGGCCAGCAAACTCGCCTGACCTTAACCCCATAGAGAATCTATGGGGTAATGTTAAGAGGAAGATGAGAGACACCAGACCCAACAATACAGACGAGCTGAAGGCTGCTATCAAAGCAACCTGGGCATCCATAACACCTCAGCAGTGCCACAGGCTGATCGCCTCCATGCCACGCCACATTGATGCAGTAATTGATGCAAAAGGAGCCCCGACCAAGTATTGAGTGCATTTACTGAACATACATTTCAGTAGGCCAAAATTTCAGATTTTCAATCATTTTTCAAGCTGGTGTTTTAAAGTATTCTAATTTACTGAGAGAGATCATGACTTTTGGGTTTTCATTGGCTGTAAGCCCTAATCATCAACATTAACAGTGTTGAAAATTGAGATTCTGGTTTGGCTATTATCCTAAGTTATGTGACAAGGCTCGTTAAAGGGTCGACATTGACTTGTAGGATTGCTACTTCCAATAGGTGGCATTAGAGTTCTAGGTCTCTTCCTCTCTGAAGAGACAATTTGCATAATTAGCATATTTCCCAGAAGAGCATTGTGGCTTTAAGTCTCCTAATCTCAACATGCTTAGCATGTCAAACTCCGCAAGGAAAAATGATACTTCTTTGACAGTAACAGAAAATCTGAAATGTTGGCCTACAAAAATGCATCTTCAGTAAATGCATTCAATACTTGAAATAGATCACTGTCTGTAATGACTATATAATATATGAGTTTCACTTTTTGTATTGAAGAACTGAAATAAATTCACTTTTTGATGATATTCTAATTTTGTGAGAAGCACCTGTATAAATCCAGATTCTAGAGTCGCAGTCAGCAATCTATTTCCATCACAGAGCCACAGGTTGGTGACTGCCACATGAGACAGGATATGTATAGGCAACTGATCACATAATCCTAAAATGACTCATTTATGTTTGGCATAAAACACATATATAGGCTCCACTTACCCTGTACATGCCAATCCTTCTCATTTTGGTATAATTTGGGGGATTGGAAAGGCATAATTTTGCACAGCTGTTTTGAAAGGTACAATTGTCCTTGCTATTTCTATACAGACACACCCCACAAAAAGACAAGGACGTCTGTGGGCAACGTATGGTATTCAATTCCCTAAGCCACCAAGTCAGCTTTGGTCTGGTTTTTGCATTTCCCTAGATCAGGGGTCCCCAACCTGTGCCTTGCGGCTTTCTGCCAGCTCGGCGAATTAGCACCAGGTCTAGAAAACAGCTATGAGGAGCAGGCCTCCTAGCGGTGACTTTTTGGAATAGCCCTGCACAGAAGAGCAGGTCTTGGTGTCCTGAGGGTAATTTGTTAAGCAGGAGCTAGGAAGATATCACTAGTTAGAAGGTTGCTTGAGGCTGAATGCAATATGGTGGAGGGAGTCCTTGGTGCGAGAATACCGAATTGGGGCAAAGTGGGAACCCCTAGTTGTAAGAATACTGCCTATAAGGATGGGGGCACATGATCTCAGTGTGATTTCTGCAAGAAAGCCTTGGCTGACATACTGGTAATGGGGGATCTGAATGTCATTACTCAAGGGTGTGTTAGAGCTCATTCAAATGTCTATTTTATTTTTCACGTACGAGAAAAATGGTCATAGTTTAATCAGCGTAATTTAGAAAAAAAATGTCTCTAATCTCATTTCCAGGAGTACGTGACAAATTAATTTTTTCATGGAGCCATAGACGTGCATTGCTAACTTTTCTCCAACACTGGGATCAAAATCAAACGTCTCCACCATTTTGCATGAATCTCTTGGTCTGCAAAAACAAACAAACAAAATCGATCAGTCAGGTGAACTGCCCCATAGACTAACAAGAGTTTTGTCGGTGAAAGATACGGGTACAACTCATACGCAAAAAATGGACGTGTGAACGAGCTCCAAATGTAAGAAAGGTTGGGGACCACTGCATGATAGTAAAGTACGGTAGATATTTATCAGCAATCTCCAACCTTTGGCCTCCAGATGTTGTGAAACATGCATGATAAATCTTATTGATCACATTGCTAGTCAGTTATAGTCATCTTCTTGCAAATACTTAAAAACAACAATCCCAAAAGCCAAAAATGTTGGATCTCTACTCCTGCGGTCAGCTGAATAACCCACAGCCACCAGCCAGGGATCAAGCCATTAGTCAAGCAAGCTTTCCTTTCAGTCCATATTTTCCAGCGATTGCCAGTGAAAGGAACAAGTATATTTGGAATTGTCGTTCTAAGGATTAAGGGGATTAATGAGGAGCACATATGTTTTCATATAGTATTATGCGATCAGCGTACAGTTAATGTCTACAAATGTTAGCATGCGCTTTACCCCAGGAAGAAAGATCCGGTCTGTTGTCTCCTGAAATCCTCCCTAACATCTGCGCCTTCAGCTTGCTGTGCGGTGGAGGGTGCAAGTTTTCCCTCACATTTACCACATGTGGATAGTACAAATATACTGTACATCTACCACATATGAGTAATGCACCAAAGCTGAATATTCCCAGATATATCGCCGTCACTTCTAGACCATTGAAAACATATAATACAGCCATAAAAATGTAATTCACTGCATTGCTTTTCCGGAAAAAAAAAAAGCAAAAAAAAACCCAACAAAACTGACCTAATTTGCCCCAATAGCAATCCTTTAAAAGGAATCTGTTGGCAGGTTTTTTGACATCTAATCTAAGAGCAGCATAATGTAGGGAACAAAACCCTAATTCCGGTGATGGGTCACTTACTGGGCTGCTTGCTGTAGTTTTGATAAACTGTTTTATTAGGCAGATTATTATTAGAGGACTAGTAAACCTGCTGCTATGTAGTTCAATAGCGCTCCCAACACTGATTGGCAGCTTTCTGCCTAGGCACAGAAAACTACCAATCAGTGGTGTAGGCGGGGTTATACAGAGCTCAGCATTCAGAGAACTGCTAGATCTACAGAAAATAGTTTTCGTTCCATTTCCAATATGGCAGTCAGCAGCTATTAGACGGATAGATATAGGGAGTGGATTCCAGTAATTACATTATTTTAGGAAAAATTAGATTGGATCATTAGAACACCACTTAAAGGGAATATATCAGCAGGTTTTTGCAACCCCATTTTAGAGCAGCATAATGTAGGGACAGAGATCCTGATTCCAGCTATGTGTCATTCAGGGTATGTGCACACAATTTTCTCTAGATGCTGGCGTTCCCGCATAAGACTTCATAGGGAAACTTTTTTCTGAAGTGTCTTTTGGCATCCTTTTTGCTGTGTTTGTTGCAGCGTTGCTGCCAATGTAGGCCTTTTTTTTTTTACTGGCAGATTCAATGTAGGAGTTGCCTGAAGAATGGTCAGGCCATTTCTTTTACAATTTTTATGGCTGTCAAAGCCTGAAGCGCTAAAAGGAAACCGGTCACCAGAAAACGCCATTAACCCCTTACCGCCATCGGACGTACTATACCGTCCGATGCCGGCTCCCCTGCTTTGATGCAGGGCTCCGCGGTGAGCCCGCACCAAAGCCGGGACATGTCAGCTGTTTTGAACAGCTGACATGTGCCCGTAATAGGCGCGGGCAGAATCGCGATCTGCCCGCACCTATTAACTAGTTAAATGCCGCTGTCAAACGCAGACAGCGGCATTTAACTACCGCTTCCGGCCGGGCGGCCGGAAATGACGTCATCGCCGACCCCCGTCACATGATCGGGGGTCGGCGATGCTTGTGAATGGTAACCATAGAGGTCCTTGAGACCTCTATGGTTACTGATTGCCCGTCGCTGTGAGCGCCACCCTGTGGTCGGCGCTCACAGCACATGTGCAATTCTGCTACATAGCAGCGATCAGCAGATCGCTGCTATGTAGCAGAGCCGATCGGGTTGTGCCTGCTTCTAGCCTCTCATGGAGGCTATTGAAGCATGGCAAAAGTTAAAAAAAAAAGTTTAAAAAAATGTGAAAAAAATTAAAAAAACATAAAAGTTTAAATCACCCCCCTTTCGCCCCAATCAAAATAAATCAATAAAAAAAATATCAAATCTACGCATATTTGGTATCGCCGCGCTCAGAATCGCCCAATCTATCAAATAAAAAAAAGTATTAACCTGAACGCTAGACAGTGTAGCGGGAAAAAAACTCGAAACGCCAGAATTACGTTTTTTTGGTCGCCGCGACATTGCATTAAAATGCAATAACGGGCGATCAAAAGAACGTATCTGCACCGAAATGCTATCATTAAAAACGTCATCTCGGCATGCAAAAAATAAGCCCTCAACCGACCCCAGATGATGAAAAATGGAGACGTTACGAGTATCGGAAAATGGCGCAATTTTTTTTTTTTTTTTTTTTTAAGCAAAGTTTGGAATTTTTTTTCACCACTTAGATAAAAAATAACCTAGTCATGTTTGGTGTCTATGAACTCGTAATGACCTGGAGAATCATAATGGCAGGTCATTTTTAGCATTTAGTGAACCTAGCAAAAAAGCCAAACAAAAAACCAATGTGGGATTGCACTTTTTTTGCAATTTCACCGCACTTGGAATTTTTTTCCCATTTTCTAGTACACAATATGCTAAAACCAATGATGTCGTTCAAAAGTACAACTCGTCCCGCAAAAAATAAGCCCTCACATGGCCAAATTGACGGAAAAATAAAAAAGTTATGGCTCTGGGAAGGAGGGGAGCGAAAAACGAACACGGAAAAACGAAAAATCCCCCGGTCATGAAGGGGTTAACCTACAGATACGGGGTTAATCTGCAAGTTAATAGTGTCATTAACCTGTCTGGTGCCCGCACTCAGCCGAATGCTGCGGGGTGAAAATTAACTTCATTTACCCCCGCAGATAAAATACTTTATCTAAAAAACTAATTAAAGCTGCCAAAAAGGAAACAGAGAAGCACATTGCTAAGGAGAGTAAAACTAATCCCAAACTGTTCTTCAACTATATCAATAGTAAAAGAATAAAAACTGAAAATGTAGGCCCCTTAAAAAATAGTGAGGAAAGAATGGTTGTAGATGACGAGGAAAAAGCTAACATATTAAACACCTTCTTCTCCACGGTATTCACGGTGGAAAATGAAATGCTAGGTGAAATCCCAAGAAACAATGAAAACCCTATATTAAGGGTCACCAATCTAACCCAAGAAGAGGTGCGAAACCGGCTAAATAAGATTAAAATAGATAAATCTCCGGGTCCGGATGGCATACACCCACGAGTACTAAGAGAACTAAGTAATGTAATAGATAAACCATTATTTCTTATTTTTAGTGACTCTATAGCGACAGGGTCTGTTCCGCAGGACTGGCGCATAGCAAATGTGGTGCCAATATTCAAAAAGGGCTCTAAAAGTGAACCTGGAAATTATAGGCCAGTAAGTCTAACCTCTATTGTTGGTAAAATATTTGAAGGGTTTCTGAGGGATGTTATTCTGGATTATCTCAATGAGAATAACTGTTTAACTCCATATCAGCATGGGTTTATGAGAAATCGCTCCTGTCAAACCAATCTAATCAGTTTTTATGAAGAGGTAAGCTATAGACTGGACCACGGTGAGTCATTGGACGTGGTATATCTCGATTTTTCCAAAGCGTTTGATACCGTGCCGCACAAGAGGTTGGTACACAAAATGAGAATGCTTGGTCTGGGGGAAAATGTGTGTAAATGGGTTAGTAACTGGCTTAGTGATAGAAAGCAGAGGGTGGTTATAAATGGTATAGTCTCTAACTGGGTCGCTGTGACCAGTGGGGTACCGCAGGGGTCAGTATTGGGACCTGTTCTCTTCAACATATTCATTAATGATCTGGTAGAAGGTTTACACAGTAAAATATCGATATTTGCAGATGATACAAAACTATGTAAAGCAGTTAATACAAGAGACGATAGTATTCTGCTACAGATGGATCTGGATAAGTTGGAAACTTGGGCTGAAAGGTGGCAGATGAGGTTTAACAATGATAAATGTAAGGTTATACACATGGGAAGAGGGAATCAATATCACCATTACACACTGAACGGGAAACCACTGGGTAAATCTGACAGGGAGAAGGACTTGGGGATCCTAGTTAATGATAAACTTACCTGGAGCAGCCAGTGCCAGGCAGCAGCTGCCAAGGCAAACAGGATCATGGGGTGCATTAAAAGAGGTCTGGATACACATGATGAGAGCATTATACTGCCTCTGTACAAATCCCTAGTTAGACCGCACATGGAGTACTGTGTCCAGTTTTGGGCACCGGTGCTCAGGAAGGATATAATGGAACTAGAGAGAGTACAAAGGAGGGCAACAAAATTAATAAAGGGGATGGGAGAACTACAATACCCAGATAGATTAGCGAAATTAGGATTATTTAGTCTAGAAAAAAGACGACTGAGGGGCGATCTAATAACCATGTATAAGTATATAAGGGGACAATACAAATATCTCGCTGAGGATCTGTTTATACCAAGGAAGGTGACGGGCACAAGGGGGCATTCATTGCGTCTGGAGGAGAGAAGGTTTTTCCACCAACATAGAAGAGGATTCTTTACTGTTAGGGCAGTGAGAATCTGGAATTGCTTGCCTGAGGAGGTGGTGATGGCGAACTCAGTCGAGGGGTTCAAGAGAGGCCTGGATGTCTTCCTGGAGCAGAACAATATTGTATCATACAATTATTAGGTTCTGTAGAAGGACGTAGATCTGGGTATTTATTATGATGGAATATAGGCTGAACTGGATGGACAAATGTCTTTTTTCGGCCTTACTAACTATGTTACTATGTTACTATGTTACTATGAGTTCCGGTTTCTGTCACATCAGAGCGGGGTCAGTCACGGCTGAGTATCCAGAGCGGCGGCGGTAATCGTGCCCCCGACCCTGACTGACAGCCGGCCTTAATGCAGAGCCAGTGTCAGTCAGGGCCGGGGGCACGGTTACAGCGGCCGCTCTGTATACTCAAGAGCAGTGACTGAATCCGCACTGACGTCACCTCCGTGACTGAAGACGGGACCCTGTGAAGGGGGGGGGGGATAACGTTCATTTTCTCTCCGCCGCGTTCAGCTAATTGTGGGCAGGTTAATAATGCTAATAACCTGCAGATTAACCCCATATCTGTAGGTTAATAGTGTTTTTTCTGGTGACAGGTTCCCTTTAAAATAAGTGAAAAAATACTATAACATATGCACAATAATGTTGCTTTAACATTGCTGTGATTCTGTTCATTACTTTTACATTTTTTTTAACCATTTTTTCTGGCGGGTTCCTAGCAGTATCCACCAGAAAACAAGGCTGTGTGAGCATACCCTTACTGGGTAGTTTACGGCAGTTTTGATAATCTGTGTAACTCCTGCCTCACCACCGACTGACCGCTTTCTGCCTATGCACAGTGTATACAGAAAGCTGCCAATCAGTGGTGGGTGCGGGGTTATACGGAGCTCATGAATACAGAGGAGTACATGGGAGCAGGTATACTAGTCATCTAGTGATAATTCCTGTTTTATCAGCAGGAGGTTGAATCAAAACTACAGGAAGTAGCCCAGTAACTGATATATGAATGGCATCAGGGTCTCTGTCTCTATGCTATGCTGCTCTAAGATTAGGTGGCAAAAACCTGGTGACAGATTCCTTTAACCCTTTCCTGACAAGCACTGCACATGTACTGACTGCGCATATCGGTCTCCCCCTTTGATGTGGGCTCCGACGCTGAGCCCACATCTTTTCCAGCAGATGTCATCAGCTGACATGTGCCCCTAACAGCCGTGGGTGGAACTGTGATCCACCCATGACTGTTAACCTGTTAAATGTCGCTGTCAATTTCTGCCAGCAGCATTTAACATGATCGCGCCGTCACTAATCCCATGCTTCTGCACCAGTGTTACATGGCCGCCGATGGGTTGGCATGACAACCCAGGGTCTGCAGGAGACCCCTGTGTTTATTATTGCCAATCTGTAACCACGCCCAGGCCCTGAATGAATCTGATAGGTAAACAGAGTAATGAGAAATTAAATCAAAACATCGTATCTAAACGGTCAGTTTCAGCATTTGGCGAGCAGTGTAAAGAAAAAAAACCTCGAAACAATTGTATAATTGCACTTTTTTTTGCAATTTCACAGCACTTGGATTTTTTTCCCCATTTTCCAGTACACTATATGTCCTGCAAAAAACAAGATCTCACATGGCCATATTAACAGAAATATAAAAAAGTTATGGCTCTAGGAAGCAAAAACAGAAATGGAAAATGGCTCGGAGGTGAAGGGTTAAAGGAGCTTTCCTCAATTAATATTAATGATCTATCTTTAATATTGAAAGAGTCCATCAATGTAAGAGCGGTGGGGATTGAACTTTTGGCATCCCAGTGATAAACTATTTATTGTGGGATGCAGACCCTTATTGTTCAGTGCTCATACAGTCATGGCCAAAAGTATTGACACCCCTGCAATTCTGTCAGATAATACTCATTTTCTTCCTGAAAATGATTGCAAACACAAATTAATTGGTATTGTTATCTTCATTTAATTTTTCTTAAATGAAAAAATACAAAAAGAATTGTCCTAAAGCCAAATTGGATATAATTCCACACCAAACATAAAAAAGGGGGTGGACAAAAGTATTGGCACTGTTCGAAAAATCATGTGATGCTTCTCTAATTTGTGTAATTAACAGCACCTGTAACTTACCTGTGGCACCTAACAGGTGTTGGCAATAACTAAATCACACTTGCAGCCAGTTGACATGGATTAAAGTTGAATCAACCGCTGTCCTGTGTCCTTGTGTGTACCACATTGAGCATGGAGAAAAGAAAGAAGACCAAAGAACTGTCTGAGGACTTGAGAAACCAAATTGTGAGGAAACATGAGCAATCTCAAGGCTACAAGTCCATCTCCAAAGACCTGAATGTTCATGTGTCTACCGTGCGCAGTGTCAACACGAAGTTTAAAGCCCATGGCACTGTGGCTAACCTCCCTAGATGTGGACAGAAAAGAAAAATTGACAAGAGATTTCAATGCAAGATTGTGCGGATGTTGGATAAAGAACCTCGACTAACATCCAAACAAGTTCAAGCTGCCCTGCAGTCCAAGGGTACAACAGTGTCAACCCGTACTATCCGTCGGCATCTGAATGAAAAGGGACTGTATGGTAGGAGACCCAGGAAGACCCCACTTCTTACCCTGAGACATAAAAAAGCCAGGCTGGAGTTTGAGAGAACTTACCTGAAAAAGCCTAAAACGTTTTGGAAGAATGTTCTCTGGTCAGATGAGACAAAAGTAGAGCTTTTTGGGCAAAAGGCATCAACATAGAGTTTACAGGAGAAAAAAAGAGGCATTCAAAGAAAAGAACACGGTCCCTACAGTCAAACATGGCGGAGGTTCCCTGATGTTTTGGGGTTGCTTTGCTGCCTCTGGCACTGGACTGCTTGACCGTGTGCATGGCATTATGAAGTCTGAAGGCTACCAACAAATTTTGCAGCATAATGTAGGGCCCAGTGTGAGAAAGCTGGGTCTCCCTCAGAGGTCATGGGTCTTCCAGCAGGACAATGACCCAAAACACACTTCAAAAAGCACTAGAAAATGGTTTGAGAGAAAGCACTGGAGACTTCTAAGGTGGCCAGCAATGAGTCCAGACCTGAATCCCATAGAACACCTGTGGAGAGATCTAAAAATGGCAGTTTGGAGAAGGCACCCTTCAAATATCAGGGACCTGGAGCAGATTGCCAAAGAAGAATGGTCTAAAATTCCAGCAGAGCATTGTAAGAAACTCATTGATGGTTACCGGAAGCGGTTGGTCGCAGTTATTTTGGATAAAGGTTAGGCTGAGGGTGCCAATACTTTTGTCTGGCCCATTTTTGGAGTTGTGTGTGAAATGATCAATGTTTTGCTTTTTGCTTCATTCTCTTTTGTGTTTTTTCATTTAAGACCAATTAAATGAAGATAATAATACCAAATAATTTGTGTTTGCAATCATTTTCAGGAAGAAAATGAGTATTATCTGACAGAATTGCAGGGGTGTCAATACTTTTGACCATGACTGTATATCAAAGCGCCATACATACAGTGGCTTGCAAAAGTATTCCCCCTTGGCAATTTTTGTGTTTTGCTACCTCACAACCAGAGCAGGCCGGAGCGAGCCGTCCCCTGCCCCCAAGGCGGCGTACGTGCAGGCCGACATGACAGGGGTTTGGAGCAGAAGGGAGAGGGTGGGGTTATGTTTAAGGGGAGGGGGGTATTATGCATTAGAGTTTTTTTGTAGGGCAATGAGGGGGTGGGGTTTGGCCAGTTCCCGCTCTCGAGGCAATCAGGAGATACATACCAGATGGCATCAGTTGAGCAGGTGCTGCAAAGGCTGCTGGTGGCTGCCGCAAATCGGCCTCCTGGCTGGTTGGAGTCCCAGGTGGCCGTAATCCTGGGCGGAGGCAGCGGGGACATTCGGTGGCTGGAGGCGAGCGGCGCTCCCGGCGGGTTCAGCCTCCAGAGCGCTTATCCCTGGACGTGCCTCAGTGCAGGCACCCCTCCAGGGACCCTCCAGACCGAGTGCCCGCCCGCAAGCGTCCAAGCAGGGCCTGGTCCGGGAGGAATCCGCCAGCCATGGTGGAGCCTGCGGCGGATGATAGGCTTTCTCCTCCCTCGCTTCGGGGGGCGGGGCCTTCAAGTGCCGGATCGTCGGTCCTTTCCTGTAACGTCACAGCGGGTCGCCGCGGTGATGCTCCGGCCGGGTGGCCCGCTTCCTCCGCAGGCCTTAGACAATGGGGGAGAGCCTCTACTGCCGCAGTGGAGGGCAGCGCCTTCAGACTTGCAGAGCTTCTGGGCCTGACTAGTGACCCTGGATCCTCACCTGCATCATCAGCCGGATCTGGAGCGAGCCGTGTCCGAGGGTCTGATGGGATCGTCTCTGGCGGTGGGCCTGTGCACGGGGTGCCTTCATATCAGGCCGCATCTGGATTGACGGCAGCGGGCCTGGACGGGGCCAGAACGTCACGGTCCTCATCGCACGGCGAGCCTCAGCTCCAAAGGGGTCCACGGAGCAGATCGGGAACAGGTGACAACTGGACGAGCGGGACGTCTGCGGCTGGGGGGACCCCAGCTCCCCTGCAGCCTGGTGAGCACAACTCTATGTCTGTTTTGTTACCGACGGTATTGTTATCTCCGTTAGTTGGGGTTAGTCAGGCGGGTGGGGTTGTGGTTACGGGTGAGCAAGCGAGGGTTTGGTCTGATTCGGGGAATAAGGGGGTAGGTGAGATGTTATCTAGCGTCCGTGAGTTGCTTACACGGTTGGGAGGTATTAGGTTGGTGCCGTCACCTTTGGCGGCGTAGGTGGGTCCTACGGAGTTAGGTCTCGGTGTGTCGGGTGGGGGTTCTTTGGCGCCGAGCAGGTTGTCGGAGCTCGTGTCAGTGTCCGTGCAGACTGAAGAAGAGAAGGAAGGCGGGATTCATTTGGACGATAAAGTGCGGGGTGAGGTTTATGTTTGTTTTGAGGGGCCGTTGGGGGCTCATTTGAAAAAGGAAGTGAGGGAGAAGATTTGGAAGGATGAGTATGTGGAGATCTTTTCGCTCCTTCCTTTGGAGAAATTTAATTTAGATAAGAGCAAGAAGGAGGACAGTAAGAAGGAGGATGAGGAAAAGCGGAGATGGTGTCTTATTCCTCAGACTTTCGTGAATTGGCTACAAGCGTTCGCGATTTTGGCGAGCGTAGTTGGCGAAAAGGCTCCTGAACATTGTTCCGCCTTATTTTGCTATATGGATTCAATAGCTGAGGCACATAGGGCATATGGGGGTCAAGCCTGGCTCCGGTACGACGAGCAGTTTAAGGCAGCGAAAGGCGGATCGTTCGGCGATTAGATGGGACCAGAAGGACATAGGTTTGTGGGTTATGGCGCCGACGAAATTTGTCCATTCCTTTCAAGGTGGGGCCGGAACTGCTGGCCAAGCCGCCTCGCAAGGAAGTTCGTTGTGATCAGGGGGTCAGTCCGGACAATCGGGAGGTCAAAAACACGGCTTGTGCTGGCAGTTTAATGACAGCCAGTGCAAGTTCGGAGCTTGTAAGTTCAAGCACACGTGCTTTGAGGTGGCTCTTTTTCGTTTAGCCTTTTCCCTTGCATTTTTTGGAGCTTTGAGGTTTGGGGAGATTGTGTCTCCCACTATGTACAGACAAGGGGGGCTTTGGGTCAGGGACGTGGTGCTTATCGAGGGTCGTTTACATTTCTGGATACGGTGGTCAAAGACGGACCAGGAGGGAAAAGGTAAACGGGAAGTTTTGGGCGCTGTTCTTAGTTCGCTTATGTGTCCCATTCGCTGTTGGCAGGTTTTTAATAGTTTTCAGTTGTCCAAGAATGGACCTTTGTTGTGTCATGAGGATGGATCTTTCCTATCCAGATTCCAGTTTGTTGCAATTTTTAGGCGAGCATTGTCGGGGCTGGGTTTAGATGCTTCTCGTTTTGCGTCTCCCTCGTTTCGCATTGGGGCCGCGACCGAGGCGGCTTTGGGAGGTTTGGCCCCTGAAGTGGTTCAGAGGATAGGGAGATGGGAGTCTGGGCGTTAGAAGAGCTATGTTAGACCTTGAAGGCTGGGGTTTTTTCCTGTAGGTCCGCATTTTCTATTTCATTGGTGTGGACTCTAAGTTGTTTGTATTTTCTAGGTCAAGATCCTCTGTTGGTTTGGATCATCGGCCACTCCTACGTCTATTGGGGCGCGAGGCGTGCTGATGTTCGGCGTGAAGGACGTCAACTCGGTTTTTCCAAAGACGTTGCTGTGGTCAGGTGGTTGGGTTTTCGGTGTTTGTGTTGGAACATGGTTATGCAGGAGGTACATAATGGTGCTCGGTTAGATAGACCTCCTGACAGCTTGGTTTTGCATGTCGGGGGAAATGATTTGGGGGTTCGCCCATTTCATGAGTTAATACGGGATATTAAGCACGGTCTGCTCAGGTTATAGGTGTCTTTTCGAGATTTGCTCGTGGTGTGGTCTGATATCTTCCTGAGGAGATGCTGGCGACACACCAGATCCGTGGACAAGATTATTAAAGCTAGAATTAAGGTAAATCAGGCGGTATCTAGTTTTGTTGTCAGGAATGTAGGAATGTTCATCCGTCATTTTGAAATGGAGAAGGGGGGGGGGGAAGAATTTCTCCTGGGAGATGGTGTTCAATTGAATGCGGTGGGCATCGATTTGTGGGCCCTCGGATTGCAGAACGGTATTGAAAGGGCCATAGTGGTCAAGTGTGGGGGGGGTCTCGGGTATTTGAGGTGTTCAATTACCCTCGTTGTGGTGGTGGGAGGGGTCCTTGGAGTTGGTGCTAAATTGGCCTAGGGGATCCGTCAAGATACGGATTCTTCAGTTGGTTTAAAGTTTGGTTTCGGGTCTGGTGGTTTGGGGGGATCTTGGCAACGGTGGGCCGGATTCCCAAGTTTTAAGTGGACAATGGTAACCCTTCGGGGTACTTTGGTGCTCCCGAGCCAGTGTGGTAACAGCTGGGAGTAAATTATGGTCTGTTTTCTGTCCACTTTCTATTATGGTTTACCACCAGTTTGGAGCTTCAAGGACCCTCCCCACGTTACTTTACTGTTATATTTGTATGTTTATAATAAAGCCCGCTGTGGACAATTATTATCCAAGTTTAGAATCCTATCGTTATTTGGGATGGGGTTTATCTGGTGGGAAATCGGGGTTGGGGCTTAAAGGTGGGAGAGTCCTAACGAGCCATCGACCAATACCAATGTCATGGAATTTCACTGTTTGTTTTTGATGATTTGCATCAGTTCATGTAAAGAACATGCCTACAACTGTGAACATTTAGTTTTCTTATTATTGCGAAGCAAACAAAAAATAGGACAAAATAACTAAAAACTTCAGTGTGCACAAGTATTCACCCCCTTCCACCTAAAGTCAGTACCTTGTAGAGCCTCCTTTTGTGGCAATTACAGCTACATGTATCTTTGGATAAGTCTCTGAGCTTTCCACATCTTGTCACTGGAATTTCTACCCATTCCTCAAGGCAAAACTGCTCCAGCTCCTTCAAGTTAGATGGTGGTGAACAGCAATCTTCAAGTCTGACCACAGGTTCTCATTTGGATTAAGGTCTGGGCTTTGACTCTGCCACTCCAAAACATTTGCAAGTTTCCTCTTAAACCACTCAAGCGCTGCTTTAGCAGTATGCTTTTGAAGGTAAACCTCAGTCCCAGACTCAAATCACTGACAGACTGAAATAGGTTTTGCTCAAGAATAGCCCTGTATGTAGCACCATCCATCTTCCCCTTGACGACTCAGGTCATTTTCTCTGTCACTGCTGCCATCACATTTCACTGCTGGGATGGTGTTCCTGGGATGATAAGATGTATTGATTTAGAACTGGAAATAGCATTTACCCTGGTGGCCAAAAAGTTAAATTTTGATCTCATCTGACCACAGGATCTTCCTCCATAGATTTAATACTCCAGTCTCGGCATGGGAACTTAGTAGCTCCTTCAAGGTTACCTTTGGTCTTCGTGCTTCCTATTTGATTAATGCCCTCCTTGCCCGAGCTGAGAGTTTAGGTGGGCGGCCCTCTCTTGGCAGGTTTGTTGTGGTACCATGTTCTTTCCTTTTGATGATTATGGATTTGATGGTGCTCCGGGGGATCATCAGAGATTGTGATATTTTTTTATAACCTAATCTTGACTTGTACGTCTCAACAACTTTATCCCTGACTTGTTTGGAGATCTCCTTGGTCTTCATGGTGGTGTTTGGTTGGTGGTGCCTCTTTCTTAATAGTATTGCAGCCTCTGTGACCTTTCAGAAAAGGAGGGTCACCTAGGCTGTGTGCACACGTTGCAGATTTGGGTGCAGAATTTTCTGCACAAAATCTGCATCTCCTGGCAGAAAACGCAGCTGTGGTTTTACAAACTAGTCCTGCGGATTTAATGCGGCTTTTATGCGGTTTTGGTGCGGTTTTGGTGCTTTTTTGGTGCAGAATTTTCAGTGTGGTTTTGGTGCGGATTTTGTGCATTTTTATGCGTTTTTTCATGTGGATTTGTTAGCGTTTTTGCCAATCTAAATAAAGAGGCAAACTTAAAAAAAAAAATATTTACGTGATGTCATTTCCAAGTCCAACCTCTTCTCAATCTCCATTTTGGAAAACCATAGCACACTTTCTGAAAGCCATCACCATGAGTTCATACTAATGAACAACGCAGCGAAGAACGTAGCCCACCGCATGCCGAAGAGCGTGTGGAAAGTAATCTACGGATACGCAGGCCACAACGCCTCCAGATGCTAGGGGTTTTGCTGGAGTATCTGAATCAGCAAATATTTCAGGTAAGCTATACTATGTGTAAAATAATATTATATGTCTCTTTTTTTGACTGGGTTGTGCAGTAACCCATATTTTTTTCTACAGTCGCAGACCAGAAAAATGTGGGTCCACCCAATAGTTGCACAACGGACTGTAAAGGGACATTTTCGTGTTCTATACCAACATTTGAAGAGGTAAGTTTTTCTTATGTGAAATGACTTCCTGTAAACTTATCCATGTCTGACCGAACCTTACTCTTTTTTTCCCAGATACCCAGATACATTTGTGTTGTTTTGTCGGCTCAGCATCCCTGCGTTTGATCGTCTTCTATCTTTACTGCGAACTGAACTTACATACACGGACACAGTCATGAGGAAGTCCATCTCTGCTGAGGAAAGGCTGCTCATCACCTTGCGGTAAGTATTTTTGGATTTTTTGTTTTGTATGTCATAAGTCCTCTTTGACACGTCAATGTCTCCGATACATGTGGTGAAAGTTTTCCCATGTCCTGGAGACACTGACACACAACCATTTAAAGGGAACCTGTCCCCCCAAAATCGAAGCTGAGCTAAGCCCACCAGCATCAGGGGCTTATCTACAGTATTCTGGCACTCTGGTTCTAATCAGGTGCACCTGTCTAATCTGTTCCTGACCAATTACCAAGAGGCCTCCAGTATTTAGTGCAGCTCCACCCAGTGGACTGGGCCTGTGCAATGTGTTAACTCAGTTTGCGTTTTGCTTCTGAGCTGTCAGGTCTTGCTTTGTGTCTTCCCTTCTCTGAAGGCTGTTCTCCTTGCTTTGCCTTGTAACTTGTTTGTCTGCCCTCCAGGAGACTGAATATCCTGGTCCCTGTGTCTTTGTTCTGGTACCTTGTCTTGTCCCATTACCTCTTCTGCACTTTGTCCTATCTCTGTCTCCTTGTCTGTGGTTTCTTTCCCTGCAGTGCCTCTCTGCTCTGCTCTCAGCTCCGCACTCTGCGACCTTGCTTTGCTCTTGGCTCTGCACTCTGTGCCTTTGCTTTGCACTTGGCTCTGCACTCTGTGCCTTCACTCTGCTCTTGGCTCTGCACTCGGTGCCTTCACTCTGTTCTTGGCTCTGCACTTTGTGGTTCTACCCTTGTCTCTCTTGCAGCTTTACCTCTGCTCCGCACTCCTGCGGTTCTGCTCCGTTATACTCTGCTCCGCTCCTGTTGCTGCAGTAATCTCTTGCTGCAGCTCCTCACCGAATTCCTTGCGGTTCTGCACTGCTTAGCCTCTGTTGCTGCGCTATCTCTTGCTGCTCTACCGCTCCTATCCACAGCCTTGCGGTTCTCTTCCTGTGTGAACAGGTCCCAACCTGTTAATTCATACACCACACCAACCTGACCTGTGTCTCTGCCCTACCTGCCAGCCCTGTGTCTCTGCCGTAACACCAAAAACATTCCTCAAAAATATCAGATCCCTTCCAAATACAAACTAAAGACCAATATAGCACAATGAAGGAGCAATGATCATATAATAAATTTTTATATTGTATCCAACAACGATATACCAAAATTACAAATATGGATCACATACATAAAAGAGACTACGTACAAGAGAACAAAATTTGGTCACACAGATATATATAGCACTCCCACCATGATAGCATCCGCAGCCATAATAAGCATATCACGTGAGCAAATAGTAAATAACACTCCCAGATAATATGTATTAAATAATCTTGCTACACTCCCAGTATTACTATTAAAAGGAAATATAACCAAAACAGGAGTATCCAGCCAGTTTTAGCACGACATAGGTAAGTATATGTCAGATGAAATACATATAACGCTGCACCCATGAATACTATCTAATAAATAATGCACAAATGTGCCCAGCTAAAACTCTACCTGTGGACAAGGTGAGGGTGATCTCTGTGCTCCAAGACAGCCCTGTGTCTCTGCTGTACCTGCCAGCCCTGTGTCTCTGCCGTACCTGCCAGCCCTGTGTCTCTGCCGTACCTGCCAGCCCTGTGTCTCTGCCGTACCTGCCAGCCCTGTGTCTCTGCCGTACCTGCCAGCCCTGTGTCTCTGCCAGCCCTGTGTCTCAGCCATGCCAGCCTACTCGTCTGAGTTTCAGCCGTGCTATTCTGCCAGTCCTGCCTGATGCCCGCACCTATCCTAGTGTTCCTGTTCTCCAAGTGGGATCAGCAGCCACAGCCAGACACCACCCTGGAGTAGTACCTGGCAGCTGCCTGCTGCACAAGTCTGACCTCACCATCAGAGGCTCCAGTGAAGACCAAGGCAGCTGCAATAGTCACGCCCCTTCCAGGGTAGTCTGGTTTGGGCACAGTGGGGCCACAAACCCCCCGAGATCACACCCACCAGTCACAGTGTGAGTGTGACAGGCAGATATTAACCCTAACATGTAGCATGGTTTAGGAAAAACCCCCGGACTCAAAACAAAAAAACATTTGCAGGATCCTGTTTTTTGTCATAGACTTGTGTTAGCGATGGATTGTGACAGATGGCCATCCGTTTCATCCGTCGTGCGCATGATCCGGCTTAAAATCAGTGTCCGTCGGGCGAAGGCACCGCAGATAGAAACGATAGAAAGAAGCCTAACATGGCCCTTGGCCGGGATGACATATGCGACAAACATGGCCAAGTCATGCATGTTAATACCCGGCTTGGCTAATGCACTTCAGAGTCTAGTGTGCAGCTCCATTTATTGACCTGCGGCCGCAGGCTACAATCATGAGTAACGGCGGCAATGGCGGGTATTAACAAGCAAGAATGGTCTGTGTTTTATTACATGTGTGATCCCGGCCTAGTCCCTCTCTTCCCACTGCCTGGTAGCGTTGTGAAATGTTGTAATAAATATTGCCATTGTAAGGTGAGCTTAACCCCGGTTAATAATGGAGAGGCATCAATAAGACGCCTATCCATTACTAACCGCTCAAAAAAATTGGCTAAGGCTCACACCCAATTTTCTTGTCAAGAAAGGGAAAGCCAGCGACTGCGTACAGATAATTTGCAGCCTGGGAAGGGGTTAATCTTCCCAGGCTATGAATATCAGCCTGCAGCTGTCTGCGTGGCCTTACTGGCTATTAAAATAGGAGGACCCCAGAAAAAAAATGACATGGGGTCCCCCTATATTTTATAGCTAGAAAAGGCTACGCAAACAGCTGCGGGCTGATATTCATAGCCTAGAGAGGGGCCATGGATATTGGCCCTCCCCTGGCTACAAATACCAGCCCCCAGCCGCCCCAGAAATTGCGCATCTTTTTTTTTTTTTTTTTATTCAAATAAATTTTTATTAAGAATAACAAGGCAATTAACATGTTACATTTACATTTTCAATATAGAGTATTTCCCCCCCCCTCCCCTTCAAACAGCCCCCTTCGATCCCAAAGCCCCCCACCCCCACCCCACAAAGCAGCTCATCTTGTTAATTACTACCATCATTAAAACAATAGAGTATCTAATCCCTCAACCATTCGTATAAGCCACACTTCACATTACTATCCCATAGCAATCCATGGAGACCACATTTTATTGAACGTTTCAGTTTTCCCTTTCTTCTTATAAATCCCTTTTTCTAGTGTCAGGCCCTGTTTCACATACTGGAGGAACTCTCCTCTTGACGGCGGCTCTTCCCTAATCCAGTTTCTAGCTATCACCTTCCTAGCCATATACAACAATCTGGCTATAGCTATCTTTAGGTGTTTATCCACTCCAATCTCATCCACGCATCCCAACAAACAGACAACTGGATCCCTTGGCACCGTGCATCCATACGCACCTTCCATACGACTCAAAACTACCACCCAGAAGGCAGCCAACCTCGGACATGTCCACATCATATGGAAAATGTCTGCATCCGTAGACTTACACCTCGGACATTCAGAGTCATTACGCAATCCTGCCTTATATAGCACCATCGGAGACCTATAAACTCTGTGTATCACATAGAGCTGTGACAGTCTATACGGTTCACTCAGCGACAGTCTTGGGATCCATTCCAACACCGACTCCCAAGTCTCGTTATCTATTGGGCCCAAATCCCTTTCCCATTTAGCTCTTGCCATTATTGGAAACCCCAATAGAAAAGTGTGCAACAGATCCCTGTACAGAGTGGATATGACTCCTCCAGTCGTCCCATCATTACACACATACTCCAGTACTATATCCCTTTGAATCCTAATACCTCCGTTCCTACTCTGAGCTCCAAAGGCATGCCTCATCCGCAAATATTGATACTCCCCTGCAGACCCAAGACCAAATTCCGCCTGCAATTGGGAAAATGATTTCAGTTCACCTTGTTCAATTATTTGATACACATACTGAATCCCTTTGCCCAACCACTCTATCAGTACCCCCAATGCCTCAAATTCTTTCAGATTGTTATTATGCCATAGCGGCGAGTATCTAGTCAAGTCCGTGATCCCACGTATGTGCCTCAATCTACTCCACAGCTTGCGTATCAACAGCAAAGTCGGATATAGCTTCCCCAAACTCTCCAAGGATCCATCCTCCAAACATTGCACCACTGGCCTTCTTTTTGTCACCACCTCCATCAACCGCTGTACTGCCCCAGATGACCCTTCATGCGCCCAGCCCCTTAAATGCTGACTCTGGGCTGCAAGAAAGTACAACTCAGGGTTAGGCAATACCAGACCCCCATCATCCTTGGGTCGCTGAAGTGTCTCCAGTTTGATACGCGGATGCTGCCTCCCCCAAATCAGATTCCTAAACAGAGAGTTGATCTGTCTAAATTTCCCACGTGGTATCCAAACCGGCGCATTGTGAAGAATATACAATATTTTCGGCATCAGAATCATTTTGATAAGATTCACCCTGCCTACCACAGACAAATGTAGCTTAAGCCATGCATCCGCTTTTGCCTTGAGGGCACCCAAGATTGGAGTCAGATTCTCATGTATATAGTCAGTGACCGGCATAGATACCCATATTCCCAGGTACTTAAATTTACTCGTCACCTCCAGTCGCCCGTCCTCCAATGGCTCCCCATCCACATCGTCCACCTTAAACAAGATAGACTTACTCCAATTTATCCTAAGTCCCGACACTGATCCGAATCGTTCAATAATCCCAATGGCTCCCTCCAAGGATGCAACCGGGTCAGCCAGAAACAACAAAATATCATCCGCATACAACGCCACCCTTTCTTCAATCACCCCATATTTAAACCCCGTCATCTCATCAGACTGTCGAAGCGTAGCGGCCAGTGGTTCCACCGCCAGAGCAAACAAAAGGGGGGAAAGCGGACACCCCTGTCTCGTCCCTCTAGCCAATTGTATGGTCCGTGACAACTCCCCGTTTACCCTAACCCTGGCCATCGGCATCGAGTACATTAATTGAATCCATGATATGAACTGCGGTCCAAACCCCATTCTTCGCAACACCTGCCAGAGATACCCCCACTCCACACTATCGAACGCCTTGTGAGCGTCTAAAGATGCAATAACTCTCTGGCCACAGTTATCGGCTTTGAGTTGCAAGTTCATATACAGCCTTCGTAGATTAATCGCAGTTGACCTATCAGGCATAAAGCCAGACTGGTCTGAGTGTATCAGGCCAGAAATAACACTTGTCAACCTCATCGCCAACACCTTAGCCAGGAGTTTAACATCGATAGTAAGCAAAGAAATTGGCCGATATGAATCCGGCTGTGTCGGGTCTTTCCCCTCCTTTGGAATCACCACTATTGTGGCCTCCCGCATAGATGCCGGTAGCCTTCCACCATTCGTAGCCTCTTCCAAGACCGCCTTCAATTTAGGGATTAACACTTCCCCCAAGCTTTTATAAATTTCGGCAGGAAATCCGTCTACGCCAGGCGCCTTCCCATTAGCCATCGACTGCAATGCCCGTCCCAGTTCCTCCTCCGTAATGGGAGCCTCCAAATCCTCCCTAGCTGTGTCACTCAGCCTCGGGAGCTCCAACTCCTCAAGGAATGCCACCGTGTCCTCCATTGACCCATCTACCTGAGAGGAGTATAAGTCTGCGTAAAAATCTGCAAAAGTCTCCAAAATCTCTGAAGTCTCAGAAACAGCAACACCACTCCCAGTCACCAAAGAGTGAACAAAGGAAGTATTTCTCTGGGCAGATGCCACCAGCGACAGCAAATGACCCACTGATTCACCCTCCTGGTAATAGGCCAAATTCATGAATTCCCTCTTCCTTTCAGCCTTACTCAGCAAGACCGCCTCTAGCTGGCTTTGAGCTGCCTTTAACCTCCTCCCAGCCTCCAAAGTACCCATTATTACCATCTCATCTTCAGCCACCCTCAGCCCATCTATCGCCAGCCTCTCTGCCTCTCTCCATTTCCGCTTACACCTGCTAATATCCCTAAACAACAGCCCTCTCAAGTACGCTTTCATGGTTTCCCACACAGTAAGCACATCTACGCTACCCTCATTTATCTAAAAAAATTCCACCAATTCCTTCTTAATCTTCTCCAAGTCTATACTGTGTAGCCAATTAGGGTGAATTTTCCACTCCCTTCTGCTCCCGTTCCGTGTCCCCACTGATCGAAATTCCACTTCAACTGGACTATGGTCTGAGAGAGCCCTAGGTAAATATCTCACGTCCCTTACCATCGTATCTAGTAATCGGTTACCCAGTGCCAGATCAATCCTAGACAGCGTACCATGAGCTGGTGAGTAGCATGAATACGCCCTTTCCCCGATATGCCTAACTCTCCATAAATCAACCATGCCCACTTCCCCGACATAAGTCCCAAACGTAGTGATATGTCCCGCCGTCCTATTCTGGGGGTTTTTGTTCTTATCCCAAAAGTCATCACATATATTATTAAGGTCGCCGATAATCAGTAATGGTAACGGTCCCCAGCGCTCTACCCTCTCCAGCACCTCTCTTGTCTTCTTGCTTGAGTATGGGGGCGGAATATACATTGCCACTATACATACCAATACTCCATTCATTTTACATTTCACCACCACACACTGACCATCGACATCCTCTTTTACCATTACCTCCTCATACTGCACCCCCGCAGGTATTAACACAGACACACCCCTAGAATACGTCGAGAAAGTAGAATGATACGCCCTCTGTATCCAGCGCCTATTCAATATGTTCACCCTCTCCCGCACTAAATGTGTCTCCAGCAGGCATATCATTGAGACTTTCTGTTCTCGGACATACTGCAGACTTGCCGCCCGCCGTGTTTTATCCGCCAGACCTCTCACATTCCAACTCAATATTTTAATACAATCTCCCATCATGTGGCTCATCATTTCTTAAAGTATCCAATTTCCCAAGTATGAGCTGCCCCAACCCTCCCACCCCCCCTGCCCCCTCCCAACTTACCCCCCTAACCCCCCCAATATAACGCATTCTTCCTCTCATCAAGAGTGGGGCTCCACTGCCCACTGCGAACACTCTCCCTTACTTAACCCTCTCCATTCGTGTCCAGCTGCCATAGCAATCACAATTTCCCCCCCAACTTTCACTTTATTGTATCTTAACATTTCAACTTATATTAACATATAGAAAAAGTACCAAACCAGTTCACAGTACCCAGCATAACCCTCCTCCCCCGTACTTAGTAGTTGGTACTGTCCCCTCCGGCCATTCCTTCAATATGGCCCAGCAAAACCCCCAACAGTTGCTCAACTCTTTAACCATTGCTAACGAGCGCAGAACTCTCCTCCATCGACAGAGAAAACAAATCCCAACTGGATCTCGCCGAAATGTCAGTCGCCCATTCCCTTAAGTTTTTTCTCATGAGCATCAAGCCACTGGGTAGCGTCCTCCGGTGTCAAGAAAAATTGGGTCTTATTAAAAGCCACCAGTCTCAGCTTGGCGGGAAACATCACTGAGTACTGCACTCCCAGCTCCCTCAGTCGCCGCTCGACTCCAGTAAACTTCATCCGCTGTTTCTGAACCGCAGCGGAATAATCCGGATAAATGGCGATTTTCTGACCTCCAGCCGTCAGATCCTCCATCTCTCTAGCCTTTCTAAGGATAATGTCTCTGTCTCTGTAATTGAGTATTTTAGCAAGCATGGTACGGGGATTTGCTCCTGGGGCAGGGGGCTGCGGCGGGACCCTATGAGCCCGTTCAACAGCAAAGACTTTTGTCAACACTGTGTTTCCAATCTTCTCCAGCAGCCAGTTCTCCACAAACTCAGTGGGATTTCTCCCCTCAGTCTTTTCAGGCAGCCCCACTATACGTATATTATTTCTTCTGGATCTATTTTCCAGATCCTCATTTTTGGCAGCGAGCTCGGCTATTGCTTGGGCGAACTTCTTTTCAGCTTTTTGTAGCTTAACTATGTGATCTTCTGCCGTGCTCACCCTCTCCTCCACCACTCCTATACGTTTGTCCATTTTCTGCAGAGCCGCATTAATCTGTGCCGTGTCCCCTTTAACTTCCTGCATCTGCTGGGCCAAGGAGTTCAGGGATTGCTGACATGAAGAGATCAGTGTGATAACATCTCTAAGAGTCGGCTCCTCTCCCTGTGATATGCCTCCAGGTCCCCCACTAGCCCCAGCCATGCTGCCTCTCTCCTTCCCCCTCTGTACCTCATGCTGCTCGGCTGTGCTTGCTTCCTCCTCCTCCTGGTCAGCTCCAGCTCCAGATCCTGGTTCTGCCTCCTCAGCAGCCTCCACTCTGGCATACTGCTGCAGCTTTGCGGCCACCTCCATGCGCCGCTGACATGCGGCGTTCTCCTTCTCGGCGTCCTCCCTAGCATCGGAGCCATCTTGGCTGGCTCCTGCATCGCTGGTGCCAGCGTCTTTCTGCCGCCTCCTGGTCATCGCTGCCGACTCCGGACCTGCTGCTCCGCACCGCTGCACTCTCCGGACCTTCAGCCAGCCGGATTTAGGGGAGTTTACCCGAAAATCGGGGTTAAAGCAGGATTTTTGTCCTTATGGCAGCAGGAGCACTCTTCCCTGCTTCCACTCACATGGCCAGCTAGGACACGCCAATTGCGCATCTTTAAGACGCGCCAAATCTGGTGCTTAGCCTCTCTCTTCCCACTCCCCTGTAGCGGTGGGATATGGGGTAATAAGGGGTTAATGTCACCTTGCCATTGTAAGGTGACCTTAACCCCGGTTAAGAATGGAGAAGCGCCTATCCATTATTAATCCCAAATTACTGAAACACAAAAAAAAGACACAGAAAAAAGTATTTTAATATTCTAAATTTTACCACACATACAAATCCCTCGATGATCAGTAGTCTTTTCCGATTTAGTCCATTAATATCGAGCGTCCCACGACGATCTGCCATGGAGAACAGTCACATCAGGAGATGTGACTGCTCTCCACGGCTTCCCAAACACACTGACAGGAGCAAAAGCTGCTGCAGTGTGACTGCGCATGCTCGAGAGTTTACCGGAGTTCAATGAACTCCGGGACTCCCACTTTAAGACACTGCGGTGTGAGAAAATTTCACAGCAGTTCAAGTGCCGTAAAGTGAGCTCCCGGAGTTCATTTAACTCCAGGAAACGAACGGGCAGCTCCGATACACTGCAGGAGCGATTAACTCCTGCAGTGTATCACCGTCATCATTATGGGACAACCTATAATGGATTACAACGGAAAAGGTTTTTTTTTTAATTTTTTGAACGGGATCATTGTGGATGATGGCCTTCGGGGACGTTTGTGGTGAGTATGTACTACATGTTCTATGTTGTATGTAATGTATGTTAATGTGTGTTTGTGTTTTTAACCCATTGTAGTCAGTCGCCTGATGATGGGACAACTCTCCCATCATCAGATTTCGATGGGAGAAGTAGTCCCATCCGACGAATGACTACAATGAGTCACTACTGACGGACTGACACAGACAGACACACAGACAGGCACACAGACACTATACATACCATTTCCACCATACGCCTCACATCGATCCCCATGCGATGGAACGACTCCATTTTCTCTACACGCCGCCCATACACTTCCTCCACACTCATGACATCACTTCCTTCTAAAGCGTTTTTGACACCCAAATCCGCAGATGGTTTTTACATCTGTGGTTTAACTGCGGATTTGACCCACACAATGGAAGTCAATGGGTGCAGAAACGCTGCAGTTCCGCACAAAAGAAGTGACATGCTGCGGAAAATATACCGCATGTGCACATCTAGTATGCGGTTCACATTGACTAACATTACTTTAGCACTATATTGCGGATTTAATGCAATTCCGCACGGAAAAAACTGCTGTGGATCCGCAATTAATTCCACAACGTGTGCACACAGCCTTAGACTGCACAAATGGACTCCCCTTCACTAAGCACGTGACTTATGAAGGTAATTGCTTGCACCAGAATATTTTAGGGACTTCATGGCAAAAGGGGTGAATACATACTGTATGCACATGCCAATTTTTATTTATTTAATACGATAAAAATTTTAACTTTTTTTTTTTTTTTACACCAACTTAGACTATTTAGTGTTGATGCATCACACACAAATCGGATTACAAGCATATTTTAACACGTTGTAATGTAAAAAAAAAAAAAAAAGTAAAAGGGGGGATAAATACTTTCGCAAGCCACTGTATAGTAGTGGCTGGGCTGTGTCACAGTTTCACTGTTGCTCCTTCAAGCAAATGATTAGCTTATCCTAAGAATAGTTTATCAATATGGAAACTCAGGAAATTCCAATTAAAAATATTATATTATTTACACAAATTTCCTTGTGTTAAAGAAGTAAAATCAATCCCAGATTTATAATTCAAGGGAACCCATGCGCTTGGAAATGTTGTGCAATTTATGGGCAGCAGGACAGCAAGGGCAGCTGGATGGATTAATATCACTTATATTTTATTAATTAGAATCCCTGCTCATTCTGGGCTTAGTGGTGAAGGGGTGGTTCGATTCAATCACTGACGGACATTCCTATATAAAAGGTAAGGGAGAAATGTCAATTACTGATTAGGACCGCCCCCGTGACTCCTAAACCCAGAATGAATATGGATTTCAATGAAATTTCAAGTTATAAAAGGTTTGTGGGAAAAGATTCGTTATATCAGTTGGCATGCAGCAGCGGGACTTGAACATATTATTCGAACACGCCAAGGTCACTCAGGTAGCACCCGAGCATGCTCAGATAACACCTCATCATTCGCTCATCACTATTATTCATCTACCCCTCTGATGGAATTTTAAAAGCTGCACCCGACTAGCAGCCATAATGCCATTTACACCCACTGTATCCTTCATAAATCTAAGTTATTAATACAAAACTAATATTCCTAAAAACTGTCTCTTCATTAGCTTCTATTTTAGGAACTTTATGTAAATTGTTTGTAATAAAAAAAACCAAAAACGTGATGCCTGTGACAATATGGATTTACAAAATCCAAGGGAAATATTGGGCAATGAAGTTAATAAAAGTAATATATTTGGGCTGGGTGGCAGCATGTCTTTTAGGTACAGTAAGTGGCATCTCCTGATTTGGTACATCGCTAGAAAGGAGTACAGCCATTCAGCTGTATCTGTCATCTTCCTAAGATTCGGCACATAACAAAAAAAATAAGAAATTGGACTGTAAATGGCAGATGATATACAGTGTAAACAGCGGGAAGGTCATTTGGGGATAAAAAACAAACATTGTACTTACTCACTGAATGACATCAGATTAGTGAATTTACTACCGAGGATGGATATGGGAGTGCTTGTTGACAAAGGACTCTAATGCCGCTCAGTGTCTATCTGCTGCAACAAAGGACACAAAGTTACTATTATAAATCTAACAGAAGTTGATTATTCATCCATAAGGGAACTGAAGATTGTATTTTAGGACACCATACACACTATAGAGAAAAGTTAGCCAAACCCAACAATATCGATGGCCACCTCAGGAAAAAAAAAATTACTGGCTATGTTGAGTTTGGAGTGGACAAATGGAAGAGCGGCCAGCCGTCAGCTATTGGTAGTGTATGGGGCAGTCATCAATGACACTTCGGAAAGCATGTAAACATGCAGGGATAACTCCTGAAATAATGTTCCTCTTCTTGTAAAGTCCTCTGCCATTCTCGGCCAGTCCGACCTCTTCCTTTTCCCCATTGCCTCTTTTCTTTCAAATCTGTTTCTTCACCTTTAGTATAAAAGTTATAGCTCTGGCTCTCTTCCGGGGTTGCCCAGGCCAAGCTCCACACAAGCCAACCTTGGACACACTGAGTTATGGATTACAAGGTCTCATTGTGCAGACGTTTCCATTCAGGTGCACCACCACCAAACAATGCAGCCAAAACTAAGGGAATGGCTCTGCAGCAGAACTGGTCATGGATATGTTTGCTCAGCCACATGTATCAAATGACTTTTTTCCTTCTGCCCTAGTAACATGCGTATTTTGGATTCCACAACTCCCTTATTTCAGGGATTCTTCTTACTTGTTTCTATCATTGATAGAAATAAGTTAATCGAACATAAAAAGTCTCTATGTCACATATCATATTAGTTTTTCATGATGCAAACTGATATTTTTATTTCGGAATAACTCTAGATAAGTAGTCACAATCCACTTGAGCCAAAGCACATTGGTGCAAAGTTCTGAATTACAGGCCCAAAGTCTAAGGGCTCATTCAGACATCAGTTTTTCACATACGAGTTCTATCAGGTTTTCCACTGATAGTCTATGGCAGGGGTCCCCAACTCCAGGCCTCGAGGGCCGCCAACAGTGCAGGTTTTCAGGATTTCTTTAGTATTGCATCGGTGGTAATGTGATCATCTGCACAGGTGATGATTCCAACCCCTGTGCAATACTAAGGAAATCCTGAAAACCTGCACTGTTGGCGGCCCTCGAGGCCTGGAGTTGAGGACCACTGGTCTATGGTCTGCCTACATGACCTGTGCGATATTGATCCGAGCTGGAGAAACTTTTCTTCCCCCCATCTGTGAAGAACTCATGAAACTCTGATGAAACTGATTAGAAACACTGATGGAGCTCAGATGGTTTTCTTTGCGTATGAAAAAAGAACCGACATCTTGAATGCGCCCTAAGGCTGTACTGAGAGAGTCCTATGAAAGTCCCTAGGCTTCATTAAGATGTCAGTGATTTTTCTCATATGAGATAAAAATGGACCGATTTCCATTGTTATGTTGGGACAGTGTCACTTTTTATCATCAGTGTTTCGTAAAAAATTTTCGTACACAAAAACCTGTTTCTCAAACTTCTCCTATCAGTGACAAATGGATGCAACTAAAACGGTATCCTTGCATTGTCCACGTTTTCACAGACCTACAGACTTGAATTTGCAAGATTGATTGGTTACTTGATTGGTCACTCTAAAAGTGAACCTGGAAATTATAGGCCAGTAAGTCTAACCTCTATTGTTGGTAAAATATTTGAAGGGTTTCTGAGGGATGTTATTCTGGATTATCTCAATGAGAATAACTGTTTAACTCCATATCAGCATGGGTTTATGAGAAATCGCTCCTGTCAAACCAATCTAATCAGTTTTTATGAAGAGGTAAGCTATAGGCTGGACCACGGTGAGTCATTGGACGTGGTATATCTCGATTTTTCCAAAGCGTTTGATACCGTGCCGCACAAGAGGTTGGTACACAAAATGAGAATGCTTGGTCTGGGGGAAAATGTGTGTAAATGGGTTAGTAACTGGCTTAGTGATAGAAAGCAGAGGGTGGTTATAAATGGTATAGTCTCTAACTGGGTCGCTGTGACCAGTGGGGTACCGCAGGGGTCAGTATTGGGACCTGTTCTCTTCAACATATTCATTAATGATCTGGTAGAAGGTTTACACAGTAAAATATCGATATTTGCAGATGATACAAAACTATGTAAAGCAGTTAATACAAGAGAAGATAGTATTCTGCTACAGATGGATCTGGATAAGTTGGAAACTTGGGCTGAAAGGTGGCAGATGAGGTTTAACAATGATAAATGTAAGGTTATACACATGGGAAGAAGGAATCAATATCACCATTACACACTGAATGGGAAACCACTGGGTAAATCTGACAGGGAGAAGGACTTGGGGATCCTAGTTAATGATAAACTTACCTGGAGCAGCCAGTGCCAGGCAGCAGCTGCCAAGGCAAACAGGATCATGGGGTGCATTAAAAGAGGTCTGGATACACATGATGAGAGCATTATACTGCCTCTGTACAAATCCCTAGTTAGACCGCACATGGAGTACTGTGTCCAGTTTTGGGCACCGGTGCTCATGAAGGATATAATGGAACTAGAGAGAGTACAAAGGAGGGCAACAAAATTAATAAAGGGGATGGGAGAACTACAATACCCAGATAGATTAGCGAAATTAGGATTATTTAGTCTAGAAAAAAGACGACTGAGGGGCGATCTAATAACCATGTATAAGTATATAAGGGGACAATACAAATATCTCGCTGAGGATCTGTTTATACCAAGGAAGGTGACGGGCACAAGGGGGCATTCTTTGCGTCTGGAGGAGAGAAGGTTTTTCCACCAACATAGAAGAGGATTCTTTACTATTAGGGCAGTGAGAATCTGGAATTGCTTGCCTGAGGAGGTGGTGATGGCGAACTCAGTCGAGGGGTTCAAGAGAGGCCTGGATGTCTTCCTGGAGCAGAACAATATTGTATCATACAATTATTAGGTTCTGTAGAAGGACGTAGATCTGGGGATTTATTATGATGGAATATAGGCTGAACTGGATGGACAAATGTCTTTTTTCGGCCTTACTAACTATGTTACTATGTTACTATGTTACTTGGATCAAAAACAGACATATATTTTTTATTTTTTAAAAGGGAACATCTGCATTATTTTTAGTGATGATCAAACGTGCTCTGATAAGGTGTTCTCTGAGCATGCTTGGGTGCCAACCGACTGACTTCGGTGTGCTCGAATAACATGTACGAATCCCCGCGGCTGCATGTCTCGCGGCTGTTCGACAGTCACAACACATGCAGGGATCGCCTAACAAACAGACAATCTCTTCATGTCTTGCAGCTGTCGAACAGCCGAGAGACATGCAGGAACGGGGACTTGAATATATTATTCAAGCACGCCAAAAATATTTTATTAGCACCCAAGCATGCTTGAATAGCCCCATATCCGAGCACGTTCGCACATCACTAATTATTATGTACAACAAATATAGGCTCTTTCTGACCAGGATTCCGCCACCATTCAGTAAGGCCCTGTTTACACCTGTTTCAGAAACACAAAAATATTGTTATTGCCGGACGCCTTGTCGGCCAGACATCAGTAGCGTGAGATCTGTAGGATTTACATGGTGTCAGTCCTTTTCACCGGAATGACTAGCAATCAGGTAAAAATGGTGGCATCTATGTGGAAGCCTCCTAACATGATAGGTACACAGAGTCCTCTTTTTTACTCACATCAGCTAGGATCGTATTTTCCTACTGCAAAAACACAAAAAAGTTAGTGCTCAATGAAGCCTCTATAAACTGCGTACGTATATTGTATGGTCATCTGCATACTCGGAGTGACTGACGGGAGTATTAACAGTGTATATACTCTCGCACGGACACAGTCTACGGTAGGGGTGGTAGGACGTGCATGACAAGCAGATCCCCGCTATAGAAAATCACTGCTCGGTGAGAGTGCGGTGAGGAAGATGAGGGTGTCTGACACATACACATGCCGGTAAATGGATTTGACATACAAGCCCACACAGGAAAGTCTAAAAACAATCTCATCAACCTTTTATTGACCTCATGAGGCTCAATAACAATGTACACCCATTACAAAAAAAAAAGCAACCAAAATCCAGGTAATCATAATGATGAAATCTTTCATAAAAGGGTTAGAAAAACATGGCTGCTTTCCTCCAGAAATAGCACCACACCTTTCCACAGGTTGTGTCTGATATTACAGCTCAGATTCAAGCTCCATAAGTGAATGTGGACACTTGGGGGCAGGTGTGGCACTATATCACAAAGTAACCATGTTTTTTATTTTTGTATAACCCTTTTATTCTAACAGTAGATCTATTATGTAAAATTACAAGTTCACAATCACAATTCCTTTTTCCATATCAGTGGCTGCACATGAGGCAGATATCCACATCCTGGGATGTTACTTAATGAGGCAAAAATGTACGTATCTTGTATAGTGATGAGCGAACGCACTCAGACAAGCTGTTATCTGAGCATGCTCGTGTGCCAACCAAGTGTCTTTGGCGAGCTTGAATAATATGTTTGAGGCCTCGCGGCTGCATGTCTCATGGTTGTTCGACAGCTGCAACACATGCAGGGATTGCCTAACAAACAGAAAAACCCTGCATGTGTTGCGGCTGTCAGTCGTGAGACATGCAGTAGCGGGGACTCTAACACATTATTTGAGCACACCGAAGACAGTCGGATAGCACCCAAACATGCTCGGATAACTCCTTGCCCGAGCACATTCGCTCATCACTAATCTTGTATTTTATAGAGAAACCCCACTAATCTAAAGCATGGTATATGGAGAGTCTCACTTTTGTAGGTCTGAAGAGGGAGAAAGTTTAAATCCTACTAAAGTTGTCGGCACAAGAATCATAACAAAGATGGGAAATTAATACAGAGAGGGTTATCCTCATTTATCTAGCCAAGCACTGACAGGGCTATAGACATCATGCCGATTCCATCCTCGTACTGGGAGTCCATTATATATAGTAAGGCAATTGCAGTACATACCAAATGACCTAAAATTTACCTTTCATTTTACATTAAAGCTGCGTTCGCAAAATGTTTTTTTAATTTTTGACACAAGTGCCGCAAAAAAAATGTAATATGGCTGCAATGTGTAAATGTATTTTAGTGGGTTTTTCACTTGAACGAAGTTAAGCTGCAGCACCAGGCCATTTCTCAGGGATGGAAAGTTGCAGGAACAAAAACAACAGCAACGCCAGATTCAGGGGAACAGCAGCATTTATTCCAGGTAAAAATGACATTTATGGAAAGTGAAAATCCCCCTTAAAAGGAGCTCTCCGGGACCATTTGTATGATGGATGGAGTCCGAGCTTCAGGCCCTGTGCAGCACTATGAAGGGACTAATTATGGACAAGCTGCTGAGTCTGTGCATACAATGAAGAAACATGGCAACCACAGGTGAGTTTGGACACTCATCAATCAAAAACTGATGGCCTATCTTTAGACCAGAATGTGTGGAGAACCCCTTTAATATTTCATATGTTGGGTATGTCTATTTCCGTGATGACAGCCTTCTGTAGATTCCATCTTCTGAAGACGCTGGGCAGAGATGTTCTCACGGGATGGCAGATGGGTCCGGGTCACCAATGCTTCTGCAACCAGGCATAGGAATATTCGTACACTAACAGCATCACTGCCCCACCTGAAATACAGCACAATGGGGACATGAATTCTGCTTATGTCATTTATTTGCATGCAGTCGTTCATTGATTACACTAAGGAAGGGAATGTGGGTGAGGGAGAAAATACAGGTAACGCATACCAGACGAGAGGCCATGGGGGCAGGTTAATATCCTTCAAGACAGGTATAAAAAAACAACACATTTCCTTTGTACATCTTCAGGGCTGCCCTCCAGATCCATAACTGAAGTTCGCATATGTTGGATTATGCTGAGCACAGGTGTTGTGTGACCTGATGTGCTTCCGTTGACCGTATAACTGTTAGACTATGTTTAGACGGAGATTTTTGAAAAGCAAATAATCTCCAAAAACTGATAAAAAAAGACTTGTCTTCTTCATTTCAATATTAATTCACTTTGTTGTTCAAATGTTTAGTTTCTTGAGCGCTTTTTTTTTCCACTTCAGATTTGAAAAATGCCTTGTTGAATAGAAGTGCACGTTCCTTTCTTTGATGTGCCTTAAATAATTATTCTAGGTACAAGGGTACACAGTTTTTGAAATAACTCAGAAGGGAGGTTGTTCCAAACATTTTGGAGAACTATCCACAGTAGATGTTGCTTGCTCAGTTCCTTATGTCTCTTCATGTAATCCCAAACAGACTATGATGTTGAGGTCAGGGGTGTGAGGGGTCGTATCATCACTTTCAGGACTCCTTGTTGTTCTAAATGCTGAATGGAGTATGTTTGGGGTCATTGTCCTGCTGTATAGTAAATTTGGAGCCAATCAGACTTCTCCCTGATGGTACTGGATGACATACCGTAATTATCAGCACAGCATTGAGGACATCAAGAAATAACCAATGTTGAGTACCATTGAGGCAGGGGTCGGCCAAAGAAACTTAGTGCAGCAGATAAGAGACACATCATGCTGACTACACATCTAAAGGCCCCGTCACACATAGCGAGATCGCTAGCGAGATCGCTGCTGAGTCACAAGTTTTGTGACGCAACAGCGATCTCAGTAGCGATCTCGCTATGTGTGACACGTACCAGCGATCAGCCCCCTGCTGTGAGATCGCTGGTCGTGTCGGAATGGCCTGGGCCATTTTTTGATCGTTGAGGTCCCGCTGACATCGCTGAATCGGCGTGTGTGACGGCGATTCAGCGATGTCTTCGCTGGTAACCAGGGTAAACATCGGGTAACTAAGCGCAGGGCCGCGCTTAGTAACCCGATGTTTACCCTGGTTACCATCCTAAAAGTAAAAAAACAACCGCTACATACTTACCTATCGCTGTCTGTCCTCGGCGCTCTGCTTCTCTGGTCTGGCTGTGAGCGCCGGTCAGCCGGAAAGCAGAGCGGTGACGTCACCGCTCTACTTTCCGGCCGCTGTGCTCACAGCCAGACCAGAGAAGCAGAGCGCCGAGGACAGACAGCGATAGGTAAGTATGTAGCGTTTGTTTTTTTTTACTTTAACGATGGTAACCAGGGTAAACATCGGGTTACTAAGCGCGGCCCTGCGCTTAGTTACCCGATGTTTACCCTGGTTACCGGGGACCTCGGGATCGTTGGTCGCTGGAGAGCTGTCTGTGTGACAGCTCTCCAGCGATCAAACAGCGACGCTGCAGCGATCCGGATCGTTGTCGGTATCGCTGCAGCGTCGCTATGTGTGACGGGGCCTTAAATCAGAAGATGTCCAGCAGTGCAATCAGCTCAGAACTGGTAGCAACCAATGGGACCCTGCTACACCCATCTACTATTTGGAGAAATCTGGCAAAAAGTGGTCTTGGTGTAAGAATTGAGGCCAAAAGCAATACCTTCCACATGGAAACAAAACCAATTGACTCAACTATGCACGAAAACATAGGAACAGGGGTGCAGAAAAATGGCAGCGGGTGATCTACACTGATGAGTCAAATATGAAATATTTGGCTGTAACAGAAGGCAGCTTGTTCCCGAACAGCTGGAGAGTGGTACAGTAATGAGCATCTACAGACAACAGTGAAGCATAAAGGAGGTGCCTTTCAAGTTTGGGGCTGCATTTCTGAAAATTACGTTGGGAATTTGGTCAGGATTATTGGTGTCCTCAATGCTGAGAAATACAAAAAGATACCTATCCATTATATAATACCATCAGGAGGTGTCTGATTGGCTCCAAATTTAAGGTACCGTCACACTAGACGATATCGCTAGCGATCCGTGACGTTGCAGCGTCCTCGCTAGTGATATCGTCCAGTGTGACAGGCAGCAGCGATCAGGCCCCTGCTGTGCTGTCGCTGGTCGGGGAAGAAAGTCCAGAACTTTATTTCGTTGCTGGACTCCCCGTAGACATCGCTGAATCGGCGTGTGTGACACCGATTCAGCGATGTCTTCGCTGGTAACCAGGGTAAACATCGGGTTACTAAGCGCAGGGCCGCGCTTAGTAACCCGATGTTTACCCTGGTTACCATCGTTAAAGTAAAAAAAACAACCATTACATACTTACCTACCGCTGTCTGTCCTCGGCGCTCTGCTTCTCTGGTCTGGCTGTGAGCACAGCGGCCGGAAAGCAGAGCGGTGACGTCACCGCTCTGCTTTCCGGCTGCCCGGCGCTCACAGCCAGACCAGAGAAGCAGAGCGCCGAGGACAGACAGCGGTAGGTAAGTATGTACTGTTTGTTTTTTTTACTTTTAGCATGGTAACCAGGGTAAACATCGGGTTACTAAGCGCGGCCCTGCGCTTAGTAACCCGATGTTTACCCTGGTCACCGGGGACCTCGGGATCATTGGTCGCTGGAGAGCTGTCTGTGTGACAGCTCTCCAGCGACCAAACAGCGACGCTGCAGCGATCCGGATCGTTATCGGTATCGCTGCAGCGTCGCTTAGTGTGACGGTACCTTTATTCTGCAGCAGAACAACCACCCCAAACAATCAGCAAATGTTAATAAGAACTATCTTCAGTGTAAGATAGAACAAAGAGTCCTGTAAGTGATGACATGGACTCACAGAGCCCTGATCTCACCATCATCCAGTCTGTCTGGGATAACATGAAGAGACAAAAGAATTTGACATCCACAGAGGATCTCCAAGATCTTTAGAACAACCTCCCTGCTGAGGTCTTTTAAAAGCTGTGTGCAATTGTGCCTAGAATTGAGGAAAGGTGTTGCATTAATTGATAAAAATAAACAATAACCTGTTCTATTTTTTAAAGCATTCTCAATCTGAACCATTTTTTCCCATCTGGTTAAAACGTTTGCACAGTACTGTACATTTTTATTCTGCTTGTTTATTTTGCTCTCGGGTTATTATTTTGGTGATATGTAGTGTTGAGCATTCCGATACCGCAAGTATCGGGTATCGGCCGATATTTGCGGTATCGGAATTCCGATACTGAATTCCGATACTTCCCGCGTATCGGATACCGGAATCGGAAGTTCCCAGAATTCAAATTGAACGCAGCAGCCAATGAGGAATGAATGAAAGTGTGGGCACATCCTGTTTAGCATGGTGGGCATGTAAGTACTGGCAAGGCTTGGATTGGCTGCTGAAATGATGTCACTCTGCACTATAAAAAAGCGCTGCCGCCATTTTGCGCTCACTCTGCTGTGATTTCAGTTAGGGACAGGACGCTGTGTTCTAACTGAGGGCCAGTTGAGCTAGCTAATTGCTTTATTTTCCTTTCCAAAGGCTAATTTAGCAAAACGCTGTGTGTTCTTCACTGTTCACCTTGCTCTTGCCTTGCAGCGCTGTTTTAACAGCGTTCTGCAAGGTCTCTGTGTGTGTGTGTGTGCAGCTCACTCTGTAGTCTGTGTGCAGCCATATACCCGGTTGTATTCAGCTCAGGGGGGGTTCACACTGCCTCACACAGTTGTTCTTTTTTGCTCTTAGTGCAGCCTGCTGCACATTTTTTCTCAAATTTCCTATTAGTGTTTTTCCACCAGTCTCCAGCTCTATTGTGGAAAAACACTACATAGGATAACCTAGAGGGGGGTTTTTGGGCCTTGCAGCGCCGTTTACGGCTGTCTGCACGGTCTCCGTGTGAGCCCAGCTCGCCCTGTAGTCTGTGTGCAGCCATAGCCGGTTGGATTCAGCTCAGGGTTCGTTACTGGCTCATACCTTGAGAAAAATTTTCCTTTTTTTCAAATAGTGCAGCCTGTTTAAAATTTGAAAAAAAAAATTCCTATTAGTGTCTTTCCACTCGTATCCAGCTAAATAGTGGAAAAACACTATATAGGATAACCTAGAGGAGGGTTTTTTGGCCTTGCAGCGCCGTTTACGGCTGTCTGCACGGTCTCCGTGTGAGCCCAGCTCGCCCTGTAGTCTGTGTGCAGCCATAGCCGGTTGGATTCAGCTCAGGGTTCGTTACTGGCTCATACCTTGAGAAAAATTTTCCTTTTTTTCAAATAGTGCAGCCTGTTTAAAATTTTAAAAAAAAAATTCCTATTAGTGTCTTTCCACTCGTATCCAGCTAAATAGTGGAAAAACACTATATAGGATAACCTAGAGGAGGGTTTTTTGGCCTTGCAGCGCCGTTTACGGCTGTCTGCACGGTCTCCGTGTGAGCCCAGCTCGCCCTGTAGTCTGTGTGCAGCCATAGCCGGTTGGATTCAGCTCAGGGTGCGTTACTGCCTCATACCTTGAAAAACAATTTCCTTTTTTTCAAATAGTGCAGCCAGTTTAAAATTTGAAAAAAAAAATTCCTATTAGTGTCTTTCCACTTGTATCCAGCTAAATAGTGGAAAAACACTATATAGGATAACCTAGAGGAGGGTTTCTTGGCCTTGCAGCGCCGTTTACGGCTGTCTGCACGGTCTCCGTGTGATTTAAACTAGCTCTGTAGCCCGATCTGCACCAAAAAAAAGGTTAAGTTCACCAAACACAACTTACACTTGTGTAGGCCACATTTGAAAAATAATAAAGTTTAGTCCACAATTTACAACATTAGTGTTTCTTACACCTGTTAGGAGGAGCATTACAGGAATAAGCACACTAAGGCCTTAGTACTTTTCTGCTTATCTTTATCTGTCAACCAAGATGAAGAGGGCAGGGAGTAAGGCACGTGGGCGTGGGCGCGGAGCAGGGAGAGGAGCAGGGAGAGGACGTGGTGATTCTGTGCCTGCTGCGGGCGCCGGTGACTCGTCGTCACTCAGTTTCAGCAGGGAACAGTCCTTCATGCGCAGCTTTGTCGGAGAGCGCCGTGCACCGCTGCTGCGTGAAGACCAAATTGAAGCCGTTGTCGGGTGGATGGCAGCTAACGCCTCGGCATCGACTTCAGTTAGTGCCACATCCTCTCAGGCACAGAGCACTGGAGAGCAGCCATCTGTCTCTTCACCACCTGCCAAATTGGCCAGGCAGTCAGAGAGCCCAGGACAGGAGCCGTCTCTACTTCTGTTCTCTGAATCTCTTGGCTTGGAAACAGGGGGCCAGCCAAGCAGCATTGGAGAAATGGAAGAAGAGGCAGTGTGCAGTGATGCCCAACACCTTTTTCTCTCTGACTCTGAAGAGGCAGGTGGGCCAGTGCCTCCGGTGACCACAGCGCAGTACGCATCTGATGATGAAACTCAGGTGCCGCTTTCTCGTGCGTACTGTGCTGCTGAGACTACCCAGGAGGAGCAGTTGGTGGCAGAGGGTAGTGGAGATGATGAGGTCCTTGACCCATCGTGGCGTGAGGAACAGGAAGGTGGTGGGAGCAGCTCAGAGGAAGAGCTTCCTCTTACGGGCCAAAGAGGGAGAGGGAGGGGGAAGACTGCGGAGCCTGTAGCCTCCACTTTGGCACCCGTTAGGAGCCTGTCTCTTTCCAAAGCCAAAAAGGGCGCTCCCAAGACTTGCAGTGCCTGGTCCTTTTTTGACACAGTTGCAGATGACATTTGTTTTGTCAAATGCAAGCTGTGTCATCATAAAGTAAAAAGAGGGAAAAATGTCAGCAACCTCAATACCACAAATATGTGGAAACATGTGCGGACCAGGCACGCGGTGGAGTTACAGAAACACACTGAAGATGTAGGCCAACCAACAGCGGCAGCTACCACCTCTTCAGCTCGTGTTGCCTCTTCCTCCAGCTCACGCACAGCTGGTTTGGCTTCCTCCCAGAGACCTTGTGTAATTCCACCCACAGCACCACCTTCCCAGTCATCCTCACACTCCCAGTCTACTCTACAGCCATCGGTAGTACAGGCATGGGAGAAAAGGCGGGCATTCTCGGCCAACCACCCCCGAGCACAGGCTCTGAATGCAGGCATTGCCAAACTGTTGTCCCTGGAAATGCTCTCGTTCAGGCTGGTGGAGACTGACAGCTTCCGTGACTTGATGGCATTGGCAGTCCCACAGTACAAGGTGCCCAGCCGCTTTTACTTCAGCAGGCAGGCTGTCCCTGCCCTGCACAGGCATGTTGAGGCAAACATAAAACATGCGCTACTGAACGCCGTCAGTAGCAAGGTCCACCTCACCACCGATGCGTGGACCAGTCAGCATGGACAGGGGCGATATGTTTCCCTCACTGCCCATTGGGTTAATGTTGTTGAGCCAGGTACAGATCGTGCGAGTGGCGCAGGACGTGTCCTGCCCACTCCAAGGATTGCAGGAATCCAGTCTGTACGCATCGACTCCTCCTCTTACACCAGTTCCTCTGATTCCTCTCTGCAGGATCCGTCACAGTCCACCCCCACATGGACCCGTGAACGTTTACCTATGACCGACATGAGCACAGCCGTGGCCAAACGTCAGCAGGCCGTCTTGAAACTAGTTTCATTGGGGCATCGAAGCCACACAGCGCAGGAGCTCTGGAATGCCATCAAGCAGGAGAGCGATGTGTGGTTACTGCCAGCGAATCTCCAGCCAGGCATGGTAGTGTGTGACAATGGCCGAAATCTGGTGGCAGCTTTGGCCCTTGGCAACCTCACTCACATCCCATGTCTGGCACATGTGCTCAATTTGGTTGTGCAGAGTTTTCTGAGGGACTATCCGGATCTTGATGCCCTGCTGCACAAGGTCCGCCTAGAGTGTGCTCACTTGCGGCGTTCCAGCTTGGCCAGATCCCGCATTGCTGCTCTGCAGCGCCGATTCCGCCTTCCGGAACACCGCATCATATGTGACCTACCTACCCGGTGGAATTCCACGTTACATATGTTGGAGCGGTTGTGTGAGCAGCAGCAAGCAGTTATGGAGTACCAGCTGCATCAGGCGCAAAGAAGTCGCAGTCAGCGCCGATCAGACTTCACAACCACAGAGTGGGCCACTATGAAGGACGTCTGCCAGGTTTTGCGTCCTTTTGATTATTCCACGCGGATGGCAAGTGCAGATGATGCACTAGTCAGCATGACTGTCCCCCTTATCTGCCTGCTTCAGCAAACTTTGCAAGGGTTAAGGGATGATGTGGTGGAAGAGGTGGAGGATGAGGAGTCACCTTTTCCATCAGCTTCTGGAGAGTCAGCGCCACGTGGTTCCTCACAAAGGGGTACGCAGGGGCCAATTTGTGAGGAGGATGAGGAGGAGTCAATGGAGGAGGAAGAGCTCCGTCCAGAGGAGGGAGCGACACAATTGTCCAGTGGTCAGTGTGTACAGCGAGGGTGGGGTGATGACGAGCGGGCAGAGATCATGTCTCAAGCAGGGGACAGCGTTTCTGGGCCGGTTGGCACTCTGCAGCACATGGTGGATTTCATGCTGCAGTGCCTGAGAAACGACCGCCGCATCGACCACATTCTCAACATGCCTGATTATTGGGTGTTCACCCTCCTCGATCCTCGCTACCGGGACAACGTCCAAAACCTCATCCCTGCGTTGACCCGGGAGCGTAAATTGCGGGAGTACCACGACACACTGGTGAATTCCATCATCTTCTCCTGTCCAACTGAGAGGAGTGCTGCTAGTGCTTTACAAAGCAGCTCAGTGCGTCGAGGCAGTGGGGGAGGCTCTGCCCAAAGAGGGAGCAGAAGCAGTGCCTCTGCCCAAGGCAAGCCCAGTATGGCACAACTCTGGCACACTTTTGTGTGCCCGCCCCAAATGTCTACACCATCACCGGCGGCTCCAGTCAGCAGGAGGCAACGGTTCCGTCAGATGGTGACAGACTACATGGCTTGCCCTCTTACTGTACTCCCAGACGGCTCTTCCCCGTTCAAGTTTTGGGTCTCTAAGCTGGATACATGGCCAGAGCTAAGCCAGTATGCATTGGAGGTGCTGGCTTGCCCTGCGGCTAGTGTCTTATCGGAACGTGTCTTTAGTGCCGCAGGTGGTGTACTAACAGACCGTCGCATGCGACTATCCTCCGATAACGTTGACCGGCTTACTTTCCTGAAAATGAACCAGGCCTGGATCTCGCAGGAATTTGCCACTCCTCTGCCTGATTAAGTAATTGGGTGTCATCCAGGTCTCCTGCTGTGTTCATCTTTCTACCACCTGAACTGCTATTCCTGGGCTCCAACACCGCCAGTTGCGGCTCAGAAGTGCAGGCTGCACAGTAAAAACATACGACCCAGTGTTATTGGGTTTCAGTAACGTCAGCTGATCCCCAGCTGTGTAGCCGGCAATGTGTCCTGCGACCGCCACGCTGGCACAACAACCTAAATGTAAGGGAACCTGTCCCCCCCCCCCCGTCGTTTGTTACTGAAAGAGCCATCTTGTGCAGCAGTAATGCTGCACAAGGAAAAGGTAGCTCTTTTTTTTTAGCTCTTTGCACACGCAGAACTTAACACTTATAAAATGTGTTCACTGATACCGTTATACCGTCCCGGAGCTGGGACTTTCCTTCGTAATGTGACGCAGCACAGCCGTCATTCCTACCCCCTTGGTGCCATGCGCTGCCTCCTCAGCGTTGTTTTAAGCTGTCACGGAGCCTGCGCTGTTCTGTTATCCCTTGGGCATGCCCTATTTGCGCTGCCTGTCTTCTGACATAATTTGGTGTCAGGCTGGCTGCGCCTGTGCGGCCGCGGTGCCCGAGATCCCGCCTCGCAGTGTCTTCTGATTGAGTCACACTGCGGGCCTGGGATCCATGGGCATGCGCAGTGCATATCTTCCCCTCGGGCTCTCGCTCATTTCCCTCCGCCTTCTTTAGACTGTGCGCCGTCAGCTGATCCCTAGCATGCCACGGCCGTGACACCGCACAGTCTGAAGAAGAGGGAAGGAGGGGAGTGAGAGTCGAGGTTATGCACTGTGCATGCCCATGGTTCCAAGGCCCGCAGTGGGATTACGTTAGATGAGACTGCGAGGTGGGATCTGGAGCAGCGTGGACGCACAGGCACTGACAGCCTGACACCAAATTATGTCAGAAGACAGGCAGCGCTAATTGGGCATGGCCAAGGGCTAACAGAACAGCGCAGGCTCCGTGGCAGCTTAAAACAACGCTGAGGAGGCAGCGCACGGCATCAAGGGGATAGGAATGACAGCTGTGCTGTGTCCCATTACGAAGGAAATTCGCACCTCCGGAACGGTTTAACGGTATAAAGGGACACATTTTTAGTGTTTACTTCGGTGTTTGCAAGGAGCATAATTAAAAGAGCAACCTTTTCCTTTTGCATCCTTAGTGCTGCACAACATGGCTCTTTCAGCTACAAACGTCTTGGGGGGGGGGGTTAAAGGTTTCCTTTCAACTTGCTCCAATCAGGCTTCGGCCTACACTCTGTTCCTCTGCTCCTCCTGCTGTCCCTGGGCTCTAACACCGCCAGTTGGTGCCTGGAAGTGCTGTGTGCACAGTCAACAGTCGCTCCTCTGTTATTGGGGTTCAGTAACGTCAGCTGATCCCCAGCTGTGTGTGCGGCAATACCTCCAATCTGCTCCTCCTGCTGTCCCTGGGCTCTAACACCGCCAGTTGGTGCCTGGAAGTGCTGTGTGCACAGTCAACAGTCGCTCCTCTGTTATTGGGGTTCAGTAACGTCAGCTGATCCCCAGCTGTGTATCCGGCAACGTGTCATGCGACCGCCACGCTGGCACAACTAAAATGTAAGGGGACCTGTCCCCCCCCCCCCCTAGGCGTTTGTTACTGAAAGAGCCACCATGTGCAGCACTAATACTGCACAAGGGAAAGGTCGCTCTTGAAATTATGCTCCTTGCAAACGCTGAACTACACACTCATGTAATGTGTCCCCTCACACCGTCCAACCGTCCCGGAGGTGGGACTTTCCTTTGTAATGTGACACAGCACAGCCGTCATTGCTACCCCCTTGGCACCGTGCGCTGCCTCCTTAGCGTTGTTTGATTCCGTCATGGACCCTGCGCTGTTATGTTATCCCTTGGCCATGCACAGTTTGCGCTGCCCGTCCTCTGACATCATTTGTTGTCGTCCTGGCTGCGCCTGTGCGTCCACGCTGCCCGAAATCACACCTCGCAGTGTCGTCTAATGTGATCCCACAGTGGGCCTGGTATCCATGGCCATGCGCAGTGCATATACTAGCCTCTCACTCCCCTTCTTCACGCTTCTTCAGACTAGGCGGCGTCAGCTGATCCCTAATAGCATGCCACGGCCGTGACGCCGCACAGTCTGAAGAAGCAGGAAGGAGGTGAGTGAGAGGCGATGATATGCACTGCGCATGCCCATGGATCCCTGGCCCGCAGTGGGACTACATTAGATGACACTGCAAGGTTGGATCTCGGGCAGCTTGGACGCACAGGCACTGCCAGCCTGACACCTACATGATGTCAGAAGACGGGCACCGCTAACTGTGCATGGCCAAGGGATAACATTACAGTGCGGGCTCCGTGACAGAACCAAACAACGTTGAGGAGGTGGTGCCCGGCACCAAGGGGGTTGGAATGACGGCTGTGCTGTGTCACATTACAAAGGAAAGTCCCACTTCCGGGATGGTTTGACGGTGTGAGGGGACACATTATATGAGTGTGTACTTCAGCGTTTGCAAGGAGCATAATTTTCGGAGCCACCATTTTCCATGTGCAGTATTACTGCTGTACAAGATGGCTCTTTCAGCAACAAATGCCTGGGGGGGGGGGTTAAAGGTTCCCTTTCAACTTGCTCCACTGCAGGCTTCGGCCTACACTCTGCTCCTCTTTGATTCCCTGGGTTTCAACACTGTCAGTTGCCACCTGGAAGTGTTGTCTACACAGAAAAAAACACTAGGTGATGTGTCAGTGGGGTTCAGCACCGCCAGCTGTTCCCCTGCTGTGTAGTCGGCAACGTGTCCAGCACAAGCCACGCTGGCACAACAGAACAAAAGCTGCCACCAGTGCAGGCTTCGGCCTACACTCTGCTCCTCTCCTCCTCCTGCTGACCCTGGGCTCAAACACCGCTAGTTTTTGCCCGGAAGTGCTAGCTGCACAGAGAAAAACACCAGCCAATGTGTTAGTGGGGTTCAGCAACGCCAGCTGTTCCCCTGCTGTGTAGCCGGCAACGTGACCTGCAAACGCCATGCAGGCACAGGAACTGAAATTAAAAGGGAACCTGGCCCCACCCCCCCAGGTGTTTCTATGTATAACAGCCACCTAGTACAGCAGTACTGCTGCATTTGTACAAGGTGGCTGACTTTTTCTCCTTGCCCACGTGGAACTCAACACGTACAAAATGTGTCTCATTGAGACCATTCCACTGTCCCTGAGGTGTGACTTTCCTTTGTAATGATACGCAGCACCCCCCTTGGTAGCGTTTCCCGTCTTTTGTCATCATGGTTAGCTGGCTGCGCCTGTGCATCCGCCCTGCTAGAAACAACGCCCCTCGTTGTCATATTTATTTTGTCAGCGAGGGTGTGGTTTATGGGCACGAGCAGTGCATATGTTCGCCTGTCTTAACTCATCTCCTTCCGCCTTCTTCAGACTGTGCGGCCTCCTGGCCGTGGTAGGCGATAAGGGATCAGCTGAGGCCGCCCAGTCTGGAGCAGGTGTAAGGACATGTGTAAGCGGCAAACCTATTTACTGCACAAGGCCACGAATCCCAGCCACGCAGTGTGATTTTTTGAAAACACACTGTGGGTCTGGGATTCATGTCCATCGCTAACCGCAACGGCCGACATGAAATGAGGTCAGAAGACAGGAAGCGCTCACAGCGCATGGCCAAGGGATCACAATAGCGCAGACTCCTGTACAGCAAATAACAACGCTCAGGAATCTGCGCCCAGTACCTAGGTGCAAATTTTGACACCTGTGCTGCGTCTCGTTAAAAAGACAAGTCACGCCTCCACAACTGTTTGACAGTATAATGGGCTAAATAGTGTACGTGTTTTAGTCAGCGTGTGCAAGGAGCAAAACAAATAGAGCAACCTTTTACTTGTGCAGCATTAATGCTGCACAAGGTGTGGCTCTTGTACCTTGCAACACCTGAGGGGGGGGTTAAAGGTAACCTTTGAAATTGGTTCAACTAGGCTTCGGCCTACACTCTGCTCCTCTACTCCTCCTGCTGACCCTGGGCTCAAACACCGCTAGTTTTTGCCCGGAAATGCTAGCTGCACAGAGAAAAACACCAGCCAATGTGTTAGTGGGGTTCAGCACCGCCAGCTGTTCCCCTGCTGTGTAGTCGGCAACGTGTCCAGCACAAGCCACGCTGGCACAACAGAACAAAAGCTGCCACCAGTGCAGGCTTCGGCCTACACTTTGCTCCTCTCCTCCTCCTGCTGACCCTGGGCTCAAACAACGCCAGTTTCTGCCCGGACATGCTAGCTGCACAGAGAAAAACACCAGCCAATGTGTTAGTGGGGTTCAGCACCGCCTGCTGTTCCCCCGCTGTGTAGCCGGCATCGTGTCCAGCACAAGCCACGCTGGCACAACCGACCAAAAGCTGCCACCAGTGCAGGCTTCGGCCTACACTTTGCTCCTCTCCTCCTCCTCCTGCTGACCCTGGGCTCTAACACCGCTAGTTTTTGCCCGGACATGCAATCTGCACAGAGAAAAACACCAGTCAATGTGTCAGTGGGGTTCAGCAACGCCAGCTGTTCCCCTGCTGTGTAGCTTGCAACGTGACCTGCAAACGCCACGCAGGCACATGAACTGAAATTGAAGGGAGCCTGCCCCCCACCCACAGGTGTTTCTATGTATATCAGCCACCTTGTACAGCAGTACTGCTGCATTTGTACAAGGTGGCTGACTTTTTCTCCTTGCCCACGTGGAACTCAACACGTACAAAATGTGTCTCATTACAGACCATTACAATGTCCCTGAGGTGTGACTTTCCTTTGTAATGACACGCAGCACCACCCTTGTTAGCGCTGCCCGTCTTTTGACATCATTGGTTAGCTGGCTGCGCCTGTGCATCTCCCCTGCTCGAAACAACGGCCCTCGGTGTCTTATTTTTTTGGACAGCGAGGGTGTGATTGATGGGCATGTGCAGTGCATATGTTTGCCTGTGTTCACTCATCTCCTTCCGCCTTCTTCAGACTGTGCGGCCTCCTGGCCGTGGTAGGCGATAAGGGATCAGCTGAGGCCGCCCAGTCTGGAGCAGGTGTAAGGACATGTGTAAGCGGCAAACCTATTTACTGCACAAGGCCACGAATCCCAGCCACGCAGTGTGATTTTTTGAAAACACACTGTGGGTCTGGGATTCATGTCCATCGCTAACCGCAACGGCCGACATGAAATGAGGTCAGAAGACAGGAAGCGCTCACAGCGCATGGCCAAGGGATCACAATAGCGCAGACTCCTGTACAGCAAATAACAACGCTCAGGAATCTGCGCCCAGTACCTAGGTGCAAATTTTGACACCTGTGCTGCGTCTCGTTAAAAAGACAAGTCACGCCTCCACAACTGTTTGACAGTATAATGGGCTAAATAGTGTACGTGTTTTAGTCAGCGTGTGCAAGGAGCAAAACAAATAGAGCAACCTTTCACTTGTGCAGCATTAATGCTGCACAAGGTGTGGCTCTTGTACCTTGCAACACCTGAGGGGGGGTTAAAGGTAACCTTTGAAATTGGTTCAACTAGGCTTCGGCCTACACTCTGCTCCTCTACTCCTCCTGCTGACCCTGGGCTCAAACACCGCTAGTTTTTGCCAGGAAATGCTAGCTGCACAGAGAAAAACACCAGCCAATGTGTTAGTGGGGTTCAGCACCGCCAGCTGTTCCCCTGCTGTGTAGTCGGCAACGTGTCCAGCACAAGCCACGCTGGCACAACAGAACAAAAGCTGCCACCAGTGCAGGCTTCGGCCTACACTTTGCTCCTCTCCTCCTCCTGCTGACCCTGGGCTCTAACAACGCCAGTTTCTGCCCGGACATGCTAGCTGCACAGAGAAAAACACCAGCCAATGTGTTAGTGGGGTTCAGCACCGCCTGCTGTTCCCCCGCTGTGTAGCCGGCATCGTGTCCAGCACAAGCCACGCTGGCACAACCGACCAAAAGCTGCCACCAGTGCAGGCTTCGGCCTACACTTTGCTCCTCTCCTCCTCCTGCTGACCCTGGGCTCTAACAACGCCAGTTTCTGCCCGGACATGCTAGCTGCACAGAGAAAAACACCAGCCAATGTGTTAGTGGGGTTCAGCACCGCCTGCTGTTCCCCCGCTGTGTAGCCGGCATCGTGTCCAGCACAAGCCACGCTGGCACAACCGACCAAAAGCTGCCACCAGTGCAGGCTTCGGCCTACACTTTGCTCCTCTCCTCCTCCTCCTGCTGACCCTGGGCTCTAACACCGCTAGTTTTTGCCCGGACATGCAATCTGCACAGAGAAAAACACCAGTCAATGTGTCAGTGGGGTTCAGCAACGCCAGCTGTTCCCCTGCTGTGTAGCTTGCAACGTGACCTGCAAACGCCACGCAGGCACATGAACTGAAATTGAAGGGAGCCTGCCCCCCACCCACAGGTGTTTCTATGTATATCAGCCACCTTGTACAGCAGTACTGCTGCATTTGTACAAGGTGGCTGACTTTTTCTCCTTGCCCACGTGGAACTCAACACGTACAAAATGTGTCTCATTACAGACCATTACAATGTCCCTGAGGTGTGACTTTCCTTTTTAATGACACGCAGCACCCCCATTGTTAGCGCTGCCCGTCTCCTGACATCATTGGTTGGCTGGCTGTGCCTGTGCGTCCCCCCTGCCCGACACAACGCCCCCCGTTGTCTCATATATTTTGACTGCGAGGGTGTGATTGATGGGCACGAGCAGTGCATATGTTCCCCTGTTTTCACTCCCCTCCTTCCGCCTTCTTCTGACTGTGCGGCCTCATGGCCGCGGCATGCGATAAGGGATCAGCTGAGGCCGCCCAGTCTGAAGCAGGTGTAAGGACATGTGTGAGCGGCGAACATATTTACTGCACAAGGCCACGAATCCCAGCACCGCAGTGTGACTTTAGGAAAAGCCACTGTGGGTCTGGGATTTATGGCCATCGTTAACCGCACCGGCCAACATGAAATGAGGTCATGAGACGGCCTGCACTAACAGGGTATTGCCAAGGGATAACACAAGAGCGCAGTTTCCTGTACTGCAAATAACAACGGTAAGGAATCTGCGCACAGCACCTAGGTGTAAATTTGTACACCTGTGCTGCGTCTCCTTAAAAAGACTAGTAGTCACGCCTCCACTACTGTTTGACAGTATAATGGGCTAAATAGTGTACGTGTTTAATTCAGCGTGTGCAAGGAGCAAAATTAAATAGAGCAACCTTTGACTTGTGCATCATTAATGCTGTTCAAGGTGTGGCTCTTGTACCTTGCAACACCTGAGGGGGGGGGTTAAAGGTAACCTTTGAAATTGGTTCAACTAGGCTTCGGCCTACACTCTGCTCCTCTACTCCTCCTGCTGACCCTGGGCTCAAACACCGCTAGTTTTTGCCCGGAACGGCTAGCTGCACAGAGAAAAACACCAGCCAATGTGTTAGTGGGGTTCAGCAACGCCAGCTGTTCCCCTGCTGTGTAGTCGGCAACGTGTCCAGCACAAGCCACGCTGGCACAACTGACCAAAAGCTGCCACCAGTGCAGGCTTCGGCCTACACTTTGCTCCTCTCCTCCTCCTGCTGACCCTGGGCTCAAACAACGCCAGTTTCTGCCCGGACATGCTAGCTGCACAGAGATAAACACCAGCCAATGTGTTAGTGGGGTTCAGCACCGCCAGCTGTTCCCCTGCTGTGTAGCTGGCAACGTGTCCTGCAAACGCCACGCAGGCACATGAACTGAAATTGAAGGGAGCCTGCCCCCCACCCCCCCAGGTGTTTCTATGTATAACAGCCACCTTGTACAGCAGTACTGCTGCATTTGTACAAGGTGGCTGACTTTTTCTCCTTGCACACGTGGAACTCAACAAGTACAAAATGTGTCTCATTACAGACCATTACAATGTCCCTGAGGTGTGACTTTCCTTTTTAATGACACGCAGCACCCCCATTGTTAGCGCTGCCCGTCTCCTGACATCATTGGTTGGCTGGCTGTGCCTGTGCGTCCCCCTGCCCGACACAACGCCCCCCGTTGTCTCATATATTTTGACTGCGAGGGTGTGATTGATGGGCACGAGCAGTGCATATGTTCCCCTGTATTCACTCCCCTCCTTCCGCCTTCTTCTGACTGTGCGGCCTCATGGCCGCGGCATGCGATAAGGGATCAGCTGAGGCCGCCCAGTCTGAAGCAGGTGTAAGGACATGTGTGAGCGGCGAACATATTTACTGCACAAGGCCACGAATCCCAGCACCGCAGTGTGACTTTATGAAAAGCCACTGTGGGTCTGGGATTTATGGCCATCGTTAACCGCAGCGGCCAACATGAAATGAGGTCATGAGACGGCCTGCACTAACAGGGTATTGCCAAGGGATAACACAAGAGCGCAGTTTCCTGTACTGCAAATAACAACGGTAAGGAATCTGCGCACAGCACCTAGGTGTAAATTTGTACACCTGTGCTGCGTCTCCTTAAAAAGACTAGTAGTCACGCCTCCACTACTGTTTGACAGTATAATGGGCTAAATAGTGTACGTGTTTAATTCAGCGTGTGCAAGGAGCAAAATTAAATAGAGCAACCTTTGACTTGTGCATCATTAATGCTGTTCAAGGTGTGGCTCTTGTACCTTGCAACACCTGAGGGGGGGGGTTAAAGGTAACCTTTGAAATTGGTTCAACTAGGCTTCGGCCTACACTCTGCTCCTCTACTCCTCCTGCTGACCCTGGGCTCAAACACCGCTAGTTTTTGCCCGGAACGGCTAGCTGCACAGAGAAAAACACCAGCCAATGTGTTAGTGGGGTTCAGCAACGCCAGCTGTTCCCCTGCTGTGTAGTCGGCAACGTGTCCAGCACAAGCCACGCTGGCACAACTGACCAAAAGCTGCCACCAGTGCAGGCTTCGGCCTACACTTTGCTCCTCTCCTCCTCCTGCTGACCCTGGGCTCAAACAACGCCAGTTTCTGCCCGGACATGCTAGCTGCACAGAGATAAACACCAGCCAATGTGTTAGTGGGGTTCAGCACCGCCAGCTGTTCCCCTGCTGTGTAGCTGGCAACGTGTCCTGCAAACGCCACGCAGGCACATGAACTGAAATTGAAGGGAGCCTGCCCCCCACCCCCCCAGGTGTTTCTATGTATAACAGCCACCTTGTACAGCAGTACTGCTGCATTTGTACAAGGTGGCTGACTTTTTCTCCTTGCACACGTGGAACTCAACAAGTACAAAATGTGTCTCATTACAGACCATTACAATGTCCCTGAGGTGTGACTTTCCTTTTTAATGACACGCAGCACCCCCATTGTTAGCGCTGCCCGTCTCCTGACATCATTGGTTGGCTGGCTGTGCCTGTGCGTCCCCCTGCCCGACACAACGCCCCCCGTTGTCTCATATATTTTGACTGCGAGGGTGTGATTGATGGGCACGAGCAGTGCATATGTTCCCCTGTATTCACTCCCCTCCTTCCGCCTTCTTCTGACTGTGCGGCCTCATGGCCGCGGCATGCGATAAGGGATCAGCTGAGGCCGCCCAGTCTGAAGCAGGTGTAAGGACATGTGTGAGCGGCGAACATATTTACTGCACAAGGCCACGAATCCCAGCACCGCAGTGTGACTTTATGAAAAGCCACTGTGGGTCTGGGATTTATGGCCATCGTTAACCGCAGCGGCCAACATGAAATGAGGTCATGAGACGGCCTGCACTAACAGGGTATTGCCAAGGGATAACACAAGAGCGCAGTTTCCTGTACTGCAAATAACAACGGTAAGGAATCTGCGCACAGCACCTAGGTGTAAATTTGTACACCTGTGCTGCGTCTCCTTAAAAAGACTAGTAGTCACGCCTCCACTACTGTTTGACAGTATAATGGGCTAAATAGTGTACGTGTTTAATTCAGCGTGTGCAAGGAGCAAAATTAAATAGAGCAACCTTTGACTTGTGCATCATTAATGCTGTTCAAGGTGTGGCTCTTGTACCTTGCAACACCTGAGGGGGGGGGTTAAAGGTAACCTTTGAAATTGGTTCAACTAGGCTTCGGCCTACACTCTGCTCCTCTACTCCTCCTGCTGACCCTGGGCTCAAACACCGCTAGTTTTTGCCCGGAACGGCTAGCTGCACAGAGAAAAACACCAGCCAATGTGTTAGTGGGGTTCAGCAACGCCAGCTGTTCCCCTGCTGTGTAGTCGGCAACGTGTCCAGCACAAGCCACGCTGGCACAACTGACCAAAAGCTGCCACCAGTGCAGGCTTCGGCCTACACTTTGCTCCTCTCCTCCTCCTGCTGACCCTGGGCTCAAACAACGCCAGTTTCTGCCCGGACATGCTAGCTGCACAGAGATAAACACCAGCCAATGTGTTAGTGGGGTTCAGCACCGCCAGCTGTTCCCCTGCTGTGTAGCTGGCAACGTGTCCTGCAAACGCCACGCAGGCACATGAACTGAAATTGAAGGGAGCCTGCCCCCCACCCCCCCAGGTGTTTCTATGTATAACAGCCACCTTGTACAGCAGTACTGCTGCATTTGTACAAGGTGGCTGACTTTTTCTCCTTGCACACGTGGAACTCAACACGTAGAAAATGTTTCTCATTAGAGACCATTACAATGTCCCTGAGGTGTGACTTTCCTTTGTAATGACACGCAGCACCACCCTTGTTAGCGCTGCCCGTCTTTTGACATCATTGGTTAGCTGGCTGCGCCTGTGCATCTCCCCCTGCTCGAAACAACGCCCCTCGGTGTCTTATTTTTTTGGACAGCGAGGGTGTGATTGATGGGCATGTGCAGTGCATATGTTTGCCTGTGTTCACTCATCTCCTTCCGCCTTCTTCAGACTGGGTGTCCTCATGGCCTCGGCAGGCGATAAGGGATCAGATGAGGCCGTCCAGTCTGAAGCAGGTGTAAGGACATGTGTGAGCGGCAAACATATTTACTGCACCAGGGCACGAATCCCAGCACCGCAGTGTGATTTTTTAAAAACACACTGTGGGTCTGGGATTCATGTCCATCGCTAACCGCAACGGCCAACATGAAATGAGGTCATAAGACAGGAAGCGCTCACAGCGCATGGCCAAAGGATCACAAGAGCGCAGACTCCTGTACAGCAACTAACAACGCTCAGGAAGCTGCGCCCATGCAAAAAGGTGTTGTTTTCGACACCTGTGCTGCTTTTCTTTAAAAAGACAAGTCACGCCTCCACTACTGTTAAACAGTATAATGGGCTAAATAGTCTACGTGTTGCATTCAGCTTGTGCAAGTAGACAAATTAATAGAGCAACCTTTTACTTGTGCAGCATTAATGCTGCAGAAGGAGTGGCTCTTGTTCTTTGTAACACCTGAGGGGGGGTTAAAGGTAACCTTTGAAATTGGTTCAACTAGGCTTCGGCCTACACTCTGCTCCTCTCCTCCTCCTGCTGACCCTGGGCTCTAACAACGCTAGTTTTTGCCCGGAAATGCTAGCTGCACAGAGAAAAACACCAGCCAATGTGTTAGTGGGGTTCAGCAACGCCAGCTGTTCCCCCGCTGTGTAGCCGGCATCGTGTCCAGCACAAGCCACGCTGGCACAACCGACCAAAAGCTGCCACCAGTGCAGGCTTCGGCCTACACTTTGCTCCTCTCCTCCTCCTCCTGCTGACCCTGGGCTCAAACACCGCTAGTTTTTGCCCGGAAATGCTAGCTGCACAGAGAAAAACACCAGCCAATGTGTTAGTGGGGTTCAGCAACGCCAGCTGTTCCCCCGCTGTGTAGCCGGCATCGTGTCCAGCACAAGCCACGCTGGCACAACCGACCAAAAGCTGCCACCAGTGCAGGCTTCGGCCTACACTTTGCTCCTCTCCTCCTCCTCCTGCTGACCCTGGGCTCAAACACCGCTAGTTTTTGCCCGGAAATGCTAGCTGCACAGAGAAAAACACCAGCCAATGTGTTAGTGGGGTTCAGCACCGCCAGCTGTTCCCCTGCTGTGCAGCTTGCAACGTGACCTGCAAACGCCACGCAGGCACATGAACTGAAATTGAAGGGAGCCTGGCCCCCACCCCCAGGTGTTTCTATGTATAACAGCCACCTTGTACAGCAGTACTGCTGCATTTGTACAAGGTGGCTGATGTTTTCTCCTTGCCCACGTGGAACTCAACACGTACAAAATGTGTCTCTTTGAGACCATTCCACTGTCCCTGAGGTGTGACTTTCCTTTCTAATGATACGCAGCACCCCCCTTGGTAGCGCTTCCCGTCTTCTGACATCATTGGTTGGCTACTTGCGCCTGTTCGTCCGCCCTGCCTGAATAAAATGCTCCTCGTTGTCTTAATTATTTTGACTGCGAGGGTGTGATTGATGGGCACGAGCAGTGCATATCTTCGCCTGTCTTAACTCATCTCCTTCAGCCTTCTTCAGACTGTGCAGCCTCATGGCCGCGGCATGCGAGAAGGGATCAGCAGAGGCCGCCCAGTCTGAAGCAGGTGTAAGGACGTGTGTGAGCGGCCAAAATATTTACTGCTCAAGGCCACGAATCCCAGCACCGCAGTGTGGCTTTATGAAAAGACACTGTGGGTCTGGGATTTATGGCCATCGTTAACCGCACCGGCCAACATGAAATGATGTCATAAGATGGGCAGCGCTAACAGGGCATTGCCAAGGGATAACACAAGAGCGCAGACTCCTGTACAGCAAATAACAACGCTCAGGAAGCTGCTCCAAGCACCAAGGCGTTATTTTGGACACCTGTGCTGCGTCTCATCAAAAAACCAAGTCACGCATCCACTACAGTTTGACTGTAGAATGGGGTAAATTGTGTATGTCTTTCATTCAGCGTGTGCAAGTAGACAAATTAATAGAGCAACCTTTCACTTGTGCAGCATTAATACTGCACAAGGTGTGTCTCTTGTACTTTGTAACACCTGAGGGGGGGGTTAAAGGTTTCCTTTGAAATTGGTTCAACTAAGCTTCGGCCTACACTCTGCTCCTCTCCTCCTCCTCCTGCTTCAACACGGGCTCTAACATCGCTAGTTTTTGCCCGCAAGTGCTAGCTGCACAGAGAAAAACACACGCCATTGTGTTAGTGGGGTTCAGCAACGCCAGCTGTTCCCCCAGTGTGTAGCCGGCAAAGTGTCCTGCAAACGCAACGCAGACACAAAGCTGCCTCCAGTGCAGGCTTCGGCCTACACTCATCTCCCCCTGCTTACCCTTTGCTCCAACACCGCTAGTTGGGGCTCTAGGAAGACAATCTTTAATAGGCAAGGCAACGCATCCGTGTTCCAGCACCGCCAGCTGGTTCTCGGCAGTGTTCTTGTCACAGGTACTCCCTCGTGCCAAGCCTGGTTTCAGCACCGTCAGCTGTTTCCGGGTTGTGTCAACTTCACTGAGACGCCTATGCTTGCCCCGTCGTGGTGCGGTCGAGTTTGCCAACTCCAGGGTGCCTCCAGTTTAGGAGCTTCCTATGTGGGCTGCGTGAACTGGTAGTCAAGGCTGGTTCTGTAGTGCCAGTAGGCCCAGCTCCCCCTGTAGGACTGTTGGGGTTCGGTAACTGCGGCTGCCTCGCGGCCTAGCTGTTCTCTCCTCTCCTGTGGACCTTGGGGTCCACCACCTGGTTCCAGCACCGTCAGCTGGTTCCGGGCCGAGCCTTTGGCTTAGGTGCCTCCTCCTGGGTATCCGAGTTCCGCCAACGCCAGGCGGTCCTTGGTAGTGCTTTTAAGCGCGGGCACCTACAGCTTAGTAACCGGGTTCCAGCACCGTCAGCTGGTCCTCGGTCGTGCCATTGGCTCTTGCACACTGGGGCAACGCATCCGGGTTCCAGCACCGCCAGCTGGTTCTCGGCAGTGTTTTTGTCACAGGTACTCCCTCGTGCCAAGCCTGGTTTCAGCACCGTCAGCTGTTTCCGGGTTGTGTCAAGCTCACTGAGACACCTATGCTTGCCTCGTCGTGGTGCGGTCGGGTTAGCCAACTCCAGGGTGCCTCCAGTTTAGGAGCTTCCTATGTGGGCTGCGTGAACTGGTAGTCAAGGCTGGTTCTGTAGTGCCAGTAGGCCCAGCTCCCCCTGTAGGACTGTTGGGGTTCGGTAACTGCGGCTGCCTCGCGGCCTAGCTGTTCTCTCCTCTCCTGTGGACCTTCGGGTCCACCACCTGGTTCCAGCACCGTCAGCTGGTTCCGGGCCGAGCCTTTGGCTTAGGTGCCTCCTCCTGGGTATCCGAGTTCCGCCAACGCCAGGCGGTCCTTGGTAGTGCTTTTAAGCGCGGGCACCTACAGCTTAGTAACCGGGTTCCAGCACCGTCAGCTGGTCCTCGGTCGTGCCATTGGCTCTTGCACACTGGGGCAACGCATCCGGGTTCCAGCACCGCCAGCTGGTTCTCGGCAGTGTTCTTGTCACAGGTACTCCCTCGTGCCAAGCCTGGTTTCAGCACCGTCAGCTGTTTCCGGGTTGTGTCAACTTCACTGAGACGCCTATGCTTGCCCCGTCGTGGTGCGGTCGAGTTAGCCAACTCCAGGGTGCCTCCAGTTTAGGAGCTTCCTATGTGGGCTGCGTGAACTGGTAGTCAAGGCTGGTTATGTAGTGCCAGTAGGCCCAGCTCCCCCTGTAGGACTGTTGGGGTTCGGTAACTGCGGCTGCCTCGCGGCCTAGCTGTTCTCTCCTCTCCTGTGGACCTTCGGGTCCACCACCTGGTTCCAGCACCGTCAGCTGGTTCCGGGCCGAGCCTTTGGCTTAGGTGCCTCCTCCTGGGTATCCGAGTTCCGCCAACGCCAGGCGGTCCTTGGTAGTGCTTTTAAGCGCGGGCACCTACAGCTTAGTAACCGGGTTCCAGCACCGTCAGCTGGTCCTCGGTCGTGCCATTGGCTCTTGCACACTGGGGCAACGCATCCGGGTTCCAGCACCGCCAGCTGGTTCTCGGCAGTGTTCTTGTCACAGGTACTCCCTCGTGCCAAGCCTGGTTTCAGCACCGTCAGCTGTTTCCGGGTTGTGTCAAGCTCACTGAGACACCTATGCTTGCCTCGTCGTGGTGCGGTCGGGTTAGCCAACTCCAGGGTGCCTCCAGTTTAGGAGCTTCCTATGTGGGCTGCGTGAACTGGTAGTCAAGGCTGGTTCTGTAGTGCCAGTAGGCCCAGCTCCCCCTGTAGGACTGTTGGGGTTCGGTAACTGCGGCTGCCTCGCGGCCTAGCTGTTCTCTCCTCTCCTGTGGACCTTCGGGTCCACCACCTGGTTCCAGCACCGTCAGCTGGTTCCGGGCCGAGCCTTTGGCTTAGGTGCCTCCTCCTGGGTATCCGAGTTCCGCCAACGCCAGGCGGTCCTTGGTAGTGCTTTTAAGCGCGGGCACCTACAGCTTAGTAACCGGGTTCCAGCACCGTCAGCTGGTCCTCGGTCGTGCCATTGGCTCTTGCACACTGGGGCAACGCATCCGGGTTCCAGCACCGCCAGCTGGTTCTCGGCAGTGTTCTTGTCACAGGTACTCCCTCGTGCCAAGCCTGGTTTCAGCACCGTCAGCTGTTTCCGGGTTGTGTCAAGCTCACTGAGACACCTATGCTTGCCTCGTCGTGGTGCGGTCGGGTTAGCCAACTCCAGGGTGCCTCCAGTTTAGGAGCTTCCTATGTGGGCTGCGTGAACTGGTAGTCAAGGCTGGTTCTGTAGTGCCAGTAGGCCCAGCTCCCCCTGTAGGACTGTTGGGGTTCGGTAACTGCGGCTGCCTCGCGGCCTAGCTGTTCTCTCCTCTCCTGTGGACCTTCGGGTCCACCACCTGGTTCCAGCACCGTCAGCTGGTTCCGGGCCGAGCCTTTGGCTTAGGTGCCTCCTCCTGGGTATCCGAGTTCCGCCAACGCCAGGCGGTCCTTGGTAGTGCTTTTAAGCGCGGGCACCTACAGCTTAGTAACCGGGTTCCAGCACCGTCAGCTGGTCCTCGGTCGTGCCATTGGCTCTTGCACACTGGGGCAACGCATCCGGGTTCCAGCACCGCCAGCTGGTTCTCGGCAGTGTTCTTGTCACAGGTACTCCCTCGTGCCAAGCCTGGTTTCAGCACCGTCAGCTGTTTCCGGGTTGTGTCAACTTCACTGAGACGCCTATGCTTGCCCCGTCGTGGTGCGGTCGAGTTAGCCAACTCCAGGGTGCCTCCAGTTTAGGAGCTTCCTATGTGGGCTGCGTGAACTGGTAGTCAAGGCTGGTTATGTAGTGCCAGTAGGCCCAGCTCCCCCTGTAGGACTGTTGGGGTTCGGTAACTGCGGCTGCCTCGCGGCCTAGCTGTTCTCTCCTCTCCTGTGGACCTTCGGGTCCACCACCTGGTTCCAGCACCGTCAGCTGGTTCCGGGCCGAGCCTTTGGCTTAGGTGCCTCCTCCTGGGTATCCGAGTTCCGCCAACGCCAGGCGGTCCTTGGTAGTGCTTTTAAGCGCGGGCACCTACAGCTTAGTAACCGGGTTCCAGCACCGTCAGCTGGTCCTCGGTCGTGCCATTGGCTCTTGCACACTGGGGCAACGCATCCGGGTTCCAGCACCGCCAGCTGGTTCTCGGCAGTGTTTTTGTCACAGGTACTCCCTCGTGCCAAGCCTGGTTTCAGCACCGTCAGCTGTTTCCGGGTTGTGTCAAGCTCACTGAGACACCTATGCTTGCCTCGTCGTGGTGCGGTCGGGTTAGCCAACTCCAGGGTGCCTCCAGTTTAGGAGCTTCCTATGTGGGCTGCGTGAACTGGTAGTCAAGGCTGGTTCTGTAGTGCCAGTAGGCCCAGCTCCCCCTGTAGGACTGTTGGGGTTCGGTAACTGCGGCTGCCTCGCGGCCTAGCTGTTCTCTCCTCTCCTGTGGACCTTCGGGTCCACCACCTGGTTCCAGCACCGTCAGCTGGTTCCGGGCCGAGCCTTTGGCTTAGGTGCCTCCTCCTGGGTATCCGAGTTCCGCCAACGCCAGGCGGTCCTTGGTAGTGCTTTTAAGCGCGGGCACCTACAGCTTAGTAACCGGGTTCCAGCACCGTCAGCTGGTCCTCGGTCGTGCCATTGGCTCTTGCACACTGGGGCAACGCATCCGGGTTCCAGCACCGCCAGCTGGTTCTCGGCAGTGTTTTTGTCACAGGTACTCCCTCGTGCCAAGCCTGGTTTCAGCACCGTCAGCTGTTTCCGGGTTGTGTCAAGCTCACTGAGACACCTATGCTTGCCTCGTCGTGGTGCGGTCGGGTTAGCCAACTCCAGGGTGCCTCCAGTTTAGGAGCTTCCTATGTGGGCTGCGTGAACTGGTAGTCAAGGCTGGTTCTGTAGTGCCAGTAGGCCCAGCTCCCCCTGTAGGACTGTTGGGGTTCGGTAACTGCGGCTGCCTCGCGGCCTAGCTGTTCTCTCCTCTCCTGTGGACCTTCGGGTCCACCACCTGGTTCCAGCACCGTCAGCTGGTTCCGGGCCGAGCCTTTGGCTTAGGTGCCTCCTCCTGGGTATCCGAGTTCCGCCAACGCCAGGCGGTCCTTGGTAGTGCTTTTAAGCGCGGGCACCTACAGCTTAGTAACCGGGTTCCAGCACCGTCAGCTGGTCCTCGGTCGTGCCATTGGCTCTTGCACACTGGGGCAACGCATCCGGGTTCCAGCACCGCCAGCTGGTTCTCGGCAGTGTTTTTGTCACAGGTACTCCCTCGTGCCAAGCCTGGTTTCAGCACCGTCAGCTGTTTCCGGGTTGTGTCAAGCTCACTGAGACACCTATGCTTGCCTCGTCGTGGTGCGGTCGGGTTAGCCAACTCCAGGGTGCCTCCAGTTTAGGAGCTTCCTATGTGGGCTGCGTGAACTGGTAGTCAAGGCTGGTTCTGTAGTGCCAGTAGGCCCAGCTCCCCCTGTAGGACTGTTGGGGTTCGGTAACTGCGGCTGCCTCGCGGCCTAGCTGTTCTCTCCTCTCCTGTGGACCTTCGGGTCCACCACCTGGTTCCAGCACCGTCAGCTGGTTCCGGGCCGAGCCTTTGGCTTAGGTGCCTCCTCCTGGGTATCCGAGTTCCGCCAACGCCAGGCGGTCCTTGGTAGTGCTTTTAAGCGCGGGCACCTACAGCTTAGTAACCGGGTTCCAGCACCGTCAGCTGGTCCTCGGTCGTGCCATTGGCTCTTGCACACTGGGGCAACGCATCCGGGTTCCAGCACCGCCAGCTGGTTCTCGGCAGTGTTTTTGTCACAGGTACTCCCTCGTGCCAAGCCTGGTTTCAGCACCGTCAGCTGTTTCCGGGTTGTGTCAAGCTCACTGAGACACCTATGCTTGCCTCGTCGTGGTGCGGTCGGGTTAGCCAACTCCAGGGTGCCTCCAGTTTAGGAGCTTCCTATGTGGGCTGCGTGAACTGGTAGTCAAGGCTGGTTCTGTAGTGCCAGTAGGCCCAGCTCCCCCTGTAGGACTGTTGGGGTTCGGTAACTGCGGCTGCCTCGCGGCCTAGCTGTTCTCTCCTCTCCTGTGGACCTTCGGGTCCACCACCTGGTTCCAGCACCGTCAGCTGGTTCCGGGCCGAGCCTTTGGCTTAGGTGCCTCCTCCTGGGTATCCGAGTTCCGCCAACGCCAGGCGGTCCTTGGTAGTGCTTTTAAGCGCGGGCACCTACAGCTTAGTAACCGGGTTCCAGCACCGTCAGCTGGTCCTCGGTCGTGCCATTGGCTCTTGCACACTGGGGCAACGCATCCGGGTTCCAGCACCGCCAGCTGGTTCTCGGCAGTGTTTTTGTCACAGGTACTCCCTCGTGCCAAGCCTGGTTTCAGCACCGTCAGCTGTTTCCGGGTTGTGTCAAGCTCACTGAGACACCTATGCTTGCCTCGTCGTGGTGCGGTCGGGTTAGCCAACTCCAGGGTGCCTCCAGTTTAGGAGCTTCCTATGTGGGCTGCGTGAACTGGTAGTCAAGGCTGGTTCTGTAGTGCCAGTAGGCCCAGCTCCCCCTGTAGGACTGTTGGGGTTCGGTAACTGCGGCTGCCTCGCGGCCTAGCTGTTCTCTCCTCTCCTGTGGACCTTCGGGTCCACCACCTGGTTCCAGCACCGTCAGCTGGTTCCGGGCCGAGCCTTTGGCTTAGGTGCCTCCTCCTGGGTATCCGAGTTCCGCCAACGCCAGGCGGTCCTTGGTAGTGCTTTTAAGCGCGGGCACCTACAGCTTAGTAACCGGGTTCCAGCACCGTCAGCTGGTCCTCGGTCGTGCCATTGGCTCTTGCACACTGGGGCAACGCATCCGGGTTCCAGCACCGCCAGCTGGTTCTCGGCAGTGTTTTTGTCACAGGTACTCCCTCGTGCCAAGCCTGGTTTCAGCACCGTCAGCTGTTTCCGGGTTGTGTCAAGCTCACTGAGACACCTATGCTTGCCTCGTCGTGGTGCGGTCGGGTTAGCCAACTCCAGGGTGCCTCCAGTTTAGGAGCTTCCTATGTGGGCTGCGTGAACTGGTAGTCAAGGCTGGTTCTGTAGTGCCAGTAGGCCCAGCTCCCCCTGTAGGACTGTTGGGGTTCGGTAACTGCGGCTGCCTCGCGGCCTAGCTGTTCTCTCCTCTCCTGTGGGCCTTGGGGTCCACCACCTGGTTCCAGCACCGTCAGCTGGTTCCGGGCCGAGCCTTTGGCTTAGGTGCCTCCTCCTGGGTATCCGAGTTCCGCCAACGCCAGGCGGTCCTTGGTAGTGCTTTTAAGCGCGGGCACCTACAGCTTAGTAACCGGGTTCCAGCACCGTCAGCTGGTCCTCGGTCGTGCCATTGGCTCTTGCACACTGGGGCAACGCATCCGGGTTCCAGCACCGCCAGCTGGTTCTCGGCAGTGTTCTTGTCACAGGTACTCCCTCGTGCCAAGCCTGGTTTCAGCACCGTCAGCTGTTTCCGGGTTGTGTCAACTTCACTGAGACGCCTATGCTTGCCCCGTCGTGGTGCGGTCGAGTTAGCCAACTCCAGGGTGCCTCCAGTTTAGGAGCTTCCTATGTGGGCTGCGTGAACTGGTAGTCAAGGCTGGTTATGTAGTGCCAGTAGGCCCAGCTCCCCCTGTAGGACTGTTGGGGTTCGGTAACTGCGGCTGCCTCGCGGCCTAGCTGTTCTCTCCTCTCCTGTGGGCCTTCGGGTCCACCACCTGGTTCCAGCACCGTCAGCTGGTTCTCGGCAGTGTCTTTTGCTCTTGTACCTTCTGCTCCCCATCCTGGTTCCAGTACCGTCAGCTGGTTCCGGGCAGAGCCTTTGGCTTAGGTGCCTCCTTCTGGGTATCCAAGTTCCACCAACGTCAGGTGGTCCTTGGTAGTGCTTTCAGGCACGGGTACCTCCTGCTTAGTAACCGGGTTCCAGTAACGTCAGCTGGTCCTCGGTAGTTCCATTGGCTCTTGGACCTTCGGCTACCCATCCGGGTTCCAGTACCGTCAGCTGGTTCTCGGCAGTGTCTTTTGCTCTTGTACCTTCTGCTCCCCATCCTGGTTCCAGTAACGTCAGCTGGTTCCGGGCAGAGCCTTTGGCTTAGGTGCCTCCTTCTGGGTATCCAAGTTCCGTCAACGTCAGGCGGTCCTTGGTAGTGCTTTTTAGCACGGGTACCTCCTGCTTAGTAACCGGGTTCCAGTAACGTCAGCTGGTCCTCGGTAGTTCCATAGGCTCTTGAACCTTCGGGTAGCCATCCGAGTTCCAGTTCCATCAGCTGGTTCTTGGCATTTTCTCAGCCTTCTTGTACCTTCTGCTACATTTCCAAGTTGAAGACCCTAACGTCGACGACCCGGAAGACCACCACGATGACGACGACACGGAAGACCACCCCGATGACGACGACGACGACGGCGGAGACGACGACGGCGGAGATGACGACACTGGAGACGACGACCCTGGAGACGACAACATGGAAGACCGAGAAGCAGAAGAACAAGAGGCTGCAGAACAAAGAGCAGAAGAACATTAAGCATAAGACTTAATATCAGAGCAAAAGATATTATCTAAATTATATGCAGAAGAAGACTAAGCAGTGTATGGGGGTGAGTCCGTTCCTCCTCGTGGTGCCCCTGGATAAAGCCTGATGCTGCAGGCCAAACTGAACGCGGACAAATGTAACTTTTGTGACTGGCAGAACGGAAGGTGTAATCTTCAAACTTTTATAGATAACAACTACGGGAATGCCTGTCACAAATGAGAATATGATGAAGAAGTAGAATAGGAAGAATAATAACAGTGGAATAAAAAGAATATGTAGAATAAGAAGAATAATAATAGTTGAATAAAATGAATATGAAGAATGTAATAAAAAAAAAAAAATAGGTAGAAGATGAAGAAGAAGATGAATAAGGTGAAGAAGTTGATGTCAAAGATGCTGATGATGATGAAGATGAAAGTGTGGGAAAAGAAAAAAAAAAAGAAAAAAAAGAAGGGGAAGGGCGTGGAATAGTGAAACATCAATATCTGACAAAATAAAAAAAAAATTTACATAGTCAATATCTTTGTCACTCCGAACGTCTTAAAAAAAAACAAAAAACATGCTATTCTATTTGATTGGGATAAACCTCTATGACTTTAATGTCTCCGCCACCTCCCCAAATACATCCGGCATTATTCTTAGTTGTTTTCCTTCATGTAGAATGAACCTACAAGGAAAGAAAGGGTTTATTTTAATTCCGATATTTTGGTCCCATTGACTTGCATTGGGATCGGGTATCGGTATCGGCGATATCCGATATTTTTTGAATATCGGCCGATCCAAACCGATACCGATACTTTCCGATATCGGAAGGTATCGCTCAACACTAGTGATATGTAATGTGGTCATTTATTCCAATAGATACCTCTTGCAAACATCAAATTGTAATTACGGTAAACATGCATTATAGGTTATAAATAATCTATCGTTAGATCATGTATACAGTAACACTGGGGGAGAAAGGTCCATCATGGTCAACCTGTCTTTTTCCTTGTCAACTATTTTCCTATAAAACTATATATACATACATATTTACAGCTCTGGCAAAAAGTAAGAGACCACCACATCAAAACCCTGTCATGAGCAGCCCAATCTCCAGACCTGAACCCCATTGGAAACCTCTGGAATGTAATCAAGAGGATGATGGATAGTCACAAGCCATCAAACAAAGAAGAACTGCTTATATTTTTGTACCAGAAGCAGTGTGAAAGACTGGTGGAAAGCATGCCAAGACACATGAAAGCTGTGATTAAAAATCATGGTTATTCCACAAAATATTGATTTCTGAACTCTTCCTGAGTTAAAACATTAGTATTGTTGTTTCTAAATGATTATGAACTTGTTTTCTTTGCATTATTTGAGGTCTGAAAGCACTGGGGTTTAAAAAAAAAATCAGTTTATTCTAACAAGATTTTATTAGGGTAATATATATCATTATAATTTCACAATTCGTGGTGTCTGGAGAGCTGGTAATTCTACTTACACAATCCATATTTTAAGAGCAGAATTAAACTTGTATTATTATTATTTATTATTATTTATTTATATAGCACCATTAATTCCATGGTGCTGTACATGAGAAGGGGTTACATACAGGGTTATAGATATCGTTTACAGTAAACAAATTTACAGTGACGGACTGGTACAGAGAGGAGGGGAGAGCAATCAGTGCAATTTATAACTCAATACATAGCAAATGGGTGATCAATTAAATAAACCCCTAGGGATAAAAAATAACTTCTGAGCACTATGCTGTATAGACAAAGACACATTTGTCAAAAGTAATTTACGCCAAAATTTTAGTGTGCTCACTTCACCTCTGACACTCCATATTTATCAAATGTCCCTTCTTGATAATAAACTCGGCAAAAACATTGCCAACGCAACTTTTTAAGCAAGTGTAGTACACGTCCCAATGTTAGACAAGAGCCTTAGAACAATTTGAGAAATGTCAAAGCTGAAATTTTGTGTATGTTAGAAAAGAGTGGGAGGCTATTGTGTCAAATAACACACATTAATGCACAATTTTGCCCAAATTGTGACTTTCTAGGCTTGTTAAAAATGGCTGCAACTTAAAGGTTTGCACACATCTGTAATATAGTTGTAATGCGTGTATCAGTCCCATCAAGAGGAGACCATTGACTCTAGGGATTTGGGAATAGGTTGTAGTACACCATATCTTCCTCTGAGCAAAAAACCTGGTAATTATATATCTGATTCAGAAACCTTTGGATCTGTGGTTTTAAATTCCAGCTCATTATGTAACATTCTTGCAAACAGAGAGGAAAAAATAAATAAATCCATTCTCAAATAACCTGAGGTGTGCATTTAGTGGACAATGGAGAGCAAAATCCAAAAGCTTCTTGACAGTTACCGAACTGAACAAGTTTGCGCAATATGGCATTTGTGCCAAAAAAAAAAAAAAAAAAATCAACCTTGAAATTCTTGATTCTGACAAGGCACAAAGAAGGAAAAATGCAAAAGCTAAAAAAGTAGGTGTACACAGTTGGAGGAGGAAACTGCAGACTCCTCCGCTAACACCTACTGCTAAAAACCACCGCAGTTCGGGTCAGAGATGTGGCTGAAGATTCCTTTTTAACTTTTCAGCCTTCATAAAAGCTGGGCCTGGCTATGGGTCTAGACCTGAACAGATGGAACTGTAAATTATAAATGCTAAATGAAGCTATTAATCAGCTTGATACATAAACCGGTGGCTAATTGAGAGTAATGTCCTGCAGCTTTTTTGGACAAAATTGTAATTATAGTGCCGCAAATAATAATAACACCTAATAAATATCCGATTACCGACTCTAGAATGACTTCATATACAACTGCTAACGAGGATAATTAGGACAGGAATTACCAGGCCCGAGCCGCATGATCTTTGGAAGAAGACCTTTGTAGAGAGCCAGGAACCTGAAAAGACATGAACAACAGGTGTTATCCATTATGTACCATATATTAGTACACACACTTTATAATGGAAGCAATAGAGAAGAATTTATATATGACGGACACAGACAGAAGAGGCAAGAACAATATAATGGCCCTTAATAGTCCAATAGCTCCTTATAGCGCACAATTTGCCTGCTTTGGAGGTAGTAGTGGCCTCTCCTTACATCTTTGGTCCCCATGCGACTGCACATGTTGCACCAATATGTCCGTCCCTGATCTGCTGGCTGTAGGTGAAGACTGACAGCAGTGGCGGCAGAATTAGTATGGAAAATATTAAAAAGTATTGTCCCACCTCAATGACCCCTTCTTTAATGAAGCCCTCCTAATATCCATTTGCATTGCAGATGTGCTGTGAGAAAATCTTCTTCAAATCATTGACGTGTTGTGGATTTAAATTCTGCAGCTCAGGTTAATTTTTGCTGTAGATTTTTTTCTCAACATATAGATGACATTTTTTATGACCCCAGCCGCAACACGGCTACTAATATGCTGCGGATTTTCAGCCTGAATCCGCAGTACAACTGACCCATGAGGACATACCCTTAGGGACTCTGCAGAACAAGATGACTGTTCAAACCAAGTGCAGGTGCTCGGTGCTTCATGGCGGGGCCGATCATTTATATACACCTTCTCACCTGCTTGTTTTCTATCCATCTAAACCCTTCTCTGGCCCTATGAAGTCAGAGCAAGTAATGCTTACAGAGGACCTGCTCAAAGTAACCAGTTTGCGTTGTTATTTCATACCCACTGCTCCTTTAAGTATGTATTAAAGTACTTGGCAATCCAAGGAGAATATATATATATGCAGATTTATGATTTTATTGTAGGCAATCCAGAAATTACATAATGTTCCGACCCCAGAGGTGGACAGTCCTCTCATACGGATTGTCTCATGATATATGTGAGAGCTCCAGTGGTGGCTGAAAAGGTAATGAGAGAGGTGCGGTCTTAGCCTCTTAGCGGCTGCGGTTGTATTACTTTTGTACCCACCACTGCAGCTCTTACATATATCTTGTGACAATCTAGATCTAAGGAAGGGCCATCTCTGGGGCTGGAACATTTAATTTCTGGATTGCCTACAATGCATATATTCTACTTTGAGTGCCAACTACTATAATACAATAATTTATGGAGTGAAACCCTTCTTGAGCACCGCCTCCACGGAACTGCCATATATCTATAAGGGTATGTGCACACGATGCAGATTTAGTGCAGAACTGCAGCAGATTTTTCTGCAGCAGAAACGCTGCAGAACTGCACTGTGATCACAGTACAATGTAAATCAATGTGAAAAAAAAAAAGCTGTGCACATGGTGCAGAAAAATCTGCGCAGAAACGCTGCAGATTTCAAAGAAGTGCCTGTCACTTCTTTTGTGCAGTTCTGCAGCGTTTCTGCACCCCTCCATAATAGAAATCTGCAGGTGCGTTTTTGATGCGTTTTTTATGCGTTTTTGATGCGTTTTTTATGCGTTTTTTATGCGTTTTTTGTGCAGATTTGTGCTCAAAAAACGCATCAAAAACGCATAAAAAACGCATCAAAAACGCATAAAAAACGCACCTGCAGATTCTGCCAGGAGATGCAGATTTAGTGCAGAACTGCAGCAGATTTTTCTGCACCAAATCTGCATCGTGTGCACACAGCCTAACACTTGCTCCTTTGAGTATTGTTTTTTAAATAAATCAGCCATCCGGTTCCAGAGACATTAGCCTTTTATCTAGTTCAAATGTTATGGTCTTTACAAGGGGGTGGTGTTCAGCGGGCAATAATGTAGAACATAATATGGACACACCCCTGAGGATCCTGTGAGCCACTCCCATTTGAAAGATTATCAAAATTAGCACCAAATAAAAATGCCGATATCTCAAACTAAATGGTGGATTTATAAAGAAAAAAATAATAATAAAAAAGGACAATACTCAGGGGAGCAGTAGGAATTAATTAAGAGAAAAAATGGCCACTTTAGATGTGGTTATAGTTCCTCTTTAAAGGGAGCTTGACAGCTAAATCATGTTGCCCAACCCGCTGGCAGCATGAATCAGATACTGTCTCTGCTATTTCAGGTAAGTACGTATTACTAATGAACACTGTGGCATTTCACAGAAAACATACATTAGGGTATGTTTCCACGTTCAGGAAATGCTGCGTTTTTGACGCTGCGTTGGGCCATAGCGTCAAAAACGCAGCGTCCAGATGTTACAGCATAGTGGAGGGGATTTCATGAAATCCCATCTCCACTATGCAGTAAAAAACGCATGCGGCAGACCCGCGAAAACGGACATGCGGAGCGTCTTTCAAGACCAAATCCTGAAGCAATCCTGAACGTGGACACATACACTAGCAGATCAGGTGACTAGACTAAGATGCAGCTCCTTTACCACTACACACACTTAAGGAGAGACCTGTCACTCAAGTGAAGCGAGATGTGGTGAATGAAGCCTTTTACTAGTCCCCTGAGCTGCAAAGTCACTGGCCAAATTTTCTGTTTTCTCTGATACACTGCAGTGTTTTATAGTAAAACGAAACAGGGTTTGAGCAGCATGAATCAGCTGTCAGGTTCCCTTTAAATATCATACTGGGTATATCTATAAGAACAATTACCAGACATAATTGTATTATTGAATTAACTTTGTTAACAAGCAGGGGTGATCTGTTAATAAGTCTGCTATCAGCACAAAACAGGGCTGTTTATGGCAGTCTACATTCGGTTCTACCACTGCCTACTAGACTTATAAGCAAGTAAGAAAAATAAATGAATATATTATTGATAATATCTGCAATGCAGCAGTGGAGTGTCTACATTATTTTGTACCCCGGGAGAGATAAGGCCCCACCATACATATTAGGGATAAGTTAGAAGCATAATCTGAGATATGGGAGCCTCACAACTCTACTCCAACAAATATAGCCTGGGGAAAGAATGATTGTTGAATTCCAACATGCAATCCTTTCGTTCTCTTGGTATATAACATTGGCGATAATAAGTGTCAGGCAGAAACGTACCCCCCCACTCCCCGTGAACAACACATGTTCTGCTGAACCAAATGTTCATGTGTATAGGGGAGTCGGAGGAGATATCTGTCAACCAATGAGCATTTATTTCCTATATTGGGCACCTTTATTGTTGGATACTTAAAGACTACCTATTCAGGCGGTAGGATAGTGCCCATGGCACAACCCTTGGCACTCACAATATTCGAGTTCAGGGCATGCAAAAAATGCGGGTGATAATTGTTTCTGAAATTTAATCCAATCCATTTGTTAATCAAATGCAAATGTATCATGACTTGGATCGGTAAGGGGCTTGTGACCGGTGACGTCTGGGGGCAGAGACCTCTCTAAGCCAAGCATTGTTAATGGATCTCATAATTTAGTGCTGCTGCATAAGCAAACCACTATGCTGGCAAGATGATCCGTTAAGGTGTCAATCTGTTGCAACCAACTCCCTCATCTCTAAATGATTAGGAATTCTCAATGCTAAAGTTGCCAGGTAGTTGGAATTTTATTAGATTTTAACATTGAAAATCAAAAGCAAGACGCACGCTAATAAGTAAAGGAAAGTAAGCAGAACATATGTAACAAAGTAAAAATATGACATAATCCTCATACCCTTCTTCTTTATAAACCGTAATAATTGTCTTCCGACAGCTGCGATATTTAATGACTCCAGGTTCTGGCTGTGGCCCCTGAATCCGACTCTTGGCCACATCAAATGGGATGTTAATGATGGAAGCTAGCGTCCCAGAGGCCAAGCCAATTGTAAACTTCCTTAAGAACTCCAGCCTTGCATCCTAGATAAGCAACGACACATGCAAAATCCTATGAGAAAAGTGTGACGCAAAGTCAAGAAACTTACATTGAGCATTCCAAATTCTGGCACAGGTTTCCTCCTCCAGAAACCATCATCCTATAATTACAGTGATAGAGAGATTTAAAAGCTCAGGAAGATAACCGTGAAACCACAGCTGGGTGGAGTTCTGCCAGCACCTAAGTAGTGGTCTCATTTACATGGCACCGGCTCCAAGAAGGAGAAATCCTATGAACAGGTGGGTAAACTATCGGGAGATAAAATGGATTTGCCAAGAGCAAACGTGACACCTTATGATAAAAATAATCTTCATCTGGGACTTGTATTTTTGCCGACACCTGTACCATACAATGAGGCATACTTTTTAGAAGAAAAACATCTTAAAGCTTAGCACGCCTTTGCCCGAACATTAATCCTGACCTCCTTATTGAGCAGAAAAAACACATCTCCTCATTGCCCCAACAAGCGCCTTCCACTGGGAGCAATACGGCTGTAAAGAAGTTTTTCGTCTGGTTTAGGTGTTCTGCTAATGCTGTGTTTTCCTGCCTGTGTCGGTGGGGGAGATGTTATTTGCTCGGAGCTTCATATGGGGGGTTTAAGAGGATTCTGGGTAATGTGCCTTTAATCAGCAACCTGGCACCCAGCACAATAGACTCCTTGCAGAGAGATGCGGGAGGATTTCCGCGGGTTGCAAAGATTCTTCCCTGACAATCCCATTGGCTCTGTTTTCGCACATGGTCCAAATCGCCTGTGGGCACATTTCCTCACACAGGATTCATAAATACAGTCCATAACGAGACTCTGGTTTCGGCATATGGGGATGATTTGTGTAATTGGCCTTTACAATGTACTTAGTATTACTGTATCAAAACACAAGAAACCTGAGTACTCTATTAGCTAATTGGCCAGAATATTTTACAAATGACAGCAAGCCCCTGCACCAGGAAGCTCGCTAAAGCGTATGTATGTGTCCACAAGACCCCCAAATGCTAAATTAAATAAAGGCGGAAAAAAAATTAAAAAAAATAAAAAAGCACGCACACACTCGCTCATATAACGCTGTTGCTGGCCTGCAGGTTTTTTCCACATTTCTCCTCAGATGTCGCAGATCTGTCAGCAGGAAATGTTCTCTCACTACTAAACTAACAAGCTCGCTGTGGTAATGCACTGCGGGGCCGTGCCCTTGAATTAAATAGCTTTTACCTACAGAAGGCATCAGGATATGGTTTAAAGGAGCAGTCACACTCCTAGGAACATGAAAGCACCCAGCCATGTTACCGGAGCTTAATATTTTAAACAATCAGATAATTATTTAAAGGTGGACATCAATCATTTTTTTTTTCATTTTTTACATTTTAATTAAAAGAGTTTAACAAAAAATATTAGCCCTTTGGTTCTTGGGTGATAGGATGAACATTTGTAAAATGTGAAAGAAGTTTTAAAATAATACAAAAAAAAGTGAAAAAAAAAATAAGTACAAAGTTTCCTGATATAAAATATATATGCTAGTCAATGTCAGCAAATACTGTTAGCTTCAGTTTTAGATCTTTTTATTTTGTGCTTTAGATACTTTCTGTATCTTATTCATCAAAGGGTGTGCCTTAGAGAAAAAGGGGTGCAGCGTAAAATGGGAGAACATGTATCAAATTGGGCCAAAACTTAAGTGAAAAAAGTGAAAAGTAAACAACCAAATGTTGGCGTAAAGTTTGTCAAGTGTCTAAAAATACATGACATTTATCATCGAGCGTGAGCCGCTGTAATTTGGTGCACTTTTCTGACTGTTTTATCCAAGTTTGAACTAAATAGTGGAAAGGACAAATAAATCTGCCCCATAGGGCTTTATGGACAGCCGAACTTAAAATTGCATTTACTGGATGACCCATATTTTTAAATTAATGTTGGGTGCTTCCAAGCACGGATTGGAAAGCATGGACTGTCTGCGGGTCTTCAGACCTGAACTCGACAGCCTCATATAAGTCTATGAGGCTGTCCAGCCCGATACGAGAGACCTGGGGACAGTCCGTGCTTGGACTGAGTTTCTTGGATGTTTGCATGAGCCCGTAAGTGTTGCAATCCAGGGTGGGAGTGTACTTCTATGTCCATAGCCTCTTCACTAAGTGATGCAATAACAGGGTGCTAATAAGCTTCTAAAGCAGTTTAGAAAGCCTGAAAAAAAAGTTCAAACAAATTTGAAAACAAGTTTTAAAAGTATTAAAAAAATAAAAAAAACAAATAAAAAAGCTGACAGCTTTCAGTTATGCCGGAGTCCCCGGATCAATTAGTCACCGCTCACAGTACTGAGTGCAGCGGCTGTAAGCATACCCCGGTACTGATTGACAGCTGGATCAGCAGCTCATCGGTGCAGAGACGGTTGTCTGTCAATGCTGGGGGGGATAAATACAGCCACTGCTCTCATTGCTGTGAGAGATGGTTGTTATTGATTTGGGAATGCCTGCGTTAATGAAAGCCAGAGGCTACCGAGAGAGATAAAGTTAACTTTTTCCCGGGTGCCCCACTTTAACACTGTAGCCAGACACCTTCATAATGCTATTACCCTGCAAATTAAACCCATCTCTGCAAAGTAACAGTGTTATTATGTTATCAGACCTGTTAGGTTCTCTTTAATAAGTAAATGACTTGTTAAGATCTATGGGCCTGGACATAAATATCCCTGAGAATCTGCCTCCAGAGCTTATTTTATATGTAAGGGACGTTATCCGTGTGAGACATGTAATGAATGATAGTCTGCTCTCCTGATCTATATGTCTCACACTGGTAACACTCCTTTCATATACACACGTGGACAAAATTGTTGGTACCCATCGTTTAATGACAGAAAATCCCACAATGGTCACAGAAATAACTTGGATCTGACAAAAAAAAAATCTAGGAAAAATTAACAAATGAAAGTCAGACATTGCTTTTCAACCATGCTTCCACATAATTAAAAAAAATAAAATAAATAAAGCTCATGAAATAGGCCTGGACAGAAATGATGGTACCCTTAACTTAATATTTTGTTGTACAACCCTTTGAGGCAATCACTGTAATCCTGTAATTGTCAATGAGACTTCTGCACCTCTCGACAGGTATTTTGACCCACTCCTCAAGAGCAAACTGCTCCAGTTGTCTCTTGTTTGAAGGTTGCCTTTTCCAGACGGCATGTTTCAGCTCTTTCCAAAGATGCTCAATAGGGTTTAGGTCAGGGCTCATAGAAGGCCACTTCAAAATAGTCCAATGTTTTCCTCTTAGCCATTCTTGGGTGTTTTTAGCTGTGTGTTTTGGGTCATTATCCTGTTGCAAGACCCACGACCTGCGACTGAGACCAAGCTTTCTGACACTGGGCAGCACATTTCTCTCTAGAATACCTTGATAGTCTTGAGATTTCATTGTACCCTGCGCAGATTCTAGACACCCGGTGCCAGATGCAGCAAAGCAGCCCCAGAACATAACAGAGCCGCCTCCATGTTTCATAGTAGGGACAGTGTTCTTTTCTTGATAAGCTTCATTTTTCTGTCTGTGAACATAGAGCTGGTGTGCCTTGCCAAAAAGTTCCATTTTTGTTTCATCTGTCCATAGGACAGTCTCCCAGAAGCGTTGTGGCTTGTCAACATGTAGTTTGGTAAATTCCAGTCTGGCTTTTTTATGATTGTTTTTCAACAATGGATCTTAAATTTCTGAATTATATGTGCAACTGTAGTCACAGGGACATCAAGTTGCTTGGAGATGGTCTTATAACTTTTACCTTTAACATGTTTGTCTATAATTTTATTTCTAGTCTCCTGAGAAAACTCTTTCCTTTGCTTCCTCTGGTCCATGTGAGTGTGATACACACCATATCACCAAACAGCACAGTGAGTATCTGTAGCCCTATATACAGACCCACTCACTGATTCCAAGATTGTAGACACCTGTGATACTAGTTAGTGGACACACCTTGGTTTAACATGTCCCTTTTGTCACATTATTTTCAGGGGTACCATCATTTCTGTCCAGTATTGATGAGCGAGTATACTCGTTACTCGGGTTTACCCGAGCATGCTTGGGTGGTCTCCGAGTATTTCGGTGTGCTCGGAGATTTAGTTTTCGTCACCGCAGCAGCATGATTTGCTACTGCTAGACAGCCTGAATACATGTGGAGGTTGCCTGTTTGTTAGGGAATCCCCACATGTATTCAGCCAAAATACTGGGAGACCACCCAAGCATGCTCGGGGAAAAATGAGTGACAAGTATACTCGCTAATCACTACTGTCCAGGCCTATTTCATGAGTTTTATTTTGTTTTAAATTCTGTGGAAGCATGGTTGAAAAGCAATGTCTGACTTTCATTTGTTCATTTTCATAGATCTTGTATTTATTATTACTTTTGTCAGATTCAAGTTATTTCTGTGACCATTGTGTTTTTTTCTGTCATTAAACGAGGGGTACCAACAATTTTGACCACGTGTGTAAAATAATCTCTGGAGGCAGATTCTAGGGGTGATCTTTGTCCGGCCCATAAATCTTAACAGCCCCTTTACAAATTAATAAAAATATGGATTATCTGAAATAATATATCGAATCGCAAAGATCAAGGTATCATTTTATTCAACTTTCTATGACATTTTTGGCCATATAGATGCCTTGGGAGGGTTGATCCTACTGATGAATTCCCTTTAAAGTAGAGATATTTCAAGAAGCTCTGAAATAAAGAAACACAATGTACTTGAAAATTTCTAGGAAGAGGAGTGGTACAACCCAAAATTATAAGAAAATATGCTCCAGAATTACATGGGGAATGTAAGTGTTTACTAAAACAGACATGTCATTAGAGGTGACAGATCCTCTTTAAAGAGTTTTCCTAACTAAGACATTTATGTCAAATCCCCAGGATGTGTCAAAAGTGTATAATGGGTACATGTACATCTTTCCATTTCTATCCATGCCGATCATCTTATGTAGTAGAACATGGGTTAGGAAACCCCTGTCTGCATAGTAGGTGGGGGTTCCAGAAATGAGAACTTCACTACTTTGCCATCAAACCGTGCTTATGAACCAAATGTGGCTTCCTATTCCCGGGAAGCACCTCTCAGCTTGTAGCATGAATGTGAAGTCTGAAGTAAGGGCTTGCCATGGTCACAGCCAAGTTGCAGGAAACTTGTATATTGTGGAATACAGGACAAATCCTAAAAAATAAATAGATACGGAAAATACTTTATGCTAGTTCCATGTATAAGTAATTTACTAAAGAAAAGAGGGTAAACATAGAAGTTATTGTTTTTGTGATTTTCTTTTGTAAACTCATTAACCAGGAAATACTCTGTTTATAAAGATACCGTAATGACTCCAAAAAGGAACACGCACATTAAGAAAACTTCAGACTTTCAGGATGTGTTCTTGGTGGGTATAAAACAGATACTCATATTCTCTTATTTCGCCATTGACAAACAGAAACCCGCAGAGAGGCATATGGCCATATTGTTTATTTACACTGTGGTACTGCGGAGGATATGAAAGTAGCAAGGAAAAAAACTTCTCCCAAAAACTGGATGGTGGCAAAAGAGAAAACTGCTGGTATTTCACTGCACTGAAAAAACTTGGGTAATAGATTCGGTATAATGACTTTCACTGGTACTTATAGATTCCATGGGGCTGTGCATGTCTGATTTTTTCATCGGACCCAGTGGTCCGCAAAAGGAATTGGTGACATGTTTGATTTTGATCCGAGTGTCGAATTAAATCGGCAAGGCAAGTCTATGGGTCCATTAAAAAAATTGGATCGCACTTGAATGACATCTCATTGCGGTCTGAATTTTATGGGCTGACAGAAAGGAGAAGGTGGAGAAACTTTGCTTTTCATCTCCACGTCCAAGAAAAACTGACCAAACTCTGACCAAACCCTGACCGGAATAATTGGACCACTCTTCCCAGATGTGGACAAAATGGTTGTGTGACCATACCCTAAGCACCAGAAAAAATATATTAGGTCGATAGTAGTAGGTGCAAAGGCATATGGATTGCTTTTAGCGGCCACAATACTGGTTCACGTGCCCCAATAGTCTCCTCTAGACACCGAGCTTCCAGTGGATCATATTGCTTAGTTCTGGGAGATGGGTATTCAGTGGGCCCCCTTTTTTTAATCTACACTCCTCTACACCCATTCGCCCCTACCCTCTACCCCTCTCCCTACCAGAAATGCACATGGGCAAAAAACCTCCCAGAAATGCTGGAATAATGGAGATTACTGTTCTATTTTGTGGATCTTGAGAAATTTACAAATCTTCCCAGGGTCCAGAAGCTCTCTCCTTATTTTCTTGTTAATTCTGGGAGAGTTGGCAAGCCGTGGATTATAATCTGCCAGGCAGCAGTTTGTGATATTTAACATGGTATAGCATCAAGGTTGGCAACTTGATTTTTTATTTTTTTCTGGATAGCTTCTCCAAAAACCACAGACAGTCAACATTTTTTATGCACACATTGGAAAACCATAATAAATCGTTATGATTTTAAGTGAGTCGCATCTACAGCACTTAAAGGGGTTGTCCCTTTTCAGTAAATCTTCGTCCACTGGTGCAGTTTGGTATAAAAACCAAACTGCACTATATTCTCCATCACTAGTTCCACCGGTAAGTCTCCGCCGCTGCTCCTGGTGTTTGGCTTTGGCTGAGGTGCTGACGTCACATCAACAACACAGAAGCCAATCAATCAGTGAGCTCAGAGGCTCTAAGCAAGGCGTTCAGTCTACACCAGTAGAACCACCAAGCTCACATATAAGCTGCATTACTGATGTCACATTGATATGCAGACACTGGGCGAAGTGGAAGAATTGCATCTGGCTCTTTTTGTTTGTTTTTTTATACCAAATTTGCTTTATAGGACTAAGAAAAAAACATAAAGAGTAACAGATGTCAGGGTTACATCATATACTGTAATTTTATATTTTAGGTACTTCCTTATTTATAAACTGAAACATAGATGGAGTTTAATTTTATACTGGGGTGATGTGATTTATAGATCTACCATTTCTAAGAGTCTCGTCTCTAATCCGGAATCTCTAAACATTTTACTAATAATTTTGCAAAATATACAATGTGCCGACAAACCTCGCTCCCAAATAAATAGTAGCAAACCATTTTTAACAACTCAAAGCTTCTTCTATTTGAAGCAAATTCCAAAACCACAGTCCAAATAAATGTAAAAAGTAGAAGGACAGAAACAAGAAAGACGGCAAAAATGATGGATTATGATAACCTGAGAATGTTGGTCCCATCTGATCACAGAAGATAAACAGGGTTAGGTCGGAATAACATTGTGGTAGGAGAGACCTCCTGTTAATACCAGGTGCTCTCAGCTCAGGGCCCTGAAGTTCATTTATCATTGCACGCACTGAATGAGCACACAATAGATAGGAGCTTCGGTGATGGGCAGTCCACCACTTCTCACACATGTGGACCATATTTACTGCACACTTCAATGAACTCCGTTCTTCTCTTCTTGGTGTTAAGTATTAGTAGGTGTTGTCGTTTCTGTGCCAATATAGGTAATATCTGCTACCTTCAGTATGTATTGCCACCCATGAACAGAGTGATTAATGAATGGTCAACCATGAACACCATTCAAAAGAACATAGGGGCACAGTAATGGGAATTGCTCCTAGCGCGCACATATTAGTGGCATACCTCTATGCAATCAGTGTTTTGCATTATTTGCATTTCTCTACAGAATGCAATACTAATTGGCATTGGGAACATTGATGGGTAGCAGTAATTGTTATTATCAATCTTAAATTATATACTTTTAGGAAGATCCAGTTAAATGACAACTCTTAAAGGGACTCTGTAAATTCGTCTATATGGTCATGTAGTTGAAAGTTGAATAAAATGATACCTTGATTTCTGTGATCCAATGTCTTATTCCATAGAAATCCATGCTTTTTCTTAAAATGTAAATGGCCTGTTAAGATTTGTAGGCTGGACATAGATCTCCCTATAGAGATTACTTTAAATGAAAGGAGGCGTTACCAGTGTGATATATAGATCAGGGGAGAAGACTGTCAGTCATTGCAGGTCTCACACTGGTAATGACCCCTTTCATTTAAAGTAAGCTTTGAAGTTAGCTTCTCAGGGAGATCTATGTCCGGTCCACAGATCTTAACAGCTCACTTAGGCCGGGTTCACACTTGTGTACTGGGGGCTTTGCGGGCGGCTGCGTACTTCCTCCGTGAAGAGCCGGCCACTTCTGCACTTCTTCCATTCCCAAGTGGTCGGCGGGCTCATCAAAACAACGCATCCGCATCTTAACAGCTCACTTAGGCCGGGTTCACACTTGTTTACTGGGGGCTTTGCGGGCGGCTGCGTACTTCCTCCGTGAAGAGCCGGCCACTTCTGCACTTCTTCCGTTCCCAAGTGGTCGGCGGGCTCATCAAAACAACGCATCCGCATCGATCCTCATGTCCTGCGTGCCCAATGTTAAAGATAGGTACGCAGGACGCATGCAGAAGTAGGTGGAACTAAATGGAAGAAGTGCAGAAGTTAGCGGAGCTTAACTGAGGAAATCCGCAGCCGTCAGCACAGCCCCGGTACGCAAGTGTGAACTTAGCCTTACATATTAAGAAAAACTTGGGTTACTCTGGACATCAAATGGCAGATAATTTTATTCAACTTTATATGAATGTGTGCCCATATAGACAGCTTTAGGAGGATTGATCGTACTGACAGATGGGCTTCTAACTAACCATTAACATTTTTGCATAGTTGAAAAAATCCAATTTAGACCATTTACTACTAACCATGAGAGCCTTTTTGTGACACGAATGATCATGACAGATGCCGACCGATGGAAAATATTTGTTGAAAATGTGATATTCCATTTGATATTCCATGTTGGATTCTCAGTCATTGGATGCTGCAGTTGAAGTTGTTAATGCCGAATGACAGATCTGTCTCGCATCAATGGAAGACCAGGTCATTCTCTACAAATGGTCATCTTAACTAATAGCATTTTTGAACAAGATGGCAACCTTTACAGACATTCAGTATATTGTAGTGATGTTCTTAGGATATTTTACTAATATAAATGAGTCTAAGGGGAATCTATCTTTAAATAAGTCTAAAGGCTGGAGCTTTGCTTATTGCTTTGACCATTCATGCAGATCAAGTAGTCAGTTTGAAGAAAATTCTAACAGGGCAGATTCCCTGAATATTTATGATTAGGAGGCACGGAGAATATTGCATTGTGAGTTATATGAAGACATTGACCTTCTCATTGTGCAGAATATATCAATATACTGTATTAAATGTATTTCTTTATTTTTCTTTCTTATGGGGCACTATCATATTCCACAGAGCTTTTCAGACATAATCACTGTCCACATTAGGGGCTCACAATCAGGGCCGGCTCCAGGTTTTCATGGGCCCTGGGCGAAAGAGTCTCAGTGGGCCCCTTTAACACATACCACAATTCATGATGCACAGATACCGCAGAGAAATATAGGTATAATACAATGCCAAAGATTTCATTTACTTCTTACATTACATGAGTGATAACTATAGCTCAAAATCCTGACAGTATAGTCCTCCATAGAGCATTATGGGCAACACATAGTGCTCAATACAGTATTATGGGCACCATATATTGCTCCACACAGAATAATGAGCCCCATATATTGCTCCATACAGAATAATGAGCCCCATATATTGCTCCATACAAAATGATCAGCCACAAATATTGCTCCATTCAGAATAATGAGCTACAAATATTGCTACATACAGAATAATGAGCCCCATATATTGCTCCATACATTATATCATAGGCCCCATATATTGCTTCATACAGTATAAGCCCCATATTTTGCTGCATACTGTATAATGGGCCCCATATAGTGCTCCATAAAGAATGAGCCCCATATATTGCTCTATACATAATGGGTCCCATATAATGTTCAATGCAGTATATGATGGGCTCCATATAATACTCCAGTATATGTTGGGCCCCATATAATGCTCCATACAGTATAAGATGGGCTCCATACATTGCTCCATATAGTATAATGAGTCCTATTTAATGCCCCATACAGTATATGATGGGTACAATATATTGCTCCATACAGAATAGGCCCCATATAATGCTCCATATATAATGGGTACCATATAATTATCCAGTATATGATGGGCTCCATATATGATGGGCCCATATAATGCTCCATATATAATGAGACTCATATGATTCTTCAGTGTATAACGGGCCCATATATTATGCTCCATTGTATAATGGGCTCCATATATGATGCTCCAGTGTATGATGGGCAACATAGATGATGCTCCAGTGTATGATGGGCCCCATATATTGTGCCAAACATTAAAAAAACAACAACACATACTTACCTCTGCTGGACTCTCCCCGCTCCACCCCTTCGCCATCTTCCGGTTCTCTGCACTGTGACTTTTCAAGCAGAAGGCGCACAGACGTGACGTCATCGCGAACTCTGAAATGAACGTCACAATCATAAGATGCAGAAGACAACTCAGTGGTGGAGCGGGGCGAGGTAACTATCGCAAGTGCTAGTGTCCCTGGCGGCGAGTGGGCCCCAGCCTGCTCAAGGCCACGGCACGTGCCCAAGTGTGCCAGATGCTGGTGCCGGCCCTGCTCACAATCTAGATTCCCTACCAGTATGTCTGGACTGTGGGAGGAAACCGGAGAACCCGGAGAAAACCCAAGCAAACACATAGAGAACATAGAAACTACTTGCAAATGTTTTCCTTGGTGGGATTTGAACCCAAGACCCCATCATTCTAACATAGCAAACACTAGATAAAATACTACATTTATACTAGATATGATGCCACTAATGAGAGGACATACATTTTAATGTAGTACAAACAGCAATGGTTTGGGAGGGAGTAGAATAACAGTGCTAAGATGAAGCAACGACACAAGACAAAGAAGCATTCCATAGAAACATAGGAGAAAATGAAATAGTTGAGAAATTACTAAAAATAACTTTGAAAAGTTCCATTTTGAAAATACTATTGTATCCCTGAAAAACATTTATGTATGATGTATAATTAAGGATCTAGGAAAAATGACTTTTTAATATACATAGAAACCATATAAATGGACAACCTCTTCACTAAATGACGTCTACCTGGGGATTAGCTGTGGTCTTAAGGACGACCTTTTACTGGATTTTTTTTTTTTAATTTAAACTGAGTACTTCCTTCAATTTCCGCCAAATCCGGAACAGTTTTTCTTTTTCTTGTGCGCCCCTCCGTTCAGAAGATATGCATCCGGAAATAAAGAAGCAAATTGTCCTTTTAATCAATTGGACGTGTACCACAGAGCTTCTCTTTTGACGGGCATTTACCTTTTCTCCTCTGACACTGGCAAAACAAAGCATGGCATCACCCACAGCCAAGTTCTGTGGTATACGCACAGTAGTTTGATGGAAAAATGTGTTCTTTATTCAACGGGGCCATAACGGAGCAGAGGGTTACAGAAGAAAAACTCTTCCAAAATGAGTTTAACAGTGACACTTGGAGAAGGTTCTCAGATTAAATTTGAAAAAATCCAGTCAAGGGCCCTTCCTAAAGATCAGCTTTTGAGGCTTGGGAAAACAGTGGCCACTCAAGGAGTCATAAGGTGGTACATGAAGCGCATTCAAATGAGTAGATAACCATGCTATATATGGTTTATGCGGAGTCCTCCAGTACCAGGACCTGCTCTTTGCAAATTACCCTCCTCCGTAACAACCAAAGAGCTTTATTTGAAGCTCCTTGTAGCACGCCCAATGGTGAAATTAAGTATTACAAAGCTCTCTTGTAAATGATTGGTTGTCTGTCTAATGTAGGACATGTCCTTCAGAGAGTGGTCCTTGTAGCTGTTTTCCCACTCTGGCCAAGAAATAAAAATTGCTATGAAGGATTAACCCTTTATCAATTCAAAATTTCATAAAAGGGTGCACGAATATGGGTTTTCTTAACTAAAAGACCCCTTTAACGACAGTAACGAAAGTTTAGAGTGCATGTCATTGCCAAGTCTGGTGTTGTCAGGGTTAATAAAGCTAATCACAGTTAGACTTCTGATCGCAGAGACAGATGGGCGGTCGGTGCCGTTTTTATGGTGTTTCAGAGGCTGGAGGGTTTATGGTAAATAGAGCCTAGGGTTTAGCTTCTCTATGGTCTGCTGAGGCCGACCGAGCATATGAAAAACGATTCAGTATTTGCTAACTTCCAAATCACACATGCCGATCCCATCAGTGACGCCCCCTCCTCAACCCCCCACCCCCCGGCTCAAAGACTTTTATTGTTTTTGGCAAAAATGACCTGCAAACAGCTTTAATTGGGATGCAAATTTAATGCCCAGTTTAAGGCTGCTGACAGCTCGATGCTTAGACAGTTCTCTCACATCTGGAAGTTTAGACTGCCTGTGATACGACAGCCACAAATTGTGTAGTGCAATAGTTCCAGGATGCAAGTTTCTGCAAGCACTTCTTGGAAATGATATCCTCTACATTTTTTTCTCCTGGGAGTCACAGGCTGAAGGGGTGCTAGGCGGAAAACTCCATTTAAACCACGTGTATGCTGGTCAGATATATTGGGGAATATATTACAAGCCTCACACTCCTCCTAATGGTACATCACACAGTAACATATACTTCAAAGTGCATCAACAACTGTGATAATGGGCACAAAGGCACAACACGTTACGCCACGGATGTGAATTACTCCCAGAAGTAACATTTCATGTACTGACCTATGCCCTAAGCAGCTGTTTATTGTTTTGCTCAACATTTTACATACCATATTTTAATGCCGTTACAATGATAAATCCAAGTAATCGGTCATGGAATATATCCTTTCATTATTGATATGCGAATTTGCCAATATTCGAAATTTCTCAAATTCAAATGGGAAATTTAAGTCAAATGTAATTTATTCATTTCAAATTGGAAGTGTCCTGAATACAACTAAAAGATGTTTATTACAGTCTGAGGTATCTGCAGACCCCATGACATGACTAATAGAAGGCTGGGAGAGGATTATAAAAATAATAAAATTCTACACCTTACCACGACGATCATCTATTCCCGGCCCGGTCCAACTATTGCTTTCTGTGCGAAGTACTAAGCCTCCAGCATGTCCCATGCTAATAGGCTGCATGCATGTCATGGACGTCAACAACGTGTATATGCAATAGTGGAAAGGGATACACGGATAAATCGGCTGCACTGCTGATCACAAAGATATCCATTGGAGATAATGGTGTTGCACAAAGAGCAGTTTTATTCATCTACGTATTTCAGAGTTGAACAAATTCCGTCATCAGGAAAAAACACAGTCTGCATTATGACTGCTTGGTGTGGCTCGGGGCAGTAGTGGCAGGCCAGGCACTCGTCTCCTGCTTTTACGCCCTGGCACACTACATGAAAGTGTGAGTCCTGGTTCGAAGTTGATGTTAGTGCTGTGAGGGTCTTACACCTGTGCAGACCGCCGGTAGCCGGTTGTGTTGGCTGGAAAGGGCTGCATGTTCCACAGTTCAATAAAGGAGATTTTCGTGTTCTAAAACACATTCTTTAGTGGACGTTAACTTGGTAAAAGGATAGCAGGTACAAAGTCTTATGGGCTTCTCCTTTGCAGTATAAGGCGTTGTCATACACACAGTATCCTTCATCTGTAGTCTACTCCAGGGACAGTGAAGCACACTGTCTCGCCCTACTTGGTCACAGCCTAGCTTGTTGACACAGTCCTGAACAGCAAGTCTTACTCAGTGGTTCAGCATCCTATTTCTTCCACTACTGAAGCACTGGATCGATCACTCGGGTCCCTAGTAGTCTCACAAACTTGGTAATGTTTAGGTCCGTTACATTTGGAATTTTGCAAGCTCAGGGCTTCTCGTGAAACGTCGTCCTGTCCAAGGACCCCTTTTCTGGAAGGCCACTCTGTCTCTTCAGGATCTATTTCCTTGTCTCTTAGTCTCATTTTCCTGTAGTTCACCCAATAAGGCAGCACTGCTCACTGAACACTTTCTACTTGTACTCAATTATATCTCTCTATCTACAGGAAGCAGTCTCTTGCTCTTGCACCAAGATCCTCTCACTATGGGTTAGTCCCAAACATTAACTGTAACTTACCCTAATGTCATTACCTAAACTAAATATTGAAAAAACACCGTGAGCACTACTGAAATAGGTGCCAAAGTAGGTTCCCACACCATATACGTCTATATAATAAACATGGCACTCAACTTTGTAGTGAAGAAAATATACTTTAATGCAGTCCGAAGAGTAGAACACAAAACGTTGTGGATGCCGCATCACGGGAGGACGCGCGTGCACACTGCTATAAGGTATTTCACAGCACCAACAATACAAGTCTAACCTGTTGTACCCATCATACACGCTTAACGGATACTGTCGCGTCCTGGTACAAGTTTACCACTTCCTCTATTTACTATTCATACAGCAGTAGGTAACTGATGAAGGTCAATTCCACCGAAACGTTTTGTAAACTACTCTTTGGACTGCATTAAAATATATCTTCTTCACTACAAAGTTGAGTGCCAGGTTTATTATAATTACATAAACTACAGTCTCTATGTTTATCCTACACAACCTATCTTATATTATCCCATCGTGCACTATACATTCCTAACATGATGCATTACCTTTACATTACTTATACTCTATAAATAGTACACTGCACTGCACATGTCAAAATACATACAAATATGCAAGGCAAAATACACATGATGCAATTGGTGTCTTCAGGGGTAGGAATGCGACAGTTCAGTCCACCACCCTTACAGCTGCACTGAAGTTCTGACTGACACAACCAAGCCAGACGAGCAATACCATACTACATACAATGCTTATTGCCCAGGTTATGCCCTATTGTGTTGTGTGTTTTTTGTTACTTTTTAGCAATACTACATTGATGTGTATATGGCATAGTTAGCGTGAGACGTATCGGGGGGCCTAGGAGTCAGAGAAGGAAGAAATCAGTTGAGGACCAGGTGGAAGGTTGTACATTAGGACAGGTAAGTAGTAAGGTGATTATAATATTCTTTCTTTAACCCAATCATAGCCCTAAAATAGATTGATTAGCGTATTTCTATCCTTCTTTCTCTGTCAATATAGATTGAACTATTGCATATACACAAAGTACAGCTATACATGCATACATTTTATATATATATATATATATATATATATATATATATATATATATATATATATATATATATATATATATATATATATATATATATATACCGTCATGGTCAAAAGTATTAACACCCCTGCAATTCGGTCAGATAATACTCAGTTTCTTCCTGTAGCAAAAAGCAAAACATTGATCATTTCACACAAAACTCCAAAAATGGGCCAGACAAAAGTATTGGTACCCTCAGCCTAATACTTGGTTGCACAACCTTTAGCCAAAATAACTGCGACCAACCACTTCCGGTAACCATCAATGAGTTTCTAACAATGCTCTGCTGGAATTTTAGACCATTCTTCTTTGGCAAACTGCTCCAGGTCCCTGATTTTTGAAGTGTGCCTTCTCCAAATTGCCATTTTTAGATCTCTCCACAGGTGTTCCATGGGATTCAGGTCTGGACTCATTGCTGGTTACCTTAGAAGTCTCCAGTGCTTTCTCTCAAACCATTTTCTAGTGCTTTTTGAAGTGTGTTTTGGGTCATTGTCCTGCTGGAAGACCCATGACCTCTGAGGGAGACCCAGCTTTCTCACACTGGGCCCTACATTATGCTGCAAAATTTGTTGGTAGTCTTCAGACTTCATAATGCCATGCACACGGTCAAGCAGTCCAGTGCCAGAGGCAGCAAAGCAACCCCAAAACATCAGGGAACCTCCGCCATGTTTGACTGTAGGGACCGTGTTCTTTTCTTTGAATGCCTCTTTTTTTCTCCTGTAAACTCTATGTTGATGTCTTTGCCCAAAAGCTCTACTTTTGTCTCATCTGACCAGAGAACATTCTTCCAAAACGTTTTAGGCTTTTTCAGGTTAGTTTTGGCAAACTCCAGCCTGGCTTTTTTATGTCTCGGGGTAAGAAGTGGGGTCTTCCTGGGTCTCCTACCATACAGTCCCTTTTCATTCCGACGCCGACGGATAGTACGGGTTGACACTGTTGTACCCTCGGACTGCAGGGCAGCTTGAACTTGTTTGGATGTTAGTTGAGGTTCTTTATCCAACATCCGCACAATCTTGTGTTGAAATCTCTTGTCAATTTTTCTTTTCCATCCACATCTAGGGAGGTTAGCCACGGTGCCTGTTATGAACAGGTGATTCAGAACCACAATGGACCTAGTGGTTAAGAGCACACAAAGTGACCTGATAGTTACTAACATAGGATGAGCTCTGAGACGTGGGAACTCTGCTGACCGCAATCCCTAATCCTATCATACCACACTAGAGGTAGCCGTGGATTGCGCCTAACGCTCCCTATGCAACTCGGCACAGCCTGAGAAACTAGCTAGCCCTGAAGATAGAAAAATAAGCCTACCTTGCCTTGGAGAAATTTCCCAAAGGAAAAGGCAGCCCCCCACATATAATGACTGTGAGTTAAGATGAAAATACAAACACAGAGATGAAATAGATTTTAGCAAAGTGAGGCCCGACTTACTGAATAGACCGAGGATAGGAAAGATAGCTTTGCGGTCAGCACAAAAACCTACAAACAACCACGCAGAGGGGGAAAAAAGACCCTCCGCACCGACTAACGGTACGGAGGTGCTCCCTCTGCGTCTCAGAGCTTCCAGCAAGCAAGAAAAACCAATATAGCAAGCTGGACAGAAAATATAGTAAACAAAAGTAACACAAGCAAAACTTAGCTTATGCAGGGCAGACAGGCCACAAGAACGATCCAGGAGAGAGCAAGACCAATACTGGAACATTGACTGGAGGCCAGGAACAAAGAACTAGGTGGAGTTAAATAGAGCAGCACCTAACGACTTAACCTCGTCACCTGAGGAAGGAAACTCAGAAGCCGCAGCCCCACTCACATCCACCAGAGGAAGCTCATAGACAGAACCAGCCGAAGTACCACTCATGACCACAGGAGGGAGCTTGACCACAGAATTCACAACAGGTGCCATGGGCTTTAAACTTCTTGATAACACTGCGCACGGTAGACACAGGAACATTCAGGTCTTTGGAGATGGACTTGTAGCCTTGAGATTGCTCATGCTTCCTCACAATTTGGTTTCTCAAGTCCTCAGACAGTTCTTTGGTCTTCTCTCTTTTCTCCATGCTCAATGTGGTACACACAAGGACACAGGACAGAGGTTGAGTCAACTTTAATCCATGTCAACTGGCTGCAAGTGTGATTTAGTTATTGCCAACACCTGTTAGGTGCCACAGGTAAATTACAGGTGCTGTTAATTACACAAATTAGAGAAGCATCATATGATTTTTCGAAAGGTGCCAATACTTTTGTCCACCCCTTTTTATGTTTGTTGTGGAATTATATCCAATTTGGCTTTAGGACAATTTTTTTGTGTTTTTTTCATTTAAGACAAATTAAATGAAGATTATAATACCAAAGAATTTGTGATTGCAATCGTTTTCAGGAAGAAACTGAGTATTATCTGACATAATTGCAGGGGTGTTAATACTTTTGGCCATGACTGTATGTGTATATATATATATATATATATATATATATATATATATATACACACACACACACACAGTCATGTACGAAAGTATTGGCACCCTTGAAATTGTTTCAGAAAATGAAGTATTTCTCCCAGAAAATTATTGTAATTACACATTTTGTTATACACGTTTATTTCTTTTACGGTATGTTTATTAGAACCACACAAACTGAGAAAAAAGGCAAATTGGACATGATTTCACACAAATCCTCCAAAAACAAAAAATAGTTATCACAAATATTCTTTTTTATTAACAGTACAAGCATAAAAACAATTAATAAAAATGTTCCGTATATACCTGCATGGCCGATTAACAGCATAAAGGTTTAATTAGTACGACACGGTACATAATATCCGAAATCCACTCCTGACTAAACTCCTGTACAGTAGTTGCCTTTTTCTGCATGGTTTGTGTTGTCATCTCCATTTTTATCAATGGTTTTAAGCTTGTATTGTTAACAAAAATCAATATTTGTAATTACTTTTTGTTTTTTGAGGATCCTTTTGTTCTACATTGGTTTTTCTTTTATCACTGTCCTTTGTGTTACTATCTAGAGCACAATAGGCTCTTCCTCGCTCATATTTGAAGGTCTTAGCAATTTAAGATCTCTCCACAGGAGTTCAATGGGATTTAAATCTGGACTCATTGCTGGCCATTTCAGAACTCTCCAGTGCTTTATTTCCATCCATTACTGGGTGCTTCTAGACGCATGTTTCGGGTCATTGTCTTGATGGAAGACCCATGACCTAGGACGCAAACTCAGCTTTTCTGACACTGGGCACTACATTGCAACCCCAAATAAGTTGGCAATCTTCAGCTTGCACACAGTCAAGGAACCCAGTGCCAAAGGCAACAAAACAATCCCAAAAATCTTTGAACCTCCACCATATTCGACTGTAGGTAAGGTGTTCTTTTCTTTATATGCCCCATTTCATTTTCGGTAAACAGTAGAATGATGTGCTTTACCAAACAGCTTTCCCAGAACGATTTTGCTTTACGCACATTTGGCAAACTGCAGTCTAGTTTTTTATGTCTCTGTGTGAGCAGTGGGGTCCTGCTGAGACACCTGCCACAGCACTTCATTTCATTCAAATGTCGACGGATAGTTCACGCTGGCACTGATGGCCCCTGAGCCTGCAGGACAGTTTGAATTTCTTTGGAACTTGATTGGGGCTACTTATTCACATCCGGACTATCCTGCGTTGCAATCTTTCATCAATTTTTCTCTGCTGTCCACATCCAGGAAGATTATCTACAGTGCCATGGGTTGTAAACCTCTTGACTATGGTGAACATCTTGCACAAAGCAACATCAAGATCTCTGGAGATAGACCTGTAACCTTGAGATTGTTGATATTTTTATTAACAAGTCCTCAGACAGTTCTATTGTCATTTTCTCTGCTCCACTTAGTGTGGAGCAGAGAAAATCTGGCTTCAGGTGTGGTTTTCATATTGCCCACACCTGTTACTTGACACAGGTGAGTTTGAACAAGCATCACATGCTTGAAATAAAGTGGTTTACCCAGAAAGTTTGCAAAGGTGTCAACAATTTTATATATATATATATGTTCTTTTTGTCAATCCCTAGTCACTTTGTCATCCGGAGAAATAGACAGGGGGCTTAGAGCTACCTCTTAGCAACTTGAGCCACAAATAGCTCCTTTTTTTTTGTTTTTCGAAATGTGTAAAGGTAAGGTTTTAAAAAATAAAAAAAATGTAAACGCAAAGGATATGTAATGTTGCTCAACTATCTTGAAAACAATAAATAAATATCTTCACAGCATAAAAGATGTGAAGCATGTGAAGATACGAGATGTGCAGCATCTGAAACAACGGATACTGGAAGCCTGTGCTAGCATTTTTTCTGCGGTATTGCTATCAGTGTGTCAACAGTGGGAGAAGAGGGTTACATTGACAATCCAGCACAATGGCCAGCACTTTGAACACATTTTATAAGTGGTCATAAACTTGTAAATAACTCATGAAAGAATAAGGTTACGTTAAAACCAAGCACACCATTATTTTTCTTGTGAAATTCTCAATAAGTTTGATGTGTCACATGACCCTCTTCCCATCGAAAAAATGGATCCAAAATGAGCGCCATGGTCACCACCCATCTTGAAAAGTTTTCCCCCTCCCATATACTAATGTGCCACAAACAGGAAGTTGATATAATTCCCATTCAATTTAGGTGTATCCATATAAATGGCCCACTCCGTATATATACACACACACACAAACCATATATAATATATATGGTATATATATATTTACATTTTATTTTTTTCAAGATAGTTGAGTAACATTACATATCCTTTGCTTTTATTTATTTATTTTTAAAAACCTTACCTTCCAAAAACAAAAAAAGGAACTATTTGTGGCTCAAGTTGCTAAGAGGTCATTCTAAGCCCCCTGTCTATTCCTCGGCATGACAAAGTGACTAGGGATTGACAAAAAGAGCACATAGGTGAGTCCACAGCACATGTATTGCCTTAGATAACATTACCCCAGCTGCTGCTTCACTGGTTGAATAAAACCAACGTCAATACATACCAAAAAGGAGAAACGTTGGTGTGCTGCAATTCTGATGAAGAATTCACAGGATTCCAAGGAATAAAAATAGATTGCAGTTTATTTCCAACATGGCGTTTCTAGGTTGAACAGACCTCTTCCTCAGGGGAACCACAATAAAGATGAATTGTGGTTCCCCTGTGGAAGAGGTCCATTCGACCTAGAAACGCCTTGGGAATAAATTGCAATCTATTTCTATTCCTCGGAATCCTGTGAATTCTTCCCCAGAAGCGCAGCACACCCGCATTTCTCCCTTTTGGTATAATGGCTTAACAAATAGCATATTTACTTAGATCTTCACAGGTCCTCTCCAGCTCAGTGTAATGGGTGGAGTTGCACATAGTCTATGGATAAGAGAAATGCTGTTTCTGGATGAAAGCAGCCATGTTTTCCAAATCTTTAACACCCCTTTAAATGTCAAATGTTTTTACATTTATAAGTGCAGCTTTCTATTATCCATTGGGAATATACCCATATTGATAAAAAGATGGATCTTTCTATTTCTCAGAGCTGCTTCTCTGCATGTCAGCTCCATAGGGCTCCAAATGTGCAAGAAGAAAATCCAGACCGTAAAATACATAATTGTTAAGTGGACTCCGGGGCTTTCCATGATGACCAGAATAAAATGTCTATGTGCTGTGAGAACATAAGGCTTGGGAATAACATTCAGTCCTGTGTGTGACGTTTTATAGATGGATGTGATACAGCGAATTATGCACTTTACATGAGGTGTGTAGTAGATGCAAGAATCAAAAGAAGTAGTCACAACTCAAAATGTTGGGCTCAAGCAATATCGCTTTGTAGCTCAGGATCGGGCCTAAATACATAAAGAATACAGGAATCTGTAATGGACACAGTAAATATTACCTAACCACTGGACTGCTATGTAGTGACAGGAGAATTCACTTATCACAAGCAGATGGTTTAAACATCAAAAGTGGGAAAATGATGAAAAATCAAAGTGAAGGGGCTGAGCTGAACCACATCCCCTTTTTGGTCACTGTCTTTTAGCAATTGCTGTGATTCCTTGCTTATGAACTGCTATGAATAATATTGTTTTCTAACCCCCATCTACTAGATTTATCTACAGTATCTATTCATCTACCTATCAATCAATCGTCAATTTATCCATCTCGAAAAACATGATGTAATTAGCTGATCTAATACAGATATACACCGGTGGCAACTGTCAATTTTTCAAGCAAAAAAAACCCCTTCCATACAGACAATAATTGAAAAAGAAGAAGTGCTTCAATCCAAAATCAGTGAAACATACAGGACTTTATTATCCCACTAGATGGTGGCCCGATTCTAACGCATCGGGTATTCTAGAATATGTATGTAGTTTATTTATGAAGTTTTCAGAATAATGCAATTTACACACAGGATTCGGCTGGCCAGGCGCGACCAATTAGTGAAGCGTGGTTCAAATTCCGTGCCAATTCGTGGCCGGATGATTGGCCACGCCCGACCGCGAACAATCAGTGAAGCCAGGGCCTGCTCTAGGTTTTTGAGGGCCCCGGGTGAAAGAGTCTCAGTGGGCCCCCCTCTTTAACACATACCACGATTCATCATGCACAGATACAGCAGAGAAATATAGCACAGCCAAGTAGCATACAGCCCACGTAGTACATAACACAGCCCACGTAGTATATAACACAGCCCACGTAGTATATAGCACAGCCCACGTAGTATATAGCATAGCCACGTAGTATATAGCACAGCCCCCGTAGTATATAGCACAGCCCCCATAGTATATAGCACAGACATGTAGTATATTGCCCAGCCCCGTAATATATTGCACAGCCACGTAATATATTGCACAGCCGCATAGTATACAGCACAGCCATGTAGTATATAGCACAGAGACGTTGTATATAACACAGCCCATGCAGTATATAACACAGGCCACGTAGTATAGAGCAGAGCGATGTAGTATATTACCCAGCCACGTAATATATACCACAGCCATGTAGTATATAGCAGAGATGTAGTATATAACACAGCCCACGCAGTATATAACACAGCCCACGTAGTATATTGCCCAGCCACATAATATATTGCACAGCCACGTAATATATTGCACAGCCATGTAGTATATAGCACAGCCACGTAGTATATAACACAGCCCATGCAGTATATAACACAGGCCACGTAGTATAGAGCACAGTGATGTAGTATATTGCCCAGCCACGTAATATATATCACAGCCACGTAGTATATAGCACAGAGACGTACTATATAACACAGTCCACGTAGTATATAGCAATGTGGGCACCATATCCCTGTTAAAAAAAAGAATTAAAATAAAAAATAGTTATATACTCACCTTCTGTCGTACCCCGGATCCAGCCCAGGCGTTTAGCGACGCTCCTCACGACGCTCCGGTCCCAAGAATGCATTGCGGTCTCGCGAGATGATGACGTCATCATCTCGCGAGACCGCAATGCTTGGACCGGAGCATCGCGAGGAGCAGCGGGAAAGGCGACGGAAGGTGAGAATATAATTATTATTTTTATTTTTAACATTATATGTTTTTACTATTGATGCTGCATGGGCAGCATCAATAGTAAAAAGTTCATCACGTAGGGTTAATAGCAGCGTTAACAGACTGCGTTACACCACGTTATGCCGCGGTGTAACGCAGTCAGTTTAACAAACTGCTACAACGCTATGTAGGTGGCGGGCGCTGACTTAGGGGAGTATAGAGGGGGCACTGAGTGCAGGGGAGTAGCGAGAGGCCATTTCGCGGCCAGACTGTGCCCGTCGCTGATTGGTCGCGGCCAGTTGGCCGCAACCAATCAGCGACTTGGGATTTCCGTGACAGACAGACAGAAATACAGACGGAAAGACAGACACAAAGACGGAAGTGACCCTTAGACAATTAAGTAGTAGATGTATATAAAATTTCAGACCAATGTACTGGGGTTTTTCAAGATCGAGTTTCAAGGTGAAAACTGCTGTTAACCAAAAGAACAGAAGGTCTTGTCTTGTATTTGCAAACAAAAGTGTAGATGACCCTCAAGACTTTTGGACTGGGGGAGTCATTGCTGAAACTTATTAGATGACATGGGTCTTGTTACAATCAGTGCAAAGCCAACATCGCCTTCCACAGTAATAACATTATTCCACCGTCAAACATGGAGGTGGTAGGGTGATGATATGGGGCTGCTTTGCTTCTTCAGGACCTAAATGAGATATTGGAAATCATGAATTCTGCTATGAAAAAATTCTTAAGTAGAACATTCGCCCTATACATATATACAGCTTAGCAGAACGGAGCGCAAAGCTCAGCGGAACGGAGACCACAGCTCAGCGGAACGGAGCGCAGAGCTCAGGGGAACGGAGCCCACAGCTCAGCGGAACAGAGCCCACAGCTCAGCAGACAGGAGCGCACAGCTCAGCAGACAGGAGCGCACAGCTCAGCAGACAGGAGCGCACAGCTCAGCAGACAGGAGCGCACAGCTCAGCAGACAGGAGCGCACAGCTCAGCAGACAGGAGCGCACAGCTCAGCAGACAGGAGCGTACAGGTCAGCAGACAGAAGCGCACAGCTCAGCAGACAGGAGAGCACAGCTCAGCAGACAGGAGTGCACAGCTCAGCAGACAGGAGCGCGCAGCTTAGCAGACAGAAGCGCACAGCTCAGCAGACAGGAGAGCACAGCTCAGCAGACAGGAGCGCACAGCTCAACAGACAGGAGAGCGCAGCTTAGCAGACAGGAGCGCACAGCTGTTGCCTGAGTGGACTCAACAGAAAGCGAAGGCTACCAAGTGAATGCTTTCGACTGAATCCGTACTGAAGGCTGTGTGTGCTCCTGTCTGCTGATCTGTGCACCTCTCGGAAGGGGTCGTGGGGGGCTGTTTTGAGCGAACAGTGGGGGGGCTTAGGACCCAGATTCCCACCGATCTATTAGTAAAAAAATGGGAAATGAAATATGAAAAAAGGATTAAAATATTTAGTTACTCTTTAAATGGGACAAATCAGCAAAAATAGAAGAAATCAGGTAAAAGCCAAATAAATTTGATAGAGCGCTGCAAAAAGTATATTTATTTCAACCATCTGTTTTAACTATTTTCACTCTCTCTCTAAATGGATAAATTATTTATTAACCACTTCTGACTGCTGTGATGGCTTACACAAAAATTAAAGGTACCGTCACACTTAGCGACGCTGCAGCGATACCGACAACGATCCGGATCGCTGCAGCGTCGCTGTTTGGTCGCTGGAGAGCTGTCACACAGACCGCTCTCCAGCGACCAACGATGCCGGTAACCAGGGTAAACATCGGGTAACTAAGCGCAGGGCCGCGCTTAGTAACCCGATGTTTACCCTGGTTACCATCCTAAAAGTAAAAAAAACAAACAGTACATACTTACCTACAGCCATCTGTCCTCCAGCGCTGTGCTCTGCTCTCCTCCTGTACTGTCTGTGAGCACAGCGGCCGGAAAGCAGAGCGGTGACGTCACCGCTCTGCTTTCCGGCTGACCGACGCTCACAGACAGAGCAGGAGGAGAGCAGAGCACAGCGCTGGAGGACAGACGGCTGTAGGTAAGTATGTAGTGTTTGTTTTTTTTACTTTTAGGATGGTAACCAGGGTAAACATCGGGTTACTAAGCGCGGCCCTGCGCTTAGTTACCCGATGTTTACCCTGGTTACCAGTGAAGACATCGCTGAATCGGTGTCACACACACCGATTCAGCGATGTCAGCGGGAGTCCAGCGACCAAATAAAGTTCTGGACTTTCTTCCCCGACCAGCGACAGCACAGCAGGGGCCTGATCGCTGCTGCCTGTCACACTGGACGATATCGCTAGCGAGGACGCTGCAACGTCACGGATCGCTAGCGATATCGTCTAGTGTGACGGTACCTTAAGTGTCTAAAAAAGAAAAAGGGATTAACTGACTGTGCTTTTCAGTCATTTGTCACTTCTGAGAATCCTCCAGACCCTTAGAGAGACATGTAAATCTGATCCTTAAGTGTTCTCTAGCTTAAAAAGTGGCACTAAAAGTTTTCTCATGCTGCAGCATGTAGAAATATTCCTCTTACCAACAGGTCTAGGGGATTCCATTTCCTGCGACATATCATGTTCGTATACAAGTTGCTTTCCAGATAGGCAGGTTCTGAAGCCCTTCTGATAGGTGCTATCTGCTCCATACTACTGAATTGAGAAATGTCAGACTGAAAAGTCACAGTTGTGCAGGATATTGACATCCACACAGCAAATCTCAGAGAGGTGGTGGAAAATTCAGATATGTATATAGGACCCTACTTACAAAAGCTGAAGATCCATTGAGGTTGAGGTGCTAGATGTTATAAGTGTGCCACCAGCAAGAAGACCCTTTTGATTGCTGACACAGTAAAAACTAAGTAAGCTTTACATTAAAGCGGGTACCCCCTTTCAGAATTTTTTTTTCCCGATAAGCTATGTTATTAGTAAAAAAAAAAAGAAATCAAACCTGCTTTACTCACCCTCACTGGGTCCAGTGCTAAGTCTCCACCACTGCCCTGGTGGTCTCTTGTCTGCAGCTCTTAGGCTGCCGTCACACGGTCAGTATTTGGTCAGTATTTTACATCAGTATTTGTAAGCCAAAACCAGGAGTGGGTGATAAATACAGAAGTGGTGCATATGTTTCTATTATACTTTTCCTCTAATTGTTCCACTCCTGGTTTTGGCTTACAAATACTGATGTAAAATACTGACCAAATACTGCTAGTGTGACGGCAGCCTTATGTCACATCGATAGAGCTGAAGTGAACTCAGTTGATTGGGAACAATGAGTAAAGTACAGTTTTGTTTGTGTTTTCACTAGTAGCATATAGGAAAAACTTTTATTAAAGGGGAAAATCCCTTTAAGGATTCAGTGGTCCTAGATTTTCAGCATTTTTCTAGGTTAGCCATTTTTATATTCCACTAAACCTCCAACAAATAAATATGAACAACTAATATATATATACTATATATATATATATATATATATATATATATATATATATATATATATATATATATATATATATATATATATATATATTTTTTTTTATATGAATGCAAAAGAGTAACACCATTAATGAACCAAAAATGATACAAAACAGTTGCAGCATGATCACTTTTAAAAACTTCGCCAGATTTGCCAGATCCACCTCAACATCAGATTCACATATGAATTTGCCATTTATTTCTCCTCCTCTTCTTCCAAAAACAATAACTTTTTGTAAAAAAAAAATTCTGTCGATATAACGTTACTCTATAATGTACTGAAAAATGTGAAAAAAATTCCAAATTTGGCTTTTAGGCTTTGTTTTGTGGTGCTCATCATGCAGTAACCTGACAACATAATTTCTCAAGTCTTTATGAAAAAAATGATACTGACATGTAAATATATTTTGGGATTTTAATTGCTTACAAAAAATTCTGAAGATTGTAAAAAAATAAAAAAAAGTTGTTTTTGTTTCTCTTTTCTGAGTCCTGTAACTTCATTCTTCCATCGATGGAGCGGTGACTAGGCTTGTTTTTTTGCGCGCCGAGCTGTTATTGGTACCACTTTGGGATACATACAATGTCTTGATTGTTTTTTATTGCATTTTTTGGAGCAGGTGCGGTGACTGAAATAAGGGATTTTTGTGGTTTTGATTTCTTTTCTTTTATGTCTTTTATTGTGTGGGTTAAATCATTTTGATAGACTAGACTTCTATGAATGCTGTAAGACCACATTTTCTTATTTTATATTTACCTACCGTATTTTTCGGATTATAAGACGCTCCGGATTATAAGATGCACCCCAAATTTTGAAGAGAAAAATAGGAAAAAACTTTTATTTTGATAAAATGGTGGAGCTTCTTATAATCCATGCGTCTTATTGCTTATCTGGGGTGGTGGCTGCGGTGAAGCAGGGTCCCTGCTGGAGGAGGCAGGATTGGGGTGATGCTGCAGGCCACAGGCTGGGATGAGTGGGTGTTCCGATGTACGGCGCGCTGCTTTGGGTGTCCGGTTGTGCTGCTGGTGTCCGGTGTTGCTGCTTGTGTCCGACACTGCAGATGTCTCCGGTGCTGTAGGGGGGGGCTCTGCCGACATTTTGTGAAAGGCCAGAGCCCCCCACAGTTCCATGGTTGTGCTGCTGCTTGGAATGAGGGGGTGTCTGGTGCTGCTGCTTGTGTCCGGCGGTGCTGTGGGGGTGTCCAATGCTGCTGCTGTTTCCGATGCTGCAGTTCCATGGTTTACTGTGCGGTGGACTCCAGGAAAATGGCCACTGAGGGGCGGCGCATGCGCAGATGGAGATTTCAGCACCAAGATCTCGGGAGATGAGATCTCAGCGCTGAAATCTCATCCCCTGAGATCGTGGTGCCAAGATCTCCATTTGTGCATGCGCCACCCCCCGGCGGCCATTTTCTCGGAGTCCACCGAACAGGAAACCATGGAACTGCAGCACCGGAGACAGCCACAGCAGCACCGGACACCCCCAGAGGACCGCCGGACACAAGCAGCAGCAGCACCGGACACCCCCTCATCCCAGCCTGCAGCAACGGTCCCGGAAAGGTACATTATATCTACATTAGACACACCCCCATTTTCCCCCAAAATTTTGAGGGAAAAAAAAGGCATTTTATAATCCGAAAAATACGAATTTATTTATTTAATATACATTTTTATTAAACATTTTCTTATTAACAGTGATAAGAAGATATTGTCAATCATGACTTGTCATTGGTACAATCTTCCACTTCCGCAATTTAAGTATTACAAACATCATGACTATTATTTCCAGATATATACAGAGAGAGAATAAGAGCTCCAGAGCGTCCACCTCGTGGAAGTGAGAACTTATTCCTGTACTGCTCCTTTTCCAAAATGGTATATGAAGATTTTTATATCCACAGTGATAGCAAAAAGATATCGTCCCGCATGACCTGACATTGGTACAATATTTCACTTCCGTACTTTTTAATTTCTAGATGTATATATAGATATTAAAGTTCTAGAGCTCCCATCTCATGGAAGTGAGAACTTATTCCTGTGATGCTCCGTTACCAAAATTACAAGAAACAAATAGAAAGAAGAGGGGTGGGGAGGAGAGAGGGGAGTCCCTCCTAATTTATTTATTTTATGGTTTATGAAAAAGGATGCGGGCGAGAGGGGGGATTTAGTTTTTTTTTTTACAGTTATTTTTATTTTTTATTTTACTTTTTATTATTTTTTTGAACCCCTGAGATCTAGAACTTGCAATGATTTACTCACTTGCGCTACATACAGTTAAGTCCATATATATTTGGACAGAGGCAACATTTTTCTAATTTTGGTTATAGACATTACCACAATGAATTTTAAAGAAAACATTTCAGATGCAGTTGAAGTTCAGACTTTCAGCTTTCATTTGAGAGTATCCACAATAAAACTGGATAAAGGGTTTAGGAGTTTCAGCTCCTTAACCCCTTCATGACCCTGGGATTTTCTGATTTTCCATGTTCGTTTTTCACTCCCCTCCTTCCCAGAGCCATAACTTTTTTATTTTTCTGTCAATCTGGCCATGTGAGTGCTTATTTTTTGCGGGACGAGTTGTATTTTGAACGACATCATTGGTTTTACCATGTCGTGTACTAGAAAATGGGAAAAAAATTCCAAGTGCGGTGAAATTGCAAAAAAAGTGCAATCCAACACTTGTTTTTTGCTTGGCTTTTTTGCTAGGTTCACTAAATGCTAAAACTGACCTGCTATTATGATTCTCCAGGTCATTACGAGTTCATAGACACCTAACATGACTAGGTTATTTTTTATCTAAGTGGTGAGAAAAAAATCCAAACTTTGCTAAAAAAAAAAAAAAATTGTGCCATTTTCCGATACTCGTAGCGTCTCCATTTTTCATGATCTAGGGTCGGGTGAGGGCTTATTTTTTGGCGTGCCGAGCTGGCGTTTTTAATGATAGCATGTTGGTGCAGATATGTTCTTTTGATTGCCCATTATTGCATTTTAATTCAATGTTGCGGCGACCAAAATAACGTAATTCTGGCGTTTCAAATTTTTTTCTCTCTACGCCGTTTAGCGATCAGGTTAATGCTTTTTTCTTATTGATAGATCGGGCGATTCTGAACGCGGCGATACCAAATGTGTGTAGGTTCGATTTTTTTTTTATTGATTTATTTTGAATGGGGCGAAAGGGGGGTGATTTAAACTTTTATATTTTTTTTTTCACATTTTTTTTACCTTTTTTTTTATTTTTGCCATGCTTCAATAGCCTCCATGGGAGGCTAGAAGCAGGCACAATGCGATCGCCTCTGCTACATAGCAGCGATCTGATGTTCGCTGCTATGTATCAGAAATGCAGGTGTGCTGTGAGCGCCGACCACAGGGTGGCACTCTCAGCTACCGGCGATCAGTAACCATAGAGGTCTCAAGGACCTCTATGGTTACTATTCAGAAGCATCGCCAACCTCCAATTATGTGACGGGGGTCGGCCGGCCGGAAGCGGTAGTTATATGCCGCTGTCTGCGTTTGACAGCGGCATTTAACTAGTTAATAGGCGCGGGCAGATCGCGATTCTGCCCGCGCCTATTACGGGCACATGTCAGCTGTTCAAAACAGCTGACATGTCTCGGCTTTGATGCGGGCTCACCGCCGGAGCCCGCATCAAAGCAGGGATTCTGACCTCGGACGTACTATCCCGTCCGAGGTCAGAAAGGGGTTAACATGTGCCACCCTGTTTTTAAAGGGATCAAAAGTAATTGAACAATTGACTCCAAGGCTATTTCATGGACAGGTGTGGGCAATCCCTTCATTATGTTATTCTCAGTTAAGCAGATAAAAGGCCTGGAGTTGATTTGAGGTGTGGTGCTTGCATTTGGAAGGTTTTGCTGTGAAGTAAACATGCGATCAAAGGAGCTCTCCATGCAGGTGAAACAAGCCAGCACGGTGGCGCAGTGGTTAGCACTGGTTCTAATCCCACACAGGACAACATCTGCAAAGAGTTTGTATGTTCTCTCCGTGTTTGCGTGGGTTTCCTCCGGGCACTCCGGTTTCCTCCCACATTCCAAAGACATACTGATAGGGATTCTAGATTGTGAGCCCCATCGGGGACAGTGATGATAATGTGTGCAAAACTGTAAAGCGCTGCGAAATATGTTAGCGCTATATAAAAATAAAGATTATTATTAAGCTGCGAAAACAGAAAAAACCCATCCGAGAAATTGCTACAATATTAGGAGTGGCAAAATCTACAGTTTGGTACATCCTGAGAAAGAAAGCAAGCACTGGTGAACTCATCAATGCAAAAAGACCAGGGTGCCCATGGAAGACAACAGTGGTGGATGATCGCAGAATAATCTCCAAGGTGAAGAGAAACCCCTTCACAACAGCCAACCAAGTGAATAACACTCTCCAGGAGGTAGGCGCATCAATATCCAAATCTACCATAAAGAGAAGACTGTATTAAAGTAAATACAGAGGGTTCACTGCACGGTGCAAGCCACTCATAAGCATCAAGAATAAAAAGGCTAGACTGGACTTTGATTAAAAAAAAAATCTAAAAAAGCCAGCACAGTTCTGGAAGAACATTCTTTGGACAGATGAAACCATGATCAACCTCTACCAGAATGATGGAAAAAAAAAAGTATGGCGAAGGCGTGGTACAGCTCATGATCCAAAGCATACCACATTATTATTATTAATATTTATTTATATAGCACAATTCCATGGTGCTGTACATGAGAAATGGGTTACATACAGGGTTATAGATATCGTTTACAGTAAACAGGTTTACAGTGACAGACTGGTACAGAGGGGAGGGGACCCTGTCCTTGCGGACTTACATTCTATGAGATAGTGGGGAAAAGACAGAAGGTAGGGGTGAGGCGGCGGCTCTGGGGGTGGTGAGCCGGCGGCTCTGGCGGTGGTGAGGCGGCGGCTCTGGCGGTGGTGAGGCGGCAGCTCTGGCGGCGGTGAGGCGGCGGCTCTGGCGGTGGTGGCTCTGATGGCGGTGAAGCGGCGGCATGGTTATTGTAGGCTGTAGGCTTTCCTGAAGAGATGGGTTTTCAGGTACCGTCTGAAGGATCCGAGGGTGGTGGATAATCGGACGTGTTGAGGAATGGAATTCCAGAGGATGGGGGATATTCGGGAGAAATCTTGGAGGCGGTTGTGTGAGGAACAAATAAGTGTGGAGGAGAGTAGGAGGTCTTGGGAGGATCGAAGATTACGTGAGGGAAGATATTGGGAGATTAGTTCAGAGATATAGGGAGGGGGACAGGTTGTGAATGGCTTTGTAGATCAGTGTTAGTAGTTTGAACTGGATTCGTTGGGGAATTGGGAGCCAGTGGAGGGATTTGCAGAGGGGAGAAGCAGGGGAGTAGCGAGGAGAGAGGTGGATTAGCCGGGCAGCAGAGTTGAGTACAGACTGGAGTGGTGCAAGAGAGTTAGCTGGGAGGCCACAGAGGAGGGTGTTGCAGTAATCGAGGCGGGAGATGATGAGACCATGCAGAAGAGTTTTGGTAGATTGTGGGCTGAGGAAGGAACGGATTCTGGCAATATTTTTGAGTTGGAGGCGACAGGAGGTGGCAAGAGTTTGGATGTGCGGTTTGAAGGACAGGGCAGAGTCGAGAGTTACCCCGAGGCAGCGGATTTCAGGTGCGGAAGAGCGTGATGCCGTTTACCATAATAGATAGATCGGGTAGGGGGGGATACGTGAGGTGGGGGAAAGATGATGAATTCTGTTTTGTCTACATTGAGTTTTAGGAAGCGAGAGGTGAAGAAGGAGGATATGGCTGACAGACACTTCGGGATTCCGGACAGCAGGGAGGTGACATCTGGGCCAGAGAGGTAGATCTGAGTGTCGTCTGCATACAGGTGGTACTGGAAGCCATGGGACTTTATGAGTTGTCCTAGGCCAAGGGTATAGATGGAAAAAAGTAGGGGCCCTAGGATAGAGCCTTGAGGGACTCCAACAGAGAGAGGGCGGGATGAGGAGGTAATGTGGGAGTGGGAAACGCAAAATGTGCGGTTGGATAGGTATGAGGCACTCCAGGACAGGGCAAGGTCTTTGATGCCAAGGGAAGAAAGAATCTGCAGCAGTAGGCAGTGATCGACTGTGTCGAAAGCAGAGGACAGGTCAAGAAGGAGGAGGATGGAGAACTGTTAGCTTTGGCTGTGACTAAGTCATTAGTAATTTTTGTCAGGGCAGTTTCTTTGGAGTGGTTGGGGCGGAAGCCAGATTGGAGGTTGTCAAAGAGAGAGTTAGATGAGAGGTGGGAGAAAAGTTGAGCATGGACATGCTGCTCAAGGAGTTTTGAAGCAAACGGGAGCAGTGATATGGGGTGATAGCTGGGCATAGCAGTTGGGTCAAGGTTAGTTTTCTTGAGGATGGGTGTGATGGTGGCATGTTTGAAGGCTGAGGGGAAGGTACCAGAAGAGAGCGATAGGTTGAAGTGATGGGTTAGGGCTGGAATGAGCGTGTTAGTGAGGTTGGGGAGCAGGTGGGAAGGGATGGGGTCAAGTGCACAGGTGGTGAGGTGTGATTTGGAAAAGAGGCGAGTAAGCTCTCCTTCAGTGATGTTGGAGAGGGAGGTTATTAGGGAAGGGCAGAGGTCTGGTATATGGAGTGGTTGGGGTGGTGGACAAGTAAAGGTATGCCTTGTTTGGTCATCTGTAAAACACGGCGGAGGCAGTGTGATGGCTTGGGCATGCATGGATGCCAGTGGCACTGGGTCACTAGTGTTTATTGATGATGTGACACAGGACAGAAGCAGCCGAATGAATTCTGAGGTATTCAGAGCCATACTGTGTGCTCAGATCTTGCCAAATGCAGCCAAACTGATTGGTCGTCGTTTCATACTACAGATGGACAATGACGCAAAACATAAAGCCAAAGCAACCCAGAAGTTTATTAAAGCAAAGAAGTGGAATATTCTTGAATGGCCAAGTCAGTCACCTGATCTCAACCCAATTGAGCATGCATTTCACTTGGTAAGGACTAAACTTCAGACAGAAAGGCCCACAAACAAACAGCAACTGAAAACTACCGCAGTGAAGGCCTGGCAGAGCATCAAAAAGGAGGAAACACAGTGCCTGGTGATGTCCATGACTTCAAGACTTCAGGCAGTCATTGCCAACAAAGGGTTTTCAACCAAGTACTAGAAATGAACATTTTATTTAAAATTATTTAATCTGTCCAATTACTTTTGATCCCTTTAAAAACAGGGTGGCACATGTTAAGGAGCTGAAACGCCTAAACGCTTCATCCAATTTTAATGTGGATGCCCTCAAATGAAAGCTGAAAGTCTGAACTTCAACTGCATCTGAATTGTTTTGTTTAAAATTCATTGTGGTAATGTCTATAACCAAAATTAGAAAAATATTGTCTCTGTCCAAATATATATGGACGTAACTGTACTTCATGAATTGTTTCTTTTTTCCCATCAAATAATGTATAACACTTTTTGGAAAATTATTCTTGTTCCTTCCTGTGGCAAGACAAGCTATTTTTAAGTCCAAAGATTTTAGGTATAAAATTTTTATGCTGCAGTATATAATGAAAATATCATTTTCCTAGGAAGCCCATCCATGAACTGAGCTTCATGACAGGTCTCAATGGTAGCCACAGGGACCTTCACTAAACCTGCCTGCCATGTCAACCCATTTGCATCTCGTGGGCGAGATTGACTGTATGTAGGGGGTTAAGCAGCAACCTGAGCTTACTCAGATCGCTGCGGTTAGAGGCAAGTGCCAGCTGTAGAACTCAGCCAGTGCCCATAGTGTTAAGAAGGACTTAAAATTTGCACTACGTGTCAATTTCTGTTGCAGATTTTTCTGCCTTTAGCTTTTATGGTAATTTAATACACGTTATGGATTTTTCATCTACAATTCAAATGTGAACATACAGTTGTGCTCAAAAGTTTACATACACAATTTTTGCTTTCTTGTCCTTTTTTCAGAGAATATGAATGATAACATTAAACCGTTGTCATGTTGGAATGTCCAAGTACGTCCCATGCACAGCTTCTGGGCTGATGATTGCAAATTTGCCTCAAGTGTTTGCTGATAACATGCTGCATTCATCTTTCCTTCAACTTTGACCAAGTTTCCTGTGCCTTTGTAGCTCACACATCCGCAAAACATCAGCGATCCACCTCCGTGCTTTACTGTAGGAATGGTGTTTCTTTCATTATAGGCTTTGTTGACCTCTCTCCACATGTAATGTTTATGGTTGTGGCCAAAAAGTTAAAATTTTGGTCTCATCACTCCAATTTACCTTGTTCCAGAGGTTTTGAGGCTTGTCTCTGTGCTGTTTTGCGTATTGTAGGTGAGATACTTTGGGCATTTGCGCAGTAATGGCTTTCTTCTGGCGACTCGACTAAACCATGCAGCCCATTTTTCTTTAAGTGCCTCCTTATTGTGCATCTTGAAACAGCCACACCACTAGTTTCTAGAGAGTCCAGTATTTCAGCTGATGTTATTTGTGGGTATTTCTTTGCATCCCAAACAATTTTCCTGACACTTGTCACAGGTGAGGATGTTACCTTTAGTAGCCATTCAAACCCCTTTGTATAAAATTCTGTGCATGTTATCAGGCCAAAATCACCAGGGTATGTAAACTTTTGATTAGGGTCATTTGGATGTTTTGAGTTGTCATTATGATTTAAAAAGAGAAAAGTTTGACAATAAATGGCTTCACCCAACCACTAACCATGAGTGGAGAAAAATATTTGGTGTTATCATTCATATTCTCTGAAAAAAAGGCCATGAAAGCAAAAATTCTGCAGGGGTATAAACTTTTGAGCACAATGGTATCCTAAAGGATTTCCATTTCAATTTTGTTTAACTTCCATTTAAGCATTCTCATTATTACAGGGAGTGTAGCAGAGCAGACAATGTTTGTACATTCCTAAACAGGTCTTGGGATATTAGGAAATACAGTGGGGCAAAAAAGTATTTAGTCAGTCAGCAATAGTGCAAGTTCCACCACTTAAAAAGATGAGAGGCGTCTGTAATTTACATCATAGGTAGACCTCAACTATGTGAGACAAACTGAGAAAAAAAAATCCAGAAAATCACATTATCTGTTTTTTTTAACATTTTATTTGCATATTATGGTGGAAAATAAGTATTTGGTCAGAAACAAACAATCAAGATTTCTGGCTCTCACAGACCTGTAACTTCTTCTTTAAGAGTCTCCTCTTTCCTCCACTTATTACCTGTAGTAATGGCACCTGTTTAAACTTGTTATCAGTATAAAAAGACACCTGTGCACACCATCAAACAGTCTGACTCCAAACTCCACTATGGTGAAGACCAAAGAGCTGTCAAAGGACACCAGAAACAAAATTGTAGCCCTGCACCAGGCTGGGAAGACTGAATCTGCAATAGCCAACCAGCTTGGAGTGAAGAAATCAACAGTGGGAGCAATAATTAGAAAATGGAAGACATACAAGACCACTGATAATCTCCCTCGATCTGGGGCTCCACGCAAAATCCCACCCCGTGGGGTCAGAATGATCACAAGAACGGTGAGCAAAAATCCCAGAACCACGCGGGGGGACCTAGTGAATGAACTGCAGAGAGCTGGGACCAATGTAACAAGGCCTACCATAAGTAACACACTACGCCACCATGGACTCAGATCCTGCAGTGCCAGACGTGTCCCACTGCTTAAGCCAGTACATGTCCGGGCCCGTCTGAAGTTTGCTAGAGAGCATTTGGATGATCCAGAGGAGTTTTGGGAGAATGTCCTATGGTCTGATGAAACCAAACTGGAACTGTTTGGTAGAAACACAACTTGTCGTGTTTGGAGGAAAAAGAATACTGAGTTGCATCCATCAAACACCATACCTACTGTAAAGCATGGTGGTGGAAACATCATGCATTGGGGCTGTTTCTCTGCAAAGGGGCCAGGACGACTGATCCGGGTACATGAAAGAATGAATGGGGCCATGTATCGTGAGATTTTGAGTGCAAACCTCCTTCCATCAGCAAGGGCATTGAAGATGAAACGTGGCTGGGTCTTTCAACATGACAATGATCCAAAGCACACCGCCAGGGCAACGAAGGAGTGGCTTTGTAAGAAGCATTTCAAGGTCCTGGAGTGGCCTAGCCAGTCTCCAGATCTCAACCCTATAGAAAACCTTTGGAGGGAGTTGAAAGTCCGTGTTGCCAAGCGAAAAGCCAAAAACATCATTGCTCTAGAGGAGATCTGCATGGAGGAATGGGCCAACATACCAACAACAGTGTGTGGCAACCTTGTGAAGACTTACAGAAAACGTTTGACCTCTGTCATTGCCAACAAAGGATATATTACAAAGTATTGAGATGAAATTTTGTTTCTGACCAAATACTTATTTTCCACCATAATATGCAAATAAAATGTTAAAAAAACAGACAATGTGATTTTCTGGATTTTTTTTTCTCAGTTTGTCTCCCATAGTTGAGGTCTACCTATGATGTAAATTACAGACGCCTCTCATCTTTTTAAGTGGTGGAACTTGCACTATTGCTGACTGACTAAATACTTTTTTGCCCCACTGTATGTACTATTTTGTCAGGTGAGGTCTCATTCCCATCTTGCATATTGACTTTATGTAAGGCCAAAGACCAGGCAATAAGGGGATCCAAGTGGGAGAAACAGATGTCCTTCTATGGGTCCCCACTGGCTTTAAACTTCCTTTCCCAGGGTAAACACTATAAACTGCAATATGTACTCAAGTGACTATGTAATAAGTCTCTGTCATAAGAGACAAATGGATGGACTCATGTCACACGAACATTTACTTGGCTTTTTTCTGGATGTTAAATTCCCTTTGTTGCAAGAGAAGAAATCTTGCAAACACAGCACAATAGGCAACTACAACTCATACAATACTTCCATATCATTGCACACTTATTATATCATTATGTTTCCAGGTCACAATACATAAAGATGAGTAGTCTATTGTCAGACAAATATGGGATGTGGGAATCATCCAAGAGTCCTCAAGAATATTTGCTTTTTCCCAACAAATACTGTAGAACACATTTTTGGAAATGTATTCTTGCTCCTTCCAGCAGCAGGACAAGCATTTTTTAATAAGGTGGCCTTTAGCACAGTAGATGTAGGACCCATGAGCATTCATTTCATATGCTTCTTTCACCACTTTTATCCATGGGCTGGGACTTCTATTGCAGGATAATGTTTTATATAACAGTGGATGCGTCCTTCTGTCTGAAGCCGGGATGGGCAGCGCCTATGCAGGGTGCCGCCAGCGTCAGTGCATGTGAATATTGCGCTACGGAACTATTTTATTGAAGATACTGTGTTTGCGAATTTTCAGACACTGTGTCTTCAACAAAATGTCACCGGATATCGAGTTATGCACATGCATTGACTCCAGCACCATTTTGTTGAAGAATTGTACTACAACATCAACATAGCAATGGGCACGGCCATTATCCCTATGGCTGGCGCGTGCATACTGCTATGTTGACCGCACAGTGTGATGCTGGAGACAGCGCATGCGCATACCACACTACAGTGCCGTTTTCTTGAAGACACTGTATGCGAATTCGCAGACAGTATTTTCAACAAAATGGCGCCGGATATCGTGGGATGCGCATGCGTTCACTCCGGCACCATTTTATTGAAGAGTTGTACTACAAAGTCAGTGACACGTATCGGCCATTGCCATTATCCCTCTGGCCGATGCGTGGGCACTGCTATGTTGAAGTTGTAGTACAATATTTCAATAAAATGGCACCAGAGTCAGTACGTGGGCATACCGCCATATCCAGCGCCATTTTATTGAAGACACCGCATAAATGTACCAATAAAAATGCTTGCAATCTGGGTATAGAATTCGTTTAATAGCTAGTAACATATATAACCCTCTTCATGAGCATTTTTTGTGTGTGTGTGCTTTTGTTTTTTCTTCTCCTTCTTCCAAGAGTCATTGCTTTTTTCCCATGAAAATAGCCATATGAGTGTATTATTTTTTGCAGAACAAGTTGTAGTTTTGAATGATATTGTTCATTTTACCAAAAAATGTCCGGGAAAACAGAAAAAAAAAAATCCCAAGTGGGGCAAAATAGTTAAAAAAAAGCAATTCCAACATTGTTTTTTGGGTTCAGGTTTGACGGTGTTCATTGCGCTTTAAAAATGACCTGGCATTACATTTTTTTTACAAATTTGACAAAAATTTTTATGAAAAACAAATTGGCTTGTATTGCCGTTTTCTTAATTCCATAACTGTTTTGATTTTCAATCGATGAACAAACCCCCCCCCCCCAAAAAAAAAAATGAGCATATACTCTATAGGAAGTAAGTCAGTAAATGGTAATAGTGAATGTAAATATCATAGGGTACTTACCGTAGTTAATGCTATTTTGATTTAAAAAAAAGCATAAAAGCCATGCCATCGCGACAAGGTGTACCCATCAGGACAGTCCGAACCCGTCTCTAGTATTAAAACCTTACTATGTGGGTGGGTGTCTCATTCAGGTCCTGCACTGATCGGCCCTTATTCACATTGACGATGATTGACACATGGTAATGTTTTAATAACAGAGACAGGTTAGGACCGTCCCAATGGGTACACCTTGTCGTAGTGGGATGGCTTTTATGCTTTTTTGGTCAAACCGAGTTAACCAAGCCCCCTATGTTATTTACTTGTACCATTACCCTTTACCGATTTACTTACTGCAGGTTATATGCTCATTTTTGTTTTTTTTTGGTCTTGTCTATGAAATGGCCATAGTGTGAACGTACTCTTACATTCTGCATGTATACCAGCTTATAGTCCAGCTCAGTTTTTTTTTCCATCGATGAAGTAGTCTAAGGGCTTTTTTGCATGGTGAGCCGATGTTTTTATTGCTACCATTTTGGGACAAATATGCCGATTTTATGCCTTTTAGTTGCATTTTTCAGGGAGTTGTTATGAAAAATTTCAATTCTGTCATTTTCTTATTATACTTTTTACAGCACTGGACCCATCATCAGGCCCACCGGCTGCCATTACAAACCATCAACACTCAACAATTGTGTGGCAGGGAGGTGATCAGAGCCAGAGTGCACCATTTAAATGCCACTGTCAACAATTGACAATGACATTTAAATAGGTAAACAGTAGCGATCGGAGCTAGCTCCTGTCGCTGTTGTTACAAGAAGTGTGAAAGTGCGTGACACCAGCCAGTACCTGTCAAATATTGTGCTAAACTCCTGACCCTGCTCCATATATTTGAGATTAAAAAAACGACCTACCACTAACTACTAGAGTAAAAATGTAGTTAGGACTGTGACATTTACTGTTGGTAGGGATTCAGTTGTATCTGGCCTCAGTAGGGAAGAACGTAACATAGGTTTGAAAGCAGTAAAGCATTATGAATCTGATGAACAAACAAAATACCAGAAATATACCGTATACCCATATACAAGGCCACTCGCTACTTTATCAACAATCATGGAGAAAATCGAGTCTACATAGCCAATAAAATCAACTAAAAATTTATTAACAAAAAATAAATAAATAACACCAATACATAATAAATAAACCAAATATATAAAGTAGTATAATATATGGGTTTATAGAATCAACAGGCGATTGAATCCACAGGTGTGAAAAAATGAGGCCGAGAAAGGATCAGGACTTATCCATATGTGGGGTATAATCAGCGGAACAAATATATCAACATGGACTGCAGCATATCGTGTCCATACAACTACATGTGCTCATACTATTTGTCATGACCTATAGTGCAATCATCCTCTATGCTGTCCCCTACATCAATGTAAAACAAAAAGGTAAATCACAAATAATTATCCATAGTGTTGGAGTCCTGCCTTTACCTCGGTCACGTACCCCAACGCGCGTTTCGCGTTCAAAATCCCACTTCCTCAGGGGGGTACGTGTCGGGGTACGTGGCCGAGGTAAAGGCAGGACTCCAACACTATGGATAATTATTTGTGATTTACCTTTTTGTTTTACATTGATGTAGGGGACAGCATAGAGGATGATTGGCTATGTAGACTCGATTTTCTCCGTGATTGATGAATCTGATGAAGTAGACAATTTTTAAGCAAGTGGGAGTGCTCATTTTGCATTCAGCTTTGGCCTCTTACATGCCGGGGCGGGGTATTCTTGAAAATCAACAGTATGAACCAGCGGCATGGTTGCACTGCTGGTCTGAACTGTGCACTCTTCCAGGCAGCTTCGCCTCTGCAATGTGATCAGAGCACAAGAGCTCTATAGTTGGTCAGATCCACTTGGCTTGAGGGCAGCACTAGCACAGAAAGACTGTCTCCTCTGCGAGACTGCAGCAGTGGTCACAACTCAAGGCAATTAGATGGAAACCAAAATTTGGGCTAAATTGTAAATTTGTTTGTTTTTACAAGCACATTGCAACTTTACCTATTTAGGCTACATTCATAAATTGTAGCCATGATGCATTTTTTTCTCGCCAAAAAAAAAAATCACGGTTTCACCATGATCGTTGCGAGAAAAAGACAACACCTATCGCGGCGTGTAACCATGGTCTTAACAAGGTGAGACAACCCTGTTAAACCAACCCTATGATGACACTGACACGTGAATGTTCACTACACGCTGATTAAAATATTTACTTTTAAGCATTTTTCCCAGTAGGAGGAATGCCAATTATAATTGCCTGCCATAAGTGTCTAGCCGTGGTGCTTCCGTAGACAGCAATGGAAGCATTACTAATATTTTATATGCATGATTGCTTAGCCGTTAAATAAAGTTTATTTCAACAGTCGCTATATTGTATTAATAGGATACCTGCAATGGTTAAAAAAACGGGTATACATTCAACCTCAGTAGCTTTGCTTAATTATTCAACATTTAGTTTGGCATCTGTTGCTGGCAGGAGGCGCATGGTTGCTGTACGCGCAGCTCTCTGTTCATGCCACTTTCTCAGAAGGGTGGAGGTTCCATGAACTACTGACTGCAAACTCTACTTGACCCTGGATAACTCTTCACCTTTATGCAACTGTGTAAACTTCAGATTACCAGCTGACGAATGCAGCAAATGTTCTAGCATCTAATTTTTTACACTGTAAAATTTATATGAAATTTACACAAAATCTGGAAATCTTGTTCCTTAACTCAAAATCTTACATATTTAAAGTGAATCTGTCTGCAGGATTTCACTCCCAAACTACTTACATCGGCATGTAGCTCTTTCAAAGACAAGTCTAGCAATACATTTGCATGGCCAGTTCGTTCCTCCGTTGCTGAGAAATTAGGGTTTGAATAGATATGCAAATGAGACTGAAGAGCTATGGTAGATCTGAAGCTTCTGTCACTCCAGCTCTATTTCTTGCCCAGTGCCGCCTCCTTCTACTTGACTGACGGCTCCTTTGCCTGCAGTCACACAGCAAATAGGATGTCCGTGAAGCAGGAGGTGGTGGTGCTTGGCAGGGAATAGAGCTGGAGTTACCTAGGCTTCAGATCTACCATAGCCCTTCAGCTTCATTGCGTATCCATTCAAATCTTGATTTCTCAGTAACAGAAGAGTGTTTCTGGCCACGTAAAGGTATTAATGGACTTGTCTTTGAAAAAGTTACATGCACATATAGATAGTTTGAGGGTCAAATTCTGATGACAGATTCCCTTTAACAAAGAAAAGTTAAAGCTTCTTTTTGCCGGTTTCCTACATAACATGATAAAGAACTATTAGCAGATGGATCTATGTGACCATAAAATCCCACTGCTAGACATTATAGGATTGAGATGAGTTTTTATGAATGCGAAGGTTGGGAAGGAAAATGAGGGACATAGCAGATTAACATAGAAAGAGCCATCTAGTTTAACCTATTCATTGGCAGAATATAATTAGGGAAATCTGGGCTACTGACGAGAATCCAGGTCTCAGGGGTGAAAGGGTTTAGCCCAATATAATCAGTATTGGCTCCCTTAGGCCAGCTTATCAAAGCAAAGAGCGGCACATGGCTTCCTAGAGTGTCGCTATCTGCTATATATAATATCCCACATATTGAATACCATCTTGCTTCATTTATACTTTTAATATTGGGAGAATGTACAGTGGTTAAAAATATATTAATAGGTCCATTAAAGTGCATTTGTATTCAGTAGCTCAGCGTGGTGACCTTCTGGGCAGCAGAGCACATCAGTGTAGCAAATTCTGAAAAAAACAAGTCAAAAAACCCACACAGATCTTCAATAAGTTAACACCTATATAGTTTTCATAAGAGAACTCTTAAGGGTACCGTCTCACAGTGGCACTTTTGTCGCTACGACGGTACGATCCGTGACGTTCCAGCGATATCCATACGATATCGCTGTGTCTGACACGCAGCAGCGATCAGGGACCCCGCTGAGAATCGTACATCGTAGCAGATCGTTTGGAACTTTCTTTCGTCGCTGGATCTCCCGCTGTCATCGCTGGATCGGTGTGTGTGACACCGATCCAGCGATGCATTCGCTTGTAACCAGGGTAAACATCGGGTTACTAAGCACAGGGCCGCGATTAGTAACCCGATGTTTATCCTGGTTACCATCGTAAATGTAAAAAAAAAAAAAACAGTACATACTCACATTCCGGTGTCCGTCAGGTCCCTTGCCGTCTGCTTCCCGCACTGACTGACTGCCGGCCGTAAAGTGAAAGCAGAGCACAGCGCGCTGTGCTGTGCTTTCACTTTACAGCCGGCAGTCAGTCAGTGCGGGAAGCAGACGGCAAGGGACAGACACCGGAATGTAAGTATGTAGTGTTTGTTTTTATTACGCTGGTAACCAGGGTAAACATCGGGTTACTAAGCGCGGCCCTGCGCTTAGTAACTTGATGTTTACCCTGGTTACCCGGGGACCTCGGCATCGTTGGTCGCTGGAGAGCTGTCTGTGGGACAGCTCTCCAGCGACCACACAACGACTTACCAACGATCACGGCCAGGTCGTATTGCTGGTCGTGATCGTTGGTAAATCGTATAGTGTAACGGTACCCTAAGTCTTATGATTAGGACTGTGCGCAAGCAATTCACAAAGGGCTTGCCACAAGAGAGGAGACCAGACACAGGGGCTATTGTATCATGGCTTTTAATGTACAATTTGTTTTATCTAGGAAAATTTAGATTAAGGAACTGACCTAGATTTTATATTTGACATAGATTTGGTCACAGATTGAGGAGGGCTCAGACCAATATATTTATTCTATTTCTGCTCAATGAAGGCACATATAGAAGTGTGGGACCTGTCTCCAGGTTAATTATCCAATTTAAAAGCCTTTGACAGGAAGGTCTTGCATCACACTAGTTCTCGTATAATCAGGAAGCACAGTAGGTAGATTAAGAATGTTTGCTAACAATATTTCCAAATGTAATATACTTATAACTCTAGTCCTTTTAAAGAGGACCTATAAGTTATGAGAAAAACATAAAAAGTGACAGTAGATGAATTAATATGACCTTTTTTAAATAAACGTCAGAAGTAAATAAAATGATTTCCCTCAGTATTACGGGGACTCATGGTGAATTAATTAACCAATGCACCCCAAAAAGCAGCTAAAACACAAAAACTGTTTCTACTAAAAGGGTTAATCTGCATGAAGAGGACATCACTGCTTCTAAAGGTCAGTATGAAAGTGGAGGGCAGAGCTACTTATAAAAGGTAAATCTGAGTTTCGCACTACATATTACCCACATCAAACTATGCACACACAATCTATGCATACGAAACATCAAACTATCCATATCAAACTGAAAAGAAGGCTAACAGGACTCATCTCCATTGCAGTTTCTAGCGACCTCTTGCTGCTTCAAAATACAGAGAAATCCAATTTATATCTCTTTCTATAAAACTATAGTACATCCAACATTAAAGGGAAACTGTCAGCAGTAATGGGCACAGTAACCTACACACAGCGTCAAGTCGGCGCCGTTATACTGACTAACATGATACCTTGGTTGATGAAATCAGTCTTATGGTTGTTCTTTAATCTTTATTTTCAATTTGTAGTTAATGAGATTCTCTTTCCCTAAGGCGAGGTTGTTGTATGTGGTGCTCTGATTAGATATTCATAATGCAGACTGCTGACAGGTCACTGCTCCCTCACTGACCTGCCCCCTAGTTTGCATAATGAATATGGTCTATTTGTGTGCCAATAATGCATTTTATTCAGCTAGAGAAAAAAAAATCTACTTGAAAATGGCGCCCGCCGCGCCTGCGCAGTAGCAGCTCTCGGCTATCTCCGAGCTGCTACTGCGCAGGCTGCGTCATCTTGGAGCAGGAATATTTTTTTCTCTTCTCCAGTAAGATGGCGCTGGCAGCGCATGCACAGTAGCAGCTATTGGATCACAGCTAGACACTGATAGCAGCTACTGCGCAGGTGCCATTTTCAAATTGATTTTTTTTCTCTAGCTGAATAACCTGAATAAGTATGTATTATTGGCATACAAAACATGCGATTTTGCTGCAGAGCAGGAGCCACGGCTGGCACCTGCCTGTAGAAGGGTTTTTTTGTCTCTTTCTTCAGTATGTTAGATATTTATTATGCAAACTAGGGGCCAGTCTGTGAGGGATCAATGACCTATCAGCAGTCTGCATTATGAATACCTAATCAGAGCACCACATGCAGACCCGCCCACAGGCCGCCCCAGAGCACGAGCATATCATTAACTCAAAACTGAAAGTAAAGATTAAACAACAACCACAAGACAGATTTCATCAATCAGGGTATCATTGCAATCAGTATAACGGTGCCGACCTGACACTGTGTGTAGGATACTGTGCACAATCCTGCTGACAGGTTCCCTTTAAGGCGGACAGCAGTCTAGGTCTCCCATGTGTTTACATGTTGCAAATTCCTATTCTCCCCCTACACAGTGGTATCTTCCAGCTCAGAAGCAGGAAATGTCACACAGCTGTCAAAATAGTAAAAACAGCAAAAAGCCCCAACTTGAAAAAAACTTCAGTGTTCTTTTTTTTTTTTTTTTTTTTTTTTTTTTAAGGGCCAAAGCTATTACTACTAAATGAGTCAGGATTTGCTTTTTACATTTAAGAAAGCTTGATGGAGCCTCCAATGTAAATGTGAATACAGCCTAAGAGTCACTTTCCTTTTTAACATAGCCAGCCAACAAGAACACAGAATTAAACCATTAGAGGGCAAAGGGCCCATCCAATGTGTTAAGATACTTCAACAATAACATACCTGTTATAACATGGCCTAAAAGTCTTGTAGAAGACAATTTCACCTGGGATCTGAGTTTGGGTCACTTGGTACTACTGACTCACAAATCAGCTATTAGAACTTAGTGATTATGTGTCCTGTGTGTTTGAAGACAACCACAAAGATTACACTAAAATTAAAAGTGGACATGTACGTCTTCTGTAAAAATGGGGGTGGGAACAAAGGAAACCCAATCTCACTCCTACCAGCAATGTTAATGATGGATATTTCCAGTATTTCCATTTTTCCACGGGTGGTCATATGTGTAACCTATACAGTGGTATGTGGACCCAATAGATATGGGGGTCTAATAACACCTTAAATTCAGCTTTCTACTGTCTATCAGGTTGATAATAAAGACTGAGCAACCCATTCTCACTGCTTACAATAACTGGTGGGATGTTTTATGAGTTATTAAGAGGACCTTATTAGTGGTAACTAAACATGCTCAAATAAGGTGTTATCCGAGTTATGCACATGTGCTAACCGAGTGTCTTTGGCGTGCTCGAATAATATGTCCGAGTCCCCGTTGCTTCATGTCTGACCCATGGATCCGCTACAGCTGATCTTTTTACATTATATGCGTTTTTAACAGATTCAAGAGGTGAGTTTAATCTGAGTGTAAGCTTACTGTAGTTCTCAGATAAGACCTTATTTGCGCTGATCTCTCCTACAGCTTGTTGGTTATTTTTCCACCATATAGCATCCTTTACAGCCTCTATTCAATGTACAGAATATATCTGTAACTTTTCCCAGCAAATATATTATCCGAAAAAAAAAAACCCTGATGTCAATAGGCCCTTACTCTGATACCTCATATGTAAGAACCCTCTAACCCCAACACAAACAACCCACATGAAGACCCAGGATATGCCAAATACTGCATATTTCACATATTTCCATACTAAGGTCAATTCCTCCTTGTCAAGATACACAAGTAGTAGAATGGCAGGAAATCTGACTCTTTGTGCATAATTTCTGTGTAATCCTCCCTGTTAATAAGTTAGGGCTAGATGCTGCCATGTTCCACCATTGCCTATGCCACAGAGAACCAAGAAGAGTCAACGGGCCAACAGAAAATTGACACATCAACAATGCAGAGTGACTAGTCCTTGTTAACTCGACAAGGAAAATATTGTCCTTGGGATTATATGTTCTTTCTGTGATTCAGCTGCAAACAGTGAATTTACTTCCGTATCTGACTCCTCTACTTCATAACAGGAGAATGCAAGTATTCATATAAATCTACTGCATGCAACAACCATCATAGGTAGAATATGTCACATAAGAGGCAAACCACCCACCATTGACATGGCACTGGTATATTCTGTTGCCCTTCACCAGAGAATGTATTCCCACCTATCCCCATGTCTTTAGGGATCACAATTTGATGGAAATCGATTACAGATCTGGCTGCTGGTCCTGCTCCTACCAATCTGTGACCATCGGACAGGAAATCTGAGAACCGTCTCCTACCATCTACAGCTCTTCTGTTAATTAGCCAGCCTGGCGTGGCATCATCGTTGTAGCGCCATACACATGTGACGTTGTGCCAGGCTGGTAGTAAAGCAGCCTAAATGAGCATGCAATGACAGCAGGGTAGGAGGTGACCTGACCAAATTTATTATCACCCATTGTCCTAAATCTTTTATATGGGATGAGCTGCGGACCAAGCAGTATTAACATGGGAAATACAGACAATACAATCCAGCAATTCCTGCCTTGTCTCCATTTATTTGACTACGTTCTGTCTCGTACTGCAATGAAGACTAAATAAATGAAGGTAGGCCATCTATACCCTCCGAACCACAGATCAGAGGACCGATCGACTATCTTATGGGGTTAGCACTGTAGCTTTGCAGTTATGGGGTCCTGGGTTCAAATTACGCCAAGGATAACATCTGTAAAGAGTTTGTATGTTCTCCCCATGTTTGCGATGGTTTCCTCCGGATTCTCCGGGTTTCAACCCCACACTCCAAAGACATAGTGATAGGGAATGTAGATTGTAAGCCCAAATGGGGACAGTGATGATAACGTCTGTAAAGCGCTGTGGAACTAATGGCGCCATATAAGCAAGTAAAATAAATAAATGACATTTGGGTGTGCAAAGTCTCCCCAAACAGATGTTGCCAGGCAGAGGATCAGTCAGGGTTTTGGTTCTATGCAGTTATCCATGTGTTCGCATGTGTATTGGTCTGTACAGAGTGCTGCTGCTTTCCTCCATTTTGCAAGTTATGTATTCATTGCAGTAGACATCTGTTACCACTATATGAAGGTGCTGGTAAGGTTTTTTGTTCTATGTTGCAAATCAATGCCTGATTTTCTTCTCAGGGAAGACAAATCTCTGGCAGATTGTGTCTGGCAGAAGATTATTTCTATTTAATAATTGAGAGCATATGCACACTCCGATGAATAGAGCATGCATGTGAAAGGGGAGGTAGGGATAAAGAGTTGGCAGCTAGACGAGCTATTGAAAGTTTATGGCTAGTTTATGTAAGGGCTCACCATGTGACGTGGATCCGCTAAGGCCTCTTTCACACTTCCGTCTTTCAGCTCCCGTCGAGATACGTCGATTTTTGAGAATGCAGGATCCTGCATTTTCCCATAGACTTGTATTAGCGACGGATGGCCATCCGTTTCATCCGTCGTGCACTGGATCCTGCGTAAAAAACGGTCTGTCGGGCAGAGAAAACGTTCAGAGGAACGTCTTTTCTGCACGTCGGAAAATCGGTCAGCGACGTATCCTGCGCTGCCCGTCACTGGCTACAATGGAAGCCTATGGACGCAGGATCTGTCGCTGACTGTGAAAAGCAGGAATCTAGCGACGGGTCCCGCCTTTTCAAACTGAGCATGCGTGGAAGAATTTCCCATCAGGGAAATTCTCTCTCTCTTGCTCTCTTTCCACTATTGATGCTGCCTATGCAGCATCAATAGTAACACGATATAATGTGAAAAATAATAAAAAAAAATAAAAAAATTGCAATATTCTCACTTACCGATGTCCCGTGCAGCGTCACCGATGCTCCCGGCAGCTAACGTTCCTAGTAATACATTGCGAAATCTCGCGAGATGTCAGAAATCAGATGGAAATCAGACTTTTATTTTTCACGTATGAGATCTCTAACTAGGGTCTGATACACAACGATGTCTTTTATACCCACACTAATAGGTGTGATTCTGGAGTCAGACTTGTCCAAAAATGTACCCTGAAAAAGGAGCGTCTCTAACACCGACATGGGGGGTGTCAACAATTCATTTATACATTTCCATAAGATGTAACATGGGAACAGTACAACACTTAGTTGTAAGGAAAGATTATCCAGAATTGGTATTTAAAGACAATAAATTATATTGTATACTGTATTGTACAAAGTAAAAATACAGTGACATTGTCTAAACATGGGGGCCAAAAATAGCCAGTGTTGTAATAGGGGCAATAGAGCCCGAACAATACCCCAATGTAACAGGGCAAATAGAGAGACAGACTGCAATATATAGCATAAACAAACAAACAAAGCACCTAAAGCAGTTTTTTAGTCCAAAATATCAAAAATAGTTTATTAATAAAACAAATCGACAAACAGGTATAATAAGAGCAGAAGGGAGTTATACACACAGTGTAGCACAGTAGCCCAAACGGAGCAGCTGACGGTACGTGGGGTGAATTATATATATCATCTATATCATATCATATGGGGAAATTCCACATTATAAGGCTGGCCCAAAGCCACAAAGGGGTGAGCAGTGGACGCTGCGGTGGTTGGTGGACTGATTACGGGTAAGATCGGGGGACTTTTCCTTTCCCTATGTGGTGTCTTTAAACATTATGTATAGTACGATTTGACAATCTACCATGGGAATGCGGCTCTGTTACTGTTTCAGCCCTTTGTGGCTTTGGGCCAGCCTTATAATGTGGAATTTCCCCATATGATATGATATAGATGATATATATAATTTGTTTTATTAATAAACTATTTTTGATATTTTGGACTAAAAAACTGCTTTAGGTGCTTTGTTTGTTTGTTTATGTATACTGTATTGTGCCTGACACCGGGACTGAAGGTGCATGGCTTTTTTGTGGTGTTCATCAGTTATACACTATACATCAGGCTCAGCACTAGGTATAACAGTGTTTCCTGATGTTGTCTTTCAGTCGTTTTTTTAGTTCCTTCTTTCATTTAAAGTGATTTTTCCAAAACTGTGCAGTTTGTAAAAAAAACAAAACAATAAGCCATACACACCCTCCTCAGGTACTGTGCTGAGCGTCCACCTCTGTTCCTAGTTTCCGTTGTTATCTGCAGTGCTGATGTCATGTGGACAGCGCTGCAGCCAATCAAAGAGCACAGCTGCTCATGCCGCCTACTATTGCAGCTACCAAGCTCATTCATTGGCTACAGACAATAACATACACCAGAGGCAGTGGAGGAGACTTAAGGTACCTTCACACAGAGCAACTTTCCAACGATCACGACCAGCGATACGACCTGGCCGTGATCGTTGGTAAGTCGTTGTGTGGTCGCTGGAGAGCTGTCACACAGACAGCTCTCCAGCGACCAACGATGCCGAAGTCCCCGGGTAACCAGGGTAAACATCGGGTTACTAAGTGCAGGGCCGCGCGTAGTAACCAGATGTTTACCCTGGTTACCATTGTAAATGTAAAAAAAAACACTACATACTCACATTCCGGTGTCTGTCACGTCCCCCGCCGTCAGCTTCCCTGCACTGACTGTGTCAGTGCCGGCCGTAAAGCACAGCACAGCGGTGATGTCACCGCTGTGCTTTACGGCCGGCGCTCACAGTCAATGCGGGAAGCTGACGGCGGGGGACGTGACAGACACCGGAATGTAAGTATGTACTGTTCATTTTTTTTTTACTTTTACAATGGTAACCAGGGTAAACATCGGGTTACTAAGCGCGGCCCTGCGCTTAGTAACCCGATGTTTACCCTGGTTACAAGTGAACACATCGCTGGATCGGCGTCACACACGCCGATCCAGCGATGACAGCGGGTGATCCAGCAACGAAATAAAGTTCTGGCCTCTAGCTCCGACCAGCGATGTCACAGCAGGATCCTGATCGCTGCTGCGTGTCAAACACAAAGAGATCGCTATCCAGGACGTTGCAATGTCACGGATCGCTATCGTTCTCGTTCAAAAGTTGCTCAGTGTGAAGGTACCTTTAGAGCTGGACCCAGGAAGTATAAGTAAAGCTCAGTTTGGTTTTAGCTTCAGCTGTGGGATAGTTTTTTTCTCTCCAAAATTGGAAAACCCCTTTTAGGTCTCGTAGTATTTTGCTAATGCTCCAGGTCAAATTCTTATGATCCTAACACCTATAGGAGGGATGCACCCCTGACCCATAGTCCCATTTCCATTCATGACTTTCTGCCTGTAATTTTCACATTTCATTCTAATAGCCATCTGAGTTATTTGTCAGTGTGTTATCTACCATCTCTTCCAGCCGTTCAGTGGAATGCTACCAGCAGTGAATAATAACACGCGGGGGTCATGTTAAGAATAACTTGTCAATGATGGGACACATACAGCACATAACTGTTGTGTTTTCATGAGGGAAAGGAAGAAACAATTCTCAAGTCAAGGCAAAATTGATCCCTAAAGGCAAAAAACCCAATTAAAAAATCAAAAGAAAAAAAATAAAATAAATTTTGCAAAGGTGAGTTATAAGCAGATTATTATCTGGTTATAGAAACATATAACAGTACAAAGAACAACGGAGTACACAGTAAAAGAGATGAGAAACATGGAGGGCATGCCCATAACACCTAAAACAATGCACCCCTTAGTGGCTCTGGGTCACACATTAACACTTACTCCTTGGCGGTAAGAACCATTCCTATTTATTGTACACGTCAACATGGTCAAGTGCCTATATCAAGTGCCCCAATGGATCTCTTCTTCTTGAAGGGGATATTTCAGCTTTGCATTGATTGACACAGGTAGTGGGTATTCATGCATAATCCAATAGTAAATTATTATGTTAATAAACTGTATCAAATAAAATAACCTTTCTATGGTACCTTATTAACCGGAAAAGCGTTCTTCACATTGAAATAGAATCCAAAATAAACCATATTGAAGACTCCGTGGCGACTCAACGTGGCAGATAGTCCTTTGTTTAGACCTCGCAATCCTAGCCCTTCAGTTTGGATCACGTGACGAGCCTGTGCAAAGGTGGATGGTTGCTGGAAGATAATATGGGAGGGGTTACACTATAAGATGATGTAAGAGGTCATATCCTGAAAAATACTGTAGGACTATGGTGGAACCTAGAAGATGCTGGCCATTATGTTGTTACACCGGGGTTAGAAAAGTAACATGGACAAGAAGTGTCCTGTGGGCATTAAAGGGTTATTCCCAACTGTAGAAGTAATCACCAATCCATGGGATAGGTCATGACTTGCTGACCGCTGGAGGTCTGATAGCTGGACTCCCACCGAACCCAATAAGGGGGCTCTGAAATGTCTGGTATGAATGGAGCAGTGGCCCAACATGCGCATCGCTGATTCATTCATTATCTATGGGAATGACAGTACAGCACTCAACTTTTACCAGCAGTCCCATGGAAGATAAATTAAATAGAGCGGTGGCTGTATACCTCTGCTCCATTCAGATGGGTCATTTCAGAGCCCCTTTCTGCTGAGAAAGGGGCTCTAAAATCCTGATTGGTGGCAGTACCATTGGTTAAATAGGTGCAAACTTCTACAGATGGGAATAACTCTTTAAAGTACAGTAAATGCCTATCGTTGACCACCTAAAAAGGTCTAAAATTCTGTGCTGAACACTGAAGGTGAACCTGTTACATTATGATAACATGATACAATTTCAGAGAATTATAGGGGTAGTATGAGATTAGGTTTATGGTCAATCCTAATCCCCACATAGTGGAACACACACTGACTAGCACTTGCTTTGTTGATTTTGTTATGCAGGACGTAAAGCCTTTTCCTCCCTGACATGTGAAGGACAGAAGAAGACTAAAGATCTCACAGACTGACTGATAAAGGAATGTAGGACAGTGCAATCAGGACTGTCACTCAAGAGGGAAAGATGAAGATAAATTTAGAGTTGAAAAGTAAAAACAATGGAAAATAGAGGATGAGACTTTCTCATTTCAAAAGGTCACATCTCCTACTGTCAACTGACCGTACCCGTGCCCCCTAGGTATTGTATATAATATCTAGTAAAAGGGGCAACAGGCTGAAAGAGGTTGGCCATGCATAACATTTGTCACCTATCCACAGAGGGACCACTAGAGTGGGGTCCCATGTTCCCTGTGAGTGGAGCAGTATCAGGACTAGCACCTACCACTATATTCATGACGTTATTATGATCATTGGTGGCCCCAAAGGTGAGATCCGAAGTGATCAAACATTTTTCACCTAACATGTGAGAAATAATAAATGGTGGGGGTCCGACACCCCCAATGATCAGCTGTTATGAGCTGCAGATGCAAACAGTATGTGGCAGCAGAACACCACAGCACCGTACAGGGTTTAGTGGCCACTATCAGGTTGCAGATTGCCACCTATTAGAACAGTAGTTGATTTGTAGTACCCAGCAGTGGCCACTAAACAGTGTGTGGAGCTATGGTGCTCTGGTCAGTCATACTGTTTACATTCATCCGCTGCCACAGCTGATCGATGGGGGTGCCAGGTTTTGGACCACCACAAATTGGATATTAAGGATGGGCTAGCAATATCATTGTACTGAGAACTGAGAAACCCCTTTAAGTTACAACAATAATATGTGGTAATATAACTGTCCATACTGGAAGGGGCTCCCAAACACATTGCAGCTGCTCAGGGTTGATTCTTCACACTTATACAGTGCTAATTTACCACTACGTACTATGGTATAGTAATCATATTGAACACTATGTGGGGGTCATATGTGAGGTGCACTGTCTCATGTCAGGCCCCAGGTAAAGAAATCAGACAGTAAGCTACTAATTAAGATAAAGATACTGGTGCTGGGCAGGAAAACAACCTGGGGAGGCTCTGGAAGTGCTATGTCACTATGTCACACCCAGAGCACTTAATTCCTCATTTGCATAGGGATTAAAATGCCAATCTCTCGGAAATGCAGCAACAGATAGAAGATATGAAGGGGCTGATGGATTTAGATGTCAAGTCCATATTTGCAGTTTGATCTTATTGACAGATTCCCATTAAGAAAAAAAAATGTACTCACAGTTGTCCATATTCCTTAAAGGGGTTATAAGGACTATTGTTATTGTTTTTACTATGCGCCTAAGAACCAACAGGCTAGTAGTTGCTATCTACCTGCCTGTTGTGTCTGGCATCAATCTCTGCTTGTACAGAGTGATTATAGACTGCTCCTGCAGGTGATTCAGTAGTTTCCAGTGATGTCACTTCGACAGAGCAGCAGCTTCTCTTCCGCTCTGCTCTGTTGACGGGGTGTGACTGCCGACATAATACTGACTGATAGCCCACTCTCCACAGTTAGGCAGTGGGGAGCCATCTGTCAATCAGCATGACAATGACAGTCATGCCCTGTTGACAGAGCAGCCTGGAAGAAGAGATGCTCTGTTGGACGTGGAGTAGATTAATCACTCTGAGCTGGCGCCCGGTAGAACAGGCAGGTATATGCCTCTGTGAGCAACTACATGCCTTTAAGTTTTTGGGCCCATAGTAAAAAAATAATAATCCTGTACAACCTCTTTAACTTTGGGATTGTTATTGTTTTATTTTTTTACAAGCCAGTCGTACAAACTAAACTAGACACATCAAGAACAGCATTTGAGCTTTAAACTTTCAGGACACTTACCTGGGCATATGCATTGCGGTTAGCCTGTAGACTAACTTTTACAACTTCAAAAGGGTTAACTACCACGGCTTCTGTTAATCCAGATCCAAGTCCAGCAACTGCAAAAACCTGCGGAGAAGGCAAAAACGAACCAGTGTAATATAGAGGAAGCATAAGTGTTATGGCTTTTACGGTGAGGATGTCAGCAATATAGACCATATTTATAGAATGGTGATGTCATCACATGACCTTTTTCAGAATGACTGCCTGTAAGAATGTATCATTACAGACAGAAGCGTGAGGCTATAAGGTAGGAGGACTCACCCATGCAGGAGGCAAAGACAATGGAGCCAGCAGCTTTTTGTATTGTTCAAAGGTAAAGAACTGAAAAGAAGTAAAAATCATTGGTCACTCCACTGTGAAATCCTCGCCCATTGATTTCAATAAGAACATGTAATGCCTTATTCGCCCTGTAGGGGTGCTAGCTTTCTCCAGAGATTACAATTGATCGCCCATGATTAGAACCTTTCTAACCAAAAGATAATCTGAGTGTACTACTAACTTTAATGGGTTATTATCCCCCAAAAATGCACTAAATGTATGATTGCTGGAGAATCCAAAGCTAGGGCCCTTAAAGATCACTAGAATAGACCACCGGAGCCCCCATCCTGAAGGATTTTGGATAGAGCAGTAGAAACATATGCTCACTTCTTGTGATTGGAGAATACAGTGCTGGGCTGTTTGTCATTCCCGCTGACATTGGAAGGAGCATATACAGTACAGGGCACATAACTACAGTTTTATCCAATTTCCTGCAAATTGGGCTTGGGTCCAAGTGATATGAGGGGGTCCTAGCAGTTGGGGCCCAAGCAATTTTACATCCATTCTATGGCTAAATTAAAGGGAACCTGTCACCCCGAAAATCGCGGGTGAGGTAATCCCACGGGCATCAGGGGCTTATCTGCAGCATTCTGTAATGCTGTAGATAAGCCCCCGATGTTACCTGAAAAAGGAGAAAAAGACGTTATATTATACTCACCCAGGGGCGGTCCCGCTGCTGGTCAGGTCGGATGGGCGTCTCCGGTCCGCTGCGGCGCCTCCTATCTTCTTTCCATGACGTCCTCTTCTGATCTTCAGCCACGGCTCCGGCGCAGGCGTACTTTGCTCTGCCCTCTTGAGGGCAGAGGATAGTACTGCAGTGCGCAGGCGCCGGAAAGGTCAGAGGCCCGGCGCCTGCGCACTGCAGTACTTTGTCTGCCCTCAACAGGGCAGAGCAAAGTACGCCTGCGCCGGAGCCGTGGCTGAAGATCAGAAGAGGACGTCATGGAAAGAAGATAGGAGGCGCCGCAGCGGACCGGAGACGCCCATCCGACCTGACCAGCAGCGGGACCGCCCCTGGGTAAGTATAATATAACGTCTTTTTCTCCTTTTTCAGGATACATCGGGGGCTTATCTACAGCATTACAGAATGCTGTAGATAAGCCCCTGATGCCGGTGGCCTTACCTCACCCGCGATTTTCGGGGTGACAGGTTCCCTTTAAATATGTTTTTCCATGAGATAACCCTTTTAAGACAAAAAGAAGCTATAAATCCATGTACAGCAAGCTCCCCCTAGAGGCAGCTGCAGGCAGTCGGAATTTTTTACTTTGCCATTGTTCGGGATAGTGGATATCTTTATTATAAAAAACATAGCCCTGACCCTTATACAGAGCTGTAATGAAATAAATCAGCACAGGGAAAGCTATTAATCAGGAAATGCAAATAATTACAGCTTATTAATTTCACTAATACATTTCCTGCTAACTAAATACAGAGGGCATATTTCTTTTACTACAGAGAGAAAGAGCAAGCACTCAGGAAATGTCAAGTTGGCTCCGTGTTTGAGTTTGCTGTTAAAGGTTGTTTTGGTTTGCAATAATTATGTGTGATGAGTGATGTGCGGTCACGTGGGCATGCTAGTGCTGAGATATTCATACAAGAGAATATTCGAGATGTCAGTATGTAAACATTGTGCACTTAAACCCCATACAGTACTGAGATTTCTTCTAAAAGAAGCAATGTAGAGGTCAACCTCGGCCTGAACCGGCGTTGGAAGGAAAAGCGGGCCTCTGACTAAAGTGTTGTTTCATTGCAATCAGACTAGTGATGAGCGGATGTGCTGGGATAAGGTGTTATCTGAGCATGCTTGGGTGCTAATCGAGTGACTTCACAGTGACCAAAAAATATGTTCTGATCCCCACGGCTGTACGTTAACATTTGACAGCCAAAACAGATGTAGGGATGGATGCCTGTTTGTTAGACAATCCCTGCATATGGTGCGGCTGTCCATCAGCTGAGACATGTGGGCACGGGGACGTGAATATATTTTTCGAGCACGGTGAAGACACTCAGTAATCACATGAGCATGCTCCGATAACACCTTATCCCAGAACGTTCGCTCATCACTAAATCAGACTCCTACAGATAATGAAAGTGTTCAGTGATCAATAGCTAAAAATCCTCACAACCGACACGGACTACTATGAACTATTATAGCATGACTTGGTATTTTTCCACCATCGGGGGTTGTCCACATTTGGGAACATTAAGTACTGTATATACAGGCAGATCAAGATTTGGGCAATGGAATAATATTCTAAAAATTTAGTTCAATAACCCATGGAATGGTTAGATAATGTAAACATTAAAGGGATCTGGAAATATCCTTGGGCACTTTCTAACAATTGTCAAGTCAATTATTAAAAGTTACTGGAAATCCACAAAAACTCCCTCTTTGGGTAGATGGGTGGAAGTGTCTAACAATATTATGAAAAAGGAAAACATGATTGCAGACTCGCCTCAAAGCTTTTCATCTCCAATGGCCATGTCGGATATTATTCAGCAATCTGGTTGTCAGAAAATAATACTTAAAACAGAATGTCGTGGTAGATGTGGTCTCCTCTGAAGTGCTGGTTCAATAAGTTGTCTGTTTTTTTTGTGTCCCCCCCACACCTCCTTTTCCTTCCAATTCTTTCTCTTTATACCCTCCTTTCTTCTCTAGCACATACACAATTATTTGGTTCATGTAAGAGCTTATATTAATACCTTATCAAGCTGATTATACTCACATTCTAATGTTTAACAATAACAACGTTGACAACTTTTTTATTGTTATTATCGAACGTAATTAGAATCTTCTGTTTTCATATCAATGTTGTTAAAACCTAATAAAAACATTTAAAGTAAAAAAAGGGATCCTGACAGGCGATATATGATGTCCTATTTACGGGCAGCATATATCAGACACTGGCTGTGATTTCCTCGCACAGGAGACTAGTCGGATAGGTGGGACGAGACCCATAAATCACAAGCCACCAGGGTCCCACCTGTCTGACTTATCTCCCAAGTGGATCAGTTCCCGGTGTCTTTTAAAGAATGTTTTTCCCTGAAACACTGCAGCATTTCAGAGTCAAACATGCCTGCCTGAAATCACTAGATTGTGTTGACCAAGTTTACGCCATCTATTAGTTGACTTACTTTGTGCCAGAAATGCCCACCAAACCAATGGGGCGTTTTGTTGTTGCATGTTAGTCCTCTCCACTACTCAAGTGAAAACACAGCCTTTTTCAGAAAAGGTGGAGAAAGTGTTTAGCTGTATCAGTTGTCAGGTTCTCTTTAAAGCGAACCTGACAGGTCCCTCATGCCCCCAAACCACCAGCATATGTTTATTCTTATGTTAACACCCTGCCTAACAAGCCTTTTTTTACAGTATAGGCGATTCCAATGGATGGCAAAAAAAGAAGGTTTAAAATCCATTCCCAATATGCTAATTAGTTTCAGACTAGTCGAGGGGGCATTGGTTTCCCCAGGCTGGTAGCCCAGTAATAATGTTACAGCTCCTCTCTGGGATTGATAGCCTAATTTACCAGAGCCATTGTTACCTCCAGCTCTCCGCAAGACTCAGGCAAGGTAAGTGTAAGCTCTTCCCCCTCCAACGCCCCCTCGACTAGTCAAAAACTAATTATCATATTGGGGAAATTGATTTGAACCTTTTTTTAATCACTTATATTGTACAAAGGGCTTGTTAGGCAGGATGTTAACATACGAATAAGCACATTCTGGCGATTTCGGCGGCATGGGGAACCTGTCAAATTCTCATTAATGCAGATCTTGTAAAAATTTTAGCAAGAAATAAGAACATTTTATGCGGGTTAAACCAGAATTTAGAAAACAAACATAAAAAAGGAAAGTAAAAAAAAAACATTCTGCTATAAGTTCACAGCTTTAGTTTTTTGCAAATATGATGGCAAATATGATGACAAATATGATGGTTTAGAATTATGACATTAAATATGAAAAGAGTTATATTTACAGCATGGGAACCGTATTACGTTTCTGTATGGAACAGCCAGAAAATAACCATACGTATGAGCACTAAGAGAGGATATTTTTGATACATGTGCAAAAAAAAAATAACCTCACATTTCTCACTTTGTAAATACAGCTGCTGTGAAGAGCAAACATGCTTTACAGCACAAAGCGCTGATTGAAAAATGAAGAAGGGAACACTGAACTGAATCAATAAAACCACTGTTACTTAAAGGTGCTTTTCCTTCTAGGGGACTTATGTGGAACCCATATCTATCTAGGAACAGCAGGATTTCAACCACCAATCTATTTATATGTGCATGTAGCTCTTTCAATGACAAGGCCAGCAATACCTTTACATGGCCAGTTCGTTCTTCTGTTACCGAGAAATAAGTGTTTGAATAGATATAGAAGCTGAAGAGCTATGGTAGATCTGAAGCCTCTGTCACTCCAGCTCTGTTCCCCGCTCAGCGCCGCCTCCTCCTGCTTGATGACAGCCTCTCTGCTGTGTGACATCATGTAATGGCTTCGTCAGTCAAGCAGGAGGCGATGAGACTAAGCAGGGAATAGAGCTGAAGTGACAGCCACATTTATGAATCAATGCAAAAGGTTATTTCTGGCCATGTAAAGGTATCGATGGACTTGTCTTTGAAAGAGCTACATGTACAGTGGGGCAAAAAAGTATTTAGTCAGTCAGCAATAGTGCAAGTTCCACCACTTAAAAAGATGAGAGGCGTCTGTAATTTACATCATAGGTAGACCTCAACTATGGGAGACAAACTGAGAAAAAAAAATCCAGAAAATCACATTGTCTGTTTTTTTAACAATATATTTGCATATTATGGTGGAAAATAAGTATTTGGTCAGAAACAAACAATCAAGATTTCTGGCTCTCACAGACCTGTAACTTCTTATTTAAGAGTCTCCTCTTTCCTCCACTCATTACCTGTAGTAATGGCACCTGTTTAAACTTGTTATCAGTATAAAAAGACACCTGTGCACACCCTCAAACAGTCTGACTCCAAACTCCACTATGGTGAAGACCAAAGAGCTGTCAAAGGACACCAGAAACAAAACTGTAGCCCTGCACCAGGCTGGGAAGACTGAATCTGCAATAGCCAACCAGCTTGGAGTGAAGAAATCAACAGTGGGAGCAATAATTAGAAAATGGAAGACATACAAGACCACTGATAATCTCCCTCGATCTGGGGCTCCACGCAAAATCCCACCCCGTGGGGTCAGAATGATCACAAGAATGGTGAGCAAAAATCCCAGAACCACGCGGGGGGACCTAGTGAATGAACTGCAGAGAGCTGGGACCAATGTAACAAGGCCTACCATAAGTAACACACTACGCCACCATGGACTCAGATCCTGCAGTGCCAGACGTGTCCCACTGCTTAAGCCAGTACATGTCCGGGCCCGTCTGAAGTTTGCTAGAGAGCATTTGGATGATCCAGAGGAGTTTTGGGAGAATGTCCTATGGTCTGATGAAACCAAACTGGAATTGTTTGGTAGAAACACAACTTGTCGTGTTTGGAGGAAAAAGAATACTGAGTTGCATCCATCAAACACCATACCTACTGTAAAGCATGGTGGTGGAAACATCATGCTTTGGGGCTGTTTCTCTGCAAAGGGGCCAGGACGACTGATCCGGGTACATGAAAGAATGAATGGGGCCATGTATCGTGAGATTTTGAGTGCAAACCTCCTTCCATCAGCAAGGGCATTGAAGATGAAACGTGGCTGGGTCTTTCAACATGACAATGATCCAAAGCACACCGCCAGGGCAACGAAGGAGTGGCTTCGTAAGAAGCATTTCAAGGTCCTGGAGTGGCCTAGCCAGTCTCCAGATCTCAACCCCATAGAAAACCTTTGGAGGGAGTTGAAAGTCCGTGTTGCCAAGCAAAAAGCCAAAAACATCACTGCTCGAAAGGAGATCTGCATGGAGGAATGGGCCAACATACCAACAACAGTGTGTGGCAACCTTGTGAAGACTTACAGAAAACGTTTGACCTCTGTCATTGCCAACAAAGGATATATTACAAAGTATTGAGATGAAATTTTGTTTCTGACCAAATACTTATTTTCCACCATAATATGCAAATAAATTGTTAAAAAAACAGACAATGTGATTTTCTGGATTTTTTTTCTCAGTTTGTCTCCCATAGTTGAGGTCTACCTATGATGTAAATTACAGACGCCTCTGATCTTTTTAAGTGGTGGAACTTGCACTATTGCTAACTGACTAAATACTTTTTTGCCCCACTGTATATATAAATAGTTAGTGGAGTGAAATCATGCTTTCAGGAAAAGAAAGGAGAGAGCACAAAGCTTGCATGGCTCTGTTAATTTCCATGGAAAATCTCAATATTACAGAGCAAACTTGAACATTTTTTAAAGCTCCAATGGGAACTACCTCTCCTTTCCTGAAAAGGAGTGACTGGGCTCCAGGTTTGAGATAGATGTGGGCTCTGTCATAATGTCATACATATCCCAGGTTTGAATACACCTTTAGGCTGCTTTCACATCTCCAGAAAAAAAAACGGTACCGGAAATGACAGTGTCCGTGTGTGCAATACTTGCGGCACACATGTGGCAACTGTGTGCCGCATCAGTACCAAACGGACGGGCGCCAGGGAAAAAGCGCTACAGTAAGCGCTGTTCCCCAAAGCCGGGTGCTGAAGATGCGCTCATCATCAGAATGATGAGAGTTGTATTCAAGTGATAACAATGACAGCAGGCGGCAGCTGATTGAACTATTACTCCGATCAGCCTACACCTGCTGCCGCTAATAACAGTGACAGCAGGAGCAGTTGATGAGTATTCCTCACCTGCTGCCTGCGCTGTAAATAAATAAATGAAAAAACCCAGAGTGGGTTCACATCTATTTTCTATATCCAGCCCAACAAAACTGACAGCTGGGTGCTGCAACCCTCATCTGTCAGCTTCAGCAAGGCTAGTTATCAAGAACAGAGGGGTCACCACACTTTTTCTTTTGTTATTTAAATAAATAATTTAAAAAAACACAGTGGGATCCCTTCCATTTTTGACAACCAGCCTTGCTAAAGCTGACAGCTGGGGGGCTGGTATTTTCAGTCAGGTAAGGGGCCATTTATATTGTCCACCCAGCCTAAAAATAGCAGCCCGCAGCTACCAAGAAAAGGCACATCTATTAGATGCGCCAATTCTGGCGCTTTGCCCGGCTCCACCCACTTGCCCTGTAGTGGCGGCAAGTGGGGTTCACATTTGTCACCTTTGTATTGTCAGGTTACATCAAGCCCACGTCTCAGTAATGGAGAGGTGATTATAAGACATCTCTCCATTATCAATTCTATAGTTGTATGGTAAATAAAGACAGTCAGAATAGTTTTTTTATTAGAAATAAAACAAAACACACTTAAATCACCTTACCCAAGTCCAGCACAGAGCCTACGGCCACTGCTTTCACTTTCTGTTATTGTCTGCAGTATTGATGTCATGCCGACTGCCCTGCAACCAATAACTTTGCCCAAGCTAACGGCCACTCAAAGCCGCTGAGCTCACTGAATTGCTGCTGCTGCACTGTCAAAGTGACATCACTGCTGCAGACCATAAGCACTGGGAGCAACGGTGGAGATTAAGCGCTGGAATCAAGCAGGCTCAACAAAATTCTAATTTATTTTTAATAACAAAAGTTTTCCAAAATTAAAAAAAAAGAAAACTTTTAAGGAACTACACAGTTAGCACATAAAGGGAGGGGGAGTAGTTAAAGTTTAAAGGGAAAGGCACGGACCAGAACTCACAAACCAGGCCTTCTGTCCAGGGCAGTAAAACCAAGAGCCCTAAATGAGGGGCTCATTTTTTTATTTCTTTAAACTGTAAATTTTTAGTAAGATTTTTCACATTTTAGCAAATGAAATGAAACCCAGACAAACATTTACATCCAGAGGCACAGCAAATAAAGGAAATTACAAAGACGGGGCAATGCATGAGGGGCACATTTTTAACATTGTCATGAGTCCTCTTTTTCTATATACACAATTGAAAAGAGAAATCGAAAAAAGAGAAAGCGTGCAGTTTTATCACACCTGGTGTCACAGAAAGTATAGGGTTAATGCAATTTTTTTTTTTACCCTTTATTGGAGACAAAGAGTTGGAGCCTCTGGTTCTTTCTGTGTGGAGCTGCAGGGCTGCCAAAAGTTCTGATTTGCTTCCCATGGTAATGTCAACGTTATGTAAATAGCGCAGGTAAAGCGCGGCTTTGCATGACATGTAAATAGAGAATTTGTTTTACAGAACAGGGGATGATTTTCTAGTTTCCTTTTCATTTAACAAAAGTCTCTGATGATTCCTGGTCAGAGGTCAAGTCCCCAGTTAGCTGACAGGAGCTGGAGTGAGACATTTAAACCTTTCTCAACATACCGGAAGGGTTCAGGTTCTGTGTGCGATGTGTCTGCTGGTTTATACAACTCATGCGGCTAATATTTTCATAAAGCAAATAAAAGATTAAGGAGACTGACCGCACAGTCAGAGAAGTGACATCACATATAACGTTACGATGAGGGACTTACCTTAACTGCTCGCTTCGGGGTCTCGGCCAAGATTGGAGGAAGTATTCCTTTATAGAAGCCGAATAACCTGTAAAATTACAAGTAGCCATCTTACACATGATCCGGCCATCAGATTAGGTTTTCCACTACACAATATATTTAATTGCATTTCTAACACAAATACAGTAAAAAGTCCCATGACAAATTTTCAGCTACTCCCCACATCATCTTCTTTCAACCCCTTAAACCCCAAGGGTGGTTTGCACGTTAATGACCGGCCCAATTTTTACAATTCTGACCACTGTCCCTTTATGAGGTTATAACTCTGGAACGCTTCAACGGATCCTGATGATTCTGACATTGTTTTCTTGTGACATATTGTAATTCATGATAGTGGCAAAATTTCTTCGATAAGACCTGCGTTTATTTGTGAAAAAAAACAAACGGAAATTTGGCAAAAATTTTGAAAGTTTCGCAATTTTCCAACTTTGAATTTGTATGCCCTTAAATCACAGAGATATGGCAAACAAAATACTTAAAGGGAACCTGTCACCTGAATTTGGCGGGACAGGTTTGTGGTCATATGGGCGGGGTTTTCGGGTGTTTGATTCACCCTTTCCTTACCTGCTGGCTGCAATATTGGGTTGAAGTTAATGCTGTGTCCTCCGAAATACACGCCTGCGCAAGGCAATCTCTCATTTTTACAACACCATTTTTTTGTAGGTACCACATCCCATTTGAAGTAATTTTGAGTGGTCTATATGATAGAAAATACCCAAGTGTGACACCATTCTAAAAACTGCACCCCTCAAGGTGCTCAAAACCACATTCAAGAAATTTATTAACCCTTCAGGTGTTTCACAGGAATTTTTGGAATGTTTAAATAAAAATGAACATTTAACTTTTTTTCACACAAAATTTACTTCAGCGCCAACTTGTTTTATTTTACCAAGGGTAACAGGAGAAAATGGACCCCAAAAGTTGTACAATTTGTCCTGAGTACGCAGATACCCTATATGTGGGGGTAAACCACTGTTTGGGCGCATGGCAGAGCTCGGAAGGGAAAGAGCGCTATTTGACTTTTCAATGCGAAATTGACAGGAATTGAGATGGGACACCATATTGCATTTGGATAGCCACTGATGTGCCTTAACATTGAAACCCCCCATGAGTGACACCATTTTGGAAAGTAGACCCCCTAAGGAACTTCTCTAGATGTGTTGTGAGAGCTTTGAACCCTCAAGGGGTTCACTACAGTTTATAACGCAGAGCCGTGAAAATAAAAATTATTTTTTTCCCACAAAAATTATTTTTTTAGCCCCCAGTTTTGTATTTTCCCAAGGGTAACAGGAGAAATTTGACCCCAAAAGTTATATATTAAGAAAAAAGGAGCGCACTCAGCTATCTTAGGTTGGTGCTGGCTGTACTTGGGAAAAACCCAACAACAAGTCCAATATAGAAAAATCAGCCGCACTCTTATGGTATATCTTTGCAAAAATGTGATGTATTTATTCACATGTGTTGAGACAAAATTTTCATATATATACACACACAGCAGGGAGTATAAACGAAGTAGTAACGTTTCGACCCTGCCTCGGGTCTTTCTCAAACTGCGTTTTCTAGATAGTGTGAAAAATAAGAAGTGTGGTCCCTTTAAGGGCTCCTATTGTTGTGGTGTCAGGTCTTCCTGCTTCTGTGGGCGTGTGTCACACGCCCACAGAAGCAGGAAGACCTGACACCACAACAATAGGAGCCCTTAAAGGGACCACACTTCTTATTTTTCACACTATCTAGAAAACGCAGTTTGAGAAAGACCCGAGGCAGGGTCGAAACGTTACTACTTCGTTTATACTCCCTGCTGTGTGTGTATATATATGAAAATTTTGTCTCAACACATGTGAATAAATACATCACATTTTTGCAAAGATATACCATAAGAGTGCGGCTGATTTTTCTATATTGACCCCAAAAGTTGTTGTCCAATTTGTCCCGAGTTCGCTGATACCCCATATGTGGGGGGGAATGTTATGATGCGGTGGTTTAGGAGCAACATGGAACGAGCTCTGAAGGAAGTGGTATCTTTACTGACCGCAGTCCCTAAGCTCAACACAACACTAGAAGTAGCCGTGGGATGCTCCTAACTCTCCCTATGCACCTCGACACAGCCTAAGAGCTAACTACCCCTAAAGATAGAAGCAGGAAAACTATCTTGCCTCAGAGAAAATCTCCAAAGGATAGATTAGCCCCCCACAAATAATGACTGTGAGTGGAGAGGGAAAAGACATACACAGAATGAAACCAGGATGAGCACAGGAGGCCAGTCTAGCTAAATAGATAGGACAGGATGGAATACTGTGCGGTCAGTATAAAACACTACAAAAATCCATGCAGAGTTTACAAAAAATCTCCACACCTGACTAAAGGTGTGGAGGGTAACTCTGCTTCCCAGAGCTTCCAGCAAGACAGAATTAATTCATACTGATAAGCTGGACAAACATAGAAAGCACAGAACGGATAAGTCCACAATCTGTGAACAGAAAAAAGCAAGCAAGAACTTAGCTTTGCTGAGCTGGTCAGGATAACAGGGAAATCCAAAGAGATGTGAATCCAACCAGAAACCATTTGCAAGTGGCACTGGCTGAAGGAAAGAGCCAGACATAAATAGCAGAGCAGAAAAGACAATCAGTGGAAGCAGCTGCTGACAGCTAAATCCAAGGAGCAGCCATACCACTTGAAACCACAAGAGGGAGCCCAAGAGCAGAACTCACAAAACTGCCACTTACAACCACTGGAGGGAGCCCAAGAGCGGAATTCACAACAGGGGAACCACCGTTTGGGCGCATGGCAGAGCTTGGAAGGGAAGCATCGCTTTATTCTGAAGACTATAACTTTTTTATTTTTTCGCTGATGATGCTGTATGGCAGCTCGTTTTTTGCGGGATAAGATGACGTTTTCAGCGGTACCATGGTTATTTATGTTTGATCGCAGTGTGCCAGGGGTTAATGTGCCGGGGGTGGTCCGTGACCGCTCCTGGCACATAGTGCCGGATGTCAGCTGCGATAGTCAGCTAACACCCAGCTGCGATCGGCCGCGCTCCCCCGTGAGCGCGGCTGATCGCACTATTCCATCCTTGGGAAGTAGGGCCCACCCCACATGGACGGAATTGTACATCCAATGGTAGAAAGGGGTTAAATCACACAAAGTAGTTAATAAATAACATTTCCCACATGTCTGCTTTACATCAGCTCAATTTTGGAAACATAATTTTTTTGTTATGAAGCTATAAGAGTTAAAAGTTGACCAGTGATTTCTTATTTTTCTAAAAAAATTTACAAAACCATTTTTTTTAGGGACCACCTTACATTTGAAGTGCATTTCAGTGGTCAATATGATAGAAAATACCCCAAAATGACACAATTCTAAAAACTGTACCCCTCAAGGTGCTCAAAACCACATTCAAAAAGTTCATTAACCTTTCAGGAGCTTCATGAGAATTAAAGCAATATGGAAGGAAAATTTTTTAGTTTAGCCACAAACACTTTTTTTTATTTTTGCAAGGGTATCAGGAGAAAATGGTCCACAAAATGTGCTGTGTAATTTCTTCTGAGAACACCAATACCCCATATGTGGGGGAAATCCACTGTTTGGGTGCATGGCAGGGCTCAGGAGGGAGCACAGTTTGACTTTCTGATTGCAAAAATTGACTGGAATCGATGGCTAAAGGTACCTTCACACTAAACGATATCGCTAGCGATCCGTGACGTTGCAGCGTCCTCGCTAGCGATATCGTTCAGTGTGACACAAAGCAGCGATCAGAATCCTGCTGTGATGTCGTTGGTCGGGTCTAGAAGGCCAGAACTTTATTTGGTCGCTGGCTCTCCCGCTGACATCGCTGAATCGGCGTGTGTGACACCGATTCAGCGATGTCTTCGCTGGTAACCAGGGTAAACATCGGGTTACTAAGCGCAGGGCCACGCTTAGTAACCCGATGTTTACCCTGGTTACCATCATGGTGACGTCACCGCTCTGCTTTCCGGCCGCTGTGCTCACAGCCAGTACAGAGAAGCAGAGCGCCGAGGACCGACAGCTGAAGGTAAGTATGAAGTGTTTGTTTTTTTAACTTTTAGGATGGTAACCAGGGTAAACATCGGGTTACTAAGCGCGGCCCTGCGCTTAGTAACCCGATGTTTACCCTGGTTACCGGCATCGTTGGTCGCTGGAGAGCTGTCTGTGTGACAGCTCTCCAGGGACCAAACAGCGACGCTGCAGCGATCCGGATCGTTGTCGGTATTGCTGCAGCGTCGCTTAGTGTGACGGTACCTTTACACCATGTCGCATTTGGAGACCCCCCTTGAAGTGCCTAAACAGTGGAAACCCCCCAATTCTAACTCCAACCCTAACACAGCCCTAAAACCAACCCGAATTCCAACACATCCCTAACCCCAATCCTAATCACAATCCCAACCCTAACCCCAACACAATCCTAACCCCTAACACAACCTTAACCACAGCTCTAATCCCAACTCTAACTGCCACCCAACCTTAACGCCAACACAACCATAGCCCTAACATACCCATAACACCAATCCTAACAGTAACTGCAAAGAATGTAAAAAAAATGTTTTTTCTACATAACTAAAGGGAGGAGAAAGGGGGGTGATTTACTATTTTTTTTAATCACTGTGATAGGGTCTATCACAGAGATCAAAATGAACCAATAGGAATGGATCTCCTATTATTGGCGGGTACCAGTCGGCAGATCTCGGCAGGTGAACTGTGCGTGCGCCCGCCATTTTCTTCCGGGAAGATGACGTGGAGAGCCAGGGGATGTAGCAAAAGGATTCGGGGATGGTGTAGGTACCGGGGGAGCTCGGGGGACCCCATTTCTCTCTCCTATGGTATGCAAGATCCTATCAGAAAGAGAAATGAATGGAAACCGGACCTTTTTTTGTTTGCGATAGCCGTTATTCACTGAATATCAGCGATCAAGTGACAGGGGACGGTCACCCGAATCATGTTCTCTGGGGTCTCAGCTACCCCTTTTAGCTGAGAACCCGGAGATTTTCAGATGCTGGGGGGCGCTATACACTTATTTCTCAGCGCTGTTAAAAAGTGGCACTGAGGAGTAAGGCCCCTTAACTGCTGCCGTTAAAAGGCGTATTGGCGGTCGTTAAGAGGAACCGGTCATGAGAAAAATGCTGCCCAAATCACAACGACATGAAATACAGACAAGCTTCCAGCTTTAAGTGAAAACATAGTTCAGCTTGATTGGCAGGCAATTAGGGAAAACGCTGCACATTAAGGGTGTTGTCTATGGCTAATATATTGATGAACTATCAGTGGGATAGAGGTGTGAGAATCCCACACCCAACACCCCCCAGCAATCCGTTATTAGCAGGTTCCCTGATGTTGGAACAGGAGCACCACAACTCTGTACACTATCGAGTGGCCATTTTCTGGTACCGCAACTCAGTTCCTATTTACTCTGGTGAGGAGGCTGCCGGAAAAATGAAAAATCACTTAGACTTCAATCTTTGATAATGTCTTGCCTCTGAGTCCCAGCCATAAGAAGGCTGGAAGTGTAAATTGATGGATGGATGTGGTGTGTCATACAGGAGCATTGCTGTGTGTATTAAGCCAAGATTTTCCATCTCTTGGAAAACAATACATAACTCTAAAATAGGGGATTGGAAGAGGAGCAAAAGACCCGAGACAACAGAAAATTAAAGCCGAGAGAAAAAAGTATGCTAGATTACCAGTCATAGACTATGTCTTAAAAAAACCCCTTTATAACTCTACAAGGCTGCAGAATGTTACTGGCAGGAACAAACAGCTCTTTTGTCCGTCCCATTTATCACAGCGCCTGACATTGAAACATTGAAGCATCCTGTGTGCTACCTGGGAAAAAAAAACCGCCAGCCACACCTTCCTGGCCACACTTCTATTCTGGCCTGACAACCAAATATATGATTTTCATTATTTTCCCTAAAAGCGTACTCTTCTCCTCATATAATGTAGGTGAATGCGCAAGATACGGGGCTGCAAGAATAAAGCATCGGTAACCTGAACTAACACAAACAGCAGCCGTAAAATGGTAGAGGCCCATTAGAGATGGGATCTGAGAAAAGACGGGCATCAGAGCATTACTGAACAAACAGCACACCTGAGAAGAGGGCCTTTTCTCCCTTTCAGATGCCCCAACCCCCTCATTTATCTGTCATCAGGGTCGGACAGCAAGGAAATAAATGAACTCTTACCACACAGCTGAGCTAAGAACCCACACCAACTCTGCATTATCTACTAGATTGCTCTCAGCAACACTGAAGAATATATACAGTAATTGCTCCAAGTGTTGGCACCCGTGAGATTGTTCCAGAAAATGAAGCATTTCCCCCAGAAAATTATTGCAATTACACATGTTTTATTATATACATGCTTATTTAATTTGTGTGTACTGGAACAACACACAAAAAAAGAAAAAGACAAATTGGACATCATTTCACACTAAACCCAAAAAATATGCAGGACAAAATTGTTGGCACCTGTGATGCTGGTCACTTCTCACGGCCATTGCGTGAGTCAGAATAGTCAAGGAGTCCAAGGTCAGAAGCCAGGAGGGTACATCATAAACAGAAGGAAGAGACAAAAGTGTGGTCAGGTAATGTTCCAAGGTCAGAATACCAGGAGGATAACGGGCCAGAGAAATGGGTTAAACAGACAGATGGTCAGAACGAAGTACAAGGTCAGGCAACAAAAGATCAAGTATACAGAACGCTAGGAACAGGAAGCGCAAACCTCACTAGCTGAATGTACATCTGACATAGGTCTGGGAGAAACAGCTCAGTTAAGTAGCATGGCAATCACCTGGGATAATGATCGCTTGGAGACAGCCGATGTCTCCCAGTCCCAGTTAGGATGGTTGAGCTGTCAAAGTACTGAAAACTTCAGAACGCCCCTGTACCAGATTGGTCAGTTACTGCATCCCAGATACACTGAGGGGTGGAACCGTGACAGCACCTTTCCAAAAATGTGGGTAAACAACTTTGTATCTAGCATGTGATGCTCATTCAAACTCACCTATGGCAAGTAACAGGTGTGGGTAACATGAAAATCACAACTGAGACCAAATAAAAAGGGGAGACGTTGCATGTCAGATCTTTTGGAACTCCTAAAGTGAACCCACAGAACCACGACAATGAACCTCCCAAGGGTGAGCTGGCAAGGTGAACCACCCCCAATACAGGGAGTGTTAGGGGCCCAAGGGAGACTATTGCCGCAGAAGCTGATACCCTGGGACAGGAAGTAGGAGCGGAAAAGACGCAGAACTGGCTATAACGGAGACACAGGACAGACTGGCAATGACTGAGACTAAGAATAGGCTGGATATGGCGGACGCCCAGGACAGACTGGATATGACGGAAACACTGGACAGACAGGGTATGACGGATGTACAGGACAGAGCAAGGTATGGCGAATGCACAGGACAGAGCAAGGTATGGCGAATGCACAGAACAGAGCAAGGTATGGCGAACGCACAGGACAGAGCAAGGTATGGCGAATGCACAGGACATAGCAGGGTACAGAGGGACCTGGGTCAAATGAGGACAAATGACAATCAGGCATGGAGCAGAGGAAGGAGTTACCTTAAATAGGAGAGATGCAGAGGGACTTCTGGGTCAGGGTCCTCCAGGGTCAAAGAGAGGAGAAGCGGCGCGCCAGCATATCAAAGAGGAAGTGTGCATGCGCAGAAGGAGATGGAGTGCGCACGCGCACCCGACGGACACCAGGAAGTTGCGGAGAATCAGGAGAAGGAAGAACGTGCGCCTGCAGGAGGAGCGTGCCGGAGAGGGTAAGTATGTCAGCGAGCGGGAGGCGGAGCGGCAGGCGAGGCGGCGCTGAGCGGCACCGTGACATTGCCACACAAAGCATGGGGAACAGAACAGTCTGAGGACTTGAGATCCAAAATTGATGAAAAATATCTCAAGATTACAAGTCCATCTCTAGAGATCTTGGTGTTCCTTTGTGCATGGTGCGCAACATAATCTAGAAGTTTACAACTCATGGCCCCAATCGAGTTCCAAAGAAATTCAAGTTGTCTTGCTCAGGGTTCGTCAGTCAGCGCAAACTATCCATTGACATTTGAATGAAATTAAATGCTTTGTCGGAGATCCATTAGAACCCCAATGCTGACAGAAAGACATAAAATACGCCAGTTTTGCGCACCCCTGAATAGAAGGACACCGCTGAACAGAGGCCAAATGGTGTCCAGAGTAATTCTGCTGCCTCATTATAGTGAATGGATCCCTTGAGGGTTTCATCTGAACCACGTTATTCGGAGATTTAGATGGAAAGTCCGATATAAGTGCTCAGCGTAGAGCTCTGGATAAATGTGATTGTGATCCCAAATGTTATGTAAAAAAAAAGCCCCTACTCAGGACCATCATTTGTTAATGGAAATATAAGGGACTTCAACGTTACTAGTAGCATAAAGGCTCTGGAAAAGCATTATGGCTCCTTGCCCCCCAAAAGAAATGCAGGAAATTCTGAACTCCCAAATTCAAATGTCTCCCTCTCTTCTGAGCCCCAAAGTGTGCCTAAACCACAATTAGCTCCCATATGTCTGGCATTTCTGTATTGATGAGAGCCCACCTAATTTACGGGTGCATGTTTCAGAAGCACGAGCTGGGCATAACATACTTGTCACTACAACGTATGTTGCACTACAATGGCAGATTTGCAATTTTTACTCAGTAACATCCACTGCTGCTTGTTTCTGGAAAGTACCCATGGAGTAAAAATCATCACTACACGTCAGCCACTAGTGATGAGCGAGTGTACTCGTTGCTTGTGTTTTACAGAGCACGCTCGGGTGTCCTCAGAGTATTTATGACTGCTCAGAGATTTAGTTTTGATCCCGGCAGCTGAATGATTTACAGCTACTAGACAGCTTGATTACATGTGGGGATTTCCTAGCAACCAGACAACCCCCACATGTACTCAGCCTGGCTAATACCTGTAAATCATTCAGCTGCGGCAATGAAAACTAAATCTCCGAGCAGTCATAAATACTCGGAGGTCACCCGAGCGTGCTCGGGAAAACCCGAGCAATGAGTACACTCGCTCATCACTAACAGCCACACATGGGATATTTTCACATTCAGCAGAAATTGTGTGACAACTTTTGGTGCCATTTTTACCCATTTCCCCTTATGAAAACATAAAATCTGAGGCTAAAACAACATTTTTGTGGTAAAAATGTAAATATTTTTTCTTCACTGACCAATGGCATAAAATTCTGTGACACACCTGTGGTATCAATATGATCACTGCACCCTTAGATGAATTAATTGAGAGATATAGTTTGTAAAATGGGGTCACTTATAGAGGGTTTGCTGTTCTGATAGCACACGAGCCCTCCCATGGCACTAGCAAAACCATAATACTGCGATTGTATATTGTCTGAGACTTGTCATTGCAAGCCTATGGGTGCCAGAAAAACTAGAACGCCACACAGACCATCCGTCTAGCTTGCGACAAATACGCACACATTTTCCTCATTTCAGCCATTGAGCACTTTAATTCAATTGGCAAAATCAGTGAAAAATTTAAAACCATACGCATGTCATACAGATACTATACAGATACATGGGTGGGAGAAAATCGCATTGCAAACGCATTACACAAAGACGAGCATACGGAGAACACTCGTGGGACTCTCGGCAGGCACACTCGGACCGATTTTCCATACGTTTAGTGCGACGACGGCCTAACAGTAAAATCTGCACTAAATTATGGCAGTCTTATACTTCTGAATTTTGCACTATGCCTCAATAGTAGTTTCAGATTACATGTAGGGTATTGTCATACTCAGAAGAAATTGCACAACAAACTGAGAAGTCAATTTTTTCCTAGTAGCTCTTATAAAAATAAAATTTGGGAGCTTAGACAACATTTTAGCAGTAAAAATGTAAATATAATTTCTTCACTGCTCAATGGTATAAATTTCTGTGAAGCACATGTAGTGTCAACAAACTCACTACACGCCTAGATGAATTCATTGTTTGTACAATCAAGACACTTATGGGGCACCTTAAGGTACCGTCACACTAAACGATATCGCTAGCGATCCGTGACGTTGCAGCATCCTGGCTAGCGATATCGTTCAGTTTGACACACAGCAGCGATCAGAATCCTGCTGTGATGTCGTTGGTCGCTGCAGAAAGTCCAGCACTTTATTTCGTCGCTGGACTTCCTGCTGACATCTCTGAATCGGCGTGTGTGACACCGATTCAGCGATGTCTTCGCTGGTAACCAGGATAAACATCGGGTTACTAAGCGCAGGGCCGCGCTTAGTAACCCGATGTTTACCCTGGTTACCATCCTAAAAGTAAAAAAAAGAAACGCTTCATACTTACCTTCCGCTGTCTGTCCCCAGCGCTGTGCTTTCCTGTACTCACTGTGAGCAAAGCGGCCGGAAAGCAGAGCGGTGACGTCACCACTCTGCTTTCCGGCCGCTGTGCTCACAGCCAGTACAGAGAAGCACAGCGCCGGGGACAGACAGCGGAAGGTAAGTATGAAGCGTTTGTTTTTTTTACTTTTAGGATGGTAACCAGGGTAAACATCGGGTTACTAAGCATGGCCCTGCACTTAGGCTACGTTCACACTAGCGTTATGCTAGTGTGCGTCGGGTTAGCGTCGGGTGACGCAGCGGCGACGCACGCGTCATGCGCCCCTATATTTAACATGGGGGACGCATGCGTTTTTGTTTGTTGCGTTGTGCGACGCATGCGTCTTTTTTGCCGCAAGCGTCGGACCAAGAAAACGCAACAAGTTGCATTTTTCTTGCGTCCGATTTTCAGCAAAAAACGACGCATGCATCGCAAAACGCAGCGTTTTTGTGTGCGTTTTGCCGCGTTTTTGCGTACGTTGTGCGTTGCGTCGCCGACGCAGCGGCGCACAACGCTAGTGTGAACGTAGCCTTAGTAACCCGATGTTTACCCTGGTTACCGGCATCGTTGGTGGCTGGAGAGCGGTCTGTGTGACAGCTCTCCAGCGACCAAACAGCGACGCTGCAGCGATCCGGATCGTTGTCGGTATCGCTGCAGCATCGCTTAGTGTGACGGTACCTTAAGGGACTCTGCCAATGAGTCCTCAAACAATTCCAGCAAAATCTGAACTCAAATATGCTGCTTCTTCCTTCCTGAGCTTTGCACTGGGCCTCAAAAGTAGTTTTCGACCACATATGAGGTATCGGTGTGCACAGGAGAAATTGTATAACAAATTGGAAGGTGCAATTTCTCCTGTTACTCTTGTGAAAATAAAAAAATTGGGGCTAAAAGAATATTTTTGTGGGAAAAAAGTGCTTTTTAAATTTTCACAGCTCAACATTACAAACTTATGTGAAGAACTTGAGGGCTCAAGGTGTTCACCACACATCTAGATACATTCCTTGAGGGGTCTAGTTTCCAAAATGACGTCACCTGTTGGGGGTTTCCACTGTTTAGGCACATCAAGCGCTCTCCAAATGCGACATAGTGTCCGCTAATGATTTCAGTCAATTTTGCTTTAAATATTTACGGTAAATAGTGCGCCTTCCTTTCTGAGCCCTGTTGCACGCGCAAACATACTTAGGAGAAATTGCACAACACATTTTGGAGTCTATGTTCTCTTGCTACTGTGGCACCCCTAGGGGTATTTGCCACAAAAATAGTTACTGACACTAGACACAAATACTAAAATAGCAAAACTGCACTACCACCTCCGGCCAGAAGGGGGAGCTCCAGAGACTCCCCTTAATCCATTCTGGTCTGAGAGAAGAAATGGCAGTTGGGCTAAGGAGCTGATAGTGAGAGGTCATACAGCTGAATTTCTAACAGCCCTATGACGGTTTCCAGACCCAAATCACCGGCCTGAGGAGAAGAGGGATAGAGAAAAAGGACATTGTGAGAACCGGGTAGCATTAATCACTACCCAGAACAGGCGCAAAGACGGATACCGGATCCGTGGCTGTATTCATTATATATAATACAGCAACCGGAAAAAACGTGAGGTGATATCAACTTCACTAGGGCCGGACGCAGCAACAGACACAGAGTTCAGCGGTACTCCTGGAGGGGGTAAGCCGATAAAAGGACTCGGGTTGCCCGTCGAACCAGGACCCGGAGGGGACAGATTGGGCCGGCAGCCAGTTCACATACAGCAGCAGGGCCACACAGAAACTGTGCACAATAAGAGGCGAAGACCCCGGCAGGGTCAAAGTAACTCAGAGTTCCCATACAGACTCCGGTGACAGGACTGGTTGTAAATCCTTTTATGTTAAAGTAAACTGGTTAAACGTTTCAGTGCCTCAGTCTTTCATTTGGACAATAGCCATCTATCCAGGATCGGGATCATCGCCGCTGGGAGAACCTGCCGCTGATCAAGTAAATGCCTGTCCCCTCACGGTACCCCTTACACTGTGCATTGCCTGAGGCCACAGCACCGGGTCAAGCCACCCGTGACATCCCCCTCAAGAGACAGACCCCATTGGTCCGGTGCTGGGTATCCCGGTCTCTTGGGCGTCACACTACCTTTATGAAAGTAAAATAATTGGGTCTTAACCCCTTACCAACCTCCGCCATACTATTACTGTGGAGGTCAGATCCCCTGCTTTGATTGGGCTCTGGCGGTGAGCCCGCATCAACGCCGGGACATGTCACATGTTTTCAACAGCTAACATGTGCCCGCAATAGCGGCGGGTGGAATCGCGATTCACCCGCTGCTATTAACTAGTTAAATGCCATTGTCAAATGCTGACAGTGGCATTTAACTACCGCTTCCTGCCATCGGGCCGTAAAGGACCGCATCGCCGACCCACGTCACATGATCGGGGGTCAGCGATGCGTCGGCATGACAACCAAAGGTCTCCTTGAGACCTCTATGGTTGTTGATGCCGGATTGCTGTGAGCGCCACCCTGTGATCGGCGCTCATAGCAATGCAGTAAATCTACTACATAGGGGCGATCTGACGATCGCTGCTATGTAGCAGAGCCGATCGAGTTGTGCCAGCTTCTAGCCTCCCATGGAGGCTAATGAAGCATGGCAAAAGTAAAAAAAAATGCTTTAAAAATATGAAAAACATAAAAAAATATAAAAAGTTTAAATTACCAGCCTTTCGCCCCATTCAAAATAAAACAATTAAAAATAAAAATCAAACCTACACATATTTGGTATCGTCGCATTCAGAATCACCCGATTTATCAATAAAAAAAAGGAATAAACTGATCGCTAAACGGCATAGCGAGAAAAAAATCGAAACACCAGAATTACGTTTTCTTGGTCACCACGACATTGCATTAAAATGTAATAACGGGAGATCAAAAGAACGTATCCGCACTAAAATGGTTTAATTAAAAACGTCAGCCCGGCACGCAAAAAAAAAAAACCTCACCTGACCCCAGATCACAAAAAAATGGAGACGCTACGGGTATTGGAAAATTGCGTAATTTCTTTTTATTTAGCAAAGTTTGGATTTTTTTTTTTACCATTTAGATAAAACATAACCTAGACATGTTTGATGTCTATGAACTCGTAATGACCTGGAAAATCAAAATGGCAGTTCAGTTTTAGCATTTAGTGAACCTAGCAAAAAAGCCAAACAAAAAACAAGTGTGGGATTGCACTTTTTTGCAATTTCATCGCACTTGGAATTTTTTTCCCCGGTTTCTGGTACACGACATAGTAAAACCAATGATGTCGTTGAAAAGTGCAACTTGTCCCGCAAAAAACATGCCCTCACATGGCCATACTGATGGAAAAATAAAAAAGTTATGGCTCTGGAAGGAGGGGAGTGAAAAACAAAAGCGCAAAACCGAAAAAGGGCAAGGTCTTGAAGGAGTTAAAAAACATTTTTTGTGGGGAAAAAATGTTATTTTTTATTTTCAAGGCTCAATGTTATAAATTTTTGTGGAAAAATGTGATTTATTTTTTTTCATTGCTGAATGTTATAAACATTTGTGAAGCACCTGGGGATTCATGGTGCTAACCACACATCTACATAAGTTCCTTCAGGGGTCTAATTTCCAAAATGGTGTCACCTGTAGGGGGTTTCCACTGTTAAGGCACTTAGGAGAAATTGGACAACAAATTGTGGGGTCCATTTTCCTTCCACATTCCATTAATTCATGTTAAGCACCTGAAGGGTTATTAAACTTCTTGAATTTGCTATGGAGGGGTACAGTTTTTAGAACGGTGTCACTTTTGTTTTTTTTCTGTCATGATGTTGTGCCTAAACAAAATGGGTTTGTAACTTTTGTTGGAAAAATGAGAAATCGCTGGTCAACTTTTAACCTTTCTAACTTCCTGACAACAAAAAAAAATTATGTTTAAAAAATTGTGCTGATGTAAAGTAAAAAAGTGGGAAATGTTATTTATGAACTATTTTGTATGATATAATTCTCTGGTTTAAGGGGATAAAAATTAAAAGTTTTCCAAATTTCAGTTTCAGATTATTTTACAAATAAATGCACACATCGACACAAATTTGACCTCTATTATGAAGTACAATATATCACAAGAAAACATTCTCAGAATCAGTGGGATCCATTGACGAGTTCCAGAGTTATTACCACATAAAGTGACACTGGTCAGAATTGTAAAATTTGGCCTGACCGTGAAGGCAAAGGCGTGATCGTGAAGGCTTGTGGGAGTGAAGGGGTTAAACTGCGGATTGCTTATGTAAATAAACCATAATATTTTGCATCTTTCTATAGTGCCAAGTTCTCCAATGCCATTACAGGGGTTGGGACCCTACTTGAGCACAAGTCTATAATAGGAGTGCAATGTTTCTGCTAAACCACAGTAACCTGTAGCCGGCCCTGCCTTTATGCATTCGCAAATTGTACCTATTCAGGGTAGTTGAAGTCCCCCATAAAAATGAATTCTCCTTGAGTCGCAGCTTCATCTATTTGCTTTACGAGGATATTCTCCATTGCTTCCATTATTTTTGGAGATTTACAACAAACCCCTATCAGTAATTTATTTTTTCCCCCTCCCCTTATCTCCACCCACAGGGATTCTACATGTTCATTAAATTCACCTATATTATCACGCAGGATGGGTTTTAAGGACGATTTTACATACAGACACACCCCTCCCCCTCGCTTATCTGTACGGTCATTTCTGAACAGGCTATAGCCCTGCAAGTTTACAGCCCAGTCATGGCTCTCATCCAGCCACGTTTCAGATATCCCCACCATGTCATAATTATGCTCCAACAACATTAGTTCTAATTCGTCCATTTTGTTGGCGAGGCTTCTGGCATTAGTATATATGCACTTGATGTTCCTCTCTGTACCTCTATTTCTTAAATTATTGACTGTTCTAACCCCACCCCCCATGCCACCGCCACCCCCAACTTCCTTATTTGTGCCCAGGTCTCTGTCTGTACTATATTCCCCTCATATAAATTAAATACCGTCCCCCCCAATTCCTAGTTTAAACACTCCTCCAACCTTCTAGCCATTTTCTCCCCCAGCACAGCTGCACCTTCCCCATTGAGATGCAGCCCGTCCCTAGCGTAGAGCCTGTAGCCAACTGAGAAGTCGGCCCAGTTCTGCAGGAACCCAAACCCCTCCTTTCTACACTAATCCTTGAGCCACTTATTAACCTCCCTAATCTCCCATTGCCTCTCTGGTGTGGCACGTGGTACAGGCAGTATTTCGGAAAATACCACTTTGGAGGTCCTTGCTTTCAGCTTGCGGCCTAATTCCCTGAAATCATCTTTAAGGACCTTCCACCTACCTCTAACTTTGTCATTTGTGTCAATGTGCACCATGACCGCTGGGTCCTCACCAGCACCTCCCAGTAATGTCCACCCGATCAGCGATGTGTCGGACTCGAGCGCCAGGTAGGCAGCACACCGTTTGACGATCCCTGTCTTTGTGACAGATTGCCCTATCTGTTCCCCTAATAATTGAGTCGCCCACTACCAGCACCTGTCTGGCCTGCCCTGCTCTCCTATTTCACTCCTTCCTGGAGCAGTCACTCCTCCGGCTTTCAGAGGACATGCCTGGCTGCAGCAGTGCTACCCCTGTATTGGCACCCCCCTCATCTGCCAACTTAGCAAACTTATTGGGGTGTGCCAGATCAGGACTAGCCTCCCTGGCACTCTTCCCTCTACCCCGGTTTCTAAATGTCACCCAGCTTGCTACTTCACCATCCTGCAACTCCATCCTACCATCCCCCCCCCCCATCTATCACATTGAGCATCTGCTCAGTGAGCAGAAGACTCCTCTCCATATTGTCTATGTTAAGTTATAAAATGATACATTATTATTATTATTTATTATTATAGCGCCATTTATTCCATGACGCTTTACATATGAGGAGGGGTATACATAATAAAAACAAGTACAATAATCTTAAACATTAATATAATCATAAAGCACTACCATACATTGAGGCCAAGAGCAAACTCTACCAGCTCTCCCAGAATGACTAAAAAAGATACATTCCGATGGACTCCAACCAGATACCAACAAAAGAAAATAGAGCAGAAATGTCCAGAACATCATAGATTTATATAAAACATTAATTTATTAGAAAAATTGCATACAAAAATATATTTCAAATATAAGTGTTAAATACACAAAAGGGGGATTTTAAACGGAGGAGAACCACAGGTAAGTAGGGCTTAGGGAGAACAGTATAATACAATACATCCCAAGGAAGCAGATCGGTAAATTATAATATAGAGCCGGTCCACTGGCTTACAGCAATCATACAATCTCCTAGTACCCTAATAAGTCACAAACTGGCTCGGACCAAGCATAGATTTAAGGATGTGCTTACCCATTATGTGACAGGGGACTGTCCCCACCTTGCCCCGCAGCCCCTGACGCGCATTTCACGTTTCAGCTTTTTCAAAAGGGCTACGTGGCTGTGCTATATACTACGTGGCTGTGCTATATACTAAGTGGGCTGTTATATACTACGTGGCTGTGCTATATACTACGTGGCAGGCCGCAAACAATCAGCGACAGGCGCGAATTGGCGCGGGATTTGAACCACGCTTCGCTAATTGGTCGCGGCCGGCCGAATCCTGTGTATCCAATGTATTATTCTAAAATCTTCATAAATAAACTACATACATATTCTAGAGTACCCGATGTGTTAGAATCGGGCTACCATCTAGTTGTATTATACTGTTCTCCCTAAGCCCTGCATACCTGTGGTTCTCCTCCGTTTAAAATCCCCCTTTTTTGTATGTAACACTTATATTTGAAATGTATTTTTTGTATGCAATTTTTCTAATAAATTAATGTTTTATATAAATCTATGATGTTCTGGACATTTCTGCTCTATTTTCTTTTGTTGGTAATAATCTTAAACAATACAGGTCACAACTGGTACATCTTTCATACTGTAATATAATTTCTCGGGGTATATGGGGTATCTAGATAGAGGTAGCACCTCTGGTGGAGTGCTTGCGTGTCCTTTTTGGACAGCGCTTCCATCTTTGGTCCTCATTTGATGCTCAACTCTCACCTGTACCTTCAAGTAGCTGCTGGCATGCGGCAGCGGGTACACCCCGGAACACCGCCTCGGCAGGCGGGCCCAACCAGGTGAGGGTAGCTGTTGGGTTTCTTTGAGACCTACAGTAATTTTCAAGGGTTTACCTACCCTTGCATGTGAAGACTGGATATGGCAGACTGTGCGGAAGAAACCAAGATTCAACGGACAGACAAGTGATTTCCAGCACAGCGTTGTGGAGCGCTGAGAGGGCGCAGCGAGGCACATATAGGACACTGCTGGCCATCCACTGCACCCTGACCTATCTCCAGTTGTAAGTAGAGGAGCTGCGGAGACACCATCACGTGTTTCTCAACGCAGGCAGTGAATAGCCAGGCCTTTCCCCGGGAAGGAACAACCAAGGGAAGGGCAGCATCCAATAAAGGAAAACATCCAATAAAGGAAAACCACCTATGCCAAGCATGGTATCCATCCACAGACAGCTGCTTCAGGGTTTTTGCCCCTCATCAGTGTGGAGTAGGAAACTGGCTATCAGGAGCAGTGCCTAGTAGAAAGTCTATAAAGGCACGGATGATTGACCTCGTGGAGACCAAAACATCCAACACCGCGGAGACACCATCACGTGTTTCTCAACGCAGTGATCCAGAACACTGCCCCCAAATATGCAAATGCAAGTAGAGGAGCTGCGGAGACACCATCACGTGTTTCTCAACGCAGGCAGTGAATAGCCAGGCCTTTCCCCGGGAAGGAACAACCAAGGGAAGGGCAGCATCCAATAAAGGAAAACATCCAATAAAGGAAAACCACCTTTTCCTTTATTGGATGTTTTCCTTTATTGGATGCTGCCCTTCCCTTGGTTGTTCCTTCCCGGGGAAAGGCCTGTCTATCTCCAGTTGTCTCGCCTAGTTCTTGCCACTGGGGCTCGACAGGTACGGGCGAGAGAGTGAGGTTGACGACTGCGCAACTCTTCCTCACTTTAATCCAAGTCAAGCGCAAGTCATGACTTCAACCACTGCGTATCTAAAGTCCTGTGGCGATGGGAGAGTGACAAAGCAGCAGGTGTGGAGTCACTGGAAGCTGTAGTCACGAACCGGCACGCAGGCGGCCCAGGCCATATGGTCGCTCTTCACTGGACCGAAGCAGCAGTGGAGTTCGGCAGCCTCCTGGGTGTCTGAGCAGTCCTGTTCAGGATCACTCTGCTCACCTCAATCGAGGACGGGGCTAGAAAAGGTACCTCAAACATAGTCTGCTTCATTTCACCTGGCCAGCCTACTGCAGCTGGCGGGTTACCCATACAGCGGTCAACACACTATAAAGAAAAAGAAAATGATGGTACTCAAACTTGGCACATGGAATGTGAGAACTCTGCTGGATAATACCAAGGCAGACAGACCAGAGAGAAGAACGGCATTGGTTGCTCGGGAGCTAGCTCGTTACAAGGTTGATATAGCAGCTCTCAGCGAAACACGCCTGGCAGACAAGGGTCAATTGACAGAGCATAGTGGTGGATATACATTCTCCTGGAGTGGTCGAGGCAGCACTGAAAAACGAGAAGCAGGCATGGGATTTGCTATCAAAACTCATCTTGCTCGTAAACTTACCTGGTTTCCGGAAGGCATCAACGACCGTCTGATGACATTTCAGCTCCCACTTACAAACAAGAAACACGTGACTCTGATCAGTGCCTATGCTCCCATAATGACTAATCCGGATGACATTAAAGATAAGTTCTACGATGAACTTGACATACTTATTTCAGCGATCCCACAGGCAGACAAGCTCATTATACTTGGAGACTTTAATGCCAGAGTGGGAACAGACCATCAAAACTGGGAAGGGGTAATTTGGAGACACGGCACTGGCAGTAATGGCCTGCTGCTCCTCAAGATGTGTGCCACACATGACCTTGTCATCACCAACACTTTATTCCGCTTATCCACACGCAAGAAGACATCATGGATGCACCCACGCTCGAGGCATTGGCATCTCATTGATTACATCATTGCCAGGAAAAGGGATGAGATGGACTTTAGAGTCATGAGGGCCATGTGCGGTGCAGACTGCTGGACTGACCATAGCCTCATTGTTTCAAGTGCAGGCTCCGCATCCTGCCTGCGAGCAGACCACAAGGGCAGAAAACGACAAAGAGGCTGAATATCTATAAGCTGCAAAATAAAAGAATTGCAAGGGAATGTGCCAATGACCTTGATGGCAGACTGTTAAATATACTACAGGCAGAGGAGATTGGCGTTGAGGAACAGTGGACAATTCTGAGAGATGCTGTTTATAATACTGGAGCATCTCGGATCAGCAGCCAGAAATAATCAAGACTGGTTAATTGAAAATGACGAGGAAATAAAGCCACTCCTAGAAGAGAAACATCAGCGGTATAAGGTGTATCAAAATGACCCCACGTCATTAGCTAAGAAAGGTGCCTTTACCAACATAAAAAGAAAGGTACAAATCAAGCTACGCGAGATGCAGGATATCTGGTTTAGCAAGAAGGCCGACGAAATTCAAGGCTATGCAGATACCCATGACCAGAAACGCTTCTACGATGCGCTCAAAGCTGTATATGGACCCCAGTCATCAAGCTCTTCATCTCTGCTTAACGCAGATGGAACTAAGCTGCTGACAGAAAAGAAACAAATTCTGGAATGGTGGGCTGAGCACTTTAATAATATTCTTAATCGCCCTGCCAATATCAATGATGAGGCTATTGCTCGCCTGCCCCAGGTAAAAATCAACAAGGAGCTTGATGTTCTTCCAGGTGGAGATGAAGTCAGGAAAGCAGTAAAACAACGTTCTTGTGGAAAAGCACCCGGAAATGATGCTATACCTGCTGAGGTATATAAAGCTGGCGGCCCTGTTCCGATGCAAACGGTGACCAAACTATTCCAATATATGTGGACAAAGGAACAGGTTCCACAACAGATGAAAGATGACAGCATAATTCACATATACAAGAGGAAAGGTAATCGCCAATCTTGTGACAACCATCGAGGCATCTCCCTTCTGTCCACTGCAGGCAAGATATTGGCTCGTCTCTTGCTCAACCGCCTTGCTCAATCACCTTGAGCAAGGACTATTACCCAAAAGCCAGTGTGGTTTCCATGCTAAACGTGGAACAGTAGATATTGGTCTTTTCAGCACGTCAACTTCAGGAAAAGTGCCAGGAGCAACACCGTGACCTTTATGTAACTTTTGTTGATTTGACCAAGGCTTTCGACGCAGTCAGTAGAGACGGCCTGTGGAAGATCATGGCAAAATTAGGATGCCCGAGCAAGTTCATCTCAGTCATCCGGCAGTTCTATGATGGCATGATGGTGAAGGTTCCGAACAATGGAGATGTATCTGAGGCTTTCTCAGTAACAAACGGCGTAAAACAAGGCTGTGTGCTTGCTCCAACCTTGTTCAGTATGCTGTTCTCTGCAATGTTAAGTGATGCCTTTAGCAACTGTGAAGATGGAATCCAGGTTAGGTACAGGACGGATGGCAAGCTATTCAACCCAAAACGCCTGAAGGCGGTTACAAAAGTGCATGAGACTGTTATCCGTGAATTATTATTTGCTGATGACTGTGCACTTAACGCTAGCACGGAACAGCAGATGCAGCATGAAATGGATTGTTTTTCGCAAGCTTGCGACAGTTTTGGTCTCGAGATCAACATTAGAAAAACCGAAGTCATGTATCAACCGGTTCCAGGAAAACTGTACAAGGAGCCACGTATCACGGAAAAGGAGCAAAAGCTCAAAACAGTTGATAACTTCACCAACTTAGGCAGCACACTTTCCCGTGAAGTAACCATAGACGCTGAGGTTAACAACAGAATTGCCAAAGCCAGTGCCGCCTTCGGGAGACTGCGTAAGAACGTCTGCGAACGAAGGGGACTCAGCCTTACCACCAAGCTGAAGGTCTACTGCGCGGTGGTCCTCACCACACTTCTCTATGCTAGCGAGACCTGGACAGTGTACAGCCGGCATGCTAAACAGCTTAATCATTTCCACATGAGTTGGCTCCGCAGACTCTTCCACATCAGGTGTCAAGACAATGTCCCGGACACGGCAATACTGGAACAAACTGGGCTCTGCAGCGTTTACACTCTCCTGCTGAAAGTCCAAGCCAGGTAGGCTGGACATGTGGTCAGAATGCCTGACAGCCGACTACCGAAACAACTGCTGTACGAGAACTGTGCCAAGGAAAGCGAGCAGTTGGGGGGCAGAAGAAGCGCTATAAAGACTGCCTTAAGGTGTCTCTCAAAAACCTGGAAGTCAACACCAATGAATGGGAAGAGCTTGCCCTGGATCGTCCAGGATGGCGGGGCAGGATCACCTCAGGAGCACATGCAGCTGAAGATAGGAAAATCTTTAACGCAAAAAGAAAGCACGCTGTACGAAAGGCACAAGTAGAATCTGGTGTACTGACCACATCTGCTTCCTTATGTCAAGTATGTGGGCGAACCTTCAGGGCTGGGATTGGACTCTTCAGCCATCTCCGAACCCATAACTACTAATTCTCTTCTAACCCTGAAGTCATGGTCATCTTCGAAAACGAAGGACGAACATAATCATCAATATAATTTCTCACTGAGCTTTCTAAGAAACACAAACCATGAAGAAGTATTATTCCTGAGGGGCCACGAGAGACCGTAACTGTTGTGACGCCCCCATATGCAGCACAGTATCACCCCCATGTGCAGCAGCATGTGCAGCATGTCACCCCACATTTGCAGCAGCATGTCACCCCCCATTTCCAGCACCAAGTGCAGCATATCACCCCCCATGTGCAACACAATGTGCAGCATGTCACCCCCATAGCCTCCCTAAGCCCACCCAAACATCCAATACACCAGAAATAATAATAATCTTTATTTATATAGTGCCAACATATTCCATAAAGCTTTACAGTTTAACAGTTTCAAACAAAAAAAAACACCACATACTCACCTCTGTCCTGTTCCCCGGCGCACTGCTTCTCTCCCTGCCTCCGGTGCACTGACTCTCTGCAATACACATCTGACGTGATGAAATTACGATATCGCGTCAGCTGTTTCACATCACACGCTGATTGGCAGAGGAAGTGGCTGGAGGCCCCTCCTGCACCAAAGAAGTCAGCGCAGATGGAGACAGCGAGTGGGCAGGCATGGTGCGGCCCGTGGACCTCTGGTTTCCAGCCCCACGGCTGTCTCAGTTCGCAGGCCGGACTGTGACAGCAAGAGGGCCGGATATGGCCTGCGGGCCGCACTTTGCCCAAGTCTGGGCTAAAGCCATGTGGTTGTGCTGGAGGCTGAATCCATAGACATCTTTGGAGCTATTGTTGTTCTTGTTGGGAAAATAAGCTCTGAATGCCACACTATTGTCCCCCCTAGAACAATGGACACCTAGGCAGAGCTATATATACAGTTGAAATCAAAAGTTTTTTTAACATCTGAGTTCATTAGAGACACATTTGTGGATGTATTTTAATGCATACCCGAAACACACTGTTTCTTTGTGAAGCATCATGGGAAAGTCTTAAGAAATCAGACAAGATATTAGAAAGAGAATTGAGCAAGTCTGGGTCATCCTTGGGTACAATTTCAAGATGCTGAAGGTTCCTCATTCATCTGTACAAACAATTATATGCAAGTTACAAACAAGATGGGAATGTCCAGCCATCATAACACTCAGGAAGGAGACGGGTTCTGTGTCCCAGAGATGAACATGCTTTGGTGTGACATATGCTTATCAACCCAAGAACAAAAGCCAAAGACCTTGTGAAGATGATGGCGGGAGCTGGTAAGGCCGGGTTCACATTTGCGTTTGTGTGCGCTGAGTACAATCCGCATCGATCCGCATGCGTCACGCATATATATCTTTGCCTTTGTGTACGCAGTAACATGTTTTTGCATGCGTTCCCTTGCGGATGCGTACGCATGCGTCATTTGGAGGTGTGTGGCGGGTCCGGCGAACGCAACATGTTGCATTTTTGAGGTGGCAAATATTGCGCAATAGTCCGCATGCGGACAATTGCATCCAAAAAAACGCATTACTACCTATGGGAATACATTGGTATGCAAGGACACGCATGCGTACTTTAGACTGTGCATGTCCAGAAAATGATGTCACCGCTTCCACCATGCGCATAAAAAACACAAACGCATGCCAAAATGCATTTAAACGTATGCATACGCAGCATTTTTGTCTGCATCATGCGTAAGATGAGGCGCAGGCGTAAGCATGCTTTTGCATGTGTTTATGCATGCAGACGATGCGCTGCAGACACATACGCAAATGTGAACTTAGCCTTAGATTTTGTCAATATCCACAGTACTGTATCAACATGGGCTGAAAGACCACTCTGCCAGGAAGAAGCCATTACTCGAAAAGAAACATAAAAAAGTCAGATTAATGTTTGCAAATGCACACAGGTACAAAGACCTTAATTTTTGGAGGCACGTCCTGTGGTCTGATGAAACTAAAATTGAACATTTTGGGCATAATGACCATCGTTACGTTTGGAGGAAAAAAAGGAGAAGCTTGGAAGCCTAAGAACACCTCCCAACTGTGAAACACGGGGGTGGCAGCATCATGTTGTGGAGTTGTTTTGCTGCAGTAGGGACTGGTGCACTTCACAAAATAGATGACATCATGAGAAAAGAAGATTGTGGCAATACTGAAGCAACATCTCAAGACATCAGCCAGGAAGTTAAAGCTTGGGCGGAAAAGGGTCTCCCAAATGGACAATGACCCAAAGCATACTGACAATGGTAACAAAGTGGCTTAAGGATAAAAAAAAGTCAATGTTTTGGAGCGGCCATCACAAAGCCCTGATCTTAATACTATTGAAAATTTATGGGCAAAGGTGAAAAGGTCGGTGCGAGCAAGGCGACCTACAAACCTGGATCAGTTTTGTCAGGAGGAATGGGCCCAAATTCTGAACAACTATTGTGAGAAGCTTGTGGAAGGATATCCCAAATGTGTGACCCAAGTCATTCAGTTTAAGGGCAATGGTACCAAATAATAATGAAATGCCTTATAACATTCTCTTTCTCATTTTTCTGGCATTTGGGAAATATTAATAATTATGGTAATCCTAGATGACCTAAACCGGGAAAGGTTTATTCTGATTTCATGTCAGATATTGGGAAAATGTGACTTTTTATATAGTGTATGTAAACTTCTGGTTTCAACTGTAAGTCAGTGGATTCAATGGGTGCTGGTTATATGACGGATCCTACAGTGCGTCTTGGTTGTAATTTACAATGGAATTGTGGGGTCTTACTGAAATAGGTTATTAGGGCTTAAGCAAAATTTTAATTTACATTGCAATAGGCATCTCAGACCAAGACAGCAATCAATCTTCTCCCCTTATACAGGTCTCGCTATAAAGGAACTTATAGTGAAGAGATAATAGTGGGAAGTTTTGGGAAAAGAAAATCCTGTATTCAGAGAAGCTCTATCCTATTGCAAGACATACTCTGGCACATTCTTTCCTGAAGGGACTTCTAAAAAAAAATTATTTTAGTGAATGCTAAAGAGGTTTTTGGCTATGTTTGTACTGTCCCGATGTGACCCAACCTATAGCCATGCTCACAAGGCTGATTTTTCACGATCACTTTAAAAGAGTCAACAGCAGAAAGCCAAGGCTAGCCTTCAGATTTCTGCTGTGGATTTACAGTTTGTAGCTCTTGCAAATTACTCCCAAATCTTCATGGATTACTCCCAAACCTGACATGGAAACGATTTCAGAAATGATTTCAGAATCACTTTGAAAACTCAGCCTTGTGAACATGGCGTAACACACAACATGAGACATCTACATGAAAGATCAGGAGATAAGAGGCCTGACATTTTTTCTAGTCTTGAAACACCAATATTCAAGGATTTCATAAACATCACTAGCAGAGCACAATTCTGGTGTACAGTGGGTACGGAAAGTATTCAGACCCCTTTAAATTTTTCACTCTGTTAAATTGCAGCCATTTGGTAAATTCAAAAAAGCTCTTTTTTCTCATTCATATACACTCTGCACCCCATCTTGACAAAATGTAATTTTTGCATATTTACTTAAAAAGAAAAGCTGAAATGTCACATGATCATAAGTATTCAGACACTTTGCTCAGTATTGAGTAGAAGCACCCTTTTGAGCTACTACAGCCATGAGTCTTCGTGGGAATGATGCAACAAGTTTTCTACACCTGGATTTGGGGTTCCTCTGCCATTCTTCCTTGCAGATCCTCTCCAGTTCCGTCAGGTTGGATGGTGAACGTTGGTGGACACCATTTTCAGGTCTCTCCAGAGATGCTCAATTGGGTTTAGGTCAGGGCTCTGGCTGGGCCAGTCAAGAATGGTCACAGAGTTGTTCTGAAGCCACTCCTATGTTATTTTAGCTGCATGCTTAGGGTATGTGCACACGTCAGGATTTCTTGCAGAAATTTTCCTGACAAAAACCGGACATTTCTACCAGAAATCCGCATGCGGTTTTACCGCGATTTTAACGCATTTTTCACGCGTTTTGGTGCGTTTTTTCCAAAATGCATAGAATTGCGGGAAAAACGCAGAAAATCCGCAAAAATAATGAACATGCTCATCCATGTGCACAAAACATGCAGAATGTATTCTAAATGATAGAATGCATAATGTATGCGTTTTTAATGAGTTTTTATAGCGTTTTTAGCGCGAAAAAAATGTGAAAAAACCTGAACGTGTGCACATAGCCTCAGGGTCATTGTCTTGTTGGAAGGTGAACCTTCGGCCAAGTCTGAGGACCAGAGCACTCTGGAATAGGTTTTCATCCAGGATCTCTCTGCACTTGGCCGCATTCATGTTTCCTTCAATGACAACCAGTTGTCCAGTCCCTGCAGCTGAAAAACACCCCCATAGCATGATGCTGCCACCACCATGTTTCACTGTTGGATAGTATTGGGCAGGTGATGAGCAGTGCCTGGTTTTCTTCACACAATTCGCTTATAATTATCACCAAAAAGGTCTATCTTCGCCTCATCAGACCAGAGAATCTTATTTCTCATAGTCTGGGAGTCCTTCATGTGTTTTTTTTAGCAAACTCTATGCAGGCTTTCATAAATCTTACACTGAGGAGAGACTTTCATCGGGGCACTCTGCCATAAAGACACGAATGGTGGAGGGCTGCAGTGATAGTTGACTTAGTGGAACTTTCTCCCATCTCCCTACTGCATCTCTGGAGCTCAGCCACAGAGATCTTGGGGTTCTTCATTACGTCTCTCACCAAGGATCTTCTCCAATTTTTGCTCAGTTTAGCTAGACGGCCAGGTCTAGGAAGACTTCTGGTGATCCAAAACGTCTTCCATTTAAGGATTATGGAGGCCACTGTGCTATTAGGAACCTTGAGTACTGCAGAAATTTTGTTGTAACCTTGGCCAGATCTGTGCCTTGCCACAATTCTATCTCTGAGCTCATTGGCCAGTTCTTTTGACCTCATGATTCTCATTTGGTCTGACATGCACTGTGAGCGGTGAGGTCTTATATAGACAGGTGTGCGCCTTTCCAAATGAAGTGCTATCAGTTTAATTAAACACAGCTGGACTCCAATGAAGCAGTAGAACCATCTCAAGGAGGATCACAAGGAAATGGACAGCATGTGAATTAAATATGAGTGTCAGATCAAAGGGTCTGAATACTTATGACTAGGGTTGAGCGAAACGGGTCGGCCAGATTCAGAAGTCGCCGACTTTTGGCAAAGTCGGGTTTCATGAAACCCGACCCGACCCCTGTGTGGGGTCGGCCATGAGGTCGGCGATCTTCTGATCTGGAATCGGAATTCCGATACCAAGTTCCGATATGTTTAAGATATCGGGAATCGGTATCGGAATTCATATTTAAGTGTAAAATAAAGAATAAGAATAAAAAAATATTGATATACTCACCCTCGGACACGCCCTGGTTCTCACCGGCAGCCTTCCTTCCTAAGAATGAGCGCCTGAAGGGCCTTCAATGACGTCGCAGCTTGTGATTGGTCGCGTGAGCGGTCACCCGACCAATCACAAGCCGCGACGTCATCTAAGGTCCTTCAGGCGCTAATTCTTAGGAAGGAAGCGTCCGAGGGTGCGTTCGAGGGTGAGTATATTCCTAATAGGTATATACTCACCCTCGGACGCGCCCTGGTTCTAACCCGCAGCCTTCCTTCCTAAGAATCAGCACCTGAAGGACCTTAGATGACGTCACGGCTTGTGATTGGTCGCGTGACGCCCATGTGACCGCTCACGCGACCAATCACAAGCCGCGACGTCATCGAAGGTCCTTCAGGCGCTCATTCTTAGGAAGGAAGGCTGCCGGTGAGAACCAGGGCGCGTCCGAGGGTAAGTATAGCAATATTTTTTATTTTGATTCTTTATTTTACACTTAAATATGGATCCCAGGGCCTGAAGGAGAGTTCCCTCTCCTTCAGACCCTGGGAACCATTAGAAACCCAATGCACTGCATTGGGTTTCGTGTTTCGGCCGACCCCGACTTTTCTATAGGATCGGCCGATTTCACTCGACCCGACTTTTGAAAAAGTCGGGTTTCGTGAAACCCGACCCGATCCTATAAAAAGAAAAGTCGCTCAACCCTACTTATGACCATGTGATAGTTCAGTTTTTCTTTTTTTTTTATTACATTTGCAAAAATTTCTACATTACTTTTTTTTGCAGTCAAGATGGGGTTACCAAATGGCTGCAATGAAACAGAGTGAAAAATTTAAAGGGGTATGAATACTTTTCGTACCCACTGTAACAATGCACCAGCTTTCTAATCACATCCTCATGTCACAGCTATCTGTCCTCAGCCGCTGCCCATATCTGATTACGTAACTCTTCCACCTCTCCGCTGTTGACATACAATAAATCTCGTGCTCTCTGGCTTTACCTGCATTAGAAGTATTTGCTTTCTCTCAAAAAAAGAACAAATCCTTCTGTTCAAAATCTGGCAATTGAGATGGCAGCTTTCTGCTAATGTATTTCACTTGCCAGATAGGAGAACTGTAAGGGCAGAGCTGGGTATGGATCCTGGCATCCCGCCATTTACCTACTTTGATGAGCTGATTCATTAACCCCTAGATAGAAATAATTGTTATTTGTACAGTTTTATTCTCCACCTCTTTATGCTCATTATAACCACTTCTGCCCCAAAGGCTGTCCTGTGGCATGTTCCTATCCAGCATAAAACACATACCAGTTTTCGGGTGCTTTACATGTGACAAATGGTTTTGCAATTGTGTTTTTGGTAATTTGGTTTCGCTGAATGAAACAAGTTTCACCACTAGAAGCAGACTTGTGTCTTTCTGCAAAATAATTGCCCATGTCACACAAAGACAGCACCATCCAGCAAACATAAAAACACTATAATGGAAAAATATCCAAACTGGGGCTCTACAGATTTAGGAATATTCTACAGAAGGCACAGTGGGGCAGGTTATCCACCTTAAACATCGATGTAACTTGAAGGTCATGGGCCCCAATCCAAAATCTCCAACAGGGACCCCAACTATAGAATTGTTCTTCTCACACGGGGCTTTTGGGCTCTCTAAACTGCAGGACCTAGGTACACCTGCAATCCATACATAGCCCTGAATATAACTTCAGAGTTTATCATCTAATGAATGTAAAGATCATGGTCTTATTAATATACAGTCATTTTATCCCGAGCTGCCTATAAAAGTTGCATGGGGCTCTATGGTACCTCCAAATATCCTGTTGTGTCCCTTATTATACAGGACATACAATGAAATGAAAGGAACGTAAATTATAAATATTGTAGGTAGTCATGAAAGGCGAGGTAAAGGACCATGGACAGGGCTTTCCAGTCTGCCCAACCCATATCATATTGTACAAGCCGATAGACAACATCTGCACTGTTGCGCATCAGGTTTGTTGAAGGTTAGTCTCTTATCTTCCTGCGCAGGAACAGTGATAGATATTCAGTGATGGGGAATTGAGATGTAAAGGGGCGATTTGGTGAGGAAAGTATGGACTAAAATGTTTGACATCTATTCATATAAAAGGGTTTGTAAGACAGAATTGCCCCACCAAACATGTAGCATGGCTCCACACTTACCACCACCATTGGTCAGATGAAATGGAGAGATTTTATGCAGCAAATTCTAGAGGTCTATACCATCAAGAAGTTGACTGCGTTTTCTTTTTTCAGTACATCATATGCCAACTGTGTTTTCTGAACGCACACAAACATTTTCTACCATTCTGCAGGCGAGAAGGTGACGTCTAAAATTAACCAATTCTAAGACATCATATCAAAATTGCAGACACGAATAGCAATAGAGTAGTTTGACAAGGCAGAAATACATTTGGAAATAGTCTCACAAAGAGTTGGTTGGGAACTTAACCCTTAAACATGAGCATAGCTATAGCTACAGTAGTAGCTCAGAGGTTATGGGCTATGCACATATTTAAGCAGACTTTTTTTTTATTGCGGATTAGCTTCCTAAAAGCAATATTAAAGGGGTTGTCTGAAAGCGAATAGTCAATGACTATCTACTTTTAAAACCTAACCACTTTTGTAAATTACATCAATTAGAAATTCCCTACTTTCCCCTCTCTATGCCAATTTCCTCTTTAGGAATTCTTTTCTCACTTCCAATGATGTTCGGATTAAGTATCCCAACATACAATGGAGAGACTCATATGAAACGACATCAAGGACCTGGGGCTGCAGTCACTCCCTCCTGATTGTTTTACCGCCCCGAAATAGGATATCATCAGGGGATGGCGCTGCAGTCACCTCCCACAGATGCTTTCACTGCCCTGAAACGCAATGTCATCAGTGAAGTTCATTTCAGCGGCCGGTCTCTTACGGAGCACACGCAGGTTGATGCATATGCAGTATGCTCTTCCTGCTTGACACATACTCTTTTCAATGTGCACTGGCAGAGTGCTCCCTTCACTGGCTCATCACTTCTCTGTACTGAACATGTGATAGCTGTCAATACCAATGCATGCTCAACATAAGATGCCTCCTTGCTGAACCTGTTGTCCCTTAATAGGCAGTGCACTACATTGTTCACACCCTATTTTAACTTTCCCATTTTGATGAGCCAGCAAAGGAGCGCACTGCCAGTGTACCTGAAAGGGAAGAGAACGCATCGAGCAAGGAGAGCATACTGAGCATGTGTCGCAATTAACAACTGGCAAATACTCTGTAAGGAGAAGTGATGAGCCAAAGAGGGAGTGCATTGCTACTGTGCATTGAAAGGGACAGAGATCGGTGAGCAAACAGAAAATAACGAGTATGTAATGGAATTGACAACCAGCGCAAGTTCAGATCAACCAAGAGGGGAACCAGCTGAGAGGAGTGACCATAGCGCCATATCAGGCTCCTGATGACCTCCTGTTTCTGGATGGCAAAAAGACTGGGAGAGAGTGAATGCATCCCCTTGACGATGTTCCATTTCAGAATTCTCAGTGCGTGCAGGGACACTCAAACAAAACATCATCATAAGTGAAAAAAAAATTCTGAAACAAGAAGTTGACTAGAGATGGAACAGTAGGAAATTTTCAATTGATATAAGTTACCAAAGTGGTTCATTTTTAAAATGAGTACCGTAGTTACACATTGACTATTAGGTGCTGAACAACCCCTTCAAGAAATTTTCTAAATAGTTTTCATTAAAAAAAATAATGATAATTGCACCTTAATATGCTGCAGAGTGATACAAATCAGATCCAGCTCCTGGTGGCTTTTTTCCTCTCTGCACTCAGTGTTTGTGATAGAAGCAGGTAGGGGGTTGTACACAGATCTTCACAAAGTAGACAGGGTAAAAAGCATGTACAGTTTTGAAGTGGGCAGAGACAACAGACTATAGAAAAGGAGGGAAAATAAGTGCAGAATAAAAGCTGTGCTGATATATCAGCTAATGAAGACAACAGTACTTTGGATACACACAGAGCTCACATCCACAACAGAATAATCTGAAACTTGCATCAGTCTGAAAACTTCATAACAGGGGGTCTTAAAATGAATGAAAGGATGAAGATTGCAGACTGAAATGTAACTAAAGATAATTACTAACATATGTAAAAATATTTTTTTTCAATGTTAAAAGTGTTCATAGTTTTTAAAGGGAAGGTGCCACCAGTTTTCTTGTAGTTTGTTTTTTGGTGAAATTAAGCTTAAAATAGTAATTAAAATGTATTAATACAATGTTTGCACTATTTGCAAACATTTCTATATGAAAAATATTACCGTATATACTGGAGTATAAGCCGACCCGAGTATAAGCCGACCCCCCTAATTTTGCCACAAAAAACTGGGAAAACTTATTGACTCGCGTATAAGCCTAGGGTGGGAAATGCAGCAGCTACCGGTAAATGTCAAAAGTAAAAATAGATGCCAATAAAAGTAAAATGAATTGAGACATCAGTAGGTTAAGTGTTTTTGAATATCCATATTGAATCAGGAGCCCCATATAATGCTCCATACAGTTCATGATGGGCTCCATAAGATGCTCCATACAAAATATGCCCCATATACCGTAAAGCGCACAAAAGTTAATAATGTCCCCATAAGATGTACCATAAAAACATTTGCCCCATACAATGCTGCATAAAGGTTGATGGCCCCATAAGATGCTCCACACATTATGGCCCAATAAGATGCTCGGCACATTATGCCCCATGAGATACTCCACACATTATGCCATATGAGATACTCCACACATTATGCCCCATGAGATACTCCACACATTATGCCCCATGAAGTACTCCACACATTATGCCCCATGATATGCTACACACATTACACTCCATAAGATGCTCCATACATTATGGCCCCAGAAGATGCTCCATACATTATGGCCCCAAAAGATGCTCAAAACATTATTCCCCATAAGATGCTCCACACATTATGGCCCCATGAGATGCTCCATACATTATGGCCCCATGAGGTGCTCCATACATTATGCCCCATGAGATACTCCACACATTATGCCCCATAAGATGCTCCATACTTTATGGCCCCATAAGATGCTCCATACATTATGGCCCCATATGATGCTCCATACATTATGGCCCCATAAGATGCTCCATACATTATGGCCCCAAAAGATGCTCCATACATTATGACCCCAAAAGATGCTCCATACATTGTGGCCTGTTGTGAATTCTGTTATCGAACTCCCTCCTGTGGTCATGAATGGTACTTCAGCGAGTTCTGTCCATGGACTCCCTCTGGTGGCTGTGAGTGGAGCTGCTGGTTCTGAGGTTCCTTCCACAGGTGACCTAGTTTAGTCTTAGGCTGGCTGCTCTATTTAACTCCACTCTGATCGTTGCTCCATGCCAGCTGTCAATGTTCTTGTACTGGTTCAGTTCGCTCTTGGATCTTTCTGGTGACCTGTCTTCTCCAGCAGAAGCTAAGTCCCTGCTAGTTAATTATTTGTTCATTGTTTCCTTGTCCAGCTTGCTATCATGATTTTGCCTTGCTAGCTGGAAGCTCTGGGACGCAGAGTGGCACCTCCGCACCGTGAGTCGGTGCGGAGGTCTTTTTGCACACTCTGCGTGGTCTTTTTGTAGTTTTTTGTGCTGACCGCAAAGATACCTTTCCTATCCTCAGTCTGTTTAGTAAGTCTGGCCTCCCTTTGCTGAAACCTGTTTCATTCCTGTGTTTGTGACTTTCATCTTTACTCACAGTCAATATATGTGGGGGGCTGCCTTTTCCTTTGGGGAATTTCTCTGAGGCAAGGTAGGCTTAATTTTCTATCTCTAGGGCTAGTTAGCTCTTAGGCTGTGAAGAGGCGTCTAGGTAGAGTTAGGTACGCTCCACGGCTATTTCTAGTTGTGTGATAGGATTAGGGGTTGCGGTCAGCAGAGCTCCCACTTCCCAGAGCTTGTCCTGTGTGAGTTTAACCATCAGGTCGTTCCGGGTGCTCCTAACCACCAGGTCCATAACAGTGGCCCCATGAGATGCTCCATACATTGTGGCCCCATACGAGCTCCATACACTGTGGCTCCATGAGATGCTCCATACATTGTGGCCCCATACGATGATCCATACATTGTGGCCCCATACGACCTCCATACATTGTGGATCCATAAGATGCTCCACACATTTGCCCCATTTGCTGTTGCTGAGATTAAAAAAAAAAAAAAATCACATACTCACCTCTCTTCGCTCAGGCCCCTGGCACTTGCGTTAGTCACCTTCCTCGTTCCACGCGCACACTAATCGCGTCATCGTGCCCTCTGACCTGAACAGTGCAGAGGATGGAAGACAGAGCAGCGCGCAGCGGTGGAACAAGGAAGGTGACTATCGCGCAATGCTCAACTCCCCTGATATACTCACCTGCTCCCGGCGCGGTCCCTGGCAGCGTCTCACTGTCAGATGGTCTCCGGGAGCCGGCGGCATCTTCCTGTGTTCAGCGGTCACGTACCGCTCATTACAGTAATGAATATGCATCCATATTCATTACTTTAATGAGCGGTACCACGTGACCGCTGAACACAGGAAGAGCTGCCCATAGACCATGGGACATAAAGGGACAGCGCCAGGAGCAGGTGAGTATGTCACCGAGCCGCTCCCCCGCCGACCCCCCCGCTGACAATGACTCGAGTATAAGCCGAGAGGGTCACTTTCAGCCCAAAAAAGTGGGCAGAAAATCTCAGCTTATACTCGAGTATATATGGTATATACTTTCTTACAAGTATACATAATTACCACTAGGGGGAGCATTTTCTGTTTTAGACCTCAAGCAGCTATAGAAACATAGTAACATAGTTATTAAGGTTGAAGGAAGTCCATCTAGTTCAACCCATAGCCTATCCTAACATGCCCTAACATGTTGATCCAGAGGAAGGCAAAACAAAACCATGTGGCAAAGAGTAAGCTCCACATTGGGGAAAAAAATTCCTTCCCGACTCCACATACGGTAATCAGACTAGTTCCCTGGATCAACGCCCTAACAAGGAATCTAGTATATATAACCTGTAACATTATACTTTTCAAGAAATGCATCCAGTCCCCTCTTAAATTTAAGTAATGAATCACTCATTACAACATCATACGGCAGAGAGTTCCATAGTCTCACTGCTCTTACAGTAAAGAACCTGCGTCTGATGTTATGCTTAAACCTTCTTTCCTCCAGACGTAGAGGATGCCCCCTTGTCCCTGTCTTAGGTCTATGATTAAAAAGATCATCTGAAAGGTCTTTGTACTGTCCCCTCATATATTTATACATTAACATTACATTTATATTTGTACATTAACATAAGATCACCCCTTAGCCTTCGTTTTTCCAAACTAAATAGCCCCAAGTGTAATAACCTATCTTGGTATTGCAGACCCCCAGTCTTCAAATAACCTTGGTCGCTCTTCTCTGCACCCGCTCCAGTTCAGCTATGTCTTTCTTATACACCGGAGACCAGAACTGTACACAGTATTCTAAGTGTGGTCGAATTAGTGACTTGTATAGAGGTAAAATTATGTTCTCCTCATGAACATCTATGCCTCTTTTAATGCATCCCATTATTTTATTTGCCTTTGTAGCACCTGCCTGACACTGGCCACTAAATGTGAGTTTGTCATCCACCCATACACCCAGGTCTTTTCATTGACGGTTTTGCCCAGAGTTTTAGAATTAAGCAAATAGTTATACATCTTATTACTTCTACCCAAGTGCATGACCTTACATTTATCCCCATTAAAGCTCATTTGCCATTTATCAGCCCAAGCTTCTAGTTTACATAAATCATCCTGTAGTATAAAATTGTCCTCCTCTGTATTGATTACCCTGCAGAGTTTAGTGTCATCTGCAAATATTGAAATTCTACTCTGTGTGCCCCCTACAAGATCATTAATAAATATGTTAAAAAGAAGAGGGTCCAATACTGACCCCTGTGGTACCCCACTGCTAACCGCGACCCAGTCCGAGTGTGCTCCATTAATAACCACCCTTTGTTTCCTATCCCTGAGCCAGCTCTTAACCCACTTACACATATTTTCTCCTATCCCCATTATTCTCATTTTATTTATCCAGCTTTTGTGTGGCTCCGTATCAAAAGCTTTTGAAAAGTCCATATACACTACGTCCACTGGATTCTCTTGGTCCTGTCCATAACTTACCTCTTCATAGAAATTGATCAGATTTGTCTGACAGGAACGGTCCCTATTAAACCCATGTTGATATTGGGTCATGAGGTTATTCCTCTTCAGATACTCCAGTATAGCATCCCTTAGAATGCCCTCCAGGATTTTACCCACAGTAGAGGTTAAGCTTACTGGCCTATAATTACGGAGTTCAGCTTTTGTCCCCTTTTTGAATATTGGCACCACATTTGCTATACGCCAGTCCTGTGGTACAGACCCTGTTATTATGGATTCTTTAAAGATTAAAAATAATTGTCTATCAATGGCTGTATTTAATTCCTGCAGTACTCGGGGGTGGATCCCATCCGGGCCCGGAGATTTGTCAATTTTAGTGATTTTTAGATGCCGCCGTACTTTCTGCTGCGTTAAACAGGTGACATTTAATGGGGAATTTTTGTCATCACTGATCATTTTGTCTGCCATGGAATTTTCTTGTGTAAATGCTGATGAAAAATAGTCATTTAGCATATTGGCTTTTTCCTCATCCTCCATTTCACCCAGACTATTTTTAAGGGTGCCAACACTATAATTTTTTAGTTTCTTACTATTTACGTAGTTAAACAATATTTTGGGATTATTTTTACTCTCCCTGGCAATGAGTCTCTCTGTCTCAATCTTTGCTGCCTTGATTTGCTTTTTACAGAATTTATTTAATTTTCTGTATTTATTTAATGCCTCCTCACTACCTACTTCATTTAATTCTCTAAATGCTTTCTTTTTGTCACTTATTGCGCCCCTTACAGCTCAATTTAGCTATATTGGTTTCCTCCTATTTTCTAGTATGTTTATTCCCATACGGTATATACTGTGCACAGTTCCTATCCAGGATGCTAATAAACGTCTCCCATTTTCTTTGTGTATTTTTATGTCTCAGGATATCGTCCCAGTTAATTGCACCAAGATCATCTCTCCTCCGTTGGAAATTTGCCCTCCTGAAGTTTAGTGTCCTTGTAACCCCTCTACTACACATCTTATGAAAGGATACATGAAAACTTATTATTTTGTGATCACTATTCCCCAAGTGACCCCCAACCCTTATATTTGATATTTTTAAAATTAGGAGAACTTGAGTTTTTGTACATAAAAATATCATTTATTAAATGCAATCAACAAAGTAGAAAAGATTCATATCCACCATAAACTTTACATTTGTATGGAAATAGTGTGATCCTAATGAAAAAACGTAAAGTGATCTCAATCCAGGGCTGATTATAAAGCAGCACTAAAATTCAATTCCAAGTGGACATGCATATGGATATAAAAAACGAAGATCATTCTATACCTCCCATGTGCAAAAAGAGGGAATCTCTACCCTTATATAAATTAGGGTGGTTCCAATCAGGAATAAGTACTGCACAAAAGATATATGGAAGCGCTGCACAAAGTAATATTCAAGTGAAAGGTTAATTACCCATAGTGATTCGAATTCAGTCCAGGAGGCGACCACTCTCCCGGACACGCGTTTCGGGAGACTGATTCTCGCCTCAAGCGAGAATCAGTATTCCCTCCCCTTTTGGGTGTTCTAGTATCCCTGGGGCAGAATGAAGAGTAGCATCACAGGGCAGCTCCATTTTGTGGGTGACTGCCCTGTGATCTGCTATCACCAGTAGTTACTGTCTCTCTCACTCTCTCCCATCAGTCTCTCTCACCCAGATTACATGATTCTCTCACCCCCCAACACAAGGTCTTGCCATTCACTGCAGACCCGCAGCTCATTAGCTTATCTTACATAGTAACATAGTAACATAGTTAGTAAGGCCGAAAAAAGACATTTGTCCATCCAGTTCAGCCTATATTCCATCATAATAAATCCCCAGATCTACGTCCTTCTACAGAACCTAATTGTATGATACAATATTGTTCTGCTCCAGGAAGACATCCAGGCCTCTCTTGAACCCCTCGACTGAGTTCGCCATCACCACCTCCTCAGGCAAGCAATTCCAGATTCTCACTGCCCTAACAGTAAAGAATCCTCTTCTATGTTGGTGGAAAAACCTTCTCTCCTCCAGATGCAAAGAATGCCCCCTTGTGCCCGTCACCTTCCTTGGTATAAACAGATCCTCAGCGAGATATTTGTATTGTCCCCTTATATACTTATACATGGTTATTAGATCGCCCCTCAGTCGTCTTTTTTCTAGACTAAATAATCCTAATTTAGCTAATCTATCTGGGTATTGTAGTTCTCCCATCCCCTTTATTAATTTTGTTGCCCTCCTTTGTACTCTCTCTAGTTCCATTATATCCTTCCTGAGCACAGGTGCCCAAAACTGGACACAGTACTCCATGTGCGGTCTAACTAGGGATTTGTACAGAGGCAGTATAATGCTCTCATCATGTGTATCCAGACCGCTTTTAATACACCCCATGATCCTGTTTGCCTTGGCAGCTGCTGCCTGGCACTGGCTGCTCCAGGTAAGTTTATCATTCACTAGGATCCCCAAGTCCTTCTCCCTGTCAGATTTACCCAGTGGTTTCCCATTCAGTGTGTAATGGTGATATTGATTCCTTCTTCCCATGTGTATAACCTTACATTTATCATTGTTAAACCTCATCTGCCACCTTTCAGCCCAAGTTTCCAACTTATCCAGATCCATCTGTAGCAGAATACTATCTTCTCTTGTATTAACTGCTTTACATAGTTTTGTATCATCTGCAAATATCGATATTTTACTGTGTAAACCTTCTACCAGATCATTAATGAATATGTTGAAGAGAACAGGTCCCAATACTGACCCCTGCGGTACCCCACTGGTCACAGCGACCCAGTTAGAGACAATACCATTTATAACCACCCTCTGCTTTCTATCACTAAGCCAGTTACTAACCCATTTACACACATTTTCCCCCAGACCAAGCATTCTCATTTTGTGTACCAACCTCTTGTGCGGCACGGTATCAAACGCTTTGGAAAAATCGAGATATACCACGTCCAATGACTCACCGTGGTCCAGCCTATAGCTTACCTCTTCATAAAAACTGATTAGATTGGTTTGACAGGAGCGATTTCTCATAAACCCATGCTGATATGGAGTTAAACAGTTATTCTCATTGAGATAATCCAGAATAACATCCCTCAGAAACCCTTCAAATATTTTACCAACAATAGAGGTTAGACTTACTGGCCTATAATTTCCAGGTTCACTTTTAGAGCCCTTTTTGAATATTGGCACCACATTTGCTATGCGCCAGTCCTGCGGAACAGACCCTGTCGCTATAGAGTCCCTAAAAATAAGAAATAATGGTTTATCTATTACATTACTTAGTTCTCTTAGTACTCGTGGGTGTATGCCATCCGGACCCGGAGATTTATCTATTTTAATCTTATTTAGCCGGTTTCGCACCTCTTCTTGGGTTAGATTGGTGACCCTTAATATAGGGTTTTCATTGTTTCTTGGGATTTCACCTAGCATTTCATTTTCCACCGTGAATACCGTGGAAAAGAAGGTGTTTAAGGGTATGTGCACACGATGCAGATTTAGTGCAGAACTGCAGCAGATTTTTCTGCAGCAGAAACGCTGCAGAACTGCACTGTGATCACAGTACAATGTAAATCAATGTGAAAAAAAAAAGTTGTGCACATGGTGCAGAAAAATCTGCGCAGAAACGCTGCAGATTTCAAAGAAGTGCCTGTCAATTCTTTTGTGCAGTTCTGCAGCGTTTCTGCACCCCTCCATAATAGAAATCTGCAGGTGCGTTTTTGATGCGTTTTCCATGCGTTTTTGATGCGCTTTTTGTGCGTTTTTTATGCGTTTTTTGTGCAGATTTGTGCTCAAAAAACGCATCAAAAACGCATCAAAAACGCATCAAAAACGCATCAAAAACGCATAAAAATCGCACCTGCAGATTCTGCCAGGAGATACAGATTTAGTGCAGAACTGCAGCAGATTTTTCTGCACCAAATCTGCATCGTGTGCACACAGCCTAATATGTTAGCTTTTTCCTCGTCATCTACAACCATTCTTTCCTCACTATTTTTTAAGGGGCCTACATTTTCAGTTTTTATTCTTTTACTATTGATATAGTTGAAGAACAGTTTGGGATTAGTTTTACTCTCCTTAGCAATGTGCTTCTCTGTTTCCTTTTTGGCAGCTTTAATTAGTTTTTTAGATAAAGTATTTTTCTCCCTATAGTTTTTTAGAGCTTCAATGGTGCCATCCTGCTTTAGTAGTGCAAATGCTTTCTTTTTACTGTTAATTGCCTGTCTTACTTCTTTGTTTAGCCACATTGGGTTTTTCCTATTTCTAGTCCTTTTATTCCCACAAGGTATAAACCGCTTACACTGCCTATTTAGGATGTTCTTAAACATTTCCCATTTATTATCTGTATTCTTATTTCTGAGGATATTGTCCCAGTCTACCAGATTAAGGGCATCTCTAAGCTGGTCAAACTTTGCCTTCCTAAAGTTCAGTGTTTTTGTGACTCCCTGACAAGTCCCCCTAGTGAAAGACAGGTGAAACTGTACAATATTGTGGTCGCTATTTCCTAGATGCCCGACCACCTGCAGATTTGTTATTCTGTCAGGTCTATTAGATAGTATTAGGTCTAAAAGTGCTGCTCCTCTGGTTGGATTCTGCACCAATTGTGAAAGATAATTTTTCTTGGTTATTAGCAGAAACCTGTTGCCTTTATGGGTTTCACAGGTTTCTGTTTCCCAGTTAATATCCGGGTAGTTAAAGTCCCCCATAACCAGGACCTCATTATGGGTTGCAGCTTCATCTATCTGCTTTAGAAGTAGACTTTCCATGGTTTCTGTTATATTTGGGGGTTTGTAACAGACCCCAATGAGAATTTTGTTACCATTTTTCCCTCCATGAATTTCGACCCATATGGACTCGACATCCTCATTTCCTTCGCTAATATCCTCCCTTAAAGTGGACTTTAGACAAGACTTTACATAGAGACAGACCCCTCCTCCTCTCCGATTTTTACGATCATTTCTAAACAGACTGTAACCCTGTAAGTTAACTGCCCAGTCATAGCTTTCATCTAACCATGTCTCGGTTATTCCCACTATGTCAAAGTTACCTGTAGATATTTCTGCTTCTAGTTCTTCCATCTTGTTTGTCAGGCTTCTGGCGTTTGCGAGCATGCAGTTTAGAGGATTTTGTTTTGTTCCAATCTCCTCGCTGTGGATTGTTTTAGAAATGTTCTTACCTCCCTTCTGAGTATGTTTTCCTGGATCTTCTTTGTTTAAGTCTAATGTTTTTCTTCCCGTCCCCTCTTCTTCTAGTTTAACGCTCTCCTGATGAGTGTAGCGAGTCTTCTGACGAATGTGTGTTTCCCAGGTTTGTTGAGGTGTAGTCCGTCTCTGGCGAGGAGTCCATCGTACAAGTAATTCACACCGTGGTCCAGGAATCCGAATCCTTGTTGTCTGCACCATCGTCTTAGCCAGTTGTTTGCATCAAGGATCCTGTTCTATCTCGTGGTGCCATGCCCGTCTACTGGAAGGATAGAAGAAAAAACTACCTGTGCATCCAGTTCCTTTACTTTCTTCCCCAACTCTTCAAAGTCTTTGCAGATTGTCGGTAGGTCCTTCCTTGCCGTGTCATTGGTGCCAACATGTATCAGAAGAAATGGGTGGACGTCCTTGGAGCTGAAGAGCTTTGGTATCCTATCGGTCACATCCTTGATCATCGCACCTGGAAGGCAGCATACTTCTCTTGCAGTTATGTCCGGTCTGCAGATGGCTGCTTCTGTGCCTCTCAGTAGTGAGTCTCCCACCACCACCACTCTTCGTTGCTTCTTGGCTGTACTTTTTGCTGTCACTTGTTGCTGTGTGCCCTTTTCTTTTTTGCTTGCTGGTATTGCTTCATCCTTAGGTGTGCCATCTTCATCCTCTACAAAGATTTGATATCGGTTCTTCAGTTGTGTGGTTGGTGATTTCTCCATGGTCTTCTTGCTTCTTTTGGTCACATGCTTCCACTCATCTGCTTTTGGAGGTTCTCTGACACTTTTTTCACCTTCTGTGACCAGTAGAGATGCTTCTGTTCTGTCTAGAAAGTCTTCATTCTCTTTGATGAGTTTCAAAGTTGCTATTCTTTCTTCCAGACCCCGTACCTTTTCTTCTAAAAGGGCCACTAGTCTACACTTCTGACAGGTGAAATTTGATTCTTCTTCTGGTCGATCTGTGAACATGTAGCACATGCTGCAGCTCACCATGTAGGTTGTCACATCTGCCATGTTGCTCCTAGATCCTGCTGACTTGCTGTATGTTTTCCTTCTTGTGTAATCTACTCAGCCAAGCTCTCTTGCAATAATGTCCTACAGGCAAAAAATTCTTACGGCGCGCGGTTTGGTGATGCTTTCCAAGCAGCTGGTCCCGGCTGTACCCAACGATCTTCTAGCTTAGGGAGACTCTTCGCTTTTCCCAGAAGGCACCTGGAATATGCAAATTAGCCTCCTCAAGCTTGAATCCCTGGTTTGGTGATGCTTTCCAAGCAGCTGGTCCCGGCTATACCCAACGATCTTCTAGCTTAGGGAGACTCTTCGCTTTTCCCAGAAGGCACCTGGAATATGCAAATTAGCCTCCTCAAGCTTGAATCCCTGGTTTGGTGATGCTTTCCAAGCAGCTGGTCCCGGCTGTACCCAACGATCTTCTAGCTTAGGGAGACTCTTCGCTTTTCCCAGAAGGCACCTGGAATATGCAAATTAGCCTCCTCAAGCTTGAATCCCTGGTTTGGTGATGCTTTCCAAGCAGCTGGTCCCGGCTGTACCCAACGATCTTCTAGCTTAGGGAGACTCTTCGCTTTTCCCAGAATGCACCTGGAATATGCAAATTAGCCTCCTCAAGCTTGAATCCCTGGTTTGGTGATGCTTTCCAAGCAGCTGGTCCTGGCTGTACCCAACGATCTTCTAGCTTAGGGAGACTCTTTGCTTTTCCCAGAAGGAACCTGGAATATGCAAATTAGCCTCCTCAAGCTTGAATCCCTGGTTTGGTGATGCTTTCCAAGCAGCTGGTACCGGCTGTACCCAACGATCTTCTAGCTTAGGGAGACTCTTCACTTTTCCCAGAAGGCACCTGGAATATGCAAATTAGCCTCCTCAAGCTTGAATCTTTGAGTGATGAATCACAACTCCTGCTGAGTAGCTGACAGCTCCTGTTCCGATAATGCTAATCGTACACTATTCCTCCTTGATGTCTCTATTCTGCCCTTACTTTTCTCCTGCATCTTACTCCACTCTCAGCCATCAATCTAGGATCTGTTCTGCTGGAAGCAGTACTGCTTATGTTAGCAGATCCGAGGGCTCCGTGAATATGGCAGCAGAACACTCCCACTACTGTGAATTATGCAGCCCACAGAGGTGTGCCCAGTTCACAGCAGTGACAGTTCTATTACAATAGATAGGGTCGGCGTCTGTCAGTTATCTCCTATGACCATGGGGTGCTGTATTATGACACTGATAGTGTTGTGCTGCTACTGTGAAAGCAAGATGTCAGCCCTCAGTGCCTTCTTTAAAACTTCTATAACACATGAAATATGTTTCAAATGCAATCAAAATTTGGTTATAACAGCATGTTATGCTACTTTACATTGATTTATTAATGATCTACAAACGCAGTACCTTCCCTTTAGGATGCCCACTCAAATGCAAGTACATCCTACCATTGACCACTACTATAGGAGTTCTCCCAACTAAGGCACCATCATTCATTCCTTTAATTATTGCAGCTTGTACTGCTGTTTTAGTCAAAAAATGGTAAGGGCCCCTATTCTATTATAGGGCCCGATGAATTTTAGTTTTGCCCTGGCCTTAAAACTTTTTCTCTTTGTAACCATGATGCGTGTGAGCTGAACTGATTATAAGCAGAAGTCAGAAAACACCAGCAGGTGACTGACAAATTAGCGAGCCAAGAATATGCAACAAAAATAAGCAAGAGCCACGTCAGGACTCTGAAATGTCTGGAAAATTAACTGTATTGGAAAAAGGCGCTATGTGCCATTCATACTTATAGGCTGGATCCTGTTAAAAATAATGCCATAAAACAAGCCAGCTGGGGGCCACAGAACGGCCTCGCACATCTACACACAGCATAAGCTGGCTTAGGTAGAGGGGGAAATACAACGCTAAGGAAAAGTAGTTCTTTAAAAAAGTCATTAATTCTTTACTGTGACAGTTCAGCTGACGGGATGGGGCGCAGAGAACACGAGAGGCAGGTAGAAGACAAGCTGATGGAAACTACGAAAGGAAAATTTTAACACCAACTGATCCCTGAGAGTATTTGCAAATGTCTAAAGGCCGGAGCCCAGGTTTCTAGGCTAATCCTCCGTACAAACATTTGCCCCAATAAACATTCAATCTGTTAATGCTAGCCATAAAGCTGTCAGCCCTTCATAAACAGACTGCCTTGAGTAGCTTAACTTTCCTGTGGCTGTCAATGCGAACCGGACCCTAAAACTCGTGCAGCCAGAAAAAAAAACTTAGAGAGGCCTCTCCCTGCCAGAGGAGCGCACATAGACATGAAATAGTGCCATGCACCTGTTCTGTGAATCTAGTATGGGGAAGTTCGGGGTTGTCACATCCATGGCAGCTTATGCTCTTTATAAATCACAGATTTCAGAACCTGATTTTTTTTTAACCCATTACATATCATCTTGATTAACATTTTCCTCCAATATTTATTGTCTGACTTAAGACAATATCTCCTTTATAAAAAGAAGTACCGTACTCGACAATAAGCTCATCATATGGTGTCATGATGCCCAGGCACAGCGACAATCTCTGCAGAAGATCCTTGTAGCAAGTTTTGCACTTTTCTGCAGCACCTCTTCAGGAGAAATGAAGCATTACACCATTCCCAATAAAATAAATGCACTGCTTGTGTAATTCGCTGATTAGAAACATAGATGTTCTTTGTAGCATCTCAATTATGCAAATGTATGACTGGGATCCAAGAGGTAATGTTTCTCCTTATTGAGAGTGACAAGCCAAGCCTGGCTTGCCAATGTGAGGAGACTTTGAAGTCTTGCAATGCTTCTCTGGGAAATTAAATATGCATATAGCCTCTTCAGAGAGTAAGAGGACTGGAACTCTCGCACCTCCTATTGGAAGTAACAATCCTAAAAATTAATATCAACCCTTTAAAGGGAACCTGTCAGCAGGATTGTGCACAGTAAAGGTACTTTCACACTTCCGTTTTTTTTTTAATCCGTCACAATGCGTCGGCGCGACGTATCGATGGATGCATCAAAAATAGTGTAAAACGGATGCAACGCATCCAGTATTTAGACGGATCCGCTAGACGGATCCATCGAGAAACTGGATCCGTTGCATCCGTTTTTACCATCCATTTTTTTGACGGATCCGTTTTCCATGCCTAAAAATGGGAGTCTCCCAAATGTGATTGGCTACTGGAAAATAGGGAAACCAATATATTGACTGGCTGGCTGTCTTCAGGCTGGCAGGAGTCTTGCTGGCACATTTGGGGGTGACGCCCCAGGCCAGGTTTATATAGATTTGGGGCCTGTCTGGCCAATTGGCTAAAAATTCCTGATTCTGAGCATGTGCAGTGTAAAAAAACGGATTCCAGCGCTGGATTCCATCATACGACGTGTCTATAGGCTTCCATTCTAGCCAACGACGTATGCCGCAGGATCCGTCGCAACACGTTTTCCCGACGCAGACAAAAAAAGTTACATTGAACGTTTTTTCCAGACGACGGTCCGCCAAAACATGACGGATCCGTCGCACGACGGACGAAACGTGTGGCTATACGTCGCGATCCGTCACTAATACAAGTCTATGGGAAAAAAACGGATCCTGCGGGCACATTTGCAGGATCCGTTTTTTTCCCAAAACGACGCATTGCAACGGATCTAAAAAGATGGAAGTGTGAAAGTAGCCTAACTGACAGTGTCAGGTCGGCGCCATTATACTGATTACAATGATACCTGGGTTAAAATCCATCTTGTGGTTGTTTCTTAATCTTTAGTTTTATTTTTTTGTTAATGAGATTCTCGTGCGGGGTTCATGTATGTGGTGCTCTGATCAGATATTCACAATGCAGACTGCTGACAGGTCACTGATCCCTCACTGACCTGCACCTAGTTTATATAATGAATACCATCACATGCTGAATAATAAAAAAAAAAAATGCTTGTGCAGGCAGGTTCCGGCCATGGCACCTGCGATGCAGCATAATCACATGTGTATTTTGCACTTATTCCCTTTTGCAGATTTACTTGAGCGAGGTATAAAAAAAAAAGTCATTCTGAAAATGGCGACCGCTGCGCCTGCCCCCTGACGAAGCCGACGCGAAACGCGCATTGGGGCCGCGGTGGTGACCCGTATACTCCTGTCCCATGGGTAAGAGACACTGAGCCTGACTCAAGATGACAATTGCCGCACCTGGCACGTAGGTTCCCATGAGGGGAGGCTAACGGATGGAGTACTAGTCTTATGGGTTCATGTGGTGTCTTTCACCCTGACTTGATGCACTACTGGCACTTTATGAATTTACAATTGACAGGGATTTATAGGGGTTGCCGCCTAGCAGGGACTCTTTTCAGTGCTACTTTTTGGTTCCTTGTTCGAATATTATATGTCTGTTACAATTTACAATTTATTTATGTCTTCATGTATTTTGTTATGTAATTTACGGTTTTACTAATAAAGATTTGTACTTATATTTTGGATTAATGGGACTTAGACTCCGTATGTTCTTTAGTGTCTCTATGTAGTTTTGGAGTGTCCTATATTATATGCTTATCTTGGTCTTGTTGCTTTAACACAGTACTAATAGGATGTGTATAAGACCAAGTACTCTGCTGGCCATTGTGGGATGGTTTTATTGCAGTAGCAGATATCAGTTTGTATAGAGATCTGATAGCTGCTGTTAGGTAGGTGCAGGCAGTGCCATCTTGCTGGAGAAGAAAAAAAAAGTCCTCCGCCAAGATGGCGTCGCCCGCACATGCGCAATAGCAGCAGACGGCGATTTCCTAGAGCTGCTACTGCGCAGGCAGCGCCATCTTAGTGGAGGCAGGCAACATTTTCACAATGATTTTTTGTTTTACCTCGCTAAAGTAAATCTGCAAAAGGGAATAAGTGCAAAGTAACCATGCAATTATGCTGCAGCGCAGGTGACACAGGCCGGCACCTGCCTGCAGAAGTGTGTTTTTTTTATTCAGTATGTTAGGCATTCATTATGCAAACTAGGGGGCAGGTCAGTGAGGGAGCAGTGACCTGTCAGCAGTCTGCATTATGAATATATAATCATTGCACCACATACATGAATCCCGCCTTAGGCCGATTTCACACGTCAGTGGCTCCGGTACATGAGGTGACAGTTTCCTCACGTACCGGAGCCACTGACACACGTAGACACATTAAAATCAATGCATCTGTGCAGATGTCATTGATTTTTTGCGGACCGTGTCTCCGTGTGCCAAACACGGAGACATGTCAGTGTTCGTGGGAGTGCACGGATTACACGGACGCATTAAAGTCAATGGGTCCGTGTAAAACACGTATCGCTGTTGTTAAAATACTCACCTGGCTCCCTCGCTGGCTGGCGCTGCTTCCTGTCTTGGCCGCATCTTCTACTGTATGAGTGGTCACGTGGGGCCGCCCATTACAATCATGAATAAGCGGCTCCACCTCCCATAGGGGTGGAGCCGCATATTCATTACTGTAAATGAGCGGCCCCACGTGACCGCTCATACAGTAGAAGGTGCGGCCAGGACAGGAAGCAGTGCCAGCCAGTGAGGGAGTCGGGTGAGTATTTTACAACAGCGGGGGGGGGAGGGGGGCGCACAAAGGGTGGTAGGGGGGTGGTCACATGGAAATTTATTTTAAACACGATTATTCATATCTTCTCTACAGCAAACGCTGCTGCAGGGAAGATATGAATCGCAGCTTCAGCACCAGATGCTGGTGCGTGTGGTACCCAGCACGGTGTGTGTGGTACCCAGTGGGCACACGGGCGGCACACTTGTGCCGCACGTGTGCCACACTGATATGCCACAGAAACGCACCAGCACACGGACACGGATAATTCCGGTACCGATTTTTCCGGTACCGGAATTATCTGGACGTGTGAGACTGGCCTTAGGACACGAGAATCTCATTAACACAAAACTAAAAATAAAGATTAAGAAACAACCACAAGATGGATTTCATCAACCAAGGTATCATTTTATTCAGTATAACGGCGCCAACCTGGCACTGTGTGTAGGATACTATGCACAATCCTGCTAACAGATTCCCTTTAACCCCTTAAGCCCCGAGGGTGGTTTGCACGTTAATGACTGGAACAATTTTTACAATTCTGACCACTGTCCCTTTATTAGGTTATAACTCTGGAACACTTCAACGGATCTTGGCGATTCTGACATTGTGTTCTCATGATATATTGTACTTCATGATAGTGGTAAAATTTATTCAATATAACGTGCGTTTATTTGTGAAAAAATGGAAATTTGGCGAAAATTTTGAAAATTTTGCAATTTTCCAACTTTGAATTTTTATGCCCTTAAATCACAAACATAGTAACATAGTAACATAGTTAGTAAGGCCGAAAAAAGACATTTGTCCATCCAGTTCAGCCTATATTCCATCATAATAAATACCCAGATCTACGTCCTTCTACAGAACCTAATAATTGTATGATACAATATTGTTCTGCTCCAGGAAGACATCCAGGCCTCTCTTGAACCCCTCGACTGAGTTCGCCATCACCACCTCCTCAGGCAAGCAATTCCAGATTATCACAAAGATATGTCACACAAAATAATTAATACGTAACATTTCACACATGTCTACTTTACATCAGCACATATTATATATATTATAAGGGTTAAAAGTTGACCAGCAATTTCTCATTTTTACAACACCAATATTTCTTAGGGACCACTGTTGTGAATTCTGTGGCAGAGCTCCCTCCTGTGGTCACAAGTGGTACTTCGGCTGATTCTCTCTGTGAGCTTCAGTTGGTGGAGGGAAGTGGTACTGCGGTTTCTGAGTTTCCTCCCTCAGGTGATCTGGTGAGGTCGTTAGGTGCTTCTCTACTTAACTCCACCTAATGCTTTGATCCTGGCTTCCTGTCAATGTTCCAGTGTTGGACTTGCTTTTCCCTGGATCATTCCTGTGGCCTGCTGCTCTGCATAGCTAAGTTCTTCTTTGCTATTTGTTTGCTATTTTTTCTGTCCAGCTTGTCTAATTTGTTGCTGGAAGCTCTGGGACGCAAAGGGTGTACCTCCGTGCCGTTAGTTCGGTACGGAGGGTCTTTTTGCCCCCTTTGCGTGGTTTTCTTTAGGGTTTTGTGTAGACCGCAAAGTTACCTTTTCTATCCTCTATCTGTTAAGAAAGTCGGGCCTCACTTTGCTGAATCTATTTCATCTCTACGTTTGTCTTTTCATCTTAACTCACAGTCATATGTGGGGGGCTGCCTTTTCCTTTGGGGTATTTCTCTGAGGCAAGGTAGGCTTATTTTCTATCTTCAGGCTAGTTAGTTTCTCAGGCTGTGCCGAGTTGCATAGGCAGAGTTAGGCGCAATCCACGGCTGCCTCTAGTGTTGTTTGGAGAGGATTAGGGATTGCGGTCTGCAGAGTTCCCACATCTCAGAGCTCGTTCTATGATTTTGGGTTATTGTCAGATCACTGTATGTGCTCTGACCGCTATGTCCATTGTAGTACTGAATTGCCTTTTATAACAGACCACATCACATTTGAAGTCATTTTGAGGGGTCTATATGATAGAAACTAACCAAGTGTGACACCATTCTAAAAACTGCACCCCTCAAGGTGCTCAAAACCACATTCAAGAAGTTTATTAACCCTTCAGGTGTTTTACAGGAATTTTTGGAATGTTTAAATAAAAATGAATATTTAACTTTTTTCACAAAAGATTTACTTCAGCTCCAATTTGTCTTATTTTACCAATGGTAACAGGAGAAAATGGACCCCAAAAGTTGTTGTGCAATTTGTCCTGAATACGCTGATACCCCATATGTGGGTGTAAACCACTGTTTGGGTGCATGGCAGAGCTCGGAAGGGAAGGAGCAACATTTGACTTTTCAATGCAAAATTGACTTGGAATTGAGATGGGACGCCATGTTGCGTTTGGAGAGCCCCTGATGTGCCTAAACATTAAAACCCCCCACAAGTGACACCATTTTGGAAAGTAGACCCCTTAAGGAACATATCTAGATGTGTGGTGGGCACGTTCACCCAACCAGTGCTTCACAGAAGTTTATAATGAAGAGCCATAAAAATAAAAAATCATATTTTTTCACAAAAATGACCTTTCGCCCCCAATTTTTTATTTTCCCAAGGGTAAGAGAAGAAATTAGACCACAAAAGTTGTTGTCCAATTTGTCATGAGTACGCTGATACCCGATATGTGGGGATAAATGACTGTTTTGGTGCATGGCAGAGCTCGGAAGGGAAGGAGCGCCATTTGACTTTTCAATGCAAAATTGACTGGAATTGAGATGGTACACCATGTCGCATTTGGAGAGCCTCTGATGTGCCTAAACATTAAAACCCCCCACAAGTGACACCATTTTGGAAAGTAGACCCCCTAAAGAACTTATCTAGATGTGTTTTGAGAGCTTTGAACCCCCAAGTATTTCACTACAGTTTATAACGCAGAGCTGTGAAAATATATATTTTTTCCACAAAAATGATTTTTTTAGCCCCCAGTTTTGTATTTTCACAAGGGTAACAGGATAAATTCGACCCCAAAAGTTGTTGTCCAATTTGTCCTGAGTACGCTGATACCCTATATGTGGGGGGGAACCACTGTTTGGGCGCATGGCAGAGCTCGGAAGGGAAGGAGCGCCATTTGGAATGCAGACTTAGATGGATTGGTCTGCAGGCGTCACGATGCATTTGCAGAGCCCCTGATGTACCCAAACAGTAGAAACCCCCCACAAGTGACCCCATATTGGAAACTAGACGTCCCAAGGAACTTATCTAGATGTTTTGTGAGAACTTTGAACCCCCAAGTGTTTCACTACAGTTTACAACGCAGAGCCGTGAAAAGAAAAAATCTTTTTTTTTTCCCACAAAAATGATTTTTGGCCCCCAATTTATTATTTTCCCAAGGGTAACAAGAGAACTTGGACCCCAAAAGTTGTTGTCCAATTTGTTCCGAGTACGCTGATACCCCATATGTTGGGGTAAAGCCCTGTTTGGGCGCACGAGAGAGCTCGGAAGGGAAGTAGCACTGTTTTACTTTTTCAACGCAGAATTGGCTGCAATTGAGATCGGACACCATGTCGCGATTGGAGAGCCCCTGATGTGCCTAAACAATGGAAACCCCCAATTCTAACTGAAACCCTAATCTAAACACACCCCTAACCCTAATCCCAACAGTAACCCTAACCACACCCCTAACCCTGACACACCCCTAACTCTAATCCAAACCCTAATCCCAACCGTAAATGTAATCCAAACCCTAACTTTAGCCCCAACCCTAACCCTAACTTTAGCCTCAACCCTAACCCTGACTTTAGCTCCAACCCTAGCCCCAACCCTAACCTTAACCCTAGCCCTAACGGGAAAATGGAAATAAATACATTTTTTTTTTATTTTATTATTTTTCCCTAACTAAGGGGGTGATGAAGGGGGGTTTGATCTACTTTTATAGCGTTTTTTATAGCGGATTTTTATGATTGGCAGCTGTCACACACTAAAAGACGCTTTTTATAGCAAAAAAGTTTTTGCGTCTTCACATTTTGAGAGCTATAATTTTTCCATATTTTGGTCCACAGAGTTATGTGAGGTCTTGTTTTTTGCGGGACGAGTTGACGTTTTTATTGGTAACATTTTCTGACAAGTGACAGTTTTTGATCGCTTTTTATTCCTATTTTTGTGAGGCAGAATGACCAAAAACCAGCTATTCATGAATTTCTTTTGGGGGAGGCGTTTATACCGTTCCGCATTTGGTAAAATGGATAAAGCAGTTTTATTCTTCGGGTCAGTACGATTACAGCGATACCTCATTTATATCTTTTTTTATGTTTTGGCGCTTTTATACAATAAAAACTATTTTATAGAAAAAATAATTATTGTGGCATCGCTTTATTCTCAGGACTATAACTTTTTTATTTTTTTGCTGATGATGCTGTATGGCGGCTCGTTTTTTGCGTGACAAGATGACGTTTTCAGCGGTACCATGGTTATTTATATCCATCTTTTTGATCGCGTGTTATTCCACTTTTTGTTCGGCGGTATGATAATAAAGCGTTGTTTTTTGCCTCGTTGTTTTTTTTCTTACGGTGTTTACTGAAGGGGTTAACTAGTGGGACAGTTTTATAGGTGGGGTCGCTACGGATGCAGCGATACTAAATATGTGTACTTTTATTTGTTTTTTTTTTTAAATTTAGATAGAGAAATGTATTTATGGGAATATTTTTTTTTTCTTTATTTAGGATTTTTTTTTCTATCTTTTTTACACATGTGGAAATTTTTTTTTAAGCTTATTTTACTTTGTCTCAGGGGGGGGACATCACAGATCGTTGATCTGACAGTTTGCACAGCACTCTGTCAGATCAACGATCTGACTTGCAGTGCTGCAGCCTTCACAGTGACTGCTCTGAGCAGGCACTTGGTAAGCCACCTCCCTCCCTGCAGGACCCGGATGCCGCGGCCATTTTGGATTCGGGCCTTGCTGCAGGGAGGAAGGTAGGAGACCCTCGCAGCAACGCAATCACATCGCGTTGCTGCGGGGGTCTCAGGAAGCCCGCAGGGAGCCCCCTCCCTGCGCGATGCTTCCCTGCACCGCCGGCACACCGCGATCATGTTTGATCGCGGTGTGCCGGGGGTTAATGTGCCGGGGGCGGTCCGTGACCGCTCCTGGCACATAGTGCCGGATGTCAGCTGCCATAAGCAGCTGACACCCGGTCGCGATCGGCCGCGCTCCCCCCGTGAGCGCGGCCGATCGCATATGACGTACTATCCCATCACTGGGAATTAAGTCCCAGGGCACCTTAACGGGATAGTACGTCATATGGGATTAAGGGGTTAACGAGCCTTGCCACATGACTTAGGATAAAATCCAAAGCAGAATTTCAATTTGCAGACACTGTTTGGGGGTGGTGCCACTCATCTGTGCAAAGTGTGAGATATGGTTGTAGAAGCTCTTCACACTGGTTAATAGATGAATATCACGCATGAGCTGCCCCTCTAACTTAATTATATTTTAATAAAGATTCTAGGGGATAAATAAGAAAAATTGGCAAGGACCTTCTCTGCTCACTTCACCAGGGAGTGGGGCAAGTGACATCACATTTACCAATACCTGCTGGGACATGTCTCATGCACCTGTCCCAGTCACTTGCCGATAGTGCTGGGACGTTCGGAGGATTGGCAGGAATCATAAATCTGTCCCGCTCATTAAAATAGGACAGGTCCAAAATATACTGGCAGGCATCAGCACACATGACGCCATGTGTCCTGCTCACCTCTTGATGTGGAAGAGAATGGAGTAGGATTAACCCTCTATCGCAACATATTGTGGGAATGGGTAATAGACAGCAGATGGTTAAAGTGGACATATCACAATGCATACAGCATACACTATTAAGTAAATCTCTCAAACCTGGTGATGCTGCTGTACTTACGCGGAAAATCCACATCAAAATGGTTGTCTATTACTTTTTGAAAATGTTATTGCCTAATATTATTAATAAGGATTTTATCAGTCCTGCTCTAGCTATTTATTTTCCCTACACAGCGGCTATTCAAATCAACACCTTGCCTATGGACACAAATTCAGAACAGAAGAGGTCATCCAGAGCGAGAGACCATCTTTGTCCACCATTTCCTCATAGTCTTCTAGATTTGCCATTGATTCTTTTCCTTCAGTTCAATTTAGTGTAGAAATTAAGGAACGTGATACTTTGTGGGAAGCACGGGCCCATCACTTGCCAGGAACCTGTACTGCTATTTGTTTTAGGTGAAGCATGAAACTCTGAAGTGTAGTCACCAATCTCTGTCTTCCTTCTTATTAATAGATCCTTGCAATAGTAATGTATACAAGCCTGGCATTCTGCCCAATCACAAACATACCAGAGTAATCCTCCTTCACATGCGAGTACTCTGGTATAGAACCACCATGATGGATATCACTTCACATATGTGACAGCTGGTAACCAAATGATGTCTGAATCAGTATGCATTTTTCAGCCAGGATTCTAGACAGGCTGGAGCGAGCCGCCCGCCCCTCCCCCCCCCGGGCGGCGTAGGTGGAAGCCGCCATGACAGGGGGTTTGGAGCAGGCGACAAGTGGTGGGGGCGTGTCGTTCGTTCCAGGGGGAGGGGTAGTGGTGGAGAAGGGGATGATGGGAGCGGGGGGTGGAGCGGTTCACTTCCCGCTCTACAGAATCTGGAGCAGGAGGGAGCATCCGTTCCTCCTGCAATGGCGGCCATAGAAAGAGTGCTTTCGCAGTTGCGGGCGGCGGCGGCGTCGCAGCCGCCCGGCTGGCTGGAGGCACAGGTAGCAGGGGTATTGAGCGGTTCCAGCGGTGGCGGCAGCAGCGGCGCTGATCCCTCAGCGGCTGGGCCTGGCAAGCGGCGGTCCAGGCGCGTGCGCCCCCCTCAGCGGCTATCCCCCGATGCTGCCCCGACTCCCCAGCGACGGCGCAGGAGCCCCTCTCGGGACCCTCCGGGCCGCGCGCCTGCGTGTAAGCGCCCCAGCAGGCCGCGGTCCGGGAGGAATCCACCTGCTGCGCTGGGGCCTGCGGCGGCAGTTGGGCCCTCTCCCTCATCCACTGGGGGGTCTGGTCCCACGCGCGCCAGAGCGGCTGCTGGACGTGGTATGGGCACGGCGGGACGCGGCGGTTACGCCTGCCCCGGGCGGCCTGGTTCCGGCGGCGCCACGAGACAGCGGGGGAGCATCCTAGTTGCAAGCGGCGCCCCAGACTCGGCGGGGCTGCCAGACTCAGCCGGGGCACGCCATTCCCCCCATGCACCTGCGATCGGGCCCGCACCACTCTATGGGATGGCGGCAGGTGGCAGCGCTGTGGTCAGCGGGTCTGGGTCTGGGCCCGACGGATTCCTGGCGGCCTCCTGGAGTGACGGAGTCGGCTCGGTCCCCTCTGCTGGGGGCGGAGCAGCTGGATCGGTGAGGAGCGAGGTCCACGTCCGGGTGGACGCACAGACGGCTTCGCAGGCAAGAGACGGCGGGACGGCGACGACGTCTGCGGCTGGGGGGACTGCAGCTCCCCTGCAGCCTGGTGAGAACCATTCTATGTTTTGTTTGTCCCCGGCGTTGTCGACGCCGATTATGACTGCGGTTGATCGGGTTGGGGGGTGTGTGGAGCGCGGCGAGGGAGTCGCGGTGCGTGGGGATACGAGTCGGGAAGGAGTGGGTGAGTTGCTGTCGGGGGTGCGGGAGTTGTTGTCACGGTTGAACAGTGGTAGGGCAGGGCCGTCCCCTTTGTCAGCTTGGGTCGGATCGTCCGATTCAGGGTTAACGTTGTTGGGCAGCGGTTCAGGTGACCAGGGTAGGTCGGCTGAGCCGGTCTCGGTGTCAGTACAGACGGAGAAGGAGAAGGAAGGGGGTATTCGGCTGGATGATAAGGCACGTGGTGAGGTGTATGTGTGCTTTGAAGGGCCGTTGGGGGCGCATTTGAAGAAGGAAGTGCGCGAGAAGATTTGGAAAGATGAGTACGTGGAGATATTTTCACTGTTACCACTGGAGAAATTTAACTTGGACAAGAATAAAAAAGAGGATAGTAAGAAGGAGGATGAGGAGAAGCGGCGTTGGCGACTTATTCCTCAGACGTTTGTGAACTGGCTTCAGGCATTTGCGATTTTGGCAAGTGTTATTGGCGAAAAGGCTCCCGAGAATTGCTCAGCCTTGTTTTGTTATATGGATTCCATAGGGGAGGCGCATAGGGTTTATGGTGGTCAAGCATGGTCAAGGTATGATGAGCAGTTTCGGCAGCGGAAGGCGGTTCGTCCAGCGATCAGATGGGATCAGAAGGACATCGGTTTGTGGTTACGCGTAATGGCGCCGACGAAGTTTGGTCAATCCTTTCAAGGGGGGGCCGGAACTTCCGGCCAAGGCTTTGGACAGGGTTCCTCTGCGGGAGCCGGGGGTCAGGCGGGTCAATCAGGAAGTCAGAAGCATGGCGTGTGTTGGCAGTTCAACGAGGGCCAATGTAAGTTCGGGGCGACTTGCAAGTTCAAGCATTTGTGCTCGCACTGCAATGGTGCCTCCCACGGAGCCTCCAAATGTTTTAAGAAGAAAGGGAAGCCTGAGGGTAATCCCAAAGGGGGCGACTCCGGTGAGGTTGGACGCGATGGCCCCCTATCTAAATAGGTATCCCGATAGGGAGGGGGCAGAGTTGCTCCGGGCTGGGTTTGATGTTGGTTTTTCTATACCGGCTCCGGGTTTTGCGATACCACCGACGCTGAAGAACCTGAAATCGGCCGGGTTGCACGCTTCGGTGGTGTCTGAAAAGTTGGGCAAAGAGGTGGCGTTGGGGAGGATGTCTGGTCCTTTTCTTACCCCCCCTTTGGAGGATTTGGTTGTGTCACCCCTGGGCGTTGTGCCCAAGAAAGAGCCGAATAAGTTCCGGCTCATTCAGCATTTGTCATACCCGAAGGGGAGGTCGGTTAACGATGGGATTGATCCGGAGCTTTGTTCGGTGGTTTATACTTCATTTGATGAAGCAGCCAGGTGGGTGCGCATTTGCGGCAAGGGAGCGTTGTTGGCCAAGACTGATATTGAGTCGGCCTTTCGTTTGTTGCCCGTTCATCCCGATAGCGTGAGGTTGTTAGGCTGTTATTGGGACGGTGCGTTCTACGTTGATCTATGTTTGCCGATGGGCTGTTCACTGTCGTGTGCTTATTTCGAGGCTTTCAGTTCCTTTCTGGAGTGGGCGGTGCGGGATGTGTCCGGTTTAGACTCAGTAATTCATTATTTGGATGACTTCTTGTGTATAGGCCCTGGGCAGTCTCAATGTTGTGAGGTCCTGTTAAGGACAGTTGTTTGGGTGGCGGAGCGCTTCGGGGTCCCGTTGGCACCGGGCAAGACGGAGGGCCCGTGTACGAGCTTGTCTTTTTTGGGCATTGTCATCGATTCTGAGAAGTGGGAGTTTAGGTTCCGGTGGACAAGGTTTTGGGTTTGAGGGACGAGGTGGCGCGAGCTAGGCGTGTGAAAAAATTGCCACTGCGTGAGGTGCAGTCGCTCTTGGGGAAGTTGAATTTTGCGTGTCGAATTATTCCCATGGGGAGAATTTTTTCACGTAGATTGGCCAGTGCTACGGCCGGGGTCACCGCCCCGCATCATTTTGTGCGTTTGTCAGCTGAGCACAAGGCTGACTTGGAGGTTTGGGACCGTTTTTTGTCCTGTTACAACGGGCGTTCATTGATGATGGAGGAGGCAGTGGGCAATGCTGATTTAGACTTGTTCACTGACGCTTCAGGCGGTATTGGTTTTGGGGCCTTTTTTGGGGGCCGTTGGTGTGCGGCCAGGTGGCCAGAAGCCTGGGTTGAAACAGGTTTGGTGCGGAACATCACGTTGTTGGAAATTTTTCCGATTTTGGTGGCGGTGCGGATCTGGGGCGATGAATTTCGGAACAAAAGGGTGCGCTTTAACTGTGATAATATGGCTGTGGTGTGCGCCATTAACAGTTTGACGACGGCGTCTCCCCCGGTGATCAGAGTGCTTCGGCAGTTGGTTTTGTCTTGTTTACACCTGAATGCTTATTTCACAGCTTCACATGTGCCTGGTGTTAATAATTGTGTTGCCGATTCTTTGTCTCGTTTCCAGTGGGAGCGTTTCCGGTCGCTGGCGCCGGATGCCGAGGAGACAGGCCTGGAATGCCCGGCGGAACTTTGGAACGTGGTGTCCGGGCTGCAGAGCCTTTAATCCAAGCGTCTTTAGCCCCAAGTACGTGGTCGGTTTATCAGGTGGTATGGAACAGTTGGGAGAGTTGGCTGGCGACTTGTGGTGTCGGGAGTACGGGTTTTGATCAGGTGGGAGCATTGTTGCTGTGGTTGAGACATGGGGCGGATCAGGGATGGTCGGCAGCGAAGGTGGATAGGACGATTGCGGCTTTAGCCTTTGGTTTCAGGCTTCGGGGTTTTCAGGACGTGACAAAGTCCTTTCTGGTGAAGCAGGCTGCGAAGGGGCTGAGAAGATCAGGCAGCCGAGGAGATTGTAGGCGCCCGGTGTCCTTTGAAATGTTGGAGCGGTTGGGGGCACGTTTGAGTGACGTATGCGTTTCCAGTTTCGAGGTTGCGCTATTTCGCTTAGCTTTTTCCTTGGCCTTTTACGGAGCGTTGAGGATTGGGGAACTGGTGTCGCCCACTACGGTTCGTCAAGGGGGCCTGTGGGCGGTGGACGTTTTTGTTTCCGATGGGTCAATGCAGTTCTGGATTCGGAAGTCTAAGACAGATCAGATGGGTCGGGGTAAAAAGGTTGTTTTGGGCGCAGTTCCTGGTTCTGTTATGTGTCCTATTCGTTGCTGGCAGGTTTTTGTTAGGTTGCATCCGCGGGGTGATCGGCCTTTGTTGTGTCACGAGGATGGGTCTTTCCTGTCCAAATATCAGTTTGTAGCGGTTTTTCGGCAGTGTTTAAAGGCCATCGGGGTAGATGCGGCCAGGTTCGCCTCCCATTCTTTCAGGATTGGGGCTGCCACCGAGGCGGCACGAAACGGGTTGGCTCCGGAGGTGGTGCAAAGAATTGGGCGGTGGGAATCCGGCCGCTATCGGAGTTATGTGAGGCCTTGAACATCTGGGAACGGTTGATATTTTGCGTGTGTGGGCTTTTGGTCTAAGTTGTTTATGTTTTTCAGGTCCATCCTCGTTGTTGGTGTGGATCGTCGGCCACTCATATGTGTACTGGGGCGCGAGACGGGCCGACGTCAGGCAGGATGGAAGACAGCTCGGGTTTTCCAGGGACGTGGCCGTCATCAGGTGGTTGGGGTTTCGGGGTTTAAGTTGGAACAGAGTCCTGGAGGAGGTACACAATGGCATTCGTCTGGATAGGCCTCCTGACATTTTGGTTCTGCACGTTGGGGGAAACGACCTGGGAATTCGTCCTTGTCGAGAGTTGATACGGGACATAAAACACGACATGCTCCGGCTATGGGTTTCGTTTCGGGAGATGTCGATCGTGTGGTCCGAGATTGTTCCTCGTACATCTTGGAGGCACGCCAGGTCGGTGGAGAAGATAAATAGAGCCCGGATTAAGGTGAACCGGGCCGTGTCGGGTTTTGTTGTGCGAAACGGAGGGATGACCTTGCGCCATTTTGAGTTGGAGCGCGGTGGTGACCAATTTCTTTTGGGAGACGGGGTCCATCTGAACGCGGTAGGCATAGATTTGTGGGCTTTGGGGTTGCAGTCGGGAATTGAGCGGGCCATAGCGGTTAAGGTTGGTGGGGTTTCGGTTACTTGAGGGGGTCAAGTATCCTCATGGTGGCGGGGGGAGGGGTCCTTGGAGTTGGTGCTAAATTGGCCTGGGGGGTCCGTCGGGATACGGACTCTCCAGTTGGTTTAAGTTTTGGTTGCGGGTCTGGTGATCTGGGGGAATCGTGGTAATGGTGGGCCAGATTCCTAAGTTGGAAGTGGACAATGGTAACCCTTCGGGGTATTTTGGTGCTCTCGAGCCTGTGGGGTAACGGCTGAGAGTAATCTACGGTTGGTCTCTTGTCCACTTGTTCATACTATGGGTGACACCAGATTTTAGCTTCAAGGACCCCTTCCCAGCTGTTTATGGTTATATGTTTTGTTTGTAATAATAAAGGCCGCTGTGGCCAATTATATCCAACTTGAGACTCATGTCGTTATTCGGAGGTTGGGAGGAAAAGGGGTCGGTGATCCCTTGGGAAGGCACTTAATAAGGGGGGTAGTCGACAATACCAATGTCAAGACAGGCTGGAGCGAGCCGCCCGCCCCTCCCCCCCCGGGCGGCGTAGGTGGAAGCCGCCATGACAGGGGGTTTGGAGCAGGCGACAAGTGGTGGGGGCGTGTCGTTCGTTCCAGGGGGAGGGGTAGTGGTGGAGAAGGGGATGATGGGAGCAGGGGGTGGAGCGGTTCACTTCCCGCTCTACAGAATCTGGAGCAGTCCCGCCCGCTTTCCCCTTTTTGTTGTGTTTACGGGTGGTTTGTCTTTAGCTTTCGGGTCATAGTGGCTGTAGGCGGGGGGAGGGGTCCTTGGAGTTGGTGCTAAATTGGCCTGGGGGGTCCGTCGGGATACGGACTCTCCAGTTGGTTTAAGTTTTGGTTGCGGGTCTGGTGATCTGGGGGAATCGTGGTAATGGTGGGCCAGATTCCTAAGTTGGAAGTGGACAATGGTAACCCTTCGGGGTATTTTGGTGCTCTCGAGCCTGTGGGGTAACGGCTGAGAGTAATCTACGGTTGGTCTCTTGTCCACTTGTTCATACTATGGGTGACACCAGATTTTAGCTTCAAGGACCCCTTCCCAGCTGTTTATGGTTATATGTTTTGTTTGTAATAATAAAGGCCGCTGTGGCCAATTATATCCAACTTGAGACTCATGTCGTTATTCGGAGGTTGGGAGGAAAAGGGGTCGGTGATCCCTTGGGAAGGCACTTAATAAGGGGGGTAGTCGACAATACCAATGTCAAGCATTGTCTATCTCAGTGTGGCATGGTTTCCCTGCTCCCATGTCTTATTTTTATTATCATTATCATTTATGTCCCAGGCAGACAGCTTTAGAAATATCTCTTTAAGAGTGACCATACTTTCAAGTAACTTTTGAGAATAAGCTGTCCTGTGTGTGTACACTATATCTGGTCATTACATCACTTATATCTCGCATTTAATCAGTTTACTCTCTGCATGATCTCTCTTAATTTGCAATCTGCTGGGTGCTGCAGACTTGCTGCTGTGGTCTCTAATATCCACAACACAGCACACACAGAGTGTTACATGCTCTTCATTGTTTAGCACAGTGAGAAAAGCACCAGCAACCTTAAGCATATTAGATGGAGATAACTGGATGTGAATAATTTCTAGGGTGAGGTAAAAGACTTGTTAGAAAGTTCACCATGAGCTTTCTATGTTTGCCTCTGCCTGTTTCGCTCTCCTTTTCTCTCTCTAAATGGAAGTTAATGGGCTGATCCCAGGTCTGTTGACCCAAACGCACAGCTTCATAAGCACATATGAGGCTGTAAGTTTAAGTTGAGAGACGCAGGGTCGGTCTGGGCATTGCAGTCCATATATCGACCCACTCAATCCAGGCTTACTGATCTCACCAAGCAATTGGATGACTCAGTGACAATAGGGCTTAATATACTAATAAGTGGCATTTAGGCTAGGGTTACATGGAATGTTTGTTTACAAAGGATAGTGGGAACAAGTCCAAAGGGTAACCAAGATGAGTTCTCCCTAAGCTTCTGTAAAAAGAAGCCACCGTATTGTACATTCTATGTCCATGTTCTCAATGCATGATCCCCACTTACCTTTCATTGCGATAGATCTTCTTGAAACAGTCACCCAAGCTCTTATAATTGGAAGGATCAGATGTATTTCTTTGGATCTGAAATCTAAAGAGATGAAAAAAAGTAATTATTATTTAGTAATAGTTACGTTTAGTAGATCAGTCTGAATTTAGACACAGTATTAATAAAATCTAAATAAATTAGAGCCCCTGAGCCCAGTGATTGGCTGCATCGGTCACAAGTTCTGCAGACGTGACGTCATCACAGCAGCCTGTAAAGTGTTATCAGAGGCCGTATTGGAGAGCTGGCAATAAAGCAGGATAAGGCATGGCATGTAATTGTGATCTTATTATTAGTTTATACCGTCCTATGGTTTGAAGAAAATTGAAAAAGAAAAATACATGATAATGGTCACTGTTGTTACAACAAACTTTGCATAGCTCAATAGTTCAAACAAACATAAGAAACTATGTAAGATATGTTAATAAAAGATATGCTTCTTTTCCCCATCTTCAGAACTCATCATTCACTCTGAAAAGCTGATAACCGTTTTTCTTGTTTTTAGCAAGAGTAAATTTAACTCACTGAAGGATCAGCTTACAGTTCCCTATTAAAGTCTATGAACAGAGGGAGGAGCAGAGTAAAAGAACAGGCAGAGAAGAGACAAAGACTTGTGCTGCAGCCATCTAGTAAATGGATTACCTCACCACAGTGGTGGATTCACAGCTATACAGTTTAGTGATGTATAAAAGCCGCCATGCTGCTAAGCCATGTGAGTGTTTGGCCATCTGTTCATACAATAGATTTCCTTGTGCTTACTGGAATTTGCATATTGTAAATTCAGACAGAAGGCAGCAAAACCAAGGAAAACACATATGGACATAAGGAATAAAGAAACGTGTGAAACAAGGAAAAATAGGTCTTAAAAAGTTTAGATTCCTCAAAGTACCCCTCTTTTACTCTGATTACAGATTTACACCCCTTTGGCATTCTCTCAGCTGCTTCATCAAAAGCAGTTATCTAGAATGGCTTTCCAACAGTCTTGAGAGTTCCCAGAGGTGTTGAGTTAGCCATTTTGCCTTCACCCTTTGGTTCTACTTAACCCAAGCCAACTCAATTGAGCTGTGGTTGGGTGATTTGGAGGTCATGCCAACTGTCGCAACACTCCATCCTTTCCCTTCTTGGTCACCAAACCTTTACATAGCTTGGAGTTGTGTTGTATGCCATTGTCATCTTGCAACACAGATGATGGTCCCACTAAGTGAAAATTACAAGGGTTAGCATGTCATTGTAGAATGATGTGGTAGCCATGCTGGATAAGTATGCCTTAAGTTTGGAATAAATCCCCAACAGTGTCACCAGTAAAGTACCTCCATGTCAGCACACTTCCTCCTTCATGCTTCACGGTGGGCACCACACATGTAAAAAACATCTGCTCACCTTCTCTACGTCTTACAAAGATACAACTGTTGATAACAAAAATCTCAAATTTGGATTCATAGACCACAGTACAGATTTCCACTGATCTAACATTCAGTCCTTGTGTTGCTTGGCCCAAACAAATCTCTTCTTGTTTGAGAAAGCAACATTTCAAGCTGTCAATTTGCATTTTATGAGGCTGGTAACTGATGAACTTATCTTAAGGCCCCTTCACATTAAGCGACGCTGCAGCGATACCGACAACGATTCGGATCGCTGCAGCGTCGCTGTTTGGTCGCTGGAGAGCTGTCACACAGACCGCTCTCCAGTGACCAACGATGCCGGTAACCAGGGTAAACATCGGGTAACTAAGCGCAGGGCCGCGCTTAGTAACCCGATGTTTACCCTGGATACCATGCTAAAAGTAAAAAAAAACAAACAGTACATACTTACCTACAGCCGTCTGTCCTCCAGCGCTGCGCTCTGCTTCTCTGCTCTCCTCCTGTACTGTCTGTGAGCCGGAAAGCAGAGCGGTGACGTCACCGCTCTGCTTTCCGGCTCACAGACAGTACAGGAGGAGAGCAGAGCACAGCGCTGGAGGACAGACGGCTGTAGGTAAGTATGTACTGTTTGTTTGTTTTTTACTTTTAGCATGGTAACCAGGGTAAACATCGGGTTACTAAGCGCGGCCCTGCGCTTAGTTACCCGATGTTTACCCTGGTTACCAGTGAAGACATCGCTGGATCGGTGTCACACACGCCGATCCAGCGATGTCTCCAGGGAGTCCAGCGACGAAATAAAGTTCTGGACTTTGTTCAGCGACCAACGATCTCCCAGCAGGGGCCTGATCGTTGGTCGCTGTCACACAGAACGATTTCATTAACGATATCGTTGCTACGTCACAAATAGCAACGATATCGTTAACAATATCGTTATGTGTGAAGGTACCTTAGTGTCCTCATGAGAGACAAATTTATAATTTGTTATTGATGGCTTTCATGACTGCTCTTCAGGACACCTTCAAGGTTCTAGTAACCTTTTATCATAATTAAAGGTAAGCATGCACTGTTTCTCTAATTCTTCACATATTCTTGCTATTCTATTGTAGATTATGGCTCAATACTGTATGGAACTATGTACCAACACTGCCTATGAAAAACTCACCCTATGGTCGCAAACACTTTCTAAAGGCTGGTGATTCCATAAATGAACTGTCGACAAGGCATATACGTTCATCAGAAGCCATTACAGGTGATACCTGATGAAGCTGATTGAGAGAATGGCAAAGGGGTGTAAAGCTGTCAGAGTAAAAACAGGCTACCATGAGGATTCTAAGGTTTCTAACAAATTCTGGTTTGGTTATTATTATTATAGCGCCATGTATTCCATGGCGCTTTACATGTGAGGAGGAGTATACATAATAAAAACAGGTACAATAATCTTGAAAAATACAAGTCACAACTGGTACAGGAGGAGCGAGGACCCTGCAAGTACACAGGTGTTTCTATAGCCCTTGTTTCCATATGTGTCTCTTCATGCTTTTGTTGCCTTCAGTCTGAATCTACAATATCATCACAATTTTCAGACTAACATATAATGTTGCCGAATGAAGAGATCCAGTACTTAATTTAGGATATTAAAATACAATGCTTTATTAATAATACGGTAATATTAAAATCAAAATAACATGTGTTAAAACAATGAAAAGATAACAGAGCACCCTTTACTAGGGAGACACTGCATTATATGACGGTATGTAACCAGCCCAAATTACAAAGCCATACAGATGTATACAACATTCTTACATAAGCCCCCAATATAATAATAGTAATATAGTTACTGTGGCATGCAATCGTAAGAAATGTAATGTAACATCTTACCAAGATCAGGCAGCAATGGAGATCGCATCCACGTGTGGTTAGCAGTGTCCCTCCTCACCCCAACGCATGTTTTGCATCCCTCTTCTTCCGGGGGCTTCGCCCTCGGAAAACCCAGCCGGGGTGAGGAGGGACGCTGCTAACCACACGTGGATGCGATCTTCATTGCTGCCTGATCTTGGTAATATGTTACGGTACATTTCTTACGATTGCATGCCACAGTAACTTTCATTCAGCTTAAGTATAGATGTAGGGCACATGCCTATTAGAATGTATTGCTCATGTATTGGTGGGCTTATGTAAGAATGTTGTATACATCTGTATGGCTTTGTAATTTGGGCTGGTTACATACCGTCATATAATGCAGTGTCTCCCTAGTAAAGGGTGCTCGGTTATCTTTTCAATGATTTAACACATGTTATTTTGATTTTAATATTAATATTAATAAAGCATTGTATTTTTACATCCTAAATTAAGTACTGGATCTCTTAATTCGGCAACATTATATGTTAGTCCGAAAATTGTGATGATGTAGTTTGGAAGTGCCAGCCTATAACATTATTGGACATTTTTTTGGATTAAATGAATCTACAATATGCAGATTCCAATAAGAACAGGGAAAACCATTGCATGAGCAAATGTGTCCAAACGTTTTACAGGTACTATATAAAAATTGAAAGAGAAATCAAAGGCAAAATAAATAGTTATATGGTTCCAATGTATAAATCTGTAGTTCCCCAAACCATCTGCACAATGTCCTGAAGGGTTTCTTCCCTCCCTATCTGTTGTGTCAGGTTTATCAGGCAAACAGGAACAGAATTGCAAGATACAACAATCATGAAGTACCCTGATGTAGAAATGGAGGACACATAGGATGGTCATACCATTCATTTTGTCTTTTTTTTTGCCCACAGATAGTTTCCGTGAGCTTGAGCAACAAGTCATTTAATTCAGCGTGGATTGTCTCGCTAGATTTATGCGTGTAAAAGAAGCTTGACACAAACTTTTGTTTGCAAAGCTTGTGATCTAATGTCACTAAACTTTCAAATATATTAAATATAGATGTAAAATTTATGTGTTGTTAGAGTAGGAGCTCTAGCATTGGGGCTACATCTGTGCTCTCAACAGAACAGGTACACTACTCACCAAGATCATTAACATGTCACACCTATGGCAATAACACCATAATAACAATGCAGCCGCACAAAAAAGGGATTGTTCCATGTGCTCACTGCCCCCACAGACCCACCTTGTCCTACGGTTTCCCTGCAGAGTGTGGATGGGGACAGGATGCACTCAGTTAGTGGCAGGTTTCACGTTGCTATGTCTGGAATTTTGATCTTCAGATCCTGTTGCCTCCGACTCCTCTGGACTCCAATTTAGCAGCAGGGACATTCTCGTTTTTTGTGTTTAATGATCGTAGAGGGATTTACACGAGAAGAAAGGTGCAGTCCACATTTTTAAGCCTTTGAACAAACCATTTTTATGATCTCTGTACAGCAGAAAACTTTTCTGTTTCCATTTTATTCTCCAGCATATCTTGTCTTTTATCTTATATTATTTACACTATATAATATTTGTTTCAGTGATTGCTATATACACACAGTGATCTTTTTATATGTCAGTTTCTTAAAAAGGCTGTCTAGTTAATGCATGGAGGTAAGTATGTGGACACGGAGTATTTGCAGCAGAAGATTTTTTTGCACCAAAAAAACAAAGCCTTGGCAGGAAAATATGTTTTTGACACATTTTTATGTGCATTTTACTTGTGCTGTTTTCCATTAATTTGAATGGGTGAAAAACGTTGAAAGAATTGTCATGATGCAGATTTGAAAAAAATGCACAGCAGATGGAAATACGTAAGGAAAAAAATGCACTGTGTGCCTAAGATTTTAGAAATCTCATTGTTTTTACTGATACTGTAAAACATTGCATTTTTTTCTGCATTAAAATAACAGCACGGTAAAAAAAAAAAAGTAAAAAAGAAAGGTAACTTGTGAATAAGCCTTGACGCCCTTCAAAAATGAAATACTTTTTGCATTTGATCTCCATTTTGCCTAAAAAATAAAGGATCTTGACAGTTCATCCTTTTTACCACTGATGCTTTCAAATGTGTGAATAGGGATTCCCATCCTTCTGATTATTGGGCAACAATAAGACATTTATTCATTATACTGTACATAGGTCTTGAGCCTAGATGATGCAATAAATTTACAGTAAAGTGGAAAATCTATAGATTGCACCCCATTCACATTTTAGAGCCACTGCTAAAAGTCACGCCAACATGTGACTTAGGGCTCATGCAGACGTCCGTACAAATCGGTCCAATCTCGGATTGCAATGCACAGACTGGCCGTGGCTCTTCTGACCAGAGGGTGACAGCTTCATAAAATTTATGTGAGAGCCATGGCCAGTTTGGGCATTGCAATCAGAGATCGTACCGATTTGCACAGATGTCTGCATGACCCCATAGACCTTAAACTCTACATACATACTAGATAGATGTTGGCCAAAAGCCAATAGCTATTTTTTTCCAACTTCTCTGGTCGAATGCTCCTCCTGTGTTCTCAATGTGAGAGCTGCTGTCAGACTTCTGTGGCCTTGGTTTATAATCCCAATGATAGTCCTACAACAAAATCCTCCTCTCCCCTTACATCATGTGTCAGGAGGCTCCCACAACATTAGCTGGTCAGCCAGTCCCACTGACATTGGCAGATCCTGCTGACTTATCTGATATGTATTTGGGTCTTCAGTTGTATTGAGTTGCGTCTGTTCCTTGACCCTTTTTCCAAAGTTTGGCAATCTCAGATCGTATTCTGTGAGCTGCAATAAATAATTTATTTATGCTAAAGAAAATTGTATCAAGTGTCCCATATTTTTATTTGTGTCAAAAGAACTGGATATAGACTGAATGTAGACTTTGTTTAAAATGGGTGAAAATACCAGCATCTACCGTGAGCAAGATGATTTGATGGCTGTTTACAAGTAAGAGCATCATGGTTTTTTTTCTTTTATATTGACTTGTGACTCTGCTGCTAACTATCTGGCGGCCACAAAACACTAGGAATTACCATTCATGGCCCCGCTATAGGCACCCTGGGAGTAAGACGAGCTGATGTGTTAAAGATGTTCCCATCTAACCAAAGCAGGATTTTATATGGGACAGGGGAGACACTGGGCAGCCAGGATCTGTTTAACTGACAGTGGATCAGGTTTCAGACCCTACCAAAGCAATGCAATGTAGACAGAAGCAGACTGGACGATTTTGCAATCTCACTTCTCTGGTATTTAACAGTCCATTAATAACAGCTTTTAAAATAATGGGGCATTTTTATTGGTGGCAATGCCAGGGATAATGGACATGTGCCAGTAACTTATCCCCAGTAATACAGGGATGAATAACTTTTTATATTAGGACAGAAATTGATAGTTTTTACCTCTCTAAATCCCAGCAGTAATAACTTTAGATTTTTTTTTATATGTCAGTAATAAGTTTAGATTTTTTTATGTCATCGCATAAAAAGTTAATAGAGTTGGTGGCATTTTAGTGAACATATGATTTTCTTGACTTGAGAAGAAAAATAAAAAACTAAAGAAATCTTTTGTACTAGTTATTATGGCTACGGAGCTACCAAATATGTATAAAGTGATTAGTAATTACTGGTATGTGATATTTATATTTTTACAATATTTAGGTCAAATCCAATTAAGGAATTTTATGTAATATTTTTGACTTTCACTTTAAAAATTTATTATATTTGTATTAATCTCTTGAGCCTCTTGAGGCCAATTAAACTTAGATTTATAGTTATTGCAGCTTTTTTTTTCCATTCTGAAAGAATAGTAAAGGCTGCAGCCGATCAGTGGCTACTGATTGGCTGCAGCAGTCACACTGGATTGTATCGTTGTTGGATGGAGTAGCACTCATCTAGCAAGTCAGTATTATATATATATATATACGGTATATATATATATATATATATATATATATATATATATATATATATATATATATATATATATATATATATATATATATATATATATATATATATATATATATATATAAAAAAGAAGAAACAGCACAGCAGACATCCAGAAAAAAAAAAAGTGATGTTTATTGCCCAAATGGCGTGGCGACGTTTCGGATACAATCCTTTATCAATCCTTTTTTTTTTTTCTACTATTGCAAGGAGCCTTCTGAGATTGCTGGCTGGGGATGCGTGCACTTTGTTAAGGTACTGTGTTTGGTGCTGTTCCAATTTTTTTTAACATATACATATATATATATAATTTTTTTTATTTTATGTGGGGCACTTTAGCAGTTAAAAAGGAGGTGTCCAGCACACACCAGAATGGGGACTGGAAGTTGCGTCAAATTTAGTAATTCTTTAAAAAGTTGCAATTGATGAACCAGGGGAAAACATCTGGAATTGCTAAATTCTGGCCACAACGCAGAAAACAAAACGAAAAAAACAAAAAAAAAAAACAACAGGCGACCACATAGAAAATATACTTAAAAAAGGAGCAAATAAAATAATGAAATGGGTACAAACAAAAAAAGGTGCAAAACACACAAAACTAGCCCCCCCCCCAAAAAAACAGGCGCAAAGGCAATGATGAATCGGGACTTAAAATGTTTCTACATGAGCAAAGAATCAGAATCAAAGTCCTGCATTATGTTTTAGGTGGCCACAAACGAGAGGGTTAACCTATGGATGATTATCAGTTTTAGATCTAATACTTTCCTTAGCCTCCAAGTGAGCATACAGCAACCTCTGACCCATGTAAATCAGAGTTCGCTGGGTTAATGAGCCGAATCGACCCCCAGAAGCCCACAAACAGTTTCCCCTTTCCTCAGTTCCATAAGGTCTCCAGATGTAACACAGACACATCTCCACATACTGACATCAAGCACACGCAACACGAGAAGACTGCAGTTACCTGGCCTGCCAGCCGGCCCAAGCTGGGCAATACAGGAATAAGGCAAAGAAATTCAGCAAGGTTAATAGATGAATTTTTTTTCTTTAGGGGGGAGGGGGGAAATAAACTGAAAAAAAAATAATACCAGTCACTTTTATTGTTGAATACAAATATAACGCGCCCCCACTCCCAGATTGGTACATCTTTTTTTTAATCACTGTACAGATATAGGAGTAGTGACAAGGATGAAAATTGGCTCCTTTGATGCTGAACCCAAGAGAGCAGCAAACATACTGAATGGAAAAAAGAATCTGATGACAAAAGGAAAAACCAAAGATTCATCATCAGGTGAATCTCCAAATTGTAAAGAGCTGTGGAATGTGAGGTTGGCACTGTATATGTAATTACTATTACTATCATCAGGTTAATTACACTGAAAACAAAAGGGGCAAACTAAAAGATCAACATGATTGAAAAAGTATATATATACTAGCTGTACTACCCGGCTTCGCCCGGGTTAATAACTGCTGTTAGCAAAATAGAATGTGTTAACAAAAATGTATTCTGCACACAAAAACCACAAAACAAATAGATAGAAATGTAATTATTAAAAGGCAAAAACTGTTTTCATGTCTGCAAGCCTCGCTTCCCTCTCCTCAGAAAGTTCATTGGCCCTTGAGGAAGCAGCTCTTGTTTTCATGTCTGCAAGCCTCGCTTCCCTCTCCTCAGAAAGTTCATTGGCTCTTGAGGAAGCAGCTCTTGTTTTCATGTCTGCAAGCCTCGCTTCCCTCTCCTCAGAAAGTTCATTGGCTCTTGAGGAAGCAGCTCTTGTTTTCATGTCTGCAAGCCTCGCTTCCCTCTCCTCAGAAAGTTTATTGGCCCTTGAGGAAGCAGCTCTTGTTCTCTTGTCTGCAAGCCTCGCTTCCCTCTGCTCAGAAAGTTCATTGGCTCTTGAGGATGCAGCTGCTGTTCTCATGTGTGTCAGCCTTGTTTCTCGGTCTTCACATTTTTAATTGGCCCGGAATGCAGCTTTTCTTTTCACATCACCTGACATTTGTGCCATGGAATTCCTTTTCTTATGAGGCATTATTGTGGTAAAAATAGTCTGTAACTGGCAATTTCTATATCCTCTCACATACAGGTAATGTGACTGACATCAGCCTTTCCACCAACACACCCTAACTGACATGCTATTATCTCACACAAGCTTTGTTATACTGAGAATGTCATTTGTTGCCTATATTAACCAATCAGAACTCAGATTAATTAACTGTAGCAAAATAGAAGCTGAACTGTGATTGGTTGCTATTGGCAGCCTGATAAATCCCCAGCCAACAGGAAGCCCTCCCCCCTGGCAGTATATATTCGCTCACACATACACATAATAGACAGGTCATGTGACTGACACCTGCCATATTTCCTATATGGTACATTTGTTGTTCTTGTAGTTTGCTTATTAGATTTTTATTTTTGAAGGATAAAACCAGACTTGTGTGTGTTTTAGGGCGAGTTTCATGTGTCAAGTTGTGTGTGTGAGTTTTGTGTGGCGAAATGCGTGTAGCAACTTTTTGTGTCGAGTTGCATGTGACAGGTTAGTGTAGCAAGTTGTGTGCAGCAAGTTTTGCGCATGGCGAGTTTTATGTGTGGTGCGTTTTGAGTATGTACAAGTTTTGTGTGAGGCAACTTTTGCGCATGTGGCAATTTTTCCGCGTGTGCAAGTTTTGCGTGTGGGAAGATTTCCATGAGGTGAGTTTTGCACGTGTGGCGAGTTTTTTGTGAGCCTAGTTTTTTGTGAGCCTAGTTTTGCATGTGGTGAGTTTTACATGTGGCGAATTTCCCCCTTGTTCACATTTGGCAGCTGTCAATTTGCCTCCAACACTTTTCCTTTCACTTTTTCCCCCATTATGTAGATAGGGGCAAAATTGTTTCATGAATTGGAACACGCGCGGGTTAAAATTTCCCCTCACAACATAGCCTATGACGCTCTCGGGGTCCAGACGTGTGACTGTGCAAAATTTTGTGGCTGCAGCTGCGACGGTGCAGATGCCAATCCCGGACATTCACACATACACATTTAGCTTTATACATTAGATATATATACACACATAATATTCTTGTTAACATATGTTGAATCTTAAATTCTTCATAGTAGCCCATTAGCCCCTTTCACTCCTATGACAGCTGTACACCTCTTGGCATTCTCTCCAGAAGTTTTATCAGGTCATCACCGGGGAATGGCTTACAATGAACAGTTATGTCTTGTCAAGAGTTTATTTATAGAATCATCGGCCTTTAGAAAGTGTTGCGACCATCAGATGTGTTTTGCAGAGACATTGTTGGTACACATTTCCATATTGTGATAAGCCGTATTCTACAACTGTTCTAAGCAAGAATATGGCAAGAACCAATAAACTAAACAACAGTCCATCATTACTTTAAGACACATTAGGGTCAGCCAAATTGAAAAATTGCTAGAACTTTGAAGGTATGCCCAAATGTACTCATTAAGACCATCAATAGCTATGATCAGGTTGGCTTTCATGAGGACTAACCCAGGAAAGGAAGATCAAGAATTACCTTTACTGCAGAGGATAAGTTCATCAGAGTTACCAGCCTCAAAAACAGCAAATTGAAAGCACCTCAGATAATAGCCATCATAAAATATGCACATGTCCAGAGGAGATGGCAAAGATCAAACCTTTATCATCAAAATGCTGCAAGAAAAGTCCCCACTAAGGACAGTAAACAAGAACAGGAGGCTTGTTTGGATTGAGCAACACAAGGATTGGACATTAGATCAGTGGAAATCTGTACTGTGGTATGAGAAGTCACAATTTTAGCTTTTTGGTAGCAAATCAAATGTCTTTGAGAAAAGCAGAAAAGGTTAGAGGATGGTGTCTACATTTCTGAGGCCCATCATGGAGGGGATAATGTGATGGTGTGGGGGTGCTTTGCTGGTGACACTGTTGATTTATTTGAAAGTCACAGCACACTTATTCAGCATGGCTACCACAGCATTCTGCGTCGATATGCCATTTCATCTGGTCTGTCCTTATTGGGAACATCATTTGTATTGCCAGAGAACAATGAATCAAAACACACATCCAGGCTATGTAAGAGCTCTGTGACCAAGGAGGAGAGGGATGGAGGCTGCGTTAGATAACATGGCCTCCTGTTGTGAATTCTGTGGCCAAGCTCCCTCCTGTGGTCGAGAGTGGTACTTCGGCTGGTTCTGTCTATGAGCTTCCTTTGGTGGATGAGAGTGGTACTGCGGCTTCTGAGTTTCCTTCCTCAGGTGATGAGGTTAAGTCATTAGGTGCTGCTCTATTTAACTCCACCTGGTGCTTTGATCCTGGCCTCCAGTCAATGTTCTAGTATTGGTCTTGCTTCCTCCTGGATCGTTCCTGTGGCCTGTCTATCCTGCATAAGCTAAGTTTTGCTTGTGTTATTTTGTTTGCTATTTTTTCTGTCCAGCTTGCTATATTGGTTTTTCTTGCTTGCTGGAAGCTCTGAGACGCAGAGGGAGCACCTCCGTACCGTTAGTCGGTGCGGAGGGTCTTTTTGCCCCTCTGCGTGGTTGTTTGTAGGTTTTTGTGTTGACCGCAAAGCTATCTTTCCTATCCTCGGTCTATTCAGTAAGTCGGGCCTCACTTTGCTAAATCTATTTCATCTCTGTGTTTGTATTTTCATCTTACTCACAGTCATTATATGTGGGGGCTGCCTTTTCCTTTGGGGAATTTCTCTGAGGCAAGGTAGGCTTATTTTTCTATCTTCAGGGCTAGTTAGTTTCTCAGGCTGTGCCAAGTTGCATAGGGAGCGTTAGGCGCAATCCACGGCTACCTCTAGTGTGGTGTGTTAGGATTAGGGATTGCGGTCAGCAGAGTTCCCACGTCTCAGAGCTCGTCCTTGTTTTTTGGTAATTGTCAGGTCACTTTGTGTGCTCTGTACTTCAATGTCCATTGTGGTTCTGAATTACCTGTTCATAACAGTACTGGAGGCCAAAAGTACTAATACTTCTCAATAGAGGGAAAAGAGAAGTTCTGAGACCATTTTTTTTTCTTTGCACTGTGTTCTGTCTTTCTTTTCCCCTTTACATCAGGGTGGTTCAGAACACAGGTGTGGACATGGACATTCAAGATCTGTTCTCTTTGATGGATAATCTCGCTATAAATGTACAGAATATTCAAGATTTAGTGGTTCAGAATCCTATGTTAGAACCTAAAATTCCTATTCCTGAGTTATTTTCTGGAGATAGAGCTAAGTTTTTGAATTTTAAAAATAATTGTAAACTATTTCTGGCTTTGAAACCCCGCTCCTCTGGTGACCCAGTTCAACAAGTTAAGATCATTATTTCTTTATTACGTGGCGACCCTCAAGACTGGGCATTTTCCCTTGTGCCAGGAGATCCTGCATTATGTAATATTGATGCGTTTTTTCTGGCGCTCGGATTGCTGTACGACGAACCAAATTCAGTGGATCAGGCAGAGAAAAATTTGCTGGCTCTGTGTCAGGGTCAGGATGAGATAGAGATTTAATGTCAGAAGTTTAGTAAGTGGTCCGTGCTCACTCAATGGAATGAATGTGCGCTGGCAGCTATTTTCAGAAAGGGTCTCTCTGAAGCCCTTAAGGATGTCATGGTGGGATTTCCCATGCCTGCTGGTCTGAATGAGTCTATGTTTTTGGCCATTCAGATCGGTCGACGCTTGCGCGAACGTAAATCTGTGCACCATTTGGCGGTATTATCTGAGCATGAACCTGAGCCTATGCAGTGCGATAGGACTTTGACCAAAGCTGAAAGGCAAGAACACAGACGTCAGAATGGGCTGTGTTTCTACTGTGGTGATTCCACTCATGCTACCTCCGATTGTCCTAAGCGCACTAAGGGGTTCGCTAGGTCTGCCACCATTGGTACGGTACAGTCGAAATTTCTTTTGTCCGTTACTTTGATCTGCTCTTTGTCTTCCTATTCTGTCATGGCATTTGTGGATTCAGGTGCTGCCCTGAATTTGATGGACTTGGAGTATGCTAGGCGCTGTGGGTTTGTCTTGGAGCCCTTGCAGTGTCCTATTCCATTGAGAGGAATTGATGCTACGCCTTTGGCCAAGAATAAGCCTCAGTATTGGACCCAGCTGACCATGTGCATGGCTCCTGCGCACCAGGAGGATATTCGCTTTCTGGTGTTGCATAATCTGCATGATGTGGTCGTGTTGGGGTTGCCATGGCTACAAGTCCATAACCCAGTATTAGATTGGAAATCAATGTCTGTGTCCAGCTGGGGTTGTCAGGGGGTACATGGTGATGTTCCATTTCTGTCTATCTCATCATCCATCCCTTCTGAGGTCCCAGAGTTCTTGTCTGATTATCGGGATGTATTCGATGAGCCCAAGTCCAATGCCCTACCTCCGCATAGGGATTGTGATTCTGCTATCGATTTGATTCCTGGTAGTAAATTTCCTAAGGGTCGACTGTTTAATTTATCTGTACCTGAGCACGCCGCTATGCGGAGTTACGTAAAGGAGTCTTTGGAGAAGGGTCATATTCGCCCGTCATCGTCGCCATTGGGAGCGGGGTTCTTTTTTGTGGCCAAGAAGGATGGTTCGCTGAGACCTTGTATTGATTACCGCCTTCTAAATAAAATTACGGTCAAATTTCAGTACCCCTTGCCGCTGCTGTCTGATTTGTTTGCTCGGATTAAGGGGGCTAGTTGGTTCAACAAGATAGATCTTCGTGGTGCGTATAATCTTGTGCGTATTAAATGGGGCGATGAATGGAAAACAGCATTTAATATGCCCGAACGCCATTTTGAGTACCTGGTTATGCCATTCGGACTTTCTAATGCTCCATCAGTGTTTCAGTCCTTTATGCATGACATCTTCCGAGAGTACCTGGATAAATTCCTGATTGTATACTTGGATGATATTTTGGTCTTCTCGGATGATTGGGAGTCTCATGTGAAGCAGGTCAGAATGGTGTTCCAGGTCCTGCGTGCTAATTCTTTGTTTGTGAAGGGGTCAAAGTGTCTCTTTGGTGTTCAGAAGATTTCATTTTTGGGGTTCATTTTTTCTCCTTCTACTATCGAGATGGACCCTGTTAAAGATCAGGCCATTTATGATTGGACTCAGCCAACATCTCTGAAGAGTCTGCAGAAGTTTCTGGGCTTTGCTAATTTTTATCGTCGCTTCATCGCTAATTTTTCAAGCATTGCTAAACCGTTGACTGATTTAACCAAGAAGGGTGCTGATGTGGTCAATTGGTCTTCTGCTGCTGTGGAAGCTTTTCAGGAGTTGAAGCGTCGTTTTTCGTCTGCCCCTGTGTTGTGCCAACCAGATGTTTCGCTTCCGTTCCAGGTCGAGGTTGATGCTTCCGAAATTGGAGCAGGGGCTGTTTTGTCGCAGAGAAGTTCTGATTGCTCGGTGATGAAACCATGCACCTTCTTTTCCAGGAAATTTTCGCCTGCTGAGCGAAATTATGATGTTGGCAATCGAGAGTTGCTAGCCATGAAGTGGGCATTCGAGGAGTGGCGTCATTGGCTTGAAGGAGCCAATGGTGTGGTGTGGCGTGGTGGTCTTGACTGATCACAAAAACTTGACTTATCTCGAGTCTGCCAAACGGTTGAATCCTAGACAGGCTCGTTGGTCGCTGTTTTTCTCCCGTTTTGACTTTGTGGTATCGTACCTTCCGGGCTCTAAAAATGTGAAGGTGGATGCCCTGTCTAGGAGTTTTGTGCCCGATTCTCCGGGTTTGCCTGAGCCGACGGGTATTCTCAAAGAGGGGGTAATTTTGTCTGCCATCTCCCCTGATTTGCGGCGGGTGCTGCAAAAATTTCAGGCTAATAGACCTGACCATTGCCCAGCGGAGAAACTGTTTGCCCCTGATAGGTGGATGAATAAAGTTATCTCTGAGGTTCATTGTTCGGTGTTGGCTGGTCATCCTGGAATCTTTGGTACCAGAGATTTGGTGGCTAGATCCTTATGGTGGCCGTCTCTGTCGCGGGATGTGTGTTCTTTTGTGCAGTCCTGTGGGATTTGTGCTCGGGCTAAGCCCTGCTGTTCTCGTGCCAGTGGGTTGCTTTTGCCCTTGCCGGTCCTGAAGAGGCCTTGGACACATATCTCTATGGATTTTATTTCGGATCTCCCCGTCTCTCAAAGGATGTCGGTCATTTGGGTGGTTTGTGATCGCTTCTCTAAGATGGTCCATTTGGTGCCCTTGTCTAAATTGCCTTCCTCCTCTGATTTGGTGCCGTTGTTTTTCCAGCATGTGGTTCGTTTACATGGCATTCCAGAGAACATCGTTTCTGACAGAGGTTCCCAGTTTGTTTCGAGGTTTTGGCGAGCCTTTTGTGCTAGGATGGGCATTGATTTGTCTTTTTCCTCGGCTTTCCATCCTCAGACAAATGGCCAGACTGAACGAACCAATCAGACCTTGGAAACATATCTGAGATGTTTTGTTTCTGCTGATCAGGATGATTGGGTGTCCTTTTTGCCTTTGGCTGAGTTCGCCCTTAATAATCGGGCCAGCTCGGCTACTTTGGTTTTGCCGTTTTTCTGCAATTCTGGGTTCCATCCTCGTTTCTCTTCAGGGCAGGTTGAGTCTTCGGACTGTCCTGGTGTGGATACTGTGGTGGATAGGTTGCAGCAGATCTGGACTCATGTAGTGGACAATCTGACTTTGTCCCAGGAGAAGGCTCAACGTTTCCCTAACCGCAGGCGCTGTGTGGGTCCCCGACTTCGTGTTGGGGATTTGGTTTGGTTGTCATCTCGTTATATTCCTATGAAGGTTTCCTCTCCTAAATTTAAGCCTCGTTTCATTGGTCCATATAGGATTTCTGAGGTTCTTAATCCTGTGTCTTTTCGTTTGACTCTTCCAGCTTCTTTTTCCATCCATAACGTGTTCCATAGGTCATTGTTGCGGAGATACGTGGCACCTGTGGTTCCGTCTATTGATCCTCCTGCTCCGGTTTTGGTTGAAGGGGAATTGGAGTATATAGTGGAGAAGATTTTGGATTCTCGTGTTTCGAGACGGAAACTCCAGTATCTGGTTAAGTGGAAAGGTTATGGTCAGGAAGATAATTCCTGGGTCTTTGCCTCTTATGTCCATGCTACCGATCTGGTTCGTGTCTTTCATGTGGCTCATCCTGGTCGGCCTGGGGGCTCTGGTGAGGGTTCGGTGACCCCTCCTCAAAGGGGGGGTACTGTTGTGAATTCTGTGGCCAAGCTCCCTCCTGTGGTCACAAGTGGTACTTCGGCTGGTTCTGTCTATGAGCTTCCTTTGGTGGATGAGAGTGGTACTGCGGCTTCTGAGTTTCCTTCCTCAGGTGATGAGGTTAAGTCATTAGGTGCTGCTCTATTTAACTCCACCTGGTGCTTTGATCCTGGCCTCCAGTCAATGTTCTAGTATTGGTCTTGCTTCCTCCTGGATCGTTCCTGTGGCCTGTCTATCCTGCATAAGCTAAGTTTTGCTTGTGTTATTTTGTTTGCTATTTTTTCTGTCCAGCTTGCTATATTGGTTTTTCTTGCTTGCTGGAAGCTCTGAGACGCAGAGGGAGCACCTCCGTACCGTTAGTCGGTGCGGAGGGTCTTTTTGCCCCTCTGCGTGGTTGTTTGTAGGTTTTTGTGTTGACCGCAAAGCTATCTTCCCTATCCTCGTTCTATTCAGTAAGTCGGGCCTCACTTTGCTAAATCTATTTCATCTCTGTGTTTGTATTTTCATCTTACTCACAGTCATTATATGTGGGGGGCTGCCTTTTCCTTTGGGGAATTTCTCTGAGGCAAGGTAGGCTTATTTTTCTATCTTCAGGGCTAGTTAGTTTCTCAGGCTGTGCCGAGTTGCATAGGGAGCGTTAGGCGCAATCCACGGCTACCTCTAGTGTGGTGTGTTAGGATTAGGGATTGCGGTCAGCAGAGTTCCCACGTCTCAGAGCCTGTCCTTGTTTTTTGGTAATTGTCAGGTCACTTTGTGTGCTCTGTACTTCAATGTCCATTGTGGTTCTGAATTACCTGTTCATAACAGCCTCCACAATCACCAGACCTCAACCCAATTGAGATGGCTTAGAAAGAGTTAAGGTACCGTCACACTAGACGATATCGCTAGCGATCTGTGACGTTGCAACGTCCTGGCTAGCGATATCGTCCAGTGTGACACGCAGCAGCGATCAGGCCCCTGCTGTGATATCGCTGGTCGGGGAAGAAAGTCCAGAACTTTGTTTCGTCACTGGATCTTCCGCTGACATCGCTGAATCGGCATGTGACGCCGATTCAGCGATGTCTTCGCTGGTAACCAGGGTAAACATCGGGATACTAAGCGCAGGGCCGTGCATAGTAACCCGATGTTTACCCTGGTTACCATCGTTAAAATAAAAAAACAACCACTACATACTTACCTACCGCTGTCTGTCCCCGGCGCTGTGCTTCTCTGCTCTGGCTGTGAGCACAGCGGCCGGAAAGCAGAGCGGTGACATCACCACTGTGCTTTCCGGCTGCCCGGCGCTCACAGCCAGAGCAGAGAAGCAGAGCGCCGGGGACAGACAGTGGTAGGTAAGTATGTAGTGGTTGTTTTTTTTACTTTAACGATGGTAACCAGGGTAAACATCGGGTTACTAAGCGCGGCCCTGCGCTTAGTAACCCGATGTTTACCCTGGTTACCGGCATCGTTGGTCGCTGGAGAGCTGTCTGTGTGACAGCTCTCCAGCGACCAAACAGCGACGCTGCAGCGATCCGGATCGTTGTCGGTATCGCTGCAGCGTCGCTTAGTGTGACGGTACCTTTAGACTGAAGAATCAACAACTGCTCAGTATCTCTGATAAGTCCTTCATGAGTGTTGGAAGATAATCGAGGTGATTACCTGATAAACATGCCTAAAAGAATGCCAAGGGGGAGTAACATAGTCATCAGAGTAAAAGGGGGGTGCTATGAGTAATAAAAGGTTTAACACCTATTCTGCTTTGTTTAAATACCATTGGATGAACACGTGCCTCTAAACTTTTGACCTGTACTGTTGATGTGATACCTTTATTGTCTAATCAGAAAATAATATGTTTGCAAGCTTTCAGAGCACAAAAGCTCCTTCTTCAGGCAGATTACAAATAGGTACGACAATATAATTTGTTATTGCACATCATGACCTGTACTGTCAATATACAGTGCCTTGCGAAAGTATTTGGCCCCCTGGAACTTTTCAATCTTTTCCCACATATCATGCTTCAAACCTAAAGATACCAAATGTAAATTTTTGGTGAAGAATCAACAAGAGGAACATAATTGTGAAGTTGAACAAAATGTATTGCTTATTTTAAATTTTTGTGGAATTCAAAAACTGAAAAGTGGGGCGTGTATATTCAGCCCCTTTAACTTAATACTTTGTTGCACCACCTTTTGCTGCGCTTACAGCTGCAAGTCGCTTGGGGTATGTCTCTAGCAGTTTTGTACATTGAGACTGAAATTCTTGCCCATTCTTCCTTGGCAAACAGCTCGAGCTCAGTGACGTTTGATGGAGATCGTTTGTGAACAGCAGTTTTCAGCTCTTTCCACAGATTCTTGATTGGATTGAGGTCTGGACTTTGACTTGGCCATTCTAACACCTGAATACGTTTATTTGTGAACCATTCCATTGTAGATTTTGCTTTATGTTTGGGATCATTGTCTTGTTGGAAGACAAATCTCCGTCCCAGTCTCAGGTCTTTTGCAGACTCCAACAGGTTTTCTTCAAGAATGGTTTCTGTATTTGGCTCCATCCATCTTCCCATTAATTTTAACCATCTTCCCTGTCTCTGCTGAAGAAAAGCAGGCCCAAACCATGATGCTGCCACCACCATGTTTGGCAGTGGGGAAGGTGTGTTCAGGGTGATGAGCTGTGTTGCCTTTAAACCAAACATATCATTTGGCATTGTTGCCAAAAAGTTCGACTTTGGTTTCATCTGACCAGAGCACCTTCTTCCACATGTTTGGTGTGTCTCTCAGATGGCTTGTTGCAAACTTTAAACAACACTTTTTATGGATATCTTTGAGAAATGGCTTTCTTCTTACCACTCTTCCATAAAGTCCAGATTTGTGCAGTGTACGACTGATTGTTGTCCTATGGACAGACTGTCCCACCTCAGCTGTAGATCTCTGCAGTTCATCCAGAGTGATCATGGGCCTCTTGGCTGCATCTCTGATCAGTCTTCTCCGGGTCTTGGTAGATTTGCAGTGGTATGATACTCCTTCCATTTCAATATGATTGCTTGCACAGTGCTCCTTGGGATGTTTAAAGTTTTGGAAATCATTTTGTATCCAAATCCGGCTTTAAATTTCTCCACAACAGTATCACGGACCTGCCTGTTGTGTTCCTTGGTCTTCATGATGCTCTGTGCTTCAAACAGAACCCTGAGACTATCAAAGAGCAGGTGCATTTATACGGAGATTTGATTACACACAGGTGGATTATATTTATCATCATTAGGCATTTAGGACAACATTGCATCATTCAGAGATCCACAATGAACTTCTGGAGTGAGTTTGCTGCACTGAAAGTAAAGTGGCCGAATAATATCGCACGCCCCACTTTTCAGTTTTTTAATTTCCACAAAAATGTAACCAATAAATTTCGTTCAACTTCTCAATTGTGTTCCACTTGTTGTTGATTCTTCACCAAAAATTTATATTTTGTATCTTTATGTTTGAAGCATGATATGTGGGAAAAGGTTGAAAAGTTTCAGGGGGCCGAATACTTTCGCAAGGCACTGTATAGGTAGTGTGAAGAGATTCATATGCTATTTTAGTCGCTAGCATTTATACTACATTTTCGTGCATGGGACATATATAACTATCCTCTCCTGGTGATAATAAGGTGTTCACCAAGGAGCCAGATCCACAGTGATCAGTATATCGCTAAGGCTGCCTGAATACAAGAAATGTATCACTGTAAATAATAAACCATCTCTTGTTGATTGCTCTGAATGTTCAAAGTCCTTCAGAGCAGGGCTCCCACCTGATGTTAAGGGAACCGCAGCACAACACCATTTTTATTAAATAGAGCTGTATTGGAGCTAACTGAACTGTAGGAGGATCCAAAAAGCCAAAAGTCATCTTGGGATCTATGTGATTCCTAATGATTGAACCCCCAATCATAATGTCCGTATTTATTATGCACTATGTACATTACACAATACTAAAAATCAAACGACAGAAACCAGTGCAGGGCTTACAGACGGCTCCCTCAGTCCCCTTTACTTCTATGTGTTTCATTCTATTGGTTGAGTGAATTTCACTGCCCCATATTATTTTAACAAAGTCAAGCACTGATGCAACAGGTCAGAGGTGAGGACAGAACTGTGCAATCCTGGGACCCAAGGCCACAGACAACATTTGTGCTCTTGTTTGTGTTTTCATGCCAAGAAGCCCTGCAAGTTTGCTACATGGTAAACTGCACCATAAAATGTTTTACATTCAGAAAAGTGTAAAGAATACTGAACTGACCGTGCAGAGTTACATGTGAAGTTCTCTGCAGTAAATAGTGGACACCTTTTGATGGGAACTGGGTAAAAATGTGCTTAAGGCCTCATTCAGATGTCCATATATCACATTTTTTCAAGAACAGAAAACTTACACATTATGGTCTATGTGACTGTTCACATGTCCATCTTTTCTGCGGATTATTTCCACAAAAAAACAGAACGAGCATGTCAATTTTTAACCCCTTAAGCCCCGAGGGTGGTTTGCACGTTAATGACCGGGCCAATTTTTACAATTCTGACCACTGTCCCTTTATGAGGTTATAACTCTGGAACGCTTCAACGGATCTTGGCGATTCTGACACTGTTTTCTCGAGACATATTGTACTTCATTTTAGTGGTAACATTTATTCGATATAACTTGCGTTTATTTGTGAAAAAAACGGAAATTTGGCGAAAATTTAGAAAATTTCGCAATTTTCCAACTTTAAATTTTTATGCCCTTAAATCACAGAGATATGTCACGCAAAATACTTAATAAGTAACATTTCCCACATGTCTACTTTACATCAGCACAATTTTGGAACCAAAATTTTTTTTTGTTAGGGAGTTATAAGGATTAAAAGTTGACCAGCAATTTCTCATTTTTACAACACCATTTTTTTTTAGGGAGCACATCTCATTTGAAATCATTTTGAGGGGTCTATATGATAGAAAATACCCAAGTGTGACACCATTCTAAAAACTGCACCCCTCAAGGTGCTCAAAACCACATTCAAGAAGTTTATTAACCCTTCAGGGGTTTCACAGGAATTTTTGGAATGTTTAAATAAAAATGAATATTTAACTTTTTTTCACACAAAATTTATTTCAGCTCCAATTTGTTTTATTTTACCAAGGGTAATAGGATAAAATGGATGCCAAACGTTGTTGTACAATCTGTACTGAGTACGCTGATACCCGATATGTGGGGGTAAACCACTGTTTGGGCGCATGGCAGAGCTCGGAAGGAAAGGAGCGCCATTTGACTTTTCAATGCAAAATTGACAGGAATTGAGATGGGACGCCATATTGCGTTTGGAGAGCCCCTCATGTGCCTAAACATTGAAACCCCCCACAAGTGACACCATTTTGGAAAGTAGACACCCTAAGGAACTTATCTAGATGTGTGGTGACCACTTTGACCCACCAATTGCTTCACAGAAGTTTATAATGCAGAGCCGTGAAAATAAAAAATCATATTTTTTCACAAAAATGATCTTTTCGCCCCCAATTTTTTATTTTCCCAAAAGTAAGAGAAGAAATTGGACCTCAAAAATTGTTGTCCAATTTGTCCTGAGTACGCTGATACCCCATATATGGGTGTAAACCATTGTTTGTGCGTATGGCAGAGCTCGGAAGGGAAGGAGCGCCATTTTACTTTTCAATGCAAAATTGACTGGAATTGAGATGAGATGCCATGTTGCGTTTGGAGAGCCCCTGATGTGCCTAAACATTGAAATCCCCACAAGTGACACCATTTTGGAAAGTAGACTCCTTAAGGAACTTATCTAGAGGTGTGGTGAGCACTTTGACCCAAAAAGTGCTTCATAGAAGTTTATAATGCAGACCCGTAAAAATAAAAAAATCATATTTTTTCACAAAAATGATCTTTTCGCCACCAATTTTTTATTTTCCCAAGGGTAAGAGAAGAAATTAGACCACAAAAGTTGTTGTGCAATTTGTCCTGAGTACGCTGATACCCCATATGTGGGGGTAAACCACTGTTTGGGCGCATGACAGAGCTTGGAAGGAAAGGAGCGCCATTTGACTTTTCAATGCAAAATTGACTGGAATTGAGATGGGACGCCATGTTGCGTTTGGAGAGCCCCTGATGTGCCTAAACATTGGAACCCCTCACAAGTGACACCATTTTGAAAAGTAGACCCCTTAAGGAACTTATCTAGATGTGTTTTGAGAGCTTTGAACCTCCAAGTGTTTCACTACAGTTTATAATGCAGAGCCGTTAAAATAAAAAAAAAATTTTTTCGCAAAAATTATTTTTTAGCCCCCAGTTTTGTATTTTCACAAGGGTAACAGAATAAATTGGACCCCATAAGTTGTTGTCCAATTTGTCCTGAGTACGCCGATACCCAATATGTGGGGGGAACCACTGTTTGGGCGCATGGCAGAGCTCGGAAGGGAAGGAGCGCCATTTGGAATGCAGACTTAGATGGATTGGTCTGCAGGAGTCACGTTGCATTTGCAGAGCCCCTGATGTACCCAAACAGTACAAACCCCCCACAAGTGACCTCATATTGGAAACTAGACCTCCCACGGAACTTATCTAGATGTGTTGTGAAAACTTTGAACCCCCTAGTGTTTCACTACAGTTTACAACGCAGAGCCGTGAAAATAAAAAATCCTTTTTTTCCCACAAAAATGATTTTTAGCCCCCCAAATTTTTATTTTCCCAAGGATAACAAGAGAACTTGGACCCAAAAAGTTGTTGTCCAATTTGTCTCGAGTACGATGATACCCCATATGTTGGGGTAAACCCCTGTTTGGGCGCACGGGAGAGCTCGGAAGTGAAGGAGCACTGTTTTACTTTTTCAATGCAGAATTGGCTGGAATTGAGATCGGACGCCATGTCGCGTTTGGAGAGCCCCTGATGTGCCTAAACAGAGGAAACCCCCCAATTATAGATGAAACCCTAATCCAAACGCACCCCTAACCCTAATCCCAACTGTAACCCTAACCACACCTCTAACCCAGACACACCCCTAACCCTAATCCCAACTGTAACCCTAACCACACACCTAACCCTGACACACCCCTAATTCTAATCCCAACCCTAATCCCAACCGTAAATGTAATCCAAACCCTAACCCTAGCCCTAACCCTAACCCTAGCCCTAACCCTAATGGGAAAATGGAAAAAAATACATTTTTTTTTAATTTTATTATTTTTCCCTAAGGCTAGGTTCACATTGCGTTACGGAAATCTGTTTAGCGCTAGCGGATTGCGCTAACGCAATGTCTTTTTAGGTGTCGTGTTTAGTGGTCGCGTTAACGTCCCCGCTCTGGAAGATCGGGGATCGGACCTCGGGCGCGCCGCGAACGCTGCAAGCAGCGTCCGAGGCGCGCCACAAAAGAACAGCACCTTTCTAGCGCGAGCCGAAAATGGCACGCTCTAGCGATGCGCTACACCCAAAAATCACATTGCTGTCAATGGGTGTGCTAACGGACCCGTTGCACGGCGTTAATTGTGACATTTTCGCCATGCAACGCTGTCCGTTAGCGTTAACCCATTAACGCAATGTGAACCTAGCCTAACTAAGGGGGTGATGAAGGGGGGTTTGATTTACTTTTATAGCGTTTTTTATATCGGATTTTTATGATTGGCAGCCGTCACACACTAAAAGACGCTTTTTATAGCAAAAAAGTTTTTGCATCTCCACATTTTGAGACCTATAATTTTTCCATATTTTGGTCCACAGAGTCATGTGAGGTCTTGTTTTTTGCGGGACGAGTTGACGTTTTTATTGGTTACATTTTCGGACACGTAACAGTTTTTGATCGCTTTTTATTCTGATTTTTTGTGAGGCAGAATGACCAAAAACCAGCTATTCATGAATTTCTTTTGGGGGAGGCGTTTATACCGTTCCGCGTTTGGTAAAATTGATGAAGCAGTTTTATTCTTCGGGTCAGTACGATTACAGCGATACCTCATTTATATCTTTTTTTTATGTTTTGGCGCTTTTATACGATAAAAGCTATTTTATAGAAAAAATAATTATTTTGGCATCGCTTTATTCTGAGGACTATAACTTTTATATTTTTTTGGTTATGATGCTATATGGCGGCTCGTTTTTTGCGGGACAAGATGACGTTTTCAGAGATACCATGGGTATTTATATCCGTCTTTTTGATCGCGTGTTATTCCACTTTTTGTTCAGCGTTATGATAATAAAGCGTTGTTTTTTGGCTCGTTTTTTTTTTTTTTTTCTTACGGTGTTCACTGAAGGGGTTAACTAGTGGGCCAGTTTTATAGGTCGGGTCGTTACGGACGCGGCGATACTAAATATGTGTAACATAGTAACATAACATAGTTAGTAAGGCCGAAAAAAGACATTTGTCCATCCAGTTCAGCCTATATTCCATCATAATAAATACCCAGATCTACATCCTTCTACAGAACCTAATAATTGTATGATACAATATTGTTCTGCTCCAGGAAGACATCCAGGCCTCTCTTGAACCCCTCGACTGAGTTCGCCATCACCACCTCCTCAGGCAAGCAATTCCAGATTCTCACTGCCCTAACAGTAAAGAATCCTCTTCTATGTTGGTGGAAAAACCTTCTCTCCTCCAGACGCAAAGAATGCCCCCTTGTGCCCGTCACCTTCCTTGGTATAAACAGATCCTCAGCGAGATATTTGTATTGTCCCCTTATATACTTATACATGGTTATTAGATCGCCCCTCAGTCGTCTTTTTTCTAGACTAAATAATCCTAATTTCGCTAATCTATCTGGGTATTGTAGTTCTCCCATCCCCTTTATTAATTTTGTTGCCCTCCTTTGTACTCTCTCTAGTTCCATTATATCCTTCCTGAGCACCGGTGCCCAAAACTGGACACAGTACTCCATGTGCGGTCTAACTAGGGATTTGTACAGAGGCAGTATAATGCTCTCATCATGTGTATCCAGACCTCTTTTAATGCACTCCATGATCCTGTTTGCCTTGGCAGCTGCTGCCTGGCACTGGCTGCTCCAGGTAAGTTTATCATTAACTAGGATCCCCAAGTCCTTCTCCCTGTCAGATTTACCCAGTGGTTTCCCGTTCAGTGTGTAATGGTGATATTGATTCCCTCTTCCCATGTGTATAACCTTACATTTATCATTGTTAAACCTCATCTGCCACCTTTCAGCCCAAGTTTCCAACTTATCCAGATCCATCTGTAGCAGAATACTATCTTCTCTTGTATTAACTGCTTTACATAGTTTTGTATCATCTGCAAATATCGATATTTTACTGTGTAAACCTTCTACCAGATCATTAATGAATATGTTGAAGAGAACAGGTCCCAATACTGACCCCTGCGGTACCCCACTGGTCACAGCGACCCAGTTAGAGACTATACCATTTATAACCACCCTCTGCTTTCTATCACTAAGCCAGTTACTAACCCATTTACACACATTTTCCCCCAGACCAAGCATTCTCATTTTGTGTACCAACCTCTTGTGCGGCACGGTATCAAACGCTTTGGAAAAATCGAGATATACCACGTCCAATGACTCACCGTGGTCCAGTCTATAGCTTACCTCTTCATAAAAACTGATTAGATTGGTTTGACAGGAGCGATTTCTCATAAACCCATGCTGATATGGAGTTAAACAGTTATTCTCATTGAGATAATCCAGAATAACATCCCTCAGAAACCCTTCAAATATTTTACCAACAATAGAGGTTAGACTTACTGGCCTATAATTTCCAGGTTCACTTTTAGAGCCCTTTTTGAATATTGGCACCACATTTGCTATGCGCCAGTCCTGCGGAACAGACCCTGTCGCTATAGAGTCACTAAAAATAAGAAATAATGGTTTATCTATTACATTACTTAGTTCTCTTAGTACTCGTGGGTGTATGCCATCCGGACCCGGAGATTTATCTATTTTAATCTTATTTAGCCGGTTTCGCACCTCTTCTTGGGTTAGATTGGTGACCCTTAATATAGGGTTTTCATTGTTTCTTGGGATTTCACCTAGCATTTCATTTTCCACCGTGAATACCGTGGAGAAGAAGGTGTTTAATATGTTAGCTTTTTCCTCGTCATCTACAACCATTCTTTCCTCACTATTTTTTAAGGGGCCTACATTTTCAGTTTTTATTCTTTTACTATTGATATAGTTGAAGAACAGTTTGGGATTAGTTTTACTCTCCTTAGCAATGTGCTTCTCTGTTTCCTTTTTGGCAGCTTTAATTAGTTTTTTAGATAAAGTATTTTTCTCCCAATAGTTTTTTAGAGCTTCAATGGTGCCATCCTGCTTTAGTAGTGCAAATGCTTTCTTTTTACTGTTAATTGCCTGTCTTACTTCTTTGTTTAGCCACATTGGGTTTTTCCTATTTCTAGTCCTTTTATTCCCACAAGGTATAAACCGCTTACACTGCCTATTTAGGATGTTCTTAAACATTTCCCATTTATTATCTGTATTCTCATTTCTGAGGATATTGTCCCAGTCTACCAGATTAAGGGCATCTCTAAGCTGTTCAAACTTTGCCTTCCTAAAGTTCAATGTTTTTGTGACTCCCTGACAAGTCCCCCTAGTGAAAGACAGGTGAAACTGCACAATATTGTGGTCGCTATTTCCTAAATGCCCAACCACCTGCAGATTTGTTATTCTGTCAGGTCTATTAGATAGTATTAGGTCTAAAAGTGCTGCTCCTCTGGTTGGATTCTGCACCAATTGTGAAAGATAATTTTTCTTGGTTATTAGCAGAAACCTGTTGCCTTTATGGGTTTCACAGGTTTCTGTTTCCCAGTTAATATCCGGGTAGTTAAAGTTCCCCATAACCAGGACCTCATTAGGTGTTGCAGCTTCATCTATCTGCTTTAGAAGTAGACTTTCCATGCTTTCTGTTATATTTGGGGGTTTGTAACAGACCCCAATGAGAATTTTGTTACCATTTTTCCCTCCATGAATTTCAACCCATATGGACTCGACATCCTCATTCCCTTCGCTAATATCCTCCCTTAAAGTGGACTTTAGACAAGACTTTACATAGAGACAAACCCCTCCTCCTCTCCGATTTTTACGATCCTTTCTAAACAGACTGTAACCCTGTAAGTTAACTGCCCAGTCATAGCTTTCATCTAACCATGTCTCGGTTATTCCCACTATGTCAAAGTTACCTGTAGATATTTCTGCTTCTAGTTCTTCCATCTTGTTTGTCAGGCTTCTGGCGTTTGCGAGCATGCAGTTTAGAGGATTTTGTTTTGTTCCAATCTCCTCACTGTGGATTGTTTTAGAAATGTTCTTACCTCCTTTCTGAGTATGTTTTCCTGGGTCGTCTTTGTTCGAGTCTAATGTTTTTCTTCCCGTCCCCTCTTCTTCTAGTTTAACGCCCTCCTGATGAGTGTAGCGAGTCTTCTGGCGAATGTGTGTTTCCCAGGTTTGTTGAGGTGTAGTCCGTCTCTGGCGAGGAGTCCATCATACCAGTAATTCACACCGTGGTCCAGGAATCCAAATCCTTGTTGTCTGCACCATCGTCTTAGCCAGTTGTTTGCATCAAGGATCCTGTTCCATCTCCTGGTGCCATAAAAGTGTACTTTTATTGTTTTTTTGCTTTTTTTTTTTTAGATAAAGAAATGTATTTATGGGAATAATATATATTTTTTTTCTTCTTTATTTAGGAATTTTTTTTTTTTTTTTTTACACGTGTGGAAATTTTTTTTTTTACTTTTTCACTTTGTCCCAGGGGGGGACATCACAGATCACCGATCTGACAGTGTGCACAGCACTCTATCAGATCGGTGATCTGACATACAGCCGGGCAGGATTAGAGCTGCAGCTGCAGCCTGATCCTGACCCGGAAGTGCTCCCTGCAGGACCCGGATGCAGCCCGGCGGCCATTTTGGATCCGGGGACTGCAGGGAGAAGACGTTCGGTACACGGTGAGCACATCACCGTGTACCGATCGTCTCAGGGAAGCCCGCAGGGAGCCCCCTCCCTGCGCGATGCTTCCCTGCACCGCCGGCACACCGCGATCATCTTTGATCGCGGTGTGCCGGGGGTTAATGTGTCGGGAGCGGTCCTTGACCGCTCCTGGCACATAGTGCCGGATGTCAGCTGCGATAGGCAGCTGACACCCGGCCGCGATCGGCTGCGCTCCCCCGTGAGCGCGGCCGATCGCATATGACGTACTATCCCGTCACTGGGAATTAATCCCAGGTCACCTGGACGGGATAGTACGTCTTATGGGATTAAGGGGTTAAAAAGTCATGGATCAAAATGACCTATTTAAGTATATGGGTCTGTGAAAAACATGTACACTGCAGTTATTTTTTTCTTGTATGCAAAAAAACCCAAACATTTCACTGATGAAAATCTGATCCAAAACGCTGATGAAAAAAATCAAACATACATACATCTTAAGTCTAAAAAAGTAAAAGAAAAAATGAAATTCCCTAAATTGTCTCATTCCCGCATTCTATTGTAAACCTATAACACTAATAATTAATCAGAGGGATTGCCCAGCAGTCTAATGTATATGGGAGACCGCCAGAATCTCACGTGAAAGAGGATATTGGGGGAGAAAAGGATCAGGGAATTCGGATTTCTGACGGACACAGGAACACTTGGCTGAGCCGACCATTGCTGTGTATGGGGGACTCAGCGATCTGATGTGGATAGGGGGTTTTCAATCTATGAGACTTATTAGATTACCCTATCATCCTATTTTGATAGCACCACCATAGTACAAAGTCTAATCACTTGCATTAATCACTTTCTATAAATAGTCAGTTATCTAAAAATCCTGTCCGAGACACATCAGAGTGCAAAAGAAGCCACAACCTCTACATTAAAAAATGTCTCTCCATCACCTCTGCTCTACACTGCAACTCTGCTTATTCCCAGTAGCTACTCTGCATAAGGACAAGCCATGTCCTGTGACCACCCTAAGGAGTCGGCACTTTTTTTTTCTGGGAGGGTGTGGCTTACAGGGCTAAAATGCAAAGCAGCCTAAAGACACACCCCAGAGGATCCTGTGGGACACGCACATTTGTTAAACACCATAAAAATCAGCACTAAATAAACAGGTCCATATCCTTGGAACTGTATGGCAAATTCAAAAATAAAACAAGAATACTTAGGGGATCGGAAGGAAAGAAATAAGAGAAAAAAATCTGGCCACTTTTGACCTGGCATCAGGTTCCCTTTAAGTAGTTAAGAATTATATACTAAATTAATATACTATTCTCTGCTGAACCATCAGAGAGAACTTAGCTTTTTATATTATTTGTGCACACCTCTTTTCAATTTTACTGGCTAAAGGTGCAATATTAGACCAAATCAATTAATAGGAGTGGTGGCGTTTCTGGATTTAAAAAAATATATAAAAAAAATCCAATGAAACACAACTTCCCTTTAAGTCATATTTAAACCAATGACCATTTACACACTTGGTGATGTCACTGTCCTTTTATCAATATATGATTTGCAGTCGTACAGATACCAAGTTGCCATAACAAAAAAAAGCTTTCTATTAAAGAGCCGTGTGCATTCTTGTGCCGAGTCCACCGCCTGGTTCAGCTCTTGCTCAAGGTAGGAAACAACTTAACCTATACCTTGTTTATGTTAATGTTTCCTTTCATATAGTCTAATTGGGACTGTTCATTTTGGCTGTCAGGAATTAGCAGCGGCGACCTTGATTCCACAAAATACATCATGCCTTAAGAAAACTCCATCTATTAGATGTGACGCACAAAGGGCCTAAATCACCGAGGACTAAATGGACGCGCTGCAATTTGGAAGCAATCTGTGAAGTATATTGTCCCACTCCGCGGCTTAAATATATCATAGGATTTCAGAGAAAAACATAAAAAGAAAGATCTGAGGTTTCTTTCCAAACAGAGGGCGTCAGATCTTTCTTTTCATGTTCTTTCTCGAATGTTCATTAATAATAATATATTTGTTTAACTTAATTACAATGGGCTGTTACAGTGTTTATTATTCTTACTGCCAAAGCAGCATACATAAAAATACCGCAGTGCGCGCACCATCAGGACTATATATCCACATAATGATTGCACTTCCACAACTCTATACACATAAACAGAATTTTTTGCATGCTGTCAGCAATATATACACAGGCTGTCAGCATTACATACAAATTCCGGGCTCAAAGCACAGATATGCGGGACACAGCTAAGGCTATCTCTATGAAGACTGTCATCAGGGGGCATAAATACAGCTTTGCTTATATTGTCAGCGCCGCATATAAATACAGGTCTGCTGAGACTGTCAGCACAGCATTAATAGCAGCATCATGGATGTCCCGACACAATACTATCCGTTAAAGACAATTTACCATCTAAATTGTAATTTACACTATGGGGGATTTCTCATTCCCTCCAAGCCAATTTTCTAGTGTAAAAACTCACAATTTATGGTGTACATTACAGTTACGTCCATATACAGGTCCTTCTCAAAAAATTAGCATATAGTGTTAAATTTCATTATTTACCATAATGTAATGATTACAATTAAACTTTCATATATTATAGATTCATTATCCACCAACTGAAATTTGTCAGGTCTTTTATTGTTTCAATACTGATGATTTTGGCATACAACTCCTGATAACCCAAAAAACCTGTCTCAATAAATTAGCATATCAAGAAAAGGTTCTCTAAACGACCTATTACCCTAATCTTCTGAATCAACTAATTAACTCTAAACACATGCAAAAGATACCTGAGGCTTTTATAAACTCCCTGCCTGGTTCATTACTCAAAACCCCCATCATGGGTAAGACTAGCGACCTGACAGGTGTCAAGAAGGCCATCATTGACACCCTCAAGCAAGAGGGTAAGACCCAGAAAGAAATTTCTCAACAAATAGGCTGTTCCCAGAGTGCTGTATCAAGGCACCTCAATGGTAAGTCTGTTGGAAGGAAACAATGTGGCAGAAAACGCTGTACAACGAGAAGAGGAGACCGGACCCTGAGGAAGATTGTGGAGAAGGACCGATTCCAGACCTTGGGGAACCTGAGGAAGCAGTGGACTGAGTCTGGTGTGGAAACATCCAGAGCCACCGTGCACAGGCGTGTGCAGGAAATGGGCTACAGGTGCCACATTCCCCAGGTAAAGCCACTTTTGAACCATAAACAGCGGCAGAGGCGCCTGACCTGGGCTACAGAGAAGCAGCACTGGACTGTTGCTAAGTGGTCCCAAGTACTTTTTTCTGATGAAAGCAAATTTTGCATGTCATTCGGAAATCAAGGTGCCAGAGTCTGGAGGAAGACTGGGGAGAAGGAAATGCCAAAATGCCTGAAGTCCAGTGTCAAGTACCCACAGTCAGTGATGGTGTGGGGTGCCATGTCAGCTGCTGGTGTTGGTCCACTGTGTTTCATCAAGGGCAGGGTCAATGCAGCTAGCTATCAGGAGATTTTGGAGCACTTCATGCTTCCATCGGCTGAAATGCTTTATGGAGATGAAGATTTCATTTTTCAGCACGACCTGGCACCTGCTCACAGTGCCAAAACCACTGGTAAATGGTTTACTGACCATGGTATTACTGTGCTCAATTGGCCTGCCAACTCTCCTGACCTGAACCCCATAGAGAATCTGTGGGATATTGTGAAGAGAAAGTTGAGAGACGCAAGACCCAACACTCTGGATGAGCTTAAGGCCGCTATTGAAGCATCCTGGGCCTCCATAACATCTCAGCAGTGTCACAGGCTGATTGCCTCCATGCCACGCCGCATTGAAGCAGTCATTTCTGCCAAAGGATTCCCGACCAAGTATTGAGTGCATAACTGAACATTATTATTTGATGGTTTTTTTGTTTGTTATTAAAAAACACTTTTATTTGATTGGGTGGGTAAAATATGCTAATTTATTAAGACAGGTTTTTTGGGTTATCAGGAGTTGTATGCCAAAATCATCAGTATTAAAACAATAAAAGACCTGACAAATTTCAGTTGGTGGATAATGAATCTATAATATATGAAAGTTTAATTGTAATCATTACATTATGGTAAATAATGAAATTTAACACTATATGCTAATTTTTTGAGAAGGACCTGTATATTTGGACAGAGACAACATTTTTGTAATTTTAGTTATAGACATTACCACAATGAATTTTAAACAAAACAATTCAGATGCAGCTGAAGTTCAGACTTTCAGCTTCCATTTGAGGGTATCCACATTAAAACTGGATGAAGGGTTTAGGAGTTTCAGCCGTTTAACATGTGCCACCCTGTTTTTAACCCCTTAACCCCCAAGGGTGGTTTGCACGTTAATGACCCGGCCAATTTTTACAATTCTGACCACTGTCCCTTTATGAGGTTATAACTCTGGAACGCTTCAACGGATCCCAGTGCTTCTGACAATGTTTTCTCGTGACATATTGGGCTTCATGATAATGGTAAAATTTCTTTGATATTACCTGCGTTTATTTGTGAAAAAAAAAAAACAGAAATCTGGTGAAAATTTTGCAATTTTCCAACTTTGAATTTTTATGCCCTTAAATCACAGAGATATGTCACACAAAATACTTAATAAGTAACATTTCCCACATGTCTACTTTACATCAGCACAATTTTGGAACCAAAATTTTTTATTGTTAGGAAGATATAAGGGTTAAAAGTCGACCAGCAATTTCTCATTTTTACAACACCATTATTTTTTAGGGACCACATCACATTTGAAGTCATTTTGAGGGGTCTATATGATAGAAAATAACCAAGTGTGACACCATTCTAAAAACTGCACCCCTCAAGATGCTCAAAACCACATTCAAGAAGTTTATTAACCCTTCAGGTGTTTCACAGGAATTTTTGGAATGTTTAAATAAAAATGAACATTTAACTTTTTTTCACAAAAAATTTAGTTCAGTTCCTATTTGTTTTATTTTACCAAGGGTAACCGGAGAAAATGGACCCCAAAAGTGGTTGTACAATTTGTCCTGAGTACGCTGATACCCCATATGTGGGAGTAAACCACTGTTTGGGCGCATGGCAGAGCTCGGAAGGGAAGGAGCGCCATTTGACTTTTCAATGCAAAATTGACTGGAATTAAGATGCGACGCCATGTTGGGTTTGGAGAGCCACTGATGTGCCTAAACATTGAAACCCCCCACAAGTGACACCATTTTGGAAAGTAAACCCTCTAAGGAATTTATCTAGATGTGTGGTGAGCACTTTGACCAACCAACTGCTTCACAGAAGTTTATAATGCAGAGTCGTAAAAATAAAAAAAAATTTTTTTTCACAAAAATTAATTTTTGGCCCCTAATTTTTTATTATTCCAAGTGTACCAGAAGAAATTGTACCCAAAAAGTTGTTGTGCAATTTGTCCCGAGTACGCTGATACCCCATATGTGGGGGTAAACCACTGTTTGGGCGCATGGCAGAGCTTGGAAGGGAAGGAGCGCCATATGACTTTTCAATGCAAAATTGACTGGAATTGAGATGGGACACCATGTTGCATATGGAGAGCCCCTGATGTGCCTAAACATTGAAACCCCCACAAGTGACACCATTTTGGAAAGTAGACCCCTAAGGAACTTATCTAAATGTGTTGTGAGACCTTTGAACCCCCAAGTATTTCACTACAGTTTATAACGCAGAGCAGTGAAAATAAAAAATCATTTTTTCCCCACAAAAATGGGTTTTTAGCCCCCAAATTTTTATTTTTCCAAGGGTAACAAGAGAAATTGGACCTCAAAAGTTGTTGTCCAATTTGTACTGAGTACGCTGATACCCCATATGTTGGGGTAAACACCTGTTTGGGCGCACGGGAGAGCTCGGAAGAGAAGGAGCACTGTTTTACTTTTTCAATGCAGAATTGGCTGGAATTGAGATCGGACGCCATGTCGCATTTGGAGAGCCCCTGATGTGCCTAAACAGTGGAAACCCCCAATTGTATCTGAAACCCTAACCCAGACACACTCTAACCGAAATCCCAACCACACCCCTAACACTAACCACACCCCTAACACTAATCCCAACCCTAACCACACCCCTAACTCCAACACGCCCCCAACCCTAAACCTAACTTTAGCCCCAGCTCTAACCCTAACTGTAGCTCTAACCCTAGCCCCAACCCTAATGGGAAAATGGAAATAAAATACATTTTTTAAATTTTATTATTTTTCCCTAACTAAGGGGGTGATGAAGAGGAGTTTGATTTACTGTTATAGCGGGGTGTTTTAGCGGATTTTTATGAATGGCAGCTGTCACACACTAAAAGATGCTTTTTATTGCAAAAACAAAGCTTTTGCATCTCCACATTTTGAGAGCTATAATTTTTCCATATTTTGGTCCATAGTGTCATGTGAGGTCTTGTTTTTTGCGGGACGAGTTGACGTTTTTATTGGTTACATTTTCAGGCACGTGACATTTTTTATTTGATTTTTATTCCGATTTTTGTGAGGCAGAATTACCAAAAAACAGCTATTCATGAATTTCTTGTAAGCCACCTCCCTACAGGACCCGGAAGTAGGCCCCGCGGCCATTTTGGATCCGGGGCCTGCAGGGAGGAGACGCTCGGTACAAGGTGACCACATCACCTTGTACCGAGGGTCTCAGGGAAGCCCGTAGGGAGCCCCCTCCCTGCGCGATGCTTCCCTACGCCCCCGTAACGCTGTGATCATGTTTAATCGCAGTGTGCCGGGGGTTAATGTGCGGGGGTGACCGCTCCTGGCACATAGTGCCGGGTGTCAGATGCGATAGTCAGCTGACACCCGGCCGCGATCCCCCCGTGAGCACGGCCGATTGCATATGACGTACTATCCCGTCACTGTGAATTAAGTCCCAGGTCACCTCAAAAGTGATAGTACGTCATATGGGATTAAGGGGTTAAAGGGACCAAAAGTAATTGGACAATTGACTCCAAGGCTAGTTCATGGACAGGTGTAGGCAATCCCTTCGTTATGTCATTGACAATTAAGCAGATATAAGGCCTGGAGTTGATTTGAGGTGTGGTGCTTGCATTTGGAAGGTTTTGCTGTGAAGTAAACATGCAGTCAAAGGAGCTCTCCATGCAGGTGAAACAAGCCATCCTTAAGCTGCGAAAACAGAAAAAAACCCATCCGAGAAATTCACTCAGCAACATTTATCCAATATTGCCATGGCGTCAAGGGATCGTGCAAGGGGCAGGGGCATCTCATCTGTTGCCGCGCACTTTTTGGACTGTCATAATGGGAAGCCAAGGGGGCTCAAGGTCATGGGACTGGAGGGAGTCTTACAGAATATCCGAGGTGGTGATGTGGCAAGAAGATTGCTGAGATGTGAGTCCAAATGGATTCATAATCTCAACACCCTTACTCCACATGGACTGAACGAGGAATTACTCTTTACGAGCTACTATAAACAACTATAGAACATGTTGAAGGCTGTATGTCTATTATTTTTATTATATCTTTGTGACCCTTCTCCCTCTTCTCTTCTTCCTCCTTCCCCTCCCCCCCTCTTAGAACATTGCGCCTTTTTACATTTGTATTTTTCTACACATATGTAGAACTAGCTTCTATCTGTGAAAACCATGGTTTTCTTAAAGGGTGTATTCAAATTCATTTCTAAGTGTTATAGTATATATGTTCTTTTAATTGACACATTGTTGTTATGGTGCTCATTATATATAAAGTGTTATTGATCATTAGTATATTTCCTTTGCATACAGTTCCTTTGAGCCCTAAAGTTGGTGTATTATACCATTGTTCTCATATACTCCCAGTGCCCCTTTTTGGGACACTATTGTCTGGCCCCTGGATACATAGGTGGTGGGGATCTGCTGCACAATATGGACATCTCTGCATTTCCTTTGATGTGTTCCTTGACATTTGTGAGCTCCCTTGTTCCCTCCTACCCCTCTCTCTTCCCCCCCTCTCTGGCTCTATTCGCTGGTTCCCTATTAACACGCCTCTGTTACAGTGGTGGATGATTGCAGAATAATCTCCATGGTGAAGAGAAACCCCTTCACAACAGCCAACCAAGTGAACAACACTCTCCAGGAGGTCGGCGTATCAATATCCAAATCTACCATAAAGAGAAGACTGCATGAAAGTAAATACAGAGGGTTCACTGCACGGTGCAAGCCACTCATAAGCATCAAGAATAAAAAGGGTAGACTGGACTTGGCTAAAAAAAAAAATCTAAAAAAGCCAGCACAGTTCTGGACATTCTTTGGACAGATGAAACCAAGATCAACCTCTACCAGAATGATGGAAAGAGAAAAGTATGGCGAAGGCGTGGTACAGCTCATGATCCAAAGCATACCACCTCATCTGTAAAACACGGCGGAGGCAGTGTGATGGCTTGGGCATGCATGGCTGCCAGTGGCACTAGGTCACTAGTGTTTATTGATGATGTGACACAGGACAGAAGCAGCCGAATTAATTCTGAGGTATTCAGAGCCATACTGTGTGCTCAGATCCAGCCAAATGCAGCCAAACTAATTGGTCGTCGTTTCATACTACAGATGGACAATGATCCAAAACATAAAGCCAAAGCAACCCAGGAGTTTATTAAAGCAAAGAAGTGGAATATTCTTGAATGGCCAGGTCAGTCACATGATCTAAACCCAATTGAGCATGCATTTCACTTGTTAAAGACTAAACGTCAGACAGAAAGGCCCACAAACAAACAGAAACTGAAAACCACCGCAGTGAAGGCCTGGCAGAGCATCAAAAAGGAGGAAACACAGCGTCTGGTGATGTCCATGAGTTCAAGACTTCAGGCAGTCATTGCCAATAAAGGGTTTTCAACCAAGTACTAAAAATGAACATTTTATTTAACCCCTTTCTGTGATTGGACGTACTATTCCGTCCATGTGGGGTGGGCCCTACTTCCCAAGGATGGAATAGTACGTCCAGCGCGATCGGCTGCGCTCACGGGGGGAATGCGGCCGATCGCGGCCGGGTGTCAGCTGCTTATCGCAGCTGACATCCAGCACTATGTGCCAGGAGCGGTCACGGACCGCTCTCAGCACATTAACCCCCGGCACACCGCGATTAAACATGATCGCGGTGTGCCGGCGGTACAGGGAAGCATCGCGCATGGAGGGGGCTCCCTGCGGGCTACCCTGAGCCCCCCGCAGCAACGCGATGTGATCGCGTTGCTGCAAGGGTCTGCTTACCTCCCTCCCTGCTCCAGGCCCAGATCCAAGATGGCCGCGGCATCCGGGTCCTGCAGGGAGGGAGGTGGCTTCACAGAGCCTGCTCAGAGCAGGCACTGTGAAGCCTGCAGTGCTCTAAGTCAGATCGGTGATCTGACAGAGTGCTGTGCAAACTGTCAGATCACCGAACTGTGATGTCCCCCCCTGTGACAAAGTAAAAATGTTAAAAAAAAAAAATTTCCACACAAGTAAAAAAAAAAAAAAAATCCTAAATAATGAAAAAAAAATATATATATTGTTCCCATAAATTCATTTCTTTATCTAAATAAAAAAAACAAACAATAAAAGTACACATATTTAGTATCGCTGCGTCCGTAACGACCCAACCTATAAAACTGTCCCACTAGTTAACCCCTTCAGTAAACACCATAAGAAAAAAAAAAAAACGAGGCAAAAAACAACGCTTTATTATCATACCGCCGAACAAAAAGTGGAATAACACGCGATCAAAAAGACAGATATAAATCATCATGGTACCTCTGAAAGCGTCATCTTGTCCCGCAAAAAACGAGCCGCCATACAGCATCATCAGCAAAAAAATAAAAAAGTTATAGTCCTCAGAATAAAGCGATGCAAAAATAATTATTTTTTCTATAAAATAGTTTTTATCGTTTAAAAGCGCCAAAACATAAAAAAATGATATAATTGAGGTATCGCTGTAATCGTACTGACCCGAAGAATAAAACTGCTTTATTAATTTTACCAAACGCAGAACGGTATAAACGCCTCCCCCAAAAGAAATTCATGAATAGCTGGTTGTTGGTCATTCTGCCTCACAAAAATCGGAATAAAAAGCGATCAAAACATGTCACATGCCCGAAAATGTTACCAATAAAAACGTCAAGTCGTCCCGCAAAATACAAGACCTCACATGACTCTGTGGACCAAAATATGGAAAAATTATAGCTCTCAAAATGAGGTAACGCAAAAAATATTTTTTTGCAATAAAAAGCGTCTTTTAGTGTGCGACGGCTGCCAATCATAAAAATCCGCTAAAAAAAACGTTATAAAAGAAAATCAAACCCCCCCTCATCACCCCTTTAGTTAGGGAAAGATTAAAAAATGTAAAAAATGTATTTATTTCCATTTTCCCATCAGGGTTAGGGCTAGGGTTAGGGCTAGGGTTAGGGTTAGGGCTAGGGTTAGGGCTAGGGTTAGGGCTAGGATTAAGGCTACAGTTAGGGTTGGGGCTAAAGTTAAGGTTTGGATTACATTTACGGTTGGGAATAGGGTTAGGGGTGTGTCTGGGTTAGAGGTGTGGTTAGGGTTACAGTTATAATTGAGGGGTTTCCACTGTTTAGGCACATCAGGGGCTCTCCAAATGCGATATGGCGTCCGATCTCAATTCCAGCCAATTCTGCGTTGAAAAAGTAAAACAGTGCTCCTTCCCTTCCGAGCTCTCCCGTGTGCCCAAACAGGGGTTTACCCCAACATATGGGGTATCAGCGTACTCAGGACAAATTGTCTAGTCTAGTCTAGTTTCCAATATGAGGTCACTTGTGGGGGGTTTCTACTGTTTAGGTACATATGGGGCTCTGCAAACTTTTGGGGTCCAATTTCTCCTGTTACCCTTGGGAAAATACAAAACTGGGGGCTATAAAATAACGTTTGTGGGAAAAAAAAAGATTTTTTATTTTCACGGCTCTGCGTTATAAACTGTAGTGAAACACTTGGGGGTTCAAAGCTCTCACATCACATCTAGATGAGTTCCTTAGGGGGTCTACTTTCCAAAATGGTGACACTTGTGGGGAGTTTCTACTGTTTAGGTACATTAGGGGCTCTGCAAATGCAATGTGACGCCTGCAGACCATTCCATCTAAGTCTGCATTCCAAATGGCGCTCCTTCCCTTCCGAGCCCTCCCATGCGCCCAAACGGTGGTTCCCCCCCACATATGGGGTATCAGCGTACTCAGGACAAATTGTACAACAACTTTTGGGGTCCAATTTCTTCTCTTACCCTTGGAAAAATAAAAAATTGGGGGCGAAAAGATAATTTTTGTGAAAAAAAAATGATTTTTTATTTTTACGGTTCTGCATTATAAACTTCTGTGAAGTACTTGGTGGGTCAAAGTGCTCACCACACCTCTAGATAAGTTCCTTAGGGGGTCTACTTTCCAAAATGGTGTCACTTGTGGGGGGTTTCAATGTTTAGGCACATCAGTGGCTCTCCAAACGCAACATGGCGTACCATCTCAATTCCAGTCAATTTTGCATTGAAAAGTCAAATGGCGCTCCTTCGCTTCCGAGCTCTGTCATGCACCCAAACAGTGGTTTACCCCCACATGTGGGGTAACGGCGTACTCAGGACAAATTGTACAACAACGTTTGGGTCCATTTTCTCCTGTTACCCTTGGTAAAATAAAACAAATTGGAGCTGAAGTAAATTTTTTGTGAAAAAAAGTTAAATGTTCATTTTTATTTAAACATTCCAAAAATTCCTGTGAAACACCTGAAGGGTTAATAAACTTCTTGAATGTGGTTTCGAGCACCTTGAGGGGTGCAGTTTTTAGAATGGTGTTACACTTGGGTATTTTCTATCATATAGACCCCTCAAAATGACTTCAAATGAGATGTGGTCCCTAAAAAAAAATGGTGTTATAAAAATGAGAAATTGCTGGTCAACTTTTAACCCTTATAACTCCCTAACAAAAAAAAATTTTGGTTCCAAAATTGTGCTGATGTAAAGTAGACATGTGGGAAATGTTACTTATTAAGTATTTTGTGTGACATATCTCTGTGATTTAATTGCATAAAAATTCAAAGTTGGAAAATTGTGAAAATTTCAAAATTTTCGCCAAATTTCCATTTTTTCACAAATAAAAACGCAGGTAATATCAAAGAAATTTTACCATTATCATGAAGTACAATATGTCACGAGAAAACAATGTCAGAATCACCGGGATCCGTTGAAGCGTTCCAGAGTTATAACCTCATAAAGGGACAGTGGTCAGAAATGTAAAAATTGTCCCGGTCCATAACGTGCAAACCACACTTGGGGGTAAAGGGGTTAAAATTATTGAATGTGTCCAATTACTTTTGGTCCCTTTAAAAACGGGGTGGCACATGTTAAGGAGCTGAAACTCCTAAACCCTTCTTCCTATTTTAATGTGGATGCCCTCAAATGAAAGCTGAAAGTCTGAACTTCAACTGCATCTGAATTGTTTTGTTCAAAATTCATTGTGGTAATGTCTATAACCAAAATTAGAGAAATGTTGTCTCTGTCCAAATATATATGGACCGAACTGTATATCCCTTCAATAATGTGACTTTTCGTTTTCTTTTCCTTTTTTTTTGTAAAACCAAGTTAAGAGGAATGTGGCCTATGGCCCTACAAACTTTTTATCCACATTATACAGCAAAGCTAGCGTCATGGGTTTACAGCGACAGAGAAGAGCCAGGAGATCGCAGCGTCTGATTTCTTTTAAGGTACCGTCACACTAGACGATATCGCTAGCGATCCGTGACGTTGCAGCGTCCTGGCTAGCGATATCGTCCAGTGTGACAGGCAGCAGCGATCAGGCCCCTGCTGTGCTGTCGCTGGTCGGGGAAGAAAGTCCAGAACTTTGTTTCGTTGCTGGACTCCCCGCAGACATCGCTGAATCGGCGTGTGTGACACCGATTCAGCGATGTCTTCGCTGGTAACCAGGGTAAACATCGGGTTACTAAGCGCAGGGCCGCACTTAGTAACCCGATGTTTACCCTGGTTACCATCGTTAAAGTAAAAAAAACAACCGCTACATACTTACCTACCGCTGTCTGTCCCCGGCGCTCTGCTTCTCTGCTCTGGCTGTGAGCACAGCGGCCGGAAAGCAGAGCGCTGACGTCACCGCTCTGCTTTCCGGCTGCCCGGCGCTCACAGCCAGAGCAGAGAAGCAGAGCGCTGAGGACAGACAGCGGTAGGTAAGTATGTAGCGGTTGTTTTTTTACTTTTAGGATGGTAACCAGGGTAAACATCGGGTTACTAAGCGCGGCCCTGCGCTTAGTAACCCGATGTTTACCCTGGTTACCGGGGACCTCGGGATCGTTGGTCGCTGGAGAGCTGTCTGTGTGACAGCTCTCCAGCGACCAAACAGCGACACTGCAGCGATCCGGATCATTGCCGGTATCGCTGCAGCGTCGCTTAGTGTGACGGTACCTTTACTCCTGCATAGATTAGAAGCACTTCACCTTCATATTAAACAGTGCAAGTTTCTGCTAGCAGAGCAGGGGTTAATCTGTTCAGTACACTTCTATTCAATGTTTACATTCACCACCACCAAGCCAACATTGATGACCTATCCTAAAAGGTAACACTGTGCAACAAATTTCAGGGAAGTTCTTGTCCCCTGAGAAAATTTTATTGTATCTTATAGATTTTGATATGCTGAACATGAATATGTGCTGCAAAAGTCTATATCACGTAAGGTTTTTAACCCCTTCATGACCGGAGCTTTTTTCGATTTTTAGTTTTTCACTCCCCTTGTTTCCAGAGCCATAACATTTTTATTTTTCTGTCAATATGGCCGTGTGAGGGCTTATTTTTTGCGGGACGAGCTGACATTTTTAATGATATCACTTGTGTACTGATACATAGTAACATAGTAACATAGTTAGTAAGGCCGAAAAAAGACATTTGTCCATCCAGTTCAGCCTATATTCCATCATAATAAATACCCAGATCTACGTCCTTCTACAGAACCTAATAATTGTATGATACAATATTGTTCTGCTCCAGGAAGACATCCAGGCCTCTCTTGAACCCCTCGACTGAGTTCGCCATCACCACCTCCTCAGGCAAGCAATTCCAGATTCTCACTGCCCTAACAGTAAAGAATCCTCTTCTATGTTGGTGGAAAAACCTTCTCTCCTCCAGACGCAAAGAATGCCCCCTTGTGCCCGTCACCTTCCTTGGTATAAACAGATCCTCAGCGAGATATTTGTATTGTCCCCTTATATACTTATACATGGTTATTAGATCGCCCCTCAGTCGTCTTTTTTCTAGACTAAATAATCCTAATTTCGCTAATCTATCTGGGTATTGTAGTTCTCCCATCCCCTTTATTAATTTTGTTGCCCTCCTTTGTACTCTCTCTAGTTCCATTATATCCTTCCTGAGCACCGGTGCCCAAAACTGGACACAGTACTCCATGTGCGGTCTAACTAGGGATTTGTACAGAGGCAGTATAATGCTCTCATCATGTGTATCCAGACCTCTTTTAATGCACCCCATGATCCTGTTTGCCTTGGCAGCTGCTGCCTGGCACTGGCTGCTCCAGGTAAGTTTATCATTAACTAGGATCCCCAAGTCCTTCTCCCTGTCAGATTTACCCAGTGGTTTCCCGTTCAGTGTGTAATGGTGATATTGATTCCCTCTTCCCATGTGTATAACTTTACATTTATCATTGTTAAACCTCATCTGCCACCTTTCAGCCCAAGTTTCCAACTTATCCAGATCCATCTGTAGCAGAATACTATCTTCTCTTGTATTAACTGCTTTACATAGTTTTGTATCATCTGCAAATATCGATATTTTACTGTGTAAACCTTCTACCAGATCATTAATGAATATGTTGAAGAGAACAGGTCCCAATACTGACCCCTGCGGTACCCCACTGGTCACAGCGACCCAGTTAGAGACTATACCATTTATAACCACCCTCTGCTTTCTATCACTAAGCCAGTTACTAACCCATTTACACACATTTTCCCCCAGACCAAGCATTCTCATTTTGTGTACCAACCTCTTGTGCGGCACGGTATCAAACGCTTTGGAAAAATCGAGATATACCACGTCCAATGACTCACCGTGGTCCAGTCTATAGCTTACCTCTTCATAAAAACTGATTAGATTGGTTTGACAGGAGCGATTTCTCATAAACCCATGCTGATATGGAGTTAAACAGTTATTCTCATTGAGATAATCCAGAATAACATCCCTCAGAAACCCTTCAAATATTTTACCAACAATAGAGGTTAGACTTACTGGCCTATAATTTCCAGGTTCACTTTTAGAGCCCTTTTTGAATATTGGCACCACATTTGCTATGCGCCAGTCCTGCGGAACAGACCCTGTCGCTATAGAGTCACTAAAAATAAGAAATAATGGTTTATCTATTACATTACTTAGTTCTCTTAGTACTCGTGGGTGTATGCCATCCGGACCCGGAGATTTATCTATTTTAATCTTATTTAGCCGGTTTCGCACCTCTTCTTGGGTTAGATTGGTGACCCTTAATATAGGGTTTTCATTGTTTCTTGGGATTTCACCTAGCATTTCATTTTCCACCGTGAATACCGTGGAGAAGAAGGTGTTTAATATGTTAGCTTTTTCCTCGTCATCTACAACCATTCTTTCCTCACTATTTTTTAAGGGGCCTACATTTTCAGTTTTTATTCTTTTACTATTGATATAGTTGAAGAACAGTTTGGGATTAGTTTTACTCTCCTTAGCAATGTGCTTCTCTGTTTCCTTTTTGGCAGCTTTAATTAGTTTTTTAGATAAAGTATTTTTCTCCCTATAGTTTTTTAGAGCTTCAATGGTGCCATCCTGCTTTAGTAGTGCAAATGCTTTCTTTTTACTGTTAATTGCCTGTCTTACTTCTTTGTTTAGCCACATTGGGTTTTTCCTATTTCTAGTCCTTTTATTCCCACAAGGTATAAACCGCTTACACTGCCTATTTAGGATGTTCTTAAACATTTCCCATTTATTATCTGTATTCTCATTTCTGAGGATATTGTCCCAGTCTACCAGATTAAGGGCATCTCTAAGCTGTTCAAACTTTGCCTTCCTAAAGTTCAATGTTTTTGTGACTCCCTGACAAGTCCCCCTAGTGAAAGACAGGTGAAACTGCACAATATTGTGGTCGCTATTTCCTAAATGCCCAACCACCTGCAGATTTGTTATTCTGTCAGGTCTATTAGATAGTATTAGGTCTAAAAGTGCTGCTCCTCTGGTTGGATTCTGCACCAATTGTGAAAGATAATTTTTCTTGGTTATTAGCAGAAACCTGTTGCCTTTATGGGTTTCACAGGTTTCTGTTTCCCAGTTAATATCCGGGTAGTTAAAGTCCCCCATAACCAGGACCTCATTATGGGTTGCAGCTTCATCTATCTGCTTTAGAAGTAGACTTTCCATGCTTTCTGTTATATTTGGGGGTTTGAAACAGACCCCAATGAGAATTTTGTTACCATTTTTCCCTCCATGAATTTCAACCCATATGGACTCGACATCCTCATTCCCTTCGCTAATATCCTCCCTTAAAGTGGACTTTAGACAAGACTTTACATAGAGACAAACCCCTCCTCCTCTCCGATTTTTACGATCCTTTCTAAACAGACTGTAACCCTGTAAGTTAACTGCCCAGTCATAGCTTTCATCTAACCATGTCTCGGTTATTCCCACTATGTCAAAGTTACCTGTAGATATTTCTGCTTCTAGTTCTTCCATCTTGTTTGTCAGGCTTCTGGCGTTTGCGAGCATGCAGTTTAGAGGATTTTGTTTTGTTCCAATCTCCTCACTGTGGATTGTTTTAGAAATGTTCTTACCTCCCTTCTGAGTATGTTTTCCTGGGTCGTCTTTGTTCGAGTCTAATGTTTTTCTTCCCGTCCCCTCTTCTTCTAGTTTAACGCCCTCCTGATGAGTGTAGCGAGTCTTCTGGCGAATGTGTGTTTCCCAGGTTTGTTGAGGTGTAGTCCGTCTCTGGCGAGGAGTCCATCATACCAGTAATTCATACCGTGGTCCAGGAATCCAAATCCTTGTTGTCTGCACCATCGTCTTAGCCAGTTGTTTGCATCAAGGATCCTGTTCCATCTCCTGGTGCCATGCCCGTCTACTGGAAGGATAGAAGAAAAAACTACCTGTGCATCCAGTTCCTTTACTTTCTTCCCCAACTCTTCAAAGTCTTTGCAGATTGTTGGTAGGTCCTTCCTTGCCGTGTCATTGGTGCCAACATGTGTCAGAAGAAATGGGTGGACGTCCTTGGAGCTGAAGAGCTTTGGTATCCTATCGGTCACATCCTTGATCATCGCACCTGGAAGGCAGCATACTTCTCTTGCAGTTATGTCCGGTCTGCAGATGGCTGCTTCGGTGCCTCTCAGTAGTGAGTCTCCCACCACCACCACTCTTCGTTGCTTCTTGGCTGTACTTTTTGCTGTCACTTGTTGCTGTGTGCCCTTTTCTTTTTTGCTTGCTGGTATTGCTTCATTCTTAGGTGTGCCATCTTCATCCTCTACAAAGATTTGATATCGGTTCTTCAGTTGTGTGGTTGGTGATTTCTCCATGGTCTTCTTGCTTCTTTTGGTCACATGCTTCCACTCATCTGCTTTTGGAGGTTCTCTGACACTTTTTGCACCTTCTGTGACCAGTAGAGATGCTTCTGTTCTGTCTAGAAAGTCTTCATTCTCTTTGATGAGTTTCAAAGTTGCTATTCTTTCTTCCAGACCCCGCACCTTTTCTTCTAAAAGGGCCACTAGTCTACACTTCTGACAGGTGAAATTGGATTCTTCTTCTGGTCGATCTGTGAACATGTAGCACATGCTGCAGCTCACCATGTAGGTTGTCACATCTGCCATGTTGCTCCTAGATCCTGCTGACTTGCTGTGTGTTTTCCTTCTTGTGTAATCTACTCAGCCAAGCTCTCTTGCAATAATGTCCTATAGGCAAAAATTTGCGCGCCGTAAGGCGCGCGGTTCGGTGATGCTTTTGAAGCAGCTGGTCCCGGCTGTACCCAACGATCTTCTAGCTTAGGGAGACTTCGCTTCTCCCAGAAGGCACCTGGAATATGCAAATTAGCCTCCTGAAGCTTGAATCCCTGGTTTGGTGATGCTTTCGAAGCAGCTGGTCCCGGCTGTACCCAACGATCTTCTAGCTTAGGGAGACTTTGCTTCTCCCAGAAGGCACCTGGAATATGCAAATTAGCCTCCTGAAGCTTGAATCCCTGGTTTGGTGATGCTTTCGAAGCAGCTGGTCCCGGCTGTACCCAACGATCTTCTAGCTTAGGGAGACTTCGCTTCTCCCAGAAGGCACCTGGAATATGCAAATTAGCCTCCTGAAGCTTGAATCCCTGGTTTGGTGATGCTTTCGAAGCAGCTGGTCCCGGCTGTACCCAACGATCTTCTAGCTTAGGGAGACTTCGCTTCTCCCAGAAGGCACCTGGAATATGCAAATTAGCCTCCTGAAGCTTGAATCCCTGGTTTTGATACAATGTTTTGATTGCCCGTTATTGCATTTTAATTCAATATCGTGGTGACAAAAAAACGCAATTCTAGCGGTTTGATTTTTTTTATCGCTACGCCAATTAGCAATCATGATAATTCTGTTTTTTATTGATCGGGCGTTTCTGAAAGCAGCGATACCAAATATGTAAATATGTGTAGGTTTGATTGTGTTATTTTGATTGGGGTGAAAGCGGGGTGATTTGAACTTTTACTTTTTTTTTTTTTTTTACACACACACACATATATATATACAGTGGGGCAAAAAAGTATTTAGTCAGTCAGCAATAGTGCAAGTTCTACCACTTAAAAAGATGAGAGGCGTCTGTAATTTACATCATAGGTAGACCTCAACTATGGGAGACAAATTGAGGAAAAAAAATCCAGAAAATCACATTGTCTGTTTTTTTATCATTTTATTTGCATATTATGGTGGAAAATAAGTATTTGGTCAGAAACAAACAATCAAGATTTCTGGCTCTCACAGACCTGTAACTTCTTCTTTAAGAGTCTCCTCTTTCCTCCACTCATTACCTGTAGTAATGGCGCCTGTTTAAACTTGTTATCAGTATAAAAAGACACCTGTGCACACCCTCAAACAGTCTGACTCCAAACTCCACTATGGTGAAGACCAAAGAGCTGTCAAAGGACACCAGAAACAAAATTGTAGCCCTGCACCAGGCTGGGAAGACTGAATCTGCAATAGCCAACCAGCTTGGAGTGAAGAAATCAACAGTGGGAGCAATAATTAGAAAATGGAAGACATACAAGACCACTGATAATCTCCCTCGATCTGGGGCTCCACGCAAAATCCCACCCTGTGGGGTCAGAATGATCACAAGAACGGTGAGCAAAAATCCCAGAACCACGCGGGGGGACCTAGTGAATGAACTGCAGAGAGCTGGGACCAATGTAACAAGGCCTACCATAAGTAACACACTACGCCACCATGGACTCAGATCCTGCAGTGCCAGACGTGTCCCACTGCTTAAGCCAGTATATGTCCGGGCCCGTCTGAAGTTTGCTAGAGAGCATTTGGATGATCCAGAGGAGTTTTGGGAGAATGTCCTATGGTCTGATGAAACCAAACTGGAACTGTTTGGTAGAAACACAACTTGTCATGTTTGGAGGAAAAAGAATACTGAGTTGCATGCATCAAACACCATACCTACTGTAAAGCATGGTGGTGGAAACATCATGCTTTGGGGCTGTTTCTCTGCAAAGGGGCCAGGACGACTGATCCGGGTACATGAAAGAATGAATGGGGCCATGTATCGTGAGATTTTGAGTGCAAACCTCCTTCCATCAGCAAGGGCATTGAAGATGAAACGTGGCTGGGTCTTTCAACATGACAATGATCCAAAGCACACCGCCAGGGCAACGAAGGAGTGGTTTCGTAAGAAGCATTTCAAGGTCCTGGAGTGGCCTAGCCAGTCTCCAGATCTCAACCCTATAGAAAACCTTTGGAGGGAGTTGAAAGTCCGTGTTGCCAATCGAAAAGCCAAAAACATCACTGCTCTAGAGGAGATCTGCATGGAGGAATGGGTCAACATACCAACAACAGTGTGTGGCAACCTTGTGAAGACTTACAGAAAACGTTTGACCTCTGTCATTGCCAACAAAGGATATATTACAAAGTATTGAGATGAAATTTTGTTTCTGACCAAATACTTATTTTCCACCATAATATGCAAATAAATTGTTAAAAAAACAGACAATGTGATTTTCTGGATTTTTTTTCTCAGTCTGTCTCCCATAGTTGAGGTCTACCTATGATGTAAATTACAGACGCCTCTCATCTTTTTAAGTGGTGGAACTTGCACTATTGCTGACTGACTAAATACTTTTTTGCCCCACTGTATATATATATATATATATATATATATATATATATATATATATATATATATATATATATATATATATATACTAGATGGTGGCCCGATTCTAACGCATCGGGTATTCTAGAATAAGTATGTATATAGCAGCCACATAGTATATAGCATACATACATATCTATTGTAGAATACCCGATGTGATAATACAGGCCAGGCAATATATAACAGTGGCTACACAGTATATAACACAGCCCACGCAGTATATAGCAGCCACGCAGTATATAACACAGGCGATGTAGTATATAACACAGGCCACGCAGTATATAACACTGGCCACGTAATATATAGCACAGCCCATGCAGTACATAACACAGCCCACCTAGTATCTAACACTGGCCAGGTAGTACATAGCAGCCACACGGTATATAACACAGCCCACGTAGTATATAGCAGTGTGGGCACCATATTCCTGTTAAAAAAATAATTAAAATAAAAAATAGTTATATACTCACCTGGCTTGACAAAGGATAACACATCCGAAACGTTGCCACGCCGTTCAGGCATTAAAGTCCACTTTTTTCAATTATTTTGTGCTGCTTTTCCTTTTTTTTAGTTTATTACTTTTTGACCATTGGATTGCTGGTCGGAAGAGCTCTGCATGCCTTGTAAGGTAGTAATTTGATGCTGTTCCAATTTTTTCACTTCATAAAATAAAAAATAGTTATATACTCACCTGCCGGGATCCAATCCAACGAAGCTCTGGCGATGCGCGCGGCTGCTGTCATCTTCCGTTCCCAGGATGCATTGCGAAATTACCCAGATGACTTAGCGGTCTCACTAAGTGGGCCCAGACATACAGTACATGAACACTAATTTCCAAATAGTCTTGTTTACTGATGAGTGTCAAGCAACCCTGGATGGTCCAGATGGATGGAGTAGTGGATGGTTGGTGGATTGCCACCATGTCCCAACAAGGCTGCGAAGTCAGCAAGGAGGTGGAGGAGTCACATTTTGGGCCAGAATCACGGGGAAACAGCTGGTAGGACGCTTTAAGGTTCCTGAAGGTGTGAAAATGACCTCTGCAAAGTATATAGAGTTTCTGACTGACAACTTTCATCCATGGTCTAAAAAGCAGAAACGTGCCTTCAGGAGCAAAATCATCTCCATGCATGACAATGCACCATCTTATGCTGCAAAGAATACCTCTGAGTCATTGGCTGCTATGGGCATAAAAGGAGATAAATTCATGGTGTGGCCACCATCTTTCCCTGACCTCAACCGTACAGAGAACCTTTGGAGTACCATCAAGCAAAAGATCTATGAGGATGGGAGGCAAGTCAAATCAAAACAGCGGCTCTGGGAGGCTATTCTGACTTCAAGAAAAGAAATACAAGCAGAAACTCTCCAAAAACTCACAAGTTCGATGGATGCAAGAATTGTGAAGGTGATAACAAAGAAGGGGTCCTATGTCAACATGTAACTTGGCCTGTTAGGAGGTTTTGGAGTTAAATAGCTTTTCTGTTTAGTGAATGTGACCTCCTAATGCTGCAAATTCCACAAATGAGCATTTTCAGTTCTTTAAAACATATCAAATATATAGAAATTCTACTGTGCCTAATAATTTGGAACAGTGCATTTTGAGTTTTTATTCATTTTGGAGATTATACTGTTATCATTGGGAGGTTTTTTCAATAAAATTTGATGTATAATCTAATGGGTGATGACTTTTATTAGACTGACTGTCATTTGCACCGACCATTTAGGAAAATCCGAGAAAAATATAATTTGCATAATAATTTGGAACACAGTGTGTATATATATATATATATATATATATATATATATATATATATATATATATATATATATATATATATGTATATATATTTATTTTTTTAAACACTTTTTTTTAACTTTTGGCATGCTTCAATAGTCTCCATAGGAGGCTAGAAGCTGGCATAGCCTGATCGGCTCTGCTACATAGAGGTGTAGCTCAGATCACATCTTTGCAGCAGAATGACAGGCTTGATATGAGCGCGACCACAGGGTGGTGCTCATAGCAATCTGCCATCAACAACCATAGAGGTCTCGAGGAGACCTCTGGTTGTGATGGCAACGCAGCGATGACTCCTGATGACGTGACGGGGGTAGTCGCTGTGCGTATTTCCGGAGCGGCATCTGGAAGTGCATTTAAATGCCCGCTGTCAGAGTTTGACAGCGGCATTTAATTAGTTAATAGGCGCAGGCGGATCGCGATTCCGCTCATACCTATTGCAGGCACAGGTCAGCTGTTAAAAACAGCTGATATGTCGCGGCTTTGAGGTGGGCTCACTGCCGGAGCCCACCTCAAAATGGGGGATACTGCCAGCTGACGTACTATTCCAACAGCTGGCAGTAAGGAGTTACGAACAACAGTTTACAGTCTACATTATGACGTCCGAGACACTACATACATGTGCATCGATGTCAGTAGCAAAAGCAATTGTTCAAAAGTGTTTTGCAGACGACTTTCGTTTACAGTTATAAATAATTATAAACTTCCCTGAAATTTGTTGCGCAGTGTTACCTTTAAGGATAGGTCATCAATGTTGGCTTGGTGGTGGTGAATGTAAACATTGAACAGAGGTGTACTGCACAGCTTCTATCAATATAGCAGCCGCTGCTGTGTACTACATACCATCTCCTATTCTTTAGAATTAGAGCTGTTCTGCAGTACTCAGCAGTGGCTGCTACTCAATGAACTGAGTGTTTTTAGAATTATAACAGAATATAATAAAGTTTCGTATCATTTCTCAAAAACCTTACGTGATATGAAAAATCTGGAGTCATTTCTGAAATCAGCATGAAAAAAATCTATCAGGAACACTCAAAATTGTCCGAGGGATAAAACCTTTTGTAACACAGTGTAATCAATTTCAAATGCCCGGAGTGTCTAGTGACTAGTTCCCGCAACAACTGGATGGTCACTTTTGGTAAAGTATGAAAGGTAATTAGAATTTCAAATATGATGGTGATAAGTCACACCGAACAGTAAAAGGCAAAAATCCTATTAAGGCTTTTTTTTTTAAAGATCAATATTAGATTCATGTCATTAGATTCATGTCATCCTGATATTGCTACCTAAGAAATAATCAAACTGTAGTTCTGCAGTAAGAAATTATCTATTAGCAGAGAAAACAGAAATAAATCGCTCTCTGTAGTTGCAGGACTGTACCTATGATAACCTGCAAAGCTAAATCTACATATATAACTAGATGGTGGCCCGATTCTAACGCATCGGGTATTCTAGAATATGCATGTCCACGTAATATATTGCCCAGCCACGTAGGATATTGCACAGCCCACGTGTCACGCCGTTAACGGCGATAAGGGGGCAGGACGGCGTATTGGGACCCGCACCTGTCCTTGCCACTATAATGGGGCCCTGGCTTTCCCTTATCTCAGGGGTACCTATAATGGTTAGGAGGCCTGAGCCGCCAGCATATTCCTGTCTCTTGTGCAGGCCCTATCAGTGGCCCCCTCTCTTCCCAAGGGAGATGGACTGCACCAGTGTATAAATATGACAATTAAACAGGGTATACAGACAAGGTAACTAAAAGTATCAAACTCACCAAATGCTCACACAACCACAGAGGAAACTCAGAGAAGGGAAGAGAAGGAAATAACTAGGAAGGAAAACAGGTTTAACATGCAACCAAAACAGCAGACACCAATCTCTGTAAATAAACCTCCAAGCTCCTAATACCACGCTCCTTCACACTCCCAGCCAGGCAGCAGAACTGATCACCGACAACAGTTGTAGAAAAAGCTGAGTCTATATAGGAGCGGAGATTACCAAAACCAAATCAGCTGAGACATAGCTCTCAGCAACTTCAGTAACAAGGTTTAACTCCTGCCCTGCTGGCACAAGACAGCCAGGTCAGAATTCAGGAGAAGAGCTTCTCTTCATCATGTGTGAACGAGGCCCAGAGTGCTGCGGTTCTCTGGAACCTCTCTGTCGCGGTAGCCCCGTGACACCACGTAATATATTGCCCAGCCACGTAGTATATTGCCCAGCCAGGTAGTATATTGCCCAGCTACGTAGTATATTGCCCAGCCACGTAGTATATTGCCCAGCCACGTAGTATAATGCCCAGCCACGTAATATAATGCCCAGCCACGTAATATATTGCCCAGCCACGTAGTATATTGCCCAACGATGTAGTATATTGCCCAGCTACATAGTATATTGCCCAGCAACATAATATATTGCCCAGCGACATAGTATATTGCCCAGCCACGTAGTATATTGCCCAGCCACGTAGTATATTGACCAGTGACGTAGTATATTGACCAGCCACGTAGTATATTGCCCAGTTACGTAGTATATTGCCCAGTGACATAGTATACAGTACAGAGCCACGTAGTATAGTGCACAGCGACGTAGTATACAGCACAGAGCCACGTAGTATATTGCCCAGCCATGTAGTATATTGCCCAGCTACGTAGTATATTGCCCAGCCACGTATGTCACAGGTTAAAAAATAAACATATACTCACCTCCCGAGGGTCCCTTGTAGTTCGGTCACATGATCGTGACGTCACGGCAGGTCGTTCTCGTGCAGGCGCGCAGGCACTGTGATGACGTCGCGGTCACATGACCGTGACGTCATGGCAGGTCCTTCTCGCGCAGGGCCTGTGATGACGTCGCGGTCACATGACCGTGACGTCATGGCAGGTCCTTCTCGCATACCATCCTTGGCACCGGAACCTGCCGGAGGTCACCGAAGCATCGCGAAAGGTGAGTATATAATGATTTGTTATTTTTTTAAAATTATTTTTAACATTAGAGGTTTTTACTATTGACGCTGCATAGGCAGCATCAATAGTAAAAACTTGGTCACACATGGTTAATAGCGGCAGTATCAGAGTGAGTTACCCGCGGCATAACGCGGTCCGTTACCGCTGGCATTAACCCTGTGTGAGCGGTGACTGCGGGGAGTATGGAGCGGGCGCCGACTGCAGGGGAGTAGGGAGGGACTAATCGGACTGTGGCCGTCGCTGATTGGTCACGGCAGGCATGACAGGTAGCTGGCGAGACCAATCAGTGACTTGGATTCCATGACAGACAGAGGCCGCGACCAATGAATATCCGTGACAGACAGAAAGACAGAAGTACAGAAAGACGGAAGTGACCCTTAGACAATTCTATAGTAGATTGCCTAAGGGTCACTTCCGTCTGTTTCTAACTTCCGTCTGTCTGTCGCGGACATCCCGGGTCGCTGATTGGTCGCGGCTGGCTGGCCGTGACCAATCAGCAACAGGCACAGTCCGCCCGCGAATTGGCCGCTCCCTACTCCCCTCCAGTCAGTGCCCCCTCCATACTCCCCTCCAGTCAGCAGCCACATAGGGTTTCAGCAGTCTGTTAACGCTGCTATTAACCCTGTGTGACCAACTTTTTACTATTGATGTTGCCTATGCAGCATCAATAGTAAAAAGATCTAATGTTGAAAATAATAAAAAATCATTACATTCTCACCTTCCGGCGCCTTTCCTGCTCCTCGCGACGCTCCGGTCCCCAGAATGCATTGCGGCAATGACTCGAGAGCACGTAGCGGTCTCGCGAGACCACTACATGATCACGTGTTATTGCCGCAATGCATTCTTGGAACAGGAGCGTCGCAAGGAGCATCACTAAACGCCTCGCCTGGATCCGGGGCCGACGGAAGGTGAGAATATAACTATTTTTAATTTTAATTCTTTTTTAACAGGGATATGGTGCCCACATTTCTACATACTACGTAGGCTGTTATATACTGCGTGGGCTGTGTTATACACTGCATGGCCTGTGTTATATACTACGTCTCTGTGCTATATACTACGTGGGCTGTGCTATATACTACGTGGCTGTGCAATATACTGCGTGGCTGGGCAATATACTACGTGGCTGTGTTATATACTACGTGGGCTGTGTTATATACTACGTGGCTGTGTTATATACTACGTGGGCTGTTTTATATACTGCGTGGGCTGTGCTATATACTACGTGGGCTGTGTTATATACTGTGTGGCTGGGCAATATACTACGTGGCTGTGTTATATACTGCGTGGGCTGTGTTATATGGGTTAAATCATCATGGTAAATGTCGACTTATTTCTCTACATTTCAGTTCACTCATTGTGTATGTCCTATTCTAATGTATAATGTTCTTCTGTCAACTCCACTGTCATGTCAACTATGTAATTCTTTTATGATTTTTATGATTTAAGTTGTGCTGCTGTGATACTATAATTTCCCACGGGATCAATAAAGTGTATCGTATCGTATCGTATCGTATATACTACGTGGCTGTGCAATATACTGCGTGGCTGGGCAATATACTACGTGGTTGTGTTATATACTACGTGGGCTGTTATATACTGCGTGGGCTGTGCTATATACTACGTGGGCTGTGCTATATACTACTATACATATTCTAGAATACCCGATGCGTTAGAATCGGGCCACCATCTAGTGTAATATATTAGGAAACATAATAATAATAATAAAAAATCACATCTTAGTGCAGCTGAGCACAGTCTACTACCACACCTTGCAAATCATAATGATAGCTTTTTTTGACAACTAAGATCTAGGACCATGGGCAGTGCAGTGGCTCAGTGATTAGCACTGTTGCTTTGCAGAGATGGATTTCTGGGTTCAAATGCCATCAAGGACAACATCTGCAAGGAGTTTGTATGTTCTCCCCGTGTTTGTGTGGATTTCCTCCAAGTTCTCCGGTTTCTTCCCACATTCCAAAAGAATACTGTTAGGGAATGTAGATTGTGAGCCCCAATGGGGACAGTGATGATAATGTGTGTCAAGCATTGTGGAATATGATAGCGCTATATAAGCAATGCATAATAAAATAAAAAAATAGGATTGCTATATGACGGGTTCTTGTAAAAAATGTCTGCTTTACCTTTCTTTAGGGCAGGGGTCACCAGCCTGTAGCTCGAGAGCAACATGTGGCTTGTGGGCCTGTGATGCGTGGCTCGTGTCTGCCAGCTTGGTGTATTAGCACCAGGTGTAGCAAACAGCTTTTAAGAGTAGATCTCTAGATGGTGACTATTGTGTGTAGCCCTTCACAGAAGAGCAGATCTGAATGGGGTTAAGATAGGAAACCCTGGAGCTTGGCATACTATCTTGTATGATTTTAGTGGAAAGAATGTTGGCTGTCATTATACCGGTAATAGGGGGCTCTGGGTGTCACTACTGTGAGTGGGACAGGAGCTGGACATGGCTTGTGACCCTCCTCAGTGCTGAAAATGGCTTGCAACCCTCTTTCATAGCTGAATGTGGCTCTCGAAGTCAGAAAGGTTGGGGACCCCTGCTCTAGGGCCACAAAACTAACATAGAACAAACTTTGCAATTCTACAGAGAAATCAATCATTTGGTACTTGCACCAGGAGATATCAGCTTTCTAGATATCAATGAGAAAAAAAGAAAAAACTATAAGTACATTTTGCAAAATTATTAATAGTTAAAAAGCAAGCAAACTTATCTTTTTTATTTAAATTATCCCCCAGGCATTGTAATGTTATGAATTTTGTAATATTCCTCATTACCTTACTTTGCTTCCTTCTCTCCCAAATACCATGCGGCAGTGTTGTTTCAATTCCCAGTTTAATGCTCCTTCAGAATTATATATATAACAAAAAGTGTGAAACAACTGAAATTATGTCTTATATTCCAGGTTCTTCAAAGTAGCCACCATTTGCTTTGATGACTGCTTTGCACACTCTTGGCATTCTCTTGATGAGCTTCAAGAGGTAGTCACCGGGAATGGTCTTCGAACAATCTTGAAGGAGTTCCCAGAGATGTTTAGCACTTGTTGGCTCTTTTGCCTTCACTCTGCGGTCCAGCTCACTCCAAACCATCTCGATTGGGTTCAGGTCTGGTGACTGTGGAGGCCAGGTCATCTGGCGTAGCACCCCATCACTCTCCTTCTTGGTCAAATAGCCCTTACACAGCCTGTAGATTGTTTGAATATCGTGTAAGATTCCTTGATGAGCAGAAAATGAAAAGAGCTTCTAAAAGGAGCAGGAAGTGGAAATTGAAACACAACTGCTGGTCTTTGGGAAAAAGGGACTTAAAATAAGGTAGAAATTAAAATTCATAACTTTGCAATGCCACAAAGATAATAAAATAAGACAGGCCATTAATGTTTGAATATGGAGAGTCTGATCTGTCATCAGAATAAAGGGGCACAGTGGTTTGGCCATATATGTGATAATGCCTGGTACTGCAGCTCAGCCCCATTTATCAAACATTATATAAAGTTGATCTAAACATGAATGGTGAATCCAATTATCCCGACATATTGGGTTAATTATACAGAACATGATACATGTGAATTACTTCACACAATCACAATAATTGGACTTTATCTTGTGAGACCTGTAATATAAGACAGACTGCTAAGGTATGGAAACAATTCTGACGACCAATGTGTTGACATGTCATTTATAAATAGAAAAAGGAGTCATGATGAGAACTCCTAGTAAAAAGGGAATTGAGGAACCTGGATGACTTCCTTCTGATCAACGGATGGTCCTAGTGCTATGGTCTCTGCTATGCAACCTTCCAAAGATACAACCCATTAATATCAATGAGCATTGTGTTCTTCCAAGTCTCAGAGTCCATGGTCCTGTCACGCTAAGGAACAAATTTTCTACAGGTCTGGCAGAGGCTGTTTACTCAAACAAATCAAACAGGAAAACAGAAAACCTTACACAAAGTGCAGAACGAATGTGCCTGGGGATCTTCAGTCAGCAGTTGTGCTGTTTTCCACGACGATGATGTACGGGACAATCTGCATGTAAGGCATCCATGCTGAGCTTGGCACTATGTGATCACAATATATGAGCTCTTTATGAGTATCCATTAAAGTTGACCAGTTGCCATGAATCAATATTTCCTAATTCCTTGATACAGAGAATCAGGGAATTTATACACAAATATTAGCATTCATGTTCTACATCTATCATACTTATGGTTATATTTAAAGGGAATCTGTCATTAGACACATATGAGAGCATCATGATGTAGGGACAGAGATCCAGATTCCAGCAATGTGCTGGTCACATATAGACACATAGCTATAAACATATTCAAATGCAGTATCTAAAAAACATATTGGTTTTTTTTAAATGGTCTTCATGAGTTGCGTATACAGCGTTATGCTTTAATTCATACAAAATGGTCATGGTGCAATTCATGGTGGTCAACCAGAAACCTCCTCATTGTCTCTCAAATTTCCCTGGCAGTCAATCACCATGAGAGCAGCCAATGTGCTGACATATTCCCATCGAGATATGCATACATCACGATGTGAGGGGCTTCGTCCTGAAATATAAAGTTTATACCTGGTGGAGAGAGGACAGTAGCTTCCATAACACCTACATAATTGTGCATGGGTACCCCAGTTCAATCATGTTGGTCATTTATTAAGAACTGCCATTGCAATGCTTACACCATTTACTTTCAATAAAGGGGTATTCCCATCTCCAAGATCATATCCCAGTATGTAGTAGGTGTAATAATAATATTAGCAAATACCTCCAATTAGAAATGTAGTATATTTTTCTGATTAGATACGTCTCTTTCCTCATGTGCAGGCATTGCAAGACCTTAGGTATCCATGGTTATGACCACTGACATAGTGAATTAACTAGTTGCTAGTGGTCATAACCATGGATACCTAAGGTCCTGCAATGCCTGCACATGAGGTAAGTGACATAGCAAATCAGAAGAACTATACCACATATCTAATTGGAGGTATATTCTAATATTATTATTACACCTACAACATATTGGGATAGGATCATGGAGATGGGAATACCCCTTTAAGACATATACAGAATAAAAACAAACCTGTCTTAAAAGCTTTAAGGAATTGAACTTGCTCTGATCAGGGCACATTCCTGTGGGTTTTCGTTATACAAGAAGACTCGGCTAAACTGACAGCACCTTTTGTCTCTGTATTTTAGATAGTGAGCCATCAGCAAGTGCTGGAATAACTCGCCAATGACACTTGCTGATTTGCACCTTTAGAAGTTCTTTCGTATGATTTCATGCAGCACTTAATGTGCAAAGGAAAAAAGTAATTCTAATAAGAATGAGTGACAGGGCTTGGCAGGAAAGTGCATTGCATATCATGTGATATGCCACTCATGATGACCCATTAAGATCCTAAGACAGTAATTGATCTGATCATATACACAGATTGCATCATAAATCTGGAAGCTCTGACTAATGATCTAGCTCAATAGTTAAGCTCAGCTAACATTGGGCCAACATACCACTAACTGTGTGCCAACCTTGTGAAGACTTACAGAGAACGTTTGACCTCTGTCAGTGCCAACAAAGGGTATATAACAAAATATTGAGATGAACTTTTGTTAATGACCAAATGCTTATTTTCCACCATAATTTGCAAAATAAATCTTAAGGTACCTTCACACTAAACGACGCTGCAGCGATCCAGACAACGATCCGGATCGCTGCAGCGTCGCTGTTTGGTCGCTGGAGAGCTGTCACACAGACAGCTCTCCAGCGACCAACGATGCCGGTAACCAGGGTAAACATCGGGTTACTAAGCGCAGGGCCGCGCTTAGTAACCCGATGTTTACCCTGGATACCATCCTAAAAGTTAAAAAAACAAACGCTTCATACTTACCTTCCGCTGTCTGTCCCCGGCGCTCTGCTTCTCTGCTCTGGCTGTGAGCACAGCGGCCGGAAAGCAGAGCGGTGATGTCACCGCTCTGCTTTCCGGCCGCTGTGCTCACAGTGAGTGCAGGAAAGCACAGCGCCGAGGACAGACAGCGGAAGGTAAGTATGAAGCGTTTGTTTTTTTTAACTTTTAGGATGGTATCCAGGGTAAACATCGGGTTACTAAGCGCGGCCCTGCACTTAGTTACCCGATGTTTACCCTGGTTACCAGCAAATACATCGCTGAATCGGTGTCACACACACCGATCCAGCGATGTCAGCGGGAGAGCCAGCGACCAAAGAAAGTTCTGGCCTTCTAGCTCCGACCAGCGACATCACAGCAGGATTCTGATCGCTGCTGTGTGTCAAGCTAAACGATATCGCTAGCGAGGACGCTGCAACGTCACGGATCACTAGCGATATCGTTTAGTGTGAAGGTACCTTTACCAAATCAGACAAGATGATTTTCTGGATTTGTTTTCTCATTTTGACTCTCATAGTTGAGGTCTACCTATGATGTCAATTACAGGCCTGTCATCTTTTTAAGTGGGAAAACTTGCACAATTGGGGGCTGACTAAATACTTTTTTCCCCCACTGTATTAGCATTCAAAGTATTTGGCACCTATTGAGTTAACTATAGTTAAGTCCAAGTGGGTGGTATTAGACTTTTCACTGGGGAGGAGGGACAATCAGAGACTGCAGCAGAGGTCAGCATGCCAGTCACTGGTGGCGCATGCCAGTGAAGTCTTGTGCTGCCTGTCACTTGCATGCTGAAGTCAGCTACTGGTTCTGCTCCGGCAATAGCAGAGGACACATGGAGCTGGTGAAGGTTGAGTAGAATTGTTTAATTTATTTTTTTATTGTTGGAGAAGAACTGCAGAACAGGGACAGTATTACTGGAAGAAACTCAGGATAGTGCAAATTATACCAGGATGGAGGAAATCTATTACTGGAAGGGGCCAGGATGGGGGCATTACACCAGGAACTGGCCCTGGATGGAGATATTATGCCGGGATGGGGAATATTATACCTGGAAGGGGCACATGATGGGAGACATTATTACAGAAAATGGCCAGGATGGGGACATTATGACAGGGAAGGGTTCAGCATGGGGGATATTATTACATGAAAGGGGCGAACCCACATCTTAACAGGATCCGGAATGCTACAAGGACCCATGCATCTGACGAATAAGCAGGGGTTTAGGCCAGGAACAAATGTTGCATTGGGGCCCATCAGACCCTAGTTACATCATTGCTGGGGACATGTACTTCTTTTCCCTGTATAAGTTGCTATATGATAATAACCACTTGGACGTAACAAAAGTTAACTCATTAGGTGCCAAATACTTTAGATTGTTAATATTTCTGCAATAGAGAGGCGAAATTTAAAACAAACAAAACAGTTTTACTCTGCTCTGCAGCCACTATTACATTGCATCTACAGTTCAACATCAAACATTTTGGGAAAGGTTCTCAACATCTATTTGGGGCTGAAAAATAATTTTGGCAATTGAGCTGCATTACAAATTATTAATCGCTATTCTCCTGGCATCAACATCTGGCAAGGCATATCAAATGACTGCTACAGTCAATCAATGACCATTGATTGTCTGCAGCCTTCATATCCTGTTTGAACCTGTTCGGATAGAATGTGAGGGCTGCATCAGGTCAGCAGCTGATGATTAGGTGCAATGGTCATATGACAACCCAGTCAGATATTGATGCCAGGTGACTGGCAGGGGACAAAGAACTAAATAGGCAGGAGCAGCTCCTGTATTGTAGGTCTACCCAAATATATACACTGCTACACAGTCTCAGTACCAATGCTTTCTGGCTGATGTTTTGGTCACTTTTGAATGTTGGTTGTGCTTTCACACTCGTGGTAGCATGAGATGGACTCTACAACCCACACAAGTGGCTCAGGTAGTGCAGCTCAACCAGGATGGCACATCAATGTGAGCTGTGGCAAGAAGGTTTGCTGTGTCTGCCAGAGTAGTGTCCAGAGACGCTACCAGGAGATAGGCCAGTACACCAGGAGACGTGGAGGGGGCCATAGGAGGGCAACAACCCAGCAGCGGGACCGCACCTCAGCCTTTGTGCAAGGAGGAACAGGAGGAGCACTGCCAGAGCCCTGCAAAATGACCCCTAGCAGGCCACATGCACATTGCATGTGTCTGCACAAACAGTTAGAAACCGCCTCCATGAGGATGGTCTGAGTGCCCGACGTCCACAGATAGGGGTTGGGCTCACAGGCCAACACCGTGCAGGACGATTGGCATTTTCCACAGAACACCAGGATTGGCAAATTCGCCACTGGCACCTGTGCTAATCACAGACGAAAGCATGTTCACATTGAGCACATGTGACAGGCGTGACAGAGCCTGGAAATGCCGTGGAGAGCGATCTGCTGCCTGCAACATTCTTCAGCATGATCGGTTTGGCAGTGGGTCAGTAATGATGTGGGGTGGCATTTCTTTGGAGGGCCACACAGTCATCCATGTGCTCGCCAGAGGTAGCCTGACTACCATTTGGTACCAATATGAGATCCTCAGACCCCATGTGAGACCACATGCTGGTGCAGTTGGCCCTGGGTTCCTCCTAATGCAGGGCAATGCCAGACCTCATGTGGCTGGAGTGTGTCAGCAGTTCGTGCAAGATCAAGGCAATGAATCTATGGACTGGCACGCCTGTTCCCCAGACCTGAATCCGATTGAGCACATCTGGGACATCATGTCTCGCACCATCCACCAACGTCACGTTGCACCACAGACTGTCCAGGAGTTGGCACATGCTTTAGTCCAGGTCTGGGAGGAGATCCCTCAGGAGACCATCCGCTGCCTCATCAGGATCATGCCCAGGAGTTGTAGGGAGGTTATACAGGCACATGGAGGCAAAACACACTACTAAGCATCATTTCCTTGTCTTGAGGCCAAGCATTTCCACTGAAGTTGGATCAGCCTGTAATTTGATTTTCCACTCTGATTTTGAGTATCATTCCAAATCCAGACCTCCATGGAATATTTATTTGGATTTACATTGATCATTTTTATATTTTAATGTTCTCAACACATTCCACTATGTAATGAATTAAGATTTGCAACTGAAATATTTCATTCAGTGATATCTAGGATGTGTTATTTTAGTGTTCCCTTTATTTTTTTGAGCAGTGTATTTTTTATTTCATATACCACCCTGGGTCCATTAAGGTTAAAGGGGTTGTCCACTCTTCAGCAAAAAAAAAAAAAAAAGAAAAGGTATAATTTCCTCCCAGACAAGCTCTGTTCCATCAATCTCCACTTTGTGTCTGTGAGACTGTCACCTGACCTAACAGCTGATCGGCTGCAGCCTTCACTATTCTGGCAAACTAGTGGCCTATCTGCAAGATCAGCAATTATAATATGATCAATATAGGTTTGACGCCTTGCCGTGTACACTGACTGGCTGTGCTTTGTGCTTTTTCATTTAAGACAAATTAAATGAAGATAATAATACCAAAGAATTTGTGATTGCAATCATTTTCAGGAAGAAACTGAGAATTATCTGACAGAATTGCAGGGGTGTTAATACTTTTGGTCATGACTGTAATTGCAGTTCCAGCTATAATGTATGGTGACGTTTAGAGGTAAATATAGGAGTCGGCAGTTGCTGGATAGGCCATCAGCACTCTTTACATAAATCTGTAATTTGGATGTGCAGATGCCAAGGTTCCCCATTCTAGTGATTACTAGAGGTCCCTGCAGTCAAACTGTGACTAAGCATTTATACTTCATTCTGGCACTGTTGTATTTTCCACAAGATTGCAAATGCAAGATTTAAACTTTAAAGGATTTTTCAGGGTTCTGCTACATTTGATGGCTCATACTTTGTTGTGGAGTTATGGAAGTCACAAGATTGTCCATGCTACCACAACCTGCTGCTTCTCTGGACCTGTCTCCCATTGAGCACATCTGGGACGTCATAGGTCGGCAACTGCAAAGGGAGCTGCCAGCATTAGATCTTGATGATATGTCCAAGTGCATTCAGTGTGGCAGCATATTATTCAGAAATCATTAATAACCCCAGTGATATCATGCTGTGTAAGTGCGGAGATTTCTGTGCGTGGTGCTCATATTCGCTACTACATAAATGTAAATGTTTTGAAAATGTTGTTTCCATTTTTTCATCATTTGCATATAATTACCATGTCTGTCCATCCTATTATTTCCATAATCCCACAGCTTTTCGTTCTTGGTGTTGCAATTTCAATGTTGAAGAGTATGTACAGTACAGACCAAAAGTTTGGACACACCTTCTCATTTAAAGATTTTTTTTTTCTGTATTTTCATGACTATGAAAATTGTAAATTCACACTGAAGGCATCAAAACTATGAATTAACACATGTGGAATTATATACTTAACAAAAAAGTGTGAAACAACTGAAAATATGTCTTATATTCTAGGTTCTTCAAAGTAGCCACCTTTTGCTTTGATGACTGCTTTGCACGCTCTTGGCATTCCCTTGATGAGCTTCAAGAGGTAGTCACCGGAAATGGTCTTCCAACAATCTTGAAAGAGTTCCCAGAGATGCTTAGCACTTGTTGGCCCTTTCGCCTTCACTCTGTGGTCCAGCTCACCCCAAACCATCTCGATTGGGTTCAGGTCTGGTGACCACCCCATCACTCTCCTTCTTGGACCAATAGCCCTTATACAGCCTGGAGGTGTGTTTGGGGTCATTGTCCTGTTGAAAAATAAATGATGGTCCAACTAAACGCAAACGGGATGGAATAGCATGCCGCTGCAAGATGCTGTGGTAGCCATGCTGGTTCAGTATGTTTTCAATTTTGAATAAATCCCCAACAGTGTCACCAGCAAAGCACCCCCACACCATCACACCTCCTCTTCCATGCTTCACGGTGGGAACCAGGCATGTAGGGTCCATCCATTCACCTTTTCTGCATCGCACAAAGACACGGTGGTTGGAACATAAGATCTCAAATTTGGACTCATCAGACCAAAGCACAGATTTCCACTGGTCTAATGTCCATTCCTTGTGTTCTTTAGCCCAATCAAGTCTCTTCTGCTTGTTACCTGTCCTTAGCAGTGGTTTCCTAGCAGCCATTTTACCATGAAGGCCTGCTGCAGAAAGTCTCCTCTTAACAGTTGTTATAGAGATGTGTCTACTGCTAGAACTCTGTGTGGCATTGACCTGGTCTCTAATCTGAGCTGCTGATAACCTGCGATTTCTGAGTCTGGTGACTCGGATAAACTTAAAGGGAACCTGTCACCCCGTTTTTTCAGTAGGAGATAAAAATACCGTTAAATAGGGCCTGAGCTGTGCTTTACAATAGGGTATTTTTTGTCCCCTGATTCCCCACCTATGCTGCCGAAATACCTTACAAAAGTGGCCTTTTTCGCCTGTCAATCAGGCTGGTCAGGTCAGATGGGTGTGGTCACAGCGCTGTTTCTCACCCACATCTTGCTTATGTTCCTGTTGGTGGCGTAGTGCTTCTCGCATGCGCAAGATTCGAACTCGGCTTCAGGAAAATGGCCGCCGCGATGTCCATCTGCGCACGCATCCCGCGGCCATTTTCCTGAAGCCCCGGGAAGCAGGAGACTCCATCTGCGCAAGCGCGGCCTCAGGAAGATGGCCGCGCCCACCGAGAAACCGCTGAATAGCGGCGAGCGCGCTCTTTTTCTACAGCTGCGCAGTGCATTCGGCACTTGCGCATGCGAGAAGCACTACGCCACCAACGGGAACATAAGCAAGATGTGGGTGAGAAACAGCGCTGTGACCACGCCCATCTGACCTGACCAGCCTGATTGACAGGCAAAAAAGGCCACTTTTGTAAGGTATTTCGGAAGCATAGAAAGGGAATTAGGGGACAAAAAATACCCTATTGTAAAGCACAGCTCAGGCCCTATTTAACGGTATTTTTATCTCCTACTGAAAAAATGGGGTGACAGGTTCCCTTTAACCTCAGAAGCAGAGATGACTCTTGGTCTTCCTTTCCTGGGGCCATCCTCATGTGAGCCAGTTTCTTTGTAGCGCTTGATGGTTTTTGCAACTGCACTTGGGGACACTTTCAAAGTTTTCCCAATTTTTCGGACTGACTGACCTTCATTTCTTAAAGTAATGATGGCCACTCGTTTTTCTTTACTTAGCTGCTTTTTTCTTGCCCTAATACATATTTGGTGTATGCACCAAACTTCTGCACAACAAAACTGATGGTCCCAACCCCATTTATAAGGCAAGAAATCCCACTTATTAATCCTGACAGGGCACACCTGTGAAGTGCAAACCATTTCCGGTAACTACCTCTTGAAGCTCATCAAGAGAATGCCAAGAGTGTGCAAAGCAGTCATCAAAGCAAAAGCTGGCTACTTTGAAGAAACTAGAATATAAGACATATTTTCAGTTGTTTCACACTTTTTTGTTAAGTACCGTATATACTCGAGTATAAGCCGACCCCCCCTAATTTTGCCACAAAAAACTGGGAAAACTTATTGACTCGAGTATAAGCCTAGGGTGGAAAATGCAGCAGCTACCGGTGAATTTCAAAAATAAAAATAGATGCTCCATACCGTTCATTATGGCCCCATAGCTGTGCCATATAGTGCTCTGCACCGTTCATTATTGCCCCATAGATCGACCATAAAAAGCTGTGCCATATAGTGCTCTGCACCGTTCATTATTGCCCCATAGCTGTGCCATATAGTGCTCTGCACCGTTCATTATTGCCCCATAGCTGTGCCATATAGTGCTGTGCACCGTTCATTATTGCCCCATAGCTGTGCCATATAGTGCTCTGCACCGTTCATTATTGCCCCATAGCTGTGCCATACAGTGCTCTGCACCGTTCATTATAGCCCCATAGCTGTGCCATATAGTGCTCTGCACCGTTCATTATTGCCCCATAGCTGTGCCATACAGTGCTCTGCACCGTTCATTATAGCCCCATAGCTGTGCCATATAGTGCTCTGCACCGTTCATTATTGCCCCATAGCTGTGCCATATAGTGCTCTGCACCATTCATTATTGCCCCATAGCTGTGCCATATAGTGCTCTGCACTGTTCATTATTGCCCCATAGATGCTCCGTATAAAGCTGTGCCATATATAATAATAACGCTGCTGCTGCTGCAATAAAAAAAACCAAAACACATACTCACCTCTCTTGCTTGCAGCTCCCCAGCGTCCCGTCGTCTCTGCGCACTGACTGATCAGGCAGAGGGCGGCGCGCACACTATATGCGTCATCGCTCCCTCTGACCTGCAAAGTCAGTGCGCAGAGACGCCGGGAAGATGGAGCGGTGCCCGGCGTGTGGAACGTGGACAGGTAAATATGAGATACTTACCTGCTCCCGGCGTCCCGCTCCTTCCCCCGGACAGCTGGTCTTCAGTGCCGCAGCCTCTTCCTCTATCAGCGGTCACCGTTACCGCTCATTAGAGAAATTAATATGCGGCTCCACCCCTATGGGAGTGGAGTCCATATTCATTTCTCTAATGAGCGGTCTCACGTGCCCGCTGTACAGGGGAGGAGCTGCGGCACCTGGAGACCGTGGGACGGGCAGGGAGAGCGCCAGGAGCCCCGGAAGCAGGTAAGTATGCCTCAGCGCCCTCTCCCCCTTACACGCCGACCCTGCCGCCCACCGTGACTCGAGTATAAGCCGAGAGGGGCACTTTCAGCCCAAAAATTTGGGCTGAAAATCTCAGCTTATACTCGAGTATATACGGTATATAATTCCACATGTGTTAATTCATAGTTTTGATTCCTTCAGTGTGAATTTACAATTTTCATAGTCATAAAAATACAGAAAAATCTTTAAATGAGAAGGCGTGTCCAAACTTTTGGTCTGTACTGTATGTATGTATGTATGTATGGAATTTACTATATCCTATAAAATGCTTGGAAAAGTTTTGTCAATTCTGTCTTTGTTTTATATATTGCCCATTGCTGTGTGCAACATATCTACAATATTACATGCTGACTGACAATAGCAAGAGCTCTATGAATCAGTGGTGTGTACACCGACGTGACTGTTACACCCTATTGACAAATGAAGTGTCAACTTCTCGTCATTTTAAACCGTCCATCAAAAGTGACACTGGATGAAATATATTGTGGATAAACAGCTTTTCCCCCCTCCACTGTACTAGTCACACTGTACTGACCTCTGCTTCACTTCATCCACCGAAAATTAATCAATCACCCTCATGTCAGAGATTTCAACCGAGCTGTCCACTTATGATGAAGAATAACCGGGGTGGAGTCCGGACCTGAATAATCCCTAAGGCTGCGATCAGTCAGAGATGATTGTTCTTTTATACTGTAATTCACCATTAATCCCGGGTAATCTTACTACTTCACAATCTGAATCGGTCTCACTTTTACCTAATCAGTTTATAGGAGACGCTCGTCTCCTGTGGTGAAGAAATAAGAATACCTGCCATGATAAACAGCAGGAAATGACCCCTTGATGCCCTGCACAGAATATGACGTTTTACTTCTGAGTCTTCTTTTGTGGCTACCTTATACCACGTCCGGTATCTTGTTGTGTTCGTTTAGAGGAAGAACGCGATTTATATTTGTTTTTGTGAAATCACTTATTTGACATACAGTTGGGTCCAGAAATATCTGGACAGTGACTGAATCTTCGTGATTTCGGTTCTGCATGACACTATTTTCTTATTTAAAATAAAAAAACTGAGAACCTGTTGAAGTACAGACTTTCAGTTCAGTTGAATGGGCTGAACAAAAATATCCGGTGAAACGTTTATGAATTCCAACAATTTTTCTACAAAGCTTCCTCATTTCAGGGGCTCAAAAGTAATTCAACAAATTACGGTAACTTTATCATAAATAAAATGTTTATTTTTAATAATTTGCAGAGAATCCTTTGCAAGAGGCTTTTCCAGACCACTACTGCAGCGGACTTCAGTTGCTGCTTGTTTGTGGATTTTTCTGCCTGAAGTTTGTCTTAAACATGTGACATGCTACTTGATGGGGTTGAGATCTGATGATACGCTCGGCCATTGCAGAATATTCCACTTTTTTGCCTTAAAAAACCTCCTGGGTTGCTTTCGCAGTATATTCTGTGTCATTGCCCATCTGTACTAAGAGTTCCATCCAATCAACCTAGCTGCATTTGGTTGAATCTGAGTCCTGTACACTTCAGAATTTATGTGGCTGCTTCAGTCTTCAGTCACATCATCAATAAATAGTTTCCAAATGCAAATGCCATACCTGGAATCAGCTCCAGACCTTTTACCTGTTTAATTGATAACAGAGTAAAGAGGGAATAGCCCATGCAGATCATCATAAGCTTTTGAAAAATTGTACAATTACTTTTAGTCCCTTGAAAAAAAAGCAGCTAAATATTAAAGAGCTGTAATTCCTGAAACCTTACTCCAATTAAGAAGTGAATACCCTCAAATTAAAGCTGAGAATCTTTACTGTATGCCCATATTGATTATAGAACTGTATTTTTAATGTGTTTTGATAACCAGCAAGATGCTAAAATTTGTGTCAATGTCCAAATACCTCTGGACCTAATGTAAGAAAAACCCTTAAAGGTGTATGTATATATGTATATATATATATATATATATATATATATATATATATATATATATATATATATATATATATATATATATATATATATATATATATATATATATATATATATATACACACCACGTCAGGCCGTAATAAAATAATAGTCTGTTAAGACCCACACACTCGATTTTCTCAGATGAGTGCTATCCATGGTTTTCGTACCCATGATTTTCTACGTATATATTGTAACCATGAACTTCTATTGGGCTGTGCACATATCCGATTTTTTTCCTCTGAGTTAGTGGCCCACTGAAAAAAAAAATCAGACGTCCGATTTTGATCTGTAAGGTCAGATCAAAATCGGCAAGCAAGTCTATGGGTCCGTGGATGTGATTTAATGGCCGCATGTAAATAAACAATTGGTGGAGAGCACCAGGGTGGCTGTGCATTTATCAGAAGGAATATTTATTTTATTATTTTATAGCATACTCACAATTGGCCCACGTTTTCTTCATCACGAGCAACCCCTTCAAAGGTCTATATGGCTCATTTCGAATAAGGGATTTCACAGCTGATTTTAAACTTTGAGTACACAGCTTTTTTTCATCATTCTTTTGAAAGGAATATGATTTTTTTCTCTTTTAGCAGGATCAGTTGTATTCTTTCATAACATTTTAACATTTATTCTTTTTTAATGGATGGGGTAAGAGTTTTGTATTTACAGCATACACGTGAGGTGATATATTCTATGGGTCAGTAGAAGCGATCTTGTATTTTTAGGCTTTATCATGAAAACATTTGCTTTAGTGTTACCACAACTTTTTTTTTATTCTACAGGGAGGAGTTGACATTTTTATTGGTAGCATATGATTTTTTTTTTAATCACGGTTTAATTCCATTTTTAAGAGGCAGAAAGAACATAAACAGCAATTTATTCCTTGGCATTTTTTATATTTAGGTCGTTAGTGGTAATTTAATGGGTCTTTTTAATTTAAAAAAGGCACTGTGGAAAAAGTTTTTCCTGTATGGCAGTGTATTCGAAATTCTATTTAATGCTGCCACGCATCCTTTTGCAGGGATTACTATGTGAACAAAGATGGCTACTTGGCTGACATGATATGCCTTTGGCACCTTGTGATTACCTAATTCTCCCCTTGTCTAACCACTTGGATGCTAGTCAATGTAAGGCTACTTTCACATTTCCGTCGTTTAGGGGCCGTCGCAATGCGTCGTTCTGTGCAAAAAACGCATCCTACAAAGTTGCCCGCAGGATGCGTTTTTTGCACATAGACTTGTATTGCTGACGCATCGCGACGTATGGACACACGTTCCATACGTCGTGCTCTGGATGCGTCGGTATTTGGCGGACCGTCGTAGCGGAAAAACGTTCAAGGGAGCGTTTTTTCATACGTTGGGTCCTGAAATTCCTACCGCGCATGCGGGGCCGGAACTCTGCCCCCTCCTCCCCGGGACTTGACGAATTTTAACAACGTCCGTCACGCCGACGCTTAGCGATGGCCGCGTATCGACGGAAATGTGAAAGAAGCCTAAGTTATTAGTAGGATAAGAAACTGTCTTTTGTACCCAAACTTACCGTGTTTTTACCACATCTAGGGGGTGCATCAGGCAAATTTCCACCAGACCTGTAAGAGACAGAGATAAAGTCATCAAATCAAAACAGAGTTTTCAGAGTTCTCAAATGTTACTTCCTAATTTCTAAAAAAAAAAAAAAAATATGCTATAGCACTCACTTATGGTTTTTCTAAAATACAATTTTTGCCTGTAATGAATCAAAAGCACTGTAATATTAGCAGCTCTCTTTACATGCTTTGAGCTGAAAGGGCTTTTCCGGTTTCAGAAAACCTCTCTCCATGGATGCAGTTTGTAAAGCAAACCAAAAAAAAAACAACAAAAATAACAACCATACTGCACTCATCTTCCCCAAGTCCAGCAGGGAGTCTCCCTCTGTTGTTGCTCCAGGTGTCTGTTGTTGTCTGCAGTGCTGACATGTTAACAGCACCGCAGTCAATCAGTGAATGTAGTGGTTCTGTCCCAGTTGACAGCCTTAGCCTCAAAGTCACTAAGCTCACTGATTGGTTGCAGTACTGTTTATATGACATCAGCGCTGCAGACAACAACAGACACCAGGCTCAGCAGCGGAAAGTCTGTGTTGGACCAAGGGAGGGTGATTAAAGTGTTTTGTTTTTTAAACATACTGCAACCAGATCAGGGTTTTTTCCAAAACTGGAAAAACCTTTAAAGGGGGCTGGGCATTTGGACAATGCTATCCATCTAAAAAGTCCATAAATGATAAGCTTATAATGGAGTATCCCACTGCCAAGACCCTGTGCAATCATCTCTTATTATTGGTAGACTACATTTTAAGCATTACATAGCTGTCATTGAAATTGTTAAACAACATGTGAGTCTTCCCAATAGGGCACATGGAGAGGGGTTGCCTAAATCAGGTGGTCTTTTTAGACCTTTTTTTGAAGGGGTGGGAATATTAATGATATTCTTTTTTGGCAAGGTTCAACTCTTAGCATCCCTGCTGATAAGTAGATCCAGCAAGTCCTAATGCTGCTTTTTTTTGCAGTGCCCTGTGCACCAGCACGCCATATATTTAGTAAAGGCTATGCAGTGTAGTGAATGAAGAGTCTGGAGCTTGAAGGCCTCTTTAAATCATTTATCAAGAGAATGCCCAAATCATAATCTTATTCTGCAGCATTGTCTGTAGAAAGTATTGACCCGCAGCAGTCCCTGCCCTTTTTGCTGATCACTAACATAAAACTACAGGTTTCTTCATAGAAATGATCTGGTCATATGCCTGCCAATAATCACTTAAAGAGCCAGGTCTTGTTTGGGTGAAAAATGATCCCTTAGACAAGTAAAATGCTGTCATTTAGAAGTAAATCAGAGCAGACGACATTCTTTCTTCGGAGGTATCCCATTACATTACTGATAACTGATAACAGCTGTTATTCCTTTCACTTCACCCTTACTACAAGACAATGCATCAAGCAATGGTGAAGTGAAGGATCATCACATGTCAGCAATGGAAAGCCCCATCAATCCAAGCTCCGTAATGCCATTCTCAGCCTATGACAAACCTTTCTGCTTTAAAGGTTCTCTGATTGTAGACCGATTAGATGGTGCCCCCCACTGCAGAGACCCCCAGTGATCAGGCAAGGTTAATTCACTCAGCAGCATCACTGCTGGTGAAATCAAGCATTACACAATGTCAAAAGATTTGGTACTGTAATGCATGGACATGTTGGGTCCTCCAGAGACAACATTTACAGCCACTCCAGGTGCAGACAATGAAAACAGAGAGCCGCTGTGCAAAAAAGGGAATATGGGCTTACGTTTGAGAACGGTGAGATGCTATATAAAGACCTCCACATTGACATATCAATGTATTACCAGTTGTGTGAAGAAGCACAGTGTTTTCTTAGATTGCATTGGGCTTCCTGGCATGTAGGAACTTTAAGTCAGTATATACTATATAGAAAAATCTTAAAATTTGTCTGTCCTCAGTGGTTGATACCTTTTAATAGCTAATTGAAAAGATGGTAACAAATTGCAAGCTTTCAAGGCTATTCAGGTCTCTTCATCAGGCTCAGAATAACACAAAATCTTAAGTCACATATTTATACACAACAGGACACAGGAATAATACACGTGTTCAAAATTGTTTGTACCCCTCATTGAATGACAGAAAAACCCACAATGGTCACAGAAATAACTTGAATCTGACAAAAGTAATAATAAAAGATCTATGAAAGTGAACAAATGTAAGTCAGACATTGTTTTTCAACCATGCTTCCACAGAACTAAAAAAATAAAAAATAAAACTCATGAAATAGTCCTGGACGGAAATGATGGTACACCTGAAAATAATGTGACAAAAGGGACATGTTAAAGCGCGGTGTGTCCACTAACTAGCATCACAGGTGTCTACATTCTTGGAATCAGTGAGCGGGCCTGTATATAAGGCTACAGATACTCACTGTGCTGTTTGGTGACATGGTGTGTATAACACTCAACATGGACCAGAGGAAGCAAAGGAAAGAGTTGTCTCAGGAGATTAGAAAGAAAATCATAGACAAATATGTTAAAAGTAAAAGTTAGAAAACCATCTCCAAGCAGCTTGATGTTCCTGTGACTACAGTTGCACATATTATTCAGAAATTTAAGATCCACGGGACTGTAGCCAACCTCCCTGGATGTGATCGCAGGAGGAAAATTGGTGACAAATCAAAGAGACGGATAATACGAATGGTAACAAAAGAGCCTAGAAAAACTTCTTAACAGATTAAAGGTGAACTTCAAGGTCAAGGAACATCAGTGTCAGATCGCACCATCCGTCGTTGTATGAGCCAAAGTGGACTTCATGGGAGACGACCAAGGAGGACACCATTGTTGAAAAAAAAATCATAAAAAAGCCAGATTGAAATCTGCCAAACTAGATGTTGACAAGCCACAAAGCTTCTGGGAGAATGTCCTATGCATAGATGAGGCAAAAATTGAACTGTTTGGCAAGGCACATGAGCTCTATGTTCACAGACAGAAAAATGAAGCATATCAAGAAAAGAACACTCTCCCTACTGTGAAACATGGAGGAGGCTCTGTTATGTTCTGGGGCTGCTTTGCTGCACCTGCACATGGTGTCTAGAATCTGTGCAGGGTATAATGAAATCTCAAGACTATCAAGGGATTCTAGAGAGAAATATGCTGCCCAGTATCAGAAAGCTTGGTCTCAGTCACAAGTTATGTGTCTTGCAACAGTATAACGACCCAAAACACACAGCTGAAAAAACCAAGAATGGCTAAGAGTAAAACATTGGACTATTCTGAAGTGACCTTCTATGAGCCCTGACAGGTATTTTGGCCCACATACTTGTCGAGAGGTGCAGGAGTCTCATTGACAGTTACAGGAATCGTTTGATTGCAGTGATTGCCTCAAAAGGTTGTGCAGCAAAATATTAAGTTAAGAGTGCCATCATGTCTGTCCAGGCCTATTTCATGAGTTTTATTTTGTTTTCAAATTCTGTGGAAGCATGGTTGAAAAGCAATGTCTGACTTTCATTTGTTCATTTTCGTAGATTTTTTATTTATTATTACTCTTGTCAGATTCAAGTTATTTCTGGGAACACTGTGGGGTTTTCTGTCATTAAATGAGGGGTACCAACAATTTTGACCATGTGTGTATATATATTTGTTATATGTACATAATATATGTATATTATATACAATACATATATATTAAATATATTACATGTATTGAGAAAATTGCTTCAGAGGCAATGCACACATGTATACAATGGTATTGTGATGGAGATAATGTACACCGTCACTACTAGATGTGTACTTAGTGTCAAGTATAATTTTAACAAACAGACATGTATGTATACTGTAAGATGGCCACCAGACAAGTCCTGGAGGGGAGATATGTGTCATCGCAGCTATTAGCTGTATTGATGTGAGCTCAGAAGAATGCTCCAGCACGTATTGTGCTGAGAGAGTTATTTGGCCATTCCAGGGCTGGGATTTACGAGCGGTCATAAGAGATGGGTGGGAATGGGTGGGAATGACTGCTCATGTCCCAACTCCAGGGGCATGGTTTGGATAAGGCCGGCTTCACACTCAGCGTATGAAAATACGGTCTGTATATTACGGCCGTAATACGCTGAAATGTCCCGAAAATAGTGGTCCGTAGCTCCTCCGTAGGCAGGGTGTGTCAGCGTTTTTTGCGCATGGCATCCTCCGTATGTAATCCGTATGGCATCCGTACTGCGTGGTTTTCTCGCAGGCTTGCAAAACCAACATACCGCTATAGAAATGATCCATGTGTCCCAAAAAGAAAAAAAAAAAAATATTATATATATATATATATATATATATATATATATATATATATATATATATATATATATATATATATATATATATATATATATATATGTCATTAGACACATATGTATATATATTAATATTTATTCCAGCGCTATACAGCTTGAAAGCCGGTAATTCAATTACCGGCTTTTTCTTTCTCCTTCTTAAAACCCGACATGATTTGAGACATGGTTTACATACAGTAAACCATGTCTTCTCTCCATTTTTTTTGCAGATTCCACACTACTAATGTCAGTAGTGTGTATCTGCAAAATTTGGCCGTTCTAGCTCTTAAAATAAAGGGTTAAATGGCGGAAAAAATTGGCGTGGGCTCCCGCGCAATTTTCTCCGCCAGAGTAGTAAAGCCAGTGACTGAGGGCAGATATTAATAGCCTGGAGAGGGTCCACGGTTATTGGCCCCCTCCTGGCTAAAAATATCTGCCCCCAGCCACCCCAGAAAAGGCACATATGGAAGATGCGCCTATTCTGGCACTTGGCCACTCTCTTCCCATTCCCGTGTAGCGGTGGGATATGGGGTAATGAAGGGTTAATGCCACCTTGCTATTGTAAGGTTACATTAAGCCTAATTAATAATGGAGAGGCGTCAATTATGACACCTATCCATTATTAATCCAATTGAATGAAAGGGTTAAATAAAACACAAACACATTATTTAAAATTATTTTAATGAAATAAAAACAATGGTTGTTGGAGTATTTTATTCTACGCCCAATCCAATCACTGAAGACCCTCGTTCTGTGAAAGAAAAAACATAATAAACCAACAATATACTTACCCTCCGCAGATCTGTAACGTCCAACGATGTAAATCCTTCTGAAGGGGTTAAAACATTTTGCAGCAAGGAGCTTTGCTAATGCAGGCTGCTCCTCGCTGCAAAACCCCGGGGAATGAGTCTAAATATAGATCAATGAGCTATATTTAGCTTCATTTGCGGTGAGGCGCCCTCTGCTGGATGTTCATAGATCGTGGGAACTTGCCTAGAAAGCCTGGGAGCTTTCTAGGAAATTTCCCACGATCTATGAACATCCAGCAGAGGGCGCCTCACCGCAAATGAAGCTAAATATAGCTCATTGATCTATATTTAGACTCATTCCCCGGGGTTTTGCAGCGAGGAGCAGCCTGCATTAGCAAAGCTCCTTGCTGCAAAATGTTTTAACCCCTTCAGAAGGATTTACATCGTTGGACGTTACAGATCTGCGGAGGGTAAGTATATTGTTGGTTTATTATGTTTTTTCTTTCACAGAACGAGGGTCTTCAGTGATTGGATTGGGCGTAGAATAAAATACTCCAACAACCATTGTTTTTATTTCATTAAAATAATTTTAAATAATGTGTTTGTGTTTTAATTAACCCTTTCATTCAATTGGATTAATAATGGATAGGTGTCATAATTGACGCCTCTCCATTATTAATTAGGCTTAATGTCACCTTACAATAGCAAGGTGGCATTAACCCTTCATTACCCCATATCCCACCACTACACGGGAATGGGAAGAGAGTGGCCAAGTGCCAGAATAGGCGCATCTTCCAGATGTGCCTTTTCTGGGGTGGCTGGGGCAGATATTTTTAGCCAGGGGGGGGCCAATAACCGTGGACCCTCTCCAGGCTATTAATATCTGCCCTCAGTCACTGGCTTTACTACTCTGGCGGGAAAATTGCGCGGGAGCCCACAGCAATTTTTTCCGCCATTTAACCCTTTATTTTAAGAGCTAGAACGGCCAAATTTTGCAGATACACACTACTGACATTAGTAGTGTGGAATCTGCAAAAAAAATGGAGAGAAGACATGGTTTACTGTATGTAAACCATGTCTCAAATCATGTCGGGTTTTAGGAAGGAGAAAGAAAAAGCCGGTAATTGAATTACCGGCTTTCAAGCTGTATAGCGCTGGAATAAATAGTAATATATATACATATATGTGTCTCACTGACATATATATATATATATATACCTATTCTATGTGTACACATTTATTCTACCTATTGGACTGTAAGCTGTCAGTGTGATTTTACTGTACACCGCACTGAATTACCGGCTTTTCTCTCTAACAGCGCTGCGTATTTCTCGCAAGTCACACTGCTTGTCCGTGTGAAATCCGTATTTTTCACGCTTCCATAGACTTTCATTGGCGTATTTCTTGCGCAGTACGGTGACAAACGCAGCATGCTGCAATTTTGTACGGCCGTAGAAAGCCGTATAATACTGATCAGTAAAATACGGCAGATAGGAGCAGGGGCATAGAGAATAATTGTGCCGTATTTTTTGCGAGTTTTACGGACGTAGTTTCTGCGCTCTTACGTCCGTAAAACTCGCAAGTGTGAAGCCGGCCTAATTGCAGGCCAATTGCCTTATTTAGTGTCCGTGGCTGGAGGTGTGGAGACCTCCATTGTATGTGTGCTAAAGACACTAACCTGAGCGGGCGGACCCGCAGTGCTATATGAACGGTTTATTTTTCTGTTTGTTACTTTGTGCCGGAAAAGGCTGTTCATTTGTTTTTTTCTATCCAGAGCAGTTTATGCCATTTTAATAAACTTGATTGGACATTTCAGCAATACCGCTTCCTGTGCCTACCTCAACCACAGCCAAGTGAGTACAGATCCCTACAATACCGATTTCCTCCCTCTTTGCTGCTTCCTCTTTTCTGGGAAGGCTTTCTAAAAGATTTTAAAGCATGAGGGGATTTTTGCACATGTATCCAAAAGAGCATTGTGAAGTCAGACACTGAATTTGTTCGAGGGCCGAGTTCATAATCTTCAATCTAGTATATCAAAAAGTCGTTGAATAGGTTTGAGGTCAGGGCTTTATGGCGCAAGTTCTTCCAAACAAAACTTACCTGACGATGACGTTATGGATCTTGCTTTCAACAGTATGCAGTGTCATGGGGTACAAAACAGATCCTTCTCCAACCTGTCCCTCAAAGTTGGAAACTATAAATCTCTTGGTATGTGGAAGCATTAAGAGTTCTATTCACTGGAGCTTCTGCATCTAAGCCAACCCTTGAAAAAAACAACCCTATTGCAATGTTGCTCCATCAAACTTTACAGGTGGCACAATGCAGTCAACAGCTAATGCTTTTCTGGCATTCGCCGAACCCAGACTAGTCCATCAGATGCTAGATAGAGAGAAGTGAATGGTCACCCCAGACTTCCACTGCTCCAGAGTCCACCTCTTTATAGTACTCTACTTTCCTGTGCCTTTTTATTTATTGTGTCAATATCAGCAAGGAGGGTCACACATATCCCACCCCTGCCACCAGTTTGTCAAAGATAATAGCCGAGGGGGGGGTCACAGATCCCACCAGTTTGTCATGGATAAAAGCTGAAGTCAAGCGGATTCTACGACTGTTACCACTTCGTCACAGATGACACCGAAGAGATCACACAGATCTCACCACTGCCAAAACTTTGTCAGGGGAACGCAACTCCGCTGCCGCTAATTGTCAGGACAATTACGCAATTAAGTGACGAGTAATGAACAAGGTAGCGGCTGCTTCCACTACTAGGCCGGTTATTGGGGGACTCATGGTGAGCATATGGTATGTACACCTCCAATTCCAAAGCATGAACTATATGTTTAGATATATACTATACTATATGTATAGCTATAAAGATGGACATTTCAGCAAGACAATGATCCCAAACACACAGTTAAGGAAATGCTCAACTGGTTTAAGAGAAAGAAAATAAAGCTGCTAGAAGGGCCCAGACAATCACCTGACCTGAATCCAATAGAAAATACACTGTTCAAAAAATAAAGGGAACACTAAAATCCCACATCCTAGATATCACTGAATGAAATATTCCAATTGTAAAGCTTTATTCATTAAATAGTGGAATGTGTTGAGAACAATAAAACCTAAAAATTATCAACATAAATCACAACTAATATCCCACGGAGGTCTGGGGTTGGAATGATGGTCAAAATCAAAGTGGAAAATTAAGTTACAGGCTGATCCAACTTCAGGGGAAATGCGTCAAGACAAGGACATTATGCTCAGTAGTGTGTGTAGCCTCCACATGCCTGTATGATCTCCCTACAATGCCTGGGCAGGCTCCTCATGAGGCGGCATATGGTCTCCTGAGGGATCTCCTCCCAGACCTGAACTAAAGCATCAGCCAACTCCTGGACAGTCTGTGGTGCAACGTGACGTTGGTGGATGGGGCGAGACATGATGTCCCAGATGTGTTCAATCGGATTCAGGTCTGTGGAACGGGCGGGCCAGTCCGTAGCTTCAATGCCTTCATCGCGCAGGAAATGCTGACACACTCCAGCCACATGATGTCTGGCATTGTCCTGCATTAGGAGGAAACCAGGGCCAATCACATCAGCATATGTTGTGAACTCTGCTTTTGGGCTCCCTCCGGTGGTTGTAGATGGTAATGCAGTTGTGCCTGGACTGCAGGATTGGACAGGTGTATCTGCTAATTGCAAGGCTGACTGGGGTATTTAGCTTTGCAGGACTCTTTACTCCCTGCCAGTTGTCAATGTTCCTTGTGAAGTGTTGGATCACTTTCTGGCTTCTCCTGCTCGCTGCCAATTTCAGCAAAGATAAGTGTTTGGTTTTTGTTTCTGTGGCACACTGCCGGTGTGCTTGTTTCAGTTTTATTCCTGCTCTGATTGTAGGATTCACTGGAGTTGCAGATATACGCTCCTGCATCTTTTAGTAGATGTAGGAAGTTTTAGTATATTCTGCTGTGGATGTTTTGAAGGGTTTTATACTGACCGCACAGAACTCTGTCCTATCCTGTCCTATCTAGCTAGAGTGGCCTCCTGTGCTAATCCTGTTTTTCTGCCTGTATGTTTTTTTCCTCTCCGACTCACCGCCAATATTTGTGGGGGGCTGTCTATCCTTTGGGGATTTTCTCTGAGGCAAGATAGTATTCCTATTTCCATCTTTAGGGGTATTTAGTTCTCCGGCTGTGACGAGGTGTCTAGGTGTGTTAGGTACACTCCACGGCTACTTCTAGTTGCGGTGTTAAGTTCAGGATTGCGGTCAGTACAGTGGCCACTTTCTCCAGTGAAAGTTCTCATGCAGCTCCTAGGTCACCGGACCATAACAGTACAACTGGCCAATCATGAGTTAATTGCATCTCAGAAGAAGGGAGGAAAGGTTTTGAGCCATTTTTTTTTCTCAGCCTGTTTTGTCTTCTCCTCCCTCTTAATCTCTGGGTGGCTGAGGAACCTAGTACTAACATGAATGTTCAGGAGTTAGCTTCTCGTGTGGATCAGCTTGCTGCTAGGGTACAGGGTATTTCGGATTATATTGTTCAGACTCCTGCTTTAGAACCTAAGATTCCCATTCCTGATTTATTTTTTGGTGACAGATCCAAATTTTTGAGTTTCAAAAATAACTGTAAACTGTTTTTTGCATTGAGACCCCGGTCCTCTGGTGATCCCATTCAGCAGGTTAAAATCATCATATCCCTGCTGCGTGGTGACCCATAGGATTGGGCATTTTCCCTGGAATCTGGCAATCCTGCTTTGCTTAATGTTGATTCTTTCTTTCAAGCATTGGAGTTATTGTATGATGAGCCTAATTCTGTGGATCAAGCTGAGAAGACCTTGTTGGCCCTATCTCAGGGGCAAGAGGCGGCTGAATTGTATTGTCAGAAATTCAGAAAATGGTCTGTACCTGAACATACCACCATGCGGAGTTATATTAAGGAGTCTTTGGAGAAGGGGCATATTCGTCCATCTTCTTCACCGTTGGGAGCAGGGTTCTTTTTTGTTGCTAAAAAAGATGGTTCTTTGAGACCCTGTATTGATTATCGCCTCTTAAATAAGATCACGGTCAAGTTTCAATACCCCTTGCCTTTGCTTTCTGATTTGTTTGCTAGGATTAAGGGAGCTAGTTGGTTTACTAAGATTGACCTTCGGGGGGCTTATAATCTTGTTCGTATAAAGCAGGGTGATTTATGGAAAACTGCATTTAACACGCCGAAGGCCATTTTGAATACCTTGTGATGCCATTCGGACTCTCTAATGCTCCATCTGTTTTCAGTCCTTCATGCATGATATCTTCCGGAGTTATCTTGATAAATTCTTGATCATTTATTTGGACAATATTTTGATTTTTTCTGATGATTGGGAGTCTCATGTGCAGCAGGTCAGGATGGTATTTCAGATCCTTCGTGACAATGCCTTGTTTGTGAAAGCGTCTAAGTGTCTTTTTGGGGTGCAGAAGGTTTCCTTTTTGGGCTTTATTTTTTCTCCCTCATCTATTGAGATGGATCCGGTTAAGGTTCAGGCCATTCATGATTGGATTCAGCCCACATCCGTGAAGAGCCTTCAGAAATTTTTGGGTTTCGCTAATTTTTATCGCCGTTTCATTGCTAATTTTTCCATCGTGGTTAAACCCTTGACTGATTTGACTAAGAAGGGCGCTGATGTGGCGAATTGGCCCTCTGCGGCTATCTCTGCCTTTCAAGAACTTAAACGTCGTTTTTCTTCTGCTCCAGTGTTACGCCAGCCGGATGTTTCTCTTCCGTTTCAGGTTGAGGTTGACGCTTCTGAGATTGGGGCAGGGGCCGTTTTGTCTCAGAGGGATCCTGTTGGTTCCTTGATGAAACCGTGTGCCTTCTTTTCCCGTAAATTTTCGCCTGCAGAACGCAATTATGTCGTCAATCGGGAGTTGTTGGCTATGAAGTGGGCGTTTGATGTTATGATACGGTGGTTTAGGAGCAACATTGAACGAGCTCTGAAGAAAGTGGTAACTGTACTGACCGCAGTCCCTAAGCTGAACACAACACTAGAAGTAGCCGTGGAATGCTCCCAACTCTCCCTAGGCATCTCGTCACAGCCTTAGAGCTAACTACCCCTAAAGATAGAAGCAGGAAAACTATCTTGCCTCAGAGAAAATCCCCAAAGGATAGATTAGCCCCCCACAAATAATGACTGAGTGGAGAGGGAAAAGACATACACAGAATGAAACCAGGATGAGCACAGGAGGTCAGTCTAGCTTGATAGATAGGACAGTATGGAATACTGTGCAGTCAGTATAAAACACTACAAAAATCCACGCAGAGTTTACTAAAAATCTCCACACCTGACTAAAGGTGTGGAGGGTTAATCTGCTTCCCAGAGCTTCCAGCAAGACAGAATTAATTCATACTGATAACGTTGGACAAACATAGAAGCACTGAACAGATAAGCCCACAAACTGTGAACAGAAAAGAGCAAGCAAAAACTTAGCTTTGCAGAACTGGTCAGGATAACAGGGAACTCCAAAGAGATGTGAATCCAACCAGGAACATTTACAAGTGGCACTGGCTGAAGGACAGAACCAGGCATAAATAGCCGAGCAGAAAAGGCAATCAGTGGAAGCAGCTGAAGACAGCTAACTCCAAGGAGCAGCCATACCGCTTGAAACCACAAGAGGGAGCCCAAGAGCAGAACTCACAAAAGTACCACATACAACCATCGGAGGGAGCCCAAGAGCGGAATTCACAACAGTTTGAGGAGTGGCGACATTGGCTTGAGGGAGCTAAGCACCGTATTGTGTTCTTGACCGACCATAAGAATTTGATTTACCTCGAGTGTGCCAAACGGTTGAATCCTAGACAGGCTCGATGGTCCTTGTTTTTTTCTCGTTTTGATTTTGTGGTCTCGTACCTTCCTGGTACTAAGAATGTTAAGGCAGATGCCCTCTCTAGGAGTTTTTTGCCTGATTCTCCTGAGGTTTTGGAACCAGTCGGTATTTTGAAGGAAGGGGTGGTCCTTTCTGCCATTTCTCCTGATTTACGACGGGTTCTTCAGAAATTTCAGGCTGACAAACCTGACCCTTGTCCTGTGGGGAAACTGTTTGTTCCTGACAGATGGACTAGTAGAGTGATTTCTGAGGTTCATTGTTCTGTGTTGGCTGGTCATCCTGGTATTTTTGGTACCAGAGACTTGGTTGGTAGGTCCTTTTGGTGGCCTTCTTTGTCGCGTGATGTGCGGTCTTTTGTGCAGTCCTGTGGGACTTGTGCACAGGCCAAGCCTTGTTGCTCCCGTGCTAGTGGGTTGCTCTTGACATTGCCGGTCCCCGAGAGGCCCTGGACACATATTTCTATGGATTTTATTTCCGATCTTCTTGTTTCCCAAAGGATGTCGGTTATCTGGGTTGTTTGTGACCGATTCTCTAAGATGGTTCATTTGGTGCCTTTGCCTAAATTGCCTTCTTCTTCTGATTTGGTTCCGTTGTTTTTTCAGCATGTGGTCCGTTTGCATGGTATTCCGGAGAATATTGTGTCCGACAGAGGTTCCCAGTTTGTTTCTAGGTTGTGGCGGGCCTTTTGTGCCAAGCTGGGTATTGATTTGTCTTTTTCTTCTGCATTTCATCCTCAGACAAATGGCCAGACTGAGCGAACTAATCAGACCTTGGAGACCTATTTGAGATGCTTTGTGTCTGCTGATCAGGATGATTGGGTGGCTTTTTTGCCATTGGCCGAGTTTGCCCTTAATAATCGGGCTAGTTTGGCTACTTTGGTTTCGACTTTTTTTTTTGTAATACTGGTTTTCATCCTCGTTTTTCTTCTGGGCAGGTTGAGCCTTCTGACCTTCCTGGTGTGGATTCTGTGGTGGACAGGTTGCAGCAGATTTGGGCTCATGTGGTGGACAATTTGGTGCGGTCTCAGGAGGAGGCTCAACGTTTTGCTAACCGTCGTCGGTGTGTTGGTTCCCGGCTTCGGGTTGGGGATCTGGTTTGGTTATATTCCCGTCATGTTGCTATGAAGGTTTCTTCCCCTAAAGGTACCTTCACACATAACGATATCATTAACGATATCGTTGCTTTTTGTGACTTAGCAAAGATATCGTTAAGGAAATCGTTATGTGTGACAGCGACCAACGATCAGGCCCCTGCTGGGAGATCGTTGGTCGCTGAGGAAAGTCCAGAACTTTATTTTGTCGCTGGATCTCCTGCTGACATCGCTGGATCAGCGTGTGTGACGCCGATTCAGCGATGTCTTCACTAGTAACCAGGGTAAACATCGGGTTACTAAGCGCAGGGCCGCACTTAGTCACCCGATGTTTACCCTGGTTACCAGCGTAAACGTTAAAAAAACAAATACTACATACTTACCTTCAGCTGTCTGTCCCCACTCCTCCTGCATCCTGTGTCAGCACCGGCCAGCCGCAAAGCACAGCGGTGATGTCACCGCTCTGCTTTCCGGCTGACCGGCGCTGACAGTGCAGAGGAAAGCAGAGCGCCGGAGGACAGACAGCTGAAGGTAAGTATGTAGTGTTTGTTTTTTTAACATTTATGCTGGTAACCATGGTAAACATTGGGTTACTAAGCGCGGCCCTGCGCTTACTAACCCGATGTTTACCCTGGTTACCGGGGACCTCGGGATCGTTGGTCGCTGGAGAGCTGTCTGTTTGACAGCTCTCCAGCGACCAAACAGCGACGCTGCAGCGATCGACATCGTTGTCGGTATTGCTGCAGCGTTGCTTAGTGTGAAGGTACCTTAAGATTAAGTCTCGATTTATTGGTCCTTATAGGATTTCTGAGATTATTAATCCGGTGTCCTTTCACCTGGCGCTTCCGGCCTCTTTTGCTATTCATAATGTCTTCCATAGATCTTTGTTGCGGAAATATGTGGAGACCGTTGTTCCCTCTGTTGATCCTCTGGCCCCTGTGTTGGTCGATGGGGAGTTGGAATATGTTGTTGAGAAGATTTTGGATTCTCGTTTTTCGAGGCGGAAGCTTCAGTACCTTGTCAAATGGAAGGGTTATGGCCAGGAGGATAATTCTTGGGTTTCTGCCTCTGATGTCCATGCCGCTGATTTGGTTCGTACCTTTCATCGGGCTCATCCTGATCGGCCTGGGGGCTCTGGTGAGGGTTCAGTGACCCCTCCTCAAGGAAGGGATACTGTTGTGAATTCTGCTTTTGGGCTCCCTCCGGTGGTTGTAGATGGTAATGCAGTTGTGCCTGGACTGCAGGATTGGACAGGTGTATCTGCTAATTGCAAGGCTGACTGGGGTATTTAGCTTTGCAGGACTCTTTACTCCCTGCCAGTTGTCAATGTTCCTTGTGAAGTGTTGGATCACTTTCTGGCTTCTCCTGCTCGCTGCCAATTTCAGCAAAGATAAGTGTTTGGTTTTTGTTTCTGTGGCACACTGCCGGTGTGCTTGTTTCAGTTTTATTCCTGCTCTGATTGTAGGATTCACTGGAGTTGCAGATATACGCTCCTGCATCTTTTAGTAGATGTAGGAAGTTTTAGTATATTCTGCTGTGGATGTTTTGAAGGGTTTTATACTGACCGCACAGAACTCTGTCCTATCCTGTCCTATCTAGCTAGAGTGGCCTCCTGTGCTAATCCTGTTTTTCTGTCTGTGTATGTTTTTTTCCTCTCCGACTCACCACCAATATTTGTGGGGGGCTGTCTATCCTTTGGGGATTTTCTCTGAGGCAAGATAGTATTCCTATTTCCATCTTTAGGGGTATTTAGTTCTCCGGCTGTGACGAGGTGTCTAGGTGTGTTAGGTACACTCCACGGCTACTTCTAGTTGCGGTGTTAAGTTCAGGATTGTGGTCAGTACAGTGGCCACTTTCTCCAGTGAAAGTTCTCATGCAGCTCCTAGGTCACCGGATCATAACACATATGGTCTCACAAGGGGTCTGATGATCTCATCTCAGTACCTAATGGCAGTCAGGCTACTTCTGGCGAGCACATGGTGGGCTGTGCGGCTCTCCAAAGAAATGCCACCCCACACCATTACGGACCCACTGCCAAATCGGTCATGCTGAAGGATGTTGCAGGCAGCAGATCACTCTCCACGGCATCTCCAGACTCTGTCACATCTGTCACATGTACTCACTGTAAACCTGCTTTTATCTGTGAAGAGCACAGTGCACAATTGGCGAATTTGCCAATCCTGGTGTTCTGTGGCAAATGCCAAGCATGTGAAATTGATTGTCAAACAGTGTTGCTTCCTAAGTGGACAGATTGATTTCACAGAAGTTTGATTCACTTGGAGCTATATTCTGTTGTTTATGTGTCCCCTTTATTTTTTTGAACAGTGTATAAGGAAAGAAACTAAAGATCAGAGTTCATAGAAGGCACCCACAGGAGCTTCAGGATCTGAAGAGTGTTTGTGTGGAAGCGTGTTTGTGTGGAAGAATAGGCCAAAATCACACCTGAGCAATGCACGTGACTAGTTTCTCCATATAGGAGGAGTCCTGTAACTGTCATTAAATAAATTAAATTAATTTAATAAATTTCAGCAAGTGTGTTCAATACTTTTTCCCTGCGTTATTTCTCATTATTACACATAACTTATTTTATGGACATCTATGGTTTGATTTCTTTGCCTGTGTGGATTGGATGAGCTGTTACCGACATCTGGTGAGAATTTCATGTCAATGGCACCATTAGAAATATACACTGCTCAAAAAAATAATGGGAACACTTAAACAACAGAATATAACTCCAAGTAAATCAAACTTCTGTGAAATCAAAGTGTTCACTTAGGAAGCAACACTGTTTGACATTCAATTTCACATGCTGTTGTGCAAATGGAATAGACAACAGATGAAAATTATTGGCAATTACCAAGACACACTCAATAAAGGAGTGGTTCTGCAGGTGGGGACCACAGACCACATCTCAGTACCAATGCTTTCTGGCTGATGTTTTGGTCTGTTTTGAATATTGGTTGTGCTTTCTCACTCGTGGTAGCATGACACGGGCTATACAACCCACACAAGTGGCTCAGGTAGTGCAGCTCATCCAGGATGGTACATCAATGCGAGGTGTGCCAAGAAGGTTTGCTGTGTCTGTCAGTGTATCCAGAGGCTGGATGCGCTACAAGGAGACAGGCCAGTACACCAGGAGACGTGGAGGGGGCCATAGGAGGGCAACAACCCAGCAGCAGAACCGCACCTCAGCCTTTGTGCAAGGAGGAACAGCAGGAACACTGCCAGAGCCCTGCAAAATGACCTCCAGCAGGCCACAAAAGTGCATGTGTCTGCACAAACGGTTAGAAACAGACTCCATGAGGATGGTCGGAGTGCCCAACGTCCACAGATGAGGGCTGTGCTCACAGCCCAAAACCGTGCAGGACGCTTGGCATTTGCCACAGAATACCAGGATTGGCAAATTCGCCACTGGCACCTGTGCTCTTCACAGATGAAAGTAGGTTCACACTGAGCACATGTGACAGACGTGACAGAGTCTGGAGACACCTTAGAGAGCGATCTACTGCCTGCAACATCCTTCAGCATGACCGGTTTGGCAGTGGGTCAGTAATGGTGTGGGGTGGCATTTCTTTGGAGGGCCGCACAGCCCTCCATGTGCTCACCAGAGGTAGCTTGACTGCCATTAGGTACCGAGATGAGATCGTCAGACCCCTTGTGAGACCATACGATGGTGCAGTTGGCCCTGGGTTCCTCCTAATGCAGGACAATGCCAGACCTCATGTGGCTGGAGTGTGTCAGCAGTTCCTGCAAGATGAAGGCATTGAAGCTGTGGACTGGCCCGTCCGTTCCCCAGACCTGAATCCGATTGAACACATCTGGGACATCATGTCTCGCACCATCCACCAACGTCACACATTGCACCACAGACTGTCCATGAGTTGGCGGATGCTTTAGTCCAGGTCTGGGAGGAGATCCCTCAGGAGACCATCCGCCGCCTCATCAGGAGCATGCCCAGGCATTGTAGGGAGATCATACGGGAAAAAAATGCAACATATGCACAAAAATTGCGGAATGCATTATAAATGGGATGCATATGTATGCGTTTTTTAAGCATTTTTATAGGGAGAAAACGCGAAAAATCCTGAACGTGTGCACACAGCCTAAGGATGTAAATACTGTCAGAATTGAGATGCAGTGACGGTAGGCATGGTGATTTTCAGCACTGGTACTCATCCCCTTCAACTCACAGGCCCCATAACAGTCCCATGGCCTGCCACTATTAGCAGCTCTCCACTTGGTGTGTCACAAATTACTTTGGCATATATCAGAAAAAGCTGATAAACCTAGTCATTTGTCCACCATTAAAAATATAAAACCTGCTCTAATACAAAATATTATGCTGTAAATAGTTACTACAGTGTGGGCTATGGAGAACAGCCTCACGCATCTCGTGTGATCACTTATCAGGCCTCATCCATCATAGCTGTCTCACAGTAAAGCTGTCTGTCGCCCATAGCAACCAGTGCTCAGCTTTCATTTTACCTCAGTAGTGTATGAAATGGTTGAGGCCCATAATATCATTCCTGCCAGTCGGGCGGTTCTCTGAGCAGTGTTGTTTGTGAAGGTCCAACATGGCGTATTGTGATGGTGGAGGCCAACGTACACACAGGTCATTCACAGAAACACACAGCTGTTTTACCGGAGAATTTCCAGACTTTCCCATTCCAGCGTATCCCGTAATAGGGTCAGGATCCCGTTCTCCCATTAACCTATTCAAAAACACACGTAAAAAAAAGGACTCGTGGTCCACCCTACACATACAGAAATGCACTTTTAGCAGCACTGGGCTTATTACCCCAGTTTTTATTTTTCATGCTTGTTGATTTTGACCATATATTAGATATAAAAAAATATGTATAGTTAGGAAAAAATTACTTCTAAAGGTACCTTCACACTGAGCAACTTTCCAACGAGAACGACAGCGATCCGTGACGTTGCAGCGTCCTGGATAGCGATCTCGTTGTGTTTGACACGCAGCAGCGATCAGGATCCCGATGTGACATTGCTGGTCGGAGCTAGAAGTCCAGAACTTTATTTCGTCGTCAGGTCGGCGTGATTCGTCATGTTTGACAGCAAAAGCAACGATGCCTGCAATGGTTTTTCATGGAGCTAACAACCAGCGAGAACGATAAGTGAGTCGCCGTTACATCACTGGATCGCTTCTGCATCGTTCTGCTGTTGCCGGTGTTTGACGTCTCCTTGCGACCTAAACAGCGACGCTGCAGCGATTGGCTCGTTGTCTATATCGCTGCAGCGTCGCTTAATGTGACGGTACCTTAAGACACAAACAATGCAGTTTTCTGTGTCATCCAAAATGGCCGACAGATAGCTACAATCTCCTCCCCTGTTGATGTAAGGAAGAGAGAAGCACTGGAGCACAAACTTCTGCTTAGTCAGACAAAATATTATTCACCCTTACGGAAGCTGATGACATGATATGATGCGTGACATACGGGGATAGAAGTATAAACTGTGGCACATGTAGCTACTTTTATTTTTCTCATGTTGAACCTTTTTCTTGTCTCTTTTCCTTAATCACGGTCTTTTTTTTCGGCTGTACCAGTAGCTAGGGGTCAGCAAAACTGACAGCATCCCCCACAGCCAGGTGAGCCTGCAGTGACAGATGCAAACAGGCAGCTTGTAATTAGCTGGATCTCCGCCAAGCCAAATATTTCAGATCAGTTTCCTTAACAATCTGCTTTAATCATTTATTAATAGACTTTCTGGCTGGGATACAAAAGGTGAGGTTGAAATAACAGAAGAAGAATGCCAGCCAATAAATCATCACAAGCTTGCAAGTGCTGACACAGGGCTAACCTCTCCAAGTGCTGCTCAGGCCACAATCAGGGCATGATCCTATGCCAACCTGCCCACCTTACCATGGAAGAAGAGGCAGACTACGGTCCGAAAACGCAGGATACAGCTTCTGGGAAAATTGCATACCGTAATTAACTACTGCCTAATAAATGTCATCAGGAAGAACACCTTTCAGAACAGGACCAAACTACAGGGCTTCAGAGACTTCTACGTTACTCTCATTTACATGAGCAAAGTAGAGTCAGGTTTGGACTGGCAAAACCTGGAGAATCCTCAGGTGGGCCCCCCTCTTATATGAGCCCTACTTGGCACAATACACTTGAATCACAGTGTACAGACAAAGGCAGTATCTTATTCATTTAATCTACCCAGGTTATTGTTACATAAATTTGTGACTAAGGAAAATGTCACATTTGCATGAAGCTGAAAAGTAGGGTCCTGGGGTTGGTTACTGGTGGGCCCTTGGAACTCCAGTCCGACACGGTGTATAATCCATCATTATCGCACACAGAATAAAATGCACTATTCTCCAACTTTACTGACAAGACTGTTATCATTTACTGGCAAGTGTATGTCAACAATGCAATAACAGATTTTAGGCAGATTGAAGAAGTGCATTAACCACAAAATATCCGCTCAAAAATAAGTATGGCACTTCAAGAAACTATATATAACACAATGCAAACTACAACCACAGAGTAGAATAAAGGGTCGAGCTTGGGATCAGATCAATTCAAAAAAATCACTTTATTGACATGAAATTGCTAAAAGGTTATTAAGGAAGTGGAGATATAAGGAAACTAATAATAAACCTTTTTAGGTAATATTATGATGTTCTATAGATCTCCATTCCCTTATAAAAATACAGTTTACAAGTAAATGACATCAGACCAGGATAATGAATCAACTGATAACTCTGTCAGTATTGAAAAAGTGCTCTATGCCCATGTTACCTTAGGAAAGAGATGTCAGTGGTTTCCAAATGGAGAGTACTCACCACAGCATCTCCTCACCCCGACGCGCGTTTCGCCACCAGCTTCATCCCCATGTTTCCCCCTTGTAAAATAATAACACCTATATTATCCTCTGTTGTCGACACTGGCTCTCCCAATGATCACATGGCATAACAATGTGGCCAATCAGCAGCCACACCTTTGGATGAATCACACACATCTGTAGGAAGTGAAAGTATGGGAGAGTGATGTCCGCACTGATTGGTCGAAGGGATCATGTGACATACCAATGTTACACTATCCCCAGGAAAGCCAGTGCCAACACCTCTGGAATGGCGCCGGCACCAGTAGTGAGTGTAGGCATTAAGAATGGGTTGTCCAAGAACTGGATAACCCCTTTAATGTTTTTTTTTTTGCTTTCTGAGGCCCTTTCAAGGCATATAGGCATCATAGAGAAGGGCCACAGACATGATAACATGGATCTGTGAATAAAAACAATGAGTGAAGAGACACACTGGTTAAAACGATCCTAGACTTTACTGATGATAATTTTCAAAAGCGGACTGCTCTCTTCCTCAGGTCATGGTACAAACATCTTTTTTTTAACATGTTATCACCAAGTGTTCACATTGCACAGAGAGACACTTCCTTATCAGTTCTCAAAACGCGCTGTCAAAAAAATCATGGATATTTAAGGTTCGGCAATGCCCTGCACATGGGTTAAGCAACATAGCAAATCAGAAGAAATATACTACATTTCTAATTGGAGGTATTTGCTAATATTATTATTATTATTATTATTATTATTAATACACCAACCACATATTGGCATGCGGTCTTGGAGCTGGGAATATCTCTTTAGTATAAGTTCTGGAGAAGTTGCGGCCCTCGTAGATACAGTACATGAGGATCGTAGTTTGGTAGAATCAGTTGTGTGTGAATGGAGTACTCCTTAAACCACTTGACATTTCACAGTTTACTTCTATGTCATATCCTGCAGTAAACCTTTAACAAAGCATGCAGAAGTTTTTCATGGAAAAAGTAAAATAAATTCATTTTCTCCCACCCCTCCTCTAAAATACACACAAGCCGGCGCTCCTCTAGCTGTCAGCACTTCTTTCATTTCCTAGTAAAAGGTCTCTTAATCGTATACCTAAATAAGTGGGATGGAACAAGCTTTGCTCAATGAAGACTTTCCATCGCAGAATATCGTTTTCCAGTGCCAGGTTCCCCTAGCTTTAAAAATGACTAGGCCAAAGAAATCCACTAAGTAGAAGGCTACAAATGCTGAATTCTACATCACCCATGATGATTGATAACCGAGCCCTCGTGATAACAGACATAAGTTATTACAATCTAGAAACTGTACTGCAACATTGAGTACATAGTGTACAAAGCAACTGCAGAGTACAGATAGACACAAGAGAAAATCTACGGCTTTTATCAGTATTTCACGAAGCATCGACTTAGGAATCCATGTACTTTGCAGGCAGCATTGAGCCATCAATGCAAAAAAAAAATCCTTGTTCATTTCTCTTTAGAGATTTGTGTGTATGAAAGTAATAGGATCCCTACTAACAGTATGGCAATCTTCGCTGTCTTACTTGCTAGTTTGAACTTATACTGAGGTAAGTGGCTTAAAGAGGTTGTCCACAACTTTTTCATTGATGACTTATCCTTAGGATAGGTCGGGTTCCGACACCCAGCACCCCCGTCAATCAGCTGTTATCGGTGTCGGCGGCTGCAAGTACACACCTGTGGAGCAGCTCCATCTTCTGGTAGTGGCCGAGGCAGGGTACTGCACTTCCGCCTCCTAATGATTTGCATAGGAAGTAGATGTGTACTACCCTGCCTCAGTCACTACCAGAAGACGTAGAAGCTCTGCAAGTGAGTACTCCCGTCCAGCAGCTGCCGACACCGATAACAGCTGATTAGCGGGAGTGCCGTGTGTCAGACCCTAACCAATCAGACATTAATGACCTATCCTGAGGATAGGTGACCAATGAAAAAGTAGTGAACAACCTCTTTAACATTCATTTCTTTTAAAAAATTCTTCTGTTTTTGCCCTTTTTTACTTCTTCCCTTTCTCCAAGAGATAAGACTTTTTTTCTTTTCACTTTGACATTCACATATGGGAGCTTGTTTTTATGGCATAAGTTGTAGTTCTGAATGACACCATGTGTTATATCATACAAGGTAAGGCAAAATGTGAAAATAAATTCCAAGTGGGGTGAAATGGTGAGATTCTGTTTTTAAGGCATACATTATGCAGTAAAATAACCTGTCAATTAGGTTCTTTAGGTCAGTACCATTATGCAGATATCAAGATTGTCTTGTATATACATTTTATATACAGTATATATATATATATATATACACACACACACACACTAGCTATTGAACCCGTTCTACGATCGGGTGGCTAGCATCTATATTGGTATATGGTCTCCATCCTGGTATGTGCTGCTCCATCCTGCGTCCCCATCCTGACATGTGCTGCACCCATCCTGCACCCCCATTCTGACATGTGCTGCTCCCATCCTGCACCCCCATTCTGACATGTGCTGCTCCATCCTGCACCCCCATTCTGACATGTGCTGCACCCATCCTGCACCCCCATTCTGTCATGTGCTGCTCCCATCCTGCACCCCCATTCTGACATGTGCTGCTCCATCCTGCGTCCCCATCCTGTCATGTGATGCACCCATCCTGCGCCCCCATCCTGCCATGTGTTGCACCCATCTTGCGCCCCCATTCTGTCATGTGTTGCACCCATCCTGCGCCCCCATTCTGTCATGTGCTGCTTCCATCCTGCGCCCCCATTGTGACATGTGCTACTCCCATCCTGCGCCCCCATTCTGACATGTTCTGCACCCATCCTGCGCCTCCATTCTGACATGTTCTGCACCCATCTTGCGCCCCAATTCTGTCATGTGTTGCACCCATCCTGCGCCCCCATTCTGTCATGTGCTGCTCCCATCCTGCGCCCCCATTGTGACATGTGCTGCACCCATCCTGCGCCTCCATTCTGACATGTTCTGCACCCATCCTGCGCCTCCATTCTGTCATTTGCTGCTCCCATCCTGTCATGTGCTGCTCCCATCCTGTGCCCCCGTTCTGTCATGTGCTGCTCTCATCCTGTGCCCCCGTTCTGTCATGTGCTGCTCCCATCCTGCGCCCCCATTCTGTCATGTGCTGCTGCCATCCTGCGCCCCGTTCTGTCATGTGCTGCTCCCATCCTGCGCCCCCGTTCTGTCATGTGCTGCTCCCATCCTGCGCCCCCGTTCTGTCATGTGCTGCTCCCATCCTGCGCCCCCGTTCTGTCATGTGCTGCTCCTATCCTGTGCTTCTGTTCTGTCATGTGCTGCTCCCATCCTGCGCCCCCGTTCTGTCATGTGCTGTTGCCATCCTGCGCCCCGTTCTGTCATGTACTGCTCCCATCCTGCGCCCCTGTTCTGTCATGTGCTGCTCCCATCCTGCGCCCGTTCTGTCATGTGCTGCTGCCATCCTGTGCCCCCGTTCTGTCATGTGCTGCTCCCATCTTGCGTCCCCATTCTGTCATGTGCTGCTCCCATCTTGCGCCCCCATTCTGTCATGTGCTGCTGCCATCCTGCGCCCCCGTTCTGTCATGTGCTGCTACCATCCTGCGCCCCCGTTCTGTCATGTGCTGCTACCATCCTGCGCCCGTTCTGTCATGTGATGCTGCCATCCTGCGCCCGTTCTGTCATGTGCTGCTACCATCCTGCGCCCGTTCTGTCATGTGATGCTGCCATCCTGCGCCCGTTCTGTCATGTGCTGCTGCCATCCTGCGCCCGTTCTGTCATGTGCTGCTCCCATCCTGCGCCACCATTGTATTATATGCCCCCCATAAGATGCTCCATTATATATGCCCCGTATGCTGCTGCCATATATATATATATATATATATATATATATATATATATAAAAAACATACTCACCTATCGTCGCTGGGCGCCGAGTGCTGGGGGCCTGAGCAGGCGGGGACACCAGCGCGCTGTGGGGGTCAGGTACCGGAGTCACCGCTAGCTTAGGCCCCCAGCACTTGCTATACTCACCTGTCTGTCCCGTTCCAGCGCTGCATTAGGCGCGTCATCGCGCCCTCTGAACTGGGAACGTCACAGCAGAGGACCCGGGAGACAGAGCCGCACGCAGCGCTGGAACGGGGGACAAGTGAATATACTTACCCTCCTGGCGGTCCCTGACTCTCCGGTGGAGATCGCGGTGTGCATTCAGTGTTTACGCATACCGCGATCTCCTGGGAGCGTCACTCTGTGAGGCCCAGACTGCGCCGGCGCTTGCGCAGTCTATAAAGGCTTCGGACAGAGTGACGCTCCCAGCGTTATATTATAGATATACACACACACAGTACAAACCAAAATGACAAGGGTGTGCAAAGCAGTCATCAAAGCAAAAGGTGGCTACTTTGAAGAACCTAGAATATAAGACATAATTTCAGTTGTTTCACACTTTTTTGTTAAGTATATAATTCCGCATGTGTTAATTCATAGTTTTAATGCCTTCAGTGTGAATGCACAATTTTCATAGTCATGAAAATACATAAAAATCTTTAAATGAGTAGGTGTGCCCAAACTTTTGGTCTGTACTGTATATGGGGGCAGGATGAGAGGACATATGTGGGGCGGGATGGAGACATATGGGGGCAAAGATGAGAAGATATAAATGGGGAAGGATAGAGAAATGGGGGCAGGATGAAAGGACATATAAAGGGGTGGGATGGAAACACATGGGGGCAGGAATGAGAGGACATATATGGATGCAGGATGGAGACATATGGGGCAAGGATGGAGACATATGGGGGCAAGGATGAAAGGACATATATGGGGTTGGGATGGAGCCAATGGGGGAAAGGAAGAGAGAACATATATGGGGGCAGGATGAATACATATGGGGGCAAGGATGAGAGGACATATACAGTGGGGAAATAAATATTTGATCCCTTGCTGATTTTGTAAGTTTGCCCACTGGCAAAGACATGAACATTCTGTAATTTTAAGTGTGGGTTAATTTTAACATTAAGAGATAGAATATCAAAAATAAAATCCAGAAAATCACATTGCATAAATTATATGAATTAATTTGCATTTTTCAGTGATAAATAAGTATTTCATCCCCTACCAACCATTAAGACTTCTGGCTCCTACAGACCAGTTTGACGCTCCTAATCAACTAATTACCTGAATTAAAAACAGCTGTCTTACACAGTCACCTTTATAAAAGACTCCTGTCCACAGACTGAATCAGTCAGACTCTAACCTCTACAACATGGGCAAGACTGTTGTGAATTCTGCTTTTGGGCTCCCTCCGGTGGTTGTAGGTGGTAATGCAGTTGTCCCAGGGCTGCAGTCATGGTCAGGTGTTTCTGCTGATTGCAATTCTGACTGGGGTATTTAGGTTTGCAGGATTCATTAGTCCTTGCCAGTTGTCAATGGTTCTTGGGAGGTGTTGGACCTCTGTCTTGTTTCTTCTGCTTAGCTGCCAATTCAGCAAAGATAAGTGTCTGTTTTTTATTCTATGGCACACATGCTGTGTGCTGGATTTTTGATTGTATTACTGCTCTGTGTGTAGGATTCTCTGGAGTTGCAGATATACATTCCACGTCTTTAGTTAGATGGAGGAATCTTTTGTATAATCTGCTGTGGATATTTTTGGAAGGGTTTTAATACTGACCACACAGAACTCTGTCCTATCCTATCCTATTTTAGCTAGAGTGGCCTCTTTTGCTAAATCCTGTTTTCTGCCTACGTGTGTCTTTCCTCTCCTACTCACAGTCAATATTCGTGGGGGGCTGCCTATCCTTTGGGGATGGAATGATGCTTTGGCGGCAATTTTCAGAAAGGGTCTTTCTGAATCCGTTAAAGATGTTATGGTGGGGTTTCCCACACCTTTCGGTCTGAGTGATTCTATGTCTCTGGCCATTCAGATTGATCGGCGCTTGCGGGAGCACAGAACTGTGCGCGCTGTGGCGTTGTCCTCAGAGCAGATTCCTGAGCCAATGCAGTGTGATAGGATTCTGTCTAGAACGGAACGATAAGGATTCAGGCGTCAGAATAGGTTGTGTTATTAATGTGGCGACGCTTTTCATGTCTTTTCAGTCTGCCCTAAGCGGACAAAGAGGATTGCTAGTTCATTTTCAATCAGTACTGTACAACCTAAATTTCTGTTATCTGTGTCCTTGATCTGCTCATTGTCATCATTTTCTGTCATGGCGTTTGTGGATTCAGGCGCCGCCTTTAACTTAATGGACTTTGAGTTTGCCAGGCATTGTGGTTTTCCCTTGCAGCCTTTGCAGAACCCTATTCCTTTAAGGGGCATTGATGCTACACCCTTGACTAAAAATAAGCCCCAGTTTTGGACACAGGTGACCATGCGCATGGCGCCAGCCCATCAGGAGGATTGTCGATTTCTGGTGTTGCATAATTTGCATGATGCTATCGTGCTGAGTTTTCCGTGGTTGCAGGTACATAATCCTGTGTTGGATTGGAAGTCTATGTCTGTGACTAGTTGGGGTTGTCAGGGGGTTCATAATGATGTTCCTTTGATGGCAATCTCCTCTTCTTCACCTTCTGAAATTCCAGAGTTTTTGTCTGATTTTCAGGATGTATTCGATGAGCCCAAGTCCAGTTTCCTTCCACCGCACAGGGACTGCGATTGTGCTATTGACTTGATTCCAGGCTGTAAGTTTCCTAAGGGTCGACTTTTCAACCTGTCTGTGCCTGAACATACCGCCATGCGGAGCTATATTAAGGAGTCTTTGGAGAAAGGGCATATTCGGCCATCTTCTTCACCGTTGGGAGCGGGATTCTTTTTTGTTGCTAAAAAAGATGGCTTCTTGAGACCCTGTATTATCACCTCTTGAATAAGATCACGGTCAAGTTTCAATACCCTTTACCTTTGCTTACCGATTTATTTGCTAGGATTAAGGGAGCTAGTTGGTTTACGAAGATTGACCTTCGGGGGGCATATAATCTTGTTCGTATTAAGCAGGGTGATGAATGGAAAACTGCGTTTAACACGCCCGAAGGCCATTTTGAATACCTTGTGATGCCATTCGGGCTCACTAATGCTCCATCTGTTTTTCAGTCCTTCATGCATGATATCTTCCGGACTTATATTGATAAGTTCTTGATTGTATACTTGGACGATACTTAGATTTTTTCCGATGATTGGGAGTCTCATGTGGAACAGGTCAGGATGGTATTTCAGATCCTTCGTGACAATGCCCTGTTTATGAAAGGGTCTAAGTGTCTCTTTGGGCTTCATTTTTTTTCCCTCGTCTATAGAGATGGATCCGGTTAAGGTTCAGGCCATTCATGATTGGATTCAGCCCACATCCGTGAAGAGCCTTCAGAAATTTTGGGGTTTTGCAATTTTTTATCGCCGTTTCATTGCTAATTTTTCCAGCGTGGTTAAACCCTTGACCGATTTGACGAAGAAAGGCGCTGATGTGGCGAATTGGTCCTCTGCGGCTGTCTCTGCCTTTCAGGAGCTTAAACGTTGTTTTACTTCTGCTCCGGTGTTGCGCCAACCGGATGTTTCTCTTCCGTTTCAGGTTGAGGTTGATGCTTCTGAGATTGGGGCAGGGGCCGTTTTGTCTCAGAGGGATCCTGTTGGTTCCTTAATGAAACCGTGTGCCTTCTTTTCCCGTAAGTTTTCGCCTGCTGAACGCAATTATGATGTTGGCAATCAGGAGTTGTTGGCTATGAAGTGGGCGTTTGAGGAGTGGCGGCATTGGCTTGAGGGAGCTAAGCATCGTATTGTGGTATTGTGGTCTTGACCGATCATAAGAATTTGATTTACCTCGAGTCTGCCAAACGGCTGAATCCTAGACAGGCTCGATGGTCCTTGTTTTTTTCCCGTTTTGATTTCGTGGTCTCGTACCTTCCGGGTTCTAAGAACATTAAGGCTGATGCCCTCTCTAGGAGTTTTTTGCCTGATTCTCCTGATGTCTTGGAACCGGTCGGTATTCTGAAAGAAGGGGTGGTCCTTTCTGCCATTTCCCCTGATTTACGACGGGTTCTTCAGGAATTTCGGCTGACAGACCTGACCGCTGTCCTGTGGGGAAACTGTTTGTTTCTGACAGATGGACTAGCAGAGTGATTTCTGAGGTTCACTGTTCCGTGTTGGCTGGTCATCCTGGCATTTTTGGTACCAGAGACTTGGTTGGTAGGTCCTTTTGGTGGCCTTCTTTGTCGCGTGATCTGCGTTCTTTTGTGCAGTCCTGTGGGACTTGTGCGCGGGCCAAGCCTTGTTGTTCCCGTGCTAGTGGGTTGCCTTTGCCATTCCCGGTCCCTGAGGGGCCCTGGATGCATATTTCTATGGATCTTATTTCGGATCTTCCGGTTTCCCAGAGGATGTCAGTTATCTGGGTTGTTTGTGACCGGTTCTCTAAGATGGTTCATTTGGTGCCTTTGCCTAAATTGCCTTCCTCTTCGGATTTGGTTCCGTTGTTCTTTCAGCATGTGGTTCGTTTGCATGGTATTCCGGAGAATATTGTGTCTGACAGAGGTTCCCAGTTTGTTTCTAGGTCTTGGCGGGCCTTTTGTGCTAGGCTGGGCATTGATTTGTCTTTTTCTTCTGCGTTTCATCCTCAGACAAATAGTCAGACCAAGCGAACTAATCAGACTTTGGAGACTTATTTGAGATGCTTTGTGTCTGCTGATCAGGATGATTAGGTGGCTTTCTTGCCATTGGCCAAGTTTGACCTTAATAATCGGGCTAGTTCGGCTACTTTGGTTTCGCCTTTCTTTTGTAATTTTGGTTTTCATCCTCGTTTTTCTTCTGGGCAGGTTGAGCCTCCTGACTGTCCTGGTGTGGAATCTGTGGTTGACAGGTTGCAGCAGATTTGGGCTCATGTGGTAGACAATTTGGTGTTGTCTCAGGAGGAGGCTCAACGTTTTGCTAACCGTCGTCGGTGTGTTGGTTCCCGGCTTCGGGTTGGGGATTTGGTCTGGTTGTCTTCCCATCATGTTCCTATGAAGGTTTCTTCTCCTAAATTTAAGCCTCGGTTTATTGGTCCTTACAGGATTTCTGAGATTATTAATACGGTGTCTTTTCGATTGGCGCTTCCGGCCTCTTTTGCGATCCATAATGTCTTCCATAGATCTTTACTGCGGAAATATGTGGAGCCCATTGTTCCCTCTGTTGATCCTCCGGCCCCTGTGTTGGTTGATGGCGATTTGGAATATGTTATTGAGAAGATTTTGGATTCCCGTTTTTCGAGGCGAAGGCTTCAGTACCTTGTCAAATGGAAGGGTTATGGCCAAGAGGATAATTCTTGGGTTTTTGCCTCTGATGTCCATGCCGCTGATTTGGTTCGTGCCTTTCATCTGGCTCGTCCTGATCGGCCTGGGGGCTCTGGTGAGGGTTCGGTGACCCCTCCTCAAGGGGGGGTACTGTTGTGAATTCTGCTTTTGGGCTCCCTCCGGTGGTTGTAGGTGGTAATGCAGTTGTCCCAGGGCTGCAGTCATGGTCAGGTGTTTCTGCTGATTGCAATTCTGACTGGGGTATTTAGGTTTGCAGGATTCATTAGTCCTTTCCAGTTGTCAATGGTTCTTGGGAGGTGTTAGACCTCTGTCTGGTTTCTCCTGCTTAGCTGCCAATTCAGCAAAGATAAGTGTCTGTTTTTTTTTCTATGGCACACATGCTGTGTGCTGGATTTTTGATTGTATTTCTGCTCTGTGTGTAGGATTCTCTGGAGTTGCAGATATACGTTCCACGTCTTTAGTTAGATGGAGGAATTTTTTGTATAATCTGCTGTGGATATTTTTGGAAGGGTTTTAATACTGACCGCACAGAACTCTGTCCTATCCTTTCCTACTTTAGCTAGAGTGGCCTCTTTTGCTAAATCCTGTTTTCTGCCTACGAGTGTCTTTCCTCTCCTACTCACAGTCAATATTCGTGGGGGGCTGCCTATCCTTTGGGGTTCTGCTCTGAGGCAAGATAGTATTCCTATTTCCATCTATAGGGGTATTTAGTTCTCCGGCTGTGACGAGGTGTCTAGGGTTTGTTAGGCACACCCCACGGCTACTTCTAGTTGCGATGTCAGATCAGGATTTGCGGTCAGTACAGTTACCACCTACTCCAGTGAAAGTTATTCATGCGGCTCCAAGGTTACCGAATCATAACACAAGACCAAAGAGCTTTATAAGGATGTTAGGGACAAGATCATAGACCTGCACAAAGCTGGAATGGCCTACAAAACCATAAGTAAGACAATGGGTGAGAAGGAGACAACTGTTGGTGAAATAGTAAGAAAATGGAAGAAATACAAAATGACTCTCAATCGACTTCGATCTGGGGCACCGTGCAAAATCTTGCCTCGTGGGGTATCCTTGATCTCGAGGAACGTGAGTGATCAGCCTAAAACTACACTGGGGGAACTTTTTAATGATCTCAAGCCAGCTGGGACCACAGTCACCAATAAAACCATTGCTAACACATTATGCCGTAAAGGTTTAAAATCCTGCAGCGCCCGCAAGGTCCCCTGCTTAAGGCGGCACATGTGCAGGCCCGTCTAAAGTGTGCCAATGAACATTTGGATGATTCTGTGAGTGATTGGGAGAAGGTACTGTGGTCAGATGAGACAAAAATTGATCTCTTTAGCATTAACTCAACTTGGCATGTCTGGAGGAAGAGAAATGCTGCCTATGACCCAAAGAACACCGTCGCCACTGTCAAGCATGGAGGTGGAAACATTATGTTTGGGGGGTTTTCACTTCTAAGGGCACAGGACTACTTCATCGCATCAATGGGGAGAATGGATGGACCCATGTACAGTAAAATCCTGAGTGACAACCTCCTTCCCTCTGAGAGTACATTAAAAATGGGTCGTGGCTGGGTCTTCCATCAGACAATAACCCAAAACATACAGCCAAGGCAACAAAGGAGTGGCTCAAAAAGAGGCACATTAAAGGTCATGGAGTGGCCTAGTCAGTCTCCAGACCTTAATCCGGCAGAAAACTTATGGAGGGAGTTGAAGGCCAAGTTGCCAAGCGACAGCCCGAAAATATTAATGATTTAGAGATGATCCACAAAAAGGAGTGAAACAAAATTTCTCCTGACATGTGCGCAAATCTCATCAACTACAAAAAATGTCTGACTGCTGTGCTTGCCAACAAGGGTTTTGCCACCAAGTATTAGGTCTTGTTTGCCAGAGGAATCATATACTTATTTCTCACTGCAAAATGCAAATAAATTTACAGTGGGTACGGAAAGTATTCAGACCCCTTTACATTTTTCACTCTTTGTTTCATTGCAGCCATTTGGTAAATTCACAAAAAGTTCATTTTTTTCTCATTAATGTACACTCTGCACCCCATCTTTACTGAAAGAAAACCAGAAATGTAGAAATTTTTGTAAATTTATTAAAAAAGAAAAACTAAAATATCACATGATCATAAGTATTCAGACTCTTTGCTCAGTATTGAATAGAAGCACCCATTTGAGCGAGTACAGCCATGAGTATTGTTGGGAATGATCCAACAAGTTTTTCACATCTGGATTAGGGGATCCTCTGCCATTCTTCCTTGCAGATCCTCTCCAGTTCCGTCAGTTTGGATGGTGAAGGTTTACGTTAGGACTCTGGCTGGGCCAGTCAAGAATGGTCATAGATTTGTTCTGAAGCCACTTCTTTGTTATTTTAGCTGTGTGCTTAGGTTCATTGTCTTGTTGGAAGGTGAACCTTCGACCAAGTCTGAGGTCCAGAGCACTATGGAAGAGGTTTTCATCCAGGACATCTCTGTACTTGGCCGCATTCATGTTTCCTTCGATGGCAACCAGTCATCCTGTCCCTGCGGCTGAAAAACACCCCCATAGCATGATGCTGCCACCACCATGTTTCACTGTTGAGATTGTATTTGGCAGGTGAAGAGCAGTGCCTCATTTTCTCCACACATACAGCTTAGAATTATAACCAAAAAATTCTGTCTTAGTCTCGTCAGACCAGAGAATCTTATTTCTCATAGTCTGGGAGTCCTTCATGTGTTTTTTAGCAAACTCTATGCAGGCATCCACATGTCTTGCACTGAGGAGAGGCTTCCGTCGGGCCACTGTGCCATAAAGGCCCGACTGGTGCAGGGCTACAGTGATAGTTGACGTTGTGGAACTTTCTCTTATCTCCCTACTGCATCTCTGGAGCTCAGCCACAGTGATCTTGGGGTTTTTCTTTACCTCCCTCACCAAGGCTCTTCTCCCACGATTGCTCAGTTTGCCTAGACGGCCAGGTCTAGGAAGAATTCCAATGGTCCCAATCTTCTTCCATTTAAGGATTATGGATGCGACTGTGCTCTTAGGAACCTTGAGTACTGCAGAGATTCTTTTGTAACCTTGGCCAGATCTGTGCCTTGCCACAATTCTGTCTCTAAGCTTTTTGGCCAGTTACTTTGACCTCATGATTCTCATTTGGTCTGACATGCACTGTGAGCAGTGAGGTCTTATATAGACAGGTGTGCTCCTTTCCAAACCACATCCTATCAGTTTAAACACAGCTGGACTCGAATGAAGGAGTAGAACCATCTCAAGGAGGATCACAAGGAAATGGACAGCATGTGACTTAGGCTGCTTTCACACATCAGTTTTTTGCCGTCAGGCACAATCCGTCAAATGTTGAAAAAAACGGATCCTTTGCAGATTGTGAAAAACTGATGCGACAGATCAGTTTTTTTCAAGTATGCGACTAGCTGATCCAGCAAATTAAATCCTAAAAAAATTGGAGCATGCTCAGTTAAAAAAAACAGAATCCGTCGCAGGATTCCGTCATTTGATGGATCCGGCGCCATAGGGTTCCATTGTAGCATACAACGGATGGCGACGGATCCGTCGCTGTTCGTTTTTTCGGACGGACACAAAAAACGCTACTATATCCATTTTTTCTGGCCGCCAGAAAACCAATCGACAGATCCGGCAAAAAATGGATGAAACATGAGACCATCCGTCGCTAATACAAGTCTATGAGAAAAAAAACGGATCCGGCGGCAACTTTTGCCAGATCCGTTTTTTTTTTGTCAGAATTCACCGGATTGTGACTGATGGCAGAAAACGGATGTGCAGCCTTAAATATGAGTGTCTGAGCAAAGGGTCTGAATACTTATAACCATGTGATATTTCAGTTTTTCTTTTTTAACCCCTTAATGACAGCCAAAACTTCTTTTAACTGACCTGAGATATAGAGAGAACTAGATGGTAGCCCGATTCTAACGCATCGGGTATTCTAGAATATGTATGTAGTTTATTTATGAAGATTTTAGAATAATACATTGAATACATAGGATTCGGACGGCCGCGACCAATTAGCGAAGCGTGGTTCAAATCCCGCGCCAATCGCTGATTGTTCACGGCCGGCCATGTAGTATATAGCACAGCCACGTAGTATATAACAGCCCACGTAGTAAATAGCACAGCCCACGGAGTATATAGCACAGCCCACGGAGTATATAGCACAGCCCACGGAGTATATAGCACAGCCCACGGAGTATATTGCACAGCCCACGCAGTATATTGCACAGCCCGCGTAGTATATTGCAGTCCGCCCGCGTAGTATATTGCACAGTCCGCCCGCGTAGTATATTGCACAGTCCGCCCGCGTAGCATATTGCACAGCCCGCCCGTGTAGTATATTGCACAGCCCGCCCGCGTAGTATATTGCACAGCCCGCGTAGTATATTGCACAGCCCGCGTAGTATATTGCACAGCCCGCGCAGTACCACGCACGCAGTATACTATAACACAGGCCACATAGTGTATAGCACAGGCCACGTAGTGTATAGCACAGCCCGCGCAGTATATTGCACAGCCCGCGCAGTATATTGCACAGCCCGCGCAGTATATTGCACAGCCCGCGCAGTATATTGCACAGCCCGCGCAGTATATTGCACAGCCCGCGCAGTATATTGCACAGCCCGCGCAGTATATTGCACAGCCCGCGCAGTATATTGCACAGCCCGCGCAGTATATTGCACAGCCCGCGCAGTATATTGCACAGCTCGCGCAGTATATTGCACACCCCGCGCAGTATATTGCACAGCTCGCGCAGTATATTGCACAGCCCATGCAGTATATTGCACAGCCCACGTAGTATATTGCCCAGCCCACGTAGCATACAACACAGCCCACGAAATATATTGCACAGCCCACACAGTATATAGCAATGTGGGCACCATATCTGTTGTGAATTCAGCTTTTGGGCTCCCTCCGGTGGTTGTAGAGGGTAATGCAGTTGTGCCTGGACTGCAGGAGTGGACAGGTGTATCTACAAATTGCAAAACTGACTGGGGTATATAGCTTTGCTGGATCCTTTAGTCAGTGCCAGTTGTCCATTGTTCTTGAAGGATTCACTTCCCTGCTGGTCTCTCCAGTTTGCTGTGTTTTTCTACAAAGATAAGTCCTGGCTTTGTTCTTGCTGTCCACCTGCAGTGAACCTTATAGTTCTGTGCATTTTCATGTTTTTGTCTTGTCCAGCTTGGTCTGTGAAGGATTTTTTGCAGCCTAGCTATTTCTCTGGAGATGCAGATATACCCCCCATGTCTTTAGTCAGATGTGGTGATCCGTATTTTCTGCGGTGGATATTTTCTAGTGTTTTTATACTGACCGCATAGTACTCTGTTCTATCCTTTCTTTTTAGCTAGTATGGCCTCCTATGCTAAAATCTGATTTCATATCTGCGTATGTTATTTCCCTCTCCTCTCACAGTCAATATTTGTGGGGGGCTATTTATCCTTTGGGGATTTTCTCTGAGGCAAGATAGGTTTCCTGTTTCTGTCTTTAGGGGTAGTTAGATCTTAGGCTGTGCCGAGGGGTCTAGGGAGTGTTAGGTACCCCCCACGGCTACTTCTAGTTGCGCTGCAAGGTTCAGGGTTTGCGGTCAGTACAGGGACCACCTTCTCCAGAGTACTTCTCATGTTGCTCCAAGGCCACCAGATCATAACACATATCCCTGTTAAAAAAAAAAAAGAATTAAAATAAAAAAGTTATATACTCACCTTCCGTTGGCCCCTGGATCGAAGCGGTTACCGACGCTCCTCGCACGCTTCGGTCTGAAGAGTGCATTGCGGGTCTCGCGAGATGATGACGTAGCGGTTTCGCGAGACTGCTACATCATCATCTCGCGAGACCGCAATGAATGGAGCGGTCACCGGGGCGTCGCGAGGAGCGGGAAAGGCCTGTTCCTGATCCTATTTTTTTTATTATTTTTAACATTAGATCTTTTTACTATTGATACTGCATAGGCAGCATGAATAGTAAAAAGTTGGTCACACAGGGTTAATAGCGTTAACCAAGTGCGTTACACCGTGGTCAACGCTGCCATTAACCCTGTGTGAGCGCTGACTGGAGGGGATTAAGGAGCGGCCATGTTGGATTTCCATTACAGACAGAGGCCGCGACCAATGAATATCCGTGACAGACAGAAAGAGACAGACGGAAGTGACCCTTAGACAATTATATAGTACGGTAGATAGCGTCCCCATACAGGTGACAATCCAGCAGCTGTTAGCTGTACAATATAGCTGACAACTTGCTGTATCAGCCACGATTAGTGTTTGCACCGTCCATATCTATTTAACCCCTTAGATGCTGCTGTCAATAGGGACTACATCATTATAAATGGTTAACAGAGTGTGGGGGCTTACTCTATCCCAATTGGTGCCCTCAGATCATGATTGTGTGGTCCTGATGCTTGCGATGGCAATTCACAACCAAATGGTGGCCTTAGAGACTGACGGCTGTAGTAATCTGCTCAGAAGTAAGAAGCATTTACCGTATATACTCGAGTATAAGCCAACCCGAGTATAAGCCGACCGCCCTAATTTTGCCACAAAAAACTGGGAAAACTTAATGACTTGAGTATAAGCCTAGGGTGGGAAATGCAGCAGTTACCGGTAAATGTCAAAAGTAAAAATAGATACCAATAAAAGTAAAATTAATCGAGACATCAGTAGGTTAAGTGTTTTTGATTATCCATATTGAATCAGGAGCCCCATATAATGCTCCATAAAGTTTATGATGGGCCCCATAAGATGCTCAAATTACACTATGCTCCATGTAATCCTGCATAAAGTTTAATAATGGCCCCATAAGATGCTCCATAGACACATTTGCCCCATATAGTGCTGCAGAAACCTTGATTATGGCCCCATAAGATGCCCCATACATACACCTGCGCCATATAGTGCTGCACAAACGTTATGGCCCCATAGATGCTCCATACAAACACTTGCCCCATGTAGTGCTGCACAAACGTTATGGCCCCATATAGTGTTGCACAAACGTTATGGCCCCATATAGTGCTGCACAAACGTTATGGCCCCATATAGTGCTGCACAAACGTTATGGCCCCATATAGTGCTGCACAAACGTTATGGCCACATAGATGCTCCATACAGACACTTGCCCCATTTGCTGTTGCTGCGATAAAAAAATAAATCACATACTCACCTCTCCGTCGCTCAGGCCCCCGGCACTTTCAATAGTCAGCTGCTCCTCGTTCCGGAGCCACTCCATCTTCAGCGTCTTCTGCACTGACGTTCAGGCAGAGGGCGCACACTAACCACGTCACCGCGCCCTCTGACCTGAGCGTCACTGCTGAAGACAGAGCGGCGCCCGGAACGGGGAGCATGTGAATATCGCGCAGCGCAGCACTCCCCCTCTGTTATACTCACCTGCTCCTGGCGCTGTGCAGTCCCTGCTTCCCCGACGCCGCAGCTTCATCCTGTACTGAGCGGTCACCGTTACCGCTCATGACAGTAATAAATATGCGGCTCCATCTCTATGGGAGGTGGAGCCGCATATTCATTACTGTCATGAGCGGTACCATGTGACCGCTCAGTACAGGAAGAAGCTGCCGGCGTTGGGGAAGCCAGGGACCTGCAGGGACCGCGCCAGGAGTAGGTGAGTATAATTAGACAGCCCCCGCTCCCCCTCCCCTGCAGACCCCTGGGTATGACTCAAGTATAAGCCGAGAGGGGGACTTTCAGCCCAAAAAAGTGGGCTGAAAATCTCGGCTTATACTCGAGTATATACGGTAGGTGGTAAAAATACACATTTTCATTTCTATCATGCCATTTTGCATTAATTCCTGAAAAGCACCTGAAGGGTTAATAAACTACGTGACTGCAGTTTTCAATATGTCAGGGGGTGCTGTTTTTAAAATGGTATCACTTTTGGGGGTTTCCCAATATATAGGACCCCTAAAGTCACTTGAAACATGGATAGGTCCCTAAAAAAAAAATTTTTGTAAATTTCCTTGAAAAAATGAAAAATTACTGCTACATTATTAAACCTCCTAAAATGCTAACAAAATAAAATAACATTTTACAAATGGTGCTGATGTAAAGCCGACATGTGGGAAATGTTTTTTTATTAATGTTTTGCTGTGGTATGACTATCTGGATTAAAGGGATAATCATTCAAAGTTTGAAAATTGCTAATTTTTTTTATAAATAAACACAAAACATATCGACCTAAATTTACCATTATTGTAAAGTATAATGATTCACGAAAAAAATATTATCAAAATCACTGGGATTTGTCGAAGCGTTCCAGAGTTATTACCAGATAAAGTGACACTGGTCAGATTTCAAAAATTTGGCTCCGTCACTAAGGGGTTAATAAATATGCAAAAATTTCTACATTTCTGTTTTTTTTTTCAGTCAAGATGGGGTGCAGCATGTACATGAAAAAAATGAACTTTTTGAATTTACCAAATGGCTGCTATGAAACAAAAGTGAAAATTTTAAGGGGTCTCAATGCTTTCTGTAACCCCACTGTATATAATTTATACAATGTGATTTTTGGGATTTTATTTTTTTTATTCTATCTCTCAATGTTAAAATTAACCTACCCTTAAAATTATAAACTGCTCATGTCTTTGTCAGTGGGCAAACTTACAAAATCAGCAAGGGATCAAATACTTATTTCCCCCACTGTATGGGGGCAGGATGGAGACATATGGGATGTCAGTATGAAGACATATGGGGAGCCAGGATGAGAGAACATATGAGGGGACTTATGAGGGGGCAGGATGGAGATATATGGGAGGGGACACGATGGAGACATATGGGGGGCAGGATGGAAACTTAGGTGGGCAAGCTTGAGGCATATAGGGGGGCAGGATGGAGACATATAGAGGGCAGGATGAGAGGGCATATATTGAGGTGGGATGGAGACATATGCGGCAGGTTGGAGACATATGAAGGGGCAGGGTGGAGACCTATAAGGGGGAGGATGGAAACAGGGGGTCAGGATTGAGACATAGGAGGCAGGATGAGAGGGCATATATGGAGGCAGGATGGAGACATGGGGGGACAGGATGAGAGGACATGAATGGGGCAGGATGGAGACCTATGAGGTGGAGGATGGAGACATAGGGGGCAGGTTTGAGACATAGAGGGGGTAGGATGAGAGGACATAAATGGGGCAGGATGAGACATATGGGGGGACAGGAGGAGAGGACAGGAGAGCTCCTGTGTATAATGTCACTGGTGATCACTGTATTACCTGTACACTGACATTATATACAGAGCTCCAGTGTATAATGTAACTGGTGATCCATGTAATACCTGTACACTTACACAATACATTGTATACTATGTACAGAGGTCCTATGTATAATGGCACCTATGATAATATTGGTATTGTGTTCTTTGTTTTTTTTTTATTAATGATCAGTATTGTAGTATTCAGTCACTATGTGGTGGTAATATGTGGTCAGGTCATGGTGTGACAGTATTTATTCCTTGCATGTGGTATTATTCGGTCACTATGTGGTGGTAATATGTAGTCCAGCCATGGTGTGACAATATTTGTCCATGTATGTGGAATTATTTGGTCACTTTGGGGTGGTAATATGTGGTCTGGCCATGGTGTGACTGTATTTGCCCTATTTCTATGAGGTATTTTTGGTAATTTTAAAAAAAAGTGACACATTTTGTTAGAAAAATAAATAAAAATATACCAAAAAAAAGTATTGGATTTTTTAAGAAATGTTTAATAGGTTAGAGTAGAGTAGGGTCCTGCAAAAACAGTATCTTTTTGTGATGGCGGATTAAAAATTTTTTTTTGTCAAAACAAAAGCTGATGGCTATGTACAGTATGTGATCTGGTGTTCGATGGGAACTGTAAATGTGTGATTGGTGAGGACATGGTGCATTAGTGGGGTTTTTCCGAGAGTAGGAAGTGGGACTGTGGAAGGTTTGTGGGTTGGAGGCGGAGCTGGGGTGGAGCCTGGGCGGAGTCTCAAGGGTGCATGAAAATTTGCCAGTATGCGGCACTGAAATTCCTAGTGGCAGCACTGGTCCCATCAGTGGTTCGGTTGGCGGTCACATCAGCATTCATATCAGTGACTGATAGCTATATCTGTATACACACTTATACATAGAAATGTTGTAGATTGAAATGTAACTCGATTCACCTGCATTGTGAAGTGATGTAGTAGTGACAGAGCAATGTATGGCTCGGCAACCTGTGTCATGGCCAAAATGGCAGTGTAGCCCCAGTCTACAAGTTGTACTTAACGTTCTTGACATCAATTACATACTTTGAGATATTGATCTGCTACATGTTTAGAGAATCTGTCACCATGAAGATGTAGTCCAATATACAGGCAGCATGTTATAGAGCAAGAGGAGCTGATTAGATTGATATATAGTTTTATTAGAAAATATTCAGTATAACCTGTGTTTTCATCATTTAATCCTTTGCTGTTCCTGGAATTTTGGGTAAAGTTGGCAGTCCTACCAATGGTCCTGTGTCCTATCAGTGGTCCAGTGGGCGTCCTATCAGTGATTGGCAACTTTCTTTATATAAGACCCTGGACCCCAAATACCCAAAAGAGTAGAGGTTTAAAATTATTAAAATACAGGTTATACGGAATACAAAACTATATATCAGTCTACTCCCAACCTCTGCTCTATAACATTGCTACCTGCAGATTGTACTGCAATTTCATAGTGACAGGTCCTCTTTAACCCCTTAATGACCACCGATACGCCTTTTCACGGCGGCAGTTAAGGATACTTAAACCACAGCGCTGCTATTTAACTGGGCTGAGGTTTAAGTGTATAGCACCCCCTAGTGTCGGAATTTCTCCGGGGTGGAGTCGCCCGGACCGCCAGCATCTTCTTCTGGGAGAAAATGGTGGGCGCAAGCCGAGATCTGCCGGCCGACAAACCAGCAACAATACGACATTTTTCCTATTGGTCCATTTTGATCACTGAGATGGGGTCTATCACACTGATCAAAATAAAAAAAAAAAGTAAATAAAACCCTCTTTATCACCTCCTTAGTTAGGGAAAATAATAAAATAAAAAAAAATATTTAATTCCATTTTTCCATTAGGGTTGAAGTTGGGCTAAAGTGAGTTAGGGTAATGTTAGGGTTGGGCTAAAGTGAATTGGGCTAAAGTTAGGGTTGGGATTAGGGGTGTGTTAGGGTTAGGTATGTGGTTAGGGTTGGGGTTAGGGTTGTGGTTAGTAGGGTTGAGCGAAACGGATTGGACAAATTAAAAAAAATCGCCAACTTTCGGCAAAGTCGGGTTTCGTGAAACCCGACCCGATCCTAGTGTGGGATCGGCCATGAGGTCGGCGATCAGCGCGCCAAAGTCGCGTTTCGTATTACGTTTTCAGCGCCATTTTTCTACCAATGAAGGAGGATGCAGAGTGTGGGCAGCATGATGACATAGGTCTCGGTCCCCACCATCTTAGAGAAGGGCATGACAGTGATTGGCTTGCTTTCTGCGGCGTCACAGGGGCTATAAAGTGGCGTGCACGCCGACCGACATCTTACTTCTGCCGATCTTAGCATAGGGAGAGGTTGCTGCAGCTGCATCAGAAGAAGGGATATAGTTAGGGAGGGAAGATTAACCCCCAAACTGCTTGTGCTGTAGCGATTTCCACTGTCCAACACCACCATTTTTTTGCAGGGACAGTGGAGGATATATTTTTGTGCATCAGCTCTGTAGCTTATAAGGCTGCCTTATAAGGCTCCCTGATAGCTGCATTGCTGTTTGTAGGCCGCTGTGCAAACCAACTGTTTAAAAAAAAAAAATCCTGTTGCTCCTTTCTGCACAGTTATCTTGTTTATTTGTCCACACTTTTGTGTGCAGCAGTCCTTTTTATTGCTGCCATACTTGTCATGAGATCATTGTAGGGAGATTGAAATTGTACTACAGTCCTTGTATTTTTTGATATATTTTCCAACCACGTTCTGCCACTTACACTGTGTAGTGTTATACACTGGGCATGAGTTTTGTTGCAGTCCCCCCCCAAAAAAGGGAGATTTAAATTGGCACTAAGTGGATCTACGTCAGTTCTGTTAGTTTGTCGTATATCAGCCAGCCATGTTCTGCCACTTACATTGTGTAGTGTAATACACTAGGCCTGAGTTTTGTTGCAGACTCCTCCCCCCCAAAAAAAGAGGGAGATTTAAATTCTCAACAAGTTTATATACACCTTCTACCTTGTTTTACAGTATCATATAACGGTTGCTATTTTGGTTAGATTTTTCCAAAAATGAGGAAGTCTGGTGGAAGAGGCCGTGGGCAGTCGTTGCCAGCTGGTACTGATGGTGGTGGTGGAGCATCTGGTGGTAGTGGGAAAAGCAAAATAGCACCAAAGGTTCGAGGTGTTGAGCCAGCGTCATCGTCTGGCTACACAAGGCCTCGAAGGCTCCCTTATCTGGGAGTAGGAAAACAGCTTTTAACCCTTTCACGACATGCGCCGTACTATTACTGCGCATGCCGTGTCACCCCCTTTGATGTGGGCTCCGGCGGTGAGCCCACATCAAAGTCGCGACATGTCAGCTGTTTTGTACAGCTGACATGTGCGCGCAATAGCGGCGGGTGAAATCGCTATTCACCCGCCGCTATTAACCTGTTAAATGCCGCTGTCAAACTCAGACAGCGGCATTTAACCGGCGCTTCCGGCCGGAAATGATGTCATCGCCGACCCCCGTCACATGATCGGGGGTCGGCGATGCATCAGGAAGGTAACCATAGAAGTCCTTAAGACCTCTATGGTTACTGATGCCGGCCTGCTGTGAGCGCCCCCCTGTGGTCGGCGCTCACAGCACACCTGCATTTCAGCTACATAGCAGCGATCTGATGATCGCTGCTATGTAGCAGAGCCGATCAGGCTATGCCAGCTTCTAGCCTCCCATGGAGGCTATTGAAGCATGGCACAAGTAAAAAAAAAAAATGTTTTTAAAAATATGAAAAAAAATATAATATAAAAGTTTAAATCACCCCCCTTTCGCCCCATCCTAAATAAAACAATTTAAAAAAAAAACCTACACGTATTTGGTATCGCCGCGTTCAGAATCATATCAATAAAAAAAAAAGCATTAACCTGATCGCTAAACAGCGTAGCGAGAAAAAAATCCGAAACGCCAGAATTACGTTTTTTTGGTCGCCGTGACATTGCATTAAAATGCAATAACGGGCGATCAAAAGAACGTATCTGCACCAAAATGGTATCATTAAAAACGACAGCTTGGCACGCAAAAAATAAGCCCTCACGCGACCCCAGATCACGAAAAATGGAGACGCTTCGGGTTTCGGAATATGGCACTTTTTTTTTTTTTTTTTTAAGCAAAGTTTTGAACTTTTTTTTACCACTTGGATAAAAAACAACCTAGACATATTAGATGTCTATGAACTCGTAATGACCTAGAGAATCACAATGGTAGGTTAGTTTTAGCATTTAATGAACCTAGCAAAAAAGCCAAACAAAAAACAAGTGTGGGATTGCACTTTTTTGCAATTTCACCGCACTTGGAATTTTTTTCCCGTTTTCTAGTAAAAGACATGGTAAAACCAATGGTGTCGTTCAAAAGTACAACCCGTCCCGCAAAAAAATAAGCCCTCACATGACCATATTGACGGAAGAATAAAAAAGTTATGGCTCTGGGAAGGAGGGAAGTGAAAAATGAAAACGCAAAAACGAAAAAGGGCCGCGACTTGAAGGGGTTAACCCCTTCCCGACCTGTGACACAGCGTATGCGTCATGAAAGTCGGTGCCAATCCGACCTGTGACGCATATGCTGTGTCACAGAAAGATCGCGTCCCTGCAGATCGGGTGAAAGGGTTAACTCCCATTTCACCCGATCTGCAGGGACAGGGGGAGTGGTAGTTTAGCCCAGGGGGGGTGGCTTCACCCCCTCGTGGCTACGATCGCTCTGATTGGCTGTTGAAAGTGAAACTGCCAATCAGAGCGATTTGTAATATTTCACCCATTATAACGGGTGAAATATTACAATCCAGCCATGGCCGATGCTGCAATATCATCGGCCATGGCTGGAAATACTAGTGTGCCCCCACCCCACCCCACCGATCGCCCCCCCAGCCCCCCGATCTGGCCGGCACACTGCTCCGGCTCCCCTCCATCCAGTGCTCCGCTCCCCCCGTGCTCTTGTCCGCTCCCCCCGTGCTCCAATCACCCCCCCGTGCTCCAATCACCCCCCCCTGCATTCAGATCCACCCCCCGTGCTCCGTTCCACCCCCCCATGCTCCGTTCCAGCCCCCCCGTGCTCCGTTCCACGCCCCCCTACTCCGTTCCACGCCTGCCGCGCTCCGATTCCCCCCCCCCCCGTGCTCCGATCCCCCCCCCGTGGTCCCCCCCCACCTCATCATACTTACCGATCCAGCCGGGGTCCCGTCCGTCTTCTCCCTGGGCGCCGCCATCTTCCAAAATGGCGGGCGCATGCGCAGTGCGCCCGCCGAATCTGCCGGCCGGCAGATTCGTTCCAAAGTGCATTTTGATCACTGAGATAGATTATATCTCAGTGATCAAAATAAAAAAAATAATACATGACCCCCCCCCTTTGTCACCCCCATAGGTAGGGACAATAAAAAAATAAAGAAAAATTTTTTTTTTCCACTAATGTTAGAATAGGGTTAGGGTTAGGGGTAGGGTTAGGGCTAGGGTTAGGGCTAGGGTTAGGGCTAGGGTTAGGGCTAGGGGTAGGGCTAGGGGTAGGGCTAGGGGTAGGGTTAGGGCTAGGGTTAGGGTTTCGGTATGTGCACACGTATTCTGGTCCTCTGCGGATTTTTCCGCTGCGGATTTGATAAATCCGCAGTGCTAAACCGCTGCGGATTTATGGCGGATTTACCGCGTTTTTTTCTGCGCATTTCACTGCGGTTTTACAATTGCGATTTTCTATTTGAGCAGTTGTAAAACCGCTGCGGAATCCGCACAAAGAAGTGACATGCTGCGGAATGTAAACCGCTGCGTTTCCGTGCAGTTTTTCCACAGCATGTGTACAGCGATTTTTGTTTCCCGTAGGTTTACATTGAACTGTAAACTCATGGGAAACTGCTGCGGATCTGCAGCGTTTTCCGCAGCGTGTGCACATACCTTTAGAATTAGGCTATGTGCACACTGTGCGGATTTGGCTGCGGATTGGCCGCTGCGGATTCGCAGCAGTGTTCCGTCAGGTTTACAGTACCATGTAAACATATAAAAAACCAAATCCGCTGTGCCCATGGTGCAGAAAATACCGCGCGGAAACGCTGCGTTGTATTTTCCGCAGCATGTCAATTCTTTGTGCGGATTCCGCGGCTTTTTACACCTGTTCCTCAATAGGAATCCGCAGGTGAAATCCGCACAAAAAACACTGGAAATCCGCGGAAAATCCGCAGGTAAAACGCAGTGCCTTTTACCCGCGGATTTTTCAAAAATGGTGCGGAAATATGTCACACGAATCCGCAACGTGGGCACATAGCCTTAGGGTTAGGGTTGGAATTAGGGTTGTGGTTAGGGTTGTGATTAGGGTTATGGCTACAGTTGGGATTAGGGTTAGGGGTGTGGGGGGGTTAGTGTTGGAGGTAGAATTGAGGGGTTACCACTGTTTAGGCACATCAGGGGTCTCCAAACGCAACATGGCGCCACCATTGATTCCAGCCAATCTCGTATTCAAAAAGTCAAGTGGTGCTCCCTCACTTCCGAGCCCTGAAGTGTGCCCAAACAGTGGTTTACCCCCACATATGGGGTATCAGTGTACTCAGGATAAACTGCGCAACAATTACTGGGGTCCAATTTCTCCTGTTACCCTTGGAAATCTAAAAAAATGCTTGCTAAAACATCATTTTTGAGGAAAGAAAAATGATTTTTTATTTTCACGGCTCTGCGTTGTAAACGTCTGTGAAGCACTTGGGGGTTCAAAGTGCTCACCACATATCTAGATAAGTTCCTTGGGGGGTCTAGTTTCTAAAATGGGGTCACTTGTGGGGGGTTTCTACTGTTTAGGCACACCAGGGGCTCTGCAAACGCAATGTGACGCCCGCAGACCATTCCATCAAAGTCTGCATTTCAAAAGTCACTACTTCCCTTCTGAGCCCCGACGTGTGCCCAAACAGTGGTTTACCCCCACACATGGGGTATCAGCGTACTCAGGAGAAACTGGACAACAACTATTGGGGTCCAATTTCTCCTGTTACCCTTGGGAAAATAAAAAATTCTGGGCTAAATAATTATTTTTGAGGAAAGAAAACGTATTTATTATTTTCACGGCTCTGCATTATAAACTTCTATGAAGCACTTGGGGGTTCAAAGTGCTCACCACACATCTAGATAAGTTCCTTTGGGGGTCTAGTTTCCAAAATGGGGTCACTTGTGGGGGGTTTCTACTGTTAAGCCACATCAGGGGCTCTGCAAACGCAACGTGACGCCCACAGAGCATTCCATCAAAGTCTGCATTTCAAAACGTCACTACTTCACTTCCGAGCCCCGGCATGTGCCCAAACAGTGATTTACCCCCACATATGGGGTATCAGCGTACTCAGGAGAAACTGGACAACAACTTTTGGGGTCAAATTTCTCCTGTTACCCTTGGGAAAATAAAAAATTGCAGGCTAAAAGATCATTTTTGAGAAAATATATTTTTTTTTATTTTCATGGCTCTGCGTTATAAACTTCTGTGAAGCACTTGGGGGTTCAAAGTGCTCACCACACATCTAGATTAGTTCCTTTGGGGGTCTAGTTTCCAAAATTGGGTCATTTCTGGGGGATCTCCAATGTTTAGGCACACAGGGGCTCTCCAAACGTGACATGGTGTCCGCTAATGATTGGAGCTAATTTTCCATTTAAAAAGCCAAATGGCATGCCATCCCTTCCGAGCCCTGCCGTGCGCCCAAACAGTGGTTTACCCCCACATATGGGGTATCAGCGTACTCAGGACAAACTGGACAACAATATTTGGGGTCCAATTTCTCCTATTATCCTTGGCAAAATAGCAAATTCCAGGCTAAAAAATCATTTTTGAGGAAAGAAAAATTATTTTTTATTTTCATGGCTCTGCGTTATAAACTTCTGTGAAGCACCTGGGGGTTTAAAGTGCTCAATGTGCATCTAGATAAGTTCCTTGGGGGGTCTAGTTTCCAAAATGGGGTCACTTGTGGGGGAGCTCCAATGTTTAGGCACACAGGGGCTCTCCAAACGCGACATGGTGTCCGCTAACAATTAGAGCTAATTTTCCATTCAAAAAGTCAAATGGCGCGCCTTCCCTTCCGAGCCCTGCCGAGTGCCCAAACAGTGGTTTACCCCCACATATGAGGTATCGGCGTACTCGGGAGAAATTGCCCAACAAATTTTATGATCCATTTTATCCTACTGCCCATGTGAAAATGAAAAAATTGAGGCGAAAAGAATTTTTTTGTGAAAAAAAAGTACTTTTTCATTTTTACAGATCAATTTGTGAAGCATCTGAGGGTTTAAAGTGCTCACTAGGCATCTAAATAAGTTCCTTGGGGGGTCTAGTTTCCAAAATGGGGTCACTTGTGGGGGAGCGCCAATGTTTAGGCACACAGGAGCTATCCAAACGCGACATGGTGTCCGCTAACGATGGAAATAATTTTTCATTCAAAAAGTCAAATGGCGCTCCTTCCCTTCCGAGCCTTACCATGTGCCCAAACAGTGGTTTACCCCCACATGTGAGGTATTGGTGTACTCAGGAGAAATTGCCCAACACATTTTAGGATCCATTTTATCCTGTTGCCCATGTGAAAATGAAAAAATTGAGGCTAAAATAATTTTTTTGTGAAAAAAAAGTACTTTTTCATTTTTACGGATCAATTTGTGAAGCACCTGGGGGTTCAAAGTGCTCACTATGCATCTAGATAAGTTCCTTGGGGCGTCTAGTTTCCAAAATGGGGTCACTTGTGGGGGAGCTCGAATTTTTAGGCACACGGGTGCTCTCCAAACGTGACATGGTGTCCGCTAAAGAGTGGAGCCAATTTTTGATTCAAAAAGTCAAATGGCGCTCCTTCCCTTCCAAGCCCTGCCGTGCGCCCAAACAGTGGTTTACCCCCACATATGAGGTATCAGCGTACTCAGGACAAATTGGACAACAACTTTCGTGGTTCAGTTTCTCCTTTTACCATTGGGAAAATAAAAAAATTGTTGCTAAAAGATAATTTTTGTGACTAAAAAGTTAAATGTTCATTTTTTCCTTCCTTGTTGCTTCTGCTGCTGTGAAGCACCTGAAGGGTTAATAAACTTCTTGAATGTGGTTTTGAGTACCTTGAGGGGTGCAGTTTTTAGAATGGTGTCACTTTTGGGTATTTTCAGCCATATAGACCCCTCAAACTGACTTCAAATGTGAGGTGGTCCCTAAAAAAAATGGTTTTGTAAATTTCGTTGTAAAAATGACAAATCGCTGGTCAAATTTTAACCCTTATAACTTCCTAACAAAAAAAAATTTTGTTTCCAAAATTGTGCTGATGTAAAGTAAACATGTGGGAAATGTTATTTATTAACTATTTTGTGTCACATATCTCTCTGGTTTAACAGAATAAAAATTCAAAATGTGAAAATTACGAAATTTTCAAAATTTTCGCCAAATTTCCATTTTTATCACAAATAAACGCAGAATTTATTGACCTAAATTTACCACTAACATGAAGCCCAATATGTCACGAAAAAACAATCTCAGAACCGCTAGGATCCGTTGAAGCGTTCCTGAGTTATTACCTCATAAAGGGACACTGGTCAGAATTGCAAAAAACGGCAAGGTCTTTAAGGTCAAAATAGGCTGGGTCATGAAGGGGTTAAAGCCGGAGCAGCAGGAAAAAGTTTTGGCTTTCCTTGCTGACTCAGCCTCTAGCTCTTTCGCCTCCTCTTCAGACGGTCCAAAATATAAAAGCAGCGAGTCGTCAGTGGATGCTCCCGGTCAGGAACAAGTCGCTTCCTTGTGTCCTTCACCCAAACCAAGGATGCGGCAGGTGACACTACAGTTTACTCCATGGAGCTCTTTACACATACCGTGCCTGGGTTAGAGAGGGAAATTGTTAAAAGCCCATTACAAGATGAATCGGACATGGAGTGCACAGATGCACAGCCACAGCTAGATTATAATGCTGTTCCATTGACTCAGATCACTACATTGCCCTCGCAGTGTACTGAGCCAGAATCTGACACTGATGAGACTATGGTGCCCTGTCACGAACGCTATAGCACCTTACACGGTGACACAGAGGAAGGTGCACATGACATTGAAGAGGAGGTGATAGATGACCCAGTTGTTGACCCAGATTGGCAGCCATTGGGCGAAGAGGGTGCCGCTGCCAGTAGCTCGGAAGCGGAGGAGGATGATCCGCAGCAGCCATCTACATTGCAACAGCTTTCATCTGGCAGCCCCGTATATGGCCAAAAATGTTTGTCAAAACCAAAAACAGTTTTAGAACAGCGTGGCCATCCGGTGAAAGTAGCGCAACGTGCAATGCCTGAAAAGGTATTCCATAGTAGGAAGAGTGCAGTGTGGGAAATTTTTAACCAAGATCCGAATGATCAGTGCAAAGATATCTGTAAGAAGTGCTCAAAGACCTTTACCAGAGGGAAGAATCTCCTAAATTTAAATACAACGTGCATGCGTAGACATTTAACCAGCATGCACTTGCAAGCCTGGACTAACTATCAAATGTCCCGTAGCGTTGGTGCACATGCTCAGAATGAAGGTAGTCAGCAACGCTACATTGCTTCTCTCACTGTAAGACCACCGGTTAGGACAACACCAGCAGCGAATGTGTAGGTATCGTCGCAAGGCCAAAGCAGTCAAGGAATCACAAGGTTCTTGGTAGGAAACACTGTAGGTAGGCCAACATCAAGAATACCATCACCAACCCTCTCTCAATCTGCCATGTCCACCACCACCCCCACTGGCTCCACCATATCCAGCTCTCCAGTCCAGCTCACCCTACAAGAGACTCTCGTTAGGAAAAGAAAGTACTAATCCTGTCATCCGCTTACACAGGGTTTGAATGCCCACATTGCTAGACTAATCTCGTTAGAGATGATGCCCTACCGGTTTGCTGAAAGCGAAGCTCTCAAAGCCCTGATGGCCTATGCAGTACCACGCTATGACCTACCCAGTCGACACTTCTTTGTGAGAAAAGCCACCCCAGCCCTCCACCAGCATGTCAAAGACCGTATTGTCTATGCACTGAGGCAATCAGTCAGTAGAAAGGTGCACCTCACAACAGATGCATGGACCAGTAGGCATGGCCAGGGACGTTACGTGTCCATCACGGCGCACTGGGTTAATGTGGTGGATGCAGGGACCACAGGGGACAGCCATAGTGGGACAGTTCTGCCTAGCCCATGGTCTAGGAAACAGTTTGCTGTAGGTGTTCGCAACCCCTCCTCCTCCAAAAGTGAAAGCTCGTCCACAGAGCGCAGTCGCACGACCACTCCATCCGCAGTTGCCAGTGCTGCACACGAGGTGTCCCATTATTGAACAGCTAGGGGTAAGCGTCAGCAGGCTGTGCTACAAATGAAGTGTTTGGGCAACAACAGACACCACGGAAGTACTGGCCGAGTACTTGCAGCAAGAAACTCAGTCATGGCTGAGCAGTGTACATCTTGAGGCAGGCAAAGTAGTCAGTGATAACGGAAGAAAATTTATGGCTGCCATAGCCCTTTCAGAACTGAAACACATACCTTGCCTGACTCACACCTTGAACCTGGTGGTGCAGTGCTTCCTGAAAAACTATCCGGAGTTACAAGCCCTGCTCCTGAAGGTGCGAAGACTTTGCTCGCACATCCGCCGGTCGCCCGTACACTCCAGCCGTATGCTGAACCATCAGCGATCGCTGAATCTTCCCCATCATCGCATAATAATCAACATTGCAACAAGGTGGAACTCCACACTGCACATGCTTCAGAGGCTGTGCAAACAAAGGCGTCCTGTCATTTATTTGTGGGAGGATACACATACACGGGCAGGCAGTTGGATGGCAGACATGGAGTTGTCTGGTGTGCAGTGGTCGAAGCTACAAGACCTCAGTCAAGTCCTTCAGTGTTTTGAGGAATGCACACGGCTGGTAAGTGCAGACGACGCCATCATAAGCATGAGCATCCCACTAATGCGTCTGCTGATGCAAAGTTTGACGCACATCAAGGAGCAGGCGTCTGCAGCCGAGGAGGAGGGAAGCCTTGATGACAGTCAGCCATTGTCTGCACAGGGAACTCTCCTGGACGAGGGGGCGGACAAAGAGGAGGAGGATGATGGGGATGAATATATATGGGAGGATGCTTCTCAAGGGGCAATAGAAACTGGTGACATTGCAAGGTCAGGTACAGGGTTTTTGCAGGCCACAAGTGATGTTGATTTGCAAGAAAGTGCTCCTCAACCCAGCACAAGCAGTGAATTGACACCTGGAACATTGGCCCACATGGCAGAGTATGCCTTGCGTATCCAAAAAAGGGACCCCCGCATTATCAAAATGATGACCGATGACGATTACTGGTTGGCCTGCCTCCTGGATCCACGATATAAAGGAAAATTACAAAATATCATGCCACATTAGAACCTTGAGCAAATATTGGCTACCAAACCAGCAACTCTTGTAGACCGTTTGGTTCAGGCATTCCCAGCACACAGCGGCGGTGATGGTTCTCACACAAGCTGTAGGGGGCAACATGGCAGAGGTGTTGGAGGTGCACAAATCCGAAGTGGCGTTGGACAGAGGGGTTTTATGACCAGGTACTGCTGCATCGATTCAAAGTGACAGGAGACAGCATTTGTCCAGTATGGTTACGAACTATTTTTCCTCCCTTATCGATGTTCTCCCTCACAGGTCATTCCCCTTTGATTACTGGGCATCTAAAATAGACACCTGGCCTGAATTGGCAGAATATGCATTACAGGAGCTCGCCTGCCCAGCTGCTAGTGTGCTATCAGAAAAGAGTCTTCAGTGCTGCTGGTTCAATACTAACCGAAAAAAGGACACGTCCGGCTACCAGAAATGTTGATGATCTAACCTTCATTAAAATGAACCAATCATGGATTTCAAATTATTTTGCCCCACCTTCCCCTACTGACACGTTGCTTGCCTGAAAAATGTCTTGCTTTTGGCCTCCTCTTACTGACTGCTCTATTTCCTCCATTTGCAGCTGCTGAATGTCCACCATAGGCCATTTTTATACCTCCCTAAATGGGCTGACTCCCCCCACAGGGCCGTGGTCACCACTTGGCGCAAGCACCCGTGCAAGTGCCGTTTGCCTGGACAGGTGGGTGTGCCCACTCTTGGGTGACGGCACTGGCACAGGGTCCCTCATAGTACAATGAATTGTCTCTGATGGTGGTCGTGCACAACCAACGTCAGACACACCGTCGTAATATGAGGGGCCCTGTGCTAGTACCGCCCCCCACGAGAGAGTGTTCCCCCCCAGCTCGAACAGTGCTCTACCACTTGCAAAACTTACCTCTCCCTGCTCCACCACTGTGTAGTCTGTGCTGTTAAATCGTTCAATGGCACTGCCAATACAAATTTGTTGAAATGATAGATGATAGTAAAAAATATACAGGGGCCCTGGCCTCCATTTAGACCAGTTAATACTTTGCGCCAACTACCACTGTCTGCTACTCAGCAGAGGAGCCCACCCCTGTACCTAGCTATGCCGCCAGTTTATGAACAATTTTTTGGCAGACATTTAGCCCACTTTATTATTTTGGCCTACTAACTGTGTCAGCCACTTATTACAGTTGTCTTCCACTGAACAAAGCAATGCCACCTGTGTACTCCTCTTACCAATTTTGAACTGCATTTAGCCTACTTTTTTATTTTAGGCCTACTAAGTCTGTGTGAGCCTCTCATTACAGTTGTCCTCCGCTGAACAAAGCAATGCCGCCTGTTTAGTCCTGTTACCAATTTTGAACTGCTTTTAGCCTACTTTTTCATTTTGGGCCTATATCTGTGTTTCCTCCTCATCCTGCCCATTGTCCAGCCACTGGTAGAGGAGTCTGCTGGTACATTGACCCAAAAGACACAAAAGAGAATAGTAAAACCAAAAACACTCAGTTTGAAAAAATGTTGCAGTAATCCGCAAGTGCTAGTAAAAGATGTAAAAAACAGGGTATTTGGTTGATACGTTTTTTGCAAAAAATGTATACTAAGCTGCTCTACCAATCTTCACGGTATACCCTTATCAGAGCAGTCCTAACTAATGTATGCAATCCCTATCTGATGTATTTAAAAACCTGATCATCTGTATATAACCTGTGTGAACAGGGTTCAGAGAGGAAAAAATCCATGTGTGCATACAGGGTAGAACAGCTTTTGTGCAGATAGCCCAAGAGGAGTGGTGGAACTCCCCAGTCTTGTAGACACAAGAGAACAATTATGGAAACAGAAACACATGGGCTACTTGCACAGTGAACAAGTCTGTATGATCATGTTCACACACATTGACCCAGACCACTACATCCCCCTTGCACTCTATACAGCCAGAATCTGACCCTGATGAAAGTCAGGTTCCCCTTCCCGCATATTATACCACCTTACACGGGGACAAAGAGGAAGGTGCAGATGAAAGTGCAGGTTCCTTCATCAGGTGGGGGGGGCATACTCGTTGGCACTGGCACAGGGCCCCTCATAGTACGCAAAAGTGTCTCCGACAGTGGGAGGCGCCGCCCGCCGTCAAACACACCACCGTACTATGAGGGGCCCTGTGCCAGTGCCAACTAGTGCCCCCCCCCGCTTGCTCAGGATCACAGCACTTGCAAAGTTGAAATACTCTCTTCCCGCTCCCTGCTCCACCGCCGTGACGTATTCCGCGTTTCCTGGGCCCACGAAAATCTTTAGCCAGTCCTACACCCCCACAACTTTAGCCAAATGACCCCCAGTTTTCAATGCCTAACTATTATTATAAAGTAAATTAAGATTGACAAGCTTAAGAAATAAGAATTGATGTTTTTGGCATTAAAATGGGCACTGTATGTGTTTTCCTGTCCTCCACTCACTGCCGACTTTGATTCCTCATTGACTTGCATTGGGTTTCGTGTTTCGGTCAACCCCCGACTTTTCGCAATAATTGGCCGATTTCACGAAACCCGACTCGATCCTAAAAAAGTAAAAGTCGCTCAACTCTAGTGGTTAGGGTTGTGATTAGGGGTGTGTTGGGGTTAGGGTTGGCGTTAGAAGTGTGCGGTTTCCACTGTGTAGGTACATCAGGGGGTCTTCAAACGCGACATAGCACCACCATTGATTCCAGCTAATTTTGTGTTCAAAAAGTCAACGGTGCTCCTTCCCTTCTGAGCTCTGCCATGCTCCCAAACAGTGGCTTTTCCTCACATATGGGGTATCAGCGTACTCAGGAGCAATTGCACAACAAATTTTGTGATCCATTTTCTACTGATACCTTTGTGAAAATAAAAAAAATGGTTCCAAAGTAAATTTTTTGTGAAAAAGTAAAATGTTCATTTTTTCCTTCCACATTGCTTTAGTTCTTGTGAAGCACCTGAAGGTTTAATAATCTTCTTGAAAGTGGTTTTGCGCACCTTGAGGGGTGCAGTTTTTATAATGGTGTCACTTTTGGGTATTTTCTGTTATATTGACCCCCCAAAGTCACTTCAAATGTGAGGTGGTCCCTAAAAATGGTTTTGTAAATTTTGTTAGAAAAATGAGAAATTGCTGGTCAAATTTTAAACCTTATAACTTCCTAACAAAAAAAATTAGTTTCCAAAATTGTGCTGATGTAAAGTAGACATGTGGGAAATATTATTACTGTAATTAAGTATTTTGTGTGACACCACTCTCTGATTTACGGGCAAAAAAATTCAAAGTTTGAAAATTGCTAAATTTTCGCCATATTTCCATTTTTTTCCATAAATAAATGCAAGTCATATCGAGAAATTTTACCATTAACATGAAGTACAATATGTCATGGAAAAACAGTCTCAGAATCATCAGGATCCGTTGGAGTGTTCCAGAGTTATAACCACAAAGGGACAGTGGTCAGAATTGTAAAAATTTGGCCTGGTCATTAAGCAGAAAATTGGCTCTGTCACTAAGTGGGTAAAGTAAAATTTAAGGAATAAATTCTATAATGTGTGTACCTTACATTGCCCCTTAAAAATGGAGAGATGTATAAATTTAGATAGATTAGATCAGCGGATTAGATTAAACTGATGGTTAGTTTAGGTAGTTTAAATAAATAGATGTGGATAGATAGATGATAGATTAGACTAAGCAGAAAGATTATAAGCACCGCAGGAATGGGATGATCCCGATGGATAAAGATATTCTGTTGGACATCTTCATATGACACTAGCCTCTGTATGTTAACCACATTATGTGGACCCAAGATAAGGAAGTAGAGCAGCAGCGCCCCCTGCTGGATACATAAAGTTGGATGCTACAGTGTTGTATACAGGAAAGAAATATATCTTGGTACAGTGTTAGCCAGTAGATAGAAAAATAACCTCAGAATTTGTTTCAGTCTTTGCCTGATGAAGAGACGTATGTAGTCTCGAAAGCTTGCAATTTGTTACCATCTTTTCAGTTAGCCATTAAAAGGTATCAACCACTGAGGACTCTCAATTCCACAGTGTTGTATCACATTCTTTGTGGCACTCATACATTTATCAGAAATGTCTGTGTTTCATCTGTTCAATAGGAGAACATTATTTAAACAGAAAATCTATCAATCAGGGCCAACTTTCCTTTTACTTTATTTCCCTTTACATTGTAAAAGGTGACACTGGTATATCCCCCAACCAGTGCTGTTTACATGGATTGTCCAGCATCTATATGATGCATAAAATAACAAATACACCAATACTTTGCTTTAAAATCTCCTTTTGCTACAAAACTGCCATGTTGTCCCGTGCCAGCCTCCATTACGGCATCATGTACATCACATGAACGCACCAGCCAATATATTTAAACTGCAAAATTTTACTCTTTTGTCCACATGGAAATGCCAATATTTAATTTTTTTAGTTGGTACAAAAGCAGTATATAAAAAAAGTGCAATTTAGGCGGGATGTAAAGCTCTGTTCAACCAGACACAATTAAAAGATAAATACTACAAGGTTACAAGGAGAGAGCATTGAGAGGGGTGAAAGTAAAGGCCCCTTCACATTTAGCGACGCTGCAGCGATACCGACAACGATTCGGATCGCTGCAGCGTCGCTGTTTGGTCGCTGGAGAGCTGTCACACAGACCGCTCTCCAGCGACCAACGATGCCGGTAACCAGGGTAAACATCGGGTAACTAAGCGCAGGGCCGCGCTTAGTAACCCGATGTTTACCCTGGTTACCATGCTAAAAGTAAAAAAAAACAAACACTAGATACTTACCTACCGCTGTCTGTCCTCCAGCGCTGCGCTCTGCTTCTCTGCTCTCCTCCTGTACTGTCTGGGAGCCGGAAAGCAGAGCGGTGACGTCACCGCTCTGCTTTCCGGCTCACAGCCAGTACAGGAGGAGAGCAGAGCACAGCGCTGGAGGACAGACGGCGGTAGGTAAGTATCTAGTGTTTGTTTTTTTTTACTTTTAGCATGGTAACCAGGGTAAACATCTGGTTACTAAGCGTGGCCCTGCGCTTAGTTACCCGATGTTTACCCTGGTTACCAGTGAAGACATCGCTGGATCGGTGTCACACACGCCGATCCAGCGATGTCCACGGGAGATCCAGCGACGAAATAAAGTTCTGGACTTTCTTCAGCGACCAACGATCTCCCAGCAGGGGCCTGATCGTTGGTCGCTGTCACACACAACGATTTCATTAACGATATCGTTGCTACGTCACAAATAGCAACGATATCGTTAACAATATCGTTATGTGTGAAGGTACCTTAAGACAAGGGCAGCGCAGCGGTCATCCAGTTGTCCAAAAGTTCGGATAGATGTGATTTTTTCCGGAGAAGGGGGCAGTGAAGCCAGTGCCAATCGGCAGCCGAGATCAAGGACGGATATCAAGCGATCCTCAGGAGAGCCAGTGGAACGGTGCCGGTACTGAAGGTTAGTATAAGTTATTATTTGACTGTGAGAAAAGATTTGGATTGAGAAGGGTTGTTTGAGTAGTGGACAAGGCCTTCAAATGTTTCTCTATTGAGGAAAAAGTCGTAATTTTTACAATTGCCACAGAACTTTTATTTTTAGGAAATATTCAGATTGCTTACGATATAGTGCTGATTAGTGGCAAAGCCTAACTGCATAATATTGGAAACAGTCATGTCCTTTCAGGGTCTGTAGAAAGCTTTAATTTCAGTGACTCCAAGCATATATAATGGATAACTTAGAAACATTGTGCTAGAAAACAGAAAGAGAACACACATAGACAACTCTGACTTCTTCCACGTCAGGTTTAGATATTAGAGGGAACGTCCCTTTATAAGGAACACAAACACTTAGCGAGCATGCACACGATCCGCTCATGCTACACACCGTGCTCAGGAGCAGAAATGCCCGGGCTTCACAATGACATCATAGATGCTGATGTCATCTGTGCCCCATAAACTTATTAGAGGCGCACGTTACAGTGTAGAACATGGACTAGATTTTAATGAACAAACCTGTTAACGAGCAGTTAATTGGACCGGTTTCGCAAGGATCAGTTGATACTCGTATTAAACAGACTATATTTGCGCTTATATTGATCCACAAGCAGTTTAACAGGGTATCACAGAGTTTTTATGTGAATTCTCCCTTTTCCTATATAAGTTTGGTCTTGTTCCCTAGACTGGTAAAATAAGATGCTGTTAAAATGTTTTAAGAGAGCGCCAGAGGACACAATAAAATGGCAGATGGCCGTGTCCCTGAAAGCTCTGCACCAGTAATCGGGGACTCTGTATCTGGCGTGTGCCTTCTAACCATCGGCAGAAATAAGCAATCTGTGGATGGTGAGAAGGACAGGAAAGCTTACACAGCAATATCGCAGCATCTGAAAGCAGAGCACTGATCAGAAATCCCATTTTTAAATTACTTTAATTACTTTGGAAAATGTAAGATTTAAGTCCCTTACTCAGATATGACATGAAGCTTTTCGACACAAAATGTAAAATCTGTATTTGTGTTAACCACCCACCATGTGCAATTCATGCTACACAAGGGCTTGGGTCTGATGGCTACATTTACATCCCCGTATCTGACCCTACTCGGCTCAAAAAAGGCAGAAACATCCAAACTTTTAGCGAATGAAGGCAAAAGGCGGCCACTTGACCTCGCAGGATTTGGGTATAGACAAAAGCAGACATCTTTGTTAAGATCTGGCCGTCTGGGATAATTGGAAGAAGATCCCAAGCTCCCTTAGAATATGTTCCCAGGTGGATTTTTGCTCAGATTCTATGCCAAAAACCATATGCTCACCAGCCACCAGCCAATGTTTGAAATGTTTTGTACACGACCAGAGATCAATACGCCCGGTCAATAAGGTCTCATTGTGAGTCTGACAAGCAAGTTGCATAAAGTCCAAATCGATTGGATTTTTTCGAACTTGCTTGATGCAGGTTCAGCACCTTGAGCTGTGTCACCATTTGACTGCATTACACTTCGATGCACCAGCTGTATAGAACGATTTTTGGCAATGTGACCTTTTCCGTGGCCAAAGTCGCCGTGTAGCCCTAGCCTCCATCTGACTACTCCTGGTGTCACAGAATTGCCTGCACAGTACTCATAAGAAAGGATGAACATTATAGTCGGTTCAAACAGGGTTGCAGTAATTAAAATATTTGACGGATATGAGAAAGAGACAAACAGAACTGTGAAAATAATTTAAAAAACTAAATAAAAAAAAAAAATTTCACCATAGAGGAAAAAAAAAATCTATTTGGGGAAATTAAATGTAAAAAATTACACGTTTGAATCGGTTACATAAAAGTCATCGTGTAAATCGCAAATTGCGAGAGCCATCAAAAGCAGCATCTGTACCTGACAAGTAGGGAACAATATGACGATTCTTTGTGGTCATCACTGAAATGATCTAGTAAAAATGTTTTCATCTGTGCTATGAAAAGCACATCACAGTCATGACATTTCACCCCACATTGCAATCCCCTATAGCCAGCACAGCATCTGGTACAGCAGCAGCAGAGATAGAGAAACACTTTTCCTTGGAAAGGGAAGTGCAAGGGTTAGGAAGGTGAGAGGTCAAGCACAGTCAATTTCTCAACTTCCAGTGTTTTTCTTCTAGGTTCAGTAAACACACGTGGAGCTGCTCCTGTCCTGTCCCAGAGTCAAAAACTGATCACTCCAACACCACACATGCAGGGTGCAAAAACCAGACAGATGGGAGAAGGTTGTGTGTGAGGTCCGGGCCACGTCCTGTCACACAGGTTGTTTGGATGTTGCTCTCTGGTGATAAAATGATGGAAGCCCAGAGAAAAGACCATGTGTATATCTGAAGGGTCTCAGTGAAGGATGAGAGGAAGGAAAAAGAACATCTATAATGACTCCTAGCAAGAAAGGCAAAGGCAACATCTGTGGCTTCACAGTCAGAGAATACAAGTGCGGTAGGTCCGGCCACTACATGAGCTTGTGGAAAATTTTAATTACCACTAGAGTCATAAAAACCATATACTGAAAGTTAAAACATTTACAATAGTGGTCCATTTTGGACATGCCCTGCCCAAAGAGATGGACATCATAGAAAAGTGTTCCCCACTTGGTAGCCCGTGGCTAATAACCGCAGATCACAACCTGTAATTACATGTATTACATGGATGGACATTCATCTGTCAGGTAAAAATAATACAATCTTGACTGAAAATGTGTTAACTGTATTTACAGTATATAGCGAGGGCAAAGTTTCCTTTAGAGTCACCGTCTTTTTGCAGCATTATTCCTGTTTTGACTAAAAAAATGCATCATTTTACTGTCCTAACACAGTGAATGCAACTTGAGAAATCTCATGCATGTTTCTTATTTTTCCTTGCAGATATGAAGCAGTTTCATATCTGCTGCATGTCAACTCTTACAGCATTTTTTGCAGCGTTTTTCACTCATTCTATTGACTTGGAAAAATGTATTAAAAACTAATGTAAAAGGTGTTTTTTTTTCTTTAACCACTTAACCCCTTCAAGACCCAGCCTATTTTGACCTTAAAGACCTTGCCGTTTTTTGCAATTCTGACCAGTGTCCCTTTATGAGGTAATAACTCAGGAACGCTTCAACGGATCCTAGCGGTTCTGAGATTGTTTTTTCGTGACATATTGGGCTTCATGTTAGTGGTAAATTTAGGTCAATAAATTCTGCATTTATTTGTGATAAACACGGAAATTTGGCAAAAATTTTGAAAATTTCGCAATTTTCACATTTTGAATTTTTATTCTGTTAAACCAGAGAGATATGTGACACAAAATAGTTAATAAATAACATTTCCCACATGTTTACTTTACATCAGCACAATTTTGGAAACAAAATTTTTTTTTGTTAGGAAGTTATAAGGGTTAAAATTCGACCAGCGATTTGTCATTTTTACAACGAAATTTACAAAACCATTTTTTTTAGGGACCACCTCACATTTGAAGTCAGTTTGAGGGGTCTATATGGCTGAAAATACCCAAAAGTGACACCATTCTAAAAACTGCACCCCTCAAGGTACTCAAAACCACATTCAAGAAGTTTATTAACCCTTCAGGTGCTTCACAGCAGCAGAAGCAACATGGAAGGAAAAAATGAACATTTAACTTTTTAGTCACAAAAATTATCTTTTAGCAACAATTTTTTTATTTTCCCAATGGTAAAAGGAGAAACTGAACCACGAAAGTTGTTGTCCAATTTGTCCTGAGTACGCTGATACCTCATATGTGGGGGTAAACCACTGTTTTGGCGCACGGCAGGGCTTGGAAGGGAAGGAGCGCCATTTGACTTTTTGAATCAAAAATTGGCTCCACTCTTTAGCGGACACCATGTCACGTTTGGAGAGCCCCCGTGTGCCTAAAAATTGGAGCTCCCCCACAAGTGACCCCATTTTGGAAACTAGACGCCCCAAGGAACTTATCTAGATGCATAGTGAGCACTTTGAACCCCCAGGTGCTTCACAAATTGATCCGTAAAAATGAAAAAGTACTTTTTTTCACAAAAAAATTCTTTTAGCCTCAATTTTTTCATTTTCACATGGACAACAGGATAAAATGGATCCTAAAATGTGTTGGGCAATTTCTCCTGAGTACACCAATACCTCACATGTGGAGGTAAACCACTGTTTGGGCACATGGTAAGGCTCGGAAGGGAAGGAGCGCCATTTGACTTTTTGAATGAAAAATTATTTCCATCGTTAGCGGACACCATGTCGCGTTTGGATAGCTCCTGTGTGCCTAAACATTGGCGCTCCCCCACAAGTGACCCCATTTTGGAAACTAGACCCCCCAAGGAACTAATTTAGATGCCTAGTGAGCACTTTGAACCCCCAGGTGCTTCACAAATTGATCTGTAAAAATGAAAAAGTAATTTTTTTTCACAAAAAAATTCTTTTCGCCTCAATTTTTTCATTTTCACATGGGCAGTAGGATAAAATGGATCATAAAATTTGTTGGGCAATTTCTCCCGAGTACGCCGATACCTCATATGTGGGGGTAAACCACTGTTTGGGCACTCGGCAGGGCTCGGAAGAGAAGGCGCGCCATTTGACTTTTTGAATGGAAAATTAGCTCCAATTGTTAGCGGACACCATGTCGCGTTTGGAGAGCCCCTGTGTGCCTAAACATTGGAGCTCCCGCACAAGTGACCCCATTTTGGAAACTAGACCCCCCAAGGAACTTATCTAGATGCATATTGAGCACTTTAAACCCCCAGGTGCTTCACAGAAGTTTATAACGCAGAGCCATGAAAATAAAAAATAATTTTTCTTTCCTCAAAAATGATTTTTTAGCCTGGAATTTCCTATTTTGCCAAGGATAATAGGAGAAATTGGACCCCAAATATTGTTGTCCAGTTTGTCCTGAGTACGCTGATACCCCATATGTGGGGGTAAACCACTGTTTGGGCGCACGGCAGGGCTCGGAAGGGATGGCATGCCATTTGGCTTTTTAAATGGAAAATTAGCTCCAATCAATAGCGGACACCATGTCACGTTTGGAGAGCCCCTGTGTGCCTAAACATTGGAGATCCCCCAGAAATGACCCAATTTTGGAAACTAGACCCCCAAAGGAACTAATCTAGATGTGTGGTGAGCACTTTGAACCCCCAAGTGCTTCACAGAAGTTTATAACGCAGAGCCATGAAAATAAAAAAAAATATATTTTCTCAAAAATGATCTTTTAGCCTGCAATTTTTTATTTTCCCAAGGGTAACAGGAGAAATTTGACCCCAAAAGTTGTTGTCCAGTTTCTCCTGAGTACGCTGATACCCCATATGTGGGGGTAAATCACTGTTTGGGCACATGCCGGGGCTCGGAAGTGAAGTAGTGACGTTTTGAAATGCAGACTTTGATGGAATGATCTGTGGGCGTCACGTTGCGTTTGCAGAGCCCCTGATGTGGCTTAACAGTAGAAACCCCCCACAAGTGACCCCATTTTGGAAACTAGACCCCCAAAGGAACTTATCTAGATGTGTGGTGAGCACTTTGAACCCCCAAGTGCTTCATAGAAGTTTATAATGCAGAGCCGTGAAAATAATAAATACGTTTTCTTTCCTCAAAAATAATTATTTAGCCCAGAATTTTTTAATTTTCCCAAGGGTAACAGGAGAAATTTGACCCCAATATTTGTTGTCCAGTTTCTCCTGAGTACGGTGATACCCCATATGTGGGGGTAAACTACTGTTTGGGCACATGCCGGGGCTTGGAATTGAAGTAGTGATGTTTTGAAATGCAGACTTTGATGGAATGCTCTGCGGGCGTCACGTTGCGTTTGCAGAGCCCCTGATGTGCCTAAACAGTAGAAACCCCCCACAAGTGACCCCATTTTGGAAACTAGACCCTGAAAGGAACTTAGCTAGATATGTGGTGAGCACTTTGAACCCCCAAGTGCTTCATAGAAGTTTATAATGCAGAGCCGTGAAAATAATAAATACGTTTTCTTTCCTCAAAAATAATTATTTAGCCCAGAATTTTTTATTTTCCCAAGGGTTACAGGAGAAATTGGACCCCAAAAGTTGTTGTCCAGTTTCTCCTGAGTACGCTGATACCCCATATGTGGGGTTAAACCACTGTTTGGGCACACGTCGGGGCTCAGAAGGGAAGTAGTGACTTTTGAAATGCAGACTTTGATGGAATGGTCTGCGGGTGTCACGTTGCGTTTGCAGAGCCCCTGGTGTGCCTAAACAGTAGAAACCCCCCACAAGTGACCCCATTTTAGAAACTAGACCCCCCAAGGAACTTATCTAGATATGTGGTGAGCACTTTGAACCCCCAAGTGCTTCACAGACGTTTACAACGCAGAGCCGTGAAAATAAAAAATCATTTTTCTTTCCTCAAAAATTATGTTTTAGCAAGCATTTTTTTAGATTTACAAGGGTAACAGGAGAAATTGGACCCCAGTAATTGTTGCGCAGTTTGTCCTGAGTATGCTGGTACCCCATATGTGGGGGTAAACCACTGTTTGGGCACACGTCAGGGCTCGGAAGTGAGGGAGCACCATTTGACTTTTTGAATACGAGATTGGCTGGAATCAATGGTGGCGCCATGTTGCGTTTGGAGACCCCTGATGTGCCTAAACAGTGGTAACCCCTCAATTCTAACTCCAACACTAACCCCAACACACCCCTAACCCTAATCCCAACTGTAGCCATAATCCTAATCACAACCCTAACCCCAACACACCCCTAACCACAACACTAACCCCAACACACCCCTAACCCTAACCACAACCCTAATTCCAACCCTAACCCTAAGGCTATGTGCCCACGTTGCGGATTCGTGTGACATATTTCCGCACCATTTTTGAAAAATCTGCGGGTAAAAGGCACTGTGTTTTACCTGCGGATTTTCCGCGGATTTCCAGTGTTTTTTGTGCGGATTTCACCTGCGGATTCCTATTGAGGAACAGGTGTAAAACGCTGCGGAATCCGCACAAAGAATTGACATGCTGCGGAAAATACAACGCAGCGTTCCCGCGCGGTATTTTCCGCACCATGGGCACAGTTGATTTGGTTTTTCATATGTTTACATGGTACTGTAAACCTGATGGAACACTGCTGCGGATCCGCAGCCAAATCCGCACCGTGTGCACATAGCCTAATTCTAAAGGTATGTGCACACGCTGCGGAAAACGCTGCGGATCCGCAGCAGTTTCCCATGAGTGTACAGTTCAATGTAAACCTATGGGAAACAAAAATCGCTGTACACATGCTGCGGAAAAACTGCACGGAAACGCAGCGGTTTACATTCCGCAGCATGTCACTTCTTTGTGCGGATTCCGCAGCGGTTTTACAACTGCTCCAATAGAAAATCGCAATTGTAAAACCGCAGTGAAATGCGCAGAAAAAAACGCGGTAAATCCGCAGCGGTTTAGCACTGCGGATTTATCAAATCCGCAGCGGAAAAATCCGCAGAGGACCAGAATACGTGTGCACATTCCTAACCCTAACCCTAGCCCTAACCCTAGCCCTACCCCTAACCCTACCCCTAACCCTAACCCTAGCCCTACCCCTAACCCTACCCCTAACCCTACCCCTAACCCTAACCCAACATTAGTGGAAAAAAAAAAATTTCTTTATTTTTTTATTGTCCCTACCTATGGGGGTGACAAAGGGGGGGGGGGGGTCATTTATTATTTTTTTTATTTTGATCACCGAGATATAATCTATCTCAGTGATCAAAATGCACTTTGGAACGAATCTGCCGGCCGGCAGATTCGGCGGGCGCACTGCGCATGCGCCCGCCATTTTGGAAGATGGCGGCGCCCGGGAGAAGACGGACGGGACCACGGCTGGATCGGTAAGTATGATAGGGTGGGGGGGGACCACGGGGGGGGGGGATCGGAGCACGGGGGGTGGGATCGGAGCACGGGGGGGGGAATCGGAGCGCGGGAGGGGTGGAACGGAGCGCGGGGGGCGTGGAACGGAGCACGGGGGGGCTGGAATGGAGCACGGGGGGGTGGAACGGAGCACCGGGGGGGGGGATCGGAGTGCAGGGGGGGTGATTGGAGCACGGGGGGGTGATTGGAGCACGGGGGGGAGCGGACACGAGCACGGGGGGGAGCGGAGCACAGGGCGGAGGGGAGCCGGAGCAGTGTACCGGCCAGATCGGGGGGGTGGGGGGGCGATCGGAGGGGTGGGGTGGGGGCACACTAGTATTTCCAGCCATGGCCGATGATATTTCAGCATCGGCCATGGCTGGATTGTAATATTTCACCCGTTATAATGGGTGAAATATTACAAATCGCTCTGATTGGCAGTTTCACTTTCAACAGCCAATCAGAGCGATCGTAGCCACGAGGGGGTGAAGCCACCCCCCCTGGGCTAAACTACCACTCCCCCTGTCCCTGCAGATCGGGTGAAATGGGAGTTAACCCTTTCACCCGATCTGCAGGGACGCGATCTTTCCATGACGCCGCATAGGCGTCATGGGTCGGAATGGCACCGACTTTCATGACGCCTACGTGGCGTCATGGGTCGGGAAGGGGTTAAGCCCCGAGGGTGGTTTGCACGTTAATGACCGGGCCAATTTTTACAATTCTGACCACTGTCCCTTTATGAGGTTATAACTCTGGAACGCTTCAACAGATACCAGTGATTCTGACATTGTTTTCTCGGGACATATTGTACTTCATGATAGTGGTAAAAATTCTTTGATAGTACCTGCGTTTGTGAAAAAAAAACGGAAATTTGGCGAAAATTATGAAAATTTTGCAATTTTTATGCAATTAAATCACAGAGATATATCACACAAAATACTTAATAAGTAACATTTCCCACATGTTTAATTTACATCAGCACAATTTTGGAACCAAAATTTTTTTTTGTTAGGGAGTTATAAGGGTTAAAAGTTGACCAGCAATTTCTCATTTTTACAACACCATTTTTTTTTTAGGGACCACATCTCATTTAAAGTCACTTTGAGGGGTCTATATGATGGAAAATAATGAAGTGTGACACTATTCTAAAAACTACACCCCTCAAGGTGCTCAAAACCATATTCAAGAAGTTTATTAACCCTTCTGGTGCTTCACAGGAATTTTTGGAATGTTTAAATAAAAATGAACATTTAACTTTTTTTCACAAAAAATTTACTTCAGCTCCAATTTGTTTTATTTTACCAAGGGTAACAGGAGAAATGGACCCCAAAAGTTGTTGTACAATTTGTCCTGAGTACACCGATACCCCATATGTGGGGGTAAACCACTGTTTGGGCGCATGACAGAGCTCGGAAGCGAAGGAGCGCCATTTGACTTTTCAATGCAAAATTGACTGGAATTGAGATGGGACACCATGTTGGGTTTGGAGAGCCACTGATGTGCCTAAACATTGAAACCCCCCACAAGTGACACCATTTTGGAAAGTAGACCCCCTAAGGAACGTATCTAGAGGTGTGGTGAGCACTTTGACCCACCAAGTGCTTCACAGAAGTTTATAATGCAGAACCGTAAAAATAAAAAATCATATTTTTTCACAAAAATTATTTTTTCGCCCCCAATTTTTTATTTTCCCAACGATAAGAGAAGAAATTGGACCCCAAAAGTTGTTGTACAATTTGTCCTGAGTACGCCGATACCCCATATGTCGGGGTAAACCACTGTTTGGGCGAATGGGAGAGCTCGGAAGGGAAGGAGCGCCGTTTGACTTTTCAATGCAAAATTGACTGGAATTGAGATGGGACGCCATGTTGCTTTTGGAGAGCCACTGATGTGCCTAAACATTGAAACCCCCCACAAGTGACACCATTTTGGAAAGTAGACCCCCTAAGGAATTTATCTAGATGTGTTTTGAGCACTTTGACCCACCAAGGGCTTCACAGAAGTTTATAATGCAGAGCCGTAAAAATAAAACAAAAATTTCTTCCCACAAAAATTATTTTTTAGCCCCCAGTTTTGTATTTTCCCGAGGGTAAGAAGAGAAATACGACCCCAAAAGTTGTTGTCCAATTTGTCCTGAGTGCGCTGATACCCCATATGTGGGGGGGAACCACCGTTTGGCCGCATGGGAGGGCTCGGAAGGGAAGGAGCGCCATTTGGAATGCAGACTTAAGGCCCCTTCACATTTAGCGACGCTGCAGCGATACCGACAACGATCCGGATCGCTGCAGCGTCGCTGTTTGGTCGCTGGAGAGCTGTCACACAGACCGCTCTCCAGCGACCAACGATGCCGGTAACCAGGGTAAACATCGGGTAACTAAGCGCAGGGCCGCGCTTAGTAACCCGATGTTTACCCTGGTTACCATGCTAAAAGTAAAAAAAAACAAACACTAGATACTTACCTACAGCCGTCTGTCCTCCAGCGCTGTGCTCTGCTTCTCTGCTCTCCTCCTGTACTGGCTGTGAGCCGGAAAGCAGAGCGGTGACGTCACCGCTCTGCTTTCCGGCTCACAGCCAGTACAGGAGGAGTGCAGAGCGCAGCGCTGGAGGACAGACGGCTGTAGGTAAGTATCTAGTGTTTGTTTTTTTTTACTTTTAGGATGGTAACCAGGGTAAACATCGGGTTACTAAGCGCGGCCCTGCGCTTAGTTACCTGATGTTTACCCTGGTTATCAGTGAAGACATCGCTGGATCGGTGTCACACACGCCGATCCAGCGATGTCTCCAGGGAGTCCAGCGACGAAATAAAGTTCTGGACTTTATTCAGCGACCAACGATCTCCCAGCAGGGGCCTGATCGTTGGTCGCTGTCACACATAACGATTTCATTAACGATATCGTTGCTACGTCACAAATAGCAACGATATCGTTAACAATATCGTTATGTGTGAAGGTACCTTTAGATGGAATGGTCTGCAGGTGTCACATTGCGTTTGCAGAGCCCCTAATGTACCTATACAGTAGAAACCCCCCACAAGTGACACCATTTTGGAAAGTAGACCCCCTAAGGAACTCATCTAGATGTGTTGTGAGAGCTTTGAACCCCCAAGTGTTTCACTACAGTTTATAACGCAGAGCCTTGAAAATAAAAAATCTTTTTTTTCTCACAAAAAATATTTTTTAGCCCCCAGTTTTGTATTTTCCCAAGGGTAACAGGAGAAATTGGACCCCAAAAGTTGTTGTCCTATTTGTCCTGAGTACGCTGATACTCCATATGTTGGGGTAAACCCGTTTGGGCACACGGGAGTGCTCGGAAGGGAAGGAGCACTGTTTTACTTTTTCAACGCAGAATTGGCTGGAATTGAGATCGGACGCCATGTCGCGTTTGGAGAGCCCCTGATGTGCCTAAACAGTGGAAACCCCTCAATTATAACTGAAACCCTAATCCAAACACACCCCTAACCCTAACCACACCTCTAACCCTGACACACCCCTAATCCTAATCCCAACCCTATTCCCAACTGTAAATGTAACTGTAATCTAAACCCTAACCGTAACTTTAGCCCCAACCCTAACTTTAGCCCCAACCCTAACTGTGGCCCTAACCCTAGCCCTAACCCTAACCTTAGCCCTAACCCTAGCCCTAACCCTAATGAGAAAATGGAAATAAATACATTTTTTAAATTTTTCCTTAACTAGGGGGGTGATGAAGGGGGGTTTGATTTACTTTTATAGCGGGTTTTTTAGCGGATTTTTATGATTGGCAGCCGTCACACACTGAAAGACGCTTTTTATTGCAAAAAATATTTTTTGCGTTACCACATTTTGAGAGCTATAATTTTTCCATATTTTGGTCCACAGAGTCATGTGAGGTCTTGTTTTTTGCGGGACGAGTTGACGTTTTTATTGGTAACATTTTCGGGCACGTGACATTTTTAGATCGCTTTTTATTACGATTTTTGTGAGGCAGAATGACCAAAAACCAGCTATTCATGAATTTCTTTTGGGGGAGGCGTTTATACCATTCCGCGTTTGGTAAAATTGATAAAGCAGTTTTATTCTTCGGGTCAGTACGATTACAGCGATACCCCATTTAAATCATTTTTTTATGTTTTGGCGCTTTATACGATAAAAACTATTTTATAGAAAAAATAATTATTTTTGCATCGCTTTATTCTCCGGACAATACCTTTTTTTATTTTTTCGCTGATGATGCTGTATGGCGGCTCGTTTTTTGCGGGACAAGATGACGCTTTCAGCGGTACCATGGTTATTTATATCTGTCTTTTTGATCGCGTGTTATTCCACTTTTTGTTCGGCGGTATGATAATAAAGCGTTGTTTTTTGCCTCGTTTTTTTTTTTTTTCTTACGGTGTTTACTGAAGGGGTTAACTAGTGGGCCAGTTTTATAGGTCGGGTCGTTACGGACGCGGCGATACTAAATATGTGTACTTTTAGGGTACCGTCACACAGTGGCATTTTGATCGCTACGACGGCACGATCCGTGACGCTCCAGCATTGTAACAATATCGCTCCAGCGTCGTAGACTGCTGTCACACTTTGCAATGTACGACGCTGGAGCGATAATTTCATGACGTATGTGCGATGTAGAAGCCGTTGGTTACTATGCGCACATCGTATACAATATCGTGCACACCTTTGTTACACCATGCGATCATGCCGCCACAGCGGGACATTAGACGACGAAAGAAAGTTTCAAACGATCTGCTACGATGTTCGATTCTCAGCGGGGTCCCTGATCGCAGGAGCGTGTCAGACACTGCGAGATCGTAACTATATCGCTGGAACGTCACGAATCGTGCCGTCGTAGCGATCAAAATGCCACTGTGTGACGGTACCCTTATTGGTTTTTTTTTATTATTTAGATAAAGAAATGTATTTATGGGAATAATATTTTATTTTTTTTCATTATTTAGGAATATGTTTTTTTAATTTTTTTACACATTTGGAAAAAATTTTTTTTTAACTTTTTTACTTTGTCCCAGGGGGGGACAGTACAGATCGGTGATCTGCCAGTCTGCACAGCACTCTGACAGATCACCGATCTGTCTGAGAGCAGTGCAGCGTTACCAAGTGCCTGCTCTGAGCAGGCACTTGGTAAGCCACCTCCCTCCCTGCAGGACTCGGATGCCGCGGCCATCTTGGATCCGGGTCCAGCAAGGAGGAAGGAGGTAGGAGACCCCCGCAGCAACGCGATCCCTATACCGCCGGCACATCGCGATCATGTTTGATCGCGGTGTGCCGGGGGTTAATGTGCCGGGGGCGGTCCGTGACCGCTCCTGGCACATAGTGCCGAATGTCAGCTGCGATAGGCAGCTGACACCTGGCCGCGATCGGCCGCGCTCTCCCCGTGAGCGCGGCCGATCGCCTATGACGTACTATCCCGTCGGTGGGAATTAAAGACCACCCCACCTCGACGGGATAGTACGTCATATGGGATTAAGGGGTTAATGCAGAGTTAATGCAGACACATTTTTGATGCCTAAATGTTTGCAGCAAATATGTAATGTGTGCACACACTTAAAATGCCCATGCTCCTCTGATCCTGCCGCTTTTTTACATTTTGCGCCCAGTTACATTACAAGCAGAGATTTCACATATTGCGTTCCAAAAGCAGCAGATGTGAATATATTGTTAAAGGAGCGAAGCATTGAAAAACAGAAATGAGAACCAGGGAAAATAAGGTTTTTTTTTTTTTTACAAAGTATTCAACAGGTTCTCTTTAACCGCACCCCTAAATAATTTTTCACCCATAATAAACATTTGGATCTTGAATATTTATATATTATATCCCAAAATAAAACTCCAATATAGCGACCCCCCAAAAAAAACATCATATTGTCATCTCCTGCCAAGACCTCCTACTCTCTTCCACACTTATTTGCTCCTCACACAACCCACCTCCATGATTTCTCCCAAATATCCCCCATCCTCTGGAATTTCACGCTTCAACACATCCGGTTATCCACCACCCTCAGATCCTTCAGACGGAACCTGAAAACCCATCTCTTCATGAAAGCTTACAGTCTGCAATAACCATTCTGCTGCCTCACCACCACCCAAGCTGCTGCCTCGCCATCGTCAGAGCCGCCGCCTCACCAACCACCGGAGCTGCCGCACCCCCAACCTTCTGTCTCTTCCCCATTATCTCGTAGAATGTAAGTCTGCAAGGACAGGGTCCTCTCCCCTATGTACCAGTCTGTCATCGCAAATTTGTTTACTGTAAACGATATCTATAACTGTACGTAACCCCTTTCTCATGTACAGCACCATGGAATTAATGGTGCTATATAAATAATCATAATAAAATAGTTACTTAAGGTCACAGATATTATTTAGAAATGTAGCTAACAGTGTCTAGAGGCACAAGGCACTGGGTAAAAGGACAAGTGCTCAATAACAGCAAGAACAGGTTTTCCAAAGAAGGAAAGTGAAAAAGGACCAAAAAAATAAATAAAAATTATATATATAAACCTTCTTAAGAAAATTTAATATTAAACTACAGACAGCCATTTACACATAAAACTGCATTTATTTCCACTGTTCTATTGGTGTGATTTATGTATGGGGCTCTTGTCAAATGTCCTCTGTACAGCGGGGTCTGTGATGCAAGCTACATCTGTGCTTGACAAGTGATGATAAGTGTTTGGTTCCTGCACACTGGTAACATATGAGTACACTGGGGAGATGATGCACATACAGTATGTAGAGGACAGGAAAAGGCTAATATTAGAAGGGACATATCTGTTTCATAAAGTACAACCTCTTGTCTTGTTTTCATAATCTGCAGGCAGCGTGGGGAATCCCACATGCACTGAAGACCTCACACACTTGGCAGCGGAGCTCTGGATCTTTACCCTCCGCACAAATGCACATGTGCATCACAGCAGAAGCTGGACATGTCATGCACTGTACAGAAAATCATATTCACCCCTACAACTGCATGAAATATTCAAGATATTATGCACATTGCACTGCCACGTAAACTAACATGCAGTATTTATCAGCAATGTCTACAGAAGCCTTTGAGCAAACATGATGCTGGGTCGTCAAGCAAAAAAAAAAAAAAAGTTTTAAAAAAATCAAACTACAGGTAGAACAAAAATAATAAAAAAAAGGTGTAAAAAATACTGCCATATAGAGTAGTGTTCAAAATAATAGCAGTATGTTTAAAAACATGAGTTAATCACAAAATCTTTATTCCAGTTTTTATTTCCATGCATTGGGAACGTTGCACACCGTTTTTCAATTCAAAACATGAAGAGAAATGTATATAATGTTTAACGACTTTACAGAATATAACAAAAAATGAACATTGGGCTGTTCTAAAAAAATTGTGTCTGAATTTGTCAAACTCACAACACGTACTATTTTTTTGTGGATTTAGTATTCCTGTGAATCAATAACCTAAGATTTAGTTGTATACCCACAGGTTATTGTTTTTTTTTTTTAAAACGGCTTCACATTTTTGTTGCATAGCGTCAACCCACTTCTGGCACCTGGCACCGCTGAGTGTACTGTGGCTTGAATGCAGAGTTTGGGGGTCATCCAGCAAACTGTTTGCAGCCCTTCGACCCAAACAGAACAATTTTACTTTCATCAGTCCACAAAATGTTTCTCCATTTCTCTTTAGGCCAGTTGATGTGTTCTTTGGCAAATTGTATTTAGCTTCAGTACATGTATTTATTAATAACAGTGGGACTTTGTGCGGACGTCTTGCTAAGACATTAGCTTCACTCAGGCATCTTCTAACTCTCCCAGTACTCACAGGTAACTTGAGACTGTTTTTGATCATTCTGGAGCTGATCATTTGCCTTTGCCATTCTGGCTATTCTTCCATCCATTCGGAAGGTAGTCTTCCGTTTTTCTCCACGTCTCTGTGTTTTGTCTTTCCATTTTAAAGCATTGGAGATCATTTTAGCTGAATAGCCTTTCAATGTCTGCACTTATTTAAAAGTTTTACCCTCTCAAATCAACTTTTTAACCAAAATACGCTGTTCTTCTGAACAATGTCTCAAATGACCCATATTTATCAGGCTCTCAAGGTGAAATGCATGTACAACATGTCCTGGCTTCACCCTTAAAGGGAACCTGTCAGCAGATTTTGCTGCTATAAGATGCGGCCACTGCCTTTCAAGGCTTATCTACAGCATTCTACCATCCATGGCAAAAATTATGGAATCACCGGCCTTGCAGGATGTTTTGTGACTTTAGTTTTGTGCCATGTCTGTGATCTGCTTTTTTTCTACAAAATTAAACACCTGAATGAACATCCTCCAAGGCCGGTAATTCCATAATTTTGCCAGGGGGTGTATAATGCTGTAGATAAGCCCCCCGTTCGGCCTGCAAGTGAAGAAAAGCGGCAAAATCTGCTGACAGGTTCCCTTTAAATAAGGGCCATCTGATTCACACCGGTTTCTTCACAGAATAACTGACGTCACTAATTGAACGCCACACAGTCATTATTTTGAACATAGCCTTTCAATTAATTATTCTAATAGACTCAAAAACATACAGATCATGAATGCTAAGTATGTTGGTTTTCTTAGAATCTACTGCACCAACAGGTAAATTGTGTGACATGTGGTCAGGGCCGCCATCAGGGCATTACTGTCCTGATTGGTGTATGGGGCCCAATGACCGAAGGGGGCTCGCATCAGGCCCCGTCTCTTCTGGTATACTGCTGTGACCCGACACAGGTTAAGTTAAACTCTATTGCTGTGCGGGCCAGGCCCGGAGAGCAATAGTTAAAAGCCACCAGCCAGTCAGAGGCTGGCAGCTGACGTCAGCGCGCATGTCGCCGGCGTATGATGTCATTCTCATTCACCGGCGAGTGCACGCTTGAACTGCGTTAAGGGAACTTCGCCGCAGCAGAACGGCAAGGTAAGGAGAAAGATTTTTTTTATTTTTATTGAAAGCAGCAAGGTGGCAGGATGGGAGACACAGGGGGAAGAAGAGACATGGACAAGAATGGAGACACAGGGGGCAAGAATGGCGACACAGGGGGCAGGATGGAGACAGGGGGTAGGATGGAGACAGGGGGCAGGATCATGGGGCAATATGGAGACAGATGGGGCAGGATCATGGGGCAGGATGGAGACAGATGGGGCAGGATCATGGGGCAGGAAGCAGACAGATGGGGCAGGATCATGGGGCAGTATGGAGACATATGGTGCAGGATCATGGGGCAGGATGGAGACACATGGTGTATTACCTGTACACTGTACATTTTATACAGAGCGCCTGTGTATAATGTCACCGGTAATCACTGTATTTTCTGTACACAGACACTGCATACTAAGTACAGATCTCCTGTGTATATTTGCACTTACGGTGATGTTTTTTTTTATTTTTTTTATTAATGATCAGTATTGTAGTATTCAGTCACTATGTGGTAGTAATATGTTTTCCGGCCATGGTGTAGTGGTATTTGTTCCTTGCATGTGTTGTTATTTGGTCACCATGTGGTGGTAATATGTGGTCTGGTAATGGTGTGGTGGCATTTGTTCCTTGTATGTGCTATTATTTGGTCACAATGTGGTGGTAATATGTGGTGTGGACATGGTGTGGTGGTATTTGTTCCTTGCATGTGATATTATTCGTTTAACTGAGGTGGTAATATGTGGTCTGGACATGGTGTGGCGGTATTTGTTCCTTGTATGTGGTATTACAGGTCACTATGCGGTGGTAATATGTGGTCTGGTCATGGTGTGGTGGCATTTGTTCCTTGTATGTGCTATTATTTGGTCACAATGTGGTGGTAATATGTGGTCAGGACATGGTGTGGTGGTATTTGTTCCTTGCATGTGGTATTACAGGTCACAATGTGGTGGTAATATGTGGTCTGGACATGGTGTGGCGGTATGTGATATTATTCGGTCACTGTGGTGGTAATATGTGATCTGGTCATGGTGGGGCAGTATTTGTTCCTTGTATGTGGTATTACAGGTCACTATGTGGTGGTAATATGGTGTCTGGTCATTGTGCAGTGGTATTTGTCCCTTGCATGTGATATTATTGGTCATTTTAAAATTTGAAAAATAAATAAAAATATACCAAAATTGAATTGGATATTTTCACAAATGATTAAAGGAAAGAGTAGAGTAGTGTCGGCCAAAAGAGTCTACCTTTTAGTGGTGACAGCTTAAAAAAATCTTTTGGCCAAAACACAAGCTGCTGGCTATATATGTGATCTGGTGATGGGAACTGTTAATGTGTGATTGGTGAGAAGTGGAGTTTTTCCAAGAGAGAGCGGAGGGGCTGTGGACAGTTCGAGTTGTGGAGCCTGGGCGGAGTCTCAAGGGGGCCCTGAAAATTTTGCCAGTATAGGGCCCCGAAATTCCTCGTGGCAGCCCTGCATGTGGTGATATAATTTATACCAAAAACAGTGATTAATCTGGTTATTCATATTGAACTGCTAGTATTTTAAACACTACTGTAAGTGCCAAACTGGTACAAAAGCCTGTTGGCTTCATGACATTGAGTAACTGGGGTGACACTACACGTACTTTATTTTGGCTGGCACTTTTATAAAAGGCCCCAATGTGCTCCATCACTTTCAAATATAACTTCATTTTCCTGATGTCCTTACAATTAAAATGTATGGTAGAACAGTTGGGTCTGGCCTCATTTCCCCTCCACTCGCTCATGTAGCCCACATACGTACAAGGTTCTGAAACCTCAGTGCAGGACGGCACAAGGCAGTGCCATCATCATGCCCACCTATGCCGCTGCCAGCACAGGCTGCAGAGGATCAGGTACATCTTTCATTGCGGAAACAGAGTTATGTTGGGTTTATTTATTTTGAGAGCAGTGGCACTTTTACTATGTTGAGTCTGAGTTAAGGGCACTATTGCTCCCATAAAAAATTAAACTTTCTCTTAGGCTGGAAACAGACTAGCAAATTTTATCCAATGTGAGAGTATCGGATGCGATATGCTAATGACACTCGGCTCCTGCTCTGCTACAAGTGTAATCTGAGTGTCTGTGCTCTGATCCTTTTGCATGAAAGTATCGCAGCACAGGTGCAGTGGAGACAGAGAAAGTAATTTCTCCATTTCCTCCATTGCCTGTCTTGGCATATATCGGACTGCACTGGGATAACATCCGAGTATTTCACAAGCACCGATAGACTTGTGTGGGTCAGAGTGAGCCGAGTCTCGCTGGTAAACAAAGCATGCCGCGATTGCTCTCTGATAACGGCATGAGAAATTAAATGCAAATCTAAGCTATCCCATGCCCCATAGTAGAACACTTGGCAGAGTGCTATGTGATGTTGTCATGAGGTCTCATTGCCCCTACTCTGGCGATGAGAAGAATCACTTCTGTCATATTAAATGTGTTTATTTCTTCTGGCAGAACAAGGGTTAATCGGCCTTGTTGGAAATCTCTGTGTTCAGATGTGCTCGGTTAGCCACTCCTTTTCCCTTTATAAATCGGGGCTCTGTTACGAATCCTCATCAGAGATAGCTTTATTGCTGCATGGCTAACAGAGGGAAAGGAGTTGGTATGAGGAGAGTTGGACGAGTTATTAGTGGTTTGGTTTGTATGCGTGGTACTTCCTTATCCTTCTCTATTTTGCTTTTTTTCTCCTTTCTGCACACCCGGTGGATTGCTCTTTAATATTTGATTGAATATTTTGTATGTCTGGAGTTTTCTGTTAAACCTTGTCTGTGTTGCCCTGTTTGTCGGGTTGGTGTACTGCGGTGCACAGTAGCTTCCCCTCTTCCCTGGGTGGGGCAAGAGGAAGGAGGACTAACTTAGGAGATAATCACGGATCATAAGAATCTGATATACCTGGAATCGGTGAAACGTCTAACACCTCGACAGGCAAGATGGGCACTGTTCTTTACCAGGTTTAACTTTTTTGTCACTTATAGGCCAGGGAACAAAAACATTAAGGTAGATGCCTTATCCCGTTGTTTTCCTGGGGGAGGAAAAAAGTGTGAACCGGTACTTATTCTTCAAAAAGGGGTGGTTATGGTGTCCATATGCTCCGATCTGGAAAGAGAGGTTGTTGACGCTCAGAGGGATGCCCCTGCTGCCTGTCCACTTGGTAAACTGTTTGTTCCGGTTAATGTCAGTCTTAGAGTACTCCGTAAACATCACAATTCAGTGTTGGCTGGACATCCTGGTAATATAGCCACCGCGGATCTGCTTACTCAGTGTTTTCAGTGGCCAAGTGCTCATCAGGATGTCCGGAAGTATGTAGCCGCCTGCGGTGTCTGCGCACATTCTAGACCTCTCATACTCATCCGTTGGGGGCTCTCTAACCATTGGAGATTCCCAACAGACCTTGGGCTCAGCTGTTGTTTTTATCACGGACCTACAGGTGTCAGCAGGGAATACTATAATTCTTGTGGTGGTCGATAGATTCAGTAAAATGTCTCATTTTATCGCTTTACCAGCATTACCAAACGCCAACTCCTTGGTGCAAGTTTTCATCAGGGAAATAATTAAATTACATGGGATCCCGACAAATATTGTTTCTGATGGGGTGGTGCAGTTTGTCTCCAAGTTTTGGAGGGCATTTTGCACCCGTCTGGGGATCCACTTGTCATTTTCTTCTGCTTTTTACCCGCAGTCTAATGGGCAGTCTGAATGGGTTAACCAGAATCTGGAGATGCATCTCAGATGTTTTGTTTCCGAAAATCAGGAGGACTAGGTTACCTATTTAACTTTGGCCAAATTTGCGGTAAATAATCGTCGTCAGGAATCATCCTGTAAGTCCCTGTTTTCAGGGCATCCTCAGTTTTAGTTCTTTTAATGGTAACCGCCATTCTGAATTACCGGAGGAAGAACAGTTTTCTTCTTCCATTTCTACCATATGGCAGAGGGTTACAAATAATTTGAGGAAGATGGGATCCAAATATAAGAGTGTGGCTGATCGAAGACGTTTAGTGGTTCCGGACCTGTGTGTTGGTGACTTGGTGTGGCTGTCGTCTAGTAACATTAAGCTGAAGGCTCTGTCTTGGAAACTGGGTCCCAGGTTTATTTAATCGGTGATTATAAGATCATAGCCATCGTCATTCCTGTAGCATTTTGCCTTGCTTTACTGTCTACTTTTAGGATCCATAATGTATTTCATTGTTCTTTCCATAAAAATACGTTGCATCTTCAGTACCAACGCCTCTACCACCATCTCCTGTCATTATCAATGGTAATCTGGAGTTTCAGATTGTGAAGATCTTGGACTTTCGTCTTGTTTGTCGGTCGTTTCAGTTTCTGGTACATTGGAAGGGGTTCGGTCCTGAGGAGAGGATGTGGGTACCAGCATCTGATGTCCATGTGGCCAGACTGGTCAGGGCTTTTCACGTGGCACACCCCGATAGACCTGCTCCTGAGGTTCCGAAGGTCCCTTGTAGAAGAGGGGGTACTGTCACGGGGTTACCGTGACAGTGTGGAGCCAGAAGACTGCAGCGTCCGATTTCCCCTACTCCGGCACACGGTTGAGATGATGCACTTCTCAGTCATATTAAATGTGTTTATTTCTTCTGGCAGAACAGGGGTTAATCGGCTATGTTGGAAATCCCTGTGCTTGATTAGCCACTCTGTTTTCCTTTATAATCGGGGCTCTGTTACTAATCAACGTCAGAGCTAGCTTTATTGCTGCATGGCTAATGGAGGTAAAGGAGTTGGTATGAGAAGACATTGAAGGAGTTATTAGTGACTGTTGCTTGGTTTGTAAGAATTTACCATATTGGTACCCTATTTGTGCTAAATTTATGTTTGACGATCGGTTCCGAACATATTCGGTAAATTCTACTCCCACTGACTCCAATGACGTTCGGTTGTGTTTGCTCAACTCTAGTCCTGGTTTCTACCATCTCGCTGCCAATAACTGACCAGGCTCTGTATCCCTTTGCGTGTGTATAGGAAGAGACCTGTCAGTCTTAGGGAAAGGGGTGGGGAGAAGCTGCTGGGGACCTGCCTATTGAACTAACAGCTGACGAACTTAGTCCCCAGTTAGCTTTTCAAAGTATGTTTTCTCGAAACGCCACAGCATTGCAGAATACAACATCGATGGTTCTCTTTAATATGATAACTAATGAGGCTTGAAGATGTTCAAAAATTCCAAATTCGACCAACTTTTAAAGACCACTGCACCTGCAAGTACTAGAATCCTTAAAAAAAAAAATTAAAGATTTAAAAATTAAAGTGAATTTGTAGTTTGTTGGGTGTCCTGCTGCTGGGATCTCCAGCAATTGTCACCCTACCCTTGTGCTCCTCTTGAGTTGTCTAGGATTAGAAAAGGGTCTCTGTTTCTGAAAGAAACAGGGCGATTTATGTGCGTAGACAGCTCAGCCCAATTCACGTTACTAGGATGAGCTGTAAAACTAGAAGCCCCTTTCCTAAGTGCTGTGCTGCATTGCAATATTGATTCTCCAGGTATTGCTAGTGAAAAGGAAAATAATCTACATAAAAGCAATCATCCCCCCCAAAAAATTTACTCGAAATCAACATATCCCAAAAAAATTGACCCAGTGCATTAAACAGTTATTGGATGAATATAGACATATGGAATTGTTTAGGTGAAATTATGAAAACCTCTGTATGCACTAACTTTGCCCTAATATTAATTGCAGTGTTTATCTCAATGTAATCAAGAATTAATAGGATCAAACTTAAAGGGACACGGTCACCTGAATTTGGAGGGAACAATCTTCAGCCATGGAGGCGGGGTTTTTGGGTTTTTGATTCACCCTTTCCTTACCCGTTGGCTGCATGCTGGCTGCAATATTGGATTGAAGTTAATTCTCTGTCCTCCATAGTACACGCCTGCACAAGGCAAGATTGGCTTGTGCAGGCATGTACTATGGAGGACAGAGAACGAACTTCAATCCAATATTGCAGCCAGCATGCAGCCAGCGGGTAAGGAAGGGGTGAATCAAAAACCCAAAAACCCCGCCTCCATGGCTAAAGATTGTTCCCTCCAAATTCAGGTGACAGTGTCCCTTTAAAGATACAATTTCAATTACAACTTAAAATTGCACTACGTAAGAAAATAAGATGAAAATAAAACAACAAAAAGTAACAAATCTAGTTAAGATCAGCCTTTACGTACTCATTATGAAAATGAGAAAAAAAATATTTTACAAATTTATAAACATATAAATAATTTCTAATAATCAGCATATAACCATTATGGGATTCATCATTGCTCTGAAAGCGGGAACTTACTGGAAGTCATGATTATGTGAATACAGATATAAGCAGTAAGGGTATATAAAGAATGTTTTGTACTCAGTAAGGCGATAAGAGGATGGGAGGCATTGGGTAGCCCCACTATAGGGCACCTATGTTTGCTAGAAAGCTCTACAAATTCAAGACTCATTACCCTTTTTATACAAATGCCAGTTCTAAGCCAGTGCAACCCTTGAGATATACCGGAGTAGGTGCTGGGGCGGAGGTCCAGCAGTTCACAGTACAAACCTCATTAGTCAATTTGTCATATGCCGTATCCAAACAGCAATTACTAAATTATAAGAGCGGATCTAAGAACTCCTGTGGGAGACCCTCCTCTCTTGCCCCCTAGGCTGAATAATAAGCAGGCTAAACAAACAGGGCAAGAGGGCAAAGGAAAAGTCACAACCAGGAAGAAGAGAGAGTGAGGTGAAATAAATCAGGTGAGGACATGGAGAAGAAAAGTGATTTTGATACATGGAGATAAAAAGCAACCAGTAGGACAATTCTTCCCAAAAATACTGACCAGTAATGGACACTAAATACTGGTGTCTTCTTTTCAGGATCCGAGATTTTCGGTATGGCTGCTACTGTACCTCTACACAATGCAATATTGCATCTGTCTAATGTAGCCATAAAAAAAATTCACATATTCTTGTTAAACCCCACTGGATGTCCAAGTTTACCAATAACATGCAAGATATGTTAACGTTCAGTTGATATGTTTTCTAAAATGGATAGCAAGACAACAAAAATTGTTCTTTCAACATAAAAGTAATGCAAGAAATAAGGAATCTGTCTATGGTTTTCATTTTGAGCATCACATTGACTCTCCTGCATAACCCCTGGGGTCAAAAGTCCATGGCAGATGACAAGCCAAGCTAGATGAGTAGATACTGTAAGCGTTTTGGTCTCAAGCCTCCATCCACATTAGATGGCTGTTGGTAGAACGACGCTTCGTCAAATCGTTCAGCCATCAGCTATCTCCTTTGGTACATAGGACCGTTCTTCAACTGAGCACTTCTGTGTTCTCAATGAGAAAGTCGCCAACAAAAGACATCTATGCCAGTGGCTTATTTCAGGGAGAATAAAGCGATCGGCAGCCAAAAATGGCCTCTCTCCCCAAAAACAATCAGCCATGCCCCTATACACATTAAAATGTGTACCCGTCAATATCATTGGGTGCAGCCAATATTAGTCAAATGTGTATGGGGGCCTTTACTCTAGTGCTTTGATCCCCAGCATAGATATATGGGTAAAAAAAACTGATTAAAAATCTGTTATGGCACACAGAACCACATACATTTCTTATTACTCCAAACATATAAAAGTGAATAATTCACATGAGGAATTTACCATAAATCAGAGGTTTGGTAGGAGTAGATGCTGTAGCCAAATCACTGAGCTCAGCGGTGTCATGATACAGTTGCAAGATATCCCAGGGCTAGAGGCTCCTTCTCTAACCCTAAAGCTAGGGGCGCCCTAGATATCTCTGCTCCCCGGATTACTTTTGATAGTGAAGGCCACGTGCCTCACTGAGCTCCAGAATCAGGCTTTATCTGTCCCCTCCTGCACCGAGGGAAGTGGGGAGTTGTGTATAAGAAAAAACAAACTAGAATAACAAGGGAAGACGTACAGGAATACCGCATTTTTTTGCATTATAAGACGCTCTGGATTATAAGACGCACCCCAAATTTTGAGGAGAAAAATAGGAAAACATTTTTATTTAATAAAATGATGGTGTTTCTTATAACCCATGCATCTTATTGCTTACCGAGGATGGTTGCTGCGTGAAGCAGGGCCTCAGGGTTGCTGCTAGATCAGGCAGGAGCGGGGTGATGCTGCGGGTGTCAGATGCTGCTGTGGGTGTCCGGCGGTGCTGCAGGGGTGTCCGGCGCGTCCAGTGCTGCTTCAAGTGTCTCTGATGCTGTGGGGAGCTCTGTCGATGTTTTGTGAAAGGCCAAAGCCTCCAAAAGTTAAATGGTTACCTATGCGATGGACTCTGGGAAAATGGCAGCCAGGCAGGGGACATTGCATGCGAAGATGGAGATCTCGGTACCAAGATCTCGGGAGAGGAGATCTCAGTGCTGAACTGCAGGGGCTCTAGCCTTTCACAAAATGTTGGCAGAGCCCCCCCCCCCCGCAGCACCGGACACCTCTACAGCAGCGCAGGCACCCCATCATCCCAGCCTGCAGCAACGGTACTGGTAAGGTATATCCGCATTATAAGACGCACCCCCATTTCCCCCCAAAATTTTGGGGAAAAAAGTGCATCTTACAATCTGGAAAATACGGTATATGAAAATACCAATCATACAAATATGCACTCACAAGTAATAGAGTGGTACCCCGGGAAGTAAAGGAAGGAAGAACCAAATAGGAGAGGATGAGGATATGCACACAGACAAATCACCAAGTAATAGTCTTCTGAACAACGCTGCAAAACACCTCCTCAAGCAACCAACACCTCCAGAACGAGGTAATATCAAACTAACTCTGGCAATGCCTGCTTGCCAGAGGCAAGTATATATACCAGAGGGGAGTGGCAGGAAAGATTCCATAAGCTTCAACTGAGACGATTAACCCTTGAACCCAGAAACTTGCAGTGTATAATATGATTGTGAAGTGCTTCTAATCAGTGAAGGAGTATGGGAAATCAGACAGTGCGGTCTTCTGGCTCCCCTCTGTTATGGTAAACAAGTGACAAGCGGCTCATGCTGTCTAAAGGTACCGTCACACTAAACGATATCGCTAGCGATCCGTGACGTTGCAGCGTCCTGGCTAGCGATATCGTCCAGTGTGACAGGCAGCAGCGATCAGGATCCTGCTGTGATATCGCTGGTCGGGGAAGAAAGTCCAGAACTTTGTTTCGTCGCTGGACTCCCTGCAGACATCGCTGGATCGGCGTGTGTGACGCCGATTCAGAGATGTCTTCGCTGGTAACCAGGGTAAACATCGGGTTACTAAGCGCAGGGCCGCGCTTAGTAACCCGATGTTTACCCTGGTTACCATCGTTAAAGTAAAAAAAACAAACGCTTCATACTTACCTTCCGCTGTCTGTCCTCCGGCGCTGTGCTTTCCTGCACTGACTGTGAGCTCAGCAGCCAGAAAGCACAGCAGTGACGTCACCGCTCTGCTTTCCGGCTGCCCGGCGCTCACAGCCAGAGCAGAGAAGCACAGCGCCGGGGACAGACAGCGGTAGGTAAGTATGAAGCGTTTGTTTTTTTTACTTTAACGATGGTAACCAGGGTAAACATCAGGTAACTAAGCGCGGCCCTGCGCTTAGTAACCTGATGTTTACCCTGGTTACCCGGGGACCTCGGGATCGTTGGTCGCTGGAGAGCTGTCTGTGTGACAGCTCTCCAGCGACCAAACAGCGACGTTGCAGTGATCCGGATCGTTGTCGGTATCGCTGCAGCGTCGCTTAGTGTGACGGTACCTTAACTCAGTACAGTAGCTGAGCTCAGTTATTGGAGAGGTAAAGAATGTAATCACCAGTGAAAACATCGAGACTTGAGCAGCAGTGGTGAATTGGTACTGGACATTGGATCTGAGAAGGGCGAGCAGCTGCTCTGACTATCTTAGGTATTTTACAGCAATTGCATCCATTTTCCTAAAAATGGATGTCACCTCTAAGGGGAGATTCACAAGGCTAGAATGAGAATAGCAATGCAATGATCGGACTGGCAGTCGGCTCCCCGGTCAGGAGCATTACAGCATGCATTTCTGTGCAGATGCCATGCTCGGACAGGGAGAGCCAACGGCCATTCTGAGCACTGTGTTATGATCCTCGTCCAAGTTACCGTATACGGTCGTGTGACTCTCCCCTAAAAGAGTTTTCCGTGAAGACGTTTCTTTAGTCTCTTGCCTTGCATTACTTAAAATAATATGGAGAGCCTTTACCCTCCGCTGCTTCAGCAATGCCTCCCTGCCACTGCTCTGGTCTTTGTTTAACGGCTACATTGGTGATCATAATGCTACCACTGCAGCCGATCAACAAGCTCAGAGGGTCATGCCGATAAAAAAGCTTAGTTTCTCCCATTTATTTACTTTCATTTGCAAAACACTGGCCGAGATCAGTAATTTTTTACAATATGTTCTGTTAAGGCTGAATCGCTCCATCATATTGTGGTTCTTGACTTCACTTTTGCGACCTTACCTTGTGTAGATTTCTACTGCTGGCACTGCTGATGACCACATAACAACAAATCCCACATGAAGGCCTAAATCCCTAGAATTCTCCAGCAGAGTGGTAATCAACACTTTAAAATATCAAAATAAAATATTTGTGGTTTTCCTCTCGCGCGGCTATACAATGATTCCGGTTTGGTTAGGATAGGGGGACATTTTCTGTTTGTGAAATCTTACTTTTCCCTGTTAACTTTGAGGGTAATTGTAGAGCTTCCTTTTCTGTTTAATCAAGTCCCCAATTATCCCATTACTGGTTCTAACTGTTTGCTCCAATCTGCCCTAACGTGGCCAGAAAAATCATGAGCATTCAACTTTTTGCTTTCTGCATGCATATCTAAGGTTATTTTCATATTCAAGGGGAAAGGGGGAAGGGAATATTAACCCTTTGATGACAAACAACTGGCAGGAGGATGCTGTCAAGCATGATTGATGGCAATGGGATATGTTAGAAAAAAAAATCGGTCATTTTTTTTTTTAAATCACCGAAGTTCTGGCATTAACTGAAGTATTTTAACTGCAATTAGACTCTGGAATCTGCAACCAAAGGAAGTAGAAATCAGAGATTCATTTGGGATACATAGCAGATTTATTGCCAGTAGGCATAAACGATACATCTCTAAAAGTTAATTGATCTATTCATTCATGAAGAAATATCTTCAAAAACTAGCATTAGACATAAAAAAAAAAAAAAAAAAATACAACCAAAAATGGACTAAAATTTTAAACAGGTTGTGTTTTCTTTTTTTAATGGATCTAAAATTCTACTCTGATTACTTTCTTAATAACTCTCTCTAGCGATCAGAAGTCCATTTCTGAAATCCCTGGCATAGGCAAAGTTAAATGATAAAATTCTGCAGACACCAGTAGCGGGAGCTCACTGTGTACCATTTAGTTATTGCAGTGAGAAACTCCTTAACGACCAGAGGTATTTTCATTTTTGTGTTTTCATTTTTCGCTCCCCTTCTTCCCAGAGTTATAACTTTTTTATTTTTCCATCAATATGGTCATGTGAGGGCTTATTTTTTGAGGAACAAGCTGTACTTTTGAACGGCACCATTGGTTTTAACATGTCGTGTACTGGAAAAGGGGGGAAAAAAATCCAAGTGAGGTGAAAATGGAAAAAAAAAGTGCAATTTCACAGTTGCTGTTTTTTTTTTTTTAACTAGGTTCACTAAATGCTAAAACTGACCTGCCATTATGATTCTCCAGGTCATTACAACTTCATAGACACCAAACATTTTCACAGAACGGTAGAGTATCCAATTTTCATGATCTGGGGCTGGGTGAGGGCTTATTTTTTGCGCGCCAAGCTGACATTTTTATTGATACCATTTTGATGTAGATACAATCTTTTGCAAAAAAAAAAAAAAGCATGAACTGCACATCCCAAAATCATACGTTGATCTAAAGCCGCTAGGCAAAAATTAATATAACTGAATATGAGGTTTTCAGTTTAACATTCTGATCAGACTGTATGAAGCCCACTGCCTTCACGGCAAACCTCGTAGTGGGTCCTATCGCCCTAACGGAGCCGTGCGGCGCCCACCGCCACAGCGGCCATGCACCAGCAGGGCGGACGGCCTGTTGCCCCACAGCACCCATGCTGCAAGACTGAGTCCCCATGACTCCAGACCGCGCCGCCCCACCAGCACAAAGCTACAGCAACAATGGCCGCCACACAGCACCAACACCAAAATGAAAGGAGCACTTAAACTCACCTTCCTCCAGCTCTTCAGTGAGAGCCAAAATGGGCTAGATCCCTTACTTTGCAGTCTCCTGCTAATTAAAATCACCTGAGGCAAATGGGAGGAGTGCTGGTCCAAGAAGAAGACTAGAACATGCTATGCAAAAAAGAAAAAAAGAGCATGAACCGCACATCCCAAAATCATACGTTGATCTAAAGCCGCTAGGCAAAAATTAATATAACTGAATATGAGGTTTTCAGTTTAACATTCTGATCAGACTGTATGAAGCCCACTGCCCCTTCACGGCAAACCTCGTTAGGGCGATAGGACCCACTACGAGGTTTGCCGTGAAGGCAGTGGGCTTCATACAGTCTGATCAGAATGTTAAACTGAAAACCTCATATTCAGTTATATTAATTTTTGCCTAGCGGCTTTAGATCAACGTATGATTTTGGGATGTGCAGTTCATGCTCTTTTTTTTCTTAGATACAATCTTTTGATCGCCCTTTATTACATTTTATTGCAATGTAGCGGCAGACAAAACGTTTTAAATTTTTTTCTCGCTACGCCGTTTAGCGATCGGGTGAATTCTTTTTTTATATTGATAGATCTGGAGATTCTGAACGCGACGATACCAAATGTGTATATTTGATTTTTTAATTGTTTTATTTTAAATGGGGCGAAAAAGGGGATGATTTGAACTTTTATATTTCTTTATAATTTTTTTGCTTTTTGCAAATAGCCTTCATGGAACTCTAGACGCTGCACTACTTCAATCACCTCTGCTACACACAGGCGATGATAAGATCGTCTGTGTGTAGCAGAAATGCTCACTTGCTATGAGCGGCAATCACCGAGCGGCGCTCATAGCAATCCGGCAATGACAACCATAGAGGTCTTCTTCAGACCTCTGGTTGTCATGTTGACCCATTGGTGACCCGCGATCATGTGATGGGGTCATCGATGGGCGAGATTTACAATGTGCTTCCAATAAGCGCAAGTTTTAAATGCCACTGTCATAAATTAACAGCGGCATTTAACTAGATTGCGATTCCACCTGCGGTTGTTGCGGGCACATGACAGCTGTATAGATCAGCTGATATGTCTGACATGTGCCCTGAAAGGTGCGGGCTCAGCTATGGAAGGCTATGTGGGAGCTCATTATACTAAATGGAAGGCTCTGTGGAGCCCGATATACCATATGGAAGGCTATGTGGGGATCATTATATAGTTTGAAGGGATATGCGGGGCCTATCTACTATATAATTGTCTAAGGGTCACTTGCGTCTTTCTGTCTGTCTGTCACAGACATTCATTGGTCGCGGCCTGTCTGTCATGGAATCCAAGTCGCTGATAGGTCTCGCCAGCTGCCTGTCATGGCTGCCGCGACCAATCAGCGACGGTCCCAGTCAGATTAGTCCCTCCCCTGCAGTCAGCGCCCGGCGCCCGCTCCATACTCCCTGCAGTCACCGCTCACACAGGGTTAATGCCAGCGGTAACGGACCGCGTTATGCCGCGGGTAACTCACTCCGTTTACTGCCGCTATTAACCCTGTGTGACCAAATTTTTACTATTGATGCTGCCTATGCAGCGTCAATAGTAAAAACATCTAATGTTAAAAATGATTTGAAAAAAAAAAAAAAAAAATCATTATATACTCACCTTTCGCAACGCTCCGATGACTGCTCCATGCAAGCAGCAGGTTCCGGTGCCAAGGATGGTATGGGAGAAGGACCTGCCACGACGTCACGGTCATGTGACCGCAACGTCATCACAGGTCCTGCGCGCCTGCGCGAGAAGGACCTGCCATGACGTCACGGTCATGTGACCGCGACGTCATCACAGGTCCTGCGCGAGAAGGATCTGCCATGACGTCACGGTTAAATGAAAAACGCGGTAAAATCGTGGTAAAAACGCATGCGGATTTCTGGCAGAAATGTCCATTTTTTGTCAGGAAAATTTCTGCAAGAAATCCTGACGTGTGCACATACTCTAAAGGCATTGTAAAATACAGTTGACAAATACTACTGGAAAAAATATATACGCACATACATCATGTAATGCCACTCATATCGAGGCAAATAAATCTTAATAAAAGGGAATGTCTGAAAGCCTCCTTTAAGACAAAATGGATTTTCTACTATACATCAGTACTGGCTTTTGAAACCATAACACTTAAAAATAAAAATGAATGAAAACTAAAGAAGCTATCATTAATTAAATCTGTTTGCTCACATCAATACTGTATAATTATAAGGACCATGTATTTATCTAAAGCAAAAAAATGTAATCAGAAGCACCAGAGCTCAATTAAAAATAAGCAACAGGACTCCCCAACTAGCACAACTCATCTATAGTATTGATCTCCTCCTATGGTCTGATCACAGAATCCTTATTGTGTCACAGGTAACACAGCATTACAGATAGAACTCGTGAACATTATTACCGGTATTTTTTTTTATTTTCCATTTGCAGACATCTATTAGTTCAGGAAATATTTAGCAAAAGAAAAAAAATAGTAGTACCCAAAAACAAAACAACAATAACCCAAAAACAAAACAATAACAGCACTCAAAAACAAGACTGTACCCAAAATGAAATAACTATACCAAAAAAATCCACAAATAACTACTAAAAAAAACCAAAACAATAAAAGTAACAGAATAACTGTAACCTAAAAAAACAAAACAATTACTGTATGCCAAAAGAAACCAACCAATAACAGTAGCCAAAAACCAAATCAATAACTGTAGCCAAAAACAATCAATAACAGCACGCAAAAATAATAACTGCACTCAAAACCCCCCCAAAACAATAGCAGTACTAAAGACAAAATAAAAACAATAACTGTACCCAAGAACAAAACAAACAATAACAGTACCCAAAACAAACTATGGTAACAAAAGTAAAAGGCATACAGGCAGTTTTTCCTTAACCCCTTAATGATCGCCAATACGTCTTTTAACTGACCTGAGATATAAGAGAATAACATCCACATGGAGGTGACAATCCAGCAGCTGTCTGCTGTACACTATAGCTGACAACTTGCTGCATCAGCCATGATCAGTGTTTGCACCGTCCAAATCTGTTTAACCCCTTAGATGCTGCTGTCAATAGTGACTACATCATTATAAATGGTTAACAGAGTGTGAGGGCTCCATCTTTATCCAAATCGGTGCCCTCAGATCATGATTTTGTGGTCCTGATGTTTGCGATGGCAATTCATAACCAAATAGTGGCCTTAGAGTCTGACAGCTGTAGTAATCTGTTCAGAAATTAGGTGGTAAAAATACACATTTTCATTTCTGTCATGCCACTTTGCATTAATTCCTGTAAAGCACCTGAAGGGTTAATAAACTACCTGACAACAGTTTTCAATATGTCAGAGGGTGCTGTTTTAAAATGGTATCACGTTTGGGGGTTTCCCAATATATGAGACCCTTAACCCCTTCATGCCGCGGCCCTTTTTCGTTTTTGTGTTTTCGTTTTTCGCTCCCCTCCTTCCCAGAGCCATAACTTTTTTATTTTTTCGTCAATTTGGCCATGTGAGGGCTTGTTTTTTGCGGGACGAGTTGTACTTTTGAACGTCATCATTGGTTTTACCATGTCTTGTACTAGAAAATGGGAAAAAAATTCCAAGTGTGGTGAAATGGCAAAAAAAGTGCTATCCCACACTTGTTTTGTGTTTGGCTTTTTTGCTAGGTTCAATAAATGCTAAAACTGACCTGCCATTATGATTCTCCAGGTCATTACGAGTTCATAGACACCAAACATGACTAGGTTATTTTTTATCTAAGTTGTGAAAAAAAACTCAAAACTTTGCTAAAAAAAAAGAAAATGTGATGATACCCGTAGCGTCTCCATTTTTCGTGATCTGGGGTCGTGTGAGGGCTTATTTTTTGCGTGCCTAGATGACGTTTTTAATGATACTTTGGTGTAGATACGTTCTTTTGATCGCTCGTTATTGCATTTTAATGCAATGTCGCGGCGACCAAAAAACGTAATTCTGGCGTTTCGAATTTTTTTCTCGCTACACTGTTTAGCGATCAGGTTAATGCTTGTTTTATTGATAGATCGTGCGATTCTGAACGCGACGATACCAAATGTGTAGATTTTTTTTTTTATTGTTTTATTTTGGATGGGGACAAAGGGGGGTGATTTAAATTTTAATTTTTTTCATATTTTTTAAAACATTTTTTTTTTTACTTTTGCCATGCTTCAATAGCCTCCATGGGAGGCTAGAAGCTGGCACCACTCGATCAGCTCTGCTACATAGCAGCGATCTGATGTTTGCTGCTATGTAGCAGATATGCAGGTGTGCTGTGAGCGCCGACCACAGGGGGGCGCTCACAGCAGGCCGGCATTAGTAACCATAGAGGTCTCAAGGACCTCTATGGTTACCATGCTGATGCATCGCTGACCCCCGATCGTGTGACAGGGGTCGGCAATGAGGTCATTTCCGGCCGCCCGGCCGGAAGCGCCGGTTAAATGCCGCTGTCTGTGTTTGACAGCGGCATTTAACAGGTTAATAGCGGCGGGTGAATCGCGATTTCACCTGCCGCTATTACAAAACAGCTGACATGTCGCGACTTTGATGTGGGCTCACCGCCGGAGCCCACATCAAAGGGGGAGACACAACATGCGCAGTAATAGTACGGCGAATGTCATGAAAGGGTTAAAGTCACTTCAAACATGGATAAGTCCCTAAAAAAATAAATTTTGGAAATTTCTTGGAAAAAAATGAAAAATTGCTGCTACATTTTTAAATCTCCTAAAATGCTAACAAAATAAAATAACATTTTACATATGATGCTGATGTAAAGCAGACATGAGGGAAATGTTATTTATTAATATTTTGCTGTGGTATGACCATCTGGATTAAAGGGATAATCATTCAAATTTAGAAAATTGCTAATTTTTTAACAGTTTTCTCAAATGTTTGATTTTTTTTATAAATAAATACAAAACATATTGACCTAAATTTACCATTATCATAAAGTATAAAGTGTCATGAAAAAAACAATCTCAAAATCACTGGGATTTGTTGAAGCGTACCAGAGTTATTACTACATAAAGTGACACTGGTCAGATTTATAAAATTTGGCTCCGTCACTAAGGGGTTAAATGTACAGTTATGGTGGCTCGGTTCTCAAAATATAAAGTTATCACCTCCGTTGGTCGGTGAAAACTTGCTAGTAATTTTGCTCCGAATCATGTTGTTACTATGAAGGATCATCAATACTAGTATTTTTAGAACATTTCAATACAGTAAAGGAACACACAACATAGAAGAACGTGGTGCTGACTGTGAATTAATTGGAGCCAACACGTAACATGTCAGTCAGCGGGGTGACCTCATCATTTTGATCTGAGAGACCAATCAGTGTAAAAGGCAGTTCATCCATGTTAATTGCACATGTAAGTCTGATTTTACAAATCTATTTTCCCTCTGTCCCTACAGCTGTATTGCCTTTAGATGCCTCATCGACAAAACATGTGTAGCCTCCACCTCGCTGATTTCACTGCTCATTGGAATAAAATGGTCTTCTCCAAAGCTTCCCACATGACCTCAAAGCACAACATCAGAAATAACGCTTTATGCTATAAAGGAGCAGAGACTACTGCATACACATTACATAAGACATATATACGGCAACTATAACAGTAGTCGTTAACAGACAGATTAGAACATTTTATACTTTTCCAGTCGGCGTGCACAGGGTGAGGTTATTTTTACTAGAAATCAAACAGGGTGGGTTTTGTTATCCTTCATTTCAAAGTTCTTTCTTCCTTAATTTTGCAGACGTCAAAAAGTATGTAAAAAAAATACAGCACACCTGCTTTAGTTTCATGTGCTTCTACCACCAGAGCGCAGACAATGTAAGCCATTTAATTTAACGTGACCACCAATTAAAGCAAAGAATATGCTACCACAAGGGCAGACTGTGGACTGAAAATATTCCACTTATATAGTGCCCCATTATCGATGGATGGGCCTGTATAATATGCTGGGGAAACACGACAATTTTAGGAGCAACAGAGCTAAAAGTCCCCCGCACTGGGCTCGTCAATACCAATATGCAACACAACTTAATATATTCACCACCATGCAACCAACCATTGAAAATATACATTGATAAGCCATCAAGGTGCTGCATTATATAGAAGGCAATGTTTCCACGGTCAGGAAAAGCTGCGGATTGGACACTGCACACAGCTGCAGTGACCAATTCGCAGCAGCCAGATGTTACAGCATAGTGGAGGGGATTTTATGAAATTCCATCTCCACTATACGTTCAAAGACGCAGGTGGCAGACCTGCGTATACGCACATGTGGCACGTCTTTATAGACCGCAGCATGTCTATTTATCTTGCAGAGACACTCAATCTCCGCAAGATAAATTACACAGTCTATGTATAGGATGCGGTGATTCAGCATGTGTTCAATGAACACATGCGGAATCACCGTGCGTACAAAATCCGTCAGCGCTTTGGGCAGAGCTGCGCCCAAAGCGCTGCATATACGGAACATGGAAACAAACCCTTACAAGACACGTTTCCCTGGTCAAATAAAAATATTAGTTACTGTTCCTACCTTCCCCCGCCCAATAATTACAAGTCCCTGTCCTGTGTCTTTTCTTCCCCAATTCATTGTAATTCCACATCCTCTCTTCCACCCTCAATTCATTATTATTCCATGCCCCCCTCCCAAAATCATGGATATTTCATGTCCTTTCTTCCCCAAAATTCATTGGGACTTCTTGTCCTCTCTCCCCCTCATCTCCAATACATTGCAATAACATGTCCTCCCATTCAGGCTTGATCCCCAAGTCATTGCAATGGCATATCCTTAAGCCCCCCAATTATCTACAAATCAATGCCCCCCCAAATTCATTAAACTTTCATGTACTCTCTCCCTCTCTAATTAATTGCCTACTTAGGCAGCACACTTTCCCGTGAAGTAACCATAGACGCTGAGGTTAATAACAGAATCGCCAAAGCCAGTGCCGCCTTCGGGAGACTGCGTAAGAACGTCTGGGAACGAAAGGGACTCAGCCTTACCACCAAGTTGAAGGTCTACTGCGCGGTGGTCCTCACCACACTTCTCTATGCTAACGAGACCTGGACAGTGTACAGCCGGCATGCTAAACAGCTTAATCATTTCCACATGAGTTGCCTCCGCAGACTCCTCCACATCAGGTGGCAAGACAATGTCCCAGACACGGCAATTCTGGAACAAACTGGGCTCTGCAGCGTTTACACTCTCCTGCTGAAAGTCCAAGCCAGGTGGGCTGGACATGTGGTCCGAATGCCTGACAGCCGACTACCGAAACAACTGCTGTACGGAGAACTGTGCCAAGGAAAGCGAGCAGTTGGGGGGCAGAAGAAGCGCTATAAAGACTGCCTTAAGGTGTCTCTCAAAAACCTGGAAGTCAACACCAATGAATGGGAAGAGCTTGCCCTGGATCGTCCAGGTTGGCGGGACAGGATCACCTCAGGAGCACGTGCAGCTGAAGATAGGAAAATCTGTGACGCAAAAAGAAAGCGTGCTGTACGCAAGGCACAAGTAGAATCTGGTGTACTGACCACATCTGCTTTCGTATGTCAAGTATGTGGGCGAACCTTCAGGGCCCGGATTGGACTCATCAGCCACCTCCGGACCCATAACTATTAATTCTCTTCTAACCCTGAAGTCATGGTCATCTTCGAAAACGAAGGACGAACATCATCAATTAATTGCCATTACATATTGTCTCTCCCTCACCAATTAAATACAATTCCATATCCTCCCCCCAATCACAATTCCATGTCCCCTTCAAATTATTGCAATTACATGTCCTGTCCCCCCAGTTCATTACAAATACACGCCCCTCACCCCCAATTCTTTGAAATTCCATGTCCTCCACCCTTTTCATTATAATTTAATGTATTAATCCCACCCTACCCTCAATTCATTACAATTACATTTACTTTCTCTCATCCCCATCCCACCCACATTGTACTCTCCACGGTTATTAAAAAAAAAAAAGAATAGTTTACCTCCCCAGATGGTCCCCGCCACAGTTTCCATCCTCTTCTGGCCAGATACCTGCTAAATGATGGAGCAGGTTCGATGACGTTAACCCGCTGGCTGAGTCAATGATAAATTGCAGGGTAGGAAGACAAGAAGAGCTTCCTGAGTTGCTTATACTGGCAGTGGAATACCAGGAATGCTTCAGATTACTACTTTTATCCATAAGTTATCATTGTGGTTTGGTCCTGATGAACGCGTTGATAATAAAGTGCATTCATGCTTCACCTTCGTGTGTGATTGTATCTTTGAACCTTGAGCAGTGCGAACTCTGAACCACCATATTCCTCATTCATTACTCTTATTCATAGGCAATGTACGATTGATGAGCTGCAATACCTGACACAGCCTTTAGCGGAATTTGGCACTGTTCATAGTTACATAGTTGTTAAGGCTAAAAAAAAACAATAGATCTATCATGTTGAACCTATAATCATAACATTAAAAAAAGCAGAAACCCCATGAGGCAGGTGATAATTACCCAATAAGATGGGAGAAAGTCATACCGAACTACATATATGGCAATCCGACTAGTTTCCAGGATAGACATCCCATCGCAGAGCCTCATACCTAAAACCTGTAATATATTTATCAAGCTAGGAATCCAGGAGCTCTTTGAACTTGTTTAATGAATCGACCACTGCAATATCATATGGCAGAGTTCCATGGTCTCACTCAGGGCTGTGGAGTCAGTAAGCCAAACCTCTGTCTCCTGAAATATCCCTCACTCCCCACCACTGTCTCACTAATGAGCATGTAGATAAAGTGCAGCACATATTCATCTCATCTCCGACTCCACAGCCCTGCCTCACTACTGAGCATGTACATAAAGTGCAGCATAGATTCATCTCATCTATGACTCCACAGCACTGGTCACTACTGAGCATGTTCATAATGTGCAGCACAGATTCATCTCATCTATGACTCCACAGCACTGGTCACTACTGAGCATGTACATAAAGTGCAGCACAGATTCATCTCATCTACAACTCCACAGCACTGGTCACTACTGAGCATGTACATAAAGTGCAGCACAGATTCATCTCATCTACGACTCCACAGCACTGGTCACTACTGAGCATGTACATAAAGTGCAGCACAGATTCATCTCATCTACGACGCCACAGCACTGGTCACTACTGAGCATGTACATAAAGTACAGCAGAGATTCATTTCATCTACGACTCCACAGCCCTGGTCACTACTGAGCATGTTCATAATGTGCAGCACAGATTCATCTCATCTATGACTCCACAGCACTGGTCACTACTGAGCATGTACATAAAGTGCAGCACAGATTCATCTCATCTACAACCCCACAGCACTGGTCACTACTGAGCATGTACATAAAGTGCAGCACAGATTCATCTCATCTACAACTCCACAGCACTGGTCACTACTGAGCATGTACATAAAGTGCAGCACAGATTCATCTCATCTACGACTCCACAGCACTGGTCACTACTGAGCATGTACATAAAGTACAGCAGAGATTCATTTCATCTACGACTCCACAGCACTGGTCACTGCTGAGAACGTACATAAAGTGCAGCACAGATTCATCTCAAATAAAAGCCGAGATCCTTAGATCACAAACAGAACAGACATTTCATAACTTTCCAAAATTCTTCTGAAAAAAACTGACAGCACATTCTGCATTGTATTACTGTACCCAATTTATTATATATTTTATGAGTCGGAGTCGGTCCATTTTATATCGACTCCAATAAAATAGACTCTGACCCCACAGCCCTGGTCTCACTGCTCTTACAGTAAAGAATTGCTACATGTAATGATTAAACCTTCTTTCCTCTAAATATGGAAGATGCATTGTTGCAGGCCAAGGTGTAAAAAGATAATTAGAAAGATCTCTGTACTGTACATTGACATATTTGTACATTGTAATAAGATCACTCCTAAGCCTTCTTTTTTAAAACCCAAAGTTTAATAATCTGTCTTGATGCTGCAGTCCACTCAGGCCCGGTCGCTTCCTTTGCACCCACTTTAGTTCAGCTATGTCCTCCTTATACACTAGAATCCAGTATTATAACTGGAGCCGCACTAGTGACTTCTATATAGGAAAAAATATGTTCTTGTCATAAGCATATATGACATTAATTGCCATGGCAGTATCTACCTGGCGCTGGTCGCTAAAGTCTTTTCCAATGACAGTTTTACCCCATGTCTTACTACTTCCTACATACATTTACATATTATTTCCTCTACTCAAGTACACCACTTCACATTTATCTAAATAAAACTTCAATTGCCATTTCTCTGCCCTAGCCTCTAGCTGTAAATTCCTGCCATATTAAATTATCTTTTTTCTGTTTTGATTTCCTTGCTGAGTTTAGTATTATGTGCAAAAATTTAAATTCTTCACTGTATGACCTCAAGAAGATCATTAATATATTAAAAAAGAAGAGGGCCCAATACTGAACCTCTGTGGTACCACTGTTAACTGTGACAAAATCAGAGTGTGTTCCATTAATAATTACCCCCATTTCCTATTAATGAGCCAATTGTTACTGGAATTCCACTTATTTTCAAATATTGTTCTCATTTCAAGTACCAAGTATACTATTTATGTTTCACTGTATTGAACGCCTAGTCTAGAGAGATAACATCCATGTCTTAATCTGCTGCCCCAATGATTTCTACAATGAATGGACCTGAACACTGCTTCCTTTAAGTTTATAATTTCTAGTGCGCATTACAACTTAATTTAACTCAATGGGGGTTCCCAAAATCCTAGTTTTCTCACTAGAAGAAGCACTATGAGACCACTTCTTTTAGCAATCGAGGTTTTTTTTTTGCTTAGCTCCCAGACCTCTACTGACGCTACCTTCTGCGAAAACGTAGCTAAATGTGGTGCTGTAAATTACTCTTTTAGTAACTACCATATATCTCAGTGGTACAAAACTGGAGACAAATATGAATTTTCTTTGCACACAATAAATACATTAACAGCGTAACATAGCACTTTGAGAATTTAAGTCATAACTGTGTAAAGCCATAAAACACTTTTGCCCCATAAATTAAAAACATTGCTCCATATGATAACAATATCATACCACATGGTCAGAAATGGCTTTTCTTCCCCAAATAGTACAAACATGTGTGCCTGTCATCTTATGTTTTACTGCTTTAACTGCCATCACTTTGGATGATTGTATTTGATCATATGTAAAGCATATGTATGTGTATTGAAACAAGTGCTGTATCATGGAGTCTCCAGGAAAATAAATATAAAAAACCTCACCTGTATACACTTCAATTTCTCCTCCGTATAAAAAGAAATTATGGAGAAGCATATGTCACTGTAGAAAGAGAGTACCAGGGGCGAATATACAATGTGTGGAGGCCGGAAGCAAAGATTAGAATCACACCCACCTTAAATTATTAGTGGTATCTCCGATATTTGTGGCATTTTTCAAAGGATGATCATTCATGATAGATGCAGTTTTATATCAGAAATTGTATCAGTGTTTCAAAGTTTGCAGATCAAGCATACTTGGCAATTTTCAGAACTCCCCAAAAATGTAAAGTATTTTTTAATTTTACCGCTGGAGTGGTGCCCATAACCTAAGTTCCCTGTACATAATTATTGACCAACTGCCATCTTGCTGTCTTCATTTTTTAATCGGTGCCGCTCCAGTCGTCTTCTGTAGTTTGTGACCTGTCGAATCTCTCCTGTGTTTGCTGACTGAGTTGAAGGTCACTTCTTAATGTAAGTCCATGAGAGCTAGAAAAAGGTCAACCTACTTGTGACCTATATCTCTGACTTCCGGTCAGTCAGAAGTTGCAGTCACAAGATGGCAGCACGGGACTGGAGTGGATCGGGAAGACAATGGCTGATGAGTATAAGACTAGGGTCAGGAAACTTACAATAGTGGTACAATACCAGTACTGAAATTTAAAAAAAAAACACACTTGACTGGTACTTTAAAGTGAGTAAAATGTTGTGTGTGCATGCATTAACATTATTAAATACAGTGTTCTTTTGGGACACTGAACGTCATGACTGCGCAAACGCCACTCCATCACCATGTTCTCAACCAGAGTGCCAATTTTGTAAAGAGGAGATCAACGCTGCTCAACTCATTACAGCAAACATTATATACACTGTTCAAAAAAATAAACGGCACATTTAACCCCTTAGCGACCGCCGATACGCCTTTTAACGGCGGCCGCTAAGGGTACTTAAACCACAGCGCCGTTAGTTAACGGCGCTGTGGAAAAAGTGTATAGCGCCCCCCACAGGCCGATTTTCTCCGGGGTCTCGGCTGCCGAGGGTAGCCGAGACCCCAGAGAACATGATTCGGGGGGTTTTTAACCCTCCCCGCATTTGCGATCGCCGGTAATTAACCGTTTACCGGCGATCGCAAAAAAAAAAAAAAAAGCGATCTCTTTTTAATTTCTCTGTCCTCCGATGTGATCGCACATCGGAGGACAGAGAAAAGGGGTCCCAGGTGGCCCCCCAATACTCACCTAGCTCCCCCGATGCTCCTCGTGTCTCCCGGTGGGCGCCGCCATCTTCAAAATGGCGGGCGCATGCGCAGTGCGCCCGCCGGCCGGCACCGGGAGAATCTTTGGGGTCTCGGCTGCCTGGGGTAGCCGAGACCCCAAAGAGCATGATCGGGGGTCGGTTTTAGCGACCCCTGTTTTGCGATCGCCGGTAATTAACTGTTTACCGGCGACCGCAAAAAAAAAAAAAAAAGTAAAGTGTAATTCTCTGTCCTCTGATGTGATCGCACATCAGAGGACAGAGAAATAGGGGGATTCGGGGACCCTAGCATACTCACCTAGGTCCCTGGATCCTCTTGCTGCTCCTCCTGGCCGCCGGCAGAAGAACATGGCGGACGCATGCCCAGTGCGCCCGCCATCTGTCTCCATCTGCCGGCCGGCAGGAGAACAGCGGTTAGGGCTAAAATTAGGGTTAGGGTTAGGGGTAGGGTTAGGGGTAGGGTAGGGTTAGGGTTAGGGGTAGGGTTAGGGGTAGGGTAGGGTTAGGGTTAGGGCTAGGGTTAGGTTAGGGGTAGGGTTAGGGGTAGGGTTAGGGGTAGGGTTAGGGTAGGGGTAGGGCTAGGGTTAGGTTAGGGGTAGGGTTACGGCTAGGGTTAGGTTAGGGGTAGGGTTAGGTTAGGGTTAGGGGTAGGGTTACGGCTAGGGTTAGGTTAGGGGTAGGGTTAGGTTAGGGTTAGGTTAGGGGTAGGGTTGGGGCTAAATTTAGGGTTAGGGTTGGGGCTAAATTTAGGGTTAGGGTTGGGGCTAAATTTAGGGTTAGGCTTCTTTCACACTTACGTCGGTACGGGGCCGTCGCAATGCGTCGGCCCGACATACCGACGCACGTTGTGAAAATTGTGCACAACGTGGGCAGCAGCTGTAGTTTTTCAACGCATCCGCTGCCCAATCTATGTCCTGGGGAGGAAGGGGCGGAGTTACGGCCACGCATGCGCGGTCAGAAATGGCGGATGCGACGTACAAAAAAACGTTTCATTGAACGTTTTTTTGTGCCGACGCTCCGCCAAAACACAACTGATCCAGTGCACGACGGACGCGACGTGTGGCCATCCGTCACGATCCGTCGGCAATACTATGGGCAAAAAACGCATCCTGCGGGCACATTTGCAGGATCCGTTTCTTGTCCAAAACGACGGATTGCGACGGAATGCCAAACAACGCAAGTGTGAAAGTAGCCTTAGGGCTAGGGTTAGGGTTGGGGCTAAAGTTAGGGCTAGGGTTGGGGCTAAAGTTAGGGTTAGAGCTGGGATTAGGTTTAGGGTTTGGATTAGGGTTGGTATTAGGGTTAGGGTTGGCATTAAGGTTACGCTTGGGATTAGGGTTAGGTTTGGGATTAGGGTTAAGGTTAGGGTTGTGATTAGGGGTGTATTGGGATTAGGGTTAGGTTTGAGGTTAGGGTTGAGATTAGGATTAGGGGTGTGTTGGATTTAGGGTTTTGATTAGGGTTATGGTTAGGGTTGACATTAGGGTTGTTTTGGGGTAAGGGTTGTGATTATGGTTAGGGTTAGTGATTAGGATTATGGATCAGGTTGGGATTAGGGTTAGGGGTTGGAGCTAGAATTGGGGGGTTTCCACTGTTTAGGTACATCAGGGGGTCTCCAAACACGACAGCCAATTTTGCGCTCAAAAAGTCAAATGGTGCTCCCTCCCTTCTGAGCTCTGCCGTGCGCCCAAACAGTGGGTTACCCCCACATATGGGGCATCAGCGTACTCGGGATAAATTGGACAACAACTTCTGGGGTCCAATTTCTCTTGTTACCCTTGTGAAAATAAAAACTTGGGGGCTACAAAATCTTTTTTTGTGAAAAAAAAAATATTTTTTATTTTCACGACTCTGCATTCTAAACTTCTGTGAAGCACTTGGGCATTCAAAGTTCTCACCACACATCTAGATAAGTTCCTTGGGGGGTCTAGTTTCCAAAATGGGGTCACTTGTGGGGGGTTACTACAGTTTAGGTATATCAGGGGCTCTGCAATCGCAACATAATGCCCACAGACCATTCTATCAAAGTCTGCATTCCAAAAAGGCGCTCCTTCCCTTCCGAGCTCTGCCGTGCGCCCAAACAGTGGTTTACCCCCACATATGGCACATCAGCGTACTCGGGATAAATTGGACAACAACTATTGCAGTCCAATTTCTCCTGTTACCCTTGTGAAAATAAAAACTTGGGGGCTACAAAATCTTTTTTGTGAAAAAAAAAATATTTTTTATTTTCACGACTCTGCATTCTAAACTTCTGTGAAGCACTTGGGCATTCAAAGTTCTCACCACACATCTAGATAAGTTCCTTGGGGGGTCTAGTTTCCAAAATGGGGTCACTTGTGGAGGGTTTCTACTGGTTAGGTACATCAGGGGCTCTGCAAATGCAACATAATACCCGCAGACCATTCTATCAAAGTCTGCATTCCAAAACGGCGCTCCTTCCTTCCGAGTTCTGCCGTGCGCCCAAACAGTGGTTTACCCCCACATATGGGGTACCAGCATACTCAAGACAAATTGGACAACAACTTTTGGGGTCCAATTTTTCTTGTTACCCTTGTAAAAATAAAAACTTGGGGGCTACAATATCTTTTTTGTGGAAAAAAAAAATATTTTTTATTTTCACGGCTCTGCATTATAAACTTCTGTGAAGCACTTGGGCATTCAAGGTTCTCACCACACATCTAGATAAGTTCCATGGGGGGTCTAGTTTCCAAAATGGGGTCACTTGTGGGGGATTTCTACTGTTTAGGCACATCAGGGGCTCTCCAAACGCGACATGGCGTCCGATCTCAATTCCAGCCAATTCTACATTGAAAAAGTAAAACGGCACTCCTTCTCTTCCAAGCTCTGTGGTGCGCCCTAACAGTGGTTTACCCCCACATATGGGGTATCGACGTATTCAGGAGAAATTGCACAACAACTTTTGTGGTCTAATTTCTCCTGTTACCCTTGTGAAAATGAGAATTTGTGGGCAAAAAGATCATTTTTGTGTAAACAAAAGCGATTTTTTTATTTTCACGGCTCTACGTTATAAACTTCTGTGAAGCACTTGGGGGTTCAAAGTGCTCACCACACATCTAGATAAGTTCCTTAAGGGGTCTAGTTTCCAAAATGGTGTCACTTGTGGGGGGTTTCCACTGTTTAGGCACATCAGGGGCTCTCTAAACGTGACATGGCGTCCGATCTCAATTCCAGCCAATTCTGCATTGAAAAAGTCAAACGGCGCTCCTTCACTTCTAAGTTCTGCGGTGCGCCCTAACAGTGGTTTACCCCCACATATGGGGTATTGGCGTATTCAGGAGAAATTGCATAACAAAATTTATGGTTACATTTCTGTTTTTACACTTGTGAAAATAAAAAAAATGGTTCTGAATTAAGATGTTTGCAAAAAAAAGTTAAATGTTCATTTTTTCCTTCCACATTGTTTCAGTTCCTGTGAAGCATGTAAAGGGTTAATAAACTTCTTGAATGTGGTTTTGAGAACCTTGAGGGGTGTAGTTTTTAGAATGGTGTCACACTTCATTATTTTCTATCATATAGACCCCTCAAAATGACTTCAAATGTGATGTGGTCCCTAAAAAAAAATGGTGTTGTAAAAATGAGAAATTGCTGGTCAACTTTTAACCCTTATAACTCCCTAACAAAAAAAAATTTTGTTTCCAAAATTGTGCTGATGTAAAGTAGACATGTGGGAAATGTTATTTATTAACTATTTTTCGTGACATATCTCTCTGATTTAAGGGCATAAAAATACAAAGTTTGAAAATTGCAAAATTTTAAAAATTTTCGCCATATTTCCGTTTTTTTCATAAATAATCGCAAGTAATATCGAAGAAATGTTACCACTAACATGAAGTACAATATGTCACGAAAAAACAATCTCAGAATCAGCGGGATCCGTTGAAGCGTTCCAGAGTTATAACCTCATAAAGTGACAGTGGTCAGAATTGCAAAAATTGGCTCGGTCATTAAGTACCAAATTGGCTCTGTCACTAAGGGGTTAAACAACACAAATGTAAATCCAAGTCAATCACACTTCTGTGAAATCAACCTGTCCAGTTATGGAGCAAGACAGATTGTGAATCAATTTCTCTTGCTGTTCTGAGAATGGAACAGACAACAGGCAGAATTGTGGGTCAACAACTTTGTTTCAAGCATGTGATACTCGTTAAACCTCATCTGCAGCTAGTAACAGGTGTGGGCAATATGAAAATCACACCTGAAACCAGGTACAAAGGGGAGAAGTTGACTTGATCTTAGCATTGTGTGTCTGTGTGTGCACACTAAGCATAGAGAACAGAAAGAGGAGAAGAAAACTGTCTGAGGACTTGAGAACCAAAATTGTTGAAAAATATCAACAATCTCAAGGTAAAAAGTCAATCTTCAGAGATCTTGATATTCATTCACGATGCGCAATATAATCAAGATGTTTACAAACAATGGCAGTGTAGCTAATCTCCCTGGTTGTGGATGGCAGAAAAAAATTGAAGAAATTTTGTACTGCTGTAAAGTCTGGATGGTGGCTAAGCAGCCCTAATCAAGTGCAAAAGAAATTCAAGCTGTCCTGCAGGCTCAGGGTGCATCAGTGTCAGCGCAAACTATCAATTGACATTTGAATGAAATGAAACGCTATGGCAGGAGACCCAAGAGGACCTCACTGTTTACATGGAGACATAAAAACGCTAGACTGCAGTTTGTCAAAATGTACGCAAGTAAGCAAAAATCAATCTGGGAAAGCGTCTTGTGGACAGATGAGATCAATATAGAGCTCTTTGCTAATGCACATCGTTCTACTGTTTACTGAAAACGAAAGGCCGGCAAAGAAGAAAACAAACACAGGACCTAAAGTCAAATATGGTGGACGTTCAAAGAATTGTTTTGATGCCTCTGACACTGGGTGCCTTGAGTGTGCGCAAGGTATCATGAAATCTGAAGATTTCCGAAGGATTTTGGGTCACATAGTCAGAAAGCTGGGTTTGCGTTCTATGTTTCTCAACAGAACAATTACGTACCTCAAACATACTTCAAGAAGCACCCAGACAAGAATGGAAACAAAGCGCTGGAGAGTTTTGAAGTGGCCAGCAATAAGTCCAGATCTAAATCCCATTGAATATCTGTGGAGAGATCTTAAAATTGCTGTTGGTAGAAGGTACTTAAGGTACCGTCACACTAAACGATATCGCTAGCGATCCGTGACGTTGCAGCGTCCTGGCTAGCGATATTGTTCAGTTTGAGACACAGCAGCGATCAGAATCCTGCTGTGATGTCGTTGGTCGCTGAGGAAAGTCCAGCACTTTATTTCGTCGCTGGACTTCCTGCTGACATCGCTGAATCGGCGTGTGTGACACCGATTCAGCGATGTCTTCGCTGGTAACCAGGGTAAACATTGGGTTACTAAGCGCAGGGCCGCGCTTAGTAACCCGATGTTTACCCTGGTTACCAGCGTAAAAGTAAAAAAAAAAACAAAACTACATACTGTCTGTCCCTCGGCGCTCTGCTTCTCTGCCCTGTGTAAGCACAGCAGCCGGAAAGCAGAGCGGTGACGTCACCGGGGCAGAGAAGCAGAGCGCCGAGGGACAGACAGCGGAAGGTAAGTATGTAGTGTTTTTTTTTTTTTTTACTTTTACGCTGGCAACCAGGGTAAACATCGGGTTACTAAGCACGGCCCTGCGCTTAGTAATCCGACGTTTACCCTGGTTACCGGCATAGTTGGTCGCTGGAGAGCTGTCTGTGTGACAGCTCTCCAGCGACCAAACAGCGACGCTGGAGCGATCCGGATCGTTGTCGGTATCGCTGCAGTGTCGCTTAGTGTGACGGTACCTTTAGTCCTGTAGTGATAAAAGCAGTGTTTATCAGGAAGAGATTATCAAAACTACAGCCCTGTGAGTGACCGCAGGAATCCAAGTCTTGGTCTCTAAATCATGCTGCTTTATGATTAGGTAGAAAAAAACCTGATACACAACAAAATTCACCCTAGTGAATTAATGTCCACCATCAAATATAGAACCAATATCAAAGTGAACATAAAGCAAAGATAACAAAATTAATAAAAAAGTATAATTTTATTGAAAAAATAAAAATAAAAAATACACAAAGGAAAAACAAACTACAATACTACACAAAATTATAAAGAATATATTGAATGAGGAGACCAGATCCACATAGTCTAAGAGATACTAGAAAAGGACATAACCTTCCAAAGTGGAGTCGGAGTCCTTGAGGGTCACAGATCATCTTTACACTGGTACTAGTATTTTTCCAGAGTTTTATGCACTTGTTTGGCCTAGGCTAGACCACTTACTATGTATGCATATGCACTTTATTGAGGTAGATGGCCTATGTGATGCCATCTATTTTTGCACTTTGGAAAGTTATGTCCTTTTCTAGTATCTCTTAGACTATGTGGATCTGGTCTCCTCATTCAATATATTCTTTATAATTTTGTGTAGTATTGTAGTTTGTTTTTCCTTTGTGCATTTTTTATTTTTATTTTTTCAATAAAATTATACTTTTTTATTAATTTTGTTATCTTTGCTTTATGTTCACTTTGATATTGGTTCTAGAAAAAAAACCTGGTGACAGATTCCATTCAACAACCTTTGTTAGGCTGGGCATACACATTAGATACAAGTCTTTCTCCCCCTCTCCCGATTCCCCATACGCAAGAATGTTTAACTGTGTTTTCATTTCTCTTCATGACAAAATCCGTCGTGGGACAGTCTTGAGTCCCATATATACACTAGATGGTCTGCAGATCCTGCTGAAATTGGCAAGTGCAGGTGACTTATTTAATGTGTAAGGTGGTCTTAAAGGGACTAGATGGTGAATAAACAAGAGCCTTGAATAAAACCCACAAGGACTTGGGCCATGGTGGTGGAAAAATGGCATTATATTGGGTTAACAAGCTCTCCTCTATGGAGCTCTAGTCCCTTCTATGTATATGCCACAGAGCATATTTGAGTTAGGCCCCTTTCATACATCAGTTTTTTGCCATCAGCCACAATCCGTCCATTTTTGTAAAGAAAAAAAAAAAACAGATCCGGCGCCATAGACTTCCATTCTAGCAAATAACGGCGGCGACAGATCCGTCGCTGTCCGTTTTTTTTTTTCGACGGACACAAAAAACTTTACTATGCCCGTTGTCTCCGGACAAACAATTTTCGATGGATCCAGCGAACGACGGATGAAACGTAAGGCCATCGCTAATACAAGTCTATCAGAAAAAAACGGATCCGGTGGCATCGTTCGCAGGATCTGTTTTTTTCAAAATTCGACGGATTGCGACTGATGGCAAAAAATTGATGTGTGAAAGGGGCCTTATTGAGCTTTTTAATAAATAAATTAGGGGGATATAGTGTGCTCAGGAACATTCTGTCTTGGTGCTCATGATGTGAGTAGTCGGCATTGTGCTTTCTTTTCAAGCAAATAGGTAGAAAAACAACTTCAATGATACATTAAAAAAGATCTTTCATTCACATTGCATTCAAGTATTTATGCAACTGTTATCCAAACTAAGACACTTGAAAAGACTGGAATCGTGGGCAATGAACAAGTCATCTATCAATAGGAAGAAAAATCCGAATTCCTGGCAAATATCCTGAATCCATCAGACTTTTGTGCTGTTAAAACACATACCTGCATGACCTGGAAAACTAGAGCACAGCCTTTATTTATTTACTGTCAAGTGCTCCCTGAAATCTATGAAAGAAAAATATTAACACTGGTCTACTTCGGAGGAGAAGCTGCTGTGGTGCCCTGCTACATTCTGTAGGTCATCATCATCATGAGGCCTTCACAGTCCTCCCAAAATAATGGTTGCAAGTTTCGCACGGTGTCTCCCCAGGTGGTGTATCCCCTGCAAAAGTTTTATGGATTTATGCTAGATGGAAATGTACCTATAAGGTTTAGAGTTAAGCATGATACATCTGGCAGAAATGTAGATCAATCACACAGGGGTCTTTTGGGTAAAATTATCTCCAAACCCGTTGTAGATAATAAAAAAAAGTGCTCCCCGTTTCCATTGTCCTCTCGTTTGCATGTGAGTTGGCACATTGGTGAATTGAGATGGGCACCTTGCTCTTCACAAATTAAAGGGGTTTTCAGGGACAATTTTACAATAGCATTGTCACTAAAGCTCTTGGCCCTACACGTAAAATAGGATGAATTTCTTGACAAGTAATGACACTGTACAGAAGATATAAGGACAGGCAAGGTCAGAAATCTGAAATATACTGTATTCCAATATGGCATACAAGAAACCAGCTTAGTAGCGCACAAGCAGGGATATCTCTGACAAGTACCGCTTCCTTAGCGTGACCCTGAGGACACATTTATACAGTAAGGCTGTGAGCACAGAGTTTTTGAGGAGGTCAAAAAATAAAGAGTGCAAAGCACTTTGAGAAATGCACCTCGTTTGAAGATTTTTTGGCAGAGATTTCCTAAAAAGCAGTTTTGAAGAAGTTTTTTTTTAGTGCTTTGTAAGGGTTTATTCATACATCCAATGTTCACGTACAAGTGCTATTTCACAGATAGCACTCGTACCTGTGATAATCTATGGCAGTGTTTCTCAACTCTTGTCGTGGGGTCTTGAGGACTGGAGTTGAGAAACACTGATCTATGGCGTCATTCACATATCCGTGAATTTTAGACATCTCTGATCAAAACTGGTAATGCACGTCAAAGGGTCCACACAAAAAATCAGATCACACTCGGTTGACATCCTAGGTCGGTGTGATTTTCAATCGGTCCACTTTTTTGCACGCGAGAAAAACGAATGTCTCGATAAGAAAGAAGAGATTTTTTTCAGGCCTTTGATTGTAAAGCGTCTGAAGCCGATTCCATCAGGATTGGCTTCAAAGAAGTGACTTGCACTTTCTTTTTTTCAACCAAAGGTTTCTCGAAACCTAAAGTCTTAGAGCATATACAGGCAATGTCTTTTTCAGCAGGATTCTCACTAATATTTACCTAAAAATGCACTCAGATAGCACTCAAAAGAATGAACAAATGCATTTCTATATAAAAACGACTTGCTGTACACATGTCCAGGCTTTTGAGGGTCTTTTAACCACTTCAGGTTTCCAAAGATGCCAAAAGGTTAAAATAAGTGACCTGACCGTTCTTAAGGCATTTTCCTCTCTGAAGACGCGAAGAGTCGAAAGACGCCAGGATATCTTTTTGAGTGATTTCCCAGAGTTTTTGCTTCAAAGACCAATAGAGGATTCATCATTGTTAAATGGATAAAACAAAATGACAGGAAAAAACTGTGAAAAAGACGACAAAAAAGATGGGAAAACGCTAGAAAAAAAATGCTGGTGGTGGAAAACTATGAAACCAGAGCTCAGGAAATGACAAAAAAAACGTAAAAAATAGACGCTTAACCCCTTTACCCCCAAGGGTGGTTTGCACGTTATTGACCGGGTCAATTTTTACAATTCTGACCACTGTCCCTTTATGAGGTTATAACTCTGGAACGCTTCAACGGATCCCGGTGATTCTGACATTGTTTTCTCGTGACATATTGTTCTTCATGATAGTGGTAAAATTTCTTTGATATTACCTGCGTTTATTTGTGAAAAAAATGGAAATTTGGCGAAAATTTTGAAAATTTTGCAATTTTCCAACTTTGAATTTTTATGAAATTAAATCACAAAATCACAGAGATATGTCACACAAAATACTTAATAAGTAACATTTCCCACATGTCTACTTTACATCAGCACAATTTTGGAACCAAATTTTTTTTTTGTTAGGGAGTTATAAGGGTTAAAAGTTGACCAGCAATTTCTCATTTTTACAACACCATTTTTTTTTAGGGACCACATCTCATTTGAAGTCATTTTGAGGGGTCTATATGTTGGAAAATACCCAAGTTTGACACCATTCTAAAAACTGCACCCCTCAAGGTGCTCAAAACCACATTCAAGAAGTTTATTAACCCTTCAGGTGTTTCACAGGAATTTTTGGAATGTTTAAATAAAAATGAACATTTAACTTTTTTTCACAAAAAATGTACTTCAGCTCCAATTTGTTTTATTTTACCAAGGGTAACAGGAGAAAATGGACCCCAAACGTTGTTGTACAATTTGTCCTGAGTACGCGGATAACCCATATGTGGGAGTAAACCACTGTTTGGGCGCATGGGAGTGCTCGGAAGGGAAGGAGCGCCGTTTGACTTTTCAATGCAAAATTGACAGGAATTGAGATGGGACACCATGTTGCGTTTGGAGAGCCACTGATGTGCCTAAACATTGAAACCCCCCACAAGTGACACCATTTTGGAAAGTAGACCCCCTAAGGAACTTATCTAGAGGTGTGGTGAGCACTTTGACCCACCAAGTGCTTCACAGAAGTTCATAATGCAGAACCGTAAAAATAAAAAATCATTTTTTTTTCACAAAAATTATATTTTCGCCCCCAATTTTTTATTTTCCCAAGGGTAAGAGAAGAAATTGGACCCCAAAAGTTGTTGTACAATTTGTCCTGAGTACGCTGATACCCCATATGTGGGGGTAAACCACTGTTTGGGCGCATGGGAGAGCTCGGAAGGGAAGGAGCGCCGTTTGACTTTCCAATGCAAAATTGACAGGAATTGAGATGTGATGCCATGTTGCGTTTGGAGAGCCACTGATGTGCCTAAACATTGAAATCCCCCCACAAGTGACACCATTTTGGAAAGTAGACCCACTAAGGAACTTATCTAGATGTGTGGTGAGCACTTTGACCCACCAAGGGCTTCACAGAAGTTTATAATGCAGAGCCGCAAAAAAAAAAAAAAAATTTTTTCCCACAAATTATTTTTTAGCCCCCAGTTTTGTATTTTCCCGAGGGTAACAGGAGAAATTGGACCCCAAAAGTTGTTGTCCAATTTGTCCTGAGTGCACTGATACCCCATATGTGGGAGGGGAACCACCATTTGGGCGCATGGGAGGGCTCGGAAGGGAAGGAGCGCCATTTGGAATGCAGACTTAGATGGAATGGTCTGCAGGCGTCACATTGCGTTTGCAGAACCCCTAATGTACCTAAACAGTAGAAACCTCCCACAAGTGACACCATTTTGGAAAGTAGACCCCCTAAGAACTCATCTAGATGTGATGTGAGAGCTTTGAACCCCCAAGTGTTTCACTACAGTTTATAACGCAGAGCTGCGCAAATAAAAAATATTTTTTTTCCACAAAAAATTATTTTTTAGCCCCCAGTTTTGTATTTTTCCAAGGTTAACAGGAGAAATTGGACCCTAAATATTGTTGTCCAATTTGTCCTGAGAACGCTGATACCCGATATGTGGGGGAGAACCACCGTTTGAGCGCATGGCAGAGCTCGGAAGGCAAGGAGCATCATTTGGAATGCAGACTTAGATGGATTGGTCTGCAGGCGTCACATTGCGTTTGCAGAGCCCCACATGTACCTAAACAGTAGAAACCCCCCACAGGTGACCCCATATTGGAAACTAGACCCCCAAAGGAACTTATCTAGATGTGTTGTGAGAACTATGAACCCCCAAGTGTTTCACTACAGTGTGTAACGCAGAGCCATGAAAATAAAAATAAAAAATTTTCCCCAAAAAATTATTTTTAGCCCCCAGTTTTGTATTTTCCTAAGGGTAACGTGAGAAATTGGACCCCAAAAGTTGTTGTTCTATTTGTCCTGAGTACGCTGATACCCCATATGTTGGGGTAAACCCTTGTTTGGGCACATGGGAGAGCTCGGAAGGGAAGGAGCACTGTTTTTCTTTTTCAACGCAGAATTGGCTGGAATTGATATCGGATGCCATGTCGCGTTTGGAGAGTCCCTGATGTGCCTAAACAGTGGAAACCCCCCAATTATAACTGAAACCCTAATCCTAACACACCCCTAACCCTAATCCCAACGGTAACCCTAACCACACCTCTAACTCAGACACACCCCTAAGCCTAATCCCAACCCTATTCCCAACCGTAAATGTAATCCAAACCCTAACCCTAACTTTAGCCCCAACCCTAACTGTAGCCTTAACCCTAGCGCCAACCCTAACCCTAGCCCTAATCCTAGCCCCAACCCTAACCCTAGCCCGAACCCTAACCCTATCCCTAACCGTAGCCCTAACCCTAGCCCTAATGGGAAAATGGAAATAAATATATTTTTTAAATTTTTTAATTTTTCCCTAACTAAGGGGGTGATGAAGGGGGGTTTGATTTACTTTTATAGCGGGTTTTTTAGCGGATTTTTATGATTGGCAGCCGTCACACACTAAAAGACGCATTGTATTGCAAAAAATATTTTTTGCGTTAACACATTTTGAGAGCTATAATTTTTCCATATTTTGGTCCACAGAGTCATGTGAGGTCTTGTTTTTTGCGGGACGAGTTGACGTTTTTATTGGTAACATTTTAGGGCACGTGACATTTTTTGATCGCCTTTTATTCCGATTTTTGAGAGGAAGAATGACCAAAAACCAGCTATTCATGAATTTCTTTTGGGGGAGGCGTTTATATCATTCCGTGTTTGGTAAAATGGATAAAGCAGTTTTATTCTTCGGGTCAGTACGATTACAGCGATACCTCATTTATATCATTTTTTATGTTTTGGCGCTTTTATACGATAAAAACTATTTTATAGAAAAAAATAATTATTTTTGCATCGCTTTATTCTGAAGACTATAACTTTTTTATTTTTTTGCTGATGATGCTGTATGGTGGCCCGTTTATTGCGGGACAAGATGACGCTTTCAGCGGTACCATGGTGATTTATATCTGTCTTTTTGATCGCGTGTTATTCCACTTTTTGTTCGGCGGTATGATAATAAAGCGTTGTTTTTTGCCTTGTTTTTTTTTTTCTCACGGTGTTTACTGAAGGGGTTAACGAGTGGGACAGTTTTATAGGTTGGGTCGTTACGGACGCGGCAATACTAAATATGTGTACTTTTATTGTTTTTTTTTTTTATTTAGATAAAGAAATGTATTTATGGGAATAATATTTTTTTTTTTTACACGTGTGGAAATTTTTTTTAAAACTTTTTTACTTTGTCCCAGGGGGGGACATCACAGATCGGTGATCTGACAGTTTGCACAGCACTCTGTCAGATCAACGATCTGACTTACAGGGCTGCAGGCTTACCAAGTGCCTGCTCTGAGCAGGCACTTGGTAAGCCACCTCCCTCCCTGCAGGACCCGGATGCCGCGGCCATTTTGGATCCGGGTCTGGAGCAGGGAGGGAGGTAGGAGACCCTCACAGCAACGCGATCACATCGCGTTGCTGCGGGGGTCTCAGGGAAGTCCGCAGGGAGCCCCCTCCCTGCGCGATGCTTCCCTGTACCGCCGGCACACCGCGATCATGTTTGATCGTGGTGTGCCGGGGGTTAATGTGCCGGGGGCGGTCCGTGACCGCTCCTGGCACATAGCGCCGGATGTCAGCTGCGATAGGCAGCTGACACCCCGCCGCGATCCCCCCATGAGCGCGGCCGATCGCGCTGGACGTACTATTCCGTCCTTGGGAAGTAGGGCCCACCCCACATGGACGGAATAGTACGTCCAATGGTAGAAAGGGGTTAAGGACAAAAACACCAATGTGTCCTGATGCATCTTCCTCTTGGGAAACTTAGCAGGTTCACAACAGTTCAAGAAATGACATGTGCACATACCCTTACCTTAGAGTGTTTTTCTATACAGTGTTTTCTTGGAAAAATGCCACTACGTTTTTTTTGTGCTAAAACTGAAAGTGGGTCCAGCAGAATTAAGTCCTCTACTATTTCCCTTTCCTTTTCAATGCACTCCTACGTTTGTTGCAAAACAGCATGAAAGCCGATACAAAAACTGCCAAAAAAATTCCTGAAAATTAACAATTGGTAGATTTATCAAAAATATCTATCACTAAATGGTATTTGCTACCCATAGGAGTCGATCACCAAGCCCCTGCATGAGAACTGAGCCCCTGCACGAGAACGGAGCCCCTGCATGAGAACCAAGCCCCTGCATAAGCACTGAACCCCTGCATAAGCACAGAGCTCCTGCATGAGAACCGAGCCCCTGCATGAGAACCGAGCCCCTGCATGAGAACCGAGCCCCTGCATGAGAACCGAGCCCCTGCATGAGAACCGAGCCCCTGCATGAGAACCGAGCCCCTGCATGAGAACCGAGCCTCTGCATGAGAACCGAACCCCTGCATAAGCACCGAACCCCTGCATAAGCACAGAGTCCCTGCATAAGCACCGAGCCCCTGCATAAGCACCGAGCCCCTGCATAAGCACCGAGCCCCTGCATAGGCACCGAGCCCCTGCATAAGCACCGAACCCCTGCATAAGCACCGAGCCCCTGCATAAGCACCGAACCCCTGCATAAGCACCGAGCCCCTGCATAAGCACATGAAAAGGGAGGAATATGTTCAATAAAAAGAAAGAAAGGCACCCTTTAAGATATTACATCTGAGCTTTGATTACTTGCTACAGACAATAAATAGATTTATACATTTGTCTAATAGAAAAACTAGCTATGCATTAAAACTCACAGAAGGACATTTAGGAACACTGTCAAAGTCACAAAAGGGTCTTTACTGACCATGGCAACTAATGTCAGAGCAGATTTAATTTTATACTCAACCTTCTGTGCCCAAATGTTAGCTGGCAGTCAACTAAAAAGTCACTTGTTGCTGCTTTAGGGAAAAATAGTGCAAGACAGGTTTCAAGGTATTCTAGGCATTTGTCGTCCTGAAACTTGTATCCATAATCATCATCATCATAATAGAAAAGTATTAAAAAAATACAAATACAATATACTGTCAACTAAAAAAAAATTAAACACACCATATAAAATCTGACAATATTGCAACTATACTTGTTGCATGGTTCTCCAACTACACTGAGCACTTGGGCACAGTAATGGCGCAGACTGGGGCGATGCCTATGGTTTTGTACACTGTGACTCTTCGGTTGGTCTTGTTGATGCCCTTGCAATGTACATGTGTGTTTGTGTGTGGGCAGATCTGGATTTCTCATTAGTCCCTGATCTCATAACCACGGGGATGAGACACGCTCAGCTACAGAGGTGGTCCGCAGGCCACAGCGAAGAGGGGGTTTACATCATATGAGATTATCTTACTACGCTGATTGCTTCTCAACAGGTCGAGGAAGGGGGGTCGGGCATTACAACTAGCTTTAGAATAGACTTAAGAGAGGAAAGGGGGAACTTTCTAGTTTGTTGCAGATGTTCACTGAGAAACATCTGTCTTTCTGTAGCCCCCCTTACTGCATTATTATGACCCAATCCAAGTTGGGCAGTGATCACATTCCAGCGTATAAGAGAAGTCTTAGTAAGGATGAGGGGGATTAGCGTATCCTGCAAAACTTTTCTTTGATTGGTGAAATAATAGTACAGGTTGTGAGATGTAATTGCACCAAGAAATACACAACCACAATTAGCTGGAATGTAATCACTTTAACCCCCCAGTTAGCTAAAAGGCCAGGCCATGCCTACGAGCAAAGATGATTTAGATGGCTCATCTGGTAACGTGGCCACCGAAAATCCCGTATGAAAAGCCTCTGCCAGTGCGGGTTTCAGCATTCCTGGTATTGTATCATCTCACATCTGTCCATGCATTGCTTGGTTTTTAGAAAACATGGAACAGGTTACGATAAAGCTGAAAATCCATTGGCAGCTCACCAGCTTTAAACAAGCATAGCTACATTTATTTCCAAGCCACCAACCAAGCTTTGCCCTCCCGGACATATCAATTCTGCCTTTTAGCGGTGGAGTCTTTGTTTTCCTCAGTATAAAATGCCTTGTAGACTGCAGTCAGAAGATTGGGCAGACTCCATACAGGTTTACAAGTCAACAGCATATATTGATTAGAAAACTGCCTTCAGTTTCAGCCATTTTTTTCACATTTTGCCTCATTAGTCCAGAGCACCTGCTGCCATTTTTCTGCATCCCAATTCCCATGTTTTCTTGCACAATTGAGTCACATGGACTTGGTTCCATGTCAAAGTTATGGCTTTTTGGCCACAATTCATCCGTAGACCCTATCTGACCAAACTTCTAAGAAAAGTAGATGGGTGTAGTTCGGTCCCACTAGTCACTGCCAGTTGATGTACTGCAGGACAGCTTCTTATTTCAATGAGAAGTATGAGGTCTCAAGTTCTCTAGGCCAACTACTGTGTGTATGTTCTCTTGGTTGCCCATGTCTGGTGCTGCTACTATAGAGCTTGAACAGCACATCATGAAAGCCCAGTCTGCTTTGAAGTCTTTGCTGGGACAATGCTGATACAGTATAACTACAATATAACATTTAACTTCAAAATGTATTTTGAACACTAGCAAGATTCCACATACAGAAAATGTAAATATCCCTTACTGCGGATGATACGTTCCTTTTTGTCCTTTCCTTCCTAAGGTTTAGCTACGTGAACAGAGCATTGTGAGCCTGCAGTCGGTGCAGCAACAGTTAGGGAGGGATTTAATTGGAAAAATGCCCACATGGAAAATTGCCCACATGGAAAATTGCTTACACAGAAAATTGCCCACACGGAAAATTGCCAATTGCAGCATCACAAAGTTTCAGATCAATGATATTTGAGGTGCAAAATGAAAAATGCCCACAGAAAATTGCCCACAGACTGAATTATAAGTTAAATGCTCTGTAGGACAGGGGGATAGCATATGCATGTAAACATGAGATGCTCTGCAGGGCATACGAATAATATACAGTACAGACCAAAAGTTTGGACACACCTTCTCATTTAAAGATTTTTCTGTGTTTTCATGACTATGAAAATTGTACATTCACACTGAAGGCATCAAAACTATGAATTAACACATGTGGAATTATACACTTAACAAAAAAGTGTGAAACAACTGAAAATATGTCTTATATTCTAGGTTCTTCAAAGTAGCCACCTTTTGCTTTGATGACTGCTTTGCACACCCTTGTCATTCTCTTGATGAGCTTCAAGAGGTAGTCACCGGAAATGGTTTTCACTTCACAGGTGTGCTCTGTTAGGTTTAATAAGTGGGATTTCTTGCCTTATAAATGGGGTTCGGACCATCAGTTGTGTTGTGCAGAAGTCTGGTGGATACACAGCTGATAGTCCTACTGAATAGACTAGTAGAATTTGTATTGTGGCAAGAAAAAGGCAGCTAAGTAAAGAAAAACGAGTGGCCATCATTACTTTAAGAAATGAAGGTCAGTCAGTCTGAAAACTTTGAAAGTGTCCCCAAGTGCTGTGGCAAAAACCATCAAGCGCTACAAAGAAACTGGCTCACGTGAGGACCGCCCCAGGAAAGGAAGACCAAGAGTCACCTCTGCTTCTGAGGATACGTTTATCCAAGTCACCAGCCTCAGAAATGGCAGGTTAACAGCAGCTCAGATTAGAGACCAGGTCAATGCCACACAGAGTTCTAGCAGCAGACACATCTCTACAACAACTGTTAAGAGAAGACTTTGTGCAGCAGGCCTTCATGGTAAAATAGCTGCTAGGAAACCACTGCTAAGGACAGGCAACAAGCAGAAGAGACTTGTTTGGACTAAAGAACACAAGGAAAGGACATTAGACCAGTGGAAATCTGTGCTTTCGTCTGATGAGTCCAAATTTGAGATTTTTGGTTCCAACCCCCGTGTCTTTGTGTGACGCAGAAAAGGTGAACGGATGGACTCTACATGTCTGGCTCCCACCGTGAAGCATGGAGGAGGAGGTGTGATGCTGTGGAGGTGCTTTGCTGGTGACACTGTTGGGGATTTATTCAAAATTGAAGGCATTCTGAACCAGCATGGCTACCACAGCATCTTGCAGCGACATGCTATTCTATCCGGTTTGCGTTTAGTTGGACCATCATTTATTTTTCAACAGGACAATGACCCTAAACACACCTCCAGGCTGTGTAAGGGCTAATTGACCAAGGAGGAGAGTGAGGGCGTGCTACGCCAGATGACCTGGCCTCCACAGTCACCAGACCTGAACCCAATTGAGATAATTTGGGGTGAGCTGGACCGCAGAGTGAAGGCAAAAGGGCCAACAAGTGCTAAGCATCTCTGGGAACTCCTTCAAGATTGTTGGAAGACCATTTCCTGTGATTACCTCTTGAAGCTCATCAATAGAATGCCAAGAGTGAGCAAAGCAGTCATCAAAGCAAAAGGTGGCTACTTTGAAGAACCTAGAATATGAGACATATTCTCAGTTGTTTCACAGTTTTGTGTTAAGTATATAATTCCACATGTGTTAATTCATAGTTTTGATGCCTTCAGTGTGAATGTACAATTTTCATAGTCAGGAAAATACAGAAAAATCTTTAATTGAGAAGTTGTGTCCAAACTTTTGGTCTGTACTGTATAATTATAGGTGAGATGCTCTGCAGGACAGAATAGCAAAGATCTATAGGTTAAATGCTCTGCAGGACAGGGGGATGATATGCAGATATACGTGAGATGCTCTGCAGGGCAGAATAATAATATAGAATTACAGGTGAGATGCTCTGCAGGAGAGAATAGTATAGAATCATAGGCGAGAAGCTCTGCAGGACAGAGAATAGCAAAGAGATATAGGTTAAATGCTCTGCAGGACAGGGGGATAGTATGCAGGTATATGTGAGATGTTCTGCAGGGCAGAAAATTAATATAGAATTATAGGTGAGTTGCTCTGCAGGACAGAGAATAGCAAAGATTTATAGGCCAAATGCTCTGCAGGACAGGGGGATAGTATGCATTTATACGCAAGATGCTCTGCAGGGCAGAAGAATAATATAGAATTATAGGTGAGATGCTCTGCAGGACAGAGAATAGCATAGATCTATAGGGTAAATGCTCTGCAGGAGAGGGGGATAGTATGCATGTATACATAAGATGCTCTGCAGGGCAGAAGAATATATAATTATAGGAGAGATGCTCTGCAGCACAGGGAGATAATATGCAGGTATACATGAGATGCTCTGCAGTGCAGAATAATATGTAGTTATAGGTGAGATACTCTGCAGAACAAAGAATAGTATAGAATTATAGGCGAGATCAGTGTCAGACTGGCGTGCCAGGGGCCCACCAGTAACGTTGATGTTGGGGGCTCACTTTTCACCTGCATACAAATATTATTCTACCCTCATTCACAAATTTTCACTGCATAATAATAAACTACGGTAAGTAGTTTGGCTAATGAATAATGATATGCTGCTTTTTTCTGTACAGAGTAAATCATGAGAATTAAGCCAAGTACTGCCCATACAGTGGGGTTGGGGGCCCAGATCTGCACAGGGGCCCACCGAGGGATTCCCCTGTTACCCTGTGGGACAGTCCGAGCCTGGGCGAGATGCTTTGCAGCACAGAAGAATGTCAGCGAAAATTGCCCACATAGAAAACTACCCACAGGTTTATTAAGAACAGTTTATTAACTGTTCTAATAACAACAATAACTTAAGTTTATTAAACAATCATTGCAAACCTGCAAATAATTAGCTGCCGGGTGATTGTCCTTGACTTCCATGGGCTCCATTGAAATAAAATACAGCATAACACAGGCAGCAAAGAAAATGCAGGACGGATTTCAACAAAGGTCTCTCAGCCTCGTTAAGGCTATGTGCACACAGTGTGGATTTTGCTGCGGATCTGCAGCTGTTTTCCATAAGTTTACAGTACCAAACCTATGGAAAACAAAAAACACAGTGCACATGCTGCGGAAAAAACTGCGTGGAAACGCTGTGGTTTACATTCCGCAGCATGTCAATTCTTTGTGCGGATTCCCCTGCGGTTTACACCTGCTCCATAATAGGAATCCGCAGGTGTAAAACCGCAGGTGGAAGCTGCATAAAAACCATGGTAATTCCGGAGTAAATCCGCAGTGCGGTTTACCTGTGAATTTTCAAAAATAGGTGCGGAAAAATCCACAGAGATCCAACCTACGTGTGCACATAGCCTTACTTCTCCAGGTTCTACAGGTTCGGTTCACTCATCCCTAGTCCCGTAGTACGGATTCTGTTCTTAGGAGTTGTCATTCCCCCGCTCCTCTGACAGATTCTGATAGAATCTCACTTTTCTGCGGTGCCTTCTGGGCTTCCAGGACCATATACAGGTCTTTCTCAAAAAATTAGCATATAGTGTTAAATTTCATTATTTACCATAATGTAATGATTACAATTAAACTTTCATATATTATAGATTCATTATCCACCAACTGAAATTTGTCAGGTCTTTTATTGTTTTAATACTGATGATTTTGGCATACAACTCCTGATAACCCAAAAAACCTGTCTCAATAAATTAGCATATTTCACCCATCCAATCAAATAAAAGTGTTTTTTAATAACAAACAAAAAAACCAACAAATAATAATGTTCAGTTATGCACTCAATACTTGGTCGGGAATCCTTTGGCAGAAATGACTGCTTCAATGCGGCGTGGCATGGAGGCAATCAGCCTGTGACACTGCTGAGATGTTATGGAGGCCCAGGATGCTTCAATAGCGGCCTTAAGCTCATCCAGAGTGTTGGGTCTTGCGTCTCTCAACTTTCTCTTCACAATATCCCACAGATTCTCTATGGGGTTCAGGTCAGGAGAGTTGGCAGGCCAATTGAGCACAGTAATACCATGGTCAGTAAACCATTTACCAGTGGTTTTGGCACTGTGAGCAGGTGCCAGGTCGTGCTGAAAAATGAAATCTTCATCTCCATAAAGCATTTCAGCCGATGGAAGCATGAAGTGCTCCAAAATCTCCTGATAGCTAGCTGCATTGACCCTGCCCTTGATGAAACACAGTGGACCAACACCAGCAGCTGACATGGCACCCCACACCATCACTGACTGTGGGTACTTGACACTGGACTTCAGGCATTTTGGCATTTCCTTCTCCCCAGTCTTCCTCCAGACTTTGGCACCTTGATTTCCGAATGACATGCAAAATTTGCTTTCATCAGAAAAAAGTACTTGGGACCACTTAGCAACAGTTCAGTGCTGCTTCTCTGTAGCTCAAAAGTGGCTTTACCTGGGGAATGCGGCACCTGTAGCCCATTTCCTGCACACGCCTGTGCACGGTGGCTCTGGATGTTTCCACACCAGACTCAGTCCACTGCTTCCTCAGGTTCCCCAAGGTCTGGAATCGGTCCTTCTCCACAATCTTCCTCAGGGTCCGGTCTCCTCTTCTCGTTGTACAGCGTTTTCTGCCACATTGTTTCCTTCCAACAGACTTACCATTGAGGTGCCTTGATACAGCACTCTGGGAACAGCCTATCTGTTGAGAAATTTCTTTCTGGGTCTTACCCTCTTGCTTGAGGGTGTCAATGATGGCCTTCTTGACATCTGTCAGGTCGCTAGTCTTACCCATGATGGGGGTTTTGAGTAATGAACCAGGCAGGGAGTTTATAAAAGCCTCAGGTATCTTTTGCATGTGTTTAGAGTTAATTAGTTGATTCAGAAGATTAGGGTAATAGGTCGTTTAGAGAACCTTTTCTTGATATGCTAATTTATTGAGAGAGGTTTTTTGGGTTATCAGGAGTTGTATGCCAAAATCATCAGTATTAAAACAATAAAAGACCTGACAAATTTCAGTTGGTGGATAATGAATCTATAATATATGAAAGTTTAATTGTAATCATTACATTATGGTAAATAATGAAATTTAACACTATATGCTAATTTTTTGAGAAGGACCTGTATCTCAGCCAGCAGCAGCCTGCTTTCACGGAGATGATAATGCATTAGATGTGACCTGCAGTCTCATGTAACTCCACAGATAATACAGTGATTCTTTTGTGAGCACTGATAGCAGTGATGGCAATTCTGGATCACACTGCAATAGATCAATAAAATAGAGAGATAAAACAACTGTGCATATGTATGTTTTTTTACATTTTTATATATATATGCACATATCACACTATATATATGTAATGCAATATATAATTTGCATATGGCAGGTCAAAATGTATATACTCTGGATACCCCAGTGGACAGAATAAATATACCGTAAATATAAGTATAAGTACCAAAAAAAGGACCATATGTTAAAATTAATAAAAGGGACCAATTTATGTGAATGCCCAACAATTTTTTATATTATAAAAAATAAAAGATATATATTAAAAATGTGTGTCACATAACAGTGAAGAATATGTGTATAAGAACATGCAAGAAGTGCAAGGGAATAAAACTGTGCAATAACTATATAGAAGGCAGCTTGTCATGCATACCGTGCTTTATCAACACAGAAAAAAGTGCTATTTAAACATATGATCCAATCTGATCTGATGCCACTTACTTATGAAACTGGGGGAAATACTTCCAGGACCGCCAATGTGTGGTGATATGTACCCCGGCGCGCGTTTCGGACCCAGAAAGTTCCTTCGTCAGGGCGCTTTCTGGGTCCGAAACGCGCGTCGGGGTACATATCACCACACATTGGCGGTCCTGGAAGTATTTCCCTCAGTTTCATAAGTAAGTGGCATCAGATCAGATTGGATCATATGTTTAAATAGCACTTTTTTCTGTGTTGATAAAGCACGGCATGCATGACAAGCTGCCTTCTATATAGTTATTGCAGTTTTATTCCCTTGCACTTCTTGCATGTTCTTATACACATAATCTTCACTGTTATGTGACACACATTTTTAATATATTATATATCTTTTATTTTTAGAATATAAATTTTTTTTGGGCATTCACATAAATTGGTCCCCTTTATTAATTTTAACATATGGTCCTTTTTTTGGTACATATACTTATATTTATATTTATTCTGTCCACTGGGGTATCCAGAGTATATACATTTTGACCTGCCATATGCAATTTACATATTGCATTACATATATATATATATATATATATATATATATATATAGTGTGATATGTGCATATATATAAAAATGTAAAAAAACATACATATGCACAGTTGTTTTATCTCTCTATTTTATTGATCTATTGCTGTTGCTATATAATAAAAGTTATCTTTTTAAATATAATTCCCTGCCATCATCATTTTTTTCTACTGGTTTTGGTTCATGCTTGGTGCACGTTTCTCTTGTTCTTTTAGTGGTCTCACTATTTTGTTTTGACACAGGTGGTGACCGGTATTTCTATTGACATTGATTTATGGGTGTATTTTTTTAATATTAGCTATTCCTCTCCATATATAATACCTGGTTTTACTCCTGTGTCTATTTGATAATATCATGGGAACAGCCTCACCTTTCACCTCAAATATCATATATCTTAAACTTTGTGATGCTGCAATTGGCAATTTTCCATGTGGGCAATTTTCCGTGTGGGCAAATTTCTGTGTGGGCAATTTTTCGTGTGGGCAATTTTCCGTGTGGGCAATTTTCTGTGTGGGCAATTTTCCTGTGGGCAATTTTCCTGTGGGCATTTTTCAGGGAACCGTTTTATGAGACCTATATATATGGCCATCAGTTTCAAAAACATTCTGCAAAATCCCAAATGTTATGAAACAGATGAAAGGCAGAAGGAAAATACATTTGGAATTTTAGAATATGTGTTTCCTGGATTCTTCCTGAATAAAGGGTTAAAAAAGCAAGCACATATAAACCTGATCCCAAGCCATTTATTTTCACCAGCCTGGACACAAGGCTGAGGGAAGGAGAAATCAAACGGATCTTGGATAGAAAAGTAGAAACAGACGTCCTGGCAGCAACGCCTGATTCCGTTTGCTAATTATTGCTCTGCATTTACTGAAACCAGAGAGCAGACAAATATCATCCAACTTTTTAATTTACTGTAACATCAAACATTCCACTGCTCACAGATAGGAACACGGGGGAAAGGAGGGAGCAGGAAACGTAATATCTCAGAAATGCACCTACAGAGCATCGCTTCAATCTCGCACACTTCTCCTGGTTACCCTGGAGAAACTAATTGCGTTACCCTCCAATCATTCAAAATCAACACAATGCGGAAATGCATATTTAGCCCACCGCATGGCTGCCAAGCACCGAGGAAAGGGAACAGGCAAACAAATAAGAGAGGAGAGCTCCCACCAGAGCTTCGCAGGACGGTAATGCACCCATTCATTCTACCACCACTTGTACCTATATGACAATCATTTAAAGGGGGCTTTCCTACCTGGGACATTTATGGGAAAAGGTTCCTTAACCCATTGAATGTTAAAGTCAACTTTCACTTTCAGCCTTAACCTATTTGGAGCCTGTATTGCAATGATCATAACTTTTATTTTATTTTTTGTCAATGTGTTGTATGAAACTTTTTATCATATGCTATTTAGAGATATACAAAAGCCGGCATTTAAAGGGGTATTGCGGTCAACTAAAAAAAAAAAAAAAGGTTATTTATTGTAGCATGAAAAGTTATATAATTTTCCAATGTACTTTCTGCATCAATTCCTCAGGGTTTTCAAGATATTCATTGTTTACTTCCAAAAGCCTATCCTTTGGATGGTTCATCAGTATCAGATTGCTCACCTGGTACAATATCTAGTGGGTGCCCTGTAGTAAACCGCATATGGCATATGCAGCTAAAACACCACATCCCTAAAAACTGTGTAGTGACCATTCTCAGGTACTGCAGCCAAGCTCCTATTAACTTCAGTGGGTCCGACACCGCCACTTATCTAAAATTGATCACCTATTCTAAAGACAAGTCATCAATAACAAAGTCTTGGACAGACCACTTAAATGGATTGTGTCATCACGTTTTTGCTACTCCATCTGAGAGCAGCATGATATAGGTGCACTTGCTGTAGTTTTGATAAAATCACAGTTTTCTCTGCTGCAGATCACCCAGTTCTCTGATTGTTAAACTCTGTATAGCTCTGCCCACTCCACTGATTGGCAGCTTTCTGTGTACACTGTGCATAGGAAGAAAGCAGCCAATTAGTGGTGGGGGCGGGGTTATACAGAGCTGATGAATATGGAAGACTACATGGCAGCGGGTTCACTAGCTCTCTAGCGATAAACTCCTGCTGATAAAACTGTGATTTTATCAAAGCTACAGAAAACAGCCCAGTAAGTGAGACATTGCTGGAATCAGTGTCAGTACCCCTACATTATGTTGATCGCAGATTAATTGGCAAAAACTGGTGACAGATTCCCTTTTAACGCTATAACACAACTTCTGCCTTGATGCATGGTACTTATTTAGATGTAGATTGGGGTTGGCACCATGTTTGGGCTTGTTCTATGAGGTGGGAAATTCTACATCAGATGTACCATGTGCTTATTGACCATTATTAGCTAAACATTCGGCCACAGGATCCCAACTGTAGGCAAGTAGGCATGTAATAAGCAAATCAGAGCAGAATCTATAACATTATTGTACTTGTTCTTTATTATGTATACCCCTCCTCACATGTAAAGCGCCATGGAATAAATGGCGCTATAATAATAATGTGCAGAGAGAGGAAGGAGGGAGGTGGAGATGAGCTGCATCCATCCTCCACTTGCGACAGATGCGGGAGTTACCGTATCTGCCTCCCGCTTTATATTACAGAGATTAGGCTTTTCATTTTAATTCTGCTTTCTGACAGTTATTGACGATAGCTGCTGACCCTGTATGCAGCACAAGCTGAAAAGTGATAGGAAGAGTTAGATTATTCTCACGAAATATAATAAAAACTGGATTTTTTTTTTCGACATACATTGAAATCTGAGATCTTGATTTTTACCACAGCACAGATTTTCCAATATGACTACTATTCTACAAGTGAACTTTTGCTTATTTTACTACAGAAAGCTTTCCAAGCTTTTAATAAGTACTTCAGCCTGGCACACAAGTGATATAACCCATAACTCTGGGATGATGTCTATTCCTTCATTGTGGCATTTACAGTTTATAAAAGTTCTCTATTCATTGCCACTTTTGACTTCCTCTACATGCATGGCAGCACTGCCAGATTTCCAGCTGTTTTTATTCTACATATTGGGATTTGTAGTTACAGAAATATTCCTCTGATTAATGTGTAATTTACTAGCTAATATCGAGATTCATTTCTCTACGAAACTATAGAGAAATATCAGTGTATAATGTTCAGATCAAGCACCATATTTATCAACCACTTGTATCTCTTCAGGCATCACTGCCGCAGCTCAATGGAATAGATTTGCTTTTTCTACACCCATTTGTATTAGGTTAACATGTAAATTACATACATATAACCAAGCGCCCTAAAAATAACTAATGTAAAAGCTCAAAAGCAACTAATGACAGCTGATAAGTACTGTCCGAGCCTGGGTTTCGCCAGTTGGCTTCTTCCAGGTCAGTTTTCTCCTGAAGAAGCCAACAAGAGAAACCAAAGGTTGGGTAATAGCTGGTGGGCCTCGGTGGGATGCTAACGCATTTTATATTCTTTTTAATTATACTTTCAAGAAACTCATCTGGCTGGGCTGCTGTGAGTTCTTTAAGGTGACTATCTGTGGGACTACTGGATACAGAAAGATTAAGAGACAGCAATGTTAGTGGACAGAACTTACACCTACAGTGCAAATGTGAGGAAGAAAGAAGATTGCAGGAGGATTCTTTTTTTGCTTAAAACACATTAGTTGCTGTATTGTGCTATTTGTTCAGATTTTTATGTAGAAAGGTTTATATTAGAGGCCTTTTGAGACTTTGCTTTGCTCTGGTCCTCTGCTTTTATATTACAGAGAGTGCCAGATTGATGTGTTAGATTTGCAATGATAGATGATAATATCTCATTGATGAAACCGTTCTTCAGATCAGATTTCTGCAGGAATATGACACTATGTGTCAGAGAAATGTAATGGTGTAAAAATGTTTAACCCCTTAAGCCCCGAGGGTGGTTTGCACGTTAATGACCGGGCCAATTTTTACAATTCTGACCACTGTCCCTTTATGAGGTTATAACTCTGGAACGCTTCAACGGATCTTGGCGATTCTGACATTGTTTTCTCGTGACATATTGTACTTCATTTTAGTAGTAACATTTATTCGATATAACTTGCGTTTATTTGTGAAAAAAACGGAAATTTGGCGAAAATTTTGAAAATTTCGCAATTTTCCAACTTTAAATTTTTATGCCCTTAAATCACAGAGATATGTCACGCAAAATACTTAATAAGTAACATTTCCCACATGTCTCCTTTACATCAGCACAATTTTGGAACCAAAATTTTTTTTTGTTAGGGAGTTATAAGGGTTCAAAGTTGACCAGCAATTTCTCATTTTTACAACACCATTTTTTTTTAGGGACCACATCTCATTTGATGTCATTTTGAGGGGTCTATATGATAGAAAATACCCAAGTGTGACACCATTCTAAAAACTGCACCCCTCAAGGTGCTCAAAACCACATTCAAGAAGTTTATTAACCCTTCAGGGGTTTCACAGGAATTTTTGGAATGTTTAAATAAAAATGAATATTTAACTTTTTTTCACACAAAATTTATTTCAGCTCCAATTTGTTTTATTTTACCAAGGGTAACAGGATAAAATGGATGCCAAACATTGTTGTACAATCTGTACTGAGTACGCTGATACCCCATATGTGGGGGTAAACCACTGTTTGGGCGCATGGCAGAGCTCGGAAGGGAAGGAGCGCCATTTGACTTTTAAATGCAAAATTGACAGGAATTGAGATGGGACACCATGTTGCGTTTGGAGAGCCACTGATGTGCCTAAACATTGAAACCCCCCACAAGTGACACCATTTTGGAAAGTAGACACCCTAAGGAACTTATCTAGATGTGTGGTGACCACTTTGACCCACCAATTGCTTCACAGAAGTTTATAATGCAGAGCCGTAAAAATAAAAAATCATATTTTTTCACAAAAATGATCTTTTCGCCTCCAATTTTTTATTTTCCCAAGAGTAAGAGAAGAAATTGAACCTCAAAAATTGTTGGCCAATTTGTCCTGAGTACGCTGATACCCCGTATATGGGTGTAAACCATTGTTTGGGCGTATGGCAGAGCTCGGAAGGGAAGGAGCGCCATTTTACTTTTCAATGCAAAATTGACTGGAATTGAGATGGGATGCCATGTTGCGTTTGGAGAGCCCCTGATGTGCCTAAACATTGAAATCCCCACAAGTGACACCATTTTGGAAAGTAGACACCCTAAGGAACTTATCTAGATGTGTGGTGACCACTTTGACCCACCAATTGCTTCACAGAAGTTTATAATGCAGAGCCGTAAAAATAAAAAATCTTATTTTTTCACAAAAATGATCTTTTCGCCCCCAATTTTTTATTTTCCCAAGGGTAAGAGAAGAAATTAGACCACAAAAGTTGTTGTGCAATTTGTCCTGAGTGCGACGATACCCCATATGTGGGGGTAAACCACTGTTTGGGCGCATGGCAGAGCTCGGAAGGGAAGGAGCGCCATTTGACTTTTAAATGCAAAATTGACTGGAATTAAGATGGGACGCCATGTTGGTTTGGAGAGCCCCTGATGTGCCTAAACATTAAAAACCCCCACAAGTGACACCATTTTGGAAACTAGACCCTCTAAGGAACTTATCTAGATGTGTTTTGAGAGCTTTGAACCCCCAAGTGTTTCACTACAGTTTATAACGCAGAGCCGTTAAAATAAATTTATTTTTTTTTCGCAAAAATTTTTTAGCCCCCAGTTTTGTATTTTCACAAGGGTAACATAATAAATTGGACCCCAAAAGTTGTTGTCCAATTTGTCCTGAGTACGCTGATACCCCATATGTGGGGGGGAACCACTGTTTGGGCGCATGGCAGAGCTCGGAAGGGAAGGAGCGCCATTTGGAATGCAGACTTAGATGGATTGGTCTGCAGGAGTCACGTTGCATTTGCAGAGCCCCTGATGTACCCAAACAGTACAAACCCCCCACAAGTGACCCCATATTAGAAACTAGACCTCCCATGGAACTTATCTAGATGTGTTGTGAGAACTTTGAACCCCTAAGTGTTTCACTACAGTTTATAACGCAGACCCGTGAAAATAAAAATTCTTTTTTTTTTCACAAAAATGATTTTTTAGCCCCCAGCTTTGTATTTTTACAAGGGTAACAGAATAAATTGGACCCCAAAAGTTGTTGTTCAATTTGTCCTGAGTACGCTGATACCCCATATGTGGGGGGGAACCACTGTTTGGGCTCATGGCAGAGCTCGGAAGGGAAGGAGCGCCATTTGGAATGCAGACTTAGATGGATTGGTCTGCAGGCGTCACGTTGCATTTGCAGAGCCCCTGATGTACCCAAACAGTAGAAACCACCCACAAGTGACCCCATATTGGAAACTAGACCTCCCATGGAACTTATCTAGATGTGTTGTGAAAACTTTGAACCCCCAAGTGTTTCACTACAGTTTACAACGCAGAGCCGTGAAAATAAAAATCCTTTTTTTTCCCACAAAAATGATTTTTAGCCCCCCAAATTTTTATTTTCCCAAGGATAACAAGAGAACTTGGACCCAAAAAGTTGTTGTCCAATTTGTCTCGAGTACGCTGATACCCCATATGTTGGGGTAAACCCCTGTTTGGGCGCACGGGAGAGCTCGGAAGTGAAGGAGCACTGTTTTACTTTTTCAATGCAGAATTGGCTGGAATTGAGATCGGACGCCATGTCGCGTTTGGAGAGCCCCTGATGTGTCTAAACAGTGGAAACCCCCCAATTATAAATGAAACCCTAATCCAAACGCACCACTAACCCTAATCCCAACTGTAACCCTAACCACACACCTAACCCAGACACACCCCTAATTCTAATCCCAACCCTAATCCCAACCGTAAATGTAATCCAAACCCTAACCCTAGCCCCAACCCTAGCCCTAACCCTAACCCTAACCCTAACCGGAAAATGGAAATAAATACTTTTTTTTAATTTTATTATTTTTCCCTAAGGCTAGGTTCACATTGCGTTAGGGAAATCCGTTTAGCACTAGCGGATTGCGCTAACACAATGTCTTTTTAGGTGTCGTGTTTAGTGGTCGCGTTAACGTCCCCGCTCTGGAAGATCGGGGATCGGACCTCGGGCGCGCCGCGGACGCTGCAAGCAGCGTCTGAGGCGCGCCACAAAAGAATGGCACCTTGCTAGCGCGAGCCGAAAATGGCACGCTCTAGCGATGCGCTACACCTGAAAATCACATTGCTGTCAATGGTTGTGCTAACGGACCCGTTGCACGGCGTTAATTGTGACATTTTCGCCGTGCAACGCTGTCCGTTAGCGTTAACCCATTAACGCAATGTGAACCTAGCCTAACTAAGGGGGTGATGAAGGGGGGTTTGATTTACTTTTATAGCGAGTTTTTTAGCGGATTTTTATGATTGGCAGCCGTCACACACTAAAAGACGCTTTTTATAGCAAAAAAGTTTTTGCGTCTCCACATTTTGAGACCTATAATTTTTCCATATTTTGGTCCACAGAGTCATGTGAGGTCTTGTTTTTTGCGGGACGAGTTGACGTTTTTATCGGTTACATTTTCGGACACGTGACAGTTTTTGATCGCTTTTTATTCCGATTTTTTTGTGAGGCAGAATGACCAAAAACCAGCTATTCATGAATTTCTTTTGGGGGAGGCGTTTATACCGTTCCGCGTTTGGTAAAATTGATGAAGCAGTTTTATTCTTCGGGTCAGTACGATTACAGCGACACCTCATTTATATCATTTTTTTTATGTTTTGGCGCTTTTATACGATAAAAGCTATTTTATAGAAAAAATAATTATTTTGGCATCGCTTTATTCAGAGGACTATAACTTTTTTATTTTTTTGGTTATGATGCTATATGGCGGCTCGTTTTTTGCGGGACAAGATGACGTTTTCAGAGGTAACATGGTTATTTATATCCGTCTTTTTGATCGCGTGTTATTCCACTCTTTGTTCAGCGTTATGATAATAAAGCGTTGTTTTTTGGCTCGTTTTTTTTTTTTTTTTCTTACGGTGTTCACTGAAGGGGTTAACTAGTGGGCCAGTTTTATAGGTCGGGTCGTTACGGACGCGGCGATACTAAATATGTGTACTTTTATTGTTTTTTTGTTTTTTTTTTATGTAAAGAAATGTATTTATGGGAATAATATTTTTTTTTTTTCTGCTTTATTTAGGAATTTTTTTTTTATTTTTTTTTTTACAAGTGTGGAAATTTTTTTTTTTACTTTTTCACTTTGTCCCAGGGGGGGACATCACAGATCACCGATCTGACAGTGTGCACAGCACTCTGTTAGATCGGTGATCTGACATACAGCCGGGCAGGATTAGAGCTGCAGCTGCAGCCTGATCCTGACCCGGAAGTGCTCCCTGCAGGACCCGGATGCAGCCTGGCGGCCATTTTGGATCCGGGGACTGCAGGGAGAAGACGCTCGGTACACGGTGAGCACATCACCGTGTACCGATCGTCTCAGGGAAGCCCGCAGGGAGCCCCCTCCCTGCGCGATGCTTCCCTGCACCGCCGGCACACCGCGATCATCTTTGATCGCGGTGTGCCGGGGGTTAATGTGCCGGGAGCGGTCCGTGACCGCTCCTGGCACATAGTGCCGGATGTCAGCTGCGATAGGCAGCTGACACCCGGCCGCGATCGGCCGCGCTCCCCCCGTGAGCGCGGCCGATCGCATATGACGTACTATCCCGTCCATGGGAATTAAGTCCCAGGTCACCTGGACGGGATAGTACGTCATATGGGATTAAGGGGTTAATAGACTGGTGAAGTCTACGGGACTAATGGAAAAATCAAAAGTACAGTGATCAGCTCTATTCATCAGAGCTATAGACTGAGCATGTGTTACCACCACTCAATTCAAACGCTTTACAGTGCTCATTCACTGTGTGAGTTCGGGGGCTTGAGGACCCCTATTCCCAGAGATCATACATTTATCAACTATCCAGTAAATAGGCAATAAACTCCTGGCTATCTTTTTGCCCAGAGACAGTGCATGCCTGAAGACTGAAGACAAGACCTAATGCAATGGCTCCACCACCGGGTTGCACTTTGTATGAAGCAGTGCAGCGGCACTAAAGCTGACCGGATTGCGTGCTCCAGTAATCTGACCAGCTCTAGATCAGCGCTTACAAGCTTTATTAAAGAGCTTGGGACTGTTGTTCATATATGGTCTTCTCTCTGCTAGATTGCAGAAGTGGCCAGTAACCCAGTCAATGAGCCTTAATTTATTTTGCTCATTTATATAGTGCCATTAATTCCAAAGCGCTTTACAAACATTATTGGCACTGTGTCTATTGGGGCTCACAATCTAGATTCCCTATCAGTATGTCTTTGGAATGTGGGGGGAAACCGGAAAACCCAGAGGAATCCAACGCAAACACGGGGAGAACATACAAACTCAATGCATATGTTGTCCTTGGTGGGATTTGAACCCAGGACCCCATCATCTACTATATAAAGCTGAATGTGTGTATGTGTGTATGTATGTCCGGGATTGGCATCTGCACCGTCGCAGCTACAGCCACATAATTTTGCACAGTCACACGTCTGGACCCCGAGAGCGTCATAGGCTATATTGTGAGGCGAAATTTTAACCCCACGCATTCCAATTCACCAAACAATTTTGCCCCTATCTACATAATGGGGAAAAAAGTGAAAGGAAAAGTGTTGGAGGCGTCGCAGCTACAGCCACAAAATTTTGCACAGTCACACGTCTGGACCCTGAGAGCGTCATAGGCTATGTTGTGAGGTGAAATTTTAACCCCGTGCTTTCCAATTCACCAAACTATTTTTCCCCTATCTACATAATGGGGAAAAGTGAAAGGAAAAGTGTTGGAGGCAAATTGACAGCTGCCAGATGTGAACAAGGGGGACTTAAAGAATGAGAGCGATGGTACCAAAGAGTATATACCGTACAGTTGCTAAGGTGGGGCCCCGACATGAGATACTCACCACACATGGGGATATGAACACACACACAAAATGCGCCACACACTACCACGTGCTTGAACACATATACCACCCTCAGCACACATTTCACCACACATACACCAACCTCGCCACATAAAAGTCGAAACACAAAAGTCGCCGCTCAAAACTCACCACGCGCAAAACACGCCACATGCAAAAACTAGGCTCACGCAAAAATCTCCACAAGTGCAAAACTCACCTCATGGAAAACTCGCCACACGCAAAACTTGCACACGGGGAAAAATTGCCACATGCACAAAATTTGCAACACATGCAAAAGTTGCCTCACACAAAACTTGCACATACTCAAAAGGCACCAGACATAAAACTCACCACGCGCAAAACTCGCCATGCGCAAAACTTGCTGCACACAACTTGCTACACTAACCTGTCACATGCAACTCGACACAAAAAGTTGCTACACGCATGTTGCCACACAAAACTCATCTCACAAAAGTCGCTACATGCATGTCGCCACACACAACTCAACACACCCAACTTGACAGACGAAACTCGCCCTAAAACACACACAAGTCTGGTATTAGCCTTCAAAAATAAAAATCTGATTAATAAGCAGACAAACTACAAGAGCAACAAATGTACCATATAGGAAATACAGCAGCTGTCAGTCACATGACCTGTCTATTATGTGTATGTGTGAGCTAATATATACTGCCAGGGGGAGGGCTTCCTGTTGGCTGGGGATTTATCAGGCTGCCAATTTATCTTACAAATACTGAGGTAAAAATACTGAGCAAATAACGTGTTAACGAGGTCTATACATACTATATACAGGAGGAGATGACATACAGGTATATACTATATACAGGAGGATATGACACACAGGTATATACTATATACAGGAGCAGATTACCTACAGGTATATACTATATACAGGAGGAGATGACATACAGGTATATGCTATATATAGAAGATGACATACAGGTATATACTATACACAGGAGGAGATGACACACAGATATATACTATATACAGGGGAGATGACACACAGGCATATACTATATACAGGAGGAGATGACATACAGGTATATACTATATATAGGAGGAGATGACATACAGGTATATACTATATATAGGAGGAGATGACATACAGGTATATACTATATATATAGGAGGAGATGACATACAGGTATATACTATATATAGGAGGACATGACATACAGGTATATACTATATACAGGGGAGTTGACACACAGCAGGTATATACTATATACAGGGGAGATGACATACAGGTATATACTATATACAGGAGATGACATACAGGTGTATACTATATATAAGGGAGATGACAAACATGTATATACTGAGGTGAAAATGAGAGGTGTGAGGTGAAAATGAAAAGGTGTGAGTGCAAAATGAGAGGAGTGAGGGAAAATAGTGTAGTGATCGGAAAATGACAGATGTGAGGTCGAAATGACAAGTGTTAGGCGGGAATGAGAGGAGTGAGGGAGAAAATGAGTGGAGTGAGGGAGAAAATGAGAGATGTGAGGGGGGAAAATGAGAGATGTGATGGGGAAAATGAGAGATATGAGGGGGAAAATGAAAGATGTGATTGGGAAAATGAGAGGCGTGATGGGAAAATAAGAGATATGAGGTGCTATAACTAACCACAGATATTTACTATGCCCAGGCAACGCCGGGCTCTTCAGCTAGTCAATCAATAAATGTAAAAATCTCCCAGCTCTTGAAATCGGAAGGATTTTTAATAAGTGAATTGCAAAGTTGAATGTTTTTTCAAGCTCTTTACAATTTTAACCATTAGTGATGTTAAGACTAATCCTTTAATTCAGTGTTTCTCAACTCCAGTCCTCAAGACCCACCAACATGTCAAGTTTTCAGGATTTCCTTAGTATTGCACAGGTGATAATTTCATCACCTGCTCAAGCATTAATTCCATCACCTATGCAATACTAAGGAAATCCTGAAAACATGACCTGTTGGTGGGTCTTGAGGACTGGAGTTGAGAAACACTGCTTTAATTAGTCATTGCAAAGTTTCAATATAGATCTGAAGCCAATATCAGATCAGACTAAGCTTCTGGCCAGAACTAGTAAATGTTAGTAAATCTTTAAGACAGCACTGCCCCCTACCATCGCTAAGAAAAAAGGAGCCAGGAGGAACAGCACACTTCTGTAGATGAAGAATTAGAAAACCCCTTTAAAATTTAGATGTATTGTAAAAAGAAGAGAAGATATGTAATTTTTATGTACGGTAATTACATCTCTCTGGAAGAGAAGACAATCAAATTGCGGGGCCCTAGTGCAGCGCCCCTGTCAGTATTTTGTGGCCACAAGCTAGAAGTCCTCAGAAACCCAGCATCTCTTCTGATTTGTAGGCCGGCAGGACAATATTGTTGTGGCCTGATGCACACATGACACTGCACACATGACACTGCACAGGGCCTACTAATCTTAAGGGATGCCGTCAGGTAGGAGGCTTCATGTAAGCACATGTTCAGTATTTGGTCAGTATTTTACATCAGTATTTGTAAGCCAAAACCAGGAGTGGGTGATAAATGCAGAAGTGGTGCATATGTTTCTATTATACTTTTCCTCTAATTGTTCCACTCCTGGTTTTGGCTTACAAATACTGATGTAAAAAACTGACCAAATACTGCTAGTGTGAACATGGCCTTTGTGCATTAGTATTGTGACCTGGTGTTGATAAGCAAAGCTACCTTTCTCTGTGATGTTTTCTACTTTAATGTTGATTTTAGTGTAGGGGCTCGCAAGACCATGAGGACCTTTTGATGTGGGTTGCGAGTTTGCGTATTTTGGCCAATAGCTCGACCAATACCTCATATTTTATACAAAATATTCATCTTTTTGTGAAACATTTTTCCATTTTTATGCAGGTGCAGCCAGGCTCTTTAGTGTTGGTTGGGTGTATTACGTTGTCTATCCTTGTGGGGTGCAGTGATATGGTGCTGGGCAGCCTGTCTGCTCTATTAGTATGGGCGTCACTAATAGGCCGTAAGCCAGACACTGTGCATCATACGTATGTGTGTGACTGGCGCCCAATGCGGGCCTCATCTGTGTGCATTTCTAATACTAGGAACCCATGCCCTCCATGAATGGTCGGTGCGCAAGGGGTTATTCCATTAGTATCTGGAAGCTACACTGACTCTGCCTTTATCATGGGAGCTTGCTACACCCTGCAGTGCATAGATATTGTGATCTGGTGTTTATAAATACGGTTGCCTTTTCTCTCTGATGTTTTTTGAATTTTATGTCCATTTCAGTGAGTTGCTTTTGACTTTGGGTAGGAGGCAGTGCTCAAGGCTCACGTTCGGCACCTACAGAATACGGACAAGGTAGATGGACCACGGTTCTGTGAATCGATCTACTCTCTGGTAACTAGTAGACAAACTTCAGACCAGAATACATTTTCTTAGTTCAAAATACCTCAATCCCAGTGGTAGAGGAAGCTATGTTAGCAGCGGAAACTCTCACATGCAAGACCACAACCAAAGAATAAAGAGAGAATAAAATCCAAAATAAAAATTACACAAAAATGTATTCAATATACATAAAAATTAACAAATAGTAGAAATAAATTTAATGACAAAGTAGAAAAGTGACTAAAAACAGGTGTATCACACAAGGTCCACCTAAATTTCAAAGGATGAGAGAGCAAACTGTGGTAATGGAAAAAGGTAAGAAGGGAGGAAGGAGAGGGAAAAATAAAGTGCCAGTGCAAATCAACACTCCCATATACTCAAAACAAGCACAGGTGCCAGCCTGCACAAAGTAGTTTATAACGCCTTCATCAATATGACAAGTGCCAATAATAAATAATGGTGATCAAAAAAGGAGAAACCGGCTAGAAAAAATGTTCAGTATATATAGAATGAGTACATCTGATGTATGTCACTTTAAGAAAAATCACCAAATATTGCCAAGATACCAGAGTTTGCCGTTACCCATAGTATCCAGTTAGAGACCAAGTGTGCGCAGCTCCAACGCGCGTTTCGCGTGAGCTTCTTCCGGGAGCTGTCTCTGGTAACTAGTGAAGTCATTTAAAAGACGTTACAGCTGCACCAGACCAAAGTTACAGACATTTCTTCCATATGGAAAACTGTATTCTAGGCAAACTTTCAGACACCTAAAAAATACCCTAAGGGTCCAGAAGCAACATACCTGATCATCAGCACTACATCAAAATCCCCCCCCCCCCCAAATTAAACATCAAGAAAATGCAAAAATAACAATTCCTATCTAGAATCACACATGTACATTTTGCCCAATTAGCAACAATCACAGCTATCCACAAATGACAAATGCTTGTTTCACCTGCGAATAACACATGGATGATTCTGAAGTGATTGCGGATATTGTTCAGCATGCAGATGAGTCAGCAGTGAAATTTTTTGGATAACACTGGTCCCGTGATGATTGAAGTAAACTGAATACAGCATCCCAACGGAAGGTCATCACACATATGGTGATACTTATAATAGCCTGGATACTGGGCCATCTGAGGATCTGGACACCTTCCTCCAACAAGCATACATAAGCTCACATCTGTCTGAGGAGAAATGAAAGGAGTCGTCCGATATGAACCAACATTTCAATGGATGGGGCAGAAAACCAATTAGTAAGTGACTGCTTTACCTGTCCAAAACAGCTCACTTGGAAAATGGCCACTGGACGGGCATTGCAAACAGCCTATATTTTACAGGATTGCCATAAATTTCTCTTAGATACAAGTAATAGAGACCATGCGAGGCAGCTGTCGGCTTCAGAAGAGGACACCAAAGGGGAGTTCGTATAATGGTTTATTTTTAACAATACAGTGGGTACGGAAAGTATTCAGACCCCTTTAAAATTTTTCACTTTTTGTTTCGTTGCAGCCATTTGGTAAATTCAAAAAAGTTCATTTTTTTTCTCATTAATGTACACTCTGCACCCCATTTTAACTGAACCCCCCCCCCCAGAAATGTAGTATTTTCTACAAATTTATTAAAAAAGAAAAACTGAAATAGCACATAAGTATTCAGACCCTTCGCTCAGTATTGAGTAGAAGCACCCTTTTGAGCTACTACAGCCATGAGTCTTCTTGGGAATGATGCAACAAATTTTTCACACCTGGATTTTGGGATCCTCTGCCATTCTACCTTGCAGATCCTCTCCAGTTCTGTCAGGTTGGATGGTGAACGTTGGTGGACAGCCATTTTCAGGTCTCTCCAGAGATGTTCAATTGGGTATAAGTCAGGGGTCTGGCTGGGCCAGTCAAGAATGGTCACAGAGTTGTTCTGAAGCCACTCCTTTGTTATTTTAGCTGTGTGCTTAGGGTCATTGTCGTGTTGGAAGGTGAACCTTCGGCCAAGTCTGAGGTTCTGAACACTCTGGAAGAGGTTTTCATCCAGGATATCTCTGTACGCATTCATGTTTCCTTCAATGACAACCAGTCGTCCTGTCCCTGCAGCCGAAAAACACCCCCATAGCATGATGCTGCCACCACGTTTCACTGTTGGTATTGTATTGGGCAAGTGATGAGCAGTGCCTGGTTTTCTCCACACATTCAGCTTAGAATTATCACCAAAAAGGTCTATCTTCATCTCACCAGACCAGAGAATTTTATTTCTCATAGTCTGGGAGTCCTTCATGAGATTTTTTTTAACAAACTCTATGTAGGTTTTCATATGTCTTGCTCTGAGGAGAGGTTTCCGTCGGGCCACTCTGCCATAAAGGCCTGACTGGTGGAGGGTTCCAGTGACAGTTGACTTTGTGGAACTTTCTCCCATCTCCCTACTGCAGCTCAGCCACAGTGATCTTGGGGTTCTTTACCTCTCTCACCAAGGTTCTTCTCCCACAATTGTTGAGTTTGGCTGGATGACCAGGTCTAGGAAGACTTCTGGTGGTCCCAAATGTCTTCCATTTAATGGTTATGGAGGCCACTGTGCTCTTAGGAACCTTGAACACTGCAGAAATTCTGTTGTAACCTTGGCCAGATCAGTGACTTGCAATAATTCTGTCTCTGAGCTCCTTGGTCAGTTCCTTTGACCTCATGATTCTCATTTAGTCTTACATGCACTGTGAGCTGTCTGTATCTGTGTGTGCCTTTCAAAATCAATGCTTATCAGTTTAATTAAACACAGCTTGACTCCAATGAAGGAGTAGAACCATCTCAATGAGGATCACAAGGAAATGGACAGCATATGACCTAAAAATGTGTGTCTGAGCAAAGGGTCTAAATTCTTATGACTATGTGATATTTCAGTTTTTCTTTTTCAATAAATTTGCAAAAAATTCTACATTTCTGTTTTTTTCAGTCAAGATGGGGTGCAGAGTATACATTAATGTGAACAAAAATGAACTTTTTTGAATTCAGCAAATGGCTGCACTGAAAAAAAGTTAAAAATTTAAACGGGTCTGAATACTTTACGTACCCACTGTATGTCACTTATCCTGGGCCGGACCTGGTATATATGTCCCTTATTCTGGACCCCATCCTGGTCTATACAGTGGAGGAAATAAGTATTTGATCCCTTGCTGATTTTGTAAGTTTGCTCACTAAAAAAGTGAAAAAGACATGAACAGTCTATAATTTTAAAGGTAGGTTACCGTACATACTCGAGTATAAGCCGACCCGAGTATAAGCCAACCCCCCTAATTTTGCCACAAAAAACTGGGAAAACTTAATGATTCGAGCATAAGCCTAGGGTGGGAAATGCAGTAGCTGCACAAACGTTATGGCCCCATAAGATACTTCATACAGATATTTGCCCCATGTAATGATGCACAAACGATAATTATGGCCCCATAAGATGCTCCATAAAGATATTTGCCCCATATAGTGCTGCACAAACGTTATGGCCCCATAAGATACTCCATACAGACATTTGCCACATACAATGCTGCACAAACGTTAATTATGGCCCCATAAGGCTAGTTTCACATTTGCGTTAGAATCCGCATCCGCAAGTGCAGAAAAAAACGCATATAAACACGCACAAATGTGGCGTTTTTTAGACGCATGCGGGAACGTATGCGGTTAAAAAAACGCAGCGTTTGCACGCTTTTCCATGCGTTTTTTCCTGCATTTGCGTTTTTGGTGCACATTGTGACAAATTTTACAGGAGAAAAATCTAGATAACCAGACACTGCCAATGGGACTACAGAGGGCGTGTATTATGGGATCTCTATATAAATGGACCCTTGAACAGCTGAAATCTTCAGATTTTGCTCCTGTATGCTGTGTCATAATGGATCTTCGCATGGAGAGCTATTATTTTAGCCTGGATTTAAGCATCAAGCTGTTTCTTGCCTGTGCGTTTGCTTGGGAGCAAGACAGAAATTGCGAAAGATGGAGAAAGAGACGTCGTAGGCGTTTTTGGAGACACCCCATTATTGAACTACGTGAGAGACGTGGAGCCTATCACACGCTGTATGGTGAGCTTAATGCCAACCCGGACAAATTCCCGGAATATACAAGGATGTCGCAAGACTCGTTCCGGGATTTGCTTGCTCGTGTCCAAGGAGCCATACGGAGACAGGACACCCAGCTCCGTAGAGCGATTCCAGCAGAGGAACGTCTGCTGGTTACATTAAGGTACGTAAGAAATCTAAACCAATGGCAGTGCTAATTTTGGCTGTTCTGACATGTATTTTTTTGGTATTTTCCTTTATGTCTTTAGCATAACACCATAAATAGAATTGATTGTAATTTTTTTATTTTACTTTCTTCCAGATTTCTGGCAACCAGAGAGAGTTTATCATCCCTCCACTTCCAATACTTGCTTGGAATATCCACCCTGTCCGGAATAGTTGCGGACAACTGCCGGGCTCTGTGGAATGTACTCTGGAATGAGTTTATACCCCTACCCACCTTGGACATGTGGATTGGAATTGCGGAAAAATTCTGGAGTGTGCGTGATTTCCCCAACTGTTTAGGAGCAGTGGATGGAAAGCACATCCGCATTATCAAACCAGCCAGAACAGGATCGAAGTACTTCAATTATAAAAAATATTTTTCTGTGGTGCTCATGGCAATAACCGTCGCTTCATCGCCGTGGACATTGGAGCTTTTGGCCGTGGCAACGATTCCCAGACTTGTAAGAACTCTGATATGGGCCGCCGAGTGTATGGCAAAAAATTTTAATTTTCCACGGCCACGACCTCTCCCCAACACTCAAGGTCCACCGATGCCATTTGTTATGGTTGGTGATGAGGCCTTTCAGTTGTGTGAAAACCTACAGAAGACATATTCCAGTCAGGACTTGAACCACACTAAAAGGATTTTTAACTACAGACTGACCAGGGCCCGAAGAACAGTAGAGTGGTCCTTTGGGATTCTAGTCTCAAAATGGCACATTCTTGCATCAGCCATTAATCTAAAAATGGAGACTGTCAACGAGGTGGTCAAAGCCTCTGTGGTTCTGCACAATTACATAATGGCTAAGGAGCGGCCCCAACACTGAACTGGATGAACCAGTTGCACACCCACTACGCAATTACCAGCATCACCCACTTCGATCAACTGTTGAAGTTGGCCACATGCGGGACCAATTTGCTGCCTTTTTTGATTCAGATATTGGACGTGTGTCATGGCAGGACAATGTTGTGTAAATATCCTGTTGGGATTTTATCTGTATCAGTTATTTTCTTAAATGTTACTAATATTTCTCGTTAATAAACTTTATTTTTTGGTATCTTGACCGTGTCTCCTCTGTATTTCCTCTACAAACCAATGCTGCCGTCACACTAGCAGTATTTGGTCAGTATTTTACATCAGTATTTGTAAGCCAAAACCAGGAGTGAGTGATAAATGCAGAAGTGGTGCATATGTTTCTATTATACTTTTCCTCTAATTGTTCCACTGCTGGTTTTGGCTTACAAATACTGATGTAAAATACTGACCACATACTGCTAGTGTGACGGCAGCCAGGTTTTTAGTGGTAAGGTTGTTGATGTCATTGCGTCCTTATTGTGTTCTGCAGTATCCATTGGACACAGACTGAAGAGACAATGGCTGTTTAATACAAAACAGATCTATAGTCATCAAGTCAGGTGTCGTAACTAATGAATTCTTGATGCACATATAACAGCCTTATGAATTCACTATTTCTGACATGTCCAGGTGAGCATAGATATGCTTGTGTTATTATTAGTAGTATTATTCATTTACAGTGGGGCAAAAAAGTATTTAGTCAGTCAGCAATAGTGCAAGTTCCACCACTTAAAAAGATGAGAGGCGTCTGTAATTTACATCATAGGTAGACCTCAACTATGGGAGACAAACTGAGAAAAAAAAATCCAGAAAATCACATTGTCTGTTTTTTTAACATTTTATTTAACATTTTATATCGGCTTATACTCGAGTCACGGTAGCGGTGGGGTCGGCGGGTGAGGGGGAGAGGGCGCTGAGGTATACTTACCTAGTCCCAGTGATCCTGACGCTCCACCTGCCGTCCCACGGTCTTCTGTGCTGCAGCTTCTTCCCCTCTTCAGCGGTCACGTGGGACCGCTCATTAGAGAAATGAATAGGCGGCTCCACCTCCCATGGGGGTGGAGCCGCCTATTCATTTCTCTAATCAGCGGTAACGGTGACCGCTGACAGGAAGAGCTGCAGCACAGAAGACCGTGTGACAGGCGGGGAGCGCCAGGATCGCTGGGACTAGGTAAGTATGTCATACTTACCTGTCCCCGTTCCAGCCGCCGGGCGCCGCTCCATCTTCCCAGCGTCTATCTCCGCTCTGACTGTGCAGGTCAGAGGGCGCGATGACGCATATAGTGTGCGCGGCGCCCTCTGCCTGATCAGTCAGAGCGGAGAGAGACGCCGGGACCGGACGCCGGAACGAGACGCCGGGAGCTGCAATCAAGAGAGGTGAGTATGGCTTTTTTTTTTTATTGCAGCAGCGGCACAGATTTATGTGGAGCATCTATAGGGAAATATGAACGGTGCAGAGCACTGTATGTGGCAGTATGAACGGTGCAGAGCACTATATGGGGCAGTATGAACAGTGCAGAGCACTGTATGGCGCAGTATGAACGGTGCAGAGCACTGTATGGGGCAGTATGAACGGTGCAGAGCACTGTATGGGGCAGTATGAACGGTGCAGAGCACTGTATGGGGCAGTATGAACGGTGCAGAGCACTGTATGGGGCAGTATGAACGGTGCAGAGCACTATATGGGGCAGTATGAACGGTGCAGAGCACTATATGGGGCAGTATGAACGGTGCAGAGCACTATATGGCACAGATATGGGGCAATATGAACGGTGCAGAGCACTATATGGTACAGATATGGGGCAATATGAACGGTGCAGAGCATATATGGGGCACAGATATCGGGCAATATGAACGGTGCAGAGCATATAGGGCAATATGAACGGTGCAGAGCATATAGGGCACAGATATGGGGCAGTATGAACGGTGCAGAGCACTATATGGGGCACAGATATGGGGCAATATGAACGGTGCAGAGCACTATATGGCACAGCTATGGGGAAATAATGAACAGTGCAAGCACTATATGGCACAGCTATGGGGAAATAATGATCTATTTTTATTTTTGAAATTCACCGGTAAATGCTGCATTTCCACCCTAGGCTTATACTCGAGTCAATAAGTTTTCCCAGTTTTTTGTGGCAAAATTAGGGGGGTCGGCTTATACTCGGGTCGGCTTATACTCGAGTATATACGGTATTTAGTTTTTTAACAACTAAAAAAAAAAATTAACTGCGCCTGCTTGGGGTAGAGTGATGGAAACGGGGGGTATGTAGCTGTGAAGCTTGACTCACTGTGGACGATGCGGGGGTGGCAGGAGAAGGGGCAATTAAATTACTGGGGTTTGGCAGATCGGGGATGGGGCTCGACGCATGAGAGGGCTGAGACACACTGGAAGGGTGAGACAAACCTGACATTAAAGACACATTGGGAGGTAAGGGGGGAGGAATAGAAATAATCCGCTGTTGTTTTTCCCTTTTTGGGATTGGCGGGCTCATTTCTTGCGGCCTGGTCATAGTGGCCGAACTGTCAGTCTCTTTGTCCCGCTGCTGCATGGTTGAGGTTGGAAGGCCATGCCATGGTCCTGCTGCTGCATCATGGTGGGGGAGTGGAAGGCCATGCCTGGGTCCTGCTGCATCGTGGTGGTGGTGGAGCGGAAGGCCATGCCAGGGTCCTGCTGATGCATCATGGTGGCGATACGGAAGGCCATGCCTGAGTCCTGCTGCATCGTGGTGGTGGTGGGGCGGAAGGCCATGCCTGGGTCCTGCTGCATCGTGGTGGTGGTGGAGCAGAAGGCCATGCCAGGGTCCTGCTGCATCGTGGTGGTGGTGGAGCGGAAGGCCATGCCAGGGTCCTGCTGCATCATGGTGGTGGTGGGGCAGAAGGCCATGCTGCTGCATCGTGGTGTCAGTGGAGGAGGTCCAAGCAGGAGCAGCGGTTATCATGGTGGTAGCGGTGGGCTGTCCTACAGCACTCGGCATGGTGGTGGTGCTCTGCTGAGCGTCAGTGCTGGAGACGGAGCCGCACGAGGAGCAGGTAAATATTGAAAGCGCAGGCGTCCTGAGCGAAGAGAGGTGAGCATGTGATTTTTTATTGCAGCAGCAGCAGCGTTATCTATGGCACAGCTTTATATGGAGCATCTATGGGGCCATAATGAACGGTGCAGAGCAACATATATGGGGCACAGCTTTATATGGAGCATCTATGGGGCCATAATGAACGGTGCAGAGCAACATATATGGGGCACAGCTTTATATGGGGCCATAATGAACGGTGCAGAGCATTATATGTGGGGCACAGCTTTATATGGAGCATCTATGGGGCAATAATGAACGGTATGGAGCATCTATTTTTATTTTTGAAATTCACCGGTAGCTGCTGCATTTCCTACCCTAGGCTTATACTCGAGTCAATAAGTTTTCCCAGTTTTTTGTGGCAAAATTATGGGGGTCGGCTTATACTCGGGTCGGCTTATACTAGAGTATATACTGTATTTAAAAAAAAAAAAAGTTAACCATCTGGATAGACTTTAACAGCCAAAAGAGTTATTCCCATCCCATTTTGGGCATATCCCCAGGATACACCACTAAAGTTTAATAGATGCAGTTTGCAAAAAAAAAAGTTAAAATATAGGTCAACTTTAACCCCTTAATGACAGCCAATACGCCTTTTAACTGACCTGAGATATAAGAGAATAGCCTCCCCATACAGGTAACAATCAAGCATCTCTCGGTTTTGCGCTATAGCTGACAACTTACTGCATCAGCCACGATCAGTGTTTGCACCGTCCAAATTTGTTTAACCCCTTAGATGCTGCTGTAAATAGTGACTACATCATTATATATGGTTAACAGAGTGTGGGGGCTTCCTCTTTATCCAAATTGGTGCCCTCAGATCATGATTATGTGGTCCTAATGTCTGCCATGGCAATTCATGACCAAATAGCGGCCTTAGAGTCTGATTGCTGTAGTAATCTGTTCAGAAGTTAGAGGCATTTAGGTGGTAAAAATACACATTGTCATTTCTGTCATACCACTTTGTATTAATTCCTGTAAAGCACCTGAAGAGTTAATAAACTACCTGACAGCAGTTTTCAATATGTCAGGGGGTGCTGTTTTTAAAATGGTATCACGTTTGGGGGTTTCCCAATATATGAGACCCCTAAAGTCACTTCAAACATGGATAAGTCCCTAAAAAAATAAATTTAGTAAATTTCCTTGAAAAAATGAAAAATTGCTGCTATAGTTTTAAACCTCCTAAAAAGCTAATAAAATAAAATAACATTTTACAAATGATGCTGATGTAAAGCTGACATGTGGGAAATGTTATTTATTAATGTTTTGCTGTGGTATGACTATCTGGATTAAAGGGATAATCATTCAAATTTTGAAAATTGCTAATTTTTTAACATTTTTCTCAAATTTTTTATATTTTTTATAACTAAACACAAAACATATTGACCTAAATTTACCATTATCATAAAGTATAATATGTCACGAAAAAACAGTCTCAAAATTACTGGGATTTGTTGAAGCGTTGCAGAGTTATTACCACATAAAGTGACACTGGTCAGATTTCAGAAATTTGACTGTCACTAAGGGGTTAAATAACGTAAATATTGTGTTCCTGCCTCTATTTTCAGGAATTCTAAGAACAAGTTTGCTGAAAATCTTTGAAAGTTTAACAGTTTCCATGTAGAGATTTTCTTTCTTATTTATATATTACGATCATACAATTCCCTTAGTTGTTTTAGTCCTTGAAAAAAATATGGACGGCAAGAATTTCTTACTTTTCTTAAGATGCATGGTTCAGTTGTTTTTGCTTTCCACCAATTCTGCTGGTTCAGCTGCAGAACCAGTGGGAATGGATTTCTGACATCAGTACAATTGCTCTTAGCAGCCAAGTGAGGTGACCTGTTTTTAATGAAGGCAAATATTAAAAATTCATAACTTCTTAATTCAGCAAGTCAAGATTATATGGATCAGTTTGCATATTTTTCTAGTGTTCTCTAATAGTTCTTGCATTACATTCTTGATGATATGTTCACATTAAAATATCTCAAACACACAAGGGAAAAGCTTCTGTATAAAAAACAGAGTTACCACCACCAAAGAAAATAATCTGAGTCTATGGTTTCTGGATTTCATTCATCGTTGACAATACGAGATGTTATTAATATAATTCAATCATATTTTTCAACTTTTAACAGTTTTTCTGAAAGTAAGAGTTAAAGGGGCTTATTTAATGAAGATCTCTTTTATAAGCATATATTCAATAGTGTGAGACTCTGGGACTTCATATATTAGGTTCGTGCGACCTGACATTTTTTTTCCCCTTGCAGCACCTCAGTTGAAGAAAATAAATAAAAAAATAACTTTGGACACTCGGATAAAAAAAAAAAATCACAAATTTCACAAAACACAAATACCTATATATCATTGAATTTGTGATATTACTTTTGAAAGACACTCTGTCACATCTTCAACAGAAATCCACTGAATATATCATGAAGCCACTATGTCCCCTGACTACAAAACCAATATACTGTAACCCCTTATTGTACAACCAAATTTATGTGCCCCTGACTATGCAACCAAAGTACTGTGCCCCTTGACTATACAATCAATATACTGTGCCCCCTGACTATTCAACCAATATACCGTGCCCCGTGACTATACAAGTTAGATATTGTGCCCTGTGAAATACAAAGATACTGTGCCCCCTGACTATACAACCAATATACTGTGCCTCGTGACTATACTAAGATACTGTACCCCTGATAATACAACTAAGATACTGTGCCCCATGACTGTACAACTAAGATGCTGTGCCCCCTGACTATACAACCAATATACTGTACCCCTGACTATACAACTAAGATACTGTACCCCCTGACTATACAACCAAGATTCTGTGCCCCCTGACTACACAACCAAGATACTGTACCCCCTGACTATACAACCAAGATACTGTGCCCCATGACTGTACAACTAAGATGGTGTGCCCCTGACTATACAACCAATATACTGTGCCTCGTGACTATACTACTAAGATACTGTACCCCCTGACTACACAACCAAGATACTGTTCCCCATGACTGTACAATTAACATCCTGACAAACAGATCAATTGCTGAACGTTTTCGGTCCAACATGGACCTTCCTCAGAGCAATATAGTTTATCTAGTACAGAGACAAAAATTAAAATTACCCTGAAATAAAAGAAAAATAAAGAAAGTGAACATTATGGTCTTCTGAAATTTTGTCAGATTCTTGTTAACATACATTTTGAACATACATTTTATGCAGTATGTCACATAATTCCCTAGCAGCTTCCACTTATTCGGGGCGTTCTCACTGATGCACTATTCTCCCCTACTACAGTGCACAGTGTATCTGGCACACACAGCGCGCTCTCCACAGCGACAAAGGACGCAAGCAGCGCCGCAGCAATACCGGGAAGCACATGGGCAGCTTCCCCTAGCTGCTCCTATACATTCGGGGCATTATCTCTGATGCACCATTCTCCCCCATTACAGTGCACAGTGCATCTGGACCGCATCCAGCAGCGGCACATACCTCTATCACAATATACAACCAGTTTATTGGTAAGCAGATTCACAGGTTCTGTTGGACCACCTCCTTATACCTGCTATCTCTTTTTTTAAAATATCGTTCCTTTAAAACATAGTTTTTTCTTTTATCATACCCCTTTCTCCAGCACTACAGCAATTCAACTACCGCATATGCTTTTTGAAGGGCAAATTGGCTAACTGTATACATTCAAGGTGATTATTCCTGGTCTTTGACAGCAGCATTAGCATTTTTTTGGTGAAGATAACACTTTTTTTTTTTTTTGCACTTTCACCTTCTGCTCCACCATGTGATACTGATTAGATACCACTATGATTCCATCACTGCATTTACTTCCATAGGCACGCTATACCAGGGATAATATGGAGAAACCATCTACATCACTGAATTAGACCCACGATGATTCCTCACCTCCCACTCTGAGGAGCACTTATATCCTTTTTCACTACGGTTTTCCTCAGCGTTAATGTTGACGCATGGATAGTATTGTTGTTTCCCTTGGATACAGTTTCATACTGCTACAACTTATTGTGCAACTTTTTTCTTGACTTCATTATATAAATTATGTGACATACTGCATAAAATGTATGTTCAAAATGTACCGTATATACTCGAGTATAAGCCGACCCGAGTATAAGCCGACCCCCCTAATTTTTGCCACAAAAAACTGGGAAAACTTATTGACTCGAGTATAAGCCTAGGGTGGAAAATGGAGCAGCTACCGGTTAATGTCAAAAATAAAAATAGATACCAATAAAAGTAAAATTAATTGAGACATCAGTAGGTTAAGTGTTTTTGAATATCCATATTGAATCAGGAGCCCCATATAATGCTCCATACAGTTTATTATTGCCCCATAGATGCTCCATATAAAGCTGTGCCCCATATACAATGCTCTGCACCGTTCATTATTGCCCCATAGCTGTGCCATATAGTGCTCTGCACCGTTCATTATTGTCCCATAGCTGTGCCATATAGTGCTCTGCACCGTTCATTATTGCCCCATAGCTGTGCCATATAGTGCTCTGCATCGTTCATTATTGTCCCATAGCTGTGCCATATATAGTTACATAGTTACATAGTTATTAATGTTGAAGGAAGACTATATGTCCATCTAGTTCAACCCATAGCCTAACCTAACATGCCCTAACATGTTGATCCAGAGGAAGGCAAAAAAAACCCATGTGGCAAAGAGTAAGCTCCACATTGGGGAAAAAAATTCCTTCCCGACTCCACATACGGCAATCAGACTAGTTCCCTGGATCAACGCCCTATCAAGGAATCTAGTGTATATACCCTGTAACATTATACTTTTCCAGAAAGGTATCCAGTCCCCTCTTAAATTTAAGTAATGAATCACTCATTACAACATCATACGGCAGAGAGTTCCATAGTCTCACTGCTCTTACAGTAAAGAATCCGCGTCTGTTATTATGCTTAAACCTTTTTTCCTCCAAACGCAGAGGATGCCCCCTTGTCCCTGTTTCAGGTCTATGATTAAAAAGATCATCAGAAAGGTCTTTGTACTGTCCCCTCATATATTTATACATTAAAATAAGATCACCCCTTAGTCTTCGTTTTTCCAAACTAAATAGCCCCAAGTGTAATAACCTATCTTGGTATTGCAGACCCCCAGTCCTCTAATAACCTTGGTCGCTCTTCTCTGCACCCGCTCCAGTTCAGCTATGTCTTTCTTAAACACCGGAGACCAGAACTGTGCACAGTATTCTAAGTGTGGTCGAACTAGTGACTTGTATAGAGGTAAAATTATACTCTCCTCATGAGCATCTATGCCTCTTTTAATGCATCCCATTATTTTATTTGCCTTTGTAGCAGCTGCCTGACACTGGCCCCTGAATATGAGTTTGTCATCCACCCATACACCCAGGTCTTTTTCATTGACGGTTTTGCCCAGAGTTTTAGAATTAAGCACATAATTATACATCTTATTACTTCTACCCAAGTGCATGACCTTACATTTATCCCCATTAAAGCTCATTTGCCATTTATCAGCCCAAGCTTCTAGTTTACATAAATCATCCTGTAATATAAAATTGTCCTCCTCTGTATTGATTACCCTGCAGAGTTTAGTGTCATCTGCAAAAATTGAAATTCTACTCTGAATGCCCCCTACAAGGTCATTAATAAATATGTTAAAAAGAAGAGGGCCCAATACTGACCCCTGTGGTACCCCACTGCTAACCGCTACCCAGTCAGAGTGTGCTCCATTAATAACCACCCTTTGTTTCCTATCCCTGAGCCAGCTCTCAACCCACTTGCACATATTTTCCCCTATCCCCATTATTCTCATTTTATGTATCAACCTTTTGTGTGGCACCGTATCAAAAGCTTTTGAAAAGTCCATATACACTACATCCACTGGGTTCCCTTGGTCCAATCCGGAACTTACCTCTTCATAGAAACTGATCAAATTAGTCTGACATGAACGGTCCCTAGTAAACCCGTGCTGATACTGGGTGTTTAGGTTATTCCTCTTCAGATACTCCAGTATAGCGTCCCTCAGAATGCCCTCCAGGATTTTACCCACAGTAGAGGTTAAGCTTACTGGCCTATAATTTCCGAGTTCAGTTTTTGTTCCCTTTTTGAATATTGGCACCACATTTGCTATACGCCAGTCCTGTGGCACAGACCCTGTTATTATGGAGTCTTTAAAGATTAAAAATAATGGTCTATCGATGACTGTACTTAATTCCTGCAGTACTCGAGGGTGTATCCCATCCGGGCCCGGAGATTTGTCAATTTTAGTGATTTTTAGATGCCGCCGCACTTCCTGCTGGGTTAAGCAGGTGACATTTAATTGGGAATTTTTATCACTAGACATTTTGTCTGCCATGGGATTTTCTTGTGTAAATACTGATGAAAAAAAGTCATTTAGCATATTGGCTTTTTCCTCATCCTCATCCACCATCTCACCCAGACTATTTTTAAGGGGGCCAACACTATCATTTTTTAGTTTCTTACTATTTATGTAGTTAAAGAATATTTTAGGATTATTTTTACTCTCTCTGGCAATGAGTCTCTCTGTCTCAATCTTTGCTGCCTTGATTTGCTTTTTACAGAATTTATTTAATTTTCTGTATTTATTTAATGCCTCCTCACTACCTACTTCCTTTAATTCTCTAAATGCTTTCTTTTTGTCACTTATTGCGCCCCTTACAGCTCTATTTAGCCATATTGGTTTCCTCCTATTGCTAGTATGTTTATTCCCATACGGTATATACTGTGCACAGGTCCTATCCAGGATGCTAATAAACGTCTCCCATTTTCTTTGTGTATTTTTCTGTCTCAGGATATCGTCCCAGTTAATTGCACCAAGATCCTCTCTCATCCGTTGGAAATTTGCCCTCCTGAAGTTTAGTGTCCTTGTAACCCCTCTACTACACATCTTTTTAAAGGATACACGAAAACTTATTATTTTGTGATCGCTATTTCCCAAGTGACCCCCAACCCTTATATTTGATATGCGGTCTGGCCTGTTGGTTAATATTAGGTCTAGCAGTGCCCCCTTTCTTGTTGGGTCCTGAACCAGTTGTGAAAGGTAATTGTCTCTCATAGTTGTCAAAAACCGATTACCTTTGCTGGAACTGCAGGTTTCTGTTCCCCAATCTATTTCAAGGTAGTTGAAGTCCCCCATAATAATGACTTCTCCTTGAGTCGCAGCTTCATCTATTTGCTTTACGAGGATATTCTCCATTGCTTCCATTATTTTTGGAGATTTATAACAAACCCCTATCAGTAATTTATTATTTTTTCCCCCTCCCCTTATCTCCACCCACAGGGATTCTACATTTTCATTAAATTCACCTATATTATCGCGCAGGATGGGTTTTAAGGACGATTTTACATATAGACACACCCCTCCCCCTCGCTTATCTGTACGGTCATTTCTGAACAGGCTATAGCCCTGCAAGTTAACAGCCCAGTCATGGCTCTCATCCAGCCACGTTTCAGATATCCCCACCATGTCATAATTATGCTCCAACAACATTAGTTCTAATTCGTCCATTTTGTTGGCGAGGCTTCTGGCATTAGTATACATGCACTTTATGTTCCTCTCTGTACTTCTATTTCTTAAATTGTTAACTGTTCTGACCCCACCCCCCATGCCACCGCCACCCCCAACTTCCTTATTTGTGCCCAGGTCTCTGTCTGCACTATCTTCCCCTCCTATAAAATGAATACCCTCCCCCCCAATTCCTAGTTTAAACAATCCTCCAACCTTCTAGCCATTTTCTCCCCCAGCACAGCTGCACCCTCCCCATTGAGGTGCAGCCCGTCCCTAGCGTAGAGCCTGTAGCCAACTGAGAAGTCGGCCCAGTTCTGCAGGAACCCAAACCCCTCTTTCCTACACCAATTCTTGAGCCACTTATTAACCTCCCTAATCTCCCGTTGCCTCTCTGGCGTGGCACGTGGTACCGGCAGTATTTCGGAAAATACCACGTTGGAGGTCCTTGCTTTCAGCTTGCAGCCTAATTCCCTGAAATCATCTTTAAGGACCTTCCACCTACCTCTAACTTTGTCATTAGTGCCAATGTGCACCATGACCGCTGGGTCCTCACCAGCCCCTCCCAATAATCTGTCCACCCGATCAGCGATGTGTCGGACTCGAGCGCCAGGTAGGCAGCACACCGTTCGACGATCCCTGTCTTTGTAACAGATTGCCCTATCTGTTCCCCTAATAATTGAGTCGCCCACTACCAGCACCTGTCTGGCCTGCCCTGCTCTCCTATTTCCCTCCTTACTGGAGCAGTCACTCCTCCGGCTTTCAGAGGACATGCCTGGCTGCAGCAGTGCTACCCCTGTACTGGCACCCCCCTCATCTGCCAACTTAGCAAACTTATTGGGGTGTGCCAGGTCAGGACTAGCCTCCCTAGCACTCTTCCCTCTACCCCGCTTCCTAACTGTCACCCAGCTAGCTACTTCATTGTCCCGCAGCTCCATCCCACCATCCCCCCCTCATCTGTCCCATTGAGCGTCTGCTCCGTGAGCAGAAGACTCCTCTCCATATTGTCTATGGATCTCAGTGTTGCCAGCTGCACATTTAGATTCAGAATCTGGGTTTCCAAATGCACAACGTGCTCACATTTCGCACAGCAGTATGCACCCTCGATCGGCTGCTCAAGGACTGCATACATGTGGCATGATGTGCACTGGATGGCATTAACAATAGTGGAGCACATTTCCTAATGGGGATTGCACCAGACAGAAAAGTTAAATAAAAAAAATAAAAAATAAATACAAAGTATTAATAAGAAACAGACAGCAATTCAGTAATTCCTCCCCTGGAAACTCCCTCAATCCAAAGTCACTGAATCACAAGTCACACTTACCGCCATCCACACTTACGCTCAGGCCACACTCAGCTCGCTCACACTCGCTATGCTGAAGATTTATAGATTTTTTTTTCTCTAGTTCCCTTAACAGCAATCCACCTTGCTGTCCAAATGCACTTCCAAAAAGGACTGGAGCCCCAAACAGCTGCCCCTTATCAACCCTTAATTATGAGCCCCCACCCTAAGTTAACCCCTTATGAATATAGCTACTCCCAATTCAGCAACTCACACCAATTCACACAGGTATTTGTTAAAGGCTTTCCAAATACATCTTCACTGAATCACAAGTCACACTTACCGCCGTCCACACTTACGCTCAGGCCACACTCAGCTCGCTCACACTCGCTATGCTGAAGATTTAAAGATTTTTTTTTTCTCTCTCTCTTAACAGCAATCCACCTTGCTGTCCAAATGCACTTCCAAAAAAAGGAACAGTTCATTATTGCCCCATAGCTGTGCCATATAGTGCTCTGCACCGTTCATTATTGCCCCATAACTGTGCCATATAGTGCTCTGCACCGTTCATTATTGCCCCATAGCTCTGCCATATAGTGCTCTGCACTGTTCATTATTGCCCCATAGCTGTGCCATATAGTGCTCTGCACAGTTCATTATTGTCCCATAGCTGTGCCATATAGTGCTCTGCACCGTTCATTATTGCCCCATAGCTGTGCCATATAGTGCTCTGCACCGTTCATTATTGCCCCATTGATGTACCATAGAAAGCTGTGCCATTGCTGCTGCTGCAATAATTTAAAAAAAATGCCATACTCACCTCTCTTGCTTGCAGCTCTTCAGCGTCCGGTCCCGGCGTCTCTCCGCACTGACTGATCAGGCAGAGGGCGCCGCGCACACTATATGCGTCATCGCGCCCTCTGACCTGAACAGTCAGAGCGGAGAGACGCCGTGAAGATGGAGCGACGCCGGGAAGATGGAGCGACGCCTGGCGTGTGGAACGGGGATAGGTGAATATGACATACTTACCTGCTCCCGGCGTCCCGCTCCTTCTCCCGGTCATCTGGTCTTCGGTGCCACAGCCTCTTCCTCTATCAGCGGTCACCGTTACTGCTGATTAGAGAAATAAATATGCGGCTCCACCCCTATGGGAGTGGAGTCCATATTAATTTTTCTAATGAGCGGTCCCACGTGACCGCTGAAGAGGGGAAGAGCTGCAGCACCCAAAGACCGTGGGACGGGCAGGGGGAGCGCCAGGATTGCCGGGACTAGGTGAGTATGCCTCAGCGCCCTCTCCCCCTCACCCGCCGACCCTGCCACCCACCCTGACTCGAGTATAAGCCGAGAGGGGCACTTTCAGCCCAAAAATTTGGGCTGAAAATCTCGGCTTATACTCGAGTATATACGGTATGTTAACAAGAATCTGACAAAATTTCAGAAGACCATAATGTTCACTTTCTTTATTTTTCTTTTATTTCCTGGTAATTTTAATTTTTGTTTCTGTACTAGATAAACTATATTGCTCTGAGGAAGGTCCATGTTGGACCGAAAACGTTCAGCAATTGATCTGTTTGTCAGGATGTGAAATAAACAACCTTACCCTTCTTCTGAAAAAATTGAGTGCCAAGTTTGTTTCTTATATTTTTTGATACGGGTTGGAGACCCTACTTGAGCACCAACATCCACCCTCCACAGAGTGCCGTGTATCCTACATTGACTACACAACCAATATACTGTGCCTCGTGACTATACTACTAAGATACTGTACCCCCTGACTACACAACCAAGACACTGTACCCCCTGACTATACAACCAAGATACTGTGCCCCATGACTGTACAACTAAGATGGTGTGCCCCTGACTATACAACCAATAAACTGTACCCCCTGACTATATAACCAAGATACTGTGCCGCGTGACTATACAAACAAGGTACTGTGCAATGGGAATTTAAAATTAATACTGTGCCCTCTAAATATAAGATGAATATATGGAGCCCTCCAATATAGAAGAAATGTACTGTGCCCCTTGAATATAAAACGAAGATACCATGCCCCCCAAAGATAATATCAATATACTGTGTCAATTAACATAAAAATCAATATACTCTGCCACCGGATCTAAAATATACTGTGTTTCTGAACCTAAAATCAATATACTGTGCCCCCAAATATAAAATCAATATAGTATATCGTCTGAATCAATAAATTGCATGTTCTGAATATAAAATTAAGATATTGCTACTCCAGAATATAAAAACATACAGTATACACCGTGAATCTTCCTATTATAACAAAATTATGCTCCGGGTCCATATATACACTGTGTGCAGAATTATTAGGCAAGTTGTATTTTGATCACATGATACTTTTTATACATTTTGTCCTACTCCAAGCTGTTCAGGCTTGAGAGCCAACTACCAATTAAGTAAATCAGGTGATGTGCATCTCTGTAATGAGGAGGGGTGTTGTCTAATGACATCAACACCCTATATAAGGTGTGCGGAATTATTAGTCAACTTCCTTTCCTTTGGCAAAATGGGTCAGAAGAGAGAATTGACAGGCTCTGAAGAGTCCAAAATTGTGAGATGTCTTGCAGAGGGATGCAGCAGTCTTGAAATTGCCAAACTTTTGAAGCGTGATCAACGAATAATCAAGTGTTTCATGGCAAATAGCAAACAGGGTCGCAAGAAGTGTGTTGGGCAAAAAAGGCGCAAAATAACTGCGCATGAATTGAGGAAAATCAAGCGTGAAGCTGCCAAGATGCCATTTGCCACCAGTTTTGCCATATTTCAGAGCTGCAACGTTACTGGAGTAACAAAAAGCACAAGGTGTGCAATACTCAGGGACATGGCCAAGGTAAGGAAGGCTGAAAAACGACCACCTTTGAACAAGATACATAAGATAAAACATCCAGACAGGGCCAAGAAATATCTTAAGACTGACTTTACAAAGGTTTTATGGACTGATGAAATGAGAGTGACTCTTGATGGGCCAGATGGATGGGCCAGAGGCTGGATCAGTAAAGTGCAGAGAGCTCCACTCCGACTCAGACGCCAGCAAGGTGAAGGTGGGGTACTGGTATGGGCTGGTATCATCAAAGATGAACTTGTGGGACCTTTTCGGGTTGAGGAAGGAGTGAAGATCAACTCCCACACCTACTGTCAGTTTCTGGAAGACAACTTCTTCAAGCAGTGGTACAGGAAGAAGTCGGTATCGTTCAAGAAAGCATTAAGCTACTTACTGGTAGCGGCATTTTTCAGAGGCCCATGACAGCACCATGGGAGAGAGGGGATCTGGCCATTAGGAACAGGAAACCTACAGATACAAAAGGGCGGTACCTCTCTCACATATCAGTTGTTTTACAGAGCCTTAGAAGACTACCGCGGTTAATTGCATACAAATATAAACAATCATATACAATATAAAAATAAAAAACTGCAACCCAGATATCACACGTGAAAAAACCTTGTTTTAAAATTTTTTATTTTAAGGAAGTGCAACCCCCACGTGAATAGGGAGGGAACTAAGGGTGCTGTCATGGGCCTCCGAAAAATGGCGCTATCGGTAAGTATCTTAATGCTTTATTCGGACTCCCATGACAGCACCACAAGAGATTTACAAAGATGTAAGCCACCTTAGGGAGGGACTATAGCCTGTAGCACCCTTAACCCAGATCTGAGGAGAATCCCAATTCCAATCGATAGTGTTTGAAGAAGGTGGAAGGGGATGACCATGTGGCTGCCTTACATATCTGGTCTATTCAGGGCCGGGTCCAGGATTTTGTGGGCCCCGGGCAAAAGAGTCTCAGTGGGCCCACATACCACGATTCATGATGCACAGATACGGCGGAGAAATAAAGATATACTACATAGGGCCTAGCCTTCCCCCTCATCCTTCACATAGGCAGATATGCACACACCCAATATGCAGACATGCACACACACACAATACGCAGACATACACACACATCTACAATACGCAGACATGCGCACTCAAACACACACAATGCGCAGACATGCACACACACACAATACGCAGACATGCGCACACACACAATACGCAGACATGCACACACACATCTACAGTACGCAGACATGCGCACTCACACACACACACAATACGCAGACATGCACACACACAATACGCAGACATGCACACACACACAGTACGCAGACATGCACACACACACAAATACGCAGACATGCACACACACACAATACGCAGGCATGCACACACACACACACACAATACGCAGACATGCACACACACACAATACGCAGACATGCACACACACAATACACAGACATACACATACAGTACGCAGACATGCACACACACAATACGCAGACATACACATACAGTACGCAGACATACACACACAATACGCAGACATACACACACATACAATACGCAGACATGCACACACACAATACGCAGACATGCACATACACACACAATATGCAGACATGCACGCATACAATACGCAGATATTTACATACATATATTTGAAGACAAATTCACAAAAATACATAAATATGTACAGTCAAACACACTGATATTCACAGATATACATAAATATGTACAGTCAAACACACTGATATAGACAGATATGCACATTATACAGGCATACACAGACATACAGAGAGACACAAGCCTCACTCACCTCCCCCAGGCTTGTCACCCATCAGGCTCCTCTGGCATGTGGCTGTGGAGGGAGCGCTGCTTGATCGATGGCCGTCACTTAAACAGACATGGCCACCCACAGTGCACGCTGTAGCTGTCTCTGCTGCTAATGATGCGGTCAGGCAGACACTGTGCCTTTAACTTTGCTTGTGTGTCCGCCCGGCCACGTCATTACTAGCAGAGACATCGCTGCACAGTGCACTGTGTGCGGCCATGATTATTTAAGTGACGGCTGAGCTCAAGTAGTGCCAAAGCTGTTGGGGGAGCGGCCCAGGCCCCCTGGTATCCCGGCCACGAGTGGGCCCCCCCATTTGTTCAGGGCCCCCGCACTTGCCCCGGTACGCCCGGTGCTGACGCCGGCCCTGGGTCTATTGATACTCCAGATCTTTCCACGCAGGATGATGCCATGGCCCGGGTGGAATGCGCCTTCAGATTCTGCGGAGCTGGACCTCTACCTGTTGTAGAAGTCAGAGAGATAGCCCCCCTAATCAATTTGGCTAGAGTGTATTTTGAAACTCTGAACCCTTTCCTAGGACCTTGGAAGGATAAGAATAATGCATTATCCTTCTTCCAAGCATCAGTGACTGAGATATAATGTAAAAGGCATCTTTTAACATCTAATGTATGGAGTTCTTTTTCTTTAGGGTTAGAAGGATTAGGGATAAAAGATGGCAAAACTATCTGCTGTAACCTTTGAAAATGGGACACTACTTTTGGCAAGAAAGCTGGATGCGGCTTGAGGACCACTCTATCCTGTAAGAATTCTGTGTAAGGGGGAAGTCTGGAAAGTGCCTGGATGTCTCCTATCCGGCGAGCCAATGTTATAGCTACTAGGAAAGCTGTTTTAAGGGACAACATTTTGATTGAGGCTTCTTGTAAGGGTTCAAAGGGGTCTTTCATCAAAGATGAAAGGACTAGATTTAGGTCCCACGGTACCGTATTGTCTTTATGCAAAGGTCTAGCTCTACCGACTGCCTTAATGAACCTCGACACCCAATACTTATTGGCAATATTACAAGAGAACAGGGCACCCAGGGCTGAGACCTGTAGTCTCAGTGTACTTGTGGAAAGATTTAATTCTAACCCCTTCCACATAAATTCTAAAATCTGGCGTATCGGCACCCCTTCTTTGATGTTGAAATCTGAAAAGGCCAGGAACTTCCTCCAGGTTCTAGAGTACATTTTTGTTGTTATCTGTTCCTACTCTTTAGAAGGGTATCTACCAAATTTGGGGAGAAGCCTCTGCCCTTTAACAATCACCGCTCAAACTCCAAGCCATTAAATGGAGTCCAATCACTTGTGGATGGCAGATCGGTTCCTGGAAAAGCAAGTTCGGGATATCTGGTAGTTCCCAGGGATTGCCTACCGACATTGTCCTGAGCCATGCGAACCAGGTTCTCCTGGGCCAGAATGGGGCAATTAGAATGACTTTTGCTCGATCTTCCCCGATTTTCCTTACCACTAGATGTAACAAGTTCAATGGTGGGAAAGTGTAATCCAAAGGAAAATCCCATTTTTATCAGGAATGCATCCACAGCCAGAGGATTCAAAATCTTTTTACTTTTTTGTTGTCTCTGGTGGCAAAGAGGTCCACCACCGGTTGACCCTATCTATGGATAATTTGATTGAAAATGTTGCCGTTTAGAGACCATTCTCCTTGTTTTAGCGTATTGCAGCTGGGAAAGTCTGCTTTTACATTTTCTTTCCCTTTGATGTGAAGAGCAGTCAAAGATTGAAAATTTGTCTCTGCTGTTTGGAACAGGTGATCTGCCACCTGCATCAGAGCATCGGAACGTGTTCCACCTTGATGATTTACATAAGCCACTGCCACCTGGTTGTCCGAGAGGATCCTGATGTGGTGTCCCTGCAGATATTTGAGGAGTTTTTTAACTGCTAATTCGATCGCCATTAACTCCTTCTGATTGGATGAAGATGTTGTGCGAGGGTCCCATTGTCCCTGAACCATAATGTCACCCATGTGGGCCCCCCATCCTGAGGGGCTAGAATCTGTGGTTATCACCCGAGTTATGTGTGTTACCCAGGGAATACCTGCAGATAAATTATCTTTATCTAGCCACCACCTAAGGGATCTAAGGGTTAACGGCTTCAAAGTTATCCTTTCTCGTAAGGCCCCTCCCAAGGCTTTGTCATTAATCAAGACGTATTTTTGAAGAGATCTAGTGTGAAGCTGAGCCCATTTGACAGCTGGAATACATGATGTGAGGGACCCTAACAAGGACATAGCTTGTCTAAGAGTCATGGAGGGTGTGTTAATTGCTTTTAATACCTGTCGTTGAATTTGATCTGACTTCTCCATAGGAAGATGACACTGTTGTTAAGCTGAATCTAACAACAACCCTAAAAACTTCTGAACTTTTAGGGGCTGTAACCGAGGTTTTTCATAATTTTTTATCCAACCCAGGTGTTCCAACTTAATTTTAGCTACCTCCAATTGTGACAAGCAATGATCCATTGAATGAAGGAAATCATCTAGGTAGGGGACAGTAAGAATATTGGGATTCCCGTAAATGTGCCATAACTTCAGCTATCATCTTTGTAAATACTCTAGGGGCGGAAAATAGACAAAGGGAAAAGCCCTATACTGAAAATGGTGAACTACTCCCCCCATTAAAACCGCTACCCTTAGGAATTGTTGGAAATCTACATGGATGGGTACATGATAGGTATCTTTCAAATCCACTACTACCATGAAACAGTTTTTAAACAGCATTTCTATTGTTGAATTGATAGACTCCATTTTGAAGGTATGTTTGACCAGAAAATAATTAAGGTATCTAAGGTTTATGATGGTCCTATATGTTTTGTCAGGTTTCTGAATAAGGAACAGGGGAGAGTAAAATCCCCTTCTTCTTTCAGATTCTGGAACTTCTATTAAGACATTTTTAGAACAAAGAGCCGTCACCTCTTCTTCTAAAGTCGACTGTTCAAGGGGATAAGTAAGGGAGTCAATTTAAAATTATCCCATAGGGTACGACTAAACTCAAGTTTGAGTCCCTGAGATATAGTGTTCTCCACCCAAACACTATTTGTGATCTTTGACCATGCTGGAAAAAAGTGTAACAATTTCCCCCCCACCGGGATTGCTAGTCCTTCTTTCTCTCCCTCGAGGAATGACGGAACATAAATCCTGTACCTCTTCTATGCTTATCTTCCCATCTAGACCGCTCTCTAACGGATGAAAATGCACGCTTCCTTCCCCGACCAAATCTCTTCTTATTGAAGGGACGACGGTAGGACATGGATAAATTAGGGAACTTCTTTTTGTCGTCTCCTTTCTAGGAGCTCATCCAAGGCCGGACCAAACAAATATTCTCCCTTGCAAGGAATGGCACTGAGCTTTGACCTCGTCTGTATATCTCCCGGCCAGCATTTTAACCACAGGGCTTTTCTAACCGCATTAGAGAGTCCTGCTGCTCTAGCCGCCATCTTAACTCAATAGAAGCTTCTGACAAGAAGTGAGCAGCCTCCTGATTGACCGATAGAGCAGTTAAAATAGAGTCTCTAGAGTCCCCCTCCTTTAACTGGGATTCTAATTGGTCCAGCCAAACCATCATTGACCTGGCTGTACAAGTTGATGCTACCGCAGGTCTTAAGGAACTTGCTGCCATTTTCCAGGTACCTTTAAGGTGTCAGCCTTCCTGTCAAGGGGGTCCTGAAGGGTTCCCATATCCTAAAAAGGAAGAGAAGCTCGTTTTGCAACTTTGGCCACTGTCGCATCTAATTTAGGGGCCTTCTCCCAACTGCTGACTGCCGGGTCATCAAAGGGATATCTGTGTTTCTGTGCTGGTGGCAAGGAACATTTTTTCTCAGGTTTCTTTCATTCTCTAGTAATAAGCTCCTGAATTTTTTCATTTAGCGGAAAAGCTCTACTCTTCTTTTACTCCAATCCACTAAACATAATCTCTTCCTTGGATAGCTGAGGTTTGGATTCTGTTATGCCCATTGTTCCTCTGACCGCAAACTCTTTATGTTTAGTCTTACCGATGCATTTCTTTCCCTAAAATAAAGAATATGAGGGGAATCACGTCACTGAGTGTACATTCTCGTAGATCACTTACCAGTGGTTGCCCAAAAAGAAAGATACCGGAATATGAGGGGGATTCTTCCTGGCTGATGCTCCTGATCCCTGTCTGGAGGAGCTTTTGCGACCAGACTCATCACTCCTCCTGTCATGCTCCCTCCCTTTAGGCTTCTGACATACCTCATCCAGCAGCTGAGGCTGCTGCTCACGATCACTTTCCATACATCATGGAATTAAGGCCAGAAGCAAGGGACCGGATCTGGAGCTCGTTTAAATACCCCTCCTCCGGTGAGCAGATTCGCCAAGCGCTCCCACTGAATCGCTGTCCGCCCCCCCAGGTGCAGGAGATTGGCCAGAGGGCCTGCGAGTGAGCGGCGTGCAAATCCCGGCGGGCGCTACCATATTGGAGACACCGTGCATGCGCAGAACTCCGAGACCCAGAAGCAGACGCCGGCTCCGCCCCTAAACGTCACCCCGTCCCACATCGCTTCCTGACAGAGCTGAAAGCAGCGTGTGATGCCCGGCTAGCCAGTGGTGCACCGGGCGGAGCCACCCCAATGCCGCCGCACAATACACAGCCCGCAGCACCAGCCACACACCTCGGGAGGAGCCACAACCAGGGGGAAATACCTCGCACTGGCCTGAAGACAGAACACAGCCGGCGAGACTGCTCCCTGCTGTGAACGTCACCGCCATGCAGCCCTGCCAGGACCACTGTGACGTCTCCAGGAGACCCCCCCGCTACCTGAGGCGGCCGGCCGGGGATCCTTTAAAATTCTGTAGGATCCCGTTCCTTTAGGAACAGGAAACCAACTGATATGTGGGAGAGGTGCCGCCCTTTTGTATCTGTAGGTTTCCTGTTCCTAATGGGGGTTTGTTTTTGCATGTCAGAAATGTTTATTTCTAAATTTTGTGCAGTTATATTGGTTTAGCTGTTGAAAATAAACAAGTGAGATGGGAATATATTTGGTTTTTATTAAGTTGCCTAATAATTTTGCATAGTAATAGTTACCTGCACAAACAGATATCTTCCTAAAATCTAAAAAAAACAAAAAAAAAAAACACTCCAACTTCCAAAAATATTAAGCTTTGATATTTATGAGTCTTTGGGTTGATTGAGAACATAGTTGTTGATCAATAATAAAAATAATGCTCTAAAATACAACTTGCCTAATATACACACAGTGTATATATATATATATATATATATATATATATATATATATATGTACGCTCCAACAGATTTGTCCAAAACCTTTAGGCTATGTGCATAAGTTGCGGATTTTCTTGCAGATCCGCAGCGTTTTTTCTGCGGGGATTTGCATCAAATCTGCAAAGAGTGCTCAGGCACTGTTAATCAATGGGAATACATGCTGCAGAAAACTCAGCACTGATTTTCAGCGTTTTATTTTTCCGCAGCATGTCAATTCTTTTTGAGGATCTGCAGCATTTCTGCACCCATTGACTTATATTGAGTCAGTCAAATCTGCAGCTAAACCACTGGTGTAAAAAGGTCTGCGGATTTGCATGCTAAAACGCTGCAGAAAGGGAGGAAGAGTGTGTGAGCGGAGAATATGTGCGGGTCTGTCTGTGTGTGTGTGTCAGCGGGTGTCTGTGTGTGTGTGTGTAGCCAGGCATCATCTGATGGGACTACTACTCCCATCCGGCTATGTCTGGTGTTACATGTAACAGTATGAGTCGATGATGGGACAGTAGTAGACCCATCATCAAGCGACTGTGTTCAATTGTAAAACAAACAAAAAAAAAACCAAAAAAACACATTCATACTCACCAAACACCTCATCCCCGACGCCTGCGTCTCCTGCAAAAAAACAAAAACAACATATACTCCCTGTTCGCCATAGTCCATTTAATAACGAGTGTCCCACGACGATCTCATGTGTAGAACAGTCACATCGGGAGATGTGACTGCTCTACCCGACTCCCGATGATACAGTGACAGGTGGTATCCTCCCGCAGTGTATCACTGCGCTGCAGTCAGAGTTCACCGGAGTTTATGCTGTCACTTGCGGCACTGCAGCGTGAGAAAATTTTCACACAGCGGTAGTACCGTAAGTGAGAGCTTGAACTTCAGTGAACTCTCAGTGTATCACCGGAGGCTGTGTAAAGCAGTCACATCTCCCAATGTGACTGCTTGACACATGAGATCGTCGTGGGACACTCGGTAAATGGACTACAGTGGACAGGGAGTATTTGTGTTGGTTTATTATTTTATTTTTGTTGCAGGAGATCGAGGGATTTTAGGATTAGGCAATGCATTAGTTATGGTTAAGTAGCGCGCCGATCTGGCATCAGTCGAACATCCCTTCGGCGGATATTAGCTACTCACTAAAGGCACCCTTACAAAATCCAGCTGCGGCAGCATCTCAATGAGGATGACCCAGATTGGAGCGCTGAATTTCCAGAATGTACAAAACAAAAATTTGAACAGGACCATCAGTTTACACAGAACATTATGTTCAGTGATGAGGCAAACTTTTTTGGGTGGGCCATTTATATGGATACACCTAAATAACATGGGAATGGTGACAGTTTTCTTGCATAGGATGTCTTGCATTGAAATCTGCTGCAATGACCCGGTTACTGCGTTCACCAGACATCAACACAATATCTATCGCTCCTCATGTGTTAACTTCTGCGACATGTCAATGGCTGTAAACAAAGAAAAACTTGTAAATAACTCATGAAAGAATAAAGTTACGTTAAAACCAAGCACACCATTGTTTTTCTTGTGAAATTATCAATAAGTTTGATGTGTCACATGACCCTCTTCCATTGGAAAAAATAAAGTTGGATCCAAAATAGCCGACATCAAAATGGCCGCCATGGTCACCACCCATCTTGAAAAGTTTTCTCCCTCCAATATACTAATGTGCCCCAAACAGGAAGTTGATATCACCAACCATTCCCATTTTATTTAAGTGTATCTATATACATGTAAAATACCCCAAGAAAAACTTTATTAGGTATCTAAGTATTAAAAAGGCCACCTTTATCCTGCATCATCGAGACACATGACTAACGTATCGGGCCTCCTGATGAGCCCAAAAGGCGAAACGCGTTGAGGCGGTGTATGACAGTGGGCTGACGGCATGACATTGAAGGATGAGTACTAATTATGCAGTTTCATCTATGACTAAGTGATGTGGAAAGGGGTCTTTCGGTTCTATATGTGGCACTGTTGATGTTTACAGGGATTTCCCTGTGCTGCATTTATAATATCGGCATGTATTTTTGCATGTTAGGTCACTATATATCGGGCAGGGGGCCCATTCATGTGACCCATTTACGAATCTGAAGGACTTGTTACTGATTGACCCACCACTCAGGCTAACTGAAGCAATTATTATTAAGTAGCCGTTTATTTGAACTGAATTAAATTTGGTACTTTGTGCTCTACATGCTCGTCATTTGCCCACTGCATGTGCTCATTATTGTTTTTATATTCACGGTGTTGGGGCGTAGGTTTCCCTATTGATAGGTGTGTCATCTGTCTAGCTTACTAGGGGTACCTTTAGCATATTATCACTGTGTGGGTAGAGGGACCCATTGGTACTATTAGGGCTATCCAGGGATTTTAGGGTAAGCCGTCGCTGAGCGGGGGCGCCATAACGTTTCCCCTAGGGCGCCAACCCCCGCTGCTAGGCAGGTATCAGAGTAGATACGCTATAGGGATTTCCTTTCCCCATACACTAGCTTTTTCACGGTGTGTGTTTTTTTGTTTGTTTTGGTGTAGCCACAGGTTGGTGGCCTTTTTAATACTTAGATACCTAATAAAGTTTTTCTTGGGGTATTTTCTATGATTTAGAGTTTAGCATTCCCTACAAAAGTGATACAGCATTAGAAATTTATCTATATACATGGCCCACCCTGTGTGTGTATATATACAGGGTGGGCAAGACACCTGATCATCGGGAGCGCTTCAGGTATCTGCGTTCTCGCTGTAGCTTCTTCGGTAAGCTTTATAGCATGTCTATAAAGCACCACTCCAGTGATTTTTTTAATTTTACCACTGGAGTTGTGTCACTAATATAAGTTCTCTGCCATTAGTTACACAGTCTTTTTCGGTTATCGGCCTCACTCTGGTCACTTATTGCAGATTGTTACCTGTCATATCACTCAAATGTTCCCTGGGCATGCCAGAAGTCACTACTCATGCGCACTTCTGCTTTTCCCGCAGTTTGGCAAGCGTGAGACGCAATTTGTCTGCACCGGCGTGAGATATCTCAAGGCGATGAGGATGACGCAGGAGGCGTCATCATTATCAAGACCGGCGAGCAGCAGCTAGAGGAAGGGGTGGAAAGGACCAAAGCCACACCCATCAGACCTGATTAGCAAGCTGTGCAAGAGAAATAAAAAAAAAATTCGGGGCTATACAGGAGGAGATAGGGGGTTATGTAAGGATTTACGGAATGCAGCGCAGATGCTGAGTAAGATGATATTTTTAGCTGCTATGCGACAAAACTGGCAGGTTCCTTTTAAACTCCTGCAACCAGTGTTTTTTCATTTAGCTGGAAACAGGGACTGAGACCATCCACTAAGGCTTACCCCACCGATCTAGCATTTACCACCTATCCAGTGGATAGGTGATAAATGCTTATGTCTGGAATGCCCCTTTAACTTATTTTAGAATGCCAGAATACGTTACAATTTTTATGTCCTTTCTGATTAGGGAAGGAGAAATCAAAAACGTGTGTTGAATGCAGATGGGAAAAAGCCGCCCCTTGTTTCTTGCGCTGCGGGGGTTTCCTGTATTAGTTAAACAAACAGTAGCCCCGAATGAGTATGAAGCAAATGATGGAGCCTGAGGCCTGATTTAAAATTAAATTTAAAAATTTGGCCTATTCTTATTGTTGCCCTCTCCCATGTTATGTTGGTGTCATATTGTATTACAATGATGTACCGGTATATTTCTAGACGTAGAAGTTAAACTCTGTGGGATTCAGCTATATCTGCCCCAAACAATGTGCTATTTCTGCAAGATGTGGAGGAATCATAACTAATCAATCATAACTCCCCGAAGATGTGCATGAAAGTAGCCATTCAGGAAGTTACAGCAGCACAGAGGAACTCAGGAGTCAGGCAAAATACATACTAAACGTACACTATAAGGACAAAGTATTGGGACACCTACAGGAGTTTTTTTTACCTCCCATTCCAAGTCCATAGACATTAAAGGGAACCGGTGACCCCGTTTTTTCAGATTGAGATATAAATACTGTTATTACCAAAGTCGCCGTTTTCGCCTGTCAATCAGGCTGGTCTGGTCAGGTGGGCGTGGTGACATCGCTCTTTTCTTCCCCAGCTTTCCGTTGGTGGCGTAGTGGTGTGCGCATGTCGCAGTGACGAATCCACTGCGCGCCCTGTCATCGGTGGGGGCGGCCATCTTCCTGGGGCCGCGCGTGCGCAGATGGAGTGCTCTGCTGCACGGGGCTTCAGGAAAATGACCGCGGGATGCCGCGCGTGCGCAGAAAAGATCGCGGTGGCCATTTTCCCAAAGCCGAGATGCACACTCGTGGTAGCATGAGACAGACTCTACAACCCACACAAGGGGCTCAGGTAGTGCAGCTCATCTAGGATGGCACATCAATGCAAGCTGTGGCAAGAAGGTTTGCTGTGTCTGTCAGCGTAGTGTCCAAAGGCTTGAGGTGCTATACCAAGAGACAGGCCAGTACACCAGGAGACATGGAGGGGGCCATAGGAGGGTAACAACCAAGCAGCAGGACCACTACCTCAGCCTTTGTTCAAGGAGGAACAGGAGGAGCACTGCCAGAGCCCTGCAAAATGACCTCCAGCAGGCCACAAATGTGCATGTGTCTGCATAAACAGTTAGAAACCGACTCCATGAGGATGGTCTGAGTGCCCGACGTACACAGATGGGGGTTGTGCTTACAGTCCAACACCATGCAGGACACTTGGCATTTGCCACAGAATACCAGGATTGGCAAATTTGCCACTGGCACGCTGTGCTCTTCACAGATGAAAGCAGGTTCACACTGAGCACATGTGACCGACGTGACAGAGTCTGGAGACGCCGTGGAGAGCGATCTGATGTCTGCAACATCCTTCAACATGACCGGTTTGGCAGTGGGTCAGTAATGGTGCGGGGTGGCATTTCTTTGGAGGGCCGCACAGCCCTCCATGTGCTCGCCAGAGGTAACCTGACTACCATTAGGTACCGAGATGAGATCCTCAGACCCCTTGTGAGACCATAAGCTGGTGCAGTTGGCCCTGGGTTCCTCCTAATGCAGGACAATGCCAGACCTCATGTGGATGGATGAATGGAGAGCGGTACGATGGGTGGAGAGCGGGACGGCGAGTGGAGAGCGGGACGGCGAGTGGAGCGGGGATGTGGATGGAGAGCGCCGGACAGCCATTGGAGAGCGGGGCTGCGGAGGGAGACGGCGGGACGGCCAGTGGTGATTGTAGAGTGGGCCTGCAGAAGGAGAGAGCGTGATGGTGGATGGACAGCTGGGCTGCGGAGAGAGACAGAGGGTCTGCGGAGCTGCTGAGGGACAAAGTGGGACAGCGAGTGGAGAGCGGGGCTGCAGAGGGAGAGAGTGGGACAGCAGTTACTTACTAGTAATATAGAGAATGTTCAGCACAGCCGAAGGAAGGAGGTGCACGGTCATAAGTTCCCAAGCCTCAATATATAGATAATAAGTGACTGGCACACTCCGGACGTGTTGTGATGCAAAATTGGGGTTTATTATACATACAGTAACACAAACGTTTCGGTCATAACTGGACCTTCATCAGTGTGCTAAAGAAAAATACATACAAAGGGAGTGATATCCAAAACATAAAGGATCAAAAATATACAAAATAAACATAAACAGAATGAACAAAAGTATATACAACACAAAAGGTCATGTTTCCAGAAAGAATTGATAATAACATCCTAGGAGGACCGTCAAAACAAAATTTGCCGAGAAAGAAACGAACAATTGTGTGCAGGTCTGGTGACATGGAAGAGGGAGCAAGAGGAAGGAAGTATGGAAAGGCGGTGATGAAAAACACACTGTGCCGTGAGGTAAGGCTGGTAAACCCACCTAGATAACTAGTATGTTAAAGGAGCCCCAATAATTGAAACTACATTGCATCTGAGGGGAAATAAAGTGCATATATACATGAACCTGTGCGTCCCTAAATGGGCCAAAGCGTAATACTATAAGGCTTTATGTGTCATATAAGATGGTTACATACCAGAAAAAAGCCTGGAGCTATATGAAATTCAGGTGATAGTATCGGTCCATGGATACAGGGGAATATGGCCCAGATGGTGCTATCTGCAGGGGAGATTGGTAGGGATCTATATACCTTCAGGCCTCTTTTCTGGTAGGTAACATATACCTACATGACCCAGTGGCTCACAGGCACAATCTACATTGTACCAAGGAATTTTATCAGGTTTATAGCAAAATTGACATCCTATCTTCATTTACCCCATCAACTAATTTCAAATTAACAAAATAGGATCTTCTGTTCAGTACCTCATTTCTAGCTAGTGTGAGAAGCGATTACAAAAAGTGTTCTCACTTTGAAGGACTCATTCACGACTTGTGTTCAAACTAATGATGAGCGAAGGTACTTGGATAATGTCTTATCTGGGCAAGCTCGTGTGTTATCCGAGCATCTGGTAGAGCTCGTATATTATGTTAGAGTCTGAATAGTTTGCAGCTGTTAGAAACAGGCAACCCCCACATGTGTTGAGTAGGGTTGAGCAACTTTTAGTTTTTTAGGGTCGATTCGGGTTTCGCGAAACCCGAGTATCTCAAAAGTCGAGTCGAGTGAAATCGGCCGATTATCGCGAAAAGTTGGGGGTCGACCGAAACACGAAACCCAATGCAAGTCAATGGGGGAGCATAGGCAGCAGTGAGTGGAGGCCAGGAAAACACCTACAGTGCCCATTTTAATGGCAAAAACATCCATTCTTGGTACTGAAGCTTGTCAATCTTAATTTACCTTATAATAATAGTTAGGCATTGGACATTGGGGGTCATTTGGCTAAAGTTGTGGGGGTATGGTTGGTTCTAGTATTTAGTGGGCCCAGGAAACGTGGACCACGTCACGGCAGTGGAGCAGGGAGAGGTAAGTATTTCAACTTTGCAAGTGCTGTGATCCTGAGCAAGCAGGGGGGGCCCACTCGTTCGCATTGGCACTGGCACAGGGCCCCTCAAAGTACGGCGGTGTGTTTGCACGGCGGGGGCGCCTCCCACCGGCAGCGACACTTTTGCGTACTATGAGGGGCCCTGTGCCAGTGACGTTGCCAACGAGTATTCCCCCCACCTGATGAAGGAACCTGAACTTTCATCTGCACCTTCCTCTTTGTCCCCGTGTAAGGTGGTATAGTATGCGTGAAGGGGAACCTCACTTTCAGCAGGGTCAGAATCTGGCTGTGTAGCGTGCAAGGGGAATGTAGCGGTCTGGGTCAATGTACCAGCAGAGTCATCTAGCACTGGCTGGGCAATGGGCAGGATGAGGAGGAAACACAGATATACAGTTAGGGCCAGAAATATTTGGACAGTGACACAAGTTTTGTTATTTTAGCTGTTTACAAAAACATGTTCAGAAATAAAATTATATATGTAATATGGGCTGAAAGTGCACACTCCCAGCTGCAATATGATAGTTTCCACATCCAAATCGGAGAAAGGGTTTAGGAATCATAGCTGTTATGAAAGGCAATTCAGAATCACAATGGACATGGAGGTCAGAGCACATACAGTGAACTGACAATAACCCAAAATAATAGAACGAGCTCTGAGACGTGGGAACTCTGCAGACCGCAATCCCTAAGCCTATCAAACCACACTAAAGGTAGCCGTGGAGCGCTCCTGACCAGAACCTAGGCGCCTCGTCACAGCCTGAGAAACTAGCTAATCCTGAAGATAGAAAAATAAGCCTACCTTGCCTCAGAGAAATTCCCCAAAGGAAAAGGCAGCCCCCCACATATAATGACTGTGAGTAAGATGAAAACACAAACATAGAGATGAAACAGATTTAGCAAAGTGAGGCCCGACTAGCTGAACAGAACGAGGATAGAGAAGACAACTTTGCGGTCAGCACAAAAACCTATAAAAAACCACGCAGAGGGGACAAAAAGGCCCTCCGCACCGACTAACGGTACGGAGGTGGTCCCTCTGCGTCTCAGAGCTTCCAGCAGGCGAGAAAAACCAATAAAGCAAGCTGGACAGAAAAATAGCAACAAAATAACATAAGCAAAACTTAGCTATGCAGAGCAGCAGGCCACAGGAATGATCCAGGGAAAAAACAAGACCCACACTGAAACATTGACAGGAAGCATAGATCAAAGCATCAGGTGGAGTTAAGTAGAGAAGAAGCTAACGAGCTCACCAGATCACCTGAGGGAGGAAACTCAGAAGCTGCAGTACCACTTTCCTCCACAAACGGAAGATCCCAGAGAGAATCAGCCGAAGTACCACTTGTGACCACAGGAGTGAACTCTGCCACAGAATTCACAACAGTACCCCCCCCTTGAGGAAGGGTCACCGAACCCTCACCAGAGCCCCCAGGCCGACCAGGATGAGCCACATGAAAGGCACGAACAAGATCGGGAGCATGGACATCAGAGGCAAAAACCCAGGAATTATCCTCCTGAGCATAACCCTTCCATTTAACCAGATACTGGAGTTTCCGTCTTGAAACACGAGAATCCAAAATCTTCTCCACAATATATTCCAATTCCCCCTCCACCAAAACCGGGGCAGGAGGCTCAACAGATGGAACCATAGGTGCCACGTATCTCCGCAACAATGACCTATGGAATACGTTATGTATGGAAAAAGAATCTGGAAGGGTCAGACGAAAAGACACAGGATTAAGAACCTCAGAAATCCTATACGGACCAATAAAACGAGGTTTAAACTTAGGAGAGGAAACCTTCATAGGAATATGACGAGAAGATAACCAAACCAGATCCCCAACACGAAGTCGGGGACCCACACGGCGTCTGCGATTAGCGAAAAGTTGAGCCTTCTCCTGGGACAAGGTCAAATTGTCCACTACCTGAGTCCAAATCTGCTGCAACCTGTCCAACACAGTATCCACACCAGGACAGTCCGAAGACTCAACCTGTCCAGAAGAGAAACGAGGATGGAACCCAGAATTGCAGAAAAACGGTGAAACCAAGGTAGCCGAGCTGGCCCGATTATTAAGGGCGAACTCAGCCAAAGGCAAAAAAGACACCCAGTCATCCTGATCAGCAGAAACAAAGCACCTCAGATGTTTCCAAGGTCTGATTGGTTCGCTCGGTCTGGCCATTAGTCTGAGGATGGAAAGCCGAGGAAAAAGACAAGTCAATGCCCATCCTACCACAAAAGGCTCGCCAAAACCTCGAAACAAACTGGGAACCTCTGTCAGAAACAATATTCTCTGGAATGCCATGCAAACGAACCACATGCTGGAAGAACAAAGGCACCAAATCAGAGGAGGAAGGCAACTTAGACAAGGGTACCAGATGGACCATCTTAGAAAAGCGATCACAGACCACCCAAATGACTGACATTCTTTGAGAAACGGGAAGGTCAGAAATAAAATCCATAGAGATATGTGTCCAAGGCCTCTTCGGGACCGGCAAGGGCAAAAGCAACCCACTGGCACGAGAACAGCAGGGCTTAGCCCGAGCACAAATCCCACAGGACTGCACAAAAGCACGCACATCCTGCGACAGAGAGGGCCACCAAAAGGATCTAGCCACTAACTCTCTGGTACCAAAGATTCCAGGATGACCAGCCAACACCGAACAATGAAGTTCAGAGATAACTCTATTCGTCCACATATCAGGGACAAACAGTTTCTCCGCTGGGCAACGATCAGGTTTATTAGCCTGAAATTTTTGCAGCACCCGCCGCAAATCAGGGGAGATGGCAGACACAATTACTCCTTCCTTGAGGATACCCGCCGGCTCAGATAAACCCGGAGAGTCGGGTACAAAACTCCTAGACAGAGCATCCGCCTTCACATTTTTAGAGCCCGGAAGGTACGAAATCACAAAGTCAAAACGGGCAAAAAACAACGACCAACGAGCTTGTCTAGGATTCAAGCGCTTGGCAGACTCAAGATAAGTCAAGTTCTTATGATCAGTCAATACCACCACGCGATGCTTAGCTCCTTCAAGCCAATGACGCCACTCCTCGAATGCCCACTTCATGGCCAGCAACTCTCGGTTGCCCACATCATAATTACGCTCAGCAGGCGAAAACTTCCTGGAAATGAAAGCGCATGGTTTCATCACTGAGCAACCAGAACCTCTCTGCGACAAAACAGCCCCTGCTCCAATCTCAGAAGCATCAACCTCGACCTGGAACGGAAGAGAAACATCTGGTTGACACAACACAGGGGCAGAAGAAAAACGACGCTTCAACTCTTGAAAAGCTTCCACAGCAGCAGAAGACCAATTGACCACATCAGCACCCTTCTTGGTCAAATCGGTCAATGGTTTAGCAATACTAGAAAAATTGCAGATGAAGCGACGATAAAAATTAGCAAAGCCCAGGAACTTTTGCAGACTTTTCAGAGATGTCGGCTGAGTCCAATCATGGATGGCTTGGACCTTAACAGGATCCATCTCGATAGTAGAAGGGGAAAAGATGAACCCCAAAAATGAAACCTTCTGCACACCAAAGAGACACTTTGATCCCTTCACAAACAAAGAATTAGCACACAGGACCTGAAAAACCGTTCTGACCTGCTTCACATGAGACTCCCAATCATCCGAGAAGATCAAAATGTCATCCAAGTACACAATCAGGAATTTATCCAGGTACTCTCGGAAGATGTCATGCATAAAGGACTGAAACACTGATGGAGCATTGGCAAGTCCGAATGGCATTACTAGATACTCAAAATGACCCTCGGGCGTATTAAATGCAGTTTTCCATTCATCACCTTGCTTAATTCGCACCAAATTATACGCACCACGAAGATCTATCTTTGTGAACCAACTAGCCCCCTTAATCCGAGCAAACAGATCAGATAACAATGGCAAGGGGTACTGAAATTTAACCGTGATCTTATTAAGAAGGCGGTAATCTATACAAGGTCTCAGCGAACCATCCTTCTTGGCTACAAAAAAGAACCCTGCTCCTAATGGCGACGATGACGGGCGAATATGCCCCTTCTCCAGGGATTCCTTCACATAACTGCGCATAGCGGTGTGCTCAGGCACGGACAAATTAAACAATCGACCTTTTGGGAATTTACTACCAGGAATCAAATTGATAGCACAATCACAATCCCTATGCGGAGGTAGGGTATTGGACTTGGGCTCATCAAATACATCCCGGTAATCCGACAAGAACTCTGGGACCTCAGAAGGAGTGGATGACGAAATTGACAGAAATGGAACATCACCATGTACCCCCTGACAACCCCAGCTGGACACCGACATGGATTTCCAATCTAATACTGGATTATGGGCTTGTAGCCATGGCAACCCCAACACGACCACATCATGCAGATTATGCAACACCAGAAAGCGAATAACCTCCTGATGTGCAGGAGCCATGCACATGGTCAGCTGGGTCCAGTATTGAGGCTTATTCTTGGCCAAAGGCGTAGCATCAATTCCTCTCAATGGAATAGGACACTGCAAGGGCTCCAAGAAAAACCCACAACGCTTAGCATATTCCAAGTCCATCAAATTCAGGGCAGCGCCTGAATCCACAAATGCCATGACAGAATACGATGACAAAGAGCAGATCAAGGTAACGGACAGAAGAAATTTTGACTGTACAGTACCAATGGTGGCAGACCTAGCAAACCGCTTAGTGCGCTTAGGACAATCAGAGATAGCATGAGTGGAATCACCACAGTAGAAACACAGACCATTCAGACGTCTATGTTCTTGCCGTTCAACTCTGGTCCAGGTCCTATCACACTGCATAGGCTCAGGTTTAAGCTCAGGTAATACCGCCAAATGGTGCACAGGTTTACGCTCACGCAGGCGTCGACCGATCTGAATGGCCAAAGACATAGACTCATTCAAACCAGCAGGCATAGGAAATCCCACCATGACATCCTTAAGGGCTTCAGAGAGACCCTTTCTGAATATTGCTGCCAGCGCAGATTCATTCCATTGAGTGAGCACTGACCACTTTCTAAATTTCTGACAATATACCTCTATCTCATCCTGAGCCTGACAAAGAGCCAGCAAATTTTTTTCTGCCTGATCCACTGACTTAGGCTCATCGTACAGCAACCCAAGCGCCAGGAAAAACGCATCGATATTACTCAATGCAGGATCTCCTGACGCAAGAGAAAACGCCCAGTCCTGAGGGTCGCCGCGCAAAAAAGAAATGACGATCCTAACCTGTTGAATTGGGTCACCAGAAGAGCGAGGTTTCAAAGCCAGAAATAGTTTACAATTATTTTTGAAACTCAGAAATTTAGTTCTATCTCCAAAAAACAAATCTGGAATAGGAATTCTCGGTTCAAGCAAAGAATTCTGGACCACAAAATCTTGAATATTTTGAACTCTTGCCGTGAGCTGATCCACACATGAAGACAGACCTTTAATGTCCATTGCTACAGCTGTGTCCTGAACCACCCAAATGTCTAGGGGAAAAAAAAGACAAAACACAGTGCAAAGAAAAAAAAATGGTCTCAGAACTTCTTTTTTCCCTCTATTGAGAATCATTAGCACTTCTGTCTTCCTGTACTGTTATGAAAGGCAATTCAGAATCACAATGGACATGGAGGTCAGAGCACATACAGTGAACTGACAATAACCCAAAATAATAGAACGAGCTCTGAGACGTGGGAACTCTGCAGACCGCAATCCCTAAGCCTATCAAACCACACTAAAGGTAGCCGTGGAGCGCTCCTGACCAGAACCTAGGCGCCTCGTCACAGCCTGAGAAACTAACTAATCCTGAAGATAGAAAAATAAGTCTACCTTGCCTCAGAGAAATTCCCCAAAGGAAAAGGCAGCCCCCCACATATAATGACTGTGAGTAAGATGAAAACACAAACATAGAGATGAAACAGATTTAGCAAAGTGAGGCCCGACTAGCTGAACAGAACGAGGACAGGGAAGATAACTTTGCGGTCAGCACAAAAACCTATAAAAAACCACACAGAGGGGACAAAAAGGCCCTCCGCACCGACTAACGGTACGGAGGTGGTCCCTCTGCGTCTCAGAGCTTCCAGCAGGCGAGAAAAACCAATAAAGCAAGCTGGACAGAAAAATAGCAACAAAATAACATAAGCAAAACTTAGCTTTGCAGAGCAGCAGGCCACAGGAATGATCCAGGGAAAAAACAAGTCCCACACTGAAACATTGACAGGAAGCATAGATCAAAGCATCAGGTGGAGTTAAGTAGAGAAGAAGCTAACGAGCTCACCAGATCACCTGAGGGAGGAAACTCAGAAGCTGCAGTACCACTTTCCTCCACAAACGGAAGATCCCAGAGAGAATCAGCCGAAGTACCACTTGTGACCACAGGAGTGAACTCTGCCACAGAATTCACAACATATCAGGGAGCCTTATAGGGCAGCCTTATAAGCTACAGAGCTGATGCACTGAAATCTAGCCTCCGCTGTCCCTGCAAGGAAAAGGTGGTGTTGGACAGTGGAAATCGCTACAGCACAAGCGGTTTGGGGGTTTATATTCCCTACCTAATGCTATCCCTGCTTCTGACGAAGCGGCAGCAACCTTTCCCTATGCTCAGATCAGCAGCAGTAAGATGGCGGTCGGCGTGCACGCCTCTTTATAGCCCCTGTGACGCCGCAGAAAGCAAGCCAATCACTGCCATGCCCTTCTCTAAGATGGTGGGGACCGAGAACTATGTCATCACGCTGCCCACACTCTGCGTCCACCTTCATTGGCTGAGAAATGGCGCTGAACGCGTCATATGAAACGCGACTTTGGCGCGAAGGTCACGTACCGCATGGCCGATCCCACGCTGGGATCGGATCGGGTTTCATGAAACCCGACTTTGCCAAAAGTCGGCGACTTAGGAAAATGACCGATCCGTTTCGCTCAACCCTAGTGTTGAGGCTGTCTAACAGCCGCAAATCATTCAAACAAGGGGACTCTAACATAATATACAATCACTACCAGATGCCCGGATAACACCCAAGCGTGCTCGGATACCACGTTATAATCTGTGAGGATTCGTCTAGCAACAATTGAATTCCCATGCAGCACCCGAACAGGTGAAATGAAGCATTACACAGCACCCATAAAAATAAATGTGGTGGGTCCTCCATGATTACGACAGACAGTGGCCAGAAGACTGCGGTGTCTATTGTCTCGTACCCCTGCACTATTTAGAATCAATTCATATTAAACAGTGCAAGTTTCTTTTTGCAGTGCAGGGTCACACTGTTCAGCTGAGAGCTCCTAGAAGTAATCCAGGGAGCAGGGATAGCCAGGGGGCCCCTAGCTTTAGGGATAGGAAGGGCCCCTAGCTTTAGGGATAGGAAGGAGCCCAAGCCCCATGATCTCTAGCAAGTGTCCCGTGACATTAACATTGGCCCAAACCATTTTTTTTATCAATCAAGACACAAACCCCAGCACCGTCCAGTATTCTTGTTTACATCTTTTTTTGCGTTTTCTATGCATTTATCATTTGCATCTTGCACTTTATCTATGAGGACTATTTTGTCAATACTGCAACTTCATGCATTTGCCTGTTTATTGATCCGAGCCTGACTTGCAAGGTTTTGCACAATATGCACATTTTCATACACAGCCTACCTGTTTACCATATTTGCTCAGTGTTTGTTTTTCACTTTCTGTATGGTCTGTTAAAATCTCAGTTTTTAAGCCTTTAACTATCTGCTTTTGCTTCAATAAAATTGTTTATTCTTTATATACCTTGTGTTTGGAGGACTTCTCACATAAGTTTTTCATTCAATCATGGTCCTCCGTGTTATCTCATAGGGTGTTTTTCTGTTAATCGGATCATTGCCCGGGATCTCTATCCTCTCCCTCTCATCTCGGACCGCTTTAACCAGATCATAGGAGCAAAATGGTTTTCTAAACTGGGTCTCTGGGGGGCTTATGATCTCATTCAAATTAAGGAGGGGGATGAGAGGAAGACAGGCTTCAATGCACCCGAGGGACACTATGAAAACCTTGTGATGCCATTTGGGTTGACTAATGCTCCCACCATTTTTGCGCACTTGACATTTTTAGTCACTTAGAAGGTCGGTAGATTATATAAAGATATATATATATATACACACATACATTTGACCTTGAGTCAGGTAAATGTCAGGCTGGTCTTCCAGTTAGTCAGAGACAATAAATGATTTGTCAAAGCAGAGAAATTTATGTTCTCGGTTCAGGAGATACCTTTGTCTGGGTTATTTTTCATCGTCCACCAATTTTCAAATGGATCCTGCAAAAAGTCCTGACGGTACTGGATTGGAATCGTCCTGAGAACTTAAGGGCATTACAAAGGTTTTTGGGTTTCGACAACTACTACCATAAGTTCATCAAAAACTTTTCGGTAGTGGCCAAACCTCTGACGGATATGACTAGGAAAGGGACAAACTTTTCCAAGTGTTCCAGTCCAGCCAGGGAGCCATTTGATTCCTTGAAAAAGTGTTTTGCATATGCACCAATTCTAATACAGCCTGACGCCACTCATCTATTGTAGAAGTTGATTCGTATGAAGTGGGGTTGAGGGCTGTATTGTCGTAGGGGGAATCTCCTGGTAAATGGCATCCGGGTGCATAGTTTGCTAAGAAACTGTTGTCTGCTGAGAAAAATTATGACAATGGTAACAGGGAACTCTAGGCAATTAAGTGGGCTTTTGAAGAGTGGTGTCATTTTCTGGAGGGGGCTGCTCATCCAGTCATGGTAATCACTGATCATAAAAATATTTTATATTTAGAGTCTGTGACATGTCAGATGCCTAGATATCATTGTGAAACTGTTCCTATACTACAGAAAAGCATGGTTATTGCATCTATGTGCTCTGATCTTGACAAAGAGGTTGTAGAGTCTCATGGGGACGACCCTGGTGCTTGTCATTGAGGTAAACAGTTCGTACCAGTGAATCTCCGTCTTAAAATTTTAAGTGAACATCGTGATTTAGTCTTGGCGAGATATGATGAAGGTAAAATCACTGCAGATCTCCTTACTCTGTGTTTTTGGTGAACTGGGGTACACCATGATGTTCAGGACTATATAGCTGCCTGCAGTATTTGTATGTGTTCAAAACAAAGACCCCTCATACTTATTAACCATTGGCAACTCCCAGTAGACCTTGGACTCAATTTTCCATAGATTTTGTCACTGATTTACCCGTGTCTGCAGGTAATACAGTAATTTTGGTGGTGGACAGATTCGGCAAGATACTAACAAAGAAATGGAGTAAGAAAATCCCAGATACCATAGTAAAAACAAATACCTTTATTTATACCATATAAACATTACAAAAAGTTCCAAAAATATAACACCAATAAAATTGCAGATAAGCACCGTAACAGATGGAAACTAAGGAGGAAAAACTCTAGTAGTACAGGTGTACATGGGGAGTATAGCGTACATCCGGGGATAAGAATGTTACTAGTATAGGGCCATAGACATAGTTATATTATAAGGTTAAATCCTGCATATATCCCCCGCTGTCAACAGACAGTATTCTATGGGGTGAACACTAAATCCATTAGTAAATGAACAATACCCACTGCATGCTTACCCATATGTAAACCGGACAGCTCACCCACTGCACACCAGGAACCCCTTGACGCACGTTTCGCCGCCAAGCTTTTTCAAAAGCTTTTGAAAAAGCTTGGCGGCGAAACGTGCGTCAAGGGGTTCCTGGTGTGCAGTGGGTGAGCTGTCCGGTTTACATATGGGTAAGCATGCAGTGGGTATTGTTCATTTACTAATGGATATAGTGTTCACCCCATAGAATACTGTCTGTTGACAGCGGGGGATATATGCAGGATTTAACCTTATAATATAACTATGTCTATGGCCCTATACTAGTAACATTCTTATCCCCGGATGTACGCTATACTCCCCATGTACACCTGTACTACTAGAGTTTTTCCTCCTTAGTTTCCATCTGTTACGGTGCTTATCTGCAATTTTATTGGTGTTATATTTTTGGAACTTTTTGTAATGTTTATATGGTATAAATAAAGGTATTTGTTTTTACTATGGTATCTGGGATTTTCTTACTCCATTTCTTTGTTAGTATTTATGACCCTTGGAGTGGCCCTATTAAACCAGTTTATCTGGGTATTACGAGTGGGAGAGATGCATTGCACTACTCTCGGCCCTATAGTACTTTTGCGCTTCATGATTCTTTGTTGAATAGATTCGGCAAGATGTCTCATTTCATTGTGCTACCTGCTTTACCCAAAACCTAGATCTTGGTGCAAATTTTTGGCAAAGAGATTGTAAAATTACATTGGATTCCTACAAATATTGTTTCTGATTGGGGGGTGCAATTAAATTCAAAGTATTGGAAAGCGTTTTGCGCTCATTTGGGAATCTGTCGTTTTCTTCAGCTTTTCATCCACAGTCTAATGGGCAAACTGAACAAGTTAACCAGAATCTTGAGATTTATCCTAGGTGTTTTGAGTCTGAGAATCAGGGACATTAGTTACTTACCGCAAGCTGATTTTGCAGTGAATAACTGTTGTCATGAGTCTACTTGTAAGTCTTTGGGGCATACGAGTTTTATCATCAGTTTTGCTCTTTTAATAGGAAGCGTTCTTCAGGAGTACCTGAAGAGGAACAGTTTTCATCATCTATTACATCTATGTGGCAAGGGATTTTGAATAATTTGAAGAGGATGGGATCCAAATATAAGTGTGTGACTGATAGGAGACGTTTGGTGGGTCCAGACCTGTGTGTTGGTAATTTGGTCTGGTTTTCTCGAGGAACTCTATTGACTCTATTGTTAAATTACCCAGGGCCAGGGGCATAATAGCTATCCCTGCTCCCTGGATTACTTCTGATGGTGAAGATTCTGAGGCCACTTACTTTGCTGAAATCTTGAATCAGCCCTATATCTGTCCCCCTCCCTCACCCAGGGAAGAGGGGAGTAATAGTGTATAAACCAGACAGACAAACAAGAAAGGACATACAGGGATAGAGGAAAAATACCAATCATACAAATATACACTCACTGACAACAAAAGGTGAACACACCGGGGAGAAAAGGAACGTAAACCAAATATGAGAGGAAGAGGATTTGCCAACAGCCAAAAAGTCCAAGCGACAGTCAAAGAACAATACTCGAAATGCCTCTACCAACAACCGACTCCTCCACTCCACATCAGACAGTACAAGACTTAAACACTGGCAATCCAGATTGCCAGAGGCACGTATATATAGGAAAGAGTGGTAGCCAATACTGAACAGCTGAGATCATTCAAGCAGGCTTCAGAGACTCTAAGCTAAACAGTTTAACCCCTGCACTGCTAACAGAAACCTGCATTGTTTAATACGAAGTAGATGTGCTTCTAATCAGTGCAGGAGTATGTGAAATCATACACTGCGGTCTTTTGGCCCCTCTTTATCATGGTAAACTCGTTACAGTACCTCTCCTTCAAAGAGGAACCTCTGGAACCTCAGTGCTGAGTTTATCAGGGTGTGCCGCGTGAATGGACCGGATCAACCTAACCAAAAGGACATCAGATGCTGGTACCCACATCCTGTCTTCAGGACCGTAACCCTTCCAGTGTACAGATACTAAAGCGACCGATGAACCATACGAGAATCCACAATCTTAGCTATCTGAAACTCCAAATTCTGGTGGTTCAGAGGACGCATAGTATTTTTTGAGCAAAGACCAATGAAACACAATATGAATCCTAAAAGTAGGTGGCAAAGCAAGGCGTAAAGCTACAGGATTGACAACGGGCACAATCTTAAAAATTTTACAGGTGCAAACAGTTTACCTAAAGGAAAGGCAGCAGGGGTGTCCCGCTGAGCCTCTACAAACTTTCTCAAGGTCAGAATTTATAGCAGCAATAACTATTACTTTTTGTAGTATAGGAACCGGTTCACAATTATCTCCACCCCCATGAAAACAACGGGATAAGGCATCCTCCTTAATACCCTTATTCTCAGGCCTATACGCCACAGAAAAGTTGAATCTGGAGAAGAATAAAGACCACCTTGCTTGTCTAGGCGGAAGACGCTTAGCAGATTCTAATATACTGTAAAAGATTTTTATGATCAGGGATTGCCATAATTGGATGAACGGTCACTTCCACAAAATGACGCCACACTTCAAAATCCCACTTAATTGCCAAGAATTTCCAGTTACCAATGTCAGTGTTTCTCAGGAGACGATACTTTTTTATGAAAGTATGCACTCGGACAACATTTACTAGGAGATGCACCGTGCGACAATACAGCCCCAACCCTTACTTTAAAAGCCTCAAATTCTACAATAAACGGCTGCATGCAATCAGGCTGTACAAGGATTGGCATAGTTGCAAAACAACTTTTCAAGGTATCAAAAGCCTCCAGGGCCAGACTGGACCATTTGGAAAAGTCAGTTCCTTTACTGGTCGTATCCATCAGAGGTTTAGCCACTACTGAAAAGTTTTCGATGAACTTATGGTAGTAGTTGTCAAAACCCAAAAACCTTTTGTAAGGCTTTAAAGTCCTCGGTACGTTCCCAATCCAGTAGAGCCCAGACTTTCGCCGAATCCATGAGGAAACCGGTGGAAGAGAGAAAAACAATAGAAAAGGGATTTCCTGAAACGATAACATGCATTTCTCTGGTTTGACAAATAATGTATTGTCTCTGAGTATCTGTAAGACCTGCCTGACACGTACCTGATGTGGCTCAAAGGTCAAGCGAATAAATCAAAATATCATCAAGATAGATCACAACACATCTATCGGCCAAGTGACTAAAAAGGTCATTAAAGTGTTGAAAAATGGCAGGAGCATCAGTCACCCCAAATGGCATCACAAAGTTTTCATAGTGTCCCTCAGATGTTTCGAAGCCTGTCTTCCACTTATCCCCCTCCTTGATGTGAACGAGATTACAAGCCCCACCTGAGATCCAGTTTAGAAAACCATTTGGCTACCACAATTTGATTAAAGGGGTTTGGGATGAGAAAGCGAGGATATGGATCCAGGACCGTGATCAGATTCAGTTCTCGAAAGCCTAGGCAAGGGAGTAACCCCCATCTTTTTTCTTGACAAAGAAAAACCCTGCAGGAATGGGAGATGAAGAAGGTTTGATATGACCTTTTGACAGACTTTCAGCGATCTAGTCCTTCATGGCATGCCTCTCTGGACCAGAGCTATTGTATGACCTGCTCTTTGGCAGCTTGGCCTCAGGAATAAGATTAACGACATAATCATATGGACGATGTGGATGAAGTTCCTGACACACCTGTTCAGAAAACACATCCCTGAAGTCAGACAGGTCGTATTCATGCAGAGATTGGGTACCCAACCTGGCTACCCGGGTGCCCAAGCAGTGTTCAAGGCAATACCCGCTCCATTTAGCCACCTCTCGCGTCTGCCAGTCTAACACAGGGTTCTGCAGCGTAGGACAAGGTAGTCCAAGAATCACGGGGAAAGGCAAGCCCTCTAGCACATAACAGTCTATAAAATCATAGTGCATGGTCTCTTTTTGCAGATGCAACATATGAGCAACCTGAGTAAAGTACCCCTGGCTCAAGGGTGTAGAGACAATAGCAATAATGGGTATTGATCTAGACAATACTTGTGGTTTGAGGCCATGGGCCTGGACAAACCTAACGTCTATCAAATTAAACTCCGTCCCACTGTTCAGAAAGGCAGAACTGACCACCTTATCTTTGTCAAGATAGATCTCAGCCAGTAGAAAGAATTGAGATCTACCAACAGAGGACATAAGTACTCCCAGGTTGCCTACCTCCCCGCAATCCGAGCTCTTCAGTTTACCAGAGAATATAGAAGGACAAGTACCAACAAAATGACCATTTCCACCACAGAAAAAAAACACACTCCCCCTTTAAGCTGAACTACCAATTGAACAACAGAATGTGTCGCCACACCCAACTGCACGGCTTCCATGGTACACTCAGACCAAGTTCCCTTGGGCCCCCAGCAAATTGGAATGTCTAATATGTCTCTGATCAAGACAGTGGTAAACAAAGATGGCCAGAGACATGGCAGTCTCAAGGGAGACTTGAGTCTTATGTAGGGCAAAGGTTTCCTTTTCTATTACCTATAACCCTTGACAGAACTTACTATAGAGTGCAGGGTCGTTCCACTTAGTATTGGTGGACCACCACCGAAACACGGAGCAATACTTCTCAGCCGGCTGATCTCCCTGCCATAGCTGACACAGTGTAGACTCGGCCAGGGAGACAAGATCGAGGTCATCGTATATGTGACCCAGAGTGTGGAAAAATTTCTCAACTATCTGTAGTGACTGAATTGGCCCGGAGAGATAATGCCCAGGCTTGAGGGTCACCCTGAAGGAGTGAAATTACGATCCCCACCCTTTGCTCCTCACTTCCAGAGGACACAATTTAAAGTAAAGCTTACAGGCCTCCCTGAAAGCAACAAACTTGTCACGCCCCCCCACCCCCTCCTCCCCAGAGAACCTGTCAGGCAAAGAGACCATGGGCTCCACCAGGGGTTGTCTGAGAATTGCAGTCCCTAAACCAGACATGTTTGGGTGCTGCAAAACAACAAAGCAAAAATCTGCCACCTCCAGACTGAAACAATAAGAAAAATGGAGTTCCATAAACATAATAAAATAAACAATATATTTTATTACAAATAATATTATACAAAATGTCACAAAAATGACTCCCTTTTGATAAAGCCAATGCAAACGTGCGTCTGGGGGTGGATTCGGTCCCTTGGCATCTTGTCATGCTCACCATGGGTAAGCTTTATGGCTATTAGATACACCGTATTCCTCTTTTCCCTTTGTTGTGGCACAGTCACTGTGACAGCCTCAGGGAAATGCATTATTAGAGGGATATATTTGCTAATACTAAGGTCAATATTGATATTTAATGCCTTATTAACACCATGTATACCACATGTTTTTGAAGCTTACAGTGTCCTATATTAATACCATGGTGATGGCTATTACTAGTTTTTATGCCTGGGACTCATTTGTTTCTCACTAGGGTATTTTTATATCCTTTGTTTGTGATTCATTTTAGTGACATTTTGTATAACATTATTTGTAATAAAATATATTGTTTATTTTATTATGTGTATGGAACTCCATTTTTCTTATGGTTTCTATTGTGTATTGGGAGTATACACTTACTATCCGGTTATTTATGGGTAAATATGACTATTCACTTTGATTTTATTCTAAATCACATGGGATCCATGCTTTTTCTGTGAGTTTGAATATACACCTCCAGACTGAGCTGCTGCAGTTCCCCAGCCAGAGCAGTAATCGGATCCATGATGGATCGAAAAATAGTATGGCCCAGTGTTCCTGTTACGACTCTTGTCAGATTACCTGGGACAGAGGCTCCTTCCCTGTCCCTAACACTTGGGGTGCCCTAGCGATCCCTGCTCCCTGAATTACTTCTCATGGTGAACATGCCACATTGCTGAACTCTTGAAATTAACCCTATATTTATCCCCCTCCCACACCCAAGGAAGTGGGGAGTAATAGTGTATGAGTATACACAAACCAGACAAACAAGGAAGGATGTATAGTGATGAAGGAAAAACATCAATCATACATATATGCACTTACAGATAACAGAGGGGAACACTGGGAAGAAAAGGAATGTAAACCAAATAGGAGAGAAAGAAGATTTGCAAACAGCCAAACAGTGCATGCAATAGCCACCGAACAATACTTCAAATGCCTCTACCAACAACTGACTCCTCCACTCCACATCAGACAGTACAAGACTTAAACACTGGCAATCCAGATTGCCAGAGGCAAGTCTAGATAGGAAAGAGGGGTAGCCAATACTGAACAGATGAAATCATCCAAGCAGTAAGGCTTCAGTGACTCTAAGCTGAACACTTTAACCCCTGAATCGTTTAATATGAAGAAGTCGTGCTTCTAATCGGTGCAGGAGTTCATGAAATCAAACACTGTGGTCTTCTGAATCCTGAATGTTGCGGTAAACCTATGAGAATTAAGATGAATGTTCCTTCTTGGAAACTGGGACCAAGGTTCAACGGGGCTCATAAAATTGTGGCCGTCGTCAATACTGTACTATTCCGCCTCACTGTACCACTCACATTTAGGATTCATAGTGTGTTTCACTGGTCTCTAGTCAAAAAAAAAAAAGTTAAATAGCAGCTTATATGACGTTCACACATGGTACACAATAGTATTAGGTCATGTAAAGAAACCATGTGCTTCTAATAAGACTGTAGAGACCTATCATCAACCATAACCATAACACAAAAACAAAGATGATACGGAGGTCAATATTACTCACAAAAATCTCAAGCTTTATTATTAAAAACAAATAGACACTGGGGCGTGGTTTGCCAGGGGAAGAGAGCAGACGTGCTTCACAGGAGCTCCTGCTTATTCCCCTAAAAAAGCTTACAAAAAGCCTACAAAAGTGGATTTAATGGACATCTGAGGCATTTATATCAAGCCAGGACTCATTTCAGCACAGAAGGGACCAGCTTCCACAAAGAATAACTCATCATGGAACCGGAACAGAAGAAGTGGCCCAACAGCGCATTCAGGGACTGAGATCAGGACTGCGGCTACAAAGGTCGGCCACCCCGGCGCTCTTTATCTACAGAGGCTGAGGGGATCACCGCCACACGGAGAGACCCTGTCTGACAGAGCGTACCCTGATTCTGAGGCTTCTGGACACGACCGCAGCACGAGAGAGAGAGGCCGGTATGTGGGGGACACTCGGCCGTCCGGCAGCAGTCCGGGACCCAAGATGGCGCCCATGCCGCCGCAGCTCGGGCACAGCGTTCCGGGGCTTGTGTCTGGGCTGCGGGCGGCTGAAGAGACAAGACGCCGGAGAACAGCAACGCTGGAGAGGGCAAGCACGCCGCTGCAGCAGGACCAGGATAAGAAGCTGCAGACAGCGACGCGGCGGAGGGATACTGGGAGCGGCCCGGCGACGCGAATCCCTGCTCCCTCCAATGCAGAGACACCAGGCAGGGAGGGTAAGAAGGAGCGCCGAGAGACCGTCTCCACACAGCATGTCACGGAGGCACAAAAGGAGCCGGGGGACAGTGCGCCAGCAGTGCCGCAGCAGAGCCGCGGAGTGGTCCCCCTGACGCGCCGGGACATGATGCAGCGGAGATCACCACTGCACCAGGAGACATCGGGCAGTAAGAAGCCCCAGTCGGACCCGGAGCGGACCCGTGAAGCAGCAGGAGGAGGTCGGAGTGCAGCGTCGGCTCAGCGCGCCGGCGGCTGCGGGGTGGCGCCCGCATCCTCGCGGCTGAGGCACAGCGCTCTTGAGTTTGTGCCGAGGTCGCGGGGAGATGCGGGGTCACCGCTGCATACCACAGCGGCGGGCGTGCAGGACACCAATCGGCAACAGCCGGACCAGCCCGGAAAACAGCATGCTGACAGGAATGCGGGAGCCAGCTGTGGAACAAGACTGGAGGTAAAAGCCTGCAGGGAGAGAGGAGAAATGGTGGCGGCTGGTTGGGACACTGTGCAGGGGAAGGGGGACGCTCCCACAGGCCAGGGACATGGCGGAGAGCGGGGCAGGATACCCCGAACATTAAGCAGTCAGCAGCATAATTTCTCATACGCTCCCACACCACTGAGAGATAATATAACAGGAGACTATAAACATAAGCAGCCTCAACACCGCTACTGCAGACAGCAGCCCCATAATACACTTTCTGTGGACACCCCAGTGCATCCCTGTAAACAGACTGCCAGCCCAAAATTAGATCCTGGCTTTTACAAAGAATTAACTATTTCTTTTAAAAAATTTGAAGCATCATTAGAGGCTCACGGAGAGGGAAACAACAGTGAGGTTCAGACTGATGAATCATACAGCTCTCCCGACTCTTTAGAAAGCATAGAGAGTTTAATTTCAGAAGAGTTTATTGAGAACTTAGACACTTCCATGGACAGTTCAGATGATTTCTATGACAATACTTCATCAAGTGGAGCTTCATACGCGAGTTCTGGCACCGCTGAGGATAATCATATAGGATCCTCATCTAATATGCAAATGATGGAGGAGATTTATGCATCTGAGGAATGCCCGACAGAGGGCTTCATGATCAATGTGCTTAAAACCTTCTTATCTTCACTGAATCTTGGGGAAAAAATGTTTGACGTAAAGGGGGCTAGCGACCTATCACAAATCCACAAACATCTAATGGTTGATTCCGGAATAAAAAAATGACACTAAAGCGTCAGAAAAATTCATTAAAGAACTCTTTCATTCTACACTAATATTAGTGGCCAAAGACACAGAGCCAACACAGTATGATACTCATGTTGGACCTTCTCAAGTATTGGACGCAACCGATTCTTCTAATAAAAAGGTCGAAATCATACCCCAAGCCTTAAATTTACCCTCAAAATTAACCCCTTCCCGACCTGTGACACAGCGTATGCGTCATGAAAGTCGGTGCCAATCCGACCTGTGACGCATATGCTGTGTCACAGAAAGATCGCGTCCCTGCAGATCGGGTGAAAGGGTTAACTCCCATTTCACCCGATCTGCAGGGACAGGGGGAGTGGTAGTTTAGCCCAGGGGGGGTGGCTTCACCCCCTCGTGGCTACGATCGCTCTGATTGGCTGTTGAAAGTGAAACTGCCAATCAGAGCGATTTGTAATATTTCACCTAAAAAAATGGTGAAATATTACAATCCAGCCATGGCCGATGCTGCAATATCATCGGCCATGGCTGGAAATACTAATGTGCCCCCACCCCACCCCTCCGATCGCCCCCCCAGCCCCCCGATCTGTGGCCCGCTCCCCTCCGTCCTGTGCTCCGCTCCCCCGTCCTCCTGTCCGCTCCCCCCGTGCTCCAATCACACCCCCGTGCTCCAATCAAACCCCCCCGCACTCCGATCCCCCCCCGTGCTCCGATCCACCCCCCCTGCACACCGATCCACCCGCCCGCACACCGATCACTCTCCCCCATGCTCCGATCCCTCCCCCCCCGTGCTCCGACGCCCCCCCGTGCCCTGATCTCCCCCCCCTGTGCCCTGATCTCCCCCCCTTATACTTACCGATCCTGGCGGGGTCCGTCCGTCTTCTTCCCCGAGCGCCGCAATGTTCCAAAATGGCGGGCGCATGCGCAGTGCGCCCGCCGAATCTGCCGGCCGGCAGATTCGTTCCAATGTGAATTTTGATCACTGTGATATAATCTATCACAGTGGTCAAAATAAAAAAACAGTAAATGACCCCCCCCATTTGTCCCCCATAGATAGGGACAATAATAAAATAAAGAATTTTTTTTTTTTTCCACTAAGGTTGGAGTTAGAACTAGGGTTAGGGGTAGGGTTAGGGGTAGGGGTAGGGTTAGGGGTAGGGTTAGGGGTAGGGTTAGGGGTAGGGTTAGGGTTAGGGGTAGGGTTAGGGGTAGGGGTAGGGTTAGGGTTTCGATATGTGCACACGTATTCTGGTCCTCTGCGGATTTTTCCGCAGCGGATTTGATAAATCCGCAGTGCTAAACCGCTGCGGATTTATGGCAGATTTACCGCGGTTTTTCTGCGCATTTCACTGCGGTTTTACAACTGCGATTTTCTATTGGAGCAGTTGTAAAACCGCTGTGGAATCCGCAGAAAGAAGTGACATGCTGCGGAATGTAAACCGCTGCGTTTCCGTGCAGTTTTTCCGCAGCATGTGTACAGCGATTTTTGTTTCCCATAGGTTTACATTGAAATGTAAACTCATGGGAAACTGCTGCGGATCCGCAGCGTTTTCCGCAGCGTGTGCACATACCTTTAGAATTAGGCTATGTGCACACGGTGCGGATTTGGCTGCGGATCCGCAGCGGATTGGCCGCTGCGGATCCGCAGCAGTGTTCCATCAGGTTTACAGTACCATGTAAACCTATGGAAAACCAAATCCGCTGTGCCCATGGTGCGGAAAATACCGCACGAAAACGCTGCGTTGTATTTTCCGCAGCATGTCAATTCTTTGTGCGGATTCCGCAGCGTTTTACACCTATTCCTCAATAGGAATCCGCAGGTGAAATCCGCAGTAAATCCGCAGGTAAAACGCAGTGCCTTTTACCCGCGGATTTTTCAAAAATGGTGCGGAAAAATCTCACACGAATCCGCAACGTGGGTACATAGCCTTAGGGTTAGGGTTGGGTTGGAATTAGGGTTGTGGTTAGGGTTAGGGGTGTGTTGGGGTTAGGGTTGTGGTTAGGGTTACGGCTACAGTTGGGATAAGGGTTAGGGGTGTGTTGGCGTTAGAATTGAGGGGTTTCCACTGTTTAGGCACATCAGGGGGTCTCCAAACGCAACATGGCGCCACCATTGATTCCAGCCAATCTTTTATTCAAAAAGTCAAATGGTGCTCCTTCCCTTCCGAGCCCCGACGTGTGCCCAAACAGTGGTTTACCCCCACATATGGGGTATCAGTGTACTCAGGACAAACTGGGCAACAATTACTGGGGTCCAATTTCTCCTGTTACCCTTGAGAAAATAAAAAATTGCTTGCTAAAACATCATTTTTGAGGAAAGAAAAATGATTTTTTATTTTCACGGCTCTGCGTTGTAAACGTCTGTGAAGCACTTGGGGGTTCAAAGTGCTCACCACATATCTAGATAAGTTCCTTGGGGGGTCTAGTTTCCAAAATGGGGTCACTTGTGGGGGGTTTCTACTGTTTAGGCACACCAGGGGCTCTGCAAACGCAACGTGACGCCCGCAGACCATTCCATCAAAGTCTGCATTTCAAAACGTCACTACTTGACTTCCGAGCCCCGACATGTGCCCAAACAGTGGTTTACCCCCACATATGGGGTATCAGCGTACTCAGGACAAACTGGGCAACAATTACTGGGGTCCAATTTCTCCTGTTACCCTTGAGAAAATAAAAAATTGCTTGCTAAAACATCATTTTTGAGGAAAGAAAAATGATTTTTTATTTTCACGGCTCTGCGTTGTAAACGTCTGTGAAGCACTTGGGGGTTCAAAGTGCTCACCACATATCTAGATAAGTTCCTTGGGGGGGTCTAGTTTCCAAAATGGGGTCACTTGTGGGGGGTTTCTACTGTTTAGGCACACCAGGGGCTCTGCAAACGCAACGTGACGCCCGCAGACCATTCCATCAAAGTCTGCATTTCAAAAGTCACTACTTCCCTTCTGAGCCCCGACGTGTGCCCAAACAGTGGTTTACCCCCACATATGGGGTATCAGCGTACTCAGGAGAAACTGGACAACAACTTTTGGGGTCCAATTTCTCCTGTAACCCTTGGGAAAATAAAAAATTCTGGGCTAAAAAATTATTTTTGAGGAAAGAAAACGTATTTATTATTTTCACTGCTCTGTGTTATAAACTTCTGTGAAGCACTTGGGGGTTCAAAGTGCTCACCTCACATCTAGATAAGTTCCTTTCGGGGTCTAGTTTCCAAAATGGGGTCACTTGTGGGGGGTTTCTACTGTTTAGGCACACCAGGGGCTCTGCAAACGCAACGTGACGCCCGCAGACCATTCCATCAAAGTCTGCATTTCAAAAGTCACTACTTCCCTTCTGAGCCCCGACATGTGCCCAAACTGTGGTTTACCCCCACATATGGGGTATCAGCGTACTCAGGAGAAACTGTACAACAACTTTTGGGGTCAAATTTCTCCTGTTACCCTTGGGAAAATAATAAATTGCAGGCTAAAAAATCATTTTAGAGAAAATAAAATTTTTATTTTATTTTCATGGCTCTGCGTTATAAACTTCTGTGAAGCACTTGGAAGTTCAAAGTCCTCACCACACATCTAGATTAGTTCCTTTGGGGGTCTAGTTTCCAAAATGGGGTCATATGTGGGGGATCTCCAATGTTTAGGCACACAGGGGCTCTCCAAACGTGACATGGTGTCCGCTAATGATTGGAGCTAATTTTCCATTTAAAAAGCCAATTGGCGTGCCTTCCCTTCCGAGCCCTGCCGTGCGCCCAAACAGTGGTTTACCCCCACATATGGGGTATCAGCGTACTCAGGACAAACTGGACAACAACATTTGCGGTCCAATTTCTTCTATTACCCTTGGCAAAATAGGAAATTCCAGGCTAAAAATCATTTTTGAGGAAAGAAAAATTATTTTTTATTTTCATGGCTCTGCATTATAAACTTCTGTGAAGCACCTGGGGGTTTAAAGTGCTCAATATGCATCTAGATAAGTTCCTTGGGGGGTCTAGTTTCCAAAATGGGGTCACTTGTGGGGGAGCTCCAATGCATAGGCACACAGGGGCTCTCCAAACGCGACATGGTGTCCGCTAACAATTGGAGCTAATTTTCCATTCAAAAAGTCAAATGGCGCGCCTTCCCTTCCGAGCCCTGCCGTGTGCCCAAACAGTGGTTTACCCCCACATATGAGGTATCGGCGTACTCGGGAGAAATTGCCCAACAAATTTTAGGATTCATTTTATCCTATTGCCCATGTGAAAATGAAAAACTGAGGCGAAAATAATTTTTTTGTGAAAAAAAAAAGTACTTTTTCATTTTTACAGATCAATTTGTGAAGCACCTGAGGGTTTAAAGTGCTCAATATGCATCTAGATAAGTTCCTTGGGGGGTCTAGTTTCCAAAATGGGGTCATTTGTGGGGGAGCTCCAATGTTTAGGCACACGGGGGCTCTCCAAACACGACATGGTGTCCGCTAACGATGGAGATAATTTTTCATTCAAAAAGTCAAATGGCGCTCCTTCCCTTCCGAACCTTACCATGTGCCCAAACAGTGGTTTACCCCCACATGTGAGGTATCGGTGTACTCATGAGAAATTGCCCAACAAATTTTAGGATCCATTTTATCCTGTTGCCCATGTGAAAATGAAAAAAATTGAGGCTAAAAGAATTTTTTTGTGAAAAAAAAGTACTTTTTCATTTTTACGGATCAATTTGTGAAGCCCCCGGGGGTTCAAAGTTCTCACTATGCATCTAGATAAGTTCCTTGGGGCGTCTAGTTTCCAAAATGGGGTCACGTGTGGGGGAGCTCCAATTTTTAGGCACACGGGGGCTCTCCAAACGTGACATGGTGTCCGCTAAAGAGTGGAGCCAATTTTTCATTCAAAAAGTCAAATGGCGCTCCTTCCCTTCCAAGCCCTGCCGTGCGCCCAAACAGTGGTTTAACCCCACATATGAGGTATCAGCGTACTCAGGACAAATTGGACAACAACTTTCGTGGTTCAGTTTCTCCTTGTACCATTGGGAAAATAAAAAAAATGTTGCTAAAAGATAATTTTTGTGACTAAAAAGTTAAATGTTCATTTTTTCCTTCCATGTTGCTTCTGCTGCTGTGAAGCACCTGAAGGGTTAAAAAACTTCTTGAATGTGGTTTTGAGCACCTTGAGGGGTGCATTTTTTAGAATGGTGTCACTTTTGGGTATTTTCAGCCATATAGACCCCTCAAACTGACTTCAAATGTGAGGTGGTCCCTAAAAAAAATGGTTTTGTAAATTTCGTTGTAAAAATGAGAAATCGCTGGTCAAATTTTAACTCTTATAACTTCCTAGCAAAAAAAAATTTTGTTTCCAAAATTGTGCTGGTGTAAAGTAGACATGTGGGAAATGTTATTTATTAACTATTTTGTGTCACATAACTCTCTGGTTTAACAGAATAAAAATTCAAAATGTGAAAATTGCGAAATTTTCAAAATTTTCGCCAAATTTCCGTTTTTATCACAAATAAACGCAGAATTTATTGACCTAAATTTACCACTAACATGAAGCCCAATATGTCACGAAAAAACAATCTCAGAACCGCTAGGATCCGTTGAAGCGTTCCTGAGTTATTACCTCATAAAGGGACACTGGTCAGAATTGCAAAAAACGGCCAGGTCATTAAGGTCAAAATAGGCTGGGTCATGAAGGGGTTAATAGACGAGATCCAAAAAGACATTACTCTCCTCAAAACCAATTTGGCTAACTATGAGGACTCCAAAAGAAGAAACAACATTAAGATCAGAGGAATCCCGGAGTCGATTCAGACATCACAATTGAAAAGTTACATTTCCTCGATGATCTCTTATCTGATTCCAAATTCTAAGGAAAAGTTTTTGATAGAAAAAGTTTTTAGAATTCGCAGGCCACTCTCTCTTCCACAACACCTGTCAAGGGACGTCACTGTTTCTTTCTACCCCAATTGGGTAAGGAATACACTTCTTGGAATGTCGGGGGAACAAAAATTTGTTTCATCTCCATACAGCCACTTACTATTTTATAAAGACTTATCAAAAGCCACATTGCAAAAGAGAAGAAATCTATCCCACATTACTAGTGAACTTTTACGTAAGGGTGTTCCCTATGTTTGGTCCCAATCATCGACGCTCCAGGTGAAATACGCGTCAAGTTTAATATACATTTCTTCTCCGGACGAGGGTGTCACCTTCCTAGATGCGGCCGGTCTTCGCTGAAGCTGGATCCTGTCCAAGCAGGAAAACAGAATAGCATAATTTTAAGGAGTCTTCCACTTTTATAATTACCTTGTAGAACCGAACTTTCCCCCCACTTAGTCTAGGGGTGCCTTTGAGGCGTTTCCAGACAGGACGGGCCTACATGCACAAAAGTTTACAATGTACTTTATTTTACTGTATTTGTCTCTTTACAGGTTATTAAGCTTAATCTAAAGCTTTGATTAGCAACGAAGCCTTAATTAGCAACAGCTAGCTGCACAACTTTGGAAGCATTAACATGTTTGTAGACATTCCTGTCTTTTAACCCCTTAGCGACCGCCGATACGCCTTTTAACGGCGGCCGCTAAGGGTACTTAAACCACAGCGCCGTTAATTAACGGCGCTGTGGAAAAAGTCCATAGCGCCCCCCAGAGGCCGATTTTCTCCGGGGTCTCGGCTGCCGAGGGTAGCCGAGACCCCAGAGAACATGATTCGGGGTTTTTTTAACCCTCCCCGCATTTGCGATTGCCGGTAATTAACCGTTTACCGGCGATCGCAAAAAAAAAAAAAAAAAAAAAAAGCGATCTCTTTTTAATTTCTCTGTCCTCCGATGTGATCGCACATCGGAGGACAGAGAAAAGGGGTCCCAGGTGGCCCCCCAATACTCACCTAGCTCCCCCGATGCTCCTCGTGTCTCCCGGTGGGCGCCGCCATCTTCAAAATGGCGGGCGCATGCGCAGTGCGCCCGCCGGCCGGCACCGGGAGAATCTTTGGGGTCTCGGCTGCCGGGGGTAGCCGAGACCCCAAAGAGCATGATCGGGGTCGGTATTACCGACCCCTGTTTTGCGATCGCCGGTAATTAACTGTTTACCGGGGACCGCAAAAAAAAAAAAAAAAAAAAAAAGGAAAGTGTAATTCTCTGTCCTCTGATGTGATCGCACATCAGAGGACAGAGAAATAGGGGGATTCGGGGACCCTAGCATACTCACCTAGGTCCCTGGATCCTCTTGCTGCTCCTCCTGGCCGCCGGCAGAAGAACATGGCGGACGCATGCCCAGTGCGCCCGCCATCTGTCTCCATCTGCCGGCCGGCAGGAGAACAGCAGTTGGGGCTAAAATTAGGGTTAGGGGTAGGGTTAGGGGTAGGGTTAGGGGTAGGGTTAGGGGTAGGGTAGGGTTAGGGGTACGGGTAGGGTTAGGGTTAGGGGTAGGGTTAGGGGTAGGGTCAGGGGTAGGGTTAGGGGTACGGGTAGGGTTAGGGTTAGGGGTAGGGCTAGGGGTAGGGTTAGGGTTAGGGCTAGGGTTGGGGCTAAATTTAGGGTTAGGGTTGGGGCTAAATTTAGGGTTAGGGTTGGGGCTAAATTTAGGGTTAGGCTTCTTTCACACTTACGTCGGTACGGGGCCGTCGCAATGCGTCGGCCCGACATACCGACGCACGTTGTGAAAATTGTGCACAACGTGGGCAGCAGCTGTAGTTTTTCAACGCATCCGCTGCCCAATCTATGTCCTGGGGAGGAGGGGGCGGAGTTACGGCCACGCATGCGCGGTCAGAAATGGCGGATGCGACGTACAAAAAAACGTTTCATTGAACGTTTTTTTGTGCCGACGCTCAGCCAAAACACAACTGATCCAGTGCACGACGGATGCGACGTGTGGCCATCCGTCACGATCCGTCGGCAATACAAGTCAATGGGCAAAAAACGCATCCTGCGGGCACATTTGCAGGATCCGTTTCTTGTCCAAAACGACGGATTGCGACGGAATGCCAAACGACGCAAGTGTGAAAGTAGCCTTAGGGCTAGGGTTAGGGTTGGGGCTAAAGTTAGGGCTAGGTTTGGGGCTAAAGTTAGGGTTAGAGCTGGGATTAGGGTTAGGGTTTGGATTAGGGTTGGTATTAGGGTTAGGGTTGGCATTAGGGTTACGCTTGGGATTAGGGTTAGGTTTGGGATTAGGGTTAGGGTTGTGATTGGGGGTGTATTGGGATTAGGGTTAGGTTTGAGGTTAGGGTTGAGATTAGGATTAGGGGTGTGTTGGATTTAGGGTTTTGATTAGGGTTATGGTTAGGGTTGACATTAGGGTTGTTTTGGGGTAAGGGTTGTGATTATGGTTAGGGTTAGTGATTAGGATTATGGATCAGGTTGGGATTAGGGTTAGGGGTGTGTTGGGGTTAGGGTTGGAGCTAGAATTGGGGGGTTTCCACTGTTTAGGTACATCAGGGGGTCTCCAAACACGACAGCCAATTTTGCGCTCAAAAAGTCAAATGGTGCTCCCTCCCTTCTGAGCTCTGCCGTGCGCCCAAACAGTGGGTTACCCCCACATATGGGGCATCAGCGTACTCGGGATAAATTGGACAACAACTTCTGGGGTCCAATTTCTCTTGTTACCCTTGAGAAAATAAAAACTTGGGGGCTACAAAATCTTTTTTGTGAAAAAAAAAATATTTTTTATTTTCACGACTCTGCATTCTAAACTTCTGTGAAGCACTTGGGCATTCAAAGTTCTCACCACACATCTAGATAAGTTCCTTGGGTCTAGTTTCCAAAATGGGGTCACTTGTGGAGGGTTTCTACTGGTTAGGTACATCAGGGGCTCTGCAAACGCAACATAATACCCGCAGACCATTCTATCAAAGTCTGCATTCCAAAACGGCGCTCCTTCCCTTCCGAGCTCTGCCGTGCGCCCAAACAGTGGTTTACCCCCACATATGGGGCATCAGCGTACTCGGGATAAATTGGACAACAACTTCTGGGGTCCAATTTCTCTTGTTACCCTTGTGAAAATAAAAACTTGGGGGCTACAATATCTTTTTTGTGAAAAAAAATATATTTTTTATTTTCACGACTCTGCATTCTAAACTTCTGTGAAGCACTTGGGCATTCAAAGTTCTCACCACACATCTAGATAAGTTCCTTGGGGGGTCTAGTTTCCAAAATGGGGTCACTTGTGGAGGGTTTCTACTGGTTAGGTACATCAGGGGCTCTGCAAACGCAACATAATACCCGCAGACCATTCTATCAAAGTCTGCATTCCAAAACGGCGCTCCTTCCTTCCGAGCTCTGCCGTGCGCCCAAACAGTGGTTTACCCCCACATATGGGGTACCAGCATACTCAGGACAAATTGGACAACAACTTTTGGGGTCCAATTTCTCTTGTTACCCTAGTGAAAATAAAAACTTGGGGGCTAAAAAATCTTTTTTTTGGAAAAAAAAAATATTTTTTATTTTCACGGCTCTGCATTATAAACTTCTGTGAAGCACTTGGGCATTCAAGGTTCTCACCACACATCTAGATAAGTTCCATGGGGGGTCTAGTTTCCCAAATGGGGTCACTTGTGGGGGATTTCTACTGTTTAGGCACATCAGGGGCTCTCCAAACGCGACATGGCGTCCGATCTCAATTCCAGCCAATTCTACATTGAAAAAGTAAAACGGCACTCTTTCTCTTCCAAGCTCTGCGGTGCGCCCAAACAGTGGTTTATCCCCACATATTGGGTATCGATGTACTCAGGAGAAATTGCACAACAACTTTAGTGGTCTAATTTCTCCTGTTACCCTTGTGAAAATAAAAATTTGTGGGCAAAAAGATCATTTTTGTAGAAAAAATGCAATTTTTTTTTTTCACGGCTCTACGTTATAAACTTCTGTGAAGCACATGGGGGTTCAAAGTGCTCGCCACACATCTAGATAAGTTCCTTAAGGGGTCTAGTTTCCAAAATGGTGTCACTTGTGGGGGGTTTCCACTGTTTAGGCACATCAGGGGCTCTCCAAACGCGACATGGCGTCCAATCTCAATTCCAGCCAATTCAACATTGAAAAAGTAAAACGGCACTCCTTCTCTTCTAAGCTCTGCGGTGCGCCCTAACAGTTGTTTACCCCCACATATTGGGTATCAGCGTACTCAGGAGAAATTGCACAACAACTTTTGTGGTCTAATTTCTCCTGTTACCCTTGTGAAAATAAAAATTTGTGGGCAAAAAGATCATTTTTGTAGAAAAAATGCGATTTTTTTTTCACGGCTCTACGTTATAAACTTCTGTGAAGCACATGGGGGTTCAAAGTGCTCGCCACACATCTAGATAAGTTCCTTAAGGGGTCTAGTTTCCAAAATGATGTCACTTGTGGGGGGTTTCCACTGTTTAGGCACATCAGGGGCTCTCCAAACGCGACATGGCGTCCAATCTCAATTCCAGCCAATTCAACATTGAAAAAATAAAACGGCGCTCCTTCACTTCCAAGCTCTGCGGTGCGCCCAAACAGTGGTTTATCCTCACATATGGGGTATCGACGTATTCAAGAGAAATCGCACAACAACTTTTGTGGTCTAATTTCTCCTGTTACCCTTGTGAAAATAAGAATTTGTGGGCGAAAAAATCATTTTTGTGTAAACAAAAGCAATTTTTTATTTTCACGGCTCTACGTTATAAACTTCTGTGAAGCACTTGGGGGTTCAAAGTGCTCACCACACATCTAGATAAGTTCCTTAAGGGGTCTAGTTTCCAAAACGGTGTCACTTGTGGGGGGTTTCCACTGTTTAGGCACATCAGGGGCTCTCTAAACGTGACATGGCGTCCGATCTCAATTCCAGCCAATTCTGCATTGAAAAAGTCAAACGGCGCTCCTTCACTTCTAAGTTCTGCGGTGCGCCCAAAAAGTGGTTTACCCCCACATATGGGGTATTGGCGTATTCAGGAGAAATTGCATAACAAAATTTATGGTTACATTTCTGTTTTTACACTTGTGAAAATAAAAAAATGGTTCTGAATTAAGATGTTTGCAAAAAAAAGTTAAATGTTCATTTTTTCCTTCCACATTGTTTCAGTTCCTGTGAAGCACGTAAAGGGTTAATAAACTTCTTGAATGTGGTTTTGAGAACCTTGAGGGGTGTAGTTTTTAGAATGGTGTCACACTTCATTATTTTCTATCATATAGACCCCTCAAAATGACTTCAAATGTGATGTGGTCCCTAAAAAAAAATGGTGTTGTAAAAATGAGAAATTGCTGGTCAACTTTTAAAGGGACTCTGTCACCTGAATTTGGCGGGACTGGTTTTGGGTCATATGGGCGGAGTTTTCGGGTGTTTGATTCACCCTTTCCTTACCCGCTGGCTGCATGCTGGCTGCAATATTGGATTGAAGTTCATTCTCTGTCCTCCATAGTATACGCCTGCGCAAAGCAATCTTGCCTTGTGCAGGCGTGTACTACGGAGGACATAGAATGAACTTCAATCCAATATTGCAGCCAGCATGCAGCCAGCGGGTAAGGAAAGGGTGAATCAAACACCCGAAAACTCCACCCATATGACCCAAAACCAGTCCCGCCAAATTCAGGTGACAGGTTCCTTTTAATCCTTATAACTCCCTAACAAAAAAAAATTTTGTTTCCAAAATTGTGCTGATGTAAAGTAGACATGTGGGAAATGTTATTTATTAACTATTTTTCGTGACATATCTCTCTGATTTAAGGGCATAAAAATACAAAGTTTGAAAATTGCAAAATTTTAAAAATTTTCGCCATATTTCCGTTTTTTTCATAAATAATCGCAAGTAATATCGAAGAAATGTTACCACTAACATGAAGTACAATATGTCACGAAAAAACAATCTCAGAATCAGCGGGATCCGTTGAAGCGTTCCAGAGTTATAGCCTCATAAAGTGACAGTGGTCAGAATTGTAAAAATTGGCCTGGTCATTAAGTACCAAATTGGCTCTGTCACTAAGGGGTTAAAGCAATGTTGAGCTTTGTTTACTCTTTATACTAATCTACTACTCTAAAATATGCCTTACTTTCATCTAGGTTTATTCCGAAGCCTTGTTTAACTACAAACTGCTGTGTATTTTTTAAATGCTTATGTATGCATTGTTACGCCTGTCTTTTTTTTTTTTTCCCCATTTCCTTCCCATTTCATCCCTCCCCCCTCCCCCTTTCCTCCCCTCCCTCATTCCACCACTTTCCTTTCCCTTCACAAAATTTAAAAATTTTTCGCAGATCTGACATCTGTCATTTATAGCGTTTAATAAAAATTATTTGAAAAAAACAAAAAAAAAACAAATAGACACTGGTAAAAGGAAACCGGGATATAAAAATAAAATCATCTCACACTACATGTGTGCTGTGCAATGGGACGTGCAAAAACTGGACATAAGGCAATGAGCATTACATCTTAAAAGCCCCTATATAATTCATGTACATCACTGCATTCAGATAGGGGCAAAAAAATGTACATAGAAATAACCTAGTACTATGTCGCAAGCGGCAACAACCACCATAATCCCTTATCCATACCAAAAGTTCCATACAAAATTATTAAATCAAATTGGATTATGACGGCAGTCATTACCAGCAAAGGGCACAGTCCAGACATCCAGGAAATTGACCATTCACCCCGACACGCGTTTCGGACATGCCTGATAAAAAAATATGTTGCCTACACAGCCATCACCACCAACTCCCTAAGATAGTTAAGATCATTGATTCTTGCTTGGTTCATCAGTCGCTTCAGTATCCAGTACACTGGAAGGGTTACGGCCCTGAAGACAGAATGTGGGTACCAGCATTTGATGTCCATGCGATCAGGTTGATCTGGTCCTTTCACACGGCACAACCTGATAGACCTGGCCTTGAGGTTCTTGGGGTCCTTCGTAGTATGGGGGTACTGTCATGGGTTTATCACGACAGATAGGGGCCGGAAGACCACGGTGTCTGATTTCATGTACTACTACACTGATTAGAAGAATTTCACCTTCATATTAAAAAGTGCAGGTTTCTGTTAACAGTGCAGTGGTTAAACTGTTAAGTTGAGAGCTTCTAGAAGTTTTCTTGCATTGATGGTCTCAGATGTTCAGTGTTGGCCACTCCCCTCTGCTATATATACTTGACTCTGGCAAGCTGGGATTGCCAGTATCAGTTTCATACTGCCTGGTTATGAAATTGGAGGTGTTGGTTCTTAAGAGGACTTGGGATGTTGATCTAAATGCTGCTTGGAAATTTCTCTGTGTATATCCTCATCCTCTATTTAATTTTTCCTTCCTTTACTTCCTGCTGTTCCACTGTGTTGTTTGTGAGTGCATATTTGTATGAGTGGTATTCTGATTTATCCCTGTACGTCTTCAAGTTAATTTGGTTTGTGTTTTCATATACTCTACTACTCCCAATTACCTGGGAGGAGGAGGTGGATAGATGAGGGCTGATTTAGAAGCTCAGTAAGGCACGTGGCCTCAGCACCTTCACAATCAGAAGTAATCCATGAAGCAAGGATAGCTAGGGCACCCCTAGGTTTAGGGATGGAGAAGCAGCCCCTAGCCCCAAGATCTCTGGCAACTGTGCCATGACACACTTTGTCGTTGTCCATTCCTCTGCTGAAAAGATTAGGAACTAGTCTTTAGATCTTAGGGTCTTTGTTACGGAAGATCCGCGTTTAACTCAGACAATCCCAAAAAATTAATACACAGTAAAGTAATGTATAAAGAAAGGATTTAAGAAAGTAAGCACAAAAGGTAGCAGATACAACAAAAAAAAAAAACATCTGCATGTCTGGCAGTGAAGCATAGCTAAATAATAATGTCCCAAAGAAGATCCCATCAGGGAAATGGACAGAGGGATGATGGGAATGAGGGGTGCAATGGCTGGGAAACTTCAAAGTGCGAGTTTAATGTGTTTAGAACAATCCAACACAAACAGGAAAATAAGGTCCTGATTTTCTAAACTTTACAACATCTGCTTCTCTTTACACAGAGTACAGCTCGGCCTGACGGTCCCAGTGAGAGTTAATCGGCCTTTTATTTGGGTTGTTTCAATAAATAGCAATACTTTTTTGTCATGTAAACCCGCAAAAGATAAATATACTGTCAGAGAGTATTGTGTGTAAGTTGAAGAGCTGAGCTCTGAGAGATAGTGGCTCGGTAGTTGGAGCAGTGGCAATTCCTGAAAGACTAGCTGCAATTATATCATATGATGTATGGCTGGTCCAGACATGATGGACAGTGATAACAGCAGAGACGCTGCCCCTTTATACAAGAACATCTCATATTGTGGGTTACTCAACCAAAAGGAAAGAGTAACTATTAACACTGAAAAAGAAATCCTGGGCTCCAATATCTTAGTGGGTATTGGAATATATATGCTATACACATGTAAAAGCCATGTCTTGCAAGCACATCTATATTGCCCCAAGGTAGCCAAAAAAAAAAAAAATGAAGCAACTTAATATTGAGTATTGATTAAAAATCTCCCACTGTATTGTGTATACAGCTCCTATGGAGACCTATGAATTACCATGGTTAAAAATATGCAAATTGCCTCTTCTGAGAAAAAAAGAACTTAAACTCTATAGCGCCACCTGTTGGAAGTAGCGATCCTACAAGTCACAATCAACCCTTTAAATGAGTCGTGCAATATGACTTAGGATAAAAGCCAAATCAGTATCTCAATGGTTAAAAAAGAATGCAGACAAACTGTGTGCAGACTTAATATGCATCCATATTACCATCATTTTTGTTCCTGCACTTCTCAATTCCTGAGATATGGCCACTTCTTACCCATTCATAGATCTAGCCTTGATAGCGAAGTGGCCTTATGAAGATTAGCTCCCTTGACTTTGTATTAACGGACCCGTGGATGTTCGGGTTTGACCGAACTTTTGTCCAAAGTTCGGTTGGGTACCAGAACTCTAACACTATAGAAGTCAATGGGGACATAAACTTTGGTGATGTAAAATGAACATAGTAAGGTCTCTCAGTGTCCAATACCAACCCCGAACTTTACAGTTTTGGATCACTCATCTCTACCCTTTACTAAGGATTTACATACCGAGAAGAGGAAGCCATATTTGAAGAACGGAGAGGTACAGGATCAAAATAAAAATAAGACAAGATTTAGAGTAACAGCGGCATTTGTAAGAATCCAATCATAATATAAAATTAGAAACTGCACCCACCTTAAAATGCCGAAAAGAGAAAAAACATTTGAAACACCTGAATTACGTTATTTTTAGTAGCCAAAGTTCTCCCCAAAAATGCAATAAAAAATGCTATTAGATTATGTGCACCCCCAAAATGGTATCGATAAAGCTATAGCTCTGTACGTAAAAAAACGAGCCCTCATGAAAGTCTCAGGAAAAGTCAATTTTTTTTTACAAGGTTTTAAAATTGTTTTAATGTTTAAGTTAGGGAAATAAAAAAGCATTATTCTGATATCGTCAATCGAACTGATCTTAAGAATCATGATGCCAGGTCATCATCACATAATGACTAATGTAAAAACAAACCCCGCAAAAAAACAAAATGTCGGCATTGCTTTTTTTCCCCCAGCATTTCACCTAGCTTGGATTTTTTCACCCATTTTTAATACATTATATCATAAAATGCATGAAGTCATTAAAATCTACAAGTCCACAAAAAAAAAAATAAGCTGTGTTGGGAAAAAAAAACAGAGCATAAATAAAAAATTGCCAGGTTGTGAAACGGTTGAATCAGCAATAATTTTATTGCCATTATTTTTGCCATTATCCATTATGTATTTTGTTATTGCTGCTATAGTTATGCTTTGTTATTGTAGATGGCAAGTTCTACCCATCACCAGTAGGACGACCAGTCTACAATATGATGTTTATGAGAATGTCAGACTCCCTCGCTTCTATGATTCAGAGGACAGAAATCAAATTACATTGTGGGACCCTTTAACCCCTTCACGACCAGAGGTATTTTCGCTTTTGCGTTCTCGTTTTTTACTTCCCTTCTTCTCAGAGTCATAACTTTTATTTTTAGGTCAATATGGCCTTTGTGTGGGCTTGTTTTTTTGCGGGACAAGTCATACTTTTGAAAAACACCATTGGTTTTAACATATTGTGTGCTAAAAAAAAGGGAAAATATTCCAAGTGCGGTGAAATTGCAAAAAAAAAGTGCAATTCCACAGTTGTTTTTTTGTTTTGTTTTTTTGCCATGTTCATTAAGTGCTAAAACTGACCTGCCATTACAATTCTCCAGGTCATTATGAGATCATAGACAACAAATATGTCTAGATTGTTTTTTATTTAAGTGGTGAAAAAAAATCAAAAACTTGGTAAAAAAAAAAAAAATGCCATTTTCCGAGACCTGTAGAGTCTCTTTTCTTCATGATCTCGGGTTGGGCGAAGGCCTATTTTTTGCACACTGAGCTGATGTTTTTAATGATACCATTTTGGCGCAGATACAATCTTTTGATCGCCCGTTTTTTTTGCAATGTAGTGGCGACCAAAGAAACATAATTCTGAGCTTTAAAAATTTTTTCTCGTTACGCAGTTTAGCGATTGGGTTAATTTTTTATATTGATAGATCGGACGATTCTGAACATGGCAGCACCAAATGAGTGCATATTTGATTTTTTTTTGCTTTATTTTGAATTTCAGTATATATATATATATATATATATATATATATATATATATATATACAGGTCCTTCTCAAAAAATTAGCATATAGTGTTAAATTTCATTATTTACCATAATGTAATGATTACAATTAAACTTTCATATATTATAGATTCATTATCCATCAACTGAAATTTGTCAGGTCTTTTATTGTTTTAATACTGATGATTTTGGCATACAACTCCTGATAACCCAAAAAACCTGTCTCAATAAATTAGCATATCAAGAAAAGGTTCTCTAAACGACCTATTACCCTAATCTTCTGAATCAACTAATTAACTCTAAACACATGCAAAAGATACCTGAGGCTTTTATAAACTCCCTGCCTGGTTCATTACTCAAAACCCCCATCATGGGTAAGACTAGCGACCTGACAGATGTCAAGAAGGCCATCATTGACACCCTCAAGCAAGAGGGTAAGACCCAGAAAGAAATTTCTCAACAAATAGGCTGTTCCCAGAGTGCTGTATCAAGGCACCTCAATGGTAAGTCTGTTGGAAGGAAACAATGTGGCAGAAAACGCTGTACAACGAGAAGAGGAGACCGGACCCTGAGGAAGATTGTGGAGAAGGACCGATTCCAGACCTTGGGGAACCTGAGGAAGCAGTGGACTGAGTCTGGTGTGGAAACATCCAGAGCCACCGTGCACAGGCGTGTGCAGGAAATGGGCTACAGGTGCCGCATTCCCCAGGTAAAGCCACTTTTGAACCATAAACAGCGGCAGAGGCGCCTGACCTGGGCTACAGAGAAGCAGCACTGGACTGTTGCTAAGTGGTCCCAAGTACTTTTTTCTGATGAAAGCAAATTTTGCATGTCATTCGGAAATCAAGGTGCCAGAGTCTGGAGGAAGACTGGGGAGAAGGAAATGCCAAAATGCCTGAAGTCCAGTGTCAAGTACCCACAGTCAGTGATGGTGTGGGGTGCCATGTCAGCTGCTGGTGTTGGTCCACTGTGTTTCATCAAGGGCAGGGTCAATGCAGCTAGCTATCAGGAGATTTTGGAGCACTTCATGCTGACCTGGCACCTGCTCACAGTGCCAAAACCACTGGTAAATGGTTTACTGACCATGGTATTACTGTGCTCAATTGGCCTGCCAACTCTCCTGACCTGAACCCCATAGAGAATCTGTGGGATATTGTGAAGAGAAAGTTGAGAGACGCAAGACCCAACACTCTGGATGAGCTTAAGGCCGCTATTGAAGCATCCTGGGCCTCCATAACATCTCAGCAGTGTCACAGGCTGATTGCCTCCATGCCACGCCGCATTGAAGCAGTCATTTCTGCCAAAGGATTCCCGACCAAGTATTGAGTGCATAACTGAACATTATTATTTGATGGTTTTTTTGTTTGTTATTAAAAACACTTTTATTTGATTGGATGGGTGAAATATGCTAATTTATTGAGACAGGTTTTTTGGGTTATCAGGAGTTGTATGCCAAAATCATCAGTATTAAAACAATAAAAGACCTGACAAATTTCAGTTGGTGGATAATGAATCTATAATATATGAAAGTTTAATTGTAATCATTACATTATGGTAAATAATGAAATTTAACACTATATGCTAATTTTTTGAGAAGGACCTGTATATGCTAATTTTTTGAGAAGGACCTGTACATATATATATATATATATATATATATATATATATACACACACACACACACACACACACAGTATAGACCAAAAGTTTGGACACACCTCCTCATTTAAAGATTTTTCTGTATTTTCATGACTATGAAAATTGTACATTCACACTGAAGGCATCAAAACTATGAATTACCGTAACACATGTGGAATTATATACTTGACAAAAAAGTGTGAAACAACTGAAAATATGTCTTATATTCTAGGTTCTTCAAAGTAGCCACCTTTTGCGTTGATGACTGCTTTGCACACTCTTGGCATTCTCTTGATGAGCTTCAAGAGGTAGTCACCAGGAATGGTCTTCCAACAATCGTGAAGGAGTTCCCAGAGATGCTTCGCACTTGTTGGCCCTTTTGCCTTCACTCTGCGGTCCAGCTCACCCCAAACCATCTCGATTGGGTTCAGGTCTGGTGACTGTGGAGGCCAGGTCATCTGGCGTAGCACCCCTTCACTCTCCTTCTTGGTCAAATAGCCTTTACACAGCCTGAAGATGTGTTTGCGGTAATTTTCCTGTTGAAAAATAAATGATGGTCCAACTAAACGCAAACCAGATGGAATAGCATGCTGCTGCAAGATGCTGTGGCATCCATGGTGGTTCAGTATGCCTTCAATTTTCAATAAATCCCCAACAGTGTCTCCAGCAAGGCCCCCCACACCATCACACCTCCTCCTCCATGCTTCATGGTGGGAACCAGGCATGTAGAGTCCATCCGTTCACCTTTTCTGCGTCGCAAAAAGACACGGTGGTTGGAACCAAAGATCTCAAATTTGGACTCATCAGACCAAAGCACAGATTTCCACTGGTCTAATGTCCATTCCTTGTGTTCTTTAGCCCAAACAAGTCTCTTCTGCTTGTTGCCTGTCCTTAGCAGTGGTTTCCTAGCAGCTATTTTACCATGAAGGCCTGCTGCACAAAGTCTCCTTTTAACAGTTGCTGTAGAGATGTGTCTGCTGCTAGAACTCTGTGTGGCATTGACCTGGTCTCTAATCTGAGCTGCTGTTAACCTGCGATTTCTGAGGCTGGTGACCCGGATAAACTTGTCCTCAGAAGCAGAGGTGACTCTAGGTCTTCTTTTCCTGTGGCCGTCCTCATGTGAACCAGTTTCTTTGTAGCGCTTGATGGTTTTTGCCACTGCACTTGGGGACACTTTCAAAGTTTTCCCAATTTTTCAGACTGACTGACCTTCATTTCTTAAAGTAATGATGGCCACTCGTTTTTCTTTACTTAGCTGCTTTTTTCTTGCCATAATACAAATTCTAACAGTCTATTCAGTAGGACTATCAGCTGTGTATCCACTAGACTTCTGCACAGCACAATTGATGGTCCCAACCCCATTTATAAGGCAAGAAATCCCACTTATTAAACCTGACAGGGCACACCTGTGAAGTGAAAACCATTTCCGGTGACTACCGCTTGAAGTTCATCAAGAGAATGTCAAGAGCGTGGAAAGCAGTCATCAAAGCAAAAGGTGGCTACGTTGAAGAACCTATAATATAAGACATAATTTCAGTTGTTTCACACTTTTTTGTCACATATATAATTCCACATGTGTTAATTCATAGTTTTGATGCCTTCAGTGTGAATGTACAATCTTCACAGTCATGAAAACACATAAAAATCTTTAAATGAGGTGTGTCTAAACTTTTGGTCTGTACTGTATATATATATATATATATAAATATATATATATATACACACACACATTTAAAAAAAAAAACTTTTTTTTTTTTTTACTTTTTGCATTCTTTTTGCTAGAAGCTGCAATACTGCAATAGCCTTTTTAACACACAGGCGAGGCTCAGATCGCCTGCGTGTAGCAGAAATGCTCACTTGCTATGAGCGCCGGCCAGGAAGCGGCGATCATAATCTGGCTATGACAACCATAGAGGTCTGCTGGAGTCATCCGGTTGTCATGCCGACCCATGGTGACCTGCGATAATGTGATGGGTCACTGATGGGTGGGATTAGTAAAGTGAATTCGGTAAGCACGAGTTAAAAGCCGCTGTCAGAAATTGACAAAGCATTTAACTAGTTAACAGCTGCGGGTGGATCGTGATTCCACCCGCGGCTGTTTCAGGCACATGTCAGCTGTTTAGATCAGCTGCCATGTGCCTACAGAGGTGCGGGATCCGGCACTAACCAGGGGGAGTCCGACATCGTGTAGTACTATGCCCGATGTTGGAAAGGGGTTAAAGGGTGCCCTGGTGACTTTTACTAAAATAAGAGCCATTGTGAAAAGTTAAATAATGTCCAAATGCTTTTAATACCTTAAAATACATAGAACTTGAGTAGTTCCTCTCCAAAGTTCTCCAGTGTTGAAACATGTTCTTATTTCGATATTACTGGTTATGACTAGTTAACCATCGTTTGGAAAACGATCACAAATTCTAAATTTGCCATATTTGTACGATATTTGTGGTGATTTTATGTTTTACGATCGTTTTCTAACCTATTCGCTCATCTGTACTCCAATTGACTCAAATGGCAATCGTAGGATATTGCAAATACGGCAATCATAATCCGAACATTGAAATATTCTCTCATCTCTAGTTATGACCAGCAATAGTTCATCTGTGTCGGTCGAGCATGCTCAGTGGTTTCATAACAGATCTCCTTCTCCATGAGAAGATACGGCGTATGTGTGGCTTTGCTTTTCTCACTGTACAGGGCGAAAATGCACAGTGCAATTGATAAAGTAACATAGTAACATAGTAACATAGTTAGTAAGGCCGAAAAAAGACATTTGTCCATCCAGTTCAGCCTATATTCCATCATAATAAATACCCAGATCTACGTCCTTCTACAGAACCTAATAATTGTATGATACAATATTGTTCTGCTCCAGGAAGACATCCAGGCCTCTCTTGAACCCCTCGACTGAGTTCGCCATCACCACCTCCTCAGGCAAGCAATTCCAGATTCTCACTGCCCTAACAGTAAAGAATCCTCTTCTATGTTGGTGGAAAAACCTTCTCTCCTCCAGACGCAAAGAATGCCCCCTTGTGCCCGTCACCTTCCTTGGTATAAACAGATCCTCAGCGAGATATTTGTATTGTCCCCTTATATACTTATACATGGTTATTAGATCGCCCCTCAGTCGTCTTTTTTCTAGACTAAATAATCCTAATTTCGCTAATCTATCTGGGTATTGTAGTTCTCCCATCCCCTTTATTAATTTTGTTGCCCTCCTTTGTACTCTCTCTAGTTCCATTATATCCTTCCTGAGCACCGGTGCCCAAAACTGGACACAGTACTCCATGTGCGGTCTAACTAGGGATTTGTACAGAGGCAGTATAATGCTCTCATCATGTGTATCCAGACCTCTTTTAATGCACCCCATGATCCTGTTTGCCTTGGCAGCTGCTGCCTGGCACTGGCTGCTCCAGGTAAGTTTATCATTAACTAGGATCCCCAAGTCCTTCTCCCTGTCAGATTTACCCAGTGGTTTCCCGTTCAGTGTGTAATGGTGATATTGATTCCCTCTTCCCATGTGTATAACCTTACATTTATCATTGTTAAACCTCATCTGCCACCTTTCAGCCCAAGTTTCCAACTTATCCAGATCCATCTGTAGCAGAATACTATCTTCTCTTGTATTAACTGCTTTACATAGTTTTGTATCATCTGCAAATATCGATATTTTACTGTGTAAACCTCCTTACTAAGTGAGCCTCCTTACTAAGTCCCCAGCAGTCAATAGACACCGTTCTGAGCTTCAGACACTTAAGCGCGGCTCTCAGCTAGCACCATCCTAGAAATCTAAATCATCCTTGTGCCACAAATATCCGCTAAGGGGTTAAGGGAATAAGCAGCTGAAAGAAACTTGAGAGAAATTTGGTGAACAGTTTTTGTCTATTGGCAGGTGTAGGAACTCATGTATAGGGAAAGAGGTCAAACTCCTAGGCTGGCCCAGGGGTGGAAATATCATTGGTGCAACCTGAGCAGCTGCACAGGGATCCAAAAGATGTTAGGGAGCTCACTTCCACCTTGAAAACGTGGAATTGTGCACTGTGATGAGCTAATGGACTGCAAATTACCCATATATTGTTCTTTCACAGGGGCCCTCTTCTCTGTCCGCCAGTGAGCTGCCAATACACATTAGAGTTATGTTGGCCTAACCTGCCAATATCCAGATTTGGCATAGAGTCCAATGTGTATGGGAGTTCTGGCTGACTGATATTTGGGAGAGATATCGATCAGGCATGTCCGACTGATCACCCTGAGATAAGCCGCTGGCCAATGTGTTGGTCGGTGGCTTTCTCATAGAAAACATAGGAACACTCGGCAGAACGAACACTCATGTTCTGGGTAGTCCACTGAACCATCTTTCGACCGACAGCCACCTAATGTGTATGGCTGGCTTAACAAGCCATGGGACCGTCTGTGCTGATCACAGTGCCACAGAGTGTGTATGAGTGGAGGGGTAAATGAGTAAAAGCCCCATTCACATTAATCATTGGCTGACATTGGTGGGGTTCGCTCAGTGTTTAATGTGTGTGTTGGACCTCCTGACAGATGACGGTTGGATTACCAACAGCTGATCCTTCTATTCTCCCTATAGATTAGCCACCGTCAGAAGAGTCTTGTAGTGGCTTTTCCATAGAGTACACAGAAGTGTCCGGCTGAGCATCTTACTGCATCAGTTACTGCAACATCTTATTACAGCTGCTCCCAAACCTTTTTTTTATTTTACATATTTCATTCTTGTATGTATCAGGTTAAGCTATATTGTGGGCAAAGCTCATTTTGTGAATATGACCTGGACTAGTGGGATGTCTCCCACCCCTAAAATAATGCTTGGCACAATGGGCTCCGTTCCAGAGATTCACCACTAAGGGACAGCCCTGCTTATTCACATCTAAGCCCTTATTTCTGTAGTGCACAGACAGAAGAGTTAGAGGGTTGTATGTCACAAGCTGGTTGACGGTTTCCAATAACAAATCAGCAGAATTGTGAATGCAGCTCTGGGATTTTATACAGAGTGCAAGTCAGGATAAAATGATATAAAATATACAAAGCATTATTGACTTGGATGTAAACTACCTATACCAATTTCCACATTTAATACTACAACTCAGCACAAGATCACTGAAAATTGCGGTCAATGCCAGGAAAGTAGTATTAGGCCACCCATTATTTTTTACTGATCATGGCTCACTTGCAGCACACTTGGGTATTATATAGGTGACTAGTCTACTCCTTTTATGTCCATTTTTTATCATTTCTTTCTTCTATTCTGCAGGATTATTTGCCACCCTCTTTCATGCCAAGTTCAAGTTGGACCAATGTTATTCATTTGGGCTGTCAAGAGAACCAAATGTCCTCATTAAAAAATGCACTGGCCTCCTCTGTATTTTGGATGAGACTCGCCAATTCAAGTCTACGGGTGATAAAAAAAATCGGATCTCATAATAATCAATTGCATAGAATCAGATTATTATGGATACATTGCAATTCTTAACATTGGAAACTGATAATGTAAAAAAATGGATTCTATATGGATGGCATAATAACGATAAAAATCATCCACATTTTCTGGATGAAAATCAGACAATTTTTGATACGGTTGTGTGAACGTAGCCATAACCTTGGAGCTCAACAACACAGACAAATGGAATAATCCCAATGTTCTTACAAATTCTCTGTTCTCACTTTAAAAAAGTATCTCCTGCAAGCTAGATTCTGACATTAAAAGTGTATTAGAGATAAATTAACCCATGAACCTATTTTTGCCCTACCAACCATACTGAAATACAAAATGTCAACTGATATTTATGGAAAAGTGATACTGACATCTTCAGGTGATAGGAAAGTATTACATTACCTTACAAATTTACATTTTTACAGCTGCGCGCTGGTCCAACTAGTCGCAATAGTAACATTATCGATAGCCTGACGTTCAATTGGTGGAAAGGTTTTGAATTTAACACAACACTGAGATAACCAACGGTGAGATCAAATACTACAAAAACCTTAGATCTAAAATATCCATGAGATCATCGACAGGTCTGCTATATTAGCAGAAGTGTTGAAAGAATATGTAGAAGACCTTCTATGCCTGGGTTTGGCAGTGGTCTAGAAGTGCAAATGTTGTTAAAATGAATTTGTCAGTAGAATCAACCCTCCTAAACGGCCATAGGAAGCTGAATAAAAGGATAGCTTGGTATCTGTGATACAATGTATTATTCCAGAGAAATCCACTTTTTTACTTAATATGTAAATGAGCTGTTACTAACACATCGAATCGCAGATATCAAAGTATCATTTTATTCAACTTGACCTACATGTCCTTGAAAAGAAGGCACTAGTCTTGCCGAAAACCATGTTTCACCATGATGATTTTTGCACACATAAAGAATAGCAAAGCGACAAAAAAAAGTATTCAATAGTGAAAAGCATGGGATGGATATATCACAGATATTCATAGTTAAACTAAATTTGGCCATACATGAGTGTGATATTCGTTATCCAAAATGATTGATTTTCAACTAATTATTGTTGTCCGACACTCTATTTAGATGACTAAAAAGGCTGAAAAATCTCATTGGCCATGTTCAATTATTTTCAGTCGTTATGAGTTGCAGTATTTAGCAAAACCTGCAATGTCTTCAGCAACATACAAAAGTCCAGGTTGTCAATTTGGCTTTCAAAGTTATGGCATTATCCAGAACAACCACCTGAACATATCAATTAAAGACAAGGCCTGTACAAATGAGAAAGATACCATTTGTTATAAGCCAATCTTAAAGGGGTATTACCAACATTAAAAGTTAAAAGCTATCCAAGAGATCGCCCAAATACTTGGATCCCCAAAACAGGACTCTGAAATGCCTCATTAGAATGGAACAGACACATAACAGTTCCATTGGGACGGCCAGAAAAAAACAAGAACTGTGGTCAGTTAACTCCGGTAGACAATGAATGTGATTTTTTTGTGATTAGCAGTCGGACTCCTATGAAATCCAAAACGATCACTTAATCTGTGGATATCTTTTAATTGGGGAATAACTCTTTAAGGCAGGGGTGGGGAATCTCCGGCTCAGGGGTCGTAAACGGCCAACGATGTCCTTTTCTCCAGCACCTGGGCAGATTTTTAGGGACCGCAGTGCTCAGGTTGGTGGCCAGCAAATTGTCGCCCTTAAAATTACTCCACACACGGCGAGTACAAGCACACTGCATGCACTACACAATGCTGTGAGCAATGAAGGATTATGTCCTTACACTTGTATTGTACTACTATGTAGGCAGAGTCAGCGCCCAGTCCCATCGATGACGATAGCAGATCCTCCTGTGATTTATACGCCTCAGCCCTTCCTCTAATGTATATTTTTCAGCATCTGTGATGTATATGCTCTAGCATCTCCTGCGATGTATATGCCCCAACTCGTGTCTTTGTGATGTATATGCTCCAGCCCCAGCATCTCCTATGTGATGTATATGCTCCAGTGTCTCCTATGTCATGTATACACTGCAGATCTCCAACTGCTCAAGTTCTATAAATATTACATGAGCAGAATAAAAAATAAAGTCCTTTATTAGAAATAAAACAAAACAGTTTTACTTTTTTATTTAAAAATAACAAACACAGTTATACTCACCTAATGCCTATTCCACTGAAGCCCTCGTTCTCCTGTAATAAAACTAAAATTAAAACAAACAATATACCATACCTGTGTCAGTCTGTCCCACGCCGTAATCCATGTCTAGGGGATAAACAGTTTTCAACCTGTACGGTGCCAAGATGCGACTGTCTAGGCTTAGAACCACTGGTGACTGAACTGCTGCGAGCCCAACATCAGTAACCAGTGGTGACGTCATCGAGGTTACCTCCGGTCACTGAGGCTGGGTTCCCAGCCGAGTTAAACTGAGGTGACCTCGGTGAGATCCCCGCTAGCAGCACAAGAGTTTTTCTCACGCTGTCTTTTGACAGCGTGGGAACAGCGGATCTCTGACCGGCGGGGATTTCACCATCGATCAGAAGCGACGTTTGCCGCAGTGTCATGCACATGACAACGTGGCAAACAGGAATGTTTGGGCCCCCATTCAAGTGAACGGGGTCCGGTTTCAGGTCCTGTTCTGGTAGCGTACCCGAACTCGAACTTTTTGTAAGTGTTCGGCCTAACCCGAACATCCAGGTGTTCGCCCATCTCTAGTGCCAAGTCCTGCTGGAAAATGAAATTTCCATCTCCAAAAAGCTTGTCGGCAGAGGGAAGCATGAAGTGCTCTAAATTTTCCTGATAAACGGCTGCGCTGACTTTGGTCTTGATAAAACACAGTGGGCCTACACCAGCAAATGACATGGCTCTCCAAACCATCACCGATTGTGGAAACTTCATACTAGACCTCAAGCAGCTTGGATTGTGTGCCTCTCCATTCTTCCTCCAGACTCTGAGACCTTGATTTCCAAATGAAATGCAAAATTTAATTTCATCTGAAAACAACACCTTGGGCCACTGAGCAACACTCTAGTTCTTTTTCTCCTGGGCCCACGTAAGACACTTCTGGCATTGCCTATTGGTCATGAGTGGCTTGACACAAGGAATGCGACACTTGTAACCCATGTCCTGGATATGTCTGTGTGTGGTGGCTCTTGAAGCAATGACTCCAGCAGCAGTCCACTCCTTGCGAATCTCCCACAAATTTTTGAATGGCCTTTTCTTACCAATCCTTTCAAGGCTGCGGTTATCCCAGTTGCTTGTGCACCTTTTTCTACCGCACGTTTTCCTTCCACTCAACTTTCCATTAGCATGCTTGGATACAGCACTCTGAACAGCCAGCTTCTTTACAATGACCTTTAGTGACTTTGGCTAGGGTCACAATGCGTTAGGGCAGTCCGTTTAGCGCATAGCGCTACGGACTGCGCTAACGCAATGTCCCAAAAGGCATTGCGTTTGCCGATCCCGCTAGCGCAGATCCCCAATCTGCGCTAGCGAGGAATGGACCGCAAACGCTGCAAGCAGCATTCGCGGTCCGTCACTCAAATGACGGCACATCACTAGCGCACGCCCAATGTGGGCGTGCGCTAGCGATGCGTTCGCCATTACAATCAATGGTGGTGTTAATGGACTACGTTACACCGCGTTATGCCGCGGTGTAACGTAGTCCATTAAACGGGTTCACATAACGAAATGTGAACCTAGCCTTACCCTCCTTTTGGAATGTGTCAATGACTGCCTTCTGGATATCTGTCAAGTCAGCAGTCTTCCCCGTGATTGTGGAATCTGCTGAAACAGACTAAGGGACCTTTTTAAAGGCTTAGGAAGCTTTGAAGGTGTTTTTTTGTTAATTATTCTAATTTACTGAGATAATGACTTTTGGGTTTTCATTGGCTGTAAGACATAATCATCAACATTAACAAATAAACACTTGAAATAGATCACTCTATAATGACTATATATGAGATTCACTTTTTGTATTGAAGAACCGAAATAAATTAACTTTTTGATGATATTCTAATTTAGTGAGAAGCACTTGTATATCGGCATTCTGTATTAAGGCACTTAATTGCGATGGCAATTTTTCCTTTGGAAAAAAGACTCCACTCAGACAGTCTCCCTCTGGTTTCCTAAAATGAATGAAGTGATGTTAATGTATGAACTCACATCTACTGTCAATAATTAATGTGAACAAAATCTGTTTTTATTGAATGGAATTTAGATCTTCTTCTGAATATCTAACCCTTACAAGGGGAAGCTGAATCTTCTGATAATTTTTTCCCTGTTTTTGTACTTATTTTCCATGTTTTTTCTTTCTTTTTTTAAAGATATTATACTGAACTTCGTTTGTTATGACATTTTATATCCTGTTCCTTTTTCCACACATTTCCTGTCATATGAATGTAACACTTTTAAAAATGTGTTAAAGATCGATTAAAAAAAAAAAAAAAAAAAGAAAAAGGCTTCCATTTTGTAACCGACCTAAAATCCACACGACGGACATATGAAGAATATAGGAAATTGTTGTCACATACAGTACACTACCAGTACTTGACAGATATTCCTGCAGCTCCTCTCGGACCAATTTTCTTCTCTTCTTGTCTATTCATCAATTTTTGAAGGATGTCCAGTTTTAGATAATGTCACTGTTGTGCCAAATTTAAGCTACTTCTTGATTAGGCATTCACAGTTTTGCATGGTATATCTAATGCCTTGAAAATGGTTTTATACCCTTCTCCTAAATGAAAATTTTCAACAATGAGATCCCTTTGCTGTGTTGTAAGCGGTTTACAGACCATAGATTTTTCAGTAAAATGCAACTAATAAAATGTGAGCAAAATCCTAGAAGAACAGCTAAACTGTATATGGGGTTAATCAGAATCTCTGTAAATTATGACAGTTATGCACTTAGTACTAATTAATGAGTTTAAACGTGATTGGCTAATTCTGAACACAACCATATCCCCAATTATAAGAGGGTGTTCATACTTATGCAAACAGATTATTTTAGTTTTGTTATTTTTATTTTACTCCTGAATTATTTCAGTTTGTTTCGCAATGGATTTGTACAGATTATGGGTGACAGTAAAAAGGTGGAAAAAGTTCTGAAATTATTATTCTGGGAATTATTTTTTTTTACATGACCAAAATCTGGCATTTTAACAGGGGTAGGTAGTCTTTTTATATCGACTGTATAATAGATAAAAGGGACTAAAAGCAAGTTTCCAACATTTGTACATTAAATTAATTCTGCCTTTAACGAATAGTTCTTCTGCTTTGCATTTTCAATAATACATTTTAATTAGCCAGACGTAATGAATAATTTGCTCCACCCTTTAAGCCAGGTGCCTTTATAAATATGGAAGGGTTAAGAAAGGGGAAAGTACAATTAGAGCACATTACACATTTCCGATGAAGGAGAGCATTTAACTTTGTAAAGGAAACTAATTCAATGAGGAAATAATTAGCACCGACATCTGTCCCTCCTCTCTTTTAAAGATCCTAGGTTGCACGTGCTGATGTTTCCTCTGCGCGGACTTCCTGGGCACAGCCGAGATGCAGTGAGCAAAAGAAATTTTCTTAAGTAGTTTGGGATAGAAGCATTTAAGGAATAATGGTGACCCTATAATCAGTGTTATTATAAGCCAATAGGATTTTACCTCCCATGAAAGGATGATACTGAGCTGTGTCCTATTCAGGAGTTCGTTCATAGTGCTACATCTGAGATCCTCCCTATAAGACCTAAGGGACTCGATTTCCTAAAATATGTAAAATAATAGGTTCTAAGAAATCTAAAACAAAATCTGCAAACTTCAGCAAGAGGCATCATTTGCATTGGGCTTCTACACTGTGCATCTGCAAGAGTCTCATTTATCAAACTCAGAGTGCAAGTCAATTACTGGCTGACCTGCCCAGGACTGACCGGCCCAAGCCAAGGGTTAGCTTCCTGGCTCCAGTATGATCGACAGAGTCACATAGGGAAAACATGTGTTTCCACAACTTACGCTATATTAAACAGAATTTAGAGACCTGAAGCTAAAATGAATCCTACTTCTATTAGTTTATGTGCTCACGTTCAGGGTTTGCAGAAGAAATATCTGCTGCAAATCCAGGAGTGTTGGATGGGAAAATGCTGTACAATCAATGATGTTTGCACATATTATTCAAAGTCATTTGCTTCAAACTTCCAAGGAGAAATTAAGCAGCATGCTCATGAGATTTCTGAAATCTCATTCATTTTGCATTTACAGTAAAAATCTGCATCCATTGGTTTTGTTGTTACTTGATTTGTGATTGTAATTAAAATGACACATCAACATGATTATTTTAGTGCAATCGGTGTTATATAGAATTAGATTTTTTTATTTTAAATCTAAGTAATGAAAAAAGCTCAGAAGTTTGTAAAAAAAAAAAAGAAAAAAAAGAAATTGTGCTGCCATTTTCCAAGACCCGTAACATTTTCATTTTTTAATGGAAGGAGCTCCCTCCACACACCGGCATTTCCTGAGCCCCTTCCACACACGGCCATCACAGGGCACGACGTACAGTTACACCCATATGTGCAAAGAGGTAAAGTAGACCCTGTCAAAAGTTGTTGGATTTAGTTATGGTCAGGGCTCTGTATTGCCCAATCAATTTTCTCTCTCCGCTACCAAACTGTACAGCTGGCTTGACAAAATCAGGCAGGAAACGTTCTCCTGGCATTCACCAAACTCCCAGACTCGTCCAATCAGATACCAAATAGAGAAGTGCAATTCATTCTTCACTTCATAAAACACGTTCCCACTGCTGCAGATTGCAGTTGTCGTAGCTTTTATAATACTCCATCGGACGCCTGGTATTGTGCTTATTGATATAGGGCTGAAAAAGGCTGCTTGTCCATGGAAACCCATTCCATGAAGCTCCTGGTGCCATGAGTGACCCCAGTGCCACCCAGTGATGAAGATTCATTTGAGGGAAGTGCTTGAAACTGTAGGACAGTGCTGGTGTCATTCACTGCTTCTGTCTCCACCCCCAGCAACGTCTTCTTTCACAGAAGCTACGGTGGCAGCAAAGAGAGAAGCAGAGAGCCAGAACTGCACTCGCCTCTCTCAATGTTCACCCAGAATGCAGAACGTCTTCAGAGGGGGTGGTGATGCTGATGAGTAACTAAAAAGTAACTAGCGAAAACCTAGTGAGTAACTACAGAGATGCCCCCTGTGACGTCCTGTTCCAGAAATGGCAATGCAACCCAAGCCTCCTGTGACGTCATTTTTTTTAAACTCCTCTCAAATGTAGCATCACAGTAAGTACAGTAAAAAAAACAACACATTTAGGATTAGCTAGATAGGGTGAGGTGAAGGGTATTGTGTAATAAAACAAACTGCAAAAGGTTTAGGGTGCAAGGATAGATAGTTAAAAATACATTTTAGGTGGACTACCACTTTAAGAAATAAACAAACCTTCACCATTTCTGGCATTGAGAAGTTTCTGCAGAAAGGGGCAGGCATAAAAGTGTGGTGTTTTATCTGCATGTACAGGAAATCCTCAATTATTCTCTGAAATAAATAATTATCATCATTGCCATCAATTGTATAGGACACGACCTTCGGGAACCAGCCACTAGCTCATCGTATAACAGCTGCTTTACTATGAAGTCAGCAGAAGATATAGATATATAACCGTTGGGATTTCAGATATATGCATGTGGAGATTTAATGGGCTTGGAAGGTGTAAATGTATAACTCAGTCCTAGAAGTCCCACTATGTAATGTTGCATCCCCTGATGACGCATATCATTCGTGAAACATGTTGGGTGGCAGGACGGACATGTGCGGTATGTTTGATCTTTATACCATATATGCCTTCTCATTTACTGATACTATCCTATGATACCATCTTTAATAGACATAGATAAACAATTACTACTGAACATACCGTATACTGAATAAATTAGTAATGTCAGATATGGCTTATTTTAACCCATTTCCCTCCCTAAATGAGCTACTTTAATCAATGCATTAAAAACTAAATTTTACTGACCTGTTCGAAAAGGGTAATTTCTGGTCGGGCTTAGCCCTTATAGGACTTTTGATTTATAGATATTACAGGTTGACTGACATAACTGTGGGAATGGATGGAACAATAGGGAATCAGTAGTTACAGATGTACCCTCCAGATGTATTGCATGTGGATTTAACAGCTAAACATTTACAGTTATGCCTGCTCCTCAAAAATCACTTAGCAAAGTTATAAATATAAGAGGATATTGCTACTAAAATAGGAAGGGGGCATGCGTGCAGATCTGCGGGTCCCTGACGTCTGGGGAAAGAGCAGGAATTACACCGTGTCCCTTGCAAATTCCTTCACAAATTGTGGCAAAGTCTAACATAACCATTTTAAAAGCCGTTATATCCGCATAATGTACACACAGTCCTCACATCCGCACCCCCCGGCATCTTCACTAACTTGATCAGGGTCACGTTTCATCTGTTTTGGAAAACACACATAGATACAGTGCATAGGACTTTCCTAGGCACTGCACAGGAGTCACTGCTCAGAAAAACCATGAATATGCTCAATCCTCTAAGGTTATTATTAAAGGAGCCCTCTGTCCATATGCTGTCATAGGAAGCCACTCACTCGTGAACACTCTACTAGCCTCATTTTAATGGTTAACTTCACCAGATCAACTCACTATTACTCTAGGGTCACACGACCATTTTCTCTCCATCCGAGAAAAATGGACCAATTATGCTGATCGGAACTTAATCAGAACTTAATCAAACTTTGGTCAGAGTTTAATCAGAGCTTGATCAGGGTGGGACGAGTTTCTCCTGGAGTTGGAGAGAAGGAAAAAAGTTTCATCACTAGGTCAGTCCGTGAACATTGCACTGCACTTGGATTTCATCCAAGCGATACACACTAACTAGAGATAAGCGAGTATGCATGCATAAGGTGTTATCCGAGCATGCTCGTGTGCTAATAGTGTCTTCAGCATTCGAGTTCCCGTGGCTGCAGGTCTCGCAGCTATTTTGTTAGGCAATCCCTGCATGTGTTGCGGCTGTTGAACAGCACTGAGACATGCAGCCGCAGCAACTCAAACAGAGTATTTTCTGTGTACTCGAATACGATTAGCACACAAGCATGCTCAGATAACATCTTATCCGAGAACACTCGCTCATCACTAATACTAATCCCCGCTGTTGACTGTTAACAGGCTGCAGTGGAGAAGTCATTACTTCAGCGCATTTGACTGCTCAGGCAATCGCTGGGCTAACCGCCGGATGGAGAAGGCATGGGGCGCTGATACCAGTGATTAGCTGCAGTGGTCACGTACGATGTAGATGTGATGCCACCACTGCAGTCTGTAAAAAAAAAATGGGATTGTTCACAGATTGTTTTTTCACAAGATTTAACTCAAAATATCCATAATTAAAAATAATCTATATATATAATTGCCTAAGGGTTTTTCTGTCTGTCTGTCTGTCTGTCTGTCCTGGAAATCTCACGTCTCTGATTGGTCGAGGCCGCCAGGCCTCGACCAATCAGCGACGAGCACAGTATCGACGTAGAAATCCCGCGCCTCTGATTGGTCGAGGCCGCCAGGCCTCGACCAATCAGTGACGGGCACAGCGACGATGATGTCATAAAGGACGTAAACATCCCGCGTCTCTGATTGGTTGAGGCCACCAGGCCTCGACCAATCAGCAACGGGCACAGCGAAGATGATGTCATAAAGGACGTAGAAATCCCACGTTTCCGATTCAGCGACGGGCACAGTATCGACGTAGATGTCATAATGGTTGCCATGGCGACGATGATGTCATAAAGGTTGCCTCGACCAATCAGCGACGGGCACAGTCTGCCGCGAATTCTAGAATCATCATTGTCCATATACTACGGGGACATGCATATTCTAGAATACCCGATGCGTTAGAATCGGGCCACAATCTAGTAATAATAATAATAAGGGAGAAATACGGGAATAAAGTAGCCCATTTATCATAGGCAGCTCATGTGTAGGTAGTGGTTACGGAATTATATGTCACAGTTGCAATTGGGGTCTGTGCGTAACTACAATCCAATAAACAACTAAACTACGAAAGGTACTCTACAATGCTTGTAACGGTCATAATATATGATATTTGTGGTAAATTTACGATGTGTTGCCCATGCTTACGGAGAACCTGTCATATTGACAATGGTCTCATCTGCAGGCAGGATGTTATAGGGCAGGAGCTAATCAGACTGATGTACATTTTTGTGGGAAGAGTTTCATTAATTGAAATCCTTGGCGTAGGTAGGAGTCCAGTAGGCGGTCCTATACAATGATTGACAGTCTACCCTGTATGAATAGAACCACCCACTGGACTTCTTTGCAGACAAGCAACAGGGATTTCAATGAATAAGACATTGGCTTTACCTAATCTTTTTCAACAAACCTACATATCATTCTGTTCAGCTCCTCCTGTACACTGTGCTTTCTACAGATAGGACTGATTGTACAATGGGACAGGTTCCCAATATATCTGTGGTATAAAACAATCTTGGTGGGATCTTTACGGTGTGTGTTCCATCAGTGGTTAGGGCCAAAGCCTCCAGATATGGCAATTATCATAATACAATTGAAACTATTGCTCAGCATAAACCGGCTTGATACAGAGAGAGAGATAAAGAACTGGATGCAAGTAATTTTTTTAAATAGTGAAAAAAAAATGGTGAAATCCAATAAACCAGGGAAAAGATAAGAGATTTAGCACATTTGTTTGGGCACACGGAGTGATGATAGAAGACTTGAGGGGGATTTTGTGCATCTTGAGACTAGAGAACTGAAATTAAAACAGGGAGGACACAAAGATGTCATTTACCGTATTTTTCGGACTATAAGATGCACAAAGGTTTTAGAGGAGGAAATTAGAAAAAAAATTGAAGCACAAAATGTGGTGAATTCTGTACTAATATCCCCTATCCTGGTATACAGTGGATACGGAAAGTATTCAGACCCCATTAAATTTTTCACTCTTTGTTTCATTGCAGCCATTTTGTAAATTAAAAAAGGTCATTTTTTCTTCATTAATGTACACCCTGCACCCAATCTTGACAGTCTTCTTGGGAATGATGCAACAAGTTTTTCACGCATGGATTTGGGGTTCCTCTGCCATTCTTCCTTGCAGATACTCTCCAGTTCCGTCAGGTTGGATCGTGAACGTTGGTGGACAGCCATTTTCAGGTCTCTCCAGACAGGCTGAATTGGGTTTAGGTCAGTGCTCTGGCTGGGCCAGGCAAGAATGGTCTCGGAGTTGTTCTGAAGTCAGGGACGTCATGCGCTGCTTACAAGCCATGGACAGATGCCAGAATACTCACCGTTCTTCACGCCCAGGACTATGTGCATGGAGAGCAGTGAATATTCATTGCTCTTTAATAGCGGGCACAGTGTTAGCCGCAGCCTTTCTGCAGCTGTTGGGCATTCACATGTGCCAGCTACGAAAGGGAATGAATGTCCACTGCATTTCACGCCTATGGGAGTGGAGAGCAGTGAATAGTCATTGCCTTAATTAGCGGGCACACACGAACACCCTGCAGCTGCAGGAAGCCGGCTGCTGCGGCTAACAGTATCTCCGCTATTAAAAAGAGAAATTAATATTCACTGCTCTCCATTCCCATGGGGATGGAATGCAGTGAATATTCATTTCTCTTTAGCAGCGGCAGAGGTGTTAGCCGGCTCCTGCCTCCTGTGACCAGCTGCTCCATTAATGCCGCTCCCCCACCTCTCCACCACAGCCTGAGCAGATATATCCATATAGAAGATGCACCCCCAATTTTCATCTACATTTTGAGGAAAAAAGAACATCTTATAGTCCAAAGAATATGGTAGGTTTCATGATGATGATTCTCCAAGGGGGGTTTCATGTGCAGGGCAGGCGCTCCTAATATATTTTATCATCTGTGTGGTATATTCCAGCATTCCTCTTGTATTTAATGTTGCATAGTTCTATGGCAAAGTTACAGCCCATGTAATTAGTGTAAATTTCTGTAAAATGTCTTACATTCCAACATTTTGTAGGCTGTAATAAGCATTTGACATTGTTTGGTAATCTTAAAACTATTATAAACCACATTTTAAAAAAAACAAATGGAAAACAGCTAATAGAGAAAACAAGAATACAAGGAGAGAAGAATAGAAAGGACACTTTTGCAGGTATTTACTATAAGCCACCTGGACAGACTGAAGTCATGGAGGAACTCTTTTTACATCAGATGTCTCTGTTCTCAAAAAAGTATGACATAGTGAGATTGTAACTATCCAAATATTTGTTGGGAATCTCTCAAAAGTAATGGGTCCAGAAAATTCTTATCTTCTCTTGCTGACAACTTTAACCCCTTCATGACCCAGCCTATTTTGACCTTAAAGACCTTGCCGTTTTTTGCAATTCTGACCAGTGTCCCTTTATGAGGTAATAACTCAGGAACGCTTCAACGGATCCTAGCGGTTCTGAGACTGTTTTTTCGTGACATATTGGGCTTCATGTTAGTGGTAAATTTAGGTCAATAAATTCTGTGTTTGTGATAAAAACGGAAATTTGGCGAAAATTTTGAAAATTTCGCAATTTTCACATTTTGAATTTTTATTCTGTTAAACCAGAGAGTTATGTGACACAAAATAGTTAATAAATAACATTTCCCACATGTTTACTTTACATCAGCACAATTTTGGAAACAAAATTTTTTTTTGCTAGGAAGTTATAAGGGTTAAAATTTGACCAGCGATTTCTCATTTCTACAACGAAATTTACAAAACCATTTTTTTTAGGGACCACCTCACATTTGAAGTCAGTTTGAGGGGTCTATATGGCTGAAAATACCCAAAAGTGACACCATTCTAAAAACTGCACCCCTCAAGGTACTCAAAACCACATTCAAGAAGTTTATTAACCCTTCAGGTGCTTCACAGCAGCAGAAGCAACATGGAAGGAAAAACTGAACATTTAACTTTTTAGTCACAAAAATTATCTTTTAGCAACAATTTTTTTATTTTCCCAATGGTAAAAGGAAAAACTGAACCACGAAAGTTGTTGTCCAATTTGTCCTGAGTACGCTGATACCTCATATGTGGGGGTAAACCACTGTTTGGGCGCACGGCAGGGCTTGGAAGGGAAGGAGCGCCACTTGACTTTTTGAATAAAAAATTGGCTCCACTCTTTAGCGGACACCATGTCACGTTTGGAGAGCCCCCGTGTGCCTAAAAATTGGAGCTCCCCCACAAGTGACCCCATTTTGGAAACTAGACGCCCCAAGGAACTTATCTAGATGCATAGTGAGCACTTTGAACCCCCAGGTGCTTCACAAATTGATCCGTAAAAATAAAAAAGTACTTTTTTTTCACAAAAAAATTCTTTTCGCCTCAATTTTTTCATTTTCACATGGGCAACAGGATAAAATGGATCCTAAAATTTGTTGGGCAATTTCTCCTGAGTACACTGATACCTCATATGTGGGGGTAAACCACTGTTTGGGCACATGGTAAGGCTCGGAAGGGAAGGAGCGCCATTTGACTTTTTGAATGAAAAATTATCTCCATCGTTAGCGGACACCATGTCGCGTTTGGAGAGCTCCTGTGTGCCTAAACATTGGCGCTCCCCCACAAGTGACCCCATTTTGGAAACTAGACCCCCAAGGAACTTATTTAGATGCCTAGTGAGCACTTTAAACCCTCAGGTGCTTCACAAATTGATCTGTAAAAATGAAAAAGTACTTTTTTTTCACAAAAAAATTCTTTTCGCCTCAATTTTTTCATTTTCACATGGGCAATAGGATAAAATGGATCATAAAATTTGTTGGGCAATTTCTCCCGAGTACGCCGATACCTCATATGTGGGGGTAAACCACTGTTTGGGTACTCGGCAGGGCTCGGAAGGGAAGGCGCGCCATTTGACTTTTTGAATGGAAAATTAGCTCCAATTGTTAGTGGACACCATGTTGCGTTTGATGAGCCCATGTGTGCCTAAACATTGGAGCTCCTCCACAAGTGACCCCATTTTGGAAACTAAACCCCCCAAGGAACTTATCTAGATGCATATTGAGCACTTTAAAGCCCCAGGTGCTTCACAGAAGTTTATAACGCAGAGCCATGAAAATAAAAAATAATTTTTCTTTCCTCAAAAATGATTTATTAGCCTGGAATTTCCTATTTTGCCAAGGGCAATAGGAGAAATTGGACCAGTTTGTCCTGAGTACGCTGATACCCCATATGTGGGGGTAAACCACTGTTTGGGCGCACGGCAGGGCTCGGAAGGGAAGGCACGCCATTTGGCTTTTTAAATGGAAAATTAGCTCCAATCATTAGCGGACACCATGTCACGTTTGGAGAGCCACTGTGTGCCTAAACATTGGAGATCCCCCAGAAATGACCCCATTTTGGAAACTAGTCCACCAAAGGAACTAATCTAGATATGTGGTGAGGACTTTGAACCCCCAAGTGCTTCACAGAAGTTTATAACGCAGAGCCATGAAAATAAAAAAAAAAAATTATTTTCTCAAAAATGATCTTTTAGCCTGCAATTTTTTATTTTCCCAAGGGTAACAGGAGAAATTTGACCCCAAAAGTTGTTGTCCAATTTCTTCTGAGTACGCTGATACCCCATATGTGGGGGTAAACCACTGTTTGGGCACATGTCGGGGCTCGGAAGTGAAGTAGTGACGTTTTGAAATGCAGACTTTGATGGAATGCTCTGTGGGCGTCACGTTGCGTTTGCAGAGCCCCTGATGTGGCTTGACAGTAGAAACCCCCCACAAGTGACCCCATTTTGGAAACTAGACCCCGAAAGGAACTTATCTAGATGTGTGGTGAGCACTTTGAACCCCCAAGTGCTTCACAGAAGTTTATAATGCAGAGCCGTGAAAATAATAAATACGTTTTCTTTCCTCAAAAATAATTATTTAGCCCAGAATTTTTTAATTTTCCCAAGGGTAACAGGAGAAATTTGACCCCAATATTTGTTGTCCAGTTTCTCCTGAGTACGGTGATACCCCATATGTGGGGGTAAACTACTGTTTGGGCACATGCCGGGGCTCGGAATTGAAGTAGTGACGTTTTGAAATGCAGACTTTGATGGAATGCTCTGTGGGCGTCACGTTGCGTTTGCAGAGCCCCTGATGTGGCTAAACAGTAGAAACCCCCCACAAGTGACCCCATTTTGGAAACTAGACCCCAAAAGGAACTTATCTAGATGTGTGGTGAGCACTTTGAACCCCCAAGTGCTTCATAGAAGTTTATAATGCAGAGCCGTGAAAATAATAAATACGTTTTCTTTCCTCAAAAATAATTATTTAGCCCAGAATTTTTTAATTTTCCCAAGGGTAACAGGAGAAATTTGACCCCAATATTTGTTGTCCAGTTTCTCCTGAGTACGGTGATACCCCATATGTGGGGGTAAACTACTGTTTGGGCACATGCCGGGGCTCGGAATTGAAGTAGTGACGTTTTGAAATGCAGACTTTGATGGAATGCTCTGCGGGCGTCACGTTGCGTTTGCAGAGCCCCTGATGTGGCTAAACAGTAGAAACCCCCCACAAGTGACCCCATTTTGGAAACTAGACCCCGAAAGGAACTTATCTAGATGTGTGGTGAGCACTTTGAACCCCCAAGTGCTTCATAGAAGTTTATAATGCAGAGCCGTGAAAATAATAAATACGTTTTCTTTCCTCAAAAATAATTATTTAGCCCAGAATTTTTTATTTTCCCAAGGGTTACAGGAGAAATTGGACCCCAAAAGTTGTTGTCCAGTTTCTCCTGAGTACGCTGATACCCCATGTGTGGAGGTAAACCACTGTTTGGGCACACGTTGGGGCTCAGAAGGGAAGTAGTAACTTTTGAAATGCAGACTTTGATGGAATGGTCTGCGGGCGTCACGTTGCGTTTGCAGAGCCCCTGGTGTGCCTAAACAGTAGAAACCCCCCACAAGTGACCCCATTTTAGAAACTAGACCCCCCAAGGAACTTATCTAGATATGTGGTGAGCACTTTGAACCCCCAAGTGCTTCACAGACGTTTACAACGCAGAGCCGTGAAAATAAAAAATCATTTTTCTTTCCTCAAAAATGATGTTTTAGCAAGCATTTTTTTATTTTCACAAGGGTAACAGGAGAAATTGGACCCCAGTAATTGTTGCGCAGTTTATCCTGAGTATGCTGGTACCCCATATGTGGGGGTAAACCACTGTTTGGGCACACGTCGGGGCTCGGAAGTGAGGGAGCACCATTTGACTTTTTGAATATGAGATTGGCTGGAATCAATGGTGGCGCCATGTTGCGTTTGGAGACCCCTGATGTGCCTAAACAGTGGTAACCCCTCAATTCTACCTCCAACACTAACCCCAACACACCCCTAACTCTAATCCCAACTGTAGCCATAACCCTAATCACACCCCTAACCACAACCCTAATTCCAACCCTAACCCTAAGGCTATGTGCCCACGTTGCGGATTCGTGTGAGATTTTTCAGCATCATTTTTGAAAAATCCGCGGGTAAAAGGCACTGCGTTTTACCTGCGGATTTTCCGCGGATTTCCAGTATTTTTTGTGCGGATTTCACCTGCGGATTCCTATTGAGGAACAGGTGTAAAACGCTGCGGAATCCGCATAAAGAATTGACATGCTGCGGAAAATACAACGCAGCGTTTCCGCGCGGTATTTTCCGCACCATGGGCACAGCGGATTTGGTTTCCATATGTTTACATGGTACTGTAAACCTGATGGAACACTGCTGCGAATCCGCAGCGGCCAATCCGCAGTGTGGGCACATAGCCTAATTCTAAAGGTATGTGCACACGCTGTGGAAAACGCTGCGGATCCGCAACAGTTTCCCATGAGTTTACAGTTCAATGTAAACCTATGGGAAACAAAAATCGCTGTACACATGCTGCGGAAAAACTGCACGGAAACGCAGCGGTTTACATTCCGCAGCATGTCACTTCTTTGTGCGGATTCCGCAGCGGTTTTACAACTGCTCAAATAGAAAATCGCAGTTGTAAAACCGTAGTGAAATGCGCAGAAAAAACGCGGTAAATCCGCCATAAATACGCAGCGGTTTAGTACTGCGGATTTATCAAATCCGCAGCGGAAAAATCTGCAGAGGACCAGAATACGTGTGCACATACCGAAACCCTAACCCTAGCCCTAACCCTAGCCCTAACCCTAGCCCTAACCCTACCCCTACACCTACCCCTAGCCCTAACCCTACCCCTAACCCTAGCCCTACCCCTACCCCTAACCCTATTCTAACATTAGTGGAAAAAAAAAATCTTTATTTTTTATTGTCCCTACCTATGGGGGTGACAAAGGGGGGGGGTCATTTATTATTTTTTTTTATTTTGATCACTGAGATGTAATCTATCTCAATGATCAAAATGCACTTTGGAACGAATCTGCCGGCCGGCAGATTCGGCGGGTGCACTGCGCATGCGCCCGCCATTTTGGAAGATGGCGGCGCCCGGGGAGAAGACGGACGGACCCCGGCAGGATCGGTAAGTATGATGGGGTGAGGGGGAGCACGGGGGGGGGGGATCGGAGCGTGGGGGGGTGGATCGGAGCGCGGGAGGGGTGGAACGGAGCACGGGGGGGTGGAACGGAGCACGGGGGTGGAACGGAGCACGGGGGGGTGGAACGGAGCACGGGGGTTGGATCGGAGTGCAGGGGGGGTGATTGGAGCACGGGGAGGGTGATTGGAGCACGGGTGGAGCGGACAAAAGCACGAGGGGAGCCGGAGCACAGGACGGAGGGGAGCCGGAGCAGTGTACCGGCCAGATCGGAGGGCTGGGGGTGCGATCGGTGGGGTGGGGGCACATTATTGTTTCCAGCCATGGCCGATGATATTGCAGCATCGGCCATGGCTGGATTGTAATATTTCACCAGTTATAATAGGTGAAATATTACAAATCGCTCTGATTGCCTGTTGAAAGTGAAACTGCCAATCAGAGCGATCGTAGCCACGGGGGGGTGAAGCCACCCCCCCTGGGCTAAACTACCACTCCCCCTGTCCCTGCAGATCGGGTGAAATGGGAGTTAACCCTTTCACCCGGCCTGCAGGGACGCGATCTTTCCATGACGCCACATAGGCGTCATGGGTCGGATTGGCACCGACTTTCATGACGCCTACGTGGCGTCAAAGGTCGGGAAGGGGTTAACAAGAGAACAAGAGGATCTGCAATGTTGGACCTACCGTATATACTCGAGTATAAGCCGACCCGAGTATAAGCCGAGGTACCTAATTTTACCTAAAAAAACGGGAAAACTTATTGACTCGAGTATACGCCGAAGGGGGGAGATGCAGCAGCTACTGGATCCACAATTCTCCCCTATCCCTGCAAGTCTCCCCTCTCCCCGTCAGTCCACGAGTCTCCCATGGGGGTGTTTCTTACCCACTTCTACACAGCAGCGACGAGTCTCCCCGTCGGTCTGCGAGTCTACCCTCTCCATGACGGTCCGCGAGTCACCCATGCGGGTGTTTCTTACCCACTTCTACACAGCTGTGGCAGCGGTGGAGAAGCGCCATCCTGTCATGTATGGAGTCCTAGAGGTAGCGGCGTGCCGGTAACCTATGGAGCAAGCAGTAGCGGCGGAGCAGCGTCATCTTGTCACATATGGAGTCCCGGAGGTAGCGGCGTGCAGGTAACGTATGGAACAGCAGTAGCAGTCGTGGAGGCAAGCAGTAGCCATACGGCAGGTGGAGGTTCCAGGCGGCCTGTATTTTCGCTGTGCACACTTCACTTCCGGTCCCACTCAATATGGCTTATGAATATTCATGACGTCACTGGAAGTGAAGTGTGCGGCACTGAAAATACAGGCCGCCAGCAACCTCCACCTGCTGCATGACAACCGCTTGCCTCCACGACTGCTGCTCTATACATTACCAGCACGCCGCTATCTCCATGTCTCCATACATAACAGGATGGCTCCATAGATTAACGGCACTCCGCTTCCCTTGAAGACTCAATACATGCCAGGATCGCCATGCTCCGCCGCTGCTGCTGTGGAGGGGGTAAGAAACACCCCACGGGGAAAAGAGATGGACCGGGGGAGAGAGGAGACAGAGCGGTGGGGGTGACTCGAGTATAAGCCGAGAGGGGCACTTTCAGCCTAAAAAAAATGGGCTGAAAATCTCGGCTTATACTCAAGTAAATACGGTAATTCTTATCAACAGAGAGAAAATGGTTGAGGAAGTAAAGACGCTGGGAATTTAGGAGGCAGAGATCATGTTATCCTCGAATGTTGGATTACAAGAGGGGGAAAACCAGCGAGGACTCAGACTTTAAGGTTAGATTTCAGAAAAGCAGAAACTAATCGACTCAGAAAGAGGGTAGGAAAGGTCCAAAGGCTGGATGTTCTAAAGGACAGAATTGTTCAAGAAGGATGGGAGGTTTTGCTAAATGAAATTATCAATGCAGAATCAGTAACAATCTTGAAAAGAAGGAAGCATTTGTAGCATTTAAAGAGAACAGTATGGATGACACAGAACGTAAGCACTTGTTAAAAAAGAAATGAATACAGGGCAAGCGTTAGAAAAGCTAAAGCCAGTAATGAAATGAGACTTGCAAGGGAGACTAAAAGCAATAAAAAAGGATTTTATGGGTAAGTCGAAAACAAAAGAAAAGTCAAAGATGCTATAGGATTTTTACAGGATGAAAAGGGTGAAGTGGTCAAAAATAATGTTGAGAGGGCCGAACTTTAAAATTCTTATTTTGCATCTGTGTCCTCCAAGAAAGCAATTGTAACATCAATGGATCTTAACAGTGCTATCAGAGGAATAAAAGAATCCACACTATCCATAAACAAAGAGATGGTGAGGGAAAACTTAGCTCACATAAATATATTTCAATCTCCTGATCCAGATAAATTACATGCTAGGGCAGGGGTGTCAAACTGCATTCCTCGAGGGCTGCAATCAGGTCATGTTTTCAGGATTTCCTTGTATTGCACAGGTGATAATCTAATCACCTACACATAATGATTGCAGCACCTTGTGCAATGCTAAGGAAATCTTGAAAACACGCATGGTTTGTGGCCCTCGAGGAATGAAGTTTGACACCCCTGTGCTAGGGTACTGAAATAATTAGCAGAGGAAATTTCAGAACCACTAGCCAGAATCTTTGGAAAATACGGGAGAACAAGAGAAGTCCCAGAAGATTGGAGAAGGGCAAATGTTGTCCCTATCTTCAGAAAAGGAAAGAAGATGGAGCCAGGAAATTACAGTCCCGTGAGCCTTACTTCTATACCAGGAAAGATCTTTGAAATTTTTTTTAAACAGAATGTATGTAAGTACTTGGATAAGAATACAGAACCTAACCAGAGACTAATCTAATTTTTGATAAAGTATCTCATACTATCCTTGTTGAAAAAATGACCAAGTGGTGATAAATGGTTGCACATCCAATTTGAAGAGTGTTTAAAGTGGAGTACCACAAGGCTCTTTTCTGGCCCCAGTGTTAAACATTTTTATAAATGATCTAGATAAGGGAACTGAAGGTAAACTAAACAAATTTGCAGATGATGCAAAGCTAGGAAGGATAGCCAACACTAAAGAAGACAGAGAAAGGATTCAGAAGGATCTAGGTAAGCTTGAACAATGGGCAGTGACTAATAGAATGGTATTTAACAGGGAGAAATTCAATATTGTACATGTAGGCAAGAAAAACAAAAATTACATCTACAGAACAGGAAGAATAGAACTAAGCAACAGCATGTGTGAAAACGACTTGGATATACTAATAGATCACAGACTGCACATGAGTCAACAGTGTGATGCAGCAGCAAAAAAGGCAAACACAGTTCTAAGATGTATTAAGAAAAGCATAGAGTATAAAGCCGTGAAGTAATTATCACCCACTACTCCTCCTTGGTCAGGCCTTATCTGGAATACTGTGTCCAGTTCTGGGCATCACATTTTAAAAAAAGACATTGAAAAACTGGTCAAGAGAAGAACTACCAGGATGGTGAGCCGATGGCAAAATATGCCCTACTAAGACTGGTTAAAATATCTGGGAATGTTTAGCTTGCAAAAAGAAGGCTAAAAGGAGACTTAATAGCTGTTTACAAATATCTGAAGGGCTTTCGCAGTGTAGAGGGATCATCGTTTTTCTCATTTGTTCATGGAAACACGAGAAGCAATTGAATGAAACTAAAAGATAGAGGATACAGATTGGATATTGGAAAAAACTTTGACAGTGAGGGTAATCAATGAGTGAAACAGGCTGCCAAGAGAGGTCGTGAGTCCTCCTTCAAGGGAAGTATTCAAACAGAGGCTGGACAGACATCTGTTGTGAATTCTGTGGCAGAGCTCCCTCCTGTGGTCACAAGTGGTACTTCGGCTGATTCTCTCTGGGAGCTTCCGTTTGTGGAGGAAACTGGTACTGCTGTTTCTGAGTTTCCTCCCTCAGGTGATCTGGTGAGGTCGTTAGGTGCTTCTCTACTTAACCCCACCTAATGCTTTGATTCATGCTTCCTGTCAATGTTCCAGTGTTGGACTTGTGTTTCTCTGGATCATTCCTGTGGCCTGCTGCTCTGCATAGCTAAGTGCTTCTTGCTATTTGTTGCTATTTTTTCTGTCCAGCTTGTCTATTTGTTTTGCTGGAAGCTCTGGGACGCAAAGAGTGTACCTCCGTGCCGTTAGTTCGGTACGGAGGGTCTTTTTGCCCCTTTGCGTGGTTTTCTTTAGGGTTTTGTGTAGACCGCAAAGTTATCTTTCCTATCCTCGTTCTGTTTAGAATATCGGGCCTCACTTTGCTGAATCTATTTCATCCCTACGTTTGTCTTTTCATCTTACTCACAGTCATTATATGTGGGGGGCTGCCTTTTCCTTTGGGGTATTTCTCTGAGGCAAGGTAGGCTTATTTTTTCTATCTTCAGGCTAGTTAGTTTCTCAGGCTGTGCCGAGTTGCATAGGTAGCGTTAGGCGCAATCCACGGCTGCCTCTAGTTGTGTTTGGAGAGGATCAGGGATTGCGGTCTGCAGAGTTCCCACGTCTCAGAGCTCGTTCTATTATTTTGGGTTATTGTCAGATCACTGTATGTGCTCTGACCTCCATGTCCATTGTGATACTGAATTGCCTTTCAGAACAGTACAGGAAGCCAAAAGTACTAATGATTCTCAATAGAGGGAAAAAAGAAGTTCTGAGACCATTTTTTTTTCTTGGCTTTGTGTTTTGTCTTTTTTTTCCCCTAGACATTTGGGTGGTTCAGTACACAGGTGTAGCGATGGAAATTAGAAGATTGTCTTCATTTGTGGATCAGCTCTCGGCAAAAGTACAAAAGATTCAAGACACTATTGATCAGAAATCTATGTTAGAACCAAGAATTCCTATTCCTGATTTGTTTTTTGGAGATAGAACTAAGTTTCTGAGTTTCAAAAATAATTGTAAATTATTTCTGGCCTTGAAACCTCGTTCCTCTGGTGATCCAGTTCAACAGGTTTTGATTATTATTTCTTTTTTGCGCGGCGACCCTCAGGACTGGGCATTTTCTCTTGCGCCAGGAGATCCTGCATTGAGTAATATCAATGCGTTTTTCCTGGCGCTCGGATTGCTGTACGATGAGCCTAATTCAGTGGATCAGGCAGAAAAGAATTTGCTGGCTCTTTGTCAGGGTCAGGATGAGATAGAGGTATATTGCCAGAAATTTACAAAATGGTCAGTGCTCACTCAATGGAATGAATCTGCGCTCGCAGCTACGTTCAGAAAGGGTCTCTCTGAAGCCCTTAAGGATGTCATGGTGGGATTTCCTATGCCTGCTGGTTTGAATGAGTCTATGTCTTTGGCTATTCAGATCGGTCGACGCTTGCGTGAGCGTAAATCTGTGCACCATTTGGCGGTATTACCTGAGCTTAAACCTGAGCCTATGCAGTGCGATAGGACTTTGAACAGAGTTGAACGGCAAGAACACAGACGTCTGAATGGGCTGTGTTTCTACTGTGGTGATTCCACTCATGCTATCTCTGATTGTCCTAAGCGCACTAAGCGGTTCGCTAGGTCTGCCACCATTGGTACGGTACAGTCAAAATTTCTTCTGTCCGTTACCTTGATCTGCTCTTTGTCATCATATTCTGTCATGGCGTTTGTGGATTCAGGCGCTGCTCTGAATTTGATGGACTTGGAATATGCTAAGCGTTGTGGGCTTCTCTTAGAGCCCTTGCAGTGTCCTATTCCATTGAGAGGTATTGATGCTACGCCTTTGGCCAAGAATAAGCCTCAATACTGGACCCAGCTGACCATGTGCATGGCTCCTGCACATCAGGAGGATATTCGCTTTCTGGTGTTGCATAATCTGCATGATGTGGTCGTGTTGGGGTTGCCATGGCTACAAGCCCATAATCCAGTATTGTATTGGAAATCCATGTCGGTGTCCAGCTGGGGTTGTCAGGGGGTACATGGTGATGTTCCATTTTTGTCAATTTCGTCATCCACCCCTTCTGAGGTTCCAGAGTTCTTGTCTGATTACCGGGATGTATTTGATGAGCCCAAGTCCGATGCCCTACCTCCGCATAGGGATTGTGATTGTGCTATCAATTTGATTCCTGGTGGTAAATTCCCAAAAGGTCGACTGTTTAATTTATCCGTGCCTGAGCACACCGCTATGCGCAGTTATGTGAAGGAATCCCTGGAGAAGGGGCATATTCGCCCATCATCGTCGCCATTAGGAGCATGGTTCTTTTTTGTAGCCAAAAAGGATGGTTCGCTGAGACCTTGTATAGATTATCGCCTTCTTAATAAGATCACTGTTAAATTTCAGTACCCCTTGCCTTTGTTATCTGATTTGGGCAGCACGGTGGCGCAGTGGTTAGCACAGCAGCCTTGCAGCGCTGGAGTCCTGGGTTCAAACCCCACCAAGGACAACATCTGCAAAGAGTTTGTATGTTCTCTCCGTGTTTGCGTGGGTTTCCTCCGGGTACTCCGGTTTCCTCCCACATTCCAAAGACATACTGATAGGGAATTTTGATTGTGAGCCCCATCGGGGACAGTGATGATAATGTGTGCAAAAATGTAAAGCGCTGCGGAATATGTTAGCGCTATATAAAAATAAAGATTATTTATTTATATTTATTTATTATTTGTTTGCTCGGATTAAGGGGGCTAGTTGGTTCACCAAGATTGATCTTCGTGGTGCGTATAATCTGGTGCGAATCAGGCGAGGCGATGAATGGAAAACTGCATTTAATACGCCCAAGGGTCATTTTGAGTATCTAGTGATGCCATTCGGACTTGCCAATGCTCCATCAGTGTTTCAGTCCTTTATGCATGACATCTTCCGAGAGTACCTGGATAAATTCCTGATTGTGTACTTGGATGACATTTTGATCTTCTCGGATGATTGGGAGTCTCATGTGAAACAGGTCAGAACGGTTTTTCAGGTCCTGCGTGCTAACTCTTTGTTTGTGAAGGGATCAAAGTGTCTCTTTGGTGTGCAGAAGGTTTCATTTTTGGGGTTCATCTTTTCCCCTTCTACTATCGAGATGGATCCTGTTAACGTCCAAGCCATCCATGATTGGACTCAGCCGACATCTCTGAAAAGTCTGCAAAAGTTCCTGGGCTTTGCTAATTTTTATCGTCGCTTCATCTGCAATTTTTCTAGTATTGCCAAACCATTGACCGATTTGACCAAGAAGGGTGCTGATTTGGTCAATTGGTCTTCTGCTGCTGTGGAAGCTTTTCAAGACTTGAAGCGTCGTTTTTCTTCTGCCCCTGTGTTGTGTCAACCTGATGTTTCTCTTCCGTTCCAGGTCGAGGTTGATGCTTCTGAGATTGGAGCAGGGGTTGTTTTGTCGCAGAGAGGTTCTGATTGTTCAGTGATGAAACCGTGCACTTTTTTTTCCAGGAAGTTTTCGCCTGCTGAGCGGAATTATGATGTGGGCAACCGAGAGTTGCTGGCCATGAAGTGGGCATTCGAGGAGTGGCGTCATTGGCTTGAAGGAGCTAAGCATCGCGTGGTGGTATTGACTGATCATAAGAACCTGACTTATCTCGAGTCTGCTAAGCGTCTGAATCCTAGACAGGCTCGTTGGTCGCTGTTTTTCGCCCGTTTTGACTTTGTGATTTCGTACCTTCCGGGCTCTAAAAATGTGAAGGCGGATGCTCTGTCTAGGAGTTTTGTGCCCGACTCTCCGGGTTTATCTGAGCCGGCGGGTATCCTCAAGGAAGGAGTAATTGTGTCTGCCATCTCCCCTGATTTGCGGCGGGTGCTGCAAAAATTTCAGGCTAATAAACCTGATCGTTGTCCAGCGGAGAAACTGTTTGTCCCGGATAGGTGGACAAATAAAGTGATCTCTGAGGTTCCTTATTCGGTGTTGGCTGGTCATCCTGGAATCTTTGGTACCAGAGAGTTGGTGGCTAGATCCTTTTGGTGGCCATCTCTGTCGCGGGATGTGCGTTCTATTGTGCAGTCCTGTGGGATTTGTGCTCGGGCTAAGCCCTGCTGTTCTCGTGCCAGTGGGTTGCTTTTGCCCTTGCCGGTCCCGAAGAGACCTTGGACACATATCTCTATGGATTTTATTTCAGATCTTCCCGTCTCTCAAAAGATGTCAGTCATTTGGGTGGTCTGTGATCGCTTTTCTAAGATGGTCCATCTGGTACCCTTTTCCAAGTTGCCTTCCTCCTCTGATTTGGTGCCATTGTTCTTCCAGCATGTGGTTCGTTTGCATGGCATTCCAGAGAATATCGTTTCTGACAGAGGTTCCCAGTTTGTTTCGAGGTTTTGGCGAGCCTTTTGTGGTAGGATGGGCATTGACTTGTCTTTTTCCTCGGCTTTTCATCCTCAGACTAATGGCCAGACTGAACGAACCAATCAGACCTTGGAAATCTATCTGAGATGCTTTGTTTCTGCCGATCAGGATGACTGGGTGTCCTTTTTGCCTTTGGCTGAGTTCGCCCTTAATAGTCGGGCCAGCTCGGCTACCTTGGTTTCGCCGTTTTTCTGCAATTCTGGGTTCCATCCTCGTTTCTCTTCAGGACAGGTTGAGTCTTCGGACTGTCCTGGTGTGGATACTGTGGTGGACAGGTTGCAGCAGATTTGGACTCATGTAGTGGACAATTTGACCTTGTCCCAGGAGAAGGCTCAACGTTTCGCTAATCGCAGACGCCGTGTGGGTCCCCGACTTCGTGTTGGGGATCTGGTTTGGTTATCTTCTCGTCATATTCCTATGAAGGTTTCCTCTCCGAAATTTAAACCTCGTTTCATTGGTCCTTATAGGATTTCTGAGGTTATTAATCCTGTGTCTTTTCGTCTGACCCTCCCAGATTCTTTTTTCATACATAACGTCTTCCATAGGTCATTGTTGCGGAGATACGTGGCACCTATGGTTCCATCTGTTGACCCTCCTGCCCCGGTTTTGGTGGAGGAGGAATTCGAGTATATTGTGGAGAAGATTTTGGATTCTCGTGTTTCAAGACGGAAACTCCAGTATCTGGTTAAATGGAAGGGTTATGCTCAGGAGGATAATTCCTGGGTTTTTGCCTCTGATGTCCATGCTCCCGATCTTGTTCGTGCCTTTCATGTGGCTCATCCTGGTCGGCCTGGGGGCTCTGGTGAGGGTTCGGTGACCCCTCCTCAAGGGGGGGGTACTGTTGTGAATTCTGTGGCAGAGCTCCCTCCTGTGGTCACAAGTGATACTTCGGCTGATTCTCTCTGGGAGCTTCCGTTTGTGGAGGAAACTGGTACTGCTGTTTCTGAGTTTCCTCCCTCAGGTGATCTGGTGAGGTCGTTAGGTGCTTCTCTACTTAACCCCACCTAATGCTTTGATTCATGCTTCCTGTCAATGTTCCAGTGTTGGACTTGTGTTTCTCTGGATCATTCCTGTGGCCTGCTGCTCTGCATAGCTAAGTGCTTCTTGCTATTTGTTGCTATTTTTTCTGTCCAGCTTGTCTATTTGTTTTGCTGGAAGCTCTGGGACGCAAAGGGTGTACCTCCGTGCCGTTAGTTCGGTACGGAGGGTCTTTTTGCCCCTTTGCGTGGTTTTCCTTAGGGTTTTGTGTAGACCGCAAAGTTATCTTTCCTATCCTCGTTCTGTTTAGAATATCGGGCCTCACTTTGCTGAATCTATTTCATCCCTACGTTTGTCTTTTCATCTTACTCACAGTCATTATATGTGGGGGCTGCCTTTTCCTTTGGGGTATTTCTCTGAGGCAAGGTAGGCTTATTTTTTCTATCTTCAGGCTAGTTAGTTTCTCAGGCTGTGCCGAGTTGCATAGGTAGTGTTAGGCGCAATCCACGGCTGCCTCTAGTTGTGTTTGGAGAGGATCAGGGATTGCGGTCTGCAGAGTTCCCACGTCTCAGAGCTCGTTCTATTATTTTGGGTTATTGTCAGATCACTGTATGTGCTCTGACCTCCATGTCCATTGTGATACTGAATTGCCTTTCAGAACAGACATCTGTCTGAGATGGGTTAGTAAATCCTGCATTGGGCAGGGGGTTGGACATTATGACCCTTCTTAGAGCCATTGACTTGAATGGGAAATTAGAATATGCAAACATGCTCAAGTTGAACATGTCAGTGTACAAAAAAAACAAACAACAACAATCAGTCTGCAAGAACAAAAAAATGACAATGTTGTGATAAAGTCACTGGAAAAGCGCTGGAGGCGCGATTAGCTTCAGTGATTTGAACCCAAGGATATTCCTCCAGCACACTATGTGTTGAGATGGGTTAATGGGCCATTTTAAGGGCTAGGTTTTTGTTTTTAGCCATAGAGCGGGTGATAGGTTGTCCACCTTATCTCCACCCCAGGTTGTGGTTCAACCCCTTTACCCTCAAGGGCGGTTTGAATGTTAATGACCAGGCCAATAAACTTGCGTTTATTTGTGGGAAAAAATGGAAATTTGGCGAAAATTTTGAAAATTTCGCAATTTTCCAACTTTGAATTTTCATGTCATTAAATCACACAGATATGCCACACAAAATACTTAATAAGTAATATTTCCCACATGTCTACTTTACATCAGCACAATTTTGCAACCAAGTTGACCAGCAATTCCTCATTTTTACAACACCATTTTTTTTTAGGGACCACATCACATTTGAAGTCACTTTGAGGGGTCTATATCAGGGGTCCCCAACTCCAGTCCTCAAGGCCCACCAACATGTCATGTTTTCAGGATTTCCTTAGTCTTGCCCAGGTAATAATTGCATCACCTGTGCAATGCAAAGGAAATCTTGAAAACATGACCTGTTGGTGGGCCTTGAGGACTGGAGTTGGGGACCCCTGGTCTATATGATAGAAAATACCCAAACGTGACACCATTCAAAACTGCACCCCTCAAGGTGCTCAAAACCACATTCACGAAGTTTATTAATCCTTCAGGTGCTTCACATGCATAATTGGAATATTTAAAAAAAAAAGAATTTAACTTTTTATTCAGATTCAGATTCAATTTGTTTTATTTTTCCAAGGGTAACAAGAGAAATTGGACCCTAAAAGTTGTTGTGCAATTTGTCCCGAGTATGCTGATACCACATATGTGGGGGTAAACCACTGTTTGGGCGCATGGCAGAGCTCGGAAGGGAAGGAGCGCCGTTTGACTTTTCCATGCAAAATTGTCTGGAATTGAGATCGGATGCCATATCGCGTTTGGAGAGCTCCTGATGTGCCTAAACAGTAGAAACCCCCCACAAGTGACACCATTTCGGAAAGTAGACCCCTAAGGAACTTATCTAGATGTGTGGTGAGCACTTTGAACCCCCAAGTGCTTCACAGAAGTATATAATGCAGAGCCATGAAAATAAAAAATATATATTTTTTCCCACAAAAGTGATATTTTAGCCGGCAATTATTTATTTTACCAAGGATACCCGGAGAAATTCGACCACTAAAGTTGTTGTGCAATTTGTCCTGAGTACGCCAATACCCCATATGTGGGGGGGAACCACCGTTTGGGCGCATGGCAGAGCTCGGAAGGGAAGGAGCTCCGTTTTGAAATGCAGACTTTGATGGAATTGTCTGCGGGCGTCATGTTGCATTTGCAGAGCCCATGATGTACCTAAACAGCAGAAACCCCCACAAAGTGACCCCATATTGGAAACTAGACCCCCCAAGGAACTTATCTAGATGTGTTGTGAGAACTTTGAACCCCCAAGTGTTTCACTAAAGTTTAAAAAAAAGAACAGGGAAAATAAAAAATCATTTTTTTCCACAAAAATGATTTTTAGCCCCAATTTTGTATTTTCACAAATGAAACAGGAGAAATTGAACCCCAAAAGTTGTATTGCAATTTGTCCTGAGTACACTGATACCCCATATGTGGGGGTAAACCGCTGTTTGGGCTCATGGCAGAGCTCGGAAGGGAAGGAGCACCATTTGACTTTTTCAACGCAGAATTGGCTGGAATTGAGATCAGATGCCATGTTGCGTTTGGTGGAAACCCCACAATTCTAACTCCAACCCTAACCCCAACACACCCCTAACCATAACCACACCTCTAACCTGAACACACCCCTAACCCTAATCACAACCCTAACTACAACCCTAAGCCCAACACCCCCAACCATAATCCCAACCCTAACCATGACTTTAACCACACCCCTAACACTGACACACCCTTAACCCTAATCCCAACCCCAACCGTAAACGCAACTCTAACCCTAACTTTAGCCCCAACCATAACCCTAACTTTAGCCCTAACCCTAATGGGAAAATGGAAATAAATACTTTTTTTTAAATTTTATTATTTTTCCCTAACTAAGGGGGTGATAAAGAGGGGTTTGATTTACTTTTATAGCGGGTTTTTATGTTTGGCAGCTGTCACATGCTAAAAGCTACTTTTTATTGCAAAAAATAGTTTTTGCTTCACCACATTTTGAGAACTATAATTTTTCCATATTTTGGCCCACAGAGTCATGTGAGGTCTTCTTTTTTGTGGGACGAGTTGAGGTTGGTACCATTTATTGGTACCATTTTCGGGCACATGACATTTTTTGATCGCTTTTTAATTACGATTTTTGGGAGGCAGAATGAACAAAAACCAGCAACTCATGAATTTATTTTGTAGGGGGGTGCGTTTATACTGTTCCGCATGTGGTAAAATTGATAAGGCAGTTTTATTTTTCGGGTCAGTACGATTACAGCGATACCTCATTTATATCATTTTTTTATGTTGGCCTTTTAAACAATAAAAACTATTTTATATAAACAATTTTTTTTGCATCTCTTTACTGAGAGCTATAACTTTTTTATTTTTTCGCTGATTACACTGTATGGTGGCTCGTTTTTTTGCAGGACAAGATGATGTTTTCTGCGGTACCATGTTTATTTATATCGGTCTTTTATATCAAGCTCGCGTGTTATTCCACTTTTTGTTCTTCGGTATGATGATAAAGTATTGTTTTTTGCCTCGTTTTTTATTATTTTTTATGGGGTTCACTAATGGGGTTAACTAGTTGAACAGTTTTATAGGTCGGGTGGTTACGGACACGGCCATACTAAATGTGTACTTTTATTGTTTTTTTTTTTATTATTTACAAAAAGAAATGTATTTATTGGAACAATATTTAATTTTTTTCTTTAGTAAGGAATTTAAAAAATATACATATTTTAACACAGTATAATATTATTTTAAACTTTTTTACATTGTCCCAGGGTGGGACATCACTGTATAAAGTCAGATCGCTAATCTGACACTTTGCACAGCACGGTGTCAGATCAGCGATCTGACAGGCAATGAAGTAGGTTTGCCGGTGCCTGCAGGCAGGGAGAACCTGAGAACAATGTGTTGTTCTGAGGGAGCACCCTCCCTGCGCGATGCTTCTCTATGCCACTGGAATGCTACAATCTTGTTTGATCAACAAAGGTTAATTGTAGCAGGCATACTCCCCGTAGAATAACCCAACGGGGCAAATGACCGCATACCGGAAAATCATGACATAGTTCTACAATCTACGTGTAAGCATGGACCAAAATAGGGCCCAACTGCAAATATAATTATGCTCAAAAACCACAGGAAAAACAGTCAAAAAGGACCCGTAAAACCAAAAGCTTTATTCAATAACCATTAAAACATTACAAACGTCAGGTAAATGTCATAGGGTGGATGATAAATGTGCCCACAACGAGGCACGGACAAGCATAAGGGACTAAATCAGCAACATACCCCCGCAGCACCACTCACCCATCCATGATGAGAACGTATAGTCATAATCACAGTAGCGGTATACATATACCTTCACTGATAATAACAGCACATGCCATGTCCCCTGAGGAAGGAGTTGGGTTAACTCCGAAACGCGCGTCTGGGATAGGACTTGCGGCTCCCTACTCCTGCATCACCCAGGTATGATACTTGTGGCCATGTGCCGTTATTATCAGACCAATGTACATGTAATCAATGAGGTATGTGTCACAGGAATGGATGCTCCCTGTGGTGTAAGGCTGCTTTCACACATCAGTTTTTTGCCATCAGTTGCAATCCGTCGAATTTTGAAAAAAAAAACGGACCCGGCAACTGATGCCGCCGGATCCGTTTTTTTCTCATAGACTTGTATTAGCGACGGATGGCCTCACGTTTCATCCGTTGTATCCGTCAAAAATTGTTTGTCCAGTGGCCGGAGACCACGGACACAGTAACGTTTTTTGTGTACGTCGAAAAAACGGACAGCGACGGATTTGTCGCCATCTCTCATTTGCTAGAATGGAAGCTTATGTCGACAGATTCAGTTTTTTTAACTGATCATGCTCCGATCCAATTAGCCAGATCAGCTAGTCGGATCCATCCAAAAACGGATCCGTCGCATCAGTTTTTCACAATCTGCGACGGATCCGTCGAGCCAACGGATTGTGACGGACGGCAAAAAAAGATGCGTGAAAGGGGCCTTAGCGGAGTATTTTTGCTTTAGTGCACATAAGCACTAGGTTGTCGTTTGTTGCACCTGGGACCGGGTTGCGGGTAGCTATGAGAGATGGATGGGTCTGGCTACCCACATACCTCACCTGTGGGTGTGGTTACAGCCTACATAATGGAGGCTGTTGTTTGGCGCATGGTCTGTGTCTGGGGAGGGAGAAGGCCTCCTGTGTGTGTGTGTGGCTCCAGAGCGAGCCTGCATGCTGGACATTACCCAGCCTGTGTGCCCACAGGATGAGGGAGGAGAACCCAACTAAGGACATTTTTGTGTTGTTTTGTGTTGTGAATTCTGTTGTCGGGCTCCCTCCTGTGGTCATGAATGGTACTTCGGCTGGTTGTGTCCATGGACTTCCTCTGGTGGGTGTTTCTGAGTTTCCTTCCACAGGTGACGAGGTTAATTCGTTAGCTGGCTGCTCTATTAACTCCACTTAGATCTTTGCTCCTTGCCACCTGTCAATGTTCCAGTATTGGTCTAGTTCACTCCTGGATCGTTCTTGTGACCTGTCTTCCCAGCAGAAGCTAAGTTCCAGCTTGTATTTCTTTGGTTTGCTATTTTTCTGTCCAGCTTGCTATTTTTATTGTTGTCTTGCTTGCTGGAAGCTCTGGGATGCAGAGGGAGCGCCTCCGCACCGTGAGTCGGTGCGGAGGGTCTTTTTGCGCCCTCTGCGTGGTCTTTTTGTAGGTTTTTGTGCTGACCGCAAAGTAACCTTTCCTATCCTCGGTCTGTTCAGTAAGTCGGGCCTCACTTTGCTAAATCTATTTCATCTCTGTGTTTGTATTTTCATCTTTACTCACAGTCATTATATGTGGGGGGCTGCCTTTTCCTTTGGGGAATTTCTCTGAGGCAAGGTAGGCTTTATTTTTCTATCGTCAGGGCTAGCTAGTTCCTTAGGCTGTGCCGAGTTGCATAGGGAGCGTTAGGCGCAATCCACGGCTATTTCTAGTGTGTTTGATAGGATTAGGGATTGCGGTCAGCAGAGTTCCCACGTCCCAGAGCTCGTCCTTTATTATCAGTAACTATCAGGTCATTCCGTGTGCTCTTAACCACCAGGTCCATTATTGTCATGACCACTAGGTCATAACAGTACAGGTGGCCCAAAGTACTAATGCATCTCAATAGAGGGATAAGAGAAGTTCTGAGACCATTTTGTTTTCTTTGCAGTGTGTTTTGTCTCTCTTTTCTCCTTTACCTCTGGGTGGTTCAGGACACTGGTGTAAACATGGACATTCAAGGTCTGTCCTCTTGGATGGATAATCTCACTACAAGGATACAAAACATTCAGGATTTTGTGGTTCAGAATCCGATGTCAGAGCCTAGGATTCCAATTCCTGATTTGTTTTTTGGTGATAGATCTAAGTTCTTGAATTTCAAAAATAATTGTAAATTGTTTCTTGCCTTGAAACCTCGCTCCTCAGGTGACCCTGTTCAACAAGTAAAGATCATTATTTCTTTGTTACGTGGTGACCCTCAAGACTGGGCATTTTCCCTTGCGCCAGGAGATCCGGCATTGCGTGATGTTGATGCGTTTTTCCTGGCGCTTGGATTGCTTTATGACGAACCTAATTCAGTGGATCAGGCAGAGAAAATCTTGCTGGCTCTGTGTCAGGGTCAGGATGAAGCGGAGATATATTGTCAGAAGTTTAGAAAGTGGTCTGTGCTCACTCAGTGGAATGAATGTGTCCTGGCAGCAATCTTCAGAAAGGGTCTCTCTGAAGCCCTTAAGGATGTCATGGTGGGGTTTCCCATGCCTGCTGGTCTGAATGAGTCTATGTCCTTGGCCATTCAGATCGATCGATGCTTGCGTGAGCGTAAAGCTGTGCACCATTTGGCGGTACTATCTGAGCATGGGCCTGAGCCTATGCAATGTGATAGGACTTTGACCAGAGCTGAACGGCAAGAACACAGACTTCGGAATGGGCTATGTTTTTACTGTGGTGATTTCACTCATGCTATCTCCGATTGTCCTAAGCGCACTAAAGCGGTTCGCTGGTCTGCCACCATTGGTACGGTACAGTCTAAATTTCTATTGTCTGTTACTCTGATTTGCTCTTTGTCATCCTATTCTGTTATGGCATTTGTGGATTCAGGCGCTGCCCTGAATTTGATGGACTTGGAGTATGCTAGGCGCTGTGGTTTTTTCTTGGAGCCCTTGCAGTATCCTATTCCATTGAGAGGAATTGATGCTACGCCTTTGGCCAAGAATAAGCCTCAGTACTGGACCCAATTGACCATGTGCATGGCTCCTGCACATCAGGAGGATATCCGCTTTCTGGTGTTGCATAATCTGCATGATGTGGTCGTTTTGGGGTTGCCATGGCTACAGGTTCATAATCCAGTATTGGACTGGAAATCTATGTCTGTGTCCAGCTGGGGTTGCCAGGGGGTACATGGTGATGTTCCATTTTTGTCTATTTCGTCTTCCACTCCTTCTGAAGTTCCAGAGTTTTTGTCGGATTATCGGGATGTATTTGATGAGCCCAAAGCCAGTGCCCTACCTCCTCATAGGGATTGCGATTGTGCAATTAATTTGTTTCCTGGTAGTAAGTTTCCTAAGGGCCGATTGTTCAATTTATCTGTGCCAGAACACGCCGCTATGCGGAGTTATATAAAGGAATCCTTGGAGAAAGGCCATATTCGCCCGTCGTCATCACCGTTAGGAGCAGGGTTCTTTTTTGTGGCCAAGAAGGATGGTTCTTTAAGACCTTGTATTGATTACCGCCTTCTTAATAAAATTACAGTCAAATTTCAGTATCCTTTGCCGTTGCTGTCTGATTTGTTTGCTCGTATTAAAGGGGCTAGTTGGTTCACCAAGATAGATCTTCGAGGGGCATATAATCTTGTGCGTATTAAACAAGGCGATGAATGGAAAACAGCATTTAATACGCCCGAGGGCCATTTTGAGTACCTGGTTATGCCATTCGGGCTTTCCAATGCTCCATCAGTATTTCAGTCCTTTATGCATGACATCTTCCGAGAGTACCTGGATAAATTCCTGATTGTGTATTTGGATATTTTGGTCTTTTCGGATGATTGGGAGTCTCATGTGAAGCAGGTCAGAATGGTGTTCCAGGTCCTTTGTGCGAATTCCTTGTTTGTGAAGGGGTCAAAGTGTCTCTTTGGAGTTCAGAAGGTTTCATTTTTGGGGTTCATTTTTTCCCTTTCTACTATCGAGATGGACCCTGTTAAAGTCCAGGCCATTTACGATTGGACTCAGCCGACATCTCTGAACAGCATGCAAAAGTTCCTGGGCTTTGCTAATTTTTATCGGTGCTTCATGGCTAATTTTTCTACTGTTGCTAAACCGTTGACTGATTTGACCAAGAAGGATGCTGATGTGGTCAATTGGTTTTCTGCGGCTGTAGAGGCTTTTCAGGAGTTGAAGCGTCGTTTTTCTTCTGCCCCTGTGTTGTGCCAGCCAGATGTTTCGCTCCCGTTTCAGGTTGAGGTTGATGCTTCTGAGATTGGAGCAGGGGCTTTTTTGTCGCAAAGAAGTTCTGATGGCTCGGTGATGAAGCCATGTGCTTTCTTTTCTAGAAAGTTTTCGCCTGCTGAGCGTAACTATGTTGTTGGTAATCGTGAGTTGTTGGCCATGAAGTTGGCATTCGAGGAGTGGCGTCATTGGCTGGAAGGAGCCAATCATCGCGTGGTGGTCTTGACAGATCACAAGAATTTGACTTATCTTGAGTCTGCCAAACGGTTGAATCCGAGACAGGCTCGATGGTCGTTATTTTTCTCCCGTTTTGATTTTGTGGTTTCGTACCTTCCGGGCTCTAAGAATGTGAAGGCTGATGCCCTGTCAAGGAGTTTTGTGCCTGACTCTCCGGGTGTTCCTGAGCCGGCGGGTATTCTCAAAGAGGGGGTAATTTTGTCTGCCATCTCCCCTGATTTGCGGCGGGTGCTGCAAAAATTTCAGGCTGATAGACCTGACCGTTGCCCAGCGGAGAAACTGTTTGTCCCTGATAGATGGACTAGTAGAGTTATCTCTGAGATTCATTGTTCAGTGTTGGCTGGGCATCCTGGAATCTTTGGTACCAGAGATTTGGTGGCTAGATCCTTCTGGTGGCCGTCTTTGTCACGGGATGTCGATCTTTTGTGCAGTCCTGTGGGACTTGTGCTCGGGCTAAGCCCTGCTGTTCTCGTGCCAGTGGGTTGCTTTTGCCCTTGCCGGTCCCGAAAAGGCCCTGGACGCATATTTCTATGGACTTTATTTCAGATCTCCCCGTCTCTCAAAAGATGTTGGTCATTTGGGTGGTTTGTGATCGCTTTTCTAAGATGGTCCATTTGGTACCTTTGTCTAAATTGCCTTCCTCCTCTGATTTGGTGCCATTATTTTTCCAGCATGTGGTTCGTTTACATGGTATCCCGGAGAACATCGTTTCTGACATAGGTTCCCAGTTTGTTTCGAGGTTTTGGCGATCCTTTTGTGCTAGGATGGGCATTGATTTGTCTTTTTCCTCGGCTTTCCATCCTCAGACAAATGGCCAAACCGAACGAACTAATCAAACTTTGGAAACATATCTGAGATGCTTTGTTTCTGCTGATCAGGATGATTGGGTGTCCTTTTTGCCGTTGGCTGAGTTCGCCCTTAATAATCGGGCCAGCTCGGCTACTTTGGTTTTTCTGCAATTCTGGTTTCCATCCTCGTTTCTCTTCAGGGCAGGTTGAGTCTTCGGACTGTCCTGGAGTAGATACTGTGGTGGATAGGTTGCAGCAGATTTGGACTCATGTGGTGGACAATTTGACATTGTCCCAGGAGAAGGCTCAACGTTTCGCTAACCAACGGCGCTGTGTGGGTCCCCGACTTCGTGTTGGGGATTTGGTTTGGTTGTCGTCTCGTTATGTTCCTATGAAGGTTTCCTCTCCTAAGTTTAAGCCTCGTTTCATTGGTCCGTATAAGATTTCTGAGGTTAGCAATCCTGTGTCATTTCGTTTGGCCCTTCCTGCTTCTTTTGCCATCCATAATGTGTTCCATAGGTCGTTATTGCGGAGATACGTGGCGCCTGTGGTTCCATCCGTTGATCCTCCTGCCCCGGTGTTGGTTGAGGGGGAGTTGGAGTATGTGGTGGAGAAGATTTTGGATTCTCGTGTTTCGAGACGGAAACTCCAGTACCTGGTCAAGTGGAAGGGTTATGGTCAGGAAGATAATTCCTGGGTTTTTGCCTCTGATGTTCATGCTGCCGATCTGGTTCGTGCCTTTCATTTGGCTCATCCTGGTCGGCCTGTGGGCTCTAGTGAGGGTTCGGTGACCCCTCCTCAAGGGGGGGGTACTGTTGTGAATTCTGTTGTCGGGCTCCCTCCTGTGGTCATGAATGGTATTTCGGCTGGTTCTGTCCATGGACTTCCTCTGGTGGGTGTTTCTGAGTTTCCTTCCACAGGTGACGAGGTTAATTCGTTAGCTGGCTGCTCTATTTAACTCCACTTAGATCTTTGCTCCTTGTCACCTGTCAATGTTCCAGTATTGGTCTAGTTCACTCCTGGATCGTTCTTGTGACCTGTCTTCCCAGCAGAAGCTAAGTTCCAGCTTGTATTTCTTTGGTTTGCTATTTTTCTGTCCAGCTTGCTATTTTTATTGTTGTCTTGCTTGCTGGAAGCTCTGGGACGCAGAGGGAGCGACTCCGCACCGTGAGTCGGTGCGGAGGGTCATTTTGCGCCCTCTGCGTGGTCTTTTTGTAGGTTTTTGTGCTGACCGCAAAGTAACCTTTCCTATCCTCGGTCTGTTCAGTAAGTCGGGCCTCACTTTGCTAAATCTATTTCATCTCTGTGTTTGTATTTTCATCTTTACTCACAGTCATTATATGTGGGGGGCTGCCTTTTCCTTTGGGGAATTTCTCTGAGGCAAGGTAGGCTTTATTTTTCTATCTTCAGGGCTAGCTAGTTCCTTAGGCTGTGCCGAGTTGCATAGGGAGCGTTAGGCGCAATCCACGGCTATTTCTAGTGTGTTTGATAGGATTAGGGATTGCGGTCAGCAGAGTTCCCACGTCCCAGAGCTCGTCCTTTATTATCAGTAACTATCAGGTCATTCCGTGTGCTCTTAACCACCAGGTCCATTATTGTCCTGACCACCAGGTCATAACAGTTTTGCCGGCTCTAAAGGCTGCTTACATTTTTGTTGTTGCTTAGGAGTTTATGGAGCAAATAAACCTGCATGGACTTTTTAAATTAACACGCCTCCTGTCTTCCACCTGCCGAACCTGAGCGAGTACGATCTCTACAGTTGGTTTATGCCACATGTAAAATAAACCAGCTGAAGATTTAAAGAGACCGTGTATCTGTGTCTACCTCCGTGTGCAACCAAGCGAGCCAATATACCACAGTAGTTGGTGCTAGAAGCAAGTGTGACTTCTGTGGACAAACTGCATGTCCTGGGTTAAGGTGGCTACAGGGATGGAACAACGGTCAGACAAAATGGAGATTATCATGCACCTGAGCCTAAGCCAGCAGCAGCAACACCAGCATAACCGAGAGCAGTGGCATATACAGCAGAAGACAAACTCCTGATGCAGCAGATTCAACAAAAGCAACGGCAGATGAAACTGCTGGCAGGGTATGATCGCAGCAGAGAAACCGCCCGTCCCCCACGTAAAGGTAATAACACATACGTCCGGAAGGCAGCTAGACGCATGCTCTGGTCCCGAGTGCCGGCGGCACTGCACTCGCAAGTGTGACCCCAGCCTTAGGCCATTTTTTGGCCATGGCAAACATCAGGACCACACGATCAAGATCTCAGGGTGCCAATGGGGTAAAAGAGTAAGCCCCCACACTCTGTTAACCATCTAGATGCTGTAGTCATAACTGACAGCATTTAAGGGGTTAAACGGCTATAGCTAGTACCAGCACTGATCATGGCTGATGCAGCAAAATGTCAGCTATAGTGGACAGCTGACATCTGCTGGTCTGCTGGATTGTCACCTGTCGGGGGATGCTATTCTCTTATATCTCAGGTCAGTAAAAAGACGTATAGAAGACCCCACGGTGCAGAAACAATGGACTAACAAAGAGTCAGGTAAGCAAATAGCTGAAATATTGCAAAATTTTATTAATTAATTGTGGCAAAAACATTCCACAATAAATAAGAATAAAAATCAATACGCATGTATGTGACGATGGACGTTATCACCCCCTGACGAAGGACTCGTTCCGAAACGAGCGTCGGGGCGCGTGTATGCTGGATCCACTTTTCCTTTAAAGGTATATCATCATATACTTAAAACCCAATATGCTCTGCAAATTCACCCGATTTTCTAATTGCACTGGTTCACTTTTATAGAGTGCTGGTCTTTATTTAGGGAATTGCTGCCCTTTGCACTTTATTTTTTTACATCACTTGGCACTTTGTTGTGACAGTAAATACTGTTCTTACGTGTGATTTTGTTATTATATTATTATTTATTTTTTTGCGGTCTTTGCACATATTTTGCAATTTTTGCACGGTTATAATAGCATATGGGTCTATAGTTATTATCCTTTTTAGGAATTTTAAATTACCTTAATTGTTATGTATATTGATTGATTTCTTTCATGTATTTATCCTGCATACATGCGTATTGATTTTTATTATTTCTTATTTATTGTGGAATGTTGTTGCCACAATTAATTAATAAAATTTTGCAATATTTCACATATTTGCTTACCTGACTCTTTGTTAGTCCATTGTTTCTGCACCGTGGTGTCTTCTATACACATATTGGAGTGGTCTCCACTTTTTCTTTTTTCCTCCTGGGCACCATTATTGATCTATATACACGGTATATGTGTATGTGTGTATATGCATATGTAAAAATTGGATATTATATAATTATTGGTGCTTTGGTTGTTGTTTCTTCCCAGTAAAAAGATGTATTGGAGGTCATTAAGGGGTTAGTGTTGGACCGGACCGCGATGCCCATTCGACCGAACCGCCACCCAGGTGAGTATAATCTAACCTCTTTTTCTCATCTTTCAGGTTACATCGGGGGCTTATCTACAGCATTACAGAATGCTGTAGATAAGCCCCTGATGCCGGTGAGCTTAGCTCATCTTCGATTTTGGGGGTGACAGGTTCCCTTTAAATCCAATTTGCATAATAATTTGGTACACTGTGAATATATATGTGTGTGTCATGTGAAGTGTGAACTATATCCTGTCATTCTCGTTATATCTTATGTAGCGTGTGATACAATGTGAACTGCAAGGTATTGCGGCATAGTAAAGTATAATATATAAGTAATGTTTGGTAATGCTTAGTGTACAGTGCTGGGTAAGCTTAGGATAAGAAAGTTTAGGACATCGGAAAGAGTTTGAATATAGGTGAAAGGTTAAATCTGCCCAGCAACAGACTACAGGGACCGATACAGAGTTAATGTTGGGACAAACTCATAGGGGAAGAGATAGCCTGCTGAGAAAAGAGCTTACTTTCAGATAGGGAAAAGTTCAAGGAGGAGTAAAAAAAAAAAAAAAAGCGTGAGTATGCAGTGCTGCTAATGGCTGATCTACAGGTGGAGGAGACTGGAGCGAGGAATAGCAGATTCTGAGGAGAGTGACGGACGACAGACTTTCTGTGAGGAAGTCATGTATAGGATGCAGAGTCACTTGATAAAAGAGAGCTTGCTAGTGCTGAAGGTAACAGACCTAAACAAGGCTGGAAACGTGGGACTAGTGAGGGTCGCGAGAGGTGGATCTAGGGTGTCCATAGTGATAGGACGCGGAGCCACTGAGCGAGCGGAGAGACTTGCTGAACAGGACTGTGGCCTAGAAGCTGGGTTGTGGAGATGTAGGACAAAACATATAAGCTGCAGGGCCCTAGAGTAGCCTACAGAGGAAGGATACAGTAGGAATGACTTCTTACTGTGATGGAAATGTGCTTAATACTGTATCAGCTATCCCTTGTACATAACCAGTATCAAGTTCAGTAAAGTCCCCATATTGAATGGCCGCTCTTAATGAATCTGAAAGGTGCCAAGTGGCATGGACCTCTGTGTGCACCTCGACCCAAATCTTACTCCAGACCCCGCTGAAGCAAAATCTGTGGTGTTGCTAACATCGCCGCTAGTCATTAATTTGATAAGCTGCTCGCAATGCCCTGTACACTTTGGCAGAGTTGGGCAAAAAAGGCATACGTTTTGTAACTTTTTAAAGCTTTGATAAATCGGGTCCAAAGATTTTGAGGAGCTTTAGAAAAGGATTTGGAGAGTTTTAGTTCCATAAGCTCATCGAAAATTTCTGTGCGCGTAGCCTAAAGGAGTATTCCAGACCATAAAAATAATCACCTATCCATTGCATAGGTGATATTTACGACATCGGTGTGAGCCTGACTGCTGGGACCTCACCAATTGCAAGATCACAGCCAAAAGAAGAAATAGCATGGCCAGTCGGTCACGCATGTGCCCTTATTGTTGCCCTCTTCAAAGTTTATGGCAATGACAAAGTGGTCAATACCGTCACTCCCATTGACCACTTCTACTAGCAACGGTCATGTGTTCTGGGAAAAGTAATGGGGTCCCACAGGTCTAATAATTATCACCTGTCCAGTGAATTCGTGATCATTTTCATAGGATGAAATTCCCATTTAATGGGGTTTCTGGAACAAACAAAAAAATCAAGTTTTCCTGCCGCTTTTCCTTGCCTGATCTCTAATACAGCAATTGAAGAGTGGATTTTGCAGACAATTTACGAAATTCATCTCTTTGATAAATGCTTATTTTTAAGCTTGCATATCCTTGTTTTGCCCTTTTAAGTATAAGGATAATTTTACAAAAGGAAGAGCTTTGTAGAAATAGGAACATATGGTAAATCAAATCTGGAAAACTATGAGCACGTCAGTGGCTGTGGTCTTCCATTTACCATAGGGATCACTGACAGCCGCCCATTCCTGATCTGTGATACGTAGAGGAAACATTACATGGCTGTTTAACCACAGATAAATTTGTATATCCTGACTGAAGTAGGCAGTAAACAGTGCTAGGCAGCTAAATTACCAAACATTAGTAAATGGATCCAATGAGAAAAAAAAATTATGCACAACCGAATGAAGAAGAATAAAATAAAAAACAGCATCAAATGGTAATGACTTCCAGACAAACGTGTAAACAGTCAAAATTCAATCAAATCATTATTCCACATGACAATCCTAAAAACGGCATCAATTTAAGACGTTGGCAGCACCTTAGTCCTTTTATGTTGGTGACTCATTTGCCAGTATGCCCAAGCTATTTGGTACCAGTTCCAGCAGGAGTACCAATTGCAATGTCCTTTTCCATATTGTAGACTTGAGTCTGGGTGATTAATCCCATTAATCAGATTAATGCACCATCTCAGTGCAGTCTGATTGCGACTTTAATCAGAAGAATTAGATTTCACCCCCACACAGCCGCAGGTTTCACCCTGGACTCGTGACATCTCATGAATTCAGCACTAGACCAAAGGGCTGAAGATTGGCGAGATGAGGCTGACGCTATGACTCCCAATATCTGCCAGCGCTTTTTCTTCAGACAGTAAGATCTTTTGTCATCTTCTCATGGTGGAGCAGTGTTGAGTAGCCAGTATCTGCATACCCTACACTATACACCGTCAGTGTGTAAGCGGTAAAAATGAGCAAATTAATTAGGTTCCCTAGTCCAGCATCACTTCAGTGGCCTGTGGCTCCTTAACAGGAGCTTAGCAAAATTCCCGACATCACTTCTGATTAGCGATATGTGCGTTACGTTGCAACAATGATGTCAAGCCCAGCCCATCTGATGCCTTATTCCAGGGAAATCCACATTTTTCTTAATATGTAAATGAGTTAGTAAGATCTATGGGCCGGACACAGATCTCCTTGAGAATCTGCCGGCAGAAAAGACATGTCTCACAATGGTAGAGGCAGATAAAGGGAGATCTACAGTATGTCTGACCAATAGATCTTAACAGCTCATTGAGAGGTTAAGAAAAATGTGGATTTCTCTGGAATACAACATTGGATTGCAGATATCAAGGTGTCATTTTATCCAGCTTTTTATGGCCTACATGCCCATATAGACGGCCTAGGAGGGCTGATTCTACTGATAGATTCCCTTTAAAGCATGGATGTCAAAGGAGGGGTCCTTTTAATTGGAACCCCCTCCCCGATATAAGCCAGAGAAAGGGTGGCTGCCCACTTTTGGGACCCTGCCACAGCCATCTAATATATGGCCGATATGGAATTCAACATCTTTCTTGCAGGAGCCACTGAAAGCAAAATGTTTGGCCAACAATCAAAGGATCCAGATTTAGAATAGAAATTACCTTGGAGATATGGTCCTTTTAAGCCTGCAACTGTGATGAGGTTTCAAGAGGGTCCCATAAAAGAAGTAGATTTTGAAAATTAATGGGTGGAAAGAGTAAACGGTTTAGAAAACAGTCTTCTGTGTGTCCACATTATGGAAACTGGCCATCTATGCGTCACTCTTCATGAAGAGACACACGGAGGACTTAAGTAATGCTCTTGTATGGAAAACAAAATTCTCATATCCAACTTGTTTTAATCAAGCACAATAAAAACCCTTATTGTAGATCATTTCTTGGTTTCTGGGTCACTGGCTTTAACAAAAAGTTAATTATATAAACTGCAATACATGGATACTGTAATCAGAGGACCAAGGTATCCTTTCATCTGATCGTGTTACATTGCCCTGATTGCATTATTAGAGACAGCCGTATATAAAGATAGAAATATGTATATGTATCACTCGTACGTTGTTTTCACAAAGAATCTACTGCAGATCTACCACTGAGGGCCTGAAGCATCATGGCTATGACTACTGTTAAGTGTTCTCCTGTAGACACTGTTCACACCAGCATAAAGAAGCGGTGACAGATTTCACTTTAGAAGTGATGCCCAACAAGTTGCAACAAATGACGCCGACCTATAAGAGGTACATGTAAAATGGGTTCCAGTATTTGTGAAGAATACATCTGCGAAATACACCAGTCCTGCCTTCAATAATCCCGGTGAAAAATTGTAAAATGCAAATGTGAACAGAGCTTAACTTCATAAAATACATACAATATGCATCCTCTACCCCTACCTTTTCTTATATTTAAGTACTCCAAGTTCTCATAAAACAAACTAATAAATCGTGACAGGTTAGAAAAGCCGGATTACGTACCGGTAATGCTCTTTTAATGAGTCCACGACAGCACCCCACATGAGAGAGAGGGATCCGCCCATAGGAACAGGAAACCTACAGAATAAAAGGAGGCGGTCCCCTCTCCTCCTCAGTTTAGTTACAGAGTATAAAAAGGGAACCGCAAAAGTGTTAGTATTCATTCTTATTCAGTCACATAAATTTCTTAACTCTATACAACCATTATTTGTGACCTTAAAGGAAAGAGCTGTGCATAATTTAGGGAGGGTAATACATGGGTGCTGTCGTGGACTCATTAAAAGAGCATTACCGGTACGTAATCCGGCTTTTTACCCTTCGCCACGACAGCACCCCACATGAGAGATTTTCAGAGAGTCATTATTTGGGTGGGATTACTGTATTAAGAACAGCTCTACCAAAGGTCAGATCAGAAGACGTGGACAGATCAAGTCTATAATGGTTGTAGAAGGTAGAAGGTGTAGACCAAGTTGCAGCCTTACATATTAAATGGATCGGTACATCTGCTTGTTCCGCCCAGGAGGAAGCCATGGCTCGTGTTGAGTGCGCTTTTATACCCACTGGAGGAATCTCGCCTTTTGACGTATAGGCCAAGCAGATAGCATCTCTGATCCACCGAGATATGGTAGCTCTCGTGACCCCATGTCCTTTCTTGTGGCCCTGAAAGGAGATAAACAGAGCCCTACTCTCCCTCCATGTCTGACACCTTTCTATATAAGTCAGGAAGGCTCTTCTGACATCTAAGGTGTGGAATTTATGTTGTTCTGAAGTTACAGGTGAATCAAAAAAGGAAGGGAGAAATATTTCTTGTGACCTGTGGTAGGTGGACGCTACCTTAGGGAGGTATGAGGGGTCTGGTTTCAGGACTATCCGATCATGAAATATCAGTAAGAAAGGTGGGTCTACTGATAGGGCCTGGATGTCACTAACCCGTCTAGCTGAGGTTAGGGCTACTAGTAAGGCTACTTTATATGTTAGGATTTTTAAAGGTATTGAATCTAATGGTTCAAATGGAGAGCTTGTTAAGGCCTATAATACTAGATTTAAATCCCACGGAGGTAGACGGGGAATATGGACCGGTTTACTATGTTCACAAGATTTTATGAATCTGGAGATCCACCTATTAGCTGCTATATTGCATCCATATAGGGCTCCTAATGCCGAGACCTGAACTCTTAAGGTATTTACAGATAGTCCTAACTCTCGGCCTTTTTGCAAGAACTCTAGGATAGGTGTGAGTGGAACTTGCTTAGTGAACGGTACCGTGTAGAAGTCTAAAAATTTATTCCATACCCTACTATATATTAGGGTGGTAGATCTTTTCCTGCTCAATAAGAGGGTGTTTACTAGTTCTGTTGAGAACCCTCTGGAACTTAATAGTTGCCTCTCAAATTCCACGCCGTCAAGTGAAGACCTTTCACTTGCGGGTGGAAAAAGGGGCCTTGGTACAGCAGCTCCTTGTCTGATGGGAGAATCCAAGGATCGCATAGGCACATGGTCTGGAGACAAGAGAACCATGGTCTTTTCGGCCAGAATGGTGCAATGAGGATTACTCTTGCCTGTTCCCTCCTGATCTTTCTGATCACTAGAGGAATCAGAGACATTGGAGGAAAGGCATATGCCAGTCTGAACCGCCAAGGATGGTGGAGAGAGTCCAACATATCTGGGTGATCCCTGGTGTTCAGGGAAGCGAACCTTTGTACTTGCCGGTTGTCTCTTGTGGCAAATAGGTCGATTTGTGGTATCCCCCATGCTTCTGTTATCCTTCTGAATATGGATTTGTTTAAGGTCCATTCTCCTTGACGCAACTCGTTTCTGCTGAGGTAGTCTGCCCTGATGTTCTCTACACCTTTGATGTGCAGGGCTGTTAAGGATGTTAGATGAGCCTCTGCCAGCTGAAAGATGTTTGCAGCTATGGTCATCAGACTTCCTGACTTTGTACCACCCTGACGGTTCAAGTATGCCACTGCGGTGGAATTGTCTGAGTAAATTCTTACATTTGTTCCATGAATCTGCGGAAGAAAATGATATAAGGCACATTCTATTGCTTTTAACTCCTTCCAGTTGGAGGAACATATTAATTCTGTCTGATCCCAAGTATTTTGGGCCAGATTGTCTTCCATATGTGCTCCCCACCCAATAGGGCTGGCGTCGGTGGTAATTATTTTAGACGGGTCTATTATCCATGGCACACCCCGTGATAGGTGGTCCATGTCTAGCCACCAGGATAGTGATTCTAAGACATTACTGGAAAGAGTTATTCTACTTTCTAGATAACCGTCTTTCCCCTGAGCCGACAATACTTAGTACTGCAATTGACGGGTATGGAATTGTGCCCAAGGTACAGCAGGGATACATGATGATAATGACCCCAGTAAGGACATGGCCTTTCTTAGTGTCATGTAGGGTTTGCGTATTGCGTCTGATACCTTTGATTGTATAGTCAACCTCTTTGACTGAGGAAGAAAGCATTTCTGACTTACGGAGTCTAGCTGGATTCCTAGAAATGTCTGAACGGTTTCTGGATTCAGCCGAGATTTTTCGAAGTTGACGATCCAACCTAACTCCTGTAGGGACGAGATCGTATTAGATAAACGAGTTTTACATTGAAGTGCAGAGCTTCCTTCCACTAGAAAGTCATCTAGGTAGGGTATTATCAAGGTATCTCGTTGGCGTAGATGAGCCATCACTTCTAGTATCACCTTAGTGAAGACGCGGGGAGCCATAGAAAGCCCAAATGGCATTGCAACATACTGAAAGTGACGAACCTTTCCCTCCAGGGTGACTGCTACCCTTAGGTACTGCTGATGTTCGGCATGTATGGGAAGATGGTAATAGGCGTCCTTTAAGTCTATTCCGGCCATGACACACCTAGGGAATAAGAGTTTTATGGTAGAACTAATGGATTCCATTTTGAAGGTATGATTACGCAGGAAAGAATTTAATTTTTTAAGATTTATGATGGTTCTAAATGAACCATCTGGTTTATTAATCAGGAATAAAGGGGAGTAGAACCCTTTCCCTTTTTGATCCTGGGGAACTTCTATCAGGACTTTTTTAGATAGAAGAGATAGGATCTCTATTTCTAGAGCCCTCTGTTGGTCCTGACCTTTTGGAGATGTTATTATGAAGGAATCCCAAGGGATTCGATCAAATTCTAATTTAAGGCCGTATTGCACAATGTCCAGAATCCACTGGCTGGATGTTATCTGTTCCCATTGGGGAAGAAAAAATTTTAATCTGCCGCCTACTTCCTGGTTAGCGGTATTTACGTCTCGGATTATGGGACCCGCTAAAAAAGGCACCTTTTTGCTTTGGGTCCTTCGACTCCCATCGCTCTCTTTGTTCAAGCGGCTTGTTCCTAGTAAAGGGGCGTCTCCTGAAGGCTCTCCTGTAGGATGGGAGATATTGGTTAGGGAAGCCTTTCTTCCTTTCACCTGCTTTATTCAGGAGTTCATCCAGCGTCTTCCCAAAAAGGAACTCACCCTGACAGGGAATCGCACAAAGTTTCGCTTTAGCTTGTGCGTCCCCCTTCCAATTCTTTAGCCAGAGTGCACGCCGGGCTGTGTTGACTAGGCCGGCTGACCTGGCTGCAAGACGTAGCGAGTCCACTGAGGCATCAGCTAGGAATGCTACTGCTTCTTTAATTTGAGGCAATTTCAGCAGGATAGATTCCCTCGAAGTTTTGCCTCTAATCTGTTCCTCCAATTGCTCCGTCCATACTAGTAGAGATCTTGCAGTACAGGTACTAGATATGGCGGGCCTGAACGCCCCCGTATTGACTTCCCATGACCTCTTTAGTAAAGCTTCTGCTTTACGGTCCAGCGGGTCTGTCAGGACCCCTGAATCCTCCACTGGTAGGACCGACTGTTTGGTTGTGGAGGCTACCGCAGCATCAACTTTCGGCACCTTTGACCAGGTGTTTAGGTCTTCATCGCTGAAGGGATAGCGCCTTTTAGAGGATGATGGTAAAAACCCTCTATTCTGCTTGTCCCACTCCTTTTTAACAATATCTTTGATGGTTTGTATGACGGGGAAGGACCTACGTTTCCTCTGTCCTAACCCCGCAAACATTATGTCCTGTGCTGATTTCTTTTCTTTCCCATCTGGGCACCCCATCGTGCTCCTGACAGATTTTATTAAATTGTCCACATTACTGTTGGGAAGACAAAGTCCCCCTTCAGTCTCGGATGAGCTCGGCTGAGATCCCTCTTCGTCTGAAGAAATACATACACCCTCTGACTCCGAACTAACCGGAGACTGGGACCTGCTAGGCTGACGGGTACTGGCGCTACTTGTCTGCGCCAAACCCTGCATCTCTTCTCGGATAATAGCTCTGACATCTGAGGGAGTCATGATATTTTCCTGCCGTAGAGTTTGCATGATACACTCCGCACACAGTTTTTTGGCATAATCATCCGGGAGGGGCTGCGTACATAAAGCACACTCTTTATGCTTAGATTTGTGTGTCCTTTTCTTAGTCTAGAGGAAGGATACAGGAGGAACATATATCAGCATATAGGAAGAGACTCTTTCAAAAACTCACCCAGTGAAGCTGACAGGTACCGGTTCTGGAGGCGGAATTCGTTTGGTGGTAGAACTCTTCTCTGGAGGTCGGCCACCACTCTTTGTGCTGCTCCTCGTGCTTCTCTCCCTGCTGGGAGAGCGCTGTTGCACTGCGGGCAGGTGCGCTTCGTTGGCCGGTGAAGCCATTTCACACACACCGGCCCGACGCTAGCGCTGCATTTTTAAAACTGCCGCCCATTCTCCTGCCTCCCCGGACCAACCCGGAAGTGCTCCCGCGACTTCCGGGTTAGACGCGCCGCTCTCACTCACCATGCGGCAGCCGGAGGCTATTAAGCCGGCCACTGCAGCACGCGCGTCCTCACAGTGCCGGCCGGACCTACGGTGACCGGACCCGGACCGTGGATGTTTGGCCAGACGAGGGGGGAGGCTGCAAGCAGGGGCTCCCCCGCCGCTGCTTCTGGTACCGCAGCCCCTGCCGTTCCCACAGAAACCGGCACAGGCGGGTGCATGGCCCAGGGATCCTCTTCATCTGTAGGTAAGCCAGGTCCCTGTAGGAACAGGAAACCTAAACTGAGGAGGAGAGGGGACCGCCTCCTTTTATTCTGTAGGTTTCCTGTTCCTATGGGCGGATCCCTCTCTCTCATGTGGGGTGCTGTCGTGGCGAAGGGTAAAAAATCCTTGGCAAGCTGCAATTCATACGGCAACCACTGGGTGGCCACGTAGACACATACAACATAGAAAACTCCCAACAGAGTATTATTATTATTATTATTTATTTATATAGCACCATTAATTCCATGGTGCTATACATGAAAAAGGGGGTTAAATACAGAGTTATAGATATCGTTTACAGTAAACTAATTTACGATGACAGACTGGTACATAGGGGAGAGGACCTTGTCCTTGAGGACTTACATTCTACGGATACTACAGAGTATATTTTTTTTTATCATGACATACATCTCATTGACAGGTTGAGCCAACAGCAAATTTAAATAAGGACACATCTGTACATCACATATATTTAGTTCTAAGCACTGTTCAAGAGGCCTGTCTGTTTACTTAAATCATCAATGTCAGACATGTGCATAGGAATCTGTATACGGTATGCATCATATCTCTATGAATGAGTGTATGTACACAAACAATGGCCCCAACCAACAAAACAAACTACATATTCACTGCCATACACAATGACATCTTGGACTGACAAGACTTTACATGATATGTAACATGAACCTCCAAAGACAAAAAGCAAAGTCAACAACTGCACCCACCTACGATGTGCCATTTATACAATGCTATGGGTTATTAGGAAGAAGCAGGTATCCTGTGTCGCTGCTGTGCATTCAATCAAGGAGATAAAGTGTGAGTAGTCTAAGATTGTAGTAGCATCATACGCAGTGAAGAGGCAGTGACCCACAAAGTTCCAACACAAAAGTCCATTTAATGTGTTTCCTCACAGCATTAAAGTCCAATTCACACAAATGCATATAACTTCAGTGTATATTATCAGTGTTCAGTTCACACCAGTTTATAGCAATATATATCACAGCAATATATATCACATGGCTTTGGATTTGCGGTCCCTAAACAGGCCAGACTTCCCTTGTCAAGTTTCCCTGAGCGACCGCACACCATATTACAGTCTCCATATACACAGCCTCATATGTTGCAGACACTACACACGCCAGCCCCCTCTGACTAGTTCCTGTGGGTATCATGCATCACTGTATCAAAGTCTCTTTACTCACACATCCGTACACAGCCCAGGATATCCTCCGGATAGCAGCCGGGCACCATATCTACCTGTTTGCAATCGTTACACATGTTAGTCCTCTTTCGGGCACAGGACTGTCCACATCCATCTCTTCGGGCACAGGATATCCACATCCAACTCGGGCACAGGACATCCACCTCCGGGCACAGAACTATCCAAATCCGACTCCTTCGGGCACAGGGCATCCACCTCCGGGCACAGGACTATCCACATCCGACTCTTTCGGGCACAGGGCATCTTCCTCCGGGCATAGGACTGTCCACATCCGAAACCAGTACTATGGATTACTTGCATCGCTGTATACATAGCGGGTGACAGGCTATTCAGCTGCCCTAGGTGCTGGCTCCGCTGGCCTGTGCCTCCATGCACTCAGCCAGCGCTCTGCAGGCCTCTGCTCTGCACACCAGCACACACCAGACTGACACTGACGTTGCACCTGACCTAACACACCCATAGCTCTTACTGCAGGGTTTTTAACAAACAAACCTGTGGCCTTCAGCCACATGGAAAACCCTGACCGGAAATCCCAGGACTCTCATGCATACCTATGGACTTCATCCGTCTGCATGCACAATCTGGGGAGAAGACACAGCGACCCCTACCTGTGACATGAGTCACTGCCTCACATTGCAATCACAGCTACACCTGTGACGGCCATGCACACCTATGGACTTCATCCGTCTGCATGCACATTCTGCGGAGAACAAACAGCACCCCTAGCTGTAACAGGGGTCACAGCCTCACAGTAGTAAGACTTTATTCTTTACGCGTTTCTTTTCTGCAGATGTCCATGCCAAAATATACTATAGCCATCTACTATTATTATACATTGTTGCAGCATTTTCCCCCTTTGGATTCGTTTGAAGCATTATTTTAATGCCTACTGCTACAGCAGATTCTTTCTTCCCTTGGCATCAAAGGCCTTGCCCTGTCCTGGAGTGCCTCATACCTTTCCGACCGCACATTTAGCGTTTCTCACTCCCACACCACCTTCTCATCCCGCCCTCTCTCTGTTGGTGTCCCTCAAGGCTCTGTCCTGGGGTCCCTACTTTTTACGATCTATATCCTTGGACTAGGACAACTCATAAAGTCCCATGGATTCCAGTACCACCTGTATGCGGATCTACCTCTCTGGCCCAGATGTCACCTCTCTGCTTTCCAGAATCCCAGAGTGTCTATCAGCCGTATCCTCCTTTTTCGCCTCTCGCTTCCTAAAACTCAATGTAGACAAAACCTAATTCATCATCTTTCCTCTACCTCGCATATCTCCCTTACCCGATCTCTCTATTATGGTAAACGGCATCACGCACTCTTCCGCCCCTGTAATCCGCTGCCTCGGGGTAACTCTCGACTCTGCCCTGTACTTCAAACCGCAAGTCCAAACTCTTGCCACCTCATGTCGCCTCTAACTCAAAAATATTGCCAGAATCCGTCCCTTCCTCAGCCCTCAATCTACTAAAACTCTTGTGCATCCCCTCATCATCTCCCGCCTCGACTACTGCAACAACCTCCTCTGTGGCCTCCCTGCTAAACTTTCTTGCACCACTCCAGTATGTCCTCAACTCTGCTGCCTGCATAATCCACCTCTCTCCTTGCTACTCCCCTGTTTCTCCCCTCAGCAAATCCCTCCACTGGCTCCCAATTCCCCAACGAATCCAGTTCAAACTACTAACACTGATCTACAAAGCCATCCACAACCTGTTCCCTCCATATATCTCTGAACTAATCTCCCAATATCTTCCCTCACGTAATCTTCGATCCTCCCAAGACCTCCTACTCTCCACCACACTTATTACTCACCCAACCGCCTTCAAGACTTCTCCCAAATATCCCCCATCCTCTGGAATTCCACACTTCCGATTATCCACTACCGATTAAAGAAAAAAGAAAGTCACAACGATAAATTTCCATAGAATGTACCAACAATACAGGTCCAGAAAAGCAGTGTTGCCAATTACAGACAGGTATCAATAAGCATTATGTAGTTACAAGACAAAGAAAAAAAAATTGATGTCCATCCCCCAGGTCCATCAGGATGACAGTTTTTCATTATAAAGAGTGAGTGATTGCAAGAGGTCTTCGCATCATATGGCCACGAGTAGTAATAATCATAGAAGGCCAAGCTGATGTTTTCATCCATAACAGTAAACAGCAAGAGGCAAATAAAGAGCAGGTCTACTGTTGCTCCAAGTTAAATTAACATATCAAAAATATTTACTAATATAAAAAAATGAACAGTTCTGGAAACACACTTTCTTGGCTCCCAAGGCAGGAGATTCAAACCATTTTACCCCCAGGAGACAGATGAAAAGGGCCCCATACGCTTTACACTAAAGTTGGTTGAACAATCTAAAGTGTATGATGGCCACCTGGCGCTCCCTCAAACAGATGATGTCGGGGGACAGAAGGATCGACAATACTTTTGCTCTCCCTGCAGATAATCTGCAGACAAAAGAGTCTAGCAGCGGGTCTCAGATACAGAAGACACAAGTGCTGGGCACAGCCGAGTATTGCTGTATACGGGAGGAGTCAGGAGAGATACAGCCAAGGAAATAAATATTTGATCCCTTCCTGATTTTGTAAGTTTGCCCACTGACAATGACAATAACAGTTTATATTTTTAAGGGTAGGTTAATTTTAACATTGAGAGATAGAATATCAAAAATATATGTTTTGAGTCACTGTCTTGCTGGAAGACCCAGCCACGACCTATTGTTAATGTCCTGTCAAAGAGAAGGAGGTTGCCACTCAGGATTTTATGGTACATGGCTCCATCCATTCTCCCATTGATGAGGTGAAGTAGTCCTGTGCCCTTAGCAGAGAAACTCCCCCATAACATAATTTCTCCACCTCTATGCTTGACAGTGGGGACAGTGTTCTTTGGGTCATAGGCAGCATTTCTCTTCCTCCAAAAACAGCGAGTTGAGTTAATGCCAAATTCCTCAATTTTTGTCTCATCTGACCACAGCACCTTCTCCTAATCACTCAAAGAATCATCCAGGTGTTCATTGGCGAACTTCAGACTGGCCTGCACATGTGCCTTCTTGAGCAGGGGGACCTTGCGGGCACTGCAGGATTTTAAACCTTTACGGCGTAATGTGTTACCAATGGTTTTCTTGGTGACTGTGGTCCCAGCTGCCTTGAGATCATTAACAAGTTCCCCTGTGCAGTTTTAGGCTGATCTTTCACCTTCCTCATGATCAAAGATAATAGGATACCCCACAAGGTGAGATTTTGAATGGTGCCCCAGATCGATGTCGATTGACAGTCATTTTGTATTTCTTCCATTTTATTACTATTACACCAACAGTTGTCTCCTTCTCACCCAGTGTCTTACTTATGCAGGTCTATGATGTTGTCCCTGACATCCTTATAAAGCTATTTGGTCTTGCCCATATTGTAGAGGTTAGAGTCTGACTGATTGAGTCTGTGGACAGGAGTCTATCATGAGTCTATTTTAAAGGTAACTATGTAAGACAGCTGTCTTTAATGCAGGTAACGAGTTGATTAGGAGCGTCTAACTGGTCTGTAGGAGCCAGAACTCTTTATGGTTGGTAGAGGATCAAATACTTATTTCTCACTGCAAAATGCAAATAAATGTATATAATTTATACAATGTGGTTTTTTGAATTTTATTTTTGATATTCTATCTCTCAATGTTAGAATTAATCTACCCTTAACATTATAGACTGTTCATGTCTTTGTCAGTGGGCAAACTTACAAAATCAGCAAGGGATCAAATACTTATTTCCTTCACTGTAGCTGTCAGCCAAAACAATCCAGCTATCTAATGTGTATGGGGGCTCTAACAAGCAGTCATTTAATTGCACTCAGTCATACCCGAAATTTATGTCTGCATATCAGAGTTTAAATTTAAAGATACTGTCACCAGGCTTTTGCCACTTAATCTGGGTGCAGTATCATTTTGGGGCAGAGACCCTGATTCCAGTGATGGGTCAATGGGCTGCTTGCTGTAGTTTTAATAAAATCACAGTTTTAATCAGCAGGATATTATCATTAGAGGACTAGTAAACCTACTGCTATTCAGTCCCACCAAGCCCCACCACCGATTGGCAGCTTTCTGCCTATGAACAGTGTACAATCAATGGTGTGGGTGTGGTCATACAGGACTCAGCATTTAGAGAACTGTTATATCTGTAGCAGATAAAACAAAAAAATCATCAAAACTTCTGCAAGCAGCCCTGTGACACATCGCTGGAATCAGGGTGTCTGCCCCTACATCATGCTCCCCTCAGAAGGGGAAGCAAAAGCCTGTGGACAGATTCCCTTAAATAGCAAAGCCCAGCTTATTTTTCCCTTCCAAAAAAATAAAGCGTAATTCAGTGTTGCCATTAGAGTCAAGCAAATGCTATACAATCCAAGTCCATTACTATTCAGGAATATCTGCTCCATTGTATCACCGTGATTTTTACAAAATCAAAAAGGTTGTTTATGAAAGACTTACGCTTAGTAGTAGTCACGTTCCTAAACGCTACATCTGCTGATTTTTCCGCCATTCAGTGTAATCATTAGCTCTTTTGGGCAATGCCAATATTAAGAGCGCCAGCAACACTAATGTCTTCAAAATGTCAGAACAGTCAATTACAAACACACCATGACATCTTCTTTCCAGTATGGAAAACCTGAATAACATAAGCATTGTGAAAGACGACAGGAACATTACTAAACTTTCCTCTGACGTTTTGTTTAAATCTTAAATGGGGTTTTTTTTCATGGAGTTTTGTAATGAATGCTTTAAAATAAATATAAAATAAAATCAAAACTAATGGTATTATGTGATCTGAAATAGGAGGGGCACCTCCTTATTTCTACCCATTTTTTTTAGGAGTCGTTCCAGGATCCAGTGGTCTTTCCTGTAAAGTGGCAAATAATGTTTCTATCTCCAGTTGAAAATCAGATTATACATTTTGATCTAGAAGTCTAAAATTCAAAATATTATTCTCTATACAAAAAAGCCTGTAGATACCTTTTAGTAAGTGCTAAGTGTCTGTAACCGGAGTGGACACAGAAAGAAGGGGCCGCTCTGCAAGACCAGTATATGGGCCCGTTGTAGTCCAAAAACTCATCATAATGCACAATTCCACCTGCTTTGGGGATGGATAATCCCTTTAAGGTCACTTTATAGCAGACAGTCACTTCTCCTGACGTTTGTTTTAGTAAATACTTGAATTCCCGATTAAATAATTCTGCAACAATTTTCCTTAGCACTCGTGTTGCAACATTCGGTATCACACCTCCGAAAGAGTAAACCGATAACTGGCAGTTTTTTGTGCCGTCTGCCACTGGCAACAAAGATTGGACAGTAACATTAGATCATGACACCAAACTTAATCAACCATTTCTAGGAGGAATAACAGAGGAATATCACAATATAGATTGAGCTTCAAGAAAAGAAGCTCTATAGTTATTATCTTATGCAGAATACAAGTACGGTAATTACCTTGCTAGACAGGTCAAGAGGGAGATCATTTTTGACAAATCTTTTGCGTAGGGAAACACAGTTTTTTTTCTGTGAAAATGTCTTCCATAAAATGTAAACTGTGCCCATCGTACAGCAATAACTGACCCGACCAGTGGAACTTACATATAAGGCAGTAAACTGACGTCAGGGAACCTGCAGGTCGGGTTGGGCCAGGCACGGCGATCTGAGCACGGTCCGTGTTTCATAGATGTGTAAATTTGTACAGAATTATTGCATATGCTACTGTTTGTGGCAACTAGTATCTTATTAATATAGGCTGTCAGCACTTACGGTATTTGTCTCATGGACACCATCAGCACAGTGGTCAGAAATGTTGTTTTCTGATCTGTCTTCGGGCATCGAAGAGAAATATTTCTGTGGCATCTATCAATTCTAGCTATTAGGCGCAAAGAGTCGTCTAGTCTATCCCCCCAAATGTTAAAAACACACCTTTATTTAGAAGAGTAGCTAAAATCCATCATTTTCACTTGAGAATCCCTTTAAAAGGACTATACTGGATTCCAAACCAAGGAAACCTAAAGTTGATCACTTTATCAATTCTGTTATCAAGCATTCCCTGCTCTTGAACATTTTCCATAATTCGGTTATTATTAAATTCTCATGGTTTACTATCAGTGGTGGTCTGACGGCTGCACATTCCTACTCTAGCTCTTCACAGACAATCATTATACACAATGATAATGCCTCCTAAAAAGCTAAAGCTGATCCCACTAAAGCTGTAGATGTAAAGCAACACTACAACGAAGTCCTAGTGATCGGAAGGACCACAATGGTTGTACCTCTAATCATAGTATGCAGTCACACTCTAGTGATACACAAGTCCCAAAAAAGGCCTGCCACTAGATCAACAGTGAACAATTCTTTTTTTTCTTATATTATTCCAGTTGCTCCCCTGATTATTCAGCTTTATTTTTTTTTCAAATCCATCCAGAGATATTGACTTTCTTATTTAGTTGTATTTTCTATGAGGGCGTGGCTCACGGGATCCTCTAGGGAGTGTCTTTAGGCTGCTTTGCATTATTACTCTGAGTACTGCCCCTTTGTAAAGTCTATAAAATAAGCACTACATAGAAAGACAAATATTTCTGGATCCGTATGATGGTTAAAAAAAATATTAATGGCATACTTAGGGGAATAGAAGGAATACAATTAGAGCAAAAACTAGCCACTTTTGACTTAACGAAAGACCCCATTTAAAAGTGAAACCCTATTAAACTAGGCTTATTTTCCCATATAAGGCTTTGCTGTAACCAGTGAGGATTTTTTTTTTATTATTTTCATCCATTTTAAAATTTAATCTATTCCTAAATTTGCGTTGATTAACCATTTCCACAATTATGTGACAGTATTCACATTCCACAGTATTAGAGATCCAAATGTTAGTGTAAAATTAATTAAATGCATCCATATACGTTAGAATTTACAAATGTCAGTAGGCATTTTCTTTACGAACAGTGAGAAAAAGTCGATTTCTGCAAATGAAAATCATTATTGTGGCAGATAAGGAATCTACTCAACTTTACGTTCTTCCCATCAAGCGAAAAGAAGCGAATAGCAGGAAGGAAGTCAGCCATTGTAACAAATATTACATAATGTGATTATCTCCCAGCTTCCTCTCCCTGTGAGGTTACAGGATTCAAGAGCCTACTGAGTGACAGCTACAATTAACCCTTTACATCGTAAGAGATGGTTCTTGCAAACATGTGAATGTGATCTGCGATTAAAATCTGTTGTTCCTTCTACTAACTGCATATCTGTTCATCTGTTTACAAGCAGGCTACATGGAAAAGCTGCTGTATAATTACATTTGCTGTAAAAAATACACAAAACAGACATTTTTCCAATACACGTGTATGAAGTTGAAAAGTTGCAAGTACATGAGACGGACTAACCATGCACAGAAAGGAAGCAGTCACGGTCAAAACACCTTCCATTAAGGCTGCCATGCCTAACTAATATGTATCAGACATCAGGCAGGAGATCTCAAGTCGAGAGCTATACAGAAGAAGATATATTATATTTATTTGTGCTTTTTAGCTAGACTACAATAAAAATAAATATTCAAATGATTTAAAAATATATATAGATCTTAGGCTACTTTCACACTAGCGTCGGACGCTAGCAGTGAATGCACCGAACAATGGGCACCGCTGGAGCCCGCATCAAAGCAGGGGATCTGACCTCGGACGTACTATCCCGTCCGAGGTCAGAAAGGGGTTAATAAACATCAGCCTTGCTATTATATAGCATCTTATGGGGGCCATCAACCATAATGGAGCAGTGTACGGTGGCATATACTATGGAGCATCTTATGGGGGCCATCAACCATAATGGAGCAGTGTACGGTGGCATATGCTATGGAGCATCTTATGGGGGCCATCAACCATAATGGAGCAGTGTACGGGGGCATATACTATGGAGCATCTTATGGGGGCCATCAACCATAATGGAGCAGTGTACAGGGGCATATATTATGGAGCATCTTATGGGGGCCATCAACCATAATGGAGCAGTGTACGGGGGTATATACTATGGAGCATCTTATGGGGCCATCAACAACAATGGAGCAGTGTACGGGGGCATATAATATGGAGCATCTTATGGGGGCCATCAACCATAATGGAGCAGTGTACGGGGGCATATAATATGGAGCATCTTATGGGGGCCATCAACCATAATGGAGCAGTCTACGGGGGCATATGCTATGGAGCATCTTATGGGGGCCATCAACCATAATGGAGCAGTGTACGGGGGCATATACTATGGAGCATCTTATGGGGGCCATCAACCATAATGGAGCAGTGTACAGGGGAATATACTATGGAGCATCTTATGGGGGCCATCAACCATAATGGAGCAGTGTACAGGGGCATATACTATGGAGCATCTTATGGGGGCCATCAACCATAATGGAGCAGTGTACGGTGGCATATGCTATGGAGCATCTTATGGGGGCCATCAACCATAATGGAGCAGTGTACGGGGGCATATACTATGGAGCATCTTATGGGGGCCATCAACCATAATGGAGCAGTGTACAGGGGCATATATTATGGAGCATATTATGGGGGCCATCAACCATAATGGAGCAGTGTACGGGGGCATATACTATGGAGCATCTTATGGGGGCCATAAACCTTTATGGATGGGAGCAGCAAATTACAGAACGGTGGCGCAGGATGGGAGCAGCACATGACAGAATGGGGGTGCAGGATGGGAGCAGCACATGACAGAACGGGGGCGCAGGATGGCAGCAGCAGCACATGTCAGAATGGAGGCGCAGGATGGGAGCAGCACATGACAGAATGGGGGCGCAGGATGGGTGCAGCACATGACAGGATGGGGGTGTAGGATGGGAGCAGCACATGTCAGAATGGGGGCGCAGGATGGGAGCAGCACATGACAGAATGGGGGCGCAGGATGGGTGCAGCACATGGCAGGATGGGTGCAGCACATGGCAGGATGGAGCAGCACATGACAGGATGGGGACGCAGGATGGAGCAGCATATACCAGGATGGTGACCATATACCAATATAAATCCTCGCCACCCGGGCGTAGAACGGGTTCAATAGCTAATATATATATATATATATATTGCTAGGAGCGTCACTCTGTCCAAAGCCTTCATAGACTGCGCAAGCACAACGCTCCTGCGCAGCCTGCACCCACAGAGTTACGCATCCGGGGATGTGGATTGTGGCCCAGGAGATCGCGGTATGTGTAAGCACTAAACGCATACCGCGATCTCTGGCACAACAACTTAACTATCCGGTATTGCCACAGGGTCTCTTTGGGCCGGACGCCGGGACATGAATACTCCATCGGAAATGGTGCATACGTATAGTGCACTTCAGGCGCCATTTTGTAAGTTACACATCCGGGAATGAGGATTGTGGCCCAGGAGGGTTGTGGCACCGGAATCGGTGCCTGCACAGTCCGCGCTTTCCGGCACCATTTTTCTACTGAATCTATATATAAAATACATCAGCGGAGCAATCCAGTCACTTTCTATTGAAAATATATAGAAAATACATCAGGGCAGCAAGCCAGTGACTTTTTACTGCACATGACAAAATGGGGCGCAGGATGGGAGCAGCACATAACAGAATGGGGGCGCAGAATGGGTGCAGCACGACAGAATGGGGGCCCAAGATGGGAGCAGCACATTACAGAATGGGGGTGCAAGATGGGAGCAGCACATGACAGAATGGGGGCACAGAATGGGTGCAGCACATGACAGAATGGGGGCGTATGATGGGAGCAGCCCATTACAGAATGGGGGCGCAGGATGGGAACAGCATGACAGGATGGGGACGCAAGATGAGTGCACCACATTACAGAATTGGGGCGCGCAGGATGGGAGCACATGACAGGATTAGGGCACAGGAAGAGAGTAGCACGTGACAAGATGGAGGCGTATAAAGCAGGATGAGGGCGCAGGATGGGGGCTGCACATGACAGGATGGGGGCGCAAGATGGACGCAGCACATACCAGGATGGAGACCATATACCCAATACCAATGCTCGCCACCCGGGCGTAGAACGGGTTCAATAGCTAGTATATATATATATATATATATATATATATATATATATACAGTGGGGCAAAAAAGTATTTAGTCAGTCAGCAATAGTGCAAGTTCCACCACTTAAAAAGATGAGAGGCGTCTGTAATTTACTCAACTATGGGAGACAAACTGAGAAAAAAAAATCCAGAAAATCACATTGTCTGTTTTTTAACATTTTATTTGCATATTATGGTGGAAAATAAGTATTTGGTCAGAAACAAAATTTCATCTCAATACTTTGTAATATATCCTTTGTTGGCAATGACAGAGGTCAAACGTTTTCTGTAAGTCTTCACAAGGTTGCCACACACTGTTGTTGGTATGTTGGCCCATTCCTCCATGCAGATCTCCTCTAGAGCAGTGATGTTTTTGGCTTTTCGCTTGGCAACACGGACTTTCAACTCCCTCCAAAGGTTTTCTATAGGGTTGAGATCTGGAGACTGGCTAGGCCACTCCAGGACCTTGAAATGCTTCTTACGAAGCCACTCCTTCGTCGCCCTGGTGGTGTGCTTTGGATCATTGTCATGTTGAAAGACCCAGCCACGTTTCATCTTCAATGCCCTTGCTGATGGAAGGAGGTTTGCACTCAAAATCTCACAATACATGGCCCCATTCATTCTTTCATGTACCCGGATCAGTCGTCCTGGCCCCTTTGCAGAGAAACAGCCCCAAAGCATGATGTTTCCACCACCATGCTTTACAGTAGGTATGGTGTTTGATGGATGCAACTCAGTATTCTTTTTCCTCCAAACACGACAAGTTGTGTTTCTACCAAACAGTTCCAGTTTGGTTTCATCAGACCATAGGACATTCTCCCAAAACTCCTCTGGATCATCCAAATGCTCTCTAGCAAACTTCAGAAGGGCCCGGACATGTACTGGCTTAAGCAGTGGGACACGTCTGGCACTGCAGGATCTGAGTCCATGGTGGCGTAGTGTGTTACTTATGGTAGGCCTTGTTACATTGGTCCCAGCTCTCTGCAGTTCATTCACTAGGTCCCTGTCATGATCCCAATGGCAGGGGATCACAAAAGGACAAGCACACAAAAAACAGAACAAGCTCTAGGGTGATGGAAACTGAGCTGACCGCGATCCTGAACCTAATTCACAACACTAGCAGTAGCCGGGGAACGTGCCTACGATGATTCTAGACGTCTCGCGCCAGCCGAAGGACTAGCTTCCCCTATTAGAAGAAACAAAGACCTCTCTTGCCTCCAGAGAAACACCCCACAGAAATAGCAGCCCCCCACATGTAATGACGGTGAAATGAGAGGAAAGCACATACGTAGTAATGAAAACAGATTCAGCAAAATGAGGCCCGCTAAAACTAGATAGCAGAGGATACAAAAGTGAACTGCGCGGTCAGCGAAAAACCCTACAAAAAACCATCCTGAAATTACCTGAACTCATGTGCCAACTCATGGAACATGAGGAGTAATATCAGCCCACTAGAGCAACCAGCAACAAGGAATCACATAACTGCAAGCTGGACTAAAACAAAAATAAAGCAAAACGTGGAACAGGAAAATCAAAAACTTAGCTTGTCCTGAAGATTACTGAAGCGGAAAGCAGAGGTAACAAGACACACTGATTACATTGATCGCCGGCGAGGAAATGACAAGAAAGCCAGGTTAAATAGGGAACTCCCATATCCTGATAGAACAGGTGGACACCAGAGACCGTAGAGAACACAAGTCACCCAGTACCATCAGTAACCACCAGAGGGAGCCCAAAAACAGAATCCACAACAGGTCCCCCCGCGTGGTTCTGGAATTTTTGCTCACCGTTCTTGTGATCATTCTGACCCCACGGGGTGGGATTTTGCGTGGAGCCCCAGATCGAGGGAAATTATCAGTGGTCTTGTATGTCTTCTTTTTCTAATTATTGCTCCCACTGTTGATTTCTTCACTCCAAGCTGGTTGGCTATTGCAGATTCAGTCTTCCCAGCCTGGTGCAGGGCTACAATTTTGTTTCTGGTGTCCTTTGACAGCTCTTTGGTCTTCACCATAGTGGAGTTTGGAGTCAGACTGTTTGAGGGTGTGCACAGGTGTCTTTTTATACTGATAACAAGTTTAAACAGGTGCCATTACTACAGGTAATGAGTGGAGGAAAGAGGAGACTCTTAAAGAAGAAGTTACAGGTCTGTGAGAGCCAGAAATCTTGATTGTTTGTTTCTGACCAAATACTTATTTTCCACCATAATATGCAAAAAAAAAATGATAAAAAAACAGACAATGTGATTTTCTGGATTTTTTTTTCTCAGTTTGTCTCCCATAGTTGAGGTCTACCTATGATGTAAATTACAGACGCCTCTCATCTTTTTAAGTGGTGGAACTTGCACTATTGCTGACTGACTAAATACTTTTTTGCCCCACTGTATACACACACAGCTATGTCCGAAAGTGTTGGCACCCTTGAAATTGCTCCCGAAAATGAAGTATGATGACATTTCTCTCAGAAAATTATTGCAATTACATATGTTTTGTTATACACACACGTTTAGTTCCTTTATGTGTATTGGAACACCCCCCCCCCAAAAAAAAAAGAAAAAAACAGAGAGGGGAAAAACGGCAAATTGTACAAAAAAAACAACAAATGGGACGGACAAGTTAGAATGTGGCAAAGAAGAAAAACGTGACCTCCAAAGTGAATTTTTTTTTCTTTTTTGTATAGAGTACAGAAATAAATAAAATGACTGTTAAAAAAAAAGAAAAGTAAAGAAAAAAAAACACTTGCTACTACCCATGGTTATTAATCACTGCAAATCTGCAAATTGAGTTTGAGATTAAAAAAAAAAAAAGAACAGTTGCTTCCATTTCTTCATATCGTACAGTAGCTCCATAAATAACTACCCCGATGTTGCATGCTATAGATCCTAAAAGTGTAATTCTCCATAATATATATAATAAAATGCTTACTGACGGCACAGAAAATCTCTACATACTGATTAATGCTGGGAACCGGGAAACGTCACTGCCCACCCAACATGATTTGTGGCTGATTCTATCCTGGGAGAATTTGCGTTGCTCATTTGGCAGCACAGTAATGCCATGTGCATGATATCTGCACGTAACATAAGAAGCTTGAGGTCATTTCTATTGAATATTGATCCATGTGCGAGTTTATTTTAATCAGCTTCAATGGAAATGTTGTCAAATGGTCTGTGTAGACCGAAAAGATCAGTGGGATTAGGTATGAATCAACGTGAATGCTTATCTGATACACAGTATACACAGGTCTCATGACTCATACGATCCATCTATTACTCAATCATTTCAATACTTTGACAAATACATTAGTAAATGTATTTATAACCTGAGATTTCTTCATGTACTTTTTTTTTGATTGGGCATATTTAGGCATTTCCACTGTGGATTTTTTTTGTGGATGTCGTACAGTAGAGAAGCACTGACAATTTTTTTTTTTTTAAAAAAGAGGTGAAAGCTGCAGTATCGTGCAGCTGACAATGAAAGATTGCTTAATTCAAATCTGTGATGCCGGTTAAATAATGCTGCCGAAATTCATTGTGCTGGAGATTTCTTAAAATTTCAGATACAGAACTTTTAACCCCTTCCCGACCTTTGACGCATACGCTGCGTCATGAAAGTCGGTGCCATTCCGACCCATGACGCAGCATATGCGTCATGGAAAGATCGCGTCCCTGCAGGCCAGGTGAAAGGGTTAACTCCCATTTCACCCGATCTGCAGGGACAGGGGGAGTGGTAGTTTAGCCCGGGGGGGTGGCTTCACCCCCTCGTGGCTACGATCGCTCTGATTGGCTGTTGAAAGTGAAACTGCCAATCAGAGCGATTTGTAATATTTCACCTAAAAAACTGGTGAAATATTACAATTAAGCCATGGCCGATGCTGCAATATCATCGGCCATGGCTGGAAATACTAATGTGCCCCCACCCCACTCCTCCGATCGCCCCCCCAGCCCCCCGATCTGTGGTCCGCTCCCCTCCGTCCTGTGCTCCGCTCCCCCGTCCTCCTGTCCGCTTCCCCGTGCACCAATCACACCCCCCGCGCTCCAATCAAACCCCCCCGCACTCCGATCCCCCCCCCGCACACAGCGACCCCCCCGTGCTCCGATCCACCCCCCCCCGCACAGCGATCCCTCACCCCGTGCTCCAATCCTTCCCCGTGCTCCAATCCTCCCTCCCGTGTTCCGATCCACCCCCCCCCATGATCCGATCCACCCCCCGTGCTCCGACGCCCCCCCCGTGCCCTGATCTCCCCCCCCTTATACTTACCTGGCCGCCCGAGGTCCGTCCGTTTTCTTTCCTGGGCGCCGCCATCTTCCAAAATGGCGGGCGCATGTGCAGTGCGCCCGCCGAATCTGCCGGCCGGCAGATTCGTTCCAGAGTGAGTTTTGATCACTGAGATATAACCTATCTCAGTGATCAAAATAAAAAAATAGTAAATGACCCCCCCCCTTTGTCACCCCCATAGATAGGGACAATAAAAAAAATAAAGAATTTTTTTTTTTTCACTAAGGTTGGGGTAAGAACTAGGGTTAGGGTTAGGGGTAGGGTTAGGGGTAGGGTTAGGGGTAGGGTTAGGGCTAGGGGTAGGGGTAGGGTTAGGGGTAGGGTTAGGGGTAGGGTTAGGGCTAGGGTTAGGGTTAGGGGTAGGGTTAGGGGTAGGGTTAGGGCTAGGGTTAGGGTTTCGGTATGTGCACACGTATTCTGGTCCTATGCGGATTTTTCCGCAGCGGATTTGAAAAATCCACAGTGCTAAACCGCTGCCGATTTATCGTGGATTTACCGCGGTTTTTCTGCGCATTTCACTGCGGTTTTACAACTGCGATTTTCTATTGGAGCAGTTGTAAAACCGCTGCGGAATCCGCAGAAAGAAGTGACATGCTGCGGAATGTAAACCGCTGCGTTTCCGTGCAGTTTTTCCGCAGCATGTGTACAGCGATTTTTGGTTCCCATAGGTTCACATTGAACTGTAAACTCATGGGAAACTGCTGCGGATCCGCAGTGTTTTCCGCAGCGTGTGCACATACCTTTAGAATTAGGCTATGTGCACACGGTGCGGATTGGCCGCTGCGGATCCGCAGCAGTGTTCCATCAGGTTTACAGTACCATGTAAACATATGGAAAACAAATCCGCTGTGCCCATGGTGCAGAAAATACCGCGCGGGAACGCTGCGTTGTATTTTCCGCAGCATGCCAATTCTTTGTGCGGATTCCGCAGCGTTTTACACCTGTTCCTCAATAGGAATCCACAGGTGAAATCCGCACAAAAAACACTGGAAATCCACGGTAAATCCACAGGTAAAACGCAGTGCCTTTTACCCGCGGATTTTTCAAAAATGATGCTGAAAAATCTCATACGAATCCGCAACGTTGGCACATAGCCTTAGAGTTGGGTTGGAATTAGGGTTGTGGTTAGGGTTAGGGGTGTGTTGGGGTTAGGGTTGTGGTTAGGGGTGTGTTGGGGTTAGGGTTGTGATTAGGGTTACGGCTACAGTTGGGATAAGGGTTAGGGGAGTGTTGGAGGTAGAATTGAGGGGTTTCCACTGTTTAGGCACTTCAGGGGGTCTCCAAACGCAACATGGCGCCACCATTGATTCCAGCCAATCTTGTATTCAAAAATTCAAATGGTGCTCCCTCACTTCCGAACCCCGACGTGTGCCCAAACAGTGGTTTACCCCCACATATGGGGTACCAGCATACTCAGGACAAACTGCACAACAATTACTGGGGTCCAATTTCTCCTGTTACCCTTGAGAAAATAAAAAATTGCTTGCTAAAACATCATTTTTGAGGAAAGAAAAATGATTTTTTATTTTCACGGCTCTGCGTTGTAAACGTCTGTGAAGCACTTGGGGGTTCAAAATGCTCACCACATATCTAGATAAGTTCCTTGGGGGGTCTAGTTTCCAAAATGGGGTCACTTGTGGGGGGTTTCTACTGTTTAGGCACACCAGGGGCTCTGCAAACGCAACGTGACGCCCGCAGACCATTCCATCAAAGTCTGCATTTCAAAAGTCACTACTTCCCTTCTGAGCCCCCACGTGTGCCCAAACAGTGGGTTACCTCCATACATGGGGTATCAGCGTACTCAGGAGAAACTGGACAACAACTTTTGTGGTCCAATTTCTCCTGTAACCCTTGGGAAAATAAAAAATTCTGGGCTAAAAAATTATTTTTGAGGAAAGAAAACGTATTTATTATTTTCACGGCTCTGCGTTATAAACTTCTGTAAAGCACTTGGGGGTTGAAAGTGCTCACCACACATCTAGATAAGTTCCTTTGGGGGTCTAGTTTCCAAAATGGGGTCACTTGTGGGGGGTTTCTACTGTTTAGGCACACCAGGGGCTCTGCAAACGCAATGTGACGCCCGCAGACCATTCCATCAAAGTCTGCATTTCAAAAGTCACTACTTCCCTTCTGAGCCCCCACGTGTGCCCAAACAGTGGTTTACCCCCACACATGGGGTATCAGCGTACTCAGGAGAAACTGGACAACAACTTTTGTGGTCCAATTTCTCCTGTAACCCTTGGGAAAATAAAAAATTCTGGGCTAAAAAATTATTTTTGAGGAAAGAAAACGTATTTATTATTTTCACGGCTCTGCGTTATAAACTTCTGTAAAGCACTTGGGGGTTGAAAGTGCTCACCACACATCTAGATAAGTTCCTTTGGGGGTCTAGTTTCCAAAATGGGGTCACTTGTGGGGGGTTTCTACTGTTTAGGCACACCAGGGGCTCTGCAAACGCAATGTGACGCCCGCAGACCATTCCATCAAAGTCTGCATTTCAAAAGTCACTACTTCCCTTCTGAGCCCCCACGTGTGCCCAAACAGTGGTTTACCTCCACACATGGGGTATCAGCGTACTCAGGAGAAACTGGACAACAACTTTTGTGGTCCAATTTCTCCTGTAACCCTTGGGAAAATAAAAAATTCTGGGCTAAAAAATTATTTTTGAGGAAAGAAAACGTATTTATTATTTTCACTGCTCTGTGTTATGAACTTCTGTGAAGCACTTGGGGGTTCAAAGTGCTCACCTCACATCTAGATAAGTTCCTTTCGGGGTCTAGTTTCCAAAATGGGGTCACTTGTGTGGGGTTTCTACTGTTTAGCCACATCAGGGGCTCTGCAAACGCAACGTGACGCCCACAGAGCATTCCATCAAAGTCTGCATTTCAAAACGTCACTACTTCACTTCCGAGCCCCAGCATGTGCCTAAACAGTGGTTTACCCCCACATATGGGGTATCAGCGTACTCAGGAGAAACTGGACAACAACTTTTGGGGTCAAATTGCTCCTGTTACCCTTGGGAAAATAAAAAATTGCGGGCTAAAATTCATTTTTGAGAAAATAATTTTTTTTTTTTATTTTCATGGCTCTGCGTTATAAACTTCTGTGAAGCACTTGAGGGTTCAAAGTGCTCACTACACATCTAGATTAGTTCCTTTGGGGGTCTAGTTTCCAAAATGGGGTAATTTGTGGGGGATCTCCAATGTTTAGGCAATGATTGGAGATAATTTCCCATTTAAAAAGCCAAATGGCGTGCCTTCCCTTCTGAGCCCTGCCATGCGCCCAAACAGTGGTTTACCCCCACATATGGGGTATCTGCATACTCAGGACAAACTGGACAACAACATTTGTGGTCCAATTTCTCCTATTACCATTGGCAAAATAGGAAATTCCAGGCTAAAAAATCATTTTTGAGAAAAGAAAAATTATTTTTTATTTTCATGGCTCTGCATTATAAACTTCTGTGAAGCACCTGGGGGTTTAAAGTGCTCAGTATGCATCTAGATAAGTTCCTTGGGGGGTCTAGTTTCCAAAATGGGGTCACTTGTGGGGGAGCTCCATTGCATAGGCACACAGGGGCTCTCCAAATGCGACATGGTGTCCGCTAACAATTGGAGCTAATTTTCCATTCAAAAAGTTAAAAGGCGCGCCTTCCCTTCCGAGCCCTGCCGTGTGCCCAAACAGTGGTTTACCCCCACATATGAGGTATCGGCGTACTCGGGAGAAATTGCTCAACAAATTTTAGGATCCATTTTATCCTATTGCCCATGTGAAAATGAAAAAATTGAGGCGAAAATAAATTTTTTGTGAAAAAAAAGTACTTTTTCATTTTTACGGATCAATTTGTGAAGCACCTGAGGGTTTAAAGTGCTCACTAGGCATCTAGATAAGTTCCTTGGGGGGTCCAGTTTCCAAAATGGGGTCACTTGTGGGGGAGCTCCAATGTTTAAGCACACAGGGTCTCTCCAAACGCGACATGGTGTCCGCTAACGATGGAGATAATTTTTCATTCAAAAAGTCAAATGGCGCTCCTTCCCTTCCGAGCCTTACCATGTGCCCAAACAGTGGTTTACCCCCACATGTGAAGTATCGGTGTACTCAGGAGAAATTGCCAAACAAATTTTAGGATCCATTTTATCCTGTTGTCCATGTGAAAATGAAAAAATTGAGGCTAAAAGAATTTTTTTGTGAAAAAAAAGTACTTTTTCATTTTTACGGATCAATTTGTGAAGCACCTGGGGGTTTAAAGGGCTCACTATGCATCTAGATAAGTTCCTTGGGGCGTCTAGTTTCCAAAATGGGGTCACTTGTGGGGGAGCTCCAATTTTTAGGCACACGGGGGCTCTCCAAATGTGACATGGTGTCCGCTAAAGAGTGCAGCCAATTTTTCATTCAAAAAGTCAAATGGCGCTCCTTCCCTTCCAAGCCCTGCCGTGCGCCCAAACAGTGGTTTACCCCCACATATGAGGTATCAGCGTACTCAGGACAAATTGGACAACAACGTACGTGGTTCAGTTTCTCCTTTTACCATTGGGAAAATAAAAAAATTGTTGCTGAAAAATCATTTTTGTGACTAAAAAGTTAAATGTTCATTTTTTCCTTCCATGTTGCTTCTGCTGCTGTGCAGCACCTGAAGGGTTAATAAACTTCTTGAATGTGGTTTTGTGCACCTTGAGGGGTGCAGTTTTTAGAATGGTGTCACTTTTGGGTATTTTCAGCCATATAGACCCCTCAAACTGACTTCAAATGTGAGGTGGTCCCTAAAAAAAATGGTTTTGTAAATTTCGTTGTAAAAATGAGAAATCGCTGGTCAAATTTTAACCCTTATAACTTCCTAGCAAAAAAAAATTTTGTTTCCAAAATTGTGCTGATGTAAAGTAGACGTGTGGGAAATGTTATTTATTAACTATTTTGTGTCACATAACTCTCTGGTTTAACAGAATAAAAATTCAAAATGTGAAAATTGCGAAATTTTCAAAATTTTCGCCAAATTTCCGTTTTTAACACAAATAAACACAGAATTTATTGACCTAAATTTACCACTAACATGAAGCCCAATATGTCACGAAAAAACAATCTCAGAACCGCTAGGATCCATTGAAGCGTTCCTGAGTTATTACCTCATGAAGGGACACTGGTCAGAATTGCAAAAAACGGCAAGGTCTTTAAGGTCAAAATAGGCTGGGTCATGAAGGGGTTAATGGATAACACAGTGTACTTGCCATCGGGAGAGACTGAACGAAGAGACAGTACCCCATGTTCACATGGTAGTAACTGGAATACAGGAAACCTATCGTGTTCAGTCTTGTGTCTGATCTGCCATCATGCTATAAAAAAAGGAGTAGAACCCAAGACAAAAACTAAATTTGCACATACCCTACAGTAAGTAAATAGTTATGGTACATATCAATAGCATAGGGTACATTGTTAACATTTAAATAAAAATAAAAAATATGTAAAAGCCATACCACCGCGACAAGATGTAGCCCAATCGGGACAGTACTTGGGATGGTTCTTACGTTTTTTTTTATCAAAACAATGCTAAGTATCCCATGTTATTTACATGTGCTGTTTATTTACTTACTATAGGGTATTTTCTCATTTTATTTTTATCTTACATTCTGCTTGTTATATTGCCACAGTGTGAATACGCATATCACTTATACCAACATATGCTCTGGCTCAATTTTTTTAGGTTTTGGTTTAGTTTTTTAACTTTTTACATTTACTCCCCTTTTCTTGGCTGTTCATTTTGTTTAAATCGCTTTCGATGGGAAGCTGTGCCCTTATCTATTTTAACGTCTGCTGACACAGTAAAGTGTACTACACGAGTTAGGTACCGTCCCGATAGGGGTACATCTTGTTGTGATGGGATAGCTTTCAGATTTTTTTTTTTTAATCAAAACAATGTTAACTAAGTACTCTATATTATTTACATGTATTTACTTACTGAAGGGCATTTTCTCATTTTGTTTTTATCTTAGGTTCTGTTTGTTAAATGGCCAGAGTTTGAATGCACACCTACACATTGCACTTATACCAACATATGAATTGGCTCATTTTTTTAATGTAAGACTTTTGTTTTATAAAAACAATGGAGTAGATGAGATAGAGATGAGATAGAAAAACAATATAAACAAAGGAAATAGTGTAATAAATTGTTGATTTGACTAAAGACTATTCCATAAATAACATTTCTGAAATAAGTCAATATTTCAGTATCCAGACATTCGAAAATGACCCAGAAAAGACCAAAAGGGACAAAATTGTTCAGGTGTTTAGATACAAAAGTATGGATCTTTGCCTCAAAAGACTGTATTTGTGGGTAAGACCACATGAGCCTCAGGGGCATTACATTTGAAACAATGTGATGTAGGATAAATAACCATTCTATGTCCTCTTGTAGGGGAAACATAGGCCTGATGATGGAGATTGAGTATTTCCATATATCGTGCTGAAGAAAGAAACTGACGGCTTTATTCTAACACTGGAAGTAGAGTTGGTGTAGTGAGTTCTAGTATATCCCTTGACCATTTGGTTAGTGATGTTTACTGTAAGGCACGGTCTATTGGTTTATTAAGGAGCTTATTATTATTGCTATTATTTAATGGCCTTCGGCTCAATCTCAAACCATGGCGACTTGATAGATGAAAGATCTGTAGAAAGATCGATCTTTATACAAGCTTAAATAGGTCCACCAGGGTCTTCTCCACCGTTATCTTGATTGTATCAAGCCAGCGGGTTGCTTTCTCTTTGCGTTCAATCTTCTATTCTTCCGACCAAGCCTTACAATTGGCTTTGTGAAGGCTGAGATTGCGAAAAGAATATCCTTAATTGTAGGTTCCACTCTGCGTCAGTAAGGCGGGGCAGAATAGTTTATATGCATGTCTTAGCTTGAAGATTAAGGGGAAAAATGCTAAAGTGATATTTGATATGCAAATTGCCTCCTCAGAGTAAAAGAGGATTTTGGGGCATTTAGAAATAAGTTCTAAAAAGTATACGTCGATAGGAATGATCTATTTATCAATACATTCAAGTCCCATTTTATACCAAAAGTAAAAGGTATGAGAAGATTGTCCATGTTGGAAGTTAGGGTTTTGAATTAGTGGTAGGTTGGTGGAATAGTTATAATTTGTATTTTATCCATTTACATCTCTGCATGTTCTGATTAGAAGTCCAGTGGGTGGTTCTATCAGTGACTGAAAGTGATTTTTGTATACATTGTAATAAAAGTAAAGCTGTCAATCACAAGTTGTTACCGCCCACTGGACTCCTAAGCTTAGTATAAGCAGGCATTTGAAGACGACCTGTTACTAGGTAAAAATGGCTAGTTTTTTTATTATTTTATTTCCTCCGGTCTTCTGAGTGTTCAATTTTATTATTTTTTCAATCTGCTATATGGTTTCAGTGATGTAGGGATTTTTATTTATGTTATGGTCTTTACTAAGAGGATGTGTCTCACAGGCAAAGCTACCTAAAGACACATTCTTACAGAATCCTATGGCTATGTGCACATGTTGCGGATTTTGATGCGTTTCCGCAGCGTTTTTGGACGCGCGGAATTGCATCAAGTCTGCAGTGTAGTGCACCACCAATATAAGTCAATGGGAAATTGAGAATTGGTGTGCACATGCTGCGGAAAAATACGCGCGGATTTGCAGCGCTTTATTTTCCACAGCATGTCAATTCTTTTTGCAGATCGGCAGAGTTTCTGCACCCATAGACTTCCAATGTGTCAGGCAAAACGGCAGGCTTAAAAAGATCTGCGGTTTTGCTGCGGAGTTGCGTGTGAGAAACGCTGCAGATCGGGAGGAAGAGTGTGTGGACGGAGACTGTGTGCGGTGATTATGTGCGGGTGTCTGTGTGTATGTGTGCAGGTGTCTGCGGGGCTGTGTGTGTGTGGGTCTGTATGTGTGTGGGTCCGTATGTAGGCAGGCATCGTCCGATGGGACTACTAGTCCCATCCGGCTATGCCGGATGCAGTGACAGCTAGCCGATGATGGGAGAGTAGTTTCATTATCCAGCTTACTGTATTCAAATGTAAAAAAAATAAATATATATATACACACATATATAGCACTTACTCACCATACAGCTAATCCCCCGACGCCCTCAATCACCTGTAAAATAAATAAATATATAAACCAACAGTATACTCCCTGTTCCAATGTAATCCATTTAATAATGAGTGTCCCACAACGATCTCCCGTGTACAGCAGTCACATCGGCAGATGTGACCGCTCTGCAGGGGCCTCCGGTGATACATTAACGGCAGGTATCCTCCCACAGTGGATCACTCCGCCGTCAGATGTCACTGGAGTTCATGCGGTCACTTGCGGCACCGCTGCGTGGGTAAATTCTCACACAGCAGTGCCGTAAAGTGAGAGCATGAACTCCAGAGAGCCCTCAGTGATAACACTGCAGGAGCCATTATCTCCTGTCAGTGTGTCAATGGAGGCCCTGTAGAGCAGTCACATCTCCTGATGTGACTGCTCTATAGGGGAGATCGTTGTGGGACACTCCTTATTAAATGGATTATGTCGGAACAGGGAGTATTTGTGTTGGTTTATTATTTTATTTATTTTTTTTTTTTTACAGGTGATCGAGGGCGTAGCAAGAAGTAGGAGTACAATGAAGATGGAAAACTGTGTTTAGTGTTTTATGTCATTAAAATACTTTATTCTGGCTGTGTGTTTATTTAACCCCTTAACAACTATAGGATTAGTAATGGATAGGTGTTTTATTGACACCTCTTCAATACTAAGCCGGCTTGATGTTACCTTACAATACAAAGGTGACATCAACCCCATAAATATTACACCATATGCCACCACTACAGAGCAGTGGGAAGAGAGAGGCTAAAGTGCCAGAATTGGCGCATCTTAGAAATGCGCCATTTCTGGGGTGGCTGTGAGCTGGTGTTTGAAGCCGGGGGGCCAAAATCCATGGCCCCTTCCTAGGCTATTAACATCAGCCCACAGCTGTCTGCATAGCCTTTTCTGGCTGTTAATTATAGGGGGAACCCACGTAGTTTTTTTTAGGGGGGTCCCCCTATTTTAATAGCCAGTAAAGGCTAAATATACAGCTGTAGGCTGATATTCATAGCATGGGGAGATCCATGGGTATTAACCCCTTCCTAGGCTATAAACAACAGCCCCCAGTCACTGGCTTTCCCTCTATGGCACAGAAAATTGCACAGGAGCCCACTCCATTTTTTTTTTCAATTAAAACAGATATTGGTTTAAGGCCGGGGTCACACTTGTGGGAAACTTGCACGAGTCTCGCACCTCAGTACCCGGCACTGCCGCCATCACTCGTGACCGAAGTGTGCGGCTGCATATATTTCTGTGCAGCTGAACGCTCCGGTCCGAGTCTCATGTGAGTTTCTCGCAAGTGTGACCCCGCAGATTTTGTGTGTGTGTCTTTAACTCTTTAAATTTACCTTTTTATTATGAATATTACTAAACATCGGGTTTGGTATTATGTATCTATTTATAGATAAATCTAACTATCTATAGATCTATCTGTCTATAGATCTATCTATCTGTGTGTAAACATTCTTTAATGGAGTATGTAAAAAGAGGTTGGACAAGGAAATTCATGTTAAATTATATTTAGTTAGCTTACTAAAACGCATACAAATCCGCATGAACAAACGAATGAAAATCCGCATCAAAAACGCGCGGATTTTTAACTGCATTTTCTGCCAAGAGATGCAGAATCTGCGCAGAAATTCCACAAGCAAATCCGCAACGTGTGCACATACCCTATTAGTCATGCCTTCTTAGTAATGATCATGAAAATTAACACGAAAAAGGCTCCATATCTCTGAAACCTCATGTTTGATTAAAAAGAAAAATCGAAATACTTGGGGAGCAGCAAAAATAAAAAAAGAGCATTAATGGGCTTTTTTTCTTGTCTTTTTGGTGCCAAAAAGTCTAAAAATGTTTTTGTACACAAAAATACACCAAGGGGCGACTGGGGTGATGTTGCACCAAGTTTTGCGACTTTTTATAAAGTTACAATTGATTCAGACAAAAACATCTAGAATCGCTAATCTCTGCCCACAAAGCAGAAAACAAAAAAACAAAACACAAAAAGAGGCAAACGCATAAAACAGACTTAAAAAGGGCACAAATAGAATAAAATGGGTGCAAACAAAAAAGATGCAAAACACACAAAAGTAGACAAAAAACAGGTGCAAAGAAAATGATGATTCATAGATTACCGGTAAATAGTTTAATCAATCTGCATTGTATCTTCTGCTCTATAGTACAACGCCAATTGATTGGACAGCATTTTCATGGTGACAGCTTCCCTTTAAGGGTATGTGCACACGCTGCGGATTCGCAGCAGTTTTCCATGAGTTTACAATATCATGTAAACCTATGGAAAACAAAATCCGCAGTGCACTTGCTGCGAAAATAACCGCGTGGAAACGTAGCATGTCAATTCTTGGTGCGGATTTCGCAGCGGTATACACCTGCTCCATAATAGGAATCCGCAGGTGGAATCCGCACAAAATCCGCAAAAAAATTGCGGTAATTCCGCAGGAAATCCGCAGTGCAGTTTACCTGCGGATTCACCAAAATCAGTCCGGAAAATTCCGCAGAGTAATCAGAACAAAAGGATCGGTCGTTGAAATTCTCACCTGTGACAATTATATCTGACAAAAGGAACAGAGGAACGTCTATGTTTGAGTAAAGATTTCAAAAGATCCAGGATCATAAAAATACATATCAGCTGGTCTTAAGCCCAACTAGTCAAGCATTTTTCTGGAAGGTGCATGTGCCGTCTTACATATGAGGCAGTCATAAGTCATACTTTCATGACGTTAACTAATCCAAGCACCTGCAAATTTCACATTTTGGAATGACTTCCATTAATTGGAAACGGCGAGTAAAGCAATTAACGCAACTCAACATTTCTTTATGCACAACTTAATCCTTCAAAAAAGGTGGAAATCATGAATCTAAAGGAGGAAAAATAAGATCATTTTGCATCAAAATTGCACAATTTGTGGGCCACTGCAATAAAGAGCCTCCACAATGTAGCAAAAAGCTTCAGAGCTCAAAAGAGTAAGGCGAGGGCCGGCCTGATGTTCTCAGGGAAACAATTTAGGCCAATTAGCATCAACCGGTCTCCCATTCATCATACCACTGTAAGAATATAAACAAACTGTCAGCTCTAACCTAACAAACATCACCCTGCTACTAAGTCGCATTATCCCGGCCTCACAGGCAATATTCTGCTTTAGGGCATCTGTGGAGCCGAGCCGATGAAATTAAAGACATATGTTCCAGTCTGGGTTAACGAGCAAATTTGTAATCAGCAGACTTCTGACAGGTTTCCGTCAGTGTTGTCAGCTTCCCTCCGCCTCTTACCCGCTCTGCTATAGCATTAACTGTAAAGAGGGGGTGTGGGGCAGGAATAAGAGGAGGGGGTGGGGTCAACCTGCTAACTAATGCACCCAGGTGCGCCCAATTAAGTAACTCCGTCTAGCTTATTAACCCCCTGCAGGCCAGGCAAGTGTACAACCTTACAGAAAAAAATGGTTCAGATGGGACACTGTATAAAAAAAAAAAAAGTTTAGGATAGAAAACAAAATATAAATTGTGTCATTGATCTTTTTTTTTCCATTGCTTGTATAGTGATGACATATTTCTAAGGGCTCATTCAGACATCAGTGATTTTTCTATTAAGCAAAAAACAGACAAATTTTTATAATTCATCAATGTGGCAGAGATTAAAAAAAACATTCCAAGATTCTCCTACACATTAAAGAAAAAGTTTATTTTATTTTTCTAAGGAATCTATTAATTGTTAAGACTTGGATCAAAACAGAACATATCACAATTTTTGGGGGGACACTTGGTCTGCAAAAAAAAAAAAAAAACACAGATGTGAACAGCCCTAGAGGCTAGAATTGGTAAGCGTTCTATTTACGGGACACAAAGCCAGAATACACGTGAAATATGGATGCCTGATTGAGGCCTAGATGCAGTCTCTCGCACCTGCCCCCCATGTGGCTCACAGTTTACCTGGAGTGTGCAGCCTACCCAATAATTATATAGCACTATCACATTCTGCAGTACTTTACATGGTAGAGGGAGCATGTGTGAAGAAATTATTACACTACCAAGTAATAAACTAAATTGTAATTCCAACTATGGAACAGAAGATCCTGCTCTATGAGGAAATAGGGGTGACAAAAATGTATAAGTGCTCATTTTGTACAATAGTACAAGCCATCATTTAGGCTAAATAGGTCAGTACAAATAAAGCTGCATGAGGCAGTCACCCAGCCAGGACCTGTATATGCCCAGAAATGAAATTCAAGGAGTGTGAAGTGTTCAATGAAAGGATGGGGTTTTATGAAACAGGGTAATAAATGGAAAGAAGTAAAGTTATGAAATGTGGTCAGCCACTTTAAAAGAGATGTGTTTTGGGGGCATGTTTAAAACTATGAATCTTGGAAATTAACAATTGTAGAGGGTAGCACATTCAAGCTAACTGGTGAAGCAGGATAAAAGCTCTTGGAGACGGCAGTAAGTTGTTTGGATTATGAAGAGGATAGAGCACAACCTGAGTGATAGACAAAGATATGGGAGATGTATGGAAGTGCAGCACTGTGGAGAGCATGGGTGCTAGACAGATGAGGGAAGAGATGTAGGTTGTTGCAGCACTGTGGACAGCACGGGTCGTAGAGATGAGGGAGGAGATGTAGGGAAGTGCAGCACTGTGGAGAACATGGGTAATAGAGATGAAGGAGAAGATGTAGGGCGGCGCAGCACCGTTGAGAGCATGGGAGACGTAGGGAGGTGTAACACTGTGAAGAGCAGTGAGTGGTAGAGATGAGGGAAGAGATATAGGAATGATACAGCACTGTGGAGAGCTGTGGGTGGTAGAGATAAGGTAAGAGATATAGAGAGGTGCAGTACTGTGGGGAGTAGTAGGTGGTAGAGATGATAGAGGAGCAGTACTGTGAAGACCAGTGGATGGTAGCGATGAGGGTAGAGATGTATGGAGCTGCAGTACTGTGGAGAGCAGTGGGTGGTGGAGATGAGGGAATAGATATAGGAATGGTACAGCACTGTGAAGAGCTGTGGGTGGTAGAGATAAGGGAAGAGATGTAGGGAAGTGCAGTACTGTGGGGACTAGTGGGTGGTAGAGATGATAGAGGAGCAGTACTGTGAAGACCAGTGGATGGTAGAGATGTAGGGAGCTGCAGTACTGTGGAGAGCAGTGGGTGGTAGAGATGATGGAAGAGATATAGGAATGGTACAGCACTGTGGAGAGCTGTGGGTTGTAGAGATAAGGGAAGAGATGTAGGGAGGTGCAGTACTGTGGGGACTAGTGGGTGGTAGAGATGATAGAGGAGCAGTACTGTGAAGACCAGTGGATGGTAGAGATGTAGGGAGCTGCAGTACTGTGGAGAGCAGTGGGTGGTAGAGATGATGGAAGAGATATAGGAATGGTACAGCACTGTGGAGAGCTGTGGGTGGTAGAGATAAGGGAAGAGATGTAGGGAGGTGCAGTACTGTGGGGAGTAGTGGGTGGTAGAGATGATAGAGGAGCAGTACTGTGAAGACCAGTGGATGGTAGAGATGTAGGGAGCTGCAGTACTGTGGGGAGTAGTGGGTGGTAGAGATGATAGAGGAGCAGTACTGTGAAGACCAGTGGATGGTAAAGAGATGAGGGTAGAGATGTAGGGAGCTGCAGTACTGTGGAGAGCAGTGGGTGGTAGAGATGAGGGAAGAGATATAGGAATGGTACAGCACTGTGGAGAGCTGTGGGTGGTAGAGATAAGGGAAGAGATGTAGGGAGGTGCAGTACTGTGGGGAGTAGTGGGTGGTAGAGATGATAGAGGAGCAGTACTGTGAAGACCAGTGGATGGTAGAGATGTAGGGAGCTGCAGTACTGTGGGGAGTAGTGGGTGGTAGAGATGATAGAGGAGCAGTACTGTGAAGACCAGTGGATGGTAGAGATGTAGGGAGATGCAGTACTGTGGAGAGCAGTGGGTGGTAGAGATGATGGAAGAGATATAGGAATGGTACAGCACTGTGGAGAGCTGTGGGTGGTAGAGATAAGGGAAGAGATGTAGGGAGGTGCAGTACTGTGGGGAGTAGTGGGTGGTAGAGATGATAGAGGAGCAGTACTGTGAAGACCAGTGGATGGTAGAGATGTAGGGAGCTGCAGTACTGTGGGGAGTAGTGGGTGGTAGAGATGATAGAGGAGCAGTACTGTGAAGACCAGTGGATGGTAGAGATGAGGGTAGAGATGTAGGGAGCTGCAGTACTGTGGAGAGCAGTGGGTGGTAGAGATGAGGGAAGAGATATAGGAATGGTACAGCACTGTGGAGAGCTGTGGGTGGTAGAGATAAGGGAAGAGATGTAGGGAGGTGCAGTACTGTGGGGAGTAGTGGGTGGTAGAGATGATAGAGGAGCAGTACTGTGAAGACCAGTGGATGGTAGAGATGTAGGGAGCTGCAGTACTGTGGGGAGTAGTGGGTGGTAGAGATGATAGAGGAGCAGTACTGTGAAGACCAGTGGATGGTAGAGATGAGGGTAGAGATGTAGGGAGCTGCAGTACTGTGGAGAGCAGTGGGTGGTAGAGATGAGGGAAGAGATATAGGAATGGTACAGCACTCTGGAGAGCTGTGGGTGGTAGAGATAAGGGAAGAGATGTAGGGAGGTGCAGTAATATGGGGAGCAGTGGGTCGTAGAGATGAGAGAGGAGCAGTACTGTGAAGAACAGTGGATGGTAGAGATGAGGGTAGAGATGTAGGGAGCTGCAGTAATGTGGAGAGCAGTGGGTGGTAGAGATGATGGACGAGATGTAGGGAGGTGCAGTACTGTGGAGAGCAGTGGGTGGTAGAGATGATGGAGATGTAGGGAGGTGCAGTACTGTGGAGAGCAGTGGGTGGTAGAGATGAGGGAGGAGATGTAGGGAGGTACAATACTGTGGAAAGAAGTCTGATGAGCTTATGTTGTATTCTAAAGTAAATGGAAACTGGTGCAGTCACTAGCATAATGTGAATGCATCAATGTAATAGTTGGACAGAACAATGGCAGATATTGTCAAGAGAAGAGACCAAAAACAGTAATTATGAAAATAATTAATCACAGTTACAATAGATTTATCAACTGTTTTAACAGTAAGAAATAAGGGCAGATTCTGGAAAGTTTTAGAGGTAGGAATAATGTGCAAATAGTTCAGCAGAAATAGCACATGGGAAATCTGAGTCATCTTTGACTCATTTTGGCGTTATAGTAGTGCAGCGCCCCAGAGTCCTGGTCGTTGCAGTAATGTCGCTCTGCCACTAAGGGGAGTGATGTTATGTCTGATTGCACTAAATGAGTTCACCTGACCAGGTATCACAGTCACACATGACACTTCACACTCCGGCCACCAGGGGGAGCAAAGGGCTCTATGTATTAGGCCACTCCTCACACTTGGGTAAAACTGGGGGTTGGATAGGAAGTTAGTCAGAAAGCAGCCTGGGAGAGTTCCAGGGAGGACCTGTCAGGTGTGGGTTCCTGGCAGGGACCTAGCAGAAAGGACAGATCGATATGGAGCCGCGCCTGCACTACCTTGTGGCGGCATCCTAAGGAAGGACACGAAGCGAGGTATATTGTGGAGAAGTGAGAAACGAGATCACAGCAAAAAGGCGATAGAGCCAGTAGGAGTCGTGCCTCGAGATCGGCAACATCCTACTGAGGCGCATAGCCGGTGGCCGGAACGCCGAGAAAGTAACAGACTTCAAGCATTACTTCAAACAGCGGCAGGACAATTGATTATAGGTTGGCTGTCTAACCTAAATCACCTAAGCAGACATAGGAGGCAATCGTGGGAGAGGGGCATCTCTAGGGTCCCAGAATAACTCCAGGCCTACCTGTCATACGGGTGCGTCCTATCCATATTATCTGGGGGACGGAGAGAGAGAGAAAGAACAGATACAACAGTTGTGAGGACTATCCCGTGGTGCTCAGCAGGGAAGGACTACAACACACAAGCGCTAGTAGGTAGGCACTGATTTCCACCTGCAAAGGGAACTCTGGATGTGCCTTCGGACCGGCCGGTCTCAGCCAGCCCTGTTAGCAGTGCTCTGGATTGCGGATTCCGAAGTCTTCAGTAAAAAGGTAAAGAGACTGCAACCCTGTGTCCTCGTTATTAACCGCGTCTCACATCATCACCACCTATACTACTGGGAAGCCCTGGGGAAGCACTTCACCTGTGGGAAGGTATTCCATCTAGCTGCCATAACATCACCCCAGTGGACCCCCAAGCAGCATCGGTCACCCTAACCGAATACCACAGGTGGCGTCACGAACACTTGACAAACTTCCATCACCTTTTATTGGACGCCCCTTGGCAGGGTCACGGACCGGGACTAGCCACCGTGACAACCCCAGGACCGAGACAGAGAGGACCGGTACCGAATACCCCACGGCCCTGCGTCTGGGGGCGCTCCAGTAGCACCATGCACTGAGATGGAAATATCAGGTTTATTTAGGTTATCAGATGGTGGAAATATCAAGAGATCAGTTTTTGAAAGACAGCAGTCATTGGTGTTTTGTAGTTGCGCGCAGGTGATGAAAAGGTAAAAAGGTTCATCCTCTATAAGAAAATAGCCAGTATGAATAATACATGGATAAGGCAGTACTCTTCCCAAAGATGTGGTCAGCTGGAGAGATTTCACTTGTGTGTCATCAATGCTAAAGCTAAACCTTCAGATAGTTTGGTCAACAAGGGTAACATAGAATTAAAAAAAAAAAAATAACGGAGAACAGAACATATGACTAAACTCTGAGGAAACTCAACAATGTTGGGGAGAAGTGAAGAAGCAAAACCAGCAAATTTAAGCACTGAATGGAGGGAGAGTCAGGCTATGTGCACACGGTGCGGATTTTGCTGTGGATCCGCACCGGTTTTGACGCTGTGGATTTGCAGCAGTTTTCCCTGAGTTTACAGTACCATGTAAACCATGCTGAGGAAAATACAGTGCGGAAACGTAGCATTATTTATTCTGCAGCATGTCAATTCTTTATGCGGATTCCGCTGCGGTTTACACCTGCTCCATAATAGCAATCTGCAGGTGTAAAACCGCAGGTGGAATCCGCACAAAAACCGCGGTAATTCCGCAGTAAACCCGTAGTGCGGTTTACCTGCGGATTTACAAAAACAGGTGCAGACTAATCCAAAGATCCAACCTACTACCCTCAGGGAAATAAGAGGAAAACCATAAGAGAGCAGTGTCCTTACAATACCAAAGGAGAGCCATATAAAACAGGGAAAACATACATACTGGGAATAGATGATGTCTGTGGTAAGATTATAACCTTGGACCCAGGGCTCCAGGGTAAAAGAGCGGACTATTGAACCTTAAAAAGTATCTCTCAAGCTAAGGTCACACAAGCTTGTAAAAAATTGATTCAGTAGCATCCAGAAAACTCGGACAAGTTTTTTCCCATTTGTCATGACTTTTGGATATGGGATGGACCCCACTCCTTCTTAAAACCACCATAACTACTGTAAACCTAGGTACTAAAATAAATACACAAAACACATTATTTTGGTTGTCCAAATGGCCACAGCTTTTATTCAAATCACAGGATTAAATAATCACAGTAGGAGTCAGGTGGAGTGCTAGTACATTGGGATTCACAAGTACTGCGATATCCCCAGCTGTCTGACATACAGCACCAGGACAGACAGCCATAAAGGGGCGGCACGCACTGGCTTGCCATTCAAGCAGAGCCAGTAAACTTTCAGGGCACCAATGACCCTATTATCCTCACTCCTGTGCTTAACCACTGTGCCCGCCCCTGATTGATGTTACCATTACAACGTCCTTGAGGCTGGCCACCAAAGCCGAGCCTGCTCACCACCATGAGGTTTTACATCCTCTATTAGTTAAAATGAGTCCACCTTAACTTGTCTGCAACTTCCACCTGTCTCCTAAACCGCCACCAGCGAGGCCATTTGACACCTTGAATGGACTCGACCCCCATCACCCATGCCTAATAAAGTCATCAACCAGATCTGCATGCTATGGAAAGACTGTGCATATAAGGAACAAAATTCCAGGACTGCAACAGATTAATTTTAACAATGCAACACTACCAAATTATGATCGATAATATGGTAACTACAGCAAAATAACAGCCGCTAAACACCCTGCAATGTGGATCCTATAATAGGGAATGCAGAAACTAAACCATAACAAAGGGGTAGCCACAGTCTGACTACCTGTATAATGACATCTGTGATGCCTCAAAAACTATTATACTGCATGTATTGTAGCCAGCTCTAATAACTCACTAATTCACAGATTTCAGTTCAAGAAACCACCATTACATACAGTAGCTTGGCTGTGCAGTAACCAATTCTTAAACCCACTTACTATTACTACCCAAAAAGTGATGAGTGTATATAAAGAGAAAGATACTATAAACAAGGAGTAATTAAAAGCCATACACAATATAAAATCGACATTATAACCGATCATTAAATAATTTAAATAATTTCTGCAATATTTGGACATGGTAAATGAAATAAGCCTATTGCAGAAAAGTCTACAAAGACATTATTAATAACCTTGCCACGCCATTGTTAATTGCTTTACAGGCACTTGATAACATATACCATTAACCTTCTCCAACTGGGACAAAGGCATTGGGAATAGGCACATTGCCCTTCGTGTCAATGCACTTGATGTCTTCACCCCTAGCCGCTCCCACTGGCTCAAGGGCATCGGGATGCATTTTATTACTTTTCTCTTAGTCACTCCCACTGACTCCAGGGCATCCATATTAGGTACATTGCTCTTCAGTTTGATGCCCCAGATTACTGCATTCTCCAGACAACAACCTTGAAAGAAATAGGAGTTGGTCAATATAAACAGTCAAAATCAGTGCCTCAGCATTCTCAAGTCACAGGTACTATTCAGGACCTCGTCCAACACCCCAGGCATATGACCTGTCCAGGTGCTATTCAGGACGTCAGTCCAACACCCCAGGCATATAACCTGTCTAGGTGCTATTCAGGACATCAGTCCAACATCCCAGGCATATGACCTGTCCAGGTGCTATTCAGGACGTCAGTCCAATACCCCAGGCATATAACCTGTCCAGGTGCTATGCAGAACATAGTCCAACACCCCAGGCATATGACCTGTCCAGGTGTTATTCAGGACCTCGTCCAACACCCCAGGCATATGACCTGTCCAGGTACTATTCAGGACCTCGTCCAACACCCCAGGCATATAACCCAATTTGTATGCATGTAGAATATGATTGCCATGACCACAGGGACTGTACCCTACAGGGTCTTGTAAGATATAAATGCTTCTGGAGACCAGGGGGCCATACCGTGATGGTCACTCCTCCACACCAGGGGGCCATACCAAAGATGGTTACATCTCCATTCCACGGGGTCATACTATGATGTACACCCCTCCATCCAGGGGCCACACCCGAGATGTTTACTCCTCCACACAAGGGGTGATACTATGATGAACACCCCCCCCCTAAACAGAGGGTCCATACCCGAGATGGTTACCCCTACTGACCAAATTATAATTAGCTTCAAGGACCCACTAAAAAAGAAACAAATAAGTGCTTTTTTTTTTTTTTTTTAATACACACCTTTATTAATACAAACATACAATAACCCAACAAAGCATAAATAACCTTAGCTAGCTGGGAGGAGTCCTTGAAGCTCATAAGATCTGGAGATTACCAAGCATAAAGTGAACATAAAATGTACCAACAATTACTCCCAGCCGTTACCCCACTGGCTCGGGAGCACCATAACCACAGGGTTCCAATGTTCACTTGAACTTCCTGAGGATCCGACAAACCCTTGCCGAAACTCCCCTCCACATTTCACCAGATCAGAACCATATTTAATACCAAAAGGAAGAATCCATATCCCAATGGATCCCCCAGACCAATTTGTAACGAACTTCAAGGAACCCCCCAACTGCCCGGCTCCAGGTAATCCACTTAGTCTGTGCTATCCACCATCTTAGGTAATATAAAATTTAGCACTCAGTGGATATACACCATTCCTGCAAATATATGAAGGGGACAATATAAGAATTAAAAACAGCATACAATAAAACATCAAAGCATCAGGAACATTAACATGCTGGGAGGAGTCCTTGAAGCTCATAAGATCTGGTGATTACCAAACAAAAAGTGAACATAAAATGTACCAACAATTACTCCCAGCCGTTACCCCACTAGCTCGGGAGCACCATAACCACAGGGTTCCAATGTTCACTTGAACTTCCTGAGGATTCAACAAACCCTTGCTGAAAATCCCCTCTACCGTTCACCAGATCAAGAACCAAATTAAATTCCAAAAAGAGGAATCCATATCCCAATGGATCCCCCAGACCAATTTATAACCAACTTCAAGGACCCCTCCCCCCCCCCCCCCCTAACTGCACAAGATGTGGGATAAGTGAAGATGAAAACACCATGTAAGTTTACAACCAAGGTATATTACAGGTTGATCCTGGAAAATGTCCCATCATAAGGTCAGATACATTCGATGATGGGCAATGCTGTTATATGCTGTAACAATAAAGAAGCCGCCTGCTCCTCTACAGCAGTTACAGACAGGCTCTCTAACCACCAGCTGCACATACATCATAAGAAAATATAATATGTAGGTCTAGTATAAGCTGCCTGCAGCCATAAGTGTATGTGCAGAAAATGGCAAGGTCTGTGTCCCCAGTCAGTCACACTACCTACATACAATAGACGAGAGACAGGGCTGAAAACTGGGCCCATGATGTGTTCTCCAGAGCAAGGTGCAGCATCACACTAGGAGTGCCCACTCACTGCCCGCCATGTGCTGAGTTATTAGTGCCCACTCACCATACCGCCATGTGCAGAGTTATTAGTGCCCACTCACCACCCCACCATGTGCAGAGTTATTAGTGCCCACTCACCACCCCACCATGTGCAGAGTTATTAGTGCCCACTCACTGCCCGCCATGACTTCATTAGTAGTGCCCACTCACTGCCCGCCATGTGCAGAGTTATTAGTGCCCACTCACCACCCCACCATGTGCAGAGTTATTAGTGCCCACTCACCACCCCACCATGTGCTGAATTACTCCCTGAATAATTATTGACACCTGATAAAATATATATATAGTAAGGCTCCAGGTAATCCACTCAGGCTTGTGATAAGCTGCCTGCAGCCATAAGTATATACAGAAAAAGGGGTGGATATATCAGGCAGGACAGCATGCAACATAATAGGACTAAAGGCTGCCTTATCTCCAGAAATAAAGCACGGATTTGGAAGTCATGTACAGATTATATGTGGAGCAAGGAAAATAACCTGGAGACCCAGGATCTAACATGTACTCAAAGTCTATATACATGATAAGCATGCTGCGCAGAGATGGAGCCTTTTCTCATATATCACATATAGATAGTGAGAGTAACCTGGTTATAACCCAGCATCATCAGACTGTACTGTAGCAGAGATGAGGTCACATACAGGTCACAGACTCCATAAATGGGAAGAGGGGAATCAGCAGACAGCAGCATGCAATGCACAGACAAGAAGTGCAGCCTCTTACCCTCATATATATATATATATATATATATATATATATACCATCCCTTTACTGCTCCCTCTCACCAGTGACTAGTCCCTGTAACTGCCCAGCTCCACGCTACCAATAGCAGACACTGTATGTGCCAATGCTCTGACCCATCACAGATACACAAAACTCATGAAGACTCTGTATAATACAGCAGAAATAAGACACAACAGCCATGTCTGTAAGGAGGTCACACAGGAGCTGTCTCTGCAGTGTGTAAGGCAACTTGTAACAGACCCATGAAGGAACATGGCAGCTACATGAATCTCTGAGGTAATATTGCTCCCAAATAAGATGTAAGAGCTGAGACTACACTAATACACGATGAATGTGGAGTAGTATATCAGCCATGTCTGCAGGGAGGTACACATGAGGGAACATGGCGGCCACATGAATTTCTGAGGTAAAATTGATCCCATATATGATGTAGGAGCTGATACTACACTAATATATGAAGTGTGAGGTGAATGTACTCCTATCAGCTATAATGTGAGGTGATAACCCCAGTATTATACTCCCTGAAACTGCAGACATGTTTCCTCTAATGTTTCCTCCTGTCCATCGTGTGAGAGAAAGAGGGAGAGCCAGAGTTGCCTCCCCTATATAAGCCCCACCCTCCTCACAGTAATACACCAGGCACAAACATCTAAACTCCTTCCTCTTAAAGCAACAACACTCTTGTTTAACCCCTTCGCGCCAGCCGCCGTACTAGTACTGCGCTGCCGGCACTGCATAAGTGCCAGCAGCAGTACTAGTACGGCGCACCGATCACCGCGGTCTCGCGCTGAGCGCCGCGGTGATCGGGTGCGGGTGTCAGCTGTATATGACAGCTGACACCCCGCAGCAATGCCCACGATCGGCGCTATCGCCGATCGCGGGCATTTAACCCCTCTGATGCCGCTGTCAGTAGTGACAGCGGCATAGAGGGGGATCGCGCAGGGACGGGGGCTCCCTGCGCTCTCCCACCGGAGCAACGCAATGAGATCGCGTTGCTCCGGTGAACCGGAAGGAGTCCCCGGATCCAAGATGGCCGCCGGACTCCTTCCGGGTCATGAAGTGACCTGGCTAGCCGGCGCCTGCTAAGAGCAGGCGCTGGAAAGCCAGCTAAGCTGCCTGTCAGATCGTTGATCTGACAGTGTGCTATGCACAGTGTCAGATCAACGATCTGATCTAATACAGAGATGTCCCACCCTGGGACAATGTTAGAAAGTAAAAAAAAAAAAATAGAATGTGTAAAAAAAAAAATTTAAAAAAATCCCCAAATTAAAAAAAAAAAAACATTTCCCAATAAATACATTTATTTATGTAAAAAAAAAAAAAAACAATAAATGTACACATATTTGGTATCGCCGCGTCCGTAACGACCCGCTCTATAAAACTATCACACTAGTTAACCCCTTCAGTGAACACCGCAAAAAAAAAAAAAAAACCAAGGCAAAAAACGCTTTATTATCATACAGGCGAACAAAAAGTAGAATAACACGCGATCAAAACGACGGATATAAATAACCATGGTACCGCTGAAAACGTCATCTTGTCCCGCAAAAAAAAGCCGCCATACAGCATCATCAGCAGAAAAATAAAAAAGTTATAGCTCTCAGAATAATGCGATGCAAAAACAATTATTTTTTTATATAAAATAGTTTTTATTGTGTAAAAGCGCCAAAACATAAAAAAATTACATAAATGAGGTATCGCTGTAATCGTACTGACCCGAAGAATAAAACTGATTTATCCATTTTACCACACGTGGAACGGTATAAACGCCCCCCCTAAAAGAAATTCAGGAATTGCTGGTTTTTGTTCATTCCGCCTCCCAAAAATCGGAATAAAAAGCGATCAAAAAATGTCATCTGCCCGAAAATGTTACCAATAAAAACATCAACTCGTCCCACAAAAAACAAGACCTCATATGACTCTGTGGGCCAAAATATGGATAAATTATAGCTCTCAAAATGTGGTGATGCAAAAACTATTTTTTGCAATAAAAAGCGTCTTTTAGTGTGTGACAGCTGCCAATCATAAAAATCCGCCAAAAAAACGCTATAAAAGTAAATCAAACCCCCCTTCATCACCCCCTTAGTTAGGGAAAAATAATAAAATGTAAAAAAATGTATTTATTTCCATTTTCCCATTAGGGCTAGGGTTAGGGCTAGGGTTAGGGCTAGGGTTATGGTTGGGGTTAGGGTTTCAGTTATAATTGGGGGTTTCCACTGTTTAGGCACATCAGGGGCTCTCCAAACTCGACATGGCGTCCGATCTCAATTCCAGCCAATTCTGCTTTGAAAAAGTAAAACAGGGATCCTTCCCTTCCGAGTTTTCCTGTGTGCCCAAACAGTGGTTCCCCCCAACATATGGGGTATCAGCGTTCTCAGGACAAGTTGGACAACAACTTTTGGGGTCCAATTTGTCCTGTTACCCTTGGGAAAATAAAAGCATAGGGGATAAAATATCATTTTCGTGGAAAAAATTTTTTTTTTATTTTCACGGCTCTGCGTTATAAACTGTAGTGAAACACTTGTTGGTTCAAAGCTCTAACAACACATCTAGATTAGTTCCTTAGGGGGTCTACTTTCCAAAATGGTGTCACTTGTGGGGGTTTCCACTGTTTAGGCACATCAGGGGCTCTCCAATCGTGACATGGGCTCCGATCTCAATTCCAGCAAATCTCGCATTGAAAAGTCAAATGGCGCTCCTTCCCTTCCGAGCTCTGCCATGTGCCCAAACAGTGGTTTACCCCCACATATGGGGTATCAGCGTACTCAGGACAAATTGTACAACGTCTTTTGTGGTCCAATTTCTCCTGTTACCCTTGGTAAAATGAAACAAATTGGACCTGAAGTAAAAATTTTGTGAAAAAAAAGTTAAATGTTCAATTTTTTTAAACATTCAAAAAATTCCTGTGAAGCACCTGAAGGGTTAATAAACTTTTTGAATGTGGTTTTGAGTACCTTGAGGGGTGCAGTTTTTAGAATGGTGTCACTTTTGGGCATTTTCTGTCATATAGACCCCTCAAAGTCACTTCAAGTGTGAGGTGGTCCGTAAAAAAATGGTTTTGTAAATTTTGTTGCAAAAATGAGAAATCGCTGGTCAACTTTTAACCCTTATAACGTCCTAACAAAAAAAAATTATGTTTCCAAAATTGTGCTGATGTAAAGCAGACATGTGGGAAATGTTGTTTATTAACTATATTATGTGATATAACTCTCTAATTTAAGGGCATAAAAACTAAGAGTTTGAAAATTGCTAAATTTTCATAATTTCCGACAAATTTTTGTTTTTTTCACAAATAAATGCAAGTCGTATCGAAGAAGTTTTACCACTATCATGAAGTACAATATGTCACGAGAAAACAATGTCAGAATCACCAGGATCCGTTGAAGCGTTTCAGAGTTATGACCTCATAAAGTGACAGTGGTCAGAATTGTAAAAATTGGCCCTGTCACTTAGGTGAAAACAGGCTTTGGGGTGAAGGGGTTAAAATCTACACTGCAATACAAACAAAGGCTGCAGGAGTTCTCAGTCCACCCATCCCCAAGTCATGTCCACCTCCGTCTAGTCTCCGGTGGTTTCTATCCTATTGCATCCGTTTTAATTTAAAAAAAAAAAGTTATTAAAAATTAGCCAGACCAAACACGATTTCCTATGTTGAAGAATTGCAAGGTACCCGTAAAAATCAGATACTATATGGATGGTCGATACGGGATCAGATTTTTTTTTTCAAACCGTCTCCTCTAATACATGGATGAAACTAGTACATGCTGTGATTTTTTTTCACGTGCAGATTCTGTCCGTGAAAAAAAAAAATGTTGATCTGGATTGTCCCATTGGATTACATTGAAAAAATAGACAATACTGAGACCAAAGTCAGCACTTGGACCAAAAATATGATCAGGTCAACTTGTGCTCATAGCGAGTATTGTTAGGTTTATTTTCACAATCTGTAAATGGGCACCTTCTTTTGGAAAGTTCTGGATAGGTGCTGGGAGTTCGTAAGGCTGGGTTTCCATATATCCGGGCAATGTGTATCAGTGATTCTGTGCCTCAAATGGCAATGTTAAAATGTCAACATTTGTCATGTTTTTTTTTTTTCACCAGATTCTACTGCAATACTGTGAGCCACATAAAAAAAAATGTAGAAATTCCTGCTACAGCTCCTGGAAAGGTCCGATGCAACAATTGGCAAGTTAGATGAATGTGAACGATTCTATATCAAACTATGGGATCCGTTTTTGCATCGGTTTCTTTCCGAGTCTTCACTGCCACAATGGATTAAAAAAAAGTGCCGGATGTAGATAGGAACAAGGCCTGTGAGACGAGATACCGTAATATAAAAGAATCTGACATTTTTCACCTGTAGACATTAATCCTTGATATGAGAATTTATAAGCAGTTCCAGAAATCCCTCCCTGCTCTTTATTATTGGACTAGTTGGCAGTTCATATTTAATTCCATGTTCTTATTTATAAGGAAATCAGCTAAATCTTTCAGGAATTTGTTCTTTCATTGATTAAAGCTTGTGTGAATAGATGATAGACGCTGCATCATAATTTGCTACTCGAAAAGAGGAGGCAGAACTATCTGTGCCAAAATCGAACTGTAGGCAAAATCATTTATTGCTTCCCCTAATAAGATGACCAGCTATTATTAGTGATTTATCATTAAAATAAAGATTCTAATATAAATATCATTTTAAAACAAAAATGAAAAAAAAACAATAGCACTAAGGGAGTTAACTCATGTCCACATACTCCACAATAATATAGCTTTTATCACGCATTACTCCATTATGGTGTTGTTCACGCGTCCTAATGAGATATATCAACAGAGGTGGTCTTCATATGACAACCTCTTTACCTGTCATGGGGACAGATATATTTTTTTGAGTGTTTGAGGTACAATGCAGAGCAGAGATTCATCAAAGGTTGCAAAAATTGTGTGACTACCAAGTGCCTTTCTTTTAAAGGGGAACCTGACGCCATGAAAATGCAGTACAACCTGCAGGCATCATGTTATAGAGCAGGGGGAGTGGTGTGGATTAATATATAGTTTGTGAGAAAACATTCAGTATAACCTGTTATTTTATTTTTTAAATCTCTGTTTTATCAGGGTCTTCCAGACCAGTGGGCGGTCCTATCAGTGGCCCTGTGATCAGTCCTATCAGCGATTGACAGCTATCTCTGTATGCAGACTTATACAAAAAAAAGTGGTCAGTCCATTGGTAGGACCGCCCACTAGACTGATCAGTTACTTTCTTTCAGATTGTCATGATCTAGACCGGGTTTTGGGTCTGTCCTTTCCCGGTCTGGTCATGTCAGGGGTTAACTTTCTCTGCCTCATTCCGGGGTCGGGTCTGCTACTTCTCTGCCCTGCATCCTGCAGGCAGTGCCAGTTATATTTCCTGCCTACAGCGTGTAGCTGGCTCTGCTGAAACCCTGATTTGTCCTGCTGTTATTAGCTGTCTTTTCCCATGTCTGTTCATTCCTGTCTTTCCGCCCCGACTCGGTGTGTCCCTGTGTGTTTGGATTACCCAATACTCGACTCTGCTTTGGCTCTGACCTGATTCTGTCCCTTCCTTCTGGTATTTCTGGTATTGACCTTTTGACGCATCTCTGTGTTTTTAGAATTCCCCTTGGTACTAGGCTACTCCTGGTATCGACCTGGCTTGTCTGACTATTCTGCTGCCACCTGGTGGTCGTGGCTCGGGTGTCTTCCAAATTGGAACTTGAAATCCGTAAGGCTCAGTCTCTTGCTCCTCCATCAGTGCCCAAAAACAAGCTATTCAGCTTTGACGCTGACCTTATTCTGTCTCTTCCTTCTGGTACGGACCGGTACTGACTTTTGCCGCTCCTCTTTGTATTTGGACTTTCCCTTAGTACTACGCTACTCTCTGGTATCGTCCCAGCTTGTCTGACTATTCTGCTGCCACCTGATGGTAGCCTCGCTGCAGTTCTGCTGGTCTGCTCTGAGCAGCATATCAGCCCTCTCTCCACTCTACTGCCATCTAGTGGAGTTTGCAGTACTGCAGCGGTACACAGATCTTTTCATTCCCTAGAATCGCTGATGATCCTGTCAATTCCCTCGATAGAATAACAATCATATGGCCTTCTGGTTTATCTTCTGCTGATCTTTCCTTGGGCTGATTTTCTTTAGCTTTCTTTAGTATTTCTAGACTAAGTGTGGGGTCATTTATTTTAACAAATCCCCCTTGTTTTCTTTCCCTTCCCTTTTTTCTCTTCTTCTTTCCCCCGTAATTTTGCTAATCCCACCTTGCTTTGGTCCTTTATCCCCTTCCTTCTCTGGTGGTCCTTCCTCTGCTTTGTCTTTTTTCCTCCTAGTGTTTCGCTTTCTTTCAGGTATTTTTCACTCTTTTTTTTCTTTCTTTACTTCATTTTCCATGTAGTAACATTTATGCCCATTATTATCCTGAGTGTGCCAGCCCTTCATGCATTTACTCACCCCCCTACAGATACGTCCCATTAGGCTGCAGCCGATATGTTGCACGCTACTCTTTCACATTATATTTTGTTATTGTCCTGGCATTGGAGCCTCCCCGTGACTATCAGCATCGCCAAGACGACCCTTGGCATGATATGCCCCTTGCTGACAAAATGCGCGTCATAACATTCTGACCACAGACACATCTTAGTATGACGCAAAGTGCGTCATTTGACACTCACTTCCTCGGTCACATGATTCAGTACCCATCCAAACTGACGAGCCTCTTAGTGACGCGCACAGCGTCACGATGAATGTACCCGTTGGGCCACGCCCTCTGATGTTGTAGCGGGCATCGTTATTTAAGATTGCAATTTTTTTCCTTTAGGGTCCGCAATTCACTATTAAGATTACTTATTACAGAGATCCTTCCCCTTCCCTCTTGCTGCACTCACATAGATCAGGCTTAAAGAAGTTGTCCACTATTTGTACAACTTCTTCTCATACCCCTCGCCTGGCCCCAGTAAAATAATAAAGCCTATACTTCCCTTTCGTGCTGGCGCCATTCCCATGGTGTCGGCACTCAGTCTCCCCGCGCAGTTGTTGTGACACGTGATGCCAACGCCCAATCAGAGCTGGTGTCACTGTCCCGGCCTCCAGTCGAATTGAACAGGAAGAGGAAGTTAGAGATCAGCTGCAGCCCAGAGTTCCTCTTCATGTTCGATTTATCTGAAAGCGGGGACAGTGATGCCTGTGATGATTTGGCACTGGCCTTATGTGTCACAACAACTGCACGAGAACCCCGGCAGAGCGACTACCAACACCGCTGGAACGGAGGTGTAACAACTCTGCTGGCATCACGGCATGGCCTCTCATCTCTCACACTATCTTACCCACTGCTCCAGGTCATGTTGTGGTTTCTGTTTCTTGCCAGCTCCATATTCTGTGCCTCTGCTCTCTGCATGCTTCCTGGCTGTGTACATAGGGGGGCATCGCCTGAACTCTCTGGTTCTTATAGGAATCAGGTGTACCTGTCTAATCTGTTCCTGACCAATTACCAAGAGACCTCCAGTATTTAGTGCAGCTCCACCCAGTGGACTGGGCCTGTGCAATGTGTTAACTCAGTTTGTGTTTTGCTTCTGAGCTTCCAGGCCTTGCTTTGTGTCTTGCCTTCTCTGAAGGCTGTTCTACTTGCTTTGCCTTGTATCTTGTTTGTCTGCCCTCCAGGAGGCTGACTATCCTGGTCCCTGTGTCTTTGTTCTTATACCTTGTCTTGTTCCACTACCTTGTCTGAACTTTGTCCTATCTCTGTCTCCTTGTCTGTGGTTTCTTTCCCTGCAGTGCCTCTCTGCTCTGATCCGCACTCTGCGACCTTGCTTTGTTCTTGTCTCTGCACCTTTGCTTTGCACTGGGCTCTGCACTCTGTGCCTTTGCACTTGGCTCTGTACTCTGTGCCTTCACTCTGCTTTTGGCTCTGCACTTTGTGGTTCTACCCTTGTCTCTATTGCAGCTTTATCCCTGCTCTGCACTCCTGCGGTTCTGCTCCGTTCTACTCTGCTCCTGTTGCTGCAGAGATCTCTTGCTGCAATTCCTCTCCGCATTCCTTGCGGTTCCTCTCTGCTTAGCTTCTGTTGCTGCGCTATCTCTTGCTGCTCTACCGCTCCTATCTGCAGCCTTGCGATTCTCTTCCTGTGTGAACAGGTCCCAACCTGTTCCTTCATACGTCATATCCGTACCTGCCCCTCCTGTGTGAACAGGTCCCTACCTGTTCCTTCATACACACCAACCTGCCCTGTGTCTCTGCCGTGCCTGCCAGCCCTGTCTCTGCCGTGCCTGCCAGCCCTGTGTCTCTGCCGTGCCTGCCAGCCCTGTGTCTCTGCCATGCCTGCCAGCCCTGTCTGCCAGCCCTGTCTCTTCCGTGCCTGCCAGTCCTGTGTCTCAGCCATTCTTGCCAGTCCTGTCTCTGCCGTTCCTGTGTCTCTGCCAGCTCTGTGTCTCAGCCGTGCCAGCCTACTCGTCCGAGTTTCATCCGTGCTCATCTGCTAGTCCTGCCTGATGCCCGCACCAATCCTGGTGTTCCTGTTCTCCAAGTGGGATCAGCAGCCACAGCCAGACACCACCCTGGAGTAGCACCTGGCAGCTGCCTGCCGCACAAGCCTGATCTCACCATCAGAGGCTCCAGTGAAGACCAAGGCAGCTGTCATACTCACTCCCCTTCCAGGGTAGTCTGGTTTGTGGCACAGTGGGGTCACAAACCCCCCGAGCTCATGCTCACCAGTCAGGGCGTGAGCGTGACAGGAGAGTATAAATTTTATTACTTTATGGGGGCCAAACATTTTGATCAAGAAGGGGGTTCTCCTAGTAGTGGACAACCCCTTTACAACAAAGTTTGCAGTGTAGTAGACACTGACACAATCCAGTGCTTACCATTGGGCCTGTTAACTCCTCCACTTGACCGCACACTAGATAATACACAATCAACCTCACCAAAAATGGCTGCCACTGTGGCTGTAACTGCTGTTACTCTCAATTGCCTGCAGCTCTTAGGTGTATTTCTAGGTGTTATTTTACCTTTCCAACACTGGTGAGTACTGTATCATTTCATGAACAGGTCCTAGGTTTATACCTACTTTTATACAACCTGTTACTTGTTATTCTTCATCCCATTTGTAATTTTTATATTTTATTCATTATCCCCTTCACTGGTTTTCTTTCTTTAACTCTGGACATACAGCACGTACCTTTTTGTCCAGCTAAACTCATTTTGTATGTCGTTACTACTTGGTAACTATAAGTGCATGCATTCTGACTTCCCTTTTTTGAAATAACTTTATATCCCACATGTTGGAAATATTTTCATCTTTGTCTTTTAGTGACTAAATGTGAACAAGGCTCGGGAAGAGCCGAAATATCAAAGTTTGGATAGTCATATTTTGTGTGAAGTCTCAATACTCTTTTTTTTAATAACACAACTTATTCACTGCATTACATTTGCATTTAAATAAACTATTTTCAATTAGATAATTTAAAGAGAGTGCATTTTTTCACTATTTTGGATTTGCATTTTGTTCACAAGCAACTCTCCTACAATACAGAGTGCTGACCTTCTTTCATATGTATAAGTGTGCACAGAGATTTCCAGCTATCACTGATTGGTCCAGTGGGCGGTACCATCAGTGACTGACAGCTGTCTCTGTATGCACACATATAAAGAAGGCTATCAATCAGTGATAAGACCGCCCACTGGACCAACAATCCCAGAAAAAAATGAGTTTCAAATGATGAAAACAGTTATACGAAATCTTTTCTCAAAACCATATATCCATGTGCTGTGCTCCTCCTCCTTTATGACATGGTGCCTGCACGTTACACAGTATTTAAATTCCCTTTACCTTCAGTATGCTCACTGGCCTTAGTAGGAAAAAAAATGGTCGAAAAAAAAAAAAATTGTAGTCATGGAGAATTCAATATGAAAAGGTTATAACAGTGTTACCTGGAACTATTTCTAATGCCCACACTAACCGGAAACTTGGATTATTCATTTTGCCAGAGGAGAAAATAATGTGTTAAATTTTTTGAAATAAAATATTAGTATTGTGAATTAAAAAAAAAAGTTTCTACACTTGTAAATGCTCGACCTTGTTCTTTCTACAATATGCGCCACAGACAAGTACAACATCGGTGGGTGTCAGTGGTGTGACAGCTGTCGGGTTGTTGGCACACGTGTTCTGCAGCTTGCAGTTTATTTGTTATTAGTAACAATCAACATGTCACTGCTGTATTTCAGGATGCCATAAATCTCATGTCTTTGCGGCACTGTCACGTTAACCATTGACCCCAATGCTGTGCATGTCTCCATCATAACAGAGGAAAACATCACTTTTTACCAACATTTGTACGTGTGCCAGGCATCCTGAGCGTTCAGCTGTAAGGTGGGAAGCATTATGTGATTGATCATTTTTCATGCAGCCGAAGTCTACTTTACAAACCACCATCTCAGACACTCGGAACAGGGTTGTGGGTGGGTTTAGTGTTCCAACTAACATGATCCTTCCAGGCCACAATTGTAGATATATCCTGAGCTCTGACTTTTAAGAAAGCAAGTACTTTATCTTTAATTAATAAAGGGGATGGGAGAACTACAATACCCAGATAGATTAGCGAAATTAGGATTATTTAGTCTAGAAAAAAGACGACTGAGGGGCGATCTAATAACCATGTATAAGTATATAAGGGGACAATACAAATATCTCGCTGAGGATCTGTTTATACCAAGGAAGGTGATGGGCACAAGGGGGCATTCTTTGCGTCTGGAGGATAGAAGGTTTTTCCACCAACATAGAATAGGATTCTTTACTGTTAGGGCAGTGAGAATCTGGAATTGCTTGCCTGAGGAGGTGGTGATGGCGAACTCAGTCGAGGGGCTCAAGAGAGGCCTGGATGTCTTCCTGGAGCAGAACAATATTGTATCATACAATTATTAGGTTCTGTAGAAGGACGTAGATCTGGGGATTTATTATGATGGAATATAGGCTGAACTGGATGGACAAATGTCTTTTTTCGGCCTTACTAAGTATGTTACTGCTTCAGGCTCCATTGTTCAAGATATTATCTACCCAACTGAGAGGGAACCGCCAGAAGGGGAAGGAGATTGACTGGGGAACTTACATTTACAGTTGCCAGAGGGGAATGAGTGAATTGTAACTTACTGGGCACTGTATTCAAAAATTACCAGAGAGGACAGGAGACTGATTGACAATTGTAAATATAGTCCCCAGGAACTTCCTAGAGGGGGAAGGAAATTTACAAGGAACAATTTTATATTTTTACATATATTTATAACTACTAGAAGGAAGGAGACTGACTAGTGGTGATGTGGATCGAGGGAGTGAAAGACCAAAAGACTGCAACTAAAGGGTTTTTGGAGTTGGACAGAAAATAGAGAAATGGCACTGCCTACCAGCTCACCTACCATTGCACAGATTGGCAGTGTAGAAGTGGTGGGAACAAAAGGGAAAAACAAAATTAAAATATTTTTTTGTGGAAATGAAGCTTTAAATGCAAACTCAGATGAGCAATGATATACAGAAATTAAGTAGAGCCTCATGACAAACATGAGAAAATTAGACCATCATTATTGTGCCAAGTCTTGACACCTAGGACAGGAGTCTAGCTTTCCCCACCAAAGCCTAGGGTCCTTCTATGATCCTTAAAAGGGCCGTCCAAATTTGTCATGAAAATCTGGAGTCACTCCGTGTGACTGCAGACTTGTGAATCTTCACAGTGAGCTGTCTGAATTCTCCGCTGCTGGCGGCGAGATCGGAGAGTTATGTGACTGCAAGTATGTGATATACATACTTCCTACCACATTTCGACTAGAAGTGCACAGTCTCTCTCAATTCACTTTCGTCTAGTCAAAAAGTAGCTGAAAGTATGCATATTGCTTGCCTGAGGTCACATGACTGCCTGCCTCCAGCACTGGAAAGTCAAGACAGCGTGTGCTGCGCGCCCTGTGAGGATTCACAAGTCTGCAGTCTTACAGAGTGACTGAAGACTTTCATAACAAGCCTGGACAACCCCTTTAAGCCAATTTCCAACCTGCTTTTTTTGGAAACATTGAAACAGAAGTTGCTTTATAGAAGGGGAGTTCAACACAGGTTTTTGCCACTAAAATGGACTAATTAGGGCTGGACCTTCTCTCTCTCCATAGAGCCTATGCACTCGTAGCTGAGTAATTTGATGATTTTGAGATGAATGCAGAATTAGGGTGCTTTCTAAAAATCAATAAAATTGAATTCTATAAAGAGCCATTGATAATCAGGTCAACAATGTGAGCAAACCGAAGTAACCTATGGGGGAGAAAAAAAAATCTTAGCCACCAAATGACTTCCCCCTTAAGCAGTTTTAACTTAATCCAAAATGTAGGAAAAATAAATAAAAGGTAGTTTTCCGTGGGAGATCAAGGTGCAGATTTGGGCCCCTCTGCTTGAGATGTTTGGAGAACGGTATTTCTTTTATGGTTGCCAAAAACCTGAAATATTTTTCCAATTTACTAAGTGCCTGAAGCCGCTGAGCATCCGATCCCCCATCTGCTGCCCGAGTTTCACTCCCTGACTTTGCATGTAACTGGGGGGATTCTAAAGAAAAAGAAATTTGTAGTGAATTTCATGGACAGCGGTGGGAAATTTATGGTGGGTCACAGGTCAGTGCAACGATACAGCCAAAACACAGAAATTTACATATTCTGTTCTTAATAACAGAGGATGGAGCAAAGCAAACAAGTAAACACACATTTTACTACGGTAAGTTAAGGTTCACATCACTACAATAGCAGGTCCGTGGTTTTATAGTTACATCATTTCCATTTTACTAGATTCAGAAATCTATGAGTATTTCGCCAGATAATGAATTTCAGACGACAATCGATTGATACTCCTGTGTCAAATTAATTTAAAAGAGGAAAATATTTTTTCCTTTAATACTTCCCATTACTAAATCTAAATCCAAACAAAACATTAATATTTGGGGAAACTTTTTAAATAAATACCGGTAGAATAAAAAAATAAAATACCACCGGAAATTACTGCAATGTACAAAAAGTAGGTGCACCATTATCTACAGCAACATTAGCATAATACTGTTCCATAGTTTTTATGGTTAGCATTTTGGGCAACTACATTTTGCTGGCTTTTTATTCACTTTTTGGAGTGGCGATGTGGCAACCGAAAAACAGCATTTTTATTCTTTACACTCTCGATCCTATGGATTAATTAATTTTACATTGGACTTTTACAAATGTGGGAATGCCTAAAACATTTATTTTATCGTATTTAATTTTAGGGATAGATTGGATTTGAATTTCAATTTTTTTTTTTTTAACATTTGTTTGACTTACAGGGGTTGTCCAGCTTTGGGGCTCATATGTTTATGTTTTGTATTTTTATAATAAAAAAATGAGTTCCAGCTTTGGGGCGGCTCAAGTCTGCAGACTTAAGAATCCTAAGAGTGCGCGCGCTGTCAAGATTCTCTGGTGCTGGCACCAAGAGCAGGTGGGCACGTGACCACAAGTATGTGATTTGCATACTCCTGGCCAAATTCCCACTAGACCCATCTAACCATGCATGTCTAGTCGGAACATGACTGTAGGTATGCAGATCACATATTTGCAGTCAAGTGCCCATCAGCTCCCGGCACCAAGAATCCTGATAGCGCGCACCTTTAATCATTTTATTTTTTAGTTCCCATAGGGGACTTGGACCTGTGATCATTTAATAATAAAATCAGTTGTTTTTGGTTTTTTTTTGATGTTTTGGAGCAGTAAAAACCATTGACTGAGAATGCAAAAATAGTTTTTCAAACATCTCATGTAAAACCAAAGTTTTTACAATAAGTTCTGTATTTTTTTCCTTACAGAAATCAATAGAAAAATACCTGAGAAACTGTTTAAAACTATCCACTAAACGATCGGAAGGCGCTGAACATGACTATATACATATATTTTTCACACACTAGCATCAATCCCGTGTTTATACCAGATGTGAATTTAGAGCTCAATTTTCTGGCAATGTAACCATTACAACAGAAAAAAAGAGAAATTAGACAAAATTCCCAGTGAATACAAAATAGTAGAAAAAAAGAATTCTAAGCTAAATGATTTTCTACAAGATAAGAGCTAAAGGAAATACTGAGACCGGTCCTGAAATAGAACTCAGACACAATAAAGCTCCAGCGTGACCCTTCCTAAGGGAGTAATCCTTATTTAAAAACAAGTATATTATATATACGGTATTTATTTATATATTTTGGACACTCCAAAGGAAACTATTCTGATGGCCCACTCTCCATGTCCACTTTAAAAGTCATTATACACACAGAACAGATCATTAATAGGGTTTAACAGCTTATTTGTGAACAGAACCATAAGAAATATACCCTTGAGGAAAGTAGTTGCTTCCAAAGTCAGTTTCACATACTGAGTTGTCTTCTGCAGGACTCTTGAAGCCCAATATTTCTAGCTCGCCCGTTGAAGAACTTTTACATCATGTTTCCCAGGAAAAGTAAAGAAATGGACAGCTGATGAAAAGACCCCAAAATCAGCTGTGTGTCAGGAGTTGATTATTCATTTTAAAAAAGGTTATTTGTGACAAGAAAACCTCTAAAACAGCCATTAAGCCAAAACTGAATGACACACTGACCCGCCTCACCAACAGTACGCCAATTCCACATTAACACCAAAAAAAGTGGGGATAGTAGTGGCCACGCAATCTCCAAGAATTCACACTTGAAAGAAAGTAAATGGTTTATTGAATAGTCAACGCATTTCAGGGCCGCACCTACTCCTTCCTCAGGATAAATAAACATCATGTTTTATTGTCATGGTGAAGGGTTCGGTGCGACTCTGAAATGCGTAGACTATTCAATAAACCATTCACTTTCATTCCTGTTTCCATGCTTAGAGACTGTGCACCCACAACTACTACCCCCACTTTTTATTGTCCCACAGTGGAATTGGACTAGCGCTAACACACCAGATTTGATTCAGGACAGGGTCTCCAGCAGCAGTCTCCATATTGACCGTACATCTTTGGATGTTGTATTCTCACCACATCTCGCTAAGGTGAGAGATGACACGTAGGCAGTGAAGAAGAACCTTTCATGTATACACTGGTATTTTCCTTGCGAAGTGCCTTCCTATTGTTTCTTGCATAGATTCATTCCTTGGCATTGGCTCACTTGTCCTTCTAAGCTCCTTGTGGGTGGGTCACATACACGCATGAGCTCGGCCCTTTTAAAAAGGGATTGCTTGCTCTATATGGCCCTGAACACTGCCAATGCAATATAGCCATTTTAAAGTGCTCTGAGCCTGATTATTAAAATTCAATCGGTTACTAGTGTTAAGCGAACATGCTCAGATAAGGTGTTATCCAAGAATGCTTAGGTGCTTACCGAGCGTCTATGGCATGCTCGAAAAATATGTTTCAGTCCCCACAGACAGGGCTGTGGAGTTGGTAAGCCACAGTTGCGACTCCGACTCCTGGATTTTATCAAGTTCCGACTCCTTCATAAATGGCCAATTCGTAACAATAAATTTACTGTTGTCAAATATTAACATTGTGCTTATTCAGTTTCTCACCATCATATAAGTAATCAGATCACTTAGAGCAAAAACTATATTTATTAGAATACAATTAGAATATAGCAAATAACTTTTATAAACTTTTCTAAACTCTTGTAAGTAAATATGCAATAAACACTGTTATGCAGTTAATAAGAAGAAATCTATAAATTTGTCCTCAGAAAAAGTATTGCCTCTGTCAGATCCTCCTTCATGGATGCCCTCAAATCTGATCTAATTATTTTGAGAGCAGAGAACAACCTCTCTACACTAACTTGGGTTGGTGGCAAAGCAGTAACCACTCGGGCAACATCTCTGACAATGTCAGGATACAGAGGAATCGCTTGTTGCACTGTTATTTTTGATGAACGGTCAAATTTCTCAATTTCTTTTAGTGCACATGAAAAATTCTGCTGAAATGTACTGGCTGTGTTCTTTGATGGGGATGACTCTTCTACGCGGGAACGCTTTGCACGGTCCTTGGGATCCAAATATTTTTCGAAATTAAATTCTGTTATTCCTAATGTACTCACAGTTAACTGATGCAAAGTTTGTTGAAAGGATAATACTTCTTACAGTCTTCCTCTTCTGAGTAGCAGCTGTGAGATGCTTGGAAGACGCACACCAAACATCTAGTCTAGAGGAGGAGCTTTACTACTAAGAATGTGCAACACATTTTCACTTTCAGTTTCTTACATTGTAAGTAGGGGGGTTGGGGCAGCATGAGGTTAACCATACCTCCCAACCGTCCCTCATTGTGCCGTGCTTGTCCCGGCTGTCCTGCACGGGACGCAGAGCTTCCCGCAGACAGAACAGGAGAAGCTGCTGTCACACGCCCCCTTTTGTTAGGCCACGCCCCTTCCCCGTCGGTGTGTTCCTGAGTCTTCCAGTGTGCCTCACAGTTCAGAGAGAGAGAGAGGACACCTGAGGTGTGTACATAACACAGCCGAACACAGCCTGGGTGCCGGCGGCAATGTAAGCAGCAGACCGTGAGTGGACTGGAGGCTAGCTAAAGTGACAGATTCAGATCAGTGAGTAGTGGATGTCACAGAGATGACTGACTCCATCCAGTGCATTGCAGAGGAGAAGCAGCTGCAGCTCCCTGGGAGATAGTGACAACACTAATCAATGTGCTTGCCTGAGGAGGTGGTGATGGCGAACTCAGTCGAGGGGTTCAAGAGAGGCCTGGATGTCTTCCTGGAGCAGAACAATATTGTATCATACAATTATTAGGTTCTGTAGAAGGACGTAGATCTGGGGATTTATTATGATGGAATATAGGCTGAACTGGATGGACAAATGTCTTTTTTCGGCCTTACTAACTATGTTACTATGTAATGTGGCTGCTTTATTTCCCCAGGCATAAAAGGGCTAAGCCTAAGCTCCTATGACAGTCAGTCACTGTATCATCATGTGCTAATTACAAGCTGCAGCTCCGCTTGGTACACACACGCGGCTGAGGTTCCGCTCGGTACACTTCGTACACAGACACACACACGCGGCTCTGCTCGGTGCACCTCGTACACACACGCGGCTCCGCTCGGTTCACCTCGTACACGCACGCGCGGCTCCGCTCGGTTCACCTCATGTATATATATATACACATACACACACACACACACGGCTCCGCTCAGTGCACCTCATACACACACGCGGCTCCGCTTGGTACACCTCACACACGCACGCGGCTCCGCTTGGTACACCTCGCACACACGCGGCTCCGCTTGGTACACCTCGTACACACGCGGCTCCGCTCGGTGCACCTCGTACTGTGGAAGGTGTACGAAGCAGAGTCGTGTGTAAGAGGTGTACGGAGCCATGTGTACGAGGTGTACGAAGCCATGTGTACGAGGTGTACGGAGCACAGCCGCGTGTGTACGGAGCGGAGCAGCATGTGAAAGGTGTACGGAGCGGAGTCGTGTGTAAGAGGTGTACGGAGCCGTGTGTACGAGGTGTACGGAGCACAGCCGCGTGTGTACGAGGTGTACGGAGCGGAGCAGCATGTGAAAGATGTACGGAGCGGAGTCGTGTGTAAGAGGTGTACGAAGCCGTGTGTACGAGGTGTACGGAGCACAGTCGCGTGTGTACGAGGTGTACGGAGCGGAGCAGCGTGTGAAAGGTGTATGGAGCGGAGTCGTGTGTGTACGAGGTGTACGGATCAGAGCAGAGTGTGAAAGGTGTATGGAGCGGAGCCACGTGTGTACGAGGTGTACGGAGCGGAGCCACGTGTGTACGAGGTGTACAGAGCAGAGCCACGTGTGTACAAGGTGTGCGGAGCAGAGCCATGCGTGTACAAGGTATACGGAGCGGAGCAGCGTGTGCAATGTGTATAGAGCGGAGCCGTGTGTGTATGAGATGTATGGAGAGGAGCCGTATGTGTACGCAGCGGAGCCGTGTGTGTGGAAGGTATACGGAGCGGAGCAGCGTGTGCAATGTGTATGGAGCGGAGCGGTGTATGAGGTGTACGGAGTAGTGCCATGTGTACGAGATGTATGGAGCGGAGCCGTGTATGAGGTGTATGGAGCGGAGCCGTGTATGAGGTGTATGGAGCGGAGCTGAATGTTTACGAGGTGTATGGAGCGGAGCTGAATGTGTACGAGGTGTACGGAGCGGAGCTGAATGTGTACGAGGTGTACGGAGCGGAGCCATGTGTGTATGAGATGTATGGAGTGGAGCCGTGTGTACGGAGCGGAGCCGTGTGTGCAAAGTGTAGGAGTAGCTATGCGTGGCCATTATACGATACGAAGTATCATGTGCGGCCAATATACAGTATGGAGCATCATGTGTGGCCATTATACACTATGGAGCATCATGTGCGGCCAATATACAGTATGGAGCATCATGTGCGGCCATTATACAGTATGGAGCATCATGTGCGGCCATTATACAGTATGGAGCATCATGTGGGGTCATTATACAGTATTTAGCATCATGTGTGGTCATTATACAGTATGGAGCATCATGTGCAGCCATTATACAGTATGGAGCATCATGAGTGGTCATTATACAGTATGGAGCATCATGAGCGGCCATTATACAGTATGGAGCATCATGTGCGGCCATTATAGGGTATTGAGCATCATGTGGGGTCGTTATACAGTATGGAGCATCATGTGGGGTCGTTATACAGTGTGGAGCATCATGTGGGGTCGTTATACAGTATGGAGCACTGTGTGGGGTCGTTATACAGTATGGAGCATCATGTGGGGTCGTTATACAGTATGGAGCATCATGTGGGGTCGTTATACAGTATGGAGCATCATGTGGGGTCGTTATACAGTATGGAGCATCATGTGGGGTCGTTATACAGTGTGGAGCATCATGTGGGGTCGTTATACAGTATGGAGCACTGTGTGGGGTCGTTATACAGTATGGAGCATCATGTGGGGTCGTTATACAGTATGGAGCATCATGTGGGGTCGTTATACAGTATGGAGCATCATGTGGGGTCGTTATACAGTATGGAGCACTGTGTGGCCATTATACAGTATGGAGCAGTGTGGCCATATTTTTTTGTTTATAATTATTCTTTATGAACAGTGTGATCAGCAGTGCTAAATGGGTGTGGTTGGGACGTGGATATGGGTGTGACTAGTGAATGGATGTGGTCAGAGGTGTGGCCTAAAATTTGCCGCGGCGCGCTTTGTCCCTCTTTCCCAACTTCAAAAGTTGGGAGGTATGGGTTAACCAAGTATAAGATTCGATAAGGGCAGTGGAGAACAGTGGCACACAAGAAGTAAGAAATGTCTCTATCTCCAGCAGAACTGCTTATCACTGTTGTTCATAGTTTGATAGAACATATATATTTGAGTAACATTTATAAAATTCATATGAAAGTTCAATTATGAAATATTGATACTTTTTTTTTTAAAGCTGGAGTCGGAACATTTCTACAGACTACGACTCCAACCAAAACTACCTTTGACTCCACAGGCCTGCCCACGGATGCATGGTTTCAGTTGTTCAACAGCCACAACACATGCAGGAATTGCCTGTTTGTTGCGGCTGGCGTGGGGACTTGAACATATTATTCGAGCACATGAAGTCACTTGGTTTGCACCTGAGCGTGATAACATTTATTAGAGCATGTTTGCTTATCACATCACTATTGGTTTCTACTGTCTGTCAAGGTGTTTGCTCCTGCTTCTTCTGTTACTGACCCGACTCGTATATATTTGAGATCTACATGTCCTTCCCCCAACCTGACGTACTTAGGACTACCACATATGACTGAACTCTCCCTGCCCTGACATGTTCAGTGTCCAGTTATGATCCCTGCCTCCTGCCATCTACTCATCAGCTTCACATAAAGGAAACCACTCATGGGGCTCTGACCTGCAGATTCTCTGTGGTTCTTACCTGGTTTGGGGATTAAAAGTGAAGAATGTATAATCCCTTAATCTCTGATATAGCATCCATTCATTATGGGTTCTCTTCTTCTGTTGGTTTTTGTTACATAGAATAAGAAGAGGAGTGTGCAAGATGACAGAAATAAACAGGCCATATTGAAAGAGGTGTTAGGCTTTCAAGGAAAAAAGTGCACAGTCAAACACCATGTCTGCTACTCCTAATCCCTGGATTTTTCCCTATAACTCAAAGGAAAAAAAGAAAAAGGAGGGGGTATGCAAACATAAATAAATCAAGAAATAATAGAAAAAAAAATGTGTAAAATTAATTTTACAGAGAGAACAATATGCAGAGAAAAAAATAAAATAAAAACGTTACTAGAAAATTCATATTTCAGCCTCTTGGACAGAAGCAAAGGAGCGCAGAACTATAAGTATGGTATGCTATTCTACATGGCAGGCTTTATTTCACTAGTGATGGAAAACGTCAGAAAAAAAAAAAAAATCAGACGATATGGTGAATTAATTTGTTCTTGGTACGTGATTCATATTTCAGCCTTCTGGCAAAAAACAATATTTTTCTAAGCAAAGTGGAGCTCAACGGTCAGGTCTTAGTGAGCCTTGAAGAGAAGAATCAACGACGTGACACAGTTAAAAGCAGGATCAGTCAGACAGAATAACAGGTGGTGTCAAAGCTAATGAGGAAGCCATCTTTTTTGTGTGATGTCACTTATGATACCAGGAGCCTGAGTGGCTTTATTGTATCCACTGCAAAATCCCAAAGGTACAATCCAATAAGTGCACAATTAGAAATGCAAATGACAGAGAGGATAAAAGGGACCATTTACTATTGACTGGCAAGATGGATCGGGAGCAGAAAAGTTATTTTACAGCCTTTAAGGCTGAGGCCACGTGGGGACAACTTTATATCGGCCCCATGTGAAATAGTATTAAGTATGCAAATTGCCTCTTCAGAGAGGAAGGGGACTAGAACTCTGGTGCGACCTATTGGAAGTAGCTCCAAGAGTAGAAATGCAACCCTTAGACACCAGTCAGAGCCTCTCATACAGCCAAATCAGATCTCATACTTTGCACTGAGGAGGAGCAACACCTCGAAACACGTGTCAGCAAATTGAGATTCTTGTTTGGCCATATGGCAAGGCTTCTTAAAGGGTTAATATTGACTTTTAGGATCACTACTTCCAATAGGTGGCACTAGAGTTCAAGTCCTCTTCCTGTCTGCAGAGACAATTTGCATATTTAATTTCCCAGAGGAGCATTGCAAGGCCTATAAGCTTCCTCACACTGGCATGCCAGACCTCACTTCACTCTCTATAAAAATATTTTAAAAAGTCAGCAACATTTCCTGATTTTTAACTCCTTAAGGACTGGCCCATTTTGAGGCTTTCAAATGAAGTTTTTTTTAATTTTTTAGTTTTTTCTTCCATGACTCCATTCCAGAAGCTATAACAGTTTTATATTTCTATCCACTTAGTTATATAAGGGCTTGTTTATTGCAGGATAACTTGGCATTTTAAAGATACATGTATACCATTACCTAACTGGACAGAGTTTGAAGGACAAGTATCCCTTCAAGCTATAGATTTCACATGCCATTTTGGATAATATAATAATAATAATTTTTACTTATATAGCGCCAACATATTCCACAGCGCTTTACAAATTATAGAGGGGACTTGTACAGACAATAGACATTACAGCATAACAGAAATACAGTTCAAAACAGATACCAGGAGGAGTGAGGGCCCTGCTCGCAAGCTTACAAACTATGGGGAAAAGGGGAGACACGAGAGGTGGATGGTAACAATTGCTTTAGTTATTCGGACCAGCTATAGTGTAAGGCTCAGGTGTTCATGTAAAGCTGCATGAACCAGTTAACTGCCTAAGTATGTAGCAGTACAGACACAGAGGGCTAATACTGCATAAAGTGTATGAAAACATGATGCGAGGAACCTTTTTTTTTTTTTTATTATAAATAGGCCACACAGGGATCGTTAGGTTAATGCATTGAGGCGGTAGGCTAGTCTGAACAAATGAGTTTTTAGGGTACGCTTAAAACTGTGGGGATTGGGGATTAATCGTATTAACCTAGGTAGTGCATTCCAAAGAATCGGCGCAGCACGTGTAAAGTCTTGGAGACGGGAGTGGGAGGTTCTGATTATTGAGGATGCTAACCTGAGGTCATTAGCGGAGCGGAGGGCACGGGTAGGGTGGTAGACTGATACCAGGGAGGAGATGTGGGGTGGTGCTGAGCCATGGAGTGCCATGGATACATAGGACTTTATTTTATTTCATTCTTTTGTGACACTGGATGAACCAAAATCAGCAATTCTTGTATTAATTATTTCTTACGACATTCACTGTGCTTGATAAAAGGGGTAGTTTTTTTTTATTTTTATTATTTCTGTATCCAAATTATATCTTAAAAAATAACTTAAATTAAAATATATTTTTTATATCATATTCTTAGAGCCCCTTTTTTGTCGACAGAGGTGTTTTTAAATAACAAGTTGTTTTTATTGTTATTGGTAATTTTGTAAGACAACTTTTTTTAGCACAATTTTGTGTGGCACGGTCAACAAAAGCAGCAATTGTAGCATTTTCTTTTTTTATCTGGGAAAAATAATGCAATAATGATCTTGTTTTGTAGCAGACTGTCACAGGTGCGGAAAAACTAGGTATGTCTTTTTTTTTTATAGAGATGTTTAAAAATATTTTTTTATTGTGAAAAAACTGATTTGACATTTTTTTTCACGCTTTAATGTTTTTTTTTTTTACAATAATTAGTCCCCTAAGGGAACTTGACCATGTAATCCTATGATTGCATAGCTGCTCATATAGCACAGTACATTATCTAGCCTGTCAGTATAAAATGGACAGATAGCCTTGTAGATACCACTTCTGGCATGATCTGATAGTCATAGGTAAATGGTAGCAGCGAAGTCCATCATAGGGACTGCGCAGTACAAAGGTCTAATCAGCACCTTGCAAATGCGTTTTGGGGGGTACTAATGGGCTGATGGAGGGAGCATCCTCCCTTTCTCAAGACAATTCTCATATGTGGACGTCACTTTTGACAGTGACAGAAGAAGGAATAGTCTGCTAGGATTGGTGAAAACACCAATCCTAGCACTTACAGCAGGATTCTGACTACGATGATCATGTCGGTACAGAACTAGAATGGGGGATTAGCATAATATATATATATTCGTCATGGAACACAAACTGGGATCTAAGGGGTACCAGCTTTCCTTTTAGAGAGTGACATGCCAGTGTAAGGAGACTTTTAGGACATGCAATGTTTCTCTGGGAAATAAATTATGCAAAGAGAGGAACAGCAAGAACTCTGGCGCAACCTAATGGAAGTTGCAATTCTAAAAGTCAATACAGACCCTTTAACCTATTGTCACATGATGCGTTTTTGCGGTGTTTTTTTTAATGCAAATTAAAAGCTGCTTTTACAGTACCAGCAAAAGCTGTGAGATTTCAGAAACCTCATGTACACACATTGATTTTTTTCTTGACTGAATCGGAAAACTGCTGTTTTTTTAAAATTACAGCATGCTACTTCTTTGACTGTTTTTGCAGCGTTTTTCACCCATAGAAAGCAATGAATAAGTGCAAAAATATACGTTGCCATCAGTTTTTGCTCCATTTTTAGCGGAAAAAAATAGGTACAGCAGGATGTGAAACCCTTTTACTTTTGTGATTTTCTCGGGTTTAAAGCGAAATGTCTTGATTTCCTCACGTGAGAATGGCCGTTACCATTAGTATAATTTAACTAAATTAGTGATATGTGTGAAAGTAAACTAATCCTGACCATCTCAATGGCAAAATAATAAAAAATACACATATTTGGTATCGCCACGTTCAGAATCGCCCAATCTATCAAAATCTAAAAAGAATTGATTCGATCGATAAAAGGCGTAACGAGAAAAAAAATCTAAACACCAGAAAAACTTTTTTCGGGTTGCAGCAACATTGCATTAAAATGCATTAATGGGCGACCAAAACATTGTACATACTCCAAAATGGTATCAATAAAAAGTTGCGTTTTACAGTACCAGCAAAAGCTATGAGATTTCAGAACTCATGTACATATATTGTTTATTTGCCTCACTGAATTGGAAAACTGCTGCGTTTTTTGAAAACTGCAGCATGTCACTTCTTTCAGCGTTTTTTTCAGAAAAAAAGCAACACATGAACACTGTCTTACAGAATGGGAAGAGGTAATTTCTTTTATCAGTTTACTGCAATTTGTCAGCCCTCATTCTTTTAAGGACTGTAAACATGCACTTTACACTGCCATATTTCTGCCCTTTAGTCATCTTTCTATAAGAGATTCTTGGACATTATATTTAATGGATCTTAACAATGAAAAGATCATGTTAATTATCCTGCATAATCAAGGCTATGAAAAAGTAGGAATTAGTCCTACTAGTAATAGTGTTTCCAGGATTCCATCATGACAGCACCACCAGGAGGTTGTCCTTCTTATCCTTGTTAGGGACAGGAACACAGAAGAGGTTAAATAGCCCCTCCCCACCTCCACCCTTCAGTGATTTTTCCAAGTACCACACCAGGATGGATGGAACTATATTTTATTAGAATTCCTTTCTACACATGTTTACATCACATATCAGACAGGAACTTAAGGGAGGGTATATAAGGCTACGTTCACATTTGCGTTGTGCGGGGCTGCGTTAGCGACACACCGCACAACGCAAACAAAAACGCAACAAAACACACGCTAAAACGCTGCGTTTTGTGACGCATGCGTCCTTTTTTGCCGAAATTGGGACGCAAAAAAAATGCAACTTGCTGTGTTTTCTGCGCCCCACACTTGCGTCCAAAAAACCGCATGCGTCGCAAAACGCAGCACAACGCATGTCCATGCGCCCCCCATGTTAAATATAGGGGCGCATGACGCATGCGTCGCCGCAGCGTTTCCCGACGCTGCGTCGGGAAACGCTAATGTGAACGTAGCCTAAGGGGTGCTGTCATGATGGACTCCTGGAAACACTATTACCGGTAGGACTAATTCCTACTTTCCAGGACGTCCCTCCTGACAGCACCACCAGGAGAAATACCAAATAACTCCTATTTTTTAGGGCGGGATTACAGCTTGGAGGACTTTCCTCCCAAAAGTAGTTTGTTGGTTTGCTGTAACATCTGATTTATAATGCCTACAGAAGGTATTTGATCAAGACCAAGTTGCAGCTCTGCATATTTGGTCCATAGAAACCCCAGCGCTTTCTGCCCATGAGGCCAAGACTACTCTCAACGAGTGTGCTTTGAGACTTTCCGGTGGGGGTTATAGGCTGCCCTGATAGTTGATTTAATCCATATAGCTAGAGTAGCTTTGGATGCCTTCTTCCCTCTGTTTCTTCCGGCTATCTGGATGAATAGGTTAGAGTCCACTCTCCAATTGTTTGTCATCTCTAGGTAGTGTAGAATTGTCCTTTTGACATCTAAGGCGTGAAGAGAACGCTCCTTCTCATTACTATAATTTTGGCAAAATGTGGGTAGAACAATCTCTTGACTTTTATGGAAGTCGGAAACAACCTTAGGGAGAAACCCGGGATCTAGTTTAAGGATGATACAATCATCTTGAATTTTCAGGTATGGATCCTTAATGGATAAAGATTGAATCTCGCCGATACGTCTCGCTGACGTTATTGCTACTAGGAAGAGGGTCTTAAAGGTTACGGCTTTTAAGGTTGCTTGATCTAGTGGTTCATATGGTTCTTTACAAAGTTCATTCAAAACCAGATTTAGATCCCAAGGAGGTATTGAACTGCGTATTGTAGGCCAAAGTCTTTGGATGGCCTTAACAAATCTTACTATCCATGGATGGGTAGCTAACTGAAAGTCATAGAAGGAACTAAGGGCTGAAATCTGTACTTTTAACGTACTAGGTCTTAGTCCTTTATCAAAGCCTGACTGGAGAAAGTCTAGGATCTTAGGGATGTTTGGGCCCTGAGGGACCGACACAGGAGTTGTACTCTGTGAACAGAACTTCTTCCATATCTTCCCGTATATTGCAGAAGTCACAGGCTTCCTACTGCTCTGGATAGTGGCAATGACTGGTGCCGAGAGGCCTTTTGACTTTAGGATCTCTTTCTCAGGATTCATGCTGTTAGCTGCTGTTAACAAAAAGAACCTTTTTGTTTTTGTATTTTTCTTTGAGGCAAATAGATCCACCTCCGGGAAACCCCAGCGTTGGGTTAAGTGGAGGAAGATTTCCTGATTTAAGGACCATTCTGTGGGGCATAACTTTTGTCTGCTCAGAAAGTCGGCTACCTGGTTTTCGGTGCCTTTTAGGTGAACTGCCGTTATTGATTTGACTGTGAGCTCTGCCCAGGAGAATATTGTATCTGACAGGTCCTGTAAATGATGATGTTTTGGACCTCCTTGGTGAAGTAGGAAGGCTACTGTTGTTGAATTGTCAGAGAAAATACGGATGTGTTGGTCCTTTAACGCTTCCTGATATGTCTTTAAGGCTTCCCAGACAGCTCTGAGCTCTCTGTAATTTGAAGATATGCTTCGTATTGACGCGGCCCAAGTTCCTTGAGAGTAGTCTTCCTCTATGTGGGCACCCCAGCCTTTGAGGCTTGCATCCGTGGTGATGTTCACACACAGACATGTTCTCCAAGGTCTTCCTTTCTCGAGGTTTGTTGGTATGGTCCACCATGACAGTGATCGTTTTGCGCCTCTGGACAGACGCACTTTGTTGTCCAGGGTTGTGTCCCTGCCGTCCCAAAGTGAAAGAATTTCCTGCTGCAGGGGTCTTGAGTAATACTGACTCCATTGAATGCTGGAAATGCATGATGTCATTAACCCCAGCACCCGCATGGCCTTCCTTATGGAGGACTGTTTTTGCTGTTGCAATATTTGAATCTCTCTCTTGAATGATTCTTGCTTGTGTTGCGGGAGGTACGTGTCACGCTCACGCCCTGACTGGTGGGTGTGAGCTCGGGGGGTTTGTGGCCCCACTGTGCCACAAACCGGACTACCCTGGAAGGGGCGTGACTTTGAGAGCTGCCTGGGTTTTCACTGGAGCCTCTGATGGTGAGGTCAGGCTTGTGCAGCAGGCAGCTGCCAGGTGCTACTCCAGGGTGGTGTCTGGCTGTGGCTGCTGATCCCACTTGGGAGACAGGAACACTAGGATTGGTGCGGGCATCAGGCAGGACTAGCAGATGAGCACGGATGAGATTCAGACGAGTAGGCTGGCACGGCTGAAACACAGAGCTGACAGAGACACGGCAGAGAACACAGGGCTGGCAGGAACACGGCAGAGAACACAGGGCTGGCAGGAACACGGCAGAGTACACAGGGCTGGCAGGAACACGGCAGAGTACACAGGGCTGGCAGGAACACGGCAGAGAACACGGGGCTGGCAGGAACACGGCAGAGAACACAGGGCTGGCAGAAACGGTGTATGAAGGTGTGTATGAAGGAACAGGTAGGGACCTGTTCACACAGGAGGTGCAAGTATGGATATGTAGTATGAATGAACAGGTAGGAACCTGTTCACACAGGAGGTGCAGGAAAGGAAGCAAGCCAGAAGGAAAGGAGAATGAAGGAACAGGTTGGGACCTGTTCACACAGGAAGAGAACCGCAAGGCTGCGGACAGGAGCGGTATAGCAGCAAGAGATAACGCAGCTATAAAAGCTAAGCAGAGCAGAACCACAAGGAATATGGAGAGGAGCTGCAGCAAGAGATTTCTGCAGCGGCAAAGCAGAGCAGAACCGCAAGGAATATGGAGAGGAGCTGCAGCAAGAGATTTCTGCAGCGGCAAAGCAGAGCAGAACCGCAAGGAATGCGGAGAGGAGCTGCAGCAAGAGATTTCTGCAGCAGCAAAGCAGAGCAGAACCGCAAGGAATGCGGAGAGCAGCTACAGCAAGAGATTACTGATTACTGCAGCCGCAGAAGCTAAGCAGAGCAGAGCCACAAGGAATGTGGAGAGGAGCTGCAGCAAGAGATTACTGCAGAAGCTGAAGCTAAGCAGAGTAGAACAGCAAGGAATGCGGAGAGGAGCTGCAGCAAGAGATTTCTGCAGAAGCTAAGCAGAGCCACAAGGAATGCAGAGAGGAGCTGCAGCAAGAGATTGCTACAGCAGCAGAGCAGAACCGCAGGAGTACAGAGCAGAGGTAAAGCCTCTCATCTCTCACAATATCTTACCCACTGCTCCAGGCCATGATGTGGTTTCTGTTTCTTGCCAGCTCCATGTTCTGTTTCTCTGATCTCTGCATGCTTCCTGGCTGTGTGCATAGGGGGGCGGCGCCTGAACTCTCTGGCTCTTATAGATATCAGGTGCACCCGTCTAATCTGTTCCTGTCAAATTACCAAGAGGCCTCCAGTATTTAGTGCAGCTCCACCCAGTGGACTGGGCCTGTGCAATATGTTAGCTCAGTTAGTGTCTAGCTTCTGAGTTTGCCAGGCCTTGCTCTGTGTTTCTCCCTCTCTAGAGGCTTTTCTCCTTGCCTTGATCTTGTTTTCCACCATCCAGGAGGCAGAATATCCTGGTCCCTGTGTCCTTGTGTCTTGTTCCATTGCCTTGTCTAAGCTCGGTCTCCTTGTCTGTGGCTTCCTTCTCTGCTGTGTCTTTCCTTGTGTTCTTAGTCTGCTTACGCTCCGCACTCTTGCAGCTCTGCCTGCTCTGTACCTTTGTGGCTTTATCTCTACTCCGCACTCCTGCGGTTCTGCTCCGTACTACTCTGCTCCGTACTACTCTGCTCCGCTCCCGTTGCTGCAGTAATCTCTTGCTGCAGCTCCTCTCTACTTTCCTTGTGGCTCCGCTCTGCTTAGCTTCTGCAGAAATCTCTTGCTGCAGCTCCTCTCCGCATTCCTTGCAGTTCCGCTCTGCTTAGCTCCTGCTGCTGCAGTAATCTCTTGCTGCAGCTCCTCTCCGCATTCCTTGCGGTTCCGTTCTTCTTAGCTTTTGTTGCTGCGCTCTCTCGTTGCTCTACCACTCCTTTCCACAGCCTTGTGGTTCTCTTCCTGTGTGAACAGGTCCCAACCTGTTTCTTCATTCTCCTTTCCTTCTGGCTTGTTTCTATACCTGCATCTCCTGTGTGAACAGGTCCCAACCTGTTCCTTCATACTTCATTGCTTTCTGCTTGTTTTCTTATCTGCACCTCCAGTGTGAACAGGTCCCTACCTGTTTCTTCTTACTTCATATCCATACCTGCACCTCCAATGTGAACAGGTTCCTACCTGTTCATTCATACACCACACCTGCCAGCCCTGTTCTCTGCCGTGCCTGCCAGCCCTGTGTTCTCTGCCGTGTCTCTGCCAGCCCTGTGTTCTCTGCCGTGCCAGCCTACTCGTATGAATATCATCCGTGCTCATCTGCTAGTCCTGCCTGACGCCCGCACCAATCCTAGTGTTCCTGTCTACCAAGTGGGATCAGCAGACACAGCCAGACATCACCCTGGAGTAGCACCTGGCAGCTGCCTGCTGCACAAGCCTGACCTCACCGTCAGAAGCTCCAGCGAAAATCCAGGCAGCTGTCATAGTCATGCCCCTTCCAGGGTAGTCTGGTTTGTGGCTCAGTGGGGCCACAAACCCCGAGCTCACGCCTACCAGTCAGGGCGTGAGCATGACACCCCCGTTCTATGGTACTTAAGATCCAAGAATTGAGTGATCTTCTGCCAGCCCTGTAAGAAGTACTGGAGTCTTCCACCCACTAAGCTGGCGCCATTGCCTGTTGGTTCTTGGCTTCTGATCCTGAAAGGTACCTCTACCTCTACCCCCTTTCAGGTAGCTCCATCTTTCGCCTTTCCCTTTCTCCTCTATAGTCCTGTCTGGGATGGGAATGAGTCCTACGAAAGGATGGTGGATTTTTTGGCTTTTCCTCAGGAAAGCCTTTCTTCTTGTCTGCTGCTTTTTCAAGCAGTTAGTCCAATACTGGACCAAAAACATGAAGGCCGGACAAGGGTATTGAACACAGCTTGTTCTTTGACTGCGTATCGCCAGACCATGACCTGAGCCATAGAGCTTTTCTTGCAGCGTTAGATAAGGCGTTGTTCCTTGCTGCGAACCGAACTGATTCCGCCGAAGCATCGGCCATAAAGTCAGTCGCCATCTTTAATAACGGTTAAGATTTTAGGATTTCCTCTCTGGGAGTTTTATTGTTAATTTGGGTTTCTAATTTTTCTACCCACAGAGTCATTGACCTGGCCACTGAGGTCGCCTCGATATTAGTCTTCATGATAGCTGATGATGCTTCCCAGGCCTTTTTGAGGATATCTTCTGATCTTTTGTCCATAGGGTCTTTGAGACCAGAGGAATATTCAAATGGTATGGCGGTCTTTTTGAGACCTTGGCCACTTGTATATACACTTTAGGTACAGATTCCCATACTTTGGTCTCGTCTGGATCAAAAGGTTGTCGGTATCTAAAATCTCTTGGGACTACTAGCTTCTTTCCGACATCCTCCCATTCTTCCAGGATCATTTCTGTTACATGGAGATTCACTGAAAACACCCTGTTTCTGCGAGCTCTGAGCCCGCCAAACATCTCACCTTGGACCGTAAGAGGCTCTGTGGTCTCTTCCACCTTCATGGTGTATCTAACAGCCTGCAGGAGTATGTCCGTGTTTTCAGAAGAGAACACATATCTCTTTCTTTCTTCTAGGAGGATGGCTAAAGAACATTCACCTTCCACAGAATCGGATATAGAGTATGTTGAAAGCTCACCCTCTTCTGAGCTAGGGACCTGCTCCAACCTGGGCCTTTTAGGACGGGGGGATTCAACCGGCATCAGGGCTGATACCGTGGACTGTACCTCCTCTGTAATCATAGTTTCAATACTATCTAGAAAGGAGGACTGTTCCTCTTTAAGTAGTCCCGACATACAGTCGTCACACAATTTCTTAGAATGTGCTTCTGGAAGTTTGCTAGAGCATAGTGGACATCTATTCGTCTTGCGTTTGGGAACTGCCGCTGCACGTTTGGGCGCTTCCTTATCCTGCAATAGAGATATAAGAACGCCTTATAGGTCGTGTGTGACTAATGCTGTGAAATAAACCCCACTATGTATAATTTAAATGTTCTGGGGCAAGCTTTGAGGACTGAATGTCTGCACGACCTGCACCATGTTCCTAGGACAAGTGTGCTGTCAGATGTTTGTGTTTAAATAGACTGTCTTACCAGGCTTGAAATCATCTGTCTCGTCCTCCTTCCGAGCTCAGCTGCCGGTGATCCTCCTGATGATCTGCGCTGGACCTGTACACGTCCCTGATGGAACACGCGCTGAACCGTGGGCTGGATTTCCTCCCCCCCGGCCCCACTACCATCCCACGAGGTCGCGCTTCTTCAGCGTCCCCGCCGGCAGCAACGAGGGCCGGGCCTCCACCCCGGATAGTCGTCACTGGAACCGGAAGTCGACGCCGGCGCTCCCGATGACGCCTCGCGCCTGGAGTGCGATCACCGCCGTTGTGTGCCGGGTACACAGCTGCAGGCGCAGAGCCCTCTGGAGAGGGCTGCGCCGAAGATGGGAGCACACAGCTTGACCTGCGCTGAGGGACCCCCCTCGGAGTCAGCGCTTTCTGCGGAGTCTGCCGCTGGAGCAAGCGTCCGCTGCTCAGAGCCCTCTGGAGAGGGATGAACCTGCTCGACCGGCTGTCTTGGAATCTTCAGCACGGTAAGCCGCACCAACTCCTCTGTGTCTGTCCCTGATAGGGACAGGAAAACCACTGAACGGTGGAGGTGGGGAGGAACTATTTAACCTCTTCTCTGTTCCTGTCCCTATCAAGGATAAGAAGGACAACCTCCTGGTGGTGCTGTCAAAAGGGACGTCCTGGAAAAAAAAGCTGCAGAATTTTTGATCAACTTGCCAGGAAAAGGCTGGAAAAAGTACGGTATTCAATCCCAAAACGGTCCCAACAAAAAGTGCAGTTCATCCTGCACAAAAAAAACAAGATCTCAGGAAAGGCTACGTTCACATTTGCGGTGTTTGGCGCAGCGTCGGCGGCGCATACCGATGCATGCGTTATGCGCCCCTATCTTTAACATGGGGGGCGCATGGACATGCGCCGGTATGCGTTGTATTGCGGTTTGCGACGCATGAGTCATATTGACGCAAAGAGAGGGCGCAGAAAACGCTACTTACAGCGTTTTTCCTGCGCCAAAATTCCTGCTCTGTATGATCCTATGACAACGCATGCATCGCAAAACGCTGCGTTGTGTATTTGCGTTGTTGGCTGCGTCGCCGACGCTGCGCCCAGCAACGCAAATGTGAACGTAGCCAAACTCCTTCAACAGAATTAAAACATTATGACTGAACAGGGAAATACTTTTTCCTACTTTTACGAAATAAAAAAAATGTAACAAAACTGTGTAACATTTAGTGCGTTCCTAATTGTACCGAGCAGTAAAATAAGGAGAGCATGTCATGGATACCTCATAGTGAAGGCCAGAAAATCAAAGCTGCAGATATGGGGTAAATAGTGTTACTAACCTGCCCAGATGAATGCTGCGGGGAGAAAATTAACTTTATTGCCCCGCAGTGTTCCGGTTTCAGTCACCGTTCTGAGTACAAAGAGCGGGGGCTGTAACTACACCCCCCACCCTGACAACCGGCCCCAATGCTGAGCGAGTGTCAGTCAGGGGCAGGAGCCACCGCTCTCTCACTGGGCAGCACGGTGGCTCAGTGGTTAGCACTGCAGCCTCACAGAGCTGGAGTCCTGGATTCAAATTTTTTGCATGTTTGCATGGGTTTCCTCCGGGTACTCCGGTTTCCTCCCACATTCCAAAGACATACTGATAGGGAATTTAGATTGTGACTGTGGAATATGTTAGCGCTATATAAAATTAAATATTTTTATTTATTATTATTATAGAACGGTGATAGAACCGGCGTCGTGACTGAAAGTAGAACGTTGCGCGGGGAAATAAAAGTTAATCTTTAAAAGGATCAGTCGCAAAATAAAAAGTTATTTGCCCTTACCGCAGGATAGAGGATAACTCGCCACTTGGTGACCAGCAGCAGTCCTAAAAATGGGGCTAATAGTCCAATGCTTGAAAGGCGTGAAGGTGCGCATCCTCGACTCCCACTTAATTCACCATCTACGGGACTGCTGAAGAAAGCAGAGTATGCCAATTCCAGCAGTGTCATAGAAAATGAATTGAGCGGGGGTCCAGTATGTGTACCTTCACTCCATGCAAGACGGGGCTCTGCATAGTTCGGTTTTTGAGCACTGTTCTCAGGGTCCAGGCAGTCAGACTACCCAGCGATCAGCATGCTATTCCAGAGGATATGTGCTACCTTGCTATTTTGGTAATAACCCTTTAAACGCCACCGTACGTAGATGACTTACTGTCAGTATCACTCCGAGTATGCTTATACCTACAGGAATACTTTAATACTAGTGCCCCATTTATTATCGCTCCAGGGTCCACTTTAAAAATTGCAGATAGGCAGAACATATGGACTATGGGGACACTTTGCAATAGCAATGCAACAAAAATAAGATTTTTCTTCATCAGATTTATTTTAAATGATTAATACTAGTTCAGAGTTATTTCTTCACAAAGTAGCAGAGTAGCAAACAAAACTCCAAGAATTATATCAGAACATTGTGCAAAGCTCTCCATTTCACTGCAGAACACCATGACAAGTGTACAAATAATAATATTCTCTTTTAATGTTAGATTTAGAAATAAAAAAAATAAATAAAAAAGATACTAATCTCTGTAACCTTCAGTACATAAAGGGCCATCCAACAGTACAGTTTTAAATAAATAAAATGTTAGGGTCCAGTCTGCCATCTTGTGGACGTTTTATATAGGTGCACTGAAACGTCAATACACACACGGTTTATATAGAATTTATATAAAAAAGGTTGATTCAAGTTTAATAAGTTTAATCAAAATAATAAAGGCAAGGTCTGCAACTTTCCAATATACTTTATTACGGTAGTTTCTGTAACAACTCTGCTGGCATCACAGCATGGCCTCACATCTCTCACACAATCTTACCCACTGCTCCAGGCCATGATGTGCGTTCTCTTTAATGCCAGCTCCATGTTCTGTGTCTCTGCTCTGTGCATGCTTCATGGCTATGTGTATAGGGGGCCGGCGCCTGAACTCTCTGGTTCTTATAGGAATCAGGTGCACCTGTCCAATCAGTTCCTGACCAATTACCAAGAGGCCTCCTGTATATAGTGCAGCTCCACCCTGTGGTCTGGGCCTGTGCAATGTGTTAGCTCAGTTAGTGTTTAGCTGCTGAGTTTGCCTGGCCTTGCTCTGAGTTACTCCCTCTGAGCTTTTCTCTGTGCTTTTGCCTTGTTCTTGTTTTCCGCCCTCCAGGAGGCAGAATATCCTGGTCCCTGTGTCTTGTTCTATTGCCTTGTCTGTACTTTGTCTTTTCTCGGTCTCCTTGTCCGTGGCTTCCTTCCCTGCTTTCTTTCCTTGTGTTTTCTGTCTGCTTACACTCCGCACTCAGACCTTGCTTCGCACTCTCTGGCTTTGCTCTGTGGCTCCGCTCTTTGCGGTACTATTTGGCTCCGCCTCCAGCGTCTCCGCTCTTGGCTCCGCCTCCAGCGTCTCCGCTCTTGGCTCCGCCTCCAGCGTCTCCGCTCTTGGCTCCGCCTCCAGCGTCTCCGCTCTTGGCTCCGCCTCTTGCGGCTTCGTCCTTGGCTCTGCCTTCTCCTTCTCTTAGTTCCATCTTCTACTTGTTACTTGGTCCTCCTGTGTGAACAGGTCCCTACCTGTTCCTTCATTTTCCTTTCCTTCTGGCTTGTTACCGTACCTGCATCTTCTGTGTGTACAGGTCCCTACCTGTTCCTTCATCACACTCACAATAGGACTGCACTCGGGTGTCATCAGAGTGCAGCCTGATTCATACACCACATCAACCCGTCCTGTGTATCCTGTGTTCCTGCCAGTCCTGCCGTTCCTGCCCTGCCTTCCAGTCCTGTGTTCTCTGCAGTGCCTCCCAACCCTGTGTTCCTGCCAGTCCTGCCTTTCCTGCCCTGCCTTCCAGTCCTGTGTTCCTGCTGTCCTAGCCAGTCCTGTTTCCTGCCGTGTCTCTGCCAGCCCTGTCTCAGCCGTGCCAGCCTGTTATGAACAGGTAATTCAGAACCACAATGGACCTTGAAGTTCAGAGCACACAAAGTGACTTGACATTGACCAAAAACATAGGACGAGCTCTGAGACGTGGAAACTCTGCTGACCGCAATCCCTAATCCTATCACACCACACTAGAGGTAGCCGTGGATTGCGCCTAACGCTCCCTATGCAACTCGGCACAGCCTGAGAAACTAACTAGACCTGAAGATAGAAAAATAAGCCTACCTTGCCTCAGAGAAATTCCCCAAAGGAAAAGGCAGCCCCCCACATATAATGACTGTGAGTAAAGATGAAATACAAACACAGAGATGAAATAGATTTAGCAAAGTGAGGCCCGACTTACTGAATAGACCGAGGATAGGAAAGATAGCTTTGCGGTCAACACAAAAACCTACAAACAACCACGCAGAGGGGCAAAAAGACCCTCCGCACCGACTAACGGTACGGAGGTGCTCCCTCTGCGTCTCAGAGCTTCCAGCAAGCAAGAAAAACCAATAAAGCAAGCTGGACAGAAAAAATAGCAAACAAAAGTAACACAAGCAGAACTTAGCTTATGCAGGATAGACAGGCCACAGGAACGATCCAGGAGGAAGCAAGACCAATACTAGAACATTGACTGGAGGCCAGGATCAAAGCACCAGGTGGAGTTAAATAGAGCAGCACCTAACGACTTAACCTCATCACCTGAGGAAGGAAACTCAGAAGCCGCAGTACCACTCTCATCCACCAAAGTAAGCTCATAGACAGAACCAGCCGAAGTACCACTCACGACCACAGGAGGGAGCTTGGCTACAGAATTCACAACACCAGCCTACTCGTCTGTGTTCCAGCCGTGCTCTTCTGCCAGTCCTGCCTAATGCCCGCACCAATCCAGGTGTTCCTGTCTCCCAAGTGGGATCAGCAGCCACAGCCAGACACCACCCTGGAGTAGCACCTGGCAGCTGCCTGCTGCACAAGCCTGTCCTCACCATCAGAGGCTCCAGTGAAAACCCAGGCAGCTGTCATAGTCACGCCCCTTCCAGGGTAGTCTGGTTTGTGGCACAGTGGAGCCACAAAACCCCCGAGCTCATGCCCACCAGTCAGGGCGTGAGAGTGACAGTTTCTATTTTCAAAAATCTCCAATTGCTTTATGTGAATGAAAAGATTCCAGTTTAAATTCATAGACTGAAGACGGTACAGAGGTAACATTGCGAATATGAAAAATTTGAGACTACTACAAACAATTTAATTTTAAATTTTTCCTTTCCACTTTGTATTACTTCATGCGAAACACATGAAGAATTAAAGGGAACCTGTTGGCAGGATTGTGCACAGTAACCAACAGACAGTGTCAGGTCGGTGCTGTTATACTGATTACAATGATACCTTGATTGATGAAATCTGCCTTGTGGTTGTTTCTCAATCTTTATTTTTCAGTTTTGAGTTAATGATATGCTCGTGCTCAGGGGCGGCCTGTGGGCGGGGCTTCATGTGGTGCTCTGATTAGGTATTCATGTGTATGGCTTCTGACAGGTCACTGATCCCTCACTGACCTGCCCCCTAGTTTACATACTGTATATCTTATTGTTTTTTTTTTATATAAATCACATTAATCATGCAGGTGTTGGAGGCAGCACCTGCAATGTAGCATGATCGGATCTATAATATCCACATATTCATTTTATTTAGTGATATAAATTTTCTTCAGGAAAAAAAATAAATTCTTTCTCAAAATGGCACCGGCCGTTCCTGCGCAGTATAATCTATTGCGTTCCGAATTATGCTACAGCGCAGACACCGCCACTGGCACCTGCATGATGAATTTAAGTTTTTTTCAAAACAATATAATATGTAAAGTAGGAGGCAGGTCAGTGCGGGATCAGTGACCTGTCAGAAGCCATACAGATGAATACCTAATCAGAGCACCACATGAAGACCCCCACAGGCCGCCCCGGAGCACGAGCATATCATTAACTCAAAACTGGAAATAAAGATTAAATAACCACAAGACGGATTTCATCAACCAAGGTATCATTGTAATAAGCGCTGACCTGACACTGTCTGTAGGTTACTGTGCACAATCCTGCCAACAGCTTCCCTTTAACTAACTTCCTGAATGCTGCTTTGAATATATCCAGGGACGCAGATTTTAAAATGGGGTCTTGTTTGCAGGTTTTCTGAAACAGTGGCCCCTCAAATTCACTTGAAAATTGAAGTATCCTCTTATATTATAAGTTTTGTAAAGTTCATTGAAACAATGAAAAACTGCTGCTAAACTTTTTATCCCTGCTAACATCCTAACTAAAAACTATAATAGAGTAATAGAAATAATATTTTAAAAATGATCATGATATGGAACAGATGTGGTAAAGGTTATTATCTATTTTGTGTGGTATGACTATCTGGTGAAAGGGTATAAAATTTCAAATTTGAAACATTTTGAAAAAAAAAATGTCAAATTTCCAATCTTTTCATAAATAAATGTAAATTTTATCAACCTAAATTTACCACTAACAAAGTACAATGTGTCATGAAACAAAAAAAAAACAATCTCAGGATCACTGTGATTTGTGGAAATATTCCAGAGTTATTACCGCATACAGTGACACTGGACAGAATTGAAAAATTTGGCCTGGTCAGGGAGGTGAAAACAGAATCTGGCAAAATCGTGCTAATCGGGTTGTCTACTACTACTCAGACAACCAATTCTAAATCGTTATGTTACCGCTCAGTAAAATAACACTTATACTCGCCTATGATGCCAGCGCTGTCGGCACTGGCACTCCCGGGGCTCACGTGACAGAATGTTATGCAATCCCTGAGGCCCATCAACACTGAACTCGCTGTCCTCTCCTTCAGACAAATCTGTTGTGGCACTATTTTGAAAGAAAGCTGCCATGTTTCTCTAATTCTGCACAACCTTGATAATACGAGAATTACAAAAAAAAAAAAAGGCTTTAACCCTTTACTACACAAAGTGTGGGATTCTCAATACAGATATAATACAGTTCTCATGTACACTCCAAGCTCCTGCACTTTCATGATGCTCAGGGGTAAAACTGTTTAAAGTTGTGAAAAAATGTTTTTTCAGTCCAGCAAAGGGAATTAAAAATAAAAACACTTTATTATGACTTCATTAAAATAGTAGCATGGGCATAAAAAATATATCTGATGTGTTTCGAGTTCAGTGACTCTTAATCGTACATGTAGAACTGTTTAGTTACTGACGAAAGTGAACTATCAAAAAGGAAGGGATGTATAAACCCCCACACTCATCCTCTCACACTGACTGATAAGTTACTTGGATTTACAATTAGCCTGACCCTGGCGAACACCGATGTGTACGAGTGCAGTGCTGGCTGACAATCTGCAATACAATCCAGAATTTACCAAAGACGGTGGGCTGCTCCAGTGAGGTCAAAAAGTCACAAATTTGGCATTCACAATATTTGCAGAAAAATGGGAGACTTGTTGGAAAACATGTCAAACTGCAGATTTACAAAAATTTATGGGAGATATTGTAACGCCCATCCAGCCGACTCCATGACCACAGGTTTAAATTTCAAATTAAATTGTCAAAAATTAACCAAACTTATTGAAGGGAATCAGTCATCAGAAAAATGGCCTACTCATTAAATAGGCATATTTTTCCTATTATTATCTATATTCAATGAAAATCTTGCAATTTCCACACTCGCCACTAGGCCTTATATTAGACTCCTACTTCTGGTTCTACACATAAATATTATTCACATAGATATTGCTTATATGGAAGTATAATTTGGGCATGCTTTAATTTGGTCATTGTGAAGGGAGAAGGAGGTGCCATCTACTGTATGTCATGGGACCAGGGGGTCCTCTCCTATCCCTAACGCTAGGGGTGCCCTAGCTCACCCTATTCCCCACATTACTTCTGATGGTGAAGACGCCGGAGCCACGTACCTTGCCTTTGCTCCTGAATACGCACTCAGTCTGTGGGAGTAGATGGGAGTAGTAGTGCACAGTAATGCACCAACCAGACAAACAAGGTATTATGAACAAAAATAAAGGAAAATACCAATCATACAAATATACTCACACAGACAACAGAGGTAAACACCTGGAAGATGGGGTAAAACCAAAGTAGGAGAAGGAGGGGAATTAGCACACAACCAAAACCTAGCAATAGTCTCAGATAAATCCACCAAATGCCTTCTCATACAACAAAAACAAACCACCATCTCTCAAACCATGAAGCTATCTCTGGCAATGAAGCTATCTCTGGCAATGAGTGCTTACCAGGGCCCAGAATATGTAGGAGAGGGAGTGTCCAACAGTGAACAGTTGAGATCCTTAATGCAAGTCTCCAGGAGTTCTCAACTGAGCAGATTAACCCCCTGCACTGCAAAAAGAAACCTGCACAATTCAATATGGTGAAGTGCTTCTATTCAGCGCAAGAGTAGGAGAAATCAGATGCTGCAGTCTTCTGGCTCCTCTCTGTCTCGATAAATGCGTGACACTGTATATCTATGTTTGGAATCCTGATAATTAGACCGCTGAAAAGTCTTCTGAACAAAACAAGAAGTGTGAGTCTAATGTAAGCCCTAGTGGCCAGGGTGAAAATTTGCTAAATTTCTGATTTCTTTTTATATAGGAAAAAAATTAAGGATAACATAAAACACTTTTTTATACAGTAGGCCATTTTCTAACTGAACATTCCCTTTAAGGGTGTGTGCCTCTTAAAAAAATATTTATCTTTCTTTATCATATAGAATGGAAGTCTATGTAAATGTTCTCAGCCTTTACAGTATACCCAATAATCCCCAATCTAGTCTTATTCTGGAATCACCCAATGGTCTGGTATGAGGGACAACTTTAAGATAACACAGTCTGCCTCTAAGCTACAAGTTTTGATTATAGAAGACACAAAAGAGAATAGTAAAACCAAAAACACTCAGTTTGAAAAAATGTTGCAGTAATCCGCAAGTGCTAGTAAAAGATGTAAAAAACAGGGTATTTGGTTGATACGTTTTTTGCAAAAAATGTATACTAAGCTGCTCTACCAATCTTCACGGTATACCCTTATCAGAGCAGTCCTAACTAATGTATGCAATCCCTATCTGATGTATTTAAAAACCTGATCATCTGTATATAACCTGTGCGAACAGGGTTCAGAGAGGAAAAATCCATGTGTGCATACAGGGCAGAACAGCTCTTGTGCAGATAGCCCAAGAGGAGTGGTGGAACTCCCCAGTCCCCAGTCTCCACCACTCCTCTTGGGCTATCTGCACAAGAGCTGTTCTGCCCTGTATGCACACATGGATTTTTCCTCTCTGAACCCTGTTCGCACAGGTTATATACAGATGATCAGGTTTTTAAATACATCAGATAGGGATTGCATACATTAGTTAGGACTGCTCTGATAAGGGTATACCGTGAAGATTGGTAGAGCAGCTTAGTATACATTTTTTGCAAAAAACGTATCAACCAAATACCCTGTTTTTTACATCTTTTACTAGCACTTGCGGATTACTGCAACATTTTTTCAAACTGAGTGTTTTTGGTTTTACTATTCTCTTTTGTGTCTTCAGGTTTCTTGGTGGTGTGTGAACATGATCATACAGACTTGTTCACTGTGCAAGTAGCCCATGTGTTCCTGTTTCCATAATTGTTCTCTTGTGTCTACACGACTGGGGAGTTCCACCACTCCTCTTGGGCTATCTGCACAAGAGCTGTTCTGCCCTGTATGCACACATGGATTTTTCCTCTCTGAACCCTGTTCGCACAGGTTATATACAGATGATCAGGTTTTTAAATACATCAGATAGGGATTGCATACATTAGTTAGGACTGCTCTGATAAGGGTATACCGTGAAGATTGGTAGAGCAGCTTAGTATACATTTTTTGCAAAAAACGTATCAACCAAATACCCTGTTTTTTACATCTTTTACTAGCACTTGCGGATTACTGCAACATTTTTTCAAACTGAGTGTTTTTGGTTTTACTATTCTCTTTTGTGTCTTCAGGTTTCTTGGTGGTGTGTGAACATGATCATACAGACTTGTTCACTGTGCAAGTAGCCCATGTGTTCCTGTTTCCATAATTGTTCTCTTGTGTCTACACGACTGGGGAGTTCCACCACTCCTCTTGGGCTATCTGCACAAGAGCTGTTCTGCCCTGTATGCACACATGGATTTTTCCTCTCTGAACCCTGTTCGCACAGGTTATATACAGATGATCAGGTTTTTAAATACATCAGATAGGGATTGCATACATTAGTTAGGACTGCTCTGATAAGGGTATACCGTGAAGATTGGTAGAGCAGCTTAGTATACATTTTTTGCAAAAAACGTATCAACCAAATACCCTGTTTTTTACATCTTTTACTAGCACTTGCGGATTACTGCAACATTTTTTCAAACTGAGTGTTTTTGGTTTTACTATTCTCTTTTGTGTCTTCAGGTTTCTTGGTGGTGTGTGAACATGATCATACAGACTTGTTCACTGTGCAAGTAGCCCATGTGTTCAAGTTTTGATTATAGCTGTGCCCTAATGGAGCCGAGTTAGAGGGGTAGACCCATAAATAACATATCACATAGCCTCATGAAAGGTGGTATGATCACTGAAGGGTATCCGACCCATGAGATCCTATCTGATCACAAGAATGGGAGTCACCGAGTCCTCGGTATGAATGGAGCTAGTAGTGAGCATGTGGAACAACTGCTCCATTTGTTGTCTATGGGAGAGATGGTCAGTACCACTCCATTCCCATAAGGGTATTTGGACCCCTGTGCTTCAGACTGAAGCCGCATCCAGTGTATAGATGATTAATGCTGCTTTTTGGGTAACCCCTTAAAAAGTACCACTCAAAGGGTCAAGGCTTAAAGACGTTTTAACACCCAATTATAAAACCAGATAAAATACCATAAGATGCCCATAAAAGTCTTGTACCTGCACATCCATACCACAACTACTTGGCAATTATCAATACTTATTTCACCACTAAAGGCATTTACAGCACAACCTTTGGCAGAAAATTCATGAAATGATATTACTGAGCCGTAGATTCCAGAGTCCAGTTCATTAGGCGAAGCCGGAAAACTTCATATTTCACCTACTGAGAAAAGTATTGGTTCAGCACATTCCTTCCCAACACTGCGGAAATGTGCAGCTTGTTGTTACAGAAATCCATAGAAGAAAATATACCGGTAATCACATTATTTTCTGCAGAAGTCCTCTAACACAACAGAGGGGAAAAAAAATCATCAAGGCAAAATAAAGCGGGGAGAAGTGGACGATGTCCATAGACGAGGTGATTAGAGCCAGGAGAAAACCTTAAACTGGTAGAAAGTTGCACTTTTTGCTTTAAAATCGTAGTTACTTACCCATAATGGTATTTCTCTGATCCCATGACGGCACCACGGAGAGAGAGGGATCCGCCCTCAAGGACAGGAAACCTACAGGTGAAAAAGGCGGTACCTCGCTCCCACATCAGGTGGTTTAAAGAGCATTATGCAGAACTTTCAGCTGCAACTTAAATGGTTATTCAAAACAAAATCTATTCAATTTAAGCTTAATAGAGGCACCGCATGACTTAATACTAATAACTAACTCACTCTAGTGTGCACACCTGTGTGTGAAAGGGAGGAAATGTACGGGTGCCGTCATGGGATCAGAGAAATACCGTTATTGGTAAGTAACTACAATTTTCTCTTTCCCCCATGACGGCACCACGGAGAGAATTGCAGAGATTGTACATTTAGGGAGGGACCACTGCCTCCAGAACCCTTTTCCCAAAAGTCAGATCTGAAGAAGATGTCAAGTCTAGGCGGTAATGTTTGAAAAATGTAGAGGGAGAAGACCAGGTGGCAGCTCTACATATCTGGTGTATTGAAGCGCCAGCTCTCTCTGCCCAGGATGATGCCACTGCTCTGGTTGAATGGGCTCTTATGTTCTCCGGGATGGCTGCCCCACAAGAAGAGTAGGATAGGGTGATGGCGTCTCTTATCCATCTCACCAGTGTGGCCTTCGACGCTTTTTGTCCTGTTCGTGGACCCTGGAAGCAGACAAACAGAGCCCTATCCTTCCTACACTCTCTTGTGGTTGTCAGATATTGGATCAGGCACCTTTTTACATCTAAAGTATGCAGTACTTCTTCCCTCTTATTCTTGGGACTGGGACAGAAGGAGGGCAAGGAGATCTCCTGAGTCCTATGGGCTGTGACAAGACTTTGGGGAAGTAAGCTGGGTCAGTGCTAAGAATTACTCTATCTTCAAGTATTTGAGTGAAGGGTGGGTACGTCGATAAAGCTTGTATATCACTAACGCGGCGGGTAGAAGTTAAGGCTACAAGAAGAGAGGTCTTAAGGGATAAGATTTTTAAAGGAACCTTAGACAGGGGTTCAAAGGGGGGTTTAGTTAGTGCATTTAGTACAAGATTTATGTCCCAGGGAGGAGTAGTATGGAGATGGATAGGTCTGGATCTACTTGAGGCTCTAATGAATCTAATAATCCAGCGATTTTTGGCTAAATCATGGTTGTACAATGCTCCCAAGGCCACTACCTGTACTTTCAGGGTGCTGGTAGCTAATACCTGTTCTAACCCTTTCTGTAGGAACGCAAGGATTTTTTCTATTAGGATTTCTCCAGTTGGGTCAGAACCTGACACTGAAATGAATTTTTTCAATACCTTCCCGTATGCTTTAGTGGTTACTAATTTTCTACTCTGTAACATAGTGGATACTAAGTTTGATGAGAAACCCCTACTGCTTAGGAGTTCCCTCTCAAAAGCCAAGCTGTCATGTGTAATTTTTTTCTTTTTTCTCTCGGGAGAAGCAGACTTGTTCCTCCTTCACTGCCTCTCCCCACTCTCCCTCAAGGTCCGCCGACCCCGGCAGTGCTGCTTCAGGGGAAGGAAAATGTTACCGACCCAGCCGAGGCAGGGAGCCCCACTGCCTGAAACCGTACTGGATCGGCCCCCGGCATCCCACGAAGATTCCTAAGGTACGTGCTGTAGGTTCCCCATCAGGGAAAGGAAACCAACTGATGTGGGAGAGAGGTACTGCCTTTTTGACCTGTAGGTTTCCTGTCCCTGAGCGCGGATCCCTCTCTCTCCGTGGTGCCGTCATGGGGGAAAGAGAAAATAATAAAATCTAAAATTGCACTTTGCATTGAGAAATGCACGGGCACAACATTTTTGGAATATTGCCCCCCCACCAAATGATCCAGGAGGATTAGTACTGGGGAATCTCCACTACCCTGAATGGTGCCAGCTAAAACTTAGAGTAACATCCCGGCACAGTGAGCGTCCGCCTGGCAGCCAGCGGGCTGAATGAGAAAGCAGCTAGCGGCTGTTTTGTCATCTCTGTTGCTGCCACCAGTACCTATGTAAAAAGCAGCAACTGAGATGAAAAGTTCTCAGTATAATTACATTTTTACAATTTAGTGGCTGCCTTTGCAGAGCACGGCATTCAATGACAAACTTTGCATAGTTAATGACAGATGTCAGAGGCTGAGTATATTGAATGAAGGCAGTCATGAAAAATGTGTCCGCAGCACTCTGCCTCTGTTCTCACTTGTAATTTTGTGAGAGAACATACAATGACCTTCTGAGAGAGTTGTCCCAAACTCATAAGTACAATATGTGTGGCTTGCGATATAAGGGGTTCAATAATGGATGGGGGAAAGGAACTCGGGGAGGTCCAAGGGTCTTACACTGGACTATGGGCCTGATACGTTTAAATTTTTACCTATTGGTGAGGTCTTCAGATCTAAATAGGATAAAACAAAGTATTCAAGTCTTTATACCATGGAAAGGTCAGTTTTATAATGCATAGAAAACTAATAGATTATGTACAAGGCGGTATTACTGCTCATTATAAGATGGTACCACTTGTCATTACAACCTACAAGTAATAAAAGACATTACAGGGTCTCTACAGACGTGTATTTATAGGGAACTCAACAGGAAAAAAAATCTTTTCATGTCTCATCAGATGAATGTCTCCATAATCCAGACGCACCATATGGCCACAGAGTTCCTGTAGCTTCATAGTAAGGATCTACACTCTCCATGCCTGTGTAAAAGGCTCACAGGCTCGGACTGGCCAATCGGAGGACAGGGAATCTCCAGGTGGGCCTCTGTGTAGGAATGGGACACCCTACATGAGCTGTAATTGCAACACATACAGACAGAAGCAGCATCTCATCACTCATTTAAAAAACTAACCAGTTTATTATTATATAAAAGCATTGGTAAATTTGTGAAAAAGGGTCAGAAAATATTCCATGACTCTGGACAGCGTGCCCCCCAGAATCAATGTCACTGGTGGGCTGCTTTGCATACTAGTCCGAGACTGGTCCCACGTACAGCATCCAGACTTGTGCATATATACTGATCATAAATATGACACTTACCTGCAGATCCTCCAGCCAACACTTGCTGGGAAGCTTCTGTCCAAAAGCCGACGTGTTGAGAGGCAGACATGATCGTTGGAACCAGGGGTAAAGATGACCAGACGTCCTTGAAAGAGACAACAATACATGATGTTAGTGATCGACTCTCAGAAATCTGCAAAATCTAATCTATTCTGTACAAGGCCAGCCTCATTACAGTATATAGATAGAGCCTATAATGCTCCTTCCCTTGGGCCTCATACACAGTGCCTAATAGGGTCTATGCTGCTCTTTCTCTTGGGCCTCATACACAGTGCATAATTGGACCTATGATGCTCCTTCTCTTGGGCCTCATACACAGTGCCTACTAGGACCTATGCTGCACCTTCTCTTGGGCCTCATACACAGTGCTAAATAGGACCTATGCTGCGCCTTTTCTTGGTCCTCATACACAGTGCCTACTAGAGCCTATAATGCTCCTTCCGTTGGGCCTCAAAACATTGCCAAATAGGGTCTATGCTGATGTTTCTCTTTGGACTCATACACAGTGTCTACTAGGACATATGCTGCACCTTCTCTTGTGCCTCATACACAGTGCTAACTAGGACCTATTGTTAGGTGTCGAGTTCCCGCTTCTGCACAAGGGGAATCTCGAGCCATCTCCGCTGCGGTCTCCCATTCTTCTCCAGCCGCAGTGGAGTCTGCTCAGCAGAGACGTCGGTCCCAGCGTCTTGCTCAGTCTCACTCTGTACAAAGAGTTACTGCTGCTTTTCCTACTTCTGCCATTGAAGTCAGTGTTGGGCAGCGGAGAGCAGATGCTTTTGGGGCTAAGTCCTGCTTTTCTCTTTCTGAGCATGCCCAGGGCAAGATCTCCCATTGGAGATCAAGGCTCACATGCTCAGGTACTGCAGCACATCCCATTGGTCCTCCAGGAAGGTCCTGAAAGGGCAAAACTTTGGTAGCAGCTTCCCATTGGTCCTTTATTGGAAGGTCCTGAACGTGCTGCAACTATATAGCTGCGCATGACCGCACGGCCATGCGCTAGTATAGTCTTGATAATGTGTGTGTGTTGATGGATGTATGTCGATGGATGAAAGTCGCTCTTTAAAATCCCCTTCCTACTGTATGACTGCTCGCGGAAGGTGGATGATTGCTACCTAGCGCCCGACTTAACCATCAGCACGTTACACACATTACAGCCTCTAATTGCTGTGACCGCCAGTGCAGCGCTGTGCGCTTTCACAGCGCTTTCCTGATCCAAGCCTGGGTGGTTAGTGATGTTCGCCAGTGCGGCACCGCATGCACTCTCGTGCTTCTTTGTTATAATTATTTCAGTCACTCTGACACCACAGTTGCGGTGTCGAGCGCATGAGGTCTCTATGCACTCAAATCCTGTGTCTTGGGATTGAGTTCTAAGACTCCTTGCTTGCGCTTTTGGTGTGGTACCGCGGTCCTGTGACGCAACAGGGTACGCTTCCTTCACACAGGGTGAGGTTAACCCGTGTGTGTATTCACTTTGTACCGCCATATAGTCCGTCATTACTTGGCAGCAGGTTCCATCTCTGCACGGTGGACCCCGGGCTGCGAACGCACCATACTCTATCTGTCTTATTATTTGGTGCGTTCCGCTAGCCCTAACACCTATGCTGCTCCTTTTCTTGGTCCTCATACACAGTGCATAATTGGATCTATGGTGCTCCTTCTCTTGGGCCTCATACACAGTGCTAACTAGGACCTATGCTGCTCCTTTTCTTGGTCCTCATACACAGTGCAAAATTGGATCTATGGTGCTCCTTCTCTTTGGCCTTATACACAGTGCCTACTAGGACCTATGCTGTTCCTTCCCTTGGGCCTCATACAGTGCATAATTGGATCTATGGTGCTCCTTCTCTTGGGCCTCATACACAGTGCCTACTTGGACCTATAGTGCTCCATCTCTTGAGCCTTATACACAATGCATAATTGGACCTATGCTGCTTCTCTTGGGCCTTATACACAATGCATAATTGGACATATGCTGCTTCTCTTGGGCCTCATACACAGTGCCTACTAGAACCTATGCTGCACATTCTCTTGGGCCTCATACACAGTGCTAACTAGGACCTATGCTGCTCCTTTTCTTGGTCCTCATACACAGTGCAAAATTGGACCTATGGTGCTCCTTCTCTTGGGCCTCATACACAGTGCCTACTAGAACCTAAGCTGTTCCTTCTCTTGGGCCTCATACACAGTGCCTACTAGGACCAATGCTGCACCTTCTCTTCGGGCTCATACACAGTGCCTACTAGGACCTATGCTGTTCTTTCCCATGGGCCTCAAACACTGTGTCTTCTAGGAGCAATGCTGCCCCTTTTCTTGGTCCTCATACACAGTGCCTACTTGGACCTATGCTGCCCCTTCCCTTGGACCTCATACAGTGCCTACTTGGACCTATAGTGCTCCTTCTCTTGAGCATTATACACAATGCATAATTGGACCTATGGTGCTTCTCTTGGGCCTCATACACAGTGCCTACTAGAACCTATGCTGCACCTTCTCTTGGGCCTCATACACAGTGCTAACTAGGACCTATGCTGCTCCTTTTCTTGGCCCTCATACACAGTGCAAAATTGGATCTATGGTGCTCCTTCTCTTGGGCCTCACACAGTGCTAACTAGGACCTATGCTGCTCCTTTTCTTGGTCCTCATACACAGTGCAAAATTGGACCTATGGTGCTCCTTCTCTTGGGCCTCACACAGTGCCTACTAGAACCTAAGCTGTTCCTTCTCCTGGGCCTCATACACAGTGCCTACTAGGACCTATGCTGTTCTTTCCCATGGGCCTCAAACACTGTGTCTTCTAGGAGCAATGCTGCCCCTTTTCTTGGTCCTCATACACAAAACACTCTGGGATCGCCTTTGCTGGGGTCAAATGACACGTGGTTTGTGCATTGAATCTGAGGCGTACAGCAGGTTTCTGAGCAGGCTGACCTCAGGTCAGATTTATTAACGTGAAAGCAACACAAAAAACAAAACATAAAAATAAATCCTAGCCTGTCCGGCACTAACTAAACAAATACGTTGCTATCTCAACAACTGGGGGGGCTTCTCCCACCCAGCTAACATCACACAATTCTTGAGCAGAGCTCTTCACTCACGTTTGTCCCACACAGGCAGGCAATCTGTGTGCCCCAGGCAGACACTGGAAACACCCAGCTGGTCATCTTTTATTCCTGCAATCATTAACCCATTAGCACCCTGAAGATACTGAGTGGCCTAATTCACATAGGACAAACACCTGGGCGATATATATCTGCCTCCAACTAGCACACCAGCATGAGTCTTACATAAACCCCCCCCCCTTGCTCAGACCACTCCGGTCGAGCAAGAACACTTTTGAAACAGTGCACTCGGGATAGGGCATCGGCGTTCCCCATCTGCACCCCAGGTCGGTGCTCCACCGTAAAAGAGTAAGCCTGCAGGGCAAGGAACCACCGGGTTACCCGACTATTACGGTCTTTGTGGAGGTGCATCCACTTGAGAGGGGCATGGTCTGTGACCAGCCTAAACTTCCTACCGGCTAGGTAATACTTGAGGGAGTCGAGAGCCCACTTAATGGCTAGGCACTCTTTTTCAACCACCGCATACCTCTGCTCATGTACATTCAGTTTCCGACTGAGGTAGAGGACCGGGTGTTCGACTCCGTCCCTCACCTGGGAAAGTACAGCTCCGACACCAGTATCAGAGGCATCAGTTTGTACCACAAACTCGCTGCTGAAATCAGGAGTCACTAGTACGGGCTGAGAGCACAAAGCCCGTTTCAGGCTGTGGAAGGCCTCTTCAGCAGCTGAGGTCCATTTTACCATGACGGAACCCTTCCCCTTGGTAAGATCCGTCAAGGGAGTAGCCATGGCTGCAAAATTGGGTATGAACCGGCGATAATAGCCGGCAATCTCCAGGAAAGCCTGCACTTGTTTCTTGTTCACTGGTTGTGGCCAGCCCTGAATTGCCTGTATTTTGTCGATCTGGGGTTTAACCACTCCTCGGCCAATCACGTAGCCCAAGTATCGGGCTTCTTCAAGCCAGATGTGGCATTTCTTGGGGTTTGCCGTTAAACCTGCATCTCGCAGGTCATCAATCACCGCTTGTACCTTCTGGAGATGAGTTTCCCAGTCCATGCTGTAAATTACGATGTCATCCAGGTAGGCAGAAGCGTACTGTCTGTGAGGCCTCAAGACTCGATCCATCAATCTCTGGAACGTTGCGGGAGCTCCGTGAAGTCCAAACGGCATATAGACATAATGGAACAGACCTTCCGGTGTAGCAAAGGCCGTCTTCTCTCTGGCCGCCTCGGCCAGAGGAATCTGCCAGTACCCCTTTGTTAAATCCAGGGTCGTAATGTATTGGGCTTTACCAAGCCGGTCGATCAACTCATCGACCCGGGGCATAGGGTACGCATCAAATTTAGAAACTGCATTCAGTTTCCTAAAGTCATTACAAAACCGGATGGAGCCATCCGGTTTAGGTATCAACACAATTGGACTGGACCAGGCGTTGTGTGACTCCTCAATGACTCCTAAGTCCAACATTGCCATCACTTCCCGGGAGACGGCTTCACGGCGGGCTTCCGGAATCCGGTAGGGCTTCACATGAACAGTGACGCCAGGCTCTGTGACAATCTCATGTTTCACCAACTTAGTCCGGCCAGGTTTTTCGGAGAAAAACTGTCGGTTCTGTAACAAAAATTGCTTAACCTCAGATTTTTGTCGTTCTGAGAGAGTCTCAGCAACCTGCACCTCTGGTACAGTAGGTGAACAAACCGGACGGGGCAGATCCGCCGTTAGGGCAGAGCGGTCTTTCCAGGATTTTATCAGATTCACATGATAAATCTGTTCCGGTTTTCTCTTACCCGGCTGGTACACTTTATAGTTCACTTCACCAACTCTTTCTCGGACCTCAAATGGGCCCTGCCATTTCGCCAGGAATTTACTATCCACCGTAGGGATTAGGACCAACACCCTATCGCCGGGTGCAAATGTACGGACCTTAGCGCCTCTATCATAACTTTGCCTCTGGGCTCCCTGGGCCTGTAACATATGGTCCCTAACAATGGGCATGACAGCGGCAATACGATCCTGCATTTGTGTTACATGGTCGATCACCGTTTTAAAGGGAGTGACTTGACCTTCCCAGGTTTCTTTTGCGACGTCCAGCAGTCCCCGGGGACGACGGGCGTACAACAGTTCGAAAGGCGAAAACCCTGTGGAAGACTGGGGAACTTCCCTGATGGCAAACAGCAAATAGGGTAACAAGTAATCCCAGTTCTTCCCATCTTTGTCTATCGCCTTCCGGAGCATCTGTTTTAAGGTTTTGTTGAAGCGCTCAACCAGGCCATCTGTTTGAGGGTGATAGACAGACGTACGCAACGGGTCTATTTGTAAGAGCCTGCAGAGCTCCTTCATTACCCTCGACATAAAGGGAGTCCCCTGGTCGGTGAGTATCTGTTTTGGAATTCCCACCCGACTAAACACTTGTACCAATTCCTTGGCGATCGTCTTGGTAGCTGTGTTACGCAAAGGGACGGCTTCCGGGTAACGAGTGGCATAGTCCATGATGACGAGGATATGTTGGTGCCCACGTGCGGATCGGGGAAGGGGCCCAACCAAATCCATCCCAATTCTCTCAAAAGGGACCCCGATGATAGGAAGGGGTACCAAAGGGCTACGGAACTGAGATTTAGGGGCCGCGATTTGGCACTCTGGACAGGACTCACAATAGTTACGCACATCACAATGTATTCCAGGCCACACAAAACAATGCAATATCCTTTCTGTGGTTTTCTGTACCCCCAGATGTCCCCCCATTATATGTCCGTGGGCCAAATCCAGTACCTTCCGCCGATAAGGTTTGGGTACCACTAACCGTTGCACTGTGTCTTCCCCTTTTTTTTCTACCTGGTAGAGCAAATCATTTTCAAGAACCATATACGGGTACGCTAGCCTAGTGTCAGGTTCTACGGGTACCCCATCTATCATTTTTAGATTTTTCCTAGCCGGAGTTAGGGTAGGATCTTTCATTTGCTCGCTGTGGAAGTCATCCACCTGGACTCCCAAATCTGGCAGGCAGGGTGCCGGATGGCTGTCTGCCTCCGCCTCTCGCTGAGGTTCCTCAGTTTCCTCTGTTTCCCCCGCCATGACGGAGAAGGGGTACTGAAGGTTAGATTCACCAACCTCCCCAGCAACATCTTCCTGTGGGGTCTCCTCTAGGGACTCGGGACCTCCAGATGGCATGGGAGAAGATTCACGAGTACAGCTACCGTGAAGGAGCAACTGATTCTCCCACAACTGCCAGAAATAGGGAAAATCCCTGCCCAGGATTACATCCTGTAACAATGCGGGGACGAGTCCCACTTTGTGCTGCACTGACCCATAGGGAGTAGAAATCCATATGACCGCTGTTAAGTACGAGCGGGTGTCACCATGCACACACGTCACAGAAAACTTGTCAGACGGACCAGACGGAAGTGCCACCAGACTAGCTTTCACCAGAGTCACCACACTTCCAGAGTCTAGTAATGCCACAACATTTTTCCCATCAACAGATAATTCACACAGGTGTTTCACTGTATCATTTTGACCCGCATTCACACTCACTAGCTGTGTAACCAAAGACATGCGTTTTCTAGAGTCTATAACGTCGCACTGCATGGGTTCAGCGGTAACAGGACAGTTCGCAGAAACATGACCCTTCTCATGGCAGTGGAAACACCTAACAGGTCCCCTACTGAGACCACCGTCCAATACTCTTGGTCTCGGAGTGCGAGCAGTCCCGGACTCCTCCCCCACAGTTTTAAGCGATTTTCCTTCACCCGTGGTCCCTGGAACAGTCTTACCGGTTCCACGAGGAGGAGGCACAGACCGGGGGTTGGCGGTGTCGTCGGGAAGTCCTTCTGCCACGGAATAACGCTCGACCAACTCCACAAGTTGATCCGCTGTCGTGGGATTTCCTTGGCTTACCCACCTTTTCAGCGCTGGGGGTAGTACTCTCAGGTACTTGTCCAGGACAACCCGCTGGATTATTTCGGGTATTGTCAGTACCTCGGGTTGCAGCCATTTCTTTGTCAAGTAGATCAGGTCGAACATCTGAGACCGCGCCGGTTTATCTTGCTGGTATGTCCACTGATGTACCCTCTGTGCACGGACAGCCGTCGTCACACTCAGCCGGGCCAGGATCTCAGCTTTCAGCTTCTCAAAGTCCTGAGCGACCTCCGGGTCCAAATCATGGTAAGCTTTTTGGGCCTCGCCGGAGAGAAACGGGGCAATCAAATCGGCCCATCGTGCCTTCGGCCACTTCTCTCTCAATGCCGTCCACTCAAACGTTGTCAGGTATGCCTCGACGTCATCTTCTGCAGTCAGCTTTTGCCAGTATCGACTCACATGGATCCTTCTGGACTCTGCTTCCGGGTCAGCGTCAGGCATGCTCACCAGGCGCTGCACCACCTGTTGGAGAAGTTGGCGGTCTGCAACCGTCATGTCCAGTAACTCCTTCAGCTGTGCGGCCATCAAGCGATTAGCTTCGTGCTGTGCGGCAGTGGCCTGCTGCTGTACGGCAGTGGACTGTACTAAGGCTTTCACCACGTCTTCCATGCTGTCGCCTGTGCCACGGTATGCCCGCGTTCTCCACCACAATGTGACAAAACACTCTGGGATCGCCTTTGCTGGGGTCAAAGGACACGTGGTTTGTGCATTGAATCTGAGGCGTACAGCAGGTTTCTGAGCAGGCTGACCTCAGGTCAGATTTATTAACGTGAAAGCAACACAAAAAATAAAACATAAAAATAAATCCTAGCCTGTCCGGCACTAACTAAACAAATACGTTGCTATCTCAACAACTGGGGGGGCTTCTCCCACCCAGCTAACATCACACAATTCTTGAGCAGAGCTCTTCACTCACGTTTGTCCCACACAGGCAGGCAATCTGTGTGCCCCAGGCAGACACTGGAAACACCCAGCTGGTCATCTTTTATTCCTGCAATCATTAACCCATTAGCACCCTGAAGATACTGAGTGGCCTAATTCACATAGGACAAACACCTGGGCGATATATATCTGCCTCCAACTTACAGGCCTCATACACAGTGCTAACTAGGACCTATGCTGCTCCTTTTCTTGGTCCTCATACACAGTGCAAAATTGGACCTATGGTGCTCCTTCTCTTGGGCCTCATACACAGTGCCTACTAGAACCTAAGCTGCACCTTCTCTTGGGCCTTATACACAGTGCCTACTAGGACCAATGCTGCACCTTCTCTTCGGGCTCATACACACTGCTTACTAGGACCTATGCTGCTCCTTTTCTTGGTCCTCATACACAGTGCATAATTGGATCTATGGTGCTCCTTCTCTTGGGCCTCATACACAGTGCTAACTAGGACCTATGCTGCTCCTTTTCTTGGTCCTCATACACAGTGCAAAATTGGATCTATGGTGCTCCTTCTCTTTGGCCTTATACACAGTGCCTACTAGGACCTATGCTGTTCCTTCCCTTGGGCCTCATACACTGTGTCTTCTAGGAGCAATGCTGCCCCTTTTCTTGGTCCTCATACACAGTGCCTACTTGGACCTATGCTGCTCCTTCACTTGGACCTCATACACAGTGCCTACTTGGACCTATAGTGCTCCTTCTCTTGAGCCTTATACACAATGCATAATTGGACCTATGGTGCTCCTTCTCTTGGGCCTCATACACAGTGCCTACTAGAACCTAAGCTGTTCCTTCTCTTGGGCCTCATACACAGTGCCTACTAGGACCAATGCTGCACCTTCTCTTCGGGCTCATACACAGTGCTAACTAGGACCTATGCTGCTCCTTTTCTTGGTCCTCATACACAGTGCATAATTGGATCTATGGTGCTCCTTCTCTTGGGCCTCATACACTGTGTCTTCTAGGAGCAATGCTGCCCCTTTTCTTGGTCCTCATACACAGTGCCTACTTGGACCTATGCTGCTCCTTCCCTTGGACCTCATACACAGTGCCTACTTGGACCTATAGTGCTCCTTCTCTTGAGCCTTATACACAATGCATAATTGGACCTATGGTGCTTCTCTTGGGCCTCATACACAGTGCCTACTAGAACCTATGCTGCACCTTCTCTTGGGCCTCATACACAGTGCTAACTAGGACCTATGCTGCTCCTTTTCTTGGCCCTCATACACAGTGCAAAATTGGATCTATGGTGATCCTTCTCTTGGGCCTCATACACAGTGCTAACTAGGACCTATGCTGCTCCTTTTCTTGGTCCTCATACACAGTGCAAAATTGGACCTATGGTGCTCCTTCTCTTGGGCCTCATACACAGTGCCTACTAGAACCTAAGCTGCACCTTCTCTTGGGCCTTATACACAGTGCCTACTAGGACCAATGCTGCACCTTCTCTTTGGGCTCATACACACTGCTTACTAGGACCTATGCTGCTCCTTTTCTTGGTCCTCATACACAGTGCATAATTGGATCTATGGTGCTCCTTCTCTTGGGCCTCATACACAGTGCTAACTAGGACCTATGCTGCTCCTTTTCTTGGTCCTCATACACAGTGCAAAATTGGATCTATGGTGCTCCTTCTCTTTGGCCTTATACACAGTGCCTACTAGGACCTATGCTGTTCCTTCCCTTGGGCCTCATACACTGTGTCTTCTAGGAGCAATGCTGCCCCTTTTCTTGGTCCTCATACACAGTGCCTACTTGGACCTATGCTGCTCCTTCACTTGGACCTCATACACAGTGCCTACTTGGACCTATAGTGCTCCTTCTCTTGAGCCTTATACACAATGCATAATTGGACCTATGGTGCTCCTTCTCTTGGGCCTCATACACAGTGCCTACTAGAACCTAAGCTGTTCCTTCTCTTGGGCCTCATACACAGTGCCTACTAGGACCAATGCTGCACCTTCTCTTCGGGCTCATACACAGTGCTAACTAGGACCTATGCTGCTCCTTTTCTTGGTCCTCATACACAGTGCATAATTGGATCTATGGTGCTCCTTCTCTTGGGCCTCATACACACTGCTAACTAGGACCTATGCTGCTCCTTCCCTTGGGCCTCATACACTGTGCCTTCTAGGAGCAATGCTGCCCCTTTTCTTGGTCCTCATACACAGTGCCTACTTGGACCTATGCTGCTCCTTCCCTTGGACCTCATACACAGTGCCTACTTGGACCTATAGTGCTCCTTCTCTTGAGCCTTATACACAATGCATAATTGGACCTATGGTGCTTCTCTTGGGCCTCATACACAGTGCCTACTAGAACCTATGCTGCACCTTCTCTTGGGCCTCATACACAGTGCTAACTAGGACCTATGCTGCTCCTTTTCTTGGCCCTCATACACAGTGCAAAATTGGATCTATGGTGCTCCTTCTCTTGGGCCTCATACAGAGTGCTAACTAGGACCTATGCTGCTCCTTTTCTTGGTCCTCATACACAGTGCAAAATTGGACCTATGGTGCTCCTTCTCTTGGGCCTCACACAGTGCCTACTAGAACCTAAGCTGTTCCTTCTCTTGGGCCTCATACACAGTGCCTACTAGGACCTATGCTGTTCTTTCCCATGGGCCTCAAACACTGTGTCTTCTAGGAGCAATGCTGCCCCTTTTCTTGGTCCTCATACACAGTGCCTACTTGGACGTATGCTGCCCCTTCCCTTGGACCTCATACAGTGCCTACTTGGACCTATAGTGCTCCTTCTCTTGAGCATTATACACAATGCATAATTGGACCTATAGTGCTTCTCTTGGGCCTCATACACAGTGCCTACTAGAACCTAAGCTGCACCTTCTCTTGGGCCTCATACACAGTGCCTACTAGAACCAAAGCTGTTCCTTCTCTTGGGCCTCATACACAGTGCCTACTAGGACCTATGCTGTTCTTTCCCATGGGCCTCAAACACTGTGTCTTCTAGGAGCAATGCTGCCCCTTTTCTTGGTCCTCATACACAGTGCCTACTTGGACTTATGCTGCCCCTTCCCTTGGACCTCATACAGTGCCTACTTGGACCTATAGTGCTCCTTCTCTTGAGCATTATACACAATGTATAATTGGACCTATGGTGCTTCTCTTGGGCCTCATACACAGTGCCTACTAGAACCTATGCTGCACCTTCTCTTGGGCCTCATACACAGTGCTAACTAGGACCTATGCTGCTCCTTTTCTTGGCCCTCATACACAGTGCAAATATCGTAGTTACTTACCGATAACGGTATTTCTCTGAACCCATGACGGCACTAACGAGAGAGAGGGATCCGCCCTCAGGGACAGGAAACCCACAGGTTAAAAAGGCGGGACCTCTCCTCCACCTCAGTTGGTTTACAGAGCCTTGCAGGGAATTTCTGCTGTAACTTAATTGGTTATTTTTACACAACAAAATATAACTGTATAACTTATATAAGCTCCTATATATATATACACACACTTTTTTTTTTTTTTTTTTTTATGCACACCTCGTGACTTAATTTATAAGTAGTGTGTACACCCATACGTGAAGGGAGGGAATATACAGGTGCCGTCATGGGTTCAGAGAAATACCGTTATCGGTAAGTAACTACGATATTCTCTTACCCCATGACGGCACTAACGAGAGAATTTCAAAGAATGAAAATTTTAGGGTGGGACTACTGCCTCAAGAACTCTCCTACCAAAAGTTAAGTCTGAGGGAGAAGATAGATTAAGCTGATAGTGCTTGAAGAATGTAGAGGGGGAAGACCAAGTGGCTGCTCTACATATTTGATCTATTGATGCTCCACCACGTTCAGCCCAAGAGGTTGCCACCGACCTGGTTGAATGAGCCTTAATTGTGTCCGGAGCTTGTTCTCCGGAAGAGGTATATGACATCTTGATGGCATCTCTTACCCACCTTGCCAACGTGGCTTTCGATGCTTTGTGACTAGTGTTGAGCGATACCGTCCGATACTTGAAAGTATCGGTATCGGATAGTATCGGCCGATACCCGAAAAATATCGGATATCGCCGATACCGATATCCGATACCAATACAAGTCAATGGGACATCAAGTATCGGAAGGTATTCTCATGGTTCCCAGGGTCTGAAGGAGAGGAAACTCTCCTTCAGGCCCTGGGATCCATAGGGAGGTGTAAAATAAAGAATAAAAATAAAAAATATTGATATATTTACCTCTCCGGCGGCCCCTGAACTCAGCGCGGGTAACCGGCAGGCTTCTTTGTTCAAAATCAGCGCTTTTAGGACCTGAGAAACACGTCCCGGCTTCTGATTGGTCGCGGGCCGCCCATGTGACCGCCATGCGACCAATCACAAGCCGCGACGTCACCGCAAGCTATTAGCGCGCTCATTTTTAAAAATGAGCGCGTTAATGGCTTTCAAAGACGTAGCGGGTTGTGATTGGTCGCGGCCGCGACCAATCACAAGCCGCGACGTCACCGCAAGCTATTGACGCGCTCATTTTTAAAAATGAGCGCGTTAATGGCTTTGAAAGACATAGCGGCTTGTGATTGGTCGCGTGGCCGCGACCAATCACAAGCCGCGACGTCACCGCAAGCTATTAGCGCGCTCATTTTTGAAAAATGAGCGCGTTAATGACTTTCAAAGACGTAGCGGCTTGTGATTGGTCGCGGCCACGCGACCAATCACAAGCCGCTATGTCTTTCAAAGCCATTAACGCGCTCATTTTTAAAAATGAGCGCATCAATAGCTTGCGGTGACGTCGCGGCTTGTGATTGGTCGCGGCCGCGACCAATCACAAGCCGCTACGTCTTTGAAAGCCATTAACGCGCTCATTTTTCAAAAATGAGCGCGCTAATAGCTTGCGGTGACGTCGCGGCTTGTGATTGGTCGCATGGCCGCGACCAATCACATGCCGCAACGTCTTTGAAAGTCATTAACGCGCTCATTTTTCAAAAATGAGCGCGCTAATAGCTTGCGGTGACGTCGCGGCTTGTGATTGGTCGCGTGGCGGTCACATGGGCGGCCCGCGACCAATCAGAAGCCGGGACGTGTTTCTCAGGTCCTAAAAGCGCTGATTTTGAACAACGAAGCCTGCCGGTTACCCGCGGACTCACCAGGGGCCGCCGGAGAGGTAAATATATCAATATTTTTTATTTTAATTCTTTATTTTACACATCTCTATGTATCCGATACCGATACCCGATACCACAAAAGTATCGGATCTCGGTATCGGAATTCCGATACCGCAAGTATCGGCCGATACCCGATACTTGCGGTATCGGAATGCTCAACACTATTTGTGACCCTTATTTGGTCCCTGAAAGCAGACAAACAGAGCCCTCCCTTTTCTACACTCCCTTGTGGCTGACAGATAGTGTGTTAGACATCTCTTTACATCTAGAGTGTGTAGAGCCTCCTCTTTTTTGTTTTTTGGATTGGGGCAAAAAGATGGTAACGCTATCTCTTGAGATCTGTGGAATTTTGACACCACTTTGGGAAGGTAAGAAGGGTCAGTTTTGAGGATTACTCTGTCATCTAATATTTGTGTTAGAGGTGGGTAGGCTGATAAGGCCTGCAGATCACTAATCCTGCGAGCTGAGGTTAGGGCCACCAATAAACAGGTTTTCCAAGATATTATTTTTAGTGAAGCCTGAGATAAAGGTTCGAACGGCGCTTTAGTTAGTGCTGAAAGGACTAGGTTCAGGTCCCAGGGAGGAGCAGTGAGATGTATAACTGGTCTGGACCTAGTAGATGCTCTAATAAATCTTTTTACCCAGTGATTCCCCGCCAAATCCTGGTTGTAAAGGGCACCCAATGCTGCAATCTGAACCTTCAGAGTGTTTGTTGCTAGGCCTTTCTCTAAACCTTTTTGAAGAAATTCTAAGATTTCCTGAATTGGCATCTGATTTGATAGGATAACTCCTGACGTGGAGAGGAACTTTTTCCAGACTTTGCCGTAGGCTCTGGTAGTTATAGGTTTTCTACTGGCCAGCAGGGTAGAAATTAGATTTGAAGAAAACCCCCTTTTTGTTAATAGTTCCCTTTCAAAAGCCAGGCCGTCATGTGCAAACTTTTTATTTGAGGGTGATTCGCTGGCCCTTGATGCAGAAGGTCTGGGATATCTGGGAGTACCCATGGATCCGCTATGGACATTAGGCGTAGCCATGGGAACCATACTCTTTTCGGCCAGAACGGAGCTATCAGTATCACTTTGGCTCTGTCTTCCCTGATTTTCTTCAAGACTAAGGGAATTAGAGCTATCGGAGGAAACACATAAGCTAGATGGAATTTCCATGGAATTAACAACGCGTCTATAGCCACTGGACTCCCCCGAGGATCTATCGAGCAGAAGGCCTCCGTTTTCCGATTTTGATTGTTTGCAAATAGATCTATATCCGGGGCCCCCCAAAGATCCACTATGCGTTTGAATATACTTGTATTTAACTCCCATTCCCCCTGTTTTAATTGGGTTCTGCTTAGAAAATCTGCAGTTTGATTTTCTGACCCTTTTATGTGAAGGGCTGTCAGGGAGGACAAGTTGGCTTCTGCTTGTGACATGATGAAATTTGTCACTTTCATTAGGGATTGAGACCTCGTCCCTCCCTGATGGTTTAAATATGTTACTACCACCCTGTTGTCCGTCAGTACTCTCACGTGGTGGGAACGGAGGGAAGTTAAAAAATGATTGATGGCGTACTGAACTGCTAAAAGCTCCTTCATGTTTGAAGTAAGGTCTTTTTCTTCTACTGACCAAGGACCTTGGGCAATTTGCCTGTTTAGGTGGGCCCCCCACCCCCAAGGGCTTGCGTCTGTGGTCAGGATTATCGAGACCGGCCATACCCATGGAACCCCCCTCCTGAGATTGGACGGGTCTGTCCACCAAGCTAAGGAAGTTTTTGTCCGAGAGGATATTTTTAATTGCTTTTCTAAATTTCCTCCTGCATGGGATACCGCCTCTAGTATTTCCCACTGGAGATCTCTCGAGTGGCTCTGAGCCCACTGTACCGCTGGGATACAGGATGTCATCGACCCCAGTATGGACATGGCTCTCCTTAGAGAGATCAGAGGAGAGATACTCAACTGATTCACTAGATGTATCATGTTGGATACTTTTTCTTCCGGCAGACGACACTCTTGCTTTGTTGAGTCTATTACTATCCCCAAGTACAACTGTACTTGAGATGGGATAAGCCTGGATTTTTCCAGGTTCAAAAACCATCCTAGATTCGATAGGGCTACCATCACTCTGTTTAGTTGCTGGCTGCAATGTAGAGAGGAACTGCCCATCACTAGGAGGTCGTCCAGATAAGGCACAATCAATATGTTTTGTTCCCTTATATGGGCCATTACTTCCGTCATTAATTTTGTAAATACCCACGGGGCAATGGCTAGACCAAACGGAAGAGCCCTGTATTGGTAATGTTTCAGTTCCCCTTGTATCATTACTGCAACCCTGAGATATTTCCGGAAATCCGGATGGATTGGCACATGATAGTATGCGTCCTTTAAGTCTATAACAGTCATGAAACAAGACGGGATAAGGGATCTGACACATGATTTTATTGTCTCCATTTTGAATTTTTCTATTACCAGGTATCTGTTTAGTTGTTTCAAATTTATAATTACTCTGAAAGTTCCGTCCGGTTTTGTTCGAAGAAAGAGCGGAGAATAAAACCCCCTCGTCTCTTCCTGTTGTGGAACTTCCTGTAAGACTTTCTTCTCCAGAAGACTGAGAACTTCTCTCTGGATGCTCAGCTGCTCGATCTCTGACTTTCTTCGTGGTGTGACCACAAACTGATTGTGTGGCATTGTGTGAAAGCTTAGTTTTAGGCCTGTCTTTATGATGTTTAGAGTCCAGGCACTTCCAGAAATTTTTTCCCAGGTTGGAAGAAAGTGGGTCAGTCTCCCTCCTACCTGGGGCACACCCTCATTGTGGCTGTTTTTTATTATCCGGCTTGTTGAACATGAAACCTCCTCTTTTGAATTTTCTGTCTTCCCACCCCTCCTTTTGATTTTTTGGGGGGCGTCTTTGTGTGAACCTCCTTCCTCGAAAGGGCCGCCTATAAGCTTGATTTAGGAATCCCGGAAAGGCTTTCTTTTTATCAACCGCTTTTTCGAGGACATCGTCTAGGGTGGGACCGAACAAATATTCACCTTCACACGGAATGGAACACAACTTAGCTTTAGTTTGCAGGTCCCCCGGCCAGCACTTTAGCCATAATGCTCTGCTAGCCGCATTTGAGAAGGAAGCCGATCTTGCCGTCAGTCTAACTGAGTCTATTGAGGCATCTGCTAAATATGCAGCGGCCCCTCTCATCGCTGACACGGAGTCTAGTATAGACTCTCTCGGGGTTTTATTTTTTAATTGAGTCTCTAAATGATCCAGCCAGACCATTAGTGCTCTAGCTGTACACGTAGCAGCTATACCGGGTTTTAGCCACCCGCTGGCAGCCTCCCAGGACCCTTTTAGGAAGACATCGGCCTTTTTATCCATAGGATCCTTGAGGGTCCCCATATCTTCAAAAGGCAGAGCGAACTTTTTAGAGGCTTTCGCGATGGCGACGTCTAATTTTGGCGCTTTTCCCCATGAGGCGCAGGCTGGGTCATCAAATGGGTATTTCCTTTTGGGTGTTAACAGTACTTTTTTGTCTGGTCTTTTCCTCTCCTTTTTTATAAGGGCTTGAATTTTTTCATTTAATGGGAACACTCTGTACTTCTTTTGTTCCAGGCCACTAAACATAAGATCTTGTACAGATTTTTTGGAACGAGTGTCTGCCAGACCCATTGTCGCCCTAACCATTTTCACCAGCGCATCCGTTTCATCTATTGGGAAACAGTTGCGACCGCTTTCTGAAGATGCGGAGGAGGATGATGAAGCTGTAGAGCTATCAGAATCCCCACTCGTACTATCTCCCTCGCTGGAGCTGTAATCTGGAGATTTTTCTTTATGTTTTCTTTTACGGTTTTTTACGCTTTTTAATGCGTCTGCTACTTGGATTTTAATTAAATCTTTTAATTCAGATGTGAAACTTGGTGTCTCCTCATCAATGGTGTTCTTAATACATGGCGCACAGAGTTTTTTAACCCATGAATCCGGCAAATCTGCTGAACAAAGCGGGCATACTCTATGTTTACTTTTCCCCTGGCATTTCTTTCCCTAGGAAACAATAAACCCCTATTAGAATTTACACTTTCACGGAGGTCACTTACCCTCCTAATGTGAGGAAGATACCGGCTGTGGCTTTGAGGATGCCTCCTCCACTTGAACCACCGTCTCCCTCCTGGATCCACCAGAGCCTCTGCTACGCTGGGATCCTGAGCTGCTGCGCTGCGTGGGTTTTCTTGAGGAATGGCGCTCCTTCGGGTTCTTTGTCACAGGGGCCTGTGAAATTTCTTCCACCGACTGCTCTATTCCACTCATGGTGGTAATCTCTGAGCAGCGGTATACCCCTTTCCTTCTGGATATATACTAATGGAGCGGCGCCAGGCAACTTCCGGCTTACCCAGAGGTGCCCTGCGCCGCCCCGGAAGTGACCCCCACGCCTGCGCAGTTAGTCGCCGAACCCCGCGCGCGCGCTCACTGTTTGCCGGCTCACAGGAGGGACGGAGCTTCCGCAGCCGCCGCTGCTCCCAGCGTTCTCCTGTCGGTGACCGGCGTCACCACCTCCTGTGTGCCTTATGGATCGGTGGAGAAAACCTCCAGGTAGCCGCCGCTACCTATTGCCGATCATCCCTTTGAAAAGGAAGAGGCAGGCTTTCTCGACATCCTCTTCACTGCCTCCCCTCTGCGCGCATCTACGAGGCCCGCCGACCCCGGATCGCGCCCTCAGGGAGGAATCCACCTGAGACCGTGGCAGGGCCCCCCGCTGCCTGAACTCGGCCTGATGGTCCCTGGACTCCTGGATGGTGAGTTGTGGGATCCCCGTCGGGGACAGGAAACCGAACTGAGGTGGAGGAGAGGTCCCGCCTTTTTAACCTGTGGGTTTCCTGTCCCTGAGGGCGGATCCCTCTCTCTCGTTAGTGCCGTCATGGGGTAAGAGAAATTGGATCTATGGTGCTCCTTCTCTTGGTCCTCATACACAGTGCAAAATTGGACCTATGGTGCTCCTTCTCTTGGGCCTCACACAGTGCCTACTAGAACCTAAGCTGTTCCTTCTCTTGGGCCTCATACACAGTGCCTACTAGGACCTATGCTGTTCTTTCCCATGGGCCTCAAACACTGTGTCTTCTAGGAGCAATGCTGCCCCTTTTCTTGGTCCTCATACACAGTGCCTACTTGGACCTATGCTGCCCCTTCCCTTGGACCTCATACAGTGCCTACTTGGACCTATAGTGCTCCTTCTCTTGAGCATTATACACAATGCATAATTGGACCTATAGTGCTTCTCTTGGGCCTCATACACAGTGCCTACTAGAACCTAAGCTGCACCTTCTCTTGGGCCTTATACACAGTGCCTACTAGGACCAATGCTGCACCTTCTCTTTGGGCTCATACACACTGCTTACTAGGACCTATGCTGCACCTTCTCTTGGGCCTCATACACAGTGCTAACTAGGACCTATGCTGCTCCTTTTCTTGGTCCTCATACACAGTGCAAAATTGGATCTATGGTGATCCTTCTCTTGGGCCTCATACACAGTGCTAACTAGGACCTATGCTGCTCCTTTTCTTGGTCCTCATACACAGTGCAAAATTGGACCTATGGTGCTCTTTCTCTTGGGCCTCATACACAGTGCCTACTAGAACCTAAGCTGCACCTTCTCTTGGGCCTTATACACAGTGCCTACTAGGACCAATGCTGCACCTTCTCTTCGGGCTCATACACACTGCTTACTAGAACCTATGCTGCTCCTTTTCTTGGTCATCATACACAGTGCAAAATTGGATCTATGGTGCTCCTTCTCTTTGGCCTTATACACAGTGCCTACTAGGACCTATGCTGTTCCTTCCCTTGGGCCTCATACACTGTGTCTTCTAGGAGCAATGCTGCCCCTTTTCTTGGTCCTCATACACAGTGCCTACTTGGACCTATGCTGCTCCTTCACTTGGACCTCATACACAGTGCCTACTTGGACCTATAGTGCTCCTTCTCTTGAGCCTTATACACAATGCATAATTGGACCTATGGTGCTCCTTCTCTTGGGCCTCATACACAGTGCCTACTAGAACCTATGCTGCTCCTTCTCTTGGGCCTCATACACAGTGCCTACTAGGACCTATGCTGCTCCTTCTCTTGGGCCTCATACACAGTGCCTACTAGGACCTATGCTGCTCCTTCTCTTGGGCCTCATACACAGTGCCTACTAGGACCTATGCTGCTCCTTCCCTTGGGCCTCATACACAGTGCCTACTAGGACCTATGCTGCTCCTTTTCTTGGGCCTCATACACAGTACCTACTTGGACCTATGGTGCTCCTTCTCTTGGGCCTCATACACAGTGCCTACAAGAATCTATGCTGCTTCTCCCCAGGCCTCATGCACAGTGCCTACTAAGACCTATGCTGCTCCTTCCGTTGGGCCTCAAAACATTGCCAAATAGGGTCTATGCTGCTCCTTTTCTTGGGCCTCATACACAGTGCCTACTAGGACCTATGCTGCTCCTTCTCTTGGGCCTCATACACAGTGCCTACTAGGACCTATGGTGCTCTCTTGAGCCTCATACACAGTGCCTAATAGGATCCATGCTGCTCCTTCATGCTCCATAAGTTATAGACTATGCAGCATTTTCCAGCAGAGGTAGATTATGGAGCGATTTTTCCTTAGATACATTACTTCTATATGAGAATATGATGCCCTGAGCAGGCACCATTAGGTGGCATAATACACATGGGCCAATTCGTAAAAAATCCAAAATTCCTAATTGTGCATAAATATTGTGACTTTTGATTCATTTTTGGAAATGTGGAAAAGTGGAAGTGAGGCCGAGAGCAGTTCAACAAATTATAATTTAATCCTCAAAAGTGACGTAAATTAGGACAGAAAAGTAGATTACTGATGCTGGTGCATAACCTGCACCTATTGGTGAATTTGGAACATTTTACCCCAGTGCACCCTGGATCACCATTAGACAATCTTGATAAACTGACCCCTGAGTGACTCCAGGGTTATTAATACAGAGCCATCAGGACTTCACGTGCTGCTGCCAAGGTTTAAAGGGATAATCCGGCTGCGTGCTGTTCTGCATTTTGAGGTGAGCAGAGCTGGTGTCCTTAGCTCTACAGATATCTGCTGGGTTTTTCTTATAAATAGGAGAGATACAGGACTCGTCAATCATAACCCAATAGATATCTACATGGCAACACTATCGATGTGGAGCTGAGCGCAGTTGGGCCTCTTTTTTTTTGTTGTGTTGCATCAAAAACTTCCCCGTGTGAGTCTAATCTGACAATTTGTTACCTCTGACAGTAGGTCACCCAAACTGCCATACGGCATGGCGAGACACTGGCAGCACAGTAGGTAGTAATCAGCCCTCCGGCCAGTGACTGCCGCAGCCAATCAGGTGGCATTTTTCTGGCATCATAGCTCAGCACTAAGTGGTAGTGCCAGTAATAAAATGCTTTCATTGAAACTGTCTCTACCACAAGGGCAAGAAGCACTGAAATATAAAATAACAAAACATCTCAAAACGTCGTACTGTATTTAGCGGAGGAATTACCACCCCGATCACCAAGCTACATATGTATAATACACACGGTATACAGAATTGCATCCATATTACTACACCCAAAAGAAATAACTTCTGACAAGTGATTGGCAATTTCTAATGACTACTAGGAACTCTAAGCGCCGATTTTGACACTCATCTGTACCAAGATGTGACGCGGGCAGCCTCCTCTGTGATCTGATACAGAAGACAAGGCAGCAGCCTCGCTGCAGGCAGCTCTTACTTTCATCACACCTGATTGGTTCAGGGGAAGTAGCCTTGAAAGGCGGATCTTGAATTTTTAATGTTATTGGCTGTTTCTGTGTCAAGCCCCATTACTACAGCCAATGGGGCAAGGTAAAGATTTCCCTCCATCTGTTGACAGCCAAGGTGTAGTACACAGAGTGTAGAAGGACCTGCAGTGAGGTCATGATAATGTGGGAAGAGCCAGGCTCAGTGACAAGTAGTGTCCAGGCTCACATGGCTGACAGTGGCGCCCCCATCAGTGACACACGGGTTAAGACTCTGTCATTCTGATATGAAGACATCAGTCACAACCATTCCAACTATAGAAGGATAAATTATAATTACACTAAACTGGTAGGATCACATCCAGGGGGCGTGAATCAGACAGCTATGTGCTGCGACATTTTGGAGTTATATTTTCTCTGAAACGTTAGTTATGCAGTCAGGCGCTGATACATTCCCATGTTGGAAACTGGTAATAAATACGGACAAGTGAAACAGGCCTCAGATGGCAGAGCAATCCTGCACCATATGCATTATTGCTTCTGTACATACGATTTCATGCAACTACAATATACCGAATGCATAAAATCTACAGTTGCATGATCAAATAAAGGGGATTCCAGACAGAAGATAAACATAAATTGGCAAGAAGTAATAAGGTATATAACTTACCTATATAGTTCTATTAGGCCAGCTCCATCCCTGATCCCATCAGCTTGACTTACAGACCTGTGTTGAAGGTATTATCAATAACTAAGCCAGCCCCCTCCTCTGGCTATGACTCCTGAGGTCAGGCACTAGGCTTTATCGTACAAAGAAAGGTATATAACTCGCTATTTAAAGGGGTTCACAGGTAACGCTGATGAACAATCCATTGCACAAAGCCTTAGAGGGTGAGAGTGATGGTGGTGCTCACTTGGGGAGGTTTGTGTATGGACACACCACCTAGAAAAGCCTTAGAATCCGTGGCTGGAGGAAAAATTCTTTCAGATAGCAATTCACTTTAGTGGAGAGATAACGATACCTGAGAAGCACTTGTGGAAATGAATCCTCGTTGAAGGTTTTTATTACACCAACGTGTTTTGGCACAGGACAAAGGTTTGTTTTGTTTTTTTAACTTGAAAAACTTGCCAGTGTGGCACCAAAATGTGTTTGTGTAATAAAAACCTTCAATTAGTACCATCGAAGATTCTTCATTTCTGCAGGCGCAGCCCAGGTATCGTGGTCTCTCCACTACAGTAAATCAGTACTAGATCTGACCCCCACCCAGCACCCCCACTGTCATGTGCAGACAGGATCCTGCGCCCAGGTATCTAGACAGTGACCTTTTGTACAGGAAGATGCACCAAATCTCTCAATATAATTAACTCTATCTAAAACAGCATAACAGAATCCCCACTAATGTCTGTGGCCTCCGGGCGGCAGTACATGTATCACAGAGGCTGTGTTTATTTGTTTCCGTCTTCTATTACAGACACAAAATAACTACATCAGTATAACCACAGAACAAGTGGTAACTATACTGCTAACATAGGAAAAAGTTCAGGGCCACATGTTGTGAGGGCACACACTGAGCTCTGCTACGTGGATATAAAGCGCACACACTCTGCTACGTGGATATAAAGCGCACACGGCTCTGCTGCGTAGATATAAAGCGCACACACTCTGCTAAGTGGATATAAAGTGCACACGGCTCTGCTGCGTAGATATAAAGCGCACACGGCTCTGCTACGTGGATATAAAGCGCACACACTCTGCTACGTGGATACAAAGCGCACACGGCTCTGCTACGTGGATATAAAGCGCACACGGCTCTGCTACGTGGATATAAAGCGCACACGGCTCTGCTGCGTAGATATAAAGCGCACACACTCTGCTACGTGGATATAAAGCGCACACGGCTCTGCTACGTGGATATAAAGCGCACACACTCTGCTACGTGGATATAAAGCACACACGGCTCTGCTGCGTAGATATAAAGCGCACACACTCTGCTACGTGGATATAAAGCGCACACGGCTCTGCTACGTGGATATAAAGCGCACACACTCTGCTACGTGGATATAAAGCACACACGCTCTGCTACGTGGATATAAAGCGCACACACTCTGCTACGTGGATATAAAGCGCACACGGCTCTGCTACGTGGATATAAAGCGCACACGGCTCTGCTGCGTAGATATAAAGCACACGGCTCTGCTACGTGGATATGAAGCACACACGGCTCTGCTACGTGGATATAAAGCACACACGGCTCTGCTGCGTAGATATAAAGCGCACACGGCTCTGCTACGTGGATATAAAGCACACACGCTCTGCTACGTGGATATAAAGCGCACACACTCTGCTACGTGGATATAAAGCGCACACGGCTCTGCTACGTGGATATAAAGTGCACACGGCTCTGCTGCGTAGATATAAAGCGCACACGGCTCTGCTACGTGGATATAAAGCACACACGGCTCTGCTGCGTAGATATAAAGCGCACACGGCTCTGCTATGTGGATATAAAACGCACACGGCTCTGCTACGTGGATATAAAGCGCACACGGTTCTCCTACATGGATATAAAGCGCACACAGCTCTGCTACGTGGATATAAAACGCACACGGCTCTGCTACGTGGATATAAAACGCACACGGCTCTGCTACATGGATATAAAGCACACACAGCTCTGCTACGTGGATAAACATGGATATAAAGCGTACATGCTCTGCTACGTCGATACAAGACGCACACGGCTCTGCTACGTGGATATAAAGCGCACACGGATCTGCTACGTGGATATAAAGCACATACGGCTCTGCTATGTGGATATAAAACGCACACGGATCTGCTACGTGGATATATAGCACACACGGCTCTGCTACGTGGATAAAGCACACAGAGCTCTGCTACGTGGATATAAAACGCACACGGCTCTGCTACATGGATATAAAGCACAGACAGCTCTGCTACGTGGATATAAAACGCACACGGCTCTGCTACGTGGATATAAAGCACACACAGCTCTGCTACGTGGATATAAACCACACACGGCTCTGCTACGTGGATATAAACCACACACGGCTCTGCTACGTGGATATAAACCACACACGGCTCTGCTACGTGGATATAAACCACACACGGCTCTGCTACGTGGATATAAACCACACACGGCTCTGCTATGTGGATAAACACCACACACGGCTCTGCTACGTGGATAAACATGGATATAAAGCGTACACGCTCTGCTACATCGATACAAAACGCACACGGCTCTGCTACGTGGATATAAAGTGCACACGGCTCTGCTACGTGGATATAAAGCACACACAGCTCTGCTACATGCACATATAGCGCACACAGCTTTGCTGTGTGGATATAAAGCACACGCGGCTCTGCTACATGGCTATAAAGCGCACACGGATCTGCTACGTGGATATAAAGCACACACGGCTCTGCTACATGCACATATAGCGCACACGGCTTTGCTGTGTGGATATAAAGCACACGCGGCTCTGCTACGTGGATATAAACCACACACGGCTCTGCTACGTGGATAAACATGGATATAAAGCGTACACACTCTGCTACGTGGATATAAAGCACACACGGATCTGCTACGTGGATATAAAGCACACACGGCTCTGCTACATGGATATAAAGCGCACACAGCTCTGCTACGTGGATATAAAGCGCACACAGCTCTGCTACGTGGATATAAAGCGCACACAGCTCTGCTACATGGATATAAAGCGCACACAGCTCTGCTACGTGGATATAAAGCGCACACGGCTCTGCTACGTGGATATAAAGCACACACAGCTCTGCTACATGGCTATAAAGCGCACACGGCTCTGCTACGTGGATATAAAGCGCACACGGCTCTGCTACGTGGATATAAAGCGCACACAGCTCTGCTACATGCACATATAGCGCACACGGCTCTGCTACGTGGATATAAAGCGCACACGGCTCTGCTACGTGGATATAAAGCGCACACAGCTCTGCTACATGCACATATAGCGCACACGGCTCTGCTACGTGGATATAAAGCGCACACGGCTCTGCTACGTGGATATAAAGCGCACACAGCTCTGCTACATGCAAATATAGCGCACACGGCTCTGCTACGTGGATATAAAGCGCACACGGCTCTGCTACGTGGATATAAAGCGCACACGGCTCTGCTACGTGGATAAACATGGATATAAAGCGTACACGCTCTGCTACGTCGATACAAAACGCATACGGCTCTGCTACGTGGATATAAAGCACACACGGATCTGCTACGTGGATATAAAGCACACACGGCTCTGCTACATGGATATAAAGCGCACACAGCTCTGCTACGTGGATATAAAGCGCACACAGCTCTGCTACGTGGATATAAAGCGCACACAGCTCTGCTACGTGGATATAAAGCGCACACGGCTCTGCTACGTGGATATAAAGCGCACACGGCTCTGCTACATGCACATATAGCGCACACGGCTCTGCTACGTGGATATAAAGCGCACACGGCTCTGCTACGTGGATGTAAAGCGCACACAGCTCTGCTACATGCACATATAGCGCACACGGCTCTGCTACGTGGATATAAAACATACACGGCTCTGCTACGTGGATATAAAACATACACGGCTCTGCTACGTGGATATAAAACATACACGGCTCTGCTACGTGGATATAAAACATACACGGCTCTGCTACGTGGATATAAAACATACACGGCTCTGCTACGTTCACGACACAGAAGCAGGCTAGCAGCAGAACTTTTCCTCACACCTGTAAAAACCGCGCTAGCCCACTCTCCACGCAGTGCAGGCTCCTCCCACACACGTGACTCCCCATATGGTGATGACGTCACCACAGGTCCTTCACCCTGCAGCAGGCAGCTGAGCAGTGCATGCGCTGCAGTCAGGGGCACACTGTGACTCTGACCGGTGAGGACTTTCCACCAGTGAGTATTCCTCATCCCTAGTGCCCAGCACACTCCTCGCCGTGTGGCTCTGCCGCTGCTGGTGTAGAAGGACTCCTATTCAGGGCATGATGGGAGTCGTAGTCCGTCTTGATCATGTGATGGTCACACAGGCGCGTGCAGGCCGGTTAGTGGTCCTCTATGGCCATAGCCGCTCTGTGCACCATGGCGGCTCTATGTCACTGATGACCCCTCGGGTGAGGGCTGCACGTCTACCGATAAGACCCCATACAGACCGGTTCCTTCCAGTCACATACCCATTATAGTCTATGGTTCTGTTCACATGTCCCTGTTTTTAATTTGTCAGTGTGTTCGTTAAAAAAAATCACCTTGTCTTGTCCATTGTAGTCATCTCGGCTCAAAATCACCAATACGAGTGTATGGGTCCGTGAATCCCGGCATCACACCGATGTCAGCAGGGCACAGTGCATGTACAGTCTGTGGTATACACTGCCATGTGCAGGAGGAGCTTTACAGAGGATTTATCCTTCCACACATGAAAAGCGGACAGGTTAAGCCATTTTTAAGGGAATCTGTCAGTAGGATCAGCCCTCCTAAGCCTTCTATATGGGCATGTAGGTCATAGGAAGATGGATAACACGATGTCTTATACCAGAGCAAAGGCACCACAGAACCCCTGAGTACAGCGCCACTGCATCTGGCTGGGTGATGTTGAGATCACCGCAATATGCATGAGAGAGCTGGCAGTGTCACTTAAAGGGAATCTGTCAGCAGGATGTTGCTATGTAATCCGAGAGCAGCATAAAATGGCACAAGAGAGTCTGATTCCAGTGATGTATCACTTACTATGGTGCTTGGTGCAGTTTTTATAGAATTCCTACTTTCTCTGCTGTAGATGTAGCAGTGCTTAGAATGCTGAACTGAGTATAACCCTGCCAACACGGCTGATACACCGATTATCTGGACTGGCCTGCACATGAGACCTAGTCATGCAATGATAATCTTCTGCTAATAAAACACTGATTTTATTTAAACTACAGTACACAGCCTAATAAGTGACACATCCCTGGAATCCGTCTCTCTTTCCCTATATTATGCCGCTCTCAAATGAAATAGCAAAACCTGCTACAGTTGTACACACGTTTATGACATTTTCATAGGTATGGTTCTTTATGTATGTTACACAGTTGCAGAAGGAGTTAATATTGTCAACATCTGCTTGAAGTGGTTTTTACACTTCTATCAATATCTCAATATTAATTGTTCTATCTCTCCATTACCAGCAGTAATAAAGCAGACAATGTGCAGACAGGAAAGCGGAGCCGAAAATCTGAGTGTCAGTCACTATTGAGAGGTACGGCTGATCACGGTGTCTTTTTACATGAATATAAGGCCGCCGTCACACTAGCAGTATTTGGTCAGTATTTTACATCAGTATTTGTAAGCCAAAACCAGGAGTGGAACAATTAGAGGAGAAGTATAATAGAAACATATGCACCACTTCTGTATTTATCACCCACTCCTGGTTTTGGCTGAGAAATACTGATGTAAAATACTGACCAAATACTGCTAGTGTGACGGAAGCCTAAAGGTGATTTGGTTTCTTGCTGATTTTGTGTAGAGTCGGATGTTTATGATGGATCCTCTGTGACGCTCTGCACATATTTGTTCACAGTTGGAAATAAGGTGAAAATCCTTAACAAATTGGATGCACAACAAGTATGGCCATGCATGAGGTGGGGGATTCTCACTGGCTTTATGCCATTTTTATGGCGTCGAAAATGTGCAGGTTATGGCATGTGCTGGATATGGCCACAGTGACCTGCATAGGCTGACTGAAGAGCACACAGTTTGGACCAGCATCTCAACCTTGTGTCTGGTGTGAACAGTCAAACATCAGGAGCACACTTCCCCCCAGCAAGTCGGGAGGCTGGGGAGCGGTGGACTCCTGAAGCGCTGTTTCGAGACAACCAATATAAAGCTGTCTTATGAAACATTAGACTTAATAAATTTTCCTCAATGTCCCCACATTTCTGTATTATGGTGCACAGGGTAATGTCTGTAGAGGATGGAGGACAACCATAAAAATGATACTGGTAGTCCTGGTGAGCTACTGTGACACCATAATGGTGATACTGTGAGGTGAGCTGCTGTGACATCAAAATGGTGATACTGTGAGGTGAGCTGCTGTGACATCATAATGGAGATACTGTGAGGTGAGCTGCTCTGACATAATGCTGATACTGTGAGGTGAGCTGCTGTGACATCATAATGGTGATCCTGTGAGGTGAGCTGCTGTGACATCATAATGGTGATCCTGTGAGGTGAGCTGCTGTGACATCATAATGGTGATACTGTGAGGTGAGCTTCTTTGACATCATAATGGTGATACTGTGAGATGATCTGCTGTGACATCATAATGGTGATACTGTGAAGTGAGCTGCTCTGACATCATAATGGTGATACTGTGAGGTGAGCTTCTTTGACATCATAATGGTGATACTGTGAGATGATCTGCTGTGACATCATAATGGTGATACTGTGAGGTGAGCTGCTCTGACATCATAATGGTGATCCTGTGAGGTGAGCTGCTCTGACATCATAATGGTGATCCTGTGAGGTGAGCTGCTGTGATATCATAATGGTGATACTGTGAGGTAAGCTGTGCTGACATAAATGATTCTGTGAGGTGAGCTGCTCTGACATCATGGTGATACATTGAGGTGAGCTACGCTAACATCATAATGGTGATCCTGTGAGGTGACCTGCTCTGACAAGTATTCAAGAATCACCCGGCACTCAAAAATTGTGAAAAGTTACAAATACAGTTTATTATTATCCAGACATAGAACCAGTATGTTGAACGTTTTCGGTCCCAGATGGACCTTCTTCAGAACAGTTCAATTTATTGTAAAGGATATAAGTGCTCCTAATATGAAGAAGTGCAATTCCCATGGAGGTCTAATTTTGTAGAACAGACGAAATTCTTCCATATAAACATAGTCGGTGAAAAGTGCATTGTGCCGTGGTGAAGCAGCAGCACTGGTGGCGTGCTAGGTCGCCGAGGGGAAGCGTGCCTCGGCGACCTAGCACGCCACCAGTGCTGCTGCTTCACCACGGCACAATGCACTTTTCACCGACTATGTTTATATGGAAGAATTTCGTCTGTTCTACAAAATTAGACCTCCATGGGAATTGCACTTCTTCATATTAGGAGCACTTATATCCTTTACAATAAATTGAACTGTTCTGAAGAAGGTCCATCTGGGACCGAAAACGTTCAACATACTGGTTCTATGTCTGGATAATAATAAACTGTATTTGTAACTTTTCACAATTTTTGAGTGCCGGGTGATTCTTGAATACTTGTGACTGAGGGTTGGATACCCTACTCGAGCACCAAAACTCATATCCTCACAGAGTGCCGTGTTTATCTATTTTTATTCGGAGTGACCTGCTCTGACATCATAACTTTGATACTGTGAAGTGAGCTACTGTTACATCACAATGGTGATACTTTGAGGTAATCTGCTGTAACATCATAATGGTGATACTGTGAGGTGAGCTGCTCTGACATCATAATTTTGATCCAGTGAGGTGAGCTGCTGTTACATCATAACTGTGATACTGTGAGGTACTGTGACATCATAATGGTGATACTGTGAGGTGAGCTTCTGTGACATCATAATAGTGATACTGTGAGCTTCTGTGACATCATAATGGTGATACTGTGAGGTGAGCTGCTCTGACATCATAACTGTGATATTATGAGGTGAGCTTCTTTGACATCATAATGCTGATACTGTGAGATGATCTGCTGTGACATCATAATGGTGATACTGTGAGGTGAGCTGCTCTGACATCATAATGGTGATACTGTGAGGTGAGCTGCTCTGACATAATGGAGATACTGTGAGGTGAGCTGCTCTAACATAATGGAGATACTGTGAGGTGAGCTGCTCTGACATCATAATGGTGATACTGTGAGGTGAGCTGCTCTGACATCATAGTGGTGATACTGTGAGGTGAGCTGCTCTGACATCATAATGGTGATACTGTGAGGTGAGCTGTTCTGACATCATAATGGTGATACTGTGAGGTGAGCTTCTTTGACATCATAATGGTGATACTGTGAGATGATCTGCTCTGACATCATAATGGTGATACTGTGAGGTGAGCTGCTCTAACATCATAACTGTGATATTATGAGGTGAGCTTCTTTGACATCATAATGGTGATACTGTGAGATGATCTGCTGTGACATCATAATGGTGATACTGTGAGGTGAGCTTCTTTGACATCATAATGGTGATACTGTGAGGTGAGCTGCTCTGACATCATAATGGTGATACTGTGAATTGAGCTGCTCTGACATCATAATGGTGATACTGTGAGGTGAGCTGCTCTGACATCATAACTGTGATATTGTGAGGTGAGCTTCTTTGACATCATAATGGTGATACTGTGAGATGATCTGCTGTGACATCATAATGGTGATACTGTGAGGTGAGCTGCTCTGACATAATGGTGATCCTGTGAGGTGAGCTGCTCTGACATCATAATGGTGATACTGTGAGGTGAGCTGCTCTGACATCATAACTGTGATATTATGAGGTGAGCTTCTTTGACATCATAATGGTGATACTGTGAGATGATCTGCTGTGACATCATAATGGTGATACTGTGAGGTGAGCTTCTTTGACATCATAATGGTGATACTGTGAGGTGAGCTGCTCTGACATCATAATGGTGATACTGTTAGGTGAGCTTCTTTGACATCATAATGGTGATACTGTGAGATGATCTGCTGTGACATCATAATGGTGATACTGTGAGGTGAGCTGCTCTGACATCATAATGGTGATACTGTGAGGTGAGCTGCTCTGACATCATAATGGTGATACTGTTAGGTGAGCTTCTTTGACATCATAATGGTGATACTGTGAGATGATCTGCTGTGACATCATAATGGTGATACTGTGAGGTGAGCTGCTCTGACATCATAATGGTGATCCTGTGAGGTGATCTGCTCTGACATCATAATGGTGATACTGTGAGATGATCTGCTGTGACATTATAATGGTGATACTGTGAGGTGAGCTGCTCTGACATCATAATGGTGATACTGTGAGGTGAGCTGCTCTGACATCATAATGGTGATCCTGTGAGGTGAGCTTCTTTGACATCATAATGGTGATACTGTGAGATGATCTGCTGTGACATCATAATGGTGATACTGTGAGGTGAGCTTCTTTGACATCATAATGGTGATACTGTGAGGTGAGCTGCTCTGACATCATAATGGTGATCCTGTGAGGTGAGCTTCTTTGACATCATAATGGTGATACTGTGAGATGATCTGCTGTGACATCATAATGGTGATACTGTGAGGTGAGCTGCTCTGACATCATAACTGTGATATTATGAGGTGAGCTTCTTTGACATCATAATGGTGATACTGTGAGATGATCTGCTGTGACATCGTAATGGTGATACTGTGAGGTGAGCTTCTTTGACATCATAATGGTGATACTGTGAGATGATCTGCTGTGACATCATAATGGTGATACTGTGAGGTGAGCTGCTCTGACATCATAATGGTGATACTGTGAGGTGAGCTGCTCTGACATCATAATGGTGATACTGTGAGGTGAGCTTCTTTGACATCATAATGGTGATACTGTGAGATGATCTGCTCTGACATCATAATGGTGATACTGTGAGGTGAGCTGCTCTGACATCATAATGGTGATACTGTTAGGTGAGCTTCTTTGACATCATAATGGTGATACTGTGAGGTGAGCTGCTCTGACATAATGGTGATCCTGTGAGGTGAGCTGCTCTGACATCATAATGGTGATACTGTGAGGTAAGCTGCTCTGACATCATAATGGTGATACTGTGAGGTGAGCTGCTCTGACATCATAACTGTGATATTATGAGGTGAGCTTCTTTGACATCATAATGGTGATACTGTGAGATGATCTGCTGTGACATCATAATGGTGATACTGTGAGGTGAGCTTCTTTGACATCATAATGGTGATACTGTGAGGTGAGCTGCTCTGACATCATAATGGTGATACTGTGAGGTGAGCTGCTCTGACATCATAATGGTGATACTGTGAGGTGAGCTGCTCTGACATCATAATGGTGATACTGTGAGGTGAGCTTCTTTGACATCATAATGGTGATACTGTGAGATGATCTGCTGTGACATCATAATGGTGATACTGTGAGGTGAGCTGCTCTGACATCATAATGGTGATACTGTGAGGTGAGCTGCTCTGACATCATAATGGTGATACTGTGAGGTGAGCTGCTCTGACATCATAACTGTGATATTATGAGGTGAGCTTCTTTGACATCATAATGGTGATACTGTGAGATGATCTGCTGTGACATCATAATGGTGATACTGTTAGGTGAGCTTCTTTGACATCATAATGGTGATACTGTGAGATGATCTGCTGTGACATCATAATGGTGATACTGTGAGGTGAGCTGCTCTGACATCATAATGGTGATACTGTGAGGTGAGCTGCTCTGACATCATAATGGTGATACTGTGAAGTGAGCTGCTCTGACATCATAATGGTGATACTGTGAGGTGAGCTTCTTTGACATCATAATGGTGATACTGTGAGATGATCTGCTCTGACATCATAATGGTGATACTGTGAGGTGAGCTTCTTTGACATCATAATGGTGATACTGTGAGGTGAGCTGCTCTGACATAATGGTGATCCTGTGAGGTGAGCTGCTCTGACATCATAATGGTGATACTGTGAGGTGAGCTGCTCTGACATAATGGTGATACTGTGAGGTGAGCTGCTCTGACATCATAATGGTGATACTGTGAGGTGAGCTGCTCTAACATCATAACTGTGATATTATGAGGTGAGCTTCTTTGACATCATAATGGTGATACTGTGAGATGATCTGCTGTGACATCATAATGGTGATACTGTGAGGTGAGCTTCTTTGACATCATAATGGTGATACTGTGAGGTGAGCTGCTCTGACATCATAATGGTGATCCTGTGAGGTGAGCTGCTCTGACATCATAATGGTGATACTGTGAGATGATCTGCTGTGACATCATAATGGTGATACTGTGAGGTGAGCTGCTCTGACATCATAATGGTGATACTGTGAGGTGAGCTGCTCTGACATCATAACTGTGATACTGTGAGGTGAGCTTCTTTGACATCATAATGGTGATACTGTGAGATGATCTGCTCTGACATCATAATGGTGATACTGTGAGGTGAGCTGCTCTGACATCATAACTGTGATATTATGAGGTGAGCTTCTTTGACATCATAATGGTGATACTGTGAGATGATCTGCTGTGACATCATAATGGTGATACTGTGAGGTGAGCTTCTTTGACATCATAATGGTGATACTGTGAGGTGAGCTGCTCTGACATCATAATGGTGATACTGTGAAGTGAGCTGCTCTGACATCATAATGGTGATACTGTGAGGTGAGCTGCTCTGACATCATAACTGTGATATTATGAGGTGAGCTTCTTTGACATCATAATGGTGATACTGTGAGATGATCTGCTGTGACATCATAATGGTGATACTGTGAGGTGAGCTGCTCTGACATCATAATGGTGATACTGTGAGATGATCTGCTCTGACATCATAATGGTGATACTGTGAGATGATCTGCTCTGACATCATAATGGTGATACTGTAAGGTGAGCTGCTCTGACATCATAATGGTGATACTGTTAGGTGAGCTTCTTTGACATCATAATGGTGATACTGTGAGATGATCTGCTGTGACATCATAATGGTGATACTGTGAGGTGAGCTTCTTTGACATCATAATGGTGATACTGTGAGGTGAGCTGCTCTGACATCATAATGGTGATACTGTGAAGTGAGCTGCTCTGACATCATAATGGTGATACTGTGAGGTGAGCTTCTTTGACTTCATAATGGTGATACTGTGAGATGATCTGCTCTGACATCATAATGGTGATACTGTGAGGTGAGCTGCTCTGACATCATAACTGTGATATTGTGAGGTGAGCTTCTTTGACATCATAATGGTGATACTGTGAGATGATCTGCTGTGACATCATAATGGCGATACTGTGAGGTGAGCTGCTCTGACATAATGGTGATCCTGTGAGGTGAGCTGCTCTGACATCATAATGGTGATACTGTGAGGTGAGCTGCTCTGACATCATAACTGTGATATTATGAGGTGAGCTTCTTTGACATCATAATGGTGATACTGTGAGATGATCTGCTGTGACATCATAATGGTGATACTGTGAGGTGAGCTTCTTTGACATCATAATGGTGATACTGTGAGGTGAGCTGCTCTGACATCATAATGGTGATACTGTTAGGTGAGCTTCTTTGACATCATAATGGTGATACTGTGAGATGATCTGCTGTGACATCATAATGGTGATACTGTGAGGTGAGCTGCTCTGACATCATAATGGTGATACTGTGAGGTGAGCTGCTCTGACATCATAATGGTGATACTGTGAGATGATCTGCTGTGACATCATAATGGTGATACTGTGAGGTGAGCTGCTCTGACATCATAATGGTGATACTGTGAGGTGAGCTGCTCTGACATCATAATGGTGATCCTGTGAGGTGAGCTTCTTTGACATCATAATGGTGATACTGTGAGATGATCTGCTGTGACATCATAATGGTGATACTGTGAGGTGAGCTTCTTTGACATCATAATGGTGATACTGTGAGGTGAGCTGCTCTGACATCATAATGGTGATCCTGTGAGGTGAGCTTCTTTGACATCATAATGGTGATACTGTGAGATGATCTGCTGTGACATCATAATGGTGATACTGTGAGGTGAGCTTCTTTGACATCATAATGGTGATACTGTGAGGTGAGCTGCTCTGACATCATAATGGTGATACTGTGAAGTGAGCTGCTCTGACATCATAATGGTGATACTGTGAGGTGAGCTTCTTTGACATCATAATGGTGATACTGTGAGATGATCTGCTCTGACATCATAATGGTGATACTGTGAGGTGAGCTGCTCTGACATCATAACTGTGATATTATGAGGTGAGCTTCTTTGACATCATAATGGTGATACTGTGAGATGATCTGCTGTGACATCGTAATGGTGATACTGTGAGGTGAGCTTCTTTGACATCATAATGGTGATACTGTGAGGTGAGCTGCTCTGACATCATAATGGTGATACTGTTAGGTGAGCTTCTTTGACATCATAATGGTGATACTGTGAGATGATCTGCTGTGACATCATAATGGTGATACTGTGAGGTGAGCTGCTCTGACATCATAATGGTGATACTGTGAGGTGAGCTGCTCTGACATCATAATGGTGATACTGTGAGGTGAGCTTCTTTGACATCATAATGGTGATACTGTGAGATGATCTGCTCTGACATCATAATGGTGATACTGTGAGGTGAGCTGCTCTGACATCATAATGGTGATACTGTTAGGTGAGCTTCTTTGACATCATAATGGTGATACTGTGAGGTGAGCTGCTCTGACATAATGGTGATCCTGTGAGGTGAGCTGCTCTGACATCATAATGGTGATACTGTGAGGTGAGCTGCTCTGACATAATGGTGATACTGTGAGGTGAGCTGCTCTGACATCATAATGGTGATACTGTGAGGTGAGCTGCTCTGACATCATAACTGTGATATTATGAGGTGAGCTTCTTTGACATCATAATGGTGATACTGTGAGATGATCTGCTGTGACATCATAATGGTGATACTGTGAGGTGAGCTTCTTTGACATCATAATGGTGATACTGTAAGGTGAGCTGCTCTGACATCATAATGGTGATACTGTTAGGTGAGCTTCTTTGACATCATAATGGTGATACTGTGAGATGATCTGCTGTGACATCATAATGGTGATACTGTGAGGTGAGCTGCTCTGACATCATAATGGTGATACTGTGAGGTGAGCTGCTCTGACATCATAATGGTGATACTGTGAGGTGAGCTTCTTTGACATCATAATGGTGATACTGTGAGATGATCTGCTCTGACATCATAATGGTGATACTGTGAGCTGAGCTGCTCTGACATCATAATGGTGATACTGTGAAGTGAGCTGCTCTGACATCATAATGGTGATACTGTGAGGTGAGCTTCTTTGACATCATAATGGTGATACTGTGAGATGATCTGCTCTGACATCATAATGGTGATACTGTGAGGTGAGCTGCTCTGACATCATAACTGTGATATTATGAGGTGAGCTTCTTTGACATCATAATGGTGATACTGTGAGATGATCTGCTGTGACATCATAATGGTGATACTGTGATGTGAGCTGCTCTGACATCATAATGGTGATCCTGTGAGGTGAGCTGCTCTGACATCATAATGGTGATACTGTGAGATGATCTGCTGTGACATCATAATGGTGATACTGTGAGGTGAGCTGCTCTGACATCATAATGGTGATACTGTGAGGTGAGCTGCTCTGACATCATAATGGTGATCCTGTGAGGTGAGCTTCTTTGACATCATAATGGTGATACTGTGAGATGATCTGCTGTGACATCATAATGGTGATACTGTGAGGTGAGCTTCTTTGACATCATAATGGTGATACTGTGAGGTGAGCTGCTCTGACATCATAATGGTGATACTGTGAAGTGAGCTCCTCTGACATCATAATGGTGATACTGTGAGGTGAGCTTCTTTGACATCATAATGGTGATACTGTGAGATGATCTGCTCTGACATCATAATGGTGATACTGTGAGGTGAGCTTCTTTGACATCATAATGGTGATACTGTGAGGTGAGCTGCTCTGACATCATAATGGTGATACTGTGAGGTGAGCTGCTGTGACATCATAAATGGGCGGTCACCAGTTAAACCCGTTGAGCCCCTAGTCCATAAATCTGTGCAGCCAAAGTAGGAAACGCTGCAGGAATCTCTGTATAACGCGTGTGCTGCTGCTTCTCGCCTATCGGTAAAGGGAGACGCACCTTGAGACTCTGCACCTGCCACACACTCCTCCGCACGAGCACAGCCCTCTGCCTAGCCGGGCCCGCGGCGCTCTGCACACTCACTATCTGTCTGGAGCGCTCGCTTAATCTCTGCCGCGGATCATCTCTGCGCTGTCTGTCACCCTGCGGAGTTTGCCACACACCTCCTTCTGCTTGCGCTGCCGGTGGGAGACCAATTCCTGGTTCGCGTGCTTTCAGCTCTGTTTCCGGCTTAAATATGCCCACTCTTCCCGGGTCATGGGACCTGTCTGGTCCCCTATTCCTTCCCCTGGGCAGCATGGGACACAGCCTTGACAGTTCCGGCCCAATGCAGGCACCTGCAGCCCGGTCTTCCTTCTTACAATAGCAAATCCAATCATACGTAGGTACTCCAGCTCCAATAAAAAAGATAAAGTCTTTATTAATCCAAAGTGGTTAAAACATAATCCTTACAGTCGGTGGACCAAAGAAGTGCTTGTAGCAGTTATGGCAACGCGTTTCGACCTGTATCGGTCTTACTCATGCCTATGTCACAATACAAATGAGAGCTACACATATAGTGTTCATAGGTTTAAAGTCCCGCCCCCTTTGAATCACATGATTTGATACAGAACGTCCTGCAAGCATACATGTCGTAATAAAATGCAGAATAAAATAATAACACTAAACAATTAGCAATAATGATACAATATTTCGTTTCATTTGTTCAAACCTACAGGAAAACGAGTGTTGAGATTATAAATCCAAAACGCCTCTCGTGTGAGTAGGTGTCTCTTTATATCTCCCCCTCGATTAGGAGGATAAATTTTCTCAATGCCATGCACTTTAAACGCTGAAATATCCCCATTATACAGTTATACACCAATGTTTTGCAGCCATTGAAACATTCCTATTTGTTGTATTACACAAATTTACATCCCTAAGGTGCTCCGTTATGCGTGTTTTTAATTTGCGCGACGTGCAACCTACATAGGATACTTGGCATATAGTACAATCTATTTTATAGACCACATTCTTAGTGTGGCAATTAAAGGGACTCTGTCACCTGAATTTGGAGGGAACAATCTTCAGCCATAGGGGCGGGTTTTTCGGGTGTTTGATTCACCCTTTCCTTACCCGCTGGCTGCATGCTGGCTGCAATATTGGATTGAAGTTCATTCTCTGTCCTCCGTAGTACATGCCTGCACAAGGCAATCTTACCATAGATGAGAAGAGAGCTCTAGACAACCTCTCTAATAACACATCCATTACAATCAAGGCCGCCGATAAAGGTGGGGCGGTGGTTGTGATGGATTCTGATAAGTATAAAGCAGAGATATTACGCCTATTGGCCGATACTGATGTCTATTGTAAATTGTCAGGGGACCCTACGTTGCGTTTCCAGAAAGAATTACAGATTATAGTCAATGAGGCCTTGACTGATGGCCTGATTGACTCTAAGCTGTCTGAATATTTGATTACTAGTTGCCCTGTTAGGCCTTTGATATACGTCTTGCCCAAAATCCACAAAGATTATTTTAACCCTCCAGGCCGGCCGATAGTGTCGGGCCGTGGTTCCATTTTCAATAAAGTATCAATCTTTCTTGACAAGGTGTTATCTAAGTTTGCCTCAGGGGCGAAGTCATATATTCGAGATACGGATGATTTTTTGAATAAAATTGAAAACATAAGTGTTACAGCTGATACGCTATTGGTGTCTTTTGACGTGGTCTCATTGTATACCTCCATAGAACACGACAGGGGTCTAGCAGCCGTTAATGTGGCTCTATCGGGCTCGGACGTGGGGCCGGGCCATGCACGTCTGGTCCTCCAGCTGCTGGAGTTCATCCTCAGAAGGAACTATTTCCTGTTTGGGGATGATTACCTGCAGCTGAGGGGTACCGCCATGGGGTCCAATGTGGCCCCCACTTATGCTAACATCTATATGGCGGTACTCGAGGACCAGCACGTGTATGTCTCCCGGTTTTGGCCCCAGGTCCGGGCCTGGTGGCGCTACATTGATGATGTGTTTGTAGTCTGGGAGGGGCACCTTAGTGAACTCTTGGATTTTCACCATGATTTAAACAACATTTTTCCAGAACTCAGCTTCACAATTACACATTCTCAAGAACAAGTTCAATTTTTAGACACACTGGTGTATAAAGTTGGGTCCTCCTTGAAAACTGATTTATATGTGAAGAGCACAGATAGGAACAGCGTATTACAATTTAATAGTCATCAGCCGAGGAATATGGTTGAGTCGTTACCTTGGAGCCAGATGCTTAGAGTAAGAAAAATTGTTGCTGATGAGTCACGCCTCGATTCTAGACTAGACGAGATGTGTCATAAATTTTTAAATCAAAGTTACCCTGAAAATGTAGTTAGAAAACATGTTGAGAGGGATAAAGGGACACCGAGAGCAGTTGTAAGGGAAAAGAAAATCAGGGTTAGAGACAAGCGGATTCCCTTTGTGTCTACCTTTAGCACAGCTAGTGGGCATGTGAAAAATATGATCTTGAAGCATTGGCATATTTTACATCAAGGTCTACCTGACATTGAAGAATTTACCCTGCCACCGATTTTGTCCTACAAAAGAGGGCGTAATTTAAAAGATAAATTAGTCAAATCTGACATTGGTCCTACGGTGGTTAGTTTACAGAGGACTCTGGTTCCCCCGAACTTTGGCAATTTTCCCTGTTTAGGATGTGTGTGTTGTGGAAATATGATTAAGAGAGATTTTTTTAATCATCCTCGCACAGGCCAGAGGTTTTCCATCAGGGGGAGGTACACTTGTACCTCAAGTTTTGTTATTTATCTTATTGTCTGTTATTTATCTTATTGTCTGTCCTTGTGAACTTACTTATGTGGGGGAGACCACTATGGAAATAAAAGCACGCATCAACAAACACAAAAGCACCATTAGAACTAAGATGGTGGATTTACCGATGCCTAAACATTTCATCGAGAGTGGACACTCAGTTAGCCAGCTACGATTTAGGGTGATTGATGGTGTGCCTCCTCTTCGTAGGGGTGGAGACAGGGTTAAATTATTAAAAAAGAAAGAACTTAGATGGATATCGAAATTGGGCTCTCGCCAGCCTGGAGGGTTAAATGTTGATTACAATCTCTTGTTATGTGTATCTTGATAAATCTATATATGGTTCGTGTAGCTTGCATTTGTATAGAATGTTTTTAAGTGGTGATTGGTTATATGATTTACTTTATCCCCTAGGATGACCTCTTGGGTTATGTGAATTGGTATACAATGAATAGGTTTACATTGCCTGATATGTTTTCTTGTCCCTTGGAGTTAATGGGCTTCTTATTAGATTTGGGATATTCCCACTTATGGTAACTTAATATATAGCCATGGATATGGCGGTATATCAGATGAGACGGCTTTTTTACCGAACCCTTTCTTTATGAGTTATTTCCCATCAGGGTGGGTTGAGTTATCTTTTTAGCTTTTGATATGGGTTTGCTGGATATTTGAGAAAGCCGTCCTTCTTACATATAGCTGGGGGACTATTATGTCATTGTACACCGCTCCGTGAGCCCTGAGGTTTTTTGATATGCGCGTTTTGCATTTGGGGGTTGTACTGGTGGATCCGTAGTACATATATTCTGGCCTGCTTTGTATGGGTTGGCGTTCTGCGGCCGGTGGGTGTGCCCTTCGGCTGTCTATCCTTTATGTGATGCGTCGCTGTGGAGCCGGCAGGCATGTGTGCTGGGTCTGGGACTCCTTCCCTATGCAGAGTGTCAGTGAGCTCTGGACATCACCGAAGGTCGGTCATGTGACTGACTTGGGGGCGGTTCGGCTGATGTAGGTATGGAGCCTTGATTCGTTCTATTACGTGGGGTGGGTGTTGGCGCCGGTGGGCGTGCCTCACGGCTGTCCGTGGTGGCGCTGCATGTTTTTTTCATGTTTGCCGTGGAGCCGGTGGGCATGCGCACTGGATCCGGGACTCTTGCCTCGAGTGGGGAGCCAGGTGAGCATTAGATGTCACGGATAGTAGGTTATGTGATCAGCCTGGGAGGCATTTCCAGGCGAGCAGATATGGAACCTGGATTGGCTCTATTGCATGGGGCTGGTTTTGTATCAGTGCCCCAGATTGGACCTCTACCATAGGCATTGATTGGTGAGCTATGAGAGACGTGATACAAGCCCGGGGATAGGCAGCTCACGTGTACAATGGCCCCCTTGAGCTTCCTGATAGGTTTAGATGTGACAGGCAATGTTGTTTGTTTACGTTTTACTTCCTACATGTGCTCACTACTATGATCATGAACGGCATTATCCACAACGGGGGATTTTAGTAATATTGTAATGTGTTTTTAATCATGTATGTCTCACAGTGTACACATTTTTTATTGTTATCATGATCACCAGATAATATGTATGTAAATTTTGTGGGCGGACCTGTCAGGTGATGGTCATCTACTTCCTATTTAAGGCCGTCATGTTGATCATTTTGTATGCTTGATAAAAACCCTCTGAGGTTGAAACGTTGCACCTATGGCACAATAAAGTGTTTATTGTCTTCACCTGGATTGGATGCTGTCCTTCACTTCAAAACGTTGGAATGACCCTAATGTGGTCAGAACAACTCTGTGACCATTCTTGACTGGCCCAGGTAGAGCCCTGACCTAAGCCCAATTGAGCATCTCCTGGGAGACCTGAAAATGGCTGTCCACCAACGTTCACCATCCAACCTGATGGAACTGGAGAGGATCTGCAAGGAAGAATGGCAGAGGATCCCCAAATCCAGGTGTGAAAAACTTGTTGCATCTTTCCCAAGAAGACTCATGGCTGCACTAGCCCAAAAGGGTGCTTCTACTCAATACTGAGCAACGGGTCTGAATACTTATGACCATGTGATATTTCAGTTTTTCTTTTTTAATAAATTTGTAGAAAATACTATATTTCTGGGGGGGGGGGGGGGGTTCAGTCAAGATGGGGTGCAGAGTGTACATTAATGAGAAAAAAATGAACTTTTTTGAATTTACCAAATGGCTGCAATTAAACTAAGAGTGAAAAATTTAAAGGGATCTGAATACTTTCCGTACTCAGTGTATATTTCACGCTTTGCCTTCCAGTGAAAATATTGAAAGCAAATTAGAGAAAACAGTAATGAAGAGAGATGCTTTACACGTTCCCCGAAGTCATCAGCTCATCTATGACTGGCAGATGTGTGACCCCTTTATGTAATACAACATGGTATGAAAAATGCCATCATTTATTTCCCACCAATTTTCTATGAAGCGGTGTGTTTGTGTACGGGATCAGATACAAATGGAGTAATAGTGTAGCTCCATGGTTTTCTATAATTGTCCTGTGCTCGCCAAACAGTTTGTACATAGTTCTGCTTCAGAAAAAACCCTAAGGCTTCCTGCAGCGGATCCACAGCGCCCCCTTTCATCATCAGTGATTTTCTTTTCGGATTGTGATATTCATTGGGTTTTTTTTGTGCCGAAGTCATCAGCATGGTGCTCTTGAATTTTATCCAAAACCAAAAATGTTGTTTATTTTTGTCTTTTAACTTGTTTTGCAACTTTTTAGCACAAAAAGACGCAAATTCCATTTTAGAGTTTGTGCCACATTTTCCGGCGTCCATATAGTCACTGCAGAAAGCGACTGGATTCCATTTTTGAGGCAGATTTTTGCTACTTTTTAAAAAGTTGCAAATGGTGAAATGGATAAAAAGATCTGGAAGCCCTAAACCTCGCTGACTAAAAGAAGGAGCCGAACACCTGAAAAAGTATCTTTACAAAATGTGCACCAGAAACAAAGGCAAAAAACAGGAGCAAATGCAATAATGAATCGGGATGATGGTGTTTAACCAATCCATCAAAATAAATCTGTGTCTCCGGTCCGTGGGACTCCGAGCAGGTCCTATTCTCATCAGTTTTGCCGATAGCCTCGACCACTAACGGCTATGGGGATCTGTATAAAATGGATGAACAAAGAAAACAGACTTCTTTCCAAGTTTCTTGTATTCATCACTGATCCACTGTTAGGAGTCAAGCGAGAAATAAAAGCTCAGACATTGAACCTGCCTCAGTTTATAATATCTGATGAGAAGAATGACGCCATTGTCAATCAGTGACTGTGACATCTCTGCGCAGTGATCTCTGCATATGTCACAGAGCATGCCCACAACTAGGCAGGTTTCTTATGAGCTTGGCGCACAGGAAGCCTCGGGATCTGCTGTTAAAATATCATCAACTTTAAATGCCTAAAAATCTAAAATGATGCCCCTCAAGATCGGGCCCTGTGGGGTCTCGCTTTCTGTTTCATGCAAATTGTATTTAAGATTACATTGATGATGAAGGTGTCGGCAGAGGTGGGGTGATGCTGGGATGAGGAGGTGCTGGGATGAGGAGGTGCTGGGATGAGGAGGTGCTGGGATGAGGAGGTGCTGGGATGAGGAGGTGCTGGGATGAGGAGGTGCTGGGATCAGGAGGTGCAGTGAGAGGTATGGCGTGAGAGGGGTCCCAGGCTTACCATGCAGGCTTCCGGTGGCAGAAGAGGTGCGGTGGCAGAGGTGCAGCGGCAGAGGAGGCGCAGTAAGCGGGGTCCCTTTCTCCAGTGAGGTGATGCAGCAGCCCGGTAAGCAGGAGAGCCGGGTGAATCCTGTTGTTAGCGGTGGTGGCGGCCATTTTCCTGAGGCCGCGCGTGCGCAGATGGAGCGCTCTGCTTCTCGGGGCTTCAGGAAAATGGCCGCGGGAGGCCGTGCGTGCGTAGATTGCTGCGGCCATTTTCCTGAAGCCCCGGGAAGCAGAGCGCTCCATCTGCGCACACGCGGCCTCAGGAAAATGGCCGCCACCACCGCTAACAACAGGATTCACCCGGCTCTCCTGCTTACCGGGCTGCTGCATCACCTCACCGGAGAAAGGGACCCCGCTTACTGCGCCTCCTCTGCCGCCGCACCTCTGCCACTGCACCTCTGCCCCCACGGTAAGCCTGCATTTCGACTATTAGACGCACCCCCCATTTCCCCCCCTTTTTTTTGGGGGGGGGGAAAGTGCGTCTTGTAGTCCGAAAAATACGGTATATATTTTATTATTGAATGCATAGTGAAGGGAATGTTACAACAACTGTGAACAACATACATAGAAAATATTAAAAAACGGTCAAGGGCAGGCAGAACCACAAATGGGCCAATATTCCAAGTAAATCCAATTAAATAATAAATATTTGTATCTGAAGACCGAAACAGACCCACACAGATCATATGCCTACATGCAGGCACCTGTACATATAAAGGTCCTTAGGAAAATCAGCATGTAGTAGGCAGTTTAAGAGCATGGAGAACTAAACATTCAAGGACCAAATAATCCTGTCTCCAGCCGATAAGGTAAAGTGCAAAAGTGCTGAGGTATATATCATAATAGTAAAGTACGCACTATTACCTGTCAGGAGTGTTTCAGTGGTGGCTCAGAGGATCCGCCTGACTGCCCCAACGCTCGTTTCGGATGGCACCTTCGTCAGGGGGCATGCATTTTAGTGAAAAACCGGGCTTTTTATATCGCAGTGCGTCCCGGAAATAGCTCTGCCGCGGACCGGAAGTGACGCATCCATCACCTCGGCAACCACGACGCTGGCCGGCGCCCGCGTCATGTGGCCACAGGCATCAGGAAACACGTATTCCCCACGTGACCTGATGCCTGCAGAAACATAGAGACACAGGAGGCCAGCGGGAGTCGCGGGGACAAGGCACGCATGCGTACTGCCCTTGACAGAGTTATCAGATCAAATTGCATCGCCAGAAAAGATCTAGCTAGCTGTTACACGGGACACCAAAATTGGAGAGGGCACAGTCTAATTTGATCAATTCAACAGAAAATATTAGGATATATGTTTCTTACAAAGAAAATATACCGTATATACTCGAGTATAAGCCGAGATTTTCAGCCCACCTTGTTGGGCTGAAAGTCCCCCTCTCGGCTTATACTCGAGTCATACCCAGGGGTTAGCAGGGGAGGGGGAGCGGGGGCTGTCTAAAAATACTCACCTACTCCAGGCGCCGTCCCTGCAGGTCCCCTGGCGTCCCCGGTGCCGGCAGCAGCAGCTTCTTCCTGTACTGAGCGGTCACATGGTACCGTTCATTACAGTAATGAATATGCAGCTCCACCTCCCATAGAGGTGGAGCCGCATATTCATTACTGTAATGAGCGGTAACGGTGACCGCTCAGTACAGGATGAAGCTGAGGCTTCGGGGGAAGCAGGGACTACACAGTGCCAGGAGCAGGTAAGTATAACGCGGAGGGGGAGTGCTGCGCTGCGCGATAGTCACCTCGCCTCGTTCCGGGCGCCGCTCTGTCTTCTGCAGTGACGCTCAGGTCAGAGGACGCGGTCACGTGGTTAGTGCGCGCCCTCTGCTGAACATCAGTGCTGAACATGGAGTGGCGCCGGAACGAGGAGCAGGTGACTATTGAAAGTGCCGGGGGCCTGAGCGACGGAGAGGTGAGTATGTGATTTTTTATTTTTTTTTTATCGCAGCAAATGGGGCAAGTGTCTGTATGGAGCATCTATGGGGCCATAATGTTTGTGCAGCACTATATGGGGCCATAACGTTTGTGCAGCACTATATGGGGCCATAACGTTTGTGCAGCACTATATGGAGCCATAACGTTTGTGCAGCACTATATGGGGCTATAACGTTTGTGCAGCACTATATGGGGCCATAACGTTTGTGCAGCACTATATGGGGCCATAACGTTTGTGCAGCACTATATGGGGCCATAACGTTTGTGCAGCACTATATGGGGCCATAATGTTTGTGCAGCACTACATGGGGCCATAATGTTTGTGCAGCACTACATGGGGCCATAACATTTGTGCAGCACTATATGGGGCCATAATGCTTGTGCAGCTCTATATGGGGCCATAATGTTTGTGCAGCACTATATGGGGCAAGTATTTGTATGGAGCATCTATGGGGCCATAACGTTTGTGCAGCACTATATGGGGCAAGTGTCTGTATGGGGTCATAATTAACATTTGTGGAGCACTACGGTATATGGGGCAAGTGTCTGTATGGAGCATCTTATGGGGCCATAATCAAGGTTTGTGCAGCACTATATAAGGCAAATATCTTTACAGAGCATCTTATGGAGCCATAATCAGCATTTGTGCAGTATTGTATTGGGCAAATGTGTCTATGGAGCATCTTTTAGGGCCATTATTAACCTTTTATGCAGGATTATATGGGGCATATTTTAATATGGAGCATCTTATGGGGCCATAATGAACTTTATGGAGCATTATATGGGGCGTATGTTGTAAGAAGCATCTTATGGGGCCATAATGAACTTTATGGAGCATTATATGGGGCTCTTGATTCAATATGGATATTCAAAAACACTTAACCTACTGATGTCTCAATTAATTTTACTTTTATTGGTATCTATTTTTACTTTTGACATTTACCAGTAGCTGCTGCATTTTCCACCCTAGGCTTATACTCGAGTCATTAAGATTTCCCAGTTTTTTGTGACAAAATTAGGGGGGTCGGCTTATACTCTAGTATATACGGTATATTACATAGTTATATAATGCAAAATATCAAAGAACAGCTTGGTAAATAATATATACATATTAAATACATACAAAAAGTGCAAATACAGTGAGCAAAACTTCACAATAAGCAAATACTACACCCTCTAAACGAGATGGACAATCCATATGTAGATAGAAGAATTCCATTGTGTTCGTATCCTGATAGATAGTACTTCCACATCAAATGGCGGATGATGTTCAAACCAGCACCATGGAATTAATGGTGCTATATAAATTATTAATAATAATAATAACTAGGTCATATGGATTTATGGAAAAAAGCCCAGCAAATAACTTGTGAGACAATCAACACCTATAAAATAGAAAATAATATTAAAATCATAAAAAACAACCTATGCTTTCCCAACAGCAAATAGGTGACCGCAAAGTATATCAAATCATACAGATTTATCATAGAAGCGAGGAGAAGGAAAGATTCTCATTCAGGCCTTGGGGGTGGACCGTTTGTAACGTCGATATCCACCTGGCTTCACACTGTGCCAGGCGCTGTGACAATTTTCCACCTCTACTGTTGATATCCAATGTATCTATGCCCCTCACCCGCAGAAGATTACTGTTACACTGATGAACATCCCTAAAATGTCAGGGTATGTCAGGAATGCAATGCCTGACCACAGTATATCATTGTCGGCTTCTGCATTGTATCTTGTGTATTGATACATCCTGGAGTTTATTTACTCATGTGTTGGCCCCAGAATTCACCTTGTAGGTCTTAGTAACACGACCATCTGATTCCTCTGGCTGTTGTAAATTGGCACTAAGTGGGTGTGTGAGTTAGGGTATGTGCACACGTTCATTTTTCACGTTCATCCTATCATTTAGAATGCATTCCGCATTTTTGTGCACATGATGCGTTTTTTTTTCTCCGCAAAAAAAAGCATTGCGGGAAAATAAGCATCATGTTCATTATTTTTGCAGATTTTATGCGGATTTTCCATTATATTATGGCATTTGGAGCGTCCGGAAAAAAACGCATGCAGAATTCCTGCGGAAAACCTCAGGTTTATCTTAGGAAAATTCTGCATGCATTCCAGACGTGTGCACATACCCTAACACTTCTCAGGAATCAGAACCTCATCTGCTACATGTTTCTGTACATAGTTTATGCTGTGTGAATCTGTAACAACTTAAATGGATTTTCTCAAGATCAATCTGCAGGAGCACACCGCTCCCCAGCCTCCTTGCTTCCTGGTTGCTGAGAGCAGATGCACTCCTGAAGATTAATGGTTTGAATTGGCCACTAGACCGAACTATGTGCTCCCCAATGTATGTAACAGAGGCAACTTGGCCTCTACAGCATCAGAGGAGATCATCAACGGAGATCCAAAGATTAAGACATCCTCAGAGCAGCACTTACAAGCATTGCAAGAAAGAACCTGCAAGTGCTGCTCTCTTTGCCTGGGAGATTGGGTGCCTGCTCCTTGCCTGGAAGATGGGGGGGCGCCTGCTCCTTGCCTGGAAGATGGGGCCCCTGCTCCTTGCCTGGGAGGTCGGGCCCCTGCTCCTTGCCTTTGAGGTCGGGCCCCTGCTCCTTGCCTGGGAGGTCGGGCCCCTGCTCCTTGCCTTTGAGGTCGGGCCCCTGCTCCTTGCATGGGAGGTCGGGCCCCTGCTCCTTGCCTGGGAGGCCAGGCCCCTGCTCCTTGCATATTTAATTACTTGTAAATTACAAAGTTGTTGGTTTTTACAACCACTGCGCAATTTTAACTATTTGTCATGCTGATAATAATTAGGTTGAAGCCAGTTGACCATATTTTAGGTCTTGCCTGTAGGGCAGGTTCACACAAGCAAATAAAAAAAATCTTTCAGAGTTTTATCCAGAAAATCAGGATGATTTTTTTTTCTCACTTGTCATCAGTGTACTGTCCGTTTTTTTTTTTTTACATCAGCAGCTATTATTCATTTACAGGACCATTTACAGTTTCCTGTGTTACCGTACATTGCATTTCTGTATCTGTAAAAATTGGATACTGTATAAATGGAATCAGTTCTTTTTTGTGCATCCATAGACTTGAATTGGTGAGTCTCATCTGATTTAAAGGCGTTGTCCCGGTTTTAACATTAATGGCCTATCCGTTGTCTGATCAGTGGGGGTTCGACACCCAGCACCCTCAATGCTGTTCCCAGTGTCCTTGACTCAATATTAAAGTCCCGTACACCCATGGAAACACACTCCATCCTTTGTTGTACATAAAGGGTTTTCCAACTTAGAAAAAAATAAATAAATAAAAAAAAATATATACAGGGTGGTCCAAAAGTAGGTGGACAGTATGTGTAAGACTACGTTCACATTTGCGGTGCATCGGGCGCAACCGTGGCGACGCATGCGCCCCTGTATTTAACATGGGGGGCGCATGGACATGCGTTTTGTGACGCATGCGTTTTTTTGCGCAAGCGTCGGGGCGCAGAGGACGCTGCTTGTTGCATTTTTTTGCACTATAAAAATGAATGCATGCGTCACAAAACGCAGCATTTTGCATGCGTTTTTGCGTACGTTGTGCGTTGCGTCGCCGACGCAGCACACAACAATGCAAATGTGAACGTACCCTAATAGGGTTATGAAGGGGGAGATTTATCAAATTTGGTGTAAAGTGAAACTGACTCAGTTGCCCTTAGCAACCAATCAGATTCCACCTTTCATTTTCCAAAGAGTCTGTGAAGAATGAAAAGTGGAATCTGATTGGTTATATATATATATATATATATATATATATATATATATATATATATATATATATATATATATATATATATATATATATATATATATATATATATATATATATATATATATATATATATATATACACCACCACCACCACATCAATACCCTGTCATGGGCAGCCCAATCTCCAGACCTGAACCCCATTGAAAACCCCTGGAATGTAATCAAGTTTATTGGCACACCACAAACAAGATTTTTAAAACATAATTAAAACAATACACAATAAGAACACTTGGTCCCTGTCCATATTATAACATATATCATGTGAAAAAGATAACTATATGCCTGCAAAAAACCACACATGAATATAAACCCACCCCCTGGCTCATGGGACTCTGACGAACGCCTGTATAGACCGCCCGTGACCACCAGGCTGATAACCAAACATCCCTGAGAGGTGAAAAAATGTGATGACCTGCCCATAGTACAAAATGGAAACCCATCTAGAAGCCACAGGTGGATAATACCTCAAAAGAGCAAGTCAAGCACCGCCAGAATGTGCGGTGTGAGGAGTATAGCACCGCCCTTGGTCAGACCCAAAAAAATAGCATTTACCAAAGGGAATAGCAAGGGACAAAGTCCACGTGTGCAGGCAGGTAGCAACCAAGACACGCGACCCCACGCGTATCGCCCTCCAAATAGGGCTTCGTCAGGGTAAGTTGTGGTCCAAAGGCCATATCTTGCTTAAAGGGACACTGTCACCTGAATTTGGAGGGAACAATCTTCAGCCATAGGGGCGGGGTTTTGGGGTGTTTGATTCACCCTTTCCTTACCCGCTGGCTGCATGCTGGCTGCAATATTGGATTGAAGATCATTCTCTGTCATCCGTAGTACATGCCTGCACATGCGGAGCCAAAATAGCCTGGCGTTCCCACATAAGGGGAACTGAAAGACCTAAATGCGCACGCGCGGTCAGGCGCAGTGCGCCAATATACAAAAGCACAAGGTAGGTGGGGGTGAGACACAACACAAATCGCGCATGCGGGTCCGGAGTTGGCCCAGATACCACATGGAACATGGAAGCACAAAGCGCATGCGTGGCCTGGCAAAAAATACCAATACGCAGCAGAGCCTTAACAAGAGGGGAAGGGAGAGTGTAAATGACTAATGATTACCTCGGATGCATATATGCCCAAAAGCAGGGACAACCCGTAGATGTAAGGGACTTAGTAAGGGTATAAACCTAATGAAAACCTGGTTACTAATCCAGATGGGTTACCAACGGCATAGATGCATATGGGTTGATGGGAATGGCAGCCGGCAGCCCCTTGTTTTACCATTTCATCCCCTATATTGTATGTATATAGCCCCTCCTGGTCACAAGGTAGCCATGGTGTAATAGGATGTAGAAAGTAAATCAAGACGTTTAGATCCGTGCATTCACACCCCTGATGGGGGATACAACAGCACAGATCCAAACAGCAATAAAAGGACCCACTATACTCCACATACATAACCATACAAACCACATGCATCCCCCGGGGGTATCACAACACATGCAAGCTGTTTAGTACATTTATGCCAAAACAAGAAGCCAAAAATAGCACACAACAAACCCCAATAAGCCCATATAGGATAACAATTTTATTGGAAACCATGAGCATCACATAAATACAATTTATACATATAAAAAGATTTATTACGTCGTAATAATTGCACAAGACCCATGATACGGCCTAAAGAAAGTATTGCAGATACCACCATATGAAGACGTATTTTTGGTCATAAAATTGGCTCAAATGAGCACCAATCAATAAGAGACCACCAAAAGGAAACATATAACCTGCTTGCAAGCACCACATCCCAACAAAAAAGCAGCAGTGTGAAAGACTGGTGGAAAGCATGCCAAGACGCATGAAAGCTGTGATTAAGAATCATGGTTATTCCACAAATTATTGATTTCTGAACTCTGAGTTAAAACATTAGTATTGTTGTTTCTAAATTGTTATGAACTTGTTTTCTTTGCATTATTTGAGGTCTGAAAGCACTGGGGTTTTTTTTTTAATTTTGATCATTTCTCCTTTTCAGAAAAAAAATACAAAATGTATTGCTTGGAAATACGGAGACATGTTGTCAGAAGTTTATAGAATAAAAGAACAATTTACATTTTACTCAAAAATATACCTATAAAGAGAAAAATCAGACAAACTGAACAGAGCCAGGGCCGTAGTCATGGCCCACATTGGTGTCTGCTTTTACGCACCCTGACCATCCGTATCACATACATACAGTTCCATTGTTTCACTTGCCTGATTCTCTCAAGCCTCTCCTAAACACAGAGGCACTTCTTCCCCGATTGTGGCGCATAAAGAGACAGAGTCTATTTCCAACTTTAACCGGAGAACTTTACTTGCTTGTAATCGCAGCGCGTCCACATCAGGTACAGCTACAATACAGAGTTCTGCACCGTTCACATTCTTCACTTTCCCTGCACTTTTTCCTATGTCCTCTGATTTGTACCCAGGATGTTCCATCCCGCACGGTACCGCAGCATCCTCCCTGTTTGGCTTGACTGCCCTTTGGAGTTCCCTTGTCCGTTTCACGCCAGACATGAGGGCATCTGCCCAAGTATCAAGCTGCCACATTTTTAGGAGCAATCTGCATTACTGTCCTGCTGTGACTCTTGCTGTAGCTACGGCTCTCACTGCTTATTTCTCGGCTGCTGTCACTGCTGCACTTCTGGCCCACTGACCCTGGACATCTGGGCTGCCTACTTCGAACATTGCGAGCCTACTGTGTTGCTCTGGGCTCTGGCCCACTGACCCTGGACATCTGGGCTGCCTACTTCGAACATTGCGGGCCTACTGTGTTGCCCTGGGCTCTGGCCCACTGACCCTGGACATCTGGGCTGCCTACTTCGAACATTGCGAGCCTACTGTGTTGCCCTGGGCTCTGGCCCACTGACCCTGGACATCTGGGCTGCCTGCTTCGAACATTGCGGGCCTACTGTGTTGCCCTGGGCTCTGGCCCACTGACCCTGGACATCTGGGCTGCCTACTTCGAACATTGCGGGCCTACTGTGTTGCCCTGGGCTCTGGCCCACTGACCCTGGACATCTGGGCTGCCTACTTCGAACATTGCGGGCCTACTGTGTTGCCCTGGGCTCTGGCCCACTGACCCTAGACATCTGGGCTGCCTACTTCGAACATTGCGGGCCTACTGTGTTGCCCTGGGCTCTGGCCCACTGACCCTGGACATCTGGGCTGCCTACTTCGAACATTGCGAGCCTACTGTGTTGCCCTGGGCTCTAGAGCCCTATGGGAGTGTCTGAGCTCTCTGGCCCTCCTGGCCTTTCTCAGCTCCCTGGCTCCACTAACTCAATCTAGGAAATGCTCACAATCTTATCCCACAGTGGCACCTTCTATGTTAACTATTTACACTCCTAAACACTACCATGTCCCCATCTAGGACTAACTATATGCTGCACTTTCCCTATCCCACAGTATATGCATATGTACATAACAGCATAATGACATAACAATAAGTTAGATATACATGAGATGTACCAGTCATTAAAGGGGTCTTATTAAAGGGCACAACAGTTACTGTACCCCCCTTTCAGGTGCTTAGAGGATTGCCCACCTTTTGGAGACATTTTTTTTTCTACTTAAATACATATATTTTGGCTTAATAATTTTTGTGTTTGGGTTTCATTAAAAAAAATGTTCACACTTTGCCTTTGTGTTGCGCTGTCTTGCTGCCTGCAAAATGAGTTAACTGAGAATCTGTCAGTCAGCGTGCTTTGACAGTCTGATAGGGAGTTAGTGACTCTTTTATTTGTATTTTTCTGAGCTCCTCTCAGCTGACTTATAACCACAGACAATGAGCCTGTAAAAGCGAACAGTGCAGCATTGATGCCCGGTTGAAAAAAAAAAAACCTGCTAAAACCCCTTTAAGAAAGGAATTCTAGAGCATGCTGTGATTTTTTTTTTTCCACTCTCCAGTTCGGAAGGGATAAATCTCTCATCTGCACTGCCCCATTGAATAACGTTGTTCCAAGTGTTGTCCTTTATTTTTTAAGAACAGCACTTAGACTGAAAATACAGATGTGTGAATGAGCCCATAGTGAGGATTTTTCTACTGCAGTTGTTGCCCCTGATCTGCACCAAGATTTGCGTGTGCTGTAAATTTGCTTAAGATTTAACTCTTTGACGTTTTTACTCGCCTATAAAAGTGAACTAAGTAGTGTGACCCCTGAGTGATCACATGATGGTGACCCATACTACATGGGTGAGGTCTTAGATGAGAGCGCTGACTTAAAGGGAATCACAATATATGTGTGTTCACTGGGTGACAAACCATGTACTGCAGAATTCCCACCAGGGAGCAGCAGTCGTCTTACAGATGGATCGAGAACTAATAGTTCAGAAATCCATGGGGTAACATGTCTCTTCACAGCAGACACTCAGCATGCCCACACAAAAGCGCACGCTGCAACAACCACGTATGACCACTAGGTGTAGATATTGCATTGCAGTTTGTGAAGACTCTTCTCTCTGGCTGACAGTGTGGCTTTCTTTTCTTTCCTGACATACAGTATGTGACAACTGTTGCCTTTATATTATAAATGTATCACAAATACTGAATATATTCTGGACTTTCCTTAAAGCAGATTGACCTTTTAAGGCTCCACGAGTACTTCTTAGAACAAGGGTTTTCGTGTGAATGTTTTTAATATTTTGGCATTGATTTGTTCCACTTTTGAGTCTATGAAAGTGAATTATGTCTGTTTTTGAAGAATTCTTAAAAGGGTTCTCCACTACTCGGACAACCCCTTTTCGATTACTATATTCCCAAATGTTAAAATAAAAAAACAACTGCTGGTGCAGTTCCAGCTATGTTGGCACCGCATCTCATGGGGCTCCAATGACATAATACTCTGGCCATTTTTAGGCTGCTTCGCTCTCACTTCCTTCAGACAAAACTGAGATTTGGTGGGAGCGAGAGAGCAGGAAGTGAGAGCCGAGCAGTCAAATAATGGCCACTGACTATTATATTAGGGGAGCCCCGGGAGAACCAACATCACAAGAATGGCACCTGAGGTACCTATAGGCTGTTTATGCGGGAATGTAATATAATAAGGGGTTGTCCGAGTAGTGGTATAGATATCACTGTTGTTACTGAACAAGTCTGCTATGCCAAAACTAATATACCAGTAATAAACCACATAAAGGGCATATAGACCGCCACATCATGACCATACAGAGCACGAGGGGAAACTCCCAGGTTAGTGTACACACATAAGTCATACATATATATACCTATTCATTCTTAACCACCAAAACCCAAAGAAAGTGAATGAACAAATGAAGACTCACCGAGCCAAAAAAGAGTGATAAGATAGGGAGGGAATATAAGGGTGCCTTCATGGGTTACAAAAAGACACATTACCGGTAAGTAATATCCGTATTTTTCAGTCACCCGTGACTGCACCACAAGAGAATTACAGAGACTAAGGGTACCGTCACACTATACGATTTACCTACGATCACGACCAGCGATACGACCTGGCCGTGATCGTTGGCAAGTCGTAGTGTGGTCGCTGGAGAGCTGTCACACAGACAGCTCTCCAGCGACCAACGATGCCGAGGTCCCCGGGTAACCAGGGTAAACATCGGGTTACTAAGCGCAGGGCCGCGCCTAGTAACCCGATGTTTACCCTGGTTACCAGCGTAAAAAAAAACAAACAGTACATACTTACATTCCGGTGTCTGTCCCTTGCCGTCTGCTTCCCGCACTCACTGACTGCCGGCCGTAAAGTGAAAGCACAGCACAGCGGTGACGTCACCGCTGTGCTCTGCTTTCACTTTACGGCCGGCAGTCAGTGAGTGCGGGAAGCAGACGGCAAGGGACCTGACGGACACCAGAATGTAAGTATGTACTGTTTGTTTTTTTTTACATTTACGCTGGTAACCAGGGTAAACATCGGGTTACTAAGCGCGGTCCTGCGCTTAGTAACCCGATGTTTACCCTGGTTACAAGCGAACGCATCGCTAGATCGGTGTCACACACACCGATCCAGCGATGACAGCGGGAGATCCAGCGACGAAAGAAAGTTCCAAACGATCTGCTACGACGTACGATTCTCAGCAGGATCCCTGATCGCTGCTGCGTGTCAGACACAGCGATATCGTATGGATATCGCTGGAACGTCACGAATCGTACCGTTGTAGCGACAAAAGTGCCACTGTGTGACAGTACTCTTACATTCTTAGGGAGAGGCCACAGCCTGTAGAACCCTTCTCCCGAACGTGAGATCAGAGGAGGCCGATAGATCCAGCCTGTAGTGCTTATCTCCTACCTGACATGCGCCGTACTAGTACTGCTCTGTGCTTAATCCCTTCCCGCAAACCGCAGTACTAGTATGGCAGCACAATCATGCGGTCTCACGGTGAGTGCCGCGGCGATCGCATGCGGGTGTCAGTTGCATGTGACATCTGACATCCTGCAGTAATGCCCACAATCGGTGGTAGCATTTAACCCCTCTGATGCCGCTGTCAGTAGTGACAGCAGCGTAGAGAACAATTGCGCAGGGAGGCCTGCTCGCCCCCACCGGCACAATGCGATTCGATCCGAGCGCTGCCATGCGCCCAAACAGTGGTTTACCCCCACACATGGGGTATCGGCGTACTCAGAACAAATTGGACCCCAAAAGTTGTTGTGCAATTTGTCCTGTTACCCTTGGGAAAATAAAACAAATTAGATCTGAAGTAATTTTTTTGTGAAAAAAGTTAAATGTCCATTTTTTATTTTTTTTTAAACATTCCAAAAAATCCTGTGAAGCACCTGAAGGGTTAATAAACTTCTTGAATGTGGTTTTGAGTACCTTGAGGGGTGCAGTTTTTAGAATGGTGTCACTTTTGGGCATTTTCTGTCATATAGGCCCCTCAGTCACTTCAAGTGTGATGTGGTCCCTAAAAATAAAAATGGATTTGCAAATTTTGTTGTAAAAATGAAAAATTGCTGGTAAACTTTTATCCCTTATAACGTCCTAACAAAAATTGTTTCCAAAATTGTGCTGATGTAAAGCAGACATGAGGGAAATGTTACTTATTTTCTATTTTGTGCGATATGACTCTCTAATTTAAGCGCATAAAAACTAAAAGTTTGAAAATTGCGAAATTTCATAAAGTACAATATGTCACGAGAAAACAGGATCCGTTGAAGCGTTTCAGAGTTATGACCTCATAAAGTGACAGTGGTCAGAATTGAAAAAAATGGCCTGGTCAGGAAGTTGAAAACAGACTTCGGGATGAAGGGGTTAAAGAAGGTGGACGGAGAGGACCATGTGGCCGCCTTACAAATCTTGACGATGGATGCGTCTGCTTTCTCTGCCCAGGATGCAGCCACAGCTCTTGTACAATGGGCCTTTATACCTTTAGGAATGGCCCTGCCTGCACTAACATAGGCTAGCTGGATGGCCTCTCTAACCCGTCTTGCTAAGGTCCATCTGCTTAGAAACTCTAAAGCCCTTCTTAGCTCCCTGGAAGGATACAAATAGGGCCCTTTGCTTTTCCAGGGTTCTGTCAGCTCCAGATACCACAGTAAACACCTAACATCTAGGATGTGTAGGCTCTCTTCCTTCTGATTGCAGGGATTGGAACAAAAGGATGGTAATATGTCCTGTGACCTATGAAATCTGGCCACCACTTTAGGGGAGATATGCTGGGTATAATCTCAATATCACCCTGTCTTCCATAATCTGAGTGTAAGGGGGGGTCTGCTGATAAGGCGTGTATGTCGCTAATCCTGCTGGCTGAAGTAAGCGCCACCAGTAGGGATGTTTTTAGCGATATTAGCTTTTCTGAGACTGAATGCAATGGCTCAAAAGGGCTCTCTGTCAGTGCATTTAACAGTAAATTTAAATTCCATGGAAGTGTTCTACACGTAGTGACCGACTTCGCTCTACTACAGGCTTTAATAAACCTGGAGATCCATCTATTCCCGCTAGGTCAGTGTTATACAACTCCCCCAGAGCCGAGTCCTGAACCTTAAGGGTACTCGCAGAATGGCCCAATACTGGCCCTTTCTGGAGGAACTCCTGTATTGATGTAACCGGAGCTTTCCCCCCGGTCCTGTCCCTGAAAAGGATAGGAACTTTCGCCAAGTTCTCCCATACATTTTAGTGGTCACCGACTTCCTGCTACTGAGCAGGGTTGAAATTAACCTGGTAGAGAAACCCTTCTCTTGTAAAATTGCCCTCTCAAATTCCAGGCTGTTAAATGCAGCCCGGACATCTGAGGATGTAGAAAAGGCCCCTGGGACAGAAGGTACTGATCCTCCGGAAGGACCTACAGATCCAACACAGACGTTGTCCTCAGCCAATAAAACCACGGCCTCTTCGGCCAAAAGGGAGCTATCAGAATGACCCTTGCCTTATCTTCTCGGATTTTTTCAAGACAGCCGGGATGAGACATATTGGAGGGAAGGCATAGAATAGTCCTGCGGTCCATTTCATCCTGAAAGCTTCCACCATGTGAGGATTGTTGCCTGGATTCAGCGAGCAGAATTTTTGGACCTTCTTGTTGTTCTTGGAGGCAAAAGGTATATCTGGGGACAACCCCACATCTCTACTATCTGCATGAACACACTGTCCTTCAGGGACCATTCCTGACTTAGTTGATTGCGACTCAGGAAGTCTGCCCTGACATTTTCTGCCCCTTTGATGTGCAGGGCCGATAATGAGAGGAAATACTTTCTTGTCCTCGCAGATACCCTCTCTTCCACCGACATTAGCTAGCGGGCTCGAGTACCTCCCTGGTGGTTTATGTAAGCCACCGTAGTCCGGTTGACAGAGAGTACTCTCACATGGTGGCCTCGCAGGAAGGGTAACAGTCCGTCCAACGCTCTGTCTACTGCCAAGAGTTCCCAGTTGTTAGAGGAGAGTAACCTCTCCTCCTGCAACCAAGTCCCCTGTAGGCAGTGTTCGTCCAGGTGGGCTCCCCACCCCCAGGGACTGCCATCTGTCGTGACTATCCTTGGGCAATCGAGGTGACCAGGAACTCCCCTAGGTGTTGCACTGATATGTAGCCACCATCGGAGGGAATGGATCACTGTCTCTGGAAGGCTCAGCTTTCCCTCCAGCTGCTCCTGTAAACATCTTTTGTTCTCCAACACTTACCACTGTAGGACATGTGTGTGGATCTGTGCCCATTTGACCACCGTATACAGGCGGTTAGGGATCCTAATAAATACATCACTCTCCTGAGGGACATTCTTGGATCTACCATCGCCAATGAGACAAGGGTCTTGATACCCCTTTCATTTTCCTCTGGAAGAAGGTATTCCTGTTTTATTGAGTATCGTTAGACCCAGAAAGATCTGGGATGTTACTGGTTGTAGCCTGGATTTCTTTAGGTTCAAATGTCTCTAACGACTGTCTCACCATCCTGACCCGTTCTTGACACTGGAGAAGGGAAACCCCCACCATCAGGAAGTGAAGTCGTCCAGGTATGGTATGACCAGAATATCTCTCTCCTGGAGATGAGCTGTCACCTCTGAAACTAACTTTGTGAAAATCCGGGGGGCTATTGCTAGGCCAAAGGGAAGAGCCCTGTATTGGAAATGTCTAAAAAAAAAAAATGTAAAAATTTCAGCTCACCCCTGAGCTGTAATTCCAGGCACAAGAAAGAGCACGGTGTCCTCACTACCGCACAGTGTCCAAAGCAATAGGAAAAATAGAAATCGATCCAGCTCACTCACAGGGCTCATTTAAAAATCAGCAATCTTTTATTGGGTTATCCTTTTTAAAAATTGAAGATTATGAAGGGACATCTGAGATGACACAGCAATGACAGGGGGTGGTGTGCAATAAGGCAATATGCGTTTCGAGCAACATGGCTGTTGAACACTGGTTACATTGTTGTGTCATCTGAGATGTCTGTTTGTAATCTTCAATTTTTAGAGGATAACCCAATAAATGTTTGCTGATTTTTAAATGAGACCTGTGAGTGAGCTGGATCCGCATCTAATTTTCTTATTGGAAATGTCTGACTTGTGACCGGATCTGTACTGCTACCCTGAGAAACCTCCAATACTGTTCGTGAATTGGGACATGAAAATAGGGATCCTTGAGGTCCAGGACAGCCATATAACAACCTGGAAATAGAGTTTTCACAGCTGACCTCACTGACTCCATCTTGAATGAGGAGATGACTAAATATTTGTTCAACGCTCTTAGGTTAATGGTCCTCAAAAATGTCTGTTTTTTTTCATCAGAAATAGGAAAGGGGTTCTACTACCACCACCACCCCCCCCCCCCCCATCACCCATGGGCGAATCTCTTCCATTACTCATTTTTGTATGAGACACAGGATCTCGTCTTCCAGTACCCGCTGTTTGTGTGAATATCTGTCTCAAGGTAGGGTCTAGAGCTTCAACTTCAGGCCTAATGCTACTATCTGAAGGATCCAGTCACTTGAAGAAATCCTGTCCCAGGCTGGGAGGAAGAGTGAAAGCCTTTCCCCCCACCTGGGAGTTCGAGTCACTGAGATGGTTTCTTGGATTCCTGGGAGGCTTCTCTGAAAAATAAACTTCCTGTTTTCTTCGGTCGCTCCTCCAGCTAGTCTTGGTCTCTGAATGGTCTCCTACGCGCATAGCGACCTCTACGAAAGGAGTGCCGCTGCCCCTTTGAGGGTTGGTATTGACGCCAGGATCATCTCTCTAGGTACCTGCTGCTCCAGCTTCTCCAGGTTATCCAGACAGACCTTTAGAGATCTGGCCACACATGTGGCTGCGATGGCCAGCCTTAAGGCCCCTGCCGAAGATTCCTCAAAGCTGCTTGGGAGTCTATCAGTCCTTCTGTCCAGCAGCTCCTTTAGCGACCCCAAGTCTTCAAAAGGCAAAGAAGATTTCCTTTAAATCTTGGGTATTGCTACGTCCAATTTTGGCTCTTTATCCCAAGAGGAAGAAGCTTCCTCTTCAAACGGGTACTTCCTTTTAAGGGAGGCCAAAGCTTTGTCCCTTTTTATCCGGTCTTTCCCACTCCCTCCTAATGAGGTTCTGTATATGTTCGTTCACCGGGAAGGTTCTGCACCTTTTCTGCCCCAGGCCCCCGAACATTAAATCTTGTGCAGATTTTTTAGTTTTCTGATCCACCAGACCCATTGTGGATCATATGGCCTTCACCAGCTTATCCGTCCCTTCTACAGGGAAACCTTGACGGTCCTCTGCTCTGCTATCTGATGAAGAGGTCTGAATCCCATGGGTCCTCTTCCACTGACCCTGAAGACTCTTCGGGTGTTGAAAGGGATAGTCGGGATCTCTTCCCTTCCCTACCCCTTCTATCCTCCGAAGGGCCTAGTGCACTGATTGTCTTTTGCACCTCCGATTTAATCATGGATCTTAGGTTAGGAGACTCCTCTGAGATTGTTTGTTTAATACAGTCCTGGCAAAACTTTTGTCCAAGACCTTGCCAACTGCTGTCCGCAGAGGGGGCACTCCCTATGATTTGATTTCAACCTGCACTTCCTAGGGATCCCCGGATCCAGAGGTTGAATGATGTCAGAAAGATCTCCCTTGGAGACTGTAGACTCCTCTCTCCTGGCATTGTGGTGGTCGTCCGCTGTACCTTGTGCGCTGTCCGAGTGGCCCCCACTGCTGATGGCGAGACGAGGCTGCTGGGGTGCCTGCTTCTTTCTGTCATGAGGAATTGACAGGTGTCTCTTCTCTGGCTGCAGTGGCAACTCCTATTGCTCCTGCTGACGTGGTGGCTAAAGCTGCTCCGGCGACTGCTGAGCCTCAATCCTGGCGCCAGCATCTGCCTGTCGGCGGTCCTCTTTCATACTCACATTGGACAGCCTTCCGGAGCGCACAACCCCTTGTACCGCCCCTTCCTCCAGAAGCCATCAGTCATCCCCATCCACTTCTGACCCCACGCGTCATCTGGCTACGACTTCCGGTGTGTGTTCTGTCCCGACAGAGTAAGCCCTGCCACACAGACAAGTGAGGCTTCAATGCCGCTTGCTGGCTTCTCTTCACCCGGCACGCCAATGCGCCTGGACAGCATGGACCACGCACTAGCCCTCACATACACGCTCAGGGAGGGCACCTCACGAGGACCTCCGTGTCTGCCAAATCCCAACCGCTGCAGGCCCAGCCATCCTCTTCAATCTTCACCGCAGATCTTACTGAGAGTTTCCCATCAAGGACAGGAAATCAACTGATGCGGAGAGAGGAGCTGCCCTTTTTATCTTGAAGGTTTTCTGTCCTTGAAGGGCGGATCCCCTCTCTTGTGGTGCCGTCAAGGGGGACTGAAAAATGCCAAGATGTCCTAAAAATTTTTCCTCTTGGAAAACTTTGCTCCCGTGCACATACCCCAAATATAATGGGCAAATATAGACTTGTTAGATAATAATTATAATAATAATAATCTTTATGTTTATATAGCGCTAACATATTCTGCAGCGCATTACAGACATCTGTATATTATGTAGTTAGCAGTAGAATGCTACCTACATAATGCCTGGATGAGGGATGATGGCATGGGGATGTTTTTCATAATGTATGTATTTTAGTTTAATTAAAATCTATATACAAAAGTTTCTGAGCTAAGAAATTCTCTGTTGGCTGAATGGACACAGACATGCTCCACAATCTTGATGAGAGCCTTCCCTGATGATCGGAATCTGGTGTAGCCAGTAAGAGGGGTCCTACTCCATCTAATCGCAAGGGTTTTGGATAGGGGTGTTGAAAAATAGCCATATAGGTTTGATGATCAGGTGTCCACATCATTTTGGCTACATTTGGATGAAGTCATTAAGGCAGTTAAGACGATAAGGTCATGGTCTTCTACCTCGTGACCTGTGCCGAGTTCTTTTGCCAGGCTCTGAATCATAAAAAATTATTTTAGGACATGGCAAATGTACGGAGCGTTCAGTTCAAGTTGGTAAATTCGTTGCCAATTTTTCCTCGCTGACCTTCACATGTGGATGACCGGCAAACAAGCTCAATCATGATAAAATCACAATAATAGTTTGTTTTAACCTGAAGCCAAATAATAAGTGATTACAAATTGATTAAGACATGAAGTAAACTATCACTGAGTGTACATTGCTATGTTTCGGACTTTTGAGAAAGAAGAAACGCTTGTTTAAAGACTTGTCTGGTTTAGAAAGCAAAAAAATAAATAAAAACATTTTAAAAATTGTATGCATGATATCTGAGTCAATAGAGGAGGGTCCCTAATTTTCAGTTATCATTTTCTTTTAGACGTCTTGAGAAATGTCTAGAAAGAGCAGTTCTTGTTTTGGAGGACTCTGTGTGTCACGGTGGTAACCTGTACACCTTCTCAGTGCAATACGACTCGCTGTGGTCGTAATGTGGCTTGCTGAGTTTTGCCTCTTGCTGCACTGCTGCATCTTAGGCTGCGTGCACAAAGTGCATTTTTTAAGTGTTTCTGCTGCATTTTTTTTGCGCACAAATGGGCCAAAAAGCACTATGGAATCGTTATGCAAGATAGTTCATTGACAATCCTGAAGTTTTGTGAACATGATCAGTACATTTCCTTGAGTCTCTGCAGGGCTTTTTTTCTGCAGCATGTCAATTCTCTGTGCATTTCTGCAGTATTTTTCACCCATTGACTTCAATTGAGTCAGTCAGATCCGCAGCAAAAATGTTTGCGGATTTGCTGAGTTTTTGTTTGCGTTTTCATGTGCTTCCTATGGTGTATCCCACGCTGTAATCTGTGTGACACCATGGGAAGAACTGCACAGAGGTTCTTATTGGCAGTAATGCTACCACCGGTAAGACCATCAGTCAGAGCGCTGCGGGGTCTGCTGTCAGATGTCAGCGTGACCGCGCAGCTATGACTGTGACCCGCTGTAATCCATAATCATCAACATTAACAGAAATAAACTCTTGAAATACATCACTCTGTCTGTAATGACTCAATATAATATATGAGTTTCACTTTTTATATTGAAGAACTGAAATAAATTAACTTTTTTATGATATTCTAATTTAGTGAGAATCACTTGTAGTCCCAATAGTTATTATTTTTGGAAATGTTGCCAGCTTGGTAGATCTTGGTTACATCTTATCTAGGAATGTACCGCTAATTCACCACCTTATCTCCTTCCTTCACTCAGTAAAGATAAATCATTTGTTTTATATCCTGCACAAATAAATATTGTATTAAGTTTCATGTCTTATCAAGATCCAAAGGACGACTGTCCTTCAAACAAATGGTGTCATATTGTATATGGTGTTTTCCTTGAAAATTAGCTGCAAGTCTAACAGCAATATCACCTAGGAGTGACTACCCTAAATTCTATGCCTGACTTTTTTCATGTGCCTTGCTACGTTACCCGGGAAGTCAGAAACGTTTTTATAGACAACCTGTTTTTGGGTATTTTCCACTCGTCAGTGTAGGGCAGAGTCTGGCTGAGTGTGATTCTCTTGAAGCAACATGGGGAAACTTACTGGTTTGCCTGAAAGAGACCAGCTCAGTATGGAGTCTTACTGGAAATTCTTAATAGGAGAAAAGTATGGAAATGACCTCTCTCTCGTGGAAATACATTTTCTTGCTAGTCAAACCTAGCATAGGTGGCTGACCATGAGTCAATGTCCACTCATTGCATTGACTCAAAGGTGTTACACTCAGCCAGACAGACCTTGCTCTACACTGATGAGGGGCAAACTCCCCAAAACAGGCTCTAAGTAGAATTGTTTCTGGCTTGACATTTACCCCAGGTAATGCTGCCATGCTCATTAAATGGACATTGACATATAGGACTGCTACCTCTCCTAGGTAATACTTGCAAGATAGTTGCTTTTCCTCTGCATGAAAGCTAAGTTGCACACTTTTCTCCTGTGGAGTTTTGCCAGTACCCTCCTTATAGGAGATGTCCTTATGGCCAAAATCAATAGCCGCCTCACCGATCCAGATAATTACTGTAGAGTTTGTTTTCAGTAGCTCGAATGTGTTACTTCCTGGAATGGTTTGGCCCATCAGTCTGTGCATGCTCAGTCTTACAACACAATGCGATTTACATATTTTGCCAGGTTTAGATACGGCATAGACCTATTCCTAGGTTGGAAGAGTGAATAATGGCCCCAATTCATCAACACAATATTATTTATTTATTAAGAGCCTCCATGCACTTTGCCACTAATTTTACTCCAGTTGGGGAATAAAGTGAATTTTCTGGCATCGGGAACGCCACAGCTTGTTATGAATTAGACAAGCTGTGGTGTCCTGTCCCTCCCCAGTTATGCCTATTTTGCCAGAGTTGGGAGAAACTGGTGTGAAAACTCCAAAAGTTGCTTAACTCTTATTTACACCAAATTTTCCAAACTTTCAAAGATTTTACGTCACATTTTTGTGGCCCATGTCCCTCCTTTTCCAAGACTGCCATTATCTGAACTTACTATGAAGTCTGGTTGGGCAAGTGACCACTGAAACCAGCATATCGTCATGTTTTGTAATATAGATAGATAGATAGTACTCCTTCTTAGGAAAAAATAAAAAATATAGTTTATTATGGGCTCTTGTTTAGGTTGAAAGTGTGAGCCATTCCTCAAGCCGAGAAGTTTTTTTTGTTTACATTTTTGACTCCAATAATCTTCTGTTATTACCCTCTAAATCAGGGGTCCCCAACCTGTAGCTCGGGAGCCACATGTGGCTCGTGGTCCCATGAATTATGGCTCGCGGCTGTCTGCTATCTTGGTGCATTAGCTCCAGATTTCGTAAACTGGTATGAAGAGCACATCTCAAAATGGTGAACTTTGTGAGTAGCCCTGCAGTGAAGAGCAGACCTGGGTACACGTCTACTGGTCTTGGGGGATAATTTAAGTATGGTACAAAGGAGACAGGATGATACTACCGGCCAGAGGAGGTGCTTGAAGATGGATGTGACTGTTGGTAGTGCGTGATGGGAGAATGCTAAATGTGGTGGGGTGTGGTGGGAACCCCTGGATCTTGGTATACTGCTTCAGGGTGATTTGTGTGGAAAAGCTTTGATTATCATTATACCCTTAATGGGGGCTTTGGTTGCCACTACTGTGAGGGGGGGCAGTAGCTGGATGTGGCTCGCGACCCTCTTGCAGAGCTGAATGTGGCTCTCAAGGTCAGAAAGGTTGGAGACCACTGCTCTAAATTAAATGACTTAAGGGAGAATTTAGAGTATTTAGAAAGCGCTGTATACCACTGGCATCCGATGGGACAGGTTGTCTTTTGCGATGGGGTGCAGGATGACAGATGATGGTATTTATTTCTCTATTTGACGAACATAATCATCAGTCATCAGACATTGAAAACTTATAGTCACACCATTAGTATGCAGGCGCAGGCTGGTGCGCTGCCTCCTGCATCCTAGACCAGATCCTGTTTGTTAGGATGTCAGGCTACAGTATCCTGGGATCCATCAGTCAGCAGATCTGACTCTTTAGGGCCATTATTTGCATTTATGCTTGAAGCTTGTTCTTCCATCCAGAAAGTGAAAAAAGAAAAAAAAGCATCATTTTTTTTCTCATAACATTTCTGGAACAAAATTCACCCATTCATTAGATTGTATTTGCCAGATGTTGCTGAGAACATGACTTAAAGCTTGAGATTTAATGACCATGATGTACTTTTATGAATATCTATAAGATCGTATGTGTCTTATACATACTGGGTCAGTTAAAAATGTGCAGAGGAGCAGATAAAGTTGTTGTTTTTTTTTGCCAATTAAACCTATACATAAATGTATTACTAATAGGGTTGGGTGGATCAGTGGAAATTCGTGTTTTGGTACCCCACCCTAACCTTTTAGAAGTATCTATCTATCTATCTCTCTCTCCCATATCTCTCTCCTCTGGTCCACCGGACTTCAACAGAACATCCGTGACTGTCCTGTACGAACGCCAAACATTTCTGTTCAGCTTCGCCCATCTATAGCTACTAATAGTAAATGAGATAACTTAGTGATTAGTTGAATTAGTCCTCTTGCCCCTACAGCAGGTAGCCCTCCATTCCCAGTCCCAGCTGCTTCACTTCCAGCCCTGCACTTTATAAACTAGATCAATGTGTGAAGGGGGCTGGCTGACTGTTTGCCATATTTTTCGGTCTATAAGATGCACCGGACCATAAGACGCACCCCAATTTTGGGGTGGAAAATAGCAGGAAAAATTTTTTTTATAAGATGGTGGGCTGTCTTATTGTCCGAATTTAAGGTATCTTACCTGAGTGCCGGCAGTGGTACAGCAGGGTCACAGAAGGCATGGTCCCTTCCTCAGGAAGTCGGCAGCAGCAGAATTGGTGCAATGCTGCAGTCTCTGGGTGCGATGTTGTGAGTCCGGTGTCGGCGGTGAGGCAGAGCATGGAGCAGGGTCCCTCCTTCAGGATGCCGGCAGCAAAAATGTGGCAAGTCCATGGCCCGGTGTCCATGATGAGCAGAGCCGAGTGCATCACCGGTTTCCCTGCGGCCATCTTCCTGAACCGTGGGCCACCTGAGGCTCCAGGAAAATGGCTGCCAGAGGCCGCATGTGTGCGGAATGAGATCTCAGCGGCCATTTTTCTGAAGCTGAGTTCCGCCGAGATTTCAATCTGCACATGTGCAGCCTCCAGTGGCCATTTTCCTGAATAAACACAGCCCTTTGAGCAAATATGGCAAAGTAAAACAAAAAGGTAACTCGAAGTACAGTTCTTGTAGTAGCGGGGTCAGCCCACTTAGGGTTAGCCCGACCCACGGTTCAGGCATAAACCACAGCACTCTGGAGTGTTCCTCTCCAGACACACAACACCTCGACTGCCTCTCGAGTCCAGCTATTTAAACTCAGATGATGTGACTTCTCACCGATATGACTGTGACATCACACAGATGCTGTCAATACAAGGCGGTGCCGGCTCTGCAGGTGGAGATAAGTTGAACATCTTCCCACGCACTCTATAGATGTCCACATAAAACCAGCCCATGTATGCAACTTTAACTTAACCCTCACAACACATAATGTGCTGGAGGAAAATACTCTGGTTTTACGTCATTGACGCCATTAAACGCAGTGACGCATATCTCATCTATTACTTTACCAGTGATTTTGTCACATATCCCCTACCAGTGACACTGTCACATATCCCCCCTCTGCCCAAATCCGAGGGGTTTGGCACCTTCATGGGAGTCTGGAAAGGGCATCTGCGTTCCCATGTAACTTCCTGGGTCTGTGCTTCACATGAAAATTAAATTCCTGGAACGCTATAAACCGCCTAGTCACCGGGGCATTCTTCCCATTCTTTTCTTTCATCCATCTCAAGGGTGCATGATCTGATACTAGCCTGAACTTCCTGCCTAATAGATAGTATCTCAGGGTGTCGATTGTCCACTTGGTGGCCAAGCACTCTGTCTACGATGGCGTAGTTCCTTTCACAGGAAGAAAGTTTCTACTCAGGTATAAGGACTGGATGTTCGTCCCCATCTATTTCCTGGGACAACACCGCCCCAAAGCCGACCTCAGAGGTGTCTGTCTGGAGCACAAACTCCTTGGTGAAGTCAGGTGCGACCAGGACCGGCTGTGTGCATAAGCTTCAACTCCTGGAATGCCATCTTAGCGCTTCTGAGGAACATTTGGCCATCCACGTCTTTGTTCCCTTGAGAAGATCCGTGAGGGGGGCGTCCCTCATGGCGAAATTCGGGATAACTCACCAATAGTATCCCACAATTCCCCGAAACGCTCTAACCTGCTTTTTGGAGACAGGCTGCGGTCACTTTTGTATTGCCTCCACTTTGTCTATTTGTGGCTTTTTCTCGCCCCTTCCAAAGACATAGACCAAGTATTTTGCCTCTTCTTTTCTGAGGGTGCACTTCTTTAGGTTTATGGTAAACCCTGCCTTCCTCAGTGCATCCAGTACCACCTGGAACTTCTGAAGGTGATTTCCCCAATCCGTGCTGAAGATCACGATGTCTTCCAAAAAAGCGGCGGCATACTTTTTGTGAGAGGCTAGAATATGGTCCATGGTCCTCTTGAAAGTAGCTGGGGCTCCTGGTAGTCTGAATGGCATTCCGGTATTCTGTCAGCACCCGTCAGGTGTAGAGAAGGCAGTCTTCTCCTTGGCACTTGGGGACGAAGGAATTTGCCATTACCCTTTCGTTAGGTCCAGGGTGGTAATATATCTGGCTGGCCCTAGCCTCTCAATGAGCTCTTTGACCCCGTGTCAAAACTTGGACATCTCATTTAGCTTCCTGTAGTTATTACAGAAGTGCCACTGTCTGTTCGACTCCGGCACAAGGGCAGTAGGGCTGGATCGACTGCTCTTTGACTCCTCTGACTCCCAGACTCAACATCCTCCTCTTCTTGGATATCAGCTTGTGGCGGTCTTCGGGAATCCGATACATCATGGTAACTCCATAAACAGGTCCCAGTTCCGCTGAAGGAACTCACGGCACTTTTGTCTCTGGGCCGGCGATAGTTCTCTGCCACTGCGACATCCTTGACCTTGGCATCAGTATTGGTCTCTAGGCATATTGATTCCACCGGATCCCTGTCTCGCCACGGTTTCAGTAGGTTAATGTGGTACACCTGGTATGGCTTTCTTCTCTCTGGTTGATGGACCTTGTAGTTGACATCACTCAACTTTTCAACCTTGTATGGCCCTTGCCACTTGTCCAGGAATTTACTTTCGACCGAGGGGATCAACACCAATACTCAGTCTCCAGGGCTAAACTGTCTGTCTTGACGACTGATTGCAGACTCTCGTCTGGGCCTCTTGTGCTTGAGGGAAGCTCTCCCTCACAATCGGCATCATGCTCGTGATCCTGTCCTGCATTTGGCCCACATGTTCGATAACTTCGATGAGGAATTACCTCCACTTCCCAGGTCTCCTTTACAATGTCCAGAAGTCCCCGATGGTGCCGTCCATATAGCAGCTTGAATGGCGAGAAACCCGTAGAGGCCTGTGGGACTTCTCTAATAGAGAACAGAAGGTACGGTAACCGGCAATCCCTGTCCCAGCTATCCTTCTCCACGACCTTCTTCAGCATAGACTTCAAGGTATTGTTGAAGCTTTCCACGAGTCCGTTCATCTGTGGATGATACACACAGAGGGCCTTTCATAACTTTCATTACTTTGGACATGAACGGTTTTCCTTTGGTCTGAATCTCCCTGTGCAGGCCCATCTGGGAGAAAATATGGACTAGCTCTTGGGCTATACTCCTAGCTGAGGAGTTCCTCAGTGGTACCGCCTCCGGGTACCGTGTTGCATAGTCCATTACATCTAAGATGTATCGGTGACCTCTGGCGGACTTAACTAAGGGTCCTACAACATCCATGGCAATCCTATCAAATGGGTCCTCTTTAATGGTTAATGGATCTAGGGGACTGCGGAAGTGAGATACGGGAGCAGTTAACTAACATGTAGGACAGGACTGGCAATAATTAACAATCTCCTGGTGATACCCAGGCCAGTAGAACCTTTTGAAGGACCTGCTCTTGGGTCTTATCAATGCCCAGATGCCCCACCAAGACATAAGAATGGGCCAGGTCTAGTACCCTATGTCTATAAGGTCCCGGTACTAACAGCTGCTCTAATACTTCTCCTCGCTGTTTCGTGACCCAATAAAACAATTCCTCATTCACTGCAAAGTAAGGGAATCTGGTGTTGGCCCCCGACTCTTGGGCAACCCCACTTATCACAGTCACGTTTTCAAATGCCCGTTTCAGGATAAGATCACGCATTTGAGCAGTCCTACAATTTCCCCAAGAAAACCCCAGTTCAGGAAATTCTGCATCACTGGTCACCATCTCATCCTCGTCAGCAGCCAGGGCACACAAGTGGAACTCCTTCCCCTCCGACTGCGATGGGCTTTCCATCAGAGTTGAGCTGGTTCCTGTATGAGACACATGGTATCCCCTCCTTCCGCCCTAAATCCCAGAACAGGCTAAAATCCCACCCTATTATCACCGGGTGTACAAGTCCTTAACCACCCCCACCTCAGTACCACAGTTAGTTTTTATAGACACTGTGTCAACGAGGTAGTCATTGGCATCCCCGTGAATAGAGCGGATGTCCACTTGTTTACCTGGAGTGGATAGAGGGTATTTTTTCCCACAAGTTAGTGATCCTCGAGTGGCTAGATGGGATTTTTCCGAAAGTTAGTGGTCCTGAAGTGGTTAGAGGGGATTTTTCCCACAAGTTAGTGATCCTCAAGTTGTTAGATGGGATTTTTCCAAAAGTTGGTGGTCCTGATGTGGTTAGAGGGGATTTTTTCCTCAATGGATATTTATAAATGTCTGGTGACTGACTGATGACCTCATGGCTTAGACCATACCGGGCCCAAAGCTCCTTCTACTCTTCACTTCATAGTGTGTAGTAGCGTTTAACATGCAAAATTCTCCTCACTGTCTCGACATCTTCGTTGTGGTGATTTGTAGCTGTCTCCGATATGAAGCCCCCTGAGAACAAGAACTTGGACTTTCACTAAATATGGTAAAATAAGAACCTATAATATGAAATTGCTTTGCAGTGACATTTGAACCTTACATCCTGTACAGTAGTATTTAGTTTGTGGTCTATATTCATGAGTGTGCAGCCTGATGACGTCACTGGCGGCTTCCATGTATTCTCAGGTCACTTGTCATCTGAGTCCACAACACTGAATTTTTAAGTAAGAAAATTCTACCTATGACTGCTTCTCCTGAGGGACCAAAATAGTAGAATCTCCCTGGCCCTCTTGTTCCACACAGGATCCCGTAAATTTAAGTGACTGGTTCCATCTCCTGCCAACTCAACATTTCAGGCTAAGAAACCTGCACTTTTCCCCAGTAGCATCAAAATGGTTCTATTTTTCCTGGCTGTTAAATGTTGAAGCTGGCTCCTTGATTTGAGGAAAATTTTCAGGGTTTGCCAATGGAAATAGGCAAGTATTACTTATTTTACGCTTTTTAAAGAGCTGAATAGATGCCTTTACCTTTTGGGTTTTAATACAAGTATTTTTTTTGTGTTTATTTCTCCTGTGAGGACCTTAAATAGAACTCAGCCGAAGGATGTGTAACTCGGTTGTTCGGAAAGATTTTAATAATGCTCGTCGCTCGAGAATCCAGATAGAATGATAACATGGATGTTTTTATTTTTTGTATATTAGATTTTGATCTAGGTGTTTGTATTGTGCTTTTTTTTATCTCGAAGATAACATTCAGATTGGAAGGACCAGTTTTATATTAGATCGTATCCTGTGTGGCAGCAATTGGTGTACTAAACCAATATTAAACAGTGGCGAATTGCCTAGGACCATACAATATAGTGCACAAATAAGTGTCATACATTGGTCAAATAAAGTTCCATAAAAATTGTGTTGAAATAATGCCAACATACAGTGACCAGCTCCAAACATACCATAAATGAATGACTGCCATATTAAATAATACTGCTATACAAATTATTGAGACTCTGGTGGTCAAGCCTCAGACCGCTGTGCTCACCATACATGAGCTGCACACCCGAATTGTTTGATACTTGGATCACTTTATCTTATTAGCTTCCTGGGAATGCAATTTGTAAGAATGACAGACATATTGTCTATGGTTCCCATTAAACTTTTTCATAGAGCAGTTTTGATACAAGAAATGTATTAGATGTAAGACCTATAGATAAAAGATGCCAATCCTTCGGTTCTGGTTTCCATGTCAAAAAAATCTAGTGGTCTTGACTGTAAATATCTGCAGTGGAGCATAGAAATTGTTGAAAAACCTAGGATGTGCATCTCAAACGGATCGTGGTAAAGTGGGAGAAGAACGCCAAGCTATTATTTGCCTGGAGCTTGTTTGCAGTGTCTGGTCAGCGTTATAACCATGTGTTAGGATATGGATGGATTGTGTTGGATGTGGTTCGTTTTTATTTAGTTTTTTTCCTTAAACCGAGTGACCTATAGAAAATGAATTAGAGACATGTCTGTTTTTGATCCAAATGTCCGATCAAAGTTGGCAATTCAAGTCTACGGGTCTATAAAAAAAATCGGCACTCTGATTTCAAAATAAAGAAGGTGGAGAAACTTTCTCTTTTTTTTCCTTGAAATAAAAACTGATGCCACTATGATCAAACGTTGATCAAAGTCTGATCAGAGTTATCGGACTATTTATTCTCGGATATGGAGAAAAGGACACGTGACTCTACAATTAGAGAGAGCCTGCACAAAATGACTGTTAAAATCTCGCACTTGCACTTTGTGCATCCTTGGGGTGGCCATACTGTTCAATTCACCTTCCTACCTACAGTGGGTACGGAAAGTATTCAGACCCCTTTAAATTTGTCACTTTAATTTTTTTCTCATTAATGTACACTCTGCACCCCATCTTGACTAAAAACAAAAAAAAAACAAATGTAGAAATGTTTGTAAATTTATTAAAAACTGAAATATCACATGGTCATAAATATTCAGACCCTTTGCTCAGTAGAGAGTAGAAGCACCCTTTTGAGCTACTACAGCCATGAGTCTTCTTGGGAATGATGCAATAAGTCTTTCACACCTGGATTTGGGGATCCTCTGCCATTCTTCCTTGCAGATCCTCTCCAGTTCCGTCAGGTTGGATGGTGAACGTTGGTGGACAGCCATTTTCAGGTCTCTCCAGAGATGCTCAATTGGATGGGTCAGTCAAGAATGGTCACAAAGTTGTTCAGAAGCCACTCCTTTGTTATTTTAGCTGTGTGCTTAGGGTCATTGCCTTGTTGGAAGGTGAACCTTTGGCCAAATCTGAGGTCCAGAGCACTCTGGAAGGAGGTTTTCATCCAGGATATCGCTGCACTTGGCCGCATTAATGTTTCCTTCAATGGCAACCAGTTGTCATGTTCCTGCAGCTGAAAAACACCCCCATAGCATGATGCTGCCACCACCATGTTTCATTGTTGGGATTATATTGGGCAGGTGATGAGCAGTGTCTGGTTTTCTCCACACACACCGCTTAGAATTATCACCAAAAATGTCTAAGAGGCAGAGGAGTGCTCAGTCAGAAGGCTAAAGAATATAAATTTCAAAAAACTGACCGTCACATCCAAACATAGACTAAGTGTGAACAGGTGCTACCAGGTACACATGAATTGGCCAATTTTTGTGCTAAGCGCTCTCATTTTTTCATATTTCTAGTGCAGTAATGCAGTTCAATTTTCATGTTTCATGTTTGCATGTTTTAGCGCCGCAGTGTGCTGCCTTATATATTTGACTGTATACGAGTTGGTGACTCTAGGCTCAGCACCTGTTCACACTTAGTCTATGTTTGGATGTGACAGTCATAGTTACATAGTTACATAGTTATTAAGGTTGAAGGAAGACTATAAGTCCATCTAGTTCAACCCATAGCCTAACCTAACATGCCCTAACATGTTGATCCAGAGGAAGGCAAAAAAAACCCATGTGGCAAGGAGTAAGCTCCACATTGGGGAAAAAAATTCCTTCCCGACTCCATATACGGCAATCAGACTAGTTCCCTGGATCAACGCCCTATCAAGGAATCTAGTGTATATACCCTGTAACATTATACTTTTCCAGAAAGGTATCCAGTCCCCTCTTAAATTTAAGTAATGAATCACTCATTACAACATCATACGGCAGAGAGTTCCATAGTCTCACTGCTCTTACAGTAAAGAATCCGCGTCTGTTATTATGCTTAAACCTTTTTTCCTCCAAACGCAGAGGATGCCCCCTTGTCCCTGTTTCAGGTCTATGATTATAAAGATCATCAGAAAGGTCTTTGTACTGTCCCCTCATATATTTATACATTAAAATAAGATCACCCCTTAGCCTTCGTTTTTCCAAACTAAATAGCCCCAAGTGTAATAACCTATCTTGGTGTTGCAGACCCCCCAGTCCTCTAATAACCTTGGTCGCTCTTCTCTGCACCCGCTCTAGTTCAGCTATGTCTTTCTTATACACCGGAGACCAGAACTGTGCACAGTATTCTAAGTGTGGTCGAACAAGTGACTTGTATAGAGGTAAAATTATGTTCTCCTCATGAGCATCTATGCCTCTTTTAATACATCCCATTATTTTATTTGCCTTTGTAGCAGCTGCCTGACACTGGCCACTGAATATGAGTTTGTCATCCACCCATACACCCAGGTCTTTTTCATTGACGGTTTTGCCCAGAGTTTTAGAATTAAGCACATAATTATACATCTTATTACTTCTACCCGAGTGCATGACCTTACATTTATCCCCATTAAAGCTCATTTGCCATTTATCAGCCCAAGCTTCTAGTTTACATAAATCATCCTGTAATATAAAATTGTCCTCCTCTGTATTAATTACCCTGCAGAGTTTAGTGTCATCTGCAAATATTGAAATTCTGCTCTGTATGCTCCCTACAAGGTCATTAATTAATATGTTAAAAAGAAGAGGGCCCAATACTGACCCCTGTGGTACCCCACTGCTAACCGCTACCCAGTCCGAGTGTGCTCCATTAATAACCACCCTTTGTTTCCTATCCCTGAGCCAGCTCTCAACCCACTTGCACATATTTTCCCCTATCCCCATTATTCTCATTTTATGTATCAACCTTTTGTGTGGCACCGTATCAAAAGCTTTTGAAAAGTCCATATACACTACATCCACTGGGTTCCCTTGGTCCAATCCGAAACTTACCTCTTCATAGAAACTGATCAAATTAGTCTGACATGAACGGTCCCTAGTAAACCCGTGCTGATGCTGGGTCATGAGGTTATGCCTCTTCAGATACTCCAGTATAGCATCCCTTAGAATGCCCTCCAGGATTTTACCCACAGTAGAGGTTAAGCTTACTGGCCTATAATTTCCGAGTTCAGTTTTTGTCCCCTTTTTGAATATTGGCACCACATTTGCTATATGCCAGTCCTGTGGTACAGACCCTGTTATTATGGAGTCTCTAAAGATTAAAAATAATGGTCTATCAATGACTGTACTTAATTCCTGCAGTACTCGGGGGTGTATCCCATCCGGGCCCGGAGATTTGTCAATTTTAGTGATTTTTAGACGCCGCCGCACATCCTGCTGTGTTAAGCAGGTGACACTTAATGGGGAATTTTTATCACTAGTCATTTTGTCTGCCATGGGATTTTCTTGTGTAAATACTGATGAAAAAAGTCATTTAGCATATTGGCTTTTTCCTCATCCTCATCCACCATTTCACCCAGACTATTTTTAAGGGGGCCAACACTATCATTTTTTTAGTTTCTTACTATTTATGTAATTTTGGGATTATTTTTACTCTCTCTGGCAATGAGTCTCTCTGTCTCAATCTTTGCTGCCTTGATTTGCTTTTTACAGAATTTGTTTAATTTTTTGTATTTAATGCCTCCTCACTACCTACTTCCTTTAATTCTCTAAATGCTTTCTTTTTGTCACTTATTGCGCCCCTTACAGCTCTATTTAGCCATATTGGTTTCCTCCTAATTCTAGTATGTTTATTCCCATACGATATATACTGTGCACAGGTCCTATCCAGGATGCTAATAAATGTCTCCTATTTTCTTTGTGTATTTTTGTGTCTCAGGATATCATCCCAGTTAATTGCACGAAGATCATCTCTCATCCGTTGGAAATTTGCCCTCCTAAAATTTAGTGTCCTTGTAAGGCCTCTAGTACAAATCTTATTAAAGGATACATGAAAACTTATTATTTTGTGATCGCTATTTCCCAAGTGACCCCCAACCCTTATATTTGATATGCGGTCTGGCCTGTTGGTTAATATTAGGTCTAGCAGTGCCCCCCTTCTTGTTGGGTCCTGAACCAGTTGTGAAAGGTAATTGTCTCTCATAGTTGTCAAAAACCGATTACCTTTGCTGGAACTGCAGGTTTCTGTTCCCCAATCTATTTCAGGGTAGTTGAAGTCCCCCATAATAATGACTTCTCCTTGAGTCGCAGCTTCATCCATTTGCTTTACGAGGATATTCTCTATTGCTTCCATTATTTTTGGAGATTTATAACAAACCCCTATCAGTAATTTATTACTTTTTCCCCCTCCCCTTATCTCCACCCACAGGGATTCTACATTTTCATTAAATTCACCTATATTATCACGCAGGATGGGTTTTAAGGATGATTTTACATATAGACACACCCCACCCCCTCGCTTATCTGTACGGTCATTTCTGAACAGGCTATAGCCCTGCAAGTTATCAGCCCAGTCATGGCTCTCATCCAGCCACGTTTCAGATATCCCCACCATGTCATAATTATGCTCCAACAACATTAGTTCTAATTCGTCCATTTTGTTGGCGAGGCTTCTGGCATTAGTATACATGCACTTGATGTTCCTCTCTGTACCTCTATTCTTTCTTAAATTATTAACTGTTCTAACCCCACCCCCCATGCCACCGCCACCCCCAACTTCCTTATTTGTGCCCAGGTCTCTGTCTGCACTATCTTCCCCTCCTATAAATTGAATACCCTCCCCCCCAATTCCTAGTTTAAACACTCCTCCAACCTTCTAGCCATTTTCTCCCCCAACACAGCTGCACCCTCCCCATTGAGGTGCAGCCCGTCCCTAGCGTAGAGCCTGTAGCCAACTGAGAAGTCGGCCCAGTTCTGCAGGAACCCAAACCCCTCCTTCCTACACCAATTCTTGAGCCACTTATTAACCTCCCTAATCTCCCGTTGCCTCTCTGGCGTGGCACGTGGTACAGGCAGTATTTCGGAAAATACCACGTTGGAGGTCCTTGCTTCCAGCTTGCGGCCTAATTCACTGAAATCATCTTTAAGGACCTTCCACCTACCTCTAACTTTGTCATTTGTGCCAATGTGCACCATGACCGCTGGGTCCTCACCAGCCCCTCCCAGTAATCTGTCCACCCGATCAGCGATGTGTCGGACTCGAGCGCCAGGTAGGCAGCACACCATTCGACGATCCGTGTCTTTGTGACAGATTGCCCTATCTGTTCCCCTAATAATTGAGTCTCCCACTACCAGCACCTGTCTGGCCTGCCCTGCTCTCCTATTTCCCTCCTTACTGGAGCAGTCACTCCTCCGGCTTTCAGAGGACATGCCTGGCTGCAGCAGTGCTACCCCTGTACTGGCACCTCCCTCATCTGCCAACTTAGCAAACTTATTGGGGTGTTCCAGATCAGAACTAGCCTCCCTAGCACTCTTCCCTCTACCCCGCTTCCTAACTGTCACCCAGCTTGCTACTTCACCGTCCTGCAGCTCCATCCTACCATCCCCCCCCTCTCATCTGTCCCATTGAGCGTCTGCTCCGTGAGCAGAAGACTCCTCTCCATATTGTCTATGGATCTCAGTGTTGCCAGCTGCACATTTAGATTCAGAATCTGGGTTTCCAAATGCACAACGTGCTCACATCTCGCACAGCAGTATGCACCCTCGACCGGCTTCTCAAGGACTGCATACATGTGGCAAGATGTGCACTGGATGGCATTAACAATAGTGGAGCACATTTCCTAATGGGGATTGCACCAGACAGAAAAGTTAAATAAAAAAAATAAAAAATAAATACAAAGTATTAATAAGAAACAGACAGCAATTCAGTAATTCCTCCCCTGGAAACTCCCTGACTCCAAAGTCACTGAATCACAAGTCACACTTACCGCCGTCCACACTTACGCTCAGGCCACACTCAGCTCGCTCACACTCGCTATGCTGAAGATTTATAGATTTTTTTTTTCTCTAGTTCCCTTAACAGCAATCCACCTTGCTGTTCAAATGCACTTCCCAAAAAAAAAAATTTAGAAATTTTATATTCATTAGCCTTCTGACTGAGCACTCCGCCTCTTAGCCACAGGTGTTTTAATCGCAGCAGGTCCATTACCCCTCCACAGAGAGAGAGAAATTTAGTCTAAGAAGAGGATTCACAGGTTCCCATTCAGATGAAGACGTTTATTCTCAGCGAGGAAAGGAAAGTGTAGGACCTTGTATAAGAGAGATGCCGTAATGTGGCTACCAGGTACACATGAATTGGCCAATTTATGCGCTAAGCGCTCTCATTTTTTCATATTTCTAGTGCAGTAATGCAGTTCAATTTTCATGTTTCATGTTTGCATATTTTTGCGCCACAGTGTGCTGCCTTATTTATTTGATAGTTAGTATGTAAGATCATTTGTCTGCCTGTCTTCCATCACACCTTTCACAGACATCTCAAGTATACTGTTTTTAAGATATTTTATTATATGGATTAAAAAATTAAAGGATTATGCAACAAAGGAAACCTAACCCTACCACGCTGATGACACAATCAAAATAAATCAGCAAACCCAGACCGAAACCTTATACATCCATCAGCCATGATTCTGTTGTGCTACTTTCTGGGGAATTATTCTCTTTCCATTCAGTCAACTTTTTCCATCTTCTCAATTGCAGGGACTTGCAAAAAAAAATGAGATTTTTTTAATGAAACTTAAGTGGTTGTTCTTGTTAGTATCAGATTGGTTTTTGTATTCAAAAATTGTGACTTAGAGACACCACACTTGAGATGAGTGAGAAGACAAATCTAAAATCATACATTTTATTTAATACCGTGACTAGAGTCGGATGGGCCCCAGTGCAAAATCTGGAACTAAGCTCCATCTGCATGTTGGTCAGATGTATGGACCCTTGTCACAGTTGAGATTCTCTAAAGACGTGTTTGCCCCGCCGTATACTTATCCTCGAGCCCCTTCCTGGTATAATGCCCCCCATCCTGGCCTCTTCCGATAATAATGTCCCCTATCAAATCCCCCTTCCTTGTATAATGTCTTCCGTCCTGGCCTCTTCCTATGATAATATTCCCCATCCGTTTAAAAACAGACAGAACAAAATAAAACTCCTTCCTCTGTTCCCATGACATGCTGTATCCTCTTCTCTAGTTGGCACAGACATCAGCTTGCATTACGTCACTGCCATGCGCCGCCAGCAGATCCAGCTGACTTAGCGGCTGGTGTCGGCAGGCTCCTTGGCACTGTCATGGTTGCATCCTCTGAGACTTCCATAGTTAACCCCTTGTTTATTGTCAATTTCATAAAAGATCATGAAATGAAGAATGTAGCAGACCATGTGGGATTCAAATCCTTACGTTTCATTTCCTAAGCAAAGGACCAACTGGAAAGGTTGGGCTTAGCTGAGCGGACAAGAGTCGGCAAGATAGGCAAAAAGTATACCTCCGCTAAAACTCTCCTACCTGATCTGGTATCGGGCATGGAGGGGGACTTCTGCAAACTGCTCATAACTTTTGCCAAGGGAACTGTCCGATGTCCAGTGACTAATGGGCATGGGTCGTATTGTAAATTATCAGGCATACAGGACATCTCCACACCCAATGTCCGATCAGGTGGAAGAGCTTTAGTGGTGGCACAGTTAGACTTCAGAAGGAGCTCATATGGTGATGCAGGACTGTGAAATTATTCTTCCTTGCAACCATTGCTTTAGTGCATGAGATGGAAGGCTGATGATGAGTTTATTGCTGCTGAAAACTTTTGCAAACAGCCGTGAATGGGGCCCTATAAGCTTTTGCTTATGATGATTCACATGGCACCCATTCAATTACTGGACACTCGTACCCTATAAGATCCCCATATACCGTAGACCACATTCAACCCCTCTCTTTACAAAGACAAATTCAGACTCCCTACATAAATTTGCAGTCTTCCCTTGTTTTATAAATTGTCTTTTATCACCCTCACGATGGAGTCGCTTCCCTTTGACCCCCCGTATTGCCATTTTGTGTGCTGCTGGGAATCGCTAGCTTGTAAGTGCTACATCGTAGTTTACATTGTACTTTAGTTTACATTGTAACCTCTGGAAGAACCGACTAAAAGATTTGCTAGAAATCCCAGCTGTGGGGCACCCGTGCATGCCAGCGCCTGTTCTGCCGCCCTGGAAACTGTATATCTCCCATGCTTAAAAGGCATGGAAGCTTTTATGTGGAGGCAGATTAGCTATTTATATAAAATAAACATTATAAACAAAAGACGCTGCAATGTCTGACCGCTACGTGACCTGAAAGAAACTTTTTCTCAGCTACACCCTCAAATACTTCCCAGGTGCAAGAAATTATCCTCTCTGCCTGGTGTGTGGTTCCTTGTGTGTGGCACTCGCCCTGTGGCACCCTTCCTGCTTTTAGCTCCCAGCTGCCTGTAACATTTTGTGCACCATCGCCTGTGGACCTTTTACTCCCCCATTTCATTACTGAATATATCATTTTTGGTTTGGTTTTAATCACCTGTTTACACATTGCTATGGTCCATGGATATAACAGAGCCTAAAGTTGGGAAATAGAAAAAATGACAAAAATGGAGTCTAAAGTTGGCTTTCCAGTGAGTGCCGGCCAAGACTCCTGATTTTGAGTGGACTGACTGACTGACTAATGAATGTGTATTGAACGGTCCGTAATCTCTTCCTATAACAAATGTCTTCAAGAACAAGGATTTGACTTGTTTAATTCTAACATGCACTCTGATTTGTTCTCAATGGTAACAGGCCAATGACAGTTGTGGCTTATTTCCATTTCCCCCTTTGTGAAGCAGTATATGCCCCAGAAGAGCCAAACCTGCAGGGGCTATGTTTATAAATGTATTAATATGTACTTTGGCATGTAAAAGTTTGGGCACCACTGGTCAAAACTACTGTTATTTTGAACAGTTAAGGCTACTTTCACACATCTGGTTTTTGGCGCCTTGCCGCAGAGCCGGATCCGGCGTAATTTATGAAAACCGGATCCGTTCCATCCGGTTGACATCTGTTTTATCCGTTTTTTTTCATCCGGTTTTTGACGGATCTGGTTTTTAAAAACACCCCTGGGAGGCTCCAAAATGTGATTGGTCCCTGAAAACTATATATACATGTTCATACAGCCCATCAGTGACAGGTTGTTGAGGAGCAAGTGTTTGGAGAGCAAGATGGATGTCGTTATTGCGAATATTCTGAAGATCTACGTGGATTTCACTGTGGAGGCGAATCGCTTGAAAACAATTGTTCTGGAGAAGGAGCGAGAGAGACAACACACCATGCGTTTGTGCCGAAGGCGTTTGTGGATCCACCCCATTACCGCACAGAGAGTGACACGTGGGGTGTTTTCTACACTGTACATGGAACTACGAGGAGACCAGACACCTTTTTCTCATATGTGCGGATGAAAGCAGAGAACTTTGATCTTTTGGCGTAACAAATTGAACATCTTATCCGAAGGACATATTGAATCGACATATTGCCGATTCTCTATTTCACCAGCGGAGCGTTTGATGGCCACTCTTCAGTAACCCATTTTTATTGTATCTCCTCCTGTAAAGCACACTTTAATGTTTTTGCTGGTGTTTTTTTTAGAATACTTTTAGTGATGTTTGTTATAGTATCTCCTACTGCTTTTATAGCTGTAATGTAATTGCTATGTAGTAATTTTTGCCTTGCTTTTATTCACAGATTCCTTACAACTGGAGAATTCCTTTCGTCACTACATTTCCAGTTCAGACTGGGAAATTCCACCATTTCCGGAATTGTCAAACACACTTGCCGTGCACTGTGGGACTCTTTGCACGGTGAATTTATACCACATCCCACAATGGAGAATTGGTTGGAAGTAGCCGAGAAATTCCAGCAAGTGTGTCAGTTTCCCAATTGCTTGGGCACGGTGGACGGCAAACATATCCGTATCGTGAAACTGGCTGGTTCTGGCTCGGAATAATACTTCGGAGTAAAAAAATACTTCTCCATTGTGCTGATAGCCATCGCCGATGCGGAGTACAAATTTGTAGCAGTGGATATTGGGGCGTATGGCCGCTCAAAATGATTCCCAATTTTCAAACTGTCTTCTATGGGGCGGCATTTGTATGGAAACACCGTTCAATTCCCCCTCCCAAGACCACTGCCTCAAACCTCTGGGCCACCAATGCCTTTTGTTGTGTTGGGGATGAAGCGTTCCAACTATCGGAACACCTACTGAAACCCTGCTCCAGCAGTGGATTAACGCAAACTAAAAGAATTTTTAACTACTGCCTCACACGCGCACGAAGAATGGTGGAGTGCGCTTTTGGGATTTTGACTTCCAAATGGAGTGTTCTGTTGACAGCTGTAAACTTGAAGACTGACACTGTTGACGAGGTGGTGAAAGCGTGTATTGTCCTGCACAATTATGTGATATGCAAGGAACAGATTTCCATTGAAGACCACTCAGAAGAAACCACCTTGCCGGATTATCACAACATTACATATAGAAGTTCTGTGGCCGTTTCCCGAATGAGGGACGAATTCGCAGAATACTTTTTCACCTGAAGGAATAGTAGACTGGCAGGATGACAGAGTTTGAACAATTTGTCTTGGACCTTGTAAACGTATTTTTCCATATAGTACCCAAGTTGTGTACCGGTTTGTGTTTCCACCTAAGTATTTAACCTTTATGTACCAAATTTGTTTACCGGTTTGTGTTGTACCCAAAGTATTTTACCTTCTTTTACCCAAGTTGTGTACCTGTTTGGGTTGTACTCAAAGTATTTTACCTCTAACCAATAAACCTTGTTTTACACAATGTATTTAACTAGATCTTAATAAAAAAAAATACAAATTTGTTTTAAACAAAACAGTTTTATTAAACATTTTTTTGCAAAACAAAGATAAACTTTTATAAGTTTGAATAAGTCAGGGTGGAGATATTGCTGGAGGGGCTGTCAGATTGGGACACTTCGACAGTGGGAGTGTGGAGAGAGGAATGTGGTGGTGGTGAAGGATCAGTAGGTAGCGGTGAAGGGGTGGAGAAAGAAAGTGAACGGGTGGACAGGGAACTGGGAGTTGGATTAGGAATTTGGTATGATGGAGGGGTGTAGCTGATGGATTGGGAGGCAGAAGAGGTGATGGGTGGAGTAGAGGGTTGTGTTAGTGACATGATGGGTGAAGGAGACTGGTGGTAGTGGGCAGGGAGAGGAGGCGCGGAAGATGTTGTTGGGAGCTGGTATGGGGCGGCATGTTCGTACTTGTCAGTTTGGTGTGACGGGGCACGGGTGGGATGCTGGTACTGGTCTGGATGGTGGGACGGGGCATGGGCAGGATGCTGGTACTGGTCAGGATGGTGGGACAGGGCACGGGCACAATGTTGGTAATGGTCAGGATGCTGGGACGGGGCAGGGGCAGGATGCTGGGACGGGTCAGGAGGATGGTAGTGGCTGTAGTGAGGGACAGTGGCTGGAGAGGGGGCAGGTGCAGGAGGGGGGGCAGGTGTGGTGGCTTGGGAGATAACGAGCGCTAGAGCAGACTTGCATGATTCCGTTACTTGCATCTGCTGATCAGGAGATAGCTTATCCATGCGCTCGAGTACCGACCGGAAAAAAGTGTGGTTCGGTGACTGACTTGCCTCTGAATACATCCGTAGCAGAAGTGTATGTAATGCGAGAATGCCTTTATCAAATTGAAACCTGCAGCCATTTGCTCGGACAAAACTTTGAGACCGTTCTGGAAGGATGCATTCAGGTGCAAGAACTCTGACGCATAGCTCTGTACCTGACCCCTCTGCCGCCCCGAAGCCACAGGTGTACTAGAGGTGGCAGCAGCAGAGGGTTGGGGTACAGGAAAAGATATATCCTCACCAGCAGATTCATGCAATGGAGCCGGCCAGGATGCTCCAGCGCTGGTGGATGGTACCGAGGGATCGGATATGTGGGAAGGCTGGGAAGGTGCAGAGGGGCCGGAACTGTCGAAGTGTCCCTCTGTGGCGGACTCCTGAGGGATCGCCCCATAAGGGTTCAACTCAGCTGCAGGCTCCCGAGTGCTCCCGACAGTGCTGTGGAACAAAGAGAAAAAATATATAATTAATATACTGATATTGAATGGCCCTGGCTGAAACCGCAAAAGAGGGTTAGACATTTCAAACATTGATTATTAAATGTGGTGGGTAATATTTACCTTCGGCTCACCATCGTTGACCTGAGGAACGACAGGGCTTGGGCATATTTGTATCAGCTGCTGCGTCCTCCAGAACTACTCGGGGCCCGCATCTCTTTGTTGAACTCCTTCTTGAAGCAATCTCTGATCGACCGCCACTGCTTGACAATCCTTTCACCTGTAAAAAAAAAAGAAACACAAATTGGTTAGGATACAATACTTTGAATCCATCAACATAACTGAACTGTGTATACTTACATTCTTGATTCTGGGCCTGAACATGGAGGTCCTCCCACTTCTCTATAAGCTGTTGGCAGACTTGCTCCCAGAGTCGATGGGTCACTATGACATCAGCATGGCAGCGGTCCCCCTTTTTCCACAGCGGCTCCCTGTCTTGGATCAGATCTATGAGGAGATCAATATTGAGCCCGACCTCGTCACTATCCGAATCAGGAGCAGGCTGTGAAGCCTGACAAAAAAAATAAAATTAGATGAAAAACATTAAGAGAAAAGCAAACAAACAAAAAAATGGTGCTTACACGATGACGGCCGCCCACACTCTCACGCCGACGACCCTGGGAGCCACTCAGAGGACCACTGGATCGAGCACCAGAATCCGAACACCAGAAGAAAAATAAAATAAAAATTGTGCTTGGAGGTAGCCTTTTTATGTGTTGTGTGCATTGTGATATCTATAATTATCATTTTGTTTTTGTTGTGTGATGTCTGTAATGATCTGTTTGTATGTGTTGTGTGCAGTGTTCTTTCTGTATGAATCTTTTGCTTTTATGTGTTGAGTGTAGTGTGAGGTTGTGGTTCCGCGAAGCATGCAAGAAACATACCAATTGCGATCCCACTCCAGGTCTCTCTCCACCCCTTCGGTCTTCTTCTGGAAGCACCTCTTCTGCTAAAGCAGCAGCAACTTCCTACAAAAATGAAAGATTGATAAATACATTAATATATATACACCGAGAGAGAGAGGAGGCAAAAAAAATTCAATAAAAACAAAAAAATATATTTACCTTAGTGTGCTGCCGACGCTGGGGAGGGCTCCCAGAAGAAGACATGGCTGGCAGGCTCAGCTCTGTGGCTGGCTGACTCAGCTCTCTGGCTGGCTAGGCTCTCTGCTCTCTGGCGGGCAGGCAGGCTCTTTGCTAGCAGGGTGCTGGCTCTCTGCTGGCAGGCTAGATTCTCTGGCAGGCAGGCTCTTTGCTGGCAGGGTGTTGGCTCTCTGCTGGCAGGCTAGGCTCTCTGGCTGGCAGGCAGGCTCTTTGCTGGCAGGGTGTTGGCTCTCTGCTGGCAGGCTAGGCCCTCTGCTCTCTGGCTGGCAGGCAGGCTCTTTGCTGGCAGGGTGTTGGCTCTCTGCTGGCAGGCTAGGCTCTCTGGCAGGCAGGCTCTTTGCTGGCAGGGTGATGGCTCTCTGCTGGCAGGCTAGGCTCTCTGCTCTCTGGCTGGCAGGCAAGCTCTTTGCTGGTAGGGTGTTGGCTCTCTGCTGGAAGGCTAGGCTCTCTGGCTGGCAGGCAGGCTCTTTGCTGGCAGGGTGTTGGCTCTCTGCTGGCAGGCTAGGCTCTCTGCTCTCTGGCTGGCAGGCAGGCTCTTTGCTGGCAGGGTGTTGGCTCTCTGCTGGCAGGCTAGGCTCTCTGGCAGGCAGGCTCTTTGTTGGCTCTCTGCTGGCAGGCTAGGCTCTCTGCTCTCTGGCTGGCAGGCAGGCTCTTTGCTGGCAGGGTGTTGGCTCTCTGGCTGGCAGTATGGCTACAAATAAGTGAGGGCCTCAATGCCATTGTTTTATTTATGTGTTCTGGGGGCAGGCCAATAGGTTAAAAAAACGGATCAGGCCACCGGTTCCGCCTTTTTCCGGATCCGGCGCAATGCGGCATCCATAGACATGCATTGTAGCGATAAGCCGGAAGAGCTGGATCCGGCCCTTCCGGCTTTTTCGCCGCAGACAAAAAACGTTACTGTAGATGTTTTTCCCAGACGCCGGAATCGAAATTTTCACTGGATCCGGAAAAAAATGGAAGGAACGCTGGGCCATGCGGTTCAATCCGACACTAATACAAGTCAATGAGGAAAAACCGGTTCCAGTACTTATTTTCGCCGGTTCCGGTTTTTCTAAAAAAAAAAAAAAAAGACGTAATGTGCCAGAATGAAAAAACTTGATGTGTGAAAGTAGCCTAAGCAAGTTGAAGATGAAATGATCTGTAAAAGGCCTAAATTTAAAGATGACAATTTACTTTTGTATTTTAGACAAAAAAATATGTTTTCATGTTTTACATTTCAAAAATAAAAAGGAAAATGGGTCAATGCAAAAGTTTGGGCATTCTGCATAGTTAGTACCTAGTACCACCCCCGTTTGCAAGTCTCACAGCTTGTAAACATTTTTTTGTAGCCAGCCAAGAGTCTTTCAATTCTTCTTTGGGCAGTTCTTCCAATTCTGTGAGATTCCTGGGTTGTCTTGCATGCACTGCTATTTTGAGGTCTAGCCACAGATTTTCAATGATGTTCAGATCAGGGCACTGTGAAGGCCATTGTCAAACCTTCAGCTTGTGCATTTTGAGGTTGTCTATTGTGGATTTTGACATATGTTTAGGATCAGTATCCATTTGTAGAAGCCATCCTTTTTCAACTTCAGATTTTTTACTGATGATGGTATGTTAGAATCAAGAATTTTGTTGAAATTTCATTGAATCCATTATTCCCTCTACATGTGAAATGTTCCCTGTTCCATTGGCTGCATGCCAACCCCAAAATATGATTGATCCACCCCCATGCTTAATGGCTGGTGAGATGTTCTTTTACTGAAATTCTGTGTCCTTTATTCTCCGCACATACCTGTCATCATTGTGGCCAAAGAGTTCTATTTTAACCTCATTGGTTCAAATTACTTGTTTCCAAAATGCATCAGGCTTGTTTTAATGTTCTTTTACATATTTCTGACACTGAACTTTATGATGAGGACTCAGGAGAGGTTTTCTACTGAAGACTCTTCAATGAAGGCCATATTTGTGCAGGTGTCTCTGAACAGTAGAACAATGTACCAGAACTCCAGAGTCTGTTAAATCTTTCTGAAAGTCTTTTTTCAATCAATCGGGGGTTCTGATTTCCCTCTCTAGCAATCCTATGAGCAGCTCACTGAAAATTTGCTTGGTCTTAAAGACCTAAGGCTTCTTTCACACTAGCGTCGGAATCTCCCCGTCGCAATGCGTCGGGAAGAGATTCCGACGCTAGCGTTTGCTGCATTGCACAATGGGTGCAGCGGATGCATTTTTCCAGCGCATCCGCTGCCCCATTGTAAGGTGCGGGGAGGTGGGGGCGGAGTTCGGGCCGCGCATGCGCGGTCGGAAAAAGCGGTCCGTCAGGAGAAAAAAACGTTACATGTAGGGGTTTTTTCTCCCGACGGTCCGCCAAAGCACGACGCATCCGTCGCAAGACGGATGCGAAGTGTGGCAATCCGTCGCAAATGCGTCGTCAATAGAAGTCTATGGGGAAAAAACGCATCCTGCAAGCACTTTTGCAGGATGCGTTTTTTCTGCAAAACGACGCATTGTGACGGATTTAAAAAAACGCTAGTGTGAAAGTAGCCTTATCTGGACCTCAGCTGTTCCTGTTAACTTAAATTTCTTAATTACATTTTGAACTGCGGAAAGGGCAACTTGAAAACGCTTTGCTATCTTCTTATAGTCTTCTCCTGCTTTGTTGGCTTCCACCATTTCCATTTTGAAAGTACTAGGCAGCTGCTTAGAAGAATCCATGACTGTTGTTTTTTGGCACAAGGTTAGAGGAGACTGGGTTTTTATGAAGCTGGGAAATTTGCGTCACCTGGCCTTTCCTAATGATGACACTCATCAAGCCAAAACGCTAACAGGCTAATTGAGGTCTAAAACCTTTGTCCAAGTTATCTGAGCACACAAATCTCCGAGGGTGCCCAAACTTTTGCATCAGCCCATTTTCCTTTTTGGAATTTTTAAAATGTAAAAAATTACTATATATATTTTTGTTGTTTTTTTTACCTGAAATACTAAGGAAATGTGGCATCTGTACCTTTTTAGGTCTTTTAGAGATCATTTCATGTTCAACTTGCGAATTTTGACCAGGGATGCCCAAACTTTTACATGCCAGTGTAAATGTCAAAATATTTTTTTACGATTTTTAATTTTTTGTTATGAGAAATATGAGCACCCCTGAGATCAGTAACATATTTGGGTGTATTATCTACCTATATGAATGCCATATTAATTTTACATCTTTTGGAATATATGGTAAATGATTGTCCGTCATTCATTGATCAGAAGTTAATAAGCTGCAGCCCCAGTTACATCCACAGTGAGGCGCCATAAGTCCACTCATTCCCCACTCCATTGATGGTATGGTACGATGCCATCTCTATGTATTAAGAAGCCGCTCGCCTGCCTGTCCTCATAAATATTCACTCACCGCACTGTAGTAAAAATAAAATCGAAAACATTTACTTACCCAGAACTTTCCTCTCCAACGTCATCATCTTCTGCAGAAATCAGGAGGGATAAATGTTTTCTGTTACGGTGGTGGACCATTTTTTGTTAGCGCATCTCTTCGGTACCTCAGCAGGTGCCATTACACCGTTATGATGATCAGTACCGGCTTCAACCCCCAATTGCGGCACTTATTTACTCAGTGCATAGTTTACGAATTATGGGCACCACTTGGTCTGTTTTGCAGGGAAGCACCAGGTAACCCCATACATATAGGCTCACAGGCAACTGCAGTTGGTCACTGGATCTGAGTGACCAACCGCAGTACCAGTGTATGTGAGTGCACGTTGTCTTTCTATTCCGTAGCAGGCTGTGAAGAGCGGAAATATTCATGTACTTCCTTCTATAGACCTATTTACCAGAATGGATATCATAGATTAGAGTTGGAAGGGACCTCCAGGGTCATCATGTCCAACTCCCTACTCAATGCAGGATTCACTAAACCATCTCCGACAGATGTCTGTCCGGCCTCTGTTTGAAGACTTCCATTGGAGGAGAACTCGCCACCTCTCGTGGCAGCCTGTTCCACTCATTGATCACATTAGGTGGGCTGCGCTGCCGGAAATGAGGAGCCTTGTAGTTTCAGATAATGTTTTTATTAGCTCCAACGCATTTCAGCACCGATCCGGCCCTTTTCTCAAGGTCAAAAAACCAAATGACTTTCCTTCTATCGGTGTCTTTTCAGATCCTACTTCTAGACCCTAATTTGTTAGTCTAGTATATGCCCCTCAGAAGGTTCTTACCGTGACCCCCACTGTTCAAAGTCTTTTATGTAATGTATCAAATTAAGAGGTACAGCTGAGGCCCATCAAGACCCCTTCGACAGATTTCCAGGTACTATAACTAATGACTATTGTCAAGGTTTTTTTTCTTTTTTTTTTATTTGCTTGATAACTTTTTTCCTTTTAATTCTTTTGTGTGATGTTGAAATCTGAACAGTAAGAATATTTCCTACATGAAATCATGACAAGGGGCCTCGGCTATGAGGAGAAAGGTGAGATCAGTAACTCTTCCTTGACTTTCAGTAGGTTACAAGGTTACGTAAGGACGTTCATAATACACTTTATTCCCTGACAGCATGAAGAATCTGCCATATCAGACTTCACTGCGTATGAACAGCCTCACAGCTTATTTGTGTGTCGTCTATTGTTGGATGGTAAGGCTACTTTCACACACCAGGCTTTTGCCGTCAGGCACAATCCGGCGAATTTTGAAAAAGAACTGATCCATTTTTTTTCCACTGGATCCGTTTTATTCTCATAGAGTTGTAATAGCGACCGATGGCCTAACGTTTCATCCGTTTGTTGCTGGATCCATCAAAAATAGTTTTTCCAGCGGACGGAGAAAATGCACAGCGACGGATCCGGCTATTAACGGATGAAACGTGAGGTGAAATGAGTGACTTCGGCTACCGATTCCATCTTTTTTTTTATACTGAGCATGCCCCGTAGCTGCATCTTCCATTCTGGAGTCTCTCTCTCGAACAGGAAGTTCAAACTCTATGAACGGGTAATCAAAACAAAAATAAACAGATCCAGCAAAAAATAGATCTGGCTCACCAGTTTTTCACAATTTGCGCCAGATCCGTTTTTTTTTTTTTATTTGCCTGATGTGTAACACAGTTAACCTATACTCTAAAAATATGTATAAACAATACCTATTTTATTAATTACATGAATCCATAAAACAACCACAAACATAATAACACAAACAACCGTGCTCTCTACCTAGCCCTAAGCAAAGGGCCCTAGATGACCACTACCTGTCAGCGGAGGTTGGCACCCTACACACAATCGAGATTGGCGCCCCCACTCAACGTCGGCTAACCCTGTTGCTCCTGTTGATGCCCTACACATGTCACAATTGGGCCTCCATTTGCTCAACAGGAAATGATAGGGTAAAGATAACTCAGCAGCCGATATAGCCCATAATGATATTGGGCTACCAAAAAATTGACAGGGTGAGAGACACAGACTCACAAAGTGCAAAACAGTGCAGAAAATAAAGTGCTCATAGTGAAAAAAAATCCTTGCTATACTGCTCCCTATAATCTTTGTACCTGCCTAGCCGCGGGGGTTGGCACCCTACTGTACAGCGGAAATGGCGGCGCCCCCACTCCACGTCGGCTGACCCTAGGAGTCCCTATGAGTGACTATATCAATAGGCAGGGAAAAATACATATAACTCTTATTTCATAGAAGTTGATATATATAAAGACACAATGTGGCAGGTATACTGATAAGATAACACATTAGCTGGAATTCAGACTAGGCCTATATACAAAAGCAATAAAAAAGTATATATCCAAATGATTTGGGGAAATGTCCTTAATGTGCCTCCATCCACTAGTATGCTTTGATATTGCACACAGTTGGAGGTCACATATCAAAGATAAAATACCTTAGATGTCATGAGATATCCCATATGTATAAACAATCTTAACTTGATTGACCACTTTAGTCTGATAATGTGTAATATAATAATAAAACTATGGAGCAGTTAGCAAGGAAATGATACTCATCGTTCAGAAGATGTCATAGTGCGCCTCAACGCGTTTCACCTAACGGATCATCAGGAGGCATAGATGAATGGATGTGTCATTTTTTTAATTTGCCTTATGGCAAAAAACTGATGTGCAAAAATAGCCTAAGACTCACACCTCCATTGGTTGCTACACACATGTTTGTTGTCACGGGGCTACCGCAACAGAGAGGTTCCAGAGAACCGCAGCGCTCTGGGCCTCATTCACACACAGTGAACAGAAGCTCTTCACCTGTATTCTGACCTGGCTGCTTTGTGCCAGCAGTGCAGTAGTTAACCTTATTGCTGAGTTGCTGAGAGCTGGGTCTCTCAGCTGAAGTGGATTTTGTAATCTGATCCTCTATATAGACCCAGTCCTGACTTCAGCTATTGTCAGTGATCAGATCTACTGCCTGGCTTGGAGGTTGAAGGAGCATAGTGTTGGTGTTGGAGGTTTATTTACAGAGATTGGTGTCTGCTGTTTTGGTTGCATGTTAAACCTGTTTTCCTTCCTAGTTGTCTCCTTCTCTTCCCTTCTATGTGTACCCTCTGTGGTTGTGTGAGCATTTGGTGAGTTTGAGACTTTTAGTTACCTTGTCTGTATACCCTGTTATTTGTTGTATTATTACACTGGTGCAGTCCACCTCCTTTGGGGGGAGACAGGGATACGCTGGCGGCTCAGGTCTCCTAACCATCATAGGTACCCCTGAGATGAGGGAAAGCCAGGGCCCCCATTATAGTGTTAGGGACAGGTGCGGGTCCCAGTACGCCGTCCTGCCCCTTTATCGCCGCTTACGGCGTGACATTTGTAATGTGTATGTGTGTATGTGATGTTTATATACTGTACATGTACAGCAGTTGACACAAGTATTAAACACGTCACCAATTTTCTAAGTAAATATATTTCAAAAGATGCTATTAACATGAAATTCTCACCAGATGTCAGTAACAACCTAACCAATCCACTCAGGGAAAGAAATCAAACCATGGATGTCCATAAATTAAAGGGAACCTGTCAGCAGGATTGTGCACAGTAACCTACAGACAATGTCAGGTCGGCGCCGTTATACTGATTACAATGATACCTTGGTTGATGAAATCCGTCTTGTGGTTGTTGTTTAAATTTTATTTATAGTTTTGAGTTAACGATATGCCCGTGCCCCGGGGCGGCCTGTGGGGGTCTTCATGTGGTGCTCTGATTATGTATTCATCTGTATGGCTTCTGACGGGTCACTGATCCCCCACAGACCTGCCCCCTAGTTTACATAATAAATATTATATATATATATATATATATATATATATATATATATATATATATATATATATATATATATATATATATATATATATATATATATATAGTTGATTGTGACTTGTAGGATCACTACTTCCAACAGGTGGTGCTACAGAGTTTAAGTCCTCTTTTTCTCAGAAGAGGTAATTTGCATATCACTTTTTTTTTTTTTTTTAAATATTCCAAAAATTCCTGTGAAACACCTGAAGGGTTAATAAACCTCTTGAATGTGGTTTTGAGCACCCTGAGGGGTGCAGTTTTTAGAATGGTGTCACACTTGGGTATTTTCTATCATATAGACCCCTCAACAAGACTTCAAATGTGGTGTAGTCCCTAAAAAAAAAATGGTGTTGTAAAAATGAGAAATTGCTGGTCAACTTTTAACCCTTATAACTCCCTAACAAAAAAAATGTTGGCTCCAAAATTGTGCTGATGTAAAGTAGACTTATTTTGTGTGACATATCTCTGTGATTTAAGGCCATGAAAATTCAAAGTTGGAAAATTGCAAAATTTTCGCCAAATTTCCGTTTTTTTCACAAATAAATGCAGGTAATATCAAAGAAATGTTACCACTATCATGAACCCAATATGTCACGAGAAAACAATGTCAGAATCACCAGGATCCGTTGAAGCGTTCCAGAGTTATAACCTCATAAAAGGACAGTGGTCAGAATTGTAAAAATTGGGGCTTAAGGGGTTAAACAACAACCACAAGATGGATTTTATCATCCAAGGTATCGTTTTAATCAGTATAACAGCGCCGACCTGACATTGTCTGTAAGTTATTGCTCTACCGCTCCGTCCTTTTCTTTAGTCCCTGCGGTTAAATTCTTTTTTGAGTCTACTAAAAGAGACATCCTAAAATTACCTACATCTATTGGCAATACCCACAATCTTTCCCCACAGGAAAGGAAGGCATTGGGTTCCTTGAAAAATAATCACTCCTTTATCATCAGGGAGGCGGATAAAGGTGGGAATGTGGTGCTTTGGCCCACCCACCTTTATCTTGAAGAAGCTAAAAGGCAGCTCAATAATTCTAACTTCTATGTTAGATTACCTTCGGATCCGACAGAAATTTTTGCGCATAGACTCCAAAAATTAATCAATCAGGCCGCAGCCATGGGCACCATTTCCATCAATGAAAAAAAGTTCATGTGGGTTGAGAATCCCATCATTCCCACTTTTTACCTTTTACCAAAGGTACACAAAGATGCCTGTAAGCCACCTGGCAGGCCCATTGTGTCAAGTATTGGCAGCATTTGCGAACGGGCATGTACTTATATTGATTTTTTCATTCAGCCCATAGCTTCTTCTTTACCATCTTTTATCAAGGATACGGCTGATTTTATCCGTGTTTGTCGTGACATTACTCTAACAGGACAGGAGTTACTTATAGCATGTGACGTTGAATCACTATACTCCAATATAAGCCATGCCCATGGTATTAAAGCCTTATCCTTCTTTTTAGATCGACTCAATGGCACAAATCGCCTTCATGACTCTTTCATTGTGGATTTGTTGAATTTTGTCCTGCACCATAATTATTTTTTATTTGACAGGACTTATTACAAACAGGTTTCGGGCGTGGCCATGGGCGCACGATGTGCGCCGGCCTATGCCAATATTTTTCTTGGATGGTGGGAGGAAACGCTGGTTTTTTGTTCTCAGATGTTTCGTGATCATATCAAACATTGGTATCGTTTCATAGACGATGTCTTTTTCATATGGGTTGGTACTGAAACTTCTTGCTTACAATTTCTCAGGGAACTTAATGATAATTCATTGAATATCTTCCTTACTCATTCTTGTTCCCCGGATTCAGCAGTGTTTCTTGATCTTCGGATCTCAACGGAGGGAAATAGACTGGTGACGGATTTGTTTCGTAAACCTACAGCTACCAACAGTCTACTTCAGTATCAGAGCTTCCATCCCCAGCATACCCGGATGGGTATTCCAACAGGACAGTTCCTTCGTGTTCGCCGGAATTGCACTACTGATGAAAGTTTCAGGCAACAAGCAAGAGACCTTAGTTTGAGGTTCCAACAGCGTGGATACCCTCGGAGGGTTATCTCTAAAGCCTTTCAGCGAGCCCAATCATCGGATCATTTCAAAAAACCTGATCTGCACATCCAAACATAGACTGAGTGTGAACAGGTGCTGAACCCAGAGTCGCCAACTCGTATATAGTTAAATAAATAGGGCAGCACACTGCAGCGCCAAAACATGCAAACTTGAAAACACGAAATTTAAACTGCATTACTGCACTAGAAATATGAAAAATGAGAGCTTTTAGCGCATAAAAATGGCCAATTTTATGTGTACCTCGTAGCCACTTTACGGCATCTCTCTTATACGAGGTCCTACTCTAAACCTACCTCGCTGAGAATAAACGTCTCCATCTGAATGGTTACATGTGAAACCTCTCCTTGGACTCAAATTCTCTCTCACTGTGGAGGGGTATTGGACCTACTATAATTAAAACACCTGAAGCTAGGAGGCAGGGAGTGCACGATCAGAAGGCTAGAGAATACATTTCAAAAAACCTGATCTGCACATCCAAACATAGACTGAGTGTGAACAGGTGCTGAACCCAGAGTCGCCAACTCGTATATAGTTAAATAAATAGGGCAGCACACTGCAGCGCCAAAACATGCAAACTTGAAAACACGAAATTTAAACTGCATTACTGCACTAGAAATAAACTAGGTTTAGAGTAGGACCTCGTATAAGAGAGATGCCGTAAAGTGGCTACGAGGTACACATAAAATTGGCCATTTTTATGCGCTAAAAGCTCTCATTTTTCATATTTCTAGTGCAGTAATGCAGTTTAAATTTCGTGTTTTCAATTTTGCATATTTTGGCGCTGCAGTGTGCTGCCCTATTTATTTAACTATATACGAGTTGGCGACTCTGGGTTCAGCACCTGTTCACACTCAGTCTATGTTTGGATGTGCAGATCAGGTTTTTTGAAATGTATTCTCTAGCCTTCTGATCGTGCACTCCCTGCCTCCTAGCTTCAGGTGTTTTAATTATAGTAGGTCCAATACCCCTCCACAGTGAGAGAGAATTTGAGTCCAAGGAGAGGTTTCACATGTACCCATTCAGATGGAGACGTTTATTCTCAGCGAGGTAGGTTTAGAGTAGGACCTCGTATAAGAGAGATGCCGTAAAGTGGCTACGAGGTACACATAAAATTGGCCATTTTTATGCGCTAAAAGCTCTCATTTTTCATATTTCTAGTGCAGTAATGCAGTTTAAATTTCGTGTTTTCAAGTTTGCATGTTTTGGCGCTGCAGTGTGCTGCCCTATTTATTTAACTATATACGAGTTGGCGACTCTGGGTTCAGCACCTGTTCACACTCAGTCTATGTTTGGATGTGCAGATCAGGTTTTTTTAAATGTATTCTCTAGCCTTCTGATCGTGCACTCCCCGCCTCCTAGCTTCAGGTGTTTTAATTATAGTAGGTCCAATACCCCTCCACAGTGAGAGAGAATTTGAGTCCAAGGAGAGGTTTCACATGTACCCATTCAGATGGAGACGTTTATTCTCAGCGAGGTAGGTTTAGAGTAGGACCTCGTATAAGAGAGATGCCGTAAAGTGGCTACGAGGTACACATAAAATTGGCCATTTTTATGCGTTAAAAGCTCTCATTTTTCATATTTCTAGTGCAGTAATGCAGTTTAAATTTCGTGTTTTCAAGTTTGCATGTTTTGGCGCTGCAGTGTGCTGCCCTATTTATTTAACTATTTACTTATTCAATCATCGGATCAGGCCTCTTTGTTGGTATCACGTCCCCGATTACAAGACTCTACAGTCAGATTCATCACGGAGTACAGTACAAATTGGAATCAGGTGAGGCACATTTTGACTAAAAATTGGGATATTCTGACTTCAGACTCCCAAACTGTTGCCTGTGTCAGCCCTAGACCCTTGATGACGGCCAAGAGAGCATCCAATTTACGTGACATACTCACTAGAAGTCACTTTTCACGACCTGTTATGAATCTAAACCGGGGTATTCGACTTAGAGGCTCTTTCCCTTGTGGTGATTGTACCATTTGTCCTTATATGCCGCCCACTAAAGATCTCTTTCACAATCCCTTAGACAATACAGACCATAGACTTTGTCAATTTATTAATTGTAAAACCAGTTTTGTGATTTATGCCATCATCTGTCCATGTCACAAGGTATATATTGGTCAGACGTCGCAGGAATTGAGAAAACGAGCCCAAAAACACCTATCCACAATTCATTTAGCTCATGCTGACCTTAAGAAGGGTAAGGTTTTAACCCCGATTGCAGCTCATTACCTTAAAGTGCATGGAAGCAAATCATTTAACACTCAATTTTTTGGTCTGCAGAGGATTTTGCTCAATGAAAGAGGTGGCGACCGGCACAGATGGTTATTGCAACATGAGGCCCGCTGGATTTTTCGTTTGAAGTCTACTTCACCCTTCGGTCTGAATGAAGAACTTCTCTATACTGGCTTTTTGGGTTAACTCGGTCCGGTCCAGTCGTTCATGGCTATCTCGGTATCTATGTTATTCGATCAGGCTATCCATGGCTTTTCTGGCACTTAATATGCAGGTCCTGCCATTCTCAAGTTATCATCTAGGATCCCTTGGACAGCCCTTATTGACTTTTTTACATCTATTAGTATTGAAGGTATTCGCCCCTCTTTTGGTCTGTCATCATTATGGAACAATCTTCGGATTTGGACATTGATCAGGCATGGGAATACCACTCTTATGGATTTCTTCTTTGGCTCAGTACCTGTGTGTTGCCCTACTACAGGCCCTACGGACTTAATTTGATGGCTTATGCCTTGCCATAAGTTGGGATCATTATGCATGGACTTTTGACTTCTAAACTTCTTATTTACATGTGTATATATTTGGTTATATGTTTTCATATGTATTCTTCATTTTTTATTTTTTCATTTTTTCATTTATTATATAATTTTTTATTTTATTTTTTTTTTATATATTTTTTTTTTTTTTTGTTTGTTTTTTTTTGTTTTGTGTGTATATTTTTGTATGGTTGTATATTTTCTTTTGGGTGCAATGGGTATTATTATTTTTATTGTTGTTGTGTTTATTTATTATTTACAGGCACCATAGTTGGTACATTCATATTACTATACATTATTTGTTATACATTATCATATACAGTTTACCAGCATTAGTGGGACATAGAGACGTAATATATGTTTATATTTTTTTATAGGCGTTTGGCACTATTTGTCTTTATCTCCATTCCTGTGTGGTCCCTCACTCTCATATATTCTTGCTCTGCTGTAGCTAGCGCTCCATATATGCCTTTGCCTTTTCCTTTTCTTTTTGTGCGGCCGCACAATGCACTCTCTGTGCCTGTTTGTCTTCACGCCTGCGCAGTTGCCTCCTTTCCTGGTAGGCATCTGCGCCTGCGTGCTAGACTCAGGCAGTGGCCTCTTATCCTGCCGTTCATCTCACCGCATATTGGATCATGCGCATTGCGCTCTGGCCTCCCCTGTCTATTGCGCTTGCGCTTCTACCTCTTTTTACTTCCTGTTTGTACACCTGGATCGCTACACACCGGTATTGTATGGGATCATTAACACTGCTATATATAGCGGTCATATTCATCAGGAGAATCATTCTCCCTGACGAAGCTGCCCAGCGCAGCGATACGCGTGGGATTCTCCCACACCTTCTCCTTTACTGCCCACAGATTCGCCAGCATTGTGGTCCTCTTCATGGCAGCCACAGATGTGTAATTATTTCTTTGTGGCTCTTTCTTTATTGTTGTGAGCCAGCTATATAGCTCTTATTGCATTTTCTGGCCGTGCTAGTTTCCAGCCTTGTTCTCAGCCTTTTTATTTTGTGGCTGGGGTTTTGTGCACATATCCATAGTGGCTTGCTTTGATGTGCCCCCTTGCTGATTCAGCCTTTATACTTTTTTGGCCCCTTGTTTCCCTTGTGATAGATATTTAGCTCTAGTCACTGGGTTTCATGCACATAGTGATTATTTTACATGGTTGGGTTTGGCTCAGGGTTTGATAACTTTGGGGACGCCCATATGTTATCGGGATCTGTGTGGTTATATTTATCTAGGTCATTAATGTTCGGCCCTTATATACAGTGGGGCAAAAAAGTATTTAGTCAGTCAGCAATAGTGCAAGTTCCACCACTTAAAAAGATGAGAGGCGTCTGTAATTTACATCATAGGTAGACCTCAACTATGGGAGACAAACTGAGAAAAAAAATCCAGAAAATCACACTGTCTGTTTTTTTTATCATTTTCTTTGCATATTATGGTGGAAAATAAGTATTTGGTCAGAAACAAACAATCAAGATTTCTGGCTCTCACAGACCTGTAACTTCTTCTTTAAGAGTCTCCTCTTTCCTCCACTCATTACCTGTAGTAATGGCACCTATTTAAACTTGTTATCAGTATAAAAAGACACCTGTGCACACCCTCAAACAGTCTGACTCCAAACTCCACTATGGTGAAGACCAAAGAGCTGTCAAAGGACACCAGAAACAAAATTGTAGCCCTGCACCAGGCTGGGAAGACTGAATCTGCAATAGCCAACCAGCTTGGAGTGAAGAAATCAACAGTGGGAGCAATAATTAGAAAATGGAAGACATACAAGACCACTGATAATCTCCCTCGATCTGGGGCTCCATGCAAAATCCCACCCCGTGGGGTCAGAATGATCACAAGAACGGTGAGCAAAAATCCCAGAACCATGCAGGGGGACCTAGTGAATGAACTGCAGAGAGCTGGGACCAATGTAACAAGGCCTACCATAAGTAACACACTACGCCACCATGGACTCAGATCCTGCAGTGCCAGACGTGTCCCACTGCTTAAGCCAGTACATGTCCGGGCCCGTCTGAAGTTTGCTAGAGAGCATTTGGATGATCCAGAAGAGTTTTGGGAGAATGTCCTATGGTCTGATGAAACCAAACTGGAACTGTTTGGTAGAAACACAACTTGTCGTGTTTGGAGGAAAAAGAATACTGAGTTGCATCCATCAAACACCATACCTACTGTAAAGCATGGTGGTGGAAACATCATGCTTTGGGGCTGTTCCTCTGCAAAGGGGCCAGGACGACTGATCCGGGTACATGAAAGAATAAATGGGGCCATGTATCGTGAGATTTTGAGTGCAAACCTCCTTCCATCAGCAAGGGCATTGAAGATGAAACGTGGCTGGGTCTTTCAACATGACAATGATCCAAAGCACACCGCCAGGGCAACGAAGGAGTGGCTTCGTAAGAAGCATTTCAAGGTCCTGGAGTGGCCTAGCCAGTCTCCAGATCTCAACCCTATAGAAAACCTTTGGAGGGAGTTGAAAGTCCGTGTTGCCAAGCGAAAAGCCAAAAACATCACTGCTCTAGAGGAGATCTGCATAGAGGAATGGGCCAACATACCAACAACAGTGTGTGGCAACCTTGTGAAGACTTACAGAAAACGTTTGACCTCTGTCATTGCCAACAAAGGATATATTACAAAGTATTGAGATGAAATTTTGTTTCTGACCAAATACTTATTTTCCACCATAATATGCAAATAAAATGTTAAAAAAACAGACAATGTGATTTTCTGGATTTTTTTTTTCTCAGTTTGTCTCCCATAGCTGAGGTCTACCTATGATGTAAATTACAGACGCCTCTCATCTTTTTAAGTGGTGGAACTTGCACTATTGCTGACTGACTAAATACTTTTTTGCCCCACTGTATTTATGTGATTGTATTCATGTTTATCTATACATTTATACATATGAATATATGAGCATTTTCCATCTATTTGGGCTGTGGTTCTTTGGTGTATTTTTACAACAGGAGAATGGTGTGTTCGTTTTCTGATCCTTATGGGATATGTTTTTAATGTTTTTATATTTTGTATGCTTTTTTGTCTTATAATAAAGTTGTTACTCATTTTGTGATACATAGGTGTGCACACATTTATGCAGTGTCTTTTTCTTTTTTGGTTCAGCCTTTTAAGTTATGTGTTATAATGAGAAATGACACAAGGAAAAAGTATTGAACACACTTACTGAAATGCAATTTAATTCTTCGTATGAAAGCCTTTGATGTTAATGACAGCTTCACGACGCCTCTTATATGGAGAAACTAGACGCATGCATTGCTCAGGTGTGATTTTGGCCCATTCTTCCACACAAACACTCTCCAGATCCTGAAAGTCCCATTGGGCTTTTTCTATGAACTCTGTGTCATAGTCCAGTCCGGAGTTTATTTTCTGCTGTCCTCTCTCGGGACTGGTCATGCAGGAGTTAATCTCCTCGGCCTCGTTCTGGAGCTAGCTGGGCTATTTCAGTCCGTCACAGCCTGCTGACCAGTGTTAGTGATAGCTCAAGCTTCCAGTTTAGAGCCTCTGACCCTTATACCTTGGTGATCCTACTGCCTTTGACTTGTATTCATGTGTATGACCCCGGCTTGTCTCTGACCCCGTCTTTTGGTATCCGTCTCTGCTGCTACATTCTATGGCTTGTACCCCGACCACGTCTTCCGTCTCACGTTTTGGATCCCGCGCTCTTGTTTGGCTCTTTGACCCTCTGCTTAGTATTTTTTCTGTGTATGGCTGCTCCTTCTTGTACTTCTGTTCCTGGTCGCTTCTGACTCGGTTCGTCTGACCACGCTCTCATTACCTGTGACACCTGTGCTGTTGCTCTGTGTTGCTACGCTTAGTGTTTAACCTCTCTTCCGTCTCCAGCTCCACCTGGTGGAGGTTTCACTACATTCTGACCTTTAGTTCCTTCCATAAATTTTCCCCAAAATTTCCATAAATCCAAAGAGTTTAATTTTTGTCTCATCTGACCAGATTATATTCTCCCAATATTTCACGCTTGTCTAAATGTTGTTGTAACTTTAAACGCACTTGAACATGCTTTTTGTTCAGCAATGGAGTCTTGCATTGTGAGAGCGTGCATAAAGGCCATGGAAGATGACTGCATTACTTATAGTTTTCTTTAAAACCATTGTACCTGCTGATACCAAGAATTTCTATAGCTCTCTACAGGTGGTACTTGGCGCTTGGACAACTCTACTGATTCTTTTCATTTCTCTGTCTGAACTCTTGCGGGGAGCACCTGGTCATGGCTGGCTTATTGTGAAAGAATGTTCTTTCCAGTTCCAGATTATTGTCCCAACAGTGCTCACAGGAACCTTCAGTAGTTTAGATATTCTTCTGTGACTAATGCAATTAGTATGTTTTGCAACAATAAGGTTGCAAAAGTCTTGAGACAGCTCACTGGTTTTACCCATCATGTATCTTGCGTGACACCTTGGTAATGAGACACCTTTTTAAAGGCCATCTGATGAACCAGTTGATAATATTTTTTGCTAGGTGGCACGATACTTTCTAATTACTGATCGATTTCAGCTTGTGTCCAGGTTTTTTGCACCTCTTTCTTCGTATTCAATACTTTTTCACTGTGTCATTTCACATTATTGCACAACTTAACCCCTTTATCCCATATGACGTACTATCCCGTCCAGGTGACCTGGGACTTAATTCCCAGTGACGGGATAATACGTCATAGTGTTTAATGCGACATCGCGACTTAAGTCACGGTGATCGCATTAAATTTCCGGCGCCATCTTACCTGGAGGAAGATGGCGCCGACATCCCCGGGCATGGCTTCGCCCCCCAGGCCTCTGGATCGCTGTGATTGGCTGTTCAATTCTGAACAGCCAATCACAGCGTTCCTCATTGTTTCAGCCAATCGGAGCGGCTGAAACAATGAGGTCGCAGGCTAGGATCGAGTACCGATGTACTCGATCCTAGGGCCGGTGCCTGGCAACGCCAGGCACCGGCAAAAACCCCCCGGATTGGCGCGATCGCCGATCGTATCGATCGCGCCAATCGCAGGGCACAGCGGCGGTATTACCGCCGCTGTGCCCTGCTGTACTGGCCTGGATCGGTGCTGCAATAGCACCGATCGTAGGCCAGAGCCTAGTGCAGGGCCTGCAGAGGCTGATTGGCGCGATCGATGCGAACGACGATCGCGCCAATCACCGGGCACAGCGGCGGTGTTACCGCGCTGTGCCCAGCTGTTCCCTGCCCCGTGCCCGGCTTTTCCCTGCCCCATGCCGGCTGTCCCCTGCTCCCATACCCCCTGCCCCCTGCTGTAGCGGCCTGGATCGGTGCTGCCATGGCACCGATCACAGGCCAGTGACTAGTGCAGGCCCAGCAGGGCCTGCAGGAGCTGATTGGCGCGATCAACGATCGCGCCAATCACAGGGCACAGCGGCGGTCACGTTGTGACCGCTGTGTGCCCTGCTGGTGACCTGGCAATGACCTGCCTAGGATCGGAGGGATCCTAGGCAGTTGCCATGGTCACCAAGCCCTGCAGGGATTGGTGGGATCGATGTTATCATTCGATCCCACCAATGACAGCTCACAGCAGCGGTGTGACCGCTCTGTGACCTGTCTGTCACCTGCAGGTGACCTGTGTGACCGCTCTGCAGGGGTCCTCACTCTAGCTGAGGGACTCCTGCTGAGCGGTCACACAGCCAGATCTTGTCTTGCTGGGCCTTGTGGTGCTACAGAAGCCTGTAACACCACAATCCCCTGCGATACAAAAAAGCGGAAGAAAGAAAACCAAAGAAAGAAGAGAGACTACAAAAGGTAAGTGCTAACAGCCCCTACCCGGTCTAATTTCACCCCCCCATCCCCCCTTCCACCCATCCCCCCCTTCCACCCATCCCCCCATCCCCCCCTTCCCCCCCTTCTTTACCCCCTCCGTCCCTCTTTGCGCCGCCTCCGTGCGCACGTTTAGCAGCCGCCGAGCGTTGATTGGTGACGCAGTTCACCGATCAACACTCGTGCTCGCTTTTTTTTCAGCAGCCCCCTTTGCCCAATTCCGTACACCCATCCCGCAGCCGCCAAACTTTGATAAGTGACGCAGTTCACTTATCAGAGCTTGTGCCTGCCGTTTTCCTTTTTTTTTTTTTCCTCCCACATCTTCGTGCGTTCACCCCGTGCGCATCTAACCCGTGCTTTCCTTTTTTTTCCCCCACATCTCCGTGCGCTCACCCCGCCGCGTCTAACCCGTGCTTTCATTTTTTTTTTTTTTTTCCCACATCTCCGTGCGCTCACCCCGCGCGCATCTAACCCGTGCTTTCCTTTTTTTTTTCCCCCCACATCTCCGTGCGCTCACCCCACCGCGTCTAACCCGTGCTTTCCTTTTTTTTGTTTTCTCCCACATCTCCGTGCGCTCACCCCACGCGCATCTAACCCGTGCTTTCCTTTTTTTTCCCCCACATCTCCGTGCGCTCACCCCGCCGCGTCTAACCCGTGCTTTCCTTTTTTTTTTTTCTCACATCTCCGTGCGCTCACCCCGCGCGCATCTAACCCGTGCTTTCCTTTTTCTTCCCCCCACATCTCCGTGCGCTCAGCCCACCGCATCTAACCCGTGCTTTCCTTTTTTTTTTTTTTTCTCACATCCCTGTGCACGCACCCAGCAGCCGCTGAACTTTGGTAAGTGACGTGGTTCATTTATCAGAGCTCTCGTGCCTGCGGGTTTTTTTTCACATCCCCGTTCACACACCCAGCAGCCGCCAAACTTTGGTAAGTGACGCGGTTCACTTATCAGAGCTAGGGCCTGCTGTTTTATACTTTTCTTTCACAGGTATTTTTTTTTCCTTTAGCTTTTTCTTTTCAGAGTAGTTTGCACCAAGCACTATCCCCCAACACTTACACATAGTTACCAATAAAGTACACTCAAGCACCACACTTACAAAAAAAATGTCCCGCTCGTCCCATTCGTCCCAACAGCGCTATTCAGTGGAGGAGGCATATGCTTTCCTTGCCTCCGACACTGATAGCGAGGGAGAGGATCCCACTTTTCTTTATTTTTCTGATTCTTCCTCATCCTCTTCCCACTCCTCATCTTCCTCCTCCGGCCCTGCGGAACCGCCACGCAGACGCCGCAGGACAGACGATGAGGCTAGGCCCACCATTGCTGAAGACGAACCAGCACACCCCACTGCGGATCCCATATGGACCAGGCCCCCCGAAAATTACGAGCCACTGATTCCTGATTTTGTGGCAGAATCAGGAATCAAGTTTGACACCACCGGCCTCACAGAACTAGACTTTTTCAAAGTCTTTTTCTCTGAGGCTTTCGTCAACCTCATGGTGGAGCAAACTAATCTGTATGCTCGGCAATTTTTGGACCAAAACTCGGGTTCATCATATTCTAACTGGTCTCCTGTAGACGCAGTTGAAATGATGCAGTTTTGGGGCCTGGTCCTCCATATGGGGATTCTGAAAAAGCCTGAACTTCGGCAATATTGGAGTGTGGATATTTTACATAACACTCCAGTATTCAGAATGGTCATGACCCGGACGCGTTTTGAGGCCATCCATAAATTCCTGCATTATTCCGATAATGCACGGTGTCCCGCACGAGATGACCCCAACTTTGACCGTCTGTTCAAAGTTCGGCCGGTCATCGAACACTTCAACAAAAAGTTTGCAGAAGTGTACGTGCCTCAAAGGGACATCTGCGTGGATGAGTCCTTAATTCATTTTAAGGGGCGGCTCGGATTCCGTCAATACCTGCCCAGCAAGAGGGCCAGGTATGGAATCAAACTCTACAAGCTGTGTGAGAGTACCTCAGGGTACACCCACAGCTTTAGAGTCTACGAGGGGAAGGACAGCAGGATTGAACCGCCTGAGTGTCCCCCTGTCCTGGGAGTGAGTGGGAAAATAGTGTGGGATTTGGTGCACCCACTGCTGGATAAAGGTTATCACCTCTATACCGATAACTTTTATTCCAGCATCCCACTCTACAAATCTCTCTTTGCGCGAGGTACCGCAGCCTGCGGTACTGTCCGCAAAAATCAGAGAGGCCTCCCAAAGACGCTACTTGGGCAGATTCTCAGAAAAGGTGAGAGCAAAGCCCAATGTAGCGACCACCTGCTGGTTGTCAAGTACAAGGACAAAAGGGATGTCCTTCTGTTGACCACCATACACGGTGATGGCAGCGCCCTCAGCACTGTTCGGGGTACCTCTGCACAGGTCTTCAAACCGGACTGTGTACTTGGGTACAACAAAAACATGGGGGGCGTTGATCTCTCCCATCAACTCCTCCAACCGTACAGTGCTTTGAGAAAGGCCAGGGTGTGGTACAAAAAGCTGTCCGTGCACATCGTACAAATGGCAATGCTCAACGCTTTCCTGCTGTCACGATGTGCACGCAACACCGATACGTCGTACCTTCATTTCCAAGAGGTAGTGGTTAAGGCCCTGATGTTTGGCACGAGGGAAGGAGCGGGCCCCAGTACTTCTGGAACTGAAGGTGCACGTATCGTACCAGGCCAGCATTTTCCTGGGGTGGTCCCGCCAACTGAAAAAAAAGGTAAGCCGCAAAAAAGGTGCCGAGTGTGCTACAAAAGAGGAATTCGAAGGGACACCACCTATCAATGCGACACCTGCCCCGACAAACCTGGCCTGTATATGAAGGATTGCTTTAAATTGTACCACACCTCCATGCACTACTAATTTACTTTCCAGGAAATAGAATAATTCCAAAGTTGGCACATCTACGTAGGTTCTCTGGGGGTCTACTTTCCAAAATGTTGTCACTTGTGGGGTTTTTTCCTGTTTAGGCACATCAGGGGCTCTGCAAACGGAACATGACGCCCGCAGACGATTCCATCAAAGTCTGCATTCAAAAACGTCAGTACTTCCCTTTCGAGCCCCAACGTGTGCCCAAACAGTTTTTTCCCACATGTGGGGTACCAGCGTACTCAGGGCAAATTGGACAACAACTTTTGTGGTCCAATTTCTCCTGTTACCCTTGGGAAATTAAAAAATTGGGGACTAAAAGATCATTTTTGTGGGCAAAAAATAGGATTTTTTATTTTCACGCCCGGGCGGTATAAACTTTAGTGAAACACTTGGGGGTTCAAAGTTGTCACCACACATCTAGACAAGTTCCTTAGGGGGTCTAGTTTCCAAATTGGGGTCACTTGTGGGGGGTTTCCACTGTTTAGGCACATCAGGGGCTCCTCAAACGGAACGTGACGGCCGCAGACGATTCCATCAAAGCCTGCATTCCAAAACGTCACTACGTCCCTTCCGAGCCCTGACGTGTGCCCAAACAGTAGTTTTCTCCCATATATAGGGTACCAGCCTACTCAGGACAAATTGGACAACAACTTTTGTGGTCCAATTTCTCCTGTTACCCTTGGGAAATTAAAAAATTGGGGACTAAAAGATCATTTTTGTGGGCAAAAAATAGGATTTTTTATTTTCACGCCCGGGCGGTATAAACTTCTGTGAAGCACTTGGGGGATAAAAGTGCTCACCACACATCTAGATAAGTTCCTTAGGGGGTCTAGTTTCCAAAATGGGGTCACTTGTGGGGGGTTTCCACTGTTTAGGCACATCAGGGGCTCACCAAACACGACATGGCGTCTGATCTCAATTCCAGCTAATTTTAGCTTGAAAAAGTCTTATGGCGCTCCTTCCCTTCTGAGCCCTGCCATGCGCCCAAACAGTGGTTCCCCCCCACATATGGGGTATTGTCTTACTCAGGACAAATTGAACTACAACTTTTATGGTCCAATTTCTTCAGTTACCCTTGCGAAAATAAAAAATTGGGGACTAAACGATCATGTTTGTGGAAAAAATACGTTTTTTTATTTTTACGCACGGGCGGTATAAACTTCTGTGAAGCACTTGGGGGATAAAAGTGCTCACCACACATCTAGATAAGTTCCTTAGGGGGTCTAGTTTCCAAAATGGGGTCACTTGTGGGGGGTTTCCACTGTTTAGGCACATCAGGGGCTCACCAAACGCAACGTGGCATCCGATCTCAATTCCAGCTAATTTTAGCTTGAAAAAGTCTTATGGCGCTCCTTCCCTTCTGAGCCCTGCCATGCGCCCAAACAGTGGTTCCCCCCCACATATGGGGTATTGTCTTACTCAGGACAAATTGGACTACAACTTTTATGGTCCAATTTCTTCAGTTACCCTTGTGAAAATAAAAAATTGGGGACTAAACGATCATGTTTGTGGAAAAAATACGTTTTTTTTATTTTTACGCACGGGCGGTATAAACTTCTGTGAAGCACTTGGGGGATAAAAGTGCTCACCACACATCTAGATAAGTTCCTTAGGGGGTCTAGTTTCCAAAATGGGGTCACTTGTGGGGGGTTTCCACTGTTTAGGCACATCAGGGGCTCACCAAACGCGACGTGGCGTCCGATCTCAATTCCAGCTAATTTTAGCTTGAAAAAGTCTTATGGCGCTCCTTCCCTTCTGAGCCCTGCCATGCGCCCAAACAGTGGTTCCCCCCCACATATGGGGTATTGTCTTACTCAGGACAAATTGGACAACAACTTTTATGGTCCAATTTCTTCAGTTACCCTTGTGAAAATAAAAAATTGGGGACTAAACGATCATGTTTGTGGAAAAAATACGTTTTTTTATTTTTACGCACGGGCGGAATAAACTTCTGTGAAGCACTTGGGGGATAAAAGTGCTCACCACACATCTAGATAAGTTCCTTAGGGGGTCTAGTTTCCAAAATGGGGTCACTTGGGGGGGGTTTCCACTGTTTAGGCACATCAGGGGCTCACCAAACGCGACGTGGCGTCCGATCTCAATTCCAGCTAATTTCAGCTTGAAAAAGTCTTATGGCGCTCCATCCCTTCTAAGCCCTGCCATGCGCCCAAACAGTGGTTCCCCCCCACATATGGGGTATTGTCTTACTCAGGCAGTGGCGTAGGAAGGGGGGTGCGGGGGGGGCGGTCCGCCCCGGGCGGCACAATGCTGGGGGCGGCCGGCGCTGCAGAAGAAGATAAAAATAAAAAAAAAAAGACGCCCCTTTAAATCTTCGGGCGGCGCCGTCCGCCGCCACGACCAGGGCCAGCTCCCCCCACCCCCGGGTCCCGCCCCCGCCCCCCGCTCTATACTCACCTCTCCTGGTTCCTGCGGCGCCGGCAGCTGCAGCCTCCTCTGACTCTGCGACGTCTCAGAGCAGAGGGCGCGATGACGTCACTACTGTGCGCGCCGCTCTGCCTCTCTGTCCTGAGCGTCGCAGAGCCGGAGAGACGCTGACTGCACCGGACCTGCGCTGGGAACGGGAGAGGTGAGGATTTTACTTTTTTTTTTTTTTCTTTATTTCTGACTGTCTGGGGCTGGGGCAATGCTGGAGACCATGGGGCAGAATGCTGGACACACTGGGGCAATACAGGAGACCATGGGGCAGATTGCTGGACACACTGGGGCAATACTGGAGACCATGGGGCAGATTGCTGGACACACTGGGGCAATACAGGAGACCATGGGGCAGATTGCTGGACACACTGGGGCAATACAGGAGACTATGGGGCAGATTGCTGGACACACTGGGGCAATACAGGAGACCATGGGGCAGATTGCTGGACACACTGGGGCAATACAGGACACCATGGGGCAGATTGCTGGACACACTGGGGCAATACTGGAGACCATGGGGCAGAATGCTGGACACACTGGGGCAATACTGGAGACCATGGGGCAGAATGCTGGACACACTGGGGCAATACTGGAGACCATGGGGCAGAATGCTGGACACACTGGGGCAATACTGGAGACCATGGGGCAGAATGCTGGACACACTGGGGCAATACTGGAGACCATGGGGCAGAATGCTGGACACACTGGGGCAGTACAGGAGACTATGGGGCAGAATGCTGGACACTCTGAATACTGGAGACCATGGGGCAGATCTCAGGACACATTGAGGCAATGCTGGAGACCCTGGGGCAGCCTTCTGGACATACTGGGGCAATACTGGAGACCATGGGGCAGATTGCTGGACACACCGGGGCAATACTGGAGACCATGGGGCAGAATGCTGGACACACTGGGGCAATACAGGAGACCATGGGGCAGATTGCTGGACACACTGGGGCAGTACAGGAGACTATGGGGCAGAATGCTGGACACTCTGAATACTGGAGACCATGGGGCAGATCTCAGGACACATTGAGGCAATGCTGGAGACCCTGGGGCAGACTTCTGGACATACTGGGGCAATACTGGAGACCATGGGGCAGATTGCTGGACACACCGGGGCAATACTGGAGACCATGGGGCAGAATGCTGGACACACTGGGGCAATACAGGAGACCATGGGGCAGATTGCTGGACACACTGGGGCAATACTGGAGACCATGGGGCAGAATGCTGGACACACTGGGGCAGTACAGGAGACTATGGGGCAGAATGCTGGACACACTGGGGCAATACTGGAGACCCTGGGGCAGATTGCTGGACACACTGGGGCAATACTGGAGACCCTGGGGCAGATTTCTGGACACATTGAGGCAATGCTGGAGACCCTGGGGCAGACTTCTGGACACACTGGGGCAATGCTGGACACTGGGGCAGATTGCTGGACACACTGGGGGTAATATACTGGACACACTGGGGCAATGCTGGACACTGGGGCAGACTGCTGGACACACTGGGGAAAGGCTGGACACTGGGGCAGATTGCTGGACACACTGAGGGCAGATTGCTGGACACACTGGGGGTAATATGCTGGACATACTGGGGCAGATTGCTGGACACACTGGGGGTAATATGCTGGACACACTGGGGCAGATTGCTGGACAACATGGGGGTAATATGCTGGACACACTGGGGCAGATTGCTGGACAACATGGGGGTAATATGCTGGACACACTGGGGGCAGGACTTGAGGCATGGGCAGAATGTAGATACGGGGCATGATTGGAGACACGGGGCAGGATTGGATCATGGGGCAGGACGGATACGATGGAGGCTGGTGGGGCAGGATGGGGAGATCATATGGGGTAGAATGGATACTCATGAGGGCAGGATACGACAACATATGGCTGGAGCCAGGAATGAGATAAACGGGGCCAGGGTGGGGAATATTATTACCATAGGGGATAATTAAGGGATATTGTTACTGCAGTGATGTATTTATTTTATTTTTTGAGTATACTGTTTTAAATGGGGGGGCGGTCCTGTTACTGTGCAGAGTGACACTATATCACCTTTTTTTCTTCATGTGGTGTAATGTAGAAGTTGTGAAAAATTAAGTAATGTGTTCTGCAAGCGGAGCTCGAGATAACTGTGTTATTTCCTGCAGAAACGAGTCCTGGCTGGAAGGAATGATGGCGGTCTGTGCTGGATAAAAGATGAAGGACTTCACCTAGAGACGTCACTGGTGAGTCAGTGTTACCTATACACTGACACTATACACTGTATACTATATAGAGGTCCTGTGTATAATGTCACCAGTGATCTCTGTATTACCTCTACACAGACACTGCATACTAAGTACAGATCTCCTGTGAATACTGGCACTTATGGTGATAGTATTGTGGTTTTTTTTTTTTATTACTGATCAGTATTGTAGTATTCAGTCACTATGTGGTGGTAATATGTGGTCTGGAAATGGTGCGGTGGTATTTGTCCCTTGTATGTAGTATTATTCGGTCACTATGTGGCCTGGTCATGGTGTGGTGGTATTAAGTCACAGGTGTGGCATGTGGGGGTGACACCATTAGGCCCAGTTTAAGTTCTACAAAACAGGAAAACCATTTTTGGTAACCTTTGTGTGTATTGAGCTGGAGGGGGGGTGGGATGGGGGGGGGGGGGGGGGCGCCAAACTCGGGAACAGCCCCGGGCGGCAAAAGCTCTAGCTACGCCTCTGTACTCAGGACAAATTGGACTACAACTTTTATGGTCTAATTTCTTCAGTTACCCTTGCGAAAATAAAAAATTGGGGACTAAACGATCATGGGGTATCAGCGTACTCAGGACAAATTGGACAACAACTTTTGCAGTCCAATTTATCCTGTTACCTTTGGGAAAATAAAAAAATTGTTGCTAAAAGATCGTTTTCATGACTAAAAAGTTACATTTTCATTTTTTCTTTCAACATTGCTTTAGCTCTCATGAAGCACCAGAAGGGTTAATAAACTTCTTGAATGTGGTTTTGAATAGCTTGAGGGGTGCAGTTTTTAGAATGGTGTCACTTTTGGGTATTTTTTGCTATATAGACCCCTAAATGTGACTTCAAATGTGAGGTGGTCCCTAAAAAAAATGGTTTTGTAAATTTTGTTGTAAAAATGAGAAATTGCTGGTCAACTTTTAACCCTTATAACTCCCTAACAAAAAAAAAAATTTGTTTCCAAAATTGTGCTGATGTAAAGTAGACATGTGGGAAATGTTAATTATTAAGTTTTTTGCGTGACATATCTCTGTGATTTAAGGGCATAAAAATTCAAAGTTGGAAAATTGTGAAATTTTCTAAATTTTCGCCAAATTTCCATTTTTTTCACAAATAAACGCAGGTAATATCAAAGAAATTTTAGCACTATCATGAAGTACAATATGTCACGAGAAAACATTGTCAGAATCGCCAAGATCCGTTGAAGCGTTCCAGAGTTATAACCTCATAAAGGGACAGTGGTCAGAATTGTAAAAATTGGCCCGGTCATTAACGTGCAAACCACCCCCGGGGCTTAAGGGGTTAATTTATAGACCTATATGGTTTCATTTATTTGCCTGTGAGGATTGGATTGGTTACTGACATCTGGTGATAATTTCATGTCCATAGTACCTTTAGAAATATACTTAATAAAATAAATAAAAACATAACAATATTTGATATTGCCATGTTTGCAAAAGTCCATTGTATCAAAATATAAAATGTATTAACCCATAAATACCATAAGGAGAAAAAAATATCAAAACTCCAGAACGAAAAAAACAGACATGCAAATACCGTATATACTCGAGTATAAGCCGACCCGAGTATAAGCCGACCCCCCTAATTTTGCCACAAAAAACTGGGAAAACTTATTGACTCGAGTATAAGCCTAGGGTGGAAATGCAGCATTTACCGGTGAATTTCAAAAATAAAAATAGATCATTATTTCCCCATAGCTGTGCCATATAGTGCTCTGCACCGTTCATATTTCCCCATAGGTGTGAACCATATAGTGCTCTGCACCGTTCATTGTGCCCCCTAGCTGTGCCATATACGGTGCTCTGCACCGTTCATTGTGCCCCATAGATGTGCCATATACGGTGCTCTGCACCGTTCACTGTGCCCCATAGCTGTGCTGTGCCATATACGGTGCTCTGCACCGTTCACTGTGCCCCATACATAGCTGTGCTGTGCCATATACGGTGCTCTGCACCGTTCACTGTGCCCCATAGCTGTGCTGTGCCATATACGGTGCTCTGCACCGTTCATTGTGCCCCATAGATGTGCCATATACGGTGCTCTGCACCGTTCACTGTGCCCCATAGCTGTGCTGTGCCATATACGGTGCTCTGCACCGTTCACTGTGCCCCATACATAGCTGTGCTGTGCCATATACGGTGCTCTGCACCGTTCACTGTACCCCATAGCTGTGCTGTGCCATATACGGTGCTCTGCACCGTTCACTGTGCCCCATAGATGTTCCACATAAATTTGTGCCGCCGCTGCCGCAATAAAGAAAAAAAAACACATACTCACCTCCCTTGATTGCAGCTCCCGGCGTCTCGTTCCGGCGCCTCCATCTTCCCGGCGTCTCTGCTCTGACTGATCAGGCAGAGGGCGCCGCGCACACTATATGCGTCATCGCGCCCTCTGCCTGAACAGTCAGAGAGCGCAGACGCCGGGAAGATGGAGGCGCCGGCCGGGAAGATGGATCGGCGCCCGGCGGCTGGAACGAGGACAGGTGAATATGCTATACTCACCTAGTCCTGGCGATCCTCGCGCTCTCCCCTCCTGTCTTCGGCGCTGCAGCTTCTTTCTCTATCAGCGGTCACCGGCACCGCTGATTAGAGAAATGAATAAGCGGCTCCGCCCCTATGGGAGGTGGAGCCGCTTATTCATTTCTGTAATGAGCGGTCCCACGTGACCGCTGAAGAGAGGAAGAAACTGCAGCGCCGAAGCCCGTGGGACGGCAGGGACAGCGCGAGGATCGCTGGGACTAGGTAAGTATGCCTCAGCGCCCTCACCCCCTCACCCGCCGACCCCACCGCTACCGTGACTCGAGTATAAGCCGAGGGGGGCACTTTCAGCCCAAAAATTTGGGCTGAAAATCTCGGCTTATACTCGAGTATATACGGTAATAAAAAAGTTTAAAAAAAAGAATACTGTCTATAAAGTCCGTCCATGCTTCTATGTATAGAATATTGTATAATCGGCAGCACATCACTAGTTTACACAGGATGTTATGCTGCCAAATACTATGATAAGCAATCTTAACAAAATCATAGCACCCAATGTGTCGGCTTCACCGGGTGTGGGTCTGCTTTTTTAGATAGACTGATAATTGGAATTGAATGTTCTTATCTATGCTCGTTTCCTAATTATTGACCTGCTAAACTTGGCCCTTAGGAAGCACACCGTTGTCTAGATAGTCATTGTATACCATTGAATTCCAGGGGTTGTCTAAAGGTACCTTCACATTAAGCGATGCTGCAGCGATCCAGACAACGATCCCGATCGCTGCAGCGTCGATGTGTGGTCGCTGGAGAGCTGTCACACAGACAGCTCTCCAGCGAACCAACGATGCCGGTCCCCTCACTACATACTTACATTCCGGCGTCTGTCCTCTCCGGCGCTCTGCTTCTCTGCACTGAGCGCCGGACGGAAAACAGGGCACAGCGGTGACGTCACCGCTGTGCTTTCCGGCCGCTGCGCTTACACATTGCAGAGAAGCAGAGCGCCGGAGAGGACAGACACCAGAATGTAAGTATGTAGTGTTTTTTTTTTTTTACCTTTACGCTGGTAACCAGGGTAAACATCGGGTTACTAAGCGCGGCCCTGCGCTTAGTAACCCGATGTTTACCCTGGTTACCAGTGAAGACATCGCTGAATCGGCGTCACACGCCGATTCAGCGATGTCTGCGGGGAGTCCAGCGACGAAACAAAGTTCTGGCCTTCTAGCTCCGACCAACGATGGCACAGCAGGATTCTGATCGCTGCTGCCTGTCAAACTGAACGATATCGCTTGCCAGGACGCTGCAACCTCACGGATCGCTAGCGATATTGTTCAGTGTGAAGGTACCTTAACAAATGCATTTATCACCGATCCACAAAGGGGTCCTATCACTAGGAACCCCATTGATCATGAAAACAGAGCTCCAGATCAAAATCTTCTTTTTTTTTTTCTGCAGCTTCTTTCCTGACAATAGAACAGGTTTTGCGGCAGAAGAAAAATGCTGATAAAACTCCTAGTGTGAACTTACCCTTAGGGTACGTGCCCACGATTAGGAAGTAGCAGTGCTTTGGATACAGCGTATTTTCGCTGCCTCCAAAACGCTAGGTCCTAATCACATAGGTAAATCTGCATGTGTTCACTGAACAATACGGATCCAAGACAAGTCCATGAGTTTGTCATCCCAGTCTTTTGCCTGTGTGATCGTGGCCAGCCGTCGTACACTGGATTCGGAGTGTGCAGTGTGTCATCACATCAGACTTGGCTCCAGCTCATACTGCACTAACATAACAAGCTGTTTGTTCCCTGGGGAAACTCTGCTATGAGCTAACATTGCTTTCATAGGCTGTACCCGAACAGATTAAGAGGCATTAGCGATCATTGGCCAGCGGCCATAACATTTCAGGATATTTTGAAAGATCCTGGTATCTGGTTAACAGCACGCTGGTGACTGTGCCACCTGAGCGCCTTCCATTCACCTGCTGGAGGGTGGAGATCTGGTATCTGTTTGTAAGTTGCTTAGACTTCTAAAATGTTATACAAATGCAGAAAGTAAAAAAAGCCCACAAAAGTCAATAGTGAGAGTCAGCTAAGGCTACAACTCGCAAGGGAAAAGTGCTGAAACCTGAGAGCAATTCAAAGCGAATGCACTTGTCAATGTAAATGTGACCTAATCATCATCCCAGGGATTGTGCCGAGTGCACTACAGTTCTTAGCCATTCAGTGATTATCTACCTGGAGACACTCTTTCATCAGGTGATAGTCATGCTCCATCGAACATCATAATTTATCGTACCATATCTCACGCTCCCTTTCTTTTATTTGAAGGATTGGGATACGTTCCCAGGGGTCATGAATGCTGCAGAATTGTGAGCTGAGGATCTACTGAATATTGCAATAGTCACATTGTATATGATCGTTTATCAGGGCTGTGGCGTTGGTAAGCCAAACCACCGACTCTGACTCCTCAATTTCCCTGACGTACGACTCTGACTCTTCAGCACTGGTCACTACTGGCCATGTACATAAAGTGCAGCACAGATTCATCTCATCTACGACTCCACAGCACTGGTCACTACTGAGCATGTACATAAAGTGCAGCACAGATTCATCTCATCTACGACTCCACAGCACTGGTCACTACTGAGCATGTACATATAGTGCAGCACAGATTCATCTCATCTACGACTCCACAGCACTAGTCACTATTGAGCATGTTCATAAAGTACAGCACAGATTCATATCATCTACAACTCCACAGCACTGTCACTACTGAGCATGTACATAATGTGCAGCACAGATTCATCTCATCTACAACTCCACAGCACTGGTCACTACTGAGCATGTACATAATGTGCAGCACAGATTCATATCATCTACAACTCCACAGCACTGGTCACTACTGAGCATGTACATAAGGGGCAGCACAGATTCATCTCATCTACGACTCCACAGCCCTGGTCACTACTGAGCATGTACATAAAGTGCAGCACAGATTCATCTCCTCTACGACTCCACAGCACTGGTCACTACTGAGCATGTACATAAAGTGCAGCACAGATTCATCTCATCTATGACTCCACAGCACTGGTCACTACTGAGCATGTACATAAAGTGCAGCACAGATTCATCTCATCTACGACTCCACAGCACTGGTCACTACTGAGCATGTACATAAAGTGCAGCACAGATTCATCTCATCTACGACTCCACAGCACTGGTCACTACTGAGCATGTACATAAAGTGCAGCACAGATTCATCTCAACTAAAAGCCGAGATCCTTACTTCAGCAACAGAACAGACATTTATAGGACATTTCATAACTTTTTCCAAATTATGAAAATATTTACAGCACATCCTGCACTGTACTACTATACGCAATATATTGTCGGAGTCAGTTCATTTTAAACAAACTGTGACTCCACCAAAATGGACACCGACTCCACAGCTCCAACTCCACAGCCTTGTAGTTTATAGGAGAAATAATCCGCAGCTGAAATTTGCCATCATTCTGTCTTGAGCTCAAACTCCTCAGCATATCAGTCTTTGCTTAGATTTCATCCTTTGCATTGAAATCAGAGGAAATATTGGAGCATTTCAGCAGCAAAAACCACAGCAAAATATGCAACCTTATTTGCCACTTTGTGACGTCTGCAGCGGAATATCCAGTGGGAACATACCAATAATGTTGTAGTTTATGGTACTTATACTGATAACTGGGTGAGTATCCCTGGCGGACACTGACAGGGAAGGGCCTATGTGCAGGAGTGGCCCAAAACATCAGGCTCATCTGCGTATACACGACATTTACATGCATATTCACATGAGATACTCCTCTATAAAATAAGCACTTGCTGATACATTAGTCAGGCATTTTCACATTATGCCCGTATATATACGTAATACAAACCTGCACACAAGCGTGTATAAAATACCTGCATATGCACTGCCATTTTTGTTATACGCTTGTTCAGACAAAACCTAGGATAAAACAAAATGAGCAAATCTCCTGTAGCAAGTAGGTAAATAAATAGTATATGAAAACAACATAGGGTACTTATTTGATGCAGATTTGATCAAAAACGTCATCCCACGGTTACAAGGTGTACTCACTCAGGATGGACCCTAACTCTAGTATTTCACTAGCAGGCCTCAAAATAGATGGGTCAGAGCACGTCCTGACAGTTTTGTACCTACCCGTGGAACGCTATGTAGAGAAGAAGCACAGCACAAAAAGTGGGAGCCACACCCCTGTATGTACAAAGTACAAAAAATTTAACCAAAGCCAAAGAAATGAGCCGGAACATATGTTGGTATTTGTGCAGTGTGTAGGTGCACATTCACACTGTGGCCATTCAACACACAAAGCCGACAGTAATTTAAAGAAATAGTAAAGGCCCCTTCACACTCAGCGACGCTGCAGTGATACCGACAACGATCCGGATCTCTGCAGCGTCGCTGTTTGGTCGCTGGAGAGCTGTCACACAGACAGCTCTCCAGCGACCAACGATCCCGAGGTCCCCGGGTAACCAGGGTAAACATCGGGTTACTAAGCGCAGGGCCGCGCTTAGTAACCCGATGTTTACCCTGGTTACCAGCGTAAAAGTAAAAAAACACTACATACTTACCTACCGCTGTCTGTCCCCGGCGCTGTGCTTCTCTGCACTCTTCCTGTACTGGCTGTGAGCACAGCGGCCGGAAAGCAGAGTGGTGATGTCACCGCTCTGCTTTCCGGCTGACCGACGCTCACAGCCAGTGCAGGAGGAGTGCAGAGAAGCTGAGCACCGGGGACAGACAGCGGTAGGTAAGTATGTAGTGTTTGTTTTTTTTTACTTTTACGCTGGTAACCAGGGTAAACATAGGGTTACTAAGCGCGGCCCTGCGCTTAGTAACCCGATGTTTACCCTGGTTACCAGTGAAGACATCGCTGGATCGGTGTCACACACGCCGATCCAGCGATGTCTGCAGGGAGTCCAGCGACGAAATAAAGTTCTGGACTTTCCTCAGCGACCAACGATCTCCTAGCAGGGGCCTGATCGCTGCTGCGTGTCACACATAACGATTTCCTTAACGATATCGTTGCTACGTCACCAAAAGCAACGATATCGTTAACGATATCGTTATGTGTTAAGGTACCTTAATAGTATATGTCAATAACATGGAATACTTAGGTGACACTATTTTGATCAAAAAGAGCGTAAAAGGTGTACCCAATCAGGATGGTCCCTAACTCTTGTGGTTCACCTCACTATGTGTCAGTAGACCTCAAAATAGTCGTGGGCAGAGCAGGACCGGGAACTGACCATTTAGCACCTGCCTGTGGACTTGTTCAGACAATTTGTATTTATTTCTTTTTGTTCGTTTATTCATAATTGTAAAAGCCAAAACTCTTTTTATTTTCTTATTCTTTTTTTTTTTAAGTGCTATTTTTCCAAATGCGGATGATGGCATTGCTGTTTGTATTCTCTTTTCATATGGGTTTATTGGGGAAGAAAAATCACACAATTTTTTTATTTGGTGTATGGCATAATCACCCAAATAATCTGTTTATTATATTGTAGGGCTTGTTACAATTACAAGTATACCAAATATGCCAGTAATGTGCTGATTTGTGATGCCTATTTTTTAAAAGGTGTATAAAAGGGATTTTCTAGGCTCTAAACAAATTTTTGCAGTGACTGAGTGACCACCTATTCTCGCTGGAAATACAGGGGGATTGTGATAGAGTGCACATTGAGTCACTGAGATTATTCTAATTGTTTTCTGTTACATTTTAGTAATTTTAAGGGGAATAAAAATCTGTGACTTTTTTTCTTTTTCCAATAATATAATATTCATTAGAATAGGACAGGTTGCTGCTATGATGGAACATTTTTTAAAAATGTGTAGAATGTCCTTGAAATTTAGGGACAAGAAACATTTGATGTTTGAAGAGTTTCTTCAGAATCTCAATTTCATGAGGTCAGTCAAGGTGCAGGAACCAGGAAAGTCAGTCTGTCAGATACGTCAAATCTTTTAGTTGTAAAAATTGTGAAATTGAAATCAATAGAGAGAAAAGAGTGAAGCAACAAAATAAGTAAATTGATCCATTTCTGGAGTGAATGTTTAGATATGAGGGGAGATTATGTTTTCAAAGTATATGTTAGCAAGGGAAAGGCAAAATGAATAGAGTGATAAATGTTACTTTGCACGTATTGAACCGTCAGGCTATAAGGTGAGTTCATGCAGGGCCAACCGTAGGGCCAGTTTGGACTATATGATCGGCGGCCAAAAATCTGCGACTGCCTATCAGATACATGTTGTCCTGTGTCTGGGTTCGAACCCTTCAGCCTATGCTTTGTCTCTCTTTCCGCCAAGCCACAGCAGATACACCTTTTCTCTGGGTGTTTAGATTCTGTTATCCTCAAAAGACTGAAGCAAGGATAAAAGGTGTTTTCTTTTATCTTTTGTCTGCCTTATCACCTTTCGGGTGCGGCTTTACATACTTTCCCTTTGCTTGTCTTTCCTGCTGGTGATAGTCTCATTTGGATGTCCAAAAATACTACTGTCTTTTAAGCCAGTCAGTGAAAGACCAGCTGGGGTTTCTCTCTCTGCTGTTTGTTATTTACATTGCACTTATCTGCTCTTTCTTTTTAGGAAGTAGACGGCATATTCTCTAAGGCTATGTTCACACTATGCGGTTTTTACCGCGGAACCGCCGCGATTTTGCCACTGCGGGTCCGCAGCAGTTTTCCATGCAGGGTACAGTACAATGTTACCCTATGGAAAACAAAAACCGCTGTGCCCACATTGCGGAAAGTCACGGACCGCTCCCGGCACATTAACCCCCGGCACACCGCGATCAAACATGATCGCGATGTGCCGGCGGTGCAGGGAAGTATCGCGCAGGGAGGGGGCTCCCTGCGGGCTTCGCTGAGCCCCCCGCAGCAACGCGATGTGATCGCGTTGCTGCGAGGGTCTTACCTCCCTCCCTTTCTCCTGTTACCCTTGGGAAAATACAAAACTGGGGGCTAAAAAATAATTATTGTGGGAAAAAAAAGATTTATTTTCACGGCTCTGCGTTATAAACTGTAGTGAAACACTTTGGGGTTCAAATCTCTCACAACACATCTAGATGAGTTCCTTAGGGGGTCTAGTTTCCAAAATGGTGTCACTTGTGGGGGGTTTCTACTGTTTCGGTACATTAAGGGCTCTGCAAATGCAATGTGACACCTGCAGACCATTCCATCTAAGTCTGCATTCCAAATGGAGCTCCTTCCCTTCCGAGCCCTCCCATGCGCCCAAACAGTGGTTCCCCCCCCACATATGGGGTATCAGCGCAATCAGGACAAATTGGACAACAAATTTTGGGGTCCAATTTCTCCTGTTACCCTCGGGAAAATACAAAACTGGGGGCTAAAAAATAATTTTTGTGGGAAAAAATTTTTGTTTTATTTTTACGGCTCTCCGTTATAAACTTCTGTGAAGCCCTTGGTGCGTCAAAGCGCTCACAACACATGTAGATAAGTTCCTTAGGGGGTCTACTTTCCAAAATGGTGTCACTTGTGGGGAGTTTCTACTATTTAGGTACATTAGGGGCTCCATTTTGGGGTCCACTTTCTCCTGTTACAAAATACAAAACTGGGGGCTAAAAAAATAATTTTTGTGGGAAATTTTTTTTTTATTTTTACGGCTCTGCATTATAAACTTCTGTGAAGCACTTGGTGGGTCAAAGTGCTCACCACACCTCTAGATAAGTTCCTTAGGGGGTCTACTTTCCAAAATGGTGTCACTTGTGGGGGGTTTCAATGTTTAGGCACATCAGTGGCTCTCCAAGCGCAACATGGCGTCCCATCTCAATTCCTGTCAATTTTGCATTGAAAAGTCAAACGGCGCTCCTTCCCTTCCGAGCTCTCCCATCCGCCCAAACATTGGTTTACCCGCACATATGGGGTATCAGCGTACTCAGGACAAATTGTACAACAACTTTTGGGGTCCAATTTCTTCTCTTACCCTTGGGAAAATAAAAAATTGGGGGCGGAAAGTTAATTTTTGTGAAAAAATATGATTTTTTATTTTTACGGTTCTACATTATAAACTTCTGTGAAGCACTTGGTGGGTCAAAGTGCTCACGACACCTCTAGATAAGTTCCTTAGGGGGTCTACTTTCCAAAATGGTGTCACTTGTGGGGGGTTTCAATGTTTAGGCACATCAGGGGCTCTCCAAACGAAACATGGCGTCCCATCTCAATTCCAGTCAATTTTGCATTGAAAAGTCAAATGGCGCTCCTTCGCTTCCGAGCTCTGCCATGCGCCCAAACAGTGGTTTACCCCCACATGTGAGGTACATCAATGTTTGGGGTCCATTTTCTCCTGTTACCCTTGGTAAAATAAAACAAATTGGAGCTGAATTAAACTTTTTGTGAAAAAAAGTTAAATGTTCATTTTTATTTAAACATTCAAAAAATTCCTGTGAAGCACCAGAAGGGTTAATAAACTTCTTGAATATGGTTTTGAGCACCTTGAGGGGTGTAGTTTTTAGAATGGTGTCACACTTGGGTATTTTCTATCATATAGACCCCTCAAAATGACTTCAAATGAGATGTGGTCCCTAAAAAAAAATGGTGTTGTAGAAATGAGAAATTGCTGGTCAACTTTTAACCCTTATAACTCCCTAACAAAAAAAAATTTTGGTTCCAAAATTGTGCTGATGTAAAGTAGACATGTGGGAAATGTTACTTATTAAGTATTTTGTGTGACATATCTCTGTGATTTAATTGCATAAAAATTCAAAGTTGGAAAATTGCGAAATTTTCATAATTTTCGCCAAATTTCCGTTTTTTTCACAAACGCAGGTACTATCAAATAATTTTTACCATTGTCATGAAGTACACTATGTCACAAGAAAACAATGTCAGAATCACTGGGATCCGTTGAAGCGTTCCAGAGTTATAACCTCACAAAGGGACAGTGGTCAGAATTGTAAAAATTGGCCCGGTCATTAACGTGCAAACCACCCTTCGGGGTAAAGGGGTTAAAATAAAAATAATGCTATACTCACCTCTGAAGTCTCAGCACTGCACGCGGCCGTCTGGTCTCAGGTTTGCTATGCGACCAGGACCTGCGGTCACATGACCGTGACGTCACGAAGGTCCTGGTCGCACAGCATCTTTGGAACCGGACCGCCGCCTGCAGCGCCGAGGAGATCGGGACGTCCGAGGCTAAGTATATAATTATTTTATTAATTTTAACATTACTATTGATGCTGCATATGCAGCATCAATATTAGGGGTAAAATACCACAGCGGAACCCGCAGGACAAACCGCGATTAATCTGCAGGGATAACCGCAGCGGGTTTGCCCTACAGATTTATCAAATCCGCTGCGGGAGAACCCGCAGGACAGGACGCAACGTGTGAATGTGGCCTTAAGGTACCTTCACACTGAGCAACTTTACAATGAGAGCGACAATGATCCGTGACGTTGCAGCGTCCTGGATAGCGATCTCGTCGTGTTTGACACGCAGCAGCGATCAGGATCCTGCTGTGACATCGCTGGTCGTAGCTGAAAGTCCAGAACTTTATTTGGTCGTCAGGTCGGCGTGATTCGTCATGTTTGACAGCAAGAGCAACGATGCCTGCAATGTTTTTTCACAGAGCTAACAACCAGCGAGAACGATAAGTACGTCACTGGATCGCTCCTGCATCGTTCTGGAGTTGCTGTGTTTGACATCTCTACAGCGACCTAAACAGCGATCTAGTTTAGGTCGGATCGTTGTCTATATCGCTGGAGCGTCGCTAAATGTGACGGTACCTTAACAGTTTGTATTTAATCCTTTATTTTGTATTTCGTGCTTTGTTTTACTTACTCTGGGATCTCTTCCTACTTCAGCACACTTTCCCTTCTGTAGGTAATTTGCACTCTGCTCTGCCCCATTTGTTCTTTAAGAGGAACATAAAGCTCTCAACAACCTTTCAGGCAGTATAGGCCCGAGTTGTCATCATCTAGTCTCTGGTAAGGGCTATCTCTGCCCACGCAGGAACCACTATGGACTGCAGGGTCAAAATCTCTAGTTTGTGTAGGAACCGGCAGGGTCAGTTCCAGTTTCTAGTGTGTTACCTATTTTCTTGAGTGAGTTGCTACACTATCCTAACACATGTTTGCAGGTCATCCTCTCTTACAATACACACAGAGCAATCAGTAATAGATTGTTAGATGTGCTGTTGAGAATTTGTTTTATTTTTTTTTTAACTTGCCAAAAGATCAATTTACCCTCAGAAAGAGCTGGAGGGACTGTGGGAGTCCTCATACTTTCTGTGGCGCCATAACACTGATTGAAGGGTTGTATACAGGGCTATAATACTGCATGTGGGATTGAGGGGCCATCATATTTTGTGAGGGAGTTTGTTGGAGGTTGTGATAGCATCTTATTTTGCTGGGGCAATGAGAACGCATCATCTGGCAATTCTGGCAAATACCAGAAGTGCCTGTCTGGTCATGGGCTGCCTTGTCCGTTACCTTATTTCAGAATCGGTGTTCTTAAGATACCCATACTGTTAAGAGTTATGATGGAGCACAAAGTCGCTGACTCCGTCACTTACCCCAGCAGCCATGGGTATCATCAGAAATATTGGTCTTGTAGAAAATCTTCCTTTCCTCCATTCAGGATAATATTAGTAATATATCCTATCTAGTTCATGGGGACAGGGACTATATGGGCCTGTGTGATTTAAAATTCCAGGACTGCCAGTCCGTACCTGTACTGTGCTTGTGGAGGGGTACTGTGGGGAAATCCACTGTGGGTGCATCATACTGTGTATAGGGAATTTTTAGGGATTTCATACTTTGTGGTATTATGTGACAACACTAAGGGGATTCACTAGGAGCTAAATTGCTATGTTTTTTACGCAATACATGTCCCTCTCCCAGTCTTTAAATGTTGGGAAGGAATGCTTTTCTGTGGATGTGTCTATGCTCCGTAACCCCACATTCTCTACTAATTTTATTTTTTTTTGTGGGGAGGGAGATGAAGAGAGGTGGGTTCAATTAGAACTTTTTGTGAATCCCCATGTTTTCTATGTCCAACGTGTTAAGCACCCCCTTATATCGCTCTAACGTTTCACGAATAGTTGTTAGCAATAATATTCATTAGCTCGAGCATTTATATACCTCCTTGGAAAATAAAAGGGTTCTCTTACCTATGCGTTCTCCCCTGGCCTAGTAGATTTCTGGATGGATGAAGCTGAGGATTGACAGACCCTACAAGAAACACAGAATTGCTGAAATGACAGATCCCCCTACTCAGCTTTATAAGTTGTTGACGGAACTGGAATCCAATTCAAGGCCTCAAGTGGTTTTCTGAGCACAACTTAAATTCAAGCAGTCACTCTACGTGACTACAAATTGCCAGATCTTGACAGTGTGCAATATGCCCACTGTCAAGATTGTCCTCTATTTCCAGCTAAAGTGGACAGTCATGTGACCATAAATATATGATTTACATACTTTGAGGTCACGTGCTGCATTAATTTTCTTAATAGAAAATGGAGGGGATATCAAGTGCAATAGGGTCTTATCTGAGGGAGGAAAATAACGTTAGGTTAAAGAGGGAACAGCTCACCTATTGGGGTTGTATTAACCGACAACGAGGGATTCAAGATCGATCATCTGCTGCAGCACCCAGAGAAAGGGTTTCCTATTGTGGTGAAATAGTGGTGGGAGAATAAGGGTGACAGTTGATTCAATACTATAGTTTTCCTGAGGAAGAAGGTGGTCCAACTTCGAAACGTGTAGAGAAGAAACCGCTTGAACCTATATTGTTGCTTTCTTGTTTCTTGGCATCCATATTGGCAGCACAGACTACCTCCCTTGTTCTCCCATCGCTTCTCTTAATAGAACATAAAGAGAAGCAAGAAAAGTTGCTATGCTAATCTGCACGTGACCTCCAGAATGCAAGTCGTATACTTGTGGTCACATGACCGCCGCACGAGCTGGAAATAGTGGGGTCCTGACTGTGCATATTGCACACTAGCAGGACTTGGCAATCTGCAGTCACATAGAGTGACTGCAAAAATGTATTTTTGATGTAATAGGAGAACTACTATTAGGTGCAAACTGTGCCATTAACTTTGTACATGTCAGCAGCTTACGGATGGACACACTTTACTGTTTTTAGTTTTCCATTGTTGGGACAAATTTTACTACAGCATTTCATGATAATTAGTCAATGCAATGTAAGCAATTTTAGAGCATTTGATTTAAATATAGCAAAGATGTGCATAAACTTATTCAGGACAATTAAGTTTTGCTTTCTCCTGATGATTTCTGAAAATTGAGACCCCAATTCATCAAAGCTTTCATTACAAAATTCTGGAATAAAAGCTTAGAAAAGTTGCAAAATGTAGGTGCAACTTGGAGTGACTAAAAAATGTTGCGACTTTTGACGTTTTCACCCTCTGACAAAATAGATGGAATTGGGGTGCGGTAGGAGGGGCGGGACGTCACAGCTTGTTTAATTCATGATGAGCTCAGGTGTTCAGTATGCCAGAAACCTTACTCCAGTACCTGACTAGAGTGAGACTTCTGACGTGGCACAAGGAGGCGCAGACCATCCGTCAGACGCTCCAGATTCATAAAAAGGCATGCACCTCCTTATGAATCAGGAACATCTGACTCCAACATGCCCAATCATCAACGCCAGTCTTGATGAATCGCACCCTTAGTTTGTAAGAGGTAAAAGAATCGGGAGTAAGGATACCTTTCCAACTCTTATTAAGTCTTGTGTTAGTTATACACGGGTGCCTAATTCTTTACATGGTACTCTATGTGCATTTTATGGTAAAATTCCATTGTCTTATTGTACTTCTAGTTGTATTTGTATTTATTGATTCCTTTTATTTGTATTGTATTTATACAGTATTGTAATTGCCTTCCTTGCAGCCGCCTGGCGCTGATTGCTTGTTAGTTCCAATATTTATTGCTTTTTTGTGTTGCGTTTTCTTACTATGAGTGCATATATTGCAATATTTGTTCTTCAAGTATTGTAGCTAATGGAGAGACACCTGTTTGGGAAGTAATGATAGTGCTTTGTGTGAATGAACTGTATGGATCCAGTCTGAATAACCTTGAGTTTTACTGACGCCACGGGCTCCTTCATTCCTATAAAATGGTGATGTTGTTATAAGGTGTTAATCATAACGATTACATTAATTATCATTTCACTAGTCTCCTTTAAATCTTACCAAATGTCTCTGCTACTTTCCTGCAGCTGTCCTTTGATCACTGTAATATGATTTTATAATCCTGGCTCCTTCTTTGGCATTCATCAATGTATCCAACTTTACAGACAGATGTGTTGATTCAAGGCCTGGCATTATTAATTGCTCAATTTATTAACCCACCTAATTTCTTTCTTCCCAAGAAGGAGAAACGGCATTAAGTCTGTTTTTTCTGGATCTTTTTCCGTCCCCCTCCCACAGTTTAATGTCTGAATCCAAATTCATAAAGGGACTACGATCTGGTCGTGTTGAGCTATGGGATTCATAGAGCTTTCCCCACAAGCCCCTTTAATCAGAATTACACTGTCATTAATATTCATAAAGCCAGCAGGAACTCTCATGGACCAAGAGAAAACTCCTTGCACCTCCTCCCCTGCAGCCCACAGCTTTATTAAAAGCATCTTAAAAAATTAATGGAGTCGAGAAAGTTAGCAAAAAGTAGAGTGTTAACGGAAGGAGTGGGGGGGGACCGTGTCTTAGTGAGCCGCGTTGCCTTGAGATGTGCTGCTGGTTGGCCACTCGCAGTGAAGGATATGGGCGGTCATTTAACAGGATTTACATGCATCGGCACATCAAATTTCAAGCCGAATAATAAGCCTCTTTCCAAAGTAATTAAACTTGCAGTGTACAAGAGAAGAATGAGAAAACAAGACAATGACACAGAAGGATGCAGCAAATGTGACTGACATCCCAAATGGGCGACAGGAAAATCAACCTTGTCTATGGCCAGAAAGTTATTCGCGGCACACTGCTTTCATTCTGCCCCTGACCAAATCAAGAAGGTCGGAGCATGCAACATATTTACCGTAGTTAAGACCTTTTGATCCCAACTAGTGATGAGCGAATATACTCGTTACTCGAGATTTTCCGAGCACGCTCAGGTGACCTCCGAGTATTTTTTAGTGCTTGGAGATTGCTTTTTCTTCACCTTAGCTGAATGATTTACACATCTTAGCCAGCTTGATTACATGTGGGGATTTCCTAGCAACCAGGCAACCCCCACATGTACTTACGCTGGCTAACAGATGTCAATCATTCAGCTACGGCAAGAAAACTAAATCTCCGAGCACTAAAAAATACTCGGCAGACACCCTAGCGTGCTTGGGAAATCTCGAGTAACGAGTACATTCGCTCATCACTAATCCCAACGCATTGGAAAAGAAACTGTTTAAATGTTCACGTTCACGTAAGTTCCAAGTTTGCAAGTCTATTAACGTATGCTGGAAATCCTCTCTTCTCTGTCATTATTGCACACTAGATGGTGGCCCGATTCTAACGCATCGGGTATTCTAGAATATGTATGTATGTACGTCGCGCTTAGCACAGCCACGTAGTATATAGCACAGCCACGTAGTATATAGCACAGCCACGTAGTATATAGCACAGCCACGTAGTATAAAACACAGCCCACGCAGTATATAACACAGCCCATGTATATAGCACAGTTTACACAAGACAGCCACGTAGTATATAGCAGCCACGTAGTATATAGCAGCCACGTAGTATATAACACAGCCCACGTAATATATAGCGCAACCCACGTAATATATAGCACAGCCCACACAGTATATAACACAGGCCATGTAGTATGTAACACGGCCCATGCAGTATAGAACACAGGCCACGTAGTATATAACACAGGCCACGTAGTATAGAACACAGCCCACACAGTATATAACACAGCCACGCAGTATATAACAGCCCATGCAGTATAGAACACAGGCCACGTAGTATATAACACAGCCCATGCAGTATATAACATAGCCAATGCAGTATAGAACACAGGCCACGTAGTGTATAACACAGGCCATGCAGTATATAACACAGCCCATGCAGTATATAACACAGCCCATGCAGTATATTACACAGCCCATGCAGTATATTACACAGCCCATGCAGTATACAACACTGCCCACGTAGTATACAACACTGCCCACGTAGTATACAACACTGCCCACGTAGTATACAACACTGCCCACGTAGTATACAACACTGCCCACGTAGTATACAACACTGCCCACGTAGTATATAACACTGCCCACGTAGTATATAACACTGCCCACGTAGTATATAACACTGCCCACGTAGTATATAACACTGCCCACGTAGTATATAACACTGCCCACGTAGTATATAACACTGCCCACGTAGTATATAACACTGCCCACGTAGTATATAACACAGCCACGCAGTATATAACACAGCTCATGCAGTATAGAACACAGGCCACGTAGTATATAACAGCCCACGCAGTATGTAACACAGCCCACGCAGTATGTAACACAGCCCACGCAGTATGTAACACAGCCCACGCAGTATGTAACACAGCCCACGCAGTATGTAACACAGCCCACGCAGTATGTAACACAGCCCACGCAGTATGTAACACAGCCCACGCAGTATGTAACAGCCCACGCAGTATATAACACAGCCCACGTAGTATATAGCAGTGTACCATATCCCTGGGCACCATATCCCTGTTAAAAAAAAATGTAAAATTAAAAATAGTTATATACTCACCCTACGGCGTCCAGCGAAGCTGTGCCAATGCCATTCGCAGTGATGCATTGCGAAATTACCCAGATGACTTAGCGGTCTCGCGAGACCGCTAAGTCATCTGGGTAATTTCGCAATGCATCACTGGGAACGGAAGCTGGCGGCAGCATCACGCGCATCGGTGGACGGCAGAAGGTGAGAATAGCACAATTTTTTTTAATTTTATTTTTTTAATTATTTTTAACTTTATATCTTTTTACTATTCATGCTGCATATGCAGCATGAATAGTAAAAAAGTTGGTCGAGATGAGGCGACACACTGGCGCTGACTGGAGGGGAGTAGGGAGGGGGCACTGACTGGAGGAGAGTAGGGAAGGGCCAATTCGTGGCTGGACTAAGCCTGTCGCTGATTGGTCGCGGTCTGCCGGCCGCGACCAATCAGCGACGCGGGATTTCCATTACGGAAGTTGCAGACAGACAGACAAACAGATGGAAGTACCCCTTAGCCAATTATATATATAGATGCTCAGGTGTCAGTGCACCTATTACCAGGATAACATTGTAAGATCGGTGAGAGGGTTGCCAACTTGACTTTTTATTATTTATGGACAGCTTGTAAAAAAATCATACAGACAATATTTTTTACAGACGCAATCCAAAACCGTAAGACGTCATTATTATTCTGACTCCATAACAAGGCTGCTAGTGTGGGCTCTTCAAACACCATTTATTGTCTGTCTGTGTCTATGTACTAATACTCACATGAAGAGATTTCATCACATAGCTTGACTCGACTGCAGACACGTACAGTGGGGAAAAAAGTATTTAGTAAGCCACCAATAGTGCAAGTTCTCCCACTTAATAAGATGAACGAGGCCTGGTATCATAGGCAGACCACAACTATGAGAGTCAAAATGAGAAAACAAATCCAGAAAATCACCATGTCTGATTTGGCAAGATTTATTTTGCAGATTATGGTGGAAAATAAGTATTTGGTCACCTAAAAACATGAAAGATTTCTGGCTCTCACAGACCTGTAACTTCTTATTTAAGAGGCTCCTCTGTCCTCCACTCATTGCCTGTAGCAATGGCACCTGTTTGAACTTATCAGTATAAAAGACACCTCTTCACAACCTCAAACAGTCATACTCCAAACTCCACTATGGTGAAGACCAAAGAGCTGTCGAAGGACACCAGAAACAAAATTGTAGCCCTGCACCAGGCTGGGAAGACTGAATTTGCAATAGGCAAGCAGCTTGCTGTGATGAAATCAACTGTGGGAGCAATAATAAGAAAATGGAAGACATACAAGCCAATTGATAATCTCCCTCAATCTGGGGCTCCACGCAAGATCTAACCCCGTGGAATGAAAATGATCAAAAGAACGGTGAGCACACGGGGAGACCTAGTGAATGACCTGCATAGAGCTGGGACCACGGTAACAAAGGCTACCATCAGTAACACACTACGCCACCAGGGACTCAAATCCTGCAGTGCCTGACGTGTCCCCCTGCTTAAGCCAGTACATCAGCAGCCCAACATGAGAAAACTGAGTGCAAAATAGGTCTCGTAAAAAATAACATTTTTTTTCAATATATATTTTTAAAACAATAATATGACTGAACAAACATAAAAAAGACACAAACAGAGCACTCCTGAAAAAGTGGTGCCAGCATGCATGTAAATAAACTTAGCAGAGAATTATTTTATATGTATATTTACAGCAGGGCCTATCAACATTATGGCATCTAACCAAATACCCCTAGTAAAAAAAAAGGGAAACCATGACTATTGCAAAATAATTTTTAGCTGAAAGATAGTTCAAAGTCTAATACTTAAGGTACCGTCACATTAAACGACGCTGCAGCGATCTAGACAATGATGCCGATCGCTGCAGCGTCGCTGTTTGGTCGCTGGAGAGCTGTCACACAGACAGCTCTCCAGCGACCAACGATCCCGAAGTCCCCGGGTAACCAGGGTAAACATCGGGTTACTAACCACTACAAGCACTAAAAACACTACATACTTACATTCCTGTCATGTTCCCGGTGTCCGCTTCACTGCACTGTGTAAGCGCTGGCCGGAAAGCATAGCGGTGACATCACCGCTGTGCTTTGCTTTACGGCCGGCCGGCGCTGACACTGGGGGACGCGGGGAAGCTGACGCTGAGGAACGTGACAGGAATGTAAGTATGTAGTGTTTTTTTTTTTACTTTTACAATGGTAACCAGGGTAAACATCGGGTTACTAAGTGCGGCCCTGCGCTTAGTAACCCGATGTTTACCCTGGTTACCAGTGAAGACATCGCTGAATCGGCGTCACACACGCCGATTCAGCGATGTCAGCGGGTGATCCAGCGACGAAATAAAGTCCTGGACTTTTCCCAGCGACCAACGATCTCCCAGCAGGGGCCTGATCGTTGGTCGCTGTCACGCATAACGATTTCGTTAACGATATCGTTGCTACGTCACAAAAAAGCAAGGATATCATTAACGATATCATTATGTGTGACGGTACCTTTACATCAAAGATGGTATGTAAATATACCGGGGTAGAGTGTACATGTGCTGGCCCACCAGCCCCAACGCACGTTTCATCAGGGGGCATGTAGGCATGTATACACTAAGTTTATTTACATGCATGCTGGCACCACTTTTTTCAGGAGTGCTCTGTTTGTGTCTTATTTATGTTTGTTCAGTCATATTATTCTTTTAAAAAATAACATTTTATTTCAATATTTTTATGATGCCTATTTTGCACTCGGTTTTCTCATGTTGGTTTGTTGATTCACTTTAGAGTGTGTCTCTTGCAAAGAGGTTGTTGTAGTTGCTCGTCTTTTGGTGGTATTTATTAAGCCAGTACATGTCCGGGCCCATCTTAAGTTTGCTAGAGAGCATTTGGATTATCCAGAAGAGTATTGGGAGAATGTCATATTGTCTGATGAAACCAAAGTAGAACTGTTTGGTAGAAACAAAACTCGTTGTGTTTGAAGGAGACAGAATGCGGACTTGCATCCAAAGAACACTATACCTACTGTGAAGCATGGGGGTGGTAACATTATGCTTTGGGGCTGCTTCTCTGTAATGGAACCAGGACGACTGATCCGTGTACAGGAAAGTATGAATGGAGCCATGTATTGTGAGATTTTGAGTGCAAACCTCCTTCATCAGCAAGGGCATTGAAGATGAAACGTGGAGGGGTCTTTCAGCAAGATAATGATCCCAAGCACACCACCAGGGCAACAAAGGAGTGGCTTCGTAAGAAGCATATGAAGGTCCTGGAGTGGCCTAGCCAGTCTCCAGATCTCAACCCCATAGAAAACCTTTGGAGGGAGTCGAAAGTCCATGTTGGCCAACATACCACCAACAGTGTGTGCCAACTTTGAGAAGACTTACAGAAAATGTTTGACCTCTGTCATTGCCAACAAAGGATATATAGCAAAATATTGAGATGAACTTTTGTTAATAACGAAATACTTATTTTCCACCATAATTTGCAAAATAAATCTTGCCAAATGTCCGGTACAGGCTTCTCTCATCTTTTTAAATGGGAGAAATTGCACAATTGGTGGCTGACAATGCTTTTTTTCCCACTGTATGAAGATTCCAGAAGAAGGTTTATTTTCAAGCTGAATTATTGTAATTATGCACAATTACAGTAGGTAAAAATGACTATTCTGAACCAGAGAAGCAAAGTCATGAGCTTCTAACATGGCTGACATATTCAGAATGAGGATGAAGCGAGTGGTTACTGACATCAGAGCTAAGGAGGCAGACAGGAAGAGAGAGAGAGAGCACATATCTAAAAGGCAAACCCTATTGCATAGTAATGCGACACATACAATACAATACTGTATGATTCCCAGGTCGTGGACACCCTTCATGTTTCACAATAGTCCAATCTTGACGCGATATCCTTCAATGATCTTCACCTCCATTTTGGTACTTGAAAAACAAAAATAAACACACAAACATGCAACAAAAGATTAAACAGCTGCGAAGTCCATATACATGATTGGTGGTTTGTAGTCCACAACAGTAAGATAAGTCCAAATTCCCATTGGAAACCCATCTTTGGATTGGGTAAGCCTGAACATGCAAACACATCCACGAAACCTATAATCTGAAAGGTGAAAGTAATGTGTTGAAACACAGCTGGAGATATTCTCCCTTCCTAGAGCTGTGTCAGTAGTAATGTTCTTATGTGATGTCCTCCTTTGTCAGAAGCAGTACAAGTTCAGTGACTTTGTGAAAGAAAACCCACGTTGAACCACCTTTTGCTACCTTAACGTCCACCTTTTGAGTATACCCATTGTTGCTACGAGCTTCCTTATCTTTTTGCAGGACAAAAGATCTCCTTCTTGGCGGTTAGGCCTAGATGGCTGATATTTGTGACGATCTTGAAGCATAAACAGGTACTCAGTCTTCAAGAAGTGCCAAAACACATTAGACAGGTGTTGTACATGCTTCCATTGTCGTCTGTAAATGTCACTGTCTCCGTAATCTTTTGTGTAAGGATCATAGGAGTATCCAGATCTAATGATACTGGTACCAGTCGTCTTGCATTTATTATGGTGGAAACAAAGATGACTAGAACTTCATGAGTGAGAGGCAGCTTGTGGTCCGGCAAAATGATATTAAGGATTCTTTGTGCTATTCCAATCATACGTTCTCAGTATCCTCCCATATGAGATGAATGTGTGGAGGGTTGAACACTTAATTGCACCCACTGTCAGTCAGGAAGTTGTAAAGCTGTACTTAGACAGCTAAGTCTAGCTGGTAGGATGGAGGAGCTCTGCGTCTAGGTTCTCCTCCCTGGTATGCGTGCAAGGTGTAAGAGCATGGCCATTCCACAGACAAAACCCAAAAAACAAACTGGACAGGAAAGGACCGTGCCGTTAGGTACACTGTGACTGGGTGGGATGGCTTTTATGTGTTTTTGCTCAAAATAACGTTTTCTAAGTATTTTATGTTATTTACATGTACTCTTACTATTTACTTGTTGTTGGGTTTATGCTCATTTTGTATTTTTTGTTTTTTTTTCTTGTGTTTTATAGAATCTTATCAGTAGCAGCTGTCATCTCCTATCTCAGTAAGGCTACGTTCACATCTGCGTTGTTGGGTGCAGCGTCGGCGACGGATACCGACGCATGCGTCATGCGCCCCTATCTTTAACATGGGGGCGCATGGAAATGCGCCGGTATGCGTTGTCATGCGTTGTATGACGCATGCGTTTTTTTGGTGCACCAGACAGGGCGCGGACGACGCTACAGGTTGCAGTTTTGATGCGTCACATTTCCGAAGAAAAACGCATGCAACGCACCTGCGTCGTAAATGCACCAAAAAACACATTAGTGTCTATGAAAAACGCATAGGGCGCAAGTGCCTGCGTTGAGCTGCGTTTTTTTTACGCATGCGCCTTTTGACTTAATGTATGTTTTGGGGGCATTTTTGATCTTCAATTGTATAGGACAACGCATGCATCAAAAAACGTTGTGTTGTGTATGCGTTTGACATGCGTTGGGCGCAGCGTCGTCGACGCAACGCACAACAACGCAAATGTGAACGTAGCCTTAGGGGAAAGTCTGTCTTCAGTGAATACAGATTGTACCTCAGAATTGAGAATTTTGATAATGACTGAAAAATTCTGGCAATGAAAGAAGCAGAGTTCTCTGATAACATATATTACAATGTTGCTTATTTTCATTTGTACTATTGATTTATGAAATAAATAAAAAACTGTTATTCTTTAAGCAACTCAGTTTGTTAATAACTGTGCAGGGAGGTGTTAGCCACATTCACTATATAGTACCACCACTGTATATACCACTCTCCTCACTGCGATGATGATTGGAAGTGAGTGGCTGCAGGGAAAAAATATTTTTTTCCCTGTAGTTGCTGCTCTAGTAAGGCAGCTAGAAATGATTTAAACGCTATGTACCTGCAGATTATTCCTATATCAGCAGAAAAATCGCATTCCTGGAAGGTGAGCCGTTACTTTTAATGTAGGATATATGAATTTATTCTGTCAAATATTTGAACCTGAGGTGCAATCCCTTTGCCATCTAGAAATGTTACTAGCTTTATTCGTGTGTTCATCATGCCCAGGGACTGTGACACAATAGAGTACTATAATATCAGTGTGGGCATTGTAGGGTTTTGTACTCACTGTGCTGCAGTTTGAGGTAGACACGGGAAGCAGTTTCATGAACATTTCCAGGCGGGTATATTAAGACTGCATAAACCGCTCAGGGAACCAAACAAAAGAACATCCTTTTTCTGGCACAAAGTGAAAACACAAAGTAAAAAGTCTATGCAATATTGCGGGTTCACCCCCTCAGAATAGTGTTCGGTTCTTTAGGCCTTAGCAAGACCAACACACAGGAGATCCACACATCTCCAGACCTAGACACTAAATGAGACACTCCATTTTATCTGCCAGACTATGCCCCTGGGGTGAGGATATGTGTGCAGTCATTCCCACCCATCTCTTTTTACTGCTCGTAAAACACGGCCCTGGAATGATCCAATAACGCTCTCAGCACTATACAAGTGCTTCTCACAAAATTAGAATATCATCAAAAAGTTCATTTATTTCAGGTCTTCAATACAATAAGTGAAAATAATATATTATATAGAGTCATTAAAGAGTGATCTATTTCAGGTGTTTATTTCTGTAAACCGCTTTCCGACATCGGGTGTAATAGTACGCAGATGTTAGACTCCCTCCCTGTGATGTGGCTCCATCGGTGGGCCCACACCTTTCCCGGCACCTGTCAGCTGTTTTGAACAGCTGACATGTGCCCGGAATAACCATGGGTGGAGTCACGATCCACCCACGGCTATTAACCCCTGACAGCGCCATTTAACATGCGCTTCCAGAAATCCACCCCCCGGTGACCCCCATCACGTGATCGCAGGACACCGATAGGTGGGCATGACAACGAGAGGTCTCCTGGAGACCTGTATGGTTGTCACTGACTGCTTGCTGTCATAACAAGTGAGTAATTCAGCTACATACAGGTGAACTGATCATCGCTTGTATGTAGCTAAGCTGATCGAGTTATGGCAGCTTCCATTCTCCCATGGAGACTATTGAAGCATGCCAAAAGTTAGTTAAAAAAAAATGTTTTTAAAAATATAAAAAATATAAAAGTTCAAATCACCCCCTATCGCCCCATTCAAAATAAAACAATAAAAAAATCAAACATACACATATTTGGTATCGCCGCGTTCAGAATTGCCCGATCTATAAATAAAAAATTGCTAAACGGCGTAGCAAGAAAAAAAAGTAAAAACTCCATAAACACTTTTTTTGGTCATCGCAACATTGCATTAAAATTCAATAATAGGCAATCAAAAGCTTGTATCTGCAACAAAATGGCATCATTAAAAAATGTCAGCTCGGCATGCAAAAAATAAGCAATTTCCCAACCTGAGATCACAAAAAAAATGGGAGACGCTACAGGTATCAAAAAATGGCTAATTTTTTTTTTCTTAAACAAAGTTTTGAATTTTTTTTCGCCATTTAGATAACAAAGAACCTTGACATGTTTGGTGTCTATGAACTAGTAATGACCTGGAGAATCATAATGGCAGGTCAGTTTTAGCATGTAGGGAACCTAGTAAAAAGCAAAACAAAAACAAGTGTGTGATTGCACTTTCTTTGCAATTTCACCGCAGTTGAAATTTTTTTCCCATTTTCTAGTACACGACATGGTAAAACCAATGATGTCTTTTAAAAGTGTAACTCGTCCTGAAAAAATCAAGCCCTCACATGGCCATATTGACAGAACAATAAAAAAGTTCTGCCTCTGGGAAAAATGGGATCAAAAAATGAAAACGCAAAAAACGAAAATACATCCAGGGGTTAAGGGGTTAATGTTGATGATTATGGCTTACGGCCAGTGAAAACCCAAAAGTCAGTATCTCAGTAAATTAGAATAATTAACAAAAACACCTGCAAAGGCTTCCTAAGCATTTAAAATGGTCCCTTAGTCTGTTTCAGTAGTCTCTACAATCATGGGGAAGACTGCTGACTTGACAGATGCCCAGAAGGCAGTCACTGACACACTCCACAAGGAGGGTAAGCCACAAAAGGTAATTGCTAAAGAAGCTGGTTGTTCACAGAGTGCTGTATCCAAGCATATTAATGGAAAGTTGAGTGGAAGGAAAAGGTGTGGTAGAAAAAGGTGCACAAACAACTGGGATAACCGCATTCTTGAAAGGATTGTTAAGAAAAGGCCATTCCAAAATATGGGGGATATTCACAAGGAGTGGACTGCTGCTGGAGTCATTGCTTCAAGAGCCACCACACATAGACGTGTCCAAGACATGAGCTACAAGTGCCGCACTACTTGTGTCAACGCACTCATGACCAACAGACAACGCCAGAAGCGTCTTACCTGGGCCAAGGAGAAAAAGAACTGGACTGTTTCTCAGTGTTCCAAGGTGTTGTTTTCAGATTAAAGTAAATTTTGCATTTCATCTGGAAATCAAGTTCCCAGAGTCTGGAGGAAGAGTGGAGAGGCCACAATCCAAGCTGCTTGAGGTCTAGTGTGAAGTTTCCACAATCGGTGATGGTTTCGGGAGCCATGTCATCTGCTGGGGTAGGTCCACTTTGTTTTATCAAGAGCAAAGTCTGCGCAGCCGTCTACCAGGAAATTTTAGAGCACTTCCTGCATCCCTATGCTGACAAGCTTTTTGGAGACATTAATTTCATTCTGCCGAAAGTACCAATACCTGGTTTAAAAACAACGGTATCACTGTGCTTGATTGGTCAGCAAACTTTCCTGACCTTAGCCCCATAGAGAATCGATGAGGTATTGTCAAGAGAAAGATGAGACACCAGACCTAACAATGCAGACGAGCTGAAGGCTGCTATTAACCCCTTAGCGACCGCCGATACGCCTTTTAACGGCGGCCGCTAAGGGTACTAAAACCACAGCGCCGTTAATTAATGGCGCTGTGAAAAAAGTGAATAGCGCCCCCCAGAGTCGGATTTTCTCCGGGGTCTCGGCTGCCAGGGGTAGCCGAGACCCCAGAGAACATGATTCGGTGGTTTTTTTACCGACCCCGCATTTGCGATCGCCGGTAATTAACCGTTTACCGGCGATCACAAAAAAAAAAAACGCGATCTCTTTTTAATTTCTCTGTCCTCCGATGTGATTGCACATCAGAGGACAGAGAAAGGGGGTCCCAGATAGCCCCCCGATACTCACCTATCTCCCCCGGTGCTCCTCGTGGCTCCCGGTGGGCGCCGCCATCTTCAAAATGGCGGGCGCATGCGCAGTGCGCCCGCCGGCCCCTGGAGAATCTTTGGGGTCTCGGCTGCCGGAGGTAGCCGAGACCCCAAAGAGCATGATCGGGGTCGGTTTTACCAACCCTTGTTTTGCGATCGCCGGTAATTAACGGTTTACCGGCGACCGCAAAAAAAAAAAAAAAAAGCAAAGTGTAATTCTCTGTCCTCTGATGTGATCGCACATCAGAGGACAGAGAAATAGGGGGATTCGGGGACCCTATCATACTTACCGGTGTCCCTGGGTCCTCCTGCTGCTCCTCCTGGCCGCCGGCATCTTCTGGGCAAAAGAAAATGGCGGGCGCATGCGCAGTGCGCCCGCCATCTGTCTCCATCTGCCGGCCGGCAAGAGAAGAGCAGTTGGGGCTAAAATTAGGGTTAGGGCTAGGGTTAGGGCTAAATTTAGGGTTAGGGTTGGGGCTAAATTTAGGGTTAGGGCTAAATTTAGGGTTGGGGCTAAATTTAGGGTTAGGGTTGGGGCTAAATTTAGGGTTAGGGTTGACGCTAAATTTAGGGTTAGGCTTCTTTCACACTAACGTCGGTACGGGGCCGTCGCAATGCATCGGCCCGACATACCGACGCACGTTGTGAAAATTGTGCACAACGTGGGCAGCGGATGTAGTTTTTCAACGCATCCGCTGCCTAATCTATGTCCTGGGGAGGAGGGGGCGGAATTACGGCCACGCATGCGCGGTCAGAAATGGCGGATGCGACGTACAAAAAAATGTTACATTGAACTTTTTTTGTGCTGACTGTACGCCAAAACACTGATCCAGTGCACGATGGACGCGACGTGTGGCCATCCGTCACGATCCGTCGGCAATACAAGTCTATGGGCAAAAAACGCATCCTGCGGGCACATTTGCAGGATCCGTTTCTTGTCCAAAACGACGGATTGCGACGGATGCCAAACGACGCAAGTGTGAAAGTAGCCTTAGGGCTAGGGTTAGGGTTGGGGCTAAAGTTAGGGCTAGGGTTGGGGCTAAGGTTAGGGTTAGAGTTGGGATTAGGGTTAGGGTTTGGATTAGGGTTGGTATTAGGGTTAGAGTTGGCATTAGGGTTACGCTTGGGATTAGGGTTAGGTTTGGGATTAGGGTTAAGGTTAGGGTTGTGATTGGGGGTGTATTGGGATTAGGGTTAGGTTTGAGGTTAGGGTTGAGATTAGGATTAGGGGTGTGTTTTATTTAGGGTTTCGATTAGGGTTATGGTTAGGGTTGACATTAGGGTTGTTTTGGGGTAAGGGTTGTGATTATCGCTAGGGTTAGTGATTAGGATTATGGATCAGGTTGGGATTAGGGTTAGGGGTGTGTTGGGGTTAGGGTTGGAGCTAGAATTTGGGGGTTTCCACTGTTTAGGTACATCAGGGGGTCTCCAAACATGACAGCCAATTTTGCGCTCAAAAAGTCAAATGGTGCTCCCTCCCTTCTGAGCTCTGCCGTGCGCCCAAACAGTGGTTTACCCCCACATATGGGGTACCAGCATACTCAGGACAAATTGGACAACAACTTTTGGGGTCCAATTTCTCTCGTTACCCTTGTGAAAATAAAAACTTGGGGGCTAAAAAAATCTTTTTTGTGGGAAAAAATTTTTTTTTTATTTTCACGACTCTGCATTCTAAACTTCTGTGAAGCACATGGAGGTTCAAAGTGCTCACCACACATCTAGATAAGTTCCTTAAGGGGTCTAGTTTCCAAAATGGTGTCACTTGTGGGGGGTTTCCACTGTTTAGGCACATCAGGGGCTCTCCAAACGCGACATGGCGTCCAATCTCAATTCCAGCCAATTTTACATTGAAAAAGTAAAACGGCACTCCTTCTCTTCCAAGCTCTGCGGTGCGCCCAAACAGTGGTTTACCCCCACATATTGGGTATCAACGTACTCAGGAGAAATTGCACAACTTTTTTGGTCTAATTTCTCCTGTTACACTTGTGAAAATAAAAATTTGGGGGCAAAAATCATTTTTGTAGAAAAAATGCGATTTTTTATTTTCACGGCTCTACGTTATAAACTTCTGTGAAGCACATGGGGGTTCAAAGTGCTCACCACACATCTAGATAAGTTCCTTAAGGGGTCTAGTTTCCAAAATGGTGTCACTTGTGGGGGGTTTCCACTGTTTAGGCACACCAGGGGCTCTGCAAACACAACATGGCGTCCGATCTCAATTCCAGACAATTCTACATTGAAAAAGTAAAACGGTACTCCTTCCCTTCCAAGCTCTGCGGTGCGCCCAAACAGTGGTTTACCCTCACATATGGGGTATCGACGTATTCAGGAGAAATCGCACAACAACCTTTGTGGTCTAATTTCTCCTGTTACCCTTGTGAAAATAAGAATTTGTGGGCGAAAAGATCATTTTTGTGTAAACAAAAGCGATTTTTTATTTTCACGGCTCTACGTGATAAACTTCCGTGAAGCACTTGGGAGTTCAAAGTGCTCACCACACATCTAGATAAGTTCCTTAAGGGGTCTAGTTTCCAAAATGGTGTCACTTGTGGGGGGTTTCCACTGTTTAGGTACATCAGGGGCTCTCCAAACGCGACATGGCGTCCAATCTCAATTCCAGCCAATTCTGCATTGAAAAAGTCAAACGGCGCTCCTTCACTTCCAAGTTCTGCGGTGCGCCCAAACAGTGGTTTACCCCCACATATGGGGTATTGGCGTATTCAGGAGAAATTGCATAACAAAATTTATGGTTACATTTCTGTTTTTACACATGTGAAAATAAAAATAAATGGTTCTGAATTAAGATGTTTGCAAAAAAAAGTTAAATGTTCATTTTTTCCTTCCACATTGTTTCAGTTCCTGTGAAGCACGTAAAGGGTTAATAAACTTCTTGAATGTGGTTTTGAGAACCTTGAGGGGTGTAGTTTTTAAAATGATGTCACACTTCGTTATTTTCTATCATATAGACCCCTCAAAATGACTTCAAATGTGATGTGGTCCCTAAAAAAAATGGTGTTGTAAAAATGAGAAATTGCTGGTCAACTTTTAACCCTTATAACTCCCTAATTTTAAAAATTTTCGCCATATTTCCGTTTTTTTCATAAATAATCACAAGTAATATCGAAGAAATGTTACCACTAACATGAAGTACAATATGTCACGAAAAAACAATCTCAGAATCAGCGGGATCCGTTGAAGCATTCCAGAGTTATAACCTCATAAAGTGACAGTGGTCAGAATTGTAAAAATTGGCTCTGTCGCTAAGGGGTTACCTTCCATAACACCTCAGCAGTGCCACAGGCTAATCGCCTCCATGCCACGCCGCACTGATGCAGCAATTGATGCAAAAGCAGCCCTGACCAAATATTGAGTGCATTTACTGAACATATACAGTGCCTTGCGAAAGTATTCAGCTCCCTGGAACTTTTCAACCTTTTCCCACATCTCATGCTTCAAACATAAAGATACCAAATGTAAATGTTTGAAGAATCAGCAACAAGTGGAACACAATTGTGAAGATGAACGAAATGTATTGGTTATTTCCAATTTTTGTGGAAATTCAAAAACTGAAAAGTGGGGTGTGCAATATTATTCGGCCCTTTAACGTATTACTTTGTTGCGACACCTTTTGCTGCGATTACAACTGCAAGTTGCTTGGGGTATGTCTCTATCAGTTTTGTACATCAAGAGACTGAAATTCTTGCCCATTCTTCCTTGGCAAACAGCTCGAGCTCAGTGAGGTTTGATGGAGATCGTTTGTGAACTGCAGTTTTCAGCTCTTTCCACAGATTCTTGATTGGATTCAGGTCTGGATTTTGACTTGGCCATTCTAACACCGGGATAGGTTTATTTGTGAACCATTCCATTGTAGATTTTGCTTTTTGTTTGGGATCATTGTCTTGTTGGAAGACAAATTTCCGTCCCAGTCTCAGGTCTTTTGCAGACTCCAACAGGTTTTTTTTTAAGAATGGTCCTGTATTTGGCTCCATCCATCTTCCCATCAATTTTAACCATCTTCCCTGTCCCTGCTAAAGAAAACCAGGCCCAAACCATGATGCTGCCACCGCCATGTTTGACAGTGGGGATGGTGTGTTCAGGGTGATAAGCTGTGTTGCCTTTACGCCAAACATATCGTTTTGCATTGTTGCCAAAAAATTTGATTTTGGTTTCATCTGACCAGAGCACCTTCTTCCACATGTTTGGTGTCTCCCAGATGGCTTGTTGCAAACTTTAAACAACACTTTTTATGGATATCTTTGAGAAATGGCTTTCTTCTTCTCACTCTTGCTGCACTGAAAGTAAAGGGGCCGAATAATGTTGCACGCCCCACTTTTCAGTTTTTGAATTTCCACAAAAATTTTAAATAACCAATAAATTTTGTTCAACTTAACAATTGTGTTCCACTTGTTGTTGATTCTTCACCAAAAATTTACATTTGGTATCTTTATGTTTGAAGCACGATATGTGGGAAAAGGATCAAAAGTTCCACGGAGCCGAGTACTTTCATATTATTCATAGTATTTCAGTAGGCCAACATTTCGGAATTTAAAAATAAACACTTGAAATAGATCACTCTGTTTGTAATGACTCTATATAACATATGAGTTTCACTTTTTGTATTGAAGAACTGAAATAAATTAACTTTTTGATGATGTTCTAATTTTGTGAGAAGCACCTGTATGTGCTGGAGCATGCTTTCCCAGCTCACATCACCGAAGCTACCAACCCCGATTATACACATTTCCCTTCAAGGACCCGTCCGGTGGCCATCTTACAGCATCTAGCATAGGATCCAGATGCCTTAATAGACATGATATATCATCTGTCTGAAGGGTTCTTATTTTTTTTTTACTTGAGTTGGATTTGCATATTGATAATGATGGATAACTTCAATCTTACTGCTATCTTAGTTTTTTCTTGATATCCATACATACTATAGTAACTACAATGAATCCTCCAGACTTGGCCGGTAAACTAGTCATCGAGCTGTAAACTATAGAATTAATCCCTGTATTCTTCAGAGCAAAGTAGATTATAAAGTTGCTTGTTTTTACAAGCACTTGTCAATTTTACCCATTTTAGAGGATGAGGCAACAATTTTAAATATACAACACTGTCGCCCCATATTCAATAGTTGGGGGTGTTGTGCAGTACCAGTTATGTGAATCCAGGCTCTTATCTCAAATCCTCCCAACATGTATATAATGCCGAGGAGCAAGAAGCAATGTAGAGAGTCTGATAATGTACAATGGGAGTGGTGGTGGTGGAACCTCTGTGCGTAGTCTGAGGAGAGCTTGCAGGGGCGTAACATTGGTGAATAATTGACTTTTTGCTAGAGCCCCTGATGGTGGCATTAGACTTGGCTCCAGATAGAACAGGTGCTACACCAGGACGAACCTCGAATGCACAGCAACTGACCCTAAAGGGGCAGGAACACAGGAGCAATAGGTGCTGGCATGGAAAGCTGTAATGCAGGCACTGGCAGGTGCAGGCAGGTACTAAGGGTATACTGGTGGGCATGGTAGGTGCAGGCAGGTATGGACGATATACAGGCAGGCACTGGCAGATGCATGCAGATACGACTGGTATACAGGTCGGCACAACAAGTGCAGGCAGATATGGTAAGTATGGTTGTTATACAGGCAGGGACGAACAGGTACTGGAAGATAGGCTAGAACAGGGGTCATTACAACCAGCAAGCATGCAACTAATAAAGTGAGCAAGTTTCCCAGGCACTTCCCATCAGCTGGAGGTGCCTTAAATAATAACTGTCTCCCAGGCATTGCTTTGGGACACTTTAGGGTGGTGCATGCTGCCCTTTTAAGAAGGAGGAAATGTGCACAATGCATGGGGATTTTCGAGCCGTGCGCAGAACCCGGGCATCAGGAGTAGGAGGAAGTGCGGGATGGGGTCTACAGTCGGTGTCTCTGCTGGGGGAGGATGGAAGCACTCAGGGATGCCTGTGCTACAGTACCCCCTCTTTACCTCCCCTCTTCTTCAAGCTCTCAAGAAGTCTCTCCAGGAGCAGAGGGGCATGGATGTCCTCCCTGTGCTCCCCTAATCTCTACTCAGGACCGTACCTCGTCCAATCCACAAGAAAAAAGGTTTTTCATCTTGCCCTTTTTATGACCAGAATATTCTCTACCTCGAAAACATCTTCAGAGCTGACTGGAGCAAGAGTGGTACCAGGGTCTTTGAAGGGGCTGAAGATGACAGGCTTAAGGAGAGCATATGAAATGAATTGAGGTTTTTTAAAGAGGCCGGGAGTTTAAGCTTGTAAGCTACGGCATTAATCTGTTTGAGAAACTAGAATGTACTGGTGAAGCAAGGACCCAACTTATGAGGGTAGCTTGAGAAGAAATTGGTCAGAATCTGATTGACCTGATCTAGCCATTGGATTGTAGATGGTAAGCTGAATATAAGTCCAAGGTAACATTTAGTAATTTGCAGGTAGCCCTCCAGTAGCGAGATGTAAACTGGATGCCTTGATCAGAGACTATATGGAGGGGTAACCCATGGAGACGGAAAATATGTTGGATGATCTTCTCGGCAAGCACAGGAGCAGACAGGAGACCGAACAGCGTATTTAAATGGGCCATCTTAGAGAAGCGACCCACAACTAACCAGATGACAGTATAACCGGACGATACTGGACGATCGGTGATGAAGTGCATCGCGATGTGCTGTTAGGGAGTTTATGGTACGGGCAAGGGAAGTAATCAATTAGTCAGAATCTGTTTTGGAGTCTTATTCTGGGCACAAGAGGGACAGGCTGAGATGAAATCCAAAATATCTTTGCGCAAGGATGGCCACCAATAATGCCGTGAAATGAGAAGTGCCATTTTCTTCTATCCAGAAGGTCCAGCCAATTTAGAGGAGATCACGCTTCCTGTCCGATTCTGCGACGAAAGTCTTTCCGGATGGTACCCAAGAGTCCAGCAGAGCAACAGTAAGCATCTTGTCTCTACGCCAATGACACGCAGATCTACCTATCCGGACCTGACCTGACCTCACCTCCTTACTCACCAAAATCCCACACCTCCCCATCTCACTCTACCCCTCCACCAGACCTGTCCATCAATGTTAATGGCTGCTCACTTTCCCCAGTCCCACACGCTCTGTGCCTCGGGGTGATCCTCGACTCTGCCCTCTCTTTCAAGCCACATATCCAAGCCATTGCTTCCTGCACTCTCAAACTCAAAAATATTTCCCTGATCCGCGCATTCCTTGACTACGAAACCACAAAAACACTAGTGCACTCCCTTATCATCTCCTGCCTTGACTACTGCAACCTCCTACTCTCTCGCCTCCCCTCTAGCACTCTGGCACCACTCCAATCCATTCTACATTCTGCAGCCCGACTAATCTACCTGACTCCCTGCTATTCCCCAGCCTCTCCCATATGCTAAGCTTTTCACTGGCTTCCTGTCGTCTAGAGACTCCAGTTCAAAACCCTTACTATGACATACAAAGTCATCCACAACCTGTCTCCTCCATATATCTGTGGCATGGTCTCCTGGTACTTACCTACACGCAACCTTCGATCCTCACAAGATCTCCTTCTCTACTCCACTCTTATCTCTTCTTCCTACAGCCGCATCCAAGACTTCTCCCGTGCTTCCCCCGTACTCTGGAACCCTCTACCCCAACACATCAGACTCTCGCCCACCACGGAAACCTTCAAAAAGAACCTGAAGACTCACCTCTTCTGACAAGCCTACAGCTGGCAGTGATCGTCAACCTACTGAACTGCTGCACAACCAGCTCTACCCTCTCCTAGTGTATCCTCACCCATCCCCTGTAGACTGTGAGCCCTCGTGGGCAGGGTCCTCTCTCTCCTTCTGTACCTGTTAGTGCATTGTTATTGCTCATGTTTATTGTATTTGTCTATATTTGCCCACTTTTCACATGTAAAGCGTCATGGAATAATTGGCGCTATAAAAAATGTATAATAATCTTGTCGATATTGCATAAAAGCTGAATAGAATGCCTGTTTTCAGGAAGAAAAGGAGCTTTCAGCCTTCGGAGTCCATTCCTTAAGGTTAGCACCTTTCCAGGTCAGGTCAGAAGTTGTAGCAGTCCGAGAGGAGAAATGTGGACTGAACTCGCTGTAGTACCAAATATTAGAAATCGATGGATAGCCATCAGGACGAGGCTACTTCAGGACGGCAGACACTTTGTCTAGATTCTTCCTCAGTTCGGTCTCAGAGGTGATGTATCCTAATAAGGGAAGAGAGGTTTTCTCAAAGACGCAGTTCTCAAACTTTGCATACACTGTTCTTCCTCAATCTCAGCAAGCCCTGGCTGTTTGTGGGAACATAGTGAGAGAACACCAATATGTCGTCCAGGTAAACCACCACATGAGTAGAGAAGATCCTGTAAGATATCATTTACCAGTTCTTGGAAGACTACAGTGTTCATTGTAGAGCACAAATGACATTCTGTGATACCCATAATGGCCATCCCGGGTGTTGAAGGCAGTCTTCCATTCATCCTCCTGGCATATTCAGATTAGATTATTTGCTCCCCACAGTTCAAGGAACCACTGAGACGATCAAACAACTCTTAAGGTACTGTCACACTAGACGATATCGCTAGCGATCCGTGACGTTGCAGCGTCCTCGCTAGCGATATCGTCCAGTGTGACAGGCAGCAGCGATCAGGCCCCTGCTGTGCTGTCGCTGGTCGGGGAAGAAAGTCCAGAACTTTATTTCGTCGCTGGACTCCCCGTAGACATCGCTGAATCGGCGTGTGTGACACCGATTCAGCGATGTCTTCGCTGGTAACCAGGGTAAACATCGGGTAACTAAGCGCAGGGCCGCGCTTAGTAACCCGATGTTTACCCTGGTTACCATCCTAAAAGTAAAAAAACAAACACTACATACTTACCTACAGCCGTCTGTCCTCCAGCGCTGTGCTCTGCACTCCTCCTGCTCTGGCTGTGAGCGTCGGTCAGCCGGAAAGCAGAGCGGTGACGTCACCGCTCTGCTTTCTGGCTGCCCGGCGCTCACAGCCAGACCAGAAAAGCAGAGCGCCGAGGACAGACGGCTGTAGGTAAGTATGTAGCGTTTGTTTTTTTACTTTTTAGGATGGTAACCAGGGTAAACATCGGGTTACTAAGCGCGGCCCTGCGCTTAGTTACCCGATGTTTACCCTGGTTACCGGGGACCTCGGGATCGTTGGTCGCTGGAGAGCGGTCTGTGTGACAGCTCTCCAGCGACCAAACAGCGACGCTGCAGCGATCCGGATCGTTGTCGGTATCGCTGCAGCGTCGCTAGGTGTGACGGTACCTTTAGATGAGAGGCAGGGTATCCTTTTTCCTGATCGTTATCTGGTTCAGACCCCTATAGTCATTACAAGGTTGAAGTCAGCCATCCTTCTTCTTTAAGGGAGCCTGTCAGCAGGATTGTGCACAGTACCCTACAGACAGTGTCAGGTCGGTGCCGTTATACTCATTAAAATGATGCCTTGGTTGATGAAATCCATCTTGTGGTTGTTGTTTAATCTTTATTTTCAGTTTTTAATTAATGATATGCCCATGCCCCGGGACATTCCTGTGGGGGGTCTTCATGTGGTGCTCTGATTAGGTATTCATAATGCTGACTGCTGATAGGTCACTGATCCCTCAGTGACCTGCCCCCTAGTTTGCATAATGAATACCTGTGCATACTGAAGGGGAAAAAAAACCCTTCTGCAGTCTGGTTCCAGTCATGGCACCTGCGCTGCAGAATAATCGCATGTTTAGTGTCCTAGTAATAATTTTTCTTGAACAGTTATTACTACAACACTAAACATGCGATTACGCTGCAGCACAGGTGCCACGGCTGGCACCAGACTGCAGAAGGTTTTTCTTCTTCAGTATGCATGCAAACTAGGGGAAAGGTCAGTGAGGGATCATTGACCTGTCAACGGTCTGCATTATGAGTACCTAACCAGAGCACCATATGATGCCCCCCTCACAGCCCCGCCCCGGGGCACGGGCATATCATTTTAACACAAAACTGAAAATAGAGATTAAACAACAACCACAGGATGAATTTAATCAACAAAGGTATCATTGTAATCAGTTTAACGGTGCCGACCTGACACTTTCTGTAGGTTACTGTGCACAATCCTGCTGACAGGTTCCCTTTAGCAAAGAAGAATCCTGCTCCAGCTGGGGAGGATCACTTCCAGATAAATCCCCTTGCAAGGTTTTCTTTGGTATAGTCAGTCATGGCTTGGGTCTCTGCCTGAAACAGGGGATGAATACAGCCTCGAGGAGGAGAAGGACCAGGAAGATCTATAGGACAGTTAAACGACTTGTGTTGTGATAGTGCCTCTGCCTCCTCATCAAAGATGTCAGCGAAGGCTCCATAAGCGGGAGGCAAGCCGGGTAAATTTTATGGCATTGCCAGATGTCAAGCAGGAGGAATGGGGAGCAGATATTTCTCTTGACAATACTGATACCAATGCTGTATTTCTCCAGATTTCCAATCCAGGACAGGCTTGTGTGCATGTAGCCAAGGCAGACCCATGAGCAGAGGATGGGACAGACCTGGTAGCACTTAAAAATAGATTTTCTCCGAAGTGCAACATTACTACCCGAAGTTTCACAGGCTTGGTGATGAAGAAGAGATATAGGTCTCCCATCCACGGATGATACTGCCAATGGACTTAGGAGATGTTGAATGGGGATCTGATACTGCTCCACCATGGCCTGTTGCATGAAATTTCCTGCGAAACCAGAGTACAGATAGGCTGATTCAATGAAACGAGTGTTGCCACAGGAAATTGACAGAGGCAGTGGAAGAGAGGAGTAAATCTCACCCAGGGTAGCCTTTCCTACTCACCCTAGGCTCTGGAGTTTCTAGGCTTCTATGGGCAGGAGTAAATCAGATGTTTAGGACTACTACAGGAGAAGCACCTCCCCTCATCCCAGACCTGCTAACAATGTCTTGCCAGTTTCACCCTGTCAACTTGCATAGGATTAGAGCAGGGTGTCTGAGCTAAGGTCTGCAGCATGATCAGCCATTGGAAGTTAGGAGCCATGCGCATAGATATTCTCTCACGTGTCACCTGCTTGGAGCACTCCTGAAAACTGATGTCGATCTGGGTAGATAGTGACACCAGGTCATCCAATGTGGTAGGAATATCATGACCAGCTAGCTCGTCCTTAATTCTCCTGGCAGGGCCCTCCCAAAAGGCAGCCACCAGCACCTCGATGTTGTAGGCGAGATCAGCGGGCAGAGTATGGAATCAGATGGCGTACTGCCCACTGTGGGGTTTCCCTCGCGCAATTTTGAGATTAAGTGCCAGCGGATTCCATGGCCTGGGCAATCTGTAACTAGAGTTGTGGAAGAACCACTGTTCCGTGGTCCGAGCAGAGCCTGGAGGGACGTATCTAGGTGAAAACCTGACTCTTCTCTAGAGCCCCCGATGGTGAGGTTAGACTTTGCTTCAGATAGACACCAGGTGCTACAACAGGATGGATGTATGACAGCTGACCCCCAAGGGGCAAGAATCTGCAACAGCCTAGAAAGGAAAGTTCAGGTGGTACAGGCAGACAAGGCAAGAACACAGAAGCGGCAGGTGTGAACGGTGACAACTGGAATACAAACATAAGGATGAATGACCTCGGGGAGATCAAAACATCCAACACCGCGGAGACACCATCACGTGTTTCTCAATGCAGTGATCCAGAACACTGCCCCCATCCCTTATGGGAAATATGCAAATGCATGTAGAAAAGCCGCGGAGACACCATCACATGTTTCTCAACGCAAGCAATAAATAGCCAGGTCTTTCACCGGGAAGGAACAACCACGGGAAGGGCAGCATCCCAAAAGGGACAACCACCTATGCCAAAACATGGTATCCATCCACAGACAGCTGTTTCGGGGTATTTGCCCCTCATCAGTGTGGAGTAGGAAACTGGCTATTAAGATCAGTGCCTAGTGAAAAGACTATAAACATAAGGATGAATGACCTTGGGGCTATTTATTGCTTGCGTTGAGAAACATGTGATGGTGTCTCCGCGGCTTTTCTACAACTGGAATACAGACAGGAACTGGCTGGTGCAGACAGGAACAGCAGGTATACAGGTGGGCAATGGCAGGTGTAAGCAGGTACAGCTGGTATACCGGTGCACACAGCAGGTGCAGGCAGGTACGCCTGGTATTCAGGTGGATGTAGCAAGTGCAGGCAAGTACGGCTGGTATACAGGCAGGCTTGGGCAGATAATGGCAGGTACTGGAAGATCAACTAGAACAGGGCACCTGACAACTAGCAGGCATGCAACTAATAGAGTGAACAAGTTGCCCAGGCACCTGCCATCAGGTGGAGGTGCATTAAATAATACCGGTCTCCTAGCCATTAGCTGGGGTCATTTTAGGGTGGTGTGCTCCGTCCTTTTAAAGGGAACCTGTCACCCCCAAAATCGAAGATAAGCTAAGCCCACCAGCATCAGAGGCTTATCTACAGCATTCAAGATCTATCTGGTGAACAAATTAGCCCCTGCATTGCTAAAAGAAACCTGCACCATTTAATGTGAAGGTGAAGTGCTTCTAAACATTGTATGAGTCGGAGAAATCATATGCTGCTGTCTTCTGGCTTCTCTCTGTCACGGTAAACCCGTGACATTTACATTCTACTTCATGATAAGACCAACAGTGTTAGTAAAGATTCTTCTTTTGGGCGTGTACTTTTTACCCTGCATGATTTTAACCAATCATAGGCAGAAGGTGTCATGTAAGAACACACCCCTAGAGAAGAATATTTTCTGCCATGACATATGTAAAGATGCTCCAATCTCTGCAGCTACTGTGTAGAATTGAGCAGAATAGTGTGTAATTGCAAAAGCTTCCAGCTTTCATCTCAGGGAAGTCAGTGGGAGGGGAGGAGTACAACTAAGCTGAGTGTCATTACAAACACTTTCAGCTCAGGGAAGTCAATATGGTTCAAATAAGAGTATAGCTGAGTTGAGTGTCATTGCAAATAACTCCAACTTTCATCTCGGGGGAATTCAGTGTACAGGGAGGAAGACAATAGCTAAGATATGTGTAATTACAAATATCTTGAACATAGAGCTCTCATCTCACAGTGCTCTTAAAGGGAACCTGTCACCCCCAAAATCGACGGTGAGCTAAGTCCACTGTCATCAGGGGCTTATCTACAGCATTCTGGATGTATCTTGAAAGATGAGAAAAAGAGGTTATATTATACTCACCTGGGCGGGCGGTCCGATCCGATGGGCGTCGCGGTCCGGTCCGGGGCCTCCCATCTTCTTACGATGACGTCCTCTTCTTGTCTTCACACTGCGGCTCTGGCACAGGCGTACTTTGTCTGCCCTGCTAGAAAAGGTCAGAGAGGCCCAGCGCCTGCTCACTTCAGTATTTTGCTCTGCCCTCAATAGGACAGACAAAGTGCGCCTGAGCCGCAGAGTGAAGACAAAAAGAGGACATCATGGTAAGAAGAAGGGAGGCGCTGGACCGGACCGCGACACCCATCAGACCGGACCGCAGCGGGAACACCCCTGGGTGAGTATAATCTAACCTCTTTTTCTCATCTTTCAGGATACATCAGGAGCTTATCTAAAGCATTACAGAATGCTGTAGATAAGCGCCTGATGCTGGTGGGCTTAGCTCACCTTCGATTTTGGGGGTGACAGGTTCCCTTTAATTCTGCTGCACCACCTTCTCCTTACACTGACTGCCTTGAGATGAAAACTTTAGTCCAGCTGAGCTGAGTGTTATTACTAACACCTCCAACTTTCATCTCAAGGAAATCACTGTGATGGGATGGAGAGTACAGCTGAGCTGAGTGTCATTACAAACACCTCCAGCTTTCCTTTCAGGGAAGTTAGTGTAGGGAGAGTGAGAAAAGAGCTAAAATGTGTGACACCTTTGCAGCTGCATATCTCATCTCACAGTGCTTTTAGTTTTTCTGTAGTCACTTCTCCCACACTGGGATGAAAGCTTAGAGGTGTTTGTAATGACACTCGGATCTTCTTTGGCCTGCTCTACACAGTAGGTGCAGAGATGAGAGCTGAAAGCAGAGTGGTCTATTAATACATGTCTTGCACAGAGATGGCTAAGCTGGGTCAGACTTTTTTTTTTCTTCCCTGCATGATGCCTCCCGCCAGGGCCGGACTAGCCATTTGGCAATTCTGGCAAATGCCAGAAGGGCCAGACTGGTCGTGGGCTGCCTTGTCTGGTACATTATTAACAGAATCTGTGTTCTCAAGACTTAACATTGTGGGTGAGTTGTGACGAAGCACAACGTCGCTGACTTAGTCACTTACCTTAGTATGCCACAGGTATCATTAGAAATATTGGTCTTATAGTAAATCTTATTTTCCTCCATCCAGGGTAATATTAGTAATATATCCCATCTGGTTTTTAGGGACAGGGACAACATGGGCCTGTGTAATTTCAAATGCCAGGGTTGAATTTCCTCCCCAATCCATACCTGCCAACCGCTTAAGATTGATCAACATCACACAGAGAACAATCTCTGCTAACATCCACTTAAGCTTATCATACATTAGGATCTAAAAAAAAATTCCCCAAAAGTGTCCAAATATTGTTTTTTTTTTTGCAAATTTTAAGATTATAATATATTTTGCAACTTTGATAACCTCATACCCATTCATCCAGCCCCCATTCCATCGGTCCCCTTACCTATCCCATTACCTGTCCCACAGTCTTCGCCACAGTCTTCATCCCAACTCTGACTCACCTCTTCAACCTCTCACTTACAAATGGTATCTTTACCTCATCCTACAAATATGCCTCGATCACACCCATCCTCAAAAAGCCCTCCCTCGACCCATCCTCTGTGTCTAGCTATTGCCTGATATCTCTTCTTCTTTATGCTTCAAAACTACTGGAACAGCATGTCCATCTTGAATGGTCCTCCCACCTTTCCTGCTCTCTTTGACCGGTTACAATCTGGCTTCCGAACGCATTACTCAACTGAAACTGCCCTAACCAAAGTCACCAATGACCTACTAAGCAACTACCAACGACACTACTCTGTCCTCCTTCTCCTGGACCTGTCTTCTGCCTTTGACACTGAGGACCATTCCCTCCTGCTACAGATTCTATCACTTGGCATCACAGACTTGGCCCTATCCTGGATCTCGTCATATCTAACAGACCACACATTCAGTGTCTCCCTCTCCCATGCCACCTCCTCACCTCGCGCCTTGTCTGACGGTGTTCCTCAAGGCTCAGTTCTAGGACACCTAATCTTCTCCATCTACACATTCAGCCTGGGACAGCTCATAGAATCCCACAGTTTGCAGTATCATCTCTACGCCGAAGACACGCAGATCTACCGATCCGTACCTGACCTCACCTCCTTACTCACCAAAATACCACAATGTCTGTCTGCTATCTCAGCCTTCTTTTCTGCTTGCTTTCTAAAACTGAACATGGACAAAACAGAATTCATCATCTTTCCTGTTGTGAATTCTGTGGTCAAGCTCCCTCCTGTGGTCATGAGTGGTACTTCGGCTGGTTCTGTCCATGAGTTTCCTCTGGTGGATGTGAGTGGGGCTGCGGCTTCTGAGTTTCCTTCCTCAGGTGACGAGGTTAAGTCGTTAGGTGCTGCTCTATTTAACTCCACCTAGTTCTTTGTTCCTGGCCTCCAGTCAATGTTCCAGTATTGGTCTTGCTCTCTCCTGGATCGTTCTTGTGGCCTGACTGCCCTGCATAAGCTAAGTTCTGCTTGTGTTACTTTTGTTTGCTATTTTTTTTTGTCCAGCTTGCTTTATTGGTTTGTCTTGCTTGCTGGAAGCTCTGGGACGCAGAGGGAGCACCTCCGTACCGGTAGTCGGTGCGGAGGGTCTTTTTGCGCCCTCTGCATGGTTGTTTGTAGGTTTTTGTGCTGACTGCAAAGCTATCTTTCCTATCCTCGGTCTATTTAGTAAGTCGGGCCTCGCTTTGCTAGAACCTATTTCATCTCTGTGTTTGTATTTTCATCTTTACTCACAGTCATTATATGTGGGGGGCTGCCTTTTCCTTTGGGAAATTTCTCTGAGGCAAGGTAGGCTTATTTTTCTATCTTCAGGGCTAGCTAGTTTCTCAGGCTGTGCCCGAGGCGCCTAGGTCTGGTCAGGAGCGCTCCACGGCTACCTCTAGTGTGGTGTGATAGGATTAGGGATTGCGGTCAGCAGAGTTCCCACGTCTCAGAGCTCGTCCTATGTTATTAGTAACTATCAGGTCACTTTGTGTGCTCTTGACCACCAGGTCCATTGTGTTTCTGAATCACCAGTTCATAACAGTACTGGAGGCCCAAAGTACTAATGCTTCTCAATATAGGGAAAAGAGAAGTTCTGAGACCATTTTTTTTTCTTTGCACTGTGTTTTGTCTTTCTTTTCCCCTAGACATTTGGGTGGTTCAGGACACAGGTGTAGTGATGGACATTAAAGGTCTGTCTTCTTGTGTGGATAATCTCACTGCAAGAGTACAAAAAATTCAAGACATTATGGTTCAGAAATCTATGTTAGAACCTAGAATTCCTATTTCTGATTTATTTTCTGGAGATAGAGCTAAGTTTCTGAATTTCAAAAATAATTGCAAACTGTTTCTGGCTTTGAAACCCCGCTCCTCTGGTGACCCAGTTCAACAAGTTAAGATCATTATTTCTGTATTACGTGGCGACCCTCAAGACTGGGCATTTTCCCTTGCGCCAGGAGATCCTGCATTATGTAATATTGATGCGTTTTTTTCTGGCGCTCGGATTGCTTTATGATGAACCTAATTCAGTGGATCAGGCAGAGAAAAATTTGCTGGCTTTGTGTCAGGGTCAGGATGAGGTAGAGATATATTGTCAGAAGTTTAGGAAGTGGTCTGTGCTCACTCAATGGAATGAATGTGCGCTGGCAGCAATTTTCAGAAAGGGTCTCTCTGAAGCCCTTAAGGATGTCATGGTGGGATTTCCTATGCCTGCTGGGCTGAATGAGTCTATGTCTTTGGCCATTCAGATCGATCGATGCTTACGTGAGCGTAAAACTGTGCACCATTTGGCGGTATTATCTGAGTATAAACCTGAACCTATGCATTGTGATAGGACTTTGACCAGAGCTGAACGGCAAGAACACAGACGTCGGAATGGGCTGTGTTTTTACTGTGGTGATTCCACTCATGCTATTTCCGATTGTCCTAAGCGCACTAAGCGGTTCGCTAGGTCTGCCACCATTGGTACGGTACAGTCAAAATTTTTTTTGTCCGTTACTTTGATCTGCTCTTTGTCATCCTATTCTGTCATGGCATTTGTGGATTCAGGAGCTGCCCTGAATTTGATGGACTTGGGGTTTGCTAGGCGCTGTGGGTTTTTCTTGGAGCCCTTGCAGTATCCTATTCCATTGAGAGGAATTGATGCTACGCCTTTGGCCAAGAATAAGCCTCAGTACTGGACCCAACTGACCATGTGCATAGCTCCTGCGCATCAGGAGGATATTTGCTTTTTGGTGTTGCAGAATCTGCATGATGTGGTCGTGTTGGGGTTGCCATGGCTACAAGTCCATAACCCAGTATTGGATTGGAAGTCTATGTCTGTGTCCAGCTGGGGTTGTCAGGGGGTACATGGTGATGTTCCATTCCTGTCTATTTCATCATCCACCCCTTCTGAGGTCCCAGAGTTCTTGTCGGATTACCGGGATGTATTTGATGAGCCCAAGTCCAGTGCCCTACCTCCGCATAGGGATTGCGATTGTGCTATCGATTTAATTCCTGGTAGTAAGTTTCCTAAGGGTCGACTGTTTAATTTGTCTGTGCCTGAGCACGCCACTATGCGTAAAGGAATCCTTGGAGAAGGGTCATATTCGCCCGTCGTCGTCGCCATTGGGAGCAGGGTTCTTTTTTGTGGCCAAGAAGGATGGTTCGTTGAGACCTTGTATTGATTACCGCCTTCTAAATAAAATCACAATCAAATTTCAGTACCCCTTGCCGCTGCTGTCTGATTTGTTTGCTCGGATTAAGGGGGCTAGTTGGTTCACCAAGATAGATCTTCGTGGTGCGTATAATCCTGTGCGTATTAAACAGGGCGATGAATGGAAAACAGCATTTAATACGCCCGAGGGCCATTTTGAGTACCTGGTTATGCCATTCGGGCTTTCCAATGCTCCATCGGTATTTCAGTCCTTTATGCATGACATCTTCCAAGAGTACCTGGATAAATTCCTGATTGTATACTTGGATGATATTTTGGTCTTCTCGGATGATTGGGAGTCTCACGTGAAGCAGGTTAGAATGGTGTTCCAGGTCCTGCGAGCAAATTCTTTGTTTGTGAAGGGGTCAAAGTGTCTCTTTGGTGTTCAGAAGGTTTCATTTTTGGGTTTCATTTTTTCCCCTTCTACTATCGAGATGGACCCTGTTAAAGTTCAGGCCATTTATGATTGGACTCAGCCGATATCTCTGAAGAGTCTGCAAAAGTTCCTGGGCTTTGCTAATTTTTATCGTCGCTTCATTAATAATTTTTCTAGTATTGCCAAACCGTTGACTGATTTGACCAAGAAGGGTGCTGATGTGGTCAATTGGTCTTCTGCTGCTGTGGAAGCTTTTCAGGAGTTGATGCGTCGTTTTTCTTCTGCCCCTGTGTTGTGCCAGCCAGATGTTTCGCTCCCGTTCCAGGTCGAGGTTGATGCTTCTGAGATTGGAGCAGGGGCTGTTTTGTCGCAAAGAAGTTCTGATGGCTCGGTGATTAAACCATGTGCCTTCTTTTCCAGGAAGTTTTCGCCTGCTGAGCGTAATTATGATGTTGGCAATCGAGAGTTGCTGGCCATGAAGTGGGCATTCGAGGAGTGGCGTCATTGGCTTGAAGGAGCTAAGCATCGCGTGGTGGTCTTGACTGATCACAAGAACTTGACTTATCTCGAGTCTGCCAAACGGTTGAATCCTAGACAGGCTAGTTGGTCGCTGTTTTTCTCCCGTTTTGACTTTGTGGTTTCGTACCTTCCGGGCTCTAAGAATGTGAAGGCGGATGCCCTGTCTAGGAGTTTTGTGCCCGACTCTCCGGGTTTGCCTGAGCCGGCGGGTATTCTCAAAGAGGGAGTAATTTTGTCTGCCATCTCCCCTGATTTGCGGCGGGTGCTGCAAAAATTTCAGGCTAATAGACCTGACCGTTGCCCAGCGGAGAAACTGTTTGTCCCTGATAAATGGACGAGTAGAGTTATCTCTGAGGTTCATTGTTCGGTGTTGGCTGGTCATCCTGGAATCTTTGGTACCAGAGATTTGGTGGCTAGATCCTTTTGGTGGCCGTCTCTGTCGCGGGATGTGCGTTCGTTTGTGCAGTCCTGTGGGACTTGTGCTTGGGCTAAGCCCTGCTGTTCTCGTGCCACTGGGTTGCTTTTGCCCTTGCCGGTCCCGAAGAGGCCCTGGACACATATCTCTATGGATTTTATTTCGGATCTCCCCGTCTCTCAAAAGATGTCGGTCATTTGGGTGGTTTGTGATCGCTTCTCTAAGATGGTCCATTTGGTACCCTTGTCTAAATTGCCTTCCTCCTCTGATTTGCTGCCATTGTTTTTCCAGCATGTGGTTCGTTTACATGGCATTCCGGAGAACATCGTTTCTGACAGAGGTTCCCAGTTTGTTTCGAGGTTTTGGCGAGCCTTTTGTGCTAGGATGGGCATTGATTTGTCTTTTTCCTCGGCTTTCCATCCTCAGACAAATGGCCAAACTGAACGAACCAATCAGACTTTGGAAACATATCTGAGATGTTTTGTTTCAGCTGATCAGGATGATTGGGTGTCCTTTTTGCCTTTGGCGGAGTTCGCCCTTAATAATCGGGCCAGCTCGGCTACTTTGGTTTCGCCGTTTTTCTGCAACTCTGGTTTCCATCCTCGTTTCTCTTCAGGGCAGGTTGAGTCTTCCGACTGTCCTGGTATGGATACTGTGGTGGATAGGTTGCAGCAGATTTGGACTCATGTAGTGGACAATTTGACATTGTCCCAGGAGAAGGCTCAACGTTTCGCTAACCGCAGGCGCTGTGTGGGTCCCCGACTTCGTGTTGGGGATTTGGTTTGGTTGTCATCTCGTTATATTCCTATAAAAGTTTCCTCTCCTAAGTTTAAGCCTCGTTTCATTGGTCCGTATAGGATTTCTGAGGTTCTTAATCCTGTCTCTTTTCGTTTGACCCTTCCAGCTTCTTTTTCCATCCATAATGTATTCCATAGGTCATTGTTGCGGAGATACGTGGCACCTGTGGTTCCATCCGTTGATCCTCCTGCCCCGGTTTTGGTTGAGGGGGAGTTGGAGTATATAGTGGAGAAGATTTTGGATTCTCGTATTTCGAGACGGAAACTCCAGTACCTGGTTAAGTGGAAGGGTTATGGTCAGGAAGATAATTCCTGGGTCTTTGCCTCTGATGTTCATGCTGCCGATCTGGTTCGTGCCTTTCATTTGGCTCATCCTGGTCGGCCTGGGGGCTCTGGTGAGGGTTCGGTGACCCCTCCTCAAGGGGGGGGTACTGTTGTTAATTCTGTGGTCAAGCTCCCTCCTGTGGTCATGAGTGGTACTTTGGCTGGTTCTGTCCATGAGCTTCCTCTGGTGGATGTGAGTGGGGCTGCGGCTTCTGAGTTTCCTTCCTCAGGTGACGAGGTTAAGTCGTTAGGTGCTGCTCTATTTAACTCCACCTAGTTCTTTGTTCCTGGCCTCCAGTCAATGTTCCAGTATTGGTCTTGCTCTCTCCTGGATCGTTCTTGTGGCCTGACTGCCCTGCATAAGCTAAGTTCTGCTTGTGTTACTTTTGTTTGCTACTTTTTCTGTCCAGCTTGCTTTATTGGTTTGTCTTGCTTGCTGGAAGCTCTGGGACGCAGAGGGAGCACCTCCGTACCGTTAGTCGGTGCGGAGGGTCTTTTTGCGCCCTCTGCGTGGTTGTTTGTAGGTTTTTGTGCTGACCGCAAAGCTATCTTTCCTATCCTCGGTCTGTTCAGTAAGTCGGGCCTCACTTTGCTAGAACCTATTTCATCTCTGTGTTTGTATTTTCATCTTTACTCACAGTCATTATATGTGGGGGGCTGCCTTTTCCTTTGGGAAATTTCTCTGAGGCAAGGTAGGCTTATTTTTCTATCTTCAGGGCTAGCTAGTTTCTCAGGCTGTGCCCGAGGCGCCTAGGTCTGGTCAGGAGCGCTCCACGGCTACCTCTAGTGTGGTGTGATAGGATTAGGGATTGCGGTCAGCAGAGTTCCCACGTCTCAGAGCTCGTCCTATGTTATTAGTAACTATCAGGTCACTTTGTGTGCTCTTAACCACCAGGTCCATTGTGTTTCTGAATCACCAGTTCATAACACTTTCCCCATCTCACTTTACCCCTCCACCAGACCTATCCATCAATTTCAATGGCTGCTCACTTTCCCCAGTCCCACACAATCGGTGACTCGGGGTGATCCTCGACTCTGCCCTCTCTTTCAAGAAACATATCCAAGCCATTGCCTCCAGCCAACTCAAACTCAAAAATATTTCCCAGATCCGCACTTTCCTTGACCATGACACCACAATCACTCCAGTTCAGAACCCTTACTAAGACATACAAAGCCATCCACAACCTGTCTCCTCCATACATCTGTGACATGGTCTCCCGGTACTTACCTACACACAACCTTCAATCCTTTCAAGAAATCCTTCTCTACTTCCCTCTTATCTCTTCTTCCCACAACCACTTACAAGACTTCTCCCGTGCTTCCCCCATACTCTCGAACTCTCTACCCCAACACATCAGACACTCACCTACCATGGACAACTTCAAAAAGAACCTGAAGACCCACCTCCTCCAACAAGCCTACAGCCAGCAGTGATCCTCAATCTACTGAACCGCCGCACAACCAATTCTACCCTCTCCTAGTGTATCCCTCACCCATCCCCGGTAGACTGTGAGCCCTCGTAGGCAGGGTCCTCCCTCCTTCTGTACCTGTTAGTGCCTTTTTTTTGCTCATGTTTATTGTATTTGTCTATATTTGCCCCCTTTTTCACATGTAAAGCATCATGGAATAAATGGCGCTATAAAAATGTATAATAATAATAATAATAATTGCATTAAAACAATTACCCAACTAAAATGTTCTCATCAGAATAATTTGTGAGCCACTGATAATAACTGCTTGTGTTAGAATTGGCATCCCAGTGTCAGCTCAGAATGCTTCTCTCTTAAAGTAAGGCTCCAGCTTTGAAAATAGCATCACAATACAAGTGCTTTCCAGTGTATGTACAAGGTTTAAATTATTATTATTATTATTATTTATTGTTATAGCGCCATTTATTCCATGGCGCTTTACATGTGAGGAGGGGTATACATAATAAAAACAAGTACAATAATCTTAAACAATACAAGTCATAACTGGTACAGGAGGAGAGAGGACCCTACCCGCGAAAGCTCACAATCTACAAGGGATGGGTGAGAATACAGTAGGTGAGGATAGAGCTGGTCCTGCAGCGTTTTGTCTATTGGTGGTTACTGCAGGTTGTAGGCTTGTCGGAAATATTTAGTTTCATATTTTAACCCCTTTATCCCATATGACGTACTGTCCCGTCAAGGTGACTTAATTCCCAGTGACAGGATAGTACGTCATAGGCGATCGGCCGCGTTTATGTACAAGGTTTAAATAAATTATTTAGCTTCATATTTTAACCCCTTTATCCCATATGACGTACTATCCCGTCAAGGTGACTTAATTCCCAGTGACAGGATAGTACGTCATAGGCGATCGGCCGCGCTCACGGGGGGAGCGCGGCCGATCGCCGCCGGATGTCAGCTGATTATTACAGCTGACATCTGGCAATATGTGCCAGGAGTGGTCAGGGACCACTCCCGGCACATTAACCCCCGGAACACTGCGATCAAACATGATCGCAGCATTCCGGCGGCATAGGGAAGCATCGCTCAGGGAGGGGGCTCCCTGCGTGCTTCTCTGAGGCCCGGATCCAAAATCATCGGGGGGACTTCCGGGTCCTGCAGGGAGGTGGCTTTCAAGCGCCTGCTCAGAGCAGGCACCGGGAAGCCTCCCTGCAGTGCCTGTCAGATCACTGATCTGACACAGTGCAAGATCAGCGATCTGTCACTATAATGTGATGTCCCCCCTGGGGCAATGTAAAAAAGTTAAAAAAAATAATAATAATTACATGTGTAAAAAAAAATAAAAAAAATTGCTAAATGAAGAAAAAAAAATATTGTTCCAATAAATACATTTCTTTATCTAAACTGTCCCACTAGTTAACCCCTTCAGTGAACACCGTAAAAAACGAGGCAAAAAATGACTCTTTATTATCATACCTCCAAAAAAAAAAGTGGAATAACACGCGATCAAAAAGATGGATATAAATAACCATGGTACCGATGAAAACATCATCTTGTCTCGCAAAAAACGAGCCATCATACAGCGTCATCAACGAAAAAATAAAAGTTATAGTCCTCAGAATAAAGCCATGCAAAAATAATTATTTTTTATATAAAATAGTTTTTATCGTATAAAAGCGCCAAAACACAAAAAATGATATAAATGAGGTATTGCTGTAATCATTCTGACCCGAAGAATAAAACTGCTTTATCAGTTTTACCAAACGTGGAACTGTATAAGGGCCCCCCCAAAAGAAATTCATGAATAGCTGATTTTTGTTCATTCCACTTCACAAAAATCGGAATAAAAAGCGATCAAAAAAGTCACATGCCCAAAGAGGGTGCCAATAAAAACGTCAACTCGTCCTGCAAAAAACAAGACTTTACATGACTCTGTGAACCAAAATATTGAAAAATTATAGCTCTCAAAATGTGGAGACGCAAAAACTATTTTTTGCAATAAAAAGCGTCTTTTAGTCTGTGACGGCTGCCAATCATAAAAATCCGCTATAAAAGTAAATCAAACCCCCTTTCATCACCCCCTTAGTTAGGGAAAAATAATAACATTTTAAAACATGTATTTATTTCCATTTTCCAATTAGGGTTAGGGTTGGGGCTAAAGTTAGGGTTGGGGTTGGGGCTAAAGTTAGGGTTAGGGTTGGGGCTAAAGTTAGGGTTAGGGCTACAGTTAGGGTTGGGGTTAGGGTTGGGGTTAGGGTCAGGGTTGGGGCTAAAGTTAGGGTTGGGGCTAAAGTTAGGGTTAGGGCTAAAGTTAGGGTTGGGGCTAAATTAAGAGCAGGAGGCGGAGCCAAGTGTGGAAATGCAGTAGGCTGAGCCAAGAGCAGGAGGCGGAGCCAAGTGCTGAAACGCAGGAGCCAGAGCCAAGTGCGCGCAGGAGGTGGGGCCACAAGCAGAAGGCGGAACCAAGAGCAGAGATGCAGGAGGCGGAGCCAAGTGCAGAGGTGCAGGAGGCGGAGCAGGGAAGAACCGCAAGGAGCGGAGCCACAGAGTGCAGAGCTGAGAGCAGAGCAAAGTCAGTCTGCAGAGCAAGGTCACAGAATGCAGAGCAACGAGTAAAGCAAGGTCGCAGAGAGCAGACCGAAAGCAGAGCAAAGCAAGACACAGAGTGCAGAGCTGAAAGCAGATATAAGCCACAGAGTGCAGAGCAAGGAGCTAAGCAAGGTCACAGAGAGCAGAGCCGAAAGCAGAGCAAAGCAAGACACAGAGTGCGCAGAGCAGAGAAAGCAAACCAAGACAGGGATATAAACGAACACAGGAACAGGACTAGACTAAGACAGAGTCAGGAATGAGACAAGGCACAGAGACACGGACACAAGCCAGGGTATGACACCCCACTGGGTGGCTACACAATGACACAGGCCAGGGTACTACGCCCCACTGGGTGGCTAACACAGGACACAGACCAGGGTACAACCCCCCTGGGTGCTGGACACAAGAGTCACAGAGACAGGGCCTGGCACCTCAGCAGCTAAGAACTGACTGAGGGAGTAAGTTGCACAGGCCCCCACAAATGAGTGGGGAAGTCTTAAATACAGGAAGTCTCAAGGCAATTGGCCGGAGACACCTTAGCAAGGTGCACATAGTCTCAATAAGACACAGGAGTTGCCGGTGCTGCCCCCCTATGCACACAGACAGAGCATGCACAGAGCAAGCAGCAGACATGAGGCATGGAGCTGGCAGCAGAGAGAAGTCACAACAAGGCCCAAAGAAGTAAGTGAGTTTGAGTGTAATGCAGGTGGGGGATGGGAGGCCATGCAGTGATGCCAGCAGGGTTGTTACACCAGCACTGCCTATGGTTAGCATGCAATACATAAAGTGCATATGCACATATTAATTTCTAACTGTATTTTAAAGTGAGACATTTAGCAAACAATTGATCAATTCTTTGAGCCACCCCGCCACCTCACGGCATTCTCATAATGGGGCAGTCCTACTCTACGTTTTTATATATGCTGTGCCATTAAGACCTCCTAAATGTATTAAAAGCAAGACTATATAAAATGAATACGTACCTGAAGCATTTCTGAAACACTCCAATGGCGCCAAAAGGGCAAGCGCAGATAAATGCCGACCAGGTCCAGACAAGACGTCCGGACATTTCAGATCTGACCTCCATACTGCCAAAGCAACAACCATGGATGAAGGGTGAAACAGGACCAGACACATGCATAATCAAGTAGAGCCTGTGGGGGAAGGTAGGGCTGCTGCAAGTGTGTACAACAGCCTAGATCAATCACGATAAAGACATAAAATGGCGTGTATAACACAGCGCGCACGGCAAAAAGTGGGGGTCAGCCACAAACAAATCTCAAATAAAAAAAAAACAAGAAGCCAGCGCTGCCTATGGTTAGTACACAATACATAAAGTGCATATGCACGTATTAATGGCTTTGGCTTTATTAGCTGGTAAAGTATACACCCAGCTATATTCAGGACACAACTTACCTATTGAATAAACTAACAGCAATTGTTCCTCTGATGCTCTACCAGAAGGAACCACCCTGGCCACCATGGTTGTGCAATATTTGTACTAATATCTCACACTAGGATGCCTGCAGAGTTTTCAATGAAAATTCAGGAATTGATGCTGATTCTGTGGTGAAACTTACAAAATTCATCCTCACCCATAATTACTTTGAAATTTATAACAGCATATGTGATGAAATGCGATTCACACTTCGCCACCTGGCCTGACGTCACTATTACGTCAGTGGGATCACGTGGTAATGTCTCCCCACTATCACCAACGTGACATTCCCCACCCCCTAGGGACACATAAGATCAGCTTGGCACAGTTTTACATAGACACCCCACTGTCCACACAGGCCGATGGAGGCACGGGGAGTGAAAGAAGATGGCCCACACAGTCATTGACGTGGCACCACACTCGCCCACAGTCTGAGAGGCCCCTTTCACTAGCACCAGTGAAACAGAACCTTATTTGCTTTATTAACCTTGTATGATATATGCCTGGTCCGTTAACAGGGCTATTTCGGGCCAGGAGCCAGCCCCCAGTAGTATGTGAGATTAGGCCAAGAAATGGACGTGTGGATTCATGGATCGAGATAAAAGAGCAGCCCAAGGTTAAGTTATAGATTTAATCGCCTTAAGGGCACACTAGACACACAATGGTTATATATAATGGTCAGATATGCAAATATAATAGTGGTAGGACAACATCCCTCTGCACCCAGGTTGTACAGTTAAGTATACTTCATCTTAATGCCTCATGTGTGATCAATCTGTCTGCAAATCACTTGTAATGGATCATTCTACTGTTTGCACTACATGCCTACATTATAAGCACAGCTTTGTCAGATCCCCCTATGTCAGATGGGATCCCTATATATGGTTGACAGAGTACACTGATCACTTGTCAGACAAGTTGTTTATTTCTGCTTATATGTGCACTTACTGGCTCCACCTGTTTTTATTTTTATTTCCATTTTTCCACTTGGAATTATGATTCATTTAGTACTATCTCCTACTTGGAACCCAGGGCTATGTATGTGTCATTACTTGCAATATATACTATTATGTGTTTGACTGCTTTTCGAATATGGTCAGTTACCAGATTGACTTAAGGCTTGGCTTCCGGGGGAGTGTCTGCCACATTTGAGGCTTGTGGTCCCCTTTGTGTGTGACTTCTCCTCACATGATGTGTCCTTGCGACCTCCCAGAGAAAAAGCAATAGGATATGCTTCACATACATATTTAATCCTCTGGGTCACTCCCCTCCTGCCCTCTGGGCTGAACCTAAATCTAATCCCCTGGAGGTTTAGAGATAAATCTCAAAAAAACTATGAAAGATCATAACTTCTTTCTGGGCGGTCCTAAGGCAGCGGTTCTGGCGCTGGCGGATCTTACCAGGCCCCTACTACTCATAGAGAGACTAAAGACAATTTTGCTACATAGCTGCTAGTGGTTGTTCTATACAGTGGGGCAAAAAAGTATTTAGTCAGTCAGCAATAGTGCAAGTTCCACCACTTAAAAAGATGAGAGGCGTCTGTAATTTACATCTTAGGTAGACCTCAACTATGGGAGACAAACTGAGAAAAAAAAATCCAGAAAATCACATTGTCTGTTTTTTTAACAATTTATTTGCATATTATGGTGGAAAATAAGTATTTGGTCAGAAACAAACAATCAAGATTTCTGGCTCTCACAGACCTGTAACTTCTTCTTTAAGAGTCTCCTCTTTCCTCCACTCATTACCTGTAGTAATGGCACCTGTTTAAACTTGTTATCAGTATAAAAAGACAACTTTGCACACCCTCAAACAGTCTGACTCCAAACTCCACTATGGTGAAGACCAAAGAGCTGTCAAAGGACACCAGAAACAAAATTGTAGCCCTGCACCAGGCTGGGAAGACTGAATCTGCAATAGCCAACCAGCTTGGAGTGAAGAAATCAACAGTGGGAGCAATAATTAGAAAATGGAAGACATACAAGACCACTGATAATCTCCCTCGATCTGGGGCTCCACGCAAAATCCCACCCCGTGGGGTCAGAATGATCACAAGAACGGTGAGCAAAAATCCCAGAACCACGCAGGGGGACCTAGTGAATGAACTGCAGAGAGCTGGGACCAATGTAACAAGGCCTACCATAAGTAACACACTACGCCACCATGGACTCAGATCCTGCAGTGCCAGACGTGTCCCACTGCTTAAGCCAGTACATGTCCGGGCCCGTCTGAAGTTTGCTAGAGAGCATTTGGATGATCCAGAGGAGTTTTGGGAGAATGTCCTATGGTCTGATGAAACCAAACTGGAACTGTTTGGTAGAAACACAACTTGTCGTGTTTGGAGGAAAAAGAATACTGAGTTGCATCCATCAAACACCATACCTACTGTAAAGCATGGTGGTGGAAACATCATGCTTTGGGGCTGTTTCTCTGCAAAGGGGCCAGGACGACTGATCCGGGTACATGAAAGAATGAATGGGGCCATGTATCGTGAGATTTTGAGTGCAAACCTCCTTCCATCAGCAAGGGCATTGAAGATGAAACGTGGCTGGGTCTTTCAACATGACAATGATCCAAAGCACACTGCCAGGGCAACGAAGGAGTGGCTTCGTAAGAAGCATTTCAAGGTCCTGGAGTGGCCTAGCCAGTCTCCAGATCTCAACCCTATAGAAAACCTTTGGAGGGAGTTGAAAGTCCGTGTTGCCAAGCGAAAAGCCAAAAACATCACTGCTCTAGAGGAGATCTGCATGGAGGAATGGGCCAACATACCAACAACAGTGTGTGGCAACCTTGTGAAGACTTACAGAAAACGTTTGACCTCTGTCATTGCCAACAAAGGATATATTACAAAGTATTGAGATGAAATTTTGTTTCTGACCAAATACTTATTTTCCACCATAATCTGCAAATAAAATGTTGAAAAAACAGACAATGTGATTTTCTGGATTTTTTTTTCTCAGTTTGTCTCCCATAGTTGAGGTCTACCTATGATGTAAATTACAGACGCCTCTCATCTTTTTAAGTGGTGGAACTTGCACTATTGCTGACTGACTAAATACTTTTTTGCCCCACTGTATATCTCCCTTCCCATGCGTGTTAGAATGACCCGAGACCCAGGCAGGGGCCTGCCTTGATCTGGTTATCTTGGAAATATACACGATGTTCAGCTAGGGCGTATACTATTTCCATAACTCCTTTATGAAATCCTAGCTGAACAAACAACTCAGGCTGCATGGCTTGGATCCCCAGAAGGACTTCCTGTATAAGATTGCATACCATCTAGCTAGTGGAGAGTGTGAATCCCTTTGTTTGAAGCAGGCCAGTTGTCATATTACCACAGCATGTTCTGAAAGGGTTTTTTATATTTCTATGCCAAATGGGATACGGATGATTGACATCGAATTATATCTCCAATATTCTTCACAGAAAATTCATGAATTGATGCTGATTCTGTGGTGAAACTTACAAAATCCTTGAGGATCCAAGAACAGGAGATCCAAGAACAGGATCCTTGATGCAAACAACTGGCTAAGACGATGGTGCAGACAACAAGGATTTGGATTCCTGGACCACGGTGTGAATTACTGGTATGATGGACTCCTCGCCAGAGACGGACTACACCTCAACAAACCTGGGAAACACACATTCGCCAGAAGACTCGCTACACTCATCAGGAGGGCGTTAAACTAGAAGAAGAGGGGACGGGAAGAAAAACATTAGACTCGAACAAAGACGACCCAGGAAAACATACTCTGAAGGGAGGTAAGAACATTTCTAAAACAATCCACAGTGAGGAGATTGGAACAAAACAAAATCCTCTAAACTGCATGCTCGCAAACGCCAGAAGCCTGACAAACAAGATGGAAGAAGACACAAAAGAGAATAGTAAAACCAAAAACACTCAGTCCCACCACTCCTCTTGGGCTATCTGCACAAAAGCTGTTCTACCCTGTATGCACACATGGATTTTTTCCTCTCTGAACCCTGTTCACACAGGTTATACAGATGATCAGGTTTTTAAATACATCAGATAGGGATTGCATACATTAGTTAGGACTGCTCTGATAAGGGTATACCGTTAAGATTGGTAGAGCAGCTTAGTATACATTTTTTGCAAAAAACGTATCAACCAAATACCCTGTTTTTTACATCTTTTACTAGCACTTGCGGATTACTGCAACATTTTTTCAAACTGAGTGTTTTTGGTTTTACTATTCTCTTTTGTGTCTTCAGGTTTCTTGGTGGTGTGTGAACATGATCATACAGACTTGTTCACTGTGCAAGTAGCCCATGTGTTCCTGTTTCCATAATTGTTCTCTTGTGTCTACAAGACTGGGGAGTCCCACCACTCCTCTTGGGCTATCTGCACAAAAGCTGTTCTACCCTGTATGCACACATGGATTTTTTCCTCTCTGAACCCTGTTCACACAGGTTATACAGATGATCAGGTTTTTAAATACATCAGATAGGGATTGCATACATTAGTTAGGACTGCTCTGATAAGGGTATACCGTGAAGATTGGTAGAGCAGCTTAGTATACATTTTTTGCAAAAAACGTATCAACCAAATACCCTGTTTTTTACATCTTTTACTAGCACTTGCGGATTACTGCAACATTTTTTCTAACTGAGTGTTTTTGGTTTTACTATTCTCTTTTGTGTCTTCAGGTTTCTTGGTGGTGTGTGAACATGATCATACAGACTTGTTCACTGTGCAAGTAGCCCATGTGTTCCTGTTTCCATAATTGTTCTCTTGTGTCTACAAGACTGGGGAGTCCCACCACTCCTCTTGGGCTATCTGCACAAAAGCTGTTCTACCCTGTATGCACACATGGATTTTTTCCTCTCTGAACCCTGTTCACACAGGTTATACAGATGATCAGGTTTTTAAATACATCAGATAGGGATTGCATACATTAGTTAGGACTGCTCTGATAAGGGTATACCGTGAAGATTGGTAGAGCAGCTTAGTATACATTTTTTGCAAAAAACGTATCAACCAAATACCCTGTTTTTTACATCTTTTACTAGCACTTGCGGATTACTGCAACATTTTTTCAAACTGAGTGTTTTTGGTTTTACTATTCTCTTTTGTGTCTTCAGGTTTCTTGGTGGTGTGTGAACATGATCATACAGACTTGTTCACTGTGCAAGTAGCCCATGTGTTCCTGTTTCCAAACAAGATGGAAGAACTAGAAGCAGAAATATCTACAGGTAACTTTGACATAGTGGGAATAACCGAGACATGGTTAGATGAAAGCTATGACTGGGCAGTTAACTTACAGGGTTACAGTCTGTTTAGAAAGGATCGTAAAAATCGGAGAGGAGGAGGGGTTTGTCTCTATGTAAAGTCTTGTCTAAAGTCCACTTTAAGGGAGGATATTAGCGAAGGGAATGAGGATGTCGAGTCCATATGGGTTGAAATTCATGGAGGGAAAAATGGTAACAAAATTCTCATTGGGGTCTGTTACAAACCCCCAAATATAACAGAAACCATGGAAAGTCTACTTCTAAAGCAGATAGATGAAGCTGCAACCCATAATGAGGTCCTGGTTATGGGGGACTTTACCTACCCGGATATTAACTGGGAAACAGAAACCTGTAAAACCCATAAAGGCAACAGGTTTCTGCTAATAACCAAGAAAAATTATCTTTCACAATTGGTGCAGAATCCAACCAGAGGAGCAGCACTTTTAGACCTAATACTATCTAATAGACCTGACAGAATAACAAATCTGCAGGTGGTCGGGCATTTAGGAAATAGCGACCACAATATTGTGCAGGTTCACCTGTCTTTCACTAGGGGGACTTGTCAGGGAGTCACAAAAACACTGAACTTTAGGAAGGCAAAGTTTGAACAGCTTAGAGATGCCCTTAATCTGGTAGACTGGGACAATATCCTCAGAAATGAGAATACAGATAATAAATGGGAAATGTTTAAGAACATCCTAAATAGGCAGTGTAAGCGGTTTATACCTTGTGGGAATAAAAGGACTAGAAATAGGAAAAACCCAATGTGGCTAAACAAAGAAGTAAGACAGGCAATTAACAGTAAAAAGAAAGCATTTGCACTACTAAAGCAGGATGGCACCATTGAAGCTCTAAAAAACTATAGGGAGAAAAATACTTTATCTAAAAAACTAATTAAAGCTGCCAAAAAGGAAACAGAGAAGCACATTGCTAAGGAGAGTAAAACTAATCCCAAACTGTTCTTCAACTATATCAATAGTAAAAGAATAAAAACTGAAAATGTAGGCCCCTTAAAAAATAGTGAGGAAAGAATGGTTGTAGATGACGAGGAAAAAGCTAACATATTAAACACCTTCTTCTCCACGGTATTCACGGTGGAAAATGAAATGCTAGGTGAAATCCCAAGAAACAATGAAAACCCTATATTAAGGGTCACCAATCTAACCCAAGAAGAGGTGCGAAACCGGCTAAATAAGATTAAAATAGATAAATCTCCGGGTCCGGATGGCATACACCCACGAGTACTAAGAGAACTAAGTAATGTAATAGATAAACCATTATTTCTTATTTTTAGTGACTCTATAGCGACAGGGTCTGTTCCGCAGGACTGGCGCATAGCAAATGTGGTGCCAATATTCAAAAAGGGCTCTAAAAGTGAACCTGGAAATTATAGGCCAGTAAGTCTTAACCTCTATTGTTGGTAAAATATTTGAAGGGTTTCTGAGGGATGTTATTCTGGATTATCTCAATGAGGATAACTGTTTAACTCCATATCAGCATGGGTTTATGAGAAATCGCTCCTGTCAAACCAATCTAATCAGTTTTTATGAAGAGGTAAGCTATAGGCTGGACCACGGTGAGTCATTGGACGTGGTATATCTCGATTTTTCCAAAGCGTTTGATACCGTGCCGCACAAGAGGTTGGTACACAAAATGAGAATGCTTGGTCTGGGGGAAAATGTGTGTAAATGGGTTAGTAACTGGCTTAGTGATAGAAAGCAGAGGGTGGTTATAAATGGTATAGTCTCTAACTGGGTCGCTGTGACCAGTGGGGTACCGCAGGGGTCAGTATTGGGACCTGTTCTCTTCAACATATTCATTAATGATCTGGTAGAAGGTTTACACAGTAAAATATCGATATTTGCAGATGATACAAAACTATGTAAAGCAGTTAATACAAGAGAAGATAGTATTCTGCTACAGATGGATCTGGATAAGTTGGAAACTTGGGCTGAAAGGTGGCAGATGAGGTTTAACAATGATAAATGTAAGGTTATACACATGGGAAGAGGGAATCAATATCACCATTACACACTGAACGGGAAACCACTGGGTAAATCTGACAGGGAGAAGGACTTGGGGATCCTAGTTAATGATAAACTTACCTGGAGCAGCCATTGCCAGGCAGCAGCTGCCAAGGCAAACAGGATCATGGGGTGCATTAAAAGAGGTCTGGATACACATGATGAGAGCATTATACTGCCTCTGTACAAATCCCTAGTTAGACCGCACATGGAGTACTGTGTCCAGTTTTGGGCACCGGTGCTCAGGAAGGATATAATGGAACTAGAGAGAGTACAAAGGAGGGCAACAAAATTAATAAAGGGGATGGGAGAACTACAATACCCAGATAGATTAGCGAAATTAGGATTATTTAGTCTAGAAAAAAGACGACTGAGGGGCGATCTAATAACCATGTATAAGTATATAAGGGGACAATACAAATATCTCGCTGGGGATCTGTTTATACCAAGGAAGGTGACGGGCACAAGGGGGCATTCTTTGCGTCTGGAGGAGAGAAGGTTTTTCCACCAACATAGAAGAGGATTCTTTACTGTTAGGGCAGTGAGAATCTGGAATTGCTTGCCTGAGGAGGTGGTGATGGCGAACTCAGTCGAGGGGTTCAAGAGAGGCCTGGATGTCTTCCTGGAGCAGAACAATATTGTATCATACAATTATTAGGTTCTGTAGAAGGACGTAGATCTGGGTATTTATTATGATGGAATATAGGCTGAACTGGATGGACAAATGTCTTTTTTCGGCCTTACTAACTATGTTACTATGTATGTTACTAAAATTCATCCTCACCAAAACAATTACTTTGAAATTGATAACAGCATATATCTACATGTTACTGGTACATCATTGGGAAGCAAGATGGCTCCACAGTACGCAAATCTTTTCATGGTCAAGCTTGAAAGTGACTTCTTGTTCTGTTGTCTCATCAGGCCTCTGGCGCACTACCGTTATATTGACAATATTTTAATCATCTGGATGGAGTCTGAGCAACAGCGAAACATGAAGACTGTAATCAATTTCATCCCATCAACTTAACATTCAACTACTCCTGTACTAAAATTAACCTCCCGCTGGGGATCTATGTGTAGGGGAGACAGGGCAAAAACTTAGACCAAGGATGAATTCTCATCACCACACAATTAAAGAAAAAAGGATAGATCTACCTGCACCGAAAGATTTTTGTATCCCTGATCATATTGTCACTGACAAATTACTGGCATTAAAGGTAACTTCAAGTCTCAGAGAGACAGAAGAGTCTGGGAATACAAACTTATGACAAACTTTGACACAATGAAGGAATGAATGTGATGCATGAATTTGTCTTTCTATATCAACTAAGGAATGTGCTCCTCAGACCATTTGGGGGCATCATAATCATGGACCAGACCTCAACCATAGGACAATAAAACTTTTACACTCGTTATCTATGAATTGTTCCAATATTTACAGCCAGAACTGCTTCTCCTCATCCTATACTGATTGTTGTGACTTCAGATTTTGTGGTCTTCTCAGCCTGATGAAGAGACCTGAGTACTCTTGAAATCTTGCGTTTTGTTACCATTTTTTCAGTTCAATTTTTTTACTAGCAGATTACTGAAAATTCAAGCAGCGATATATAAAATTAGGAGCTACTAACATGTAATTACTCAGTGCTGGGAATGTGCAGGAATAACCTTGTGGTGCTCTGAATATTTATATACTACTAGCTGAAGAGCCCGGCGTTGCCTGGGCATAGTAAATATCTGTGGTTAGTTATAGCACCTCACTTCTCTTATTTTCCCATCACACCTCTCATTTTCCCCCCCACATCTCTCATTTTCTCCCTCACACCTCTCATTTTCCCCCTCACTCCTCTTAATTTCCCCCTCACTCCTCTCATTCCCTCTAACACTTGTCATTTCGACCTCACATCTGTCATTTTCCGATCACTCCACTATTTTCCCTCACTCCTCTCATTTTGCACTCACACCTTTTCATTTTCACCTCACACCTCTCATTTTCACCTCACACCTCTCATTTTCCCCTCAGTATATACATGTTTGTCATCTCCCTTATACATAGTATACACCTGTATGTCATCTCCTGTATATAGTATATACCTGTATATCATCTCCCCAGTATATACAGTTATATGAAAAAGTTTGGGCACCCCTATTAATCTTAAGCTTAATGTTTTAGAAAAATTGTTTTTTTTGCAACAGCTATTTCAGTTTCATATATCTAATAACTGTTGGACACAGTAATGTTTCTGCCTTGAAATGAGGTTTATTGTACTAACAGAAAATGTGCAATCTGCATTCACACAAAATTTGACAGGTGCATAAGTATGGGCACCCCACCAGAAAAGTGACATTAATATTTAGTAGATCCTCCTTTTGCAAAAATAACAGCCTCTAGTCACGTCCTGTAGCTTTTAATGAGTCCCTCGATCCTGGATGAAGGTATTTTTGACCATTCCTCTTTACAAACCAATTCCAGTTCAGTTAAGTTTGATGGTCGCCGAGCATGGACAGCCCTCTTCAAATGATCCCACAGATGTTCAATGATATTCAGGTCTGGGGACTGGGATGGCCCCATTCCAGAACAGTGTAATTGTTCCGCTGCATGAATCCTGAGTAGATTTGGAGCGGTGTTTTGGATCATTGTCTTGCTGAAAGATCCATCCCCTGCGTAACTTCCACTTTGCAACTGATTCATGAACATTATTGACAAGAATCTGCTGATACTGAGAGGAATCCATGCGTACCTCAACTTTAACAAGATTCCCGATGCCGGCATTGGCCACACAGCCCCAAAGCATGATGGAACCTCCACCAAATTTTACTGTGGGTAGCAAGTGTTTTTCTTGGAATGCTGTGTTTTTTGGCCGCCATGCCAAAGGCGTTATGCCTTTTTGTATGACCAAACAACTCAATCTTGGTTTCATCAGTCCACAGGACCTTCTTCCAAAAAGAAATTGGCTTCTCCAAATGTGCTTTTGCGTACCTCAGCCGACTCTGTTTGTGGCGTGCTTGCAGAAACGGCTTCTTTCGCATCACTCTCCCATACGGCTTCTCCTTGTGCAAAGTGCATTGTATAGTTGACCGATGCACAGTGACACCATCTGCAGCAAGTTGATGCTGCAGCTCTCTGGAGGTGGTCTGAGGATTGTCCTTGACTGATCTCACCATTCGTCTTCTCTGCCTTTCTGATGTTTTTCTTGGCCTGCCACTTCTGGCCTTAATAAGAACTGTACCTGTGTTATTCCATTTCCTTACTATGTTCCTCACAGTGGAAATTGACAGGTTAAATCTCTGAGACAGCTTTTTGTATCCTTTCCCTGAACAACTATGGTGAATAATCTTTGTTTTCAGATCATTAGACAGTTGTTTTGAGGAGCCCATGATGCCACTCTTCAGAGGAGATTCAAACAGGAGAACAACTTGCAAGTGGCCACTTTAAGTAGCTTTTCTCATGATTTCATACACCTGGCTATGAAGTTCAAAGCTCAATGAGGTTATAAAACCAAAAAAAAGTGCTTTAGTAAGTCAGTAAAAAGTAGGTAGGAGTATTTAAAACAAGAAAATGATAAGGGTGCCCATACTTATGCACCTATCAAATTTTGTTTAAATGCAGATTGCACATTTTCTGTTAGTACAATAAACGTCATTTCAAGGCAGAAACATTATTGTGTCCAACAGTTATTAGATATTATATGAAACTGAAATAGCTGTTGCAAAAAAAAACAATTTTTATAAAACATTAAGCTTAAGATTAATAGGGGTGCCCAAACTTTTTCATATAGTTGTACCTGTATGCCATCTCCCCTGTAAATAGTATATACCTGCTGTATGTCATCGCCTCCTGTATATTGTATATACCTATGTGTCATTTCCTCCTGTATCTACTATATAATTGTCTAAGGGTCACTTCCATCTATCTGTCACGGAAATCCCAAGTCGCTGATTGGTCGCGGTCAAACGGCCACGACAAATCAGCGACGGGCACAGTGCGGCCGCGAAATGGCTGCTCCCTACTCCCCTGCCATCAGTGCCCGCTCCATACTCCCCTCCAGTCAGCGCTCACACAGGGTTAATGGCAGCGTTAACGGACCATGTTATGCCGTGGTGTAACGCACTCCGTTAACGCTGCTATTAACCCTTTGTGACCAACTTTTTACTATTGCTGCTGCCTATGCAGCATCAATAGTAAAAAGATCTAATGTTAACCCCTTCATGACCCAGCCTATTTTGACCTTAAAGACCTTGCCGTTTTTTGCAATTCTGACCAGTGTCCCTTTATGAGGTAATAACTCAGGAACGCTTCAACGGATCCTAGCGGTTCTGAGATTGTTTTTTCGTGACATATTGGGCTTCATGTTAGTGGTAAATTTAGGTCAATAAATTATGCGTTTATTTGTGATAAAAACGGAAATTTGGCGAAAATTTTGAAAATTTCGCAATTTTCACATTTTGAATTTTTATTCTGTTAAACCAGAGAGTTATGTGACACAAAATAGTTAATAAATAACATTTCCCACATGTTTACTTTACATCAGCACAATTTTGGAAACAAAATGTTTTTTTGCTAGTAAGTTATAAGGGTTAAAATTTGACCAGCGATTTCTCATTTTTACAACGAAATTTACAAAACCATTTTTTTAGGGACCACCTCACATTTGAAGTCAGTTTGAGGGGTCTATATGGCTGAAAATAAACAAAAGTGACACCATTCTAAAAACTGCACCCCTCAAGGTACTCAAAACCACATTCCAGAAGTTTATTAACCCTTCAGGTGCTTCACAGCAGCAGAAGCAACATGGAAGGAAAAAATGAACATTTAACTTTTTAGTCACAAAAATTATCTTTTAGCAACAATTTTTTTATTTTCCCAATGGTAAAAGGAGAAACTAAACCACGTAAGTTGTTTTCCAATTTGTCCTGAGTACGCTGATACCTCATATGTGGGGGTAAACCACTGTTTGGGCGCACGGCAGGGCTTGGAAGGGAAGGAGCGCCATTTGACTTTTTGAATCAAAAATTGGCTCCACTCTTTAGCGGACACCATGTCACGTTTGGAGAGCCCCCGTGTGCCTAAAAATTGGAGCTCCCCCACAAGTGACCCCATTTTGGAAACTAGACGCCCCAAGGAACTTATCTAGATGCATAGTGAGCACTTTGAACCCCCAGGTCCTTCACAAATTGATCCGTAAAAATGAAAAAGTACTTTTGTTTCACAAAAAAATTCTTTTAGCCTCAATTTTTTCATTTTCACATGGGCAACAGGATAAAATGGATCCTAAAATTTGTTGGGCAATTTCTCCTGAGTACACTGATACCTCATATGTGGGGGTAAACCACTGTTTGGGCACATGGTAAGGCTCGGAAGGGAAGAAGCGCCATTTGACTTTTTGAATGAAAAATTATCTCCATCGTTAGCGGACACCATGTCGCGTTTGGAAAGCTCCTGTGTGCCTAAACATTGGCGCTCCCCCACAAGTGACCCCAATTTGGAAACTAGACCCCCCAAGGAACTTATTTAGATGCCTAGTGAGCACTTTAAACCCTCAGGTGCTTCACAAATTGATCTGTAAAAATGAAAAAGTACTTTTTTTTCACAAAAAAATTCTTTTCGCCTCAATTTTTTCATTATCACATGGGCAATAGGATAAAATGGATCATAAAATTTGTTGGGCAATTTCTCCCGAGTACGCCGATACCTCATATGTGGGGGTAAACCACTGTTTGGGCACACGGCAGGGCTCGGAAGGGAAGGCGCGCCTTTTGACTTTTTGAATGGAAAATTAGCTCCAATTGTTAGCTGACACCATGTCGCGTTTGGAGAGCCCCTGTGTGCCTAAACATTGGAGCTCCCCCACAAGTGACCCTATTTTGGAAACTAGACCCCCCAAGGAACTTATCTAGATGCATATTGAGCACTTTAAACCCCCAGGTGCTTCACAGAAGTTTATAACGCAGAGCCATGAAAATAAAAAATAATTTTTCTTTCCTCAAAAATGATTTTTTAGCCTGGAATTTCCTATTTTGCCAAGGGTAATAGGAGAAATTGGACCCCAAATGTTGTTGTCCAGTTTGTCCTGAGTACGCTGATACCCCATATGTGGGGGTAAACCACTGTTTGGGCGCACGGCAGGGCTCGGAAGGGAAGGCACGCCATTTGGCTTTTTAAATGGAAAATTAGCTCCAATCATTAGCGGACACCATGTCACGTTTGGAGAGCCCCTGTGTGCCTAAACATTGGAGATCCCCCAGAAATGACCCCATTTTGGAAACTAGTCCACCAAAGGAACTAATCTAGATGTGTGGTGAGGACTTTGAACCCCCAAGTGCTTCACAGAAGTTTATAACGCAGAGCCATGAAAATAAAAAAAAAAAAATATTTTCTCAAAAATGATCTTTTAGCCTGCAATTTTTTATTTTCCCAAGGGTATCAGGAGAAATTTGACCCCAAAATTTGTTGTCCAGTTTCTCCTGAGTACGCTGATACCCCATATGTGGGGGTAAACCACTGTTTGGGCACATGCCGGGGCTCGGAAGTGAAGTAGTGACGTTTTGAAATGCAGACTTTGATGGAATGCTCTGTGGGCGTCACGTTGCGTTTGCAGAGCCCCTGATGTGGCTTAACAGTAGAAACCCCCCACAAGTGACCCCATTTTGGAAACTAGACCCCGAAAGGAACTTATCTAGATGTGTGGTGAGCACTTTGAACCCCCAAGTGCTTCACAGAAGTTTATAATGCAGAGCCGTGAAAATAATAAATACGTTTTCTTTCCTCAAAAATAATTATTTAGCCCAGAATTTTTTAATTTTCCCAAGGGTAACAGGAGAAATTTGACCCCAATATTTGTTGTCCAGTTTCTCCTGAGTACGGTGATACCCCATATGTGGGGGTAAACTACTGTTTGGGCACATGCCGGGGCTCGGAATTGAAGTAGTGACGTTTTGAAATGTAGACTTTGATGGAATGCTCTGCGGGCGTCACGTTGCATTTGCAGAGCCTCTGATGTGGCTAAACAGTAGAAACCCCCCACAAGTGACCCCATTTTGGAAACTAGACCCCGAAAGGAACTTATCTAGATATGTGGTGAGCACTTTGAACCCCCAAGTGCTTCATAGAAGTATATAATGCAGAGCCGTGAAAATAATAAATACGTTTTCTTTCCTCAAAAATCATTATTTAGCCCAGAATTTTTTATTTTCCCAAGGGTTACAGGAGAAATTGGACCCCAAAAGTTGTTGTTCAGTTTCTCCTGAGTACGCTGATACCCCATGTGTGGAGGTAAACCACTGTTTGGGCACACGTCGGGGCTCAGAAGGGAAGTAGTGACTTTTGAAATGCAGACTTTGATGGAATGGTCTGCGGGCGTCACGTTGCGTTTGCAGAGCCCCTGGTGTGCCTAAACAGTAGAAACCCCCCACAAGTGACCCCATTTTAGAAACTAGACCCCCCAAGGAACTTACCTAGATATGTGGTGAGCACTTTGAACCCCCAAGTGCTTCACAGACGTTTACAACGTAGAGCCGTGAAAATAATAAATCATTTTTCTTTCCTCAAAAATGATGTTTTAGCAAGCATTTCTTTATTTTCACAAGGGTAACAGGAGAAATTGGACCCCAGTAATTGTTGCGCAGTTTATCCTGAGTATGCTGGTACCCCATATGTGGGGGTAAACCACTGTTTGGGCACACGTCAGGGCTCGGAATTGAGGGAGCACCATTTGACTTTTTGAATACGAGATTGGCTGGAATCAATGGTGGCGCCATGTTGCGTTTGGAGACCCCTGATGTGCCTAAACAGTGGTAACCCCTCAATTCTACCTCCAACACTAACCCCAACACACCCCTAACCCTAATCCCAACTGTAGCCATAACCCTAATCACAACCCTAACCCCAACACACCCCTAACCACAACCCTAACCCCAACACACCCCTAACCCTAACCACAACCCTAACCCTAACCACAACCCTAATTCCAACTGTAGCCATAACCCTAATCACAGCCCTAACCCTAACCCCAACACACCCCTAACCCTAATCCCAACTGTAGCAATAACCCTAATCACAACCCTAACCACAACACACCCCTAACTACAACCCTAATTCCAACCCTAACCCTAAGGCTATGTGCCCACGTTGCGGATTCGTGTGAGATTTTTCAGCATCATTTTTTAAAAATCCGCAGGTAAAAGGCACTGCGTTTTACCTGCGGATTTTCCGCGGATTTCCAGTGTTTTTTGTGCGGATTTCACCTGCGGATTCCTATTGAGGAACAGGTGTAAAACGCTGCGGAATCCGCACAAAGAATTGACATGCTGCGGAAAATACAACGCAGCGTTTCCGCGCGGTATTTTCCGCACCATGGGCACAGCGGATTTGGTTTCCATATGTTTACATGGTACTGTACACCTAATGGAACACTGCTGCTAATCCGCAGCGGCCAATCCACTGCGGATCCGCAGCCAAATCCGCACCGTGTGCACATGGCCTAATTCTAAAGGTATGTGCACACGCTGCGGAAAACGCTGCAGATCCGCAGCAGTTTCCCATGAGTTTACAGTTCAATGTAAACCTATGGGAAACAAAAATCGCTGTACACATGCTGCAGAAAAACTGCACGGAAACGCAGCGGTTTACATTCCGCAGCATGTCACTTCTTTGTGCGGATTCCGCAGCGGTTTTACAACTGCTCAAATAGAAAATCGCAGTTGTAAAACCGCAGTGAAATGCGCAGAAAAAGCGCGGTAAATCCGCCATAAATCCGCAGCGGTTTAGCACTGCGGATTTATCAAATCCGGAGCGGAAAAATCCGCAGAGGACCAGAATACGTGTGCACATACCGAAACCCTAACCCTACACCTAGCCCTAACCCTACCCCTAACCCTAACCCTACCCCTAACCCTATTCTAACATTAGTGGAAAAAAAAAAACATTCTTTATTTTTTTTATTGCCCCTACCTATTGGGGTGACAAGGGGGGGGGGGGGGTCATTTATTATTTTTTTTATTTTGATCACTGAGATAGATTATATCTCAGTGATCAAAATGCACTTTGGAACGAATCTGCCGGCCGGCAGATTCGGCGGGCGCACTGTGCATGCGCCTGCCATTTTGGAAGATGGCGGCGCCCGGGGAGAAGACGGACGGACCCCGGCAGGATCGGTAAGTATGATAGGGTGGGGGGGGAGCACGGGGGGGGGGATCGGAGCATGGGGGGTGAATCGGAGCGCGGGAGGGGTGGAACGGAGCACGGGGGGGTAGAACGGAGCACGGGGGTGGAACGGAGCACGGGGGGTGGAACGAAGCACGGAGAGGGGTGGATCGGAGTGCAGGGGGGGTGATCGGAGCACGGGGGGGTGATTGAAGCACGGGGGGAGCGGACAAGAGCACGGGGGGAGCGGAGCACAGGACAGAGGGGAGCCGGAGCAGTGTACCTGCCAGATCGGGGGGCTGGGGGGGCGATCGGTGGGGTGGGGTGGGGGCACATTAGTATTTCCAGCCATGGCCGATGATATTGCAGCATCGGCCATGGCTGGATTGTAATATTTCACCCGTTATAATAGGTGAAATATTACAAATCGCTCTGATTGGCATTTTCACTTTCAACAGCCAATCAGAGCGATCGTAGCCACGGGGGGGTGAAGCCACCCCCCCTGGGCTAAACTACCACTCCCCCTGTCCCTGCAGATCAGGTGAAATGGGAGTTAACCCTTTCACCCGGCCTGCAGGGACGCGATCTTTCCATGACGCCACATAGGCGTCATGGGTCGGAATGGCACCGACTTTCATGACGCCTACGTAGCGTCAAAGGTCGGGAAGGGGTTAAAAATAATTAAAAAAATAAAAAAATCATTATATACTCACCTTCTGTCGACCCCCGGATCTAGCCCAGGCCTTTCCCGCTCCTCGCGACGGTCCGCTCCATGCATTGCGGTCTCGCGAGATGATGACGTAGCAGTCTCGCGAGACCGCTACATCATCATCTTGCGAGACCGCAATGCACTCTTGGGACCGGAGCGTCACGAGGAGCATCGGTAAACGCCTGGGCTGGATCCAGGGGCTGACGGAAGGTGAGTATATAGCTATTTTTTATTTTAATTCTTTTTTTTAACACGAATATGGTGCCCACATTGCTATATACTACGTGGGCTGTGTTAGATACTACATCTCTGTGCTATATACTATGTGGGCTTTGCTATATACTACGTGGCTGTGGTATATATTACGTGGCTGGGCAATATATTACGTGGCTGTGCAATATACTACGTGGCTGTGCAATATATTACGTGGCTGGGCAATGTACTACGTGTCTGTGCTATATACTACGTGTCTGTGCTATATACTACGTGTCTGTGCTATATACTACGTGTCTGTGCTATATACTACGTGTCTGTGCTATATACTACGTGGCTGAGCAATATACTACGTGGCTGGACAATATACTACGTGGCTGGGCAAAATCCTACCTGTCTGTGCTATATACTACGTGTCTCTGCTATATGCTACGTCGCTGGGCAATATACTATGTGGCTGGACAATATATTACATGGCTGGGCAATATACTACGTGTCTGTGCTATTTACTACGTGGGCTGTGCTATATACTACGTGGCTGGGCAATATACTACGTGGGCTGTGCTATATACTACGTGGGCTGTGTTATATACTACGTGGGCTGTGTTATATACTACGTGGCTGTGCTATATACTACGTGGACTGTGTTATACGCTACTTGGCTGTGCTATATTTCTCTGCTGTATCTGTGAATCGTGGTAAAGAGGGGGGGCCTAGTGAGACACTTTCGCCCGGGGCCCTCAGATACCTGGAGCCGGCCCAGGCTTCACTGATTGGTCACGCCCGGCCATGAACAATCGGCAACAGTCGCAGTCCGCCCGTGAATTGGCGCAGAATCTGAACCACGCTTTGCTAATTGGTCGCTGCCGGCCAGCCTAATCCTTTGTATAAATTGCATTATTCTGAAAACTTCATAAATAAACTACATACATATTCTAGAATACCCGATGCGTTAGAATCGGGCCACCATCTAGTATAGTATATACCTGTATGTCATCTCCTCTTTTATATAGTATATACATGTATGTCATCTCCTCCTGTATATAGTATATAAGTGTGTCATCTCCTCCTGTATATAGTATACTAGATAGTGGCCCAATTCTAACGCATCGGGTATTCTAGAATATGTATTTATGTATGTATATAGCAGCCACATAGTATATAGCACAGGCCACGTAGTATATAGGAGCCATGTAGTATATAGCAGACAAATACTACGTGGCCTGTGCTATATACTATGTGGCTGCTATATGCATACATATTGTAGAATACCCGATGCGTTAATACAGGCCACACAATATATAACAGTGGCCACGCAGTATATAACACAGCCACGTACTATATAACACAGCCCACGCAGTATATAGCAGCCACGCAGTATATAACACAGGCGACGTAGTATATAACAGTGGCCACGTAATATATAGCACAGCCCACGTAGTATAGAACACAGCCAACATGGTATATAACACTGCCTATGTAGTATATAGCAGCCACGTGGTATCTAACACAGCCCACGTAGTATACAGCAGTGTGGGCACCATATCCCGGTTAAAATAATAATTAAAATAAAAAATAGTTATATACTCACCCCCTGGGATCCACCGAAGCTCCGGCGATATGCGCCATCTTCCGTTCCCAGGATGCATTGCGAAATTACCCAGATGACTTAGCGGTCTCGCGAGACCGCTAAGTCTTCTGGGTAATTTCGCAATGCATCGCCGGGAACGGAAGTTGGCGGCAGGCACGAGTGCATCGTCGGACGACGGAGGGTGAGAATAGCAAGTTTTTTGTTTTTTTTATTATTTTTAACATTAGATCTTTTTACAATTGATGCCGCACAGGCAGCATCAATAGTAAAAAGTTGGAGACACACAGGGTTAATACCAGCGGTTACGGAGTGCGTTACCCGTGGCATAACGCGGTCCGTTACCGCCGGCATTAACCCTGTGTGAGCGGTGACTGGAGGGGAGTATGCAGGCGCCGGGCACTGACTGCGGGGAGTAAGGAGCGGCCATTTTCTTCCGGACTGTGCCCATCGCTGATTGGTCGTGGCTGTTTTGCCGCGACCAATCAGCGACTTGGATTTCCATGACAGACAGAGACCGCGACCAATGAATATCCGTGACAGAAAGAAGGAAAGACAGAAAGACGGAAGTGACCCTTAGACAATTATATAGTATATACCCGTAAGTCATCTCCTGTATATAGTATATACCTGTGTGTTCTCTCCTCCTGTATATAGTATATACCAGTGTGTCATCTCCCCTGTATATAGTATGTACCTGTATGTCATCTCCTCCTGTATATAGTATATATCTGTGTGTCATCTCCTCCTGTATATAGTATATACCTGTATGTCATGTCCTCCTGTATATAGTATATACGTGTGTCATCTCCTCCTGTATATAGTATATACCTGTATGTCATCTCCTCCTATGTATAGTATATACCTTTGTCATCTCCTCCTGTATATAGTATATACCTGTAAGTCATCTCCTCCTGTATATAATATACACCTGTGTGTCATCTGCTCCTGTATATAGTATATACCTGTGTGTCATCTCCCCTGTATATAGTATGTACTGTGATGCAGTGACCCCTGTAACAGGTAGGGGGCGCTGCATGGTCTCCCTAGTATGCACACAAAGGTGTATTGAGGCCATGAGAGTGCATGGCAGTTGCATGCATGGCTGTGGTCATAAGACAAAGTCCGGCATTGTGATGAATGGACGATATGTGTGTCGCAGAGGAGAAGACTCTGCGCTGCCAGCCTGAAATGATGTGGTGTACTGGGACCTATAGTCCCACAAGTAGGATGCATGTTGTATAATAGTCATGGGAGGTTTGGCAGGGCTAGTTATGTGAGATGGGCGGGACAAACTAGCCACACACCCACACTCCTACCCAGGGGAGTGGTTTAAGGGTATATATGTGACCTGGGTGTGGGTCACATGTCCCTGCGTATGGTCGCTGTGTTTCCTGTTTGAAGCCTGTGTTGGAAGACCTGGGAGGAGGCTTCCTGAAGAGCACATGGTGGGGCTTCAGACCTGGTGGCCTGGGTATTGGACGGTCCCAGCCGGGGATGGACGTCCTGAATAGTACCTGGACTGGCCACCTGTGTGATCCCGAGTAACCTGGGTGTTGGGAGGTCCTGGGAGTAGGACCGGATCCCTGAAGAGCACGAGGTGAGGACAGGGATCTGCAGAGCCAGTGACAGATACTGTGTGGGGAAGCTACAGTCCTTCGGTGGGTCTGGACTGACTAATGTGTGCCGACCAGGCAAGTTTGTGATCCCCGTGAGGCAGCCTTCCCAAGAGAGAGGACTGACAAGGAGTCAGCAGGTGGAGCAGGAGCTCCCATAAGGTACCATTGATTGTTGGTGTTTCTTATGTTATATGAACTGTGTGGTAACCCATGGCAACTGGTCAGGAGAGGACCAGCGTGTTTAGTTACCGCAGACTAAGGATCTTAGACTTCATGTGATGTCCTGGTCCAGTGTGTAAATGGACTGCTTATGATGTGGTTTATGATACTTTAATAAACCAAATGGACTGTTTTGTTTGGAAAAACCGTGCCTGACTACGTTAAATCCGTGCCAAGCGAGTGTCCCCCAATACACTTAGTGAGAGCAATCTTACAGTACCTATATGTCATCTCCTCCTTGTATTAGACCTCGGTCACGCGTTATTTGGTCAGTATTTTTACCTCAGTATTTGTAAGCTAAATTGTCAGCCTGATAAATCCCCAGCCAACAGGAAGCCTCCCCCCTGGCAGTATATATTAGCTCACACATACACATAATAGACAGGTCATGTGACTGACAGCTGCTGTACTTCCTTATTTTTGAAGGATAATACCAGACTTGTGTGTGTTTTAGGGCGAGTTTCATGTGTCAAATTGTGTGTGTTGAGTTTTGTGGTGACATGCGTGTAGCAACTTTTTGTGTGTCGAGTTGCATGTGACAGGTTAGTGTAGCAAGTTGTGTGCAGCAAGTTTTGAGCATGCCGAGTTTTGCGCGTGGCGAGTTTTATGTGTGGTGCATTTTGAGTATGTGCAAGTTTTGTGTGAGGCAACTTTTGCATGTGTTGCAACTTTTGGGCATGTGGCAATTTTTCCGCGTGTGCAAGTTTTGCGTGTGGCGAGTTTTCCATGAGGTGAGTTTTACACGTGTGGCTAGTTTTGCGTGAGCCTAGTTTTGCATGTGGCGAGTTTTGCATGTGGCGAATTTTGCGCGTGGTGAGTTTTGAGTGGTGACTTTTGTGTTTCAACTTTTATATAACGAGGTTGGTGTATGTGTGGTGAAATGTGTGCTGAGGGTGGTACATGTGTTCAAGCACATGGTAGTTTGTGGCGCATTTTGTGTGTGTGTACATATCCCCGTGTGTGGTGAGTATCCCATATCAGGGCCCCACCTTAGCAACTGTATGGTATATACTCTTTGGCGCCATCGCTCTCACTCTTTAAGTCCCCTTTGTTCACATCTGGTGGCTGTCAATTTGCCTCCAACACTTTTCCTTTCACTTTTTCCCCATTATGTAGATAAGGGCAAAATTGTTTGGTGATTTGGAACGTGCGGGGTTAAAATTTCGCCTCACAACATAGCCTATGACGCTCTCGGGGTCCAGACGTGTGACTGTGCAAAATTTTGTGGCTGTAGCTGCGACAGTGCAGATGCCAATCACGGACATACACAGGCAACTTCTGCTTTGTGCATGGGTTTTTTTCACAGCTGATGAATGTATGACCATTGATTAAGAAACCAAGTCTAGTGTATTAATATGCTTGATATGGCTCACCTAGTGAGGTGTATTTGCTAAGCCGTAGGTCATGAGCACCACACTTTCCAACACAAACAGTAGGCGTTAGTGCAGTTGGATATTCTGCACGGTGGATCAGCGTGTACTGCATGGCATGTGGAACAGTGAAGCTGGATATGCAGAATGGGATATGGGACTTGATATGCTGAAAGTCATGTGTCACAGTAGATCTGGATCTGCAGGACAGCACTTGAAATGGCAGGCATGGTACTAACTAAGGAACGTGTCTCTGACTGCGGAGCCCATACGGGAAAGTTAGAAGGAAACATTGTTTAGTGCCCAATTCCCCCCCTCCCACTGCTTCCCAGGTGATGCAGTAATTTGGAACGCCCGGCTGACAGAGAGGCGCGTTGGGTACAGTGGCGCAGCGACATCTATCTGGAACAGCCTTTTTCTTCCAGCTAATGAGGTGGGCGGACGTAACTAAATATTTTTTCATCAAACAAGCCTTTAAAGGCTGGAAAAAGCTTCAACCTAGTCAGGAATGTCGTTGCCCCATTTCATTGAGTCTATTGCATAATATTATTGCAATTTCTCTATCGGTGTGCAAGTCGCAATATGAGTCAATCCTAATATCTGCTGCGTTCGCTATTGCTTTTTTCGGGGCACTTAGTATTAGCGAACTGGTGCATTGGTCAAAAACATCATCAGAAAGCAGCTTAATCAATGAAGACCTCGTCATATCCAGCGACGCTCTGCGCATTAGAGTGCATAAATCCAAATGCGATCCCACCGGTAGAGGGACGTGGGTCCTCGTGAATTAGTTAGATGGTCACGTGTGCCCACTAAACATAGTCAGACACTACACAGTAATAAGACACGAAAGCAGATTCTTTCTCTCACATACAGACGGGTCCCCTCTTAGGCTAGGTTCAGATTGCGTTAGGGCAATCCGTTTAGCGCTAAGCGCTAGCAAATTGCGCTAATGCAATGTCTTTTTCGGGGTCACGTTTAACGTCCCTGCTAGCGCAGATCCCCGATCTGCGAGAGCGGGGAATGGACCTCGGGCGCGCCGCGGAGGCTGCAAGCAGCGTCCGAGGCGCGTCACAAAACACCGGAACATTGCCAGCGTGTGCCGAAAATGGCACGCGCTAGTGATGCGCGTTCCCATTGCTGCCAAAGGGCGCGCTAACGGACGCGTTGCACGGCGTTAATTTCACCGTGCAACACTGTTCGTTAGCGCGGTCCCATTAACGCAATCTGAACCTGGCCTTACTAAATATCAGTTTCATGCAATTTTCAAACAATGCTTAGAAGCAGTCTGCGTCAATTCAAAGGCGTATGGGACACATTCCTTCCCAATTGGGGCTGCCACCGAAGCAGCAAAAGCTGGTGTATTGGAGGCCGAAGTGCAGAGAATGGGTCATTGGAAATCCGCATGCTTCGCCAGATACAGTATATAAGACCTGATTTGCTCAAGTAACACATCTTGTCTCTTTCAGGCATCTGTAAGCCCGCAGTTTGGGTAGTTGGTCACTCGTATGTTTACTGGGCTAAGAAAAGGGCCAAACTTCGGCCTGGCGGTTTAAATTTAGGCTTCCCGAACTTGGAGGTCAACTGGAGGGGGATCAGAGGGCTACAATGGCAAATGATCTTCCCGGAAACATCGCTAAGAGGGCCAAAGGGCCAGTGATATTGCCAGTGATATTAGTATTACACACAGGCGGCAACGATCTGGGAAAACAAAAATGTGTTGAGCTCTGTACAGCCATGACAGCAGACATGGAGCATTTTTCCTATTTTTTACCGGATATGATATTGGTGTGGTCTGAGATGGTGCCACGAGCTGTCTGGCACGGAGCTAAGGACACAAAAGCCATTGAGAGATCAAGAAAAAAGGTCAACGTGAGTGGCGAAATTCGTAAAAAGAAAATATGGCAAGGAGGCAATTCAGCGCTATCTCACAGACATTGGGCTCGACATATTTCTGTCAGATTTGTAGGATGGAGTTGAACCGGCCTTAATGCTGATGAGTGGGGGTCGGAGTCCTGTGTAGGTCATACTCAGGATCCTCCATGGCAGAAGTGTAGAGAGGGGCAAAGGTTCGTAACCGCTCATCGGCTGCTCGCCTGTCGGTCGCAGACGGGGCCTTCGGCAGTGAACCTGTTGCGAAATGTAATTGCCTCTCTCTCTCTGCTTGCCAAATTCATAAACTGTGACCGACCTGTTCAACCCATCTAGGCCTGTCTGTGTTGTCTTTATGGGACTGGTGAGAGGGGGGAAGGCATTGTTTAAGACACACGGGTCTCTGCAGTCTGGCAGGCACGATACTAACTAAGGAATGTACCCCTGACTGCGGAGCCCATACGGGAAAGTTAGAAGGAAACACTGTTTAGTGCCCAATACCCCCCTCCCACTGCTCCCCAGGTGATGCAGTAATTTGGGACGCCCAGCTGACCAACGGGAAGAAACAGGAAGTGGCGTCCAGTCACACCCACAAGGGTTAAATTCAGGTGCCCGGGGTCAGTGCCTTCCCGTTTCTCCCCGGCTGACCCCTGGAAGCTGTTGTTCCACCCTCCCTCCCTTATTTATCCATTGATGTTCCATGCTACCATCACATATGTAAAAAAAAAAAGTTACATTTTTTATAATGTCGTTTCTAAGTCTGTTGTGAATTCTGTGGCTGAATTCACTCCTGTGGTCACAAGTGGTACTGCAGCTTCTGAGCTTCCTCCCTCAGGTGTTCTGGTGAGCTCGTTAACTGCTTCATTACTTAACTCCGCCTGATGCTGCTATCCTTGCTCCTTGTCAATGTTTCAGTGTTGGATCTGAGCTTCTCCTGATTGTTCCTGTGACCTGCTGCTCTGTATAGCTAAGTGCTTTTTGCTTTTTTGTTGCTTTTTTTCTGTCCAGCTTGTCTTTTGTTTTGCTGGAAGCTCTGAGACGCAAAGGGTGTACCGCCGTGCCGTTAGTTCGGCACGGTGGGTTTTTTTTTGCCCCCTTTGCGTGGTTTTGCTTTAGGGTTTTTTGTAGTCTGCAAAGTTCGCTTTGCTGTCCTCGCTCTGTCCTAGAATATCGGGCCCCACTTTGCTGAATCTATTTCATCCCTACGTTTTGTCTTTTCATCTTACTCACAGTCATTATATGTGGGGGGCTGCCTTTTCCTTTGGGGAATTTCTCTGGGGCAAGTCAGGCCTATTTTTCTATCTTCAGGCTAGCTAGTTTCTTAGGCTGTGCCGAGTTGCCTAGGTAGTTGTTAGGCGCAATCCACAGCCGCTTTTAGTTGTGTTTAGGATAGGATCAGGTGTGCAGTCTACAGAGTTTCCACGTCTCAGAGCTCGTTCTTGTATTTTTGGGTATTTGTCAGATCACTGTGTGCGCTCTGATCGCTAAGCACACTGTATTTCTGGATTGCCTTCATAACACCTGTCATTAGCAAACATAACAGTACAAGGAGCCTAACTAATGATTCTCAATAGAGGGAAAGAAAAAGTTCTGACATCATTTTTTTTTTTTTCTGCTCTGTGTTCACTTTTTTTTTTTTTCCCCTAGACATTTGGGTGATTCTGGACACAGGTGTGGACATGGATATTCAGGGTCTGTGCTCTTCAATGGATAATCTCGTTATAAATGTACAAAAAATTCAAGATACTATTGATCAGAAATCTATGTTAGAACCAAGAATTCCTATTCCTGATTTGTTTTTTGGAGATAGAACTAAGTTTCTAAGTTTCAAAAATAATTGTAAGCTATTTCTGGCCTTGAAACCTCATTCTTCTGGTAATCCTATTCAACAGGTTTTGATTATTATTTCTTTTTTGCGCGGCAACCCTCAAGACTGGGCATTTTCTCTTGCGCCAGGAGACCCTGCATTGAGTAGTGTCGATGCGTTTTTCCTGGCGCTCGGATTGCTGTACGATGAGCCTAATTCAGTGGATCAGGCTGAGAAAAATTTGCTGGCTTTGTGCCAGGGTCAGGATGATATAGAAGTATATTGTCAGAAATTTAGGAAATGGTCAGTACTCACTCAGTGGAATGAATCTGCGCTGGCAGCTTTGTTCAGAAAGGGTCTCTCTGAGGCTCTTAAGGATGTCATGGTGGGATTTCCTATGCCTGCTGGTTTGAATGAGTCTTTGTCTTTGGCCATTCAGATCGGTCGACGCTTGCGCGAGCGTAAATCTGTGCACCATTTGGCGGTACTGCCTGAGGTTAAACCTGAGCCTATGCAGTGCGATAGGACTATGACTAGAGTTGAACGGCAGGAATACAGACGTCTGAATGGTCTGTGTTTCTACTGTGGTGATTCCACTCATGCTATTTCTGATTGTCCTAAGCGCACTAAGCGGTCCGCTAGGTCTGCTGTCATTGGTACTGTACAGTCCAAATTCCTTCTGTCCATTACCTTGATATGCTCTTTGTCGTCGTTTTCTGTCATGGCGTTTGTGGATTCGGGCGCTGCCCTGAATCTGATGGATTTGGATTATGCTAAACGTTGTGGGTTTTTCTTGGAGCCTTTGCGGTGTCCTATTCCATTGAGAGGAATTGATGCTACACCTTTGGCCAAGAATAAACCTCAATACTGGGCCCAGCTGACCATGTGCATGGCTCCTGCACATCAGGAAGTTATTCGCTTTCTGGTGTTGCATAATCTGCATGATGTGGTCGTGTTGGGGTTGCCATGGCTACAAACCCATAATCCAGTATTGGATTGGAATTCCATGTCGGTATCCAGCTGGGGTTGTCAGGGGGTACATGGTGATGTTCCATTTTTGTCGATTTCGTCATCCACCCCTTCTGAGGTCCCAGAGTTCTTGTCTGATTATCAGGATGTATTTGAAGAGCCCAAGTCCGATGCTCTACCTCCGCATAGGGATTGTGATTGTGCTATCAATTTGATTCCTGGTAGTAAATTCCCTAAAGGTCGATTATTTAATTTATCCGTGCCCGAACACGCCACTATGCGCAGTTATGTGAAGGAATCCCTGGAGAAGGGACATATTCGCCCATCGTCATCACCACTGGGAGCAGGGTTCTTCTTTGTAGCCAAGAAGGATGGTTCGCTGAGACCGTGTATTGATTACCGCCTTCTTAATAAGATCACTGTTAAATTTCAGTATCCCTTGCCATTGTTATCTGACTTGTTTGCTCGGATTAAGGGGGCTAGTTGGTTCACTAAGATAGATCTTCGTGGTGCGTATAATCTGGTGAGAATCAGGCAAGGAGATGAATGGAAAACTGCATTCAATACGCCCGAGGGTCATTTTGAGTATCTAGTGATGCCGTTCGGACTTGCCAATGCTCCATCTGTGTTTCAGTCTTTTATGCATGACATCTTCCGTGAGTATCTGGATAAATTCCTGATTGTTTACTTGGATGACATTTTGATCTTCTCAGATGATTGGGAGTCTCATGTGAAGCAGGTCAGAATGGTTTTTCAGGTCCTGCGTGCTAACTCTTTGTTTGTGAAGGGATCAAAGTGTCTCTTCGGTGTGCAGAAAGTTTCATTTTTGGGGTTCATCTTTACCCCTTCTACTATCGAGATGGATCCAGTTAAGGTCCAAGCCATCCAGGATTGGATTCAGCCGACATCTCTGAAAAGTCTGCAAAAGTTCCTGGGCTTTGCTAATTTTTATCGTCGCTTCATCTGTAATTTTTCTAGCATTGCCAAACCATTGACCGATTTGACCAAGAAGGGTGCTGATTTGGTTAATTGGTCTTCTGCTGCCGTGGAAGCTTTTCAGGAGTTTTGTGCCCGACTCTCCGGGTTTATCTGAGCCAGCGGGTATCCTCAAGGAAGGAGTCATTGTGTCTGCCATCTCCCCTGATTTGCGGCGGGTGCTGCAAAAATTTCAGGCGAATAAACCTGATCGTTGTCCAGCAGAGAAACTGTTCGTCCCTGATAGGTGGACTAATAAACTTATCTCTGAACTTCATTGTTCGGTGTTGGCTGGTCATCCTGGAATCTTTGGTACCAGAGAGTTAGTGGCTAGATCCTTCTGGTGGCCATCTCTGTCACGGGATGTACGTACTTTTGTGCAGTCCTGTGGGATTTGTGCTAGGGCTAAGCCCTGCTGTTCTCGTGCCAGTGAGTTGCTTTTGCCCTTGCCGGTCCCAAAGAGCCTTGGACACATATTTCGATGGATTTCATTTCTGACCTTCCCGTTTCTCAAAAGATGTCAGTCATTTGGGTGGTCTGTGATCGCTTTTCTAAAATGGTCCATCTGGTGCCCTTGGCTAAATTGCCTTCCTCCTCTGATTTGGTACCTTTGTTCTTTCAGCATGTGGTTCGGTTGCATGGCATTCCTGAGAATATTGTTTCTGACAGAGGTTCCCAGTTTGTTTCAAGGTTTTGGCGAGCCTTTTGTGGTAGGATGGGCATTGACCTATCCTTTTCCTCGGCTTTCCATCCTCAGACTAATGGCCAGACCGAATGAACCAATCAGACCTTGGAAACATATCTGAGATGTTTTGTTTCTGCAGACCAGGATGATTGGGTGTCCTTTTTGCCGTTGGCTGAGTTCGCCCTTAATAATCGGGCCAGCTCGGCTACCTTGGTTTCTCCATTTTTTTGCAATTCTGGGTTCCATCCTCGTTTCTCTTCAGGACAGGTTGAGTCTTCGGACTGTCCTGGTGTGGATTCTGTGGTGGATAGGTTGCAGCAGATCTGGACTCAGGTAGTGGACAATTTGATCTTGTCCCAGGAGAAAGCTCAACTTTTCGCAAATCGCAGACGCCGTGTGGGTCCCCGACTTCGTGTTGGGGATCTGGTTTGGTTATCTTCTCGTCATATTCCTATGAAGGTTTCCTCTCCTAAATTTAAACCTCGTTTTATTGGTACGTATAGGATTTCTGAGGTTCTCAATCCTGTGTCTTTTCGTTTGACCCTCCCAGACTCCTTTTCCATACATAATGTATTCCATAGGTCGTTGTTGCGGAGATACGTGGCACCTATGGTTCCATCTGTTGAGCCTCCTGCCCCAGTTTTGGTGGAGGGGGAATTGGAGTATATTGTGGAGAAGATTTTGGATTCTCGTGTTTCTAGACGGAAACTCCAGTATCTGGTTAAATGGAAGGGTTATGCTCAGGAAGATAATTCCTGGGTTTTTGCCTCTGATGTTCATGCTTCCGATCTTGTTCGTGCCTTTCATGCGGCTCATCCTGGTCGGCCTGGGGGCTCTGGTGAGGGTTCGGTGACCCCTCCTCAAGGGGGGGGGGTACTGTTGTGAATTCTGTGGCTGAATTCACTCCTGTGGTCACAAGTGGTACTGCAGCTTCTGAGCTTCCTCCCTCAGGTGTTCTGGTGAGCTCGTTAACTGCTTCATTACTTAACTCCGCCTGATGCTGCTATCCTTGCTCCTTGTCAATGTTTCAGTGTTGGATCTGAGCTTCTCCTGATTGTTCCTGTGACCTGCTGCTCTGTATAGCTAAGTGCTTTTTGCTTTTTTGTTGCTTTTTTTCTGTCCAGCTTGTCTTTTGTTTTGCTGGAAGCTCTGAGACACAAAGGGTGTACCGCCGTGCCGTTAGTTCGGCACGGTGGTTTTTTTTTTGCCCCCTTTGCGTGGTTTTGCTTTAGGGTTTTTTGTAGTCTGCAAAGTTCGCTTTACTGTCCTCGCTCTGTCCTAGAATATCGGGCCCCACTTTGCTGAATCTATTTCATCCCTACGTTTTGTCTTTTCATCTTACTCACAGTCATTATATGTGGGGGGCTGCCTTTTCCTTTGGGGAATTTCTCTGGGGCAAGTCAGGCCTATTTTTCTATCTTCAGGCTAGCTAGTTTCTTAGGCTGTGCCGAGTTGCCTAGGTAGTTGTTAGGCGCAATCCACAGCCGCTTTTAGTTGTGTTTAGGATAGGATCAGGTGTGCAGTCTACAGAGTTTCCACGTCTCAGAGCTCGTTCTTGTATTTTTGGGTATTTGTCAGATCACTGTGTGCGCTCTGATCGCTAAGCACACTGTGTTTCTGGATTGCCTTGATAACACCTGTCATTAGCAAACATAACATAAGTCATAGCGGAAGTGTAGAGTGGGGCAAAGGTTCGTAACCGCTCATCGGCTGCTCGCCTGCCGTTCGCAGAAACTATGACCGACCTGTTCAACCCATATAGGCCTGTCTGTTGTCTTTACGGGACTGGTGGGAGGGGGGTAGGCAGTGTTTGCGACACACAGGTCTCCACAGTCCAGTAGAGCTGGGTATGCTGGACAGCACACTGTATTTTGAACAGCAGAGAAAAGTATGTAGGATTGACACCTTGAACTAGCAGAGCCAAGTATGTTTCTTTCTGACTCTCGGGTAGAGTAACTGAGCAAGACTGAGAGCTCCACTGGAAAAACAGCTGCTGCAGTGTGGACTAACTACCTGAATACTCAGGTGGCATGCCAACTGAGCTGTGATTAAAAGGCCTAAGGGAGTTTCATCAGAGGGTGTAACCTGATGCACACTTGATCAGAGGGAGCTATTTGTCGGGAAAAGAATACGCTGCGCCTAGCACTGGAGATGGGACCAGTGAGTAGTAGTAGTAGCATGTGTGAGACTGAGTACTGCTTCAATCACAGCTTTTTTTTTTCACATTGGGGACTTTGAGCATCCTGTTCTCATGTTTGGTGAATAACTTAGCCGATGAACCCCAGCTCTTTATGAATGTATAATTTATCCTTTTGGGTAGGTGATACGAGTTGTTTATGAGACAACTATTTTATTTGACTTCCTATGAAATTGACCTGAGATTAGAAAATGATATGAGGGACATTTACTCATGTGAATGGTGACAGATATTGGTGAACAATGTCCACATTTGTTTGTCTGATATATTCTAGTCTAATGTAAAATAAATATTTTACAAAATACGAAATTAATTTTCTTTAAATTTCTGTAAGAATTGTCGATAACTGGAATACATACGTGCAAGAGAAAATAATGTTCTTCAGATCTGTTGATACTTTTCTCCATTCTTGCAGAAGGTGCATTTCCAAAGGGTCTACATTCGTGTAATCTTTCCTCAAATTGCCCGTCACAACCTGTTGAAACTCCGCTGCCAACAACAATGTAAAATTATTTGCATATTTTTTTGATTTTTTTTTCATTTTTCAAATATTAACCAAAGGAGTATCTGAGAAGATATTGAGACAAGACGGAAGATATACTGGTATTATTTTTTTTTTGGCCTCAAATACATAGAATACATGTATCTGCAGTGAAGGCTCTCCTGGCATTTACTATGAAGGATTAGACTACTGAAATGCTAATTCACTAATCACTATCAAAACAATGAGCTTCAACAGGGTTAATGTGTGGATAGAGAAGGTCACTGTTCTGTGTTTCTGCTCAGGGCAGGAGGGGGCATCGCCTTGCTTCTCCAGGTACACAGACGCTCATGCTGCGTCTTTTCCGGTAATTACTCCCGGAATATTTGTTGCTTGCTTATGAATTAACTTGCATTTATGGAACTAAATCATTGCAATCATTTAATTACACCTGAGGAGCTGAACTATAATTGCTTGCTGCTAACGAGGATCTGAGATGGCTTGAGCAGTATTAATTTGGTGTTTACTTTTCTGAGTGCTAAAAGCATTAAAATGATTGTGCGATAGGATTACATTTTACTAATTGCTGCCATTCATTAGCTGGATAAATGGCGAGGGAGATAGCGCTCTGCTGAAAGGCTGATTGCTGATGCTGGCATGTTTAGGCACTAATCTCCAACAGGGAAGAAAAAAAAGACGATCTGGAAATGCTGGCTCACATAATGTGCCATGTTCTAATGTTCTAAAAGCCACTTCTCGGCAAATTGTATAGCTGCCCCTTTATAGTGGCACCGTATCACATTTTCACGTGCAAAATGATGCTGTCAATAAATTATTCATGATTTTCATTCTTTGCTAACCTGGTAGATATTTTAATGCTTGTGAGCAAAGGCTGTTAAATTTTAAGATGAAAGGAGACCTTTCACCCACTTGAGCATGGAAAGTTGGCCACAACATGGAATACCGCCTGCGGAGCCAAGTAAAACTTAGGCTTTTATTTTATAATTTGTCCTCTTTGTTGCAAAGATATTAGCTTGTAAAGTTTAGGTTAAAAGTTTTGCTATGCCCAACTGGGCATTACCAAAGATTTTCCTCTGGGGCATGTACTTTGTCACTGGGGTGGACATGACATTGGTGCAACATGTGCAGTCGATCAAGGGCCCAAGAGGTAAGAGGTCCGCTTCCACCTCCAAAGCAGTTGAAATTGTGCAGTATCATTAGTTATTAGACAGCAAAAGGTCAACATATTGCTCTTGTACAGGGGCCCTCTTCAGTCTGTGAAAAAAAATGTGTGACCCGGCGATGAAGAATCCACTTCTCCTTCAGAGGTCTTATTTGTATAAAATTTTCATTTTATTGAGAAATAGTTAAAAAATGTATAAAAGCACTGTTACATGCAGTCAGATCAAACCAGTGGACATCTAGAACAACATGTTTTGGCCTATAACAAGGCCTTAGTCATGATATTTTGTTTCTTGTTATAAGCTCTTCGGTCTGTGTCCACTTTTGCTTTGTCTGCTACATTGACATTAACCAATCATAAGCGGTAGAGTGTGGGGGGAGGAGGGTACAGCTGAGTTTAGTGCGATTACAAACACTTGCGGAGCTCCTCTCATGGCGGTCAGTGTGGGGGGAAGTGGATACAGCAGGACTGAGTATGATTACAAACACTTCCAGCTATCCTCTAATACAGCTTCGATATGGTGGGAAAGGCAGAGCTAAGTGAGGAGAGCTGCAGTTACAGAGGTGTTTGTAATGACATTCTGATCTGCTGTATTTTCTTTGCCTATACTCTTGACTGCTCTGAGAGGAGATATGGAAGTGTTTGTAATCAGTTTGTTCTGTTGTATTTCCCCTCCACCATGTAACCTATTGGAAAACCTTTTTTACAATAACCTATTGGAAAACATTGATGCATACATCCATGAGTATGAAGATCTTTATTCATCAGTTATGCCTCAAATGATCTTTTACTGGAAATATACTGTAATTCCAAATGGTAATCCGATAGGTATAAAATGGCTGTCATTGAAGACATCCATACACATTAGGCTAATGTTGGCTGAACCCTTTGAAATCAATTAATTCAGCTAACAGTCTAATGTGTATGGGGACCCAGAACTCTTCCTCGGGAGATGATGTTGGGGGGGATAAGGATCTGGCATGTCTGATTTCGGACTACTCATCCTTTTGTTTTCTAAGAAATAATCCGATGCCCAAGTTTTTGGACAGAGGTTCTTTCTCAGACAGCACAAGTCAGAGCGAGATCTCCTGTATATAGAAGGTTGAGACTACAGCTATCTAAAGTGTATGGGTGGATTAACACTTTTCGTATAAAAGTTCTCTTTGCCCATATGAAGCCTACTCCATGGGTTTTTAACCTGTGGTAGAAGTAGACTGGGGCAGTACATGCCTTGTCTCTAAGGGGTTCTTTCAGAAATGGGGCCCAACATTTTATCTGGAATCGTAAGCATATATTTTACTCTCTGAGACTGTTCAGAAACTGCTTTTAAAATGAAAGATTACGGTAATTTGCCTTTTTGGTAAATCCCATGTAACTCGCTGACAAGTGTGAAGTACATTGGTGCCACCTTTGTGACACGAGATACATCCTCAGATTACTTATTAAGGTCAATGACTTTTTTGTTCGTGTATTTTCGGTTTCTTTCGCATTATCTGTTCTATGGTGCAGAGACTGCTTAGATTGATTATTAGACATCGCATAATCTTTGTGCATCTGTTTATTCTGGATTTCTGTTATTTTGCAACGACTTTCGAATGACAGTAACCAAAGCTCCAATTATAAATTGCCATAATATCAGCAAGCCATTAATTTTCAGATTCCAGGGTGATCACTGTATACAGTGAGATTACTGTGGAAACAAATTGTCCAAGATTAAAGAAAAGTGTGAGAAACTCTCATAGAGGAAAATTAAAACCCATAAGACATCTTCAGGTAGGGGACATGTCCTCCTCACATTGAACATATGGGGAAGAGAAAAAACTAAATACAAATGGAGAAGAATTATCTCTCAATCCTCCTATAAAGTGGGACTAATTACACATAAAGAGAAGCTAATTAAAGCAGGGGAAATAGAGAGAGGTAATGCTTCAACCTCCTCTGAAGCAGAGACCTCCTGCCGTGTGCAGGTGATTAAAACATCATATCTGCTGGAAAAACACAGTAAGCTTGAGGCCGAGAACTGCGGGGGCTTCCATTGTTCTAAGGAAGGAACATCGTCTGTTCAAAGGATTTTTCTGAGAGTGTTTTAGACTTTTTGTCTCCGTTGTCCTATTATGAATATTAGGGTTTTTCATCTATCCAATATTTATGGGAAATAGATTTTTGGTGTAGCAAAGGGACGAACAGAACTCATTCACTCACATCACTGTAAGGCCATTAGAACCCTTCCAACTCAATAACAGTCTAATGGAGGATTCTATCCAGGTCATGTTTGACTCCTAGGTAAAGGTAAAATCGTGATAAGTTGTAAGTTGTTGAGCTCATAAAATTCTGAAAGACTGTGCACATCCCACAACAAGCCCCCACATGAGCTCACCAACGGGAGGTATCTGAGCATAGCATTGGGTTTGGGTCTTTGGTCATTCTGGCAGACATACTGTAGTTCGCTGTGAGGGTATCCCATTTTCCTAGACCTACAAGAAGACCTAAAAAGGTCGAAATGCGTTGTCTGCATAAAGCAGCAGTGTGCCCTTTCTTTGATCACCCTGTGTACATCAAGGATTTCTACAAAAAATTGATTACTTTAAAGATAAATTAATAAAATGAATTTTAGCTGCCAAGTAGGATAAATCCGCTGGAATTATTTGTTGTTTCCTGTGGACATTTTCCTAATCGGAGTGCTTCCCTCCACTAAGCTCTGATCCATTTTCGTGTTATTAGGTTTAGTAATTCTCTTTTGTTTGTTTTTTTATTTTATGTAATTGTATATATCGCAATGTTTTGTTCCAATTTTTAACATTTTTGTATATGTTTTATAAACACTGCCTACTTTTCTAGATTAGATATAAAATGGAATATCTCAGTTCTACTTGCTTTGTAAACCGCACCCCTGAAGCCATATGCTACTTGTAACGGATGTCCAAATGGCCTGTATAAATGATTGGTGGAAGCAGCTAGAACTTCTCTTTGTTATTATGGAGCTGGCAGTGACTGTACAGGGTTTATATACACATATTCCATGCTTTTGAATAGGAGGTGTATATTCCATATGCTCACTGTCAGTTCCCTAATAATCGGCCTAGCAGTGGAAGCAGTCGTCAGTCAATTGCGTAATTGCCCTGATTGTTGGAGGCAGTGGAGTTGCAGTCCCCTGACATATTGGTGGAATCTGTGTGATCTCGCTGGTGTCATCTGTGACAAGGTGGTGGTAACAGTGTTGGGATCTGCTTGACATTCCTGGATGTGTATCCTTGATAGAACTGATACTGCAGTGTCATAAAAACTGAAGAAAAGCTGCCAATTAACCCTATTATTCCAGGTATAATGCCAAAAGCAAAATATTATTTCACAACTATGAAAACCGTTTGAGTTCCCTACATGTTCTGCTGCATGGGTGCAGTAGCTGGTCCTTTGACCGACCTAGTGACTAAGATCTAAAGATGTAGTTTTTCCTAAACAATAATGTATATTATTGTGACTTGAACCAAATGTACAAATATGGCATATAGACAAGGGTGAATGTTTCTTGCCTGCCCCTGCACAAGCACCTGGTCTGACTGCCTTCTCCTATGGCTTCCTCTCTTTGCAGTAGTCTATGCCATATTCTATAGTTACCTGCAAAATTCTGGACATCATCACGCTAGGACTTTTAAGGTCAGCTCAGGAAAGGGGCTTGAGTATTACGTAGCACTCTCCACAGCTGCATCAAGTTTTCAGGAGATTTCATCTACTTCACTTGGCTGAGCTCTAACCAGGTGTCTGTCATTTTGTCTACTACTCCTCACTTCCATGTTCAGTCCAACTTAAAGGGACTCTGTCACCTGAATTTGGAGGGAACAATCTTCAGCCATAGGGGCGGGGTTTTTGGGTGTTTGATTCACCCTTTCCTTACCTGCTGGCTGCATGCTGGCTGCAATATTGGATTGAAGTTCATTCTCTGTCCTCGATAGTACACGCCTGCGCTGTGCAAGATTGCCTTGTGCAGGCAAGTACTATGGAGGACAGAGAATGAACTTCAATCCAATATTGCAGCCAGCATGCAGCCAGCGGGTAAGGAAAGGGTAAATCAAACACCCGAAAACCCCGCCCCTATGGCTGAAGATTGTTCCCTCCAAATTCAGGTGACAGAGTCCCTTTAAACTTACTAGATGTTGTCCACACCAACTTCTCAATAAGCAAGTTACCAACTTTTTGCAACTGTTCTCAGTCCTGTTCACACCTAGCCTCTGCAATCAAGGTAATGCCAGTTTGCATTTATTTCTCAGTTACATTACTGTTATTAAGCATTACCATGCTGGAATACACGAGACTGAATTCCTGTGATTAACTGCTTTGCTGCTGGAAGATACCATTTTGCTATACAATTATTGTTCCCGTGTTTATCCGTACATCTGACTCCGCTTCCTCTGTGCTACCTCCTTTGTTTGTCTGCTGTTCTGCATGTCCTACTATCCTGTTCCTTTATGATCCTCTTGTTGTCCCTCAAAGCCCGCTCTGCTGCACCATTAGATCTGGTCAGTGCTGCTCTCCCAGACAGATCTCACCAGGTGATCCCATAATGGTGATTTTGATGCTAATGCTGCCATATAGCAATTCACTGAAAAATAATTCAAGTCCAAAAAACATCACAGAAAATATTAATGCTTACCAATACTTGGTCATAATACTAATACACTGCAGCATGCAGGCAGGCCCAATAATATAAAGCAGCACAGGTGCAAAATCCTGGCAAACAATCATGTGCATATTTACCATTCAGAAGACCTGCTCCTTTCTGCTCTGCAGTATATTAGTATTATGACTGGGTATTGGTAGATATGGCTTTTTTTCTGTGATATTTTTTACTGCTGCCATGAAGGAAAAACTTCTGCAGTGAATAACTGGTTTCACATGCTATTGTTTGGTTTTCTGGCATAGAAAATGCTGGATAAATTTGGAGCGCCCTCAGACTGAAAAAGGTAGAAACCTGCAAATTCTGGCATCGGAAGCTTTATAGAATGACCTTAAAGGGAATCTGTCAGTAGGATCACCCCCACCCACCCCCCAAACAACATACATGGGCACACAGGTCTTTGAAATGTAAATCCGTCTAAGATCTACGTGCCCATATATGTTGATTACTGTGGTAATCTTACTGACAAATTCCTTTTTATGGTAATTGACATAATGGAATGGGGACAAACGAATGACTCAATGTATGAGATTTTACATATTCTTACCATTACATTCATAGGTTATCTGAGTCTGACACCATTTGACCTGAGTTGTTTCCCAAAAGTCATAAAGTCTCCCAACTTACTTGCAAAATATTCTGATTATTTGCTACATTTATGATTAGGAATGACTCAAGGAGGTCTAAGTGTTAATTAATGTCAGAATTGTTTTTGATAAGAGGTGTTGATTTTTTGCCAAGTTACCTACATATCAGTGGTGTGGTCAAAGTTCTAATTTTTTTTAAAGAGGACCTGTTATCAGATCAAAAATGGGCAGGTTTTGTTTTTATTTTATTTTCCTTGCTCCCCTGTTTTCTTGCTGTTTTTTTTTTTTTTTTTTAAATCCGCCATGCTCTTCCAAAGATGGGTCTTTTTATTTAGTGATAATATATACAGTCTTTAAAATGGTGGGGTGCTTACAGGGTAATTATACAGAGTTGCCTAAAGACACTCCCCAGAGGATCCTGAGACCACTGCCCCATTGGAAAGACCCTAAAAAGAATCACCAAACAAGAGTCTGTATCTCTGGAACCGTATGGTGGATTGCAAAAAATAAAAAAACTGAATACTCAGGGTAGTTGCAGGAATAAAATAATGGCAAAAACTAGCCAGTTTAGACCTGGTGACAGGTCCTCATTAAAGAAGCAAATGTGAAAAGTCTGAATGTCTATTTGGACACATCTGTAAATCACAACATTTCCAAGACAACATTGTAGCAATTTATTTGACTTTCTGTCCTATTATAAGGAGCCTCCTCTATGACTATGATGGAAAGGAGTCTTCTGAAATACAGTGTGAGCACAAGACTCTGGTGATGTTCACAGCCACATGAACTGTACAACAGTGGTGATGAAAATAAAATCCTTAGAGCCACTGTCCCAAGATGGAAAAATTTGACCACCACTTTGACTGTGGTCTGCCGGAGTGGCTTTGGACGCCATCGAGTAAGTCGGACTGCCAAATCTGACACCACATAACCAGTTGTTCCTTACTTCTTTGGTCCATAGATATTGTATGTCTCGTGCTTGACTCATGCCTGGAAAATTCACATTTCCAGGTCACCACCTGACAGCACCATGGAGGACGTCCTTCTTATCCATAGTGGGACAGGAAACCACGAGAGTTTAAAAGGACCCTCCCCCTTCCACCCTTCAGTGTTTTTCCTGTCCCACTGTGGATGGGAACGACGAGAGTTCCGTCTGTCCCATGCAGAGAGTGAGGATCGGGGGGGCTCGGCCTCTTCCTTCCCACTACATGGACTCTGCGTTGCTGACACCCGAGTAATAGGGTCCCTCAGCAGCACCAGTGCAGCGCTGCTCCTGGTGAAAGGGTCGCTTCCCCCTGGGGGGGCTCTCGACCCGGGATGAAACCCCAGATGTACCTGCCATGTTTGCTCCTGCAAGGACGCTCCCTTCGCAAGCGGATCCAGTGTCATAGGCGCATAGGTCGCGGCCGGCAGCAGGGGGCGGCATCCTCTTCGCTCCTACGCTGGTAGGAGTTCCGGGACAGGTGGCGCCGACAGCTCTGGATAAAGGAGGTATGTGGGGGCCATGGGGGTGCGCATTAGAGTTTCAGCCTAGCCGGTAGCAGCAGCAGTAGCAGCAGCGGTAGCAGCAGCAGTATGGAGGAGGCAAAATCCGACACACTGCAGGACACCCAAGCACATGTGAGTCCCCACTTAGCGGTATGCTCCCTACAGCCCCAATAAAGATAACATCAGCGGTCTTTATGTTATTTATTCTAGGGGCTTCCCTCGTCGGGGGGTAAGAAGACCGGCAAGACTAAGAAGTGCCCTATTTCTGCCGTAAAACTTAAGGACTCTTGGCAGAAGTTGCTCTGCGAGTCTTGCACTATTCGTATTGTGGGAGAGGAACAGGCCTCCCTGATGACGAGCATGAGAGCCATTGTTAGAGAAGAAGTGCAGGCTTCGATTTCTAACTTATCGTTTCCCCAGTCATAGTAACATAGTAACATAGTTAGTAAGGCCGAAAAAAGACATTTGTCCATCCAGTTCAGCCTATATTCCATCATAATAAATACCCAGATCTACGTCCTTCTACAGAACCTAATAATTGTATGATACAATATTGTTCTGCTCCAGGAAGACATCCAGGCCTCTCTTGAACCCCTCGACTGAGTTCGCCATCACCACCTCCTCAGGCAAGCAATTCCAGATTCTCACTGCCCTAACAGTAAAGAATCCTCTTCTATGTTGGTGGAAAAACCTTCTCTCCTCCAGACGCAAAGAATGCCCCCTTGTGCCCGTCACCTTCCTTGGTATAAACAGATCCTCAGCGAGATATTTGTATTGTCCCCTTATATACTTATACATGGTTATTAGATCGCCCCTCAGTCGTCTTTTTTCTAGACTAAATAATCCTAATTTCGCTAATCTATCTGGGTATTGTAGTTCTCCCATCCCCTTTATTAATTTTGTTGCCCTCCTTTGTACTCTCTCTAGTTCCATTATATCCTTCCTGAGCACCGGTGCCCAAAACTGGACACAGTACTCCATGTGCGGTCTAACTAGGGATTTGTACAGAGGCAGTATAATGCTCTCATCATGTGTATCCAGACCTCTTTTAATGCACCCCATGATCCTGTTTGCCTTGGCAGCTGCTGCCTGGCACTGGCTGCTCCAGGTAAGTTTATCATTAACTAGGATCCCCAAGTTCTTCTCCCTGTCAGATTTACCCAGTGGTTTCCCGTTCAGTGTGTAATGGTGATATTGATTCCCTCTTCCCATGTGTATAACCTTACATTTATCATTGTTAAACCTCATCTGCCACCTTTCAGCCCAAGTTTCCAACTTATCCAGATCCATCTGTAGCAGAATACTATCTTCTCTTGTATTAACTGCTTTACATAGTTTTGTATCATCTGCAAATATCGATATTTTACTGTGTAAACCTTCTACCAGATCATTAATGAATATGTTGAAGAGAACAGGTCCCAATACTGACCCCTGCGGTACCCCACTGGTCACAGCGACCCAGTTAGAGACTATACCATTTATAACCACCCTCTGCTTTCTATCACTAAGCCAGTTACTAACCCATTTACACACATTTTCCCCCAGACCAAGCATTCTCATTTTGTGTACCAACCTCTTGTGCGGCACGGTATCAAACGCTTTGGAAAAATCGAGATATACCACGTCCAATGACTCACCGTGGTCCAGCCTATAGCTTACCTCTTCATAAAAACTGATTAGATTGGTTTGACAGGAGCGATTTCTCATAAACCCATGCTGATATGGAGTTAAACAGTTATTCTCATTGAGATAATCCAGAATAACATCCCTCAGAAACCCTTCAAATATTTTACCAACAATAGAGGTTAGACTTACTGGCCTATAATTTCCAGGTTCACTTTTAGAGCCCTTTTTGACTATTGGCACCACATTTGCTATGCGCCAGTCCTGCGGAACAGACCCTGTCGCTATAGAGTCCCTAAAAATAAGAAATAATGGTTTATCTATTACATTACTTAGTTCTCTTAGTACTCGTGGGTGTATGCCATCCGGACCTGGAGATTTATCTATTTTAATCTTATTTAGCCGGTTTCGCACCTCTTCTTGGGTTAGATTGGTGACCCTTAATATAGGGTTTTCATTGTTTCTTGGGATTTCACCTAGCATTTCATTTTCCACCGTGAATACCGTGGAGAAGAAGGTGTTTAATATGTTAGCTTTTTCCTCGTCATCTACAACCATTCTTTCCTCACTATTTTTTAAGGGGCCTACATTTTCAGTTTTTATTCTTTTACTATTGATATAGTTGAAGAACAGTTTGGGATTAGTTTTACTCTCCTTAGCAATGTGCTTCTCTGTTTCCTTTTTGGCAGCTTTAATTAGTTTTTTAGATAAAGTATTTTTCTCCCTATAGTTTTTTAGAGCTTCAATGGTGCCATCCTGCTTTAGTAGTGCAAATGCTTTCTTTTTACTGTTAATTGCCTGTCTTACTTCTTTGTTTAGCCACATTGGGTTTTTCCTATTTCTAGTCCTTTTATTCCCACAAGGTATAAACCGCTTACACTGCCTATTTAGGATGTTCTTAAACATTTCCCATTTATTATCTGTATTCTTATTTCTGAGGATATTGTCCCAGTCTACCAGATTAAGGGCATCTCTAAGCTGTTCAAACTTTGCCTTCCTAAAGTTCAATGTTTTTGTGACTCCCTGACAAGTCCCCCTAGTGAAAGACAGGTGAAACTGCACAATATTGTGGTCGCTATTTCCTAAATGCCCGACCACCTGCAGATTTGTTATTCTGTCAGGTCTATTAGATAGTATTAGGTCTAAAAGTGCTGCTCCTCTGGTTGGATTCTGCACCAATTGTGAAAGATAATTTTTCTTGGTTATTAGCAGAAACCTGTTGCCTTTATGGGTTTCACAGGTTTCTGTTTCCCATAATATCCGGGTAGTTAAAGTCCCCCATAACCAGGACCTCATTATGGGTTGCAGCTTCATCTATCTGCTTTAGAAGTAGACTTTCCATGCTTTCTGTTATATTTGGGGGTTTGTAACAGACCCCAATGAGAATTTTGTTACCATTTTTCCCTCCATGAATTTCAACCCATATGGACTCGACATCCTCATTCCCTTCGCTAATATCCTCCCTTAAAGTGGACTTTAGACAAGACTTTACATAGAGACAAACCCCTCCTCCTCTCCGATTTTTACGATCCTTTCTAAACAGACTGTAACCCTGTAAGTTAACTGCCCAGTCATAGCTTTCATCTAACCATGTCTCGGTTATTCCCACTATGTCAAAGTTACCTGTAGATATTTCTGCTTCTAGTTCTTCCATCTTGTTTGTCAGGCTTCTGGCGTTTGCGAGCATGCCAGTCTGACCCCAAGGATCCTCCCAGGTCCAGGAAAAGACAGAGGGAGTCGGATCTGTCATCTGAGGACAGCTCTTTTGAATCTAATATGGAAGAGGAGGATTCGAGTAGAGACCCTCCTCAAAAAGGGAAAAAATATTTATTCTCGTCTAATAACATAGAAGAACTTCTGGGAGCAGTTAGACAGACTATGCAGGTTGAGGAACCCTCAACCACTAAATCAATTCAGGATGAGATGTTTGGGGGGCTGTGTTTGCAGACATCACAAGTCTTTCCTGTAAATGCCCACATTCGCTCAATGATTTTAGAGGAGTGGGAGGAGGCAGAGAAAAGGATTTCCATTCCTAGAGACTTTAGACTTCGTCTTCCCTTTGACTATGAGGAGGTCAAGGATTGGGAAGATATACCTAAAATCGACATCCCACTTGAAAAAGAACTGCCATACCATTTGAGGACTCCTCGAACTTAAAGGAGCCTATGTACAGGAAGGCGGATAGGCTCCTAAAGAGGGCATGGGAAAGCTCTGCTGCAGTGATCCGCACAAATATAGCGGCAACATCTGTGGCGAGGGCAATGCATTTGTGGGTTGATGACTTAAAAGATCAGTTGTGGGCCCGAACCGCTAGAGAGTCTATTTTAAAAGCTATCCCTCTACTCAAACTAGCAACCGTTTTTCTTGCAGATGCTACTGCAGAATCGGTTAGGTTTACAGCTAGGGGCCAATCTTTATCAAACGCAGCCCAAAGGGCTATATGGTTAAAGAGCTGGTCGGGAGACGTTCATTCGAAAAATAAATTATGTTCCATTCCCTTTTCAGGGGGCAGGGTCTTCGGTCCCATATTAGACGATATTCTGGAGAAGGCTTCTGATGAAAAGAGGGGGTTTCCAGAGGAAAAGCAAAAAAAATTCCTGCCCTTTCGCAGACCCTATTACGGTCAGAGATCAGACTATAGGGGCAAGGGAAAACAGGGCAAATGGAGGTACCAGAAAGGGGGAGAGAATAGGAACCGAAATAGAGATTCAGGTCCCTCAAGCTCTAGGTCAGAGTTCCGGAGAAAATGACGCCACCAGGATAGAGGGGCGGTTGCTGAACTACTTGGGCGAATGGGAAAAGATTACAAGTCCTTGTGTTCTCCATATTATCTCCCATGGGTACAGGATAGAATTCGACTCCCTTCCCCCAGAAAGATATTTTGTCTCCAATGCCCGTCTCTCTTCGGTCTCCCCAATGTGGTCAGACATACAGGATCTCCTCCGGATGGAGGCAATATCTCCCGTCCCTCCGCACCAGATAGGAAGAGGTCATTATTCAGGTCTCTTCTCTATAAAGAAACCTTCGGGAGAATCCCGAACCATAATAAATCTCAAGCCCCTAAACAAGTGGCTACAGTACAAAAAGTTCAAAATGGAGTCTATACGCTCCACAATTCCCCTATTGGGAAAAGACGTGGTAATGTGTACTTTGGACTTAAAAAGTGCATATTATCACGTACCAATTTTTCCAGATCATCAAAAATATCTGAGGTTTGCGGTAGAAAAAGAAGGGTCAATCTTCCATTACCAATTTTGTTGCCTTCCATTTGGACTGGCGTCAGCACCCAGAGTTTTTACAAAACTCATCATAGAAATTGTGTCTTATCTAAGAAAGCGAGATGTCACCATAATACCCTATCTGGACGATTTCCTGTTAGTGGCAGACTCAGTGGGGCAGCTCAAAATCGATTGTTGGTTGGTGATCTCCACACTGCAGAAATTAGGCTGGGTGTTGAACTGGCCAAAGTCACACCTGACTCCAAGATCAGAGATACAGTTTCTAGGTGTCATGCTAGATTCGAAGGTCAGAAAGTCGTTTCTTCCGGACAAGAGGCGGTCCGACCTGATAGAAAGTATCCGTCAGTTTTCAAGAAGTCGAGTATCATTCAGGGATGCAATGAAGATCCTGGGTTCAATGGCAGCATGCATTCCATGTGTCAGCTGGAGCCAATTTCATTCCCGTCAGTTACAAAGAGCGGTTCTCACAGCATGGTACAGAAGACAGTCTTCGCTGGACAAAGAATTCTGCCTATCCCATCGGGTCAGACAATCCCTACGCTGGTGGACGGTGCCAGGGAACCTCCAGGTCGGTGTCCGATGGATCCAGGCTCCAGCAGTCACGGTAACTACGGATGCAAGCCAACAAGGAAGATACTACCAGGGACAATGGAATTTGGAAGACAGCAACAATTCCTCAAATTACAGGGAGCTGCATGCGGTATGGAAAGTTTTGTGTTCAGCCCGAATCTTATTGGAAAACAGGCATCTAAAGATCCTATCGGACAACACGACAGCGGTAGCATTTCTTCGCCATCAAGGGGGACCAAGACATCTGAAACTACAGCGTCTGGCAGATCAAATTTTCGCGTGGGCGGAAAAATCAGTACTTTCAATTTCGGCAGTTCACCTAGAAGGCTCAAAGAACCAGATTGCGGATTTTCTGAGCAGAGAGAAGCTATCACCCACGGAGTGGGAGCTAAACAGCAAGGTCTTCAATGAATTATGTCAACGCTGGGGAACCCCGACGGTGGACCTATTTGCGACCAGACAGAACGCAAAGGTCGGAACATTTTTTTTCTCTGAACCCTCAAGAGGATCCGGCCGGGGTAGATGCCCTCTCTATCATGGAGCAGGGGTCTGTTATATGCTTTCCCCCCTCTGGCATTGGTACCAAGAGTCCTCAGGAAAATATGCGAGGACAGATCTCGAGTTATTTTGATGGTCCCTTTCTGGCCCAAGAGGAGCTGGTTCCCTCTGCTAAAGAAGCTGTCAGTAGACAATCCTTATCATCTTCCAGAAAGGAAGGACTTGCTTTCCCAGGGTCCGATTCTTCATCAAAACCCAGGGAATCTGCAGTTAGCAGCTTGGATCCTGAACGGCAGATCCTGAAGGCAAGAGGCCTATCGGAAGGAGTCATTTCCATCCCACAAGCAAGTAGGAAGCCGGTAACTTCAGCAATCTATCTTAAAATTTGGAAAAAGTTCTGCAGTTTTTGTGGAGACACAACGATCGATGTTGATCACCCTAACATACCTAGAATTCTTGAATTCTTGCAGCAGGGATTCAAGAAGGGGCTTAAACCAAGTACTTTGAGGGTCCAGATAGCAGCCCTCAGCGTGTTTTATGATTCTTCCCTTGCTGCCCACCCTTGGATTGCTCGGTTTTCTAGAGCAATTCTGAGGCTGAGACCCCTAGTCAGGAAAACTGTCCCACCTTGGGACCTTAGCTTAGTCCTTAATGAATTATGTAAGGAGCCGTTTGATATAGGAAAAGATATAAACATTGCTAATCTCTCCCTTAAAACAGTTGTTTTAGTGGCCATTACATCAGCCAAAAGATTGGGGGAACTTCAGGCCCTGTCCATCCAAAACCCCTATCTGCAAGTATTTGATGATAGGTTGGTCTTAAGACTTGATCCAGGTTTCCTTCCTAAAGTGGTCTCGGATTGAAATATAAATCAGGAAGTGGTGCTCCCATCATTTTGGCAGTTCCCTAGAAACCAAAAAGGATTGTTCTTCCATAACTGAGACGTCAGGGAGACGGTACTTAAATACTTAGACATGACTAGGGTCTGGAGACGGGATAGTAATCTCTTTGTCCTTTACGGGGGTCCTAATAAGGGGAAGAAAGCATCAAAATCCACCATTGCGAGGTGGATTCGAACCACTATTAGCCTAGCTTATCAGACACAGGGAAAGGATCCCCCAGATAGCCTTAAAGCTCATTCATCTAGGGCTATGGCCGCCTCATGGGCAGAGAAAGGGGGGGGCCTCGGTAGATCAAATTTGCAGAGCTGCATCTTGGTCTAGTATTAGCACCTTTTCTAAACATTACAAATTAGACGTAGTTTCTTCCCAACTAGCATTCGGCAGGAAGGTGCTTCAGGCAGTAGTCCCACCCTAGGACCAAAAAGTCTCTTTTGGTACTTCTCCATGGTGCTGTCAGGTGGTGACCTGGAAAACGGTAATTAATCTTACCGGTAATTGTATTTCCAGGAATCCATCCTGACAGCACGGTTACTTCCCTCCCTAGTACAAAAATGTGGTATACTTATGTGAAGTAACATTTGTATTAAAATTGTTATGTTCAAAATAAAATTCTCTTTTTGCAGCCATCCAGATGTGTTACTTTGGAAAATCACTGAAGGGTGGAAGGTTCCTTTTAAACTCTCGTGGTTTCCTGTCCCACTATGGATAAGAAGGACGTCCTCCATGGTGCTGTCAGGATGGATTCCTGGAAATACAATTACCGGTAAGATTAATTACCGTTTTGTGCCACTTCCAATCTGCCACAGTTGGCAATAGACTTGCAATATAGGACTTTTCTAGGGAAAATACTTATATCCTAAAAAAACAACATTTTCAAGTCCAATTTCTAACCATAATCTGTGCAAAAAAACAAAACAGAAATTTATATCCAATAAGAGTACAGTTGTCCTTGTTTTTGCATGACTGACCTATTATCCGTCTACCAATATACCGTTCACATACAAATTGCTATTATTCAAGATACGATATGTCGGTCTTGTGTACAGTCTTGCTCATTACAGAAGTAATTATTTGGCAATGTGAAAATAAAAGGTATTTTTGTGCATATGTGGGAAAATACAGTCATTTTGCTTTAATCTATGAGAATTCGCATGACAAATGGCGCTGTGGGACCTACACTGGAAAGAAACCATATCCCTTATCCAATATAATGAATAGGTAGAGCTGATAAAAGCACCTGTTTACACGGGCGGGTCAGCTGTGTCTCAACCAAAGCATGAGAGTGCAACCGCCACACAAAGGAAAGACTTTTGCTCCCATGAAAGGGGTGGTAATATTTGAGTATGTTTCGAGATCAGCGTTGAGATAAATCCAAGAATTTCCACCTATTACATGTCCGGCTTTTGGCCTTGCATGATCAACACTCGGAGCGTGAAAAGGCCGGGAGTCCCCTCCTTTCACTGTCCCATAAATTAACATGAACTGTTAGATCACACTGCGGTTTGTTGTCCTAGGCTAAACATTTTCAAAACCATTTGTCTTGTAAATTCCCTTTGCTGAATACATGCAAAGCCTAGGCGTGCCTCATTGTGTGATTTCACGTTTATTTAACCAGTGCAGCCTTTATTTTACCTGTGAAGTCTTGGAGCAATTGTCAAAAAAAAGGTGCCAGGTCAAACATCTGCAGACTTCGGAGTGAAGAAGTTTGTGGAAGTCGGAGAAGACGGTTTGCATAGGGAGGCGTCTGCTTTCATTGGTTATGAGACGTACAGCAGCTGGGTCATACCGTGCTAGTGTCTAGATGGCAACTCTGGTGTGTTCTCAGGCTGTCAGAAATATTAAGAGCTAAAGATATTAGCCAAACAGAATCCCAACTGGTACTTGCTCTCAGCAGTATAGGGTAGGCTACCAGTTGGCTGAATGAGGGGCACTTTCCGCAGCTCTGTTGGGTAGCTTCTCATTAAAATGGTTTTCACCTATCCTAGTTTTAGTCAGAGGGGTCTGACCTACACTGATCGGCAACATGGGGAACTTTTATCCTCGTTAGAATGGAGCGACAGTGCCCTTGCTCAACTGCTGCTCCATTCACTCCATATGGGTCTGACAAGCCCTGTGCTTGGACTTTTATAGAGAATGAATAGCCCTTGTCCAGGCATCTTACCTGCCACTCAGTTTTGTACCTGTCATAAAAGTTCCCTGAACTGCTGACCAGTGCGGATCCCAGCAGTCAGCAAGTTATCACCTATTCTGCAGATAGGTGATAACTTGTTTTCACCTGACAGCCCTTTTAAAGGGGGATCCAGTTAAAGTATTGGTTATTCCAAGCCAGGTGCAAGTCTCTTTGGACAGTCAGACATTCACTTATAGAGTAGCTCCTTCCAATAGGTGACACTAGAGAGAGATTTCTTTCTAGGTGAGACCTGAGAGCTACAGTTGTGTGAAAAAGTGTTTGCTCTCTTCCTGATTTCCTATTCTTTTGCATGTTTGTTACACTTAAATGTTTCAGATTACCAAACAAATTGAAATATTAGACAAAGTTAACACAAGTAAACTCAAAATGCATTTTTTAAATGAAGGTCTTTATTATTAAGGGAATAAGATATCCAAACCTACAGGGCCCTGTGTGAAAAAGTGATTGCCCCTAAACCAAATAACTGATGGGCCACCCTTAGCAGCAACAACTGCAATCAAGCGTTGGCATTAACTGGTAATTAGTCTTTTGCAACTCTCTGGAGGAACTTTGGCCCACTCATCTTTGCAGAATTGTAATTCAGCCACACTGGAGTGTTAATTAATAATAGTCATGTTGCAAGACTCTAAAGTGTCCAGCCTTCACTTTTATATGAAAGCTGCCTCCAGAAGGTGGCACTGGTGACATCGGTTTTCTTTCTTCTGGTGGAGAGCAATTCGATATGCTTTCATCATAGAGCCTTGCGTGTAGATAGTACATCACAGAGCTAAATCAATCAGATGTATTCTTTATCAGTTCGCTGGATGGAAGGAAGTTGTCGTGAGGAAACAACTAGTGATGAGCGAATATACTCGTTACTCGAGATTTCCCGAGCACGCTCAGGTGACCGAGTATTTTTTAGTGCTCTGAAATTTAGTTTTCATCACCGCAGCTGAATGATTTACATCTGATAGCCGGCATAAGTACATGTGGGGGTTGCCTTGTTGCTAGGAAATTCCCACATGTACTTATGCTGGCTAACAGATGTAAATCATTCAGCTGCGGTGATGAAAACTAAATTTCAGAGCACTAAAAAATACTCGGAGGTCACCTGAGCGTGCTCGAGAAATCTCGAGTAACGAGTATACTCGCTCATCACTAGAAACAACCTACCGGTATATGAAATTGGAGAAATATGAAAAGTAGAATGTAGAATGTAGAAGCTCCAGTCCTACAGTATTACCATATGTATCTGTTGCTAACATAGAATATGCCATGGCAAAACTTAGCCTAGTTAAAATGAGTGTTCAGGTTTTTAGAACAGTTCTCCAATGTACAAGAGCAGACCGTACCCACAACACGATGGGCAGACAAAGCCACAGACAACCCCATCTCATTTTTGACAGAGCCGCTTCAAACTGGCGTGAAAATACCAAAAGTCATAAAAGTTTTGCGCCACACATTTTAAAGTGTTTTGCAACCATTTTTTTTTTAAGTGAATTGCCCCCTTTGGGCTCAATACATCAAAGCGTTTTCTCCAGAATTATGGCAGAAAAAAACACTGTGAAACATCACATATTTTTTGCACAACTTCAAGTTCCAGCAAATTTATCCAAATGTATGCAGCCCCTGGCTGGAGTAACCTTTCTAGTGGAGGTGCACACCACTTGTAAGATGCACCCAAATCATTAAGGGCCTTGAAACAAAGAAAAGATGATCAAAAGCATCTTAAATGCTCCTGGGCCACTTGTTGCTGTTTTATACGGTATTTAATTTCTTTGTAACCCAAGTAATATGTGAATAAATGAGATTATACTTGAGTGTAAATTTGGCAGTAAATTCTACAAAGTACCCAGTAAGACATTTTTTCATTAACCCTGATCTGAACAACCCATACACAGCTGAGTGTTTGCTCTTCTGTGTCCTTTTGTCATTGTGTGACCACCCAGAGGGGCTCGCATAGTGGAGACACTCAGATGTTTCCAATAAACACTCCTGTACTGTACTCCCCTGTAATAACTAACCCTCTGGATGATGAAATGGCACTACCAGTGCGGACGGCCTCCTTACACATAATGTCTTTATAGGTAAATCTAAGGAAATGTAGCAAACACTCACGAACAAGTCGTCCCGAGTGCAACCCCACTGTCGACTATAGTGCTGCAAATGACTGCCAGGGTCGTTTCAAGTTCCTGGTGGATATAAAAACTATTGATTCAAGCGAAGAGGCAAATAATGCCAGGGTGCCGGTAAACAAGACAATTGCCTTCAAGACTCTTAAAGAGTATTCTCAAAAAGCACGGCTGACTATATGACGTATGTTGGCCTCAGTGTCTCTCTGTTAATGAAAAGTTATGTACCTTTTCTTTTTCTTTTTTTTTACCTTTTTGTTCCAGTTCCTCCCCACTTTCAGGATCTGCTTGCTGTCAGAGAATGGGAACAGAGGGTAAAGACCTGCCCAGACCTGAAACCGTCCGATATGGGCAAAATAAATCTGCAGCACAAGTCTGTCTCCTGTCTTGAGGGTTTGCTACATTGTATCCGGCCTGGAATTTTTGTATGAAGAGGATGGTCTACACTAGTGATAACGAGTGTGCTCGTTGCTTGGGTTTTCCCGAGCACGCTTGGGTGACCTCCGAGTATTTGTGACTGCTTGGAGATTTAGTTTTCTTTACCTCAGCTGCATGATTTACATCTGTTAGCCAGCATAAGTACATGTGGGGGATGCCTGGTTGCTAGGGAATCCCCACATGTAATCAAGCAGGCTAAGAGATGTAAATCATTCAGCTGAGGTAATGAAAACTAAATCTCCGAGCACTAACAAATACTCGGAGACCACCCGAGCGTGCTCTGGAAAACCCGACCATGAGTATATTGGCTCATCACTAGTGTACACCAGTGTTCCCAAACTCCAGTCCTCATGGTCCCCAACGGGTCACATTTTCAGGATTTCCACCATAGTATTGCACAGGTGGCGAAATTACCAGAGCTTCTCACCTGTGTACAACTAAGAAAATCACGAAAACCTGATCTGTTGGGGGCCGTGAGGACTGGAGTTGGGAAATCCTGCGGTAGACTAATGGGTACAACTGTGGCTTTGGGAGCTTGTGAAAAACAAAAATAAAAAATCTGCCACCGTGCGATAACCATTGCTTCACCAGAAATAAGAAACTGAGAGGCTTTGTATAAAATCCAATTCTTTCATGCCAAAGAAAGTGTCAATATGAAGGCAATTGTGGTGCTACTCTTAACTTCTATGACTTGTAAACCTTTCCTTCTGGTCACCATAGACCTGTCAAGTTCAGATCAGGAGACCTGCGGCTGGTCGGTACTCAGACTGACACATGGATGTGTGATTGCGGCGTAGGCTGTTTAGTTGGTGCTGGATCCTAGCTTCCCATTCATATTTGCAGGAATTAGCCCAGGAAGGGTTAGTTTAATAGTGTAGGTTTCCATCTAAAATGGAAATGGGTGCCTTGTCGCTGATAGATGGGCACACACAAATTGGCCAATGTGGGTGCCAAGTGCATCAATTTTTGAAGTATCATCTACATAGCAGTAATGCAGGTCAATGTGTATATATTTATATATATATATATATATATATATATATATATATATATATATATAAAATACAGTATATAAATATATGAAGATAAATTCACATATGTATGTTCTTCAATTCTTTGCTTGTTCAGCCTGTTTACAGTGACTGGTGTTGTGTGAGATATGATGGCTGGCATACATTGAATTGAAGTTTTCTGCTTTTAGCGAAAGTGCTCAGATAAGGTGTTATCTGAGCATGCTCTGGTGCTAACTGAATGTCTTCGACGTGCTCTAATACTATATTCGAGTCCCCGTGGCTGCATGTCTCGCTGCTATTAGACAGACACAACAGATGCAGGGAGTGTCTAACAAACAGGCAATACCTGCATGGGTTGCAGGTGACGATCAGCCATCAGACATGCAACCTCGGGGATTTGAACATATTATTTGAGCACGCCGAAGAATTTCTCTTAGCACTCGAGCATGCTGGGTTTACGCCTTATCCAAGCACAATCTCTCATCACTACTCAATATGCAAAATAGAATAATACATCAATGTGCTACCTGTTCTTCACATGAGTCCATACAGTGAAATGTTTTGATGGATTTTTTTAGCAGAGTTTTGCTAAGTAATGTGAGAGAAGCAAGATGTAGGGGCAGAGACCCTGATTCCAGTTAAGCTGGCCATATACATTACATAGTAACATAGTAACATAGTTAGTAAGGCCGAAAAAAGACATTTGTCCATCCAGTTCAGCCTATATTCCATCATAATAAATCCCCAGATCTACGTCCTTCTACAGAACCTAATAATTGTATGATACAATATTGTTCTGCTCCAGGAAGACATCCAGGCCTCTCTTGAACCCCTCGACTGAGTTCGCCATCACCACCTCCTCAGGCAAGCAATTCCAGATTCTCACTGCCCTAACAGTAAAGAATCCTCTTCTATGTTGGTGGAAAAACCTTCTCTCCTCCAGACACAAAGAATGCCCCCTTGTGCCCGTCACCTTCCTTGGTATAAACAGATCCTCAGCGAGATATTTGTATTGTCCCCTTATATACTTATACATGGTTATTAGATCGCCCCTCAGTCGTCTTTTTTCTAGACTAAATAATCCTAATTTCGCTAATCTATCTGGGTATTGTAGTTCTCCCATCCCCTTTATTAATTTTGTTGCCCTCCTTTGTACTCTCTCTAGTTCCATTATATCCTTCCTGAGCACCGGTGCCCAAAACTGGACACAGTACTCCATGTGCGGTCTAACTAGGGATTTGTACAGAGGCAGTATAATGCTCTCATCATGTGTATCCAGACCTCTTTTAATGCACCCCATGATCCTGTTTGCCTTGGCAGCTGCTGCCTGGCACTGGCTGCTCCAGGTAAGTTTATCATTAACTAGGATCCCCAAGTCCTTCTCCATGTCAGATTTACCCAGTGGTTTCCCGTTCAGTGTGTAATGGTGATATTGATTCCTTCTTCCCATGTCTATAACCTTACATTTATCATTGTTAAACCTCATCTGCCACCTTTCAGCCCAAGTTTCCAACTTATCCAGATCCATCTGTAGCAGAATACTATCTTCTCTTGTATTAACTGCTTTACATAGTTTTGTATCATCTGCAAATATCGATATTTTACTGTGTAAACCTTCTACCAGATCATTAATGAATATGTTGAAGAGAACAGGTCCCAATACTGACCCCTGCGGTACCCCACTGGTCACAGCGACCCAGTTAGAGACTATACCATTTATAACCACCCTCTGCTTTCTATCACTAAGCCAGTTACTAACCCATTTACACACATTTTCCCCCAGACCAAGCATTCTCATTTTGTGTACCAACCTCTTGTGCGGCACGGTATCAAACGCTTTGGAAAAATCGAGATATACCACGTCCAATGACTCACCGTGGTCCAGTCTATAGCTTACCTCTTCATAAAAACTGATTAGATTGGTTTGACAGGAGCGATTTCTCATAAACCCATGCTGATATGGAGTTAAACAGTTATTCTCATTGAGATAATCCAGAATAACATCCTTCAGAAACCCTTCAAATATTTTACCAACAATAGAGGTTAGACTTACTGGCCTATAATTTCCAGGTTCACTTTTAGAGCCCTTTTTGACTATTGGCACCACATTTGCTATGCGCCAATCCTGCGGAACAGACCCTGTCGCTATAGAGTCACTAAAAATAAGAAATAATGGTTTATCTATTACATTACTTAGTTCTCTTAGTACTCGTGGGTGTATGCCATCCGGACCCGGAGATTTATCTATTTTAATCTTATTTAGCCGGTTTCGCACCTCTTCTTGGGTTAGATTGGTGACCCTTAATATAGGTCTGCCGATATCGTCAGGTTCATATGACAAATGTGTATGGGGACAAAGGCCACATGATGGTCGGGAGTGACGTCGATCAGGCATGCCTGAAATCGGACTGTTGATAGCATTGCATCTTCTTAGGTAACAGGACTAGATTTATAGACTGAAAAAATGGAGTATTATCTCAGGAACTGAGAAACACAAAAACAAAGAAAATGCCAAATTCAGGAGAATGCCATAATTTACACCAGCTGAAAAAAAAAATTATTTATGGCAAATGACAGGTCGTTGTTAGATTTACCGTACCCTTACATCTTTTTTATCCAAGCACTCCTCACTCTGTGATAATTATAACTGCATTGCTATATTTATGTAAGTCCCCAAAATCTCATTTTAAAAAGCTTTAATTTGAGAGATTGATTTACCCACGTGCTCAGAATTTGTCATTTTAGGTTGATGCCGATTACACAGTGAAGGGCGCTAATTTAACACTTACTTTACTTATTATTTCCTACAAATTGAATGCTAATCCGTGTATTCGGGTTGTCACCTGTTTTGCAGCCACTAGAGGGCGCAGTGTCTTATGTATGGCGGAGCCCTTTGATTTCTCTTTATTTTTATAGGAAGTTTCTCTTGGTATAAAAATAATTAATAAATAAGTTTATCAAAATAAATAATAAAACACTGTGAATTATAAGCATACATAAATCTTAATTTTGATTTCTAAGCATAAATTTTAATTTTGATTTTCCAGTACTTCCTTTCAAGAAAATACCTAAATTTTAATTATACTTACATTTTATTGTATTCCTCATTTATCGGGTGAGCCATAAATTTGGTCAATCCAGAAGAGAATTAGCATCAAGATGATGAGCTGTAAACTCTGCTTTGTATTTCTATCTTGTACAGCACGGTCATAACTGACACTTTAATAGAATTATTTATATATGCCAAGTATATTTTGCACACGAATATACTGAGTTAATGGCATCTTTCAGTAGGATCTGCCCTCCTAAGCCGTCTATATGGGCATGTAGGTCATAGGAAGCTGAATAAAATGACACCTTAATACCTGTGATCCGTTGTCTTAATCCAAAGAAATCCACATTTTTCTTAACTTGTGAATGAGCTGTTAAGATCTATGGGCCGGATATAGATCTCCCAGAGAATCTGCCTCCAGAGCTTATACAAAAGGAAAAAAGGTGTTATCAGTGTGAGACATGTAGAACAGGAGAGCAGCCTGTCAGTCATTACATGTCTCACACTGATAACTCCCCCTTTTCAGTTATAATAAGCTCTGTAGGCAGATTCTCAGGGAGATCTATGTCCGGTCCATAGATCTTAACAGCTTATTTACATATTAAGAAAAATGTAGATTTCTTCGGAATAAGACCTCGAATCACAAATATCAAGGGATCATTTTATCCAGCTTCCTATGACCTACATGCCCATATACTGTAAACGGCTTAGGAGGGCTGATCCTACTGACAGATTCCCTTTAAGGAGACACCTAGACCCCCTAAGTATTAAAGCCATGATACGCCGTCTTGCATGGTAATATTGTGGGTTTACTGTGTCTGGTAGAAAATAGAAAAAGAAAACGTAATACGAATATAATGGTAGAAATAGAAGGCCAGGGTGGTGGGATATAGTATAGAGGAAATTTTTCTCTAACTGCAGAGTATTTAACTTAAAGACTGAGTAAAATGTCTTAAAAATGTGAAATGTCTTCATTAACGAACAACTCTAGGATAGGAGCAGTCACTCACCTTATCAGAGACTCAACCATTAGGGTTGATTGAGTAGTGAAAGTGATCGGTACGCGAATCGAGCATGTTGAACGATCGGACATGTGCTACTCAAGTAGCGAGCAAAATGGAAATGGACGTTAATGGCAAGCTCGAGCATTTTTCTCTCTCTCTGATAATTCACTTGCGGGAATCCGCGCACCATGAGACACTCTGCAGTAGTGATGAGCGAGCGTGCGGGAGTAAGGTGTTATCTGAGCATGCTCAGGTGCTAACCAAGTGTCTTCGGCATGCTTGAAAAATATGATCCAGTCCCCGCAGCTGCATGTCTCACGGCCTGTTTGTTAGGCTATCCCTGTATGTGTTGTGGCTGTCGAACAGTGGTGAGACATGCAAGCACGGGGATTCGATCATATTTTTGGAGCACGGCGGGGACACTCGGTTAGCACATGAGCATGCTCAGATAACACCTCATCCCAGCATCTTCACTCGTCACCACTCGATCAAACACCCCGAGCATGCTCGCCCATCACCACCAATCACATGGCTGCCTATTAAGGTAAAATTTCGATACCTCCTGTGGATTTCTCAACAAGAACAGTGTCTGATTTACTGTTTTCTTTTTATTTAATTTCACCCCCCACCCCTCCCCTAAAAAAAAAAAAGTTTATTCAATGCAACTAATAAAATACTCTGTTTATCCCATATGGTGAATGCCAAAGGAAAAAGAATCAAAGTGGCAGAATCATTGTTTTTTTGGCCACTATTCTTAAGATTTTAAAAGTTGTATGGAGCCCAAAATGGAAATAATACAAACTACAGCTTGTGCTAAAAGAATATAAGCCATAATTAAATTCTTATCTATGTATAGCTCTAGGAAAGCGTGGAGAACAAAATAGAAAGCGGATGCCTGGTGGCCACTTGGAGTCTCACACAAGGGTCTGTCTAATCCTGGAGCCCACCCTGCAACTGATCAATACTTTGATGGGTGTGGTGTCTGAAATGGGGTCACTTATCAGGGATTTTCATCCTATGGGTAGCTTGGGCTCTAGAACTAACGTGTGGCCCAGAAGCATTTTAATTTCTCTCTCCTGTTATAACATTGTATCAAATCCCTTTTAGGCCCGAATGCCACTTTTTGGGGCTGTGTCCACAAGGCCAACCCGCGCTCTGTCCGTAAGGGGTTAAAACGCGTGGCTTTTTACTTACTGCTTGACACATTACCTGAATGGACCCAATTCTGAAATCAGATCAGCTTCATATTTCACAGCGATGTCAGAGAACATCTGTAACCTCCTCCGTGTAGTTCACCTAATGATACGCTATCAGCCTTTTCTTACAAGTACATGCAGTCAGACCATGGCACCCGTCCAAGGACACATTCTCAGACAGGCATCCACCATGGTGAATGCTCCGCATCAAGAAAACTGACCGTGTAGATCGATGGCGATGGCAACCTGCCTAAAAAGTACTGAAAAATGCTGATCTGGTGGAAATGACTGAGTAGGGATGAGGACTGGATAGGGCCAAGGACTACAGGCCCCTTCCTTCTGTTTCTCCACAACCCCTTTACCATCGGCAGAGAATGAGATATCCCAACAATCAGACAAATGGTAGACGATCAGAATACTTAAATAATTTGCTATGTAAAATCCTTCCATCCTTAGCAAACACCTTAATATTTTCATCTTTGTGCAGACAACTTTTCCTTGAAAGCCCAGTTACCGGGAGGTTCTGAACGTTATTCCTCCGGCTTTCAGTCATAGAGGCGCGGCTTCAGTCACCGCTCAGGACATAGCACGGTGGCGCAGTGGTTAGCACTGCAGCCTTGCAGCGCTGGAGTCCTGGGTTCAAACCCCACCAAGGACAACATCTGCAAAGAGTTTGTATGTTCTCCCCATGTTTGCGTGGGTTTCCTCCGGGCACTCCGGTTTCCTCCCACATTCCAAAGACATACTGATAGGGAATTTAGATTGTGAGCCCCATCGGGGACAGCAATGATAATGTGTGCAAAATGTAAAGCGCTGCGGAATATGTTAGCGCTATATAAAAATAAAGATTATTATTATTAAGATTATAGTGAGTGACAACTGTAACCACCAGGTTGCACTGACTGATAGCCGGCACAGGAGAGTAACAGTACAGAGTCGGCTGTCCATGAGTGCCGGAGCGCAGTTACACCCGCCACTCACTATGTCCTGAGTGGTGACTGAAGCCACACCTCTATGACTGAAAGCCGGAGGAATAACGTTTATTTCTTCCCTTCAGTACAGCGACTTCACAACTTCAGAATGCCATTAACCTGCAGTTTAACCCCATATTTTACCCCGTATTTTCTTTACCCAATGAAAATGTATTTGATTTCCTAGTATATTGCTGTGTATTGGTTCCTTGTGACATTCACAATCTTTGTCATCCAGAAGGAACTCGTGGCGTTTAATCCCACAGTCATGTGATAGATACACGAGCACTTGGCTGATTACAGGACGCCATTCTGATACTGTAACAAGTCATACACCTGTGCATCCATCACCAGACCAGGATCTCATTTACCCTGCTCCTGGACAGGGGGTAACTTACCTCTGGGGGTCTCCACAATCTGGGATCCCCTCCTTGAATACAGCGATGGTCCCGCATGCGCACCGACACTGCCTTCATTCTCCTAGGGACTGACATAGAGCTGTGCATTGTGAATGGCAATCTCCGGCAGTCCCATTGAGAATGAATGATACGATGGTGCGTATGAGGGACGGCAGATGAGCCTCCATCCTGGGATCAGCCGGGTAGCCATCGGCAATTTATCACCTCTCCTGTGCAACCTATTCTGTGGATTTCCTTTGGCAGTCCATATTTTCCTGAGAGTGCTGAAGGTGCAATTCCTAAACAAATGTTCTCGGCTGCAGGTTATTATATAGAAACCAATTGAGCCATACTCGCCTTCCTCAGGTCCACCCACCAGTCTCCCAATGTCTAGCATTGACTGCGGCACTGGCTTCACGTCGACAGCACGGCAGCCAATCAATGAGCTCAGTGGCCCGACACCATGAGCAACAGCAGAGACTCACTGGTGGACCTGGGGATGGTGAGTGGAGGGCAATTTGTTTCTTTATAATAACCTGCAGCTGGGGACTTTTTTTACTGGGAGGGAGCATCCCCTTTAAGGCTCCCAAACCTATACATCTACTGCTTGTGATGTGTATGGGGGCCTCCTGACTCTTTCCTCCTCTCCGATGACTTTAGGGAAGATCAGGTGTAGTGAGGAGAGGGAGCGTCACCTTAGGCCTCATGCACACTGTGTATTGTGTGTTTTCCATGAATAGCGCTCGTACCTATAAGGGCTCGCCCACATGACTGATTATATCAGATGAGCGTTACCCGTGGTTTTCTTGGATTACAGCTGTGCACATGGCCGATTGTTCCCTCGTCATCAGTTTTGTCCTCAGACCACTTTTATCCACATCTAAGTGTCAGACCATATTGTCCAGTTATAGGAATCCTCTCTGGATGTGTTCCTGTATATCTTGCAATATTTCCTTTACACAGGACGATACAATTGTGTCGCTGACTTAGTAATGACACGTTTTTGTTGCTTTTAGGTTGGTGCATTACGTGATGCAACAATGGAGTCTGTAACTCCGGAAACCAGAAATCCTAGAGGCCAGGAGTCGGAGTTTACCCCTGTCCCCAGCCCAAGGAACTTATCAGCACTGAAGATGTCGAGTCCAGCCCACCCGGACATTCAGGAGCCAAGGTGATCGTGTCGGCATTGCTGTGTCCTTTTTGTGCGGAGTGTCAGATTTGGGATTTTTTTCTTAGCTCCGCTCCATATTAAATGATGTCTTCTACTGACTTTTTGGAGCTCCTTATTGTGTCAGAGTTCAGCTTTTGCAGACCAAAAAATATATATATGGTCTACTCCAGTGTTTTACAAACCCCGTCCTCACGGCCCTCAACACATCATATTTTCAGGATTTCCTTAGTATTCTGATGGCTTGATGATAATCCCATCATCTGTACAATACTAAGGCAATCCTGACAACGTGCCCTGTTGGGGCTGTGAGGACCAGAGGTTGGCAAATATTGTTCTACACGAACCCACTGTGCAGAAGCAGAAAACTGCTGCCCTCTATGATGCCCAGGTAAGGCTATGTCCACACACAGCTTTTTTTAAATTTTGCAGTCAAAACCTAACTGTCTTGGCAGTAAAAACGCTTCATCCGTTTTTCAGCGTTTTTACTACTTTTTTCTGAATTTTTGACACTTTTTTGGCACACGTGTTCTTTGTCTACAGTACGTGTTGAATAAAGTTTAGTTTTATTCACCAAAAATGTTTTGAAAAGGCCACAGTTTTTGGCATTGTTTTTTTTTTTTTTTTCTTCGTTTTTTCATTGCTTTGTATGCGTGAAAAAAATGAAAAAGCAGTTCTCAAATTCAGTAAGGAAAAAAGTGCATGAGATTTCTTTGGCTGGTACTGTGAAAAACAGCTTTTAATTTGCATTAAAAAAAGGAGCAAAAATAAAAAAAAACTCGCTGCATGTGAACATGGCCTAATAGTGGAGCTTGAGCCGCAGTCCTGACCTTGCCATGTGACACTGCTCCCCCTGGTGGCCATCAGCTATATAGCATCCCGAGCACTGACCATAGAGTTGCTGCAATCTTTCAGTTGCAGGAGACCCTCCATCATCTTGGAGAAGAGTCTTCACACTGGAGAGTCCTAGCCCGGCTGATAATAAAGCCATTATCTGATCATTCTGGGATTTTTGCAGCTCATTCCCAGTCCATGGTGCCTTAAGACTCCTAGAAAACGAAATGCGATTGGCAAGGAAACTTTTCTTGTTCTGGTGAACTTTAATACCATGCTTTGCTAATGGAACAATTGGCTTCCCCCCAAGTTGCCTACTTAATATGTAAAGCAGGTGTAGAGAACATGACGGCACATGGCCGGCCGGGATAAGAGGCAGACAGCTGCCATGTGATTGGCTCATACTGAATAAATATTTTCCTGCTCTTCACACAGCGGCAGGCCGGATTCTCATCACAACCCCGACCATCCAACCACCGACGCCCTGGAAGGGGGGCAGCACAACCTGTCGGCATTGTCACAGGAGCTGGATTATCTGAGACAAAGCAATAGAAAGGTACCGGCCTGGATGTGCGTCTTTAGCTTTCTGGCTAAAGTGGAAACACAATTGCATCTCTTACACTTTTTTTTGCATTTCTCTATGGAGCTTTTATTCAATAATGTATGCCATGAGATTACTTTTACTTAATAAAATCTCCTCTTTTTTGGTTTTGTCCTCTGTTGCCACCAGCAGAATGTATAGGGAGAAGATGTGAGCGATCCGTAAGGCTCCCCTATAGGTATACAACACATGTAGGACATAATACGTATCACGCAGAATTCTCCCGTCAGTCCGGAGACCACCGAGACCATGATCATTTACAGCTCTGTATAATGAATGGTTAATAAAGAGCTGGTGGAAATCATTACTGTGAGATTCCCACCCAACATGATAGAACTTGACATCGTCTAACTTCTGCCTGATTATAATGGTAAAACCCCAGATTAAGGACTTCTTACTAGTGATTTTGGACCTGCAATCACTTGATTTCTTGTACCTTACACTGCAATACTGTAATCTTGGAGTGCATTGTATAAGTAGTCACACCCTGGGCTTCATAGGTATGCAGGCACAGAGTCCTTCAGTAGACCTCTTAAGTGCTGTGACCACTCCAATGCCGGCTGTATGGCACAGTCGGCACCAAACTGTATGGAGTGGACTCGTCTTCTGTGCACACATCCGCAGCTGTCACCACTTGAACCCTGGGCGGAATAGGCCCTGGCACTTGCAAAGTTTCACTGGGTGTTGTTATCCAGATGCAAAAAAAGAGAATTAAATTCACAGAATTAAAAGTCAGAGTAGCCATTATTCAACATAGCGCCATGCCGCACGATGTTCATGCAAGTGTGAGCCCCCTGCGTAGCTTATACTTGCTACCATGGCCTGCAGCATCTCCAGACTTGTCTCCCATCGAGCACATCTAGGATCTTATTGGTTGCCAATTCCAGAGGAGCTGCCAGCAGCGGATCTTGATGATTTGCCCAAGTGCATTCAGCTGCCGAACATTCCCCAGATGACCATTAATAACATTGCTGGTAGCAGCCAAGGCTGTAAGTGCCTAGATTTCTGCAAGTGGCCTCACACTCCATACTGAGATATTTTTAAAAGTTTGTTTCCATTTTGTTCTCATTTGTATATCATTAATATGTTTATCGATCTACTATTCCTATTATACTATATGAAGAGGGGAGGAAGAGTGAGGAGCAGGGAGAGAAAATAATCAGACAGATACACGAAAGAATGGTACAGAGCTTTTTTACCTTTTATCAGAGCTGGATACACAGCTACACTGCTTAGGACTGCTGTATGGTGTTCTCCATGCTGCTGTTGCTTTTCTCTATATGCTTAAGAAGAAATAAAGAGCAGGAATCCGGCTGTGTAATCTCTATGCCATAGATTATAGTGGCTACTCTTCTCCCAGCATCTCAGTCAAATGCAAATTCAATGGAGTCTGTCACCCTTAACATGCACATTAAACTTTCTGTACAGTGTCACTGGAGACTTAGGCCCTATACAAATCATACTAGCACTGAACATTTTATACACAAGTACAGTGAAGAAGAAAATTACTTTTAATTGAAGTGTAAATGAGGGGGTCTCGGTGCACTTTGAAGTGGCCAAGGACCAGGTACTCAGTTACGCCCCCCTCACTTTGCATTTTGATGATTTCCCAGCTTCTGATCAATGCTTGCTTGTCTACTTCAAGCTCTACCTGAACTCGGCGTACGTGCCTGCTTGTGAGCATAGTGTAAGTGCAGGTGCACCCACAGTGTGGGCAGGTACCTTCTCTCCCTGGCTCCTTTCTGTAGCAGAGAGGAACCAAAGAGGAGAACGTCACTGCCTACACTGTGCGCTCCGGCACCGACACACTGGCTCCGGCAGTATTAGTGCAAATGCACAGACTCTCAAGCCGACTTCAGGTGGCTCTCACTCTGGGCAAGCAAACATTGTCAATTAGAAGTGGCATAAGTCCCCAAAATGCAAACTGATGGGGTATTACGGTGCACTGAGCCCTTTTAGCCATGGCAAGGGTGTACTGAAGCCCCTTCATTTGCATTTCAATTAAAAGTAATTTTCACAGGCACTGTTCCTATAAAATGTACAGCACTGTATGATTTTTTTATAGCAGCTAAGTCTATAACAATAACTCATTTAAAATTAAGTTTGAGAGTTGACAGGTTCCCTTTAAGAGATAGAAACTGGAGTTGTGAGAACAGGTGAATATGTCGGATACCAGTCATATAGTGGCGAGAGAAAGTGTTACTCATCGTGTACACAAAGGGCAACTTAGTCTCAAAAGGTGCATAAAAGTAACTTAATAATTTGGCAAAAATGTGTAGTTTTGTCCAACTTTTCTCCACTGTGTATGGCTACCTTATGGTGTTAAAATTTTGGCTGCTGATTAAAAATTGAATTACCTTTTTCTTTTTTTTTTACTTTTTTTTGGTGGAAATCCTGTGCAAACAACAAACGCTTTTCAAGTTTTCCAGAGCACCCTCACTTTTTAGTAAGCACAAATTAAATTTTTCTCTGTTAAACCCCATGCAAACATCCTGGTGGGGTAGTGGCTGTCCGGACTATTGTCCATATATGCATGGCCGAGGTACTGTAGATGAAGTGTAAAGTGCAGCTTAGCAATACATTTGTGGAAATACAGACTGTTTCACAGGCCGGGAAACAATGCTTGCCGAAGGCTCTGATGTCATAACGGGCTGTCTTGCTTACTTGACCGTGGTAAAAGCAAACACATAACGCTTTCCTAGATCTGTCAAATGCTTGACGTTATTACCTGACTGTGTCAAAAACAGCTTTATTATTGGGCGGCTTTCTACTCACTGGGAATACATGGATGTGACCTCTGGATATAATGACAGACTGATACCTGAATAAGTCAACATCTCTGACAATAATGACCCCGAGCAATAATAATTAATGTGAGAGCGGCTCATTATTTTGCTTCCAAGTACGCACCACGTGCATTATAGTAGTTCTTGATAAACGAAAAGAAAATGGTTCCAGCTTCAGTAAAATCATGAAAATTTATTCCAACTTTTAAAATGGAGAAACAACTCCTGGGACAGCACCATAGCACATGCGAGGTAGGCTACGCGTTTCGACCGACACAGCGGTCTTTATCACAGCTGATCTCACTGATTCCTCAGGTATAAAAAGAACCAGGAACCAATAAAATGATAGTAAGTCCTCACATGACCCGAAGGTCCTAAATACTAACAATGAACCTCTATATAAAATGCGTAAATTTGTGCAAAACTAACAATTAAATACACATAAACATATAGAAAAATACACACATACAATATTTCTAAAGTTAATGCAAAAAATACAAAAATAGCAAAAAATAAGATTGAAAAATGAAAAAAAAAAAAAAAGAGGAATTCTTTTTTTTTTTTTTCCCTTTCTTTTTCTCTTCCTAAAAATGCATGAAAACTTTTTACAATACATGAAGAGACTATCAATAATGGAACATTAATTCATTCCTTCTGTTTAGACCATTAGGAAACCTAGTGCCAAGGTTAAAAATCCAAAAAGCCTCCCTGTTTAACAACATTCTCTGAATGTCACCTCCTCGTGAAGGTTTTTTTATTTTCTCAATCCCTGTTACTCTCAATGATATTGTACTGCGAGAATGGTGATCAATAAAATGTTTGGCTGCTGCTGAAACAGTGCGACTATTAGGCCGGCTTCACACTCAGCGTATGAAAATACGGTCCGTATATTACGGCCGTAATACGCTGAAAAGTCCCGAAAATAGTGGTCCGTAGCTCCTCCGTAGGCAGGGTGTGTCAGCGTTTTTTGCGCATGGCATCCTCCGTATGTAATCCGTATGGCATCCGTACTGCGTGGTTTTCTCGCAGGCTTGCAAAACCAACATACCGCTATAGAAGTGATCCATGTGTCCCAAAAAGAAAAAAATATATATATATACTGTCTATATATATATATATATATATATATATATATATATATATATATATATATAATGTCAGTAGACACATATATGTATATATATTAATATTTTTTCCAGCGCTATACAGCTTGAAAGCCGGTAATTCAATTACCGGCTTTTTCTTTCTCCTTCCTAAAACCCGACATGATTTGAGACATGGTTTACATACAGTAAACCATGTCTTGTCTCCATTTTTTTTGCAGATTCCACACTACTAATGTCAGTAGTGTGTATCTGCAAAATTTGGCCGTTCTAGCTCTTAAAATAAAGGGTTAAATGGCGGAAAAAATTGGCGTGGGCTCCCGCGCAATTTTCTCCGCCAGAGTAGTAAAGCCAGTGACTGAGGGCAGATATTAATAGCCTGGAGAGGGTCCATGGTTATTGGCCCCCCCCTGGCTAAAAATATCTGCCCCCAGCCACCCCAGAAAAGGCACATCTGGAAGATGCGCCTATTCTGGCACTTGGCCACTCTCTTCCCATTCCCGTGTAGCGGTGGGATATGGGGTAATGAAGGGTTAATGCCACCTTGCTATTGTAAGGTGACATTAAGCCTAATTAATAATGGAGAGTCGTCAATTATGACACCTATCCATTATTAATCCAATTGTAGTAAAGGGTTAAATAAAACACAAACACATTATTTAAAATTATTTTAATGAAATAAAAACAATGGTTGTTGGAGTATTTTATTCTACGCCCAATCCAGTCACTGAAGACCCTCGTTCTGTAAGTAAAAAAACATAATAAACCAACAATATACTTACCCTCCGCAGATCTGTAACGTCCAACGATGTAAATCCATCTGAAGGGGTTAAAACATTTTGCAGCAAGGAGTTCCGCTAATGCAGGCTGCTCCTTGCTGCAAAACCCCGGGGAATGAGGCTAAATATAGATCAATGATCTATATTTAGCTTCATTTGCGGTGAGGCGCCCTCTGCTGGATGTTCATAGATCGTGGGAACTTTCCTAGAAAGCCTGGGAAGAGAGTGGCCAAGTGCCAGAATAGGCGCATCTTCCAGATGTGCCTTTTCTGGGGTGGCTGGGGGCAGATATTTTTAGCCAGGGGGGGGCCAATAACCGTGGACCCTCTCCAGGCTATTAATATCTGCCCTCAGTCACTGGCTTTACTACTCTGGCGGAGAAAATTGTGCGGGAGCCCACGCCAATTTTTTCCGCCATTTAACCCTTTATTTTAAGAGCTAGAACGGCCAAATTTTGCAGATACACACTACTGACATTAGTAGTGTGGAATCTGCAAAAAAAATGGAGAGAAGACATGGTTTACTGTATGTAAACCATGTCTCAAATCATGTCGGGTTTAGGAAGGAGAAAGAAAGAGCCGGTAATTGAATTACCGGCTTTCAAGCTGTATAGCGCTGGAAAAAATATTAATATATATACATATATGTGTCTCACTGACATATATATATATATATATATATATATATATATATATATATATATACCTATTCTATGTGTACACATTTATTCTACCTATTGGACTGTAAGCTGTCAGTGTGATTTTACTGTACACCGCACTGAATTACCGGCTTTTCTCTCTAACAGCGCTGCGTATTTCTCGCAAGTCACACTGCTTGTCCGTGTGTAATCCGTATTTTTCACGCTTCCATAGACTTTCATTGGCGTATTTCTTGCGCAGTACGGTGACAAACGCAGCATGCTGCGATTTTGTACGGCCGTAGAAAGCCGTATAATACTGATCAGTAAAATACGGCAGATAGGAGCAGGGGCATAGAGAATAATTGTGCCGTATTTTTTGCGAGTTTTACGGACGTAGTTTCTGCGCTCTTACGTCCGTAAAACTCGCAAGTGTGAAGCCGGCCTTATTTAAAGTACAGGAGATATCGTATAGATGTTCTGATATCCGATTTTTCAGTTTTCTAGTTGTACAGCCAATATATGTTTTATCGCAGTCAACGCAATCAATCTTATATACGACACATTTTGTATTGCAGTTAATAAAGCTTTGAATTTTGTGCAGGCTATTATTTTCTGCGGTGCCAAATGATTTAGTGGTCACCAGGTGTTTGCACGTAGTGCAATTAGTCACATTACATTTGTAGCTCCCTGTACACTTGAGCCATGTGCTACTGCGTTTTTGAGACAAAAAATTATTGGAAGACAATTTGTTGCCAAGAGTAGGTGCTCTTCTGGCTACAATATTACACCCTTCACTCAATATTTGGGAAAGAATGCGATCTTCATATAAGATAGGGATGGCTTTATTTATAATAGTTTTAATTTTATTAAATTGTGGGCTGAATTGTAAACAAACGAATGGTTTATTCATGACACTGTTTTTATTAATTTCTTTGGCGTTGGTTTTAAACAATTCTTTGGGAGATTTGTCCCTGAACACATAGGGTTACTTTGCGATTTTGTATCGTTATTTACTAGATGTAACGCTACGATGATGGAATTTCTTACAGGATTTTTTCAAGATCGTTTTGAAGTTCAGCATTATTGTTACAATTTCGTTTTAACCTAGTGAATTCACCTACAGGGATGGATTTGACAGTATGTTTGGGATGGCTACTTCGGGCATGTAGGATGGTGTTGCCTGCTGATGGTTTAATATAGGTTCTTGTGGAAATTAATTTGTTGGGAACACCTGTTAATTCTAAATCCAGAAAGGAAATTTTGGTTTCAGCATGGACATATGTAAATTTTAAATTGAAATTATTATTGTTAATGTAAATCAGAAAATCCTGTATGTTTGATAAAACTGAAATCCGTAAAGCACAGGCAGATTGACGACACACGAATCCGGCATAAGTCATCTTAAGATCACTGTCGTTGTAGTCAGAATTTTTTTCTCTTTTTAACACTTTAAGTTTTACAATTTTTTCTGGCAGGTGTATAGATTTGTGTTTAGAAAGGCGTTCACGCATTTTTTCCAATGTTGAATCTAAACTGTATGCCAGCACCGGCACTGACCTGTCCAAAAGGGGCTGTCTAAAGAGGTATTCTCATCTCATAAAGTGATGGCTGGACCACTGGAACCCCCATGAGAATGAAGGAGCCTCAGCTCTGAATCAAGTCTTTTTGTGGACAGCGACACACTCAGCCACGCAGTCTTTAGGTCTTTTGCCGAACTACAGCACAACACAACTCCTCAAGTGAAGCAGAGGGAGCGTTGTGCAAGGGTACTACTGTAGTGAAATAAGTATAGGTATATATGTGTGACTGGCAACAATTTAACATCTGTCCTGAGACTGCAGATCTCACAGAGGTCACAGCATATGGTATCCTGAGCAAGTAGTCTGTCTCCAATCTCACCAGGGGGGTCTTGCTGGGATCCAGGAAGAAGGGGAAACAATTCACATCACTTAGCTCTTTTGAAGGGAGATGTCAATTACAGCCTGACACTATCTGCGAGAACTTACACAGAGAATTTCAGAGGAAATAATATATTAATTGGGGGAGCAGCCGTGGTCCAATCAAAAAACAAGCAATTATAATTTTAACCTGAGAGGCTTTTCTAGAAATCTGACCTCCAAGTTAGCTGAGGTGTTCCAGTCCATATTCATCCCCCCTCAGGGAGCAGAAAGCAAACTACAAAGTTAGCTATTTCTGCAAGTTTACTCCTGTTTATTTTTATAACTGTTTTGCATGTTTGTATGTCTTTTTATTACCATATTTTTATACCTTTTTTATTGTAAGCACTGTACCTTTTCTATTAAAGCATAAAACTTTAATTAGTTGAACCTTGTATGTTCTAAAGAATCCATAGCCTTAAACTGTGTGAGTCTTATGATTGGCAGACAGTAGTAGTAATATTGCCGTGACTCATCACCCATGTGTTCGGTGAGTGGTGGCAGCGTGTATGAGCGGGCCGTGTGGCCTGGGTCAGTGTGTGATTTATGCTCCCATTACAGCATAGGACAGAGGTTGAATGCTGGACTGAGAGAGGGGAGATAGATTAACCCTACAGGCGCAACCCCAAGCTGTGTGCTGAGGAGCGGGTGCGTGACAACTACATTATAACCCTATTTAGACTTAGCGGGAGTGGTGCTGTGCAGGGAATGTATAGCAAAGCTCCATTCAAATGAAGCGGGGGTGTCGCTGTGCGGGGAACCTATAGCAGAGCTCTAATCAAGTGAAGCAAGAGCAGTGCTGTGCAGTGAACCTATACCAGAGCTCTATTAAAGTGACGCAGGGGCGGCGCTGTGCAGTGAACCTTTAGCAATGCTCTATTCAATTGATGCAGCGTTGGGGCTGTGCAGGGAACCTAAAGCACAGGTCTATTCAAATGAAGCGGGGACGGCGCTGTGTAGTGAACCTATAGCAGAGCTCTGTTCAAGTGACGCAGGGGCGGCGCTGTGCAGGGAACCTATAGCAGAGCTCTATTCAGGTTACACAGGAAAAGCGTTCAAGGGAACTACAGCACAATGCTATTCTAGTGAAGCAGAGGCAGTGTTGTACAAGGGAACTACAACACAGCACTATTCAATTGAAGCATGGACTGTGCTGTGCAGGGGAACTACAGCAGAGCTCTATTCAAGTGAAGCCGAGGCAGTGTTGTGCAAGGGAACTAAAACAGCACTAGTCAAATGAATCGGGGCTGTGCAGTTCAGGGAAACTATAGTACAGCACTGTTCAAGTGAAGTGGGGGCAGTGCTGTGCAGGGGAACTTCAGCTAAGCGCTCTTCAAGTGAAGCGGGAGCAGAGCTGTGTAGAGGAACTACAGCACAGCACTAAGTGAAGTGGAGGTGGCACTGTGCAGGGAAACTATAACAACACTATTTAAATGAAGCGGGGGCATGCTATGCAGGGGAACTACAGGAGAGCTTTTTTCAAGTGAAGCAGAAGAACCATTGTGCAAATGAACTACAGAACAACGCTATTTAAGTGAAGTGGGGTCGGTGCAGTGCAGGGAAATTATAGCACAAGGCTATATAAGTGAAGCATAGGCGGTGCTGCGCAAGGGAACTACAACAGAAAACTATTGATATGGAGCAGGGGCGGCACTGTGGAGGGAAACTAGTACTGCACTATTCAAGTGACATGGGGGCAGCACTGTGCAAGGGAACTTCTGAGCTCTATTCAAGTGAAGCAGAAGCTGCACTGTGTAGAGGAACTACAGAGCAGCACTATTCAAGTGAGGTGGGGGTTGCACTGTGTATGTAGGGGAACTACAGCACAACACTAAGTAAAGTGGGGGTGGCGCTGTGCAAGGTAGCTATAGCACAGCACTATTCAAGTGAACCAGGGGCAGCACTGTGCAAGAGAACTGTAGCATGGCACTATTCAAGTGAACCAGGGGCAGCGCTGTGCAGGAAAACTGTAGCATGGCACTATTCAAGGGAAACAGAAGTGGCGCTGTATTGAAGAACTTTGTAACGGCCCTATTCAAGTGAAGCAGGGGCAGCACTGTGCAGGAGAACTAAAGCACGGCACTATTCAAGTGAAGCAGGGGCAGCACTGTGCAGGGAAACTACAGTATAGAACTGTTCAAGTGAAGCAGTGTTGTGAGGATGATCAGCTCTGATTTAGAGCTATGGCCACTTTATCCTCACGATCACAGGCACTAGAGGTCAGACCCTCACCGTAAAGCATTCTACAGAGCATCAAATTCTGCATGGACATAGTAGTACCACATTTTATTATTGTTCTCAATGTATGTAGTATCTTGGAAGAACCCCCTACAACAGGAGTTGTCATGTGCCAAGCAGTATGAAGGTCTTATTGTTGTTGCTCTTACACATTGTGATATTGGGACAGCTGTCTACTAGTGTACTGTTCATGTTGATAGATGTGTTACCACTTATGGACTTGTACATTTTATTTGAACATCTGAAAGATTGATTAATATGACGTAAAGTTTTAATTAAAAATTGTCAACAGGGCAGATCGGTATTATTGTAGTGTCTTGGTAAAGAAGTAAGTTAGCCCTCCGTTGTATGGACAGTGTCCTTTAATGAATGGAATTTGCAATGTTACAAGCCTGGACCCAGACACCCTTGTTTGATACACACTGCTGTCCACCCTGTCTATCCTATCTAATACTAGAGATTCCAGGAGTGCTGATGTAAGAAAAGTCCTCCACCACACCGCTGTCCACCATGTCTGTTTAATCTAGTACTGGAGATACCAGGGGGTCTGAGGTAAGAAAATGCTGTTCACACTGCTCTACACCCTGTCTATTAGATCCAATACTAGAGATATCGGGTGCTGAGAGAAGAAGAGACTGTTCACACTGCTGTCCTCCCTATTTGATCTATTACTAGAGATACCAGGGGTGCTGAGGGAAGAAGAGGCTGCTCACACTGCTGTCCTCCCTATTTTATCTATTACTAGAGATACCAGGGGTGCTGAGGGAAGAAGAGGCTGCTCACACTGCTGTCCTCCCTATTTAATCTATTACTAGAGATACCAGGGGTGCTGAGGGAAGAAGAGGCTGCTCACACTGCTGTCCTCCCTATTTGATGTTTTACTAGAGATACCAGGGGTACTGAGGGAAGAAGAGGCTGCTCACACTGCTGTTTACCCGGTCTAGTTGATCTAATGGGAAAAGAGCAGTTCCAGAAAGCCTTTGTCTGTGTTTGGCACATATACAAGGGAGCATGTACACCATGTACATTTACTTTTAATGGTGAAATAAAGAAGAATTTTAAGGAGCTGGAACTGCTTTCTCTTTTCCCATGGTTACTACGTTTGCTTGCTATGGAGTTCCGTGAACCTGCGGTGGTTACTGGTGAGCTGGCATTTTCTTTTTGTATATCTAGTTGATCTAATACTAGAGATACCATGGGTGCTGAGGGAAGAAGAAGCTGCTCACATTGCTCTCCACCCTGACTGTTTGATCTAATACTAGAGATACCAGGGGTGCTGAGGTAAGAAGAGGCTGCTAACAATGCTGTCCACCCTGTCTAGTTGATCTAATACTAGAGATAGCAAGAGTGCCGAGGGAAGAAGAAACTGGTTCACACTGCTGTCCATCCTGTCTTTTTGATGTTATTCTGCAGAGGACAGCAGTGTGAGCAGCCTCTTCTTACCTCAGCACTCTTGGTATCTACAATATTAGATCAGATACACAGGGTGAACAGCTGTGTGAACATCCCTCTTGTTACTCCAGCACTATTGGAATCTCCAGTTTAACATCAGAAAGACAGGGAGGACAGCTGTGTAAGCAGCCCCCTCTTCTTAGATCCTCACCCCTGGTATCTCCAGTATTTAATCAGACAGGGTGGACAGCAATGTGAACAACTTCTTCTTACCTCTGTACACCTTGCATCTCCAGTATTAAATCAGACAGGATGATCAACAGTGTGAGCAACTTCTTACCATATTTACTGGCAGCACATCTTTCTGGATATGAGTATCAGCACATACTCATGTGTTAATAATGTTCTAGGACAGGTTTCTGTCATTGTAAAATGACAGCTGCCATTTTTTTTTTTTTTAGTGATGAGCGAATATACTCGTTGCTCAGGTGGTGTCTGAGTATTTGTGACTGGCTCAGAGTTTAGTTTTTGTTGACGCTGCTACATGATTTACAGCTGCTAGCCAGCCTGAGTACATGTGGGGGTTGCCTGGCGGCTAGGGAATCCCCACATGAAATCAAACAGTCTAGTAGCCGCAAATAAAGCAGCTGCTGCAAGGAAAACTAAATCGCCGAGCGCTAACATATACTCGGAGACCACCCGAGCATGCTTGGGAAAACCCGAGCAACGAGTGTACTCGCTCATCACTATTCTTTATACAAAACAAGTGTGATTTGCTAATTAAAGATATGTGAGTATTTGTGATTTTTTTTTTATCCTCCAAGAGCACTTGTAAGGAATTATTCACAAAATTTGTGACCTTTTTAGATTTTTTTAATAAGTTTAAATTCTGAGATGTCAAAATAGCCTTCAAAGGGGGGGGTGGGGGGGGGGAGTTGTCCAGCACGGCTAAGGATAGATCATCATCAGTAAAGGCCCAGCTCCCATTAACCTCAAAAGGATATATGCTTCAGTACTAGGGAACGGCCTCTACACAGTGTAGTGAGCTGTGCTGTACACGGTGCGCATCCAGCCACAGCGGGAGCTGCAAACAGCTGATCGGTGGAGGTTGTCGCTGGTCTGATAGGGATGAACTAGTCTAAGGATAGGTAATCAATATATACGGTGTGTCCTGGACAAACCCTTCTATTGGTAATGACCAAATGTGTGACACAAATTAAAGTGACATCACCATAAAGAATCCCCCGTGGGAGAGAAACCAGCTTTTTTTTTTTTTTTTTCAGATTGACAGATAGTAAAAAATGTGAATTTCGGTATAATGGCTGTTCCTTGGTTCAGAAATGTTAATATGGCTTTTGAGCAGTCAGAAAGTGTAGGGGCAAAGTCAGATTACCTGAATATTGCAAGTATTCACAATCTGTGCTCCTGGGGAAGCAATAAAAACCTCATCTAGGAGAGCTGCAAGTCGATATCAGAAGATGACAGCTAGGTCAACATATACCTTAATAAGGAACAGCAGATTGTACCACCGATAGAACCTTCTAACCAGTAAATGCCGGTTTCCATGCCAACAAGAAACATTATATAAATAACTCTGAATGTCTACCAGTCCGACGTGGGATACTGGCCGTGAACTATCCAATGTAATATCAATAATTAATCTATTCTTAGTTCAATGACAGCTCTCTGTTTTATTTCCTCATCTTTAATAAAGGAAACGATAGAAATGTAAAAGCCTATTTCCCTATGATCCAACAGTTACATATAAAATAATCCTCTAAACATCCTCTGTTTATGGAGCCTTTCGATATTTACCTCTGCCATTCCGGAATTGTCTTGGTCTGAAGGTCACACTGTCCCTCGAGCGCCTAGTCAGCCTTCCCCATACACATGCACTTGGTTCGGCTGAGCGTGCAAGTACTTTTCATGGGGATAGAGGAGCAAGTTGATGCCAAACACCTTTTGTGGTGGCTTTTTTTTCCAATGGAAACAAAAAAGTTGGGTGTTGTAATTCAACATGGCCAGTCTTTTCTACCTAAACATCATCTGTCAGAGATGAGTCTGGAGTCCCACATGCACATTAGATGGTTTGCCATATCTTTCCTTCACTTAAAGGGGTCCTTTCACTGATGTTTTTTTAAAATGTAAACTGAGTACCTATTTCAGTCGTTGCTATTCCACTGATTCTGGAACAGTTTTTCTTTTTCTTCTATGCTCCTCCATTCCAAAGCTATAACCCCGGTAATAACGCTGCAAATTTTCACTCCAACCAGCTGGAAGATGTCCACAGAACTTCTCTGTGGCTCTTTGCTTTTTCTCCTCTGATACTGGCCAATCAATATTCGGCTACGCTCTCAAAGTAGTTCTGTGGCATACACGTATTTGGTTGAAGGTTTATTTACATCATTAGTACTAATCATATAATTTAGGAACAGAAGTAAAACTGTTCCAGAATCAGTGTGTTAGCAGCAATTGGAGGAGGAACTCAATTTAAAGAAGCACTCCCATCAAAGTTTTTATCCTCTTAATATATTGCAGTCATCATATTATATAGCACTGTGTACTGCTGATTTTGCCTTTCTAACCATTCTTCCCTTTTCCATTAGGTCTATAATAATAATTTTAATTTTTTTTATAGCGCCAACATATTCTTCAGCACTTTACAATTAAGCGGGGTCAAATGCTTTTCTCAGCTCCTAAATCAGCCTTTATCTGTCCCCTCCCCCACCCAGGGAAGTAGGGAGCTGTAGTGTATAAAAGTACACAAATCAGACTAACAAGGGAAGATGTACAGGGATAAATAAAAATAGCAATCATACAAATATACACTCACAAACAACAGAGTGGAACACTTGGAAGTAAAGGAAGGAAAAAACAAATAGAAGAGGATGATATGCACACAGAAAAATCACCAAGCAACAGTCTTCTGAATAACTCTCCAAACACCTCCTTAAACAACCAACACCTCCAACTTCAGAACCAAACAGTATGAAATGAACACTAGCAATCCCTGATTGCCAGAGGTGAGCATATGTAGCAGAGAGGAGTGGCCAACACTGAACAGCTGAGACCATCAAAGCAGGAAATCTCTAGGAACTCTCAACTGATCAGATAAACCCCTGCACTATAAGAAGGAACTTACACTGTTTAATATGATGGTGAAGTGCTTCTAACTAGTACAGGAGTACTTTAAATCAAACACCGTGGTCTTCTGGGCTCTCTCTGTCGCAGTAAACCCGTGACAGCTATATAATATAATGGTTGTAATATATTAAGAGTATATAAACTTTGATGTTTGTGCTGCTTTAAATGTAAAAAAAATTCAGTGACCGGTCTCGTTTAATCACGTTCCATCATTATCTCTACTTCTAATTGAAAGGCAACCCATTGCTGCCCAAGTCCATCTTGTAGCTGGTAATTATAATGCAGATGACAGACAATCATTGGCCTGACTTTGTTTCCTGCAATATCATGACCAACCAATGAGTTGCCCATCACTTGGTAATATACCTGTAGCTGTATACCTGTTCTGAAAGAACTGTACCTTTTTAACAGGGTTTCCAGTTTGGAAAACCCATTTTGATTACAGAATTTAGAGTTAATAGAGGGAAATAGTTTGTTCTCTTTTCTTGGCCATTGCAGAAAGTGCCTCATTGCATTACATTGAAACCCTGTATAAGGCCGGGGTCACATTTGCATCAATACCTGGCACTGCCGCCGGCACTCGGGACTGAAGTGTGCAGCTGCATAGAAATACATGCAGCCGCATGCTCTGGTCCTGAGTGCCGGCGGCATTGCCAGGTATTGATTGGAGAGACTCGTGCAAGTTTCTCGCATTACACTTGCAAGTGTAACCCCGGCCTAATACTTAAAGTTGTGATACCATCCTTAGGCTACAAGTCTGCAGTCACTCTATTTGACTGCAGACTTGTGAAGCCTAACATCGCGTACTGTGAGGATTCTCCAGTCCCGTTGCTGGGATTGTGTGACCGCAAGTATGCGATTAGCTTGTTTCTGACCACATTCTGACTAGACAATACATTTGCAATGAACAAGGCTGCGCACGTCTAGTCGGCACATGCCCGCATGTATACAAATCACATAGTTGCAGTCACGCACCTGCCGCCAGCACCGGAGCATCCTGACACGGCGGAGTGCGTGCGATGTGATGATTCACAAGTCTGTAGTCACATTGAGTGATTGAAGACTTGTAGCCTAAGGCCTGACAACCTCTTTAGTACTACAACAAGTAAAATTAAAGTGAAATTAAACACGTTACGCCATTTTTCACCACAGATAACAGATTATTGTTGCAGGTTTCAACAGATTCATTGACTTAAGCCTCCCCATTCCTTTTAGATACTGGTTAGCTGAACGATGGTTCAGCCAATTATCTGGTCCACAGCTAATTCCCCCGACTCTTCAATAGACAGGAGTGCTCAACTGGCCGAGACCTTCTGTGTTCTCTATGAGAGACACTGTTTAACCATTCTGGAGACAGTTTCTATCTTGGAGAACGAAAAGATTAGCAGTAGTGATGAGCGAGTATACTCGTTGCTTGGGTTTTCCCCAGCACGCTCTGGTGACCTCCGAGTATTTATAACTGCTCGAAGATTTAGTTTTCATCGCGCGGCAGCTGAATGATTTACAGCTACTAGCCTGCTTGATTAAATGTGGGGATTCCCTAGCAACCAGGCAACCCCCACATGTACTCAGCCTGGCTAATACCTGTAAATTATTCAGCTGCCACGATGAAAACTAAATCTCCGAACACTAACAAACACTCGGAGATCACCCGAGCAACGAGTACACTCGCTCATCACTAATTAGCAGTCCAAAATTGGACATGCCATGTCTTTCTGTCCCCTGACAATTTTCAGGAGAATAAAAGAAAGGAAATGCTCCAGCTTCCAAAAATGATCCAAAATTTATTGAGTTATTTATAAAAAAAAAAAAAAAAAAGTTATGATGAAAGCAGTTCACATGAGCAATGGTAGCAGCAATGCGTTTCGAACACAAAGATGTGTCCTTTCTCAAAGCTACTTGTCAAAACTTACTTGTTTAATTTTATATTAAACCACCCAATAAAAACCAACAATTAGAAACACGTGATCAAATACAACGTTAAAAGCAATATTAATGATGAATTTCATTAAATATATAGTTACAAAGCTGATAAAAATAAAAAACAATAAGTACGCACTAATAAGGATACATAATTTCTCTGCGAGCATTAAGCCCTGTAGGAAAGCAAGTTCCGAGACAGAGGCTTCCACGCGCCACAAGCTGCTATAGGTGAGCTGTATTTTTTTCTCCCTTTATTATAATTTTCAGGGGTCAGTCACGAGGCCCCCATTTAGACCATCGGACTTTTGAAATCAGCTGGTTTAGTCAACTTTGTTCTGACTATGGTGACCATTATTGTCAAGGGGCCTGTCTAATAATTAAGCATTGTTCCTAGCAGAGCAACAATGTAACACATCGAGTGCATTGTCCAGGTGTTTTCATTTTACTATCTGGAAAATAATTCCGAAATGTATTTGCTGTTTTATGTGGTTTCATCGCACTACAAGCTGTGTAGTGTCATTCATGTTGGCGACCACTGAGAATGGCTAAACCCCCTTATGGATTGGTGAATTAACTAAAGCCAATGCTGTAAAGTGAACTTAAAGCAGCAATTTTGGGCGTTGCCGAACCCTTCACAAATGACAAACTGAACTAAAATGTGTTGAATCCTGCAATTGGTTTACTCTACCTTCCCGTCAGGAACAGTTAAAGGTCAGTTGCAGACGAGCGTATGAATTATCGTCCGGTTTTCATCAAGAAAACTCAATTTTCAACTAATTGTCATCCGTGTGTCTGGTTTTTATGTCCATTTGTGACTTGTTTTTTTACATCTACATGAAAAAATATACATGATGAAATACAGTGTCCTAGGTTAGTAATAGAAATATATATGTAAAAATCAGATGTTCTGTTTGGGATCCATTTTGTTCTTTATAAATCCATAGGCTCTAATGGGTGAGTTTCATCCGATAAATGCAAAAAAGTAGCTCTCTATGCAGAAAAATCATTCATCTGAACAGCACTATTGAGTAACATGGATCAGTGTGCGATCTGTGTGTTATCCGATCATAGATTGGACAGCGTTCGATTTATATGCTCGTCTGCGTGAGCCCCAAAGCTTGCGTTGCATCCTTGTATAGATGTGGGGTTAAACTATATATCATGGGTAGCATTAAAGCTGTATTCCAGTCTGATATCATTACTGTAAATTGACAATATGTGCCTTAAGGGTCTGTAAGGTGGGAAATCTACCTTTGGGACTTCTGCTTATTGGGAGAAAACAGGTCTTCTGCTCCATGGTATGTAATTGAGGTTGCCGTGTGGGTTTCTACATTGTAGTTTACAGTATATGAGTTTCTGAAGCAATTTTTCAATTCCCACAAATTTTGCAACTCCCATAAACTACAATAGATGGACTTACTTTTGCACAGCTACCTTTTCACCTCATCTCTTCCTCTTTGTGGTGTTTATATGAGAGGCCTCACCAATATGGCACATGTAAGATCCATGGCACTCCAAAAACCGGCACAGCCAGACCAACCGGCCATCCGTATCTCTCCTCCTATAGAGTGCTTTCATCTCTCTGATGAAGGTCTCATGTAAACCGAAACGTTCCATTGTTTCGTTTGGATTGCACAACAAAAGAATTTCCACTTTCATGATATAACGCGTGCCGTTTTCTTTCTATTCAATATGACATGACACACGGCACATCATCGCATGCTTTATGCCCCGCGGCACAGATCGTGCCCCCTCTTCTATATCTGGTGCCTGATTTGTGACTAGCGGTAAGACCATATCATGAAACACAAGTTGGACAAATAATAATTATCTGGGCCCTCCGTTCTGGCTCTTCACCCTCATTGGCAAGATCTCCCAACATCATTGTTCACCAGGTTCCTCATGTTAAATATCATCTCCTCTATAAACGGTAGAATAACATGTGCGCTTCATTGCATGCCGATACTATTACTTGAGATGAGCATGACCACAGACATGGGATGCACGTGTTCCCTACTGTAGGTCTTACCACATATCCGTTGTCTTCCCTACTAGGAATGAAACTCCAATCACTCACTGAATGCTTTACTTGGCGCACAGTCTTACACCAACCCTTTGTACATTTTTATTTGACAGAGAGCTATTCTTTTATTATACCAACCCTGACATGACCAGAAGCCATCACTGCCTGCAACCTGCTCCAATACTAATAACGTAACACGCAGGAATAACAGGAGGCTATTGTTTTATGTCCTTACTCATTCTCCGTCTCTAATGGCTTTCAACTTCTGAATCTTCCTCGTATGGGTTTGTGGGTTATCGCTCAGGGTGTGTGGAAACATCAGCAGGAGTCATAAAATGCCCCACCTTGAGATTAGACGCGACGTATGCCCTTATCTCTTCTCCATGTGCCATCTGACATGGTGTAGCCTCTCGGAGGCCAAGTAGCTGATAGCAATATCCAAGACGAAAACTGACTTCCTGTGTTACCTGATTCAATAACAAACCCAACTATTCTTTGACAGATTTGATTTTTCTTTTTTTTTATTACATTTTTTTTTTTTTTAAGAAAGTTGAACATGAAGTTCTCAACAAATAGACATTAACCTTGTTTACGCCTGAATGCTTTCATTTGATATTTGGATACAATAAAAACAGTGCAAATAACCTTTTTAACAAATTTGTTTTTATATGGGGCATATCGCCTTTTTTTTTCTATTTTTAACTTTTCAAGACCATAACTGCTGGTCAAATGACTATAGAGACCACTTGAGTGGACTTTTGACCTGGTATTTTTAATAGTGTGGTTGCACCTAAGTTTATGATGTTCTTCATAACCTGCTGAGGAGATTAGGCTTGTTACCCGCTATTGTAGTGAGATGGTTTTTTTCCCCTTTAGCTTGCCATTAGAATATGTGTTTGTGCATGGTTCCTGGAATTTTTTTTTTATTTTAAGGAGTTCAAAGATGTTGGTGCTAACCGAGTGTCTTCGGTGCGCTTAAAAAATATGTTAGAGTCCCCGCAGCTGCATGTCTCGGGGCTGTTCAACAGCCGCAACACATGCAGGGACTACCTAAGAAACAGGAAATCCTTACATGTGTTGCGGCTGTCGAACAGCTTCAAGACATGCAGCCGCCGGGGACTCCAACATATTGTTCAAGCACGCCGAAGACACTCGGTTAGCACCTGAGCATGTGCAGATAACACCTTATCCAAGCATGTTCGCTCATCACTAGCCAAGACCTATTCTGTTCCCTGTAGCTCTTCTGTCTTACAGACATGATAGTGTCCGAGAGAACATATCTTAGTTCTGTGGACTGTCTGAGAGGGCTCTCTTACACTAGTGTTTTTTTGTCCTGTTGAAAGAAATATGAATGGGCACCTGTTGTGAATTCTGCTCTTGGGCTCCCTCCGGTGGTTGTTGATGGTAATGCAGTTATTCCTGAGCACCAGTCTTGGGCAGGTGTTTCGGCTAATTGCAATTCTGACTGGGGTATTTAGCTGTGCAGGACTCATTAATCCTTGCCAGTAGTCAATGTTCCTTTGGAAGTGTTGGTCCTCTGCCTGGCCTCTCCTGCTTGCTGCCATTTCAGCAAAGATAAGTGTTTGCTTAATTTTTTTAGACACACGGCTGTGTGTTTATTTTCTGTGCTGATCTTGTTTCTATTTTGTTCCTGCTAGACTGTGCCTGATGTTTTTCTCAGTCTAGTTGGATTCGCTGGAGTCGCAGATATACTCTCCACATCTTTAGTTAGGTGGTGGAGTTTTTGTATTTTTCTGCTGTGGATATTTTGTAGTGTTTTATGCTGACCGCATAGTATCCTGTACTATTCTTTCCTATCTAGGTAGAAGTGGCCTCCTTTGCTTATCCCTGTTTTCTGTCTGCGTGTGTCTTTTCCTCTCCTACTCACAGTCATTATTTGTGGGGGGCTACCTATCCTTTGGGGATCTACTCTGTTGTGAATTCTGTTGTCGGGCTCCCTCCTGTGGTCATGAATGGTACTTCGGCTGGTTCTGTCCATGGACTTCCTCTGGTGGGTGTTTCTGAGTTTCCTTCCACAGGTGACGAGGTTAATTCGTTAGCTGGCTGCTCTATTTAACTCCTCTTAGATCTTTGCTCCATGCCACCTGTCAATGTTCCAGTATTGGTCTAGTTCTCTCCTGGATCGTTCTTGTGACCTGTCTTCCCAGCAGAAGCTAAAGGCCCCTTCACATTTAGCGACGCTGCAGCGATACCGACAACGATCCGAATCGCTGCAGCGTCGCTGTTTGGTCGCTGGAGAGCTGTCACACAGACCGCTCTCCAGCGACCAACGATGCCGGTAACCAGGGTAAACATCGGGTAACTAAGCGCAGGGCCGCGCTTAGTAACCCGATGTTTACCCTGGTTACCATGCTAAAAGTAAAAAAAAAAAAAAACAGTACATACTTACCTACAGCTGTCTGTCCTCCAGCGCTGCGCTCTGCTTCTCTGCTCTCCTCCTGTACTGTCTGTGAGCCGGAAAGCAGAGCGGTGACGTCACCGCTCTGCTTTCCGGCTCACAGCCAGTACAGGAGGAGAGCAGAGCACAGCGCTGGAGGACAGACAGCGGTAGGTAAGTATCTAGTGTTTGTTTTTTTTTACTTTTAGCATGGTAACCAGGGTAAACATCGGGTTACTAAGCGCGGCCCTGCGCTTAGTTACCCGATGTTTACCCTGGTTACCAGTGAAGACATCGCTGGATCGGTGTCACACACGCCGATCCAGCGATGTCTCCAGGGAGTCCAACGACGAAATAAAGTTCTGGACTTTATTCAGCGACCAACGATCTCCCAGCAGGGGCCTGATCGTTGGTCGCTGTCACACATAACGATTTCATTAACGATATCGTTGCTACGTCACAAATAGCAACGATATCGTTAACAATATCGTTATGTGTGAAGGTACCTTAAGTGTCTGCTTGTATTTCTCTCGTTTGCTATTTTTCTGTCCAGCTTGCTATTTTGTTTGTTGTCTTGCTTGCTGGAAGCTTTGGGATGCAGAGGGAGCGCCTCCGCACCGTGAGTCGGTGCCGAGGGTCTTTTTGCGCCCTCTGCGTGGTCTTTTTGTAGGTTTTTGTGTTGACCGCAAAGCTACCTTTCCTATCCTCAGTCTGTTCAGTAAGTCGGGCCTCACTTTGCTAAATCTATTTCATCTCTGTGTTTGTATTTTCATCTTTACTCACAGTCATTATATGTGGGGGGCTGCCTTTTCCTTTGGGGAATTTCTCTGAGGCAAGGTAGGCTTTATTTTTCTATCTTCAGGGCTAGCTAGTTCCTTAGGCTGTGCCGAGTTGCATAGGGAGCGTTAGGAGCAATCCACGGCTATTTCTAGTGTGCGTGTTAGGATTAGGGATTGCGGTCAGCAGAGTTCCCACGTCCCAGAGCTCGTCCTTATTTATCAGTAACTATCAGGTCATTCCGTGTGCTCTTAACCTCCAGGTCCATTATTGTCCTGACCACCAGGTCATAACACTACTCTGAGGCAAGAGAGTTTTCCTATTTCCATCTTTAAGGATATTTAGTCCTTAGGCTGTGTCAAGGTGTCTAGGTCTGGTTAGGCACACCCTACGGCTACTTCTAGTTGCGGTGATAGGATCAGGGTTTGCGGTCAGTAAAGTTACCACTGCTCCAGCGAAGGTCATTTCATGCTGCTCCAAGGCCACCTGATCATAACAGGCACCATTGCACTTACCTGTCATTTATTCTAAGGGTATGTTCACACTGGGCGTTTTTGCTGCTTTTTTATGCTAATTTTCAGCTGCTTTTTACAGTACCAGCAATGCCTGTGAGATTTCAGAAATCTCATGCACACACATTGGGTTTTGTGTCATCAGTATTTTGTGTTTTGCAACGTTTTTTTGGACATAGAGCTTGTCACTTCTTTCAGCTTTTTTTCAACGTTTTTCACCCATTGACTTCAATAGATGGTGAAAAAAACGTTGCAAATACGCAGGTTGACTTTTCTTGCAGCCTATTTGCTGCAAGAAAAAGTCAAGGAGAGCCGCATGTGACATCACACCCGCCTCTGCTTCGTCTACATGACAGGCTGCATGATGCGTTCATGCAGCCTGTCATCCAGCAGCGGACCCCCCATTCACTTGAATGGGGGGTCCGACATTAGTATGACATATGCATGACAGCGCGGCAAACAACGCTTCTGATCGGCGGGGTAATCCTCCCCGCCGGTTAGAGAGCCTCGGCTCCCCGCTGTCAGAAGACCGCAGGAGCGATCAGCTGTGATCGGAGGTGTAAACTCACATCCGGTCACTGGTGTCAGATGATGGGACTACTGCTCCCATCATCTGACACCTACAGCTGCTAATTACAGTGAGAGTAGGAGCGGCGGATGGGAGTTTTCATCTGCGGCTCTTGCGCTATAAATAAATAATTTTAAAGAAAAACGGCAAGGGTTCCCCCCTAATTTTGATAGCCAGCATGACAAAACTCACAGCTGGAGGCTGCAACCCCCAGCTGTCAGATTTAGCAAGGCTACGTATCAAGAATAGAGGTTCCTCACTCTTTTTGAAAAATTATTTAAATAAATATTTAAAATAAACGGCGTGGGGTCCCCCCCATTTTTGACAACCAGCCTTGCTAAAGCTCACAGCTGGGAGCTGGTATTCTCAAGCTGGTAAGGGGCCATTGATATAAAAGCCTAAAAATAGCAGCTCGCAGCTGCCCAGAAAAGGCGCATCTATTTGATACGCCAATTCTGGCGCTTTGCCCGCCTCTTCCCACTTGCCCTGTAGCGGTGGCAAGCGGGATAATAAGGGGTTAATGTCACCTTGCTATTGTAAGGTGACATTAAGCCGGCTTAGTAATGGAGAGGCGTCAATAAGACACCTATCCATTACTAATCCTATAGTAACTAAAGGATTAAATAAACACACACACATGCAGAAAAAAATCTTTTAATGAAATAAAACACCACACAGTTTTGACCATCTTTTTATTACTCTGCCATTCCATAGCGAAGCCCTCGATCTTCTGTGATAAAAATAAAATAAAAAAGCAAAAGTATACTCCCTGATCCATCGTAGTCCAATATACCGAGTGTCCCACGACGTATTTGGGGGAGATAAAGCTTACAACCAGGAGCGCTGCTAATGCTACCGCTCCCGGCTGTAAGCTACTGGGGAATTAATGAGACGGAGCGGGCGCAGGCTCAGTAACTAGTGGTGACGTCACTGAGCCTGCGCTCCCTCACAGCCTGACCTGAGGTAACCTCTGCACCGTGGTAAAATACCGGGGAAGAGACTACCGCAGGTAATGTATCTATTCTATTCTATCTTTTCTATCAATCTATCTATTCATTCTATCTATCTATTCATTTATTCTATCCTATCTATTCGTTCTATCTATCTACAGGACGTTGTTTTGTTTTTTCTCTGTGCACTCAACTTTATTGGCATGCACAAAGAGAAAAAAAACGCACCAAAAATGCACCTAAACCTGCGTTTTTGTCGCAGCTTCTTTCATGCCAAGATGATCAGGTTTTGCTGCAGAAAAAAACACAGAAAAAAACACAGCAAAAACTCCCCGTGTGAACTTAGCGTAAGGGCTCGTGCGGACAGCTGTATTATTGGTCCGAGTGTGATCTGACAAAACATTGTCCGATTTTTTTTTTTCCCTTGGATATAGACTGTCCAAGGAAAAAAAATCACGGAATGTCTGAGTTTGATCTGATATTTGAATCACTTCAGTCTGATTTTCACTCACTGACACAATGGAGAAGATGGAGAACTTTAGTTCTCCATCTTCTCCTCACAGTGTTCTCCGATTCTCTTCTCTGCTAGAATTGGAGCACACTGTGCTGACACTCTTTTTGATCGGAGAGTCAGTTGCATAATCCTCCCTATTCTTCGGGATGAGAGATTCTACGGCCGTCTGCATGATCACAAATGCTCAGGCTGCTGCCCATTGGCTTTAAAGAGCAGAATGTTGGCCTTGGCTACTCTAAAGATGTCAATACATATTAGATTAGTGAGATGCAGGGAGAGAGACGAAGGAGCTTACCATGAGTTAGCCTATGGGTGTGTATATACCTGAAACGCGTCAGGTACGAGGCCTCGCCTTTTAAAGTTTTAACTATGTTTGAATAAAGAATCAATTTTATCCCTGGATGGTTGTGCCGGAATCTTTCCCCATTTTTCTTCAACATATTAGCTTAATGTAGATAGATGTGGACAATTTCAACCCCATCGGACATTGGTCAGGTAAGATGTCAGTGGTCAGTCGTTTTAGCCGACCAATGATACATCGTCAACATCTTCAACAAAGTTGACTACATTTAATTTTTTAATTTTCATTTGTCCACAAACAATTGTTCCTATGAAATAATTTTTCCAGAAAGCTCTTTCGGTCTTCTCCCAGTGTCACTTCATTCTAGCGTCTACGAGCAGAATAAAATGTGTGTGGCAGCATTGGCCGAATGATACATCACAGTCATTTGTTCAATGATTGCTTAGCCAGCAACCTACTGCTTCATATTGTGTATGACCACCTTTAGTTTACCTGGTGGTCTACATGCCTACTTTCCATAGTCCCAAGCCTAGTAATTATTACATCCAACAATGTAACAGAAGTCATGAGAACTAATTGTAAGTCACTTAAAGTCAACGTGTAGATCTTCAGCGCTTCTTTGTTATACATTTTGCAATGTATTAACAAATCCTTTAGGAGGCAAAGGGCATAAAGTGAACTAAATGGGAATTTTTCTTGTCATACACTTGTAGATTATCACTCACTGGAGCCGGTAGACCTTATCCGCACTGTTCACAAATGCATGTGATTTGTACAAGAAGGCTATAACAGCCTCTTCTTGCGTAATGTCCGTTATGGCACATCAACACCCTATTGTTCTTCATCTTCCACGCGATGTCCCAATAGCCAGCAATGGAGTTTCTACAGGTCCTTCTCAAAAAATTAGCATATAGTGTTAAATTTCATTATTTACCATAATGTAATGATTACAATTAAACTTTCATATAATATAGATTCATTATCCACCAACTGAAATTTGTCAGGTCTTTTATTGTTTTAATACTGATGATTTTGGCATACAACTCCTGATAACCCAAAAAAACTGTCTCAATAAATTAGCATATTTCACCCATCCAATCAAATAAAAGTGTTTTTTAATAACAAACAAAAAAACTATCAAATAATAATGTTCAGTTATGCACTCAATACTTGGTCGGGAATCCTTTGGCAGAAATGACTGCTTCAATGCGGCGTGGCATGGAGGCAATCAGCCTGTGACACTGCTGAGATGTTATGGAGGCCCAGGATGCTTCAATAGCGGCCTTAAGCTCATCCAGAGTGTTGGGTCTTGCGTCTCTCAACTTTCTCTTCACAATATCCCACAGATTCTCTATGGGGTTCAGGTCAGGAGAGTTGGCAGGCCAATTGAGCACAGTAATACCATGGTCAGTAAACCATTTACCAGTGGTTTTGGCACTGTGAGCAGGTGCCAGGTCGTGCTGAAAAATGAAATCTTCATCTCCATAAAGCATTTCAGCCGATGGAAGCATGAAGTGCTCCAAAATCTCCTGACCAACACCAGCAGGTGACATGGCACCCCACACCATCACTGACTGTGGGTACTTGACACTGGACTTCAGGCATTTTGGCATTTCCTTCTCCCCAGTCTTCCTCCAGACTCTGGCACCTTGATTTCCGAATGACATGCAAAATTTGCTTTCATCAGAAAAAAGTACTTGGGACCACTTAGCAACAGTCCAGTGCTGCTTCTCTGTAGCCCAGGTCAGGCGCCTCTGCCGCTGTTTATGGTTCAAAAGTGGCTTTACCTGGGGAATGCGGCACCTGTAGCCCATTTCCTGCACACGCCTGTGCACGGTGGCTCTGGATGTTTCCACACCAGACTCAGTCCACTGCTTCCTCAGGTTCCCCAAGGTCTGGAATCGATCCTTCTCCACAATCTTCCTCAGGGTCCGGTCTCCTCTTCTCGTTGTACAGCGTTTTCTGCCACATTGTTTCCTTCCAACAGACTTACCATTGAGGTGCCTTGATACAGCACTCTGGGAACAGCCTATTTGTTGAGAAATTTCTTTCTGGGTCTTACCCTCTTGCTTGAGGGTGTCAATGATGGCCTTCTTGACATCTGTCAGGTCGCTAGTCTTACCCATGATGGGGGTTTTGAGTAATGAACCAGGCAGGGAGTTTATAAAAGCCTCAGGTATCTTTTGCATGTGTTTAGAGTTAATTAGTTGATTCAGAAGATTAGGGTAATAGGTCGTTTAGAGAACCTTTTCTTGATATGCTAATTTATTGAGACAGGTTTTTTGGGTTATCAGGAGTTGTATGCCAAAATCATCAGTATTAAAATAATAAAAGACCTGACAAATTTCAGTTGGTGGATAATGAATCTATAATATATGAAAGTTTAATTGTAATCATTACATTATGGTAAATAATGAAATTTAACACTATATGCTAATTTTTTGAGAAGGACCTGTACAGTATGCATTCGATAGCTCACACCTGGTTTATGAATAGGTTTTGCACCAGAAATTTATACCAAATTTTGGGGCGTTTTTTGGCACATTGTGTCTCACAATAGACAGCGCCCTTTAATCCACACTTCCTTTCTGGTAGGTCATGCCCCCTTGTGGGGCAGGTTGTAAAAAGTACTTTATAACACATAATAAATAAAGTGAAAGTCATTAAAGACAGTTTTTTGGGGGGCAGGGAATTTGGCACAAATTACATCACAATTCTGGCACATTCAGCTTGATCAATATGCCACCGTGTTTTAATTCACTGACAAGTATAGTTGCTAAAAAAAAATATATAAAATGATCACACAAAGCATTTTCCCCAAAAATAAATTAATTCTTGCTGTCCTCATTCCCCAAACACACAAAGTTATATTTATATTTTGGTGCACATACCAGTCTGATATGGCTAGGAACTGTCTCTATGTAAGTGGCTATCTGCTCATTTTCAGTAGGGAATTCCCATTCATCAGCATTCTGCCTGCACTGTTGGTGCTGGAGAATCCTTTACTTACCATCATGTTTTGCTCCAGCCATTGTCCAACTAAAATTCCATCTCCATTATACCTATATGCAATTGGACAGACAAGAGAGCAGAAGCAGACTGACAAATACCACCCCGCACTACGTAATTAATTGCAGCGTATCTAGCAATACAGTGACAATTTTAAGCTTTATTGTTATTGTTTACTGAAAAGCACACATTCTCACCATACCAAATTATTTTGTGTCACTAGATCAAGACAGTCGAAGTTTCATAGTTTTCAGGTTGGAAGGAGACACAAGTTCATTGTGTTCAAGCTAAAACCTAAGATGTTGATCCAGAAGAAGTAAAAAACCCTAAGAGGCAGATACTCATTGCCCCATATAAGTGGAAGAATTCCTTCCTACCACCAAATGCAACAATCAGACTAGCTCCCTGGGTCATCATCCCATCATAGAATCGCTGCACTTTATCTACCTATTCAGTAGTGACCAGTGCTGTGGAGTCATAGATGAGATGAATCTGTGCTGTACTTTATGTACATGCTCAGTAGTGACCAGTGCTGTGGAGTTGTAGATGAGATGAATCTGTGCTGCACTTTATGTACATGCTCAGTAGTGACCAGGGCTGTGGGGTCGTAGATGAGATGAATCTGTGCTGCACTTTATGTACGTTCTCAGTAGTGACCAGTGCTGTGGAGTCGTAGATGAGATGAATCTGTGCTGCACTTTATGTACATTCTCAGTAGTGACCAGTGCTGTGGAGTAGTAGATGAGATGAATCTGTGCTGCACTTTATGTACATGCTCAGTAGTGACCAGTGTTGTGGAGTCGTAGATGAGATGAATCTGTGCTGCACTTTATGTACATGCTCAGTAGTGACCAGTGCTGTGGAGTCGTAGATGAGATGATTCTGTGCTGCACTTTATGTACATGCTCAGTAGTGACCAGTGCTGTGGAGTCGTAGATGAGATGAATCTGTGCTGCACTTTATGTACATGCTCAGTAGTGACCTGTGCTGTGGAGTCGTAGATGAGATGAATCTGTGCTGTACTTTATGTACATGCTCAATAGTGACCAGTGCTGTGGGGTCGTAGATGAGATGAATCTGTGCTGCACTTTATATACATGCTAAGTAGTGACCAGTGCTGTGGAGTCGTAGATGAGATGAATCTGTGCTGTACTTTATGTACATGCTCAGTTATGACCAGTGCTGTGGAGTTATAGATGAGATGAATCTGTGCTGCACTTTATGTACATGCTCAGTTGTGACCAGTGCTGTGGAGTTATAGATGAGATGAATCTGTGCTGTACTTTATGTACATGCTCAGTAGTGAGGCAGGGCTGTGGAGTCGTAGATGAGATTAATCTGTGCTGCACTTTATGTACATGCTCAGTAGTGACCAGTGCTGTGGAGTTATAGATGAGATGAATCTGTGCTGCACATTATGTACATGCTCAGTAGTGAGGCAGGGCTGTGGAGTCGTAGATGAGATGAATCTGTGCTGCACTTTATGTACATGCTCAGTAGTGACCTGTGCTGTGGAGTCATAGATGAGATGAATCTGTACTGCATTTTTTGTACATGCTCAGTAGTAACCAGTGCTGTGGAGTCGTAGATGAGATGAATATGTGCTGCGCTTTATGTGCATGCTCAGTAGTTACCAGTGCTGTGGAGTCGTAGTGGAGATGAATCTGTGCTGCACTTTATGTACATGCTCAGTAGTGACCAGTACTGTGGAGTCGTAGATGAGATGAATCTGTGCTGCACTTTATGTACATGATCAGTAGTTACCAGTGCTGTGGAGTCGTAGTGGAGATGAATTGTGCTGCACATTATGTACATGCTCAGTAGTGACCAGTGCTGTGGAGTCGTAGTGGAGATGAATTGTGCTGCACTTTATGTACATGCTCAGTAGTGACCAGTGCTGTGGAGTCATAGTGGAGATGAATCTGTGCTGCATTTTTTGTACATGTTCAGTAGTGACCAGTGCTGTGGAGTCATACATGAGATGAATCTGTGCTGCACATTATGTACATGCTCAGTAGGTACCAGTGCTGTGGAGTCGTAGTGGAGATGAATTGTACTGCACTTTATGTACATGCTCTGTAGTGACCAGTGCTGTGCAGACGTAGTGGACTTGAATCTGTGCTGCTCTTTATGTACATGCTCAGTAGTGACCAGTGCTGTGGAGTCTGACGAGTCAGAGATTTAGCTTACCAACTCCACAACCCTGGAATCCAGTGCCCATAACCTTTAATATTATGTCTTAGGCATCCCCCTCCATATACTTTTGTAGTGAATCAACCATTACAACATCATGTGGCTGGGAGTTCCATAGTCTCGGTGCTCATATTGTAAAGAATCACCATCTGTAATGAAGAAACATTCTTTCCCCTATACATAGAGTATGGACCATTGTCATTGTTGCTGGCCTAGGTGTAAAAAGATTTTTAATAAAATCTCTATAGTGTCTCCTTCTCCTCATATATTTGTATATTGTAATAAGAGTGGTCGTAAGCATTAGTATTTGCAAACTGATTAACTCCAAGTTGGTTAACCTTTCTTGGTATTGCGGTCTACTCATTTTCTTAAAGGGACACTGTCACCTGAATTTGGAGGGAACAATCTTCAGCCATGGAGGCGGGGTTTTGGGGTTTTTGATTCACCCTTTTCTTACCCGCTGGCTGCAATATTGGATTGAAGTTCATTCTCTGTCCTCCGTAGTACATGCCTGCACAAAGCAATGTTGCCTTGTGCAGGCGTGTACTATGGAGGACAGAGAATAAACTTCAATCCAATATTGCAGCCAGCGGGTAAGGAAAAGGTGAATCAAACACCCCAAAACCCCGCCTCCATGGCTGAAGATTGTTCCCTCCAAATTCAGGTGACAGTGTCCCTTTAATAACCTTTGTTGCTTTTCTCTGCACCTGCTCTTGTTCAGCTATACCCTTCATATGCATCAGAGCCTACAATATCACAGTATTTTATATGTGGCTGCAGTAGTGACTTGTACAAAGACAAAACTATGTTCTTGTCATGAGCATGGATGCCTCTTTTAGGGCATTCCATTATTTTATTTGTCTTGGCAGGCAGCTGCCTGACACTGATCACTAAAGTTGAGTTTGTCGTCTCCTCATATATCCAAGTCTTTTTCAGTTACTATTTTACCAAGTGTAAGTGTTTTATCGTTTATCTAATATATAATTGCCTAGAATACCACTTCCTGCAATTTGTGCCAACTTCCGTGGCTTTGTCCGGAGCTAATGTCCGGAGCTAATGTCCGGAGCTAATGTCCGGAGCTAATGTCCGGAGATAAGTGACGTCAACAGTGTCCAGTGTCTGATTGGTTGCCGCCTGCTGCGAGCGACCAATCAGAAACGTGCCGTACTGTGACACACTCCGCCCGCCATTTTGGTGTGATTTTTGAATTTTTACCTCACAGCAAGTTTCTACTGCGTGGAGGCGGGCCCAGTGACGTTGCTCTTCAAGCTCCTGCCGAATTTCGTCAAAAAAATGATAATACCATTTACCAAAACTATATATATTTAGTTGTGAAGTGGTTCAGTGACATTTTCACACCAATTTTGAACTTTTGTTTGGTGTTTTCTCCATATACTGCCTATTATTTTTGTTCTTTCTTACTATTATTTATTAATTGTATTATTCTTACATTTGAATAAATAAAGTATATATGGATTCTAGACTCCCGATTCTTTAGAATCGGGCTGCCATCTAGTAGTACATAATTATACATTTTATTTCCTTTGCCCCAATTGCATGACCTCACATTTATCTACATTAAACTTCAATTGCCATTTCTCCCCCAGGCCTCTATCTTGCAAAAATGCCTTTATAAAATTAAGTTATCCCCATCTGTGTTGATTTTTTTGCTGAGATTAGTATCATCTGCAAATATTGGACTTCTACTCTGTATGCCCTTCACAAGATCATTAATAAATATGTTAAAAAGAAGAGGGCCCATTACTGACCCCAGTGGTACCCCACTGTTAGGCTGGGTTCCCATTGCGTTATGGGACCGCGTTAAACGGACAGCGTTGCACGGCGAAATTAACGCCGTGCAACGCGGCCGTTAACGCGCCCATTCACGCTAATGGGAACGCGCTTCACTAGCGCGTGCCATGTTCGGCATGCGCTAGCGACGCGCCAGTGATTCCTGGCGCGCCGCGGACGCTGCTTGCAGCGTCCGAGGCGCGCCCGCGGTCCGTTCCCCGCTCTCGCAGATCGGGGATCTGCGAGAGCGGGGACGTTACCGCGACCCCGACCGCAGCCCCATAAAAAACATTGCGTTAGCGCAATCCGCTAGCGCTAGCGCTAAACGGATTGCACTAACGCAATGTGACCCTAGCCTAAGGCTATGTGCACACGTTCAGGATTTCTTGCAGAAATTTCCTGAGAAAAATCTGAAATTTTCTGCAAGAAACCTGCATGTGTTTTTTGAACATTTTTTTGCGCGTTTTTACCGCGTTTTTGGTGACTTTTTTGGCAGGTTTTTTCCCGACATTTCCCAATGCATTATATAGTGGGAAATCCGCAAAATTAATGAACATGCTGCGTTTTTTACCGCAATGCGTTTCTTTTCGCGGAAAAAGCATCATGTGCACAAAAGTTGCGGAATTCATTCTAAATGATGGGATGCTTAATGTATGCTTTTTTTGTGGTTTTATAGCGTTTTTATAGCGAAAATAACGCGAAAAATCAGCAACATGTGCACACAGCCTGGTAACCCAATCAGAGATTGTTTTTTCTTAATAACCACCCTTTGTTTCCTATCACTAAGCCAATTGTAAAACCAATTAAACTTAGTTTTTCACTGTCCTATTATTCTCATTTTATCAACCTTTTATGTGGCATCATATCGAATGCCTTCTAACTTATCTCCACATGGAAACTTACCAGGTTTGCCTGACAGGATTGATCCCTCATAAACCATGTTGATGCTGGGTCATGAGACTATTCTTATTGAGATACTCCATCATAGCATCTCTTAGAAAACCCTCAAGGATTTTCCGCACAGTAGAAAAACTTACCTGCCTATAATGTCCAGGCTCAGACTTTGTCCACTTTTTGAATGTTGACACCTCATTTGCTATGTCCTATGGTACAGACCCTGTTATTATGGAATCCTTTAATACTAGAACTAATGGCCTGTCTATCATGATACTTATTTCCTCCAGTACTCTGGGGTGTATACCATGCAGGCCTGGTGATTTGCCCATTTTTGTGATTTTGAAGCGACGCCATACTTCCTTCTGAGGTAAGCAGATGACATTTAACAGAAAATTTGCGGTCTCTATGATCATATCATCTGTCATGGGATCCTCTTGTGTAAATACTATAGAGAAGAAGGCATTTAATAGACTGGCCTTTCCCTCACCCTCTTCTACCATTTCACACAGACTTTTGAGGGGGCCAACATTATAATTTTTGAGTTTCTTACTGTTTATGTAACTGAAGAATATTTTGGGATTATTTTTACTTTGTCAGTGAGGTTTTTTTGTCTCAATCTATGCTGCCTTGATTGTTTTTTACCCAATTATTTATTTTTCTCTCTATAATTAATGCTTCATCATTACCCTCTTGCTTTAATTCCCTAAAAAAACTTTAATTCTCTAAAAACTTTCTTTTTCTCATTTATTGCGCCACTTACAGCATTATTTAGCCATAGTGGAGTTCTCCTTTTTCTAACTTGTTTATTCCCCCCAGTGATATTCTATTCATACAGAACGATCATGTTAACAATTGTTCTGTGCCCATTGACCTGTCTAATTAGTCTAGTAAACCAGCTGCGATCGTGCAGTGTAAACCCAGCCTAAGTATGCAGACTGCTAAAAGCGCTGCTATCCCTTCGTCCTTGGGAACTACAGGGATCCTAAAGGTGCCACACTAACCGGGCCAGGATGAGGGAAAGGTGCTCACCTAGGAAGCCACTGATGGGGAGAAACAAAATTGTGTATTTTTTTTTTGCATTTTAAAGGGTTAGATGAGTGCATTTACACTTAGCCTAGACAATAAGAGAGCGTGCCCCACCAAAGTGATCATGAATAGTGATGAACGCAAGTGCTCGTTACTCGAGTTTTCCTAGGGTGCTCGGTTATGAACTGAGCATCGCGGGTGGTCGAGAGACATGTTTGAGTCCTCACACCCACTTGTATTGTGGCTGTTAGCCACAAAACATGCGTGGATTCAATCCATACATATTTTGTGGTTGTCAAACAGATGCGAAACATGTGGCCACGACCTGGCATACCCAAGCACTTTCAGCTCATCACTAATCATGAAGTAATGGCATATTTTAAGAAGTTGTCCCATATGGGACAGCAGAAATAAAAAAAAACCTCTACTTTCTTTCCGGACCAGCGCCGCCCTTCCAATCTCAAACTTGCGTTGCCTTGACTGTTGACCATGCAACCAATCTGCGACGTCTGATCGTCTGCAGCTATCACTGTTTGGTTCTTCAGTTTGGACCATTTTAAGAAGAGAATACCCCTTTAACTAAACCTACATGTGTTCTTTCTATATTATGTAGATTCTTCTTTGACACTTTTGGATCTGACTCAGAGGTTAGGTTTGGGTTGGCAGTGACACCAATGCATGTCATGTTCTGACGTCAAGACGTTCCGGAGCAGCGGGTAGGATTTCACGTGCTAATCTTTAGATGCATTTAATGCACTTACCTAATCTAGGTGTTAACTAGAGGATCAATGTAAATGGTTCAATGGCATTTCCTCCTATATAACACCTGGAATAGCAACTTATTAGGAGCTCTGCTCAGCCATTCTGGGACGGCACGGTGATGACCCATATTGCACTTTGTTATTTGATGCATTAATGAGGAAAAGGGGAGATTGCATTATTTATCCTACCCGCTTATATGGTGCCATTAATTTCACAGCATTTTACTGCAATCACCTTCATCACTGTCCCCATTGGGGCTCACTATCCAAATTCTCTATCACTATGTTTCTGCTGCTGGAACCATCCTGCGGTGAGCAGTAGACTGTGGCGGGATCAGACGGTATCCGTTTCCCTGCAGCGCCACCTAAGTTGAGAATAGCCATTGCACACTTGTTATTTAAATCAATGCGCTTTGTGTCTAACTTCCTTCAGACGGTGATTTTCCATTTTTGCTCTTTTTTTTTCCTTCTTCCAAGAGCCTTCAGTTTTTTTTTCCATTTTCCATCTATATAGTCGTATAAGGGCTTGTTTATTGCGGGACAAGATGTACTTTTCAATGACGCCATCCATTGTACCATGCAATGTGCTGGAAAACGGAGAAACAAAAATCTCTCAAGTGCGTAAAAAATGCAAACCAAAAGAGCAATTACACAATTGTTTACTTTTTGTTTTGTTTTTAAGTACATAGCTTTTTCTTTTTTAAGTGGTAAGAAACAAGAAATTTGGAAATTCTGAAAAATATAAAATTGCCTGCATCGCCATTTTCAGAGACCCATAACATTTTCATAATTTGGTAAATGGAGCTGTGTGGGTGCTTGTTTTTTTGTGTGACAAGAAGTTCCAGTCTTCTAGTCTTTTGATAACTTATTTATTGCATTTCGTTATGGTGTTGCGGCATCTAAAAAAACTCAATTCCAGATTTTACATTTTTAAATTGCTTTTACGTTGTTTTTCCAATTGGGTTAATTAGTTTTATACTTTGATCAGACCTTTACAGATATGGAGACACCATATGTGTGTTTATTATTATTATTATTATTATTATTATTATTATTATTATTTTTAATGGGGGAAAAGGGTGATTTGAACTTTTTATACTTTTTTCCCGTGTTTTAAAAAACATTTTATTTTTATATTTTACTGTAATTTTTAGTCTCTCAGGGTATGCGCACAAGTTAAGTACTTGGTGCAGAAATTTCAGCATCAAGGCACAGCATCAAGGCACACACAAGTACACGAGGAGAGAGGACCCTGCCCGCGAGGGCTCACAGTCTCCCGGGGGGTGGGTGAGGAAACACTAGAAGAGGGTAGAGCAGCTTATGCGGCGGTTCAGCAGACAGAGGATCGCTGTAGGCTTGTCGGAAGAGGTGGGTCTTCAGGTTCTTTTTGATGGTTTCGGTGGTAGACGAAAGTCTGATGTGTTGGGGTAGAGAGTTCCAGAGTATGGGGGAAGCACGGGTATGTGGTTGTGGGAGGAAGAGATTAGAGAGCAGCATAGAAGGAGATCATGAGAGGATCGAAGGTTGTGTGTAGGTAGGTACCAGGAGACCATGTCACAGATGTATGGAGGAGAAAGGTTGTGGATGGCTTTGTATGTCATTGTTAGTGTTTTTGAATGGTGGCCTCTGGACAATAGAAAGCCAGTGAAGGGCAGAGAGGAGAGGCTGTGGAATAACAGGGAGAAAGGTAGATTAGTCGGGCAGCAGAGTGTAGGATGGGTTGGAGTGCTAGAGGGGAGGCCAGAGAGTAGGAGGTTGCTGTAGTCGAGGCGGCAGATGATAAGGGCATGCACTAGAGTTTTTGTGTTTTCATGGTCAAGGAATGCGTGGATACGGGAAATATTTTTGAGTTGGGATCTGCAGGAGGAGGCAAGGGCTTGGATATGTGGCTTGAGAGAGAGGGCAGAGACAAGGATCACCCGAGATACCGAGCGTGCGGGACCAGGGAAAGTGAGCAGCCATTGACATTGATGGATAGGTCGGGTGGAGGGGTAGAGTGAGGTGGGGAAAGATGATGAATTCTGTTTGTACATGTTCAGTTTTAGAAAGCGAGCAGAAAAGAAAGATGAAATAGCAGACAGACATTATCTGTCTTGAGCAGGGAACTGATACTTTGCCACTTGGCTATTGGCTCTCCAACGGGCAGGGTGCTCTTGATGATTGATGCCACTATCCTGCATTGTGTATCCTTCCATGCTGTAAGCAGAGACAACTTTCAGTTCAGCAGAGTGGCACAGAAGCTGACCCGAGTCTGCGATCCAGCCCGCTTCAGAGCAGTGGCTTCAAGCTCTATAGCAAAGAGTTTGCAAGCACTGCTCTCTTTGCTTAGGAATACGACCACCTCAGTCTGCAGAGGTGGCCTAGGCAGTAAGTCATTAAAAATTCTAGAAAACAAAGAGGATTTTTAATAGATTAATTACAAAGTCGCTTGTTTTTCTATTATTTATTTTGCAAACACTTTGCAATTTTACCCATTTATAAAAACGAGGAAACCCTTTTAAAAGAGTTGTTCACTACTTTTGTATTGATGGACTATCTATAGGTCTTCCATATCAGATCGTTGTATGTGCAACACTCAAAAGTCCTTCTGATCAGCTGCTCTCTAGAAGACCACAAAGTGACCATGCATTTAAAGGAGTTGTCCACTACTTTTTTTGATGGCCCCCACTGATCCTGTGCAGCTGACGGCCACGTATGAACGTTTGTGTAGTGGAACACCACAGCTCTATTAACTGTATGGTGGCTACAGCAGGGTAGTGCAGATGGGCGATGTGCAGTTGACGGAGCTGTGCTGTGTTGCTCCACAACTGATCACATCCGGCTGACGGCTGATCACCGGGCGTACCAGGTGTCGCACTGCCACTGGTCTTATATTGATGACCTATCTTAAGGATGATCCATAAATATAAAAGTAGTGGACAACTCCTTTAAATGCTTGGTCACCTTGGTATCTTCTAGAGAGAGACGCTCTTTAAAGCCACTTTAACTTTCTTTTTCCATATTCCCTAACAGAAAATAGATTTTCTAAACCACCAACCCCTATAACTCGAGGAATAATATTTACAGCTGATTTTTATTTTATTTTTAAGGTGCAGGCCGTTCTCTTCTCCGGTCCCGCTATTACATTTACTTAGGAAGTGGTAGAGTAGCCAGGAAAGCTTTGCTCCGTCTAAATGCTAAACATTTACATTACAAAATAAATACGCTACGGCGCTCCATATTGTTTTCTGCTGCGGAGATGGATGTGCAAACAAGGAAAAAGGTTGCTGAGCCTGTTCTTGTGATCATCCATTGATTACTGGGTTTCCCTGTTTATTCTCAGCTCCGAGAAGCTCTGACGAGCAAAGAGCGAGACCTGGAAACGCTGAAGGTGGACGCTCAGCTGCTGGAGCAAGCGACCGAGGCCAAGATCGCTGAGAAGTCTGCAGGTAGGACCTTACGTGGATGAAGCGCGCGCTTGCACAAGTGACGTGGCTCACTTAATACAAGGTGATATTTGCTCAGGGAGGGGAAAGGAATTATTATTTTTTTCCCTGGACTTTTGGCGGTTTGGAAGTGCTTGTGTGGCGGCTGTGTGTGTAAGATCCTGGTATTGGTATTAGTGAGAACTCTACCTGTATTCAGGCTGATTTGGGCATTAAGCGTCTTGTTAGCACCATGTCAATCCAATCACAAAGAGCTTGTTTGTTTAGTTGGAAGGTCTTGAACAAACAGAGCCAGAGAAAGGAGGGGAGTGGGAAGGAATAAGCGCTCAGATCATGCTCCGTGGTTCATGCGTGTCACATTGTCACTAGGTACTGCTGTTTGATTTTGGTATTGGACTGTAGCTTTATATCTGCATTGTAAAAAATAGAATTAATTGAGGCGCTTGGTTCTGTAGCTGTTTACGATTAAAAAATGAATTGCTGAAAATACAATACAAAATATTAGATTATGGATGAGTACAGCCTGTCTAACTAGTGCCAACTCCCATATTTCAGAATCTCCGGCAACGTGAGACCTATAAATATATCATTAAAATATATACCACATTGCAAATATACATACTGTATCATTTATTTTATATTCCTGCCTTTAAAATCTAATGATTCGTAGTTTTAACTGATGGCACTTGATACATGAAAAGATGTTTGCAAATTGTGAATAAAAAAAATACAAAAAAATATGATAAATTATTGTAAACATAAAGTCACACATGGAGAAATATAAAAAAAAAAATCCCAGAAAAAGTAGGAGTTTTCTCCGGAGAAGACAGAATTGGTGGATTATATTGCTTCAGAGCATTGATTAAAAAAAAAAAAATACTTTTTAAAAATGTTCTGCATTCTTGCTCCAGCTATTTTATTACTTGAGCCTCTGAAGTCTATATACGTCCCTTCATATTCCATCTGAAGGCTTCAGAATTTTATTTTTATAAAAAAAATAAAAAAAGTGGCATGTTTAGTTATGTGGGTTGTTACATAGCTGTTACCCCCCAGGGGACAAAAGCTTCCTAAGGGTATGTTAACATTTGGTGTTTTTGCAGTACTTTTTCTGCCCGTGGGGGAAAAAAAACTCTGTTTTACAGGACCACAGCAAAGTAAATGAAATCTATGAATTTGTCAAATCTTTTTCCTTGCATTTTTTTTTGTTTTTATTTTGAGCTGCTGGGCATTTTTTTTAATTCTTTTAGGATTTTTACAGCATTTCTTACACTTTCAAATGGAAATAAAACGCAAATAAAAATGCAGGAAAAACAGGTAAAAAAAAAGGAACCAAGCTTTTTTTCCTGACCTGAAAATCTGCAATGTGTGAACATTCCCCAACAAGATACAAAATACAGTGACGGTACGACTATTGTGCAGTGCCGACCGCCACGCCGCTGTGAAGGCTGGGTGCACAGCACCTTAGGCTAAACTCACACGTTGAGAATTTGTAGTTTAGCACCTTCTTTCCTATCGGTGTAGTAGCAGCTCAGCATTCTGCTACGATGCTCCTACTTGTAGAAGACCAGCTTTCCTGTCGACAACACAAGTATTGAGCCGCAATCCGCGTTCTGCATGGACCTCCATAAAGTCCAGTCTGATTATTCCTGGTGATTATAGCAGATTAGATCTTCCTCAAGGCTGGGGCTGATGAGCGGTCTCTCCTGGGGCTCCTAGCGCCTCTCGGCTGCAAAAATGAGATCATTCTCCCTCCATCCCATCAGTGTAGACAGGACGACGTGAAGACAAGTGCAGGCCTGTGCTCATGTCAGCTTCTGCTCTGCCACAATAGAGGACATTCTGGAATTATTACATGCCGGCCCTAAGATAGCCAACTTCCAGAAAGCTAAACACACAACATTTCTTTAGGTGATTTCCATCTTAAATGAAAAACCAATCATCAGTCATTGTGTCCCGGAGTCATTTTTATTTTCAGGTGTTTTTTGGTTACTTTGTATCTTTCATACTTCTGTTTTCTACCGTTTAGGCTTTGTTCACACAACCATATTTTTGATCCATGTAAAAAGCGGACATAACACGGACAGCTTTATTTTATAGGGCTGTTCAGATTACCGTACTTTTTTTTTTACACGGACCAAATATTGCCGTGAAATAAACTGCAGCACGAGCTAGTTTCTTCCATATTTCGGATGAGACTCGCCTATACAAAAATAAGGAAAAAGGGATCCCATCCGTATCGACCATATAGCATCTGATTTTCATGGGTACGTTGCCATTATTAGCATAGGAAAGTATATTTGTCCAGTAAATTTAATTAAAGGGGTTTTCAAAGTTTGTGATAAATGTATAGAGTGACTGCAGACTTCTGAATCCTACAGTGAACGTGATGCGCTGTCTGAATTCTCCGATGCCGGTGACTAGGGCAGACACGTCTAGTCGTAATGTGGCCGGAAGTATGGAAATCATATACTTGTCGGTTCGCTCCATTTGCCCTGAGAGTACTGACTGCGCACGGTGCACACTCTGTGAGGATTCACAGGTCTGCAGTCACATAGAGGGACTGCAGACTTTCATCACAAACCTGGACAAGTGCTTATGTATAAAAACAGATGGCAAATAGATGAAAAATCGTTTTGTCATCTCAGTTTCCACATACATTGTCATCTAGCTTTATTATACTCCTGTATGGTTATTTACTTTGTTGCACAGTCCATATATGACCCCGTCGCTTTGCTTTGTGGTTTTCCTGTTTTGCTGTACTTGTTAGAATTGTCCTTTGAAAATAAACTGAGTGATCATATGCAATCTACTGGTAAACCTGGCAGCGGGTTCTTAATTTCCCTACAGCACAACCGTAGGGAAAGTAAGGTATTACATGGTGTCTGTCGAAATCTGCGGACAGGCTGGATCCTCCAAAAAGAGAGATTTGCTTTGAAACTACTCTTTGATCCCAAACTTTTTTTTTTTTTCTACCAAACCCTGTAACATTTCTGATGTTTCTGTCCAAAGTTTGAACCTATCTCCAGGTCCAGTAGCACGCCTGTCAAGCACCATTAAACGTTTATAGGATGTCTAAATGTCTAATTATATCACCTTACAAGGAGGTTCAACTTTTATGGCAAGTTAGTTAGCAATGACGATCTCTCATTCACCATTGACAATTTTTCTCAGCCAATGTGAGGGTATAAATAATGGGTGCTTAATGTTAAATAAGGTTCACGAGCAATATTTCGGGGACACGTTGGAAGGAGACATGATTGCCTTTCTAGTCTGTTCACAAAGAACAGCAGGAGATTGCTGTGCAAATAATATGCAGATCCATGGATGCCCAAGGCATCTCTAACAGTGTCCCAACCTGTGTCAATGGCATCATTGCCTTCAGTATTGGCACCAATTCTGTACTTATGTAGTTGACATTTTCCTTTAACCCTATTATAGCCATACTTTTAAAACCTATTTATAGACACTGTGCTAAACAAAAAATTGAGTTCCTAGTGGTTCACTCCATCCGTGTGTTTACTAGGGGTGTACCCTATCCGTGGGTTTACTAGGGGTGTACCCCATCCGTGGGTTTACTAGGGGTGTACCCCATCTGTGGGGTTACTAGGGATGTACCCCATCCGTGGTGTTACTAGGGGTGCACCCCATCTGTGGGGTTCCTAGTGGTGCACACCATCCGTGGTGTTTCTAGTGGTGCACCCTATTCGTGGGGTTTCTAGTGGTGCACTCCATCTGTGGGTTTACTAGTGGTGTATTCCATCTGTGGGGTTCCTAGTGGTGCACCCCATCTGTGGGTTTACTAGTGGTGTATTCCATCTGTGGGGTTCCTAGTGGTGCACCCCATCCTTTGAGTCCCTAGCCCTAGAATGCATGATGTCTGAAATTTAGACTTTCATATAACCCGGGCCTTTTAGGCCCTTGTAAAAGTTTATTTATTTGAGTTCCTCCATATGATTTGCACAAGTTTATTTCAAAATTGCAAAGTAAGATATGAAAAATGCACAACACTGTAATTATAATTGTTTGCAAAAAGTAAGCTATTGGGCCTAAAAGACCCGGGTTACGCATTCTAGGGCTGTTGGTGCACCCCTTCCATGGAATTCCTAGTGGTGCACTTCATCCATGGGGTTATTAGGGGTGTCCTTTATCTGCGTGTTTACTAGCGGTGTACCGCAAGCTTGTAGTTTTTAGTGGTACAACAGGTTCTGTGGGGTTCCTTGTGGTGCACCCCATCAGTGGGGTTTCTAGTGGTGCCCCCTATCCATGGTGTTTCTAGTGGTGCACTCCATCCATGGGGTCTCTAGTGGTGCACCCCATCTGTGGGTTTACTAGTGGTGTACCCCATCCGTGGGGTTCCTAATGGTGCAATCCATCCATGGCATTCCTAGTGTTTCACCCCATCCTTTAGGTACCTAGTGGTGCACCCCCTCTGTGTAATTTCTAGCGGTGCACCATGGGGCTACTAGGGTTGTGCTTCATCTCTGGGATTACTAGTGGTGTACCTCAACCTTGGGGTTCATAGTGGTACACCTTATCCGTGGGGTTCCTTGTGCACCCAATCTTTGGGGTTCCTATTAGTGCACCTATCCGTAATGTCCATTAGCCTAGTTAAGTAATAACTTGACCAGCCAAGATCTCCGTGCTTCTACCTTGCTCTTTTTTGTAATTTTATTACATTATTTTTAGCTTAATGCACAAACCACAAGTATGTAACATGAATCTAATGATTACTCTGTCCCATTACTAGCAGAGAAGTGTGACTACAGTAAAATTGTTGTGAAATAGACTGACATTTTTTGTGATTCTATGGTGCCAACTTCCTTATAGGCCATGCCAAGGTGGCGGAGGAGGCGTGGCGCCCACCAGTGCAAACGGTTTTTATTTCCTATTTTAATAGTACAGCTTTTGACATACCAAAGGTATGTAATACTAGTATATAATAAATAACTATAAATAATTAACATAGTTAAATTCCACAGTATACTGGAGATATAGCTAGATATATTAACAATCGCAAGATATAATGTGTATGTACAATTTTTAATTACGCATGAATATCTGACCACAAGGTGGCACTCTTCCATTTATCTTTATGGATATTGTTCTCTACAAAGTTGGATTTTGAGCAAAGTAAATATCCGCCCAATATATCACTTGACGAAGTATATACTGTGTGAATTCAGACATGTGTTTTTCTTTTTTACTTTTTATATATTAAAGTGTCTTGGTCTATCTTATAATGCATCGAATGATAATATTATTAGAACTCGGGAGTTCTGTGACCATAGAAAAGCATTACTATAAATTGTAGCACTCTGACTTCTAATATCCTTTTTCTATCTACTGGCTAACACGGTACCACGATATATATCTTTCCTGTATTCTAATATCCTTGTAATTAATAGTAAGGTGTATGTCTTTCCTTATAATATTCACCTCAGCTGCTGCAGAACCTCTGTTCTAAAACCGTAGATGATAATTGATTATTGATAAAAATTACACTCATTTAAAAAATAAATAATGTAAAAAGAAAAAATATAGCCGCTGAGGTGTTTGCAGTGTTTGCAGTAGTTGGGGCCCAGTAAGGTATGGTACATAATGCTGCTGAAGAACCTCTTTCTTTTAGGCCTCTTTCACATGTCAGTGTCTGCAGTACGTGTGCTGACAGTTTTCACACAACTACCTGAGACACTTACACTTGTACCCTCATTTAAATCTATGGGATTGCGCACATGTCCGTGTGTTCACACGGACCGTGTGTCCGTGTGACCCACACGTGGACATGTCCTTTTTTTCGGCAGCATGGACAGCTTCACGTCCCGCACACGTGCACACAGATGACCTAAAATGTGTCATCCATGTGATACGTACTGGAATAGAAGGCAAAGGAGAAATGACAGATGTTTAGGTTTTCGACACGCAAATATATAGATAGATTACAAATAGAAATTTGTCAGTGACCTAATTAGTGCCGTGTGTGTGTAGTTTTCTGTACTTGCATTTAGCAAAGAAATAATTGAAAACATTTTGTGGGACCTACCCCCCCCTATTTTTAGTAACCAGCTAAGGGAAAGCAGATATCTGTGCGCTGGTCGTATTAGTCTGGCAAGACGCCAATAACAACGGAGCTTCCCAGCCTATTAATATCAGCTGCCTGCTTTGCCTTTACTGGTTATTAAAAAGGGGGACCCTTAAAATAAATGTCCCCCCTAAATGTAATAACCAGCAAAGGCTAAGCAGACAGCTGCAGGCTGATATTAATAGGCTGAGAGGGTCCATGGATATTGGCCCCTTCTCAACCTAATAAGACCAGCCCTCAGCAATCCCAGAAATGATGCATCCATTAGATGCGCCAGTTCTGGCTCTCAGCCTTCGGCTCTTTCCGAATGCCCTGGAGTGGTAGTGATTGGTGTAATGGTTTATGGTGTACATTTCAGCTTTGTAATGTCAATTCTCTGAAAAAAAGGCTAAAAATCAATTTAAAACATCCCTGAAAGCTTTGACGTGACCACTCATCATTCTGTCTCTCACATTGCCCTTGTGAGACCCGGAGGCTGTGAACTGCGGTAACCTTACTGACATCACCACAGTTCACAGCAGACAAGTACTCATGGAGTGCAGCTTGAGGATCAGCATTGGCTGCTGCTACAGTCTATGGAGCGTCGTTCTCTGCACGAAGAAGACGAGGATCGTCGTGGTACCTCCCATATTATGGATTACGGCAGACCCTGTGGATTATTTTTTTTAAATAAATGGGTTAAAGAGTAAAATTGTTGGGGAGTGATTTTTCAAATAAAGGACTTTTCTGTGTGTGTTTATTTTTTTTTACTACAGGGTTTACTCCTGTTCTCTTCAACATATTCATTAATGATCTGGTAGAAGGTTTACACAGTAAAATATTGATATTTGCAGATGATACAAAACTATGTAAAGCAGTTAATACAAGAGAAGATAGTATTCTGCTACAGATGGATCTGGATAAGTTGGAAACTTGGGCTGAAAGGTGGCAGATGAGGTTTAACAATGATAAATGTAAGGTTATACACATGGGAAGAGGGAATCAATATCACCATTACACACTGAACGGGAAACCACTGGGTAAATCTGACAGGGAGAAGGACTTGGGGATCCTAGTTAATGATAAACTTACCTGGAGCAGCCAGTGCCAGGCAGCAGCTGCCAAGGCAAACAGGATCATGGGGTGCATTAAAAGAGGTCTGGATACACATGATGAGAGCATTATACTGCCTCTGTACAAATCCCTAGTTAGACCGCACATGGAGTACTGTGTCCAGTTTTGGGCACCGGTGCTCAGGAAGGATATAATGGAACTAGAGAGAGTACAAAGGAGGGCAACAAAATTAATAAAGGGGATGGGAGAACTACAATACCCAGATAGATTAGCGAAATTAGGATTATTTAGTCTAGAAAAAAGACGACTGAGGGGCGATCTAATAACCATGTATAAGTATATAAGGGGACAATACAAATATCTCGCTGAGGATCTGTTTATACCAAGGAAGGTGACGGGCACAAGGGGGCATTCTTTGCGTCTGGAGGAGAGAAGGTTTTTCCACCAACATAGAAGAGGATTCTTTACTGTTAGGGCAGTGAGAATCTGGAATTGCTTGCCTGAGGAGGTGGTGATGGCGAACTCAGTCGAGGGGTTCAAGAGAGGCCTGGATGTCTTCCTGGAGCAGAACAATATTGTATCATACAATTATTAGGTTCTGTAGAAGGACGTAGACCTGGGTATTTATTATGATGGAATATAGGCTGAACTGGATGGACAAATGTCTTTTTTCGGCCTTACTATGTTACTATGTTACTATGTTACTATGTTAGTAATGGGGGTGTCTGACAAACGTCTCTCTAATACTAACCCCCGGGCTTGATGTCAGCGGACATTACACAGCTGACATCAACCCGATAAACCATTACCACGATTGCCACCGCACCAGGGTATTCTGGAAGGCCCAAGGCTAATTACCAGGATTGGCGCTTCTAATGGATGCACCATTTCTGGGGCAGCTGAGGGATGGTCATATTAGACGGGGAAGGGGCCAATATCCTTCGACCTTTTCAGCTTATTAATATCAGCCCTCAGCTGTCTGCTTAGTCTCTGCTGGTTATTAATATTAGAGGGGACCCCACATCTTTTTTTTTTGTTAGGGTCCCCCTTCCCAAACTCTGCTTTCCCTTAGCTGTCATTTCTATTCTGCATTCTATTCAATTACGTGTCATACTGATGCCACATGGATTGTACACACGTTCACAGATAACACCAGTACTGTTTTTTTCCAGGGCCAGAAATATCAGGACATGTGAAAGAGGCCGTACGAAAAGTGCTAAACATCATTCATGAAGTGGTTAGAATAGAACAACATCCTGCAAAAGTCACTCAAGAAAAACTGGATTATTGTGGAGTAACACTAACACCTTAGAAACATATTGCGATCTCTTCCAGTAGAGAATAGACGGCAAGGTGACAATGTGAATCCCTCTAAGAAAGGCTACAGGACCGATGTGATATCAAATAGACCATATGCAAATTCATTTTCTTGCACAATTCTGCAATGTATCTTCAGCACATAGAGATCTATGGGTGCACAATCGATCTCAGCCAAACTCTCCATGTAGCCCGAGCCTAACTCACATAAATTTTGGTAAAGTGGGTCACCCAATGTAAGGTCACCATTCTTACATTCTTATTTGTGGGGTCTAGTTACCCAAGGCGCTTTGGGTGCCCTTACCAAAGTTTTGCTATCCATCAACCTTAAATCTGCCCTTATGATAGACTGCTCCAGCAAAGAGGAGGAGGTAGCGCCTAAATATTGCCAGTCATTTCTGTATTCTCATCAGGTACTGACATCAGAATATAATGCTTTTATACATGTTATATTTACATTTGTATCAACTAAGAATTTCCATGTGAACACTAGCACCGTTGCCCTTTCTGCAGGCTGATAATGGAGGACAATTGCCACTGTCCAAAAGTTCAGCAAAAATTTTCACTTATGATAGAGCGTCACTATATCTACTATATAATTGTCTAAGGGTCACTTCCGTCTTTCTGTCCGTCTGTCTGTCATGCATATTCATTGGTTTCGGCCTCTGTCTGTCATGGAAATCCAAGTCGCTGATTGGTCGTGGCAAAACGCCCACGACCATTGCCACAACCAATCAGCGACGGGCACAGTCCGGCGGCAACATGGCCGCTCCTTCCTCCCCACAGTCAGTGCCCGCTCCATACTCCCCTCCAGTCAGCGCTCACACAGGGTTAATGCCAGCGTTACCAGACCGCAGTGTAACGAACTCCGGTAACGCAGCTATTAACCCTGTGTGACCAACTTTTTACTATTGTTGCTGCGTATGCAGCATCAATAGTAAAAAGATCTAATGTTACAAATAATAATAATAAAAAAAAAGGTTATTCTCACCCTCCGACGCTCCGACGTCGTGCCCTGTCCTCGGCAGTGCAAGCGGCAGGTTCTGGTACCAAGGATGCTATGTGAGAAGGACTTGCCATGACGTCACAGTCATGTGACCGCGACGTCATCACAGGTCCTGCGCTCATACCAACCATGGGACCGGAAGCTGCAACGTGCACCGTACACAGGCGCCAGGACTGCCTTCGGAAGGTGAGTATATGTTTATTTTTTATTTTACATCACTGGGCAATATACTACATTACTGGGCAATATACTACGTGACTGTGCAATATACTACGTGGCTGACCAATATACTACATACTACGTGGCTGGGCAATATACTACGTGGCTGGGCAATATACTACGTATGTGGCAGTGCTATATATTACATACTACATGGCTGGGCAATATACTACGTGACTGGGCAATATACTATGTGGCTGGGCAATATACTACGTCACTGTGCAATATACTACGTTACTGGGCAATATACTACATGGCTGGGCAATATACTACGTGACTGGGCAATGTACTACGTGACTGGGCAATATAACACGTGGCTGGGCAATATACTACGTGGCTGTGCTATATACTACGTGGGCATGCATATTCTAGAATATCCGATGCGTTAGAATCGGGCCACCATCTAGTGTGTATATATATATATATATATATGTATATATATATATATGTATATGTATATATATATATATATATATATAGTACAAAGCAAAAGTTTGGACATGCCTTCTCATTTAAAGATTTTTCTGTATTTTCATGACTATGAAAGACGTACATTCACACTGAAGGCATCAGAGCTATGAATTAACACATGTGGAATTATATACTTAACAAAAAAGTGTGAAACAACTGAAATTATGTCTTATATTTTAGGTTCTTCAAAGTAGCCACATTTTGCTTTGATGACTGCTTTGCACACTCTTGGCATTCTCTTGATGAGCTTCAAGAGGTTGTCACTGGGAATGGTTTTCACTTCACAGGTGTGCCCTGTCAGGTTTAGTAAGTGGGATTTCTTGCCTTATAAATGGGGTTGGGACCACCAGTTGTGTTGTGCAGAAGTCTGGTGGATACACAGCTGATAGTCCTACTGAATAGACTGTTAGAATTTGTATTATGGCAGAAAAAAAGAGTAAAGAAAAACAAGTGGCCATAAGTACTTTAAGAAATGAACGTCAGTCAGTCTGAAAAACTGGGAAAACTTTGAAAGTGTTCCCAAGTGCCGTGGCAAAAACCATCAAGCGCTACAAAGAAACTGGCTCACATGAGGACCGCCCCAGGACAGGAAGACCAAGAGTCACCTCTGCTTCTGAGGATAAGTTTATCCGAGTCATCAGCCTCAGAAATCGCAGGTTAACAGCAGCTCAGATTAGAGACCAGGTCAATGCCACACAGATTTCTAGCAGCAGACACATCTCTACAACAATATCTCTTACTAAAATTTGTATGTAACAGTGCATTATAACATGTTATTATTAAATATTCAAAAATGTGTTTTTTTGCTTTGTCCCAATTAATTTGTACAGCACTGTATATAATGCATTGTGTTGTTGTGTGAATATACACTGCTCAAAAAAATAAAGGGAACACTTAAACAACAGAATATAACTCCAAGTAAATCAAACTTCTGTGAAGTTAATCTGTCCACTTAGGAAGCAACACTGTTTGACAATCAATTTCACATGCTGTTGTGCAAATGGAATTGACAACAGATGGAAATTATTGGCAATTATCAAGACACACTCAATAAAGGAGTGGTTCTGCAGGTGGGGACCACAGACCACATCTCAGTACCAATGCTTTCTGGCTGATGTTTTGGTCACTTTTGAATGTTGGTTGTGCTTTCACACTCGTGGTAGCATGAGACGGACTCTACAACCCACACAAGTGGCTTAGGTAGTGCAGCTCATCCAGGATGGCACATCAATGCGAGCTGTGGCAAGGTTTGCTGTGTCTGTCAGCGTATTGTACAGAGGATGGAGGCGCTACTTGGAGACAGGCCAGTACACCAGGAGACGTGGAGGGGGCCATCGGAGGTCAACAACCAAGCAGCAGGACCGCTGCCTCAGCCTTTGTGCAAGGTGAAACAGGAGGAGCACTGCCAGCACCCTGCAAAATGACCTCCAGCAGGCCACCAATGTGCATGTGTCTGCACAAACGGTTAGAAACCGATTCCGTGAGGATGGTCTGAGTGTCCAACATCCACAAATGGGGGTTGGGCTCACAGCCCAACACCATGCAGGACGTTTGGCATTTGCCACAAAACAGCAGGATTGGCAAATTTGTCACTGGCGCACTGTAATCTTCACAGATGAAAGCAGGTTCACACTGAGCACATGTGACAGACGCCGTGGAGAGGGATCTGCTGCCTGCAACATCCTTCAGCATGACCGGTTTGGCAGTGACTCAGTAATGGCGTGGGGTGGCATTTCTTTGGAGGGCCGCACAGCCCTCCATGTGGTTGCCAGAGGTAGCCTGACTGCCATTAGGTACCGAGATGAGATCCTCAGACCCCTTGTGAGACCATATGCTGGTGCGGTTGGCCCTGGGTTACTCCTAATGCAGGACAATGCCAGACCTCATGTGGCTGGAGCGTGTCAGCAGTTCCTGCAGGATGAAGGCATTGAAGCCATGGACTGGCCCGCCCGTTCCCCAGACCTGAATCAGATTGAACACATCTGAGACATCATGTCTTTCACCATTCATCAACGTCACGTTGCACCACAGACTGTCCAGGAGTTGGCAGATGCTTTAGTCCAGGTCTGGGAGGAGATCCCTCAGGAGACCATCAGTTGCCTCATCAGGATCATTCCCAGGCATTGTAGGGAGATCATACAGGCACCTGGAGGCCACACACACTATTGAGCATCATTTCCTTGTCTTGAGGCATTTCTACTGCAGTTGGATCAGCCTGTAACTTCATTTTCCACTTTGATTTTGAGCATTATTCCAACTCCAGACCTTCATGGGATATTAGTTGTGATTTACGTTGATAATTTTTAGGTTTTATTGTTCTCAACACATTCCACTATGTAATGAATAAACATTTACAACTGGAATATTTCATTCAGTGATATATTGGATGTGGGAATTTAGTGTTCCCTTTATTTTTTTAAGCAGTGTATATATATGCAGTCATGGCCAAAAGTGTTGGCACCCTTGAAATTGTTCCAGAACATGAAGTATTTCTCCCAGAAAATTATGGCAATTGCATGTTTTCTTATACACGTTTATTTCCTCTGTGTGTATTGCAACAACAAAAAAACTGAAAAAAAAAGGAAAATTGGACATCATTTCACACAAACACCCTCAAATATGTCTGACAAAACGGTTGGCACCTTTACAAAATTGTGGGCAAACAGCTTTGCTTCAAGTATGTGATGCTCGTTCAAACTCTCCTGTGGGAAGTAACAGGCGTGGTCAATATGAAAATCAGACCTGAAACCAGATAAAAAAGGGAAAAGTTGTCTCAATCTTTGCATTTTGTCAGTGGGTGCCACACTAAGCATTGGGAACAGAAAGAGGAGAAGAGAACTCTCTGAGGACTTGAGAACCAACATTTGTAAAAATTACAACAATCTCAAGGTTACAAGTCCATCTCCAGAGATCTTCATGTTCCTTTGTCCACCTAGCGCAATATAATCGAGAAGTTTACAACCCATGGCACTGTAGCTACTCTCCATGGATGTGGACAACAGAGAAAAATTGATGAAAGGTTGCAATGTAAGATAGTCGGGATGGTGAATAAGCAGCACCAATTAAGTTCCAAAGAAATTCAATCTGTCCTGCAGTATCAGGGTACATCTGTGTCAGCGCAAACTATCTGTTGATATTTGAATGAAATGAAACGCTATGGCAGGAGGCCAGCAATGAGTCTGGATCTAAATCCCATTGAACACCTGTGGAGAGATCTTTAAATTGCTGTTGAAGAAGGCACCCTTCAAATATGATAGACCTGGACACACAGACACACAATGCCAAGGTTGAGTCAATTTCTCCCCTTTTTAGCTGGTTTTAGGTGTGATTTCCATATTGCCCACACATGTGACTTGTCACAGGTGAGTTTGAACAAGCATCACATGTGTGAAACATAGTTGCTTACCCACAATTTTGGAAAGGTACCAACAATTTTGGAAAGGTATCAACAATTTTGTCCAGCCCATTTTTAGGGGTTTTGTGTGAAATTAAAATTTGCCTTTTTCCCCTCTTTTTTGTGTGCTATTCCAAAGGAGCTAAACACGTGTATAACAAAGCATGTATAATTGCAATAATTTTCTGGCAGAAATGCTTCATCTTCTTGAACAATTTCAGGGGTGCCAACACTTTTGGCTATGGCAGTATATGTAACAAAAAATAAATGTAACACTTAATCAACACAATGTAACTCCAAGTCAATCACACTTCAGTGAAATCAACCTGTACAGTTATGAAGCAACACTGATTGTGAATCAATTTCTCCTGCTGTTGTTCAAATGGAACACACAACAGGTAGAAATGATAGGCAATTAGCAAGACAACCTATATAAAGAAGAGGTTCTGCAGGTGGTGACCACAGACCATTTATCTGTTCTCATCATTTTTGGTTGTTGTTTTGGTCACTTTTGCATACTCAGAAACAGACACCCTCTAAACTCCAAAGAGGACACTAGCAGACTGCTACAGCTCCAGGCCTCAACAGAGAAGTGCAAATAGAATATCACCCTCAACTTCCAACAGCAATTTGGGAGCTATGAACACTCAGATCCAGGTGTGACCATTAGAACCTGGGGAGGTGGCCATTGGGTCCTACTGTCAGAAGGACCAGGCAGAAGTCTGCAAATGCAGATGCAGGGCAACGGTCTTCAGCCTCTGACACAGCCATAGAAATAGCAAAGGCGTGCACTCTGATCAATGTAGGTAGGTGCAGGCTGAACCAGGGTAACTTCACAAAATAGATAAAAAACAGCCGCACTCGAATTTTTGGTTTTTTTCATATGCAGAGAAGTAATTTATTATGTTCACCACAGTGATATTGCGAAGCTGGGGTCCCAGTATGTGCTGCGGGTCCGGTGTGCTGGCGTCCCTGCGGTGATCACATCACCGCAGGGACGCCAGCACACTGGACCCGCGGCACATACTGGGATTTTTTTCCCCTTCCCTGACCTACATCTTCTATGCATATATGCCAAACGTTTTCACTGGAGCCTGCCTTATGCTACTATCTGTCCCGCAATTTCGGGGTATCTTCCACACATTTTTTTCTCGTCTACAACAAGTGAGGTTTGACAAAGGCCCACAGCAGGGCTGAAACGTTACCTCAGTTCCTCTATAATATTGTGGTGACCCCAGCTTCGCAATATCACTGTGGTGAACATAATAAATTACTTCTCTGCATATGAAAAAAACCAAAAATTCGAGTGCGGATGTTTTTTATCTATTTTCTGACACAGCCATGACACCAGTACACCAGGAGACGTGGAGGGGGCCAAAGAAGGGCAACAACCCAGCAGGAGGGCCACTATCTCCTCCTTTGAGCAAGGAGGAACAGGAGGAGCAGTGCCTGAGCCCTTCAAAATGACTTTCAGCAGGCCACTAATATCCATATATGTCACGATCCATGTTTGGATCTGTGGCAGATCTGGTTTCCCTCAGATTTAAACCTTTTTTCCTTTTCTGGTCATTGAGGGTTAATGCAGTTTTCTTCCCCCGGTGGCCGCTAGTGTTATTGCATTGCATTGCATTGCTGCTGGGTCAGCTGATGTTTGTGACCACTTCCATTATCCTTTATAAGGTCACCTGGTGCATCAGCTGACTGTTGGTTATACAGGTCCTTTTAGGAGACCAACCTCGCAGTAGCAGCTCCCTGGTATCAGCCAAGTCTGGTGTTTGGAGCTCAGTTGCTGTACTATCTTTGTTGTGGAGTGTGCAGCAGCTGCAGCAATTGTTAGGGTTTTGGGCCTCGGCTCATGTACAGGCTCAACCTGAACCCAAGATATCTCTCCCAGACAGGTTCTCTGGAGGGAGAGTTACATTTTTGGTTTTTAAGGAGGCCTGCAAGTTGTACTTCAGGCTCCGCCCTCGTTCATCAGGGAGTGAGGAACAACGAGTGGGTATCATCGTTTCCCTTCTTAAGGGTGATCCCCAATCCTGGGCCTTCTCCTTGCTGACCGGTTCACCATCCCTTCGGTCAGTGGACGAGTTTTTTATGGCTCTAGCGCTGGTGTATGGTGATCCAGATGGCGTTTCCCTGGCGGAATCCCGACTCCGTAAGATCAAGCAGGGGGGTCGGCCGGCTGAGGAGTACTGTTCAGAGTTCAGGAGGTGGGCCACTGACACACAGTGGAATAACCCTGCCCTTAGGAGCCATTTTGTGCAGGGTCTGTCCCTGTTGTGAATTCCGCTCTTGGGCTCCCTCCGGTGGTTGTAAGTGGCACTTTTGTGAGTTCTGCTCTTGGGCTCCCTCCGGTGGTTTTAAGTGGTATGGCTGCTCCTTGGATTTAGCAGTCTGCAGCTGCTTCCACTGATTGTCTTTCTGCTCGGCTATTTATGCCTGGCTCTTCCCTTCAGCCAGTGCCACTTGTCAATGGTTCCTGGTTGGATTCACATCTCTCTTGGATTATCCTGATATCCTGACCAGTTCAGCAAAGTTAAGTCCTTGCTTTGCTCTTTTCTGTCCACAGGTTGTGGACTTATTCGTTCTGTGCTTTCTATGTTTTGTCCAGCTTGTCAGTATGGATTAATTCAGTTAAGCTGGAAGCTCTGGGAAGCAGATTTACCCTCCACACCTTTAGTCAGGTGTGGAGATTTTTGTAAACTCTGCGTGGATTTTTGTAGTTTTTAATACTGACAGCACAGTATTCTATCCTGTCCTATCTATCTAGCTAGACTGGCCTCCTGTGCTACACCCTGGTTTCATTCTGTGTATGTCTTTTCCCTCTCCACTCACAGTCATTACTTGTGGGGGGCTATCTATCCTTTGGGGATTTTCTCTGAGGCAAGATAGTTTTCCTGTTTCTATCTTTAGGGGTAGTTAGTTCTCAGGCTGTGACGAGGTGCCTAGGGAGTGACAGGAGCATCCCGCGGCTACTTCTAGTGCTGTGTTGAGCTTAAGGACTGCGGTCAGTACGGGTACCACCTCCTTCAGAGCTCGTCCCATGTTGCTCCTAAACCACCAGTTCATAACAGTCCCCTAGGTTGCAAGATACTCTGGTGCAGTACGCAGGCCCCAGGTCATTGGAGGTCGCCATGCTCCTTGCCATCCGGGTGGATAGACGCTTGAGAGAGAGGCATACACCAGATGTGCCCCCTATAGTCCTTGCTAGGGAGGAGGACACACCTGGGCAGGCGGACGAACCCATGTTGGTGGGAGGAGTTGGTTCCCAAACTGGGTTGCCTGTGGTTCGCCGTGGAGTGGGGGCATGTTTCTACTGTGGGCAGACTGGTCATTTTATCAATGTATGCCCAGCGCGTGTCAAAGTACCTGCACCATCTAAAGAGCCGCGTCCCCCTGGTCGTGTGGAGGGAGGCGACCAGGGTGTGTATATTTCCTCCATTTTTTCGTCAAAGTGTACCTTACCTTTTCTTGGCAAGGAAGTTGCTAGCTATGCGGTGGATGGGGAATTCACCCCCCTCTGTTAGGTCCTGGATTGAACTGGTGAATACAGTCGTCCCCTATGAGCGTACTCTTTACCAAAATAGGGGTTGCCCGTGTAAGTTCAGTAAAATTTGGGATAGATGGAATTCCTCTCATCTCACTTTGTGACCTGATCAAATGGGAGAAATGTGGTTTACCTGGTCCTTTGATCCGCAAATATTGCGCAATGGGAAAAGAACAAAATAAATAATGTATTTGGCTTTGGACAAGTGGCGGTGTAGAAGTTTTGGAGGTTTAGTTGGGTTATAGTTTAAGAACCCTATGTTCTGACTGTTTTCTAAAAGTAAAATGATTGACATATGTATGTTCTGTCCTTTCCAATCCCTGTAATGTAACCATGCAGATTAATGACAAGGACAAATATGTATGCTGTAATTTTATTCTATGTTAAATAAATAAACGAATTTAAAAAAAAAAAAAAAGTGTACCTTACCTGCTGAGGTGGTTATTGATGGGGTAACTGAGAATATTCCGGTGCTTGTGGACAGTGGAGCAGGAGTCAGTTTGGTGGACTCTCATTTTGTCCAGACCCATGGCCTGATGAGTAGGACGCTAGCGAAACCCTTAAGCGTCCAGGCCATTGACTCTGCTCTGCTCAGCCAGGGGAGCATTACACAAGTCGTAGACAATATACATCTGCGTATAGGGGCTTGTCATGAAGATTCGTTATCATGCTACGTCTTGGAGGGCATACCAACTCCCATGGTTTTAGGACTCCCTTGGTTGAAAAGACATAACCCGGTCATAGACTGGCGGTCCAGGAAAGTAGTTAGCTGGGGTCAGTCATGTAAGGACTGCTGCCCGGGAGCTACGATCTCTTCCATTCTTCTAAAACCTACCCCTTCCCCTTCAGTGGGGGCAGCAGAGGTGCTGCCAGGGACTAGGGGCAAGACTATACCCTCACTACAGGTTAACCCGGTGGGTCAGAGACCTCTTAGGAGGAGGGGTCAGATGAGGGTGGTGGTTCCCTCGGATCATTGTGGGGGTGTGAGTGTAGTGACACAGGGTGACGCCTCTGTTGTCAATTCCTCAAAGAATTCTCCATCCTGTGGCAAACGTTTCCGTTCAGGTCCGGACCTGTGTATGAATGAGTACGTATGGGTGTCCACCAAAAACATCAGGTGGAAGTGTGCAACTGGGACCTGGAGTTCCAGGGTGATTGGGCCATATTGGGTGTCGGCCATTCTCAGCCCGGGGACTTTTCAGTTGGAGTTACCCGCAGTTATGCATGTACACAACACATTCCCCAGGTCGACCCTCTGGAGATTTGTGGCTCCTCCGGAGCCTTTGTTGGTGGCATTTTCATCAGGTCGCGTTTGCCATAAACCTGAGAGTCAGGTAACTGCCGAGGTGAACTCTGGTGGATCGAGGCGTCCTCATCGTAGGTAGGTCTGGTGAGGTCTGATGTTGTGTCCAGGGGCCACTCATTGAAAGGGGAATACTGTCACGATCCATGTTTAGATCTGTGGCAGATCTGGTTTCCCTCAGATTTAAACCTTTTTTTCCTTTTCTGGTCATTGGGGGTTAATGCAGTTTTCTTCCCTTGGTGGCCGCTGGTGTTATTGCATTGCATTGCATTGCTGCTGGGTCAGCTGATGTTTGTGACCATTTCCACCATCCTTTATAAGGTCACCTGGTGCATCAGCTGACTGTTGGTTATACAGGTCCTTTTAGGAGACCAACCTCGCAATAGCAGCTCCCTGGTGTCAGCCAAGTCTGGTGTTTGGAGCTCAGTTGCTGTACTATCTTTGTTGTGGAGTTTGCAGCGGTGTGCACAAGCTAAGTTCTGAGTTTTATTTTGTAGTTTGTGCATTCACCTTTTGGTATCGTGTTCCCCTCACTCTTATATTGTTTATTTGCTTTGTAGTGCTGTTTACACTGTTCACCCCCTGGGGTGGGGGTTGGGGGTTTAGTACAGGGTTTAACAGGAGACAGAGACAGGTCGGTGACTTGGGCCTCCCTACCTTCAAGGGTACCCCCAAGTTAAGGAAAGACAGGGCTTCCCCTAGCCTGAGGGGCAGTTCAGGGGCCCAGATTCCTAATCTCCTGTCTTCCTATTTTTGTCTCGTGACAATATGTCTGCTCAGTCTGTCAGAAACAGACTCTATGAGGGCGGATGTCCACAAGTGTGTGATTTGTTTATAGCCCAACACCGTGCAGGGCTATTGGCAATTGCCATTTAACACCGAGGTTGTCAGATTCGACATTGCTGCTCTGTGCTCTTCATAGATGAGAACAGGTTCACACTGTGCATATGTGACAAAATGACACAATCTGGAGAAGCCGTGGAGAATACTCTGCTGGCTGCCACATCCTCCAGCATGACCGATTTGGCAGTGAGTCAGTAATGGGGTGGGGAAGCATTTCTTTGGAGGTTCGCACAGTCCCCCATGTGCTAGCCAAAGGTACGTTGACTGCCATTTAGATACCAGGATGAGATCCTTAGACCCATTGTGAGACCATATGCAGGTGCATTGGGCCCTGGATCCCTTCTGATGCATGACAATGCTAGGCCTTATGTCAGCAGTTAGAAAGCATTGATGCTATGGACTGGCCTGCCTGTTCCCTAGACCTGAATCCAATCTAACACATCTGGGACATCATGTCTCGCACCATCCACTAACACCATGTTGCACCACAGACTGTTCAGGAGTTGACTGATGCTTTAATCCAGGTCTGGGAGAAGATCATTCAAGAGAACATCCGCCGCCTCATCAGGAACATGCCCAGGCATTGTAGGGAGGTCATACAGGTACGTGGAGGACACACACAATGCTGAACATCATTTCCTTGTTTTGAGGTATTTCCACTGAAGTTGGATCAACCTGTAATTTGATTTTCCACTTTGATTTTGAGTATCATTCCAACTCCGGACCTCCATGGGATATTAATTTTGATTTACATTGATCATTTCTGTGTTTTACTGTTCTCAACGCATTCCACTATGCAATGAATACAGATTTGGAACAGGAATAATTCATTCAGTGATATCTAGACTATAGTATTTGTGTTCCCCTTACTTTTTTGAGCAGTGTATGATAATATATATACATATATACACTACCGTTCAAAAGTTTAGGGTCACTCCGACAATTTTGTGTTTTCCACTTTTATTAGTCAAATGAGTTGTCAAATTAATTGAAAATCTAGTCCAGACATTTGCAAGGTTCGAAACAAAGATTATTTGAAATAATAATTTTCTCCTTCAAACTTTGCTTTTGTCAAAGAATGCTCCCTTTGCAGCAATTACGGCATTGCAGACCTTTGGCATTCTAGCAGTTAATTTGCTAAGGTAATCTGGAGAAATCTTGCCCCATGCTTCCAGAAGTCCCTCCCACAAGTTGGTTTGGCTTGATGGCCAATGAGGTTGAGATCTGGTGACTGTGCTGTCCACTCCATTACAGATAAAATACCAGCTGCCTGCTTCTTCCCTAAATAGTTCTTGCATAATTTGGAGATGTGCTTTGTGCCATTGTCCTGTTGTAGGATGAAATTGGCTCCAATCAAGCGCTGTGCACAGGGTATAGCATAGCGTTGCAAAATGGAGTGATAGCCTTCCTTATTCAAAATCCCTTTTACCTTGTACAAATCTCCCACTTTACCAGCACCAAAGCAACCACAGACCATCACATTACCTCCACCATGCTTGACAGATGGCATCAGGCACTCTTCCAGCATCTTTTCTGTTGTTCTGCGTCTCACAAGTGTTCTTCTGTGTGATCCAAACACCTTAAACTTGGATTCGTCTGTCCATAACACTTTTTCCAATCTTCTTCTGTCCAATGTCTGTGTTCTTTTGCCCATATTAATGTTTTCCTTTTATTAGCCAGTCTCAGATATGGCTTTTTCTTTCTTTCCTAAAGGCCAGCCTCCCAGAGTCGCCTCTTCACTGTAGACGTTGACACTGGCGTTTTGCGTGTACTATTTAATGAAGCTGCCAGTTGAGGGTCTGTGATGCGTCAATTTCTCAAACTACAGACTCTAATGTACTTGTCTTGTTGCTGAGTTGTGCAGCGGGACCTCCCACTTCTCTTTCTACTCTGGTTAGAGCCTGTTTGTGCTCTCCTCTGAAGGGAGTAGTACACACCATTGTAGGAAATCTTCAGCTTCTTAGCAATTTCTCTCATGGAATAGCCTTCATTTCTAAGAACAAGAATAGACTGTCGAGTTTCACATCAAAGTTCTTTTTTTCTGGCTGTTTTGAGAGTTAAATGGAACCAACAAATGTAATGCTCCAGATTCTCAACTAGCTCAAAGGAAGGTCAGGTTTATAGGTTCTCTAATCAGCCAAACTGTTTTCAAATGTGCTAACATACTTGCACAAAGGTTTTCAAGGGTATTCTAACCATCCATTAGGCTATGTGCACACGTTCAGGATTTCTTGCAGAAAATTCCTGAGAATTCCGGACATTTTCTGCAAGAAATCCGCAAGAAAACCGCATGTGTTTTTGCCGCGGTTTTGCCGCGGTTTTGCTGCGTTTTTGCCGCAGTTTTTTCCGGACACTTCCCAATGCATTTTGGAGTGGGAAATCCGCAAAAAAACCGGAAAATTAATGAACATGCTGCGTTTTTTGCCGCAATGCATTTTTTTCGCGGAAAAAAACGCATCATGTGCACAAAACATGCGGAATTCATTCTAAATGATGGGATGCTTATTGTATGAGGTTTTTTTGCGGTTTTATAGCGTTTTTATCGGGAAAAAACGCAAAAAAACCGCAACGTGTGAACACAGCCTGTTTGTGCTCTCCTCTGAAGGGAGTAGTACACACCGTTGTAGAAAATCTTCAGCTTCTTAGCAATTTCTCTCATGGAATAGCCTTCATTTCTAAGAACAAGAATAGACTGTCGAGTTTCACATCAAAGTTCTTTTTTTCTGGCTGTTTTGAGAGTTAAATGGAACCAACAAATGTAATGCTCCAGATTCTCAACTAGCTCAAAGGAAGGTCAGGTTTATAGGTTCTCTAATCAGCCAAACTGTTTTCAAATGTGCTAACATACTTGCACAAAGGTTTTCAAGGGTATTCTAACCATCCATTAGGCTATGTGCACACGTTCAGGATTTCTTGCAGAAAATTCCTGAGAATTCCGGACATTTTCTGCAAGAAATCCGCAAGAAAACCGCATGTGTTTTTGCCGCGGTTTTGCCGCGTTTTTGCCGCTGTTTTTTCCGGACACTTCCCAATGCATTTTGGAGTGGGAAATCCGCAAAAAAAACCGGAAAATTCATGAACATGCTGCGTTTTTTGCCGCGATGCATTTTTTTCGCGGAAAAAAACGCATCATGTGCACAAAACATGCGGAATTCATTCTAAATGATGGGATGCTTATTGTATGCGGTTTTTTTGCGGTTTTATAGCGTTTTTATCGGGAAAAAACGCGAAAAAACCGCAACGTGTGAACACAGCCTTAGCCTTCTTACACAGTTAACACACACAAAGTACCATAAGAACACTGGAGTGATGGTTGTTGGAAACGGGCCTCTATACACATATGAAGATATTGCATTACAAACCAGACATTTTCAGCTAGAATAGACATTTACCACATTAACAATTTATAGAGTGTAATTCTGAATCATTTAATGTTATCTTCATTGGTAAAAACCGTGCTTTTCTTTAAAAAATAAGGACCCTAAACCTTTGAACGGTAGTGTATGTATGTAAATATATGGACGTATGGGCATGGACGCATGTAAATATATGGACTTGTGTGCATATCTATGTGTATTTTAGGTCAATTAGGATTACCATAATTCTGAATATTTGCCAAATCTCAGAATAAAGAGAGAGAGAGAATGTTTTAAGGCATTTTTATTACTTACTGCAAACTCAAAAGTTTACATACATTTCATTAGTATTTGGTAACTTTGCTCTGAAACTGAATGACTTGGGTCAAATGTTTGGGATATCCTTCCACGAGCTTCTTACAATAGTTGGTCGGAATTTGGGCCCATTCCTCCTGTCAAAACTGGTGTAACTGATCCAGGTTTGTAGGTCACCTTGCTCGCACCGGCCTCTTCAGCTTTGCCCATAAATTTTCAATAGGATTGAGATCAGGGCTTTGTGATGGCCACTCCAAAACATTGACTTTGTTGTCCTTAAGCCATTTTGTTACCATTTTGGTAGTATGCTTCGGGTCATTGTCCATTTGGAAGACCCATTTCCACCCAAGCTTTAACTTCCTGACTGATGTCTTGAGATGTTGCTTCAGTATTGCCACATAATTAGCTTTTCTCATGATGCCATCTATTTTGTGAAGAGCACCATTCCCTCCTGTAGCAAAACAACCCCACAACATGATGCTGCTGCCACCCCCGTGTTTTACAGTTGGGATGGTGTTCTTAGGCTTCCAAGCTTCTCCCTTTTTCCTCCAAATGTAACCATGATAATTACCATGATCAAAAAGTTCAATTTTAGTTTCATCAGACCACAGGACATATCTCCAAAAATTAACGTCTTTGTTCCTGTGTGCATTGTTTCTTTTGGAGTAATGGCTTCTTCCTGGCAGAGCCGCCTTTCAGCCAATGTTAATACAGTACTTGTTTCACTGTGGATGTTGACACAATCTTACCAGCTTCCGCCATCATCTTCACAAGGTTTTTTGCTTTTGTCCTTGGGTTGATATTCCTGAGCGTTATGATGGCTGGACATTCGCATCGTGTTTGTACTTGCGTATAATTGTTTGTACAAATGAACAAGGCACCTTCGGGTATCTTGAAATTGCACCCAAGGATGAGCCAAACTTGTGCATGTCCAAAATTCTCTTCCTGATATCTTGGCAGATTTCTTGAGACTTTCCCATGATGCTACACAAAGAAGCAGTGTGTTTCAGGTGTGTATTAAAATACATTCACAGGTGTGTCTCTAACTAACTCAGATGTTGCCAGAAAAAAGAAATCAAGCTTCCAAACACATGACATCATCATATGGGCAGTCCAGAATTGTTTACAGGCATAGTAATCTTAGTGTATGTAAACTTTTGACTTTGCAGTAAGTAATAAACATTCCTTAAAACATTCTCTCTCTCTCATTATTCTGGCACTTGGCAAATATTAATGATTTTGGTCATCCTAATTGACCTAAAATGGGAAAGGTTTATTCTGATTTCATGTCAGATATTGGGAAAAACATGCAGATGTGTCTTTTTATATAGTACATGTAAACTTCTGGTTTCAACTGTCTGTCTGTGCGTGCGTGCGTGTGTGTGTGTATATATATGTTCACATTGTGCATCTATCTGTGTATTCATATGCATCAGTGTGTATTTGTGAGAATAATATGTATAAATGTGCTTGTGTATGTATGTGTATATATAATGTGCGTCACTAAATGTGTGTATGTATATTTTAACACATATACCTGGTTTTGCTACTGATTTCCTTCTTTTGTTCTTTCCCTCATTTCTTTCCCTTCTCTCTTACATTCCTTATTTCTCTCACTACCACTCGGGATTCTGTGTAGGATTAACCCCATAAGGATGAGAAATGAAGATTATGAGGCACAGAAGAAGCTCTTTGGAATATTAATCAGTTTAGAGCGTTTAATTCTGTTTGACTTTTGCAGACACATTTCTTATTAACCTTCTCTACAAAGCCAATCTTACACCGATCGGAAAGAAATAGATAAAACCTGTTTCTCTTGTAATTAAAAAAGAAAATACAGACTAAGGTTCGCAAATCATTTCTCCAATACTAATGAAATTAAGAGAGCGGTGCTCTTTAAGAGCGGAACGTACGTATCGGGAAACAGTATATTCTGCTGGTAATGTCTCTCGCCTTCATTCTGAGCCATAAATAGAGACGCTGAGAATCTTCTTACATTTAGTTCTCTAATGTATTTGGGCAATGTAGGACCGGTTCTGTCCAGGAAACTGTGTCACAAATCAGTGATTTGTAGAAGTAGATCAAAAATAAAAAACTATCATCCTCATAAATGAATTCAGGTTTGGCGCACAGTCCAGATCTCAGATGGTTCCAGAAAAATTATTAATAACCCCATAAAACGGTGTTTTAAAACTGTTACTTTTCTTAGGCTATTATGGAACTTAAAGGGTTTATCCACATTTTGGAGACATTTCTCTTTAAATACTTCAATGCATATTGGGACTAAAAATCAAAATTTGTAATTGGGGGTTCATTGTAAAATGTTGGTGTTCACCAGACTCACTATTTTCCTGCATATTGAACTTTTGCTGTCATCTATGGTGATAAATCATCTGAGCGGAGCTTAGAAAAAGACAAAAGGAAACATATCTCTCCCACCGAATCATCAGAACTACTTCACTGACAAGATTCTCAGTAAGCTCATTCTACACACATCTTCTTCTGACGATGATCCATTCCTTATTGACAGACTGAGGATAATAAGTAACATGTGTACCCACCACTGCTCGACGCACTAGGTGGCCACATATACCGACAGTCAGGAAAAATGAAAAGGGTGCCACCACTGAATCCAATGTGAGTTGTCCAAAAATAATTTTAACATGTTTGCAAAATCATATATTTTTATGCCTTTTGTCCATTGAATAAATAGTAATCTTTTTAGCGCTTAACCCCCTTTAAAGAGTTCCCTGGTGATAATCTGGTCACAGGTATAAGGTTGACCACATAACATAACATGTCAGCTGAAACGGACGATTTTACCATTTTGGACATAGAATCATTTGGAATGTCTGAAGATCTGTCTGGATCAATACGCAAGAATAATTTTGTTTCCATTTTGTCAAAAAATTTTGGTCCCTGTTGTAGAAAAAAAAATATATTAAAAATCCCTTTTAATAAATTTGGCACATGCTTCTCCACTGATCGTGGATCAAGAATGGCACGCGAAATGACAGTTTTCATAAATCTTTAGTATAAATTATTACAAGTAAAACTTGTAATTAGGCAAAGGGTTGAAGGAATATCGGTAAATAAAATAGTATAATCGGTTTTTGGACACTGGATAATAATTTTTCTTAGCCCTTGTATTTATCTCAGTGGATAGCTTATACTTTTATTCGCTTTAATTTTACTGAATTTAAAGAGGACCTTTCAGTGTTTTTTTTATTATTTAAACTGTGTATTTTTTCTAATGGCTGTTGCTCCACTGGTTCTGCAACAGTTTTTTTTATTTTTTTTTTTTTACTCCCCTCCATTCCAAATTTATACCATCTACTATATAATTGTCTAAGGGTCACTTCCGTCTTTCTGTCTGTCACGGATATTCATTGGTCGCGGCCTCTGTCTGTCATGGAAATCCAAGTCGCTGATTGGTCGCGGCAAAACAGCCACGACCAATCAGCGACGGGCACAGTCCAGAAGAAAATGGCCGCTCCTTACTCCCCGCAGTCAGTGCCCGGCGCCCGCATACTCTCCTCCAGTCACAGCTCACACAGGGTTAATGCCGGCGGTAACGGACCGCGTTATGCCGCGGGTAACGCACTCCATAACTGCTGCTATTAACCCTGTGTGTCCCCAACTTTTTACTATTGATGCTGCCTATAATAATAAAAAAAACAAAAAATCTGCTATTCTCACCCTCCGTCGTCTGACGATGCGCTCGCGCCTGCCGCCTGCCTTTCTCGTTCCTCGCGATGCCCCAGTGACCGCTCCATGCATTTCGATCTCGCGAGAGTGAGACAAGGAAAAACAAGAGGGCGGCGGGAAGGTGGCGTGAATCCCCACTGGAGCCGAGGCTGTGAGCCTGGGAAGGGGGAAGGTAACGTGGGAGGAGGAGGAGCAGAGCGGCCAAGGTGAGGCACCTCAGTCCCCACGGCGAGCATGGTGCCCAGTGCTGCCGGCGCTGTATGGCCTGACTGCTGCTGCTGACAGGTGCCGGTCTGTGCAAGACCCCAGCCCAGTGTGGCTCTGTGCTGTATACTACGTCGCTGTGCAATATACTACGTGACTGGCCAATATACTATATGTCTGTGCTGTATACTACGTGGCTCTGTGCTGTATACTACGTCGCTGGGCAATATACTGCGTTACTGGGCAATATACTACGTAACTGGGCAATATACTACGTAACTGGGCAATATACTACGTAACTGGGCAATATACTACGTTACTGGGCAATATACTACGTCACTGGGCAATATACTACGTCACTGGGCAATATACTACGTCACTGGGCAATATACTACGTCACTGGGCAATATACTACGTCACTGGGCAATATACTACGTCACTGGGCAATATACTACGTCACTGGGCAATATACTACGTCACTGGGCAATATACTACGTCACTGGGCAATATACTACGTCACTGGGCAATAAACTACATGACTGGACAATATACTACATCACTGGGCAATATACTACGTCGCTGGGCAATATACTACGTCACTGGGCAATATACTACGTCACTGGGCAATATACTACGTCACTGGGCAATATACTACGTCACTGGGCAATATACTACGTCACTGGGCAATATACTACGTCACTGGGCAATATACTACGTCACTGGGCAATAAACTACATGACTGGACAATATACTACGTCACTGGGCAATATACTACGTCGCTGGGCAATATACTACGTCCCTGGGCAATATACTACGTCACTGGGCAATATACTACGTCACTGGGCAATAAACTACATGACTGGACAATATACTACATCACTGGACAATATACTACGTCACTGGGCAATATACTATGTGGCTGGGCAATATACTACGTGGCTGGGCAATATACTACATGACTGGGCAATATACTATGTGGCTGGACAATATGCTACGTGACTGGGCAATATACTATGTGGCTGGACAATATACTACATGACTGGGCAATATACTACATCACTGGGCAATATACTATGTCACTGGGCAATATACTACGTGACTGGGCAATATACTACGTGGCTGGGCAATATACTACATGACTGGGCAATATACTACGTCACTGGGCAATATACTATGTCACTGGGCAATATACTACGTGGTTGGGCAATATACGACGTGGCTGGGCAATATACTTCGTGGTTGGGCAATATACTACGTGGGCTGGGCAATATACTAAGTGGCTGGGCAATATACTAAGTGGCTGGGCAATATACTACGTGGCTGGGCAATATACTATGTGATGGTCCCCTGAGGAAGCCAACTTCGCGAAACGCGCGTTGGGGCCCTTTTCTTCTACCTGTCGAGGTTCCTCCCTCCCACATGGGTGAGTTACTGTTATGCTGGGCAGTATGAGTGAGAGCATATTAGGTTTATGGGTTGCAATATTAGCATATGGGCTCCCTATGTAATTACCCCTTGATGGTGGGATGCCTGACCTATTTATCCTATGCCCACTCATAGTACCAACATTTAGGGATGTACCTCCTCTGGCAGTTGCTGTTTTTTATGTGGTTCTTTTTTCCCCTGTTCTCTCGTCATGTTTTTGTGCATTTAGGCTTATAGCCATTTTTTTGTACTATTAATGAACCCTGTTTCATAAATTTTCACCTTTTGATATAATCATTTTAAGACTCAGGGTCTCATTTCTTTATACTTATATATGAGAGTATACTCCTGATCTCTTGTAGGTGTTGTATATTGTGTGGAGTTGCGGCTGCGCTCTCATTGTTTGGTCCCGTATTTTTAGGACCACATACTTTCTAATGTATATCCAGTATGTCAGTCTTTGTTAAACGCAATATACTACGTGGTTGGGCAATATACGACGTGGCTGGGCAATATACTACGTGGCTGGGCAATATACTACGTGGGCTGGGCAATATACTAAGTGGCTGGGCAATATACTACGTGGCTGGGCAATATACTACGTGGTTGGGCAATATACTACGTGGGATGGGCAATATACTACGTGACTGGCCAATATACTACGTGGCTGGGCAATATACTACATCACTGGCCAATATACTACGTGGCTGGGCAATATACTACATCACTGGGCAATATACTATGTCACTGGACAATATACTACGTGGTTGGGCAATATACTACGTGGCTGGGCAATATACTACGTGGACATGCATATTCTAGAATATGGCCACTATCTATTTGCTAATAATATCGTAAATTTACCCATTAGCCTACTGAGCTACTCCGTGGCCATGATTTGATTGGCCAGAATCAGAGGAGAAAAAGCACATGCCCACAAAGAGCTCCATGATACACAACAAGTTAGGTGAAAAGAACATTTTCATCTTTATTTCAAAGTGGGAATAACTTTGGAAGGGAGAGGCGTGGAGGAAAAATAAAAACTGTTCCAGAATCAGTGGAACAGTGGCAGTTGGAGGAGATACTAATTTAAAATTTTTAAAAATCCTGTGAAATTGTGCATTTTAATTCAAATTGGAAGTTTTTACAACTCAATCTGCGGTAGAGCCTCAATGATAGAAATATCAAAATGGCAGTGGAAGAGTTTGGCCATGGTCCTTTAATTTTGGTGTTGAGACATCTTTGTTCTTTCCATGTCACTGGCGGTTAGTTGTGATCGCCCTGTAATCTGCGTGCTATATTCCCCATCTGCCGCTGTTTAGTTACATGTCAGTTAGTTACACATACTGTTAGTTTGGTAGAACTGTGATAGCGAGTACATACAGGGAGCCCAGATGGATAAGTACACAAGCAATTAGTTTACACTTTCCCTTCTTTCTCCCTCCCTACTCCACTTCCAACATTTACTTTCTACTTACATTATATAACAATTAGGTCCCTAAACAAAGTCGTAGTATTTGCCAAAAAAATAAATAAATGTTGGAGAGAGCGCCTCATTTGACTAAGAATTACCGGATATTTGATAAGCTTGTTTAAAAATGGAAGTATCCAAATATAATGGTAAACATCTCCTCTTCCACATGGACTGAGGGAGGATTTTCCTCGCCGGCTTACACAGCGGGTGATAATATTTGTGAATGTAATGTAACTGCTCTGAACCTTCACTGTGCAAATATTGAAATCTATTGCAAGTCAAAGAAAGGGAAAGAAATCTGGGATGATGCAGTGGTATTTGCGCTGTCCTAATTAGCTTGATTATGTTTAGTCGTCTTGCTTTGTGCGGGTTTGTTAACCCTTAATTGGCCGTAAAATGGTTAATTCTGTAGCAGAGAATCTCACCATGGTCCTCAAGACTGTGAAGATGTACATTCCGTGTTGGTTTTAGCGTGAATGATGTGTGCCGCCACCGTGATTCCAATTTGGTCATATTATTGTATTGCTCATTGTATCCGATCATCGTTACTTTACTCTTGAACCACCACCAACCCCCATACATATTCGACCATTTTCAGCAAGCTGATTATGTATGTCCAAATTCGGACGGTGAATCACATTGTTCTCTTGGAGCTCAGCCTCCGTTTAGCTCCTGGAGAACATAGAGCGCTCTTTTGTCCTTTATGAAAAAGCCACCGACAGACATTCTACTGTTGTCATCATGTGTTTAGTGAATCATTCAACATGTCGTTGATCGGTTGCATCCAAGCCAATACTGATCTTATTTGCGTGGTCTAAAGCTCCCCATGTACCAATGTCGGACGAACCCACTGATATTGACTGGTTTGGCTGATGGTCTATTGTGTATAGGAGCCTCGGAGAGATGGTTGTTGGAGGAAATATAAATCCGGCATGTCCAATTTCGGACTGGCGATCACATTGTCTCCTGGAGATAAGTTTCCACCAGACATATCTGCCGACGGCTTTCTCATAGAGAACACGAGCGCTACTGTGTATGGGAAAGACATTCCAGTGAACAGCTGAAGCATCGTTAGGCCGTCAGCCATCTAATGTGTATGGCCTGCTTTCGAGATGATACCGACATTCGTCTTTTAGTATTTCAAGAAAATATGCGAGATCTAGTATCTAGTTGACGTCTGTGATCTTGGACCACCATTGACTTGTTTGACAGTTTTAAAGCACTGTATACTTATCTGTAGGAATTCCTCATAGGTTTGTTGATTTGAGCTTGTAGTCAGTCGTTGGGATAAAAATCTATCCTGGTCATGTGATAGACTTATAGGTACACAGCTCATTACAGTTGTCAAAGCTGTGTCCTATAACGAGCTGTCCATCACATGATCAGGACAGGTTTTTATTCACTGGAAGTAAAGAGTGTGAGTTCATTGAGAGCAAGTAAAGGATTGCTAATGTATGTGACATATAGCATTTTATTTAAAGAGTGACTGCCAGTTTGAAAAACTTTAGCGACATGTCAAAAAGTTTTAATCTGTAGAAGTCCTCAACTGATCACAAAAATAAAAGGAGCAGAAACGCTCAGCCAAATGCTGCTGTCCTCTGACACAAAAGAGTGAACCAGACTTTCTATGCAAATTGCCTCTTCAGAGAGGACGAGGACTTTAACTCTGTAGCGCCACCTGTTGGAAGCAGCAATCTCACAAGTCAACCCTTTAACAAGCCTTGCAATATGGAAACGAGAAATATCAGAATCTCAATTTTCAGACACAGTGTTTTGGGGCATTGCCTCTCATCAGTGCAAAGTATGAGAATTGATTTGACTAGGTGAGAGGCTCTGGGCTGAGGTCTAAAGGGTAACCTTTCTACTTTTGGAGAGTGACATACTGGCTGTGGCATGCTAATTTAAGAAGGCTTATTCGCCATATAATGCTCCTCTGGGAAATGTAATATGCAAATTGCCTCTTTAAAGAGGACTTGAAGTATATAGCGCCAGCAGTTAATGAGTCTTGTAGGAGAACAGTGCATAGATGAGCCCTTCTCTTCCTCTACTTGGTTGAGATCTAAATGCTAAACCACTCACCAATTAATAATTTTGACATGTTTCTATGACCTATTAAACTAATTTGAAATGATAAGCGCACTGTAATAATGATATTGAAAGTGAATGTGTTGTGAGAAAATTACCTATTGTTTAAATCAGTTTTTTGTATATTTTTTAAATAATGGAAATGTTTTTTTCCTCTGTTCATATCACGATCTTTATTTAAAAAAAATATATAGTAATCTCGCAATTTTCACACTTTCCATTGGGACTTTTCTAGACTTAACTGTTCCTAAAAAGACAGGAAGCTTCTCAGTAGGCTTCTTATTCTCAGAGACAGGATTACATTGACAGATAAAACTTCTATACACAGCTGATCACACAGGATCCATCAATCACAATAGGTGGTGTCACAGCGATCTGCCCCCTCTCCCTTCACATTGCCCTTTTTCACCCGCTCATTAGATGCTTTAAATAAATGCTAGGGTTGGACTCTGACCATTGTGGCTAATGTACATGTGTTATTTTATGAAGCAGCATGAAACCCTGTGATTAGCGTGAAAATTGAAAGATATTAAAAATAGAGATATGGAAAAAAATTACATGTAACACCAAAACCTGTTTTAAACAATGTCATTTTTATGCTATCCTATTTTTTTTTGTAATCACTCAAAAAAGAGTGTTACTGCTCAGACATTTCTGTTAGGCCTCTTTCACATTTCCGTCGGTACGGGGCCGTCGCAAACCGTAGGCCCGACGTACCGACTGACGTTGTGCAAATAGTGCACAAAGTGGGCAGCGGATGCAGTTTTCAGATGTATCCGCTGCCCATTATGAGTTCCAGGGAGGAGGGGGCATTGAATGTTTTTTTGTGACGATGGTCCGCCAATTACTGATGCATCCAGTGCACGACGTATGCAACGTGTGTCCATACGTCGCGATGCGTCGGTAATACAAGTCTATGTGCAAAAAATGCATCCTGGGGGCAACTTTGCAAGATGCGTTTTTTGCACAGAACGACGCATTGCAACGTCTTCTAAAAGACAGAAATGTGAAAGAGGCCTTAGGCATTGGTCACATCTTATTTTAGGCTCCATTCAATGTCACCTTTATAGGTCCAGCCAAAAAAATCCATGTTAAAATAGTACAGCATGCTGATTTTTTTGTTTAGTAAAGTGTCAGAAACCATTATAGTCAATGGGGTCCATATGGTGCCCATGTTGCCTGTTATGACTTTTCTGATAAAGAAAGCAACCATTGGTCCTATGAAGTGGTGGTGTGTATACTATGTTAGAGATAATGATAATAATGTTTGTGTATGTGCTTCTACAGTGGGGAAATTATGTATTTGATACACTGCCGATTTGTGCAAGTTTTCCCACCTACAAAGAAAGGAAAGGTCTGTAATTTTTGTCGTAGGTAAACTTCACCTGTGAGAGACAGAATCTAAAAATAAAAAAGAAGAAAATCACATTGTATGATTTTTGCATAATTCATTTGCATTTTATTGCATGAAATAAATAGTTGATACAATAGAAAAACAGAACTTAATATTTAGTACAGAAATCTGTGTTTGCCATTACAAAGGTCAAACATTTCCTGTAGTTCTTGACCAAGTTTGTGCAGGGATTTTGGCCCACTCCTCCATACAGATCTTTTCCAGATTTTTCAGGTTTTCAGGCTGGACAACATTGAGTTTCAGCTCTCTACAAAGATTTTCTATTGGGTTCAGGTCTGGAGACGGGCTAGGAGACTGGCTAGGCCAGCTGATCACACAGGATCCATCAATCACAATAGGTGGTGTCACAGCGACCTGCCCCCTCTCCCTTCACATTGCCCTTTTTCACCCGCTCATTAGATGCTTTAAATAAATGATAGGGTTGGACTCTGACCAACCTTGAAATGCTTCATACGGAGCCACTCTTTAGTTGCCCTGGCTGTGCGTTTTGGGTTATTGTCATGCTGGAGGTCCCAGCCACGACCCATCTTCAGACCTTTTACTGAAGGAAGGAGGTTGTTGGCCAAAATCTCACGATAAATGGTCTTCAATACGGTGCAGTTGTCCTGTCCCCTTTGCAGAAAAGCACCTCCAAAGTATGATGTTTCCCCACCATGCTTCATGGTTGGGAAGTTTTTCTTGGGGTTTGTACTCATCCTGCTTCTTCCTCCAAACACGTCGAGTGGAGTTGATACTGGTCATTGGTAAACTTCAAATGTGCCTGGACATGTGCTGGCGTGAGCAGGGGGAGCTTGCGTGCCCTGCAGGATTTTAATCCAGTAATATTTTTGGACTGTGGTCCCAGCTCTCTGCAGATCATTGTCCAGGTCCACCTGTGTAGTTCTGGGCTGATTCCTGCCTATCTTAGAATTATCCTTACCCCACGAGGTGAGATCTTTCATGGAGCCCAAGACCGAGGAACATTGACAGTCATCTTGTGTTTCTTCCATTTTCACTAATTGTTCCAACAGTTGTTCCCTTCTCACCAAGCTGCTTGCCTATTGTCCTGTATTGTTTCTTAAAGAAATAGTAACATGTCTGTGAGAGCCAGAATTCTTGCTGGTTGGTAGGTGATCAAATACTTATTTCATGCAGTAAAATGCAAATTAATTATGTAAAAATCATACAATGTCTCTCACAGTTGAAGTGGACCTACGATAAAAATTACAGCCCTCTCCATTCTTTGTAGGTGGGAAAACTTGCAAAATCGGCAGTGTGTCGAATATTTATTTTCCCCACTGTATGTATATACTATATATATATCACATTATTATCCTTATTATATTATATCTTTATATATTTTATATATTCTGTTTTTTTAATAAGAGGTTCATAATCTGTACTCTTTTCCTTCCAGCACTAGTGAGAGAAGTGTACAGTGCACAGCGTGAAAGAGATGAAGCGATTATGGCGCGGCTTAGACTGGCTAATGAGGAGAGGGATGAAGCTCTTCTTCGTGTCCAGCAGCTCCAGCAGTACATCAGAGAGTAAGAGCGGTGGCTGACTGATTTGGGTTATTTGTGGAGGTGGAAGCCATATCTTCTTTCATTCTTCTATCAGTAAGGAGGAGAAGACTTTGTCAAAATCTCTCATTTCTCTTCTCTAAATCCTAGTTGCAGATTCCATCAAATTTGATCCCGTAAAATAGCGCCGCATGCGAACAGTCAGAGCGTTTGACACCTTGGCACAACCTAACAGCCCCCATTGTATGCCTATGGGCTGCCAATGGTGTCCATTAAGTGATGAATCCGCTCCGGTGTCCTAGTTTCCATTTATAATAGAAACCGCAGTGCACATGTGAAAGAGCCAAGCAGGTCAGACAGAAAAGTCCTTGTAAATCGGCAAATCAGTTCATCAGCTGGAAAAGCGATCGCCACTAAAAGTAAAGTCTGTAGTTGGAGAACAAGTCAGTAGCGACCAGAAGGAAAGGCTCCGATTCGTGATTTCATGGGTCAGAAGCTTTATTGGGCAATCAAAGGACGTTGCAAAACGGCAACGTTTTGCTACAGCAGAGAACATAAGACACCTGAGTTGCCAACTTGATTTTTTATTTTTCTACAAAACAACAAAACAGAAAAACCAATCAGACAACATTTTTTCCGGACTGATTTTTAAATAATAATTATGATTCTAAGTAGCCCATATTTCTGATATGAAGACATTAAGTGCATTCACTGTGACATGTAAAATAATAGTGTCTGCATCCTCCAAAAAAACACAATTTTTTATGGACAGTGGAAAAAGGGTCCTGTTGTTTTGGGCCATCTGGGAATTTCTGGAGGTTTGGCTTCAGCAATGACCATACGTACAAATACAAGTAGAGAGTGATGGGATTTGATTGACAGTTTCCACCGATGCAGCCAGGCCGTTACACGCTGTATGAGCCTGTGTGCAAGGGATTGCTGTCCATCACTGTGTTTGGGTGGAGGAAGCATTCATAATGAGTTTTTCATATAACTATGTAAAACTATACGTTGTCATTTTTACTTATTCTTCCTCTTGCGTTTCATTCCTTTGGATTAGGCAACATGGGAATCCTCACAGCCCTTCTATAAAATAAATGTAAAGGAGTACAAAAAAAACCTTGCTGCAAGTTAAAAAACTGTTCGAGTCGTTTTTCTTTTCAAGTAAATTTACAAAACTTATTTTCTTAAGGACCTATTAAGTCTTGAAGTGACTTTAGTTTAACCCTTCAGGTGCATTTCAGGAATTAATGCAAAGTGTTTTTTTTTGTCCCTTTTCATACTATATAGGTCCCCGGACACAGTTTGGTATAAAAAACCAAACATACTACACTGTACTCACTGCCCCTGGGACCATCGGTGAGACTCTGCTGCAGCTCCCGATGTCTGGCATCAGCTGCAGCTCCCGATGTCTGGCATCAGCTGCAGCTCCCGATGTCTGGCATCAGCTGCAGCTCCCGATGTCTGGCATCAGCTGCAGCTCCCGATGTCTGGCATCAGCTGCAGCTCCCGATGTCTGGCATCAGCTGCAGCAGTGATGTCACTTCAGCAGCCAATCGGTGAGCTCTGCAGCTCTGGGCGGGGCATTTCGCTTGCACTGATTGGCTGCCGCACTGTCAGCGTGACATCAGCGCTGTGCCCAATGGAAGATATCGGGAGCGGCGGCAGAATCTCACTAGTGGATCTGGTTACGGAGATTAAAGCACATTTTTTTTTGGGGGGGGGTTATTTTAGACCAAACTACAACCAGAGACCAATATTTCCTGAAAGAGGACAATCCTTTTAAGAACTGTATTTATGATATTGATGTACCTTTTAATTTCTAAACTTTAAATATTTACTATGGGGAAAACCCCCTTAATGTTCTTACCCATAAAAGTCCGAGTGGTTAATTCCTCTTTTACATGCATTTTATGTGAATGTGAGATTTATTTTCTCCTTTTAATGACTTGCTTTTCTTGTTTTGGCATCAGGATACCCGGAGCTTTGTTCATACATGTAGGTCTATAAAAGCATATGGAAATATTGACATGGACCTACAGACGTGTCCCAGACAGACTAAGAAATACACACATTTAGCAGCTCTGACACTGTCAGATAAACATTCATATACTGGCCATGAAAGATTGACAGCGCAGGAGCCCGAGAAGATCACACACAAACAAATAAGATGATGGCGGGCGTACAGCAGTATGGCGGGGTGTCGATATGTTTGTCATTGCATTGTTCTCAGACTGTAGGAGACACCCACCATCCAAACTTTTGCTGTCCGTGATAAAACATTTAGGTCACAATCACATTTTGCTACATGATCACATTTCCACATTGCTGGATCCAAAGCCAAAACAAAAATAAAATCTGGCAGTCAAAATACACTAAAACTGCTATGTGTCAGTTTGGCAAAAAAATTTCACAGTTTCTGAATTTTAAATAGTAACCATCATTTTATTTATTTCTTTTCATAAATCAATAGTACATATGATAGTAAGAAGTTTTGTGATATATCTTATGATGCAAATCTGCTTCTTTCTCCTGCTGTACTGAATTCATGGATACAACCGGTCTTCATTATATATAGATTTTCCCATTACTGAGATAGAAGATGATAGTTGGTGCTCGGGTGACTACAAGTATGCGATTTATATATTTCCAGTCACATTCCGACTAGACCTGTCTGTCCTCACTTAATTCACTTGCATTGCACAGTCTAAATGTAAAAATTTAATAGGATTACATTAAAGGGAACCTGTCACCCCGAAAATCGCGGGTGAGGTAGTCAGAGGTCAGTGCGCAGGCGCCGGGCCTCTCTGACTTTTCCGGCGCCTGCGCACTGCAGTACTTTGTTCTGCCCTCAACAGGGCAGACAAATTACGCCTGCGCCGGAGCCGTGGCTGAAGATCAGAAGAGGACGTCTTGGAATGAAGATGGGAGGTGCCGCAGCGGACCAGAGACGCCCATCCAACCGGACCAGCAGCGGGACCGCCCCTGGGTGAGTATAATCTAACGTCTTTTTCTCCTCTTTCAGGTAACATCGGGGGCTTATCTACAGCATAACAGAATGCTACAGATAAGCCCCTGATGCCGGTGGGCTTACCTCACCCGCGATTTTCGGGGTGACAGGTTCCCTTTAAGAATCTAGGTTTTAGGCTTTATATAAAAAAAAATAACAATACATTTATGAAAGGTGGTCATGAAATGTGTAAAAAAAAAAAAACCTTTTAGTTACAATCTCTTGAAATAATTAATAAGGTGGTTTCCAATTCTGCCTTTTTTCAAAAACAGCGCCCCACCTATCTACAGGTCCTTGAACGGTATTGCAGCGTAGCTTGATTCCTTTCAGAGCTGAGCTGTAATACCGGACGCAACCTGTAGACAGGAGAAAGAAGGCAGCCATGTTTCTCTAATCCTCGACAGCTTCTTTAAGACTCTGTCTTGAGGCATACACCAAGTCTACAAACTTCATCGTAAACCGGATGAAGTTTTCTAAGTCACGTGACTTGGGACAGAATGACGTGGGTAATATTTCTGGGGATCAGAGCTGTGCTTTATATAAATCACACCCCCCCCCCCCACCTCCCCCATTCTTCTTTATGGCAGGAATAAAAAAAATAAAGTGAAGAAGTGAGAACCCTAATTAAAAGCGAAACGATCAATAAAAACATGTGAAGAGCCTGCTTTACTAAACCGCCTCGGCACATATGAAGAACTGATCCCTGTAGCCATATATTGCGGTAAACATTAATAAGTTAACAGGCTGCAGCCGAGGAGAGATGAGCTCGGCATTATTGAAAGATACAGCAGAACAGCTGGCGCCGTAATGCGTCGTGAGTGCAGGGCGTCCCCTGAAGACACTCACAGCGAAATTACTTCAACTCCCAAAGATTTGGAAAGAGAATTCATTTTGCTTCGGAATTGAGGAGCTAGTCTTTGGCCACTTAGCGCTTTCCCTCGCTCTCCTCTTGTGTTTTTCTCCTTCCAACGTCTCACTGTCTGTTTCTCTCTCGTCTCTTGTCTAGGATGGAAGATATTAACCCTAAAGAAAGTGACATGGTAAGCGCTCTCCCAGTGAGACCTCCCACTGCTTTTTTGTCAGCTTCGGGATTAACCCCTAGAGTAGGCAGAATAACTGGTGGATTATGCTCTTCCATAGAAGACGTACACCCAAGATACTGCTACAGTTCTCGTTAAACTTGTTTGGGGGACTGTTGTTGTTGGTATATCATGATTTTTGGAGTACTATGAAATTCTAGTTCCTATTATGTATTTTACTCGCTTATATAGCGCCATTATATTCCACAGCGCTTTACAGATGTCATCATCGCTGTCCCCATTGGGGCTCACAATGTAAATTCCCTATCAGTATGTGTTTGGAGTGTGGGAGGAAACCGGAGAACCCGGAGGAGACCCACAAAAAAACGCGGCGAACATACAGTCTCCTTGCAGGTGTTGTCCTTGATGGGATTTGTTATCCAGGACTGCAGCGCTGCAAAGCAACAGTGCTAACCACTGAGCCACCATGCTGCCCTTGTGCAATTAGTCTGACACATATTGATGGACATCACTGTGAATCAAGAAGTGAATGATATAACTTTGCGTACGTGTCTAACCCTAATCATGCAAATAGGAAGAAGGCAGGAACTCTAGCATTAGCTATTGGATGTAGCAATCCTAAAAAGTCAATATCAACCTTTTAATGATAATGAGCCTTGCTATATGACCTAGGATAAGAAGCCAAACCAGACATTGCATTTGCAGAAACGTGTTTCTGGGTGTTTGCCCCTCATCAGTTCAAAGCAGAAAAGAAATGGTTTGGCTGGTTGTGCTGACTCTTGACAGGGTAAAGTTTTGCATTGTGAAGATCGCCAGGTTGGTATAAGGAGACCTGTTAGCCATGCAATGCTCCCCTGGGAATATAGGTGGCTTAGAGTTCTAGTACTCTTACTCCTCTTTGAAGAGCATATTTTAATATTTAAATTCCCAGAGCAGCAGCATTGCACTGCCTATAAGTCTACTTATAATGTCTGTGCGCTTACTACAAGAAGAAATTTTATCCCTTTCTCCCTAATCAGCCATCTAGGACTGTGAGGCCACATGTACCATTTAATGGGGGTATCTGACTTCCTTACCACCCACCAATCCTGAAAGGCTGATGTTTAGTAGGAAAAGCATCAGGCAGTTGATTTTCCAATGCCTGCAGTTGCCTGTACACAAAAGATTGCTGTTAGCTGAACATTTATCTGATTTCAAAGGGGAAAGAGGAGAAAGCCTCTGCCAAATTCCTGTGGCAGCAGCTTATCTCCCCTAAAAATAACAATATTAGCCATAGAATTTCCAACTGCCCAATACTATTATATTTATGGAGTCCCAACATGGCCAGTTTTGCCAAGATTGGTGGGTTTAGCCAACTTTCAGCTAGCCAATTTCAGTTTAGCCAATTTTCACCTTGGTTTTCAGGTGCGATAAGATGGCAGAGGTGTCTATCAGTAGTTTCTTCCTCTCTTTATTGTATGGGTTGTAGCTTGGAGTGACTTTCAGTCAAAAGAGAACTGACAGTTATAAAGTCTACAGCCAAACCTTGCGAACCATCTAATGTGCGGATACTTCATGACCCTCCTCTGACAGTAGATGTCAGGGAGATTAGGATCTTGCAGTTGGATTTCAGAAACCCTGGTGTTTTTCCTGAAGCGTATTGTCAGTTGTTTTTTGCAGTTTTTTTTTTTTGGAGTAGATTAAATAGTGGTGTCGCAATCGACATGGGTAAGTCCAGCGGATGACGGAACAAACACTAACAACGGGATAGAAAAAGGAAGAGGAAGGCTCTAACAGTAGGGAGCGAGGGATGGGGCACCTCCTAACCCCAACTTGTGCCTATCCCTAAGCTCTCTTAACGCCCTCTGTGGGTCCTTCTCCCCTGCCGCAGTCATGTGCCTAGTCCCTAGCTGTCATCTCACTATACCCTGGCTAGTGCACTGGCCGGCAAGAACGCTAGCCTCACCACTGCAGATGGTATAAACACAGGAGATAGTGACAAGCTCAACACAGACAAGGAAAGCGAACAGGAAACTTATCTCCAGCCTCCCCTGCCAAGCTCCACACAAGCAGAGGACACGAAATGAACTCCACAGAAGTAGCTGATACTCCTCCGCTGGCACCATAGAGCTCCAAACTCCTAGGCTGGTTTTCATTGAATAACTCTATTACCAACAGTCAGCTGATGCATCATGTGACTATTGAAAGGATGTGGGAGAGGTCATCACCCACATCAGCTGACCAGCAACAAAACAACTGCCAGCATGGAAACTGACATTAGCCCTTGCTGGCCCAAAAAGGAAAAAAGACACATTTAAATTATAGCAGAACCAGAGCTGCCACAAAACCAAAAATGAATCGTGACAAGTGGAAACTTCGAAGCAGAAGCTGCCTAAAGAATAGACAGGTCACGTTTTTTCAACCACTTCATATAACTGGAAGCTTGTAGTGGTTAAAAGAAGCTGAAAAAGCCTGAACTTGTGCACAGTAAGTCATTTTTATATTGCTGTGCTTATTCTTATTCTCATTAGTGGTTTTTTAGGCTGATTACGCAACGAAGCCGCTTGAAAAAGACGTGTGCACATTTCCTTAGATTTCTGGACAACTTGTGCTACAGCTTGGTCCAGCCATACTTGATATCACGTGCCCAGCCGTCCCTGTAACGAGACTTATTGGTGCACCACCGTGCAGAAATCTGGAAATAATGGAGCTTGCAAAAAAGAAGACTGAGAGGAGACTTAATAGCTGTCTACAAATATCTCAAGGGCTGTCACATTGTAGAAGAATCATCTTTATTCTCATTCGTTTCACAAGGAAAGACTAGAAGCAATGGGATGAAACTGAATGGGAGGAGACACAGATTAGGTATTAGAAAAAACTTTTTGACAGGGTGATCAATGAGTGGAACAGGCTGCCACGAGAGGTGGCGAGTTCTCCTTCAGTGGAAGTCTTCAAACAAAGGCTGGACAGACATCTGTCTGCGATGGGTTAGTGAATCCTGCTTTGAAAAGGGGGTTAGACCAGATGACCCAGGAGGTCCCTTCCAACTCTACCATTCTATGATTCTATGATTTGCCTTTTTGCTGTTTTTAATTTTGCCACCATGTGTGCCTTTTACAGATGGACATCCATGGTAACTAATTGTATTTCCTCCAGACTCTACAAGAATTGCTTGATAAACTGGATGAAGCGGAAGACGGCGCCGACATTGTACACAACGGGGATCTTGTATTAGAGCATATAAAGAGGAGTCAGGAAAGAAGAGAGCAAATCACCGCTGAGGAAATGGGGGCAGTCATCGTAGAGCGGGACACAGCGCGCGCTCAGGTACGGAGACTCACAGATTTTAGGTTTTTTTATTCCTCATCTCTGAATTCTCTATTTATGTATGTTATTAAGTAATGGAGAACTTCTCCTTAAAACAAGCTGCCCCCAATATACAATGCCTACAAGTAGTATTCAACCCCCTGCAGATTTAGCAGGTTTCATAAGATGCAAATAAGTTAGAGCCTTCAAACTTCAAACAAGAGCAGGATTTATTAACAGATGCATAAATCTTACAAACCAAAAAGTTTTGTTGCTCAGTTAAATTTTTATAAATTTTAAACATAAAAGTGTGGGTCAATTATTATTCAACCCCTAGGTTTAATATTTTGTGGAATAACCTTTGTTTGCAATTACAGCTAATAATCGTCTTTTATAAGACCTGATCAGGCCGGCACAAGTCTCTGGAGTTATCTTGGCCCACTCCTCCATGCAGATCTTCTCCAAGTTATCTAGGTTCTTTGGGTGTCTCATGTGGACTTTAATCTTGAGCTCCTTCCACAAGTTTTCAATTGGGTTAAGGTCAGGAGACTTACTAGGCCACTGCAACACCTTGATTTTTTGCCTCTTGAACCAGGCCTTGGTTTTCTTGGCTGTGTGCTTTGGGTCGTTGTCTTGTTGGAAGATGAAATGACGACCCATCTTAAGATCCTTGATGAAGGAGCGGAGGTTCTTGGCCAAAATCTCCAGGTAGGCCGTGCTATCTATCTTCCCATGGATGTAGACCAGATGGCCAGGCCCCTTGGCTGAGAAACAGCCCCACAGCATGATGCTGCCACCACCATGTTTGACTGTAGGGATGGTATTCTTGGGGTCGTATGCAGTGCCATCCAGTCTCCAAACGTCACGTGTGTGGTTGGCACCAAAGATCTCGATCTTGGTCTCATCAGACCAGAGAACCTTGAACCAGTTAGTCTGAGTCCTCCAAGTGATCATGAGCAAACTGTAGACGAGCCTTGACATGATGCTTTGAAAGTAAAGGTACTTTACGGGCTCGTCTGGAACGGAGACCATTGCGGTGGAGTACGTTACTTATGGTATTGACTGAAACCAATGTCCCCACTGCCATGAGATCTTCCCGGAGCTCCTTCCTTGTTGTCCTTGGATTAGCCTTGACTCTTCGGACAAGCCTGGCCTCAGCACGGGAGGAAACTTTCAAAGGCTGTCCAGGCCGTGGAAGGCTAACAGTAGTTCCATAAGCCTTCCACTTCCGGATGATGCTCCCAACAGTGGAGACAGGTAGGCCCAACTCCTTGGAAAGGGTTTTGTACCCCTTGCCAGCCTTGTGATCCTCCACGATCTTGTCTCTGATGGCCTTGGAATGCTCCTTTGTCTTTCCCATGTTGACCATGTATGAGTGCTGTTCACAAGTTTGGGGAGGGTCTTAAATAGTCAGAAAAGGCTGTAAAAAGAGATAATTAATCCAAACATGTGAAGCTCATTGTTCTTTGTGCCTGAACTACTTCTTAATACTTTAGGGGAACCAAACAGAATTCTGGTGGGTTGAGGGGTTGAATAATAAATGACCCTCTGAAAAGACTTTTCACAATTTTAAAAAGAAATAAACAAAGAAATATTATTTTTTGCTGCAGTGCATTTCACACTTCCAGGCTGATCTACAGTCCAAATGTCACAATGCCAAGTTAATTCCAAATGTGTAAACCTGCTAAATCTGCAGGGGGTTGAATACTACTTGTAGGCACTGTATATATATGATAGAGTGTATCCGTCACGGACAATTAGCGCATGGTACCTCTCAGCCATAAACCTGCTGTCTCAAAATTAAGCCTTAAAAGTTCTGATTAGTCATTCAAGATTCTTCCATAATGGGAATTTAAAATGATCTATTGCTTAAAATTAGGTTTTTATCTAAAAAAAAAAATATTTTTGTCAATATTTTATTTTTTTGCCCATACAAAGGACAGGATTTGAGTCGGTCTGTTGCTGTTATTGTCCATATGAATTTACTGAAAGAATAGGAAGTGTGAGTGTAGAATAACCCTAATTCCAAGATTTCTTTCTATATATATAATATATATACATACACAGTACAGACAAAAAGTTTGAACACTGTGAAGCTGTAAGAATCTGGCTGCACTCGGATGTCACCCGAGTGCAGTCCTATTAGAGCATGTAGATTCAAACAGTGAAAAACGGAGAGTGGACCCACTGGACCGTGATGACGAACCCCTCTCGGACGAGCTGACCAGGTGGACCGCCCCCTATACAGGGAGAGTTAGGGGCAGGCCCGTGAGGGACTATCTCCACGGAAGCTGGAGGGTCGACTGAGATCAGATGGGAACACAGCAGGCACAAAGGGAAAGAGGGAACAGAAAGGAACTACTGAGACAAGGGAGAAGATGGGAACGCTACGGAGGCTGGCAGGACAATATGGAGACACCGAGGCTGACGGGAGCAAGGAAAAGATATAGTAGCCGGGCAGGTACCGCAGAGGAAAAGGAACTGAAGGAACAAGGCAGGAACACAGGAAACAGGCAGGCACTGCAGAGGGCGGAGGAGACCCAAAGTCAGAGAGCTAGGAACGCACAGAGACCACAGGTGGCCAGAAGCACTTGTAAACACAAATGAACATCAGGCACAGAGAAGCAGCAGGAAGCAGTTTACATAGCAGCATGGGAGCTACTTCCGGGTTACAGTCCTCCAGGATGACGGAGAGGACAGGAAAGAGCGCCAACAGAGGAATCAGATGTGTGCATGCGCAGAGCTGAATGCGACGCGCGCGCGCACCCGGCGAGCTGCAGTGGGGAGAGGCGGCGGCAGCAACGGCATGACAAACACACCTTCTCATTTAAAGATTTGTATGTATTTTCGTGACTATGAAAATTGTAAATTCACACTGAAGGCATCAAAACTATGAATTAACACATGCGGAATTATATACTTAACAAAAAAGTGTGAAACAACTGAAAATATGTCTTATATTCTAGGTTCCTCAAAGTAGCCACCTTTTACTTTGATGACTGCTTTGCACACTCTTGGCATTCCCTTGATGAGCTTCAAGAGGTAGTCACGGGAATGGTTTTAATTTCACAGGTTTGCCCTGTCAGGTTTAATAAGTGGGATTTCTTGCCTTATAAATGGGGTTGGGACCATCAGTTGTGTTGTGCAGAAGTCTGGTGGATACACAGCTGATAGTCCTACTGAATAGACTGTTAGAATTTGTATTATGGCAAGAATAAAACAGCTAAGTAAAGAAAAACAAGTGGCCATCATTACTTTAAGAAATGAAGGTCAGTCAGTCCGAAAAGTTTGGAAAAATTTGAAAGTGTCCCCAAGTGCAGTGGCAAAAACCCTCTAGCGCTACAAAGAAACTGGCTCACATGAGGATCGCTCCAGGAAAGGAAGACCAAGAGTCACCTCTGCTTCTGAGGATAAGTTTATCCGAGTCACCAGCCTCAGAAATCGCAGGTTAACAGCAGCTCAGATTAGAGACCATGTCAATGTCACACAGAGTTCTAGCAGCAGACACATCTCTTCAATAGAGACATATTTTCAGTTGTTTCACACTTTTTTGTTAAGTATATAATTCCACATGTGTTAATTCATGGTTTTGATGCCTTCAGTGTGAATGTACAATTTTCATAGTCATGAAAATGCAGAAAAATCTTTAAATGAGGTGTGTCCAAACTTTTGGTGTATGTATGTATATGTATGTATGTATGTGTATATATATTGTAGGGATTTCACTCACTCAGCTGCGACGGCTGACACTCAGGAGACGTGTTCCTTTAAAGTTCACTGGGTTTATTGCTTCATAAACCATGTGGCAAAACAACAGAAAGCAAAATAGCCTTTGGTTCAGGCAAAGGAAAACAAGTGTCCAGTTCATCCGGCTCAGTCCTGAAGCCGTAACACACTCAGGAGGGTTTCACCTCCACACATATCTGCTGTGTAAAGGATTAGCCAGTCTTATATAGGACTAACCACACCCAGTAATCTATCACATGATTAGCCATGTGGTCTGACATCACTACAGGTCCTGAAACACAAACATATGGTTATATAAAACAACGCAATATTCCGGGCTACATTACAGCAACAAGGCACTTATGTGGCACATACCTCCCATCGACTACACACCCTTTAGCCATGCTACATACCTCCCCCCTCTGCCTAAAGCCGTGGGGCTTGGCACTTTCTCCCACTAAACAAGGGATTCTTGATAGGGCATCCGCATTACCGTGCAGCTTTCCGGCCCGATGTTCCACATGGAAACTGAAGTCCTGCAGGGATAAGAACCAACGGGTGACCCTAGCATTTCTACCCTTCGTTTCCCTCATCCACCTAAGTGGGGCATGGTCGGATATCAGTCTAAATTTACGTCCCAGCAGATAGTACCGTAATGTGTCCACTGCCCATTTTATGGCCAAGCACTCCTTCTCAACGACTGAGTAGTTCTTTTCAGATGAGGACAGCTTCCTACTCAGATAGAGAACAGGATGCTCCTCCCCATGTAGTTCTTGGGAAAGGACTGCTCCCACCCCAACATCTGAGGCATCTGTCTGAAGAATAAACTCTTTCTTGAAGTTTGGGGCCATCAGAACGGGTTGCTTACACAAAGCGTTTTTCATTTCTTGGAAGGCTGACTCTGTTTCTTCGGACCACTTAACCATTACTGGTTTTGTCCCTTTTAGCAGGTCAGTCAGAGGCGCAGCCATCGTGGCGAAATTTGGGATGAACCTCCTGTAATATCCCACGATTCCCAGGAAGGCTTTAACTTGCTTCTTGGAAACTGGTTTTGGCCACGTTTGAATTGCCTCCACTTTACTGATTTGGGGTTTTATTTCTCCGTGACCCACTATGTATCCAAGGTACTTAGCTTCTTCTTTACCCAAGGCACACTTCTTTGGGTTTATAGTAAATCCGGCCTCTCTTATAGCATCCAACACCGCTTGGACTTTCTCCAGATGACTCTCCCAGTCCGGGCTAAAGATGACGATATCATCTAGGTACGCAGCAGCGTAGGCCTTATGGGGTGCAAGAACTCTATCCATAGCCCTCTGGAAGGTCGCCGGAGCTCCCTGTAGGCCAAACGGCATCCGGGCATACTGGAAGCATCCATCAGGTGTCGAAAAGGCTGTCTTCTCCTTGGCTTCCTGCGCCATGGGGATCTGCCAATACCCCTTTGTCAGATCCAAGGTGGATATATATCTGGCGTGCCCAAGCCTTTCGATGAGCTCATCAATACGGGGCATGGGATAAGCGTCGAACTTGGAGACCTCATTCAACTTCCGATAGTCGTTGCAAAACCTCCACTCTCCATCAGGTTTTGGGACCAGGACAATTGGGCTTGACCAACCGCTCTTGGATTCCTCAATGACTCCAAGCCTCAACATACGCTCCACTTCCTTGGAGATAACTTCTCGACGAGCCTCAGGAATACGATAAGGTTTCACATTCACCCGCACATGGGGCTCTGTTAGGACCTCGTGCTCTATGACCTTCGTGTATCCTGGCAATTCTGAAAACAGGTCCCTGTTTTTCTGGAGTAACTCCCGGCACTGCTGTTTCTGGGTTTTCGATAGCGTCTCTGCTATAGTAACCGCTCCAACCTCACCTTCTGGGTTGCTTAACAATGACGGAGTAACTGTCGGCTCTCTATCTTGCCACGGCTTGATGAGGTTGACATGGTAAACTTGGAATGGTTTCCATCTTCCTGGTTGGTGAATTTTATAATTTACCTCACCAAGTTTCTCGACAACCTCATATGGCCCTTGCCATTTGGCCAAGAACTTGCTTTCCACCGTTGGAACTAACACCAGAACTCGGTCTCCCGAATTGAACTGCCTCACTCTTGCAGACCGGTTGTAGACCCTGGCTTGAGCTTCTTGTGCTTGGAGAAGGTGTTCTTTCACGATAGGCATCACCTTTGCAATCCTCTGCTGCATCAGGGCCACATGCTCAATGACGCTTCTGTGGGGCGTGACTTCGGCTTCCCAGGTTTCCTTGGCTATATCCAGGAGTCCTCGTGGATGTCGGCCATATAGAAGCTCAAACGGTGAGAACCCTGTGGAGGCCTGTGGAACTTCACGAATGGAAAACATCAGATAGGGTAAGAGACAATCCCAGTCTCTACCGTCTTTCTCTATAGCTTTTCTCAGCATGCTCTTTAGAGTCTTGTTAAACCTCTCAACAAGACCATCTGACTGGGGATGGTACACCGAGGTCCTCAACTGGGAGATCTTCAGGGCTTTGCATAACTCCCTCATCACCTTGCTCATGAAAGGTGTACCCTGGTCAGTCAGGATCTCCTTTGGCAGACCTGTCCGGGAAAAGACATGGACCAACTCGCGGGCTATGCTCTTTGAGGAAGAATTCCTCAAGGGAATTGCCTCAGGATAGCGTGTGGCATAGTCCAGGATGACTAATATATACTGATGGCCCCGAGCTGATTTAACTAAGGGACCGACCAAGTCCATGGCAATTCTCTCGAACGGTACCTCAATAATGGGCAGTGGCACAAGGGGGTTCCGGAAATGAGGAGTAGGAGCAGTTAGCTGACATGTAGGGCAGGACCTGCAATAGTTCACTATTTCCCGGTGACACCCAGGCCAATAGAACCTCTGCACAACCCGTTCCTGCGTTTTTTCCACCCCTAGGTGTCCACCCAAGATGTGTGAATGGGCCATGTCCAACACTTTCCGTCTATACGGACCCGGCACTATCAACTGCTCTACCAACTCCTCCCTTATTTTCGTGACCCGGTACAACAATTCCCCCCTCAACAGAAAATGGGGAAATCTTTTGTCTGCCCCCGGCTCCTGTACCACCCCATCAATAACTGTGACATTATTAAAGGCTTCCCTCAGAGTGGGGTCCCTATGTTGGGCAGTCCCAAAATTTTCACCGGTAACCTCTAACTCCAGAATGTCAGATGTAGGGGATACTTCCTCCTCATCCCCAACCAGAACACAAAAAGGAAAGCTGTCTGCCTCTGGGTGTGGCGATACCGTTCCAGGGTTCACTGGTTCCCTGCCAGGGAGCTCAGAACCCTTTCCCCACAAATCCCAAAACAAACAGAAATCCCGGCCAATAATTATAGGGTGCAACAAGTCCTGAACTACGCCGACTAGGTGGGATTCAGTGCCACATGCCGTTTCAATGTCCACCCTGGCCATAGGGTAGTCCTTTGCATCACCATGTATGCACCGCACTCCGACCTTCTTTCCTGGGAGCAGATGAAGAGGAAAAGTGGCCCTCACCAGGGTCACTAGGCTCCCCGAGTCTAACAGTGCCGTTACTGCTCGACCGTTCACCTTTACGGGACACGCTTGAGGTCCCTCGTTGGATGGAGAGTTCACACTACAGACTGGATACGCATAGTATGAACAACGGCGTCCCATGCTGCAGTCCATCTGCTCAGTGGCTTGGGAACAACGGGCAGCTATATGTCCTGGCTTGTGGCACCTCCAACAAATAACATCACCCGTGGGGACCTTGGGCACCACCTCCCCCGCCCTTTGTGACCTTGGACGCACCACCCCTTTTTGGGACTCAGCTGCCCTCTGGGACCCCCAGTACGGCATGGGCTGCCTCCCAAAGGAGCCTTCCAACCCTTGGTATCTCTCAACCAGTCCGATCAGCTCGTCGGCATTTTGGGGATCACCCTGGGCAACCCAAGACTGTATAGGCCTCGGGAGGGAATGGACAAACCGATCCATCATCACCCGTTCTACCATCTGTGCAGGCGCAGAGGTCTCTGGCTGCAGCCATTTCTGGACCAGGTGCAACAGATCAAACATTTGGGAACGAGGTGGTTTGTCCCGGTGATAGCCCCAGGAGTGAACTCGCTGTGCCCTGACAGTCAGTGTCACCCCCAGACGTGCGAGAATCTCGGCTTTCAATTTGTGATACTCTTTGGCATCCTGCAAGGTCAAATCATAGTACGCCTTCTGGGGTTCTCCCGTCAGGTATGGCGCAAGTACCTCTGCCCACTGCTCTGGCGGAAGTTTTTCCCTCTCAGCGACCCTCTCAAACACCGTCAGGAAGGCCTCAACATCATCCCCGGGAGTCATTTTCTGCAATGCACGTCTTACCGTCTTCCGGACGTGGGTGTCATCAGCCAAACCTGGGGTTGGGGCGCTCGCCTTGCCCTGGATGGCGGTTGCCAGAAGCTGCATCTGCTGCTGATGCTCCTGCTGGCTCTGTTGTAACTGCTGCCGTTGCTCCTGCTGGCTTTGCTGCATCTGCTGCCGTTGCTCCTGCTGGCTCTGTTGTATCTGCTGCTGGATCTGTTGTATCTGCTGCATCAACAGCCTGTTGGTCTCTTGCTGCCTTTGCTCCTGCTGGACCAAGTGTTTCAGCAGGTCCTCCATTTTCTCCGGCAATGCTTGCTGGCTTGCAACAGCCTTGACCCAGGACATTCAAAAATAAACTCACGTCTCCGCTGGGAACGCTGCCCGCATTCTCCACCAATTGTAGGGATTTCACTCACTCAGCTGCGACGGCTGACACTCAGGAGACGTGTTCCTTTAAAGTTCACTGGGTTTATTGCTTCATAAACCATGTGGCAAAACAACAGAAAGCAAAATAGCCTTTGGTTCAGGCAAAGGAAAACAAGTGTCCAGTTCATCCGGCTCAGTCCTGAAGCCGTAACACACTCAGGAGGGTTTCACCTCCACACATATCTGCTGTGTAAAGGATTAGCCAGTCTTATATAGGACTAACCACACCCAGTAATCTATCACATGATTAGCCATGTGGTCTGACATCACCACAGGTCCTGAAACACAAACATATGGTTATATAAAACAACGCAATATTCCGGGCTACATTACAGCAACAAGGCACTTATGTGGCACATACCTCCCATCGACTACACACCCTTTAGCCATGCTACAATATATATATATATATATATATATATACATACTAGATGGTGGCCCGATTCTAACGCATCGGGTATTCTAGAATATGCATGTCCACGTAGTATATTGCACAGCCCACGTAGTATATTGCCCAGCCACATAGTATATTGCCCAGCCACGTAGTACATTGCCCAGCCACGTAGTAAATTGCCCAGTGATGTAGTATATTGCCCAGCCACGTAGTATATTGCCCAGTTACGTAGTATATTGCCCAGTGACGTAGTATACAGCACAGAGCCACGTAATATATTGCACAGCGACGTAGTATACAGCACAGAGCCACGTAGTATATTGCCCAGCTACATAGTATATTGCCCAGTCACGTATATCACAGGTTAAAAAATAAACATATACTCACCTTCCGATCCGAGGGCCCCTTGTAGTTCTGTCGCCTGTACGCGGTGCACGCAGCAGCTTCCGGTCCCAGGGTGTGATGACGTCGCGGTCACATGACCGTGACGTCATGGCAGGTCCTTCTCGCATACCATCCTTAGCACCGCAACCTGCCGCTTGCATGGAGCGGTCACCGGAGCGTCGCGAAAGGTGAGTATATAATGATTTTTTATTTTTTTAATTATTTTTAACATTAGATGTTTTTACTATTGATGCTACTTTTACCTTAGGCAAAAGTATATACCTTATTTTGCATTTAATCTTTGGTATGTGTACATATAACTGTGATTGCACTAGTATTTTTTCTTTTTTTTGTCTTTTGGTTCAGCATCATATAAGGGGAATGGTGTGTTTGTTTCTGATCCTCACGGATCATGTTTTAAATGGTTTTATATTTTGTATTTCCTTTGCTTTCATATAATAAAGTTGTATTTCATATCTGTGTATATACAGGTGTGTACACATCTATGTAGTGTATTTTTCTCTTTTCTAAGGAAAGCATGCCAAGACGCATGAAAGCTGTGATTAAAAATCATGGTTATTCCACAAAATATTGATTTCTGAACTCTTCCTATGTTAAAACATTAGTATTGTTGTTTCTAAATGATTATGAACTTGTTTTCTTCGTTTCCAAATTATTATCCAAATTGGATTTAAAGATTTAATTGTTTTTTGTTTTTTTTTGTGTTTTTTTTCAAATAAACTCATGGATGGTATTGTGTCTCAGGGCTCAATGGTTCACTGAAATCAATCTTAAACACATGTGATAATTAGTTTTCCAGGTGATTCTAATTAAAGGAAAACTATTTAAAAATGATGTTCCACATTATTAAGCAGGCCACAGGTTTCAAGCAACATGGGGAAAAAAAACGATCTCTCTGCTGTCGAAAAGCATCAAATAGTGCAATGCCTTGGTCAAGGGATGAAAACATTAGATATTTCACGAAAACGTAAGCGTGATCATCGTACTGTTAAGAGATTGGTGGCTGAATCTGAGCACAGACATGTTCGTGCTGATAAAGGCATAATGAGGAAGGTTTCTGCCAGGCAAGTTCATCAGATTAAGAGAGCAGCTGCTAAAATACCATTACAAGCCTGCAAACAGATATTTGAAGATTCTGGTGCCTCTGGAGTCCCTCGAACTTCAAGGTGTAGGATCCTTCAAAGGCTTGCTGTGGTTCATAAACCTACTATTCGGCCACCCCTACACAGTGTTCACAAGCAGAAACGGTTGCAGTGGGCCCAGACATACATGGATACTAATTTTCAAACAGTCTTATTTACTGATGAGTGTCGAGCAACCCTGGATGGTGCAGATGGATGGAGTAGTGGATGGTTGGTGGATGGCCACCATGTCCCAACAAGGCTGCGACGTCAGCAAGAAGGTGGAGGAGTCATGTTTTCGGCTGGAATCATGGGGAAACAGCTGGTAGGGACCTTTAAGGTTCCTGAAGGTATGAAAATGACCTCTGCAAAGTATATAGAGTTTCTGACTGACAACTTTCTTCCATGGTATGAAAAGCAGAAACGTGCCTTCAGGAGTTTTCATGCATGACAATGCCCCATCTCATGCTGCAAAGAATACCTCTGAGTCATTGGCTGCTATGGGCATAAAAGGAGATAAACTCATGGTGTGGCCACCATCTTCTCCTGACCTCAACCCTATAGAAAACCTTTGGAGTATCATCAAGCAAAAGATCTATGAGGGTGGGAGGCAGTTCACATCAAAACAGCAGCTCTGGGAAGCTATTCTGACTTCATGCAAAGAAATGCAAGCAGAAACTCTCCAAAAACTCACAAGTTCAATGGATGCAAGAATTGTGAAGGTGATATCAAAGAAAGGTTCCTATATTAACATGTTACTTCGCGTGTTAGGATGTTTTGGAGTTAAATAGCTTTTTTGTTCAGTGAATTTGACCTCCTAATGCTGCAAATTCCACAAGTGAGCATTTTCAGTTCTTTATATCAAATGTATAGAAATTCTACTGTGCCTAATAATTTGGAACAGTACATTTTGAGTTTTTATTTATTTTGGAGATTATACGGTTATCATTGGGAGGTTTCTTCAATAAAATTTGATGTATAATCTAACGGGTGATGACTTTTATTACACTGACTGTCATTTACCCTGACCATTTAGGAAAATCCGAGAAAAATATCATTTGCATAATAATTTGGAACATCGTATATTTGAGGTCTGAAATCACTGTTTTGTTTTGTTTTTAATTTTGACCATTGTTCTTTTTCAGACAAAAAATATTAAATTTATTGTTTGGAAATTTGGAGACATGTTGTCAGAAGTTTATGGAATAAAAGAACAATTTACATTTCACTCAAAAATATACCTATGAAGAGACAAACTGAACATTTTGCAGTGGTCTCTGAACTTTTGCCAGAGCTGTGTTTATATATATATATATATATATATATATATATATATATATATATATATATTTTTTTTTTTTTTTTTGTATATATATATATATATATATATATATATATCCAAAAAATCAGAGGCAGCACACCATTATGGATAGAGTTTTGTAGGGGTTCAAATTTTTAATAGCCCATCATGATTTGAACACCTCCAAGACTCTATCCATAATGGTGTGCTGCCTCTGATTTTTTGGACTTCTAGAATAAGGTTTAGTACATGTCTGAGGGGCCCTGCACCCTAAATTGTTTTTTCTGTGCTGCTTTTATCCTTCTGCAAATATATATATATATATATATATATATATATATATATATATATATATTTATATATATATATTTATATATATATATATACAGTACAGACCAAAAGTTTGGACACACCTTCTCATTTAAAGATTTTTCTGTATTTTCATGACTATGAGAATTGTAAATTCACACTGAATGCATCTAAACTATGAATTAACACATGTGGAATTATATACTTAACAAAAAAGTGTGAAACAACTGAAAATATGTCTTATATTCTAGGTTCTTCAAAGTAGCCACCCTTTGCTTTGATGACTGCTTTGCACACTCTTGGCATTGTCTTGATGAGCTTCAAGAGGTAGTCACCGGAAATGGTTTTCACTTCACAGGTGTGCCCTGTCAGGTTTAATAAGTGGTATTTCTTGCCTTATAAATGGGGTTGGGACCATCAGTTGTGTTGTGCAGAAGTCTGGTACAGCTGATAATCCTACTGAATAGACTGTTTGCTGCTTTTTTCTTGCCATAATACAAATTCTAAGTTAAGAAAAACGAGTGGCCATCATTACTTTATGAAATGAAGGTCAGTCAGTCCGAAAAATTGGGAAAACTTTGAAAGTGTCTCCAAGTGCAGTTGCAAAAACCATCAAACACTACAAAGAAACTGGCTCACATGAGGATCGCCCCAGGAATGGAAGACCAAGAGTCACCTCTGCTTCTGAGGATAAGTTTATCCAAGTCACCAGCCTCAAAAATCGCTGGTTAACAGCAGCTCAGATTAGAGACCAGGTCAATGCCACACAGAGTTCTAGCAGCAGACACATCTCTACAACAACTGTTAATAGGAGACTTTGTGCAGCAGGCCTTCATGGTAAAATAGCTGCTAGGAAACCACTGCTAAGGACAGGCAACAAGCAGAAGAGACTTGTTTGGGCTAAATAACACAAGGAATGGACATTAGACCAGTGGAAATCTGTGCTTTGGTCTGATGAGTCCAAATTTGAGATCTTTGGTTCCAACCACTTTGTGTGACGCAGAAAAGGTGAACGGATGGACTCTACATGCCTGGTTCCCACCGTGAAACATGGATGAGGAGGTGTAATGGTGTGGGGGTGCTTTGCTGTTGGGGATTTATTTAAAATTGAAGGCATACTGAACCAGCATGGCTACCACAGCATCTTGCAGCGGCATGCTATTCCATCCCGTTTGCGTTTAGGTGGACCATCATTTATTTTTCAACAGGACAATGATCCCAAACACACCTCCAGGCTGTGTAAGGGCTATTTGACCAAGAAGGAGAGTGATGGGGTGCTATGCTAGATGACCTGGCCAGACCGGAACCCAATCGAGATGTTTTGGGGTGAGCTGGACCTCAGAGTGAAGACAAAAGGGCCAACAAGTGCTAAGCATCTCTGGGAACTCCTTCAAGATTGTTGGAAGACCATTCCCGGTGACTACCTCTTGAAGCTCATCAAGAGAATGCCAAGAGTGTGCAAAGCAGTCATCAAAGCAAAATGTGGCTACTTTGAAGAACCTATAATATACGACATATTTTCAGTTGTTTCACACTTTTTTGTTAAGTATAGAATTCCACATGTGTTAATTCATAGTTTTGATGCCTTCATCGTGAATTTACAATTTTCATAGTCATGGAGATACAGAAAAATCTTTAAATGAGAAGATGTGTCCAAACTTTTAGTGTGTACTGTATATATACTAGATGGTGGCCCAATTCTAAAGCATCGGGTATTCTAGAATATGTATGTACGTCGCGCTGTGAGTGGGGGTTAAATTCCGCGGCAGTATCGCTGATTGGTCGCGGCCAGCCGGGAGCGACCAATCAACGTAGCGTGGTTGAAATCCCGCACCAATTCGTGGCCGGACTGCGTTTCGCTGATTGGTCGCGGTTGACGGGCACGACTAACCACCAAAGCGGTGTTTAAATCCCGTGGCAATATCGCTGATTGGTCGCGGCCGGCCACGTAGTATATAGCAGCCACGTAGTATATAGCACAGCCACGTAGTATATAGCACAGCCCACGCAGTAGATAGCACAGCCACGTAGCATATAACACAGCGATGTAGTATATAGCAGCCACGTAGTATATAACACAGCCCACGTAGTATATAGCACAGCAACGTAATATATAGCAGTCACGTAGTATATAGCAGTCACGTAGTATATAGCAGCCATGTAATATATATAGCAGCCACGTAGTATATAGGACAGCCACGTGGTATATGGCACAGCCCACGTAGTATATAGCAGTCACGTAGTATATAGAAGCCACGTAATATATAGCAGGCACGTAGTATAAAGCACAACCACGTAGTATATAGCACAGTGATGTAGTATATAGCAGTTACGTAGTATATAACACAGCCCACGTAGTATATAGCACAGCCACGTAGTATATGGCACAGCCCACGTAGTATATAGCAGCCACATAGTATATACCAGACAGCCACGTAGTATATAGCAGTCACGTAGTATATAGAAGCCACGTAATATATAGTAGGCACGTAGTATAAAGCACAACCACGTAGTATATAGCACAGTGATGTAGTATATAGCAGTTACGTAGTATATAACACAGCCCACGTAGTATATAGCACAGCCACGTAGTATATAACACAGGCAGCCACGTAGTATATAGCAGTCACGTAATATATAGCAGCCACGTAATATATAGCAGCCACGTAGTATATAACACAGCCCACGTAGTATATAACACAGGCCACATAGTATATAACACAGCCCACGTAGTATATAACACAGCCCACGCAGTATGTAACACAGCCCACGCAGTATATAACACTGCCCACATAGTATATAGCAGCCAGGCAGTATATAACACAGCCCACACAGTATATAACACTGCCCAAGTAGTATATAGCAGCCAGGCAGTATATAACACAGCCCACGTAATGTATAGCACAGCCCACGTAGTATATAACACAGCCCATGTAGTATATAGCAGTGTGGGCACCATATCCCTGTTAAAAAAAAAAAAAAAAAAAGAATTTAAATAAAAAATAGTTATATACTCACCCTCCGTCGTCCACCGAAGCTGTCCCGACGCGCGCGATGCAGCCGCCAGCTTCCGTTCCCAGAGATGCATTGCGAAATTACCCAGATGACTTAGCGGTCTCGCTGGGTAATTTCGCAATGCATCTCTGGGAATGGAAGCTGGCGGCCGCATTGGTGGACCTCGGAAGGTGAGAATAGCACTTTTTTTTTTTAATTATTATTTTTAACATTATATCTTTTTACTATTGATGCTGCATAGCCAGCATCAATAGTAAAAAGTTGGTCCGGGATGGGGCGACTCACTGGCGCTGACTGGAGGGGAATAGGGAGGGGGCACTGACAGCAGGAGAGTAGGGATGGGCCAATTCGCGGCTGGACTAAGCCTGTCGCTGACGCGGGATTTCCGTTACAGACAGACAAACAGACAGAAGTACAACTTAGACGATTATATAGATAGATTATTAAAAAAAGTCAAAAATGTTTAAATAACACATTTTATTCGGACTCCCATGACAGCACATGAGAGAGGGGATCCGCCCTTAAGGAACAGGAAACCTACAGATACAAAAGGGCGGCACCTCTCCCCATGCATCAGTTGGTTTCCTGTTCCTGAAGGGACTGGATGCCTATAGAATCTACAGGAGTCCAGGCCGGCTGGACCGATTCTGGTGGCGAGGGGGTCTCCCACTTCAGCCGGTGCGGGTACCTGAGGTAGTCACGGTGGCCCTGGCAGGGCGGCACGGCGGTGACTAGGCAGCGAGGAGCGGTCGCCAGGGGGTGTCCGGTCTCCGGGGCCAGCATATGGTAAGTCGCCCCTCCCGTGTGCTGTGGGTCTCTCTGTGCGGGGGGGGGGGGGGCCGCAGCGTCTAGGGGGCGCCGATCGGAACGTAGCTGGCCGGCCTCGGCGTTCCACGATGGCTGCAGCGCTGTCAGGAAGCGCTGTAAGCTGTGGTGATGTCGGGGGCGGAGCCGGCGACGACTTCCGGGTCGGTGAGCTCCTGCGCATGCGCAGGGGCTCCAAGATGGCGGCGCCCACCGGAGATCATGCCACAATCCCTCCTGAGCGTCGATTGATCCCCCACAGGAGGGCGGGAAAATTAAACAAGCAAGCTGGGCAAGGTGCGCTGACCGAAGGAGGGGCTTTATAAGGCGGCTCCAGCAGCGTGTTCCCGGGTTCTGGCTCCAATTTACTAAAGATGGAATCGGATCAGGATCAGCAGGTTGTGCTGCTGGAACAAGCATCCCAGAAACCCAAGGAGAAGGAACATGAAAAGAGGAGCGATGGTTCGGGCCGCAGAAGCTCCTCCAGACAGGGGTCTGGAGGGTCAGCCAAAAAGGATCCCCCTCGTACTTCGGTATTTCTGGGTGTGAGCAGCCACTGGTAAGTGATCTTCGAGAAAGTTTACTTAGTGACTAGTCTCCCCTCATATGTCTTATGCAGGGAAGGAAAAACGTCAGTAAGGCGAAGCATAGGGAATGTTCCATCTGCGGGGTTCCCTTGCCTGACTCACACCCTAAAAAACTATGTGACCCCTGTATCCAGCAGACGGTGAGGTTCTGGAAGGAGGGGAGGGGGTATAGCATGTAGATTTTACACTCTAGTCTACCTTACTTATCCCCGTAGGTAGCCGAAGAATCCTCCTCTATTACGGCCAGTCTCAAAGAGATGATTAGAATGGAGGTTAAGGAGTCCTTTAAAAACCTTTCACAGTCAGGAGGTTCTAGGCAGAGAACTGAGTGGGCATCTGATTCATCTGTGGAAAAGGACAAGTCTGAAGAATCGGACGATTCAGCAGCATCATCCTCCTCTTCAGAAGAAGACGCTGCTCGGTTTTGCCTACCCCTAGAAAGAATAGACAAATTGGTAAAGGCGGTCAGAGGCACAATGGGTATATCGGAACCCAAGCCTCAACTATCCAAAGAACAAATGATGTTCAGTGGATTGGAGCAGAAAAAGCGCAGAGTGTTTCCTTTAAATGAGAAAATACAGGATCTTATTAATAGGGAGTGGAGAAAACCGGAGAGAAAAGGCTCCTTACCACCTGCGCAAAAACGTCGGTACCCTTTTGATGACCCAGCAGTAGGTAACTGGGAGAAAGCACCAAAGCTGGATGCAGCAATTGCCAAGGTTGCAAAACGATCTTCTCTCCCATTTGAGGATATGGGAACGCTTAAAGACCCCCTGGATAGGAAAGTAGATACCTTCCTAAAGGGGACCTGGGAAATGGCAGCTGGCTCCTTAAGACCTGCGGTAGCTTCAACCTGCACGGCAAGGTCAATGATGGTCTGGCTCGACCAGTTAGAGACCCAATTAAAACAAGGGGCCTCTAGAGATTCCATACTCGCAGCATTACCTGTAATCCAGGAGGGGGCGGCTTTTTTATCGGACGCCTCAATTGACTCCGTAAAGTTGGCAGCTAGAGCAGCAGGACTTTCTAATGCTGCAAGGAGAGCCCTATGGCTGAAATGCTGGCCGGGGGACATGCAGGCAAAAACAAAGCTCTGCGCTATCCCTTGTAAAGGCGAGTATTTATTTAGGCCTACCCTGGATGAACTCCTGGAGAAAGCAGGAGATGATAAGAAAAAGTTTCCCAACCTGTTCAATCCATACCGTCGTCCCTTCAACAAAAGAAGGTTCAACCGGGGAGGAAAGCGCGCCTTTTCACCAGGGAGAGATCGTCCCAGATGGGAGGATAGGCGAAAACGAGGTACAGGTCTCATGTTTCGCCGTAACCAGACGGAAAATAAAAAACAAGACCAATGACTGGCAATTCCAGTGGGAGGGAGACTATTGCAATTCTCGGCAGAGTGGTCGAAAATCACAAACAGCGTTTGGATAAAAGACACTGTTTCCCATGGTCTCAAGCTGGAATTTGTTCATATTCCACAGGACAAATTTAGTTTAACACCCTGGCGCTCATCTCCCACTGAACAATTCGCCCTAGAAGAAGAAGTGAGGACTCTTGCTCCAAAAATGTTTTGGTAGAAGTGCCGTATTCTCAGGCAGGGAAAGGGTTTTACTCTCCCCTGTTCCTAATCCAGAAGCCTGATAAATCTTACAGGACCATTATAAATCTTAAGGGTCTCAATAAGTTTTTGGTGAAACATACTTTCAAAATGGAGTCCATTAATTCGGCAATAAAAATGCTTTTCAACAACTGTTTCATGGTAGTAGTGGATTTGAAAGATGCCTACTATCATGTACCCATTCATGCTGATTTCCAACGATACCTGAGGGTAGCGATACTAATTGGGGGTAGGATTCAACATTTTCAATTCAGAGCGCTCCCTTTTGGGATCACCTCGGCACCTAGGGTGTTTACTAAAATAATTGCGGAAGTCATGGCGCATTTAAGAGAGTCAAATATCCTTATAATCCCCTACTTAGACGATTTCCTCATTGTAGGTAACTCGGTAGATCATTGTCTGTCACAATGGGAGATTGCTAAAACCAAACTAGAACGGTTGGGTTGGATCATAAACTTTGAAAAATCGAAATTACAGCCCCTAAATGTTCAAAAATTCCTGGGGTTAATGTTGAATTCAGTGACACAGCAGTGTCTCCTCCCTATAGAGAAAATAGACCAAATTCAGAGTTTTGTATTAAGAGCAATCAATACACCTTCCATGACACTTAGGCAAGCAATGTCTCTACTTGGGTCACTCACATCTTGCATTCCAGCAGTTAAGTGGGCTCAGTTCCACACCAGGTCCCTACAAAAAGAAGTCCTGTTCCATGACAGAGCCTTAGGAGGCGCATTGAATGGGAAATTGACGTTGAGGCCGATAACATTGAATTCCCTTAGGTGGTGGCTAGATAAACGGAATTTATCAACAGGGGTTCCCTGGATGGTAGATGTCACCTACGTGATAACCACAGATGCCAGCTCTTCAGGGTGGGGAGCCTATATGGGGGACATGGTGGTCCAGGGACAGTGGGAACCCTTCACAACATTCTCATCAAACCAAAGAGAGTTGTTGGCGGTTGAATTGGCTGTTAAAAAATTCCTCGTATATCTGCAGGGCCAGCACGTCAGAATTCTGTCGGACAACAGAGTGGCGGTCGCTTACATAAACCGGCAAGGGGGAACTCGTTCCGAAACTTTAATGCAGATCACGGGTCGGTTGTTCCAGGTGGCAGAGCTCAATTTTCTATCTTTGTCAGCTCTTCACATCAAAGGAAAAGAAAATGTGGCAGCAGATTTCCTCAGCCGAAATGTGTTAAAACAGGGAGAGTGGTCTCTCAACGAGGACATTTTCAATCTTATCGTCCGCAGATGGGGTCAACCAGTGGTGGATCTATTCGCCACCAGAAACAACAGAAAAGTAAAACTTTTTTGCTCCCTAAATCCCAGGGAGAATCCCCTGGCGGTGGACGCGTTTCTGATAAAATGGGATTTTCCACTGGCCTATGCTTTCCCACCACTGAACCTGATACCTCTAGTGGTGAGGAAAATCAGGGAGGATCGAGTGAAAGTCATCCTTATCGCCCCCTTTTGGCCCAGAAGAACCGGGTTTGCCTGGCTCAAGACAATGTCCGTAGCGGTCCCCTGGGTACTGCCAGAGATCCCGAACTTGCTTTCTCAGGGACCGATCTCCCATCCACAAGTGGCGGCGCTCCATTTAACGGCGTGGAGTTTGAACGGTCACTATTAGTGGGGAAAGGCTTCTCTCCAAACTTAGTAGAGACACTCCTAAAGAGTAGAAAGCAAATAACTACGAGAATCTACTCTAGGACTTGGAGAAAGTTCTTGACTTGTTCAAAATTTAATATCCAAGACGGGGTGCCAATACAACAAATCTTAGAGTTCCTACAGAAGGGGTTCAAGTTAAAACTCTCTCCTAGTACCCTTAGAGTACAGGTCTCAGCTTTAGGTGCCCTGTTTTCCTGTAATATAGCTAATAACTACTGGATAGCAAGGTTTATGAAGGCAGTTAGTAGATCCACACCAGTGCATAAAGACAGAACAGTTCCATGGGATTTAAATTTAGTTCTGTCCTCTCTCACTAAACCCCCCTTTGAACCTCTGCAAAATGTTGACACTCAAGACAGCCTTCCTGATTGCCATAACCTCAGCTCGCAAGATAGGGGATATACAGGCGCTTTCCAGAGCTCCTCCATACACTGACATCTTGTCAAAGTAGTCCTTAGACCAGACCCAGCATATCTACCAAAGGTGGCGACACGTTTCCATAGATCACAGGAGACAGTTTTGCCGTCCTTTATTCCTAATCCCTCTAATCCTAAAGAGCAGGAGCTTCATACGTTAGATGTCAGGAGATCTCTTCTTCAGTATATTTCAGCTACTGATAATTTTTAAGAAAGATGGGGCACTGCTTCTTTCCTTCCAAGGTCCAAGGAAAGGGTTTAGAGTATCAAAATATTTACTGGCTAAATGGATTAGGGAAACTATCTCTCTAGCTTATACAGCAGGTGGGGGGCCAGCTCCGCAGAATCTAAAGGCACATTCCACCCGGACCATGGCGTCATCCTGGGCGGAAAGATCTGGAGTGTCAGTGGAGCAGATATGTAAGGCGGCCACATGGTCATCCCCTTCCACTTTCTTTAAACACTATCGGTTGGATTTGGGGTCCTCCTCTGATCTTTCCTTTGGGTTAAGGGTGCTACAATCTATAGTCCCTCCCCAAGGTAGCTTACAGCTCTGTAAATCTCTCGTGTGCTGTCATGGGAGTCCGAATAAAGCATTAAGCTACTTACTGGTAGCGGCATTTTTCGGAGGCCCATGACAGCACCCTTAGTTCCCTCCCTATTCACGTGGGGGTAGCACTTCCTGATATGTATATAGCGTAATATGTAAATCTCACGTATGGTGTCTTATTACAATAATGGGTTATTTTGTTTCAAAATGTATATAATGTATATAATGTATATTTGTGTACCACTAACCGCGGCAGTCCTCTCAGGCTCTGAAATACAACTGATGCATGGGGAGAGGTGCCGCCCTTTTGTATCTGTAGGTTTCCTGTTCCTTAAGGGCGGATCCCCTCTCTCGTGTGCTGTCATGGGCCTCCGAAAAATGCCGCTACCAGTAAGTAGCTTAATGCTTTTCCGTAATAAAAGAAATTGAAACAGTGGGTAGTATTTTCTGATAACACTTTCCCTTTATTATGCTTTTGCAAAACCAATTTTTATGGCCCTTGATGCCAAGCAGGACTTAAATTTACAAATTACAGTATTTATTTTTTTACACATTTTTTTGCAAATAAATTGTATTCATTTTGTAATACACTTATACCGTATATAGTACCGAATATTCTGTATTTTAATACTTTTACCGTTTCAGTGCCTCTTCTTTCTATCAGAGAATAAAATACTACTTTACAGTGTTTATCCAGGACTATTTTATTTTTTATTTTTTTTTTACTATGGACTGCCTGTTCTGCCTGGTGCCGGCACAGAGCAGTTATTGACCGCACCTGCCGGTGATTCAGCTGCTACACGTCGACAGAGCAGCTCTTCCTCTTCCACTCTACTCTGTCGAGGAGGCGTGACTGCCGACATCATGCTGATTGACAGCCGGCTCCCTGCAGTTAGTCAATCAGCATGATGTCAGCAGTCAGGCTCCATTGACAGAGCGGAAGAGAAGCCACTGCTCTGTCGACGTGACATCAGTGGAAGGCGCTGAATCGCCGGCTGCCTTGTGCAAGCAGAGATTGGCACCATGCACAACAAGCAGGTAGTTATCAACTCTCTGCCTGCATGTCCATAGCAAATAAATAAATAAAATCTATAGTCCCAGATAAGCCTTTTAACTCTGATCCTGTCCTGATCATCCACAAGTGCGACTATATTGGAGGTTTTTTTTGTTTTCAAAATTCAGTTTTTATTGAAGGACTATATAATGTTCAATTACAAAGACACAAAAAGAATAAACAGGACAATATCAGAATCAGTGTATCATAAAATAGAAGTATGAAGTCCAATAAAATCAAGTTATAAGAAGAAAAAGGTGAAAAAAGGGAGGAAATATTAGGACAGGTTGTTTTTTTTTTTGTTGTTTTTTTGTTATTTAGCTTTCAGGTATAATATAGAAGAATGTTATAATTCACTGATAGTAAGCAGACATCCTAAAAATTGTCTATTATGGAAACAAAAAATATTTTTTTAAATTTGCATTTGAATCTGTGGTTGTCCTGAAGAAGGACAGAGTGACTCTGAAACGCGTTGACGTTAAACCAGCATTTCTTCATCTCATTGTGACTCTTCATTTAGTCAGCAGGTTAGTTCCATCACCCTTAACACATTCTGTATCATCTATAGCTTCCCGTAAATAGGTTTCCATTTCACAGCTTCAGGGTATTCTTCACCGTGAATTCTTCGCCTTCCCTTAGGCACAGCCACAGGGGTAGTTTTTACATCTGCCCCATTTACACAAGGCAATCATTACAAGGAGGGAGCTTTCAATCCATTTACTGCTGCTATAGGTTATATACATTACTTTAAAAAGTTATGCACACCTTCACACATTTTTGTTTATTGTTCCTTTGCTTCCTAAATTTAAAGTTAAGAAACTTTCTAGATATTCTTCATTAAAAATTTTGCACCACTTTGCTGCTGTTCGGTGCCTTTAAGTTCTTTTTGTAGCCAAATAGTCTGCAGAAAAAGATACAAATCTGTCAGATCTCGTCATTCCTCCTTTCTTTAATTGTCAAAGATATTGGACGTAGTGTAGTGTACACAGATCTCCAGCGGACTGGGGAGAGAGTACCTAAAGCAGAAGGAGCCGATTGTACATAGATCTGCAATGGAGAGAGGGGAGAGTATCTAGAGCAGAAGGAGCCGATTGTACACAGATCTGTAGTGGAGAGGGGAGAGAGTATCTAAAGCGGAAGGAACCGATTGCACACAGTTTTGCAGTGGAGAGGGGAGAGAGTATGTAAAACGGAAGGAACCGATTGTACACAGTTCTGCAGTGGTGAGGGGAGAGAGTATCTAAAGCAGAAGGCACCATTGTACACAGTCCTGCATTGGAGAGGGGAAAGAGTATCTAAAGCAGAAGGCGCCAACTGTACACAGATCTGCAGTGGAGAGGGGAGAATGTAGTTAAAGCAGAAGGAGCTGATTGTACACAGTTCTGCATTGAGAGGGGAGAGCGTATCGAAAGCAGAAGGAGCTGATTGTACACTGATCTGCAGTGGGGAGGGGAGAGAGTATCTAAAGCAAAAGGAGCTGATTGTACAGAGATCTGCAGTGGAGAGGGGAGAGAGTATCTAAAGCAGAAGGAGCTGATTGTACACAATTCTGCATTGGAGAGGGAAGAGCGTATCTAAAGCAGAAGGAGCTGATTGTACACAGATCTGTAGTGGAGATGGGAGACAGTATCTAAAGCAGAAGGCGCCAACTGTACACAGATCTGCAGTGGAGAGGGGAGTATCTAAGGCAGAAGGAGCTGATTGTACACAGATCTGCAGTGTGGAGATGGGAGACAGTATCTAAAGCAGAAGGCGCCAACTGTACACAGATCTGCAGTGGAGTGGGGAGACAGTGTCTAAGGCAGAAGGAGCTGATTGTACACAGATCTGCAGTGGAGAGGGGAGTGAGGATCTAAAGAAGAAGGCACCGATTGTACACAGTTCTGCAGTGGAGAGGGGAGAGAGTATCTAAAGCAGAAGGAGCTGATTGTACACAGATCTGCAGTGAAGAGGGGAGAGAGTATCTAAAGCAGAAGGCGCCAACTGTACACAGATCTGCAGTGGAGAGGGGAGAAAGTATCTATAGCAGAAGGTGTCGACTGTACACAGATCTACAGTGGAGAGGGGAGAGAGTATCTAAAGCAGAAGGTGCCGACTGTACACAGATCTGCAGTGATGAGGGGAGAGAGTATCTAAAGCAGAAGGTGCCGACTGTACACAGATCTGCAGTGGAGAGGGGAGAGAGTATCTGAAGCTTTATGGAGAGAAGAGAAAACCGGTTATAGACAAGGAGGAAAGCACATGGAGAGAAAATAAGCGCAGTCCTGGAACGGTGCTAATATATGAGCAGTGAAAACAGCAGCACCCTGGATACACACAGACATCACATCCAGAATGTATTACAGGGAGGAAACTCTGTAGATCAAACTACATATCAGGGGATATGAAAAATGAATGAAAGAATGAGAATTGCAGACTTAAATGTAGCACAATTTTATTTATAACCACTAAATTAAAGACAAATCATTTTTTCTCAAGATGTCCATTGTCTTTAAGTGCCAGGAAAATGAAGTAGAGCCAAAGCTAGGGGGGATAGGGACGGTTTATGCCCACTGTATGCAGAAAACCTGGGAACACCACCAACATAACATCCCATCATCGACCCCATTGCCTTTTCTTCTCAGTTGGGTAAAAATGGGTAAGGTGGAAATGTTAGTTAATGACGCCAGCGCAAACGTCAATAACAAAGCTCCACGTTATTGTAATTGATTAATCTACATCCAAAGTGCTGTATTTGTAGTCGCCGCTGTCGCTTTAAATTCTCCTCTATAGAAATAAGTTGAGCTTCTAAAAAAAAAAATTAAAAAAATTAGAGGGAAGCCAACATTTGCTCAGCTTTTCCGATCATGTTTGTGCGACCTGTTTGTCAATGACAGGGTTAAAACGTCCCTCCTACCTCCTCTAATTCAGAAACGTCTCAAGATTCCCGCATTCGGATTGACATGCCTATTCCACTGCTCACAGGGCCCCGTTACTCTCCCGAGCTGCAAAATAGGGTCACAGATGCTCTCGCAGGTACAAAGCAACCTTAGAATTTGTAGTCAGAGGTTGCCAGCTAGCAGCTAACTGATTTCCCTTTCTAAGGCAATATAAACATTCACTTGTCTTCCTGTAGGCCCTGCCAAATTCCATAATTCCAGTAGCAAGGCAGCTTAAATGAGGCTGAATGTCGTCAAAAGGAGGCCGAATTACTGAATCAGTCTGTAGCAAGTCGTTAAAGGAGCAATTCCACCCAGCAGAGCAGAAAATAAGCTTCTGTAAATAATCTAATTGGCTTCCCTAAATAAATCCCCCGCGCCAATGAGACAGATTTCACTGCTTTGAAATAAACGACACTTTTACCCCAGTGTCACATTATAGATCGCTCTCGACTTCAGGCATCAGATCAAATCACTCATCAATTCTGTCAAGGAGCGCGGGAGATAGTCTGGGGGGGAAACGCTAGCCCCTTCATTCCTGTAGGCAATCCATATTTTTTTCTTCCAGCTGTCGTCATATGTTTTTAATGTGAAATTCCATAATCAAACCATCTTTTTTTATAGAATATATCATGAAGTCGCGGAAACACTTTTTGTTTGTGTTAGAAGGGCCCTCAAAATAAACTGATCCTGTTAATCAGTTGTGATCGGTGGGAGTAACAGGCATTGAGTGTTAACATTCCCTGCAGTGCCACCACAGGAGAAATAAGGAATTGCACATTTCCTGCTTAAATCTACAGTCTCTTGTGTAATGCATGGACATGCCAGGACCTCCAGAGTCAGAGGCTCTTTTGGTGGGCATTTTATGGTCTTGCTAATAGATAAAGGTCCTAACTAGATAACTTCTTTAAAAGAATCTGTCTGCAGGATCTCACCCACAAACTATTTATATGTGCATGTGGCTCTTTCAAAGACAAGTCCAGCAAAACCTTCACATGGCCAGTCCTTTCTTCCATTACTGAAAAATCCGCGTCTGAATAGATATGTAAATGAGGCTCAAGCCCTATGATAGATGGGAAATTTCTGTCATCCCAGCTCTATTCCCCACCCAGAGTTGTCTGCTCTCTGTGCTGTGTGACTTCAAGCAAAGAAGCCGTCAGTCAAGCAGAAGGAGATGCCGCTGGGTGAGGAACAGAGCTGGAGTGACAGAAGCTTCAGATCTACCATAGCTCTTCAGCCTCATTTGCATATCGATTCAAACGCTCATTTCCCAGTAACGGAGGAAAGGACTGGCCAAGTAAAGGTATTGCTGGACTTGTCTTTGAAAGAACTACATGCACATATAAATAGTTTGGGTTGTGAAATCCTGCAGATTCCCTTTGTAGAATATGGACACCTAATTAAAACATTGTTATTTACGTAAAGAAGCACTTCCAAGATTTGTTGTATTACCTAAACCTGTATAAATGTGTATGTAATGTAATGTAGTGTTACAAAAATCGCCATGTTGTGTGGTCCTTTTCTCTCTCACGGATGAGCTTGGGATTTGTTTTGTGAGCTGAAAGTCTCTTTTACAATGTAAATCTTTCCGTCACATGAGTGCTTCTGATTGGTCAACGTCATGCAGGGGCTAAAGTGACCGCCCACTCTCTGGTAGCATAAGTTATAACCTTTTACTAATCTCTCCACAATGGGGATACATTAATTAATTTAAAAAAAAACAACAAAACTATGTTTTACTCAGCTCTGCAGCCACAATTCCATAAAGTGGCCAGTTCAACATGCTCAAACTGGTGAAAAGTCCTCTTTAAGGCCATAGACTTTGTATGGAATGGCGGGGTGCAGTAGCACCTGGTGTTCTGTTTAACAGTTTTGTGGCCTGGAAAGAATTGGGGACACAAGACCCCTACTCCAGCAGGGGGACTCTTGCCGATCCAACAAGTATCATCTATCCTGAACTGCTCCTATGGTGTATTTTTTGCATTCATTTCCCTTTGATAGTCTGTCTGATCCTTATTGTGTTTGCATCTTCTGCTTTCCTTAGATAAGGTCATTGATCACAGAGATAGGTTTGCAATGATATGGCGTCCTACATGGGCGTATAGTGACCGGGTAGTGTCTGCTCTTTATGGGCAGTCCTGCCAGTCCGGTGGCACACAGTCTTGTGCCTCTGTATATAAAGGTCCGTGCTGTGTAGAGTTATAACGTGCTATAGAAGGCATTCATAGGTGTACTGCTATAAGCTGCTGGAGTTTGAATTAATTTGTCATTTCAGGGTGCTAAACCTTGAACCTATAAAGTGCTGCATTGAAATCCTGCTAATCCTGCCGTCCAGGCCATCAGCAGTCAGTGTCGTGTGTGTGAGCACTACAGAGCCGCACTGTGCTCCGAGCTGGCTTCTTAGATATCAGTCGATTGCAGAAAAAGCCGTGCATTGCGTATTTTCACAGCGACATAAATAAGTCTAAAAATAAATCGTACTTTGTCTGGCCAAATGGACCGTGAATTAACCCTTTGAGTACAGTCGCAGCTATGCCGGGCAATTTTACACTGCTGGACCCTGCATAAACCACCACGGTTAGAGCCGAAGAAATGCATATTTCTGTCTTCTTGCAGCCATATTCTAATACTTTATGCCCGTCCATAGAATAATATGTAGAGGCGACCATCCTTTGCTAAGGCACTGCTGCTTCATTCAGATTACCGACTGTCGCAACCAAAAATCCACTGGTTGGATACATAGTGACCACCACACATTAAATGATAACATATACTATTTTGTAGGAATGTTTAAAAGAGAATAAAATAAGGTACCTCAACAAAGAGGGACACGGAGCAAGAGCTTGAAATATACAGTGGGGCAAAAAAGTATTTAGTCAGTCAGCAATAGTGCAAGTTCCACCACTTAAAAAGATGAGAGGCGTCTGTAATTTACATCATAGGTAGACCTCAACTATGGGAGACAAACTGAGAAAAAAAAATCCAGAAAATCACATTGTCTGTTTTTTTAACATTTTATTTGCATATTATGGTGGAAAATAAGTATTTGGTCAGAAACAAAATTTCATCTCAATACTTTGTAATATATCCTTTGTTGGCAATGACAGAGGTCAAACGTTTTCTGTAAGTCTTCACAAGGTTGCCACACACTGTTGTTGGTATGTTGGCCCATTCCTCCATGCAGATCTCCTCTAGAGCAGTGATGTTTTTGGCTTTTCGCTTGGCAACACGGACTTTCAACTCCCTCCAAAGGTTTTCTATAGGGTTGAGATCTGGAGACTGGCTAGGCCACTCCAGGACCTTGAAATGCTTCTTTCGAAGCCACTCCTCCGTTGCCCTGGCGGTGTGCTTTGGATCATTGTCATGTTGAAAGACCCAGCCACGTTTCATCTTCAATGCCCTTGCTGATGGAAGGAGGTTTGCACTCAAAATCTCACGATGCATGGCCCCATTCATTCTTTCATGTACCCGGATCAGTCGTCCTGGCCCCTTTGCAGAGAAACAGCCCCAAAGCATGATGTTTCCACCACCATGCTTTACAGTAGGTATGGTGTTTGATGGATGCAACTCAGTATTCTTTTTCCTCCAAACACGACAAGTTGTGTTTCTACCAAACAGTTCCAGTTTGGTTTCATCAGACCATAGGACATTCTCCCAAAACTCCTCTGGATCATCCAAATGCTCTCTAGCAAACTTCAGATGGGCCCGGACATGTACTGGCTTAAGCAGTGGGACACGTCTGGCACTGCAGGATCTGAGTCCATGGTGGCGTAGTGTGTTACTTATGGTAGGCCTTGTTACATTGGTCCCAGCTCTCTGCAGTTCATTCACTAGGTCCCCCCGCGTGGTTCTGGGATTTTTGCTCACCGTTCTTGTGATCATTCTGACCCCACGGGGTGGGATTTTGCGTGGAGCCCCAGATCGAGGGAGATTATCAGTGGTCTTGTATGTCTTCCATTTTCTAATTATTGCTCCCACTGTTGATTTCTTCACTCCAAGCTGGTTGGCTATTGCAGATTTAGTCTTCCCAGGCTGGTGCAGGGCTACAATTTTGTTTCTGGTGTCCTTTGACAGCTCTTTGGTCTCCACCATAGTGGAGTTTGGAGTCAGACTGTTTGAGGGTGTACACAGGTGTCTTTTTATACTGATAACAAGTTTAAACAGGTGCCATTACTACAGGTAATGAGTGGAGGAAAGAGGAGACTCTTAAAGAAGAAGTTACAGGTCTGTGAGAGCCAGAAATCTTGATTGTTTGTTTCTGACCAAATACTTATTTTCCACCATAATATGCAAAAGAAATGATAAAAAAAACAGACAATGTGATTTTCTGGATTTTTTTTCCTCAGTTTGTCTCCCATAGTTGAGGTCTACCTATGATGTAAATTACAGACGCCTCTCATCTTTTTAAGTGGTGGAACTTGCACTATTGCTGACTGACTAAATACTTTTTTGCCCCACTGTATATGTGCACAAACAATAGAATTAGTAATGACATAGACAAATATTATCCCATTATACTGTAGCTGTATAAGACCCTGGGCCGGATGGTAGAGCCCCGACTTGCGTTTCACATGTCTGATACACCGCTTTCTCAAGAAAAAGAGAAAGCGGTGTATCAGACACTCGAAACGCGCGTCGGGGCTCTACCATCCGGCCCAGGGTCTTCTGTGTCCTACTGCTGGTAAGCTCTACCCCCTTTTTTTACTGGCCACCTTGATCTTTATGACATATGGTATGGTGTTATTTGTTTGGGGTATCTGCACTACGCTTATTAGGTGACTAGACTCTCTGGTGTTTTTTAGACTTGTGATCTGAGCAATATTTTGCAGTTGGATATTGACCCTGGTATTTCTGCCTTTTTTCTGGATTGCATCTTGTCATGTGTTTTTAACATTTTTGTATGTACGAATAACATTTTGATCTTTTACTATATACACCTGTTTACTCCTCCTTTTTTCTCCTATTGTGCACACGTATTGGAGTGGGAAGCTGTTGTCAGCTCTAATGTTTATGGCCGGACTCCTATACGGTATGGGAGGACTTGTGAACTCTTGAGGTAAATAAAGTTGTGAAATTCTGGATGGAATTAGCCTTTGGTATTTTACTTCTGATCCTTTGTCCTGATAGTGTCCATCTGGGAACCAATGAGGATGGCGATTAGCTACCAGTTCAAGGTTTTTAGCTGGACGTAGACATGAGATGGAACTGGTCACCAGACGGATGGCGTGTTATTAGTCGGGAGCATTATGCACTGCTGAAAATCTTATGTTTTTGTGCTCATGGACTTTCTTAAATGTGGAGACCATGGGGTATCTAGTCTAGACATCTGCACATTGTCAGGCTGTGATGTAATTCTGTGTTGATGTGTTAACTATTTATATGTCCTGATAATCCTGTCTGGAGAGATATGGACACAGTGCTGTTAACAGCGATGTCATATTATCTAATGCAATGATAGGAAAGCAAAAGGGGCAAATACCCTAGGGGGCTCACTGGTGGTCATAGCTGCCCTCCTCAGTATAATTCATGACTGGGTGCAATTGCAATTCTTGGCTTAGAAAGGCAGGAGGTGAGCACTTCTATATGGGCACAGCACTATTATTTTAGCAACTTCTGGCAGTATAATTTTCACTTCATAAGCTCTTTCATTTGGGCACCATATGGTGATCACATTTGAGAACTATGGTACTGCTGGAACAGGTACTGTTATTTTCATACATTACAGCAGAGCTTGATATTCCGACCACTTATGATCATTTTGGTGGAGCTACATAGACATGTTTTAGGGTAGATGCCATGGTTTATGCAGTTTCAAAAATTAGGCAAAGAATTCTGTTAAAATATTATATCTCCTTCCCATGGAAGGATTCTGCTATTTTTCATAATGTTTAAGTGTGAAACGTGAAGCCACGTATTCACCCCAGTTGGCATGGCATTGATTCTTAGCCATTACTGCCCGCTATTCAGGCAGTAATATAAAGATAAAAGCTTTGCAGTGATGCCGAGAATGACAACAGATCCTTTGCAGACGTTTTCTATTATTTTTTTTTTCTTTTCGACTTCTCATGAGCACATTTTTGGGAATTTTTTTGCTGCCATTACCCCCCTTTTAAAATTCACGCCGATTTTTAGCGGACATTTTTAAGATTTTTTAAGCAGACATTTATTAATGGAGGTATAGTGCTGGGTGGTATATGGTCGTGAAATGTTGAGGTCTACGGCTCTTCAGTATAGAGCATTGTGTTCTTGTCCGTGCAGTTGCGTTGATAAACATGTCCTATTACATTTATCAACCTGATTTCGTTTAAGTTGCTTTTCTTTTTGAGATCGCTAGAAAGTAGATACCTATATAAAAAATAACTTTATGTAAAACCATGTGATGTAAAAGCTATAATAAACGATGTGACCCTCGCCAGTGAATGTGTGAACTCGGCCGTAGCTTTCAGCTCCCTGTGTTAATTCTGCTCTATAATCCTGTGTCAGCAGCGATAGGCCGGGAGCTCGTAGTGCTCAGCCGAGATCTGTCACAGCAAAAGACTATACAAATATGCAAACGAAAGCATGTCAGTGTATCAACAAATACAGAGGTATAAACTCAAATATTTGATGCTCCTTCTAAGCACATATTTTCAGATGAATAAAAAAACAAATTACTACAGGACGGATAAATATTGACACTCGTCCTTCGAAAGGGAAAAAAAACTCAATCCAGGTTTCCTTTTGCCAAAGTGTGTGTGTATGTTTGTATTCACTGCCATGATATAGCGGAATCCCGTGAAGATCACACATCCTAGGCCGGCCTTGGCACACGGGCTGAATGATTTCCATCTTATAGTGCAATTATGCAGTTATTTCCTGCAGGGCTGTTTAGGTGTAAAGGCCGCTGTGACATGGGCACGTTTTACTCCAGGAGAAAAAAAATATGGTTTGCTGTAAAAAGAAGTGATGTTCACTTTAGTCTAGGCACAGTCACTACTATTTAGAAGAAAGGATGCTAAAGGAATCGGTATGGAATATGGTTATCTGCTCAAACCCATCATGGAGTATGGACATCTTCTTGAACTCCTCATGGACTGTGGACATTCGCTAAACCCCTCAAGGAGGAGTGTGGACATCTTCTTGAACCTCTTATGGAGTATAGATGTCTGCGTAAACCTTTCAACAATGAGTATGGAGATCTGTTTGAACCCACAATGGAGCATGGACATCTGCTAAAACCCCTCATGAAGTATGGACATCTTCTTGAATCCCTCATGAAATATGGACGTCTGCTTAAGCCCCTCAAGGAGGAGTATGGACATCTGTTTGAAGCCCTTATGGATTATCGACATCTGCTCAAACCCCTCATGGAGTATGGACATCTTCTGGAACCTTTTGTGGAATATGGACGTCCACTTAAACCCCTCAAAGAGGATGTATGGACACCTGTTTGAACCCCTCGTGGTCGTGGAGTATGAGCATCTGCTCAAACCCTTCATGACGTATAGACTTTGGTTTGCATTGCCATGACGTCATCGTCATACCAGTGAGGCTAGCAGGGCTTGCATCCTGAGAGAAATAACGTGGAAGTCAAATAATGAAAAGAGTGCAATGAAACTTGAATCCAGATCATTGAGTGCCAAGGACAGGGATACCTGTACTGTAATATCAATGTGTACTAGCTTTTTACTGTGTCATCACTTTTAACATTTATTACACTGTGATGTCACTATGTTGAAATCTATGCTGTGATGTCACATTGTGCATTGTTCTGTCCTGTGAGATCAGATGCTTTATTCCAGTACTATGAGATCATTCCTTGTCACCTCTTGCCTGTGCTGTCACTTATTGCATTATTTCTATGGTGTGATGTCATTGTGCATTATCCCTGCACATCTGTTTTTTAGCTCACTTTGCTCTATTAAGCAATAATGTACATAATATTTGTACTATGACATAGTTATGTGCAATATGCTAGTACTGGGAAATCACGGTGTGCATTATCCTAATATTGTGACATCACTGTGTGCATTACCCTAGTACTGGGACGTGTGCATTATCCTAATATTGTGACATCACTGTGTGCATTATCCTAATACTGGGACATCACTGTGTGCATTATCCTAGTACTGGGACATCACTGCATGCATTATCCTAGTACTGGAACATCACTAAGTGCATTATCCTAGTACTGGGACATCACTGTGCGCATTATCCTATTACTGGGACATCACTGTGTGCATTGTCCTAGTATTGGGACATCACTGTGTGCATTATATCCTAATACTGGGACATCACTGTGTGCATTATGCTAGTACTGGGACATCACTGTGCGCATTATCCTTGTACTGGGACATCACTGTGTGCATTATGCTAGTATTGGGACATCACTATGTGCATTATCCTAATATTGTGACATCACTGTGTGCATTATCCTAGTACTGGGACATCACTGTGTACATTATCCTAGTACTGGGACATCACTGTGCGCATTATCCTATTACTGGGACATCACTGTGTGCATTATCCTAGTATTGGGACATCACTGTGTGCATTATATCCTAGTACTGGGACATCACGGTGTGCATTATGCTAGTACTGGGACATCACTGTGTGCATTATCCTAGTACTGGGACATCACTGTGTGCATTATTATAGTACTGGAACATCACTGTGTGCATTTTCCTAGTACTGGGACATCACTGTGTGCATTTTCCTAGTACTGGGACATCACTGTGTGCATTATCCTAGTACTGGGACATCACTGTGTGCATTATTCTAGTACTGGGACATCACTGTGTGCATTATCCTAGTACTGGGACATCACTGTATGCATTATCCTAGTACTGGGACATCACTCTGCATTATCCTAGTACTGAGACATCACTGTGTGCATTACCCTAGTATTGAGACATCACTGTGTGCATTACCCTAGTATTGGGACATCACTGTGTGCATTATCCTAGTATTGGGACATCACTGTGTGCATTATCCTAGTACTGGGACACCACTGTGTGCATTATCCTAGTACTGGGACATCACTGTGTGCATTATCCTAGTACTGCGAAATCACTGTGTGCATTATCCTAGTACTGGGACATCACTGTGTGCATTACCCTAGTGATGAGACATCACTGTGTGCATTATCCTAGTACTACGACATCACTGTGTGCATTATCCTAGTACTGGGAGACCACTGTATGCATTATCCTAGTACTGGGACATCATTGTGTGCATTATCCTAGTACTGGGACATCACTGTGTGTATTATCCTAGTACTGGGACATCACTGTGTGCATTATCCTAGCACTGGGACAACACTGTGTGTTATCCTAGTACTGGGACATCACAGTGTGCGTTATCTTAGTACTGGGATATCACTGTTTGTATGGTTCGTGTGCTTTAACTTTGTGGATGAATTATTTCTGTTGTATGATATCACTGTGTGCATTACCTATTTGGAATATGACCAGTTACTATAGAAAACTGCTTCACTGCATGTGTTTTAATGTATGAACATGTATACTTCATCCACTAATCTAATATATAAAGCTGAATGTGTGTGTGTGTGTATGTATGTGTGTATGTGCGGGATTGGCATCTGCACCGTTGCAGCTACAGCCACAAAATTTTGCACAGTCACACGTCTGGACCCCGAGAACGTCATAGGCTATGTTGTGAGGCGAAATTTTACCCCCGCGCATTCCAATTCACCAAACAATTTTGCCCCTATCTACATATACCATACAGTTGCTAAGGTGAACACACACACAAAATGCACCACACACTACCACGTGCTTGAACACATATACCACCCTCAGCACACATTTCACCACACATACACCAACCTCGCCACATAAAAGTCAAAACACAAAAGTCGCCACTCAAAACTCGCCATGCACAAAATTCGCCACATGCAAAACTCCCCACACATGCAAAACTAGCCACACGTGCAAAACTCACCTCATGAAAAATTTGCCACACGCAAAACTTGCACATGCAAAAAAATTGCCACATGCACAAAAGTTGCCACACATGCAAAAGTTGCCCCACACAAAACTTGCACCTAATCAAAACGCACCACACATAAAACTCGCCACGCACAAAACTCGCCATGCGCAAAACTTGCTGCACACAACTTGCTACACTAACCTGTCACATGCAACTCGACACACAAAAAGTTGCTACACACATGTCGCCACATGCAACTCAACACACACAACTTGACACATGAAACTCGCCCTAAAACACACAAGTCTGGTATCATCCTTCAAAAACAAAAATCTGATTAATAAGCAGACACACTACAAGAGCAACAAATGTACCATATAGGAAATACGGCAGCTGTCAGTCACATGACCTGTCTATTATGTGTATGTGTGAGCTAATATATACTGCCAGGGGGGAGGGCTTCCTGTTGGCTGGGGATTTATCAGGCTGCCAATTTAGCTTACAAATACTAAGGTAAAAATACTGACCAAATAACATGTGAACGAGGTCTAATACAGAAGGAGATGACACACACATATATACTATATACAGGTGAGATGACACACAGGTATATACTATATACAGGAGTAGATGACATACAGGCACATACTATATACAGGAGGAGATGACACACAGGTACATACTATATACAGGGGAGATGGCACACAGGTATATACTATATACAGGAGGAGATGACTTACAGGTATATACTATATACAGGAGGAGATGACATACAGGTATATACTATATACAGGGGAGATGACATACTGGTATATACTATATAGAGGAGGAGATGACATACAGGTATATACTATATACAGGAGGAGATGACACAGGTATATACTATATACAGGAGGAGATGACACATAGGTATATAGAGGAGGAGATGACATACAGCAGGTATATACTATATATAGGGGAGATGACACACAGGTATATACTATATACAGGAGATGACATACAGGTATATACTATATACTATAGGAGGAGATGACATACAGGTATATACTATATACAGGGGAGGTGACATACAGGTATATACTATATACAGGAGGAGGTAACATACAGGTATATACTATATACAGGAGGAGATGACATACAGGTATATACTATATACAGGGGAGATGACATACAGGTATATACTATATACAGGAGGAGGTGACATACAGGTATATACTATATACAGGGGAGATGACATACAGGTATATACTATATACAGGAGGAGGTGACATACAGGTATATACTATATACAGGGGAGATGACATACAGGTATATACTATATACAGGAGGAGATGACATACAGGTATATACTATATACAGGGGAGTTAACACACAGGTATATACTATATACAGAAGGAGATTACATACAGGTATATAGTATATCCCCTTAATGACCGCCAATACGTCTTTTAACTGACCTGAGATATAAGAGAATATCCTCCCCATACAGGTGACAATCCAACATCTGTCGGTTGTCAACTATAGCTGACAACTTTCTGCATCAGCCATGATCGGTGTTTGCACCGTCCAACTCTGTTTAACCCCTTAGATGCTGCTGTTAATAGTGACTACATCATTATAAATGGTTAACAGAGTGTGGGGGCTCCCTCTTTATCCCAATTGGTGCCCTTAGATCATGATCGTATGCTCCTGATGTTTGCTATGGCAATTCACGACCAAATCGCGGCCTTAGAGTCTGAAGGCTACAGTAATCTGTTCAGAAGTTAGAGGCATTTAGGTGGTAAAAATACACATTTTCACTTCTTACGTCATACCACTTTGCATTCATTCCTGTAAAGCACCTGAAGGGTTAATAAACTACCTGACAGCAGTTTTTGATATGTCAAGGGGTGCTGTTTTTAAAATGGTATCACGTTTGGGGGTTTTCCAAAAAATGAGACCCCTAAAGTCACTTCAAACATGGATAAGTCCCTAAAAAAATAAATTTTGTAAATTTCCTTGAAAAAATGAAAAATTGCTGCTACATTTTTAATCCTCCTAAAATGCTAACAAAATAAAATAACATTTTACAAATGGTGCTGATGTAAAGCCGACATGAGGGAAATGTTATTTATTAATGGTTTGCTGTGGTATGACCATCTGGATTAAAGGGATAATCATTCAAAGTTTGAAAATTGCTAATTTTTTAACATTTTTCTCAAATTTTTGATATTTTTTACAAATAAAAACAAAACATATTGACCTAAATTTACCATTATCATAAAGTATAATGTGTCATGAAAAAAGAGTCTCAAAATCACTGGGATTTGTTGAAGCGTTGCAGAGTTATTACCACATAAAGTGACACTGGTCAGATTTCAAAAATTTGGCTCGGTCACTAAGGGGATATACAGGAGGAGATAACACACAGTTATATACTATATACAGGAGGAGATGACACACAGGTATATACTATATACAGGGGAGATGACACACAGGTATATACTATATACAGGAGATGACATACAGGTGTATACTATATATAGGGGAGATGACAGACGTATATACTGAGGTGAAAATGAAAAGGTGTGAGTGCAAAATGAGGAGTGAGGGAAAATAGTGGAGTGATCGGAAAATGACAGATGTGAGGTCGAAATGACATGTGTTAGGGGGGAATGAGAGGAGTGAGGGGGAAAATGAGAGGTGTGAGGGGGAAAATGAGAGGCGTGATGGGAAAGTAAGAGAAGTGAGGTGCTATAACTAACCACAGATATTTACTATGCCCAGGCAACGCCGGGCTCTTCAGCTAGTGGTAAAATATAGTTGAGAAGAAACTGTTTGGATGTTTATTATGCTTGCTTACATTGCTTTACAGTCATTAATACTTGTAGGAAGTATTAAAAAAAATTGGGGGAAAAAGCCCCTTTTTGCTGGGAGATCACAACCCAGTCATGGCTGCTGGGATTTTTTTTTTAATTTTTTGCTGCTGATTACTCAATACAAATGGAGCAGTTTTATGACCGCCTGTGTCTGGAGTCCAGGGTTAATTGATTGTTCATGCTCTTAGTTATATATTATTCAGCTTAAAGATAATTTAAGAGTTTTCTGGACTTGCTGGAGCACCGTGGCCCCTTGGTTGTTTAGCACAGCGTCATACTTACAGGTGTAGCTGTTGGAGCTGAAAGGCCATGGCTCTGTACCGGTTCATCCAGACACCGCTCAACCTGTAGAGATGTGGCTGGCTGTTCCTGGTCCTGCAGCTCAACTCTCTCAAACGAACAGGGAAGAGCTGTTGCATCAGGCACAGTCATGCCCTTAGACATGGCCACTGTTGGACTGGGATGCCAAGGGCTCACCAGTAACTAACTCCAGGACCCCACTTCTCAGCTACTTGCAAATGGGACATTATCCTCAGTTACAAATGTATATAACAATGACCTGGGAGATTGTTAAATGAATAAGATACTGCCTTTGTCTGTACACAGTGATTCAAGTATATTGTGCTAAGTACTGCTCATACAAGAGGGTGGCCCACCGGAGGATTCTCCTGCTCTTCTGTGGGCCAGTCCGAGACTTACAGCTCTCTACTAATTGTGGGGGTAGCAGAGGTTCAATCACATCCTTTACACATTTAGGATCTATTCTTTATGCCCTTTTAAGGTAATAACGGTAACATAAATTCCCATATTGTATTATTAGATAGATCCTTTACACATTTAGGATCTATTCTTTATGCCCTTTTAAGGTAATAACGGTAACATACATTCCCACCTTGTATTATTGGGGTGGTAAATAATGAGACTTCACTGATTCTACAATATTGGGGGCATTGTCATTGCACATCCCTTATCTGTAGTCCCTTGTTTCCTGACTTTCCAATGTCAGGGCTAATTTGCATTCTGGTAATTCCCTTCAATATCCAGATTTGGACGCCGCCAATGTGAACGTACTTCATAAGCCGTGTGCGCCACTGATTAATGAGAAGGACCACTTAAGATTGTGGCCGGTAATTCACTGCAGCGGCCTTGTTATTGCTATCAGGATTTGTGATTGATGAGTTTTGTGCTCTCCGATAGTCGCTCACGTGGCTCGGACTGTGTATGCGCTGGGGTCATTTCATGAAAATAAAAGTAAGGCAAAAATGGTTAAGAAAGCAAAGAATGCCAGTTTTTTAAATTAAGTTCTCACGGTATGAAATCCTATGGATTTTCTGGGCAAAATTATGCACGGGAAGTTACAGGTTTTACATTGGGGCTTTTCATTACATTGACTGTAAGCAGAGATCTAAAAATAATTAGAAATTGAAATACTAAGAGTGTAAGAAAGTAGCAGAACATCTCATTACATAATAATTGTATATACATAAGTCAATATAAACATTACCTCTTGTCTAGTGCAGACAATTCAATGGGTGAAAAACGCTGAAGAAGTGTCATGCTCTATGTCCAAAAAACGCAGCAAAGCAGAATATGCGGTTGACAAAAAATCAAGTTGTCTTCATGAGCTTTCTGAAATCTCATAGACATACAGTTGTGCTCAAAAGTTTACATCCCCCAGCAGAATTTTTGCTTTCTTGGCCTTTTTTCAGAGAATATGAATGAGAACACCAACCACTCATGGTGAAACCATTTATTGTCAAACTACTGTTTTTTCTCTTTTTAAACCATAATGACAACCCAAAACATCCAAATGACCCTGATCAAAAGTTCACATACCCTGGTGATTTTGGCCTGATAACACCCACAGAATTTAACACAACTGGGTTTGAATGGCTACTAAAGGTAACATCCTCACCTGTGACAAGTGCCAGGAAAATTGTTTGGGGTTCGAAGAGATACCCACAAATAACATCAGCTGAAATACTGGACTCTCTGAAAACTAGCGGTGTAGTTGTTTCAAGATGCATAATAAGGAGGCTGCATGGGCGAGTCACCAGAAGAAGGCCATTACTGCGCAAATGCCACAAAATTTCTCGCCTGCAATATGCAAAGCAGCACAGAGACAAGCCTCAAAACTTCTGGAACAAGGTAATTTGGAGTGATGAAACGAAAATTTAACTTTTTGGCTACAACCATAAATGTTACATTTGGAGAGAGGTAAACAAGGCCTATGATGAAAGGAACACCATTCCTATTGTAAAGCATGGAGGTGGATTAGTGATGTTTTGGGAATGTGTGAGCTACAAAAGCACAGGAAACTTGGTCAAAGTTGAAGGAAAGATGAATGCAGCACGTTATCAGCAAATACTGGAGGCAAATTTGCACTCATCAGCCCGGAGCTGCGCATGGGACGTACTTGAACGTTCCAACATGACAGCAATCCAAAACACAAGGCCAAATTGACCTGGCATTGGTTATAGCAGAACAAAGTGAAGGTTCTGGCAATCTCAGTCTCAGACCACAATATCATTGAGCCACTCTGGGGAGATCTCAAGCGCGCAGTTCATGCTAGACAGCCCAGTAATTTACAGGATCTGGAGGCTTTTTGCCAAAAAGAGTGGGCAGGTTTACCAATCTGAGAAAATAAAGAACCTTATCCACAACTACCACAAAAGACTTCAAGCTGTTATTGATTATAGAGGGGGCAATACACATTATTAAGAAATTGGGTATGTTAACTTTTGATCAGGGTCATTTGGCTTTCTTCTAACTACTTGACCATGCAGCCCATTTTTCTCCAAGTGCCTCCTTATTGTTCATCTTGAAACAGCTACACCGCTAGTTTTCAGAGAGTCTTGTATTTCTGTTGTTTGTTATTTTCTTTGCATCCCGAACAATTTTCCTGGCATTTGTCACAGGTGGGGATGTTACCTTTAGTAGCCATTCAAACCCATTTGTGTCAAATTCTATGCATGTTATCAGGCCAAAATGATCAGGGTATGTAAACTTTTGATCAGGATCATTTGGATATTTTGGGTTGTCATTATGATTTAACCCCTTACTGACATATGATGTACTATCCCGTTGAGGTGGTATGGGCACGTATGACCACCAACGGGATAGTACGTCATCATCGATCAGCCGTGCTCACGTGGGGAGCACGTCCAATCGGGGCCGTGTGTCAGCTGACTATCACAGCTGACATCCGGCACTATGTGCCAGGAGCGGTCACGGACCACTCCTGGCACATTAACTCCCGGAACACTGTGATCAAACATGATCACAGCGTTCCGGCGGCATAGGGAAGCATCGCACAGGGAGGGGGCTCCTGAAAGCCTCCTGCAGTGCCTGTCAGATCGCTGATCTGACACAGTGCACTGCAAAGTGTCAGATCAGCGATCTGACACTATATAGTCATGTCCCCCTCCTGGGACAAAGTAAACAAGTAAAAAAAAAAATCCTAAATAAAGAAAAAAAAATTGTTCCAATAAATACATTTCTTTATCTAAATAATAAAAAAACAATAAAAGTACACATATTTAGTATCGCCGCATCCGTAACAACCAGACCTATAAAACTATCCCACTAGTTAACCCTTTCAGTGAACACCGTAAAAAAAGAGGCAAAAAACAACGCTCTATTATCATACCGCCGAACAAAATGTGGAATAACACGCGATCAAAAAGAGGGATATAAATAACCATGGTACCACTGTAACGTCATCTTGTCCCGCAAAAACGAGCCACCATATAGCATCATCAGTGAAAAAATAAAATACCGTATATACTCGAGTATAAGCCGAACCCCTAATTTTGCCACAAAAAACTGGGAAAACTTATTGACTCGAGTATAAGCCTAGGGTGGAAATGCAGCATTTACCGGTGAATTTAAAAAATAAAAATAGATCATTCTTGCCCCATAGCTGTGCCATATAGTGCTCTGCATGTTCATTATTGCCCCATAGCTGTGCCATATAGTGCTCTGCATCATTCATATTTCCCCATAGCTGTGCCATATAGTGCTCTGCACCGTTCATATTTCCCCATAGCTCTGCCATATAGTGCTCTGCACCGTTCATTAATGCCCCATAGCTGTGCCATATAGTGCTCTGCACCGTTCAGTATTGCCCCATAGCTGTGCCATATAGTGCTCTGCACCGTTCATTATTGCCCCATAGCTGTGCCATATAGTGCTCTGCACCGTTCATATTTCCCCATAACTGTGCCATATAGTGCTCTGCACCGTTCATTATTGCCCCATAGCTCTGCCATATAGTGCTCTGCACCATTCATATTGCCCCATAGCTCTGCCATATAGTGCTCTGCACCGTTCATATTTCCCCATAGCTCTGCCATATAGTGCTCTGCACCGTTCATTATTGCCCCATAGCTGTACCATATAGTGCTCTGCACCGTTCATATTGTCCCATAGCTCTGCCATATAGTGCTCTGCACCGTTCATTATTGCCCCATAGCTGTGCCATATAGTGCTCTGCACCGTTCATATTGCCCCATAGCTCTGCCATATAGTGCTCTGCACCGTTCATATTTCCCCATAGCTGTGCGATATAGTGCTCTGCACCGTTCATATTTCCCCATAGCTCTGCCCCGTTCATTATTGCCCCATAGCTGTGCCATATAGTGCTCTGCACCGTTCATTATTGCCCCATAGCTGTGCCATATAGTGCTCTGCACCGTTCATATTGCCCCATAGCTCTGCCATATAGTGCTCTGCACCGTTCATATTTCCCCATAGCTGTGCCATATAGTGCTCTGCACCGTTCATATTGCCCCATAGCTGTGCCATATAGTGCTCTGCGCCGTTCATTATTGTCCCATAGCTGTGCCCCATATAGTGCTCTGCACCGTTCATATTTCCCCATAGATGCTCCACATAAATCTGTGCCATTGCTGCTGCTGCAATAAAAAAAAAAACACACATACTCACCTCTTGCTTGCAGCTCCCAGCTTCCGGTCCCAGCGTCTCTCCGCTCTGACTGATCAGGCAGAAGGCACCGCGCACACTATATGCGTCATCGCGCCCTCTGACCTGAACAGTCAGAGCGGATAGACGCCGGGAAGATGGAGCGGCGCCCGGCGGCTGGAACGGGGACAGGTAAATATGCGATACTTACCTGGTCCCGGCGTCCCGCTCCTTCCCCCGTACAGCTGTCTTCGGTGCTGCAGCCTCTTTCTCTATCAGCGGTCACCGTTACCGCTGATTAGAGAAATGAATATGTGGCTCCACCCCTATGGGAGGTGGAGCCGCTTATTCATTTCTCTAATGAGCGGTCACACGTGACCGCTGAACAGTGGAAGAACTGCAGCACCGAAGACCGTGGGACGGCAGGGGGAGCGCCAGGATCGCTGGAAGCAGGTAAGTATGCCTCAGCGCCCTCACCCCCTCATCCGCCAACCCTGCCACCCACCTTGACTCGAGTATAAGCCGAGAGGGGCACTTTCAGCCCAAAAATTTGGGCTGAAAATCTCGGCTTATACTCGAGTATATACAGTTGTTATAGTCCTCAGAATAAAGCGATGCAAAAATAATTATTTTTTCTATAAAATACTTTTTATTGTATAAAAGCACCAAAACATAAAAAATTATATAAATGAGACATTGCTGTAATCGTACTGACCTGAAAAATAAAACTGCTTTATCAATTTTACTAAACGTGGAACGGTATAAACTCCCACCCCTCCCCCCCTCCCAAATAAATTCATGAATAGCTGGTTTTTGGTAATCCTGCCTCACAAAAACCGGAATAAAAAGTGATCAAAAAAAGTCACGTGCCCGAAAATGATACCATTAAAAATGTCAACTCGTCCCGCAAAAGACAAGACCTCACATGACTCTGTGGATCAAAATATGGAAAAATTATGGCTCTCAAAATGTGGAGACGCAAAAACAATTTTTTGCAATAAAAAGCGTCTTTTAGTGTATGACAGCTTTTGAAGCGTTCCAGAGTTATAACCTCATAAAGGGACAGTGGTCAGAATTGTAAATATTGGCCTGGTCATTAACGTGCAAACCACCCTTGGGGGTAAAGGGGTTAAAAAGAGAAAATACAGTGGTTTGACAATAAATGGCTTCACCCAACCTCCAACCATGAGTGGAGAAAAAGTTTTGGTGTTATCATTCATATTCTCTGAAAAAGGCTAAGAAAGCAAAAATTCTGCCGGGGTATATAAACCTTTGAGCACAACTGTAGCTGGTATTGTCAGATGCAGCTGAAAATTAGCATAAAAAAGCAGCAAAAATGCCTAGTGTGAACTTAGCCTAAGGCTTTGTTCACACGTTGGAGTTTTCTTTTCTTGCTGTGTGTTTTTATGCAAATTAAAAACGTCTTTTTACCAGCCTAAGTTATGAGGTGTCAGAAATGATTACACTTCATTTTTTTTCCCCAGACTGAATTAAAAAACTTCTGTATTTTTTTTAACTTTGCAGCAATGTCAATTGTTTCAGCGTTTTTGCAGCATTTTTCCAAGAAAGAAAGCAATGACAGTTCAAAAGCGCAGCAAAAAAAAACAAAAAACATGCTTTTGCTGCATTTTTTTGTGGATAAAATGAACTTTATTAAATATGTGCTGTAGACAAATGATTACTAAGAAGTGGATAAAACTGCAGCAAGTCAGCGATGAAGTGGAGACCATGTAAAGTTACTGAGCAGGGGGCTGAGTATCAGAAGCCAGAAAAGTCACAAGTGTTCTGCTAACTCCATAACTGCAGAGTCCAAACCTCCTCTAGCATTTATGATGAGCAGAAACTGTGCCCCCGTCTGGAGCTTCGTGGCATAGGTTTCACTGAATGCAGCCTTACATCACCAAGCACAATGCCAAGTGATGTAGTGGTGTAAAGGCACCACCACTGTACTCTGGAGCAATTGGTACGTGTTTTGTGGCGTGACAGTTGATTTGGCGAATGCTATCGACCTGTCTTTATTGTACCAACTGCAGAGTTGTGTGAAGGAGGGAGGATGCTGTGAAGGTTTTTTTTCTAAGAGATCGGTCTTGGCTCTGAACTGCACAGATGACAGCCGGCAGCACAAGTTTAAAGGTAGTGAGCTTCACTTTCTCTCATTTCTTGGTAATAGCTCACAAACCACGTAACATTCAACATTAAATAAAGTAAACACAGAATCTGATTTTGGGGGCTGCCCAAAGACCCAAAGTGAAAGCTTCGTGTTCTCACTTATCCGCCACAGAAGGATTATTATTACAACACACAACATATTACAACAAACCAGCTCATGTGCTGAACAAATGCTTTGCATCTGTCATTCTGGATATTTGACATCACAGATCGGACATTAAAGCATAGGCATATTGTTAGGGTACAGTGGGTACGGAAAGTATTCAGACCCCTTTAAATGTTTCACTCTTTGTTTCATTGCAGCCATTTGGTAAATTCAAAAAAGTTCATTTTTTTCTCATTAATGTACACTGCACCCCATCTTGACTGAAAAAAAACAAATGTAGAAATTTTTGCATATTTATTAAAAAAAGAAAAACTGAAACATCACATGGTCATACGTATTCAGACCCTTTGCTCAGACACTCATATTTAAGTCACATGCTGTCCATTTCCTTGTGATCCTCCTTGATATGGTCTCCTTGATGTATGTCTGTGGCTCCGGGAGCCATTTTTTGTTCAGAGGTAGCTAAAAGGGCTGATTCAGGAGAGGTAGTCATACACCTATTATACTGTTGAAAATTACAATATCTGTGCCTGCTCTGCTCTTCGCAGAGGGGTCTAAAGCTCACCAATGCATAGTAGATGGATGTCAGCCAAATTATGGCAGCAGTCATCTCGGCCAACTCTCCCATACACTCATGCGTTCTCTAAGAGGAAGTTGTCGCCAGACATGCCTGGTAGCGGCTTACTTCTGGGAGACAATGCGATAGAGTCCAAAATCGGATATGCCGGATCTTTATCTCCCCCAACCATCGTCAGTCCAGCTCTCCGATACACATTAGACTATCAATCAAATGCGACATACACACGTGGTCAAAATTGTTGGTTACCCTCGTTTAATGACAGAAAAACCCACAATGGTCACAGAAATAACTTGAATCTGACTAAAGTAATAATAAATAAAAGGTCTATGAAAATGAACAAATGAAAGTCAGACATTTCTTTTCAACCATGCTTCCAAAGAATTAAAAGAAAAAAAAATCATGAAATAGGCCTGGACAGAAATGGTACCCCTGAAAATAATGTGACAAAAGGGACGTGTTAAATCGCGGTGTGTCCACTAACTAGCATCACATGTGTCTACATTCTTGGAATCAGTGAGTGGGCCTGTATATAAGGCTACAGATACTCACTGTGCTGTTTGGTGACATGGTGTGTATAACACTCAACATGGACCAGAGGAAGCAAAGGAAAGAGTTGTCTCAGTAGATTAGAAAGAAAATCATAGCAAACATGTTAAAGGTAAAAGTTATAAGACCAAGCTGCTTGATGTTCCTGTGACTACAGTTGCACATATTATTCAGAAATTTAAGAGCCATGGGACTGTAGCCAACCTCCCTGGACGTGGCCGCAGGAGGAAAATTGATGACAAATCAAAGAGACGGATAATACGAATAGTAACGAAAAAGCCCAGAAAAACTTCTAAACAGATTAAAGGTGAACTTCAAACTCAAGGAACATCAGTGTCAGATCGCACCATTCGTCGTTGTATGAGCCAAGGTGGACGTCATGGGAGACGACCAAGGAGGACACCATTGTTGAAAAACAATCATAAACAAGCCAGACTGGAATTTACCAAACTACATGTTGACAAGCCACAAAGCTTCTGGGAGAATGTCCTATGGACAGATGAGGCAAAAAATGGAACTTTTTGGCAAGGCACATCAGCTCTATGTTTACAGACGGAAAAATGAAGCATATCAAAAAAAGAACACTGTCCCTACTATGAAACATAGGTCATGGGTCTTGCAACAGGATAATGACCCGAAACACACAGCTAAAAACACCAAAGAGTGGCTAAGAGGAAAACATTGGACTATTTTGAAGTGGCCTTCTATGAGCTCTGACCTAAATCCTATTGAACATCTTTGGAAACAGCTAAAACATGCCGTCTGGAAAAGGCAACCTTCAAGCACGAGACAACTGAAGCAGTTTGCTCTTGAGGAGTGGGTCAAAATACCCGTCGAGAGGTGCAGAATTCTCATTGACAGTTACAGGATTGCAGTGATTGCCTCAAAAGGTTGTGCAACAAAATACTAAGTTAAGGGTACCATCTTTTGTGTCCAGGCCTATTTCATGAGGGTTTTTTTTTCATGGAAAGCATGGTTGAAAAGCAATGTCTGACTTTCATTTATTCATGTGAAAAGATTTTTTTATTTATTATTACTTTTGTCAGATTCAAGTTATTTGTGTGACCATTGTGGATTTTTCTGTCATTAAATGAGGGGTACCAACAATTTTTCACCACGTGTGTAGATATCGGTGGGTTCTGCCAACATTACTCTAACATGTATGGGGCTTAACTTGAATGGCCACCTTGTACTTGCAGGACAAATATAGTGCACAAGGAGGAGAAAAAAATCCTGCATTGTTTAAAGTGAATGTATAGTAGCTAGAAATACTTAACTTAAAAAAGAGTCATCACAGGTCATAGTGGCTAGCAACTAAATTGAAAAATGTCAGTAGCAGTTAGGGCTCAATTTGTGTAATTTTTGTAAATTGCATATATTAATGATTTTTGAAATACAGTTTAATGATATATGATCCTAAAAGAACTTTAAGAGTATGCCACGCTATTAAGAAATATGCTGTATACAATGGTTGTCATGTGTAGATGAAGCCATAAATTAACAGCATTAGACTACTTCACAAAGCAAAGACGTTAGGCATTAGGGACCATCTTTCATTGTCACATTAGTTGTACAAAAGTCAGTAATAGCCTTTTTAGCATTATTGGCTTTTAAGGTACCCTAAAGTTAAAGGGTTTGTCCGCCACTCTGACAACCTTTTCTTAATCTCTATGTCCCCGTCCCCCCAGTAAAATAGGTATACTCCCCTCCGGTGCATGCATGAAGCCAACGATGATTGGCCACAGGGATTGTGTGACATGGGGATTGTGTGACGTAATGTTAAACGAGCCCTGGGGGAGTAATGCCGACACTGCTGGCACCGAGCGCCTGTACTTGGTTTGAACAGTCATTTTGTGCTGACAAAGTCACTTAAAACACAAACGACCGTTTTAGCTGTCTGACGCATCGCCATCGTCATTAGCCATGTTTTAATTTTGTCGACTGACCGAAGAAATCTTTCATCCTTGTAGATTCTTTCCTTGAAAGAACGTCCAAGAAAGATTTTTTTTTTTGTACTGCACCCTTTGTCATTGAACATATTTGAACTGGCTGAATTAATTTTACAGCCAATATGGACTAAAATCTGTGTGGTGATGTCAAAAAAACTGTACCTCATCATCAAAAATCAACTGTGTGTGTCTACTTTAAGTCTGTTATCTCACTGGTCTTGAGCCATTGACTAAACATCAACCACGATGGCATGCAAGGTGAGACGGTGAACCCTTCTTTATCATGTCATAGATGGCTCCTGTTGTGAATTCTGTGGCTGAATTCACTCCTGTGGTCACAAGTGGTACTGCAGCTTCTGAGCTTCCTCCCTCAGGTGTTCTGGTGAGCTCGTTAGCTGCTTCATTACTTAACTCCGCCTGATGCTGCTATCCTTGCTCCTTGTCAATGTTTCAGTGTTGGATCTGAGCTTCTCCTGATTGTTCCTGTGACCTGCTGCTCTGTATAGCTAAGTGCTTTTTGCTTTTTTGTTGCTTTTTTTCTGTCCAGCTTGTCTTTTGTTTTGCTGGAAGCTCTGAGACGCAAAGGGTGTACCGCCGTGCCGTTAGTTCGGCACGGTGGGTTTTTTTTGCCCCCTTTGCGTGGTTTTGCTTTAGGGTTTTTTGTAGACTGCAAAGTTCGCTTTACTGTCCTCGCTCTGTCCTAGAATATCGGGCCCCACTTTGCTGAATCTATTTCATCCCTACGTTTTGTCTTTTCATCTTACTCACAGTCATTATATGTGGGGGGCTGCCTTTTCCTTTGGGGAATTTCTCTGGGGCAAGTCAGGCCTATTTTTCTATCTTCAGGCTAGCTAGTTTCTTAGGCTGTGCCGAGTTGCCTAGGTAGTTGTTAGGCGCAATCCACAGCCGCTTTTAGTTGTGTTTAGGATAGGATCAGGTGTGCAGTCTACAGAGTTTCCACGTCTCAGAGCTCGTTCTTGTATTTTTGGGTATTTGTCAGATCACTGTGTGCGCTCTGATCGCTAAGCACACTGTGTTTCTGGATTGCCTTCATAACACCTGTCATTAGCAAACATAACAGTACAAGGAGCCAAACTAATGATTCTCAATAGAGGGAAAGAAAAAGTTCTGACATCATTTTTTTTTTTTTTTTTTTTCTGCTCTGTGTTCACTTTTTTTTCTCCCCTAGACATTTGGGTGATTCTGGACACAGGTGTGGACATGGATATTCAGGGTCTGTGCTCTTCAATGGATAATCTCGTTATAAATGTACAAAAAATTCAAGATACTATTGATCAGAAATCTATGTTAGAACCAAGAATTCCTATTCCTGATTTGTTTTTTGGAGATAGAACTAAGTTTCTGAGTTTCAAAAATAATTGTAAGCTATTTCTGGCCTCGAAACCTCATTCTTCTGGTAATCCTATTCAACAGGTTTTGATTATTATTTCTTTTTTGCGCGGCGACCCTCAAGACTGGGCATTTTCTCTTGCGCCAGGAGACCCTGCATTGAGTAGTGTCGATGCGTTTTTCCTGGCGCTCGGATTGCTGTACGATGAGCCTAATTCAGTGGATCAGGCTGAGAAAAATTTGCTGGCTTTGTGCCAGGGTCAGGATGATATAGAAGTATATTGTCAGAAATTTAGGAAATGGTCAGTACTCACTCAGTGGAATGAATCTGCGCTGGCAGCTTTGTTCAGAAAGGGTCTCTCTGAGGCTCTTAAGGATGTCATGGTGGGATTTCCTATGCCTGCTGGTTTGAATGAGTCTTTGTCTTTGGCCATTCAGATCGGTCGACGCTTACGCGAGCGTAAATCTGTGCACCATTTGGCGGTACTGCCTGAGGTTAAACCTGAGCCTATGCAGTGCGATAGGACTATGACTAGAGTTGAACGGCAGGAATACAGACGTCTGAATGGTCTGTGTTTCTACTGTGGTGATTCCACTCATGCTATTTCTGATTGTCCTAAGCGCACTAAGCGGTCCGCTAGGTCTGCCGTCATTGGTACTGTACAGTCCAAATTCCTTCTGTCCATTACCTTGATATGCTCTTTGTCGTCGTTTTCTGTCATGGCGTTTGTGGATTCGGGCGCTGCCCTGAATCTGATGGATTTGGATTATGCTAAACGTTGTGGGTTTTTCTTGGAGCCTTTGCGGTGTCCTATTCCATTGAGAGGAATTGATGCTACACCTTTGGCCAAGAATAAACCTCAATACTGGGCCCAGCTGACCATGTGCATGGCTCCTGCACATCAGGAAGTTATTCGCTTCCTGGTGTTGCATAATCTGCATGATGTGGTCGTGTTGGGGTTGCCATGGCTACAAACCCATAATCCAGTATTGGATTGGAATTCCATGTCGGTATCCAGCTGGGGTTGTCAGGGGGTACATGGTGATGTTCCATTTTTGTCGATTTCGTCATCCACCCCTTCTGAGGTCCCAGAGTTCTTGTCTGATTATCAGGATGTATTTGAAGAGCCCAAGTCCGATGCTCTACCTCCGCATAGGGATTGTGATTGTGCTATCAATTTGATTCCTGGTAGTAAATTCCCTAAAGGTCGATTATTTAATTTATCCGTGCCCGAACACGCCGCTATGCGCAGTTATGTGAAGGAATCCCTGGAGAAGGGACATATTCGCCCATCGTCATCACCACTGGGAGCAGGGTTCTTCTTTGTAGCCAAGAAGGATGGTTCGCTGAGACCGTGTATTGATTACCGCCTTCTTAATAAGATCACTGTTAAATTTCAGTATCCCTTGCCATTGTTATCTGACTTGTTTGCTCGGATTAAGGGGGCTAGTTGGTTCACTAAGATAGATCTTCGTGGTGCGTATAATCTGGTGAGAATCAGGCAAGGAGATGAATGGAAAACTGCATTCAATACGCCCGAGGGTCATTTTGAGTATCTAGTGATGCCGTTCGGACTTGCCAATGCTCCATCTGTGTTTCAGTCTTTTATGCATGACATCTTCCGTGAGTATCTGGATAAATTCCTGATTGTTTACTTGGATGACATTTTGATCTTCTCAGATGATTGGGAGTCTCATGTGAAGCAGGTCAGAATGGTTTTTCAGGTCATGCGTGCTAACTCTTTGTTTGTGAAGGGATCAAAGTGTCTCTTCGGTGTGCAGAAAGTTTCATTTTTGGGGTTCATCTTTACCCCTTCTACTATCGAGATGGATCCAGTTAAGGTCCAAGCCATCCAGGATTGGATTCAGCCGACATCTCTGAAAAGTCTGCAAAAGTTCCTGGGCTTTGCTAATTTTTATCATCGCTTCATCTGTAATTTTTCTAGCATTGCCAAACCATTGACCGATTTGACCAAGAAGGGTGCTGATTTGGTTAATTGGTCTTCTGCTGCTGTGGAAGCTTTTCAGGAGTTGAAGCGTCGTTTTTGTTCTGCCCCTATGTTGTGTCAGCCAGATGTTTCTCTTCCGTTCCAGGTCGAGGTTGATGCTTCTGAGATTGGAGCAGGGGCGGTTTTGTCACAGAGAGGTTCTGATTGCTCAGTGATGAAACCATGTGCTTTCTTTTCCAGGAAGTTTTCGCCCGCTGAGCGTAATTATGATGTGGGCAATCGAGAGTTGCTGGCCATGAAGTGGGCATTCGAGGAGTGGCGTCATTGGCTTGAAGGAGCTAAGCATCGCGTGGTGGTATTGACTGATCATAAGAACTTGACTTATCTCGAGTCTGCCAAGCGCTTGAATCCTAGACAGGCCCGTTGGTCGTTATTTTTTGCCCGCTTCGACTTTGTGATTTCGTACCTTCCGGGCTCTAAAAATGTGAAGGCGGATGCTCTGTCTAGGAGTTTTGTGCCCGACTCTCCGGGTTTATCTGAGCCAGCGGGTATCCTCAAGGAAGGAGTCATTGTGTCTGCCATCTCCCCTGATTTGCGGCGGGTGCTGCAAAAATTTCAGGCGAATAAACCTGATCGTTGTCCAGCAGAGAAACTGTTCGTCCCTGATAGGTGGACTAATAAACTTATCTCTGAACTTCATTGTTCGGTGTTGGCTGGTCATCCTGGAATCTTTGGTACCAGAGAGTTAGTGGCTAGATCCTTCTGGTGGCCATCTCTGTCACGGGATGTACGTACTTTTGTGCAGTCCTGTGGGATTTGTGCTAGGGCTAAGCCCTGCTGTTCTCGTGCCAGTGGGTTGCTTTTGCCCTTGCCGGTCCCAAAGAGGCCTTGGACACATATTTCGATGGATTTCATTTCTGACCTTCCCGTTTCTCAAAAGATGTCAGTCATTTGGGTGGTCTGTGATCGCTTTTCTAAAATGGTCCATCTGGTGCCCTTGGCTAAATTGCCTTCCTCCTCTGATTTGGTACCTTAGTTCTTTCAGCATGTGGTTCGGTTGCATGGCATTCCTGAGAATATTGTTTCTGACAGAGGTTCCCAGTTTGTTTCAAGGTTTTGGCGAGCCTTTTGTGGTAGGATGGGCATTGACCTATCCTTTTCCTCGGCTTTCCATCCTCAGACTAATGGCCAGACCGAACGAACCAATCAGACCTTGGAAACATATCTGAGATGTTTTGTTTCTGCAGACCAGGATGATTGGGTGTCCTTTTTGCCGTTGGCTGAGTTCGCCCTTAATAATCGGGCCAGCTCGGCTACCTTGGTTTCTCCATTTTTTTGCAATTCTGGGTTCCATCCTCGTTTCTCTTCAGGACAGGTTGAGTCTTCAGACTGTCCTGGTGTGGATTCTGTGGTGGATAGGTTGCAGCAGATCTGGACTCAGGTAGTGGACAATTTGATCTTGTCCCAGGAGAAAGCTCAACTTTTCGCTAATCGCAGACGCCATGTGGGTCCCCGACTTCGTGTTGGGGATCTGGTTTGGTTATCTTCTCGTCATATTCCTATGAAGGTTTCCTCTCCTAAATTTAAACCTCGTTTTATTGGTCCGTATAGGATTTCTGAGGTTCTCAATCCTGTGTCTTTTCGTTTGACCCTCCCAGACTCCTTTTCCATACATAATGTATTCCATAGGTCGTTGTTGCGGAGATACGTGGCACCTATGGTTCCATCTGTTGAGCCTCCTGCCCCGGTTTTGGTGGAGGGGGAATTGGAGTATATTGTGGAGAAGATTTTGGATTCTCGTGTTTCTAGACGGAAACTCCAGTATCTGGTTAAATGGAAGGGTTATGCTCAGGAAGATAATTCCTGGGTTTTTGCCTCTGATGTTCATGCTTCCGATCTTGTTCGTGCCTTTCATGCGGCTCATCCTGGTCGGCCTGGGGGCTCTGGTGAGGGTTCGGTGACCCCTCCTCAAGGGGGGGGTACTGTTGTGAATTCTGTGGCTGAATTCACTCCTGTGGTCACAAGTGGTACTGCAGCTTCTGAGCTTCCTCCCTCAGGTGTTCTGGTGAGCTTGTTAGCTGCTTCATTACTTAACTCCGCCTGATGCTGCTATCCTTGCTCCTTGTCAATGTTTCAGTGTTGGATCTGAGCTTCTCCTGATTGTTCCTGTGACCTGCTGCTCTGTATAGCTAAGTGCTTTTTGCTTTTTTGTTGCTTTTTTTCTGTCCAGCTTGTCTTTTGTTTTGCTGGAAGCTCTGAGACGCAAAGGGTGTACCGCCGTGCCGTTAGTTCGGCACGGTGGGTTTTTTTTTTGCCCCCTTTGCGTGGTTTTGCTTTAGGGTTTTTTGTAGACTGCAAAGTTCGCTTTACTGTCCTCGCTCTGTCCTAGAATATCGGGCCCCACTTTGCTGAATCTATTTCATCCCTACGTTTTGTCTTTTCATCTTACTCACAGTCATTATATGTGGGGGGCTGCCTTTTCCTTTGGGGAATTTCTCTGGGGCAAGTCAGGCCTATTTTTCTATCTTCAGGCTAGCTAGTTTCTTAGGCTGTGCCGAGTTGCCTAGGTAGTTGTTAGGCGCAATCCACAGCCGCTTTTAGTTGTGTTTAGGATAGGATCAGGTGTGCAGTCTACAGAGTTTCCACGTCTCAGAGCTCGTTCTTGTATTTTTGGGTATTTGTCAGATCACTGTGTGCGCTCTGATCGCTAAGCACACTGTGTTTCTGGATTGCCTTCATAACACCTGTCATTAGCAAACATAACAGGCTCCGTCAAGAAAACCCTTTCAAAGATGTTTCAGGAGACCTTCGCATGTCACATTTTTATGGTTGTCTGAATAGTACATTTGTTATACTTTGACTAAGGGTCACTTGTGATCCGAAAACCGTCAGATGATGCACAGCTGTGCTTTTGTTATGATTATTCTGTGGATATAGAGCCAAGTCAAGATTTTTACCAAAATTGGTTGCTAGAAATCCCTTTTTTCCCATGTTTCAATGCCCCCCATAATTTGTAAATATAAATGCAGTTACTAATAATCACACGGTGTATTAAAAATATTTGTCTTACCATTTAGAATCTAGTCCCTGTTTCTCTGTTCTCCTACCTGATCAATAAGCTCTACTATTTGCAAGAGGTGACAATATTATAGAAAAATGCATGCTTGTATGCCAATCATTGCCTATAAAGAAATTACAATCAGCCAAATTTGACTAAGTGGTGCTGAATAGATTCACAGAGTAATGTATTTATCATTATAGTCCACCTTCTACATCCTGTTCTGCAGGAACTACCATCTGACAGCTCTAGGCAATAACTGGCTCCTTCCCAACTGCTATTAAGCACGTCATGACCGCATCCTGCTCCAAGGAACTGGATTGACTACGTTTCATATAAAGCAGGCTGAAGTTGTGCACTTGTAAAAATAGTGAGAATAAGATAAATTCACCATAGGGTCACATCCAAGGTTCTACGTAGAAACATGACAAACTTTCAGCAGTTTATAGATGCCCCCACAATTAATAATGTAGCAGGGGGATTGTTAACCTGCCCATGACCAGGTTGGCCGATATCTATTCCTCCCCATTTCGTAAACACTTGTACACTCGACTTGACCACGCCTGCATGTAGTCTACATAGGGAAAGTGGAGTAAGTTGCTGCCGAACCCCTCTTGTGGCTTATCTTCCCTGAGAACAAAAGGATTGGACATGTTGAATTCTATTAGCCCTATCCTTCTTTCCCTCAACATCTGCTATCCGGGAAATTTTTGGACCCACCACGCTCATAACCTGGTTGATTGACCGATCAGTTTACTTGAGGAGGAGCCACAGATCTGAATCACGGCTGAAGCCTCTTCTTTGGTGCACTCTGCACAGTGGAAAATTGAGTGTAAGGTAAAAGTGTGGTAGAAAAAGGTGCACACGCAACCGAGATAACCGCAGCCTTGAATGGATTGCTAAGAAAAGGCCATTCCAAAATTTGGGGGAGATTCACAAGGAGTGGACTGCTGCTGGAGTCATTGCTTCAAGAGCTACCACACACAGACGTATCCAGGACATGGGCTACAAGTGTCGCAGTCCTTGTGTCAAGCTACTCATGACCATTAGACAACGCCAGAAGCGTCTTACCTGGGCCAAAGAGAAAAAGAACAGGACTGTTACTCAGTGATCCAAGGTGTTGTTTTCAGATGAAAGTAAATTTTGCATTTCATTTGGAAATCAAGGTCCCAGAGTCTGGAGGAATAGTGGAGAGACCACAATCCAAGCTGCTTGAGGTCTAGTGTGAAGTTTCCTCAATCAGTGATGGTTTGGGGAGCCATGCCATCTGCTGGTGTAGGTTTACTGTGTTTTATCAAGACCAAAGTCAGCAGAGCCGTCTACCAGGAAATTTTAGAGCACTTCATGCTTCCCTCTGCCTACAAACTTTTTGGAGATGGAAATTTCATTCTCCAGCAGGACTTGGCACCTTTCCACACGGCCAAAAGTACCAATACCTGGTTTAAACACAACAGTATCACTGTGCTTGATTGGCCAGCGAACTCGCATGACCTTAACCCCATAGAGAATCTATGGGGTATTGTCAATCGGAAGATGAGAGACACCAGACCTAACAATGCAGACAAGCTGAAGGCTGCTATCAAAGCAAACTGGGCTTCCACAACACCTCAGCAGTGCCACAGGCTGATCGCCTCCTTGCCACACCGCATTGATAATAATAATAAAATTATCTCTTTATTTATGGAGCGCCAACAAATTCCTCAGCGCTTTACGGTTTTTCAACACATCATTGCCTTCCCCAATGGGGCTCACAATCTAAATTCCCTATCAGTATGTCTTTGGAGTGTGGGAGGAAACCCACGCAAACACGGAGAGAACATACAAACTCCTTGCAGATGTTGTCCTTGGTGGGATTTGAACCCAGGACTCCAGTGCGGCAAGGCTGCAGTGCTAACCACTGAGCCACCGTGCTTTTCTCATGGGGGCCATACATAAAAGAATGGGAATGAGGAGCTCATGTATACGAGGATGGGGATTTGGAACCTTGCATACCAGAATAGGGATTAGGGGAGAATGCATACCCGGCTTATACTCGAGTTAATAAGTTTTGATGCAGTAATTAATGCAAAAGGAGCTCCGACAAAGTATTGAGTACATTTACTGAACATGCATTTCAGTAGGCCAACATTTCGGATTTTAAAATCATTTTTCAATCTGGTGTTATAAAATATTCTAATTTATTGAGATAACTTGGTTTTCATTGGGTTGTAAGCCATAGTCATCAACCTTAACAGAAATAAACACTTGAAATAGGTCACTCTATTTGTAATGACAATATAATATGAGTTTCACTTTTTGTATTGAAGAACTGAAATAAATTAACTTTTTGATGATATTCTAATTTTGAGAGAAGCACTTGTGTATATATATGTGTCTGGAAGTGCATTGGGGTGTGGCGATGCACTTACAGCTCCTCAGCCTCACACTTTTCTTGCCAAGCACCATTCTCCTCTAGTTGATTGACAAGTTATTGACTCTGATAGATTACAGGGAATATGGCTTCTCAATCTCCTGCTATATTCCCTGCCTAGCTCTTATTTTCTCTGGTTTGACAAATTGTTGGCTCTGATACACGGCAAGGACTACAACCTGAGGCTGACGCCCCAATACACTTACAGACACATATATATACAAAAATTCAAAAAGCCCCCCTGCTGGAACATTGCTTTGGGGGGTCATAAAGAGTTCAACTTGCTTATCTTTTAAAGAGCTACAAAGTCATACAAATGGTTTGGCGGTAGTAGATGTTTTCAACAGGTTCCCTTTAAGTTTCTGCTCCACTTTGTGACTCACTCGCAGTGAGATATAACCAGGTCACCAGGCATGGTTTCTTTTGTACCAGCATATCAGTCACCATGACTGGGCAGGTGTGGACACACCCGTCATACCTGGGCACGTGTTCAGTACAGAAGCTTTTGGTCCACCTGGATTGCGTAACGAATCACTCACGCTGTTTCAGGGTACACAATAGAAGTGACATCAAGGAAAACGCTGGATAAATGGCCTTCGCTTTTCATGCAGTTTACAAACAAGCTTATCACTAGACAGATAAGAACACTACAAATCATTGGTTCCTCTGGAGACCATTTTAAAGAAGTTATTTCTTTTTTTCTTGTATTGGTGTTCCATTTCTGGGACTGCCCCTTTAAATATATAACATACTTCTCTCACATGGCGAGGGAAAATGAATGTCACTTTATAACTGGAGCCCATAAAACCTTTTCCTATAATACATTTTCCATATGTTGGACGTCCACCATATTAATATTTTTATGTTTCAATAAAGATTTAGTTATTGAACTTTCTATTTGGGGATCGTCGGTTTCTACTATAAAAGTCAAGCAAATAAATTTATCGCCCTTGAAAAGGTTTTGTTCTATTTACCGGATGGCACCTCATTAGACTTAGCAGCTCTTAGAATTTGACCCATTTTTTTACCTCCCAGTGGGCAAATTCTTAGTCATCTTGTTAAAAATCTATTTAGTATTTCCAACTATTCCTAGGAAAATTGAGCAACTCGAAATATAAATTTTATAACATTGTCAGGTGCTGATTCCCACCCTGAATGTGGGCAAAGTCTGACAGAAGCCTTGGCCCCTGTTGGAGTGGGAAGCCATTGCTGGTTACCTAGGTGTAATCTTTCCTAGACGGGACACTAGAAATAGGGGCCAATTTCTGTCTGAGAATTATGCCCTCCACAAGGGCTGGCTACCTGTGCAGCTGCATAGGGGCCCTGTAGAAGGGGCAGCCAAAAAATTAGTGGTTCCTTTTATCTCTTTTAAGAGTCAATTATCTGCAGAGCTGTAAGTGATGTCAGTGACTTCTCAGTTTGAAGGAACATCTGAAATGTATGCAGGTACGGACTGGGACTGAAGTTCATCCCTGGCATTTGAAATCACACAGGCCCATGGTGTCCCCGTGTCCAAGCACCAGATGGGATATATTACTAAAATTACTCTGGATGGAGAAAAGCAAGATTTACTACAAGACCAATATTTCAAATGATTTCCGTGGCCTACTGGGGTAAGTGATGGAGTCAGTGACTTTGTGCTCCTTCACAACTCTTAACAGGTGTCTTGAGAACAACGATTCTGTTAATAACATAGCAGACAAGGTGGCCCACAACCAGACAGGCCCTTCTGGCATTTGCCAGAATTGCCAGATGGCCAGTCCGGCCCTTAATGTATGTCAGGTACTTTGTTGTGAGGGACATCACAACTATCTCCGTAAGGTATGCTGTTATTATGACATCATAACTGTCAAGCTATGGGGACATCACAAGTAGATTTAGTCAGGTAAAGGTTAGTTCATGATTAAAAAGTTCGCTGAGCACTTACATCGCTGTTTCTGTCTATGTAATTATGATAGAACTCACAAAGAAGCCATTGGGTAAAATGGGGAAAAAAGTCCCTTAAGATTTTTGGCCTCCATTCTGCTTAAAAAGGGCAGAGACTACATAGGAATCCAAAGTAGCTCCCTATGCCCTATTAAACTCAATGGCTCGGTTAAGAGGGTTCAGTGTAAATTTGGGTTTTTCAAGAATTAAGCCTAAAATTTCAATGCAGTGCTCCACATAGAGCACAGGATAAACTTGAGCCTATCCTTAACTTAGGAAGTGGACTTATGATTTATACCGCTAAATTAGGAGTTGAAAAATCAAGCGGCTTTTACACAGTTACCCACCTCACCCTGACACGGCCATGGTGTTAAGGACTGGCGGAACGCACCAAGTATAGATGATATGAAACTAGGTGCGTTCGCAGTCCGAGGTCCACCGTGCAGGTAAAAGACCCTGCTGCTAGTAAGACGGACTATATGGCGGTACTAAGTATACACACATGGGTTAACTTCATCCTGCGTGAAGGAAGCGATCCTGTTGCATCACAGGACCGCAGTATCGCACATAGAGCGCGAGCAAGAAGTCAGCGAACTCAACCCCTACACAGGATTGAAGTCCGATTAGATACTTGCTGGCACAACCCCGCAACTGTGTGTGTAAGGAAACTTAAAAAATAGAATCTATAGGCACGAGAGTGCGTGCGGTGCCGCACTGACGGACGCCACTAACCACCCAGGCTTGGGTAAGGAAAGCGCAGAGGAAGCGCACGGCGCCGTACTGGCGGGCACAGCAACAGGACGCTGTGATGTGTGTTACGTGCAGATGGCTAGTCGGGCGCTAGATAGCTACCATCATCCGCGAGCAGTCAACAACTCTAGGGAGGGATACTTAGGAGCTTTCATCCATCGACATACATCCATCTACACACACACACATAATATCAAGACAATACTAGCGCATGGCCGTGCGGTCATGCGCAGTTTATATAGCTGCAGCACAGGAAACAGCTACAGAAGTTTTGCCCTTTCAGGACCTGCCAAAAGGACCAATGGGATGTGCTGCAGTACCTGAGCATGTGACCCTCGATCTCCAACGGGAGATCTTGCCCTGGGCATGCTCAGTGTGTGCAAATAAGGACTTAGTCCCAGAGAAGCCCGCTCGCCGCAGATCAGTGCAGGGTACAACAGGAGAGCCAGAAAAGGCAGCAGTAACCCTTTGCACAGAATCAGTCCCAGCAAGACGCTGGGAGCGACGCCTCCGCTGAGCAGAGCCCACTGCGGCCGAAGCAGAATGGGAGACCGCAGCAGACACGGATCGAGATTCCCCCTGTGCAGCAGAGGAAACTCGACTCCTAACACATGGTTATCCACCTTTGCAGGAGAGGAGTAGCAGCTTTATTTCTATTTTTTTTTTTTTACTTAAGTGCATGTATTTCAGGCTAAAAATAATTTTCACAATTGGCTCTCATTAAAACATTTTTCACCTTTTTCCTTCTAAAGCTTTTGCTTTGCACTATTGCTGGCTGCAGAATGAGTTAACTGAGAATCTCTCATTAGTTTATTCTGATTATCTAAAATTTGTACCACAATATAATTTTTTTTAATGTACGTCATACCTCTCTTTCTGAGCTCCTCGCAGCTCATTTATGACCACAGACCACATCAAAGTTGAATGTGCAACAAAACAGAGAGCCAGTAAAAGCCATTTGGTGCAACACTTTTAATAAAAACCCAACTGCAAAAATGATTTTTAGTCTGAAATACAAGCATTTAACCCCGTTCTGTCATTGGACGTACTATTCCGTCCATGTGGGGTGGGCCTAAATTCCCAAGGACGGAATAGTATTTCCAGGGCGATCGGCCGCGCTCACGGGGGGAGCGGGGCCGATCGCGACCGGGTGTCAGCTGCCTATCGCAGCTGACATCCGGCGATATGTGCCAGGAGCGGTCACGGACCGTGTTATGAACTGGTGGTTTAGGAGCAACATGGGACGAGCTCTGAAGGAGGTGGTACCTGTACTGACCGCAGTCCCTAAGCTCAACACTACACTAGAAGTAGCCGTGGGATGCTCCTGTCACTCCCTAGGCACCTCGTCACAGCCTGAGAACTAACTACCCCTAAAAATAGAAGCAGGAAAACTATCTTGCCTCAGAGAAAATCCCCAAAGGATAGATAGCCCCCACAAGTAATGACTGTGAGTGGAGAGGGAAAAGACATACACAGAATGAAACCAGGATGTAGCACAGGAGGCCAGTCTAGCTAGATAGATAAGACAGGATAGAATACTGTGCGGTCAGTATAAAAACTACAAAAATCCACACAGAGTTTACAAAAATCTCCACACCTGACTAAAGGTGTGGAGGGTAAATCTGCTTCCCACAGCTTCCAGCTTAACAGAATTAATCCATACTAACAAGCTGGACAAAACATAGAATGCACAGAACGAATAAGTCCACAACATGTGGACAGAAAAGAGCAAAGCAAGGACTTAACTTTGCTGAACTGGTCAGGATATCAGGGAAATCCAAGAGAGATGTGAATCCAACCAGGAACCATTGTCAAGTGGCACTGCTGAAGGGAAGAGCCAGGCATAAATAGCCGAGCAGAAAGACAATCAGTGGAAGCAGCTGCAGACTGCTAAATCCAAGGAGCAGCCATACCACTTAAAACCACCGGAGGGAGCCCAAGAGCAGAACTCACAAAAGTGCCACTTACAACCACCGGAGGGAGCCCAAGAGCGGAAATCACAACAGGACCGCTCCCGGCACATTAACCCCCGCCACACCACGATCAAACATGATCGCGGTGTGCCGGCTGTGCAGGGCTTCCCTGAGACCCCCACAGCAATGCGATGCTGCGAGGGTCTCTTACCTCCCTCCCTGTAGCCGGCCCGGATCCAAGATGGCCGCGGCATCCGGGTCCTGCAGGGAGGGAGGTGGCTTACCAAGTGCCTGCTCAGAGCAGGCGCTTGGTAAGCCTGAAGTGCTCTCAGACAGATCGGTGATCTGACAGAGTGCTGTGCAAACTGTCAGATCAGCGATCTGTGATGTCCCCCCCTGGGACAAGGTAAAAGAAAAAAAAAATATTATTCCCATAAATACATTTCTTTATCTGAATAAAAAAACAAACAATAAAAGTACACATATTTAGTATCGCCACGTCCGTAACGACCCAACCTATAAAACTGTCCCACTAGTTAACCCCTTTAGTAAACACAGTAAGAAAAAAAAATGAGGCAAAAAAACAACGCTTTATGATCATACCGCCGAACAAAAAGTGGAATAACACGCGATCAAAAAGACAGATATAAATAACCATGGTACCGCTGAAAGCGTAATATTGTCCCGTAAACAGCGAGCCGCCATACATCATCATCTGCAAAAAAATAAAAAAGTTATAGTCCTCAGAATAAAGCGATGCAAAAATAATTATTTTTTCTATAAAATAGTTTTTATCGTATAAAAGCGCCGAAACATAAAAAAAGATATAAATAAGGTATCACTGTAATCGTACTGACCCGAAGAATAAAACTGCTTTATCAATTTTACCAAACGCGGAACGGTATAAACGCCTCCCCCCAAAGAAATTCATTAATAGCTGGTTTTTGGTGATTCTGCCTCACAAAAATCGGAATAAAAAGCGATCAGAAAATGTCTCGTGCCGGAAAATGTTACCAATAAAAACATCAACTCGTCCCGCAAAAAAACAAGACCTCACATGACTCTGTGGACTCAAATATGGAAAAATTATAGTTCTCAAAATGTGGTAACGCAAAAAATGTTTTTTGCAATAAAAAGCGTCTTTCAGTGTGTGATGGCTGCCAATCATAAAAATCCGCTAAAAAACCCGCAATAAAAGTAAATCAAACCCCTCCTCATCACCCCCTTAGTTAGGGAAAAATTAAAAAAAGTATCTATTTCCATTTTCCCGTTAGGGTTAGGGCTAGGGTTAGGGTTGGGGCTAAGGTTAAGGCTACAGTTAGGGTTGGGGCTAAAGTTAGGGTTAGGGTTTGGATTAAATTTTTCGGTTGGGATTAGGGTTAGGGGCGTGTCTGGGTTAGAGATGTGGTTAGGGTTACCATTGGGATTAGGGTTAGGGGTGTGTTTGGATTAGGGTTTCAGTTATAATTGGGGGGTTTCCACTGTTTAGGCACATCAGGGGCTCTCCAAACGCGACGTGGCGTCCGATCTCAATTCCAGCCAATTCTGCGTTGAAAAAGTAAAACAGTGCTCCTTCCCTTCCGAGCTTTACCGTGTGCCCAAACAGGAGTTCCCCCCACATATGGGGTATCAGTGCACTCAGCACAAATTGGACAACAACTTTTGGGGTCCAATTTCTCCTGCTACCCTCTGGCAAATACAAAACTGGGGGCTAGAAAATAATTTTGGGGGGAAATTTTTTGTTTTTATTTTCACGGCTCTGCGTTATAAACTGTAGTGAAACACTTGGGGGCTCAAAGTTCTCACAACACATCTAGATAAGTTCCTTGGGGGGTCTAGTTTCCAATATGGTGTCACTTGTGGGGGGTTTCTACTGTTTAGGTACATTAGAGGCTCTGCAAATGCAATGTGACGCCTGCAGACCATTCCATCTAAGTCTGCATTCCAAATGGCGCTCCTTCCCTTCCGAGCCCTCCCATGCGCCCAAACGGTGGTTCCCCCCACATATGGGGTATCAGCGCACTCAGGACAAATTGGACAACAACTTTTGGGGTCCAATTTCTCCTGTTACCCTCGGAAAAAAATACAAAACTGGGGATTAAAAAATAATTTTTGTGGGAAAAAATTTTTGTTTTATTTTTACGGCTCTGCATTATAAACTTCTGTGAAGCCCTTGGTGGGTCAAAGTGCTCACCACACATCTAGATAAGTTCGTTAGGGAGTCTACTTTCCAAAATGGTGTCACTTGTGGGGGGTTTCAATGTTTAGGCACATCAGTGGCTCTCCAAACGCAACATGGCGTCCCATCTCAATTCCAGTCAATTTTGCATTGAAAAGTCAAACGGCGCTCCTTCCCTTCCGAGCTCTCCCATGCGCCCAAACAGTGGTTTACCCCCACATATGGGGTATCGGCATACTCAGGACAAATTGTACAACAACTTTTGGGGTCCAATTTATTCTCTTACCCTTGGGAAAATAAAAAATTGGGGGCGAAAAGATAATTTTGTGAAAGAAAATTATTTTTTATTTTTACAGTTCTGCATTATAAACTTCTGTGAAGCACTTGGTGGGTCAAAGTGCTCACCACACCTCTAGATAAGTTCCTTACAGAGTCTACTTTCCAAAATAGTGTCACTTGTGGGGGGTTTCAATGTTTAGGCACATCAGTGGCTCTCCAAACGCAACATGGCGTCCCATCTCAATTCCAGTCAATTTTGCATTGAAAAGTCAAATGGCGCTCCTTCGCTTCCGATCTCTGTCATGCGCCCAAACAGTGGTTTACCTCCACATATGGGGTATCAGCGTACTCAGGACAAATTGTACAACAACGTTTGGGGTCCATTTTCTCCTGTTACCCTTGGTAAAATAAAACAAAATGGAGCTGAAGTAAAATTTTTTGTGAAAAAAAGCTAAATGTTAATTTTTATTTAAACATTCCAAAAATTCCTGTGAAGCACCTGAAGGGTTAATAAACTTCTTGAATGTGGTTTTGAGCACCTTGAGGGGTGCAGTTTTTAGAATGGTGTCACACTTGGGTATTTTCTATCATATAGACCCCTCAAAATGACTTCAAATGAGATGTGCTCCCTAAAATAAAATGGTGTTGGAAAAATGAGAAATTGCTGGTCAACTTTTAACCCTTATAACTCCCTAACAAAAAAAATTTGGTTCCAAAATTGTGCTGATGTAAAGTAGACATGTGAGAAATGTTACTTATTAAGTATTTTGTGTGACATATCTCTGTGATTTAATTGCATAAAAATTCAAAGTTGGAAAATTGTGAAATGTTCAAAATTTTCGCCAAGTTTCAGTTTTTTTCACAAATAAACGCAGGTAATATCAAAGAAATGTTACCACTATCATGAAGTACAATATGTCACAAGAAAACAATGTCAGAATCACCGGGATCCGTTGAAGCGTTCCAGAGTTATAACCTCATAAAGGGACAGTGGTCAGAATTGTAAAAATTGGCCCGGTCATTAACGTGCAAACCACCCTTGGGGGTAAAGGGGTTAAGTAAAAAAAAATAATTAAAAAATAGTCCTTTCAGAATAGCATATTTACATAAATTAAGTATTTGGGTGGTGTTTCACTACATATCTAGGTTTATCTAATTCTTTGTCTACAGGAGCTGAGTGATGGTCCCATGGTCTATTTTTTCATACGTAAACGTCTTTTTCATCCAGTTGACTTGAGCCCCTCTCATTCATTCCAGAAACGCCATTCCCCGGCTTGTCATCCACTGTCATTGGGTCTCTATAAAAGGCAGGGCACGACCGCGTCCCTTTTGTGCAAGGTTCTTTGTTCGTTAACTGTCAACACTGAATATTTAGACTTAAGATTTGTGTGTAGATGGATTTAGAGAAAATCCATTTGGAAGTCTTTTTAGAGGCCGACTTAAAGAAGGGCCTGGCAGCATCTAGTGTACTTTATGAATAAAAGGTGTCCCTTATCAACTTACAGTGCAAGCACTCAGCTACAATCTGTTTACATGACGGCAAATGGCTTTCTCTGGTCTCTTTCATAAGAGTTGCGCAGGTACAGCTTAGATCTATGACTGTCTAAGCTGAAGGCTTTAGACAGCTGTCTTGTAAAAAGATATATTCCTTCATCCACGCCTTGTAGCTCCATGGTCACCCAACAATCCTTCCACAACAGAATGAGAAGATAAGAACTGCTTGAAATGCGTTACTGCTATACGCTCAAGCACAGCTCGATATCGATTATGATTGTTGTGATGGTGATATGTAATACTTAAAAATTATGATCTACGTTTTCCCCAGGTATAAATTTTATTTATCTTGCCTGGCACAAATAAGAAATGGATCATTTCTGCCTGGACTCTATCACCATTACTCAAAAAGGGTTCAACAATGGTTAGGAAAGTGTATGATGTCATCCGTGCCTGAACCCAGTGACGTCATGAGCCATTCTATTACACTCCTAAATAAAGTTGAGCGAATATGTTCGAAATCGGTCACCGAATTTGAATTTGCAATATTCATGCTATATTGGTACCCAGTTCGTGTCAAATTTATGTTTGATGCTCAGTTCCGAACATATTCGTCCGTTTCTACTCTCATTGACTCCATTGACGTCCAGCTGTGTTCAGCGAATATTGCAAAAACAATATTTGCTGTCGATCATAATCGGATCCACGTTTTGAAAATTCTCTCAATTCTACTTAACGTTGAAATTTTATGACCAAGAAGGAGAAGTCATGGAGTTATGGAAATCACAGGATGGATATACATGCAAAGAATGAAATAATGGAAACAACATTGCTCTCCATTGGAATAAGAAGAAAACCCCCGCTTTTCACGGCTTGCTCTACAGAATTTTTGATATTAGGAGAATGGAATATATGACAGTTGTCCTGAATGCAGGGGTTGAATTCTTTGAGTCAATTTGGGTGCCCTGAGATTGTTTTTGGGGTCAGTACAATAGATAATTCTTTTACACCTGTGTTTTTTGTCAGTCCTTGGTTATGTTATAGATTGAGCATGGCTGGATAATAGAATCTAGTATTAAGTTGATTACTTACAGGGCCGGCTCCAGGATTTTGTGGGCCCCGGGCAAAAGAGTCTCAGTGGGCCCACATACCACGATTCATGATGCACAGATACGGAGGAGAAATATTGATATACTACATAGGGCCTAGCCTTCCCCCTCATCCTTCACATAGGCAGATATGCACACACACAATACGCAGACATACACACACATCTACAGTACGCAGACATGCGCACTCACACACACACAATACGTAGACATGCACACACACAAATACGCAGACATGCACACACAATACGCAGACATGCACACACACTACGCAGACATGCACACACACAATACGCAGACATGCACACACACACACAATACGCAGACATACACACACACACAATACGCAGACATACACATACAGTACGCAGACATGCTGCACACACATACAGTACTCAGACATGCACACACACACACAGCACTCAGACATGCACACACACACAGCACTCAGACATGCACACACACACACAATGCGCAGACATGCACACACACAATACGCAGACATGCGCACACACAATACGCAGACATGCACACACACACAATACGCAGACATACACATACAATACGCAGACATGCGCACACACAATACGCAGACATGCACACACACACAATACGCAGACATACACATACAATACGCAGACATGCACACAAATACAATACGCAGACATGCACACACACACAATACGCAAACATACACATACAATACGCAGACATGCACACAAATACAATACGCAGACATGCACACAAATACAATACGCAGACATTCACACAAATACAATACACAGATATACACATACAATACGCAGATATTTACATACATATATTTGAAGACAAATTCACAAAAATACATAAATATGTACAGTCAAACACACTGATATTCACAGAGATGCACATCATACAGGCATACACAGACATAGGCTGCCGTCACACTCGCAGTATTTGGTCAGTATTTTGCATCAGTATTTGTAAGCCAAAACCAGGAGTGGGTGATAAATGCAGAAGTGGTGCATATGTTTCTATTATACTTTTCCTCTAATTGTTCCACTCCTGGTTTTGGCTTACAAATACTGATGTAAAATACTGACCAAATACTGAGCGTGTGACGGCGTCCATACAGACAGACACAACACACAAGCCTCACTCACCTCCCCCAGGCTTGTCACCCATCAGGCTCCTCTGGCATGTGAATATGGAGGGAGTGCTACTTGATCGATGGCCGTCACTTAAACAGACATGGCCACCCACAGTGCACACTGCAGCTGTGTCTGTTACTAATGATGCGGTCAGGCAGACACTGTGCCTTTAACTTTGCTTGTGTGTCCGCCCCCGGCCGCGTCATTACTAGCAGAAGCAGAGACATCGCTGCAGAGTGCACTGTGCGCGGCCATGTTTATTTAAGTGACGGCTGAGCTCACGTAGTTGCGAAGCTGCTGGGGGAGCAGCCCGGGCTCCCTGGTATCCCGGCCACGAGTGGACCCCCCATTTGTTCAGGGCCCCGGCATTTGCCCCGGTACGCCGGGTGCTGACGCCGGCCCTGATTACTTATGTTATTGGTTTGCTGAGATTTTGCCGGTAGTTGTCTGCTGGATATTGGCTGTTTATTCAATTCCATGGATAAATAATTAATTGAGATTTACTCTGCCATACAAACTTCATGTGAATTTTGTTACTATATACGTCTTATTTGTAATTTTTCAAAAATTTCAAACAAAAAAAAGACTATAGGCTAGAGGGGTCCGGCTACCATACATTATTCCACTTCACATTTATAATCCTCAGTATAGGACTGGTGCAATGTTCCTTTGTGAAGGCCTCTTGATGGCATTGCCCACGTGGTCTCCAGACAAATCTTCGTCTATCATTGTATCAAAGACAAAAATGGGAGTCATCTCTGAAGGCTAGACTTCCATTCCAACCTACATTGCCATCTTGATCTGTATATAGTAGCATAGGATCAGTGGTGCACCTTCATGAGTGAACATGCTACCGCGACCTGCAGAGTGTCTAAACTTGTCTCCCATCAAGCATATCTGGGACATCATAGGTCAGCAGAAGGGGCTGCCAGCAGCCGATCTTGATGATTTGCCCAAGTGCATTCAGCAATAGAACATTCCTCAGATGACCATTAATATCCTCATTGATAGCAGCCAAGTCTGTAAGTGCAGGGATTTCTGCATATGGCACTCATACTTTGCATCCACGTAAATCGAAATATTTAGAAAACTTTGTTTACATTTTTGAATCTTTTTCTTATCATTAACATGCAGTTATATGAAAAAGTTTGGGCACCCCTATTAATCTTAAGCTTAATGTGTCATAAAAATTGTTTTTTTTTTGCAACAGCTATTTTAGTTTCATATATCTAATATGTTGGACACAGTAATGTTTCTGCCTTGAAATGAGGTTTATTGTACTAACAGAAAATGTGCAATCTGCAAGTATGGGCACCCCACCAGAAAAGTGACATTAATATTTAGTAAATCCTCCTTTTCCAAAAATAACAGCCTCTAGTCACTTCCTGTATCTTTTAATGAGTTCCTGGATCCTGGATGAAGGTATTTTTGACCATTACTCTTTACAAAACAATTCCAGTTCAGTTAAGTTTGATGGTCCCCAAGCATGGACAGCTCTCTTCAAATGATCCCACAGATGTTCAATGATATTCAGGTCTGGGGACTGGGATGACCATTCCAGAACAGTGTAATTGATCCTCTGCATGAATGCCTGAGTAGATTTTGAGCGGTGTTTTGGATCATAGTCTTGCTGATAGATCCATCCCCTGCGTAACTTCAACTTTGTCACTGATTCATGAACATTATTGTCAAGAATCTGCTGATACTGAGAGGAATCCATGCGTCCCTCAACTTTAACAAGATTCCCGGTGCCGGCATTGGCCACACAGCCCCAAAGCATGATGGAACCTCCACCAAATTTTACTGTGGGTAGCAAGTGTTTTTCTTGGAATGCTGTGTTTTTTGGCCGCCATGCATAACGCCTTTTTGTATGACCAAACAACTCAATCTTGGTTTCATCAGTCCACAGGACCTTCTTCCAAAAAGAAATTGGCTTCTCCAAATGTGCTTTTGCATACCTCAGCCGACTGTTTGTGGCGTGCTTGCAGAAACGACTTCTTTCGCATCACTCTCCCATACAGCTTCTCCTTGTGCAAAGTGCGTTGTATAGTTGACCGATGCACAGTGACACCATCTGCAGCAAGTTGATGCTGCAGCTCTCTGGAGGTGGTCTGAGGATTGTCCTTGACTGATCTCACCATTCTTCTTCTCTGCCTTTCTGATGTTTTTCTTGGCCTGCCACTTCTGGCCTTAACAAGAACTGTACCTGTGTTCTTCAATTTCCTTACTATGTTCCTCACAGTGGAAATTGACAGGTTAAATCTCTGAGACAGCTTTTTGTATCCTTCCCCTGAACAACTATGTTGAATAATCTTTGTTTTCAGATCATTAGACAGTTGTTTTGAGGAGCCCATGATACCACTCTTCAGAGGAGATTCAAACAGGAGAACAACTTGCAAGTGGCCACTTTAAGTAGCTTTTCTCATGATTGCATACACCTTGCTATGAAGTTCAAAGCTCAATGAGGTTAGAAAACCAAAAAAAGTGCTTTAGTAAGTCAGTAAAAAGTAGGTAGTAGTATTTTAAACAAGAAAATGATAAGGGTGCCCATACTTATGCACCTGTCAAATTTTGTTTGAATACAGATTGCACATTTTCTGTTAGTACAATAAACCTCATTTCAAGGCAGAAACATTACTGTGTCCAACAGTTATTAGATATATGAAACTGAAATAGCTGTAGCAAAAAACAATTTTTATAAAACATTAAGCTTAAGATTAAAAGGGGTGCCCAAACTTTTTCATATTCCTGTATCTATCCATTCTGTGAATTCCATAATCCAATGACTTTTTCTACTTAGTGCTGCAGTATCTAAAAAAAATATATCTCTCACTGACAGTGAATGCTGATTTGATTTTTTGTTTTACTCAGAAACCCATCCATACCTTTTAAAAGACATTTTATGTCCAGAGAGTAAAATATTCTTTTTTTGTGTGTCTCTGGCTAAAATTGATTTACTTTCCTACATTATTTGAAAAATACCTTCTTTCTCTACACAATGTTGCCACTCCAGTGCATGGGTTTCATGTAGAATTGCTGCTCAACTCCATTTACTTCAGTGGAGCTGAGCTTTAATATTGGACACAACCAATAGTAAGTGACGGTACTGCTGCTGGATAGGATCAGCCAGGTTTTTCTAATTCAGTACAAACCATTTGATTCTTCTCTGGTCTCTCATCGTTTTCTTTCATGATGATATGAAATTCAGTCATATACATACATGATGTGTCAGCTCACTGTGACTAATGAATACATGAACTCCGATGTTCATGCAAACGTTAAAACCAAGTGCAAGATCCATCCAACCACGTCAAGGTGACCTTTTAATATGGACGGTCCCAAACCACTATATGTCCTACCTCTCCATGTGCTAAACCAGTCTCATCTGAATTGGGATTGAAGAAAAGACCAGGCATAGCTACCAATTAAAACATTGTACGGGAAAGGTGGGTGGATAAGGGCACTAAGCACCTCTTTTTGTTCTTGTAGACAAGTCACTGCTTGACATGAAGTTGCTTAATCCCTGCACACGATATTTAGCATTTTTTCGCTGCTGAAGTCACGAGAATTGGTCAGAATGACAAAGTGAAGTGCACTAATTTTGAGCCTGTTTTAGATCTGGTTGAGCCTACTGCTTGGACCAACAAGAAGACAAAATAAACCCTACCGCAGGCAGTTATGGCCAGTTTTGACTTTTGACTAAAACACCTTCCTTATCCAATAAGTGCAGTCTATTAATTTCTCTGGTTAAAGAAATCTCTGTGCCTCCTTTGTTTGAATGAACAAGATGGCCAGGATCATGGTGTCCTCACTACGGGACGGGTCCAACCATCATAACGAGCTAAGTTTAAATTTAAATTGCTGCCGCATATCCGGGAAATCCTACAATAGCACACCCTGCCTTTTGGGCTGTGTTTGCGTTGTTTCTGACAAAAGCATCCAAGATTTTCTGTTCGAAAATGTCCTGGTTGCAAACTTGTATTCCCGGCAGGGTGCATCACCACAGTGCCACAAGGTTGCCCTGCGGATAATAGGGATGTTCATTTCCTGCTGATGTTGATTGGGAGGTGCTCTAGGTCTACCTGCTCACATTTGTTTCTTCTGATCTGTAATACCTGGATGACCTGTATCTATCCTTCAATTTGCTTCCCTTTGTTATGTGGTTGTTTTTCTATATGCTTGATGGTTTTCCGACTTGCATTGCTTTGCGTTAGTTACTATGGGCATGTTTACCAGGCATTTCTTTGGTTTGTTTTCTCTACCAGCTAATTAGGTTGGACCTATTTCTGTCCAGCCAGTGACTCATTATTGTGCTTCAAACTAGCAGAGTATTGGGCAGAGAGATTTAATATTGTTGCAGAGAAAAAGGAGTATCGAACTATTCCAACCCTTCAGTGTGCACATTGAGGCTTAACCCTTTCAAGACCTGGCGATTGTTCGATTTTACACTGTGTTTTTTGGTCTCTTCTTTCAAGGGCTATAACTTTTTGATTCAATTTTTCCATACACATAGCCATATGAGGGATTTTTGTTGTTGGAAAAGCTGTAGCTTTCTCTTACACCATTTATGCTACTATATAATGTACTGGAAAAAGGGGGAAAAAGCCCCACTCCAATGGGGCTAGAAAAAAAAAAAAAGAAGTGTGTGTATAGAGTGAGAGCAAGATAATTTTTTTTCTTTTCTTAGCAGTTCAAGAATCCATTATTCTCAATGGTGTTCATGTTCTGGTGGAACCTGAACCAAACTATTTAAAAAGTTCAGGTTAAGTACCAGGACCCAAACTTCCAGGACCCAAACGGTGTAACGTAGTCCGTTAACGCCGCCATTGAATGCAATGTCGGACGCATCGCTAGCGCAGAGATAGATGCGCTAGCGCTGTGCAAAGTCGGCACTTGCGTTAGCGCAGTCCGTTTAACGTATGCGTTGAACGGACTGCACTAATGCAATGTGAACCTAGCCTTACAAAGGTCAGCATCTTTTAAACCATTATATATAGGAGATCATGATTTATGCTATGTGTAGCACTGGTGATTTGATGATCGCAGCTTCAAGTTGCCTAAGGAGACTATTAAGCAAGTAAACAGTAATATGTACAGTATACATATATATATATATATATATATGTCTGTGTGAGTGTGTATATATATATATATATACAGTGGGGCAAAAAAGTATTTAGTCAGTCAGCAATAGTGCAAGTTCCACCAGTTAAAAAGATGAGAGGCGTCTGTAATTTACATCATAGGTAGACCTCAACTATGGGAGACAAACTGAGAAAAAAAAATCCAGAAAATCACATTGTCTGTTTTTTTATCATTTTTTTTTGCATATCATGGTGGAAAATAAGTATTTGGTCAGAAACAAACAATCAAGATTTCTGGCTCTCACAGACCTGTAACTTCTTCTTTAAGAGTCTCCTCTTTCCTCCACTCATTACCTGTAGTAACGGCACCTGTTTAAACTTGTTATCAGTATAAAAAGACACCTGTGCATACCCTCAAACAGTCTGACTCCAAACTCCACTATGGTGAAGACCAAAGAGCTGTCAAAGGACACCAGAAACAAAATTGTAGCCCTGCACCAGGCTGGGAAGACTGAATCTGCAATAGCCAACCAGCTTGGAGTGAAGAAATCAACAGTGGGAGCAATAATTAGAAAATGGAAGACATACAAGACCACTGATAATCTCCCTCGATCTGGGGCTCCACGCAAAATCCCACCCCGTGGGGTCAGAATGATCACAAGAACGGTGAGCAAAAATCCCAGAACCACGCGGGGGGACCTAGTGAATGAACTGCAGAGAGCTGGGACCAATGTAACAAGGCCTACCATAAGTAACACACTACGCCACCATGGACTCAGATCCTGCAGTGCCAGACGTGTCCCACTGCTTAAGCCAGTACATGTCCGGGCCCATCTGAAGTTTGCTAAAGAGCATTTGGATGATCCAGAGGAGTTTTGGGAGAATGTCCTATGGTCTGATGAAACCAAACTGGAACTGTTTGGTAGAAACACAACTTGTCGTGTTTGGAGGAAAAAGAATACTGAGTTGCATCCATCAAACACCATACCTACTGTAAAGCATGGTGGTGGAAACCTCATGCTTTGGGGCTGTTTCTCTGCAAAGGGGCCAGGACGACTGATCCGGGTACATGAAAGAATGAATGGGGCCATGTATCGTGAGATTTTGAGTGCAAACCTCCTTCCATCAGCAAGGGCATTGAAGATGAAACGTGGCTGGGTCTTTCAACATGACAATGATCCAAAGCACATCGCCAGGGCAATGAAGGAGTGGCTTCGTAAGAAGCATTTCAAGGTCCTGGAGTGGCCTAGCCAGTTTCCAGATCTCAACCCTATAGAAAACCTTTAGAGGGAGTTGAAAGTCCGTGTTGCCAAGCGAAAAGCCAAAAACATCACTGCTCTAGAGGAGATCTGCATGGAGGAATGGGCCAACATACCAACAGTGTGTGGCAACCTTGTGAAGACTTACAGAAAACGTTTGACCTCTGTCATTGCCAACAAAGGATATATTACAAAGTATTGAGATGAAATTTTGTTTCTGACCAAATACTTATTTTCCACCATAATATGCAAATAAAATGTTAAAAAATAGACAATGTGATTTTCGGGATTTTTTTTCCTCAGTTTGTTTCCCATAGTTGAGGTCTACCTATGATGTAAATTACAGACGCCTCTCATCGTTTTAAGTGGTGGAACTTGCACTATTGCTGACTGACTAAATACTTTTTTGCCCCACTGTATATATGTATATATATATATATATATATATATATACAGTGGGGCAAAAAAGTATTTAGTCAGTCAGCACTAGTGCAAGTTCCACCACTTAAAAATATGAGAGGCGTCTGTAATTTACATCATAGGTAGACCTCAACTATGGGAGACAAACTGAGAAAAAAAAATCCAGAAAATCACATTGTCTGTTTTTTTAACATTTTATTTGCATATTATGGTGGAAAATAAGTATTTGGTCAGAAACAAACAATCAAGATTTCTGGCTCTCACAGACCTGTAACTTCTTCTTTAAGAGTCTCCTCTTTCCTCCACTCATTACCTGTAGTAATGGCACCTGTTTAAACTTGTTATCAGTATAAAAAGACACCTGTGCACACCCTCAAACAGTCTGACTCCAAACTCCACTATGATGAAGACCAAAGAGCTGTCAAAGGACACCAGAAACAAAATTGTAGCCCTGCACCAGGCTAGGAAGACTGAATCTGCAATAGCCAACCAGCTTGGAGTGAAGAAATCAACAGTGGGAGCAATAATTAGAAAATGGAAGACATACAAGACCACTGATAATCTCCCTCGATCTGGGGCTCCACGCAAAATCCCACCCCGTTGGGTCAGAATGATCACAAGTACGGTGAGCAAAAATCCCAGAACTACGCGGGGGGACCTAGTGAATGAACTGCAGAGAGCTGGGACCAATGTATCAAGGCCTACCATAAGTAACACACTACGCCACCATGGACTCAGATCCTGCAGTGCCAGACGTGTCCCACTGCTTAAGCCAGTACATGTCCGGGCCCGTCTGAAGTTTGCTAGAGAGCATTTGGATGATCCAGAGGAGTTTTGGGAGAATGTCCTATGATCTGATGAAACCAAACTGGAACTGTTTGGTAGAAACACAACTTGTCGTGTTTGGAGGAAAAAGAATACTGAGTTGCATCCATCAAACACCATACCTACTGTAAAGCATGGTGGTGGAAACATCATGCTTTGGGGCTGTTTCTCTGCAAAGGGGCCAGGACGACTGATCCGGGTACATGAAAGAATGAATGGGGCCATGTATTGTGAGATTTTAAGTGCAAACCTCCTTCCATCAGCAAGGGCATTGAAGATGAAACGTGGCTGGGTCTTTCAACATGACAATGATCCAAAGCACACCGCCAGGGCAACGAAGGAGTGGCTTCGTAAGAAGCATTTCAAGGTCCTGGAGTGGCCTAGCCAGTCTCCAGATCTCAACCCTATAGAAAACCTTTGGAGGGAGTTGAAAGTCCGTGTTGCCAAGCGAAAAGCCAAAAACATCACTGCTCTAGAGGAGATCTGCATGGAGGAATGGGCCAACATACCAACAACAGTGTGTGGCAACCTTGTGAAGACTTACAGAAAACGTTTGACCTCTGTCATTGCCAACAAAGGATATATTACAAAGTATTGAGATGAAATTTTGTTTCTGACCAAATACTTATTTTCCACCATAATATGCAAATAAAATGTTAAAAAAAACAGACAATGTGATTTTCTGGATTTTTTTTCTCAGTTTGTCTCCCATAGTTGAGGTCTACCTATGATGTAAATTACAGACGCCTCTCATCTTTTTAAGTGGTGGAACTTGCACTATTGCTGACTGACTAAATACTTTTTTGCCCCACTGTATATATATACACACACACTGCTCAAAAAATAAAGGGAACACTAAAATCCCACATCCTAGATATCACTGAATGAAATATTCCAGCTGTAAACCTTTATTACATAGTGGAATGTGTTGAGAATAATAAAACCTAAAAATTATCATCGTAAATCACAACTGTTATCCCACGGAGGTCTGGAGTTGGAATGATGCTCAATATCAAAGTGGAAAATGAAGTTACAGTATGATCCAACTTCAGTGGAAATGCCTCAAGACAAGGAAATGATGCTCAGTAGTGTGTGGCCTCCACGTGCCTGTATGACCTCCCTACAATGCCTGGGCATGCTCCTGATGAGGTGGCGGATGATTTCCTGAGAGATCTCCTCCCAGACCTGGACTAAAGCATCCGCCAACTCCTGGACAGTCTGTGGTGCAACGTGATGTTGGTGGATGGTGTGAGACATGATGTCCCAGATGTGTTCAATCGGATTCCGGTCTGGGGAACGGGCGGGCCAGTCCATAGCTTCAATGCCTTCATCTTGCAGGATCTCATCTCGGTACCTAATGGCAGTCAGGCTATCTCTGGCGAGCACATGGAGGGCTGAGCGGCCCTCCAAAGAAATGCCACCCCAAACCATTACTGAACCACTGCCAAACCGGTCATGCTGAAGGATGTTGCAGGCAGCAGATCGCTCTCCACGGCGCCTCCAGACTCTGTCACGTCTGTCACATGTGTTCAGTGTGAACCTGCTTTCATCTGTGAAGAGCACAGGGCACCAGTGGCGAATTTGCCTATCCTGGTGTTCTGTGGCAAATGCCAAGTGTCCAGCACGGTGTTAGGCTGTGAGCACAACCCCCATCTGTGGATGTGGGGCACTCAGACCATCCTCATGGAGTCGTGGATGTAGCCTGTCTCCTGATAGCTCCTCCAGCCTCTGGGCACTACGCTGACACACACCGCAAACCTTCTTGCCACAGCCCGCATTGATGTGCCATCCTGGATGAGCTGCACTACCTGCGCCACTTGTGTGGGTTGTAGAGTCCATCTCATGCTATAACGAGTGTGAAAGCACAACCAACATTCAAAAGTGACCAAAACATCAGCCAGAAAGCATTGGTACTGAGATGTGGTCTGTGGTCCCCACCTGCAGAACCTCTCCTTTATTGAGTGTATCTTGATAATTGCCAATGCACAACAGCATGTGAAATTCATTGTAAAATAGTGTTGCTTCGTAAGTGGACAGTTTGATTTCACAGAAGTTTGAGTTACTTGGAGTTATATTCTGTTGTTTACGTGTTCCCTTTATTTTTTTTGATCAGTGTGTATATGTATATATATAATATACATACAGCTCTGACAATAATTAAGAGACCACTGCAAAATTTTCAGTTTGTCTGATTTTTCTCTTTATAGGTATATTTTTGAGTATAATGTACATTGTTCTTTTATTCTATAAACTACTGACAACTTGTCTCCAAAGTAATAAATTTTGTATTTATTTTCTGAAAATGAGAAGTGGTCAAAATAACAAAAAATACATTGCTTGCAGACCTCAAATAATGCAAAACAAACCAAGTTCATAATCATTTAGAAACAACAATACTAATGCTTTACCTCAGGAAGAGTTTAGAAATCAATATTTTGTGGAATAACCATGATTTTTAATCACAGCTTTCATGCGTCTTGGCATGCTTTCCACCAGTCTTTCACGCTGCTTTTGGGTGACCTTGTGCCCCTCCTGGTACAAAAATTTAATCAGTTCTTCTTTGTTTCATGGCTTGTGACTATCCATTGTCCTCTTGATTACATTCCAGACGTTTTCAATGGGGTTCAGGTCTGGAGATTGGGCTGTCCATGACAGGAATTTGATGTGGTGGTCCTTCATCCACACCTTGATTGACCTCGCTGTGTAGCATGGCTCATTGTCCTGCTGGAAAAAACATTCCTCAGAGTTGGGGAACATTGCCTGAACAAAGCTAGTAAAGGTAGAAAGGTAGAAAAAAGCCTTTCATCAATGAGAAGCAAAGGAGAGCCAGGCTGAAGTTTGCCAAAAACCATAAGGATGGACCATAGAGTACTGGAGTTAGGTAATCTTCTCTGATGAGTCTAATTTTCAGCTTTCCCCAACACATGGTCGTCTAATGGTTAGACAGAGACTTGGAGAGGTGTACAAGTGACAGTGTCTTGCACCCACTGTGGAATTTGGTGGAGGATCGGTGTTGATCTGGGGATGCTTCAGCAAGGTTGGGCAGGTTAATCTTTGCGAAGGACGTATGAATCAAGCCGCATACCAGGTTATGCTGGAAAAACAGTTGATTCCTTCTGCTCAGGCAATGTTCCCAAACTCTGAGGACTGGTTTTTCCATGCATTTCCTTTTGGGCTCCAAACATGGTGTGTATTATGGAATCCAAAGAGTTCGATTTTAGTCTCATCTGACCCAAACTATATTCTCCCAATATTTCACAGGCTTGTCTGTTGTTGAGCAACGGAGTCTTACATGGTGAACAAGCATACAGGCCATGGAGGTTAAGTGCATTACTTATAGTTTTCTTTTAAACAGTTGTACTTGCTGATTCCAGGTCTTTCTGTAGCTTTCCACGGTTGGTCCTTGGACAACTCTTCTGATAATTCTTTTCACTCCTCTGTCTGAAATCCTGCGGGGAGCACCTGGTTGTCACCGGTTTCTGGTGAATTGATGTTCTTTCCACTTCCAGATTATGTACAGTGCTCACTGTAGACTTCAGGGGCTTAGAAATTCTTCTGTAACCAATGCCATCAGAATGTTTTGCAACAGTAAGCTTGCAAAGGTCTAGGATACAGCTTTTTACTTTTACCCATCATGAGATGATTCTTGTGTGGCAGCTTGGTAATGAGACATCTTTTTATTGGCCATCAGTTGAACCAGCTGATATTATTTTTCACTAAGTGGCGGGACTGCTTACTAATAACTGTTGTCATGACTTTCCATGTTTTTTTACACCTCTCTTTTTTCATGTGTTCAAAACTTTTTCCTGTGTCATTTCTCATTATTACACATAACTTAATTTATGGACATCTTTGGTTTGATTTCCTCACCTGTGTGGATTGGATGAGTTGTTACCTACATCTGGTGAGAATTTCATGTCAAATAGCACCTTTAGAAATAAATTATCTTACAAAATTGGTGGTGTTCAATATTTGTTTCACCCACTGTATATATTTATATGTATGTGTGTATATATTTACATGCATATACAGTATATGAAGGTATATGTGTGTACGTCTGTGTGTGAGTGTATATAAATGTGTGTATATAAATGTGCATTTGTGTATTTACAGTGGATACTGTTTCATTGCAGCCATTTGGTAAATTCAAAAAAGTTCATTTTTTCTCCTTAATGTACACTCTGCACCCCATCTTGACAGAAACTACCCCCCCCCAGAAACGTAGAAATGTTTGCAAATTTATTATAAAAGAAAAACTGAAATCTCACATGGTCATAAGTATTCAGACCCTTTGCTCAGTATTGAGTAGAAGCACCCTTTTGAGCTACTACAGCCATGAGTCTTCGTGGGAATGATGCAACAAGTTTTTCACACCTGGATTTGGGGATCCTCTGCCATTCTTCCTTGCAGATCCTCTCCAGTTCCGTCAGGTTGGATGGAGAACGTTGGTGGACAGCCATTTTCAGGTCTCTCCAGAGATGCACATACCATAAGATACGGCCTTCCCAAAACTCTGTCTGATGACAAATGCACAACTAGCAGGATGCAGCCGGCCTTCACTGATAAAAGCATGGGGCAGCACAGGTGCAAACTACTGATAAAAACAGCCACCCCCACACCTACCAGATTATGAAGGGGTTGGCTGCCTAGTAGAAAAATATTCTCATTGATATGGCTTGCATAGGACGTCAGTCACACAAGTGATGCAAAGTGTGTGGTTTGCAGCCTATTACCGTATATACTCGAGTATAAGCCGTCCCGAGTATAAGCCGACCCCCCTAATTTTGCCACAAAAAACTGGGAAAACTTATTGACTCGAGTATAAGCCTAGGGTAGGAAATGCAGCAGCTACTGGTAAATTTCAAAAATAAAAATAGATGCTCCGTACCGTTCATTATTGCCCCATAGATGCTCCATATACAACTGTGCTATATAGAATGCTCTGCACCGTTCATTATGGCCCCATAGATGCTTCATATAAAGCTGTGCCATATGGAATGCTCTATACCGTTCATTATGGCCCCATAGATGCTCCTTAGAAAGCTGTGCCATATATATATTGCTCTGCACCGTTGATTATGGCCCCATAGATGCTCCTTATAAAGCTGTGCCCCATATATATTGCTCTGCACCGTTGATTATGGCCCCATAGGTGCTCCTTATAATGCTGTGCCATATATGCTCTGCACCGTTGATTATGGCCCCATAGATGCTCCTTATAAAGCTGTGCCCCATATATATATTGCTCTGCACCGTTGATTATGGCCCCATAGATGCTCCTTATAAAGCTGTGCCCCATATATATATTGCTCTGCACCGTTGATTATGGCCCCAGAGATGCTCCTTATAAAGCTGTGCCCCATATATATAATGTTCTGCACCGTTCATTATTGCGCCATAGATGCTCCTTATAAAGCTGTGCCTCATATATATTGCTCTGCACTGTTGATTATGGCCCCATAGATGCTCCACATAAAGCTGTGCCCCATATATATTGCTCTGCACCGTTGATTATGGCCCCATAGATGCTCCTTATAAAGCTGTGCCCCATATATATAATGTTCTGCAACGTTGATTATGGCCCCATAGATGCTCTTTATAAAGCTGTGCCCCATATATAATGCTCTGCACCGTTGATTATGGCCCCAGAGATGCTCCTTATAAAGCTGTGCCCCATATATATATATGCTCTGCACCGTTGATTATGGCCCCATAGATGCTCCTTATAAAGCTGTGCCCCATATAGAATGCTCTGCACCGTTGATTATGGCCCCATAGATGCTCCTTATAAAGCTGTGCCCCATATATATTGCTCTGCACCGTTGATTATGGCCCCAGAGATGCTCCTTATAAAGCTGTGCCCCATATATAATGCTCTGCACCGTTGATTATGGCCCCATAGATGCTCCTTATAAAGCTGCGCCCCATATATATTGCTCTGACCCGTTGATTATGGCCCCATAGATGCTCCTTATAAAGCTGTGCCCCATATATATTGCTCTGCACCGTTGATTATGGCCCCATAGATGCCCCATATATATTGCTCTGCACCGTTCATTATGGCCCCATAGATGCTCCTTATCAAGCTGTGCCATATAGAATGCTGCTGGTGCTGCAATAAAAAAAAAATCACATACTCACCTCTCTTCGCTCAGGACGCCGGCGCTTTCAATATTTACCTGCTCCTCGTGCGGCTCCGTCTCCAGCACTGACGCTCAGCAGAGGGCGTGCACTGACTACGTCACCGCGCCCTCTAACCTGAGTGTCACTGCTAGAGGACGCTGCAGACGGAGCCGGAGCGAGGAGCAGGTAAATATCGCGCAGTGCTGAGCTCCCCGTATACTTACCTGCTGCGGCGCGGTCCCTGCAGTCCCTGGCTTCCCCGGCGCTGCAGCTTCTTCCTGTAATTGAGCGGTCACAGTTACCGATCATTTACAGCAATGAATATGCGGCTCCTCCCCTATGGGAGGTGGAGCCGCCTATTCATTTCTGTAATGAGCGGTGCCATGTGACCACTCAGCACAGGAAGAATCTGCAGCGCCGGGGAAGCCAGGGACTGCAGGGACCGCGCCGCAGCAGGTAAGTATAACTACACAGCCCCCGCTCCCCCTCCCCTGCCGACCTCCCGGTATATGACTCGAGTATAAGCCGAGAGGGGGACATTCAGCCCAAAAAATGGGCTGAAAATCTCGGCTTATACTCGAGTATATACGGTATGTTTTTTTTTTAATTTTTCTATGTTAGCCCCTCTCCAGAGATGCTCAATTGGGTTTAGGTCAGGGCTCTGGCTGGGCCAGTCAAGAATGGTCACAAAGTTGTTCTGAAGCCACTCCTTTGTTATTTTAGCTGTGTGCTTAGGGTCATTGTCTTGTTGGAAGGTGAACCTTCGGCCAAGTCTGAGGTCCAGATCACTCTGGAAAAGGTTTTCATCCAGGATATCTCTGTACTTGGCCGCATTCATGTTTCCTTCAATAGCAACCAGTCGCCCTGTCCCTGCAGCTGAAAAACACCCCCATAGCATGATGCTGCCACCACCATGTTTCACTGTTGGTTTTGTATTGGGCAGGTGATGAGCAGTGCCTGGTTTTCGCTACACATACCGCTTACAATTATCACCAAAAAGGTCTATATTCATCTCATGAGACCAGAGAATCTTATTTCTCATAGTCTGAGAGTCCTTCATGTGATTTTTAGCAAACTCAGTGTGGCCTTTCATATGTCTTGCACTGAGTAAAAGCTTCTGTCAGGCCACTGTGCCATAAAGGCCCAACTGGTGGAGGGCTGCAGAGATAGTTGACTTTGTGGAACTTTCTCCCATCTCCCTACTGCATCTCTGGAGCTCAGTCACAGTGATCTTGGGGTTCTTTACCTCTCTCACCAAGGCTGTTCTCCCATGATTGCTCAGTTTGGCTGGACAGCTAGGTCTAGGAAGACTTCTGGTGGTCCTAAACTTCTTCCATTTAAGAATTATGGAAGCCATTGTGCTCTTGGGAACTTTGAGTACTGCAGAAATTCTGTTGTAACCTTGACCAGATCTGTACCTTGCCACATTTCTGTCTCTGAGCTCCTTGGCCAGTTTCTTTGACCTCATGATTCTCATTTGGTCTGACATGCACTGTGAGCTGTGGGGTCTTATATAGACAGGTGTGTGTCTTTCCAAATCAAGTCCTATCAGTTTAGTTAAGCACAGCTGGCTCCAATGAAGGAGTAGAACCATCTCAATTGCAATGCAATTGTTACCATCCACCTCTCGTGTCTCCCTTTTTCCTCATAGTTTGTAAGCTTGCGAGCAGGGCCCTCATTCCTCTTGGTATCTGTTTTGAACTGTGTTTATTGTTCTGCTGTAATGTCTATTGTCTGTACAAATCCGCTCTATAATTGCAAGGCGCTGCGGGATATGTTGGCGCTATATAAATAAAATTATTATTATCTCAAGAAGGATCACAAGGAAATGGACAGCATGTGACTTAAATATGAGTGTCTGAGCAAAGGGTCTGAAAACTTATGACCATGTGATATTTCAGGGTTTTTTTTCTATTAAATTGCCAAAAATGTCTACATTTTTGTCTGTTTTTCAGTCAAGATGGGGTGCAGAGTGTACATTAATGAGAAAAGAAATGAACTTTTTAGAATTTACCAAATGGCTGCAATGAAACAAAGAGTGAAAAATGTAAAGGGGTCCGAATACTTTGTGTGTGTGTATATGTGTATATATGTGTGTATATATATATACATGTAAAATCTGTGTGTATGTATAGTATTTTGCTCTTTTAGGGTACTATTCCTCTGCAGGGATATAACTTTACAGGCTTCTCCACCGGCTACTGGAAAGTGGCTGCGCAATCAAGAATGCTAATTCTGTCATGTTTATACCTTGAAACGAGGAGACGGTTTCCTCTCATCATCCACGAGTGTCTAAACATCACCCCTGAACAACACACAGCTCTGTCTGACACCAAAGGCACGGTGTTTGGTCTGGAGGGAGCAGTGTTATTCTTTGTCTGCAGCATCCGAGGGGAGACATTTTTCTCTCAGCAGCACTGCCGGTCTCCGCACAACGAGACGTCTGTTCCTAAAGGAAAAGCAAGAAACACATTTTTCCAAGGGCCAAGCAAGCGACCACGGCATTGGAGAATGAGTCGCCAAGCCAGATTTGCTCACAGTGTTGCTCCATTCATCGCTTCTCTGCTGAAGCTGCACGGAGCACCTCTCTAGTTAACCCTTGACAGGGCCATTTTGCTTTCTGAGGCCAACAAAAATAATTATGCCCATAGTTGCTTATTTTGGGCTGCACAGGAGGAAGGTGCTGATACCAAGAAATGTCGTAATTGCACTTTATGGCTTCTTTTCTCAAATAGCTGCTTGTGTTATTTTTATGTATGGGCTGCCGGAGTAGCACCGTATTCAGGTTGCTACACCATGGAGAGGGGATCCTGCTTCTAATTCTAGTGCCAGGGTTTTTTGTTTTTTTTCTTTCGTGCCCAAGGCGGGACATTTTCTCCTCCGCTGTCTGAAGGAGGCTCAGTGTCTTCAGCATCTTTTAATTACGGTACTACTGCGCAGTATCTGGTAAAACACTTTACTGTCTCCAGGTATACACGGTTATACTTTATACTAGTGGCCCTGTCTGCGTTTGTCGGCTTATTTCACGACATTAACACATGCGCGTCATCAGGAAAGTGTTTTTACATAACCTGCACTAAAATTATTTCTACCACATGTGGCGTTCTTCTTCAAAATAAAGAACAGAATACATTGGTTTCTTTGTTCTAGCTACTTTACTTCCCTTCATATTTTGAGGTTCGTTACCCAATTTTTCTGCTTTTTTTAATCATATTCTTAGAGGATTTTTCTAATTTTGCTATTAAAAATGTAAAGTGAATCTGTTGCTAGTTTTTTTGTGCTTTATCTGATAGCATCATGTAGAGGCAGAGACCCTAATTCCAGCAATCTGTCACTTATTGGGCTGCTTGATGTTGTTTTAATAACATCAAAATTTTCTCTTTTGCAGATCTAGCAGTTCCCTGAATGCTGACCTCTGTATAACCCCGCCCACACCACTGATTGGCAGATTTCTGTGTTCACTTTGCATAGCCAGAAAACTGCCAGTCAGTGGCAGGGTTGTGGCTGGACTACCTGGCAGCAGGTTTACTAGTCCTCTAGTGATGATCTCCTACTGATAAAACATTGATTTGATCAAAACTGCAGCCAGCACTTCAGTAAGTGACACATCACTGGAATCAGGGTCTTGTGCGATACATCATGGTGCACTCAGGTTAGGTGGCAAAAACCTGGGGAAAAATTCCTTTTATTATAATTACTTGGGAATTGGTGGATGAGCTTTGTCCTATGGCAAGTCAGAGTATGCCAAATTCACTGAATGAGAACATTTAGACTCCAATATAGAGGTGTCCACTAGTTTAAAGTCAGTGATTTCAGTCAGAGTATGACCCCCAATACAGTGCCAATACTGTTGATCATTACTAGCCATAATTATTATATTATAACATTAGAAATCATTCCTCACAGTGTTGACCAACCGTAGCATATCCCATTTCCAACTACAGGGTCCTACCAAAAGCCAAAATTGCCCTCACTACTAGTGATGAGCCAGTGTACTCGTTGCTCGGGTGACCTCCGAGTATTTATGACTGCTCGGTGATTTAGTTTTCATCGTGGCAGCTGAATCATTTACAGCTACTAGCCTGCTTGATAACATGTGGGGATTCCCTAGCAACCAGGCAACCCCCACATGTACTCAGGCTGGCTAATAGCTGTAAATCATTCAGCTGCCGCGATGAAAACTAAATCTCCGATCAGTCATAAATACTCGGACACCTGAGCGTGCTCAGCAAAACCCGAGCAACGAGTATACTCGCTCATCACTACTCACTACCAGACATCATCCAGAATCAGCCACAACACCCCTCTCAGTATGAGCTACAATAAGGCTACAAACACATGGGCTACTTGCACATTGAACAAGTCTGTAGGAACATGTTCACACCACTAAGAAACTTGAAAACACAAAAGAGCACAGTGAGGTCAAAAATACTCTGTTGTAAAAAAAAATCACAGTAATAAGCAAGTGCTAGTCAAAAGAAGGAAAAAAACAGGGTATTTAGTTGATACTTTTTTTGCAAAAAAATGTATACTAAGCTGCTCCACCAATCGTCAAGGTATAGCTATATAGAGCAGTCCTACTTAATACCCTGTTTTTTCCATCTTTTGACTAGCACTTGCTTATTACTATGATTTTTTTTTACAACAGAGTATTTTTTACTTCACTGTGCTCTTTTTTGTCTTCAAGTTTCTTGGTGGTGTGAACATGTTCCTACAGTCTTGTTCAATGTGCAAGTAGCCCATGTGTTTCTGGTTCTATAACTGTTCTCTTGTTTCTACAAGACTGGGGAGTCCACCACTCCTTTGTGGGTCATTTGCACTAAAGCTGTTCCATCCAGCATGTCCACATGGATATTCCCTCTTTGAACCCTGCTTATACAGGTACTATACAGATGATCAGGTTTTTAAATACATAAGATAGGGATTATATACATTAGTTAGGACTGCTCTATATGGGTACACCTTGACGATGGAGCAGCTTAGTATACATTCTTTTGCAAAAAAAGGATCAACTAAATACCCAGTTTTTTCCATCTTTTGACTAGCACTTGCTTATTACTGTGATTTTTTTTACAACAGAGTATTTTTGACCTCACTGTGCTCTTTTGTGTCTTCAATAAGGCTACAAAGTTGCAGCCACAGCCACCCACGTTCCACTCCACTGAGGTACTTCACTTTCCCTTTCTACATGTAGATGGCCCATCCATGGGAGACTCAATCCAACTTCCTCTTCATGTTTCACCAACACAGGATGAAGAAGTTCCCCCAACTGCCCCAAAACTCATTACAACTGTTTGTACAATTGTTCTTTGACCTATTTTCATTTTATGTGTATGAAGACTTAAAGGCTTTGGAGAACTTTGACACAAAAAAATCGTTACATTTGTTACTGAGATCTTGTGGCTGTTACCTCTGACTTCTGGTCAGTCAGACATTGTGGTGAAAAGATGGTGGATTGGGACAGGATCGGGGCTGAGAAGAACTGAAGACAGCTGCTGCTATATATAAGACTAGGGTCAGGAAACTTTCATTTGTAACACCTCTACATCGGTAAACGAAAAAAAAAAGAAAAAAAGCTGGAGTGGTGCTTTAAAGGGGATGTCCACTACTAGAACAACCCCTTCTTGATCTAAATGTTTGGCTCCAATAAAATAAAAAAAGACTATACTCGCCTCCCCTGACCAATGCCGTTCCCACGGTGTCGGCACTCGCTCTATCCTAGTCTTCTGTGCGGTTGTTGTGACACATGAGGCCGACGTCCAGTCAGCGCTGGCGTCACTGTCCGCACTGTCCGCACCTTCTGTCACATTGAACATGAAGAGGAAGCCCGGGCTGTAGCTGATCTCTGACTTCCTCTCCATGTTCAATCTGTATGAAGGAAGGGACAGTGATGCCAGCGCTGATTGATGGCCGGGTCATGTGTCCCAAAAACAACACAGGAGCCCCGGGCAGAGCTAGTGCCGACACCGCAGGAACGTCGCCGGCACAAGAGGTGAATATAGACTTTATTATTTTAGCGGGGCCAAGCGAGGGATGTGAAAAGACGTTGTCCAAGTAGTGGACAACTTCTTTAGGGGCGCTTTAATATATATTAGTACAGGTTCTGCTCTGCATTTATTTCCTCTCCATCTGCTTTCCTCTTTGTCTACAGTCTGTTTTCTATGCTTGCCATTAAACTATAGATATTCTTTCTTCTTTCCTTCAGATCTGTGTACAATACCCTCCTTTTGCCTTCTGTTATCTCTAAAACTAAGAGAAGGGAGGTGGAGCAGAGAGAGACATAGGGAGTGCTGACAGATTTGTACGTTTTTTTGCAGATCACGCAGCTGGACTTACCGACAATCTGCAGTAAAATTGTAGAACATATTAATGAAGGCTATTTAGAAAGTTGGTTAAGTTGAAATGAAGCAAAAAAAAAAAATAGTTTGAAGGTGGATGAAGGTGTACAGTCCTTCAGATTGGAATATTAGATTATAGCCCAACCAATGGACAACACAGATCTCAATTGATTTATGTCCCGCACTGTGGAATACATTAACACAATAGGAATAACAAGAAAATTAATAAATACAGATTCCTTGATGTCATTTTCTATTTAAGCTAATAATATCTAAAGTGTGAAATGCAATGTACCCTATCCCTTTCCATTGTATTTCACAACACAAACAGTCTACAGCTGGATTTGTAAAATTCTCATTTTTATATCCGGTGATAAAACTTTCATATAGGGTTGTATTGCTAGTCTGACATGGATTTGAAAAGTAAATACACTAGCCTCATCAGGAATAGGCACCCTAATTAATAATGTATGCAGTTTGTATTGTGAAATCTGTTGACACATCTGCTTTAATTTCTTTGTATTAACGTACAGCTGTAAGACCTTGTGTCACGGGTTTATAGAGACAGAGAGGACCCAGAAAACCACAGTGTCTGATTTCTCCTACTCCTGCACTGGTTAGAAGCACTTCACCTTCATATTAAATTGTGTAAATTTCTTTTAGCAGTTAAGTTGCTCAATTGAGAGCTCCTGGAAGCTTTCCTGCATTACCGCTCTCAGCTGTGCACTGTTAGCAACTCCCAACTCTTACATAATCTGGGTCCTAGCTAGCTCTCATTGTCAGAGTTAGTTTTTGTTGCTGCATGGCTGGAGGTTGTTGGTGGGTATTATTGGAGAAGGCGATTGGATTTATCTGTGACTGTTGCTAGGTTTTGAGTGTGTGATCCCATTCTTCTCCTACTATGGTTTAACACCATCCTACACTCCCCAGTACATTCCTCTTTTGTATGTGTGAGTATATTTGTATGTTTGGTATTTTTCGTTATCTCTGTTCATATTACCTTGTTAGTCTGGTTGGTGTATTACGGTACACTACTACTCCCCTCTTCCCTGGACGAGGAAGGGTACTGACTGAGGGCGGATTCAGGAGCTATGGCAAGGTGCATGACCCCGGCGTCTTTCCCATAAGAAGTAAACCGTGGGAACAGGGTGAGCTAGGGGGCGCCTAGCCTTAGAGATGGGGAAGGAGACCCTGGTCCCGGGACACTCAAACAACAGAGTCGTGACACCTGCTTCATACAGTATATTTCATGCATTGTTTTTATTTAAGATGTCAGTAATTGTTTTTGCAGGTAAGAAATTCACATAGGACCACTTTCACATGTGGTATTCTTGTTCGTAAGTTTCAATAACATTTTTGTAACAGGGTCTACCAAGCTGGGGTACCTTTTTCAGTACCACCCCGTGTTTCAGGAGGTCCACTCTGCTTTGGCTGGAGTCTGAATGAAGGATGCTGGCTGGAATTGCTTGGTTACATGGGCGCATATAAAAGATCACTGCTTCTCCACGTATTTCCAGTCTGACCACACTTTACTCACAGGACACAGAATATATCGCACAGATACAGAGGGTAGGCCAATAGAAAAGCCAAATCCAAACTGAAGAAAAGGACAGCGCCACACCGGATAGTGAAAAGCTGCTCACATATTTATTTTGCCTCCTGCGGCAACGTTTCGGTCCAAAGACCTTTGTCAAGCGGCAGGCCAGACATACATTACAATAGCCGCAGGTGGCCGGAGCCTGCCGATATTTACTGTGGGAATTACAAAGGTGGGGGCGGACAGAAGGGGAATATCATGGCCCCTCTGCCCAGGGGCGCAGCCTGTGGGCTGATGCATTAGGGACATGAATCTCACATGGAACCTATTATACATACATATAACTGCACAGCATATCAGCATATTCTGGGTGCTGAGTGGTTCCGTAACACCTAACAGGTTTTAAACCAAAACTAGATATATATAATTGGAAAACTTCCTCCTTTTCTTGTGCATTTCTGAGGTATTTACAAATGTAAAATCTTGACCAGAATACTATTATGTGAAAGTGACCTTATAAATCACACTTGGATACTTTACTTTATATGTCACCTATCGTTTCAAAGTCCTGATTGTAAATTTGCCATAAAAATGAAGCTCCATTAATGTTAAGCTTTTGCCTATCGTGCATTTTGCCATATTTCTAAATGAGAAAAAAGTCCCATTCTATTGGAAAGGATAAATTACGGCAAGGTAGAGCAAACAGAAAGCGATGAACCCCTATAATGTTCTGAACATTCTAAATCCATTGTGCAGCTGTGGCATGGAAGACGTGGTCCACGACAGTTTAGCCATCTACTTCTTCTAGGTAAAACTTTTTCCAGTGTTTCAACCATGGTAAGGTTACAGTTACAATATTAGGGGTGTTTTACACCTATGGAGTAATCTAGCTATGCTTGACTTATTAATAACAGAAAATGTGCCTTGTAAGTGACAGGGTCACAATCTTTTCTTCAAGATACTGTCAGTGTTAGCACTGATTGGGTAAAAGCACAGATGGCCGTTAATTCTCAGTGTTCATCTACAGAATCAATTAGACAACATAGTGCTAAAATACCCTTTCTCCTTATTAACACTGACCTTTTTAACAGTATCATCATAGATTTTCACAACGTAACTGTTTTCATTGCCTTACCGAACAGTATTTTCACATACGGTATTTTGAAATCTGGTTTTAAATGTTAAAATGTATTTGTTGTTTTAGGTAACTTTTCAGAATAAGATATTGCGTGTGCATTAAGAACAACACTGTTACTGACCACTGTATGACTTGCATCCTGCATTTTTTACAATCTTCACATTTGCCTGCTCCATCTCTAATTTTCAGTTGTTTCTGAGCTAGTGGGTGGAGACAAGCTGCTCTTGTGTCTAAAACACGGTACATACAGAGATTCCTTCTCTTCTTTCTCTGTAGCACACAGAAAGATGCAGCAGCACAGCATAGAAGACATTATACAGCAGACATGAGCGGTGTGGCTGTGAATCCAGCAGTGAAATGAAATGTTACAGTATATCCAAGTGCGTGTCTCTCTCTCAATGTGCTAAGTGCTCATCACTCTTCCTCTTTCAATAGAATACAATAAGAGGCGTAACCTGACATTTCGATGTGCTGGCAGTACGCCTTTCTTTGACCAAGATGGATTTTAGAGCTGTTTTTTTTTTTTTCAAAGTAGATGGTGAATTCGGAAAGGAGAGGAAGATGAGGCAAGAAGTAGAAAAATAAACCAATTTCCCTGAGAAGATATTTTACTAAATCTCCTACATTTCTTTACTACTGAGTAATGGAAAGTTTATTGAAATGACATTGACCACTGTGACCCTAATTACACCATCTACCAAATTATATTAAACCCCGAATACCATAGTGCAAAGTTATCCAGCCCTTTCATACACAAGCTCTCCATTTTTGTTTACTGAGCCAAGCATTAAATGGTAAACTCCACTTCTTCCAAATATTATTTTTTTCATAAAAATACCTTCACATTAACAAGTACAATCCAAGATTTCATTTTTCTTCAAATATTTACCATCTTGGCACCATCACTGGGATCTCTCAAGGGCAGCAGTATCCCATTGAGGTACACAGAAGTTCGGAGAAAGCCACTGTGTTGGGTACGACTTTCAGTTTAGCAATGGGTTTTACCAATAAACCAATGGTTATGTCTATGCATTGCCTACAATATTGAGGATGGAAGGGAACGAAGTGGAAAACGGCATTGTGTTTGAGAGTGAATTTTGCAGATGGGCAGTGCTTGTTTTTCCTTAGCCATATAGAACAAGGAAATGAACCTGCCTTTATGGGCCCACAGAGGGAAAAAAAAATCTTTTCCTTTCTACGCTAACCCTTAGCTTCTCTACCGGTTTCAATAACTATTTTTATCAACCTGTTTTAAGAAGGAAGCCCTGCGCCTGACATGTGGTTGTGGGCAGAGGGACAGGAGGAAGGCGACCAATGAAAACACATGTCCTTAAGAAAAAGGAGTGTTTGCGTTGGAGCTGACTACGAACCAGTGACAGCGGGATCTTTGGCCTGGCTGAACATAAGCAGCTCAGTGTCTAGTGTACGGCTAACTTAAGGATGAAAGAAGCCGAATGTCTGTGGCCGAGGAAGTTTGGTTATTTTAGTTAAGAAAAGCAAAGTCTGGCAATGCTTATAGGAAGGAGCCCAGATGCTCTGCTCGCTGATGCCTAACTAGGATGTTAATAGGAGAACTTATCCAATGCTCCTAGTGTGCGCTGTGTGACTCCTCAATCCTCAGTCTGTGTCCGGCACTGAGCTTCTCTCTGTATATACTTACTGCACTGCGTGTGCTGGGAATCCTCTGTGCTTCTGGCTTACTGACCACTGACTGTGCCGAGACTATAGCCGTCTTGTAGTAGGCCCCACTGATTTACAGATGTAGCACATGGCCGACTATATACACTCTCTCATTTTGAGAATTTTTCTGCTTTCTAAATAAATATAATGAAAAGAAAAAAGGGTAAATTCTGTACTACGATTAACAAATTTCGGGACTGCTCTAATACATGTAATCCAATGGATCCAAAATCTAATTGGATCTAAAATCTAATTTAGATCCCCAAATTTGTTTTTCACTTATTACAACAAAATTCAAAGCCAATAAGACCCACTGAATTTCAAAAAGATATTGGCTACCCCCAGATATTACCAGGACACATTTGAGATGGACAGCAAAGAACTGTTGAGTTGTAAAAGACTTCAACCTACTCGGATCGATGATCACTCAAGATGCAGCGACATCGGAAGTCAATAGGAGAATAGCTATGGGCAAATCAACAACGAAGTCACCGGACAAGGTCTTCAAATCGAGGAACATTTCACTGGCAATGAAAACACAGCTCGTACATACTGTAGTCTGGTCTTTTCATATGGATGCGAAACCTGGACGAAAGAGAAACAAGACAGAAGAAGGATCGACGCCTTTTGAAATATGGTGTTGGAAAAGCATGTCATCAATACCATGGATGGCAAGAAAAACAAACACATCAATTTTGGATAAAATTAAGTCAGACAGAGTTTTGTAGTTTTGCACAGTTTCCCTTCTCATGTGTCAATGATGCCTTGAAAGATGTGCCCACTGGTTGGGATGAATATTATTTTACATGCATATTTCCTGGGTTTCTACTGTTTAGCAGTTGTAGGGCCCTAATATGCAGAGTGCAAGACCTTTACTTCTAAGAAAATGGGGGTACAAAGAAATTACCCTAATTAATTTGAAAAACAAGAAGTTACTAGTTACTGTCACTTGACAATTGTAACTCCAAATCCTGGCATTTCTGCGCATCCCCTCCCCCTCCACCCGGCAGGGAAGCCAACCTACTCACTGCCCTGACCGTGCAGTAGTGTATCTGCTCTGCGTCCTGCTGCCTTGGTTTCTCTGGTCCTGCGCACACCGCACAGGTCTCCTGGCGGTGCGCTAATCCACTTCTCCACCCCTTGAAGGGCCTGCACGCGCATTTTGGAAAGGCTCCCAGCCAATAGGTGGGATGCATTAGGTATATACAGTAAGGCACACTCCCCTGATGGGAGGTGCATGAGCAAGGTTATTTATTTAGTAGTTTTGTGCAACTAGTGAGCTGCCAGGACCCTGTATTGAAAACCAAAAAAGAGAAAAACCCCTTAAAAATTAACTTATATTGAATATGATTAAAATAACCAATCCATAAAATAGAGACTTTATTTTATGGATTGGTTATTTTAATCTTATCCAATAAAAGTTAATTTTTAAGGGGGTTTTCTCTGTTTGGTTTTCGCTCTAGTATTATAATATACTTCTCGAGATATATATATATATATATATATATATATACATATATATACGCTCCTCTGGTAGCTGAGCCTGAAGCCGCACCTGTGGTACCTGAACCCTGACACCACTCCTGCGGTGCCTGAGCATGAAGCTGCACATGCAGTATCTGAACCCTAATACCGCTCCTCCTCCAGTACCTGAGCCTAAAACCGCTTCTGCATTACCTGAGCCCGGATGCCGCTATGGCAGTACCCAAACCTGTAACCGTTCCCGCAGTACTTGAGTGTCTGTTCTGGTTAGCGTTTCATAGTCCATACTGTTGGAGCCTGTTTCAGTATCTAAATCCCGTCCTGCCAGTGACTCCGAGCCTGTGTCTGTGTCTGCGATCCTTACCCCTGGGGTCTGCAGCTGCAGTACCCGGGACTGCCTAGGAGTGGTACCTAGCAGCTACCTGCAGCTCAAGTCTAATTCCACTATCAGGAGCTCTAGCGAACACCAAGTAGCTGCTTACCTTCACCCTTCCTAGGGAAGCCCAGCTCGTGGCACAGTTGAAGAACTCCAGGAATAATGGATGAGCGCAGTTATTTGTAGGACAAGGCTTTTTGATAAGGAGATGCATGATGTGTTTTGTGTTCTTCAGTGTTTTCTCATAAACACAAAAAACATGACCACCTATCAAATTGAGTGTAATGTATAGATGTCTGGTAATCATGGGAATAATGAAGCTGGCTATACTCTTAAGTATCTTTTGATTATCCCCTAAACATGAAAACATATACGGTGCCACACATAGAAGATATTCGGTCTCATAGTAAAGATCAAAATTTGTCTCCATTACGTTACTTTGAGGCTACATGGACTTTGGCCACAACACATGTTGCATAGCCAAGAATCACTGTATGCCATTGTTACGTCGCTACATAATGCAGGTGAACAAGGTTGTATTATAATCTGTAAGGTTCAGCGTCAAGCAAGTTGAAAAAATTTGGAACCAGTTGGATTTTTTTGCAACTTTTCACAGTACCTTGCAGGTTGCATTGTGACCCCACTCACCTACACTATACAGGAATGTAGCAGTGGTATAATGAAATCTTTGGCCAAAGTTGCTGTGTTTACCCAGCAGTACAGTAACGGGTATCCTCTTGCCAGCTATCGCTCGTCTCCCTTCCTCCAGGTTTACGTCTTGCACATCCTACTCCAATAGAGCTGCTGTTTTAAAAGGAACCTGTCACCCCCAAAATCGAAGATGAGCTAAGCCCACCAGCATCAGGGGCTTATCTACAGCATTCTGTAATGCTGTAGATAATCCCCCGATGTAACCTGAAAGATGAGAAAAAGAGGTTATATTATACTCACCAGGGGCGTTCCTGCTGCGGTCCGGGTCCGATGGGCGTCGCCGTCCGGTACGGGGCATCCCATCTTCTTACAATGACGTCCTCTTCTTGTCTTCATGCTGCGTCTCCGGCGCAGGCGTACTTTATCTCCCTGTTGAGGGCAGAGCAAAGTACTGTAGTGCGCAGGCGCCTGGTCTTCCTGACCTTTCCCGGCGCCTGCGCACTGCAGTACTTTGCTCTGCCCTCAACAGGGCAGACAAAGTACGCCTACGCCGGAGCCGCAGCGTGAAGACAAGAAGAGGACGTCATCGTAAGAAGATGGGAGGCCCCGGACCGCGACCCCCATCGGACCGCAGCGGGACCGCCCCTGGGTGAGTATAATCTAACTTCTTTTTCTTATCTTTCAGGATACTTCCGGGGCTTATCCACAGCATTCCAGAATGCTGTCGATAAGCCCCTGATGCTGGTGGGCTTAGCTCATCGTCGATTTTGGGGATGACAGGTTCCCTTTAAGTAATCAGTGACGAGTGCCACTATTTTCAACCTTATCTCTTGTCCACTCTACCAGATTCAACCTACTTGTTTGCCAACAATAAATATCATCTTGGGATGAAAATCCTGCAGTCTGTAGACTTATTCTAAATGGACCCATAGGTAGTACATGGGTCAGCCGATCAGTTTGCTTGCAGCTAGCTCTCCCAACTCCTCCATACACTGGCATGGGCTTCAGTTTGCTTGCAGCTAGCTCTCCCAACTCCTCCATACACTGGCAAGTGCTTCTGTGTTCTCCACAAGAGATCCACTCTTCGATTACTCAGGCAGCAGCTTATTTCGCTCAGAAAAAAAGTATTGGCCATCCAAAATTGGGCATGCTGGATCCTTATCTCCATTGTCATCATTTGTCGAGGAGGAGTCAGGAAGCCCCAATAGACATTAGACTGTTGGCTGAGCTTAATGATATCGGTGGCTCCAATGTGTATGGAGGCCTTGACAATGGCTATTACAAGTTTACGTACAACCTTTAGACATAGATATTCCAAATTCATCTTTATTACCATAAGTAGTGGAATAGTTCCATGCTAGATCCTTCTGGAGCTACGTGTTTTGTTGGGAAAAGTCTGACTTAGACCTCTTTAGGACAGTTAGCTGCCACCATAGTCACAGGTTCTGGTGGGAATTAGTACATGATGTACATAGCTACAGAATCTGTTTGTTCTACTTAATATGACTAAGTATCTCAGGGTTTTTATAATATTACTACAAGTATTTAGATTTGTGAGTCCTCAGTGGTTGATACCTTTTAATGGCTAACTGAAAAGATGGTAACAAATTGCAAGCTTTCGAGACTACACAGGTCTCTTCATCAGGCATAGACTAATACAAATTCTGAAGTCACATATTTATACACAACACAGCACAGAGGCAATGCAATAGATGAGAAAATATACTTTTCTGTATATTACTAGACATCTTGTATCGTTGCTTCGGTGAACGTTGTGTAGTTCCTTTGAATGGTTGTTTATTGCTGCACTTGTAGAAATATCTTAAGACCATAATTGACAAATAAACACATCGTTCTCTACTTCTCCAGGCAGTAGGAATATCTAATTAGTTGATGAGCGATGAGTGGCAGCCCTAGCTCCAGCCGCTGTAGGTATAAATACTTTCCATAGAACGTTTCTGTCCATCCTAAGCTGCTGTCTCTTTTTCCTATCTCCCTTTATAACACATAATATCGTAAATTCCTTTCGCCAGCACGCCTAAAAGCACCTTTTCACACATTGCCAATAAGTCAAAAAGAAAGTCTTTTTTCTTGAAAGATGTATTTAGAAGTGTCTAAAATGTTTCATTTCATGATATTCTATTATCCCCCCTCCTCAGTGCAAACATCTGGAAAAGGAGCTTCATCTGCTGAGAGAGAGCAAACAGATCTGTACGGATATTGTAGCTGCGCAGAGGACCTTTGATCCAGCTTCCAAGGTGAACACCTTTTCTATGACTGCCCAGTTTAGCTTTAATAGCTTCTTTTTTCCTAAGTTCCATTTAGAATTATTTTTTATTTTTGATCACCTGATCATTGGGGAGTTGTTGTCAGTGACGGTCATTAAACTAGGTCCCCTTCTCCTCCATTTAATTACTGTCCAAGGAAAACTATGGGTCAGATTTACCAATACTGTAATTCTTAGACTGTGCAGACTTAGGCCCCATTCAGATGTCCGATTTTCACAAACGAGTGCCATCTGTGGTTCTCATGGATGGCACTGGCACCTGTGATTGTCTATGGCGCCATTCACTTGTCCTTCATTTTTCACGGACCGATTAGACCATGTCTGATTTTGATCCGAGGGTCGGATCAGAATCTGTAATGCAAGTTTTTGGGTCCGTGAAAATATTCGGACCGCACTCAAATTACACCCAAGTGTGGTCCGATTTTCACGGACTGTCAGAAAGAATGGGGAGCAGGAACTTTTTTATTTTTCTCCACCTACGAGAAAAACTGATGCTATTCGGACCAAACCCTGATTGAAATAATCAGTACGTTTTTCTTATACGTGAGAAAATGAGACATCTGAATGAGGCCTTAGACTAGACAGGCTTAAAATGTGCCCGATTTATCATAGTGTTTCACGCTGTTTGATGAATATGGCTCATCTTCGCGCTGGCTAGTCCAAATTATTACCACCTGTTAATTGGCTTGTTTTGTTGCAGAAATTTGTGCTAAAATGTATGTTTGTGTGTTGGGGTGTATTTTGCCATTTTTTGGCCACATGATTTCAAAATATTCCACGTTCCATTCAAGCCCACCCATACTCTCAGGGCTCAGTTTTTCTTGTAGGAGTACTACCCATGTTTTTCACAAGATAATACTGGCACCTATTCAACTTAATAGAGCAGTTCACACGTCTAAGTTTTTTTCCCTCTTTTTGGGTGGTCCACACAAAAGCACGGAAATATTGTTCCGAATTTCGGAGGAAACTCGTCAATGCAAGTCCATGGGTCAGTGAAAAGCTAGATTGCTCTTGGATGACATCTATGTACTGTTTGTTTATTAAGGACTGTTTGATAGGTGGAGCAAGAGAAACCTTCATCAGTTTTTCTTTTTTTTATCATTGGAGAAAGACTGATGAAACTCTAAGCAAACTCTGATGACCCTGATAAAAAAAATAAAAACAAAACACTGATGAAACTCTGACCAATTTGTAGGAAAGGGATATACAGCATTCTGGTGCCTAAGTAGGGTTCCAACCCGTAAACCAATAGTAGCAATATACCTGGCACTCAGGATAGCTTGAAAGTATAATTGATTTATTTGGCAATCCACACATTTAGTATGATAAATATCCCAATCCTCATGAACTGTGGGATGACCATTGGGCAAGTTTAGAAGGGCTAAGAACCAGGTTTATCTTAAAGAAGCACTCCCATCTATATTTTTTTAAAATTAAATGTGTGTGTATGTGCAGGTAACGTAGTGTGAGTGTAGTAATATGCTCCCCTGCCGCCATCTTCTCCAGTGTCCAGCACCGTTCTGAAATGTAAATCCAACCTGTTATGTCAGGACTAGCACAAGTTCTTGTTACTCTAAGGCCTAGGGCAGTGTTCCCCAACTCCGGTCCTCAAGACCCACCAACAGGTCCTGTTTTCAGGATTTCCTTAGTATTGCACAGGTGATGGAATTATTGCCTGTGAAGGTGGTTCAATTATCACCTGTGCAATACTAAGGAAATACTGAAACCATGACCTGGTAGTGGCCCTTGAGGACCGGAGTTGGGGAACACTGGCCTAGGGTATTCAGGTATGCACCAAGTATCGCGGGTGCTCAAGTGACATGTTTGAGTCCCTGCGGCTGCATGTTTCGTAGCTGATAGGCAGCCTGCTACTTTAGTTTCTGCTACCCTTTAACGCGAAACGCGCGTCAAGGTCCTGGACAGTGTGGTTTGCACTTACAATGGCGTATGGTGAGTATAGGATCTTGTTATTTACCGTGAGTGCTATTGCAGGAGGTCTTATAGTTCTCTTACTGCTTTAATTACCTATATGGTCGGTTATACCTCCCTATTTGTCTTTTTTACGTGTGTTTTATGTTGTTGTTTTTTTACATTATTTTTTTTCTGTTTTTGTTTAAATTGATTGTTTATAATAAAAGTTGGATACATTGTTATATTTTTTTTTTTGGCACTTTAATTATTTTGCTGGTAGTTATAGGATTATGTACCTTAGAGGTTCTCCTGGCTTTTTTCCTCTCATGACAGTACATCACTCATTTATGCTAAGTATAAATCCTCTCTCTCCTCCTCCTCCAGCATCTGTTAGCAGTAGTATTTATTTATACAGAGGACAGGGCAGATCATGATACCTCCCAGAATCAAATCAGGTCACGAACACTGACAAAAAAACTTTTTTTTAATTCTATTTTGTGTGAATATTTATATAAAATCTGAAAGTCTCCACATAGCTTCATGACCATTTCTTGCAGGGCAGAGTTGGACATTATCACCCAGAGTGCATGCTCCTGTGGTCGTGGTCTACACAGCTGCAGCAGAAGGACATGTCTCCATGGGGTGAAAAAATACACTGCGAATCTGACACACAGTCTGAACTTGTTACAATTGTTTTTCATCAGTTAAAATCCACAACTGAAATTGTCGCAAGGCGTATTTTAAAATCCACACCACATTAAAGGGAATCTGTCACCAGGTTTTTGCTACCCCATATTAGAGCAGCATGATATAGGGGAGCAGAGACACCTGATTCCAATGTTGTATCACTTACTAGGCTGCTTGCTGCAATATGGATAAAATCACTGATTTTATTCGGACTCCCATGACAGCACTACGAGAGAGAGGATCCGCCCTTCAGGAACAGGAAACCTACAGATACAAAAGGGCGGCACTTCTCCCCATGCATCAGTTGGTTTCCTGTTCCTGGAGGGACTGGATCCTACAAGAAGATTGCTAGCAGGGATTCCAGGCCGGCCAGACCGAATCGGGTAGCGAGGGGGTCTCCTACCTCGGCCGGTGCGGGGTACCTGAAGCAGACACGGTGGCTCTGGCAGGGCTGCACGGCAGTGTCTGATCAGCATGGAGCGGTCGCCAGGGGGTGTCCTGTCTCCGGAAGCCGGTGCGTGGTATGTATAAATGTTCCCCTCCCTTGAGGCGCTGGGGGGGCTCTGGGGGGTCGGCGGCATTGTGGGGGCGCCCTCGGAGTCTCCCGGCATGGTCTCGGCGTCCCACGCTGTTCACAGCGCTGACAGGAAGCGCTGTGGACTAGGGGTGACGTCGGAAGGCGGAGCCGGCGGTGACTTCCGGGTCGCGGAGCTTCTGCGCATGCGCAGGGGCTCCAAGATGGCAGCGCCCACCGGTAAATGTGTGCCGATCACCCTCAGGTGTCGGCTGATCCCCTGCAGCTGCGGGGGGGGTGTGTAAAGTGTCTGAAAGCGCGGCATAATTACGCTGGCCGAAGGAGGGGCTATATATCGGCTCCAGGTGCGCGATCCTTGCTCCTGGTCTCCAAACTGAAGATGGAGTCTGATCAGGATCAGCAGCCTCTGCTGCTGGATGAAGTGCCTCAGAAATCCATGGAGAAGGATCGTGAGAAAAAGAGCGATGGGTCTGGCCGCAGAAGCTCCTCCAGACAGGGGTCTGGAGCGTCAGCCAGAAAAGATGCCCCTTGGACTTCGGTATCCCTTTGGGTGTGGGCAGCCACTGGTAAGTGACCTTCGAAAAAGTTCACTTAGTGACTAGTGTCCCCTCATATGTTTTGTGCAGGGAAGGAAAAGCGTCAGTAAGGCGAAGCATAGGGAGTGTGCCATCTGCGGGGTCCCCTTGCCTGACTCACACCCTAAAAAACTATGTGACCCCTGTATCCAGCAGACGGTGAGGTCCTGGAAGGAGGGGAGGGGGTATAGCATGTAGATCTTACATTCTAGTCTACCTTACTTATCCCCTTAGGTAGCAGAAGAGTCCTCTTCTATTGCGGCCAGTCTAAAGGAAATGATTAGAATGGAGGTCAAGCAGTCCATTAAGAACCTTTCACAGACAGGAGGCTCTAAGCAAAAAACTCAGTGGGCATCTGATTCGTCTGTGGATAAGGACAAGAGCGAGGAATCGGACGATTCAGCAGCTTCATCCTCCTCTTCGGAAGAAGACGCTGCTCGGTTTTGCCTACCCATAGAGAGGATAGACAAATTGGTAAAGGCGGTCAGAGGCACAATGGGTATAACAGAACCCAAGCCTCAACTATCTAAAGAACAAATGATGTTCAGCGGGTTAGAACAGAAAAAGCGCAGAGTCTTTCCTTTGAATGAGAAAATACAGGAACTTATCAACAGGGAGTGGAGAAAACCAGAGAGAAAAGGCTCCTTACCACGTGCGCAGAAACGTCGGTACCCTTTTGATGACCCGGCAGTGGGTAGCTGGGAGAAGGCCCCAAAGCTGGATGCAGCAATTGCCAAGGTAGCGAAGCGATCCTCTCTCCCGTTTGAGGATATGGGGACGCTTAAAGACCCCCTGGATAGGAAAGTGGATACCTTTCTAAAGGGGACCTGGGAAATGGCAGCCGGCTCCTTAAGACCTGCGGTGGCGTCAACCTGCACGGCAAGGTCAATGATGGTCCGACCCAATTAAAACAGGGGGCCTCTAGAGATTTCATACTCTCAGCATTACCAATAATCCAGGAGGGGGCGGCTTTTTTATTGGACGCCTCTATTGACTCCGTTAAGTTGGCAGCTAGAGCAGCAGGACTTGCTAATGCTGCAAGGAGAGCCCTATGGTTGAAATGCTGGCCGGGGGATATGCAGGCGAAAGCAAAGCTCTGCGCTATCCCTTGTAAAGGCGAGTATCTATTTGGGCCTACCCTGGATGAACTCCTGGTTCCAATCTTTTCACTCCATATCGCCGTCCCTTCAACAAAAGAAGGTTCAATCGGGGAGGAAGGCGCACCTTCTCACCGGGTAGAGATCGTCCCAGATGGGAGGATAAGCGAAAACGAGGTACTGGTCTCATGTTTCGCCGTAATCCAACGGAAAACAAAAAACAGGACCAATGACTGGCAATTCCAGTGGGAGGGAGACTGTTGCAATTCTCGGCAGAATGGTCGAAAATCACAAACAGCGTTTGGATAAAAGACACTGTTTCCCATGGTCTCAAGCTTGAATTTGTTCATATTCCACAGGACAAATTCAAGTTAACACCTTGGCGCTCATCTCCCACTGAACAATTCTCCTTAGAAGAAGAAGTGAGGACTCTTTGCTCCAAAAATGTTTTGGTAGAAGTACCGTATTCTCAGGCAGGGGAAGGGTTTTACTCTCCCCTATTCCTAATCCAAAAGCCGGATAAGTCTTATAGGACCATTATAAACCTTAAGGGTCTCAATAAGTTTTTGGTAAAACATACTTTCAAAATGGAGTCCATCAATTCGACAATAAAAATGCTTTTCAACAACTGTTTCATGGTAGTAGTGGATTTAAAAGATGCCTACTATCATGTACCCATTCATGCTGATTTCCAACGATACCTGAGGGTAGCAGTACTAATTGGGGGTAGAATTCAACATTTTCAATTTAGGGCACTCCCCTTTGGGATAACCTCGGCACCTAGAGTGTTCACTAAAATAATTGCGGAAGTCATGGCACATTTAAGAGAGTCAAATATCCTTATAATCCCCTACTTAGATGATTTCCTCATTGTAGGGAACTCGGTAGATCACTGTCTGTCACAATGGGAGATTGTGAAAGCCAAACTAGAACACTTGGATTGGATCATAAACTTTGAAAAATCTAAATTACAGCCCCTAAATGTTCAAAAATGTCTGGGATTAATGTTGAATTCAGTGACACAACAGTGTCTCCTCCCTATAGAGAAAATAGATCTAATTCAGAATTATGTATTAAAAGCAATCAATACACCTTCCATGACACTTAGGCAAGCAATGTCTCTACTTGGGTCGCTTACGTCTTGCATTCCGGCAGTTAAGTGGGCTCAGTTCCACACCAGATCCCTACAAAAAGAGGTCTTGTTCCATGACAGGGCCTTAGGAGGCGCGTTAAATGGGAAATTAACGTTGGGGCCAATAACATTGAATTCCCTTAGGTGGTGGTTGGATAAAAAGAATTTATCGGCAGGGGTTCCCTGGATAGTAGATGTGTCCCAGGTGATAACCACGGATGCCAGCTCTTCGGGGTGGGGAGCCTACATGGGGGACATGGTGGTCCCGGGACAGTGGGAACCCTTCACAACATTCTCATCCAACCAAAGGGAGTTGTTGGCGGTTGAATTGGCTGTTAAAAAATTACTCATATATCTGCAGGGCCAGCACATCAGAATTCTGTCGGACAACAGAGTGGCAGTCGCTTACATAAACTGGCAAGGGGGGACTCGTTCCGAAGCATTAATGCAGATCACGGATCGGTTGTTCCAGGTGGCAGAGCTCAATTTTCTATCTTTGACAGCTCTCCACATAAAAGGAAAAGAAAATGTGGCAGCAGATTTCCTCAGCCGAAATGTGTTAAGACAGGGAGAGTGGTCTCTCAACGAGGACATTTTTGATCTTATCGTCCGCAGATGGGGTCAACCGGTGGTGGATCTGTTCGCCACCAGAAGCAACAGGAAAGTAAAACTTTTTTGCTCCCTAAATCCCAGGGAGAATCCCTTGGCGGTGGACGCGTTTCTAATAAAATGGGATTTTCCACTGGCCTATGCTTTCCCACCACTGAACCTGATACCTCTAGTGGTGAGGAAAATCAGGGAGGATCGAGCAAAAGTCATCCTTATCGCCCCCTTTTGGCCCAGAAGAACCTGGTTTGCCTGGCTCAAGACAATGTCCGTATCGGTTCCCTGGGTTCTGCCAGAGATCCCGAACTTGCTGTTTCAGGGACTGATCTCCCATCCACAAGTGGCAGCGCTCCATTTAACGGCATGGAGTTTGAACGGTCACTATTAGTGGGAAAAGGCTTCTCTCCAAACTTAGTAGAGACACTCCTAAAGAGTAGAAAGCAAATAACTACGAAAATCTACTCTAGGACTTGGAGAAAGTTCTTGACTTGTTCAAAGTTTGATATCCAAGACGGGGTGCCAATACAACAAATCTTAGAGTTCCTACAGAAGGGGTTCGAGTTAAAACTCTCTCCTAGTACCCTTAGAGTACAGGTCTCAGCTCTGGGTGCCCTGTTTTCCTGTAATATAACTAATAACTATTGGATAGCGAGGTTTATGAAGGCAGTTAGTAGATCTACACCAGTGCATAAAGACAGAACAGTTCCATGGGATTTAAATTTAGTTCTGTCCTCTCTAACAAAACCCCCCTTTGAGCCTCTGCAAGAGGCCTCGATCAAAATGTTGACACTTAAGACAGCCTTCCTGATTGCCATAACCTCAGCTCGCAGGATAGGGGATATCCAGGCACTTTCCAGAGCTCCTCCATACACAGAAATCTTGTCAGACAGAGTAGTCCTTAGACCTGACCCAGCATATCTACCGAAGGTGGCGACACGGTTCCATAGATCACAGGAGATAGTTTTGCCGTCCTTTATTCCTAATCCCTCTAATCCTAAAGAGCAGGAGCTTCATACGCTAGACGTTAGGAGATCTCTTCTTCAGTATATTTCAGCTACTGATAATTGGAAGAAAGATGGGGCTCTGCTTCTTTCCTTCCAAGGTCCAAGGAAAGGGTTTAGGGTATCAAAATATTCTCTGGCTAAATGGATTAGGGAAACTATCTCTCTAGCTTATACAGCAGGCGGGGGGCCAGCTCCACAGAATCTAAAGGCACATTCCACCCGAGCCATGGCGTCATCCTGGGCGGAAAGATCTGGAGTATCAGTGGAGCAGATATGTAAGGCGGCCACATGGTCATCTCCTTCCACTTTCTTTAAGCACTATCGGTTGGATTTGGGGTCCTCCTCTGATCTCTCCTTTGGGTTAAGGGTGCTACAAACTATAGTCCCTCCCTAGGGTAGCTTACATCTCTGTAAATCTCTCGTGTGCTGTCATGGGAGTCCGAATAAAGCATTAAGCTACTTACTGGTAGCGGCATTTTTCGGAGGCCCATGACAGCACCCTTAGTTCCCTCCCTATTCACGTGGGGGTAGCACTTCCTATAGTGTATATAATGATAGATAGATCTCACGAGTGGTATCTAGTTCGATACAATGGATTGTTTTGTATATAAACTGTATATAATGTATATTTGTGTACCACTAACCGCGGTAGTCCTCTCAAGCTCTGAAATACAACTAATGCATGGGGAGAGGTGCCGCCCTTTTGTATCTGTAGGTTTCCTGTTCCTGAAGGGCGGATCCTCTCTCTCGTAGTGCTGTCATAGCCCTCCGAAAAATGCCGCTACCAGTAAGTAGCTTAATGCTTTTCTGCAGATATAGCAGACCTTTGAATGCTGAGCCCTGTATAACCCCGCTCACTGTTGTGAGTTCTGTTTTTGGGCTCCCTCTGGTGGTTACTGATGGTACTGGGTGACTTGTGTTCTCTGCGGTCTCTGGTGTCCACCTGTTCCATCAGGTTATGGGAGTTTCCTATTTAACCTGGCTTTTTTGTCATTTCCTCGCCGGCTATCAATGTAATCAGCGTGTCTTTTTACCTCTGCTCCCTGCGTCTGTTATCTTCAGGACAAGCTAAGTTTTGATTTTCCTGTTCCACGTTTTGCTTAATGTTTGTCTTAGTCCAGCTTGCAGATATGTGATTCCTTGCTGCTGGTTGCTCTAGTGGGCTGAAATTACTCCTCATGTTCCATGAGTTGGCACATGAGTTCAAGTAATTTCTGGATGGTTTTTTGAAGGGTTTTTCGCTGACCGCGCAGTTCACTTTTGTATCCTCTGCTATCTAACTTTAGCGGGCCTCATTTTTGCTGATTCTATTTTCATAACTACGTATGTGCTTTCCTCTCATTTCACCGTTATTACATGTGGGGGGCTGCTATTTCTGTGGGGTGTTTCTCTGGAGGCAAGTGAGGTCTGTGTTTCTTCTGATAGGGGAAGTTAATCCTTCGGCTGGCGCGAGACGTCTAGGAATCATCGTAGGCACGTTCCCCGGCTACTGCTAGTTGTGTGTTTAGGTTCAGGATCGCGGTCAGCTCAGGTTCCATCACCCTAGAGCTTGTTTTGTTTTTATGCTTGTCCTTTTGTGATCCCCTGCCATTGGGATCATGACAGTATAACCGGCCAAAAAAAAAAATTGGTCATCGTTTTGGCTGAAATAGGAGGAAAAGTAGTCTGAGGAAGTTTTTTTTTTTTTTTTTCCCCTCCTCAGTGTTTCCTGCCTAGCCTTAACTGCTTCTTTCCTCCTCTTAATCCTTGAATGGCTCTGACCTCAGCTGTTTATCATGGACGTCCAGAGTTTGGCTTCCAGCCTGAATAATCTTGCTGCTAAGGTTCAAAATATACAAGATTTTGTTGTACATACGCCTATGTCTGAACCTAGAATTCCTATCCCAGAGTTTTTTTCTGGAGATAGATCTAGTTTTCTGAATTTTAGGAACAATTGCAAGTTGTTTCTTTCCTTGAAATCTCGCTCCTCTGGAGACCCTGCTCAGCAGGTCAAGATTGTTATATCTTTCCTGCGGGGTGACCCTCAAAATTGGGCATTTGCATTGGCACCAGGGGATCCTGCGTTGCTCAATGTGGATGCGTTTTTTCTGGCATTGGGTTTGCTCTATGAGGAACCTAACCTAGAGATTCAGGCTGAAAAAGCTTTATTGGCTCTCTCTCAGGGGCAAGATGAAGCAGAAATATATTGTCAGAAATTTCGGAAATGGTCGGTGCTTACTCAGTGGAATGAGTGCGCTCTGGCTGCAAAATTCAGAGATGGCCTTTCTGAGGCCATTAAAGATGTTATGGTGGGGTTCCCGGCGCCTACAGGTCTGAATGAGTCCATGACTATGGCTATTCAGATTGATCGGCGTTTACGGGAGCGCAAACCTGTGCACCATTTGGCGGTGTCTTCTGAACAGGCACCTGAGATAATGCAATGTGATAGAATTCAGTCCAGAAGTGAACGGCAAAATTATAGGCGGAAAAATGGATTGTGTTTTTATTGTGGTGATTCAGCTCATGTTATATCAGCATGCTCTAAACGCACAAAAAAGGTTGATAAGTCTGTTGCCATTGGTACTTTACAGTCTAAGTTCATTCTGTCTGTGACTCTGATTTGTTCATTATCATCCATTTCCGTTGATGCCTATGTGGATTCAGGCGCTGCCCTGAGTCTTATGGATTGGTCATTTGCCAATCGCTGTGGATTTAGTCTGGAACCTCTGGAAGTTCCTATTCCTTTGAAAGGAATTGACTCTACACCTTTGGCTATGAATAAACCTCAGTACTGGACACAAGTGACCATTCGTATGACTCCCGTTCATCAGGAGGTGATTCGCTTCCTGGTACTGTATAATTTACATGATGTCTTAGTGCTTGGTCTGCCATGGTTACAAACTCATAACCCAGTCCTGGACTGGAAAACAATGTCTGTGTTAAGCTGGGGATGTCAGGGGGTTCATGATGATGCATCTCCGATTTCTATCGCTTCATCTACTCCTTCTGAGGTTCCGGTATTTTTGTCTGATTATCGGGAGGTTTTTGAGGAGCCTAAGCTCAGTTCGCTTCCTCCTCACAGGGATTGCGATTGTGCTATAGATTTGATTCCTGGCAGTAAATTCCCTAAAGGTCGTTTGTTCAATCTGTCAGTGCCAGAGCATACTGCTATGCGGAATTATGTTAAGGAGTCCTTGGAAAAGGGACATATCCGTCCATCTTCGTCCCCTTTGGGAGCAGGTTTTTTTTTCGTGGCCAAAAAAGATGGTTCCTTGAGGCCTTGCATAGATTATCGTCTTTTGAATAAGATTACAGTCAAATATCAGTATCCTTTGCCATTGTTGACTGATTTGTTCGCTCGCATTAAGGGGGCTAAATGGTTCACTAAGATTGATCTTCGGGGTGCGTATAATCTTGTGCGGATAAGGCAGGGTGATGAGTGGAAAACCGCATTTAATACGCCTGAGGGTCATTTCGAGTATTTGGTGATGCCTTTTGGACTTTCTAATGCTCCTTCTGTCTTCCAGTCTTTTATGCACGATATTTTCCGTGAATATCTGGATAAATTTATTATCGTGTATTTGGATGATGTTTTGGTTTTTTCTGATGACTGGGAGTCTCATGTTCAGCAGGTCAGGAAGGTGTTTCAGGTCCTGCGGGCCAATTTTTTGTTTGTAAAGGGTTCTAAATGTCTCTTTGGAGTCCAGAAGATTTCTTTTTTGGGGTATATTTTTTCCCCTTCTACTATTGAGATGGATCCCGTCAAGGTTCAGGCTATTTGTGACTGGACGCAGCCTACATCTCTTAAGAGTCTACAGAAGTTCTTGGGCTTTGCTAATTTTTATCGTCGCTTCATAACTAATTTTTCTAGTGTTGTTAAGCCTTTGACGGATTTGACTAAGAAGGGTGCTGATGTTACTGATTGGTCTCCTGCGGCTGTGGAGGCCTTTCAGGAACTTAAGCGCCGGTTTTCTTCTGCTCCTGTGTTGCGTCAGCCAAATACGTCACTTCCTTTTCAGGTTGAGGTTGATGCTTCCGAGATCGGAGCGGGGGCGGTTTTGTCACAGAGAAGCTCCGATGGCTCAGTGATGAAGCCATGTGCGTTCTTTTCTAGAAAATTTTCGCCCGCTGAACGGAATTATGATGTTGGTAATCGGGAGCTTTTGGCCATGAAGTGGGCATTTGAGGAGTGGCGTCATTGGCTTGAGGGTGCTAGACATCGGGTGGTGGTCTTGACTGATCACAAAAATCTGATGTACCTTGAGTCTGCCAAGCGTCTGAATCCTAGACAGGCTCGTTGGTCACTGTTTTTCTCCCGTTTCAATTTTGTGGTTTCATACCTGCCAGGTTCAAAGAATGTGAAGGCGGATGCTCTTTCTAGGAGTTTTGTGCCTGACTCCCCTGGAAATTCTGAGCCCACTGGTATCCTTAGGGATGGGGTGATTTTGTCGGCTGTCTCCCCAGACTTGCGACGTGCTTTGCAGGAGTTTCAGGCGGATAAACCTGATCGTTGTCCGCCGGAAAGACTGTTTGTTCCGGATAATTGGACCAGCAGAGTCATCTCCGAGGTCCATTCTTCTGTGTTGGCAGGTCATCCTGGAATATTTGGTACTAGAGACTTGGTGGCCAGGTCTTTTTGGTGGCCTTCCTTGTCGAGGGATGTGCATTCTTTCGTGCAGTCTTGTGGAGTTTGCGCTCGGGCTAAGCCTTGCTGTTCTCGGGCCAGTGGATTGTTGTCACCTTTGCCTATCCCGAAGAGGCCTTGGACGCACATTTCCATGGACTTTATTTCGGATCTCCCTGTCTCTCAAAAAATGTCCGTCATATGGGTTGTGTGTGACCGCTTTTCTAAGATGGTTCATCTGGTACCTTTGCCTAAGTTACCTTCTTCCTCTGAGTTGGTCCCTCTGTTTTTTCAAAACGTGGTCCGTTTGCATGGCATTCCGGAGAACATCGTTTCTGACAGGGGATCCCAGTTTGTGTCTAGATTTTGGCGGACGTTCTGTGCTAAGATGGGCATTGATTTGTCCTTTTCGTCTGCATTCCATCCCCAGACGAATGGCCAGACGGAACGAACTAATCAGACTTTAGAAACTTATTTAAGGTGTTTTGTTTCTGCTGATCAAGATGACTGGGTTTCCTTTTTGCCACTTGCCGAGTTTGCCCTTAATAATCGGGCTAGTTCTGCTACCTTGGTTTCTCCTTTCTTTTGTAATTCGGGGTTTCATCCTCGTTTTTCCTCTGGTCAGGTGGAGCTTCTGATTGTCCTGGAGTGGACATGGTGGTGGATAGGTTGCATCGGATTTGGAGTCATGTGGTGGACAATTTGAAGTTGTCCCAGGAGAGGGCTCAGCAGTTTGCTAATCGCCGTCGCCGCGTGGGTCCTCGACTTCTTGTTGGGGACTTGGTGTGGTTGTCTTCTCGTTTTGTTCCTATGAAGGTCTCTTCTCCTAAGTTCAAGCCTCGGTTCATCGGTCCCTATAGGATCTTGGAAATTCTTAACCCTGTGTCGTTTCGTTTGGATCTCCCGGCATCGTTTGCTATTCATAATGTGTTCCATCGGTCTTTGTTGCGGAAGTATGAGGTACCTGTTGTTCCTTCGCTTGAGCCTCCTGCTCCGGTGCTGGTGGAGGGTGAATTGGAGTATGTTGTGGAGAAGATCTTGGATTCTCGTGTTTCCAGACGGAAACTCCAATATTTGGTCAAGTGGAAGGGTTATGGTCAGGAGGATAATTCTTGGGTGATTGCCTCTGATGTTCATGCTGCCGATTTGGTCCGTGCTTTTCATAGGGCTCATCCTGGTCGCCCTGGTGGTTCTCGTGAGGGTTCGGTGACCCCTCCTCAAGGGGGGGGGTACTGTTGTGAGCTCTGTTTTTGGGCTCCCTCTGGTGGTTACTGATGGTACTGGGTGACTTGTGTTCTCTGCGGTCTCTGGTATCCACCTGTTCCATCAGGTTATGGGAGTTTCCTATTTAACCTGGCTTTTTTGTCATTTCCTCGCCGGCTATCAATGTAATCAGCGTGTCTTTTTACCTCTGCTCCCTGCGTCTGTTATCTTCAGGACAAGCTAAGTTTTGATTTTCCTGTTCCACGTTTTGCTTAATTTTTGTCTTAGTCCAGCTTGCAGATATGTGATTCCTTGCTGCTGGTTGCTCTAGTGGGCTGAAATTACTCCTCATGTTCCATGAGTTGGCACATGAGTTCAAGTAATTTCTGGATGGTTTTTTGAAGGGTTTTTCGCTGACCGCGCAGTTCACTTTTGTATCCTCTGCTATCTAGCTTTAGCGGGCCTCATTTTTGCTGATTCTATTTTCATAACTACGTATGTGCTTTCCTCTCATTTCACCGTTATTACATGTGGGGGGCTGCTATTTCTGTGGGGTGTTTCTCTGGAGGCAAGTGAGGTCTGTGTTTCTTCTGATAGGGGAAGTTAATCCTTCGGCTGGCGCGAGACGTCTAGGAATCATCGTAGGCACGTTCCCCGGCTACTGCTAGTTGTGTGTTTAGGTTCAGGATCGCGGTCAGCTCAGGTTCCATCACCCTAGAGCTTGTTTTGTTTTTATGCTTGTCCTTTTGTGATCCCCTGCCATTGGGATCATGACAGCTCACATCACTGATCGGCAGATTACTGTGTACATTTTGCATAGCCAGAAAGCTGCCAATCAGTGGCAGGGGGTGTGACTGGACTACATGGCAGCAGGTTTATTAGTCCTCTAGTGATAATCTCCTGCTGATAAAACAGTGATTTAACCAAAACTACAGCTCAGTAAATGAGCTGGAATCGAGGTCTCTGCCCCTACATCATGCTGCTCTCAGTTTAGGTGGAAAAAAAAATAGTGACAGATTCCTTTCAATTTGTGAGCAGAAAAATTAAATGATATTTATTTAAACCATATTGCTGGTCCTCTATTCTGCTGCCTATATTCCTTGTGTAAATAACCATGGAAAATTCACATTGTTTCCTTCCTGTGTGGAGGTATGTAACCCAGCACTATATGGAGCTGATTTTGAACCAGCTTCTTTCATCTAGGACCTGTTCTCGTTCTTATGCTTTTTTATGCTCATTAACCCTTTTTTAATTAATGAATTAAGATGTTTGGGGTATTGGGCATGTGGACTGGGGAAACTGTACTTGGTGTGAGCACTTTTGGGATGAAGAAGAACCAGCACTCTTGGTTTATCATGGTCATTTTCCCCTTATTAATAACTGAGCATTTCACTTCCAGGTATACCGTCCCAATAGAGCTGTTTTAATGTGGATTATCCTTATATTTACGATTACATGGATTTACTACTAATAAATGAAATTGGCAATCGCAACAAGCCTGCTGTTTCTGATCCTTTGCCAATATAGTATATAATTCCCCAAAATACTCCTTTTATGACTTGTAGTAGTGAACTTGTAATAGTTTGGCAGCTATAGTGGCCATTGAGCATGGACGCCATCCAACTTTTGTGGATTACCCCTGTTTATAATCATACGGCTCCCGATAATAAGTGGCTTAGATTAGACATTCTGGTCCATGCTGTTTCCTAAAATATTACAGAAAATGGAAAAGAGAAAAAGGCAAATTCAATATTGAGAGGATTTGATATTTCCTTAAAGCAAACTTAGAAGAAATAAAGCCGCACTATGCTCCGGCATCCTCATGTGAAACTCTTTGTGCTGCAGATTTATCTTTTCGAATTTACTTACAGAAAGTTATCGTTGATTACATATGCAGCAGGGCTGGAGCCCGACCCTTGTCACAAGCCTGCTTGCTGTCATTCCTCCTGCCATTTCCACTCACCCCTCGCCCCAGTTATGTGCAGAGGCTGCTGTAATCACAGGGAACCAATGCGCAAACTACAAGCTGCATAGTCAGAGCGTAGCTGCACGATTGCAACCAGGTACATTTTTTCAGAAATGCTCTTTCGTTTCAGAGAATCCATAGAATCATAGAATGTTTGGCTCATTGGTAGAGCAACAGTCTATGAACATGGAGACACGAATAAATTGTATGAAATGTCCCTGAGGAGATGTAATAGAATGTTAGAGTTGGAAGAGACCTCCAGGGTCATTGTGTTTGTGCTTCATACAAAATACGCCCCATATAATGCTCCATACAGTTTATGATGGGCCCCATAAGATGCTCCATATTAAAATATGCCCCATATAATCCTGCATAAAGGTTAATAATGGCCCCATAAGATGCTCCATAGACACATTTGCCCAATATAATGGTGCACAAATGTTGATTATGGCCCCATAAGATGCTCCATAGAGATATTTACCCCTTATATTGCTGCACAAACGTTATGGCCCCATAAGATGCTCTATAAAGATAGTTGCCCAATATAGTGCTGCACGAATGCTGATTATGGCCCCATAAGATGCTCCATAAAGATATTTGCCCCATATAATGCTGTACAAATGTTAATTATGGCCCCATAAGATGCTCTATAAAGATATTTGCCCCATATAGTGCTGCACAAACGTTAATTATGGCCCCATAAGATGCTCCATAAAGATTTTTGCCCCATATAATCCTGCACAAATGTTGATTATGGCCCCATAAGATGCTCCATACAGACACTTGCCCCATTTGCTGTTGCTGCGATAAAAAGAAAAAATCACATACTCACCTCTCGTCGCTCAGGCCCCCAGCTCTTTAAATATTCACCTATCCTCTTTCTGGCCGCCGCTCCATCTTCAGCGTCTTCTGCACTGACTTTCAGGCAGAGGGCACGCACTAACACGTCACCACGCCCTCTGACCTGAACGTCACTGCAGAAGATGCTGAAGACAGAGCGGCGGCTGGAACGAGGAGAGGTGAATATCGCGCTGCGCTCCCCTCCCCGTTATACTCACCTACTCCTGGCGTGGTGCAGTCCCTGGTTCCCCGGCGCCGCAGCTTCTTCCTGTATTGAGCGGTCACATGGTACCGCTCAATACAGTAATGAATATGTGGCTTATTCCCTGCTTATTCATTACTGTAATGAGCAGTACCTTGTGACCGTTTAGTACAGGAAGAAGCTGAGGTACCGGGAGAACCAGGGATGTGCAGGGACCGCACCAGGAGCAGGTGAGTATTACTACACAGCCCCCGCTCCCCCTCCCCTGCCGACCACTGGGTATGACTCGAGTGTAAGCCGAGAGGGGGACTTTCAGCCCCCAAAAATACTCGAGTATATACAGTAGATATGAATGTTAAGAGGATTTTAATTACCATAGTTCACTGATGATGCACATTAACTCCTCCACGTTCCATTACATATACGGTACAATATATCTTACAATATATATATAACACACCTTTTAGTATAAAATTATTGAAAGCAGTTGAAAGCAATGATGGAAGAGGGCCGCATTATATTGTATGGAGCACTATATGGGGACAATAATACTGTATGGAGCACTATATGGGGACAATTATACTGTATGGAGCACTTTTTGTGTCCATTATACTGTATGTAGCACTATGTGGGGCCCATTATACTGTATGGAGCACTATGGGGGCCCATTATAATGTATGGAGCACTTTTTTGTGGCCATTATGCTGTATGGAGCACTATGTGGGGCCCATTATACTGTATGGAGCACTATGGGGGCCCATTATATTGTATGGAACACTTTTTTTGTGGCCATTATTCTGTATGGAGCACTTTGTGGGGCCCATTATACTGTATGGAGCACTTTTTGTGGCTGTGTGGGGATTACAGTTGGAGAATCATACTGTCATGGGGTTACCATTGTTTGTCTGGGGGATTGAGGGAGGGGAGGTACAGTAGGGTCATTATACATTGAGTGTGGAGGAATTTACTATGGGGGTATATTACTGTGTTTGGGGGCAATGTTATTTGCATAATACTTTATTATCTGTATTATTCAAAGTTTTTTATACCTTGTTATTACATATTTACATTAAGCCATTGGGCCATATGCTTTGTATTGCTCTTACATAACATTATACTATGCCAATATTTTATTCTAAGATCTATTAATTTAAATGTACTTTGTTCTTGAGGCAACCCCTTTTAAGTTTGTCTCTATATGAAAAAGTTCATCATTATATTTGATAAGAAAAATCTTTCTCAAATGCAGATATCAAGGTTGGCCCGCGACTCTATTTAAGCTTTTAATTTTGTCCCTTTGAGTTTGACATCCCTGATGTAATCCATACAGTAAATATTATAAGGAAAAAAAGAAAATCACAGTAGATTTTTTTACATTTGTTTAAATTTTGTACCTTTGCAATAAAAAGCGATCAAAACAAGCTTATGTGGTGCCATTAAAAACTACAGCTTAGCACACAATAAACATGCTATCATTTAGGTCCAGCAGGAGAAAAGTTATAGGTGTCATAAAATTGCAACTATTTTTTTACAAAGTTCAGATTGTTTTAAGCCACTAAAAAAAGATATTTGTTTGATATCTCCATAATCTTAGTGAACGAAATAATGTAATTTTTTCCATGTACATTTAAAACCTAAATAAATAAATAAAATAACCAAAAACCGCAGGAATTTAGATTTTTCAGTTTTGCCTCACTTGGAAATTTATGTTTTGTTTTTTGTTATATAGTAAAGTGAAAAGTGTCTTTCAAAACCATAACTCATCCCACAAAAACAAGCCCTTATATCTTGATGGAAAAATACAAAAGTTATGCCTCTTGGAAGACGAGGATGAAAAACTAAAACACAAAACCGAAAATTAACTGCTTGATTAAGGGGTTAAGTACTTTACATCTCTTTTAGCCTCTTAGGGTACCGTCACACAGTGGCATTTTGATCGCTACGACGGCACGATTCGTGACGTTCCAGCGATATATCCGTGACGTTCCAGCGATCTCGCTGTGTCTGACATGCTCCTGCGATCAGTGACCCCGCTGAGAATCGTACGTCGTAGCAGATCGTTTGAAACTTTCTTTCGTCGTCTAGTGTCCCGCTGTGGCGGCATGATCGCATGGTGTAACAAAGGTGTGCACGATATTGTATACGATGTGCGCATAGTAACCAACGGCTTCTACATCGCACATACGTCATGAAATTATCGCTCCAGCGTCGTACATTGCAGTGTGACAGCAGTCTACGACGCTGGAGCGATATTGTTACGATGCTGGAGCGTCACGGATCGTGCCGTCGTAGCGATCAAAATGCCACTGTGTGACGGTACCCTTAATCTTATAATTCCACATGTGTTAATTCATAGTTTTGATGCCTTCAGTGTAAATGTACAATTTTCATAGTCATGAAAATACAGAAAAATCTTTAAATGAGAAGGTGTGTCCAAACTTTTGGTTTGTACTGTATATCGACAGAGAAATAAAAAAAAATGAGGAGGAAAAAACAAAAATGCAAAAACAAAAAATCACTTTACCTTAATCTGAAGTTAAGAGACTTGTACATTTGCCTTTTTGATATTCTCAATATCTGAAATTTCAGGTTGGGAAACGGAAAAAAATTAGTAAAACTGAGCACAAAAACAAATGGGGTCATCTATTTCTGATCCTGTTACCGCACCCTTTGCAGCTCTAACACCTTGCACTGTATGTGTGTGTGGTTTTGGACATTTGACAATAGTTGCCATGTGCCACTTTCAATAAACTTAGAAGTAGTTCAGTTGTAAAATCCTTTTTTAATTAATTCTCCTTTAGATTTTACTAACTTGCAACATTGGTTGTATGATTTTATAGTAAGACAGTTATATTTCTTTTCCATTTTTTTTTAAGTTCACTGTTTTTCGCCTCTATGGAACTAAGTGGATATACTAGGAGATTTTCTAGCTCTCAGAGTACATATTGGCCACCATGTTTTTATTTCTACCACCTTATAGACTTCTCTTTTTCCCATTTGTGTAAATATTCAAGTTCACAAAGAGTTATAACCAGAGTTTGTGTGAATCTACTTTGCAGGAAGCAGTCCATCAGCCACGCCCGTAATCTGTGATCACTGGATGGGAGCCCGGAGAACTGACTCTTAAATGATGGCATCCTTGGATCCTTTTTTGATTAACCAGCCTGGCATGACACGCTTGTGACGTCAAGCCAGCTTGGCTAATAAAAAGAAGAGCCACAGATGCCTCCAGGTAAGAGCCAGTTCTCAGGTTCCTATCCAACAGTAACAGATCACTGACATTGCCGATGGACCGGGGTCTTGCGATTCGAAGCTCACTAACTCTAACAATAACTGTCACAGGTTTACCACGACAGCGAGGAGCCAGTAGACAGCAGCATCTGATTTCTCCTACTCCTGCACTGACTAGAAGCACTTCACCTTCATATTAAACAGTGTAAGTTTCCTTTAGCAGTTCAGGAGTTAATCTGCTCAGTTGAGAGCTCCAGGAACCATTCTTGTGTGAAGTGTCTCCGCTGTGCAATGTTAGCCACTCCCATCTCCTATATAATCGGGGCCATGGCTAGCACTCATTGTCAGAGAAAGCTTATGCTGCATGGCTGGAGGTTGTTGGTGGTTGTTATTGGAGAAGGCGTTTGGTGGATTCCTCTGTTGTTTATGTGAGTATATTTGTATGTATGGTATTTTCCTTTATCCCTGTTCCTATTACCTTGTTAGTCTGCTTAGTATATTACGGTACACTACTGCTCCCCTCTTCCTTGGGTGGGAAAGGGTGCAAACTGAGGGCAGATTCAGGACCTAAGGCAAGGTACGTGGCCCCGGCATCTTCACCATCAGAAGTAATCCAGGGAACAGGGCCAGCTAGGGCACTCCTAGCGTTAGGGACAGGGAAGGAGCATCTGGTCCTGGGACACCTCACAACAGAGCTGTGACAATAATTAAAGGAGTAACATGAACAGGAATGACTGACATGCCAAGGGAACAAGACAGTTCGAGAAAGGAGGTGTCTGATCATACTTGTATGGACCCTAGGTGTCTCAGTAATAAAAGGGATACGGCTCCAGCAGTTCAAAATAGCCAAATCTAATTGCAGCATAGGAAGCACAGCTCCAAATAGGTTTAAAAAGGACTTTTACCCTAAATGTAAAAAATGGTTTTATATTAATGTATGTGAAATTTGAGCAGAAATCAAAGTTTGATGATTTGTTACAACCTGGAAGGCCACACACTGACAAAAATATCAGGCTAAGTGAATGATATTTACCCTCCGTTTCTTATCAAGTCATTGACATGTAACATCCGATATGGCTACTGTCCTACAACTATAAACATTTTAGCTAATTACTTTAATTTTTAGTTTGCTAGTAAATGGCAATTTGTAAGTTTAGGTAGGAATAATAAAATACTCTATGTAGAGTATGTTAATTACAGTTTTTGGGTGAGCCTGTCAAATTAGTCATGTGATCATAGACTGCCCATGATGAATCATAAATTTTTAATGCTTACAGGTCACTTTGAATATCAACCATGTATTGCCAATTTTTGACCTAACACAATAATCAGATTGGGGTTCTTGCCTTCTATATAGGAGACAATGGGCTTCCATTGAGAAAAAGGGCACAATATGATAAAAGTAGACTTTCCTGCAGGTCTCCATATAAAATTTCTTATTAATTAGGTAAAGTCAAGAGGGAAATCCATAATTAGACTCAAAGGTGCTTATTGCATTTAAGAGATATGCTTGTCACTCACTGACTTCAGCTGGCACTCTTTTGTATGTCTACATCTTGGGTATCTTGCAGTGGACTACAGATCTGAAAGAGGCCGGTAAGGACATCAGGTCACCTCATCTATTCCACTCTTGTAAGGGACTATTACACAATACATATTTGCTGGCTAATAGCTTGACTAGCAGTTTTCTCCCCCCAACTCCTCCATACGCTCCTCACTCTATCGAGCGCTCATGTGTTCTCAACAAGAGAGCCACTTTAAGACTCCCCATCGAGAACAAAAGGATCAGCAACCCGAAATTAAACATGACTAACCCTTCTTGCTCCCAAAATCATCTGTCAGAGGAAAGTTGGGAGGCCCCCATACACTTTAGACTGTCAGAGGAGCCATTTGATATCGACAATTTTGGCTGATGCTAGTCTCACGTGTATGGGGTCGTAATTCAGAAGACTATCCATTTCAGTGACTGTTGTGTGTTTTTGATTGTCTACCATATTAATAGGATGTATTTCCTTTACTTGTAGCCATATTATTACAGTTTGGTAAAGAGTCAAGCTTTGAGAATACAGCTCTGGCGAGACCACCGCAAAATGTTCAGTTTGTCCGATTTTCCTCTTCATAGGTATATTTTTCAGTAAAATATAAATAGTTTTTTTATTCTATAAACTACTGACAACATGTCTTCGAATTTCCAAGCAATAAATTTTGTATTTTTTTTTTCCGAAAAGGAGAAATGGTCAAAATTAAAAATAACCAGTGCTTTCAGACTTCAAATAATGCAAAGAAAACAAGTTCATAATCATTTAGAAACAACAATACTAATACTTTAACTCGGGAAGAGTTCAGAAATCAATGTTTTGTGGAATAACCATGATTTTTAATCACCGCTTTCATGCGTCTTGGCATGCTTTCCACCAGTCTTTCACACTGCTTCTGGGTGACCTTATGCCACGCCTGGCACAAAAATGTAAGCAGTTCTTCTTTGTTTGATGGCTTGTGACTATCCATTATCCTCTTGATTACATTCCAGAGGTTTTCAATGGGGTTCAGGTCTGGAGAATGGGCTGCCCATGACAGGGTTTTGATGTGGTGGTCTCTTAATTGTTGCCAAAGCTGTATGTCTTTGCACACCAGCAAATTTTCATCTTTTATAAAGAAAGTTTGTTAATGTAAAAACTGTTGTGGCTTTATAACCCTCTTTTTGGTCGCATCTCATTAGCAGAAATATTACCAATCAATTAAAGTAAAGCCACCAGACACCACTTTAAATGTTTCATAATTCACTTTATTTGCCCATGTGGCCTTAGTGTCCATAGCAAGTACTAACAAATGTGCACCACACATACAAATACAGGGTTTTATTATACATTAATATTTCTCCTAAAATATGGGGTGACAGGAGGGAAAGCTACAGAGTCAGCCAAACACCGAGAAGACCTGGCAGAGACAGTGCGGGTTAGGGAATTTATTAGTGAGAGGTACTAGTGTTTGGCATGAGAAAGAGCAGTGTTGAGACAGGAGGAATTTACAGGAAACTTAGTGTTAGTGTGCCACTTCCTGCATGGAAATTGAGACGAGGAAGCGTAAAGCAAAAGAAAGCATGGTTGTGAGTTTAAGCGTGGTAGGAGGTTAGAAGTGTTAGTACTGTACAATCACCGGGGTGGAAGGGTCTACATATGGGATGAGAGAACCAATTTGTAGAGCCAAAGTGGATAAATTGTCCATACAGTTCAGTACAAAATGGTCAACAAATATTGAATGGTAAGCCCCATTTGGGGTTACTTTATGTAAAATATCAAGGAAATTTCCTAATATATTGATATCAATAGAGTCTCAAAAATCTCTATAGTTCTCGAAGCATTTTGTGGCCATCTTGAAACCCCACAACATGCTGTAAACTACCATCTCATAGGGTGTCAACTGGTAACCCGTGGCAAAAATACGTTCCCCCAGCTGCTCCCTGTATTTTTTTGGATAAAATATTGTCAAGGCAAGGAAGGGGTCTTGAGGCCAGTCAAACTTCACAGTAAGGATTCATTCAGACTTCAACTTTTTTTGCGAATTTGAAAAATCTTGGTAGATTCAAGTGTTTTTTATCCAATTTTCATCAGTGTTTGGTCACTGTGTCAGGTTTTACCATCAGTGTTTTGACAATGATTTTCATATGTGAAAAAAATAAATTAAAAAGTTTCTCCTAATTATTGCACTATTAATCATGGACAGCACACTGATGCCATCCGTGTCTTGTCTGTCTGTGATATTTCGCTGACCCATAGACTTTTAATGGGTAATTTATAAAAAAAAACTGACAAGTTTCCATGATTTTTTTTCAGACACATGGATCATAAAAAAGCATGGACATGTGCACAAACAGCCCCATAAATTATAATAGGTACTTGTGCTAGCCATAAAGACCACTGATGATCCATGCATGGGAAAAACTGACGTTTGAATTAATCTTAAAAGTGTGGTAGTTCTCACGAAACCACTAGAATAAAGCAGCTGATAAGGAGTGTGACTGATCTGGGTGGACATGGAGGCCCTGTTTCTTCATTATGTAGCTCATAATTTTGTCATTTATGGTCATGTAAGAAATGCAGAAATTTATGTAACAAACTTCATAATTATGTTAGAAACTTCAAAATTTATGTAAGGAATGCCTATAGTGATGAATAGTGATGAGGGAGTGTACTCATTGCTTGGGTTTTCCCCGAGCACGCTCGGGTGTCCTCCGAGTATTTATGACTACTTGGAGATTTAATTTTCATCTCGGCAGCTGAATGATTTACAGCTATTAGCCAGCTTGATTACATGTGGGGATTCCCTAGCAACAAGGCAACCCCCACATGTACTCAGCCTGGCTAGTAGCTGTAAATCATTCAGCTGCCGCGATGAAAACTGAATCACCGAGCAGTCATAAATACTCGGAGGTCACCCGAGCGTGCTCAGGAAAACCCGAGCAACTAGTACACCCGCTCATCACTAGTCATGAAGCCTTTAAATAAAGAAATTCCCTGGGCAATTCCCAGAGATCGTTGGGTATCACACAACTGTACATTTCTTATTCTTATCGACCAAAATCAGAATCCCAGTAACTTACAGATGAAGTTATTCTTACTGTTAACAGTTTTTAACAAGGAAATATTTTTAGTGTTTTTGTTCATCTCCAATACTTCAATCGTTTAAATCCAATACATCGCATTTGCCTACTCACTATAAAATATCCAAGTTTGAACTCAGGATCTAAAGTAACAGCACTAACAACGTAGCCACCTTGATGCTCCATTTACCTTCTAATTTCACATAGATAAATTCATTAAAAAAATCTAGAAATATTTTGTCTCGCAAAATGACCAGGAAAAGTTACTATGCGGGTCTCGTATGTCAACAATAGGATCTGACACAACATCTGAAACGTGGAGCAAATTAAAAGGTGAACGCCTCTTGCTTATAAAACATATTATCATCTTAATAATTTGTATGTTTAGTGCCCCTTTAATGAAAACATGTCATTTGCCAGTAATATGTTAGAATTTTATCTGGTGTAAGTGACGCTATTCTCCTCAATCTGACATTGTTGTTTTTTTGTTACCGTGCTTCTCCATTTCTGAGACAAAGGTGATGAATCTAGAATTTTAACCAAGGTGTCAGGGGTCCTCATGAAGAAGCCTGTAGGGTTGAGGACCATGCCTCCTCGGCCAACAAGACTAGAACTAAGGTGTTATTTGAGCATGCTCATGTGCTAGCCGAGTGTCTTCGGCATGCTCGAATAATATGTTCGAGTCCCCACGCCTGCATGTCTTGTGGCTGTTCGATAGTCGCAACAAACAGAGGGATTGACTGTTTTTTAGACAATCCTCGCATGTGTTCGAAAAACAAAGGTAATTCCTTTCTAGGTTTAGTGAATCGAATTTTCACTATGTTTGATGCAAAAAGTAGATTAAATAGGCCTTACGGTATTACCAACTTTTATTCAGGTCATGGTAATAATTTTAATGTCTGCTCATTTCGCCAAAATGATACCGAAGTCAAAAGCAGTGTTTTATCAATTCACAAAATTTTGTAAATGAACCATAACTTGTAGGATTCCCAGTATGTCAGGTTCAACTTTTACGATCCGATCACAGATAATAGTCATAATTTTTGTGTTGTAGTGACATACAGTCATGGCCAAAAGTATTGACACCCCTGCAATTCTGTCAGATAATACTCAGTTTCTTCCTTCCTGAAAATGATTGCAAACACTAATCCTTTGTTATTATTATCTTCATTTAATTTGTCTTAAATGAAAAAACACAAAAAGTATTGTCCTAAAGCCAAATTGGATATAATTCCACACCAAACATAAAAAAGGGGTGGACAAAAGTATTGACACTGTTCGAAAAATCATGTGATGCTTCTCTAATTTGTGTAATTAACAGCACCTGTAACTTACCTGTGGCACCTAACAGGTGTTGGCAATAACTAAATCACACTTGCAGCCAGTTGACATAGATTAAAGTTGACTCAACCTCTGCTCTGTGTCCTTGTGTGTACCACATTGAGCATGGAGAAAAGAAAGAAGTCCAAAGAACTGTCTGAGGACTTGAGAAACCAAATTGTGAGGAAGCATGAGCAATCTCAAGGCTACAAGTCCATCTCCAAAGACCTGAATGTTCCTGTGTCTACCGTGCACAGTGTCATCAAAAAGTTTAAAGCCCATGGCACTGTGGCTATCCTCCCTAGATGTGGACGGAAAAGAAAAATTGACAAGAGATTTCAACGCAAGATTGTGCGGATGTTGGATAAAGAACCTCGACTAACATCCAAACAAGTTCAAGCTGCCCTGCAGTCCGGGGGTAAAACAGTGTCAACCCGTACTATCCGTCGGCATCTGAATGAAAAGGGACTGTATGGTAGGAGACCCAGGAAGACCCCACTTCTTACCCCGAGACATAAAAAAGCCAGGCTGAAGTTTGCCAAAACTTACCTGAATAAGCCTAAAATGTTTTGGAAGAATATTCTCTGGTCAGATGAGACAAAAGTAGAGCTTTTTGGGCAAAGGCATCAACATAGAGTTTACAGGAGAAAAAAAGAGGCATTCAAAGAAAAGAACACGGTCCCTACAGTCAAACATGGCGGAGGTTCCTGATGTTTTGGGGTTGCTTTGCTGCTTCTGGCACTGGACTGCTTGACCGTGTGCATGGCATTATGAAGTCTTTAGACTACCAACAAATTTTGCAGCATAATGTAGGGCCCAGTGAGAAAGCTGGGTCTCCCTCAGAGGTCATGGGTCTTCCAGCAGGACAATGACCCAAAACACACTTCAAAAAGCTCTAGAAAATGGTTTGAGAGAAAGCACTGGAGACTTCTAAGGTGGCCAGCAATGAGTCCAGACCTGAATCCCATAGAACACTTGTGGATAGATCTAAAAATGGCAGTTTGGAGAAGGCACCCTTCAAATATCAGGGACCTGGAGCAGTTTGCCAAGCAAGAATAGTCTAAAATTCCAGCAGAGCATTGTAAGAAACTCATTGATGGTTACCGGAAGCGGTTGGTTGCAGTTATTTTGGCTAAAGGTTGTGCAACCAAGTATTAGGCTAAGGGTGCCAATACTTTTGTCTGGCCCATTTTTGGAGTTTTGTGTGAAATGATCAATGTTTTGCTTTTTGCTTCATTCTCTTTTGTGTTTTTTCATTTAAGACAAATTAAATGAACATAATAATACCAAATAATTTGTGTTTGCAATAATTTTCAGGAAGAAAATGAGTATTATCTGACAGAATTGCAGGGGTGTCAATACTTTTGGCCATGACTGTAGATTCCGTCAAATTAAAAGCTAGCTTCCAAGCATGCTCAATAGGAGGACACTAAACCTCCTGACCATAAACTTTTAACTTTTTTTCTCATTGAAAAAGGGGTTTCCATAAATGGACACAGCACCCGTGTCATTCACGTGAGCACCATTACCAGACTTTCAGGATGGTCCTAGAATTTGGATCCAACCCGTTTAAACATTTATGGTCCATCCCTTTAATGTTTATGCCCTCTATAAATCATATTTCCTTGAGTAGTATTACTTGTATTACTTATTTTTATTTCTTTCGCCTATTTTAAGCTGGTTGAGTAAATGTGAAATTAAGTTGAAGCTATTTACCGTAATAGGTATATTTATATATGGTTACTGTGAAAAGTTAGTAACCCTCATCAGAAACCTCATTTTTATTCATAAAATGCGTTTGCTTAATTATATTTAGTCCCAAAATTAAACTTAGTGTTGAAGTGGGTGGTCAGGATTACACTGCCAATTTACTGTTTGCATAGCTGATCTTTTTTGTTTTTTTCCTACTTGCCAACGTAATGTGAACATCCTCGAGGGTGATTTCCAACATTTACTGAAACTCCCAGCGCATCATATTCATATAACATAGTACGGGAATATTTATCTTACAACTAGAGTAACTATATCTGTGCTTAATTAATATCGCTGGCATTATACAGAGTCCATTGTACAAAACTAGACCGAAGAGAATACATTCCACTCAATATCTCTTACTCTACCAATACCCTAGTCATCAAGACGTAATCTACAGAAATAAAAATCCTTCCGCTCTTTAGAACTGAGATTTTTAATTCATTTATTCACTTATTTGCTTACATAGCACCATTAATTCTACAGTACTTTACATACATCACTGCCCCCCATTGGGGTTCAGAATCTAGATTCCCTATCAGTAAGTCTTTGGAATGTGGGACGAACCCAGAGGAAACCCAGGCAAACACGAAGACAACATAAAAACTTCTTGCAGTAACTAATTGTGCCTATTATATGATTTTGGCACAGGTAGTAATGTCTCCTAGTCTTTCCATGTGTAGTAACACTCATTCATCCAACACTAAGCAGTGAAAGTAGGAAACCAGTGATGAAACATGCTGGGCTCAGAAACTGAAAGCTGAATGTTTCTAAAAGTGAGTTACACACATGGTAAAAATTGTTGGTACCCCTCTTTTAATGACGTAAAAACCCACAACGGTCACAGAAATAACTTGAATCTGACAAAAGTAATAATAAATAAAAAATCTATGAAAATGAACAAATGAAAATCAGACATTGCTTTTCAACCATGCTTTCACAGAATTTAAAAAATAACAAAACTCATGAAATAGACCTGGACAGAAATGATGGTACCCCTGAAAATAATGTTACAAAAGGGACATGTCAGCATCACAGGTGCCTACAATCTTGGAATCAGTGAGTGGGCCTGTATATAAAGTGCCTTGCGAAAGTATTTGACTCCCTGGAACTTTTCAACCCTTTCCCACATGTCATGCTTCAAATATAAAGATACCAAATGTAAATTTTTGGAGAAGAATCAACAACAAGTGGAACACAATTGTGAAGTTGAACGACATTTATTGGTTATTTTACATTTTTTAAGGAAATTCAAAAACTGAAAAGTGGGGCGTGCAATATTATTCGGCCCCTTTAACTTAATACTTTGTTGCACCACCTTTTGCTGCGATTACAGCTGCAAGTAGCTTGGGGTATGTCTCTATCAGTTTTGTACATCGAGAGACTGAAATTCTTGCCCATTCTTCCTTGGCAAACAGCTCGAGCTCAGTGAGGTTTGATGGAGATCGTTTGTGAACAGCAGTTTTCAGCTCTTTCCACAGATTCTTGATTGGATTGAGGTCTGGACTTTGACTTGGCCATTTTAACACCTGGATACGTTTATTTGTGAACCATTCCAATGTAGATTTTGCTTTATGTTTGGGATCATTGTCTTGTTGGAAGACAAATCTCCGTCCCAGTCTCAGGTCTTTTGCAGACTCCAACAGGTTTTCTTCAAGAATCGTCCTGTATTTGGCTCCATCCGTCTTCTCAACAATTTTAACCATCTTCCCTGTCCCTGCTGAAGAAAAGCAGGCCCAAACCATGATGCTGCCACCACCATGTTTGGCAGTGGGGATGGAGTGTTCAGGATGATGAGCTGTGTTGCCTTTATGCCAAACATATCGTTTGGCATTGTTGCCAAAGAGTTCGATTTTGGTTTCATCTGACCAGAGCACCTTCTTCCACATGTTTGGTGTGTCTCCCAGGTGGCTTGTTGCAAACTTTAAACAATACTTTTTATGGATATCTTTGAGAAATGGCTTTCTTCTTGCCACTCTTCCGTAAAGGCCAGATTTTTGCAGTGTACAGCTGATTGTTTTCCTATGGATAGACTGTCCCACCTCAGCTGTAGATCTCTGCAGTTCATCCAGAGTGATCATGGGCCTCTTGGCTGCATCTCTGATCAGTCTTCTCCTTGTTTGAGATGAAAGTTTAGAGGGACTGCCGGGTCTTGGTAGATTTGCAGTCGTGTGATACTCCTTCCATTTCAATATGATCGCTTGCACAGTGCTCCTTGTGATGTTTGAAGTTTTGGAAATCATTTTGTATCCAAATCCGGCTTTAAACTTCTCCACAACAGTATCACGGACCTGCCTGTTGTGTTCCTTGGTCTTCATGATGCCCTCTGTGCTTCAAACAGAACCCTGAGACTATCACAGAGCAGGTGCATTTATACGGAGACTTGATTACACACAGGCGGATAATATTTATCATCATTAGGCATTTAGGACAATATTGGATCATTCAGAGATCCACAATGAACTTCTGGAGTGAGTTTGCTGCACTGAAAGTAAAGGGGCCGAATAATATTGCACGCCCTATTTTTCAGTTTTTGACCACGTGTTTATGTATAAAAGATAGATTTGGTTTTATTGAGGATTGTCAGGGAATATAGCACACCTACATTAGTATTATGAGCATTAGGTAAGAACCCGATACACACAATAGAAGAAAAAATACCTATACAAATGTTGTGCAAAGCTCAACACAGAAGTACAAAATATGTATTTAATTATATTAAACAATGATTAAAACTAGTGAAATAAAAAAAACAAAGTCAGACATATAAAACACAGTAAATAAGAGAACAATAGCTCCTCACTCCCAGGACCCTGATGAAGCTTGATGCTGAACGCGTTTTGTAAATAGGTGAGAACTGTCTATCACTCTTCATTCTTTATTTTTTTTCTCTGAATGTTTACACTGTGAGAATAGTATTGACTACTTGCAGCTCATACATTTATCTTGGTATCCGTCCTCAATCCTGAGACTGCATTTAACAAATCTCTTTATTAGGGCAGGTGCAGACAACCGTAGTTTCTCTCATCCAAGAGAATCGGGTCAATTATGCAAATGACGCTGTGATCAGACTGTGATTCAGTGGCATCTGAATCTTTCGGATGAGGACAAGAGAGAAGATGGAGAAAAACATTTCTCCAGCTTCCCCATTGTCAGTCTGATGTCATCTGAGTGCAGTCGGTTGTTTTCTACGGACTCTTATCGGATTACATGCAGCGAATCTGTCTGAGGAAAATCGCTCACTTGCACCTGCCCTGAGTCTGTCTCACTTTTTGGGAGTGTGGTGTCATTGTCCACCTATTACCGTATGTCTGACAATGTATGTTTATTGTTAGGGAATAGGATGCTTGTAATATAGATAAGCTCCCCTTATATTTAGTAATTGGGGCACAGATTAGACCTCCACCAAAATAAATGGGAAAAAGGTGGGTTTTTTTTTTTTTTTTTTACTTCCCTTTGGTTTAGAAGTTGCTTATGCAGCTCGTGTAGGAGGTGTAGATTTTGGCTCATGGGTCCTACTGCAAAATCTTGGTTTGCCCTTCCCTCCTATTAATGTCTCCAGCTTCAGTCATCCAACACCAAAATGAGTTCCAGGGTCCAGTTGCAAAATAGACCCCTGATTCTAATTATAATTACTGCATTGCCATAAAAGCTGTATTCATGTTAGCAAGGGCATTCTCCGACTGCAACAAGAAAATATGAGAACTGTAAATGAACCTCACTAAATATACTAACAAAAGCATCCAAGATGTGCAACGTGGATTTCCTATTTTGACCATGAATGGGTGTAAGCAAATGTTTATATTTATAAATATTTATACATTATGTGCAATAAATATAGAAAACTGTAGAACCGATTTCCTGCAGATCCTTTAGTAAAGCCATAGATTCGCTGTGCGTTACACTCTACTATGGCAATGTAGCCATCTGTTACTCACCCAGCCTGTAATAACTGTGTGGCCGGCTCCTGTTACCCGGCATCCCCTGTGTTTACTCATCAATATTTGCTTTCTGCGTTGCCTTTTTCTACGGACCTGGGTTTTGTTGTTGATGCGAATTGGTGGTTTAAGTGCTTGGAACCACATCAGGTCCGTGAAGCAACGGCTGTCAGCTCTGTTTGCACCTTGCCGGCAGCACCGAGTTTGCAAGCCTGTCACGGGAGGGACCTGCTTAGGGAGAATAGGGAACATTTCTTGCCATTTGGTCAAACGGAGCTCATAAATCATCAGGCTTGTTTCTTTTCATATAATTCAGAAAGATTGTCTTTGTCTAATTTTTCATTTAATGACTTACAAGGAAGGAAACCTATCTCGTGGTGCTTAACCCAGAAACTGAAAAGCCTTTAAGAACAATGGAGCTGATGCCTTAAGCAAATTGCAACACTTTTCTGGTATAAAAAAATGCTTGAAAGAGCTCACAAAACATTTGTGCCAAAATATAATAATAATTTTTATTTTTCTAGTCCCAGCATATTCCGCAGCACTTTACAATTTTAGAGGGGACGTGTGCAGACAATAAAGATAATACAGAATAAAACTCAGATATCAAAAAGAGTGAGAGCCCTGCTAGTCACAAGCTTACAAACTATGAGGAAATAGGGGAGACAAATAGGGTTTGCACTTAACACTGCATGAACCGGCCACCAGCCACTGTGTGACCAGTACAGACACAGAGGGCTATTAAGTGCATAGGGGGTGTGAACACATGGTACGGAGGTCATGATTTTGAGAAAATTTTGTATGGGCAAAATGGGATACTTAGATAAAAACAGGGCATATTGTGGATTAATCTAATTGTCCTTGGTAGTGCATTCCAAAGAATTGGAGCAGCAAGTGAGAAGTCTTGGAGATGGGAATGAGAGGTTCGGATTATTGAGGATTTTAGTTTTAAGTCATTAGCGGAATGGACAGCACGGGTAGGGTGGTAGGCTGCGATGAGGGAGAAGATGTAGGGTGGTGCTGAAGTGTGGAGCGCTTTGTGGGTGAGAGTGCTGAGTTTATATTGAATTCTGTATCGGATGGGTAATCAGTGCAATGACTGGCACAGGGTAGAGACGTCGGCATTGCGATTGGAAAGGAATATGATCCTGGCTGCTGTATTCAGGATGGATTGGAGAGGGGAGAGTTTGGTAAGAGGAAGACCGATTAGTAGAGATTTGCAATAGACGTGAATGAATAAAAGTTACAGTAAGCGTTTTTGCCAAGTCAAAGCTAAGAAAATGACTAATTCTATAAATGTTTTTGAGGTATAGATGAAATGAGTGGGCAAGTAATCAGATGTTGGGGGGGGGGGGGTGAAGGAAAGTTCCAAATCAAATATGACACCAAGACAGCAGGCATCTCGCTGGGGAGTAATGGAGGAACCACACACGGAAATGGCATTATCGGGCATAGGTAGGTTAGTGGAAGGAAGAAGTACAAGGAGTTCAGTTTTTGACAAATTCAGTTTTAGATAGAGGAAGGACATAATGTTAGAGACAGTGGAAAAACAATCACTGGTGTTTTGTAATAATGCAGGGTTAATGTCAGGAGACAATGTGTATAATTGGGTGTCATCAGCATAGAGATGGTACTGAAAACCACATCTACTGATAGTTTGTCGAATTGGGGCAGTATACAAGGATAAAAGGAGGAGGCTTAGGACTGATCCTTCAGGGGACCCGACAATAAGGGGAAGGGGAGAGGAAGAGAGGCCAGCAAAAGATACAGTGAAGAAGCGGTCAGAGAGATAGGAGGAGAACCGTGTCCTTGAGACTGATGGAGCGGAGCATAGTGAGGAGGAGCTGGTGCTGTTTCGAATGCTGTGGAGAGATCCAAGAGAATCGGCAAAGAGTAATGACCATTAGATTTATCTGTTAGGAGATCATTAGAGACTTTAGTGAGGGCAGTTTCAGAAAAATGTAAAGAGCGGAAACCAGATTGTAAAATGTCAAGAAGAGAGTTTTCTGAGAGACAGAAGATTAGACTGGAATAGACAAAGTGTTCCTGAAGTTTAGAGATGAGGGGAAGATTGAGAACAGATCTATAGTTAGCAGTGCAGTTCTGGTCAATGGATGTTTTTTAAGTAATGGATGTATGCTGATGTGTTTATATGAGGAGGGGAAAAATAACAGATGGAAGATTAAATATTTGAGTTAGACGAGTGATGACAGCAGGGGAAAGGGAGATGTGAGGTAATAGGGTCCTGGCGCAGGTAGGAGGATGAGAAAATGCAGGGAGCCTGCTCACTTCTTGTACGACTGGTTCAAAAGACATAAAGTGAGCAAGATGCAATGGAGGAGAGAAGAGAAAGTATTAGGCAAGTGTGAATAAAAATGCTGCAAAGTAAGAATGCTTTTAAAAAAAATAGAAGTGTTTAATAGTTTTTGGATCAATTTTTGAAAGATTTATCGCTTTAACCACCTGCCTAAAGATTTTGCACAGTAAGGTACAATAAATGGAAATATATACTTGGGATTAGAGAACAGAACAGGAGTAGGACTTGGTTATTCTGCTTATAAAAGTGTAGAAAAGCAGCAGTACTCAATGTCAAGCAGCAGCAAAAGCGAATAAGATTTTAGGGTGTATAAAAAAGAAAGAAACCATCCTGTTATCCAAATTTATTGTTTCCCCACTATTAAATATAACTATTTTAAGAGCATAGTTAGCTCCAATCACTAATATTAAACCCTTATATCGCAATACCAATAATTTATAATGGCAACAAAGCTGTTAGATGCCATTGGTAGCACATCACTTCCCATTCCCATCCTGTGATTGCAGGGTGCTGATGGTATTTCCACTGCAGCTGGAGACCTATTGAAGGCCCGGGCTTTGCCATAATGTTAATACCGATTGATTTGACTATAGACAGCACGGTGGCGCAGTGGTTAGCACTGCAGCCTTGCAGTGCTGGAGTCCTTGGTTCAAATCCCACCAAAGACAACATCTGCAAGGGTTTGTATGTTGTCCTGGTGTTTGTGTGGGTTTCCTCCCATGTTCCAGAGACATACTGATGGGGTATGTAGATTGTGAGCGCTGCAGAATATGATGGCGCTATATAAGCAAAGCATAATAAATAATATACCACAATGCTAATGTATTACAATATATTGTATAAGTAATCAAATGAGTCCCTAGGAGGACTATTAATAAAAGCTTCAAGTTTAAATTGACCTCTATCTTATTCCAAAAATGAAAAATAAAAATATTGGTCACTTCCCCCTCCATCTATTCCAAAATGGAAATAGAACAAGTGATCAAAAAATCATAGGTATTCCAAACTGGTATCATTAAAATGACAGCTCGTTCTGAAAAACTTATCTGTGTTATCTGAAACATAAAAATGTTTTTCTTCTTTTTTTTTTAAGTTCTGAATTAAGAAAAAAAAAACCTGGTAAAATATCCAATAAACATTACATGCATTTGTAATTGCCATAATCGTACAACCCTGATAAATCGAGTGACCAGTGCATTCTACCATATAGTTGGCTCCATAAAAGCCATACCCGGTAAACAATGGGGGATTTGGTTTTTTTTTTACATCTTTTTACTCCAACATTTTCACCATAATTTGTTTCCCATTTTTTTTATGTTAAAATAATAATAATAAAAAAAAGTACAACTTGGAAAAAAAAAACAAGCTTTGTAATCATCGAAATAAAAATATTATTGCTCTTGGAAGAAAAGGAAAAACAAAAGCATGGCGGGAGGGGAATAGATGGAATGGGGAGAGCACATGGACAAATTATAGTCTCAGACTTTTTTTTTACACAACCCTTTTTTATTATTTGCGGATCGATGGCCCATCTAAAGAACGGGTCGGCTGAAAAAATCCAAACAGCACAAGGATGAGATCCGTGTTGCATCGATGTTCTGCCCATTTAAATCATGGACTTGTTGCTAAGGACTTGACTATTTGTAGCTCCTTCGCATTAAATAAAAACAATGCTAATTTGTTTTCAGCATTTTGCAGCCTTTTTTCTCACCCATTCAAATGAATGCAAATAAAAATACATAAAAAAGAGTATTTAGCATTTAGTTTGCCAAGAGATGCGTTTTTAATGCAGAAAAAATCCGCTGCAAATACTCAACACGTCGTAAGCAGAAGAATCAGATTAATCAGTATCTCGTCGCTCCGCACTAGGTATTTATGAATGTTCCCTTATCTCTCCTCTGCTGATCTGTGTACTAAGATATATTCGATACATAGATATCTTTAACAGTAGTTCTCTTGTTATAAAGCCGAATCAGTTAAAGATTAGGTCTGCCATCTGTCCGCAGAGGTGACTTCCGTCACTTGTCTGCCGTCAGTTGTCTTCTCCCTCTGCAAATGCAGCTTTTGTGCCATTTTCCACCAACTCCATATTCATCCTTTCCACTATGTATTACTTTATGTGGTTCTTCAACTCCGGGAAAAGGAAACCAGCAGAATACTTTCTATTATTACTTTGTATCACATTGTATCACAGTGTTCTGTGTTTACATTTATAACCAAAAACATGTCTGATTGGACAGCAAAGATTATTACATAGTTGTTGCTGAATCCCACAAGATGTCTGGGTCGATGGGGGAATGGACAAGTATCTTTTGTCTACTGATAGAAATCATTGATTATTTTTTCAGTAATCTGTTAATGTTGACTGACTTTTTTAAAAGTATTTTCAGAAAACTTTTTTTTTTGCAGTTTGTTTATGCAAAACTTACATGACACATTTTTTGCTATATTACATGAAAATCACTTAAAAAAAGTAGAAACTTCTAAAAATAATGATGTTTCTTATACAATTATAAATACATGTACCTGTAGCAACAAATATGTTGTTTTCTTTATTTGGGAGTATATAAATTTATATAGTGGTTTGCAGCCTTGCTTTGGGGGGTAGAATGGAATTTTCTTTATCATGCACATTGGTTCCTAATAATTAGTGATGAGCGAACGTGCTCTGATAAGATGTTATCCGAGCATGCTCGGGTGCGAAACAAGTGACTTGAGTGTGCTTGAATAATGTGATCTAGTCCTCGCGGCTGCATAGCTCAAGGCTTTTCAACAGCCGCAACACATGCAGGGATTGCCTAACAACCACGAGACAAGCAGCCGTGGAGACGCGAACATATTTTTCGAGCACGCCAAAGACACTCTGTTAGCACCTGAGCACGCTCAGATAACACCTTATCAGAGCATATTTGTTCATCACTAATCCATGACACCCTATTAATTACTACATAATATCTCCTACCCATGCACATGAGCCATGAGGGTCAGGTTCACACAACCGATGTCTCTATATATGTGAAAAACGTAAGGATTAGGCTGGGTTCACACTGCGTCTGTGGCATCCATTAGACGGATTACGTTACACCGCAGCATAACGCGGTGTAACGCAGTCCGTTAATGCCGCCATTATGTCCTATGTCGGATGCATCGCTAGCGCACGCCCACAATGGACGTGCGCTAGCGATGTGCCATCATTGAGTGACAGACCCTGGGATGCGGGCTGCAGCGTTTCCAGGTCCGTCACCGCTAGCGCAGATAGAGCATCTGCTTGCTCTATCTGCGCTAGCATGATGACACATTGCACACAACGCACTTGCGTTAACAGCAGCCTGTTAATTTATGTATTGAACGGGCTGCTGTTAACGCAATGTGAACCCGGCCTTATTCTTATCCCTTTGATGAGTGTTATCAGTTCTTGTATGTTGAGAGAGAAAAAAAGTTTTTCCATCTTATCCTTTGTCTGTCTGTGAAAATCGGACCCATAGACTTAGGCTGGTTTCACATTTGCGTTTTTTGCCGCTGCGTTTTAACGCATATAAACGCAGGCGTTTTTTTCCCTATATTTAACATTAAAAACGCATGCGTTTTTTTTGTATGCGTTTTGCCGCGTTTGACGACGCATGCGTCGTTTCTATGCTTGCGTTTTGTTGCGGAAATGCAACATGTAGTAATTTCTAGAGGCTTTTTTTGCTGCAAAAAAAACGTATTGCTGTCTATGTAAAGGCATGCGGTTTTAAGCACATGCGATTGGTTGCGTTTTTAAACGCATGCGTTTCAATAGAGAAAAACAAGTCTACACATTGATAAGCCACCCCCCACCATCAAGGTGATAAAGGGATCCAAACCCTAACCCTACCCCTAACCCTAGGGATCCAAACCCTAACCCTAGGGATCCAAATCCTAACCCTAACCCTAGGGATCCAAACCCTAACCCTAGGGATCCAAACCCTAACCCTAACCCTAGGGATCCTAACCCTAACCCTAGGGATCCAAACCCTAACCCTAGGGATCCTAACCCTAACCCTAGGGATCCAAACCCTAACCCTAGGAATCCTAACCCTAGGGATCCAAACCCTAACCCTAGGGATCCTAACCCTAGGGATCCAAACCCTAACCCTAACCCTAGGGATCCTAACCCTAGGGATCCAAACCCTAACCCTAACCCTAGGGATCCTAACCCTAGGGATCCAAACCCTAACCCTAGGGATCCTAACCCTAGGGATCCAAACCCTAAGCCTAACCCTAGCCATTTCTATTTATAGTGGGTTTTCTAGTTGATTTTTATGATTGGCAGCTGTCACACACTAAAGACGCTTTTTATTCCCAAAAATATTTTTTGCGTTACCACATTTTGAGAGCTACAATTTTTCCATATTTTGGTCCACAGAGTCATGTCACATGCCCTCTGTAGTCCCATTGGCGGTGTCTGGATCTTGATTTTTCTCTTGTGAAATTTCTCATCAAGCGTATCAAAAACGCAAACGCAGGAAAAAACGCATGTAAATGCGTAAAAACGCGGCTTTTTTTACCGCATGCGAAAACGCATGCGTCTAAAAAACGCAACGTTTGCACGCGTTTACATGCGTTTTTTTTCACCACCTGCGGATGCGTTTTAAACGCTGCGTTTTTAAACGCAAATGTAAAACTAGCCTTACATTGCCGATTTTTCCCTGGACCACTCGGTTTGAGGAAAAAATCTGACATGTACACAGTCCAATAGGATATCATAATTAAGAGTGCTATCCATGAAAACCATGGATGGCACGCCTACAAGAAACGTGCGTCGTGTGCACAAGCCCCAATATCAACAATACCGCTGGGCTATACTGTGATTCAAGCTGGAGTGCCCATCTGCCCACCCACAAATCAGGAGGTTGGTAGACTGTGTACGTGTAGCCGTGCGCTGCTGAATAGAAAGGGTGGGAACTACCCTTATACCTAGTGCATCACCCATAGCACAGTATGATCTTTACTGCCATATAACATCACAAAAAAAGCAAAAAAATTGTGCCATGTTGCATCTCATGGACACTAATGTTAGAGCTACACAATGACTTTATTTTGTTTTTCAACAGCTTAAGTTTCATCCTTTGGGAGATTCTCCCATGACCATTTTAAGTGCAACTTGCTTGAGACTTCCATGCAATTTACATGTTGCCCGAATCTACACTATAGCAGTCTATTAATACACGGAACAAAAATATAAACGCAACACTTTTGTTTTTGCTCCATTTTTCTCGAGCTGAACGTAAAGATCTAAGACTTTTTCTATGTACACGATGCCTTTTTTCTCAAATATTATTCACAAATTTGTCTAAATCTGTTTTAGTGAGCACTCCTTTCCGTGAGAATCCATCCGCCTCACAAGTGTGGCCTATCTAGATGCAGATTACACACATGATCATTGCACTGGTGTGCCTTAGGGTGGCCACAATAAAAGGCCCCTCTAAAATCTGCAGTTTTATCACACAACACAATGCCGCAGATGTCGCAAGTTTTGATAGAGCGTGCAGTTGGCACGCTGACTGCAGGATTGTCCACCAGAGCTGTTGCCCATGAATCAAATGTTCATTTCTCTGCCATAAGCCATCTCCGAAGGGAGGTCACGTGTAACCACTCCAGCCCAGGACCTCAACATCCAGCATTTTCACCTCCAAGATGATCTGAGATCAGGTACCCTGACAGCTGATGCAACAATTGGTTTGCATAATCAAAGAATTTCTGCACAACCTGTCAGAAACCGTCTGAGGGAATCTTACCTGCATGCTCATCGGGGTCTCCACCTGACTTTAGTTCATCATCATAACCGACTTGAGTGGGCAAATGCTCACATTTGATGGCGTCCTGCAGATTGGAGAGGTGTTCTCTTCATGGATGAATCCTGGTTTTCACTGCACAGGGCAGATGGCAGACTACGGGTATGGCGTCGTGAGGGAGCAGTTTGTGGATGTCCACATTGTGAATGGAATGGCCCATGGTGGTGGAGTTATGGTATGGCAGACATATGTTAGGGTCAATGAATACAGGTGCATTTTATGGATGCCATTTTGAACGCACAGAGACAAGATCCTGAGAACCATTGTTGTGCCCTCCCACCCTGGACCACCCCAATACTGTAAACTGCACATTTTAGAGTGACCTTATATTGTGGCCACCCTAAGGCACACCTGTGCAATAATCATGTGCCTATTCGGCATCTGGATATGCCACATCTGTGAGGTGGATGGATTATCTTGGCAAAGGAGAAGTGCTCACTAATACAGATTACACTCTCACCGCCATGTAATGCAATTAATAGATTTAAGAAAAGAAATTAAATAATAGCTACAGTTAACCCCTTAGCCGCAAAGCCTGTTTTTTTAACCTTCCTGACCAACTTGTACAATTCTGACCACTGTCACTTTATGAGGTCATAACTCTAGAACGCTTCAACGAATCTCACTGATTCTTAGATTTTCTTGTGACACAATGTGGTAAAATTTCTTTGATGTGACTTTCGTTTATTTGTAAAAAAAAAAAAAACAACGGAAATTTGCTGAAAATTTTGAAAATGTCAAACTTTTAATTTTTATAATAAATAACATTTCCCACATGTCTACTTTACATCAGTAAAACATTTTTTTTTTATAGGAAGTTATAAGGATTAAAAGTTGACCAGCGACTTCTCATTTTTACAACAAAACTTGAAAAACTATTTTTTTAGGGACTACCTCACATTTGAAGTGACTTTGATGGGTCTATATGACAGAAAATACCCAAAAGTGACACCATTCTATAAACTGCACCCCTCAAGGTGCTCAAAACCACATTCATGAAGTTTATTCATTATTCAGGTGCTTCACAGGGATTTTTGGAATGTGAAAGGAAAAAATTTTCACAAAAATTTTCCTTTAGACCTTTTTTTTTTTTTAACTTTTGCAAGGGTAACCGGAGAAAATGGACCGTACAATTTGTTGTACAATTTCTCCTGAGCGTACCAATACTCCATATTTGGGGGAAATCTACTGTTTGGGCACATGGCAGGGCTCGGATGTCATGTTCAGAGAGCCCCTGATGTGCCGAAACAGTGGAAACCCCCCACAAGTGACACCATTTTGGAAACTACACCCCTTAGGGAACTTATGTAGATGTGTATTGAGCACCTTGAACCCATAGTTGCTTCACAGAAGTTTATAATGTAGAGCCGTGAAAATAAAAATATCATATTTTTCTCAGATAAATCTTTTTTTGCTTCAAATTTTGCATTTTCATAAGGGTAAGAGGAGTAATTGCCCCATACAATTTGTTGTACAATTTCTCCTGAGTGCGCAGATACCAAATATGTGGGGGAATACTACTGTTTAGGAGTTTGGAAGAGAAGGAGCGCCATTTGACTTTTTGAATGCAAAATTTGCTGGAATTATTAGACCCCTTTGTGACCGTATCTAGATGTGTATTGAACACCTTGAACCTCCAGATGCTTCACAGAAGGTTATAACGTTAAGCCGTGAAAATTAAAATAAATAAAAAAACATTTTTCCTGCAAAAATCTTTTTTAGCTCCAAATTTTGTATTTTCACAAGTGTAACAGGAGAAAATGGACCCCAAAATTTGTTGTGCAATTTCTCCTGAGTTCACAGATACCCCATATGTCATCGAAAACTACTTTTAAGGAACAGTGTAAACCTCAGAAGGGAAGTAGTGCCATATTACAGTTCAGATTTTGCTGCACTTGTTTGAGAGTGCCATGTTACATTGGCAGAGCCCCTGAGGTGCCAACACAGCAGAACCCCCCATAAGTGACCCCATTTTACAAACTACACCTCTCACTGAATTCATCTAGGGTGCAGTGATCATATTAACACCACAGGTGTGTCACAGACTTTTATATAATTGAGCAGTGGAGATAAAATAATTTACATTTTTACCATCAAGATTGTGTGTTAGCCCCAAGTTTTCACACTGGGAAATGGGTAAAAATGGCAACAAAATTTGTCCCACAATTTCTGCTGAATGTAGAAATACCCATATGTGGCTGTACAGTACTACTTTGCCATACGGAGAGACTCGGGAGGGACAGAGCGCTATTTGCCTAGAATAGTTTGCGGATTCCATATAAAGAGCCCCTACGTATTAGAAAAGCAGTGACCCCATTTTGGAAATTATACTCCTTTGGGAATTTATCTACGGGGGTAGTGACGATTTTGACTCCATGGGTGTTTTCCAGAAGCAGGCATTAGTGCATGTTGCTGAGTGAAAATTGCAAACTGCCTTGGTAGTGACCAGTACATTATGCCCAACTCATGTTTCTGGAGACATGCACCTGTAAATTAGGTGGGCTCTCATCACTACATAAATGCCAAACGTGAGCAAAAAATGTGGTTTAGGCACACTGGGGCTCAGAAGGGAGTGGGGCATTTGGATTGGGAGCAGAAAATTTGCTGAATTTCTTTTGAGGGGTGAGGAGCCATTTAGCTTTTCCAGAGCCTTTGTACTACCAGTAATGTGGAAGCCTTCTATATTTCTGTTAACAGATGACAGATCTGAGTGGAGGCTTGCTTTTTTCTGGCTTGAATTGAAGCTTTTATTGGGAACATTTTACATAACATTTATGATCACATTTATCCTGCGCTCTACGCTAAGCACTTACATAGGGGTTTCCATCTAAATCTCCGAGTGACGTGACAGATGAAACCCCCGAGGGATCTATTCACTATAAAGAGGCAGCAGAGTTACTCTGGACTCTGTCTGGCCTCTGATCAGCAGTGTCCTTTTCAGAAGTGCACAAAACTGTGGCCAATGGCACTTTTATGCAATCCTAGAAAGACAGACACCGCCAGATCACAGGTCCCATGGTGTCCACAGTGCCTCCATCTGCCTCATTATAGGGAATCTTCCACCAGAGGTTCAGTCTGAATCACGTATTTCAGAAATTTACCCAGAAACCCCGGTGTAAGTGCTCAGTGCATAGCACAGGATAAATGTGCGCCAAGCCTTACTGCGATCTTTGGGAGGCAGAATGAAAAAATCAACAGCATGTGAAGAATTGGTTTTATTTACTTTTACACAGTTCTTCTTGCACTATAAGTGATTAGGCGTCTTTGCTCTTCGGGTCAGTGCGATTACTGCTATACCAGATTTATATCAGATTTTTATGTTTTGCTGCTGCCTCACACTAAAAGACACTTTTCATTGCGAAAACTAGTTTTTGCATCATCATATTTTGTGAGCTATCATTTTTCCATATTTTGGCCCACAGAGTCATGTGAGGGCTTGTTTTTTGCGGGACGAGCTGACTTTTTTATTGGTTCCATTTTTGGGCACATGACTTTTTTGATCACTTTCTATTTTCGGGAGACAGAAGACCAAAAACCAGCAATTCAGGAATTTCAGGAATTGCGTTTTGTTATACCGTTCCACGTCTGGTAAAATTGATCAAGAAGTTTTATTCTTCGGGTCAGTACGATTACAGCGATACCCAATTTATATTTTTTAAAATATTTTGGCGCTTTTATACAAAAACTATTTTATAGGAAAAAATAATGATTTTTGCATTGCTTTATTCTCAGAGCTATAACTTTTTTATTTTTCCGCTAACTGAGCTGTATGATGGCTTGTTTTTTGCAGGACAAGATGACATTTTCAGTGGTACCATTTTTATTTACATTTGTCTTTTTGATCGCGTTTTACTGCACTTTTTGTTCGGCGGTATGATGAAAAAGCATTGTTTTTTGCCTCTTTTTTTTTTTTTGCGGTGTTCACTGAAGGGGTTAACTAGTGGGACAGTTTTATAGAATGGGCTGTTATGGACGCGGTGATACCAAATATACTTTTATTGTTTTTTTTTTTTATAATACATAAATGTATTTATTGAAAAGGGTTTTTTTCTTTGAGGATTTAAAAAAATATATATTTTTACACCTTTCAATATTTTTATTTTGTACTTTTTTACATTGTCCCACAATGGGACATTACTGAATAGCACTGCAGGGCATCAGACCAGCATCTGAGAGGCAGGGAAGGAGGCGTGTCAGGTCATCCTCTCTGCAGGCACTGCGAAGCCACCTTCCCTGAAGGACCCTGCGGCCATCTTGCGGCCAGAGGTCTCCATGGAGTCCATCAGGACAACGCAATCACATCAGCGTGAGGCTGCGCAATCGTGCCGCCATACATATACTGCTGCTTGTGGGAACACAGCTCCCGCAGAGCAGTACATGGACGGTGCATGTCGGGAAAGGGTTAAAGATGAATAGCTCCGCAATAACCTGGGAATTCCATGTTATACATTTTGTACTAATATTCAGCAATCTCTCTTTATTAAGACCAAAATGTTGCTGGACGTCAGTTCACAGTCCCAGTTGAAGCCGACTGTCAGCGTAACCAGCCATTGACCGCAACTAGAAACGTTTTTGGAGATTTTAGAAGTATTAAGCTGACATTACAAGAAGTAACGTGGTGGGGCCAATTTTTCAATTTTTCCTCCTCTTCTTCCAAGAGTCATAACTTTTTTATTTTTCTGCCTACATAACCGTATGTGGATTTGCTTTTTGTGGAACGAGTTGAATTTTGAAACGCACAATTCGTTTTACAGTACAATATACTGGAAAATGGTTAAAAAAACAAATGTGGTAAAATGGCAAAAAAAAAAAAAGCAATTTCACAAAAAAATTTTCAGGGCATTCATTGGGTGATTAAAATAATCCAGCAATATGATTCTAAAGGTTGATACAATTACGGTGACACCAAGTTTGGTTTTTTTTTATTACATAATTGTTATTTTCTTCTAAAAAAAAAAAAAAAAAAACAAACAAACACTTAAGCCCTTATTTAAAACCATTAACAGTTACTGCTGTGACCAGCTTCAGAGGTCGACTATTCCTCTGATTATAGTTCCCTTGGTAAAAAAGTTTGTCTCCTCTGGAGATTGAACCATTGTTTCCCGAGGCGGAAGGAGCGCCCACCTTGTTTTTTTGAGAGGGTTTAACATTAAGCAGCCTTTTTTCACCATATCTTTTGTAAAGGCCTCTTGCGGTGCCTTAAAGTATTCATACCCTGTGAACTTGAATGTTTTTTTTATTTTAATTTTATGTGATATACCAAAACAAAGTATCAAAGTATTTGTGAATTGTAAAGGAAATTATGCATGATTTTCTAATTATTTATAAAATCTAAATCTGAAAATTGTGACGTGCATTTGTAATCAAGCCCCCTGTAGTCTCATACCCCTAAATAAAATCATGAGTGTCCAATTGTCTTCAGAAGTTACATAATTAGTAAATTGAGTGCACCTGTGTGTAATTTGTTCTCAGTATAACTACAGCTGTTCTGTGAAGGCCTCAGAGGTTTGTTTGAGAAATCTTGGGAGCAAACAGCATTTTAAAAATCAAGTAACACACCAGATAGTTCAGGTATAAAGTTGTACCCTAGCTCTAAACATCTCATGGAGCAATGTTCAATCCATCATCCAAAAATGGAAGTGACAGTGAAGTTTGGAGATGGGAACAACATGGTGTGGGGCTGTTTATCAGCATATGGCACTGGCAAACTTTATATAATTGATGGAAGAATGAATGGACAAATGTACGAGACATTCTTGATAAAAATCTGCTGCCATCTACCAGGATGATGAAAATGATGCAAGGGTAGACATTTCAGAAAGACAATGATCCTAAACACACAGCCAAGGAAACTCTCGATTGACTTCAAAGACAGAAAAAAAAGCTGCTAGAATGGTCCAGCCAATCACCTGACCTGAATCCAAAAGAGAATGTATTAAAAGAACTAAAGGTCAGTGTTCATAGAAGGAGCCCACAGGAGCTTCAGGATTTCAAAAGTGTTTGTGTGGAAGACTGGACCAAAATCACACCTGAGCAATGTCTGCAACTAGTTTCTCCATACAGGAGGCATTTAGAAGCTGTGATCACCAATAAAGGCTTTTGTAGAAAGTGTTAATTAAATTTCAGTAAGTGTGTTAAATACTTTTTCCCTGTGTCATTTCTCATTATTACACATACAGTGCTGAAAATAAGTATTTGATACACTGCTGATTTTGCAAATTTTCCCACTAACAAAGAATGGAGAGATCTGTAATTTTTATCGTAGGTACACTTCAACTGTGAGACACAGAATTTTAAAATAAAAAAAGCATAAAAACACATTTATATTATTTTTTATGAAATAAGTATTTGATCACCTACCAACCAGCAAGAATTCTGGTTCTCACAGACCTGTTGGCTATTCTTTAAGAAACCCTAGTACTCTGCACTAATTACCTGTATTAATTGGACCTGTTTGAACTTGTTACCTGTATAAAAGACACCTGTCCACATACTCAATCACACTCCAACCTTTCCACCTTGGCCAAGACCAAAGAGTTGTCTAAGGACACTGGGGACAAAATTGTAGACCTGCATAAGGCTGAGATGGGCTGCAGAGCAATAGACAAGCAGCTTGGTGAGAAGGTGTCAACTGTTGGCACAATTATTAGAAAATCGAAGAAACACAAGATGACTGTCAATCTGCCTATGTCTGGGGCTCCATGCAGGATCTCACCTCGTGGGGTAAGGATGATTCTGAGAAAGCTCAGAAATCAGCCCAAAACTACACAGGAGGACCTGGTCAATGACCTGAAGAGAGCTGGGACCACAGTCTCAAATATTACCATTAGTAACACACTATGCCGTCATTGATTAAAATCCTGCAGTACCCGTAAGGTTCCCCTGCTCACACCAGCACATGTCCACGCTTGTTTGAAGTTCACCAATAACCAGCTGGATGATCCAGAGGAGGCATGGGAGAAGGTCATATGGTCAGATGAGAACTTTTTGGTGTCAACTCCACTCGCCGTGTTTGGAGGAAGAAGAAGGATGAGTACAACCCCAAGAACACCTTGTGAAGCATGGTGGGGGAAGCATCTTATTTTGGGGGTACTTTTCTGCAAAGGGGACAGGATGACTGCACTGTATTGAAGGGAGGATGGATGGGGTCATGTATCACGAGATTTTGGCCAACAACCTTCTTCCCTCAGTAAGAGCATTGAAGATGGGTCGTGGCTGGGTCTTCCAGCATGACAATGACCTGAAACACCCAGCCAAGGAAACTAAGGTCCTGCGGTGGCCTTGTCAATCTTCAGACCTGAACCCAATAGAAAATATTTGGAGGGAGCTGAAACTCAATGTTGCCCAGTGACAGCCCAAAAACCTGAAAGATCTGGTGAAGTTCTGTATGGAATGTGGGCTAAAATCCCTGCTGCAGTGTGTGCAAACTTGGTCAAGAACCACAGGAAATGTCTGACCTCTGTAATTGCAAACAAAGGTTTATGTACCAAATATTAAGTTCTGATCTTCTATTGTAGCAAATACTTATTTTCCCCTGTACACTGTATGTGTATTTTTATTTTATTTTGAATGGGGCAAAAGGGAGTGATTGGAACTTGTTTCTTTTATTTTTACAAACCTATTTTTTTTAACTTGCTTCAATAGTTTCCTTAGGATACTTGAAGCTGCAACCTTCCGATCACCTGTTCTACACATAGCAGTGCTTCAGCCCTGCTATGTATAGCACAAATGCTGATCTTCTAAGAATGCCTGCCATGGGAGCATTTAAATGACAGGCACTAGGGTCAAATGCTGGGACATGACCTATGACGTACCAATACGTCATCAGTCGGGAAGTGGTTAATGGCCATTCACGTAGGAGTCAGAATTGGAGTGTGGAAAAATAAGAAAACGAGTATGAGATGGAATCTGAACCTTTGGTTTTCTGACTTCACAGCCCTGCTAGAGATCTCATGAGTTTTTTGCTACCTAACTCATCTCAAGGACCTTTGATTCCAGCGCTGTGTAACTTACTGACCTGCTTGCTATTGTTTTGATAAAATCACAGTTTTATCACCAGGAGATTATCATTAAAGGACTAGTGAACTTGCTCCCATGTAGTCCTCCATATTCATAAACTCTGTATAACCCCACCCCACCACTGATTGGCAGCTTTCTGTGTACACTGTGCATAGGCATAAAGCAGCCAAACAATGGTGTGGGCGAGGTTATACAGAGCTCGTTATTTAGAGAACTGGTAGATCTATAGCAGACAAAACAGGAATTTTATCAAAACTGCAGCAAGCAGCCCAGTAAGTGACACATCGTTGGAATCGGGCTCTTTGCCACTATATCATGCTGCTCAAAGATGGAATAGCAAAAACTTAATGCCAGAATCCCCTTATTCCTTATATCTCACCTATTTTTGATCTTATTGTCCTCTTATGTTGGTGAAAGCACAAACCAGTAGGATCAGAGAGATGCATTCCAACGAACGACACGGCGTAACCGAGAAACAGCGGTATCCCCAGTCATTGCACGCTTTGCGCCTTGTGTATCCTTCCTTCCCCAACAGTGGGCACCCTACCCATCGTGTAGCCATCTATGAAGTTAGCAGGGCATGTGAAAGAATGTTTGACTCTCCTTTAATTAATAAGGTAAATGTAATCCTATTTGTGTTTCCAGCATGGCGGCTGAGCCTCGGTGCGCCGTACACCCACATCACCTGTGATCCCTGTACAGCAGGTAATTACAGCGCAGCAGCTGGACAGAGGCTTTGCCATGCATCAATTGTTCTCCTCTGCCAGATGCTGTGTAGGAAGGACAGTCAACACATCTGTTCCTTTAGCTGCTAATTAAACAAAGCCCAGTCCCTGCTCATGTTAACCCCTTCTAGACTGCCCCCCACCCATGTGCTGGAATCTTGGCTCAATTCACAAGGTCCTTCGCCACCCTGTAGGTGTAAATGAGTGTCCCATTAAAAAAAAGTGTTGTTTTTTATTAGTTAGAACATGCCTGTTTTTTTTTATTTTTGTTCATTTTAAATCTATTTATTTACTAAAAGGGAAATAATACATAAAATTTGTCAGAAATTGTAGGTCACTACGGCTGTATTAACGCGTTTTGGACTTGTTGCTTTTTTTGCCGCAGTTGCAATAAAATTGCGACATTTTTTCCTTGATTTTGGAAGTGCGTGGCAAAACAATGCAATTTTCAGCCAAAAATTGCATTGTGACTGCAACAGTATTTGATGGCCCATCCTTAAGATAAGCCATCAAAATTAGATTGGAGGGGGTTAAGCCCGCCATTCCTATTAGATGGCTGATTGATGGTTTGACTAGCAGCCATCTTGGCCAGCTATCCCATACACAGGAACGCTCGCTCGGCCGATCTCTCATATGTTCTCATGTATGGCTGCAGCTTATCTCTGGGAGAACAAAAGAATCTGCTGTCCAAAATCTGATCCTTATCTCCCCCGATAATCGATTGTCCTGGACCCTCATACTAATTAGACTGTCGACTGAACCCGTCTATATTTGAGGGATCAGCTGACATTTGTGTAATGTGTATGGGAGCTGTAAACTCCTGGTTCCACAACACAAAATACTAACTGGTGAAGGTACGGAGAGCCAGACCCAACCAAATGATTACTTCAGACTTTTCTTAAGGGCCTCAGTGCACAAAAGATAGCTGTTGGCCAAATGCTGGACTCTTCTGAACGCAACTTATCTTGCCAAAAACAAAAGTATTGGCAGTCCAAAATCGGAAATGCTTGATTCCCGATGTCAGGTCAGAGGTGGTAGGCCCTGAATACATTTTACTGTTGGCCCGAGCCCACCGACATTGGTGAGTTTGGCAAATGTTAGTCTAATGTTTATGGAGGACTTAAGGATTGTCTTTCCTGACAAGTTATTTCTGTTTCCGGTTTCACAGTAGGCCATTCTTAGATGGCCAGTATATTAATATAATATATTAAAGCCAAAATATTAATTACTTTGCATTTTTTTTAAAGAAACACTCTCTTGAACTTTTCCCCCCTAATGTATATGTACTGTATGTAGTGTTCTTTCATTTTATTAATATATTCACCTACCTCCATCTTCTTCAGTATCTGGTATTTCCCCACGCCTCTTCTGCGTCACGTGACAACAGTTCAGTATATCCGGCTTTGTCTATGCTTGGGCCAAAAGTCTATCTTACAATGAAAGCCTATGGAGCCTTGTTCTGACTCTCCATAGACTTCTACTATATAATTGTCTAAGGGTCACTTCCGTCTGTCTGTCTGTCGGTCACGGATATTCATTGGTCGCGGCCTCTGTCTGTCATGGAAATCCAAGTCACTGATTGGTCGCCGCAAAACAGCCACGACCAATCAGCGACGGAAGAAAATGGCCGCTCCTTCCTCTCCGCAGTCACTGCCCGACGCCCGCATACTCCCCTCCGGTCACCGCTCACACAGGGTTAATGCCGGCGGTAACGGACCGCGTTATGCCGCGGGTAACGCACTCCGTTACCGCAGCTATTAACCCTGTGTGTCCCCAACTTTTTACTATTGATGCTGCCTATGTGGCATCAATAGTAAAAAAATGTAATGTTAAACATAATAAAAAAACAAAAAACCTGCTATACTCACCCTCCGTAGTCCGCCGAGCTGCTCGCGCCTGCCGCCATCTTCCGTTCCCAGCTCAGCGGAGCTTCGGTGGATCCCAGGGGTAAGTATATAACTATTTTTTATTTTAATAATTTTTTTTAACAGGGATATGGTGCCCACACTGCTAAATACTGCGTGGGCTGTGTTAGATACCGCGTGGCTCTGTGCTGTATACTACGTAGACAGTGTTATATACTATGTGGCCTGTGTGATATACTCCGTGGGCTGTGCTAGATATTACGTGGCCACTGTTATATACTGTGTGGGCAGAGTTATATAGTACGTGATTGGGCAGTATACTACGTGGCTCTGTGCTGTATACTACGTGGCTCTGTGCTGTATACTACATTGCTGGGCAATATATTACGTGGCTGGGCAATATACTATGTGGCTCTGTGCTGTATACTACGTGGCTCTGTGCTGTATACTACATCGCTGGGCAATATACTATGTGGCTGAGCAATATACTATGTGGCTCTGTGCTGTATACTACGTCACAGGGCAATATACTACGTGACTGGGCAATATACTACGTGACTGGGCAATATACTACGTGACTGGGCAATATAGTACGTGGCTGGGCAATATACTACGTGACTGGGCAATATACTACGTGGCTGGGCAATATACTACGTGACTGGGCAATATACTACGTGGCCGGGCAATATACTACGTGACTGAGCAATATACTACATGACTGGACAATATACTATGTGGCTGGGCAATATACTACGTCGCTGGGCAATATACTACGTCGCTGGGCAATATACTACGTGACTGAGCAATATACTACGTGATTGGGCAGTATACTACGTGGCTCTGTGCTGTATACTACGTCGCTGGGCAATATATTATGTGACTGGGCAATATACTATTTGGCTGGGCAATATACTACGTGACTGGGCAATATACTACGTGACTGGGCAATATACTACGTGACTGGGCAATATACTACGTGACTGGGCAATATACTACATGGCTGGCCAATATACTACGTGGCTGGGCAATATACTACGTGACTGGGCAATATACTACGTGGCCGGGCAATATACTACGTGACTGAGCAATATACTACGTGACTGGACAATATACTATGTGGCTGGGCAATATACTACGTCGCTGGGCAATATACTACGTGACTGAGCAATATACTACGTGACTGAGCAGTATACTACGTGGCTCTGTGCTGTATACTACGTGGCTCTGTGCTGTATACTACATCGCTGGGCAATATACTACGTGGCTGGGCAATATACTATGTGGCTCTGTGCTGTATACTACGTGGCTCTGTGCTGTATACTACGTCACTGGGCAATATACTACGTGACTGGGCAATATGCTACGTGACTGGGCAATATAGTACGTGGCTGGGCAATATACTACGTGTCTGTGCTGTATACTATGTGGCTCTGTGCTGTATACTACGTCGCTGTGCAATATACTACGTGGCTGGGCAATATACTATGTGACTGGGCAATATACTATTTGGCTGGGCAATATACTACGTGACTGGGCAATATACTACGTGACTGGGCAATATACTACGTGACTGGGCAATATACTACGTGGCTGGGCAATATACTACATGACTGGGCAATATACTACGTGACTGGACAATATACTACGTGGCTGGGCAATATACTACGTGACTGGGCAATATACTACGTGACTGGACAATATACTATGTGGCTGGGCAATATAGTACGTCGCTGGGCAATATACTACGTGACTGGGCAATATACTACGTGACTGGACAATATACTATTTGGCTGGGCAATATACTACGTCGCTGGGCAATATACTACGTAGCTGGGCAATATACTACGTGACTGGGCAATATACTACGTAACTGGGCAATATACTACGTGACTGGGCAATATACTACGTGGCTGGGCAATATACTATGTGGCTGGGCAATATACCACGTGACAGGGCAATATACTACGTAGCTGGGCAATATACTACGTGGCTGGGCAATATACTACGTGGCTGGGCAATATACTACGTGGCTGGGCAAGCTGGGCAATATACTATGTGACTGGGCAATATACTACGTGGCTGGGCAATATACCACGTGACAGGGCAATATACTACGTGGCTGGGCAATATACTACGTGGCTGGGCAATATACTACGTGGCTGGGCAATATACTATGTGGCTTGGCAATATACTACATCGCTGTGCAATATACTATGTGGCTGAGCAATATACTATGTGGCTCTGTGCTGTATACTACGTCACAGGGCAATATACTACGTGACTGGGCAATATACTACGTGACTGGGCAATATACTACGTGACTGGGCAATATAGTACGTGGCTGGGCAATATACTACGTGACTGGGCAATATACTACGTGGCCGGGCAATATACTACGTGACTGAGCAATATACTACATGACTGGACAATATACTATGTGGCTGGGCAATATACTACGTCGCTGGGCAATATACTACGTGACTGAGCAATATACTACGTGATTGGGCAGTATACTACGTGGCTCTGTGCTGTATACTACGTCGCTGGGCAATATACTATGTTACTGGGCAATATACTATTTGGCTGGGCAATATACTACGTGACTGGGCAATATACTACGTGACTGGGCAATATACTACGTGACTGGGCAATATACTACATGACTGGGCAATATACTACGTGGCTGGCCAATATACTACGTGGCTGGGCAATATACTACGTGACTGGGCAATATACTACGTGGCCGGGCAATATACTACGTGACTGAGCAATATACTACGTGACTGGACAATATACTATGTGGCTGGGCAATATACTACGTCGCTGGGCAATATACTACGTGACTGAGCAATATACTACGTGACTGAGCAGTATACTACGTGGCTCTGTGCTGTATACTACGTGGCTCTGTGCTGTATACTACATCGCTGGGCAATATACTACGTGGCTGGGCAATATACTATGTGGCTCTGTGCTGTATACTACGTGGCTCTGTGCTGTATACTACGTCACTGGGCAATATACATCATGACTGGGCAATATACTATGTGGCTCTGTGCTGTATACTACGTGGCTCTGTGCTGTATACTACGTCACTGGGCAATATACTACGTGACTGGGCAATATGCTACGTGACTGGGCAATATAGTACGTGGCTGGGCAATATACTACGTGTCTGTGCTGTATACTATGTGGCTCTGTGCTGTATACTACGTCGCTGTGCAATATACTACGTGACTGGGCAATATACTACGGGGCTGGGCAATATACTACATGACTGGGCAATATACTACGTGACTGGACAATATACTACGTGGCTGGGCAATATACTACGTGACTGGGCAATATACTACGTGACTGGACAATATACTATGTGGCTGGGCAATATAGTACGTCGCTGGGCAATATACTACGTGACTGGGCAATATACTACGTGACTGGACAATATACTATTTGGCTGGGCAATATACTACGTCGCTGGGCAATATACTACGTAGCTGGGCAATATACTACGTGACTGGGCAATATACTACGTAACTGGGCAATATACTACGTGACTGGGCAATATACTACGTGGCTGGGCAATATACTATGTGGCTGGGCAATATACCACGCGACAGGGCAATATACTACGTAGCTGGGCAATATACTACGTGGCTGGGCAATATACTACGTGGCTGGGCAAGCTGGGCAATATACTATGTGACTGGGCAATATACTACGTGGCTGGGCAATATACCACGTGACAGGGCAATATACTACGTGGCTGGGCAATATACTACGTGGCTGGGCAATATACTACGTGGCTGGGCAATATACTACGTGGCTTGGCAATATACTACATCGCTGTGCAATATACTATGTGGCTGGGCAATATACTATGTGGCTGGGCAATATACTACGTGACTGGGCAATATACTACGTGACTGGGCAATATACTACGTAGCTGGGCAATATACTACGTGACTGGGCAATATACTACGTAGCTGGGCAATATACTACGTGGCTGGGCAATATACTATGTAGCTGCGCAATATACTACGTGGCTGGGCAATATACTACGTGGCTGGGCAATATACTACGTAGCTGGACAATATACTACTTGGCTGGGCAATATACTACGTGGCTGGGCAATATACTACGTGGCTGGGCAATATACTACATGGCTGGGCAATATACTACGTGACTGGGCAATATACTACGTGGCTGGGCAATATACTACGTGACTGGGCAATATACTACGTAGCTGGGCAATATACTACGTGGCTGGGCAATATACTACGTGGCTGGGCAATATACTACGTAGCTGGGCAATATACTACTTGGCTGGGCAATATACTACGTAGCTGGGCAATATACTACGTGGCTGGGCAATATACTACGTGGCTGGGCAATATACTACGTAGCTGGGCAATATACTACGTGGCTGGGCAATATACTACGTGGCTGGGCAATATACTACGTAGCTGGGCAATATACTACGTTGCTGGGCAATATACTACGTAGCTGGGCAATATACTACGTGGCTGGGCAATATACTACTTGGCTGGGCAATATACTATGTGGCTGGACAATATACTACGTGGCTGGGCTATATACTACGTGACTGGGCAATATACTACGTAGCTGGGCAATATACTACGTGGCTGGGCAATATACTACGTAGCTGAGCAATATACTACGTGGCTGGGCAATATACTACGTGGCTGGGCAATATACTACGTAGCTGGACAATATACTACTTGGCTGGGCAATATACTATGTGGCTGGGCAATATACTACGTGGCTGGGCAATATACTACGTGGCTGGGCAATATACTACGTGACTGGGCAATATACTACGTGGCTGGGCAATATACTACGTGACTGGGCAATATACTACGTAGCTGGGCAATATACTACGTGGCTGGGCAATATACTACGTGGCTGGGCAATATACTACGTAGCTGGGCCATATACTACTTGGCTGGGCAATATACTACGTAGCTGGGCAATATACTACGTGGCTGGGCAATATACTACTTGGCTGGGCAATATACTACGTAGCTGGGCAATATACTACGTGGCTGGGCAATATACTACGTGGCTGGGCAATATACTACGTAGCTGGGCAATATACTACGTGGCTGGGCAATATACTACGTAGCTGGGCAATATACTACGTGGCTGGGCAATATACTACTTGGCTGGGCAATATACTATGTGGCTGGACAATATACTACGTGGCTGGGCAATATACTACGTGACTGGGCAATATACTACGTGGCTGGGCAATATACTACGTGGGCTGTGCAATATACTACGTGGACATGCATATTCTAGAATACCCGATGCGTTAGAATCGGGCAACCATCTAGTACATTATAAAATCCACTTCCGAATCATACAAAGCCCATTCTCCCTTCCTTCCCTCCTTCTATTCACCCTTCCTTCTATCCTTCCCTCCTTCTATCCGTCCCTTTCTTTTCTTCCTTTGTTCCTTCCTTCCCTCTTTTCTCTCCTTTCCACCTTCATTCTTTTCCTCCTTCCCTGCTTCATACCCTCTCTTTCTCCCTTTCCTTCCATCATTCCTTCCTTCCTTCCATTTTTCCATTGTTCTTTTTCTCTTTCCCTCCTTCCTTCCCTTCCTCCCTCTTTTTCTCTTTCCTGCCCTCCTTCCTCCTCCAATCCTTCCTTTCCTTTTTTTCTCCCTTTCCTTCCATCCTTCCTTCACACCTTCATTCTTTCCCTCCTTCCTTCTTTTTCCCTCCCTCCTTCCTTCCATTCTCCTTTTTGTCTCATTCCTTCTTTCCCTCCTAACTTCCATCTTTATCTCCCTTCCTTCCCTTTTTCTGTCCACATAGAATCCTGATTTCCGTTTAGTAGAACTGAGGGATGTCAGGGTCGTATGACGGTACTATAGCAGGTGATAGGCAGTTTTATTATGACCATGTGACTGACCATAATTATAGCCAAATTTTCCATTGGTTTCCCAAGGATTTCCTAGCCAACCACCAATATGGCCACTATAGTTTCCGCAGTTCCGACTATTTATACATCGATGTACTGTCTGCATATTATTGCATTTCTCATTCGAGTCTTTGAAAGTGGACCCTTCAGGGCGCTGTAATGGCAGCCTCATGCCAACGTTCCTGGATATAGATATTTTAAACATTTTGACCATGAGCTTCCTTGTAGCATCTCTTCCGTCTGATGAGCTACACACTTGTCTGGCTGCTACTTAGTGGATGAGACCAGCGTCTGTCTGCGGAACTCCGTGCCAAGTTAGGGGAGGAAAGGAAAGTTAGGAAGGTGCAGTTTTAAATGGGGACTTTGTGTGACAAGATAGAGCTTATTCTGTTTATTTAGGTAGCACAAAAATACTTTATTACATTTAGTTGGCTAAATCACAGAATGAACAAGCTGAGAGATAAGTGGAAATGACGCATATTTATAATTATATATATTTTATTTACTGTACTGATCTACAAACATAGGTTTGGTTCTGTTTGATTCTAAACATCACAAGTCCATTATAAGGGGAGGCAATATGGACACTTGCCCAGGGGTCTCCATTGTCCAGCTCCATTGTCCTACCTGCACTGCTGCTAGTGGGGAACGGGCAGGTGCCAGTGGTTGTATATATTTACAGCTGGCATATCACCGCTCATATACCCACTAGCACACACCGACAGTTGGGCTCCTCTACAAGCGTCAGTGGATCGCATGGGTTTCGATTATGTCCAGCCTAATTTTATAATAATAATTTTATGAAATGTGGACCATGGCCAAATAAAAATGAATAACCTTTTAGCACAGACATATATTTCTTCAATGATGTAGAAAATATGTAAAATAGTCTTTGAGGCTGAAGAATGTGCTAAATATTCTTACATATCAATGATAAAATTGTGTGTGTGTGTGTGTGTGTGTGCACAGTAATAGTTACCTGCACAAACAGATATCCTCCTAAAATAGCCAAATCTAAAAATAACCCTCTCCAACTTCCAAAAATATTAAGCTTTGACATCTATGAGTCTTTTGGGTTGATTGAGAACATAGTTGTTGATCAATAATAAAAATAATCCTCTAAAATACAACTTGCCTAATAATTCTGCACGCAGTGTATATATATATATATATATATATATATATATATATACAGTACAGACCAAAAGTTTGGACACACCTTCTCATTTAAAGTTTTTCTGTATTTTCATGACTATGAAAATTGTACATTCACACTGAAGGCATCAAAACTATGAATTAACATGTGGAATTATATACTTAACAAAAAGTGTGAAACAACTGAAATTATGTCTTATATTCTAGGTTCTTCAAAGTAGCCACATTTTGCATTGATGACTGCTTTGCACACTCTTGGCATTCTCTTGATGAGCTTCAAGAGGTAGTCACCGGGAATGGTCTTCCAACAATCGTGAAGGAGTTCCCAGAGATGCTTAGCACTTGTTGGCTCTTTTGCCTTCACTCTGCGATCCAGCTCACCCCAAACCATCTCGATTGGGTTCACAGCCTGGAGGTGTGTTTGGGGTAATTGTCCTGTTGAAAAATAAATGATGGTCCAACTAAACGCAAACTGGATGGAATAGCATGCCGCTGCAAGATGCTGTGGTAGCCATGCTGGGTCAGTATGCCTTCAATTTTGAATAAATCCCCAACAGTGTCACCAGCAAAGCACCCTCACACCATTACACCTCCTCCATGCTTCATGGTGGGAACCAGGCATGTAGAGTCAATCTGTTCACCTTTTCTGCGTCGCACAAAGAAACGGTGGTTGGAACCAAAGATCTCAAATTTGGATTCATCAGACCAAAGCACAGATTTCCACTGGTCTAATGTCCATTCCTTGTGTTCTTTAGCCCAAACAAGTCTCTTCTACTTGTTGCCTGTCCTTAGCAGTGGTTTCCTAGCAGCTATTTTACCATGAAGGCCTGGTGCACAAAGTCTCCTTTTAAAGGGAACCTGTCACCTGAATTTGGCGGGACAGGTTTGCGGTCATATGGGCGGGGTTTCTTGCCTTGCGCAGGCGTGTACTATGGAGGACACAGCATGAACTTCAACCCAATATTGCGGCCAGCATGCAGCCAGCGGGTAAGGAAAGGGTGAATCAGACACCCGAAAACCCCGCCCATATGACCGCAAACCTGTCCCTCCAAATTCAGGTGACAGGTTCCCTTTATCAGTTGTTGTAGAGATGTGTCTGCTGCTAGAACTCTCTGTGGCATTGACCTGGTCTCTAATCTGAGCTGCTGTTAACCTGCGATTTTTGAGGCTGGTGACTCGAATAAACTTATCCTCAGAAGCAGAGGTGACTCTTGGTCTTCCTTTCCTGGGGCGGTCCTCATGTGAGCCAGTTTCTTTGTAGCGCTTTATGGTTTTTGCCACTGCACTTGGGGACACTTTCAAAGTTTTCCCAATTTTTCGGACTGACTGACCTTCATTTCTTAAAGTAATGATGGCCACTCGTTTTTCTTTACTTAGCTGCTTTTTTCTTGCCATAATACAAATTCTAACAGTCTATTCAGTAGGACTATCAGCTGTGTATCCACCAGACTTCTGCACAACACAACTGATGGTCCCAACCCCATTTATAAGGCAAGAAATCCCAGTTATTAAACCTGACAGGGCACACCTGTGAAGTGAAAACCATTCCCGGTGACTACCTCTTGAAGCTCATCAAGAGAATGCCAAGAGTGTGCACAGCAGTCATCAAAGCAAAAGGTGGCTGCTTTGAAGAACCTAGAATATAAGACATAACAAAAAAGTGTGAAACAACTGAAATCAAGTATATGACTCCACATGTGTTAATTCATAGTTTTGATGCCTTCAGTGTGAATGTACAATTTTCATAGTCATAAAAATACAGAAAAATCTTTAAATGAGAAGGTGTGTCCAAACTTTTGGTCTGTACTATATATATATATATATATATATATATATATATATATATATATATATATATATATATATATATATAGTATGTAAGTGAACGTGCACATGTTAAATATTTGTTGCAGACATTTGTTGCCTGCGTTTTTTCTGCTTTTTTCCCCCTATTCATTAGAAATCAGAAATCTCATTCACTGTGTGTTAAAGGGAACCTGTCACCTGAATTTGGCGGGACTGGTTTTGGGTCATATGGGCGGAGTTTTCGGGTGTTTGATTCACCCTTTCCTTACCCGCTGGCTGCATGCTGGCTGCAATATTGGATTGAAGTTCATTCTCTGTCCTCCATAGTACACACCTGCACAAGGCAAGATTGCTTTCCGCAGGCGTGTACTATGGAGGACAGAGAATGAACTTCAATCCAATATTGCAGCCAGCGGGTAAGGAAAGGGTGAATCAAACACCCGAAAACTCCGCCCATATGACCCAAAACCAGTCCTGCCAAATTCAGGTGACAGAGTCCCTTTAAAATGCCCTAAAGGTCTTCCAGACACTTCTGGGTACTGCTCATCTCTGAGAAAAACGATGAAAGCCAAAACACTGAAAAAACTTTTGCACCGATTTTTCTTTTTCTAGGGGTGAATTAATTATACTTCCCAGAAGCAACACATTGCCACGTCATTTCAACATTGTAAAATAAAGTCCATAAATCAATGGCAGAATTTTGTCACTGTTTTTCAGTACATTCTATGGTGTAGCCAGCCATGTCATTCATAACTACAACTCATCCTTCTAAAAAAAACAACATGCCCTCAATTGGCAATGTTGCCCAAAAAAATAAAGTTATGGCTAGGGGAAAATAAAAACGAAAGCACAAAAATGAAAAATCGCTCTGTACTTTGGGGGTTAATATACGGCGTTCTGCCTGGTGAATCTATGACTGCAAAGATGGGGTTTATGTGATGAATATATATATATATTTTTCGGATTTATGCAGGAAATATGGAAAGCTTTCGGTTCATTGCTCAAGGCTTCCCCATAAGACATCCGTGACTCAGGTCGTTTCTGCAGTTTGGCAAACAACATGTTTGCCAAAGATCTTGTAAGAAAGGTTATAAGAGTAACAGGCCAGCAGCGTTCTGTGCAGAGACGACGTGATCGGTTTATTTCTGCATATCGCCAGCCTCCAAGCTGTAGCGTCCGGTCTCATTCCTCCAGACTGGCAGTGCCCATGCACACTGTTGACTTGATTCCGCTGCAGTTTAATAAGTATATAGATCTGCTGATAACTCTTCTTTTTTTTGTCATATATGTGTCAATAGAGCCTCCAGTAGCTGTATCTAGCGCTCCTGGCACTGTCACCTCTCTCCGATAGCTCTGGCAATATTTATATGTTGACATTAAAAGGACATTATTATGCACCTGTAAAAACACATTTATTCCACTTCATGTTGACTTTGTGTCTAGTATTGTGCATTCTTTTCTTCGTCTCAATATTTTTCTCTGACGCGTGTGCCAATCACACAGGACTTGTGACTTGTGAATCTTCACAGCGTGCGCCATGCACGCTGTCAGGATTCTCCAGTGCCGGTAATGAACAGGTGCGCGAACACAAGTAAACGATTTGCTTACATATGGTCAAGTGCCAACTAGTCATTCATGGCCCCGCTCAATACAAGTCTAGTTGGAATGTGGCCAGAAGTATGCAAATCGCATACTTACGGTCACATGACCGTTACCAGGCTCAGCGTTGGAGAATCCTGACCATGTGCACTGAGTGTGATGTCACGTTTCAAAAGTCTGCAGTCGCATAGAGTGACTGCAGACTTGATCTCCAAGCCTTTTATGTATTTTATTTTTAATAATAATAACCTCTATTTTTATATAGTGCCAACATATTCGCAGCGCTTTACAGGTTACACACATTATCATCGCTCTCCCCGATGGGGCTCACGATCTAAATTCCCTATCAGTATGTCTTTGGAGAATCCAGATTAAAATATTAAACAGCTGTAGCATGAATTGTGTATTACAGCTGCAAAACTTGAACCCTCACTTTGTGTTCTACTGAACTCAATGTCATTCACCATTGTTATGCCTCGAGTGGAGAGGTGGATCCTCAAAAGACTGGATGAGTCGTAATAGTACAGCACAGACTGGTGGCACTGGTGCAGCTAGCCAATCTAGTTGGAACAATGGTAGCACATATTGCTGACCTGCAACAATGACAACTGAAGTAGCTAAACTGGAAGAATGGCAGCAGAGCTGGAACTTTGATGTAGCAATATTAAATTCACAATGAGAAACTGGTGCAGCAGAGCGGAGTTTTCAAAGGCGGTGCAATGTAGCAGAGCTAGCACAGGGAAATAGACAAAGCTGACTTTACAAAGAGGAAACCTTCTAACAGAGCTTAGTTTGCAATGGAGTCAAAAAGAATTAGTGCAGTAAAGCTTTGTTTGCAACAGAGACTAAAAGCTGAGCTGACACAGTGATGTACAAAGTTGGCTTAGTGCCTCACAAGCAGGTTGCAGAGCTGAGTTTGCAATGGAAGCTCATTTAGCAGAGCTAACCCAAAAATGTAGCAAGGTTGACTCAACAAAAAGGAACTGGTATAGCAGTTGAGTTTACAATGGAGGCTAGTGTAGAAGAACTGGCTTAGGGATTTAGCAAAGCTGTATCTGTGAACAGAAACTGGTGCAGCTGGAGCAATGCTGGAACCACAAAATAGCAGCAGAGCTGCCTAGTTGGGCTTGATGTAGCAGTGTTGAAACCACAAGGAATGGAATAGCAGATTTGAATTACCATTTGTAGTGTAACTTAGCAGCAGCAAGTCACTTACCTGAATACTTAGGTGGTGCCCTTCTGCCCGAGTATGGCTATATGGCCCAGAAGATTGACATCTATTAGAGAAAAAAAACACTTCGAGTTGGCATAGGATGGAGGACACAGCACTGGAGCCTGGAGAAATGAGTAACGACCATTGAACCCTATGGTAAGCCAAGTTTGGTTTAGTACAACTCTAGGTGAAAAGCACGTGAAACTTCAAAACCATTATGGCTTGGCAGTATCCTCTATTCTTCTGAAATGTAACTAGATTTCATCTTACTGTGGTTCTTCTAATAGATATTCTGTACATTCCAGAAGAGCTACATGTTTAATTTCCATATACAGAATCTCATTGCTTGGAACAACAGGTAATCTTCATAGTTACATAGTTATTAAGGTTACATGTTCAGGCCCAACCATTTTTTGTTGTTGTGTGTGCGATATATTATAATAGTGATCAGAACTTTGTTTCGACTTTAGAACCCTAAATCCCCAAAGCTAAATGATAAAATTCGGTCAGTCTCTGGTCACCACTAGGGGGAGCTTGAGAGCGTTTTTATTTATTATTTTTATTATTATCTGGCTTTTCAGACCCTATAAATCATTTGGACAACCTCGTTAAGTTCAATATCTAACCAGTATGCAGTAAGCATCTGAGCGCCCCCTTGTGGTGTCTGCAGTCAACCAGAATGTTATCGATTCACTCTATGGCAAGACAAGGAAAAACAGACAACTATAAAACTATGCTACGAAATAAGCCAGCACAATATGGATACATCAGGCATATTATACACAATTTGAACCCTTTATAAATTAAAAATAAAAAAATTAAGTTGACTTAACTCAAAACTACATTAACTCTTAGTAATTGATAAATATTTAAATACATTTTAATATATATTAAAAATAAAAAAAATATATATGTTATATTGGAATTCTCAATTTTCAGCATTGGTTTAGATATATTGTATATTTCGTAATAAACTAGGAATATCACATTTTAGCGTAGTTAATGATCGTTTTTAAATTCCTTTTGCATTGAATGGCCATAATGTAATCCGGCTGATGTCATTTATTCCCAGCGTTGAAAGCAACCATGTCTCACTCCACACCAGAAGAAAACAGCTTTTATTTCATTCCGCTGAACACATTTACGTCAATTTCCAACGAGGAAGTCAAAGACGTTTCACATTCCCAAACGTATCGCCGTTCTAGGGCTCAGCCGCGGAGTTAAAGCAAAGCAGTGCTTGACACTGGGTGACTCATGCCTGGGAGTTACTCACCGTCACAACACTGGCTTCTTGTTCAGGAGGGCAAGGGGAAAATTCAGAGCGCGGTTCCTGCTGGACGGTGGATCGTGATCCTCACACAAATAGAAAATTATTACAAGATATTCCACGCTATATACATGCTGCCCACATATATATATTGCAGCAAGAACTGGTATTTGGAAAATGTTATATATGGTTTACATTTATCAAAATATTCCTCCTACTTTTGACTAATATTTAAGAATTGGGAAAGAAGATTTGTCGGCTGATTTGAATACAAAATCTCCACACAGGTTGTGTCATGAGTTTTCCCACGCGGTAATCATTAATTTAGGTAAAACGAATAAAAAATAATGGTGTTCTACTCCACTGTATTGTTTGCCTGCTGGTCATATGCATAGCCTGCACAGCTTTGGCAAAAATCATCAAGTTTGCTAGTGTTACAGGATCCCGCCCTCCCCGCCGCCCTCGCATACAGCTGAAGACCACTGCAGCTGTCATATTAATGGGGTTGTATGTACTAAGACAATCCTTTGTAAGAAAATTCTCATCACATGACCTGTTTACTGTCTTTAAGGACATGATTGGGAAATATTGGATTATACAGAAGGTTCACCCATGACCTCACTTTTTGCTCAATACAGTTTTCTGCTAGTTGCAATAAATTTGTAAGAGGTAACAATGAATCAGTATTTATTTAATTTTTTCAAATTACCAAAAAAATCATTTAAAATTCTTTTATTGAAATGTTAATATGAAGGAAAAAAAGCAATGACTGTACAAAGCTGCCCGGCTCGGGATAGCATGTACAGCAGGGGCCGCATAACTGGTGACGCATGTTGTCACACCTCCTCCAGGTCTGGTTCCTCCAATGTCTGCTTCTCTCAGTAGGCAGCGTTCGTGATGGGACAACACCACACCCATTCCACTTTCTGACATCGACCGAGTTTAGACCATCCTTATGCCCAATTATTCTGTTCCTTTCCCTGTTCTCCGGGTATTGATGCTACTTTGTGACCACCCTCTGCCAGCCCACTCCATCGGCCAGCAGCCATTTCTTAGACCCATGTAAGGGTCCCGATATAATTCCAGAACCCTGTACAGGTGTAAAGGGGTGAAGAACAGGGAACCCCCTTGGATCTGATAGATGGTGTGGCTAGTGCAAAGCCTGTCTGTGAACACCCTATTAAGTGTTGCCATTTCCCACTCTCAAGCATTTTTCAAGTCCTAGAGAAAAGGAGTGACGGCAGGGACTGTGCACTATAAGTCCAACTGTGGCATCCGCATATACCAGCAGACTGGGAGTCTTTTAGCCCAGACTCTAGTAAAGAGTAGATGAAGTGGGCAATCGTGTGGTGCCATCTTCATATCTTCATTTTAGTTTATCGGATTGGTGAAATATTTTGACTTTTTTGGAATCTCACTTAAACTACATGAAGACACATGGGGGGGAATCTCTTCCTGTCTGAAGTGTGAATAAGGGAGATGGAGACCCCCCCAAACTCCCATATGTTAGAGGGCTGGATGTGAAACTGACAGGTACAGGTAGTTTTACTATGCCATTTCTCAGGTCGTTGTACCCCTTTTAGTTTAATTGGAGACATTGGGATTGGTTTCAGTCTGACCAAGTAGCCCATAGACCAGAAAAGGTTGTGCATATCGGCTGAAAACAACCACTTGAAGGCTTTTTCCTTTAAGCATACATTTATAGTATACCTTTTCGATTTGGCAGGTTTTCTCAACCAGTGAATCTAGGGTTTTTGATATGGCCCACAGCATTTGGCAGACTTTTTTTTACCAGGGCAGACAGACCTGCAATATTGTGCATCGATGTAAGGGGTAGATTGCTGTTACTAAAACTCTGAGTTAAGAGTTTTAATGAGAGGGAGAGAGAAAAATTATTTTCTCGTTCTATACACTACAACCAATGAGGACCATTGTATGGTTACCTACCTGTAACTTAAGAGGAGTGCTCCCTCGTACACTGCTACTAGCTAAGAGGAGCTAAGAGGAGCTCTGATTCCTACCACCACTAGCACTTGTCAGGGCCCCTTAATTGGAGCTGCATACATTATACTTGTATGACATACCCTATGGATATTTAAGTAAATTCCGTGTAAATTCCGTGTGCACTGCTATGTTATGGTGCAGAGACTAGGTTCCCAAACCATCCAGTATATAGAGTAAAAGTCTCGCACTCAACTTAAATCTTATTGCTTCATAGATTTTTATTGGTACTAAGGTACCACTGGAAACGTTTCAGCCCTTGTTGAGCTTTCATCAGTCACTACAATGTTCAAAGAAAAAATATATACATAAAATATAGTGTACAAACAAACATAAGACAAACCAAATAAAGTATATACAATTATGCACAAATTTACAGTAGCCATAGAAATATAACAAGGAACTTGTTAAACGTGTCACATCGCAGTTAAACACGCATGTATATTCCTGCTAGATAGAATATATGTTAGAAGGAAGATACACACATACCGTGCTGTGCCTTTAAATGTGTGACGACTACGCCAAAAAATTGGGATACGGGTCGTGCCTGATGCCTAGTATAGCATAAGAAAGGATCATATAGTGGTGTGGCATAGAATAGGGACAATGAGGTCTAATTAGTAACTGTACATTTTTTCTTACTAATTAGACAGCACGGTATGTGTGTATCTTCCTTCTAACATATATGTATATATTTTTTCTTTGAACATTGTAGTGACTTTTACTCTATACCCTATGGATATGTCTCAAATACACAAGATGGGATTATTATTTTCAATTTATTTTTAGTCTATGCAGTATAAAGAAATTAGAAAAGTAAAGATTTTAACTTTAAATATTCCTTTTGAGCATACCTAAAGCTGACCATTCACCTTGGACAGTTGTCATGCGTTTGGCAGACCGTTATCTCTTCTGAACCCGATCATACACATCCACAGTTTGGATAAGCGTGATTTCAATGGATAGAGCAGATCTAACTGCTGCTAAAATCCAGTGGTGGCGGTTTATTGCGTAGGAACTATGTAAATAATTTTATGGCCAAAAGAAGATCAAAAATATTTAGCTAACCAAAACATGTAACTTACAAGCTTTGTGAGCAGAGAGGCCTCTTCATCAGGCAAGTCATGAACGCTTATAAATATAATATTCCTGGTTAGCTAATGAAGGTATCACTCCTAGAATACTTTTGTATCATTTGGGTGTAAAAGTAAATTCAGAACTTTTTCTGGCAAACTTGGTAGAACAATATAGTTTTTTAATTGTACATCATTCCTGCAGGAATAAAAGGATTGGACCTTAAAATTCAACATCTTTTAATCCTTTCCACCAATGTCATCGGGAAGCCCCCCAAACCAGACTATATCACCAACTGTGGATGGGGGCCTCAAAACTGTTCCCCGATAGATGATGTTCAAGGGGAGGAGGATCCGGTGTGTTCAGTTTTGGACTGCAGATCTTTTTGTTCTTTGTGAAGGAAGGGGCAAGTCATTGGTGCAACCACACAGGAGCCCAACAAGTAGGGGGCCCATTTCTACATCAAAAGCAGGTGGAATTGTGCACTATAATGAGCTCTTGGGCTCCAATGGACCCAAATATTGTTCTTGCCTTGGGGCCATTTTGTGTCTGTTTCCACCAGTGGCTAGAGGAGTCCGGCAGCAGCTTTTTAGATGCAGAGCGAATGCTCCTGTCTTGGGAGAAGTCGGAAGAAATGGCCAAACCATCAATCGGCCGACAGCTATCTATTATGTATGGGTGTTGGGCTTTAGATGGTTGACACCAAAATCAGCAGATTAGATTGACATTAATCTAACGTGTATGGGGCTTAAAAACAATTTAATTCATAAATGTTCAGCGATCTCATTAACCGAAGGCACCATTATACACTTCAAGCACTACATATAGATACAGTTAAGTCCATATATATTTGGACAGAGACAGCAGTTTTCTAATTTTGGTTATAGACATTACTACAATGAATTTTAAACAAAACAATTCAGATGCAGTTAAAGTTCAGACTTTCAGCTTTCATTTGAGGGTATCCACATTAAAATTGGATGAAGGGTTTAGGAGTTTCAGCTCCTTAACATGTGCCACCCTGTTTTTAAAGGGACCAAAAGTAATTAGACAGATTAAATCATTTTAAATAAAATGTTCATAACTAGTACTTGGTTGAAAACCCTTTGTTGGCAATGACTGCCTGAAGTCTTGAACTCATGGACATCACCAGACTCTGTGTTTCCTCCTTTTTGATGCTCTGCCAGGCCTTCACTGCCGTGGTTTTCAGTTGCTGTTTGTTTGTGGGACTTTCTGTCTGAAGTTTAGTCTTTAACAAGTGAAATGCATGCTCAATTGGGTTGAGATCAGGGGACTGACTTGGCCATTCAAGAATATTCCACTTCTTTGCTTTAATAAACTCCTGGGTTGCTTTGGCTTTATGTTTTGGGTCATTGTCCATCTGTAGTATGAAACGACGACCAATCAGTTTGGCTGCATTTGGCTGGATCTGAGCACACAGTATGTCTCTGAATACCTCAGAATTCATTCGGCTGCATCTGTCCTGTGTCACATCATCAATAAACACTAGTGACCCAGTGCCACCAGCAGCCATGCATGCCCAAGCAATCACACTGCCTCCACCATGTTTTACAGTTGATGTGGTATGCTTTGGATCATGAGCTGTACCACGCCTTCACCATACTTTTCTCTTTCCATCATTCTGGTAGAGGTTGATCTTGGTTTCATCTGTCCAAAGAATGTTCTTCCAGAACTGTGCTAGCGTTTTTAGATTTTTTTTAGCAAAGTCCAGTCTAGCATTTTTATTCTTGATGCTTATGAGTGGCTTGCACCGTGCAGTGAACCTTCTGTATTTACTTTCATGCAGTCTTCTCTTTATGGTAGATTTGGATATTGATAAACCGACCTCCTGGAGAGTGTTGTCACTTGGTTGGCTGTTGTGAAGGGGTTTCTCTTCACCATGGAGATTATTCTGCGATCATCCACCACTGTTGCCTTCCGTGGGCGCCCAGGTCTTTTTGCATTGATGAGTTCACCAGTGCTTTCTTTCTTTCTCAGGATGTACCAAACTGCAGATTTTGCCACTCCTAATATTGTAGCAATTTCTCGGATGGGTTTTTTCTATTTTCGCAGCTTAAGGATGGCTTGTTTCACCTGCATGGAGAGCTCCTTTGACCGCATGTTTACTTCACAGCAAAACCTTCCAAATGCAAGCACCACACCTCAAATCAACTCCAGGCCTTTTATCTGCTTAATTGAGAATGACATAACAAAGGGATTGCCCACACCTGTCCATGAAATAGCCTTGGAGTCAATTGTCCAATTACTTTTTATCCCTTTAAAAACAGGGTGGCACATGTTAAGAAGCTGAAACTCCTAAACCCTTCATCTAATTTTAATGTGGATACCTCAAATGAAAGCTGAAAGTCTGAACTTCAACTGCATCTGAATTGTTTTGTTTAAAATTAATTGTGGTAATGTCTATAACCAAAAAAGAAAAATGTTGTCTCTGTCCAAATATATATGGACTTAACTGTATATAGGGTTAGTATGTTGTCTCTGTAAGGAGTTTGCATGTGGTCCCCATATTTGTGTGGGTTTCCTCCGGTTTCCTCACACACTCCAAAGACATACCAATAGGGAATCTAGGTTGTGAGCCCCAATGGGGACAGTGATGATATAATTGGTGCAATATAAGTAAAAGTAAGGAAAATAATGAAAAAAAAAATCGGTCATCAGCAGCTTGTTGTAACAAATCTACTGCAGGATCACATGGGCAAAGCTTCTAGTGTGAAATTGTTGGAATAAGTTTGGGAAAACACAGCCATAAGTTTATTTTCTAATAATACAAATGTTATTACACATCACATGCAAATAGATAAGGCTGATTATTCCACTTATGTCTGTGTGTACAATGTAGGCAAAGCAAACAGATAAAAAAGTGTAACTTGACATTAATTAAAAAAATGAGAAGCAATTGTCGTCCAAAGTTTGTGATCCCTTTTCAAGTCATCTGGGTTACTGTGTAATCTTTTCATTAAAAAGGAACCTGAGACTAGATTTAGGGTTACTAAATCACCCGGCATGGCATTGTGCCTTTGGGGTTTAGTGGTCGGAACAAGCCCATGTCAAAACAATTAGTTAGCTAAAAGGACTTTATGCGTCAAATTCTTAAAAAATGGCACACATGGTTCAAGAATTTTGCACAAAAGTTTTTTTCAATAATAATCTTTATTTAGCGCTAACATATTCCGCAGCGCTTTACATTTTGCACACATTATCATCACTGTCCCCGATGGGGCTCACAATCTAAATTCCCTATCAGTATGTCTTTGGAATGTGGGAGGAAACCGAAGTGCCCGGAGGAAACCCACACAAACACGGAGAGAACATACAAACTCTTTGCAGATGTTGTCCTTGGTGGGGTTTGAACCCAGGACTCCAGCGCTGCAAGGCTGCTGTGCTAACCACTGCTCCACCATGCCGCCCAGATGTATTTTTGTTTTGAACCTTATGCAACAGTTTAGCTAAAAAAGTCACGTTCCGCTAAAATGATACAAAAGTTTTGCCTAAATTTTAGACATATATGAAATTACTCTTCAAGAGAGAGTGGAATACCTCCATTGGTGCAAACATTTTGCAACTTTTTGAAAAGTCACTATTGATTAATTGGCCAAAAATATTAGAAACCCTAAAATCTGCCCACAATGTTGAACATGAATAAAACAAATACATACAAACGGATATAAAATAGACTTTAAAAAACGCATAAAATAAAAGAATAATAAGGTACAAATGAAAAATAAGCGAAAAAAAACTAAAGGATAGACAAAAATAAAAGCAAATGCAATAACTAATTGGGACCTATCTACTTGTAGGAAGTCTTTCTAATTGGAGCCTTTATAATGATGATATGTAAAATGCAGAACAAATGCTCATTTGTAGAGTCCTGTGATTGCCCTCCAGTCAGATCTGTCCCTTAGCTAATAGAGATAGGGCTATAGTTGCAAACTTTTCAGTCAAATGCTGGTTACTGCGGTCACAACATAGAGTTGGCCATGGAATTTTAGAAGTATCCATCCAGACTATATTTAGGGACAATAAAACTTAGTAAGTTCACAGTATTGAAGACTTTTTTAGATCCCTTTTATTTATTTTTTTACTTTTTTATGGCTATAATATAATATTAATATTTAATGAATTCAGCGTAAATTACTACATCTGCATTTTACTTAGAATGTGTTTCTTTTTTCATTACATCCGTATTTTTTCCTGAATTTTGTTCATAGCTACAGTTTCTCAGTGTACATATCTGTTACATTCCCATGACATCCATTATAAAAATGTATAACACTTGGTAAACTTTAAAAAAAACAAAACATGGGAACCTTTAGTTGACGGCTAACTCATGGATCTGATATATATAGGTTATGAAATCCTGTAAAAAAAATGTATTCAACTCATTTTTGACACATGGGAGCCCAGGAGTGATAGGTGGCCAAAGGATGGCATACATAGGCTCTATACATCAGGTAGTCGAGTAAAAATATGTATGCAATCCAATATGTGTTATTTTTAATTGGGAACCTGTGGCCAACAAATTGCATTATATGTTAGATACATTTATTTTTAACATGGGAATAGAGGTGAACAATAAATATTTGTGCTGACCTGGTCCAGGATCCAGTCCTGTCCTTCCAGGCAGTCGGACCATGGCAGTCTTCACTCCCGTGGCTGTCATCCTCAGCCAAGCATCCTTGGTACCTCTTGCACTTAGTAGACAATGCAACTTATGTCATGACGTCTTGTGGACCAGTAAGTGCAAGAGGTTCCCTGGATTCCAGTCACAGAAGTGAAGATTGGCTTGCACCGACTGCCATGGAAAACCGGACTGAACACCGGGCAAGAACCTTTTTGCAATCCTACATGGGAACCTACGTTCAGCTCTGAGAGAGGGTTGCGAGCCACATCCAGCTCTGAGAGAAGGTGCGAGCAACATCCAGCTCTGAGAGAGGTTCGCGAGCCACATTCAGCTCTGAGAGAGGGTCGCGAGCCACATTCAGCTCTGAGAGAAGGTGCGAGCAACATCCAGCTCTGAGAGAGGTTCTCGAGCCACATTCAGCTCTGAGAGAGAGTTGCGAGCCACATTCACCTCTGAGAGAGGGTCGCAAGCCACATTTAGCTCCTGCACCCTCAAACTAGTGACACCCAGATCCCCTGTTACTGGTATAATGACAACCAAAGCTTTTCCACTAAAATCACACCAAGGCAGTAGGCCAATATCAAGGGGTTCCCACCGTACCCTCATTCACTATTCGTGCATCAAGCACTCCCGTCACACCTCCACATCCAGCATCAAACACCTCTTCTTATAAGTAATATCATCCTGTCTCCTGTTTACCATGCTTAAATAATCTCTAAACCTCCAAAACCAGTATATGTGCAACCAGATCTGCTCTTCGGTGCAAGGCTACTCACAGAAGTCACCATCTGGAAATGTTCTCTGCATAGCTCTTTGCTAGAACTGGTGCTAATGCATCAACCTGACAGACAGTCATGAACCACACATCATGGGCTCAGGCACAGTTTGGGGACCCATTTTCTACTGGGTACAATTCGCCGATCTAATTAGTTTTATAGATGCACTCAATGAAAGTGTTTGTTTCTGGTGAAAAATTCTCTTTAAGAGTATTCCGGGTCTAGGGAGTTGTACGGATATTTCCAAGACCTTTAAGGAGTAAACTTTCACTAAGCCAAATCCTGATAATTACCCTTTGCTTCAGTACCGTTTCAGTTGGCAGAGACTCATGAACACACAGTCCCTTCCCCGCTTTGTAAGTTTCGCAGGTAACCCAACCCTTCCCTCTTAACAGCAGTTGCATCATTCCACAGTTCTGTTAGGTGTATGCATTTTATTATTTTATTGGCAGGGAGCTACGAGCCAGCAGGTGTCTGGGACGGAGGCAGGGATGGCGGCGTAAGGCATCCTACCAGTAGACTGCACTATAAACCATAAAGGTTGGCGAGGAGGGGGGACTCGCTTTGGCTTTTCTCCCAGTTGGAGATCTTCATTTTGACATATGGAGAGTGTTTGCTGTTTGGGCTTAACAGGATGTGATTTTCGTTCTTTCAAACAGTCTGCTAACTTGGCAGAGAAATCCGGTGCAAGCGGCAAGTGTGCGAGTCCTATACAGAATGTCAGAGTATAATAATATCAAAAGACACATTTTCTCGTAGCTTTCTGCTCAGTTTACACAGGCAGTAGGTCACAGACTGATTCAGACTCTAGAACTCGCAGTTTTTAAGACTTTGATTTACTAGATTCTGCACTTCTAAGCATTGCTTACAACTAAAACACATTCTACAAAATATTTGTAACAATATTACTTTGCTTTTTTTTGGAACCCCTATGAATGGAGAAAACCAACCATGTCTCCATTCACAGCGGTGCAAAATGCAAAACAAAGCTTTATTCTTGAGACGGGTGTGGGTCCAAGAGATGAGACTTGCATCTTCCAGACGTTTATGGCATATTCTGTAGCTGTGCCCTGAATGGTTAGCACCCGAATACTGACTGCTTTCCCTTTTTCATCATTTTGCATCAAAATCCCTGCTTTAAAAATAATTGAAACAGCTGATGCTCACCCTCTCCGTATCCAGTGCTGTGTCTCCAGCACTCTGCTGATTGTTTCAGTCAACAGCGCTGCAGCCAATCACCAGAGCAGCGGGCTATGATGCCTAGCGATAAACCCAGTGATTGGCTGCAGCACTGTTGACCAGCGGCAGAGACACAGTGCTGGCCCCTGGAAAGGTAAGTGATGGCTGCGTTAAAGGGAACCTGTCACCTGAATTTGGCGGGACTGGTTTTGGGTCATATGGGCGGAGTTTTCGGGTGTTTGATTCACCCTTTCCTTACCCGCTGGCTGCATGCTGGCTGCAATATTGGATTGAAGTTCATTCTCTGTCTTCCGTAGTACACACCTGCGCCAGGCAAGATTGCCTTGCGCAGGTGTGTACTACGGAGGACAGAGACTGAACTTCAATCCAATATTTCGGCCAGCATGCAGCCAGCGGGTAAGGAAAGGGTGAATCAAACACCCGAAAACTCCGCCCATATGACCCAAAACCAGTCCCGCCAAATTCAGGTGACAGGTTCCCTTTAAGGGAAGAACCCCTTTAATTATTGAACACTGACTGTGTAGTGACATACACTATTGACAAGAGAATATAGTAATGCTCAATTTGTACATTACCAGAAGGAATGACGAGGAATGAAATCAGTGTTTTAAGAAAGAAAATGCTGCTCCAAACACACAATGCAAAAGTGATACTCTGCAGCATGTGGTTGGTGGGAGGTGCTATCAGTGATTGACAGGTACATCTGTATGCACACTTATACAATGAAAGCTATCAGTCACTGATAGGACTGCCCACTTGACCAATAATCCAAGAAAGAACACAGGATTAAATGGTTAAAACACAGGTTATACTGACACTTCTCATAAACTATATATCAATCTGTTCAGCCCCCCTTGCTTTATAACATGCTGCCTTCAGATTGGACTGCATTTTCATGGTGTCAGGTTCTCTTTAAGTTTCTTCCCGGTGAAAGACCTGGCTATTTGTTTGCGTTGAGAAACACGTGATGGTGTCTCCGTGGCTTTTCTACATGCATTTGCATATTTCCCATAAGGGATGGGAGCAGTGTTCTGGATCACTGCGTTGAGAAACACGTGATGGTGTCTCCGCGGTGTTGGGTGTTTTGATCCCCCCGAGGTCATTCATCCTTATGTGTATAGTCCTTTTACTAGGCACTGCTCCTAATAGCCAGTTTCCTACTCCACACTGATGAGGGGCAAATACCCCGAAACAGCTGTCTGTGGATGGATATCATGTTTTGGCATAGGTGGTTTTCCTTTTTGGATGCTGCCCTTCCCGTGGTTGTTCCTTCCCGGTGAAAGACCTGGCTATTTATTGCTTGCGTTAAGAAACACGTGATGATGTCTCCGCGGCTTTCTACATGCATTTGCATATTTCCCATAAGGGATGGGAGCAGTGTTCTGGATCACTGCGTTGAGAAACACGTGATGGTGTCTCCGCGGTGTTGGGTGTTTTGGTCTCCCCGAGGTCATTCATCCTTATGTGTATAGTCCTTTTACTAGGCACTGCTCCTAATAGCCAGTTTCCTACTCCACACTGATGAGGGGCAAATACCCCGAAACAGCTGTCTGTGGATGGATATCATGTTTTGGCATAGGTGGTTTTCCTTTTTGGATGCTGCCCTTCCCGTGGTTGTTCCTTCCCGGTGAAAGACCTGGCTATTTATTGCTTGCGTTAAGAAACACGTGATGATGTCTCAGCGGCTTTCTACATGCATTTGCATATTTCCCATAAGGGATGGGAGCAGTGTTCTGGATCACTGCATTGAGAAACACGTGATGGTGTCTCCGCGGTGTTGGATGTTTTGATCTCCTCGAGGTCATTCATCCTTATGTTTATACTCTTTAAGTTTGTGACCCATGGAGACGCATAAGCCTGCATAGGAGCTGTTCATAGAAGGAAATTTCTAATCAAGATTATTTACAAAGTGACTTCATCTTTTTTTATTCGATGCATTGGATAAATAAATTTTTTTGAATATGTTAACAGTATGTAGGGATCTGTGTGCTGGGTGCAGGGGTTACAGTGCTATTCATCACAGAATTTACAATTAGCTGAACAATAGAAAAACAAAAACAGTTTGGGGAGAAAAAACCTTTTGTTGTTAGCGCTGTAGCGTAGTGTGACAGACAGTGACAACAGGGCAAGTTCACAGCAAAACGTGTTTAATGTCCAAACTCACACTGTGCACAGCACACGGTATCCTCCGGATCGCAGCCGGGAAACAAGACCGTTCATAAGTGCGTCCAGTAGCCGAGGGCGACTGCACCACCGTATCACACTGCGGGGTGCCAGGAGTTTGCTCTGCGTTCCCTCACACTGGCTGAGCTTCTGCAGAGCCATCTGCTTCTTGCTGCCAACTCTACTATGACACACCCAAACCCTTGCTGCAGGGTTTTGTTTTGTTTTTTTAAACTGGAATCTGTGGCCATGGGCCACTTGCAAGACCCGGCCTGGAGGAAACTGACCGCACCGCTACCTTCCTGTAATCCGTTTAAAAAGTAAAAGCCCATAACGGGTTTTCCTGAACAATGCCTTGGCCAAATAGCTTGACCAGGTCCACGCTTGCTTTTATTTTGCCTTGTGACTCAGAGGCATCCTGCTGTAGGCACTCCAGTGGCCTCAATATGCTTCTTTGCACATCCTGGGGGATACATGGCGTCCCTCACATATGACCCCGGTCACTGCCTTACAGCGCCTAGAAGGGTTTACTTATGGAATCAATACTATAGAGGAAAGGATCCTGCACCGCTGCAACACCTGAGCCCAAATATCCACTGTGTGTGATTACCACGTCAAATACACGGCCCTTTTGGATTCATGGCTGCCAAACCCTGTAAGCAATTGCATAAATCCATATACTAAAGAGAAAAAGGGTGGCACTCACCGTTTCTAAAATCCAATCTTTATTGTGACGATATAAAACATGTTCAGCAGGGGGGTGTAGAACAGGAGGAAAAAATTGGACGACGGCCGTTTCGCGCTTCCTTGCGCTTCTACGGTGCCTTATGGAAATTGCTTTTTTTTCCCATTTTCTATCACTCACCTGTCTAAGTGCACGGCAAAATGCTCCAGTAATCACAATAGTCCAAACTATAGCCGGTACTCACATCATCTTATAAAAAATATTGCTTTATTGATCCTGTAGTAGAAAAGACACAAAAAATGTTTGAACACAACAGCACAAAAATGTAAAAAAAAGCAGAGAAGAAATATCCGCTGCGCTCCCAGGCAACATGTTTCACACCTGCATGATCCTTTGTTAAGCCTCTTGAGACTTGACAAAGCACCATGAAGGTCTGAAACCCATTGCCTGGGAGCGCACCGGATATTTCTTCTCTGCTTTAAAAAAAAAATGTTTGTGCCTTTTATACTCATTTTGCCTTTCAACCCAGTTAATTTTTCTCTTTTCCATTAGGTCTATGACATCATATGATTAAAACAAGGCTAGCTGACTCCTTTTAAGCCCTATGTACAAATGGGAAGTCTCCTTTCCCTGCATGAGTCATCACTGCAAAAGTCACTGACAGGGGGAGGAGCAGAGCAGCTGGGTCAGCAGGGGAAAAGGGGGATGACTCACACAGGGAAAAGAGATTTCCTGTTTCTACATAGAGCAAAGAGAGGAATTAGCTGGGTAGAAAGGCAAAATGAGCAATTGTAAGTGCACAGTGCTGTATAATATGATGGCTGCAATATATTAACAGATTAAATCTTTGATGGAAGTGCTTGTTTAAGAGATAAGCCCCCCCAAGAGGAGTCTTGTAGCATCTCTCTCATTAAGAACATACTGTATCCAGCATGGAGCTCTCCTGTATATTGAGGGGTTGGGAGAGAGCTGCAGGCAGAAGGATCAGCTGAAGAATCTTTCATCTGACATATTTGTGGCACCTTAAGAGAAGTAATTGGCTGGGTACGACTCTAAAGTCTTCAGTGATCAGTAGTTTGTGCAGACTGTTCTGTAGGCAGGAATGCCAAGAGATAAACTCCATTACGAATGGCTTTAGACTGGATGAGGCTTGTGTACTTACTTTGAAAAATTCATGTTGGCAAATAGATTTCTTAGACCTGGTAAGGATGCTGTATCTACTGACAATCCATGGATGTATAATAATTTTATGAACGTTTATACCCACTATTAACCCACCTAGCCTGATTGCCAGCTCCTCAGACTCCCTCCTCCCTGCTGTTGCTGAAATCTCGCACTGCTCAGTACAAGCTGCAGCAGTCAGCTCATCAGCTCTCCCACTCTTTAGCTGAACATTAAGCCCTCATTTTAATATCAGGCTCACACAGTCATTCTGACATGGATTTTCAAAGTCAATACATCAGCCTCATCAGGTCTGAGAGATCGATTTACGAATGCATGCAGTTTATAATGTGAAAGCTGGTGACAGCTTTATCTGTCGCAACCTTCAGACAGCTTACTGATGTTACAGTCTCCTTCCTATCTGCAGGCTCCAGTAACTTTTCTTCAACATAATCAGGACAGATTGATTGAGGACTATAAAAAGCTGGAAGAAGAAATCCAGAACCTACACATATATTACAGGTATGAATATAGCGGATTCCATTCAGTTATATGTAATGTATAGTGGATAGCCGTGGCCAAGATGCTTCTGGCGTAAAGCAATATTTTGGTAGAATCAGTTGATCCTGTTCTGGTCCCTGGTGGCAGATGTCAGGAGATGAAGCTGAATTTCTATAAAAGATAAGCCACTGCCAGAGGCGTCAGGCAGGTGTATTCCCCTCTCCCCATCGAGTCTGGAGGAATCGTTGTCTTTCAGATGAATGCCATCTAATGCTTACCTTAGTCAGAGATATTGCAGTCTTCTGGGTTATAAATGATAGTGACATAGACAGAAGAGGGCCCCTGTGCAAGAACAATATAGAGGCCCTTTGCAGTCCAATAGCTCATATTTATGCACAATTGCACCTTCTTCGGGGTATACCTCTTGGGCCCCTGTGCGGCTGCCCCTGGTGTTAGGTGTACTTGGGATGTCTCCAGGTTCTTCAGCACCAGAAGCATGTAATGTTCCTATCTTCCTCATGTATCTGTCATGTGTCATATAGCAAACAAAGGGCAGTCATAATAAACTGTCCACCCACCATGTCCCGATCAGTGCACTCTCACATTTACGTGCTTTTATAGGAAGACTAGGTCATTGCATTCTTGTCATTTTTGTTGGCTTGTTCAGATCTGGAGCTCTCGTACTTTTACTAGTTGTACAGAATGGTTACAGCTTTTTAGGGTTTGCATTATTCAGTGACAGAAGGTTTGGGATGTTCTCAACAAGAACTTAAAGGAGGTTTACAATGTCATCATTTGACATGTGACGTGCACATCAGATGATTACCTATGGTGGGAGTCATAGCCTTGCTAAAGAAAATGGGACCTCCGTATTGGTATTAGTAGACTGGTAGAATCCGTACAGCTTGGAAGTATCAAATACTGTATTTTGGGATAATGTGAAAAAATATCGGGAGTCAATATTTTATTTTCTCTGTAGGGATTAAAGAAATTGTCCAGTTTCTAAAAAGAACAACCAAAAAAACAGCAAATGTAAAACATAATAAAATCCTGACTACAGCTCTGATGGAGCACCGGCCTTTACTTACAGCCTGTGACTGCTGCAGTCAGTCAATGGCCGCTGTGGTCACCTTGCACACTACTGGTTTCATAGTTACCGGGGATAAAAAAAGGGAACAGAAAATTGATAAAATGGTGGAATGAAAATAGAATGTGGCTATAAGAAACTTCCGAATCATTGCATTCTTGTTCTCTTTACATTTGACACAGCTGTGCAACTTTTTAAAGAGTTGGGTTTGTACGTTTCAGTGATCGTTCGGAGAAGGTGGGGGGGCAAGTGGCCACTGATGTCCTGCCTGTGATGTCTACTCAGGCCTTAATGTAAACTAAAAGAATAGAGTAAAAACACTGAGGACGGGCATTCATCCAAAATGAGAAACCACTGCATGTGGCAGACGGGTCATGGAGAGTTCAACTAGCTGCACCTATGGGAAGAATCGGGCAGGGACTTCTCAATAGTCTTTTTTTATTACTCATAACACTGTGAATGAGTATATATCTCATTTTCTATATAACTCTAACCTGACATTCTGGTTTATCCTGTTGGTGGATTTAGATCTATCACCAGGTGCAGTTCCACTTCCTCTGCATAGTTAGTCTTTCTGTAGTGTTTAATACTATATTGTAATTATTTGATACAATTGTTTTTGTGTAATGGGACAGAAGCTTTTATGTATCCATACAAAACACAAAGGTAGAGAGGAGAAAAAGCCAGAGCCTGCAGCTCCCATATGGGACAGGAGGAAAGTAATCCAGCTCACCCTCATCAGATGTCCTTGTAGATGTCCTCACCCTCATCAGATGTCCTTGTAGATGTCATCACCTTCATCAGATGTCCTTGAAGATGTCATCACCCTCATCAGATGTCTATTTTCTGCATTGATCTTCCATATGGGACAGTAACTGGAAGCACCCAGCCCAAGTTGTCCCCATCTACTTTCCCCATGAGTGGTGTGAACAGTCAATATCTACAAGAACTCAAATGGGTAAACTTTTTCAACCATGCCCCCTTACAGCTAACCTAATTTACATCACAAAAGTGGCATAAACTATGACCAAAATTCAAGCCTGTCCTTGCGATGGTACATGGCAGATGAAAGATGTGCCAATTTCATCAAGAGACACACCTTTCCCCTCTGTTTTCTTTATCAAAATGCCAGCCTTGATGAATTGGGGCCTAAGAGTCTCTATTCATTGAGTATCAGGGTCCTGAGTATCTACACCAGTCCTCTATTTTTAATGATCATCCTCAGATGTTGTAATGAAGAATATTTCATGTCCTATATAAACATAATACTGTTCTTTGAAGATTCCTTTTTTTCTCTCAAATATACCCTGTGGAGTTTATTTCTTGTCCAGTCTTTACCCCGCCTTACTTCGTAGGTGCATCTCATTCAGTAAAATTGCATTCTTTGGATTGTGCAATTTGCACAGACGGAAAATAAAGAGTTAATCCACTCACTTCCAGGCCTAGAGATAAGAGAAGGCTTGTAATCAGTTGGTAAGAGCGGGTTCCAGCCAGAATGTCACTATGTGGAGAAAGCGTCACAGTTCCACCTGCTTCCTGCTATAACATAACCGGAACACAGTGAAATGAACTGTCTTGTACTAGGCACAGACCCGTGGAGCCTCCCGAGTGATATGAAGCATATTTTCTCCTTGTTTTTAATGGTGGTTGGTTTACAGCTGCAAACCTGAGAGCCACCATGCAACCTCTAAACCTATCATGAATGTTCCAGATTTCATAGGTTCATTACTTCATCCATTTCCTAAGGAAAAATGTAGCTTATTGTCTCTTGCAGTTGGTGGTAAACTCAGTTTTCTTCTACCTGCCGGTCAGTGAAGCGTTTGGTCTTAAGTTCCTAGAGGCACAATCAGTGTGGTCAATGGAGCAATTAGCGGTCAATTGTAGGGAGACCAGTAGTCATTGTCCCGGTAATAACACAATACAGTCAGTATTCACATACTTGATGACCTGTTCCCCCCCCCAAAAAAAAAGCAAAACAAAACAGGTCAAGTGTGCATTTATTATCATTGGGGAGAAGGGACTAAGCATCCAATAAATCTCTTTATGACAGCATTTCTCCTGTGTGGATGTGGAGAAAAGGATTATATGTTGGTGTCTAACTACTCAATTCTCATCCAATATTGTTCAGCTGTCAGATTGGGGGAGAGTTATGAGACCACCATACAAATTACTGTAGATTAGCATAAACTCACTCCGAATTGGCGATTCAGCTGATATACGTATCCATACGCATTAGACAGTTGTCGGCTAAATGCTGTTTTCTAGACCAACCTCCCCAAAATATGATGGGAAGAGAAGAATGAAGCAGACACCTAGTAGCTTATCTCCTCTGAAAACAAAAGGATCGGCATTTTGAAACCCAACAGCCCTATTCTTATCTCCAACCCACCCCAAAATCTGCTGTTACTGGAGAGTCACAGGAGTGGCAGGAGGCCTTCTTCCACATTAGAAGGTCAACCAGTCAAGCCGAAATCGACATGTCCAACCAACACTTATTTAACTTGTACGGTCAACTTTAGTTGGCTTGAAACTTTAAAAGACCCACAGTTATCAATGGTCTTGAAATAACACATCCACAGGGGTACAGGTGAGATATGGGGAGCTGTTTGGTGAGGAGCTCATATTGTAGAGATGCTATAGTTGTCTTATTAATGCCTTTGGGGAGAATTGTGTCCATTGAGGATAATAACAAATAAATAGGTTAATTATGACCCTGCGATCTAGTGTAATGGAAGAAAATTCCTGTTAATCATTATGTTCTCACCATGTCAAATATAGGGATAAAAAAACAAGAAGAGATCTTTGTGTAACACAGTGGGCACCATGTGAGGGTGAGCTGGAAGGTTGGTCACTCACCTGATCAGGTTGTGCGCTGCACAACTACTTAAAGATTGATGTATAATCAAATTGTGGCTGCTGCTTCGGCCACTGTACTCACACCAAATGGAGAGAGGACACAACAAGTAAAGGAGAGAGGAGTGCGGTGGATCCTGGGCACTCCAGCTGACAAAGGATAATCCAAGCTAGATTTCTAAAAATAAAAAAAAAACTTACAATTTATTGCAATGCATTTCGGGGTAGAACCAAAAGTAGGTTCTACTCCAAAAAGGGTTAAAATAAGTTGGATTTTTTTTATACTTTCCACCTTGATTAGCCTTTGGTAGCGCCTGGAACCCACCACACTCATCTCTCCTTTACTTGTTACATCCTCTCTCCATTTGGTGTGAGTACCAATGAACCGCCTCCACAACCACCTTTAATCTTTTCTTCTTATTTATTGCTTTGAGTTGAACGTTTGATTTTTTGTATTTCTGAATTGAGATTTGACTTACTCGTTCCTCCCTGTGTAGAAGGTATACATTCCCTACCGTGTCTCATATGTCACCGACTAGATATGGAAACCAAAGGGGAAACACTGCCACAGTTGGGTTTGCAGTTGGGATCTTTTAGTAACAGGTACAAAAGGAGAGAGGAGAGATAAAGCTGCTTTAAAAAAAAGAAAGAAAAAAAAAGTTCTCGGGCATATCTGTGTGATAACAGGTAAAACACCTTTACTGCCATTAAATATTTACCAAGACTTGGCTGTAGGGCGGGTGCTGCGTGGATCTGAGTGTGGAGCCATTGATAAGCTATCGGAGAGGGGCTGAGTTAATGAGTAACCACCTAGGGCGCACATTCCTTTTAAGTCTTTCCTCTCCCCTGAAAATGACCTGAAATGAGTCTGCCGGGAACATATATCTCTTCTTATTTCACAAGAGTGGCCAGAAACGAGTGCTAGTTGCAAAGGGGGTCATAATCGCTGAGAGTGACCTAGAGAATTCAATGAGTGACTTGAAAGATAAATTTCAATGATGGTGGAAGAAAAATGTCTAAAAGTTCATCTGGATGAAAAATAAATGGCATAAAAATGTCATTATGTTTGACGTATGTGCCACATGCCAGACTTTTCCTTACAGCCCCAGTGACTTGATGTATTCCGAAAGAGCATTTGTGAAGATATAGTGAGGTGTGGCACACTAGTCTGTATAAGAGTCATCATTACGGCATTACGGAAACCTCATAGACTGCAGTTACATATTTACCATTATTTATTGATTGGGAACATATCTAATTTATAATGGATGCAAATTTGCTCGTCTTCCAGAAGGAAGAAAACTGACTTACTATGCTCCATGCATCAGAGATAACGATTTCAGTAGCTCTTCTCTCCATGTCATTGTTTGACACTTAACAAGCGTTGTCATATGTGTAAAGCCCCTCATACACATTAGCAGAAAGCTATCTCTCCCATACAATATAGCAAGTAGAGTCCAATGGGCCCTGGTGCAAAATTTGGACCTGGACCTGGTCCCCCACGCATGTCGGTCATATTTTTGGACCCTTTAGCATTGTAAATCCTATAAGAACATACGTGTGGCATCCCACTCACCCATATATGTCCACTATCCTGGACCCCTTTCTGGTATATGTGTTCCCCATCCTGGTATTCATGTCCCTCATCCTAAGCCCCTTCCCGGAATACATGTCCCCCATCCTAGTATACATGATGTAGGCATTGATGCTATGGACTGGCCTTCCTGTTCCCCAGACCCGAATCCAAACGAGCACATCTGGGACATCATGTCTCGCTGCACCACAGACAGGAGTTGACTGATGCTTTAGTGCAGGTCTGGGAAGAGATCCCTCAGGAGAAGATCCTCGGCCTCATCAAGACCATGTCCAGGCATTTTAGGGAGGTCATACGTGAAGGTCACACACACTATTGACTATTGAGCATAATTTCTTTGTCTTGAGGCATTTCCACTGAAGTTGGATCAGCCTGTAATTTTATTTTCCACTTTGATTTTAAGTATTATTCCAAATCCAGACCTCCATGGAATATTAATTTTGATTTACATTGATCATTTTTATGTTTTATTGTTCTCAATGCATTCCACTATGTAATGAATAAAGATTTGTAATTGAAATATTTCATTCAGTGATATCTAGGATGTGGTATTTTAGTGTTCCCTTTATTTTTTTGAGCATTGTATATGGAATAGCACAGTAGACTTTGCTATAACATATGAATATTCACTTGGACATTATTCTGTTAACTAAACCAATATTCATATTTATTCAGGATTAGCAGCAAATAGGAGAACTTTTATGGTGATGAAAATTTTGCGTCAAAAGGTCCAGGCTGGTGGCTTAGCCCCAGTTACATTGTCACGGGGTTACCGCGACAGTGTGGAGCCAGAAGACCGCAGCGTCTGATTGCTCCTACTCCGGCGCTTAGAAGAAGCACTTCTACATTTTAAGTGTTTATTTCTTCTGGCAGAACAGGGGTTAATCGACCATATTGGAAATCCGTGTGCTCACAGCTGAGCTCGGTTAGCTACTCCTTTCCCCTGTATAATCTGGGCTCTGTTACTAATCCTTGACAGAGCTATCATTTGCTGCATGGCTAATGGTGGGAGAGGAAGACAAATGAGGAGAGTTGAAGGAGTTATTAGTGACTGTTGCTTGCTTTGTAAGTGTGGTAATTCCCTATCCTTCTCTATTTTGTTTTTTACCCCGTCCTCCACCCCTGATGCATTCCTCTGTTATATGTGAGTGAATATTTTGTATGCCTACAGTTTTCTGTTAACCCTTGTCTATGTTGCCTTGTTTGCCGGGTTGGTGTACTATGGTGCACAGCAGCGCCTCATCTTCAATGGGTGGGGGAAAAGAACAGACGGAGGGCTAACTTAGGAGATAAGGTAAGGTCGGATGCCCAGGCATCTTTGCCATCTGAAGTATCTCGGGGAGCAGGGCAAGCTAGGGCGCCCGTAGTATTAGGGACAGGGAAGGAGCCCCTGGTCCCGGGTCACCAGATAGCTGTGTACACACCTGAGCTGTAATATCCGATGTGGACAAGAGTGGCACTCAAAAATAAATGTAGATCCTATTTTTCTAATCCCAGATAACCCATTTAAGGAGCGGTGTACCTGTGTTTTTTTATATCATCTGCGCTCAGAAGTTGTCCATCAAGTTAAGTATCTGAGTGACCTAACCTTCGACGAGGATAAGGAACCATATGGGAAATGGCTGACTGTAGGTGTGTGCCTAATTGGAGGGAAGGTATTATAAAAGTCAAAAAGAAAGAAGATAGTTGTACAAGACAAGCGTGGTATAAAAGAGGTGGGGTGCACGTAGGCTTTTATGTCTCGCTTCTGTCAGACGCTTGGACTTTGATACCTCATACAGTGTTTGCACTTAATTAGACAGAGCGCGGTGTGACAGACCGTCGATACTCACTCCAGGATTGATTTCCATTCCATCTGCTCGAGAGTAAAATGATGTGACAATGTGGAGCCCTGGACCAAACAGCCAGGAAGAAGCATTATTGTAGGTATATGTCATTGCAACAACTGTAGGGCTTGTGCACACGTTGCAAATTTGTTGCGTTTTTTTCGTTGCAGATTCATCACAAAACCTGAAGTGTTTCCTAATGCCAACAAAGTGAATGAAAATCCTGAAGCCACATGCACACTTTGCTTATTTTTGATTTGCAGATTTAAATCTTCTGCATGTAAATTTTCAGCAAATGTGCAGAAAAAGCGCATATTAGGCTGGTTTCACACTAGCGTTCAGCAGGGCTGCGGACGGCAGCTTTTTTCCTACGTTAAGCCCCGCCCACTGCCACACCTCTTCCTTCAGCTCCACCTACGTCTGCATGCGTCCTGCGTATCCTATCTTTAACATTGGGTATGCGGATGTATGCGGATTATCATTTTGACGGTGCTCTGAGCTGCGTCGAACGCAACATGTTGCATTTTGTTGCGGTCGGCGCATCGTCAATACGATGCATGTGGAGGCATCCATACATCTGCATCGCCTGCGTACCCAATATTAAAGATAGGTACGCAGGACGCATTCAGGCGGAGCTGAAAGAAGAGGCGCGGCAGCGGACGAGGCTTAACAGAGGAAGAAGGATGCCATCCGCAGCCCTGCCGAACGCTAGTGAGAAACTAGCCTTAAAATACTTCTATTTTACGCAGCATTTTCATGCCAAGAGATGCAGAAATTTCTACGCTAAATTCTTAACGTGTGTACATCCCTTATAAGTACACTGAACTGTTCCTGTGTTACAGCATGTATTATAGTTTAAGGCTTTGTTCACACCTGTTTTTTTTCTGCATAATTTCCAAGAATAAAAATGCTAGACCTTACAATAACTTCAAAGAGATTTTCTGAAATCTCATGCACACTCTAGGGTTATTTTTTCCTTGCAGATGTAAACCAAAGCATCTTTTTTCACATCTGCAGCCTGTTAATTCTTTCAGTGGTTTTCATTCATTCAAATAGGATAAAATAGGAAAAAACAAACATAAAATATGTACATATTTTATGCAGCGTTTTTCATTCCAACACACTGGATTTTGGTGCAGAAAAATCTGCAGCACATAGTGTGCACATAGTCTTAAGCTGATTCATTATTCTGCAGGCTTCAGAGCTACAATTTTAAAGTGTTTCTTGCAGGTTCAGTGTCACTTACTCTGGAAATCACCATCTTGGGACCTTATATAGACTGAACAAGCAGATTTCAGTGGCAGTACCAACCATCTAATGTTTGTAGGGTCATTCCAACTTTTCCCCATATGTGAGATGCTGGAAAGAATAATGATCAAGAAGTAGAATTTTAACTACCCAAAAACAAATGCATGATTGGGGGAGCGTGCATGTATATTTCGGAGCCAGTAAAGGAAGCAAGTTGGCTGGCAGCTATCTAATGTGTATGGTAAGCCAAAGAAGACCTTTCACCACTTTTTACATGTTAAACTGGCTGCATCATGATAAAGAGTCTGTATAAAGAGTTGGACGATAAAGAAACGAGACAGAAGAATCGTCACCTTCGTTAATGTGGTTCTGGCGAAGGATGTTATCAATACCATGTATGGCAAGAAGAACAAACAAATTAATTGTGGAACAAATCAAGTCAGATATGTCTCTCGAAACAAGGATCACCAAGCTACGACTTGCCAACTTTGGACATATCATATGAAGAGAGCAATCACTGGAGAAGGACATCATGGTCAGATTAATAGAAGGAACAAGGGAAAGAGGAAGACCAGCGACCTGATAGCTTGATTCTATCAAGATAATGTCGGAGAAGACCCTGGTGGACCTATCTAGGCTTACACAAGATTCATCTACAGATCGATCATTCATCAAATAACCATGGCTAGAGATCGAGACAAAGGCTATTAAATACATAAAATAAAGAGCTAAGTAGTATAATTATTTCTCAACTATGTTGTGGCGATATTGGCTTCTATAGTATATGGTGGCTAATATGCTAGCTTTAACGTCATACAGGGGAAAAAAATACAAAATAAAACAAATGCACGCAGAGAAAGTCAGAATTGGCTTTTTCATCTTCATTAATTACTTAAGCTGTAATCTCCTTTCCCTGCACTGTCATGTCATTTCAATGCAGCTCTCCTCTGTAATGAAAAGCTACAAGAGGAGAGCTGTGTTGTAATGACATGACAGCACTGGGAGAGGAGAGCTGCGTTGTAATGGCATGACAGCACTGGGAGAGGAGAGCTGCGTTGTAATGGCATGACAGCACTGGGAGAGGAGAGCTACGTTGTAATGGCATGAAAGCACTGGGAGAGGAGAAGTGCGTTGTAATGGCATGACATCACTGGGAGAGGAGAGCTGCGTTGAAATGGCATGACAGCACTGGGAGAGGAGAGCTGCGTTGAAATTACATTACTGTCTCCTAATATCCGAAGGGATATCGCAGTTTAGAGGGATCATCCTTATTCTCATTTGTACATGGAAATATGAGATGCAATGGAATAAAACTGAAAGAGAGAAGATGCTGATTAAATTTTAAAAAAAATTTGACAGTGAGGGTGATCAATGAGTGGAACAGGCTTCCATGAGAAGTGGCGAGTTCTTCTTCAATAGAAGTCTATTCAGAGGCTGGACAGACATCTGTCTGAGATGGTTTAGTTCATCCTCCATAAAGCAGGGGGTTTGATACAATAACCCTGGGAGGTTCCTTCCAACCCTCACATTCTATGATTCTACCGTGATGGGAGAGGAGCGCTGCATGGTAATGACATGATGCAGCAATGGGACAGGAGCGCTGTGTGGTAATGACATAACGCTGGGAGAGGAGAGCTGCAGTAGGGAGTAGTTTGTATAGATCCAGAGCGTTGTAAGTAATAACATGACAGCACAGCACTCCTTTTCTCCTGGTAAGGAGAAATATAAAAATGATAACTATATTATATTCAGCCCCTCTATAATAGGGTAGCCTGTTTAACATGCAATAAGTAGTGAAAGGTCCTACAGTATATGTAATGTCCAATTGTCGGACGAATGCTTGTTTAGCCAACAGCCATCTCTCTTGACTCCCCCTCCCATAGGCATGTGCAGTGCCCCAGGGTCCTGGTCGTTGCAGTAATGTCATTCTTCCACCAGGGGAGTGATGTTACGTCTGATGGCAATAAAGGAGATCACTTTACCAGGTATAACAAACCCCACACCACACTTCACACTCCAGTCCACCAGGGGGAGCTATGCTCCTATTTAGTAGGGCACACTTCACAATTAGGTAAAACTGGTGGTCTGGATAGGAAGTTAGGCAGAAGCGAACTGGGCTTCACCCAGTGAGCTGCTATCTGAGCCCCACTCAGGTAGTGGGTCCCTGACAGGGGTGGGTTCCTGTCAGAGTCCTAGACAGAAGGCCACGGATCTGCGTCGGCCCGACGTGCGGCAGCATCCTAAGAAAGAGACATTGATGGAGAATAGTATTGCAGAGAGTGAGAAACGAAGTCATAGCAAAAGGAGAGGAAATCAGAAGGATTTCTGCCCTGTAAAAGGCTGCCTCCTTTCTGAGGCGCAGGATCCGGTAGCCGGAACAACGAGGGAGTCATCATCTCCAAGCCTGGCTCCAGAGACCTGCAGGAAAGCTAATTCAATATTAGTTGCCCGACTTTTACCCAGGAGGCACGGTGGCAACGATGGGAGGCCGGGGTATCCTAGAGCTCCTGTAAAAAGCCTCAAGCCACCAGTCTTACGGGTTGTTCATATGCATCTGGGGGACAGAGAGAAAGACATAACATCTAGAACACCAACATCAGTTGTGAGGACCTTATGAGAAGCTTAGCAGTAAGGTACTACAACATTCAGGCGCTAGAGGAAGGCTACTGATTTCCACCTGTATAAGGGGACTCTGGATTTGCCTTCAGACCGGCCGGACTCTGCCTACCCTGTGATCTGGTGCTCTGGACTGTGGATGCTGAACCTTCAGTAAAGGTAAAGAGACTGCACCTTTGTGTCCTCGTTCTTCACTGCGCCTCACACCATCCACCATCCACACACTGGGAAGCCCTGGGGACATACTTCACCTGTGGGAAGGTATACCATCCAGCTGCCACAACATCAGCCCAGCGGACCCCTAAGCAGCGTCGGTCAACCTGACGGAATACCACAGGTGGCGTCAAACATCCCTTTAAAGACCTTTCCCCATTTACAACAGATGTCCCTAGGGCCACGGACCGGGTCAGCCACCGTGACATCCCCCTTGAGAACCGAAGGACCCGGCTCCGAGTACCCCACAGCCCTACGGGGGCGCACCACATGCACACGTGCTTTGACTGGAAAGAGAAGAGAAAGCTGCTGTCCAATATCTCTGTAAGTGGTTTGTTCTCTTGGAGAATAGCACATTTGTGAGATGTTATTCAACCTGTATGATTCTTTTGTTTCCCGACATCATTTGTCAGAAAAAAAATCAGGAGGCCCCCATACACATTATATGCTTGGACTGGTCCCAGATTTCCTCCTAGAAACCCAACTAAACTGAAATGGGTGTATGACGACACGCTTTCCAATTATTTCCAAGCAGAATAGTGAGCTGTGGACTATAATACAGGCTACAACTTCACATCCGTATAAGAAAAGTAACATATTTGCAAAGTTTCGCTACTTTTATGAAGTTTATATCTATATATGAACTGTATATCAGGTTTAAGGTATTTACTGATAAGCCTTGTTAGAATTCATGGCTGTACAATCCTATATGAAAGTTTATCTCGGTCTCTGCCCAATTACTATGATTTACAAATCTTCAGTGTCCCTCCTCTCTGCTGAGACATCACACTGCTCAGTACAAGCTGCAGCTGTTATTCAGGCTCAGTGAGTGGATAATGAATACACATGGAGTCATGATCTATTTCATTCTATAACTGGACTCCTAAAATACTCATCTTAATATCAGGATTATACAGCCATTTTCAAAGCAAGTACACCAGCCTCATTATATCTGATAGAGCTGAATGTGTGCAGTTTGTATTTTGAAAGTCTGGTGGTGATCGATTACCATACATTAAATGAGCAGATTACATTCCAGTTACAGATGAGTTGCATAAAAGCTATGGAAAGGTTATGTACCTACGTACATGGGAAAAGCAGAGCATGAGAAAGGCATAGGTAGTCATATGAATTAATATTGGTGCAATGACTGCTAAATATGCCCATATGGTAATATGGTACTAATAACTGGAATACCTATGTAGTTAAAGTGCAGCTGTCATTTCAAATGCCTTTTTAGAATAAGCTGTCATGTGTATGTAAATGTGAAATATCACTTTTTCTGGCCAGCATATGACTTATATCCTGCATGATTCACCAGTTCTCGCCTCTGCAAATGTCTTTTAGCTAATGGGTAAAACTAGCTGCTATAATATCTTCTATACATAGTTCTCTGCATACTATTCATACTTAGAAGGAGCAGTAGTATGGAGGATTCTATATATCATTACTGAGCAGTGTTGCTGTGAATCCCGCACTGGGTTGAGATAAACACTAGAAAGCTGCAGCAGGATGTGTCTGTATCTCCTTCTGCCTGTTTTCTCACTGTGCTCCTCCCTTCACCCTCCCCTCTCTATAGACTTCAATATGTAGCTGTAACTTCATCCATCCGTGAACTGTCTATGTATCTTATTTTGACATAGACACATTTTAGTTTTTTTTGTGTGAATAATGAGTTGAGGAGGCTGGGAGGGAGAGGAGAACAATTATGGCCTCATAATTTAGGAAAATATCAAAAACGTTATGACAAAAAACACATCGGAGAAGGACATAGCAGTTAAAAGGCGTCATGCACAGCTGGAGACGGCATCATGTAGTGATGAGCGAGTGTACTCATTGCTCGTTTTCCCGAGCACGCTCGGGTGGTCTCCGAGTATTTGTAACTGCTCGGAGATTTAGTTTTTGTTGACGCAGCTGCATGATTTACAGCTCCTAGCCAGTCTGAGCACATGTGGGGGTTGCCTGGTTGCTAGGGAATCCCCACATGTATTCAAGCTGTCTATCAGCTGTAAGTCATGCAGCTGAGGCAACAAAAACTAAATCTCCGAGCACTTTCAAATACTCGGAGACCACCCGAGCAATGAGTACACTCGCTCATCACTAGTAGTGATATATAACATAAGAACATGTATAACGACTAATAGAGTAAGTTCAGAGTGGTGCATGGATGACAAAGAACATGTATATAAACATGGCAAAAGTCCTCCACATACCCATAGATGACCTCTCCTGCTGGAATGGTGCTGGCCCCGACAGCGGTCAATAAAAAGCGGTGTTCTGCTACTTACACTCTTTACATCCGGGTGCCTCCAGAGCTGATCGATGGCGGTGTTAGGAGCCAGCCCTCACCCATCTGATATTGATAACCTGTCCTAGGATTGGTCATCCACATCATACCAGTAGAAATTAAAAATGTTTAAAGTGCAATGTACCATGAGTAGATAACTGCAGGCCTTGGCGTGACCGTTGTCCACCTCTCACCCATTCATTGAGTGAAGCACCCGCTGGCGCACCAGTATGGCTCCAGTCAATTACTTAGGATGGAACCTTTAAATATATTACCGCAAACCTTTTCTCACATGTTTATGTAGCAACAAGAAGCCGGGTTATTACTCTCCGTGCTCTCGGCAATTACAGGCAGTAATGTATTCAGTGACATTCTACAGGAATATTACTTTCTAATATTGTGTGCTGTACTGCTCGCGTGCATATTAATCTCCCCCGGCGCCGGACGCAGCTGCTGCTGACATTTCATGGTGATGGGTAAATGGCGTGTTTCATTTCAGAGCTCAGGTCAAACTTTTTTCTGTTCGTGGAGGTAAATACTCTGAATAGGTAACCTGCAGACGATACATTTGCATCGCTCAAGTGATACTGAGGCTTTTCTCTCATTGTGGCGTAAAGCGTTAGGCCTTGTACATGGTTTTCTTTTTAACACTAAGGGTGCGTCAATACCCTGGTGTTGGCCGTGTTACTTAAGCTCTACCAGCCACTGCGAGCCAGTGACCACAAGATTTGGTTTCACGATTGAGTGGCCCTTTGCAGGTTGTAAATGGCTTGTCCACATTCTTGACATAGGTGCCAGGGATGGAGAAATTCCAGTGGATAAGTCATAAATGAGTGAGATGCGAATACAAAGACTTCTCTTTTAGGGTGCCCCTACATTTTGAATAGCTGTCTGTCCTGCCTCCCCATTCACATCGACGCCCGACCATGTTCATCTGTTTTCTGTAGGGAGAGAGAGAAGAAGGCCACAACCTGAGGCCTCATGCAGCAGCTGATCAAGCAGGGGAACAAAGAACCGGGCATTTAAATTAAAAGCCACGCAATCTTTGTACCCCCAAAAAAAAGATCAGATGTATACTGCATGGACACAGGCACTCCTTGTGCAGCCATACGATGCTTTGTTCAATACCGTATTATAGCTCTAATGCAAAATACCTCTACAATAAAGTGAGGTCTGGGATTTTTTCATGATGAATATGACACAAATAAATCCACAAAAAACAAATTAGAAGGAAGTACGGTAGGCGTGTATAATTGCCATATGACTTTCGACAGCTTGGGCCTCTTCAGGTCCTCATGCATGATAGCTTAATATGTATAGGGACACTGGCCGACTGATGGTCAGGAGAAGTGGTGATCATGAATATCTGATTTCAGACAAGTTTCTTCTCGCTCGAAACACCCCCATACACTTTAGATAACTGTTGCCCAAACAAGGTTTGGCTGATATTTCAACCAGTAGATATCTCACTTGACTCTTCTGCACACAAGAGGACCTGCTCTGCCCAATGCTATGAATGCTGTATTCTTTATGAGAGAGCCGCTGTTAGACATCTCTTCGAGAATAAAGAGATTGGCAGTCCAAAACCAAAAATGTTCTGTCCTCCGATATCTTTTGGGTTATCGGGGTACCTCATTCACATTAGACTGTTGGTTTAGTTTATACTAATCTAATGTGTATGTGATCCCTTCACTCCCACTCCACAGATGTTGTTGAGGGACAAGAGGGTCTGCCGTTTCCGTTTTCAGAATGCCGATCCTTGTTTCCTCTAAGAAATAAGCCACCACCAGAAATGTCTGACGGAGGCCTAAGGACATCGCTGATGATTTTTCCATTTATCCATTCTATTGTTGCTGCCTATTCGAAATCCACTTCTTTTAACTGTTACAGTGCTAAGCTGAGATGGATTGGCCAAGATTAGAGAAAAAACATGTTTGCTTACCTTCAGTACTGTAACCCAACATTCTCAAGCTCTAATATGTTTTAGGCGCTAAAGCAGTCACTTTAATGATGTCAAATATAAAATAAAATTCAAATATAGATTAAATCTATATCAATAAAAGATTGTAAAAGAATATACAATTCCATATACAGTATTGTTCAGCAGTTACACGTTACATGATGCCTGAGGGGGGGGGATTTATTGAAAGAATAGTCCGTGTTGAGGTTATTAGGAGATTGAAGCATCACATTAAAACAAAGTAGCATGTCATCTGTCAAAACCAGTAGCATAAAGAAATACATATAGCATTTGCATAGTTGCAACTTATAGTTAGAAGCCTCTATATAGTGGATGACAGAAAAACAAAAACGGAAGAGAGACCAAGAAAGATGCAGAGATGGGACAAAGCTTTGGACAAAAAATCCGTTATGTGATAGTCCTCTCCTTTAAGCTCATTCAATACTATTGAAGCCAACATCTGTCCATCTTGGGTTGGTGAAGTGAGTTTCGTAAACAGTTGGTGATTATGAACTTCTAAATGCCCACAAGCTAAGATGCTACCAATTCCCCCCTGACATTGCCCTATCTCCTGTGAAGACAAAGGTTTGGGCATGTTTTAACACATACATGTTGTGCGGTCCAAGTACGGTGATGTATGGATAGTCGGGGGTCTCCTGATCTGAAATTGACAGCCTCTATACAACTATAGCTCTTGATCCATGCTCGAACTATGAAACATGGATGTGGGAATCTGACCTAATTCCAGCATACCCAATATTTTTTTCCTCATTCTCTGTCACTGTTCTACCAAATTTGGTGGGTTCAGAAGATGTTCATATAATAATTATGGGCACCATTGGTAAACAAGTTTTTCCCACTAAAACATTCTTTTAAAGGAATTTTCCATTCAGTATCACCGCTCTATCACTTTCCACCAAATATTTAATGTGACTCCGTAAGCCAATGTTTCCATGTACATTGTGAGAGATAGTAGCTTCCAAGAGATTTAATGCCCCATAGACATTTGACTAAAGTTGGCTGCATCCACCTATATCGACGGATTTGTCCGACAGTCTAATGTCTATGAGGAGACCAGTCGACTTATATTCTGGCGAGAAGTGGATCGCACATGTCTGATTTCAGACTGCCGTTCCCATTTTTCTCCCTGGGACAAGTCGCTAGCTGACGTGTTATTCGACATCTTTCTCATAGAGAACACAGGAGTACTCCTGTGTATGAGAGAGTTGGCTGAGTCAGCTGCCGGTCGAATGATCGACTGAAGCATCATTCAGCCAGGCTAAACATCAGAAATGACACATCATCCATCTATGAATTGTTGCAACCATTCCAGAAATAATTTTAAACTACATGGATGTGTCGCTACAATAAAGAGAATGATTCAATAGCACAGAGAGGAGATCACCCTGTATATGAACAAATCATTGGCCTCTGTGGCACTTGACGATAGGCCTAAAAATTAAGGTTTGTTTTCAAGCTAGAACTAGGACTTTGGACTTAGGAGTTATGTTTACTCCAGTCAGTGATAAGGTAATCAGATTTATGGACGCCCACTCATGTCCTAGAATCAGTGCCGGAGATAAGGAGAGATTACCGGACACAAGACCCTCTGCTCACTATGCACTATTTCAGAATATTTTCCAGGTGAAACTGGACAAAACAAAAACTCTTACGTAACTTTTCATAGGTGACAACATATCACAAGGCCTGACCGATATTATGAGAATACTGCCAAAACCCATTATTAACGTGTATACAGTGGGTACGGAAAGTATTCAGACCCCATTAAATTTTCACTCTTTGTTTCATTACAGCAATTTGGTAAATTCAAAAAAGTTCATTTTTTTCTCATTAATGTACACTCTGCACCCCGTCTTGACTGAAAAAAAAAATATTTTTTTGCAAATTTATTAAAAAAGAAAAACTGAAATATCACATGGTCATAAGTATTCAGACCCTTTGCTCAGTATTGAGTAGAAGCACCCTTTTGAGCTAGTACAGCCATGAGTCTTCTTGGAAATGATGCAACAAGTTTTTCACACCTGGATTTGGGGATCTTCTGCCATTCTTCCTTGTAGATCCTCTCCAGTTCCACCAGGCTGGATGGTGAACGTTGGTGGACAGCCATCTTCAGGTCTCTCCAGAGATGCTCAATTGGGTTTAGGCCAGGGCTCTGGCTGGGCCAGTCAACAATGGTCACAGAGTTGTCCTGAAGTTATTCCTTTGTTATTTTAGCTGTGTGCTTAGGGTCATTGTCTTGTTGGAAGGTGAACCTTCGGCCAAGTCTGAGGTCCAAAGCACTCTGGAATAGGTTTTCATCCAGGATATATCTGTACTTGGCCGCAGTCATGTTTCCTTCAATGGCAACCAGTCGTCCTGTCCCTGCAGCTGAAAAACACCCCCATAGCATGATGCTGCCGCCACCATGTTTCACTGTTGGAATTGTATTGGACAGGTGATTAGCAGTGTCCTGGTTTTCTCCACACATATCGCTTAGAATCCAATGAAGGAGGATCACAATGAAATGGACAGCATGTGACTTAAATATGAGTGTCAGAGCAAAGAGTCTGAATACTTATGACCATGTGATATTTCAGTTTTTCTTTTTTAATAAATTTGCAAAAATTTCTACATTTCCGATTTTTTTTTCAGTCTTCAGTCAAGATGGGGTGCAGAGTGCACATTAATGAGAAAAAAAATGAAGTTTTTTGAATTTGCCAAATGGCTGCAATGAAACAAAGAGTGAAAAATGGAAAGGGGTCTGAATACTTTCCGTACTCACTGTATGTGTAGTATGTCCTTTTCATAAGACACAGCTGCAAGACATTGAGGCTCGGGGACTCGAACATATTATACGAGCACGCCGAAGACCCTTGGTTAGCACCTGAGCATATTCGGATAACACCTTATCAGAGAACGTTCACTCATCACTACTCTTCATGAAAAAGACCATCAGCTTTTACATTAAGCAGCTTTGGCAAAAGTGTGAAGCCAATGTTTGGGGCATTCTAACAAAATATACTTACATATAAGAAAATATATATGCAGCTAAAGCAGCTTTGTCTTGGAAAAACTTGATAGGTCCACTGGCAAAGACGTGTGCACATAAAACCTTTGTTTTCATTTTTTGCGGTGCTTTTTCAGGCAGAGTGAAACTGAAAAAGCAGTCATGTCCGCATATGCTAATTTTGAAAATTCCATAGTTTTTTGGCCTGAGGTTGTAGACAAGAGGCTAAAACTGTGAGCCATCTCTATTATACTCACATGCCCTAATAAAACTTAGGGTATGTTTCCACGGTCAGGAATCCCTGCGCTTTGGACTCAGCGGATACCCCGCTCCGCCACCCCCTGTTGTACGCACGGAGATTCCGGATGTGTTCATTGAACACATCCGGAATCACCGCATTGTATTCATAGACTGAGCGTCTCCGCAAGATAAATAGAAGTGATGCGATCTGGAAAGATGCACCGCCTGTCCGGTTATGCAGGGCCGCCGGATGCGGCCCTGCACGCATAGTGGAGACCGGATCTCATAAAATCCCCTCCACTATGCTGTAACATCTGGACGCTGCAGATGTACACAGCGTCCAATCCGCAGCGAATATTGAAGGTTTCCTGACCGTGGAAACATACCCTTATGATACAGAAGCAGATGTACCCTTTAGTATCTGTCACATGGCACAAGAAGCTGTGCAGTGGCGAAACGACACAGTGCTTGTGAGTGATAATTGACTTTCCTTCCGCTTGGGTCGGATTCTCCTCAATCATGTCACTGTAAGGGGCTGAACAGCACAAGATTTCCGCCCTGTCCCCGATCTTGTGATTGTTGTCATCCTGAGACTAATGGGGAGGGGAGGCAGGGGCTGTGCTTTAGTGGCTGTATGAAGGTCCAGACAGAATTGCAGAGAAATCGGGGAATACTGGAAATTGCAGCACGCTGCAGAAATGTGAGGTGTCAGTAAAACATAAAATATCACCTTTTTTACTTTGATTTTTGGGGCGTTTGCAATTTTTTCTTTCCTTGGATAATCCCTTTATATAATGGGGACATGTATTAATCATGAAAATAAACCAAGTTGTAATAAACATGCTATTCTGCACCCAATTAAAGCCTTCAGTTATGAGGTTGCATCCCATTATGTAATGTGGCGGATAGAAAATGTACAAAGGATATTTAGCAGGTATAGATGGTGCAGGAACGAAACCGAATTAATAAGGATGAATGCTCACGCTAAGGATTTTGTTACAGAAAATTTAGCAATGCCCCCATTCAGATGAATAGAACTGATTTTCAGTTGCAGAATTTCCTGCAGCTTCTCCCCAAAGTGAGATTATTACGGTGCAATTCCTTTTTTTATTTTATGTTAAACTTGATTTCAATACATTGGAAAATCCCTTGACACTCCCAAAGAGAAGCTGTTATGTTGAAAATGGTACCTGATCTGCCGGCGGGATGTTATAGAATAGGGGATGATCAGATTGATAGACATTGTTATTGGGAAAAGATTCAGTAAAACTTGTAATTGAATATGACCGCCCACTGGATTCTTCTGCATACAAATACCAGGATATGAATAAATTATAAGTTATACTTAATATTTTCCAACAAACCTACATATCATTCTTCTCAGCACCGCACACCATGTGGTCTACAGATCGGACTGTATGTACAATCGGACAGGTTCCCTTCCGAGCCCTGCCGTGTGCCCAAACATTGGTTTACCCCCACATGTGAGGTATCGGTGTTCTCAGGAGAAATTGCCCAACAAATTTTAGGATCCATTTTATCCTGTTGCCCATGTGAAAATGAAAACATTGAGGCTAAAAGAACTTTTCTCGTGAAAAAAAGTACTTTTTCATTTTTACAGATCAATTTGTGAAGCATCTGGGGGTTTAAAGTGCTCACTATGCATCTAGATAAGTTCCTAGACGCACGGTGTCCAGCAGTGACGGCTACTCCCCTAAACGGTAATTATTACGTCTCCCCTTTTTGTATAGGCCTCTTGTGGGCTTTATAGGGGTTTGTGTTAGGAGGTATGGCTATCAGCCTGAGTAGTGGCACATAGGGCAGGAATCTGTCTGTACTTTGCAATGTACCAGGGTGTTTTATTGTAACATTGCCCGGTACTATTACCTGTAATTCACTAATGCTTGGACGCTGTGCGTTAACACTGGTGATGGTGTGATATGTGTTGGTGGTTCTACTTCCCTAATGATTGGCAGTATGTGTTTTTAATGCAGTTGTATTAATAAAAATTATGGCTTTTATATTTGAATTATTGCCTTCTGATCAAATTTTTTTCAGTATCTAAGTTCCTTGGGGGGTCTAGTTTCCAAAATGGGGTCACTTGTGGGGGAGCTCCAATGTTTAGGCACACAGGGGCTCTCCAAATGCTACATGGTGTCCGCTAACGATTGGAGCAAATTTTTCATTCAAAACATCAAATGGCGCTCCTTCCCTTCCTAGCCCTGCCAGGTGCCCAAACAGTGGTACCCCCCCCCCCCCCCCACATATGGGGTATCAGCGTACACAGGATAAATTGTACAGCAACTTTCGGGGTCCACTCTCTCCTTTTACCTTTGGGAAAATAAAAAAATTGTTGCTAAATGATCATTTTTGTGACTAAAAAGTTAAGTGTTCATTTTTTCCTTCCATGTTGCTTCTGCTGCTGTGAAACACCTGAAGGGTTAATAAACTTCTTGAATGTGGTTTTGAGTACCTTGAGGGGTGCAGTTTTTAGAATGGTGTCACTTTTGGGTATTTTCAGCTATACAGACCCCTCAAACTGACTTTAGATGTGAGGTGGTCCCTAAAAAAAATGGTTTTGTAAATTCTGTTGTAAAAATGAGAAATCGCTGGTCAAATTTTAACCCTTATAACTTCCAAAAACTGTGCTGATGTAAAGTAGACATGTGGGGAATGTTATTTATTTACTATTTTGTGTCACATATCTCTGGTTTAACAGAATAAAAATTCAAAATTTGAAAATTGCAAAATTTTTAACATTTTTCGTCAAATTTCTGATTTTTTTACACAAATAAACACAAAAATTATCGACCTACATTTACTACTAATATGAAGCCCAATATGTCACGAAAAAAGATTCTCAGAATCGCTAGGATTCGTTGAAGTGTTCCTGAGTTATTACGTCATAAAGGGACACTGGTCAGAATTGCAAAAATGGCCAGGTCATTAAGGTCAAAATAGGCTGGGTTATGAAGGGGTTAAGGGGCTAAAGAAGCCCTCCTCCTCCAATAAAATTTTTTTATCCACTTAATAGATTACAGTCATCATATTATATAGCACTGTGTACATACAATTGCTCATTTTACTTTTCAACCCAGCTAATTCTTCTCTTTTCCATTAGATCTATGACATCACGTGATTAAGAACGGACTAGCTGAATCCTTCTAACCTCTATGTAGAAACAGGAGGTCAATTTTCCCTATATGAGTCATGAATTATTGAAAAAGTCGCAGGCAAGGAGAAGAGGGAGCAGCTGGGTCAGGAGATGAAGAATGGAATGATAAATGCAGGTACAGGAGACTTCCTGTTTCTACATGGAGCAAAGAAACGAGAAGAATTAATTGCGTAGAAAGGCAAAATGAGCAATTGTAAGTAAACATTGCTATATAATATGATGACTACAATATATTAAAAGGATGAAAACGTTGTTGTTAGTGCTTCTTTACCTAGTGTAGTTTAGTGAAGATCAATAAATGCTTACCAATTACTTTACTCCTATGAATATAACAAATGCATTTAGATGGTTGACTTTGCTTGTCATAAAACTTGTCATAAAAGTGCATGCTCATCCCATGAGTCACCCGGAAAGCTTGGGGACACATCCTGTTTCATGAGATATACGGGAATTATAATCTGCATAATTTTTACGTGGGAGGGAAAGGCTTAAACAGCCGAGAATCTGAGGATGAAAATAAAATCAAGTCCGTTTATGATTAAACCTGCAGATTTGGACACTGGACTATGTTGCAATGGTAGTTGAAAAAAGCGGTGCATTGTATATTTTCTGCTGGCCCAGTATTCCCTCTTGTCCTTAATAGCTCCGGTAATTGTTTTTTTTTATTTTGTAAACCATTTCCATTAGAGTCTATACTTATACAAGTGTATTTCTTATGATCGTGTTCGCTGTTACCATAGTGCAGGGTATCCATAATAACCAAGCTACAACACCACATAGTGTTACTTGTGTCCATAGAAACTTTTTTGTGCGTAAAAACTAAATTAATGTGTCATGTAAGCAATTTAAAAATGGAAAATATATTTTCTTCTACATATGTCAGCAGCCAATTGGTAATCCATGTTTTACTCTGCAAACCTTACTACAAAATATATTAAATTGCAACAAAACTTACACTCAACAAATGTTACCACTTGAATAATATTGCATCACGTCAGATACCCATGCCATCTTTTTGCATGGTGGCCAGGTATAGTTACTGACTGTATATATTAAGATGTGGCTACAGTAATACTTTTTGCCTGGATATAAAATGCTCTAAACTTTCTAAGGCAAAAACTTGTAGAATTTGCTTTAGACCCCTTTCAGCTGTCATAATGAAGTGTCAATTCCCATAATTTCAAGATGTCTTTGAAAGAGGCAAGATTACCTTGTGCAGGCATGTACTACGGAGGACAGAGAATGAACTTCAATCCAATATTGCAGCCAGCATGCAGCTAGCGGGTAAGGAAAGGGTGAATCAAAAACCCCAAAACCCCGCCTCCATGGCTGAAGATTGTTCCCTCCAAATTCAGGTGACAGTGTCCCTTTAACAGATGACATCTTCTGCTCTTTTCGGTACCGCTATGGTCCATTCCACCACCTGGTGACCACAGCTCCTGCCTAAATGGAAGTCAGAGGCAATGGTCACAAGCTCTCAGTGGAAGTCTATGAGATTCTCGCTCTCATAGACTTACTTTGAGTTTTGACTTTCAACTCACACAGTAAACACTGGGGTGATTCGGCAGGTGATAACCTGGAGGAGACAACCGGAGTGGCGCCGAGAACAGCAGAAGAAGGCAGCTGGTAAGTATATTACTAGGGGTAGTGCACGTGTATTGGTGACACTACTTTGGCGGTGAAATTAAAAGAAGAAACACTTGAGTGGTTCTGATTGCTCCTATATCCATCTATAATTTTAATAACCATCAGTTTTGAGCCAGGGACACATGTTATTATTTATATTTACTAGAAAAATGTAAATAACCATTTTATTGGTTTTGTGGTTCATCAAGAAGTTGGTTTGCAATATTGGTGACCCCCTGAATCTCCTGGAACAAGGAGCTGCAATAATTGGCCACTGTACAAAATATACAATTATACATGGCACAAAAGCTGTTGATAATCTGTTTCAGTTATCACAAATATCAATAACTCCAAGCAGCATATTGCCAATATACTTTAAAACTTTTTTTTTTTTAAATATGTCATAAATAATAGGTAGTTTTTCTTCAGTGCTCACAGATCTTGCTTTGTGTTTCTTCAGCTTGCACCAGTCCTTGTCTCAAGAAGTGAACCTGAAGGAGCAGTTCTCCAGGACAATCAGCCTATACGACGATGCTTTAAAAAACCGAGGAGAACTTCTTAAAGTAACGCATCAGCAGAATGAGGAGTTGGGACGTCAACTGCATGAAATCCAGTGTCAGAATACCGAACTGAAGGAGTCTGTGCGAAAGGCAACCACTTGTCAAAAAGAAATGGAAGACAAGGCACACAAGTAAGTTCAATTACCTTCCATTCAGAAAATTACTTCTTAAAAGATACTTGTCCTTTAAGTGGATCTCACAGCCTAAGAATCACAAAGCCCCTAGTTCATCATTTGGCTTTTTTTGACCCCTTTTCTGTTTTCTCTTGTGGTATTTGTTAACTGTTTTTGTGCCAAAATCTTCAAAATAGTGCACGTGGGTCATGAATTTTGCGCAACGTCAAAATTCATTTTTACTGTTGTCTTTAAACTTTTTTGCCACATTTTAGAGCAAAACAAAAATTGCACATTTTGTAAAATTAGGCAAACATTTTGCAACTTACATAAAATCACTCCAGGGAAAGGGACGAACACACAAAAAAGTGAAGGCGCAAATAAAAAGATGTAAATGGTATAAAACAAACAAAAAACAGTCATAAAACTAAACTAAAAAAAATTGCAAAACCAATTATGTATTGTCCCTAAAGTTCCTTGACGTTAAAAACTAATATATACAACTTATAAGTCATTCCCGGAAAAGGTTTCTTGGCATCTATGGCAAAAACCCTAAAAATATCCATTCTGTTAAATGGACCTCAAAATGGATGTTACTTTTCCAAATGTGCCTAGAATGAAAGTTTTGTGTTTTGTTCTTAGTGGTCTCTGGGGACAAATGTCTCATAAATGAGGATTTGAAACTTTAGAAGTTTGACTATTGAATAAGTGTGTCTACTGTAGCTCTTTGGACTTCCATTTGTGGTTGTGTAATTTTGAAAATGTCAAAGATTAGTTGGGTATCTTGGCTAGTAAAAGGCACGTAAGGAGGCCTACTCTGTAGAGATGTGTCACTCCAAACCTTGGATTTGGACATGGTACAACTCTGTATCATACACCCTGTCCCCTGTTTTGCCTCCGGCCACCAACTGTAGAGGAAGTTAGATGAAGCCAAGGAACTGTATGTATAGAGATCTTCTCTGGAGGGTTTCCACTTTGTGCACATTGGATTCTCTTGTACAGTTTTGTTAAGGTATGGTCACATAGAGTTATTTGATATAGCTTTTGGAACAAATTCTGCTCCAAGATCCACATCCCAAACCTTTTTGAATAAGCTTCCCATAGATGTCAGTTGGAAAAGCACATTTATCGTGCACATGGTGATGTTTATTTCCAGTGGGGGGGAAAAAGGAGCAACATGTAAATTCTTGAGGTGTTTCTGCTTGAATAAAAGGTCCAAATCTGATCACTGAATCCAAAGAAGCTGAAAAAACCCTCCCCATGTACAAAGATCACAGAAAAAAAACAGTTTTTGATGCTATATTTGCACCTTAATTTTTTAGCTACAAAAATCCACATAAAAACACCATGTGGGCACCCTTTAAGGAAGATTGATGTATTTTAGTAGATTTGTAATTATATTTTTCAGTATTAAAGGGAATCTTCAAAAGCCGCCTATATATATACTTGATATCTGAGATATCATGTCTTATTTTAGAGTAATCCACATTTTTCTTAATGTGTAAATGAGTGGTTAAGATTAGGGATGAGCGAATATACTCGTTACTTGAGATTTCCCGAGCACGCTCGGGTGTCCTCAGAGTATTCCCTGGTTGCTAGGGAATCTCCACATGTAATTAAACTGGCTAACAGATGTAAAGTATTCAGCTGCGGCTATGAAAACTAAATCTCCGAGCACTTACAAATACTCGGAGGACACCCAAGCGTGCTTGGGAAATCTCGAGTAACGAGTATATTCGCTCATCACTAGTTAAGATCTATACGCCGGACATAGTTCTCCCCGTGAATCTGCCTCCAGAGCTTATTTTAAATGTAAAGGAGCGTTACTAGTGTGAGACACATAATGACTGACAGTCTGCTCTCTTGATCTGCATGTCTCAACCTGGTAATGCATACATTCAGCTATATCCACTGCATGTTGTACTCAGGGGCTTGCTGGCACTTTTCATCCTGCGGGGCAATCACAAGGCAGTGGCCCTCGAGTTACAGTGGCCTACCTCTGCCCTTCTTATCTCTGGACGTTGCATTAAAGCAGCAGAGATACCAGGCTTTAAAAACAGGCAGCTACATAGATTTGGGGACAGAACGGAGCTTGCTACATAGATCTGGAAGCAGAACCAAGCTTACTAACCGCCTACATAGATACTGTAACAGAAGCAAGCTGTCTACATAGACATGACAATGGAACTAAGATTACTACATAGATAAGGGAATTTAAATAAGCTTATTACAGAGATATGGGAACAGAACCGAGCTTACTGCCTACATAGAAAATGTAACTGAAGCAAGCTGGCTACATAGACACGAGAATGGTATCAAGATTACTACCTAGATAAGGGAACTGTAAGGAGCTTACTACAGAGATATGGGAGTAGAACCGAACTTACTGCAGAGATATGGGAGCAGAACAGAGCTTACTACAGAGATATGGGAGCAGAACCAAGTTTACTGCCTACATAGATACTGTAACAGAAGCAAGCTGACTACATAGACACGAGAATGGAACCAAGATTACTACCTAGATAAGGGAACTGAAAGGAGCTTACTACAGAGATATATGAGCAGAACCGAGCATACTACAGAGATATGGGAGCAGAACCAAGCTTATTACAGTGTTAAGGGAGTAGAACCGATCTTACTAGAGAGCTGTTTGAGCAGACCTGAGCCTAATACGTAGATATGGGAACTGAAAGAGCTTACTATAGAGATATGGGAGCAGAACAGAGCTTTCTACGGAGATATGGGAACTGAGAGGAGCTTACTACAGAGATATGGGAGCAGAACTAAGCTCACTACCGAGACATTGGAGATGGGAGCAGAACCAAGCTTACTGTTTACATAGATACTGTAACAAAAGCAAGCTGACTACATAGACACGAGAATGGAACCAAGATTATGTAGTAAGGGAATAGATAGATAAGGGAACAGAAAGGAGCTAACTACAGAGATAAGGGAACAGAACCGAGCTTACTACAAAGATAAAGGAGCAGAATCGAGTTTACTACAGAGATAAGGGAGCAGAACTAAGCTTACTACAGAGATATGGGAGCAGAATTGAGCTTACTACAAAGATATGGCAGCAGAGCAACACTTTCTACAGAGATATGGGAGCAAAACCAAGCTTACTGCCTACATAGATACTGGAACAGAAGCAAGCTGACTACATAGACATGAGAATGGAACCAAGATTACTACGTAGATAAGGGAACTGAAAGTAGTTTACTACAGAGATATGGGAGCAGAACAGAGCTTACTCCAGAGATATGGGAGCAGAACAGTGCTTACTACAGAGATACGTGAGCAGAACAGAGCTCACTATAGAGACATGGGAGCAGAACCGAACTTACTACAAAGTTAAGGTAGCGCAACAGATTTCACTACAGATATATATGGGAGCAGAACTGAGGTTACTACAAAATTAAGGGAGCAGAATCTAGTTTACAACAGAGATAAGGGTGCAGAACCAAGGTTACTACAGAGATATGGTAGCAGAACCAAGCTTACTTCATTGATATGGGAGCAGAGCCGAGTTTGCTACAGAAATAAGGGAGCATAACTGAGCCTACTATAGAGATAAGGGAGCAGAACCGAGCTTACCACAAAGATGGGAGCGCAGAACATAGCTCAGTACAGAGTTAGGAGAGCAGAACTGAACTTACTACAGAGATAAGGGAGCAGAACCGAGCTTACTACAGAGATATGAGAGCAGAACAGAGCTTACTGCAGCGATATGGAGCAGAACAGCGCCTACTACAGAGGTGAGAGAGCAGAACCGAGCTTACTACAGAGATATAGGTGCAGAACCGAGCTTACTACAGAGATATGGAAGCAGAACCAAGTATACTAGAGAGGTTATGGGAGCTGAACCAAGTTTACTACAGAGATTTGGAAGCAGAACAGTGCTTAATGCAGAGATATGGGAGCAGAATAGCGCTTACTACAGAGATATGGGAGCAGAACTGTGCTTACTACAGAGATATGGGAGCGGAACAGCGCTTACTATAGAGATATGTGAGCATAACCGAGTTTACTACAGAGATAAGGGAGCATAACCGAGCTTACCACAGAGATAGCAGAGCAGAACAGAGCTCACTACAGAGATACAGCAGAACTGAACTTACTACAGAGATAAGGGAGCAGAACCGAGCTTACTACAGAGCTATGGGAGCAGAACCAAGCTTACTAAGGAGATAAGGAAGCTGAAAGGAGCTTACTACAAAGATATGGGAGGAGAACCAAGCCTATTACAGAGATATACGAGGAGAACCAAGCCTTACTGCCTACGTAGATACTGTAACAGAAGCAAGCTGACTACATAGACACGAGAATGGAACCAAGATCACTATGATGATAAGGAAAGGAGCTTACTACAGAGATATGGGAGCAGAACAGAGCTTACTACAGAGATATCGGAGTAGAACAGAGTTTATTACAGAGATAAGGGAGCAGAACTGAGCTTACTACAGAGATAAGTGAGCACAACCGAGCTTACTACAGAGAAATAGGAGCAGAACTGAGCTTATTACAGAGATATAGGAGCAAATCCAAGCTTACTACAGAGATATGGAAGCAGAACCAAGTATACTAAAGAGGTATGGGAGCTGAACAGAGCTTACTACATAGATAAGGAAACTGAAATAGATTACTACAGAAATAAGGGAGCAGAACCAAGTATACTACAGAGATATAAGTGTAGAACCGAGCTTACTACAGAGATATAGGAGCAGAAGCGAGCTTACTACAGAGGTAAGGGAGCAGAATCGAGCTTACTACAGAGATAAGGGAGCGGAATCGAGTTTACTATAGAATAAGGGAGCAGAACCGAGCTTACTACAGAGATATGGGAGCAGAACCGGGCTTACAACAGAGATAAGTGAGCAGAACAGAGCTTACTACAGAGATATAGGAGCAGAAGCGAGCTTACTACAGAGACAAGGGAGCAGAATGGAGCTTACTACAGAGATAAGGGAGCAGAATCGAGCTTACTACAGAGATATGGGAGCAGAACAGAGCTTACTACAGAGATATGGGAGCAGAACCGAGCTTACTACAGAGATAAGGGAGCAGAATCAAGCTTACTACAGAGATAAGGGAGCAGAATCGAGTTTACTACAGAAATAAGGGAGCAGAACCGAGCTTACTACAGAGATATGGGAGCAGAACCGGGCTTACAACAGAGATAAGTGAGCAGAACCGGGCTTACTACAGAGATAAAGGAGCAGAACTGAGCTTACAACAGAGATAAGTGAGCAGAACTGAGCTTACTAAGTCTACTACTTAGATACAAGAACAGAACTGAGCTTACAGCACATATATGGTACCAGAACCAAGAATCAGAATCTACATTACTACATCGATACAGTACCAGAACCAAGCTTACTGCTTAGATATGGTACCATAACTGAACTTACTTACAAACATACATATAACTCCAGAAACACAGACATGCAAACACACAGTACAGCAGAGGCGTTGCTAGGGTCCTAAAAGATCAGGGGCCCAAGCCCGCAAGTGCATGTTTCCCCATATGACTCCCCCATAGCCATTTAAAATAGCATCTATACATATATAATTACAGTTTATCACTGTTGTTAACCAAATACACACAATGCAAAGAGCAATAATTTCAAAATTACTGCTATAAAATACCAAAACAATACGGCTACACAATGTCCACTACCATTACCACTACGCAGCGAATACATAATATTATATCATCATTACCTCTTCTACATAACAAAACACTACTAAAAAGACAAATATCGCCACCTTACAGTGACCATATATTGGTAGATACCAGTCCCGCAGAACATACATGTAATAACAGTACAGTATAGTATAGTAATTTACAGCTGACGTTTTTTTCTAATTCGGTTCATTCACTTTTCCCATCTTTTCCATCTGGCCCGGAGCGCCATTGCCACTTCCCTAGCAACGACTCGTCTGCACAGATTTCAACAAAAGCACATTTGACTTCTCTCATTTCCTGCACCGTCTCCATCTATTCCCAACCTACAAAAATTCCCACTCTGCATGCACCTGTGGTGTGGAACACTGACCCTAATATTTAAAAAATTGTGTCATTACTAGGATTACTCCTTCCCTCCAAAAATTAAAGTGTCCCATAGAAAGTATTAATGCCCCTACTGTGCAAAGGCCTGTGTGCTCCTTTGAAGGATATAATATCCCAAGTGCCTCCTTCCAGCAACAAATACCCTTGAGTGTCCACTTAAAGTTAACAATGTCTTCCCTCAGTAAAAAAAAATTGGAAACTGACTGAGTGCCCCTATCAAAACTACCATATTTCCCGGCGTATAAGACAACTTTTTGACTCCTAAAAATTGTCCCAAAAGTCGGGGGTCATCTTATACGCCGGGTACGGCGTGTGCAGGGAGCGATCCTGCATTTCGGCGTGTGGTTCCCAGGGTCTGGAGGAGAGGAGACTCTTCTTCAGGCCCTGGGATCCATATTCATGTTAAAAATAAAGAATAAAAATAAAAAACATGGATATACTCACACTCGGACGGGCCCTGGATCACAGCGCTGCTAGCGTCTCCCTCTGTTCCTTAGAATGCGGTGAGTGAAGGACCTTCAGTGACGTCACGGTCACATGAGCTGTCAGGTGATCGGTCATCTGACCGCTCATGTGACCGCGACGTCATCGAAGGTCCTTCACTCACCGCATTCTAAGGAACAGAGGGAGACGCTAGCAGCGCTGTGATCCAGGGCCCGTCCGAGGGTGAGTATATCCATGTTTTTTATTTTTATTCTTTATTTTTAACATGAATATGGATCCCAGGGCCTGAAGGAGAGTCTCCCCTCCTCCAGACCCTGGGAACCACACGCCGTATAAGATGACTGGGCGTATAAGATGACCCCCGTCTTATACGGCGGGCATATCCCAAATTCCATATTTTATATGGAAAAGTTGGGGGTCGTCTTATACGCCTAGTCGTCTTATACACCAGAAAATGCGGTAATAATGTCACCATTTATAACAAATAATATTCTCTGTATATACAGAATGATGGTCCTACAGCCCCTAATTACACAATGTGATGGTCCCCAAAGCCCTTTATTATACATTGAGGACCCCAGAGCTCCTTAAATATAGTAAAATAGCAACATAGCCCCTATATACAATATTATGGTCCCCACTGCCCCTATATATAGTATGAAGGTCCTAAGTGCTCCATATATATAGTAAAAAGGTCCCCACATATATGGTAACACTGCCCCATACATATATAGTATGAAGGTCCCCACTACTCCCCACATACAGTATATAGTAGGATGGCCCCAGTTCTTCCTATATATATATATATATATATATATATATATATACTATATATATATATATACTACCTGAAGAGCCCGGCATTGCCTGGGCATAGTAAATATCTGTGGTTAGTTATAGCACCTCACTTTTCCCATCACGCCTCTCATTTTCCCCCTCACATCTCTCATTTTCTCCCTTACACCTCTCATTTTCCCCCTCACTCCTCTTATTTTCCCCCTCACTCCTCTCATTCCCCCCTAACACTTGAAATTTCGACCTCACATCTGTCATTTTCCGATCACTCCACTATTTTCCCTCACTCCTCTAATTTTTCACTTACACCTTTTCATTTTCACCTTACACCCCTCATTTTCACCTCACACCTCTCATTTTCCCCTCAGTATATACATGTTTGTCATCTCCCTTATATATAGTATACACCTGTATGTCATCTCCTGTATATAGTATATACCTGTATGTCATCTCCCCTGTAAATAGTATATACCTGCTGTATGTCATCTCCTCCTGTATATTGTATATACCTATGTGTCATCTCCTCCTGTATATAGTATATACCTGTATTTCATCTCTTCTGTATATACTATATACCTGTATGTCATCTCCTCCTATATATAGTACTAGCTGAAGAGCCCGGCGTTGCCTGGGCATAGTAAATATCTGTGGTTAGTTATAGCACCTCACTTCTCTTATTTTCCCATCACGCCTCTCATTTTCCCAATCACATCTTTCATTTTCCCCCTCACATCTCTCATTTTCTCCCTCACACCTCTCATTTTCTCCCTCACTCCTCTCATTCCCCCCTAACACTTGTCATTTCAACCTCACATCTGTCATTTTCTGATGACTCCACTATTTTTCCTCACTCCTCTCATTTTGCACTCACACCTTTTCATTTTCACCTCACACCTCTCATTTTCACCTCATCACCTCAGTATATACATGTTTGTCATCTCCCTTATATATAGTATATATCTGTATGTCATGTCCTGTATATAGTATATACCTGTATGTCATCTCCCCTGTGTATAGTATATACCTGCTGTGTCATCTCCCCTATATATAGTATATACCTGAATGTCATCTCTTTCTATATATAGTATATACCTGTATGTCATCTCCTCCTGTATATAGTATATACCTGTGTGTCATCTCCCCTGTATATAGTATATATCTGTGTGTCATCTCCTCCTGTATATAGTATATACCTGCATGTCATCTTCTATATATAGCATATACCTATATATCATCTCCTCCTGTATATAGTATATACCTGTAGGTCATCTGCTCCTGTATATAGTATATACCTGTGTGTCATCTCCTCCTGTATATAGTATATACCTGTATGTCATCTCCTCCTGTATATATATGTACCTCTATGTTATCTCCTCCTCTATATAGTATATACCTGTGTGTCATCTCTCCTGTATATAGTATATACCTGTATGTCATCTCCTCCTGTATATATATGTACCTCTACATCATCTCCTCCTCTATATAGTATATACCTGTGTGTCATCTCTCCTGTATATAGTATATATCTGTGTGTCATCTCCCTTGTATATAGTATATACCTGTGTGTCATCTCCTGTATTAGACCTCGTTCACACGTTATTTGCTCAGTATTTTTACCTCAGTATTTGTAAGCTAAATTGGCAGCCTGATAAATCCCCATCCAACAGGAAGCCCTCCCCCTGGCAGTATATATTAGCTCACACATACACATAATAGACAGGTCATGTGACTGACAGCTGCCATATTTCCTATATGGTACATTTGTTGTAGTTTGTCTGCTTATTAATCAGATTTTTATTTCTGAAGGATAATACCAGACTTGTGTGTGTTTTAGGGCGAGTTTCGTTTGTCAAGTTGTGTGTGTTGAGTTGCGTGTGGCGACATGCATGTAGCGACTTTTGTGAGATGAGTTTTGTGTGGCAACATGCGTGTTGCAACTTTTTGTGTCGAGTTGCATGTGACAGGTTAGTGTAGCAAGTTGTGTGCAGCAAGTTTTGCGCATGGCGAGTTTTGCGCGTGGCGAGTTTTATGTGTGGTGCCTTTTGAGTATGTGCAAGTTTTGTGTGAGGCAACTTTTGCATGTGTTGCAACTTTTGTGCATGTGGCAATTTTTCCGCGTGTGCAAGTTTTGCGTGTGGCGAGTTTTCCATGAGTTGAGTTTTGCACTTGTGGCGAGTTTTGCAAGGGCCTAGTTTTTGCATGTGGCGAGTTCTGCACGTGGCGAGTTTTGAGTGGCGACTTTTGTGTTTCGACTTTTATGTGGCGAGGTTGGTGTATTTGTGGTGAAATGTGTGCTGAGGGCAATGTGTGTTCAAGCACGTGGTAGTTTGTGGCGCATTTTGTGTGTGTTCATATCCCCGTGTGCGGTGAGTATCCCATGTCGGGGCCCCACCTTAGCAACTGTACGGTATATACTCTTTGGCGCCATCGCTCTCATTCTTTAAGTCCCCCTTGTTCACATGTGGCAGCTGTCAATTTGCCTCCTACACTTTTCCTTTCAATTTTTCCCATTATGTAGATAGGGGCAAAATTGTTTGGTGAATTGGAAAGCGCGGGGTTAAAATTTCACCTCACAACATAGCCTATGACGCTCTCGGGGTCCAGACGTGTGACTGCAAAATTTTGTGGCTGTAGCTGCGACGCCTCCAACACTTTTCCTTTCACTTTTTCCCCATTATGTAGATAGGGGCAAAATTGTTTGGTGAATTGGAAAGTGCGGGGTTAAAATTTCACCTCACAACATAGCCTATGACGCTCTCGGGGTCCAGACGTGTGACTGCAAAATTTTGTGGCTGTAGCTGCGACGCCTCCAACACTTTTCCTTTCACTTTTTCCCCATTATGTAGATAGGGGCAAAATTGTTTGGTGAATTGGAAAGCACGGGGTTAAAATTTCACCTCACAACATAGCCTATGACGCTCTCAGGGTCCAGACGTGTGACTGTGCAAAATTTTGTGGCTGTAGCTGCGATGCCTCCAACACTCTTCCTTTCACTTTTTCCCCATTATGTAGATAGGGGCAAAATTGTTTGGTGAATTGGAACGCGCGGGGTTAAAATTTCGCCTCACAACATAGCCTATGACGCTCTCGGGGTCCAGACGTGTGACTGCAAAATTTTGTGGCTGTAGCTGCGACGGTGCAGATGCCAATCCCGGACATACACACATACACACACACACACATACACACACACATTCAGCTTTATATATTAGACTAGCTGAAAAGCCCGGCGTTGCCTGGGCATATTAAATATCTGTGGTTAGTTATAGCACGTCACTTCTCTTATTTTCCCATCACGCCTCTCATTTCCCCAATCACATCTTTAATTTTCCCCCTCACATCTCTCATTTTCTCCCTCACACCTCTCATTTTCTCCCTCACTCCTCTCATTCCCCCCTAACACTTGTCATTTCGACCTCACATCTGTCATTTTCCGATCACTCCACTATTTTCCCTCACTCCTCTCATTTTGCACTCACACCTTTTCATTTTCACCTCACACCTCTCATTTTCACCTCAGTATATACATGTTTGTCATCTCCCTTATATATAGTATACACCTGTATGTCATCTCCTGTATATATTATCTACCTGTATGTCATCTCCCCTGTATATAGTATATACCTGCTGTGTGTCATCTCCCCTGTATATAGTATATACCTGTATGTCATCTCCTCCTTTATATAGTATATACCTGTATGTCATCTCCTCCTATATATAGTATATACCTGTATGTCATCTCCTCCTATATATAGTATATACCTGTATGTCATCTCCTTCTATATATAGTATATACCTGTGTGTCATCTCCTCCTGTATATAGTATATACCTGTGTGTCATCTCCCCTGTATATAGTATATATCTGTGTCATCTCCTCCTGTATATAGTATATACCTGTATGTCATCTTCTGTATATAGCATATACCTATATGTCATCTCCTCCTGTATATAGTATATACCTGTAGGTAATCTGCTCCTGTATATAGTATATACCTGTGTGTCATCTCCTCCTGTATATAGTATATACCTGTATGTCATCTCCTCCTGTATATAGTATGTACCTGTATGTCATCTCCTCCTCTATATAGTATATACCTGTGTGTCATCTCTCCTGTATATAGTATATATCTGTGTGTCATCTCCTGTATTAGACCTCGTTAATACGTTATTTGCTCAGTATTTTTACCTCAGTATTTGTAAGATAAATTGACAGCCTGATAAATCCCCAACAGGAAGCCCTCCCCCTGGCAGTATATATTAGCTCATACATACACATAATAGACAGGTCATGTGACTAACAGCTGCTGTATTTCCTATATGGTACATTTGTTGCTCTTGTAGTTTGTCTGCTTATTAATCAGATTTTTATTTTTGAAGGATAATACCAGACTTGTGTGTGTTTTAGGGCGAGTTTCGTTTGTCAAGTTGTGTGTGTTGAGTTGTGTGTGGCGACATGCATGTAGCGACTTTTGTGAGATGAGTTTTGTGTGGCAACATGCGTATAGCAACTTTTTGTGTGTCGAGTTGCATGTGACAGGTTAGTGTAGCAAGTTGTGTGCAGCAAGTTTAGCGCATGGCGAGTTTTGTGCGTGGTGAGTTTTATGTCTGGTGCCTTTTGAGTATGTGCAAGTTTTGTGTGAGGCAACTTTTGCACGTGTTGCAAATTTTGTGCATGTGGCAATTTTTCCGCATTTGCAAGTTTTGCGTATGGCGAGTTTTCCATGAGGTGAGTTTTGCACTTGTGGCGAGTTTTGCGTGAGCCTATTTTTTGCATGTGGCGAGTTTTGCGCGTGGCGAGTTTTGAGCAGCGACTTTTGTGTTTCGACTTTTATGTGGCGAGGTTGGTGTATGTGTGGTGAAATGTGTGCTGAGGGTGGTATATGTGTTCAAGCACGTGGTAGTGTGTGGCGCATTTTGTGTGTGTGTTCATATCCCCAAGTGTGGTGAGTATCTCATGTCGGGGCCCCACCTTAGCAACTGATCGGTATATACTCTTTTGCGCCATCGCTCTCATTCTTTAAATCCCCCTTGTTCACATCTGGCAGCTGTCAATTTGCCTCCAACACTTTTCCTTTCACTTTTTCCCCATTATGTAGATAGGGGCAAAATTGTTTGGTGAATTGGAAAGCGCGGGGTTAAAATTTCACCTCACAACGTAGCCTATGACGCTCTCGGGGTCCAGACGTGTGACTGTGCAAAATTTTGTTTCTGTAGCTGCGACGCCTCCAACACTTTTCCTTTCACTTTTTTCCCCATTATGTAGATAGGTGCAAAATTGTTTGGTGAATTGGAAAGCGTGGGGTTAAAATTTCACCTCACAACGTAGCCTATGACGCTCTCGTGGTCCAGACGTGTGACTATGCAAAATTGTGTGGCTGTAGCTGCGACGCCTCCAACACTTTTCCTTTCACTTTTTTCCCCATTATGTAGATAGGGGCAAAATTGTTTGGTGAATTGGAAAGCGCGGGGTTAAAATTTCACCTCACAACGTAGCCTATGACGCTCTCGGGGTCCAGACGTGTGACTATGCAAAATTGTGTGGCTGTAGCTGCGACGCCTCCAACACTTTTTCTTTCACTTTTTTTCCCCATTTTGTAGATAGGGGCAAAATTGTTTGGTGAATTGGAACGCGCGGGGTTAAAATTTCGACTCACAATATAGCCTATGACGCTCTCGGGGTCCAGACGTGTGACTGTGCAAAATTTTGTGGCTGTAGCTGTGGCGGTGCAGATGCCAATCCCGGACATACACACATACACACACACACACACATACACACACACATTCAGCTTTATATAGTAGATATACCTGTATGTCATCTCCTGTATATAGTATTTACCTGTATGTCATCTCCCCTGTATATAGTACATCCCTGCTGTAGGTTATCTCCTCCTCTATATACCTATGTGTCATCTCCTTTGTATAGTATATACCTGTTTGTCATCTCTCCTGTATATAGTATATACGTGTGTCATCTCCTCCTGTATATAGTATATACCTGTAAGTCATCTCCTCCTGTATATAGTATATACCTGTGTGTCATCTGCTCCTGTATATAGTATATACCTGTGTGTCATCTCCTCCTGTATATAGTATATACCTGTGTGTCATCTCCCCTGTATATAGTATATACCTGTGTGTCATCTCCCCTGTATATAGTATATACCTGTGTGTGTCATCTCCTCTGTACATAGTATGTACCTGTATGTCATCTCCCCTGTATATAGTATATACCAGTGTGTCATCTACTCCTGTATATAGTATATACCTGTGTCATCTCCCCTGTATATAGTATATATGTGTGTGTCATCTCCTCCTGCATATAGTATATACCTGTGTCATCTCCCCTGTATATAGTATATATGTGTGTTATCTCCTCCTGTATATAGTATATACCTGTGTCATCTCCCCTGTATATAGTATATATGTGTGTGTCATCTCCTGCTCCTCCTCGAGTTTTATGTGTTACGTTGTGTGTGTTGAGTTGCGTGTGGCGACATGCAGGTAGCGACTTTTGTGAGATGATTTTTCTGTGGCGACATGCGTGTAGCAACTTTTTGTGTCGAGTTGCATGTGACAGGTTAGTGTAGCAAGTTGTGTGCAGCAAGTTTTGCGCATGGCGAGTTTTGCGCATGGCGAGTTTTGCGCATGGCGAGTTTTATGTGTGGTGCGTTTTGAGTATGTGCAAGTTTTGTGTGAGGCAACTTTTGCATGTGTTGCAACTTTTGTGCATGTGGCAATTTTTCCGCATGTGGCGACTTTTCCATGAGGTGAGTTTTGCACGTGTGGCGAGTTTTGCGTGAGCCTAGTTTTGTCACGTGTGGCGAGTTTTGAGCGGCGACTTTTGTGTTTCGACTTTTATGTGGCGGGGTTGGTGTATGTGTGCTGAAATGTGTGCTGAGGGTGGTATATGTGTTCAAGCACGTGGTAGTGTGTGGCGCATTTTGTTTGTGTGTGTTCATATCCCCGTGTGTGGTGAGTATCCCATGTCGGGGCCCCACCTTAGCAACTGTACGGTATATACTCTTTGGCGCCATCGCTCTCACTCTTTAAGTCCCCTTTGTTCATATCTGGTAGCTGTCAAGTTGCCTCCAACACTTTTCCTTTCACTTTTTTCCCATTATGTAGATAGGGGCAAAATTGTTTGGTGAATTGGAATGCACGGGGTTAAAATTTCGCCTCACAACATAGCCTATGACGCCAGACGTGTGAGTGTGCAAAATTTTGTGGCTGTAGCTGCGACGCCTCCAACACTTTTCCTTTCACTTTTTCCCCATTATGTAGATAGGGGCAAAATTGTTTGGTGAATTGGAACGCGCGGGGGTAAAATTTCACCTCACAACATAGCCTATGATGCTCTCAGGGTCCAGACATGTGACTGTGCAAAATTTTGTGGCTGTAGCTGCGGCGGTGCAGATGCCAATCCCGGAGATACACACATACATACATACATACATACATACATACATACATACATACATACACACATACACACATACACACATTCAGCTTTATATATTAGATATATATAGTAGGATGGCCTGTGTGAGTACGCTTCACCTATGGATGATCGTCATTTTCACTCGCTCTCTGGATCATTAGACAACCCAGTGTTTTTATCCCTCCATATACTGGAGGGATGGACACTGTATTCTTTTCATCCAAGAAAGACATTCCACACCTATCCTCTTCTGATCCTGACGAAGGGTACATTACCAGAAACATAGCTATACCTCACTTTGCAGTGTAATAACTCTTTTTGGGATATGAGAGTAGAAAATTAAGTGTTTTATACCTATTCTTGTTGTGCTATTCCCTTATGCAATATTCATTTATGTACTTTGATACATCTTGCCACAGATGTCGTTGAATACGATTAATGATGGAACAAGTCTTGCAACATCTTTTTAAAGCACATTAGGCCACTTTCTGACACATTTGATAAATTTACCCAATAAAGTGTCCATATTCCCATGTCTCAGAGCATGTTCCTGTGTAAATAATGACATCATGTGCTTAAATGTGAAGTCCTCCAAGTATCAATCAATATGTCTTATTGACGTGATCAAAGTATCACGTTTTAATAGATCTTGCTCAGCAGGATATTTCCACCCACATCATTATAATGTTAGTAATGAGTTCCCTTACTATGCTCTCTGTGCCTTAATTATCAGGGCCTGGAGCTTAAAATGTTATTAATTAAATTTATGTTTCATTTTTATATTATTACTCTTCTTCATCAAGTAATAAATTTATTACAACTAGACCTGGTAATGCCATGCTTGTTCTTTCTACAATCATGGCCAAAAAGTTTTGACATTAATGCAAATTTTGATTTTTACAAAGTTTGCTGCTTCAGTGATTTTCGATCTTTTAGGCCGGCGTCACACTTGCGAGTTTTACGGACGTAAGAGCGCAGAATCTACGTCCGTAAAACTCGCAAAAAATACGGCACAATTATTCTCTATGCCCCTGCTCCTATTTGCCGTATTTTACTGATCAGTATTATACGGCTTTCTACGGCCGTACAAAATCGCAGCATGCTGCGTTTGTCACCGTACTGCGCAAGAAATACGCCAATGAAAGTCTATGGAAGCGTGAAAAATACGGATTACACACGGACAAGCAGTGTGACTTGCGAGAAATACGCAGCGGTGTTAGAGAGAAAAGCCGGTAATTCAGTGCGGTGTACAGTAAAATCACACTGACAGCTTACAGTCCAATAGGTAGAATAAATGTGTACACATAGAATAGGTATATATATATATATATATGTCAGTGAGACACATATATGTATATATATTAATATTTATTCCAGCGCTATACAGCTTGAAAGCCGGTAATTCAATTACCGACTTTTTCTTTCTCCTTCCTAAAACCCGACATGATTTGAGACATGGTTTACATACAGTAAACCATGTCTTCTCTCCATTTTTTTTGCAGATTCCACACTACTAATGTCAGTAGTGTGTATCTGCAAAATTTGGCCGTTCTAGCTCTTAAAATAAAGGGTTAAATGGCGGAAAAAATTGGCGTGGGCTCCCGCGCAATTTTCTCCGCCAGAGTAGTAAAGCCAGTGACTGAGGGCAGATATTAATAGCCTGGAGAGGGTCCATGGTTATTGCCCCCCCCTGGCTAAAAATATCTGCCCCCAGCCACCCCAGAAAAGGCACATCTGGAAGATGCGCCTATTCTGGCACTTGGCTACTCTCTTCCCATTCCCGTGTAGCGGTGGGATATGGGGTAATGAAGGGTTAATGCCACCTTGCTATTGTAAGGTGACATTAAGCCTAATTAATAATGGAGAGGCGTCAATTATGACACCTATCCATTATTAATCCAATACTAGTAAAGGGTTAAATAAAACACAAATACATTATTTAAAATTATTTTAATGAAATAAAAACAATGGGTGTTGCAGTATTTTATTCAACGCCCAATCCAGTCACTGAAGACCCTCGTTCTGTGAGTAAAAAAACATAATAAACCAACAATATACTTACCCTCCGCAGATCTGTAACGTCCAACGATGTAAATCCTTCTGAAGGGGTTAAAACATTTTGCAGCAAGGAGCTTTGCTAATGCAATGCTACTCCTCGCTGCAAAACCCCGGGGAATGAGTCTAAATATAGATCAATGAGCTATATTTAGCTTCATTTGCGGTGAGGCGCCCTCTGCTGGATGTTCATAGATCGTGGGAAATTACCTAGAAAGCTCCCAGGCTTTCTAGGTAATTTCCCACGATCTATGAACATCCAGCAGAGGGCGCCTCACCGCAAATGAAGCTAAATATAGCTCATTGATCTATATTTAGACTCATTCCCCGGGGTTTTGCAGCGAGGAGTAGCATTGCATTAGCAAAGCTCCTTGCTGCAAAATGTTTTAACCCCTTCAGAAGGATTTACATCGTTGGACGTTACAGATCTGCGGAGGGTAAGTATATTGTTGGTTTATTATGTTATTTCTTTCACAGAACGAGGGTCTTCAGTGACTGGATTGGGCGTAGAATAAAATACTCAAACAACCATTGTTTTTATTTCATTAAAATAATTTTAAATAATGTGTTTGTGTTTTATTTAACCCTTTACTACAATTGGATTAATAATGGATAGGTGTCATAATTGACGCCTCTCCATTATTAATTAGGCTTAATGTCACCTTACAATAGCAAGGTGGCATTAACCCTTCATTACCCCATATCCCACCGCTACACGGGAATGGGAAGAGAGTGGCCAAGTGCCAGAATAGGCGCATCTTCCAGATGTGCCTTTTCTGGGGTGGCTGGGGGCAGATATTTTTAGCCAGGGGGGGGCCAATAACCGTGGACCCTCTCCAGGCTATTAATATCTGCCCTCAGTCACTGGCTTTACTACTCTGGCGGAGAAAATTGCGTGGGAGCCCACGCCAATTTTTTCCGCCATTTAACCCTTTATTTTAAGAGCTAGAACGGCCAAATTTTGCAGATACACTCTACTGACATTAGTAGTGTGGAATCTGCAAAAAAAATGGAGAGAAGACATGGTTTACTGTATGTAAACCATGTCTCAAATCATGTCGGGTTTTAGGAAGGAGAAGGAAAAAGCCGGTAATTGAATTACCGGCTTTCAAGCTGTATAGCGCTGGAAAAAATATTAATATATATACATATATGTGTCTACTGACATATATATATATATATATATATATATATAGACAGTATATATATATATTTTTTTCTTTTTGGGACACATGGATCACTTCTATAGCGGTATGTTGGTTTTGCAAGCCTGCGAGAAAACCACGCAGTACGGATGCCATACGGATTACATACGGAGGATGCCATGCGCAAAAAACGCTGACACACCCTGCCTACGGAGGAGCTACGGACCACTATTTTCGGGACATTTCAGCGTATTACGGCCGTAATATACGGACCGTATTTTCATACGCTGAGTGTGAAGCCGGCCTTAGTCAGATGTGTCTATGGTTACTGAGGTTCAATTGTAAGAATTTCAACTTGATGTATTTTCAAAAAGTTTATAAAAACTCAATATTTAGTGTTCCCGATGTTTGAAAACTTTTGCCCTTCACCCTGCCACCTGGATATCAACAGACATCCTTTCTTTTCTAATCAGTGCTTGGGGTTTATCACAATTTCTGGATTTTTTTTTTCCACACGCTTTTTGAGGATTGACCACAGGTTTTCAAATGGATTGAGATCTGGGGAGTTTTTGGACCATTGACCCAAAATGTCAATGTTGTTTTCACCGAGCCACTTAGTTATCACTAATGTGATATCACATGCCTTGTGGCATGGTCTCAATAAAAGCATTGTTCATCAGCAATTTGCTCCTGGATCATTGAGAGAAGTTGGTCTTTGAGGATGCAAAGGACTGGGATACAGTTATTTTCTCTGATGAAAAAAAAAAACATACCGTATATACCTCAAAAGAAAAATTAATCAGTTATAGGCCTTGGAAAATAGTAATGAAGATAAAAGGAAGAAAATGGCTGCATCCTTAAGGTGTTGAAATAGCATCTGGCCGCAGCATTGTTACCAAAGAAAAAAATGTAGATCGAAAGGCTTGGAAAAGCGCCATGAAAAGTGTTGCGTTCTTCAGGAAAATGCTATGTGAAAAGTGTTTTTATCCTGAAGGGAGCGTGTACTTTATCGTTAATAACAGATGATAAAAATAAAGTAATGTATTAATCTATACATAAATATAATATATGTTAGAGCTGGTAATCTTCGGCACGTCTCATGGCACGGCGCTAAATGTTCTACCAAAGGACGGTTCACAGCAGTTTCAAATTAGAGATTACATTTTTAATTTTTTTAAATGTTAACAAATACAGTAGACGTCTAGTGTCCATACTGTTCACGTCGGTGTTAGGGGGGGGACATTTTGAGGAGAGCAGCATCCTAGACTGAAGCTATTTGGGGGGAATGCTTGCACCTCAAGCCTGTGCTTTGACTTTACTCAGTTGTCCGCAGGGCATTGAGCAAGGGGGTCTTCTCTTATAGGGAATGCAAGTTCCACAGGGCCCTTAAACACACACTAAAACAAAGCCCACCCACCGTCAACTTCACACAATGACCTTAAGACAGAAGAGTCGCTGTCCTTTATACACCGAGCTCCTGCCTATAGACTGGAGATGCTCAAACACAGAAACATCTGTTTCACTGTGGCTTCTACCATACAGGACAGACGAATAGTGACTTTGAGACGCGTCGGCTGGGTGTGAAGTACATACAGCTTGGCAAATGCACATCAAGAGGGGGGGCAGGTTAAAACCTGGTTACCTTTTCCTAACACAGCTGTGACAAGTATGTTGCTTCTGAGAAGAATCAGTGTCGGAAGCTCAGAAAGCACAAAGAATTTAGCACCAGGGTGTAAGAGGGATGAGGGGTCTGTGAAGTACTGGGATTATCATAGAGCCGGGCAGAGAGTACACAAAACTCTTTTCAGCTCTGCCGGCAGTCAGCAAAGTCACATTCTGCCTCGTCCGCCATCAATCTCTCTTGAATGTGGCATGAACGGAACAGTGTGCCCACTTAGAGCAGAGAAAGTACCTCTTGTCTGTTTATGAGGAGACGTAGGATAACTAAGATGATGTGTGGGACCTCCATATATCTTAGAGACTTCTTTCAAGGGTCCATATAGTTGCCAAGTCCAGGTGAAGGGGTTTTCCCTATGCTCCTGTGATATCGGATGGATTCTTAGAGGGATTTTATAGGAGGTCATATATTATGCCCATAGAGACATAGACATGTCCTGTATACATAGACAGTATGTTGACCTTTTCGCCCCTCTCCATGTAGCCACGATCCCCGGGAAACGTGGTCCATCTAGTCTCTGATATGTTCTAACTTTACTGCTGACTTTTCCCACACTATCTAAAATCTTGATCTATTCTTGTGCTCATTCTTCTGCACCTACTAAACCATATTATATCTAGATTATGGTGCCAATTTTTCCTTGATGCTATACAGAGAACGTTCCTCATGTCTTTGTGAATATGATTCCAGCCCAAAGTGACTGTTCAAACCAAGCACAGTGCACCCTTGGTGTGGCCAAATCATTCAGCGCACCTTCTTACCTACTTGTTTCTATTTACATTTACCCTTCTCTCAATCCTTTACCACCAAAGCAGGAAATCAAGGAAGAGAAGGGTGGCGGTAGATGGAAAACAAGTAGGTGGAAAGGTGCACTGAACTACTTGGCCTCATCAAGGGTACACCGAGCGTCTGTGCTCCATCTAACAAGTGTCTCCTTTGGACAATGCTTTGTTGTTAGAAGGTTGTCTTAGATGGAGAGATGTGCCCTTACTTAACCTTTCCCTAATGTGTATGGGGGTCTTTATAAACAGATTGACTGAACCCAATGTTTCCAGCCATATACTGAGTGTTCAGACACTCCCTTAACAGATTATGTCAGGTGGAAGATAGAATGGACTTGTTATATTTCAGTGCCCAATCCTTTAAGTCTCCCGTAGAAGCCTGACAGCAGCTTACTCTACAGAATGGAAGGGATAGAACTAAGCATCAGTACATGTATAAAAAAGGCATGGGTATACTAATAGATCCCATACTGCACATGAATCAAGTGCAGCAGTAAAAAAGGACAAACGCAGTCCTGGGATGTATTAAGAGAAGCATAGAGTCTAGATCACATTAAGTAATTACTCCCCTCTACTCCTCCCTAGTCATGCCTCATCTGGAATACTGTGTCCAGTTTTGGGCACCACATTTTAAAAAAGACATTGAAAAACTGGAGCAAGTTCAGAGAAGAGCTACCTGGATGACGAGCGGACTGCAAAGTACAGTTGTGGCCAAAAGTATTGACACCCCTGCAATTCTGTCAGATAATACTCATTTTCTTCCTGAAAATTATTGCAAACACAAATTATTTGGTATTATTATCTTCATTTAATTTGTCTTAAATGAAAAAAACACAAAAAGAATTGTCCTAAAGCCAAATTGGATATAATTCCACACCAAACATAAAAAAGGGGGTGGACAAAAGTATTGGCACTGTTCGAAAAATCATGTGATGCTTCTCTAATTTGTGTAATTAACAGCACCTGTAACTTACCTAAAATTCCAGCAGAGCATTATAAGAAGCTCATTAATTGTTACCGGAAGCGGTTGGTCGCAGTTATTTTGGCTAAAGGTTGTGCAACCAAGTATTAGGTTGAGGGTGCCAATACTTTTGTCTGGCCCATTTCTGGAGTTTTGTGTGAAATGATCTATGCTTTGCTTTTTGACAAATTAAATGAAGATAATAATACCAAATAATTTGTGTTTGCAATCATTTTCAGGAAGAAACTGAGTATTATCTGACAGAATTGCAGGGGTGTCAATACTTTTGGCCACAACTGTATGTCCTAAGAGGAACAGTTAAAGGATCTGGGAATGTTTAGTTTGCAAAAAAGAAGGCTAAGAGGAGAATTAATAGCTGTCTACAAATATCTGAAGGGATATCACAGTGTAGAGGGGTCATCATTATTCTCATTTGCACATGGAAACACAAGAAGCAATGGGATGAAACTGAGGGGGAGACGATACAGATTAGATATTAGAAAAATGACTTTGACAGGGAGGGTGATCACTGAGTGGAACAGGCTGCCCTGAGAGGTGGTGAGTTCTCCTTTAATGGAAGTCTTCAAACACAGGCTGGACAGACATCTGTCTGAGATGGTTTAGTGAATCCTGCATTGAGCAGGGGGTTGGAAACGATGACAATGGAGTTCTCTTCCAACTACATTTTATGATTCTACTCTTCTCTCCCCATTGAAAAAATCTGCACCCTTAACCGAGCGCTCATGTATATGGCAGATTCAGCAGTTGGCTAAGCAAGTGTTTGGTCAACAATTATCTAAAAGTGTACAGGCACCTTTAGCCCAACATATTTCAAGACGTATGGTGTAAAATGTTAAATTTAACATGAAATTAAAAATGAAGAAAAACTAAATAAATTGTTGTGCTTCTGTTTGCACAGCGTTCTAGCCACCTGACCGCTGCTGCTAATCACAGGTCTCAGCGACCATGTGACCAACGAACGGGATGTCACGATACGCAGGAGTGACGGCAGGCGAGTGTGCCTTATTTTGCCATCAAGGCATTATTTATTTTGAATGCTTGATAAGTTTTTCATGGAGCTGGACAATCCTTTTAACACAGTCAAGAAGAGTTCATTGTGGATGCATCTGTATGTTTATTACAGGGTGACTGGCTGCTAGATCCCAAAGATAGTAAAAACATTGGGTAAAATCTGAAAGCAAGCAAAAAAAAAATATAATTTAAGAATCATTTCCAGCAGGCGTTGATGCACCTTCTGTATCTGGACATAGCAATTGTAGCAGGAATAACACATCAGGTGTTTACATTGCCGCCTGCGTTCACGGGCACAATACAAGATTTGCTTCTCGTTTTTTCTTTGACTAAACTACTTCCCATATAAAACATTTTGTTTTAGTCCTTTTTGCCCCTTCCCCAAAATAATATGCATGTATGTCATGGCAGTCACGATCACAGTGAATAGTTTAACGACTGGTCACAGTGCTGCTGCCCAACGTTCAGAGATTATAGGGAAGGTTTATTTCCCGCAGATGAAATTTAGAAAGAATGTTTGAAGGTTAATGTAGGATTAAAAATAGGTGAAAATGTAATAAAAAAACAAAACAAATTTTTTTAATAAATAAAAAGTGACTAAATCGTAAAATCACATGGGCATACTTTGTGACTAGCAAACAGGCTTAAAATGAAACAAAGTGGTGAGAACGGCTTTTTAGGCAATCCCATACTTTTTTTTTTATCACTAAATGTAACTCTATACCGTGTTCACATGCAGCGTAAATGCCGTCGTGTTTTCTGCAATGTTTATTTGTACAGAACCTGTGTTGCGTTTTATTTAGCGCAAGCATACCACAAAATCTCCGCTGCAGATTTCGCCACGGATCAGTCCTGTGCCGCATTTTAACTTTGCCCATCGCAGAGGAGCAGTGAGTTACCGAATCTATTATGTGCCGTAACTTTCTTTTAAACAAAATCTGTCACCGCGTCTACATTGGTTGGTAAACATCGGAGAGAATGAGCCGTTGTTTCTTTAAGCCTCCGATCCCGGCTGAGACTTTCTGCTTTTTATGAATACATATTCCTTTTCTAATCTGTAAGTGAGCAGCGCGCAGCAGAAGAGGACGTTGTATACTTTGACATACTATGTAAATATGCTTTTTTAATTCTGGATGAAGCCTACGATCACTCGACCTAATTTGTTTGTGCTTTCGGTCTTACTAAATATTAGTCTTGACTTTACAGCCATTTCCCTCTGCCAGACACTCGCTTTGTGTCTGAAATATTCCACAACAATCACCTTCCGACCAGCTCCCTCCGTGGAGTTTACCCAAGTATGCGCCGTATATTTTGCTACTGATAAATCAATAGTACTGTGTTGTAATGTGTAAACTTCCAGCTGTAAACGACTTATAAGCAAACTCCAACCACAGGTCGGGCTTGTCACCCCTGATCCTGTTGGCTTGCTTTAAACATCATCTATGTGTCAGCAGAATGGAGTGAAGTTGACAGACAGGGCAAACCTAAGCCCCACGTCTACCCAACAGGATATTTGTTTTGTTATTATGATCTGATGGTTGGACATCCCTCTATCATACTGGTACCAGTGACGTCAACAGTGACATCTGGTCCAATCGCGAGAGTAGAGACCATAAATTCAACCACTGTGATGGCCATGAAAGAAGCAAGCCAAGCCCAAGTTGGTTCCATCGTCTTCTGCTCCTAGGTGGCAACTACGTCTGCCGCTCTACCCTACCAAGGGGAACTGTATTGCTGCTAAGAAAAGGGTTAAGGAATTTGCCGGCCGTGGAGGAAGATGTAAACACGAGGCTCTTCTTTTCATCATGGTAAAACTAAACACCACAGTAGGAGCCAACCCAAAAAACAAACAATGTTAAAAAATGAACCAGACACAAAGTATGGCAAGATTACATGACCAGGTATGGCTATAGACATGTGTTCAGTACCAGACTATAAAGCTCTTAACTGACTATATATTAAAGGGGTTGTCCAGTCATCGGTGGGTGTCACATAGTTACAACTAGGTGAAATATATTCACAAACATTGCTCAATAAAGTGCTGTATACATCCTTCCTATATGGAGGGTAAAGTACCAACTATCAGCATATACCTCACATGCAGTGTGACCAAAGAAATAAAGTGATCTCCACTATGGTACTCATATAAAAGACAATTTTATTTAGACCAAATATAAAACATGTAAAAATACAATAAACTACATGCAAAGAAAGGTGCTAAATCCACAATCAGGGACTAAGCTGCCATAGGCATACTCTAAACAACCAGGATAAGCACTAGCATTTATAAGCCAAAATTGACCACTAATGAGAACAGCCTAAGTGTATGTGAAAGTCACCATCACAAGAGCTATGGAGGCAATGCAAAAATGCATCTACTTATGTACAAGTCTCCTGGAGACCTCCAGAAGAAGCGAATGCGAAACGCGCGTCGGGGCAGAGGGACGCCGGGGCACTCACACAGGACGCACAGCAAGGTACTTTATTTTCATCTACATTTCCCACTATATGTGTGCCATATAGGTTTTCAGTTACCATTATTTGTGAGCTGGATGGCTGTTAGCTTCTCCGATTTAGGAGACTTGTACATTAATAGATGCATTTTTGCATTGCCTCCATAGACTCATATGTCTGGTTATGGAAAAAGGACAATTTCGAGCCCCAGCTGTCACACAAATCTTATATTACAATGACCAAACTTTAAACTTTCTATTGTTTTTATAAAACATCCAAAAGGTCCTGACGTACAGTCACAGCGCTGTCTCCAGACATGAAACTGCCGAATGAATTTCTGATTGAACAAGCCATTCGTCTAGTAGTCTTTTCCTCCAGATTTTGTAGCTCTGGTTTTGTTTCCTTCTGGGGAAGGAGCTAATTTGCATACAATTTTTTCCATGTAGCATAACAGATAAGATTCTAGTATAGAAACCTAATGGATCCATTATCCCACAAACCAATGAGATCTGTTAAAATCCTTTAAAAAAATGGATCCATCATAAAAGCCAAGAACCATTGTGAACACAGCCTTAACTAGATCCATCAGTTAACCATTTTGCTTTCTCTATGATTTCCATGGTTCTTATCCCACTGATGTCCCTGGGTGGCAAATGTGTCTGATGTGGGATTCATAGTGGGTGATGTATTTCTGTGTTAACGTGACACACAAGAGAGCTTCTATGCTTTTTCTTGGCAAATTCACCAAATGCCTTGGGCATCAGTGTTTGCACAGTATTGTATTAATTTTACTATTTTCTTTTCACTCGTCCTTCCTCACGTTAGATTGTGGGGTTTGGAGACAGTACATTGCCCTCGGGGCGCCATCATAATTAAATAATCGCCATAGGATGTAACAGTGTCATGCAAATTATGTACTGTACATTCACTGTGTCGCTGGGGAACACTTTATTTTAATGCGCACATCCAACATCTTATTTTTTATCTATTATCAATTTAACCGACAATAAAAATATTGTGCTTTATGGCATTGGCCGCCCCTATCGGCATTTGTCAAAATTCTACTATGGAAAGTGATTTACTACTTGACAGTCGTGGATAAATTCCCCCATAGCTTATAGCAGAATATACAGCAGTTATCTCAGTATAAAATGTATAATCTGCTGTCTGAGCCTTGTTGCACCTGGCAAAGTGGCCACAGCACCTGAACCCAGGCAGAGAGTGAGTACAGGGGTGGCCATTTAAATGGAATCTCTCACCATCTAATACAGAGGCAGAGATCCTGATTCCAGTGATGTGTCACTTATTGAGCTGCTTGCTGCAGTTTTGATAAAGTCCCTGTTTATCTGCTGCAGATCTACTAGTTCTCAGAATGCTGAGCCCTGTATAACCCCACCCACACTGATTGGCAGCTTTCTGCCTATGCACAGTGTATACAGGAAGGTACCAATAAATGATGGGGTTATACTGAACTAATGAATATAGAGGACTACATAGCAGCAGGTTGACTAGTCCTCTAGTGATAATCTCCTGCTGATAAAACTGTAATTTTATCAAAACTACAGCAAGCATCCCACTAAGTGACACATCACTGGATTCAGGGTCTCTGGCCCTACACTATGTTGCTCTCAAATTAGATGGCAAAAAAATGGTTCTGAATAACTCAAGCGTTAATCTGTAAACTGCCAGGCTAGCTTGCCTGGCCTCTTGTGTGACTCCTGTAAACCTGAGTGGACCTGCACAACGAGTGGGCATGCACAATCATTTTGTTGTTTGTTTTTTTAAATCATGAATACCGCTCTACATTTGCGTTTGTCTGTCAAAATGGGGGTCAAGGAATGCATTGCTGTTAGGATAATGGAGAGGGGGATGCACAGTTTTTGTAGTGTGTTGATTGTGGAGACGCATAGGTCTGCATAGGCACTGTGTGCACAAAACTAACAAAGAGGTTACTTGCAAAGTTGCTTTGATTTTTATATTCGATTCATTACAACAATGTTATCTCCATGGAGTACATAGCCATTAAGGAGGCGTTATAGTTCTTACCTGCATTACTCTGTCCGGAATTTGTAATGGGACAAGGAAACATGGTAACCTCCGTAGGACTTCACTAAAATGGCGCCAGTGTGCCCATGCGTACTCAATCCATAAGCCTCTCATTGATGAAGGCCTCTCATCACTACCAACACTTGTCGATGATGTTATGGAGACATTTTCTCCCCCGACACGCGCCGGAGATGAGTGCTGGAATCGATGCACCTAGGACATGGGGGCAATTTCGCATGCGCTATTTTCACTGGTCCAAGCGTAACTAACTATATGTATATAAGGACAGCAAGAGGAGATAGCTGGCACACTCCCCTTGAGAAAGCACGTGGGCGAAACGCGCGTCGGGGTGGTTTGCCGTGGTGTCTGTGACCGGGTACTCCACATTATGAGTAAGCATGGAGCTTGTAACAGTGCCACATGTGTGGTCTAAGTGGTCTATCCTTACAACACATTAGAGATACATTTTTGCAAATGTTTGTTTGTAACTATATGACGATTGGATGACCTGTACTAGGGTCTAAAGTGCCATCTTTGCCCTATATTACATTCTTGACTTACCACCACTGCATTTCTTCTATACTTGGCATATCCTCTTTGTTAAAAACCTCATGCATATGTCTTTTTCTGGTGATATTTTTTTTTATATTCTTGTTCAATAAACTTTATTGATTTTATTTTTTGGTGTTAGGGGTTTATGGATACTTTGTATTCATCTTTAGCTTATGGAGAGTGTAGGAGGGATGGATGACCAACTCTGTGGGTAGTCTACTAGTAGCCATAGTGGCTGTACCCGAGATCCTCCATAATCAGATATAACGAATAGCATTTGCCAGCAGCGGAAGCCTTAAGAGCTCATATTAGCCAGGGATTTAGGTGAAATGCTATTTAATACACATCATAGGCATTATTAAACCTCCCATATGTTACCCTTAGGTCTATTCTTTTAAAAAAAAAAATTGCCAGTGTTTGAGTTTAGCAGAAATACACACGGAAAAATATCTAAAGACAAAATTATGATCACTTAAGGGTTGAAAAAATAATTTATAGGAAAACTCGCGTGTTGAAAAAATGGATTAAATGCACGGGCAGAGAGGAAAAAAAAGCACTGATGGAATTTGCAGTGAAGCGGAACAGAGATTAAGAAACGGCAAAAGCCAAAAGGAACAAAAAAAAATGACATTTTTTGGGCCAAGTGCTCTGCTGAGGTTTAATGGTTTGCATTTTTTTTTAGATTTTATTTCTATACATGAAATGCAGGTACATGCAGAGGCACGCGGGACCCCTGGCCGACTTTCAATAGGAGTTTGACTTTAAGAAAACTAATCTGCTCAAAGTAGAAGGGACGTTTGTAAAACTTGGCAGACTTCTCCGGAGTCTCGGATGGCTGTGATCTTTGCTGCATTTTTATTTGTTAAATGTAATTTAACCTTATTGCTAAATGTCAAGATCTTTTAGCTGTCATATAGATTTTTTTTTTTAGAAGTTAAAAAAAAACCCCTTCTGCTACCACTTCTTTGGATGATTTGGATTTTAGCTACTAACAACCTGGGATAAAGCTTTTGGTCAGAGTATACAGAGACTTGTCGACTTGATGTGAAATTACGACTAGGAGATGTGGTTTTAGCAAGTGACGTAAAAATGTAAAAAAAACATAATATTTTTTAATTACTTTGTTTTATTCACCCTCGTCCAGATATCTGCTTGCAGTCAGTGAATGGTAATATTTGACGGAGTGAACATATCAAGGGTTTTGTGGCTGTTTTCTGGGTTCAAAAAGTTGTACATTTTTGTAGCTTATCGTTTTTGCTTAAAAAGAACCAAATAATGTCTCCTTGTGCTATTAAGTTGCACATATGGGGTTAGTCTGCAGGTTAATAGCATTCTAAAGATGTCCGGCTGCCACACAGAACCTGGCTACCGGGAGGAAATTAAGGTTCCGGCTTTCAGTCAGTCAGCTTTCAGTCATAGAGGCGCAGCTTCAGTCACCACTGGCTGTGAACATACTGCAAGAGTTTGACATCTTGTCAATTCCTCAGGGTATGCTCGCAGCTGCCGCTCACTGTATACTGAGGGGTAATTGAAGTCGCGCCTGTATGACTGAAAACTCATTTTCTCCCGGTAGCCTCTATCGTCAAGTTCATTTCTTCCCATTAGTGGGGTTTTCAGTGTGGCAGCCGGGCAGCTTGAGGACACTATTAACTTTCAGATTAAGAGCGTTTGGGGGCATGACATCTTCCCTTTAAAAAAAAAAATTATGAGTTTTTGTAATCATACAACATTCTAGACACTTGTGTAATGTGGATGTGGTTAGCTAGCTAAGGCTGGTTTCACACTTGCGTATGGCAGAGCTGTGGAGGGCTGCGTAGTTCCTCCATTAAGCCCCGCCCACTGCCGCATGCGTCCTGCGTATCTATCTTTAGCATTGGGTACGCAGGCCATGCGAATGTATGCGGATGCCTGCCTATGCGTCGTTTTGATGCTGCGCCGAACTGCATTGAACGCTACATGTACAGTGGGGCAAAAAAGTATTTAGTCAGTCAGCAATAGTGCAAGTTCCACCACTTAAAAAGATGAGAGGCGTCTGTAATTTACATCATAGGTAGACCTCAACTATGGGAGACAAACTGAGAAAAAAAAATCCAGAAAATCACATTGTCTGTTTTTTTATCATTTTATTTGCATATTATGGTGGAAAATAAGTATTTGGTCAGAAACAAACAATCAAGATTTCTGGCTCTCACAGACCTGTAACTTCTTCTTTAAGAGTCTCCTCTTTCCTCCACTCATTACCTGTAGTAATGGCACCTGTTTAAACTTGTTATCAGTATAAAAAGACACCTGTGCACACCCTCAAACAGTCTGACTCCAAACTCCACTATGGTGAAGACCAAAGAGCTGTCAAAGGACACCAGAAACAAAATTGTAGCCCTGCACCAGGCTGGGAAGACTGAATCTGCAATAGCCAACCAGCTTGGAGTGAAGAAATCAACAGTGGGAGCAATAATTATAAAATGGAAGACATACAAGACCACTGATAATCTCCCTCGATCTGGGGCTCCACGCAAAATCCCACCCCGTGGGGTCAGAATGATCACAAGAACGGTGAGCAAAAATCCCAGAACCACGCGGGGGGACCTAGTGAATGAACTGCAGAGAGCTGGGACCAATGTAACAAGGCCTACCATAAGTAACACACTACGCCACCATGGACTCAGATCCTGCAGTGCCAGACGTGTCCCACTGCTTAAGCCATTACATGTCCGGGCCCATCTGAAGTTTGCTAGAGAGCACTTGGATGATCCAGAGGAGTTTTGGGAGAATGTCCTATGGTCTGATGAAACCAAACTGGAACTGTTTGGTAGAAACACAACTTGTCGTGTTTGGAGGAAAAAGAATACTGAGTTGCATCCATCAAACACCATACCTACTGTAAAGCATGGTGGTGGAAACATCATGCTTTGGGGCTGTTTCTCCGCAAAGGGGCCAGGACGACTGATCCAGGTACATGAAAGAATGAATGGGGCCATGTATCGTGAGATTTTGAGTGCAAACCTCCTTCCATCAGCAAGGGCATTAAAGATGAAACGTGGCTGGGTCTTTCAACATGACAATGATCCAAAGCACACCGCCAGGGCAAGGAAGGAGTGGCTTCGTAAGAAGCATTTCAAGGTCCTGGAGTGGCCTAGCCAGTCTCCAGATCTCAACCCTATAGAAAACCTTTGGAGGGAGTTGAAAGTCCGTGTTGCCAAGCGAAAAGCCAAAAACATCACTGCTCTAGAGGAGATCTGCATGGAGGAATGGGCCAACATACCAACAACAGTGTGTGGCAACCTTGTGAAGACTTACAGAAAACGTTTGACCTCTGTCATTGCCAACAAAGGATATATTACAAAGTATTGAGATGAAATTTTGTTTCTGACCAAATACTTATTTTCCACCATAATAAGCAAATAAAATGATAAAAAAACAGACAATGTGATTTTCTGGATTTTTTTTTCTCAGTTTGTCTCCCATAGTTGAGGTCTACCTATGATGTAAATTACAGACGCCTCTCATCTTTTTAAGTGGTGGAACTTGCACTATTGCTGACTGACTAAATACTTTTTTGCCCCACTGTATATATATATATATATATATATATATATATATGTAGATCGAATATCGATGTCTTGTTTTGGTTTTTGCAGACATATGATCTGCAAAAAAACAGAGTCATGTGAACAGCCCCATAGACTATGAACAGTATCTGTTTTATCAATGATAAGGATAGTACGTTCCTGAAAAATGATGCTCCCAATTTAACATACATCATGCGAAAGTTTGACGCAAATAGCCACAACACAACCACAAGCAAACATGGCTTCAAAAATTCCCCTCATGATGCGTTGCGTTTCCTCCTACTTTTTCTTTTTTGATGCTGAAAACCGGCCCTTATTATTATGTCCGTGTGACACAGTTTGAACCTCTAAGTGTATTAGAAAGGTTCCAAACGTATCACGAGATAAAGATTTACTTACAGAAATCATCTGTAAAAAGGAATCTGTCAGCAGGATTCACCCCTCAAACTATTTATAAGAGCATGTAGCTCTTTCAAAGACAAGTCCAGTAATATATTTACACTAGATGGTAGCATCAAGTATTCTAGAATATGTATGTACAGTATGTATATATATAGCAGCCACATAGTATATAGCACAGGCCACGTAGTATATAGGAGCCATGTAGTATATAGCAGACATGCAGTATATAGCACAGCCACGTAGTATATAGCACAGCCACGTAGTATATAGCACAGCCCACGCAATATATAGCAAAGCCCACGCAGTATATAACACAGTCCACGCAGTATATAACACAGCCCACGCAGTATATAACACAGCCCATGCAGTATATAACAGAGCCCACGCAGTATATAACACAGCCCACGCAGTATATAACACAGGCCATGGAGGATATAACCCAGGCCACGCAGTATAACACAGCCCATGCAGTATATAACACAGGCCACGCAGTATATAACACAGGCCACGCAGTATATAACACAGCCCACGTAGTATATAACACAGTTGACGTAGTATATAACAGAGCCCATGCAGTATATAACACAGGCCGCTCAGTATAAAACACAGCCCACGTAGTATATAGCAGCCACGCAGTATATAACACAGCGCACGTAGTATATAGCAGTGTGGGCACCATATCCCTGTTAAAAAAAAAAAAAATTAAAATAAAAAATAGTTATATACTCACCCACCGGTGTCCAGCGAAACTGTCCCGATGCGCGCGCTGCTGCCACCAGCTCCGTTCCCAGCGATGCATTGCGAAATTACCCAGATGACTTAGCGGTCTCGGGAACGGAAGCTGGCGGCAGCCGCGCGCGCATCGGCAGACGACGGAAGGTGAGAATAGCAGTTTTTTTTAATTATTTTTAACATTAGATCTTTTTACTATTGATGCTGCATAGGCAGCATCAATAGTAAAAAGATTGGTCACACAGGGTTAATAGCATTAACGGAGTGCGTTACCCGCGGCGTAATGCGGTCCGTTAACGCTGCCATTAACCCTGTGTCAGCTCTGACTGGAGGGGAGTATGGAGCGGGCATCGGGCACTGACTGGACGGAGGTAGGGAGGGACTAATTTTCGGCCGGACTGTGTCCGTCGCCTGGCGGCCGCAACCAGTCAGCGGTGTGGGATTTCCTTTACAGACAGAAAGACAGACGGACAATTATATATATAGATAGCCAGTCCGTTTCTCCATTACTGAGAAATCAGTGCTTGAACTGATATGCAAATGAGTCTGAAGAGCTATGGTAGATCGGAAGCCTCTGTCACTCCAGCTCTATTATCCACCCAGCTCCTCCTGCACGACTGATGTTTTTTTTGTCTGAAGTCACACAACATAGAGGCTGTCAGTCACGTAGGAGGCACTGGATTGGGGAATAGAGCTGGAGTGACAGAGGTTTCAGATCTACAAATAGATTGAGGGACCTGCCAAGACTTTTATGTGACATGACTAGGCAGCGGAGGTAAGGAGTAAGACACATAGGTAAGGTGTGTGTAAGTATGGAGCATAGATGTGTGTTAATGTAACAAAGCTGTGTGTGTACGCTGTGGGGACATCATATTATTTGTGTTGGGTGAGGGGGCTATTATATTCTAGGGTGCTGTGTGGATCATCCTACTCTGTGTGTGTGGGGGGCTTATGAATGGGGTACCCTGCTGTGCGGGAACACTAATGGGCTCACTAGGATTAATTCTTTGTGGGCAGACATAAGGGTCTGGGAGAGGTTAGGGTACTGGCTCAGTGTAAAATAAAAATCGCCTCTGTGCATTACTCAATATGTGCTCCTCTTTCTCATCTAATTGTTTTTTTTTTGCTTTCTACATTTATTTTATCAAAAGGATGGTTCAGGAGAATGGAGCGACTACAGTCTATAGTCCGTACATGTAACATAAGGGGTGGCGCTGTGTGGGCACAATATGAGTGTAATTTCAGGCCATCTTATAAGATGTAGGGCGGACGGCTTCTGTCACAGAGCCAGGGATGTCCCGTCCGTTGTTTGCATGCTCTAAGTATTTGTATAAACTGTTACTGCTACAGGCGTCTCCCAGTTAATTTCTATGGAAATAAGCGAGACCTTACATTTAGTCATTCATTTGCCCTGTGGCTGCCTGTTAATTAATGTAACCACAGGCCGGTTCACCGGCAGAAATATCACACATAATATGAACAGACATGGAGGTTGTCCTCTGACAGGTAGTTCAGAACTTTGCAATGACTCTTGAAGTCCATGCTAAAGGCATCTAAGATTTGTCCTGGGGGAGAGAACTGCCCATGTGTTTGTTCTTTGCTTTCTTCAGACCGTTGATACCTGACATAAGAGATCCTTAAGGCAAGGAAGGTAAATGTTACGAGGCTGAAGACTGAGATCTATAAGAAATTAGCTACTAGACACCAGAGTATGCCGGAAAAAGATACTATACCCAATACGGGTCCATTGAGTGTATTACACGCAGGACATCATCTGCAAGGAGTTTGTATGTTCTCCCCGTGTTTGTGTGGGTTTCCTCAGGATTCTCCGGTTTCCTCCCACACTCCAAAGACATACTGATAGGGAATGTAGATTGTGAGCCCACATGGGGACAGTGATGATAATGTCTTTAAAGCGCTGTGGGATTAATGGCACACTGATTTTTTTTTTCTCCACACCCATGTAAAGGCTATTTTCCCACAGATCGTATTTGCTGTGGATTCCCAGCAGCAGGGATCCCACAGTGATACCTACAGCAGTATTTACTCGTGTGGGTGCCATTGTGAAGAAGGCACATTTCACCCTTGGCATAGTAAAGCACCAAAACTCGCTCCTATATCTACACAGATGATGGCAGTGGATATATTTTGCAGCGATTTCTTAAAGTCTGATGTACGGTACTTTGCTGGCACCGTAAATCTCAGTGAATTTTCTGCAAGCAAATAGAAAGCAGAATCCAATGCTTGTTTGCACCTTGGGAGCAGAACCTAAAGTTCCTGGGACCCAGTGCAAAAGCTGTAACAAGGCCCACTATTGGCCTTCTCTGACTTATAATGCTCATTCCTTCTTGCAGGGGAATCTTTCCTCCACCTCTGCACACCTTATAGTTACCCCTCCACTTGGTTATGTTCGACATCCACCCCTGGGGATCAGGAAATAATTATTGGTTGTGCCGGATTTTGCCAGGAAGCACTAGACTGCATATATGGGCACACAAACCTGGACTGTAAATCCCTCTGATAACCGTACCATTGCATCCACCAAACAATTATGAATAATGGTGTGGCAACCATTGTCTACAGGAAAGCTCCAAATGACATAATAATGCTCATGGAGTAGGTATTGGTTCAGAAGTGCCCAAACATATGAGCCAGCTATGGCAGTTCACATACGAGTAAGTGTGCCACCCCGAGTAGAGTAACTGCTAAGGTGGATATGGTGATACTGCTCGCCATTATGATCCTGCCCTTTCTCCGTCCTACAAGCAGAAACTTATTAAATGCTATATCGTCCTGTGCCAAACTCTGCACAAGATCAGCATTGGAGAAGTATTGAACTAATTAAGAAAATAAGGCCCCTGCCATTGCCCATTCCATATTGTCACGACATGTCATTCAGCACCACTTGGTGACCCCAGTCTCCGAACTCACACGTGTCTATGATACGGGGTAAACATTTTTGGAATGTGTCTTTATTTGCAGACTCAGTACCTTTAATACTACAAGAAACGTTCTCCGCTGTCCCCCCACCCGTATAGGTTAAGCCTAACATATGATTGGCAACTACATTGTTGCAAAGGGGAAAGTGTGCTATGACTGGTGTATTGTAAGGCATTTTTGCACAAAAATAAGAGCAAAATTTGCAACTTTTTTTTTTTAACCAGAAAACTGTTAGAAATTGCCTAATCCATTTCTCTGGAGGTGCGTAATCCAGAACAGAGAAGCAACGTATTTCAATTGTCCCACAAGTATATTAACGCAAACATTGTAGTTCATAGTCAGGTATCTTTTTTGGACATGACCCGGACAGGTTTTATTCTCCTGGATATATCAAAATGTTTACTTTAATCAAAATATGCAGAGAAAGTGATAGGAGTAGAAAAGGGCAGATTTACTGATACTAATATTGTATAAACCGGATTATAGAGGCTGAAAATCCAGAAATATGTCACCGTGGTTCATGCTAGAAGATGAATTAGGCAAATGTGTCACGAAATGTCACCAAGGCCGATTTCACAAATCCCAACATTCATGGTCATGGATTCATGGATCAGAAGACCCTCGGCCTTGTCTGGATATCGTGGTCCATACACCGCTTGGGAATGTTGGCCGTGAGAAACCAGCCTATCATCCCACCACCTACTTACTTGTTTGCCTACTTTGCACCATTTTTTAGCATCTTCTTTTTGACACACATTGTGGTATAGAGTTTATCTCGAAATGAGGCACAAAAAATATGTCTAAAACTTGATGTGAAATTAACCGCCAAATTTTGTTGCATTTTCCGCACGCTCTAGGCTCAAACACATTAGTAGATCTGTCCCAAAGTATATTAAGGATAAGTTCACACATGGTATGTTTTCCACAATTTCTTTCTGCAGCGAAACCTGATTTCTTGGCAGGAAAGAAGCTGCAGAAAAAAATCAGGTTTTCCATGTTTTTTCTTGCAACGGGTTTTGCATGCTAGATTTGTCTCTTGTGCATGCTGATCAAGTGTAGTGTTGAAAAAAGGCCTATTCTATAGAATCAGATTTTTGCACAAAAAAAAAGCTTCAAAACCAGATTCATGGTGCGTTTTTTTCAGGGGTTTTGTTCGCCATCCATTCAAGTCACTGGGGAAAAAACGCTGAAAAAAATGCTGAAAGAAGTGACATGCTCTATGTCTGACAAAAACATGCAAAGCACAAAATACTAATGACAAAAACCCAATGTGTGTGCATGAGATTTTAGAAATCTCAAAGACATAGCTGTAACTGTAAAATGCAACTGAAAATTAGTATAACAAAAAGCATTAAAAAAAAGCAGCAAAAACGCCCAGTATGAACTTAGCCTAAAAAGTGGGAAAATTGGCACTTATTTATAGAGCACTAAAAAATGTAATTTTTAATTTAAAAAACACAAAAACCGACATATTAGTTAAATGTAAAGTTAAATGCATAGTAATGCATGTAATGTAAATGCGTAGATTTTGGTTGTCAATTGGTTTTCCCCTGCCCTTAACTTCAAGAGACGTTGACGAGACGAGCAAATGGCAGTATGTGCAGAAGAAGATCTGCATATTGCTGCCGGCTTTGCGCGTATCCTCCCTGTAACCCGGACTCTTCTGATAGCCTAAGGCGCTGCTATGTATTTCCATTTACCACAGTGAAAGTGACTCGACCGGTTTTAGAGAACTGCCATGCCCAAGTGCACATCTTCCGCATGTCTTGCACAAGCCATAATGCATGCCACCCGTCAGGGTCAGGGATGTGAGGATGTTTCCATCTGGATTGTTTTTCTTCTTTACAATACCCCACATAATGAATGTTAGCGCCGAGTGCTAATTCTGTAACTAACATAGATTTGGGAGCCACGTATCAGAAGTAAACTGCTACAACCTTTTTGGCAATATCTTCTATGGTGAAATTAGAGGTTTTCTTAATGTTATGTGGCCAATGACCGCACAGAGATTCAGATGAGGTCATATCCTCCCGCTAGTGTCTCTCATTTGCAGTGATGTCATCAAGACCTCGTGTGAATTCTGTCTGTACAAATAAGTGTTCAAACCAGGTATAGACACTTGGTGCACCCTTGGTGTGGCCAAACAGCTCAGTGCACCTTCCCACCTATTTGTTTCCATCTCCCTCCACCCTCCCCTGGTTCCACTATAGCCAGACCTGTTAGTCAAAGACGTGGAGAGTGGTTATAGATGGAAAACCAGCAGGTGGGAAGGTGCACTGAACTGCTTGGCCACACTAATGGTGCACTTAGCGCCTGTACTTGGTTTGAACAGCCATTTTGTGTATACAGACACCTTTTAAAGGGACTCTTTCAGCACAGAATGAATGTTCACACCAAGTCAAAGTGCTCAGTGCATCATGGTGAGGACAATTATGTAAATGCACTCTCTCACCTGCTTGTTTTCCCTCTATCTCAGGGGTAGAGAATCTTTTTTTCTGCCAAGGGCCAGTTGGATATTTATACCATCCTTCGGGGGCCGCACAAACTCCGCCCACAAAGTGCATCCTGACTCTGGCACTGGTGTCAGGACGTAATCTTTCATTGCATGCTCTTCAGTGTTCAGTAGCGAGCACTGTGTGTGTGTGCTAATGGAGCAAGAAGAAATTTATGAGCTGGTTGTAATCAAAATACACCTCCCTGCCCAAGAATGTGGTCCTTGAGAATCTGCTCAGGGGCCTGATAAAAGGTAATCGAGGGCCGTAAATGGCCCTGGGGCCCCTGCTCTATCTCCACCCTCCTCTTCTTTGATTGACAGCTCTGGCTTCATAGAGCCAAAGAAGTGCATAGATAGATGGGAAAAAATGGGTGAGAACGTGTATATAAATGATTGGCCCCGCCACGGTGCACCAAGCGCCTGTACTTGGTATGAACAGTCATTCTGTGCTGACAGAGACCCTTTAAGTGAACTAATTTTGACATCATGGATAGTGGCAAATTTACAGTATACGTAAGGACAACAGATTTCCCAGTTCCTACCTAAATCAGTGATTTAGGGTTTTTGTTTTTGGCGTCTCAGAGATGCAGATTGAGGCATTGAGGAATGCTATCTGGTAACAATGCCACGCTATCTTCTCCTCTGTTCATCAAAAGTAGCAGAAAAAGCACTAAAACAATCAAAAGAATGGTCTTATTAATTTGCATGGGAAAATAACCTGCTGCTCAAATGTTCAGGCTTTTGTGCGTCTTTTAAAGGAAATATTTTCGTAAAATCAACCCTCCTAAGCCGTCTATATGGCCATGCAGGTAATAGTAAGTGGAATAAAATGATACCTTGATATCTGTGATCTGATGTCTTATTTCAGAGAAATTCACATTTTTCTTATAAGCAAATGAGCTATTAAGATCTATGGGCTGGACATAGATCTCCCTGAGAATCTGCCTCCACAGCTTAATTTAAATGAATGGAGGCATTGCCAGTGTGAGACCTGTAATGACTGACAGTCTAATCTCCTGATCGACATGTCTCACACTGGTAACACCACATTTTATGTAAAATGAAAGAAAGTAGAGGGCAAACCTTTCCTAGTGTCAAGATCCAGAAAGTCAGATCTTCTGAATGTGATGTGCAGGGGTCATAAGGGTAAAGATCAACAGGAACAAGAATGAGCAATATATAGATGAAAGATACATAGTTTGGTTATCTTGTAGGGTTGGGATATCAGAATCCCCAATTTTTTTTAAAATACTGCAATATCAACTCAAATAACCAGACGTGTCTGCTAATCTGTAGTTTGTAACTTGTTTTACATTTTCTTTGCTTTCCTTTTTGTTCTCTACCTGCGACTATCACTCCTCTAATGTCTAAAATTGTATGGCTCATAAATGTAAAGCATAGACTGTTTTCTCAAAGGCTTTCTCAATTTCTTAACAGGTTGGAGCGCCTAGTTGAGGTCCTACGGAAAAAGGTTGGAGCAGGATCTGTTCGAACAATGATTTGATGCCACCATCAGTGGACCAGTCCACATCAAAGTATGGACAAGAGACTACATTGTCTAAATACTTGACAACACTTCATTTCACTTATCTGTTGGATTAGACTCTGTATTGTTAAACCAAAGATGCATTTATTCTAGGTGTCGCCAAGACTCCTTTGGAGAACTGTACAACATCTCAATGTGAGGCCAATCTACGAAGACCATGGACACCACCATCAACTCATTACTTCTCTATTCTTCAGAAGTTGATAGGAACCCTGCAGTCTTAGCTCAACATCATAATTCTTACATAGCTACACTAAAGTTATTAGCATTAACAAAGTCTTGTGTACATTGTGTTTGTTATCTATATATATTCATTTTTCAAAGCAGAGTTACTTCCTGGTGCCCCATCCAACACCTTCGTAAAAGGCCTTAATTAGAACAATTAAATAATAAAAAAAATTGGTTTTGTAACACTGAAAGGAGTTTTGATGGTTTAACTGCTCATCAATTTAGTCTCTAGGATACATGCATCATATAACTATGGTCAAGGACTGATTAGTATGCTATAAGATGCTCCAAAATCCACACTGGATGCTTGAGCATAATATGGCTCGTAGTGAGCGCATTACAATACAGGAATCCTTGTAGGAAAATATTAAATAAGAAAACCAAGAAAAAAAATTATCCATTTCATTGCTTTATAAAATTGTATACTTGGTTAATTGAACTACAATTATACTTTATTATTGTAAATGTGAAGCTCAACATTATAGACTTGAGCTGGCTATACAGAGACTTATGTTGGCCGAACCTGCCAATATCGATGGCTCTGGCCAACAGTCTTACGGTTACGCCGGCCGACTGATAGTTGGGAGACATGTTGATCAAACAGTTCCGACTTCGGACTGCCGATCACTTTGTTCTTACCGAGATAAAACTGCCAGCCAATGTGTCAGTCAGTGTCTTTTTCATAGGGAACACGGAGGCACTTGGCCAAATAAGCGTCCTGTGTAGAGGAGAGATGGCTGTTGGATGAACAATCTTTCGACTGACCGCCATCTAATGTGTAAGGTCGGCTAAGTTAAGTTATGTGTGCGTGGAAAAAAAATAAATAAATAATAATTATATATATATATATATATATATATATATACACACACAGACACACACACTGCCAGTGATACATTTTATGTATTTGTTACTTTATCTTTGCTTTTTCATAAATTACTTTAAAATGTTGCTTTTCTGGATGTTCAGCCCGGATTTATCCGGCATCCTTCCGCTTATTAGGTTGTATAATTTGCATTTCGTGTTTTACTATAGTTTCATGCATATATGTAGACTCCTGTGTTACGATGTGCCAGAGGACAATGGTCACTTGTTCAGTTTTCATTGCACTGTATTGCAGGTTTAGACATATCTCCTCCAATAAAAGCCTTAAAGATGTTTTTAAGTGTGCAAACAACTCTTTAGGTGGCTCATTGTCCTTGTTTTTGGGTTGAGTGTGTGACGTGATGACCTTTTATATTATCTGTTCTTTTAAACCCTTCATATACTTAGGAGATTTATGGCCTCTTAAGTTCTGACCTTAACCCTATAACCTTCTGAATACCTGGATTAAGTGTATCGCAGAAACTATTCTAAAAGGGAACGCTGGACCGATAGCCAGCACTATAGTAGTCTATTTGTAGCAACACGCTAAGAAAAGCAGGACCATTGGTACAACTGCTGCTCACTGACCCACATTCCGTAATAATAAATGTTCTTCAGGGAGATAATTGTATCTATTATTATTTATAAATGTATGGCTTTGCGATAAATTGCCTACAGCGGAATTCAACCACGGTCCGAAAAAAGTTGTAATCCCCTTATTCAAAGATGTATCTCGGTTTTCCTACACCTAGTGCAAGAATTTAGTTTGATGCCCCCTCCCACCCCCAAGCACATATGTGATTTGCCCACTTAGTCACGTGCAGACAAGCTGTCCTTCCTAATTCTCTCAAAGTTCAGTGAAAATCTGAGAAAAGCAGGAAGAGAAGCTGGTTGTCACATGACAGTAAGTATGAAAATCACATGAGAAAAGCGGCTATGTGATGACAGCTGGAACCAGCAAGCAGAGCTGAATCATGACAGTGAGTATATCACACACTGTTAGGATTGGCTACAGGCCTTCACTTTATAACTAAAGGGCTTGTCCAGGTTTGAGATGAAAGTCTGCATTCACTCTAGGTGACTGTGACTGCAGGCTTCTGAATTCTCACAGCGCATGAACTGCACACTTTTAGGATTCACCCTTGCCGATGGCAAGAGCGGACAGTCATATGAGCATAAGTATGGGACATACATTCCTACTAGACATGTCCAGCCTCCCTCAATTCAATTTCAATGAGTGAGGCCACGCATGTCTAGTCGGCATGTGACCGCATGTATGTAAATCCCCGGCACCAGAGAATCCTGATAGTGAGCAGTGCACACTGTGAGAATTCAGAAGTCTGCAGTCACATAGAATGACTGAAGACTTATCACAAACTTGATGCTCCTAACATAAATAAAAATGAGAATTGGTCAGTGTAGAAAAAAATTATTTACATCCAGGCACCTTATAGATGACGTTGTCTCCAATTGGAGTCACTCTCTTTCTTTTCTTCATCTTGTCCAGACCCCATGATGAGTTTTTTTTATCCACATCTCATCTCTGCAGACTTCCATCTTCTCCGGTCTTGTGCAGCACATCCCCTACGATACCCTTAAAAATAGCAGTGTCATTATACAGCTGGGAAAATAAGTATTTGATACACTGACAATTTTGCAAGTTTTTCCATCTGCAAAGAATGGAGAGGTTTGTGATTTTTATCGTAGGTATACTTTAACTGTGAAAGACTGAATCAAAAGATAAAAAACAGAAAATCACATTGTATGATTTTTAAATAATTAAATTGCATTTTATTGAATGAAAAAAGTATTTGATCACCTACCTACCAACCAGCAAGAATTCTGGCTCTCAGAGACCTGTTAAAAATAAGCAAAGAAGCCCTCCTAGTCTGCACTCATTACCTGTATTAATTTCACCTGTCCACACACTCAATCACACCCCACCATGACTAAGACCAAAGAGTTGTCTAAGGATACCAGAAACAAAATTGTAGACCTGCACAAGACTGGGATGGGTTACAGGACAATAGGCAAGCAACATGGTGAGAAGGCAACAGCTGTTGGCATAATTATTAGAAGATGGAAGAAACACAAAATGGCTGTCAGTCTGCCGCAATCTGGGGCTCCATGCAAAATGTCGCCTCATGGGACAAGGATGATTCGGATAAAGGTCAGGAATCAGCCCAGAACTACACTGGAGGAACCTGGTCAATGACTCGAAGAGAGCTAGGACTCCTGTCTCAAACATTAGTAACACACTAAGCTGTCATGGAATAAAATCCTGCAGGGCTTGCAAGGTCCCCCGACTCATGCCAGCACATGTCCAGACCCATTTGAAGTTTGCCAATGACCATCTGGATGATCCAGAGGAGGCATGAGAGAAGATCATGTAGTAGATGAGACCAAAATAGAACCTTTTGGTATCAACTCCACTTGCAGTGTTTGGAGAAAGAAGAAATACAACCCCATGGTGGGAGTAACTTCATACTTTGGGGGTGCTTTTCCACAAAGGGGTCAGGACGACTGCACCGTATTGAAGGGAGGATGGATGGGGTCATGTTTCGTGAGATTTTGTCCAACAACTTTTCCTCAGTAAGAGCATTGAAGATGGGTCGTGGATGGATCTTCCAGCATGATTATGACCCAATACACACAGCCAGGGTAACTAAGGAGTGGCTCCATAAGAAGCATTTCAAGGTCCTGCAGTGGCCTAGCCAGTCTCCAGATTTGAACCCAACAGAAAATCTTTGGAGGGAGCTGAAATTCAAAGTTTTCCAGCAACAGCCCTGAAACCTGAAAGATCTGGAAAATATCTGTATGGAGGAGCAGGCTAAAATCCCTGCTGTAGTGAGTGCAAACTTGGTCAAGAACTACAAGAAATGTCTGACATCTGTAATTGCAAACACTATTTTGTACAGACACGTCCAAGTTCTGTTTTTTTATTGTTTCAAATATGATTTCATGCAATAAAATGTCTCTCCATTCTTTGTAGGAGGGAAAACTTGCAAAATTAGCAGTGTTATAAAATACTTATTTTGCCCGCTTTAATGCTACTGAATAAAAATATCTACCCTACACTGAGCACCTGAATAAATAATTGCCCCTCAATATATACCCTGCACAAATTATGACCCCAAACTCTCCCTCTTATGGTACATACCCTCCACACTGCCCTTTCCTTTCAATACTGGGCACACTCTGTACAATGTCCTCTCATACTGTGTTCCCCTTATAGGACCCAGTCTCTATACTGTGCCCCCCCCCTAATCACACTCCCCCCTCCCTGGCATACTGTCCCCTCCTGGTTGTGCCCTTACACTGTCCCCCATTCTGCTCTCCCACACTGCTCATTCTCTATTCACTTCTCGCTCACACATTTCTCCCCCATACTGTCTCCTCATAGTATTCCCCTCAATTTTCTCCTCACACATTTGTTCCCCCTTCTCAAACTGTCTCCTCTCACATCCCTTGCTAACCATATGGACTCCTCATATATTTACCTTTTCCCTCTCTATACATCCCCCAACTCCCCATAATGTGTTTACACACATCCCATCACCTTCGCTCCCCTTACTGTGGCTGCATACATTTACCCCCTCGCTACTCGTACTGTCTGCACCAATGCCCCCATTCACCATACTGTGTCTGCACCTATTCCCCATTCGGTTTCCTCGTACATTCCCCCCACCTCCCCCTTGCTACTCATACTGTGTATTGTCAAATTTCTCCAAATCTTTCCCCCGTTATGCTAAATCTCACACACACTTTCTAAATCATCCCTCCCACACACACTAAAGCTACCTCACCTACCCATTAGGCTTAATCTCCGGTGTCTTCAGCTCCACTGGAGCATTTACCACCAATGCGCAATGGTGAGTGATGTCAGCAGCATATTCGTATGACCTGATCACTCTACTGATGTCACTGCACTGACCCGGAAGCCAGAGCTTCAAATGTATTTGCCTCTTTCAGACACGAGTAGTTGTGCACAGGGAGCCAGCATGCTGCACCTTTTGTGAGCTGGCTATCAGCTTCACAGCTGGCTCAGAGAAGAGCCGACTCCCAGCTTGAGGAGCAGCAAAATGTTGCAGCCCTGGACACAACTTGGACTGCACCAGTGGCTGATGCCCTTGCTCTCCCCCTTAGATATCTTTTACTGTCCAATAAGGCAAAGGTATTTGTTTTTCCATATAAGCTTCTTCTTGATCATTCGGATTTTGCCAGAAAAAGTTGGCCAAACTATAATCCAGCTGTCAGAAATTAGTACACTAGATGTGCCTGAGTGTTCTTGTGGTTTCTATGAGAGAGCCACTGCCTTTGGCAGTGGCTCATTTCCACACCAAATAAAATGATCGGCCCTTGAAATTTCAATAGCCAAATCTTTCTCTCCAATGACATCATTTTTTACTAAGTAGTGCTCCAACTGACCAAGGTTTTGTAAAGCCCCCCTTACACATTAAGATGGTCAACATTTATCATCTATCCAAAATGTCTGGTTGTTGTGGCAAGAACATTTTTGTGCCCCATCAAAATAGTTTTTTCTCTTTAAATAAGGGCGGGTTAGTTTAGTATGGTGACCCTGCCTCTGATTGATTCCTACTCTTTACCCCATGACTGTATGTTGACGTCCCCTAGTTGGCGAAACCGCTGATAAATGTAAAGTGAAATATATAAATACTAGTGATGAGCGAGTGTGCTAGGGAATCCCCACATGTAATCAAGCAGGCTAGTAGCTGTAAATCATTCAGCTGCCGCGATGAAAACTAAATCATCGAGCAGTCATACATACAGTTGTGGCCAAAAGTATTGACACCCCTGCAATTCTGTCAGATAATACTCAGTTTCTTCTTGAAAATGATTGCAATCGCAAATTCTTTGGTATTATTACCTTAATTTAATTTGTCTTAAGTGAAAAAACACAAAAAAGAATAAAGCAAAACATTGATCATTTCCAAAACTCCAAAAATGGGCCAGACAAAAGTATTGGCACCCTCAGCCTAATACTTGATTGCACAACCTTTCGACAAAATAACTGCGACCAACCGCTTTCGGTAACCATCAATGAGTTTCTAACAATGCTCTGCTGGAATTTTAGACCATTCTTCTTTGACAAACTGCTCCAGGTCCCTGATATTTGAAGGGTGCCTTCTCCAAACTGCCATTTTTAGATCTCTCCACAGGTGTTCTATGGGATTCAGGTCTGGACTCATTGCTGGCCACCGTAGAAGTCTCCAGTGCTTTCTCTCAAACCATTTTCTAGTGCTTTTTGAAGTTTGTTTTGGGTCATTTTCCTACTGGAAGACCCATGACCTCTGAGGGAGACCCAGCTTTCTCACACTGGGCCCTACATTATGCTGCAAAATTTGTTGGTAGTCTTCAGACTTCATAATGCCATGCACACGGTCAAGCAGTCCAGTGCCAGAGGCAGCAAAGCAACCCCAAAACATCAGGGAACCTCCACCATGTTTGACTGTAGGGACCGTGTTCTTATCTTTGAATGCCTCTTTTTTTTCTCCTGTAAACTCTATGTTGATGCCTTTGCCCAAAAAGCTCTACTTTTGTCTCATCTGACCAGAGAACATTCTTCCAAAACATTTTAGGCTTTTTCAGGTAAGTTTTGGCAAACTCCAGCCTGGCTTTTTTATGTCTCGGGGTAAGAGGTGGGGTCTTCCTGAGTCTCCTACTATACAGTCCCTTTTCATTCAGACGCCGACGGATAGTACAGGTTGACACTGTTGTACCCTCGGACTGCAGGGCAGCTTGAACTTGTTTGGATGTTAGTTGAGGTTCTTTATCCAACATCCGCACAATCTTGCATTGAAATCTCTTGTCAATTTTTCTTTTCCGTCCACATCTAGGGAGGTTAGCCACTGTGCCATGGGCTTTAAACTTCTTGATGACACTGTGCACGGTAGACACAGTAACATTCAAGTCTTTGGAGATGGACTTGTAGCCTTGAGATTGCTCATGCTTCCTCACAATTTGGTTTCTCAAGTCCTCAGACAGTTCTTTGGTCTTATTTCTTTTCTCCATGCTCAATGTGGTACACACAAGGACACAGGACAGAGGTTGAGTCAACTTTAATCCATGTCAACTGGCTGCAAGTGTGATTTAGTTATTGCCAACACCTGTTAGGTGCCACAGGTAAGTTACAGGTGCTGTTAATTACACAAATTAGAGAAGCATCACATGATTTTTCGAATAGTGCCAATACTTTTGTCCACCCATTTTTTATGTTTGGTGTGGAATTATATCCAATTTGGCTTTAGGACAATTCTTTTTGTGTTTTTTCATTTAAGACAAATTAAATGAAGATAATAATAGCAAAGAATTTGTGTTTGCAATCATTTTCATGAAGAAACTGAGTATTATCTGACATGAGTATTATCTGTTCAGCCAACAGCCATCTAATGTGTATGGGGGGCTGAACAAAGTGAGCATCGATTAGTTTCTATTACAATATGGTTTCATTATGCAGATAGGCAACACAAATAAACAGCAGAGGATATTTTTGGTAATATTTTGGTTGATCTATATGTATATCAAGTCTTGAAGTGGTCCTCAGATGCCCTTTAATGCAAATACAGCACAGACCAAAAGTTTGGACACACCTTCTCATTTAAAGATTTTTCTGTATTTTCATGACTATGAAAATTGTACATTCACACTGAAGGCATCAAAACTATGAATTAACACATGTGGAATTATATATTTAACAAAAAAGTGTGAAACAACTGAAATTATGTCTTATATTCTAGATTCTTCAAAGTAGCCACCTTTTGCTTTGATGACTGCTTTACACACTCTTGGCATTCTCTTGATGAGCTTCAAGAGGTAGTCACCAAGAATGGTCTTCCAACAATCTTGAAGGAGTTCCCAGAGTTGCTTAGCACTTGTTGGCCCTTTTGCCTTCACTCTGCGGTCCAGCTCACCTCAAACCATCTTGATTGGATTCAGGTCTGGTGACCCATCACTCTCCTTCTTGGTTAAATAGCCCTTACACAGCCTGGAGGTGTGTTTGCAGTCATTGTCCTGTTGAAAAATTAATGATGGTCCAACTAAATGCAATCCGTATGGAATAGCATGCCGCTGCAAGATGCTGTGGTAGCCATGCTGGTTCAGTATGCCTTCAATTTTGAATAAATCCCCAAGAGTGTCACCAGCAAGGCACCCCCATGCCATCACACCTCCTCCTCCAGCTTTATGGTGGGAACAAGGCATGTAGAGTCCATCCCTTCACCTTTTCTGTCACGCAAAGACACGGTGGTTGGAACCAAAGATCTCAAATTTGGACACATCAGACCAAAGGACAGATTTCCACAGGTCTAATGACCATTCCTTGTGTTCTTTAGCCCAAACAAGTCTCTTCTGCTTGTTGCCTGTCTTTAGCAGTGGTTTCCTAGCAGCTATTTTACCATTAAGGTCTGCTGCACAAAGTCTTCTCTTAACAGTTGTTGTAGAGATGTGTGTGCTGCTAGAACTCTGTGTGACATTGACCTGGTCTCTAATCTGAGCTGCTGTTAACCTGCGATTTCTGAGGCTGGTGACTAGGATAAACTTATCCTCAGAAGCAGAGGTGACTCTTGGTCTTCCTTTCCTGGGGCGGTCCTCATGTGAGCCAGTTTCTTTGTAGCGGTTGATGGTTTTGCCACTTCACTTGGGGACACTTTCAAAGTTTTCCCAATTTTTCGGACTGACTGACCTTCATTTCTTAAAGTAATGATGGCCCCTCGTTTTTCTTTACTTAGCTGCTTTTTTTCTTGCCATAATACAAATTCTAACAATCTATTCAGTAGGACTATCAGCTGTGTATCCACCAGACTTCTGCACAACACAACTGATGGTCCCATCCCCATTTATAAGGCAAGAAATCCCACTTATTAAACCTGACAGGGCACACCTGTGAATTGAAAGCCATTCCCGGTGACTAGCTCTTGAAGCTCATCAAGAGAATGCCAAGAGTGCAAAGCAGTCATCAAAGCAAAAGGTGGCTACTTTGAAGAACCTAGAATATAAGACCTATTTTCAGTTGTTTCACACTTTTTTGTTAAATATATAATTCCACATGTGTTAATTCATAGTTTGATGCCTTCAGTGTGAATGTACAATTTTTATAGTCATGAAAATACAGAAAAATCTTTAAATGAGAAGGTGTGTCCAAACTTTAGGTCTGTACTGTATATGAACACAAGTGTACTTCTTGGGATACACCATTAACTTTTATATAAATGATACATAAGGAATAAGTAGCCCGGCCATATAATTTACCACTAAGGTAGTCCCCCAAAAAATCAAACAGAACACTAAACCAGGTGGGTTGTCGAAATGATGGATGAACCTGCCTGTTATCATCCTTTTGTTAGAAAGGTATTATCACAATTGACCTGGTTAATTTGGTATCATTTCTGGTAATCATTTACTGGCAACATAATAGGAGAAGAGTAAAAAAAAAAAGATCTCATGTGAATTTCATTTTATCTCCTAGCACTTTATTAGAGTGGTGTTTAACCATTATTAACCACTGCCTGACACAGTTTTGCTGTTCCTTAAGTTTTACATTGGTTTATGTCATGTGTCTGCTATTTAATAGTCAATCAACATTTTTTTACCTTTTTGTTTTTTGGGATATTTTTCTAAATTGACAAAAAATAAAGTCTGAACATATTAGTGCAGAGTTTGTGTTGTGTTTTTTTTTATTTACTTAAAGGTTTATCAATCAATTGGGATAATTATAAACTATCACCACCCTAACACCCCATGTTTTTGTCTATGTGATGGTCAGAGGTTGCAGAGCACTGTACTCAACCATCTCTGGCAGTCCCATTTATTAAGGGGACATTTCAGAGCCCTGTACTTGGGATTGGTGTCAATTAATTAGAACCCCAGTGATCATCTAGTTAATCCCTTTGGATACGTTGACATATTCAGTATTTGGTCAGTATTTCACCTCTAGATTTGTCAGCCAAAACCAGGAATGGAACAATTAGAGGAAAAGTATAACAGAAACACGTCACCACTTCTGGATTTATTGCCCACTCCTGATTTTGTCTTACAAATACTGATGTAAAATACTGGCCTAACCTTGATAATAAATAATAATAAAAAAAAATAGAAAATGCCGGCCTCCGGAGAGCTCAGGAAGAGAGTCGTGTCATTTAAACTTACTCTTCACCCATGTACAATGAGGAGAGACCTGTCAATCAAGCTGAGCCAGGTGGGGAAAAGCCAGAAGGTAGCAACCCAATGGACAATATTTCTAGTTGGTAGGCACACTGTACCAAAATTGTTACTCGTTTCAGTGGTGAGTCTTTCTATGAAGGAAAGTGCAAGTTTACCGTAATTAAATAAGAACATTGCTAACTTCCAGTATAAATACACGAAAATAATAAAGTGAGAGACAGACCAATACAGAATGAGAAACGTATGGGTTCAAGAAAACTTACAGTCTACAAGGAGAAAGACACAAAAGGTGAAGGTAGAAGCCGCTCACACATTACTGTAGTAGGTAGGTTATTTTTTAAGGTTTGGATGGTAGGAGAGAGTCTGATGTGTTGTGGGGGATCCATGGAAAAAAGGTTGGACACAATAGTTTGGTTGTGGGCAGCTTTGCATTTCAAGGGTACTAGAAAATCAAGCAAAGAGGAGAAGTGGTTGAGGGACAAAGGGAAGGCAAATTCACCAAGGGTGTGCACATGATGTACACTGCTCAAAAAAATAAAGTGAACACTTAAACAAGCAGAATATAACTCCAAGTAAATCAAACTTCTGTGAAAACAAACTGTCCACTTAGGAAGCAACACTGTTTGACAATCAATTTCACATGCTGTTGTGCAAATGGAATAGACAACAAATGGAAATTATTGGCAATTATCAAGACACACTCAGTAAAGGAGTGATTCTGCAGGTGGGGACCACAGACCACATCTCAGTACCAATGCTTTCTGGCTGATGTTTTGGTCACTTTTGAATGTTGGTTGTGCTTTCACACTTGTGGTAGCATGAGACAGACTCTACAACCCACACAAGTGCCTCAGGTAGTTCAGCTCATCCAGGATGGCACATCAATGCGAGCTGTGGCAAGAAAGTTTGCTGTGTCTGTCAGCGTAGTGTCCAGAGGCTGGATGCGCTACCAGGAGACAGGCCAGTACACCAGGAGATGTGGAGGGGGCCATAGGAGGGCAACAACCCAGTAGCAGGACCGCTACCTCAGCCTTTGTGCAAGGAGGAACAGGAGGAGCACTGCCAGAGCCCTGCAAAATGACCTCCAGCATGCCACAAATGTGCATTTGTCTGCACAAACGGTTAGAAACCGACTCCATGAGGATGGTCTGAGTGCCCAATGTCCAGAGATGGGGGTTGTGCTCACAGCCCAACATCGTGCATTATGCTTGGCATTTGCCACAGAACACCAGGATTGGCAAATTTGCCACTGGTACCCTGTTCTCTTCACAGATGAAAGCAGGTTCACACTGAGCACATGTGACAGACGTGATAGAGTCAGGAGATGCTGTGGAGAGCGATCTGCTGCCTGCAACATCCTTCAGCATGACCGATTTGGCAGTGGGTCAGTAATGGTGTGGGGTGGCATTTCTTTGAAGGGCCGCACAGCCCTCCATGTGCTCGCCCGACTTAGCCTGACTGCCATTAGGTACCATGATGATATCCTCAGACCCCTTGTGAGATCATATGCTGTGCGGTTGGCCCTGGGTTACTCCTAATGCAGGACAATGCCAGACCTCATGTGGCTGGAGTGGGTCAGCAGTTTCTACAAGATGAAGGCATTGAAGCTATGGACTGGCTCGCCCGTTCCCCAGACCTGAATCCGATTAAACACATCTGGAACATCATGTCTCACACCATCCACCAACGTCACATTGCACCACAGATTTCCAGGAGTTGGCGGATGCTTTAGTCCAGATCTGGGAGGAGATCCCTCAGGAGACCATCCGCCGCCTCATCAGGAGCATGCCCAGGCATTGTAGGGAGGTCATACAGGCACGTGGAGGCCACACACACTACTGAGCATCATTTCATTGTCTTAAGGCATTTCCACTGAAGTTGGAACAGCCGTGGGATATTAGTTGTGATTTAGGTTGATAATTTTTAGATTTTATTGTTCTCAACACATTCCACTATGTAATGAATAAAGATTTACAACTGGAATATTTCATTCAGTGATATCTAGGATGTGAGATTTTAGTGTTCCCTTTATTTTTTTGAGCAGTGTATTTTCCAGGTGGATACCGCCTGAAAAAGCGTTGCAAAACAGATTACTTAACGAAACTATTCTGCACAGGACAATCGCTCTAGAAAAAAAAGTATAGAGATCTCACAAATTGTTAGCAGTTAAAGCTCCTTATACTAAACGTCAGTTAATGACTGTAGTTGAATAACCGGGATAATAAAAAGTTAAGTTCTGATTGGATGAATACATTTCCACCTCAATATAGTATTAGTAATCACACAACAGCCATATAAACGTCATCCCGTATAACACTGCTCTCACTGGTGCACAAAGGTCGTAGACGATCAGTTTGCGCGTTGAAAATTGTGTAGATAAATGTGTGTACACTGGAGATGTGCGCTGTCTGTGCATGTGTGTATCACTGGGTGTGCAGGATAATAGAAGAAGGGATTTGGGAAAGGTGCAATTAGTTCAAATATGCAAGCTTCAACTTAACAAATGTTTAAAATATTTTAGCTTTTTAGACGGTGCCAAAACAAACCAACTCTTTTCTAAAGACGATGTATTATGTTCCTCTCTGGCACTGAATACCCGTCAAACATCTCAGGTATTTTTTCTCAGCCTGCACAAGACACGTGTATAAGACAAGACATTAGAATCTGATGCTGCGTACAAGATATGAGAGTCCCTGTTATACCAGCAGCTACATAGCTTTTCCATGAAATATTTGATTCCGTAAATATTAAAATAGGCCAAAAAAACCATGACTATTATCAAGTCCAACTATTGGGTAACAATAGTGTCAGTTTGGTCACTGCTGCTAATGTAACCAGTCATTTTCGGACCCCCACATCCCAGCTCACCATATAATTATTATCCCATATCATGTGTATTTCACACAACAAATAACTCATGCAAATATAAAAATAAGCCCTTGCCATTGTGGATTTCTTTGAAAATCCAAGCCAATAGTCCATAATAATATCATCCAATTGTCCGGAATATAGAGTAATTAGGCTGGCTAAGTGAAAGAAGAATCGCGGATGCCAATAATCAAGAGGTGTTACTCCCGCACCCATGCAGTGACCACAGACCACCGTTGTAGCCGATGGAATGGAACGTGGATAAACTTGCACCATTTCTGGAAACGGAAGATTTTTTTCTTGGGTAGCATCCTTGTTGCTTCCATTTTTTTCCACTGAAGGGGTGTGCTTACTTCCAAACCAATAAGAGACCCCTGGATGGTCACATATTTTTAGTCAACTTTATCACTAAGCAACAGATTCGTGAGTCACAGATGCAAATCGGAAAGTATTAAGTTTATATCCGTCCTATGGATCCTTATAGACTTTAAAAAGGTTGTCCAGGACTTTTATATTGATGGCCTATCCTTAGGATAGGTCAATGTCAGATCATTGGGGTTGCGACATCCAAAACCAGCTGTTATTCCCGATGCCAGCGGTGGCCGGATGTGTTTAGCTTCGGAGTTGCTCTCTCAGCTGCATAGTGGCCACAGTGGGGTACTGCAGATCCACCCTATTAATTGGAATAAGGGCGGACGTGCAATGCAGTTGATAAGAGTTGTGCAACTGATCACATTCAGCGTCCGCTGGCACTGGGAGCAGCTGATTGTCAGAGCTGCTAAGTGTTGTTGCACCCCCACGATTTGGTAGTTCATCAATGCAAAAGTACTGGACAACCTCTTTGATGACTGAATCTGGTCCACAACATTAGATCAAAATAAGAGATGGTCTCGGATTCGTGATTTTACTGAATGTGTGAGTATATCCACTCTACTCAAAGGATCCCAGTGGTGTCTGAGAAAAAAACAATTCCAGCACCACTTTTTTTCATATCAGCCTCAGCCGCCATAAGTTAATTGGTGAACAAATAATGGATCACATGCATTCACCATCCGTATGTAATGCGTTTTTCAAAGATCTAATAGGAAACTGAATTACATCTATTACATTTCAAATTGACGATGTATAAAACACAAGTAAAGAGACGACATACGGATGACATAATGGTGGCCTATAGGTGACAGTACCGAAGAAAAATTCTGTTTTTCAGTATGAAAAATAAACTATTTTGCATCTTCTTGTCTGAATCCGGCCTTATCTCCCTTCTTCTAAGCTCCTCTCAGGTGATTTATGACCCCAAAGTTCAGTTCAACTTTCATGTGGTCATAATTTAGCTGACAATAGCTCAAAACAGAAAAAGATAAGAGAAAGGTTACGTTCACATGATCGTATTTTCGTTCCCAGCGCTGTCTGCAGAAAAAAACTGTAGGTCATGTTGTGGCCAGAATCATGAGGAGAGAGTTGGTAGGCACATTTAAGGTCTCTGAAGGTGTGAGAATGACATTGTCAAAGTATATAGAGTTTCTGACTAAACCACTTTCTTCCATGGTACAAAAAGAAGAACCAGGCCGTCCGGAGCAAAATCATATTCATACATGACAATGCACCATCTCATGCTGCAAAGAAAACTCTGAGTCATTGGCTGCTATGAGTATAAAAGGAGAGAAATTCATTGTGCGGCCAGGGCCGGCTCCAGGTTTTTGAGGGCCCCTGGCGAAAGAGTCTCAATGGGCCCCCTCTTTAACACATACCACGATTCATGATGCACAGATACAGCAGAGAAATTTACCACAGCCAAGTAGCATATAACACAGCCCACGTAGCATATAACACAGCCCACGTAGCATATAGCACAGTCACGTAGCATATAGCACAGGCCACATAGTATATAGCACAGGCCACGTAGTATATAACACAGCCCACGTAGCATATAGCACAGCCCACGTAGCATATAGCACAGCCACATAGTATATAGCGCAGCCTTGTAGTATATAGCACAGCCCACGTAGTATATAGCACAGCCCATGTAGTATATAGCTCAGCCCACATAGTATATAGCACAGCCCATGCAGTATATAGCACAGCCCATGCAGTATATTGCACAGCCCATGCAGTATATAGCACAGACCACGCAGACGCAGTATATAGCACAGCCCACGCAGAATATAGCATAGACAGCCCACGTAGTACATAACACACAGCCACCCATGTAGTATATAGCACAGGCCCGGGCCGTGATGTAGTATATAACACAGCCCACGTACGTAGTATATAACTCAGCCAGCCATTTAGTATATACTGACAGTCTAGGCTAGGACTGTCTACAACCAGGCTCACAGCAGGCTGCAATCCGACAACCCCCCCCCCCCGCAATGCGTTGGGACCAGGAACTTGGAGGAAGACTCACTCTTCACTCACTGCTTCACTTCGCCGTTGCTTCCATTCCATTGTGGACACAGCCTGGGACCGGGTGCACCGTCTGTGCACCTGACTGCTGCTCCTGCCTCCTGCTCCTCTTTCTGCTTGGCGCTGCCTGCGCCTGCAGCAGGATCTCTTCTTTGAGCTCTTAGGATGACGAGCTCTCACGCGACCAGAAGTGACAGGACAGAGCGACCGCCGGCCCCGAAGTGACTCGTATCCATGGTGATGGCGGCGCCTGGTGAGTATTGCAGCTGCGTGAAACTCAGTCCCAGGCCCGGTCCGGAAGTGACTCACTCTGCGTATCTGTGGTGATGGTCCCGACTCCCGGAGGTGAGTATTCCTGGCTGTTGCAGCTGCGCACCGTAAATGGCCCCCCCCGTCTTGCCAGGGCCCCGGCACTTGCCCGGGTCTGCCGGGTGCTGACGCCGGCCCTGGGTGCGGCCACCATATTCCTCTGACCTCAACCCTATTGAGAACATTTGGAGGATCCTCAATCCAAAGATCTTTGAGGGTGGGAGGCTGTTAACATTAAAACAGCAGCTCTGGGGGCTATTCGGACATCCTGCAAAGAAATGCAAGCAAAAACTATCCAAAAACTCACAAATTCAATGGATGCAAGAATTGTGAAGGGGATATCAAAGAAAGCTCTGATTAGGGGCATAACAACCGCTGTGCAAAGGTTGCAACCTGGTCCGTGTGGGTGGGGGCCTGCCGATACCAGCAGAAACTTCAACTGGATGTGCGTCCTTAGATGCACATCAAGTTGAAGTGTATTGCGGTGCACAGATCCTTTGGGTCCATATGCACCAATACATGCTGCCAGCCAGCAGCTAACATTGGCATGCACATGACTGTGGTTGCATGGCAGTGACGTCATGCGATCCCTCCTGTCACGATCCATGTTTGGATCTGTGGCAGATCTGGTTTCCCTCTGATTTAAACCTTTTTTTCCTTTCTGGTCATTGGTGGTTAATACAGTTCCCCCCCACCCGGTGGCCGCTGGTGTTATTGCATTGCATTGCTGCTGGGTCAGCTGATGTTTGTGACCACTCCAACCATCCTTTATAAGGTCACCTGGTGCATCAGCTGACTGTTGGTTATACAGGTCCTTTTAGGAGGCCAACCTCGCAGTAGAAGCTCCCTGGTGTTCAGCCAAATCTGGTGTTTGGAGCTCTGTTGCTGAACTATCTATGTTGTGGAGTCTGCAGCGGTGTGCACAAGCTAAGTTCTGAGTTTTGTTTCTTTGTAGTTTGTGCATTCACTTTTTGGTATCGTGTTCCCTTCACTCTCATATTGTTTATTCCTGTTTATTTGCTCTGTGGTGCTGTTTACACTGCTCACCTCCTGGGGTGGGGGTTGAGGGTTTAGTTCAGGGTTTAACAGGAGACAGGGACAGGTCGAGAACTTGGGCCTCCCTACCTTCAAGGGTACCCCCAAGTTAAGGAAAGACAGGGCTTCCTCTAGCCTGAGGGGCAGTTCAGGGGCCCAGATTCCTAATCTCCTGTCTTCCTAAACATTGCTCCGTGACAACTCCACTTTCATGCTGAAGTCAGCTGCCAGCTTCAGAAGAGGACGCTGCGCAACGTGAAAACAGAGGGAAAATGAGTATAATGGTTTATTTTTTTCTGTAGATTAAAGAACAGAGGCAGAACAGGGACATATATTAGGAGGAGGTGCAGGATAAGGGACATATTACCAGGATGGGGCCCAGGAAAAAGGACATATATGTCACATCGGAGCAAGGAAATTCTTGGTGTATGGTACAAACAAGGGTAACATAGTAACATAGTAACATAGTTAGTAAGGCCGAAAAAAGACATTTGTCCATCCAGTTCAGCCTATATTCCATCATAATAAATCCCCAGATCTACGTCCTTCTACAGAACCTAATAATTGTATGATACAATATTGTTCTGCTCCAGGAAGACATCCAGGCCTCTCTTGAACCCCTCGACTGAGTTCGCCATCACCACCTCCTCAGGCAAGCAATTCCAGATTCTCACTGCCCTAACAGTAAAGAATCCTCTTCTATGTTGGTGGAAAAACCTTCTCTCCTCCAGACGCAAAGAATGCCCCCTTGTGCCCGTCACCTTCCTTGGTATAAACAGATCCTCAGCGAGATATTTGTATTGTCCCCTTATATACTTATACATGGTTATTAGATCGCCCCTCAGTCGTCTTTTTTCTAGACTAAATAATCCTAATTTCGCTAATCTATCTGGGTATTGTAGTTCTCCCATCCCCTTTATTAATTTTGTTGCCCTCCTTTATACTCTCTCTAGTTCCATTATATCCTTCCTGAGCACCGGTGCCCAAAACTGGACACAGTACTCCATGTGCGGTCTAACTAGGGATTTGTACAGAGGCAGTATAATGCTCTCATCATGTGTATCCAGACCTCTTTTAATGCACCCCATGATCCTGTTTGCCTTGGCAGCTGCTGCCTGGCACTGGCTGCTCCAGGTAAGTTTATCATTAACTAGGATCCCCAAGTCCTTCTCCCTGTCAGATTTACCCAGTGGTTTCCCGTTCAGTGTGTAATGGTGATATTGATTCCTTCTTCCCATGTGTATAACCTTACATTTATCACTGTTAAACCTCATCTGCCACCTTTCAGCCCAAGTTTCCAACTTATCCAGATCCATCTGTAGCAGAATACTATCTTCTCTTGTATTAACTGCTTTACATAGTTTTGTATCATCTGCAAATATCGATATTTTACTGTGTAAACCTTCTACCAGATCATTAATGAATATGTTGAAGAGAACAGGTCCCAATACTGACCCCTGCAGTACCCCACTGGTCACAGCGACCCAGTTAGAGACTATACCATTTATAACCACTCTCTGCTTTCTATCACTAAGCCAGTTACTAACTCATTTACACACATTTTCCCCCAGACCAAGCATTCTCATTTTGTGTACCAACCTCTTGTGCGGCACGGTATCAAACACTTTGGAAAAATCGAGATATACCACGTCCAATGACTCACCGTGGTCCAGCCTATAGCTTACCTCTTCATAAAAACTGATTAGATTGGTTTGACAGGAGCGATTTCTCATAAACCCATGCTGATATGGAGTTAAACAGTTATTCTCATTGAGATAATCCAGAATAACATCCCTCAGAAACCCTTCAAATATTTTACCAACAATAGAGGTTAGACTTACTGGCCTATAATTTCCAGGTTCACTTTTAGAGCCCTTTTTGAATATTGGCACCACATTTGCTATGCGCCAGTCCTGCGGAACAGACCCTGTCGCTATAGAGTCCCTAAAAATAAGAAATAATGGTTTATCTATTACATTACTTAGTTCTCTTAGTACTCGTGGGTGTATGCCATCCGGACCCAGAGATTTATCTATTTTAATCTTATTTAGCCGGTTTCGCACCTCTTCTTGGGTTAGATTGGTGACCCTTAATATAGGGTTTTCATTGTTTCTTGGGATTTCACCTAGCATTTCATTTTCCACCGTGAATACCGTGGAGAAGAAGGTGTTTAATATGTTAGCTTTTTCCTCGTCATCTACAACCATTCTTTCCTCACTATTTTTTAAGGGGCCTACATTTTCAGTTTTTATTCTTTTACTATTGATATAGTTGAAGAATAGTTTGGGATTAGTTTTACTCTCCTTAGCAATGTGCTTCTCTGTTTCCTTTTTGGCAGCTTTAATTAGTTTTTTAGATAAAGTATTTTTCTCCCTATAGTTTTTTAGAGCTTCAATGGTGCCATCCTGCTTTAGTAGTGCAAATGCTTTCTTTTTACTGTTAATTGCCTGTCTTACTTCTTTGTTTAGCCACATTGGGTTTTTCCTATTTCTAGTCCTTTTATTCCCACAAGGTATAAACCGCTTACACTGCCTATTTAGGATGTTCTTAAACATTTCCCATTTATTACCTGTATTCTTATTTCTGAGGATATTGTCCCAGTCTACCAGATTAAGGGCATCTCTAAGCTGGTCAAACTTTGCCTTCCTAAAGTTCAGTGTTTTTGTGACTCCCTGACAAGTCCCCCTAGTGAAAGACAGGTGAAACTGTACAATATTGTGGTCGCTATTTCCTAGATGCCCGACCACCTGCAGATTTGTTATTCTGTCAGGTCTATTAGATAGTATTAGGTCTAAAAGTGCTACTCCTCTGGTTGGATTCTGCACCAATTGTGAAAGATAATTTTTCTTGGTTATTAGCAGAAACCTGTTGTCTTTATGGGTTTCACAGGTTTCTGTTTCCCAGTTAATATCCGGGTAGTTAAAGTCCCCCATAACCAGGACCTCATTATGGTTTGCAGCTTCATCTATCTGCTTTAGAAGTAGACTTTCCATGGTTTCTGTTGTATTTGGGGGTTTGTAACAGACCCCAATGAGAATTTTGTTACCATTTTTCCCTCCATGAATTTCGACCCATATGGACTCGACATCCTCATTTCCTTCGCTAATATCCTCCCTTAAAGTGGACTTTAGACAAGACTTTACATAGAGACAAACCCCTCCTCCTCTCCGATTTTTACGATCCTTTCTAAACAGACTGTAACCCTGTAAGTTAACTGCCCAGTCATAGCTTCCATCTAACCATGTCTCGGTTATTCCCACTATGTCAAAGTTACCTGTAGATATTTCTGCTTCTAGTTCTTCCATCTTGTTTGTCAGGCTTCTGGCATTTGCGAGCATGCAGTTTAGAGGATTTTATTTTGTTCCAATCTCCTCGCTGTGGATTGTTTTAGAAATGTTCTTACCTCCCATCTGAGTATGTTTTCCTGTGTCTTCTTTGTTCAAGTCTAATGTTTTTCTTCCCGTCCCCTCTTCTTCTAGTTTAACGCCACCCTGATGAGTGTAGCGAGTCTTCTGGCGAATGTGTGTTTCCCAGGTTTGTTGAGGTGTAGTCCGTCTCTGGCGAGGAGTCCATCGTACCAGTAATTCACACCGTGGTCCAGGAATCCGAATCCTAGCCAGTTGTTTGCATCAAGGATCCTGTTCCATCTCCTGGTGCCATGCCCGTCTACTGGAAGGATAGAAGAAAAAACTACCTGTGCATCCAGTTCCTTTACTTTCTTCCCCAACTCTTCAAAGTCTTTGCAGATTGTTGGTAGGTCCTTCCTTGCCGTGTCATTGGTGCCAACATGTATCAGAAGAAATGGGTGGACGTCCTTGGAGCTGAAGAGCTTTGGTATCCTATCGGTCACATCCTTGATCATCGCACCTGGAAGGCAGCATACTTCTCTTGCAGTTATGTCCGGTCTGCAGATGGCTGCTTCTGTGCCTCTCAGTAGTGAGTCTCCCACCACCACCACTCTTCGTTGCTTCTTGGCTGTAACTTTTTGCTGTCACTTGTTGCTGTGTGCCCTTTTCTTTTTTGCTTGCTGGTATTGCTTCATCCTTAGGTGTGCCATCTTCATCCTCTACAAAGATTTGATATCGGTTCTTCAGTTGTGTGGTTGGTGATTTCTCCATCGTCTTCTTGCTTCTTTTGGTCACATGCTTCCACTCATCTGCTTTTGGAGGTTCTCTGACACTTTTTTCACCTTCTGTGACCAGTAGAGATGCTTCTGTTCTGTCTAGAAAGTCTTCATTCTCTTTGATGAGTTTCAAAGTTGCTATTCTTTCTTCCAGACCCCGCACCTTTTCTTCTAAAAGGGCCACTAGTCTACACTTCTGACAGGTGAAATTTGATTCTTCTTCTGGTCGATCTGTGAACATGTAGCACATGCTGCAGCTCACCATGTAGGTTGTCACATCTGCCATGTTGCTCCTAGATCCTGCTGACTTGCTGTGTGTTTTCCTTCTTGTGTAATCTACTCAGCCAAGCTCTCTTCAAATAATGTCCTACAGGCAAAAATTTGCGCACCGTAAGGCGCGCGGTTTGGTGATGCTTTCCAAGCAGTTGGTCCCGGCTGTACCCAACGATCTTCTAGCTTAGGGAGACTCTTCGCTTTTCCCAGAAGGCACCTGGAATATGCAAATTAGCCTCCTCAGCTTGAATCCCTGGTTTGGTGATGCTTTCCAAGCAGCTGGTCCCGGCTGTACCCAACGATCTTCTAGCTTAGGGAGACTCTTCGCTTTTCCCAGAAGGCACCTGGAATATGCAAATTAGCCTCCTCAGCTTGAATCCCTGGTTTGGTGATGCTTTCCAAGCAGCTGGTCCCGGCTGTACCCAACGATCTTCTAGCTTAGGGAGACTCTTCGCTTTTCCCAGAAGGCACCTGGAATATGCAAATTAGCCTCCTCAGCTTGAATCCCTGGTTTGGTGATGCTTTCCAAGCAGCTGGTCCCGGCTGTACCCAACGATCTTCTAGCTTAGGGAGACTCTTCGCTTTTCCCAGAAGGCACCTGGAATATGCAAATTAGCCTCCTCAGCTTGAATCCCTGGTTTTGTGATGCTTTCCAAGCAGCTGGTCCCGGCTGTACCCAACGATCTTCTAGCTTAGGGAGACTCTTCACTTTTCCCAGAAGGCACCTGGAATATGCAAATTAGCCTCCTCAGCTTGAATCCCTGGTTTGGTGATGCTTTCCAAGCAGCTGGTCCCGGCTGTACCCAGCGATCTTCTAGCTTAGGGAGACTCTTCGCTTTTCCCAGAAGGCACCTGGAATATGCAAATTAGCCTCCTCAGCTTGAATCCCTGGTTTGGTGATGCTTTCCAAGCAGCTGGTCCCGGCTGTACCCAACGATCTTCTAGCTTAGGGAGACTCTTCGCTTTTCCCAGAAGGCACCTGGAATATGCAAATTAGCCTCCTCAGCTTGAATCCCTGGTGAGCAGGTAAATGGCGATAAGGATTGGGGAGAAGTGACATCCAGGGAGAAATCAAACAGCAACTTGAACTCTATAGCTTAAACTGGAACGTCTCCAGGGAGGTCAGCATAGAAAACCTATAACAGGCATAGGAGAAAGCTAGGAGTTAGTTTAAATAATGGAAGCAGCAAAAATCAGCAGCTGAAATTAAAGCCATATGGATTTCAGTAGAATCAAATAGGAACTCTTAACCATTATGAACATCCACAGGGAGACCCAGCAAAATTGACACTGAACCAGCAGAGGCACAGCCACAGACGCACTTGGTGCTAGGTGCCCCAACTTGGAAAGCTTTGATACGAGATACATGATACTCTTCACCCAGCTCCCAGTAATAGGAGGGGGACTTGGCAGAGTCCTTCTCAGGCCTGCTGTTTCCAGGCAGCTGACATCTGGTGACGCATTCTGGGCCTAGTGGGAACATGTAAGTGCTTCTGCGAGAAACCGTGGGAGTGTAGCATGAAGAGAAAAAGATGATAGCTTCTAGACCAACCCTAAAAGATAGCAACCAAAACTGAAAGCACCACTCACTGCCACAACTCATGTAAACAGGAAAGACTGAGCTGAAAACTGGGTTAAATAGTCCGCCTAATGCTGAATAAAGTGATCAAGTGTTTAATAACTCCCAATCACCCCCAGACAACCATTCCCTGCTTACTTGCACAGAAGGATGAACACAATCCCACCACTGCATAGTACCAGACACTGCAGCTACCGGGGAAGACAACATGTTCCCTGGGCAGTGAAATCCGTGGGAGATACGGCATCCCTCGTCCCCACACTTTCTACTACTCCAGAACGCAATGCTCCATAAGAAAAGGATAGTCTCCCTGACCGCATGGTAGCTCCCCCTCCAGGGTGAACAGACCCCTTCCTGATAACCAGGGAAGGCTGAAAGCGTACCCTCTCTGGGACATTAGGACAGTGGTAGCCCTTGTGACCGGAGTAGTGTAGCACCGGACTCTATTCACTCCTCCATTCCCAGGTGGGACCACAGAACCACAATTCCTAGCATTAATTCCTTCCACACTAAGTGAAAATCAATCTGCGCCTTTCAAGTTAAAGATCGGTAATAAAATCCATGGACAGATGTATTCTTGGTCTATCAGGAATAACTAATGGTAGGAGAGATCTCAACAAACTAGTATGTTGGGTTTAGAACATGCACAAATATTGCAGGTAGACACAAAATCAAAACCGTCCTTATGTAACCTTGGCCACCAAAAAGAAAAGAAGTTCCAGAGTTGCTTTGCTACCCGGGTGGGTAGTAAGGCACCGGAAGCAGGGGCTTCCCCCTGAGCCTTCAACATCTCCCCATCAAGATCTGAGCAAATGGTGGAAATGACCACTCCCTCTTGTAGAATAGGAACAATACTCGGTACTCCCCCAGGGGAACTCTGAGACAAGGCATCAGCCTTGTTGTTCTTAATCCCAGGGCGGTAAGTGCCAAAAAAATTAAGCTCAGTGAAAAATAAAGACCATCTAGCTTGTCTTGGAGCGAGACATTTAGCAGATTCCAGGTATAACAGACTTTTTATCATCAGTAATCACCATGACAGAGTGAGCTGACTCCTCCAGAAAATGATGCCACTCTTCAAAAGCCAACTTACCGTATTTTTCGCTTTGTAAGACGCACTTTATTTCCCCCAAATTTGGGGGGGAAATGGGGGTGCATCTTACAAAGCGGATATACCGCTTACGGTTACAGGCTGAGATGAGGGGGTGTCCGCCACCGCTGCCGTGGTTGTCTGCCTCTGCTGCCCTGCTTGTCCGCTGCCACCCAGGATGATGCTGGAGTCTCCGGTGCTCTGGGGGGCTCTGGCAACAATTTTGTGAAAGGCCAGAGCACCCCCGCAGTTGGTCTAGGCTTTCCTGTGCGACGGACTTTAGAAAAATGGCCGCCGGAATCTCAGGAGATGAGATTTCAGCCATCTGCGCATGCGCCGCCTCCCGGCGGCCATTTTCCCGAAGTCCACCACACAAGAAAGCATGGACAAACTGCTGGGGGGCTCTGACCTTTCACAAAATGTCAGCACAGCCCCCCGCAGCACCGGAGACACCCCCACAGCCCCGGAGACACCCCCGCAGCACAGAAGACACACTTGCAGCACCGGAGACACCCTTGCAGCACCGGAGGCACCCTTGCAGCACCAGAGACACCCCTGCAGCACCGGAGCCCCCCTGCAGCACAGGACACCTGCACACCCCCTCATCTCAGTCTGCAGCAACGCTTCACTCCTGTCTCCAGCAGCGACCCTGGGACCCTGATCCACTGCAACCACAACCCCCGGTAAGTAATAAGATGCATGGATTATAAGAAGCACCACCAATTTATTTAAAAGTTTTTTTCCTATTTTTCTCCTCAAAATTTGGGGTGCGTCTTATAATCCGGAGCAGCTTACAAAGCGAAAAATACGGTAATAGCCAGAAGAGTTTTATTACCAATATCATAGTTTTTTTTTGGCAGGCGATAATTTTTTTTGAGAAAAAAAGCACATGGATGCCACTTACCAGAGGACGACCCCTGTACTAAAATGGCCCCAAACCCCACCTCAGATGCCTCAACCTCAATAATAAATGGTTGAGAAACATCAGTCTGAATAAGTACAGGTGCCATGGCAAAACATTCCTTCAGGAAAATAAATGCCGACGGGCAAGGACGGACCAAAATAAACGAATCTACCGAAAGTAGTGACGGAGTCGGTTGGAAGGGAAAAAGCCCAGGATTGAAGATTCCCCTGAAGGAGAGAGACAACAATCCCCACCCCGCTGTTTCCCACTAAGGCTATGTTCACACTTGTGTTGTGCAGTCCGTTCAACAAATCCGTTAAACGGACTGCACAAACGCAAGTGCCGACTTTGGCACTGCGCTAGCGCAGATGGAGCATCTGCTAGCTCCATCTGCGCTAGCAGTGCGCTACTAGTGACAGACCCGGAAACGCTGCAGGCCGCGTCTCGGGTCCGTCACTCAATGACGGCACATCGCTAGCGCACGCCCATTGTGGGCGTGTGCTAGCAATGCGTTCGCCATTGACAGTAATGGCGGCGTTAACGGACTACGTTACACCACGTTATGCCGCGGTGTAACATAGTCCGTTAAACGGGTTCACACAACGCAGTGTGAACCCAGCCTAACAGTGGAATAGACATAGCCTGAAGTAGAGTTTACAAGCTGTATATACGGCTCTGATCCAAACTTGCACTGTGCAACAGTGCATCTTCAGTTTTTTCAGTTTTGAGAAAAATACTGTTATCATTGGAATGTTTGTCCAGTAAAATGTGATTTATCCTCTTAACGGATAAGGATTTGAACATTATACCGACTCCTTTGCATCAACCATTTAGGAAAATCAGAGATAAATAACATTTGAATAATAGTTTGGAATGCAGTGTATGTTAGGAACAGAGAGTAAAGTACATTATGAAAGCCCAAAAGATTTGTGCAGCATTTAACACAACAGAGGAGCAGAGCGAGTCCCTGAGCTGACCCGCAGCCTCGTGGACACGAAGTACAATGTTCAACAGGGCAAGGTTACTGCAGACAGGTTACTGGCCCCAGTACCACCGAGGCCGCTCAATGATTCACAAATCAAACAGCTAACGTGGGACTGACGATTCCAGAAAAAAGCATGAGAAGCGAGCCACCGTCACATTGTAACCATATGAGACATTTATTTATATTTACTCTACACCTCATTGGTTTCTCCTTCTATACATTTGTGTATGAAATCAAAATGATCACACAAGTGCTTAAGTAGAACTTCTATGTGTAAAATTTATATGTCATAAAAAAGGCAAATATCTAATGATACCCCATCAATACATGCATGCATTTAGCTATGGCAAGATAATGGCGTGCAAAAAAAAAAAATGGAAAAAAATAAGAAAAAAATATATCAGAAAACAGGATATGCATCAATTTAAATTTTTTTTTGGGGGGGGGGGAATCTAGGTCATACTTTTTTTTTATATAAGGAGCATGTCAGCACATAATGACTGTTTAAAACAAGCACGGACGTTCAGTGCACCTTCCCACCTACTTGATTTACATCTATCTCCACACTCTTATAGGTGTGATAACAAGAGATGGTAATGAAGAAGCAGTTGGAGATAGATGCAGAACAGTAAAGTGGGAAGGCTCAGCCACACCAAGAGTGCACCTAGCGCCGATGCTTGGTTTGAACAGTCGTTTCTTACTGATCGGCTTGTATACGGTGAGCTTTTTCACAGATCCCACCTAGAAGGGGTCAATGCTGCTACAATGAATATATCTTGTCCTCAACGCCACACCCCAGTTTGACCCATTTCTGCTTTATAAAATCAAAGGGAGAAAGGTACTTAATTTTCCCAAGGAGTTACGAGAGACTGTGATGGTTGTGTAGGACCGAACCAACAGGCCGAACTTATTTTCGCTTATTAATATTATTTTAAATTAATTCTGCTTAAAAATTAAGTGATGACCAGAAGCTACTGTTAAAGGGACTCTGTCACCTGAATTTGGAGGGAACAATTTTCAGCCATGGAGGCGGGGTTTTCGGGTGTTTGATTCACCCTTTCCTTACCCGCTGGCTGCATGCTGGCTGCAATATTGGATTGAAGTTTATTCTCTGTCCTCCATAGTACACGCCTGCGCAAGGAAAATCTTGCCTTGCGCAGGCGTGTACTATGGAGGACATAGAATGAATTTCAATCCAATATTGCAGCCAGCATGCAGCCAGCGGGTAAGGAAAGGTTGAATCAAACACCCGAAAACCCCGCCTCCATGGCTGAAAATTGTTCTCTCCAAATTCAGGTGACAGAGTCCCTTTAACATATGTTATGATAGGGCTTAGTGTATCATGTATTTTTACCTTTAGCAGCGAATCAAAACCATAATGTATTGCTTCTTATAAGTTTACTAGATGGTGTCCCGATTCTAACGCATCGGGCATTCTAGAATATGCATGTCCACGTAGTATATTGCACAGCGACGTAATATATTGCACAGTGACGTAGTATATTGCCCAGCCACGTAGTATATTGCCCAGACACGTAGTATATTGCCCAGACACGTAGTATATTGCCCAGCCACGTAATATATTGCCCAGCGACGTAGTATATTGCCCAGTCACGTAGTATATTGCCCAGACACGTAGTATATTGTCCAGCCACGTAGTATATTGCACAGCCACGTAGTATATTGCCCAGTCACGTAGTATATTGCCCAGTCACGTAGTATATTGCCCAGCGACATAGTATATTGCCCAGTCACGTAGTATATTGCCCAGTCACGTAGTATATTGCCCAGCGACGTAGTATATTGCCCAGTCACGTAGTATATTGCCCAGTCACGTAGTATATTGCCCAGACACGTAGTATATTGCCCAGTCACGTAGTATATTGCCCAGTCACGTAGTATATTGCCCAGCCACGTAGTATATTGCCCAGTCACGTAGTATATTGCCCAGCGACGTAGTAGCGACGTAGTATATTGCCCAGCCACGTAGTATATTGCCCAGCCACGTAGTATATTGCCCAGCGACGTAGTATATTGCCCAGTCACGTAGTATATTGCCCAGTCACGTAGTATATTGCCCAGACACGTAGTATATTGCCTAGTCACGTAGTATATTGCCCAGTCACGTAGTATATTGCCCAGCGACGTAGTATATTGCCCAGTCACGTAGTATATTGCCCAGCGACGTAGTATATTGCCCAGCCATGTAGTATATTGCCCAGTCCCGTAGTATGTTGCCCAGCGACGTAGTAGCGACGTAGTATATTGCTCAGCCACGTAGTATATTGCCCAGTCACGTAGTATATTGCCCAGTCACGTAGTATATTGCCCAGCAACGTAGTATATTGCCCAGTCACGTAGTATATTGCCCAGCGACGTCGTAGCGACGTAGTACAGTATATTGTCCAGCCACGTAGTATATTGCCCAGTCACGTAGTATATTGCCCAGTCACGTAGTATATTGCCCAGTCACATAGTATATTGTCCAGCCACATAGTATATTGCCCAGTCACGTAGTATATTGCCCAGTCACTTAGTATATTGCCCAGTCCCGAAGTATATTGCCCAGCCACATAGTATATAACAGAGCCACGTAGTACGGTATATTTCCCAGTCACGTAGTATATTGCCCAGTCACATAGTATATAGCAGAGCCACGTAGTATATTGCCCAGTCACATAGTATATTGCCCAGTCACGTAGTATATAGCAGAGCCACGTAGTATATTGCTCAGTCATGTAGTATATTGCCCAGCACAGAGCCACGTAGTATAGAGACTTAAAAAAAAAAACATATACTCACCTATAGCCCGTTGAAGTCCTGCTATACTTACCATCCGCCGCCTTTGCCGCTCCTCGCCACGCTCCCGGGATCGCTCCATTGCAAGCGGCAGCTTGTGGTCCCAAGGATGGTGTGAGCAGGACCTATGATGACGTCGCGGTCACATGACCGTGATGTCACGGCAGGTCCTTGTCGCACACCAGCCCTGGGACGGGAGCGGAAGCTCCCGCTTGCAATGGAGCGGTCCCGGTAGCGTGGCGAGGAGCAAGAAAGGTGGCGGAGGGTGAGTATAGCAGGTTTTTTGTTTTTTTCATTATTTTTAACATGACATATTTTTACTATTGATGCTGCCTAAGCAGCATCAATAGTAAATAGTTGGGGACACACAGGGTTAATAGCAGCGGTATGTGTGAGTGGTGAGTGGAGGGGATTACGGAGCGGGCGCCGGGCAGTGAGTGCAGGGGAGTAGGGGAGGGACTAATCGGTCTGTGGCCGTCGCTGATTGGTCGCGGCAGCCATGACAGGCAGCTGCTGAGACCAATCAGCGAACGAATAGCCGTGATAGAAGGACAGACAGACAGACGGAAGTACCCCTTAGACAATTATGTATATAGATAAATCATTCTACTCTGTTTATTCAGCCTTAAGTATAGATGTACTTTGATTAACAGTTCCCCCACAGTATGATGAGGACGCAATGTGATGACCCTACAGTTCCCCACACAGTTTGATGACCACACAGCCCCCACATAGTATGATGACAGCACAGCTCATCACACCACATGATGGATCCGACAGCCCTCCATACACAGTATAATGGATCCCATAAACCTCCACAAGGAATGATGAGCCCATCACAGATTGATTAACCCCATTGCCTCCACATAGTATGATGATCCCCACGCATATTATGATAGAGCCACAGCCCCTCAAACAGTATTATGGTGTCACACATAAGTGTTGTGACTCACAGTCTACAAAGTTTGATGGTCCCACACAAAAGTATGATGTCCACATAGCCCCTCACCCTGTAAGATGTACCCACAGACCCTCATAAATTATAATGTTCCCACACAGTATTATGGTCCCCTACACATGTACAATGTCCCCACAGCCTCACACAGTATTATAGCCCCCACACAAGTATGATATCCCCACAGCCTTTCACACAGTATTATGGGCCCACCACATAAATATGATGACCACACAGCCCCTCACACAGTATTATGGCCCCCACACAAGTATGATATCCCCACAGCCCCTAGCACAGTATTATGGCCCATCACATAAATATGATTTCCTCACAGCCCATCACACAGTATTTGTCATGATTCTGTTGTTGGGTGTCTCGGGACCAAGGGCTCCTTCCCTGTCCCTAATGCTAGTGGCGCCCTAGCTCGCCCTGTTCCCCGAATTACTTCTGCTGGTGAAGACACCAGGCCACATACCTTGGCTTAGCTAATGAATCCGCCCTCAGTCTGTACCCTTCCCCCACTTAGGGAAGAGGGGAGTAGTAGTATACCATTGTACACCAACCAGACTAATACGGTAATATGAATAGGGAAATCGTAAAATATCAGGCATACAAATATACTCACACAGACGACAAAGGAATGCACAAGGGAGTGAAAGATGGGGTTAAACCAAAGTAGAAGAAAGGGATTTATCACATACTCAAAACATAGCAACAGTCACAGATAAATCCACTGAACGCTTTCTCCAATAATAACCAACAACAGCCTCCATTCATGCAGCATAAGCTACTCTGACAATGAGTGCTAGTCAGGGCCCAGATTATATAGACGATGGGAGTGGCTAAGAGAGGAAACCAGGAAAGTTTCCAGGAGCTCTCAACTGAGAAGATTAACCCCCACAATGCTAAAATAAACTTACACAGTTTAATAGGAAGGTGAAGTGTTTCTTGTCAGTGCAGGAGTAGGAAAAATCAGATGTTGGGGGTCTTCTGGCTCCTCTCTGTTGTAGTAAACCCGTGACAGTATTATGACCCTTCACAAAAGTATGATATCCACACAGCCCCTCACAGTTATGTCCCTTCACAAAAGTATGATGCCACCACAGGCTCTCTCACAGTATCATGTCTCCCTACATCTCCTGCAGACAAGTACTGACCGATAATTAAAATAAATAATAAAAAAATACTTCCCTCACCCTGTTTGTGGTGATGCGTTGCTCCCTTCTGTACACTGTGTGTACCGATCTCTGCACAACTGGCGTGATCTGGTGACAACATTGTGCCCACTAAGCAAAGACTCACCCAGGTTGGAATGATGGAACAGGGAGCTGGAGGCTGTTCCATCATTTCATTCACCGGTTTCTGCGTTCTGAAAATGCAGATATTTGTGAAATTGAGATACCAGGCGGAAGGTAGCACCGTGGTGAGCTATGCCCCTTGACTATTTTCATCTGCATCAGAACACTCAGAAGGGTTGGATATTGCCCGTAGCCACACTTTGCCCAGGTTTGCTATTTTATAGATGTCAGAAATAAGTTTTTGATTTATTGAGACATCTATGGAGCCCTATATAGATTTAGGTGACCCATGCGACAGTGTTGGTTTGTCCAGTCACGCCAATTAGAGAGGTTCCACACTGAAATATTGGCAATATGTTACACAGAGTGAACACATTTAGAGTTAAATATTTTGTCCAAAATGACAAATAAGCATTATTTAACTGTTGAAGCCCATGCAGCGCCATCTCTCTGATGCTTCCCGCTTATTTTTAACCCCTTAAAGACCAGATCTAACTTGGCATTGATGTCCACGCATTGTTTTTTCATCGTTGCATTTCAGGAGGTATAATTATTTTTTCTTTTTGTTGATTTAGGCCTCTTTCACACTTCCTTCTTTTCTCTCCCGTCGAAATTTTTCCCATTGACTTGTATTAGCAACGGTTTGTGACAGATGGCCATCCGTTTCATCCGTCGTGCACTGGATCCATCGGAAAATAGCAGTCCGTCGGAAAATTGCTCAGCGATGGGTCCTGCGCTGTCCGTCGTTGGCTATAATGGAAGCCTATGGATGCAGGATCCGTCGCTGACCGTCAAACACAGGAATCCAGTGATGTATCCCGTTTTTCCACTCTGAGCATGCCCGGAAGGATTTTCAAGTCCAGGAAAAAGTCTCTCTCTCTCTCAAACTCCTTCGACGCATCCGTCATAACACTGGATGCGTTGCACACGTTTTCTGCTACTTTCACAACATCCGTCGATACGTTGCTTCACTGCATTGCGACGCACCTGCAGAGACTGAAGTGTGAAAGAGGCCTTAGCCATATGAGGTCTTGCTTTTCCCTGGGATGATATATATTTGGGTACATAGAATCTAATAACTAACTTGTATTAACTTCTTATGGGAAGAAATCGAAAAATCACCAATTCATTTTTTTTTTTAATTTTACACTTAATTTTCTGCCCAAATAAAGCGCTAATTTTATACTGCGGTTCCGCATGATCAGGGCATACCAAATTTATATATTTTTTGCTAGGTTTTTATTAGCCTTATACAATAAATACACTATTTGAAAAAAATAATAATTTGCTTTTGTGCTGCCATATTCTGATGGCCAGAAGTTCAACGTTTTTCCATAAACCGTGCTGTGTGGGAGGGATTCTTTGAAAAACAAAAAGTAGTTTTCATTGCTTTCATTGGGTTACATATGACGCATTGATCACTTCTTATTTCACTTCTTAGGAAGTGGAAAGAAAAAAATAGTTTTTTTTAATGTTTTTTTTTTTTGCACCATTAAATATAAATTTAAATATGATAATTTTATTATACAGGCTCATAAGACAATTACATTTTTTTTGTTTTACTACTTTAGCACAAGAATTTCACTTTTTAAAAACAATCATTTTTGCATCATATTCTGAGAGTCAAACCGTTTTCATTTTTTTCACAGAACTGTATAAAAAGGGTTGTTTTTTTTACATAAGGGATTGTACTTTTTATTTATACCATTTTTTATTTTATGCAATGCTGGATGAGCAAGAATAGAAATTCCTGCATAGTTTTTCTTATGTGCCATTTTGTGCATTTGTTATTATTGGATTAAACATCTTTCAATTCTGAAGAATTGGAATTTTTTTTTTCCATTTTCTTTTTAAACTCTTTTACAAAACATTAATATTTTTTTCCAATATTAATTACTCTCACTAGAGGGCTTGAACACATGACCCTTTGATCCCATTTATTAAAGTCACTGAACTACTTGCATAGCGTAGTGCATTATTCAACCTCTCAGTGTTAGGCTGACGTCACACTCGCAGTATTTGGTCAGTATTTTACATCAGTATTTCTCAGCCAAAACCAGGAGTGGGTGATAAATGCAGAAGTGGTGCATATGTTTCTATTATACTTTTCCTCTAATTGTTCCACTCCTGGTTTTGGCTTACAAATACTGATGGAACATACTGACCAAATACTGCTAGTGTGACGGCGGCCTTAGGACTCATATACACCATCGATTTTCTTGCATGAGTTGTATCTGCACTGTAGAATATGTTGATATTATATAAAAGTATAACATAAAAACATTAGCCTTTAGCATTTTTTTTATCGGTGTTACTGGATTTTTACAAAATAATTTTCACATAGATTTCTCTAACTGAAAACCCCCCAAAAACTGCTTTGAAAAAAAAAGTTTGTTTATGCGCCATTTTTTCCCCATTTACAATTAATTTCAATTTAAATTTGATGTGTTGATGCTCTAAGAGTTGACATTTTTAACCCGCATGTTCAAAAACGTGTAGACGTAACGCAACGATAGGAAAATCTGTTGGTCAATCAGTATTAAAGACTCTTTGCACAAACTTTGGCTGTGTGAATATACTTACAGTGTGAATAGTTGGTGAGGCGGTGATCATACGGTACAATACAATCCCAGATCTAGCTTTTATAGGCATGCGTTTATACAGATACATGTGTGTACAAGCAGTCTATGGATGACTGTGCATGTCCAGGATCTATGCTCTCAGCTATTCTGTGTGATTGAGGCCTCTTGATCCATAATACTATGATCTAAATGGAAAAATAGCTGTACATTTTAAATAATGCTTAACCCCTTTACAAGCTTAGTCCAAGAGCCATAACTTTTTCAGTCAATATAGCCGTTTGAGCTTCTTTTACATTACCGCGTATGCCGAGTACGGTCTTTTCCTTCGTATGTAAACCAAAACCTGCCCACTGACCCAACCCTCTCCTTAAATAAAAACATAACCAATTATATTCTTTTGGATATTTTGGCCACAGCGGCCAACTTTTATTAACAAAAATAACATAAACATTAATACAACAATATAAATTCGAGGGGAGGGTTCTTGGAGCTAAAAGATCTGGCAAAACCCCACAAAAGAAGATCGACCACCATATTACCCTCAGCCGTAGATCACCAGCTCGAGGGCACCGTACATCCCGTTCTGGGAAGAGAAAAACCACCAACAGCTCCCAGGGTAAAACCCCGTCCAGAGCCCATACCAAAATGCCAGATCAAACCCCACCACATTTTAAATTGCCTGTAATTATGCTCCAATTCCTTCCCCCAACCAATAAGCGTCAACTCCAAGAACCCTCACCCCCCCACCACACTGCCACTGTGACAATAAACGAATAAAATGTAGAGAATGAACCCAACACCACTTCCTCAAACGCATAGAAAGTGTACTCCCAAACCCCCTTTTGTTTTTTTTCTATATAACTTCCATAACCATATCGATATATGAACTATCCACGACAATTCCCCCCCCATTAAAAAACCCCCTAAGCACAAGCCAACAAGGGAGGGTGGGTGGGTCTTCCTCGTCCTGGATTAAGGTAGGGAATGGCGGTTTTCCCGCACTTTCCCTATTAGCTCCCCCCTTTCTAGCTCCTCCCTCCCTTGTCATCCTCCTATCCCCAGCCGTGGCATTATTTAAAAAGACCGCCCGGCTCAAAAGCAGTCATGGGGGCCTCCGCCCAGCTGCGCTTCACTCCAGCCCCCATCTTGACAGCGTATGCCGAGTACGGTCTTTTCCTTCGTATGTAAACCTAAACCACCAAAGCCTGCCCACCGACCCAACCCTCTCCTTAAATAAAAACATAACCAATTATATTCTTTTGGATATTTTGGCCACAGCGGCCAACTTTTATTAACAAAAATAACATAAACATTAATACAACAATATAAATTTGAGGGGAGGGTTCTTGGAGTTAAAAGATCTGGCAAAACCCCACAAAAGAAGATCGACCACCATATTACCCTCAGCCGTAAATCACCAGCTCGAGGGCACCGTACATCCCGTTCTGGGAAGAGAAAAACCACCAACAGCTCCCAGGGTAAAACCCCGTCCAGAGCTCATACCAAAATGCCAGATCAAACCCCACCACATTTTAAATTGCCTGTAATTATGCTCCAATTCCTTCCCCCAACCAATCAGCGTCAACTCCAGGAACCCCCACCCCCCACCACACACAAACAGCCCTGACCACCTCAGGCTCGTGAGTGCCCCAACGCCACCAACGCCCTTTCAACCTCTTCTTGCAATGCCAAAGTCCACAAATCAAATCCAATCGCATTTATATGAACTCCATCCTCCAACCAGTAGTTACCAAGCCCCGACTCCAATTCAGCCCTTTCAACCCCTTCTTGCAATGCCAAAGTCCACAAATCAATTCCAATCGCATTTATGTGAACTCCATCCTCCAACCAGTAGTTACCAAGCCCCGACTCCAATTCAAAATGCCTAATGCTAATACCCCCGTTTCTGGAAACAAAACCCGATATTGCCCTATTAAACTTGACCCTAGCCCTGTTAATACCCTTCAAAGATCTAGCCACCCTCCACCGTTTCCTAGGCACAATATCTGACCACATGATCAACACACCAGGAAATGATACCTGCAACCTCAACAAATCAAACCGTATGTCCCTTATCAACTCCCTCACAGGCCGTACTCCCAAGTCGTTCCCCCCCCAAATGCACAATCAAAATGTCAGGTTGTCTATCCAAACGAACCGCATTGGAAAATTCAGGAAGGGCCCTGCTCCACACCATCCCCCTATATCCCAATCAACGAATGACAACTTGCCGCCTACTAAAACCCAGTTGCCTACCGTCTGGCCTGACCTCGGCCCGCAGCACCCCCCAATGAACGAACGAATGTCCGAAGATCCAGGCTAAGTAAGGGGACCCACCTGCAACAAGATGCATGAAGAAAAAACACTGGAGTCAAATACAAAATCGTAACACACCACTAAATTAATGACGGACGTAACTTAAGTAACGATTCGAAGTCCACCTGCCAATTCTACGTATGTCCTCCGCGCCCAAAACCCAAACTATCAGCTTCCGATGCCACCCCGATTCGAAATGAATGCGACCCAAACAAATCTGGAGAAAGGCCCAACTCCCGCAAACCCCTTTTCAACACCGCAATGAACTGAAAGCGTGACAAAAATGACCCCTCTGCGTGACACAACAAAGGGCCGGCTCTGCCTGACCACAACTGCCAGTATGCTTCCAGACAACCCCTAGGGCACATCAAAGACCCGTTAACCCTCCCCAGCACCACACGTTTTCCTCTCCCACACTGGTCAGTCTTCGAATGCCGTATCCAAAAAACGATACGCCCTGTCCAAACTTCCACATCCTCCGCCAACAAACCCCCTGCCCTAACTTTGGAGCTTGACACCAGCTCCCCAACGCGCATTGCCCCAAAAAATGCTAATGAAAAAGCGAGTCGAAACAACGCCAACTCAAAACTAGAACCACAAATAATCTCCAAGACTCCACTCAACCGTTCCAAAAGGCTAAACGAAATGGGGCTGCGACGGTCTATCATCTGATTATCTCTCCTAAAACCCCTAAGTGCCTGTCTAACCAAAAAATGTTTTGTCGCATCCACCAACCCCTGCAACTTAAAAGCAAAAGCCAATCCAGCAACGAATTTATTTACCTTAGAAATCGACCAACCTTCCTCAGCTGCCTTGCCGATTAAGAATAACACCGCCAACATCCTATCTTCGTCAGACACCAACTGGCCCCACACCGACACCCAACTTTGCCATACCCGCCACGAGGCTTCGTATGATGCCCAGGTTTGGCTAGTAACAGACTCCTGAATCAACCGGCCCGCTCGTCCATAATCACGCTCCAAAGATGCAAAGGGCATTCCTCTCCCGAGATCTCCGCGTCCGGTGCCAATTCCCGAAAACGGTCCCACTGGAAACGAGACAATGCATCGGCTATTGAGTTCTGTACACCTGGCACATGCACCGCCGAAATACAAGCGTTCAGCTCCAAGCACCGGAAAACCAACTCCCTCACCAACTTAATCACCGGGGGAGACGAGGCCGATAAACTATTAATCACCGACACAACGCTCACATTGTCGCAATAAAAAAAGGAACCCTCCTGTTAGCAAACATTCCCCCCCAAATGGAAACCGCCACCACGATAGGAAACAATTCTAACAAAACCAGGTTTTTTGTAAGGCCCAACTCCCTCCACTGGCCCGGCCAACGTCCGGCACACCACCGACCCCTGCAATAGGCCCTGTAACCGGCCGAACCGGCTGCGTCCGTGTATATCTCGCAGTCAAAGTTGGTTAATACCTCCTGTTGAATCAATGACAGCCCATTGTAATTGTTCAAGAAACATTGCCACACTAGCAAGTCGTCTTTGTGTTCCTTGCTCAAACGAATAAAATGGTGCGGCTCCTTCACACCTGCCGTCGTGACCGACAACATGCGACAAAATATCCTGCCCATGGGTATGATCCTGCATGCAAAATTCAATCTACCCAAAAGAGACTGCAACTCCTTCAAAGTCAGCTTCCGCCTCTTCCTTGCTCTATCCACCTCTTGTTGCAGCAGGGCCAGCTTATCCTCCGGCAACCGACACTCCATTCTCTCGGAGTCAATTAAAATTCCCAAAAAACTCAACACCATACTGGGACCTTTCGTCTTATCTGCTGCTAATGGAACTCCGAAACGCTCTGCAACCCAAAACATAGCCGTTAACGCATTACGGCATACCGTAGAATCAGGCAGACCAATAAACAAAAAATCATCCAAATAATGGATAACAGACTGAACTCCCGCCACGTCCCTAACCGCCCACTCCAAGAAAGTACTAAACGTCTCAAACAAGGAACAAGAAATGGCGCAACCCATTGGTAAACATCTATCCAAATAGTAACCACCATTCCAAAAACAACCTAACAACGGAACGCTGTCCGGGTGCACCGGAAGCAAACGGAAGGCCGATTCAATATCCGTCTTTGCCAACAAAGCCCCCGGGCCGTGCCTCCTCACCCACTGCACCACTGCATCAAATGATGTATACTCAACAGAGCACAGCTCTTGGGCAATGCCATCATTTACCGACTGACCCTTTGGATACGACAAATGCTGAATCAACCGAAATTTATTCGGCTCTTTCTTAGGCACCACCCCCAAAGGGGAAACCACCATACCTTCCGTTGGTGGGTGCAAAAACGGCCCCGACATCCTTCCCAACTCCACTTCTTTTTTGAGTTTAGCATCAACAACCTCGGCATGCAACATTGCCGACTGCAAATTCTTAATCGAAAAAGGAACCTCGTGACTCGGGGGAGGGATCCTAAAACCATCCGCAAAACCATTAAAAATAATACCTGCCTTCACTTGATCGGGGTACCTATTTAGAAAGGGGGCCATCTCGCGAAGCCTCACCGGGCTCGCCCCCTTGACCGGTACCCAATGCTGGCTTTCCCTTCCCCTTCTTGAAACATTTTGAAGCCCCGTGGGAACTTCCATTACAGTGGGAACACACATGCTTAAATTTACAGGTATTCCCGTATTTACACTGACCATCATTAAACTGCCAGCAGGTTCCAGACTTCTCCTTTGCTCCCTGTGCACCCTGACTACTGCTTCCGTGTCCCGCCTGCTGGCTGCCACCACCTCCAGTCCCGTGAAAGGACTGCCCATGTCTAGCTGGGGCCATAACCTTCAGCCAAAGGCCTATATCCTTCTAGTCCCACCTAATTTCCGGCCTCACCGCCTTTCTCTGCCTAAACTGCTCATCATACCGCAGCCACGTCTGACCGCCATATGTACGATGCGCCTCCCCAATCGAGTCTAAATAGCAAAACAAACCCGAGCAATTCTCAGGCGCCTTCTCCCCCACTACACTCGCCAATATTGCAAATGCCTGCAACCAATTCACAAATGTCTGCGGAATTAACCGCCACCTCCGCTTTTCTTCCTCCTCCTTCTTGCTATCGTCTTTTTTCCCTTTATCTAAGTTAAACTTCTCCAAAGGAAGCAGGGAAAAAATTTCCACGTACTCATCCCGCCAAATCTTCTCCTTTACCTCCTTCTTCAAATGCGCTCCCAACGGCCCTTCAAAGCACACATAAACTTCCCCTTTCGTTCTGTCGTCTAATTTAACCGTATCACCTTTTCCCTCTCTGTCTGAACCGAAACCGATACACCTGGCGATGCTACCTCCAACACCCGACCAGGGCTTAACAACCCACTCCCCGATGGGGGTTCCACCCCCCCACCCAGACATCCATGCCTCAACTGGCGATGTAGCGACCCCAGTCGCTGAACCTACATCTAGTCTACGCAAAATTTGCGACATACCCTGTAATAAATCTTGCAGGCCTGGCACCTCCACAACAATCGTCCCACCCCTCTGCCGGTCCTCACTCCCTACCCCCCGGCCCCCTCTAGCTTTCTGCAACCCAGCCCCTATGGGCGACAAACCAGACATAGACTCATACTCACACCGCTGCTGCAAGGGTGCTGTGTCCCCACCAGCCGGACCTCCGGATCCCTGTCGCTCCGTCCCTTCGTGACGATCGCTGCCGGATGCCGACGCCTCCTCGCTGCGTCGCTGCCCCAGGCCCGCGCCCCTGGTCTCCTCATCACCAGGGGGGACCCGAGCGTGTTGGGACCGCTGCTCCGCTAGCCCTCTCTGCCCCAGGCCCGTGCCCCTGGCCTCCTCGTCACCAGGGGGGACCCGAGCGTGGTGGAGCTGCTGGACCGACCCACTCCTCCGTCTGCGGCCAGTATCCCCGGCCACCTCACCGTTGGATGGGTTCCGGGTACGCGCCGATCTTTGCTCGGGAGACCTCCTAGGTGACCTCGACCGATCGTATAATCTGCTTCGATCCTGGGCAGGCAGCTCGACACTGCTGCTTGCTCCCCTATCTTCACTGCACCGTGCCCTGGATGTAAGTAGCTAAGAGGTTCCCAGCTGCTGTCTGCCTGCTGCCTGTGTCCTCCTGGTAGCAATCCCAGCAGGCACCCTGGGAGGAGATGCGCTGGGGGTGCCTGCCGCAGGTAGAGGGTCCGCATTCCTCACCGCTGCCTCTGCTCGTCCTTGCTGTGTGCCACTTCTTCCTGCAGCTGCGCACCCCCTGGGTGCCGGGGACCTGATGGAAGCAGGGGGACCGGCGGCTGCGCGCCCTCTGGGCGCCAGGGACCTCCTGGAAGCGGGGAGAGCAGCGGCTGCGCGCCCTCTGGGTGCCGGGGACCTCCTGGAAGCAGGGGGAGCGGCGGCTGCGCGCGCCCCCTGGGCGCCGGGGACCTGCTGGGAACAGGGGGAGCGGCGGCTGCGCACTGCCTGGCTGGCACAGGCCGAATTTCCGGTCCGGCGCTCCCTGCTGCAGCGGTATTCTGTGCCGGACGCCAGGCGCCTGCAGGCCAGGTGGGTGGATTCCTGCCAGAGCGGGAGCGCTGAGAGGGGGTAGCGCCGCTGGACTCACCGCCTGCAGGGTCCCTGGAGGGGCTCCGGAGCCTGCGCCTGCCACGCACCGCTACTTTGGGGCAAAGTCTCTCTGGGGGCCTGGTCCTCCTCCCCCGTGCGCTCACCCCAGATCCGTCTGCCGCTCCCAGGATAGAGGCCAGCTGGGCTTCAAGCCAACTTCTCCTCCTGGACCGGGCCATCTCCTGCAGACGGGACATTAATGCTTCGGCTGACTCCATCATGCGTCTTCCTCGTCCTGGATTAAGGTAGGGAATGGCGGTTTTCCCGCACTTTCCCTATTAGCTCCCCCCTTTCTAGCTCCTCCCCCCCCTTGCCATCCTCCTATCCCCAGCCGTGGCATTATTTAAAAAGACCGCCCGGCTCAAAGCATTCATGTGGGGCCTCCGCCCAGCTGTGCTTCACTACAGCCCCCATCTGGATGAGTCTTACTTTTGAATGACACCGTTGATTTTACCATATCCCCTTAATGACCGCCAATACATCTTTTGACTGACCTGAGATATAAGAGAATAGCCTCCCCATACAGGAGACAATCCAGCAGCTGTCAGCTGGACACTATAGCTGACAAGTTGCTGCATCAGCCACGATCAGTGTTTGCACCGTCCAAATCTGTTTAACCCCTTAGATGCTGCTGTCAATAGTGACTACATCATTATAAATGGTTAACAGAGGGGCTTCCCCTTTATCCCAATTGGCACCATGAGATCATAATTTTGTGGTCCTAAAGTTTGCCATGGCAATTCATGACCAAATAGTGGCCTTAGGCCGGCGTCACACTGGCGTTTAAAACGTCCGAGTGCAATGCGATAAAAAATCGCATTGCACTCGGACCAATGTTAACATATGGGGCCGCTCCCAGCAGCCGACTTTTTGTCGGCCGTTTTCCTCGGTCCGAGACAATCGCAGCATGCTGCGATTGTCACCGATTATCGGATCGGACTTGCCAATGCAAGTCTATGGATGCGAGGAAAAATCGGATTACAAACGGACCACAAGTGTGACTTGCGATTAAATCGCCAGACTTCGCCAGGTGACAGGAAATTGCATCAGGCATTGCCAGGAAGCTTTGGCATGCAAATTACACTGGGAGAGTTAAAAAAACCAGGAACAACGCCTCCACGGATTCCTACAAGCATGTCGACGCTAATTAACGTCGAGATGCTCATAGTTCTGGTCCAAGAGAGACCAGAACTATGGGACCAGAGAGATGCCCACTATGCCGACCGGGCATGCAAGGAGGCAGCGTGGAGAAGAATATGTTGCCAAATGTTCCCAGATTATGCAGACAGATCTCGGGAGGACCAGGAGAGAATTAGTAAGTACACTAATGAATGTGTGGTTTTTTGGGGTTTATGTGTCAACACACTAAAATGTGCAATATTTTTTTTTGGGGGGGGGGGAATTTTTCAAAAGTGTCCTCCTTTTCAGATAAACAGCTTTTTAAAAGTATTACGGCACATTGTTATGTGTGAATCTTTACCCCATAAAATTTTTTGCGCAATGTATGTTGTCCCCATTACTTTGCTATGCATTAATTACCAGATTTATCACACAAAAATTGTTGCATTTCTTGTGGATGTTTTGCCCCTATCTTAGCCAGTATATAGGTGATTCAAAACATTATCATAGTAGTTATTTTCCTTTAAAGTATGTTCTGATGAAGGTCCTTTTCACCCTTTTTTTTTTTTTTTGGGTTAATCAATTAATTTATTTATTTATATTGTGTGCAAAGTAAATTTTTAGATGGTCTGAACATACCATATTTGTGTTTGTAATACTTGTCTTTTGTGTTACATTTCAGTGAATGATGTGACAAGGCGTTGGCGCAGCTGTAGGGATTCATATAGGACGGAGAGACAGCTGAGGAGCCGGAGTGGTGCGGATGGAACCACCAAGAGGAAATACCTCTACTTTGACCGGCTGAATTTCCTAGCTCCGGTGATGGATCTGAGACCGTAAGTGCATTGTTTTATTAGGGCTTTTTTTTTTTGGTGAATGAATTATTAAAGTTTTTTTTATTTAATTTCTAAATATAGCACTGAGTCAAACCTTACAGAGAGGGAGACGGGTACCGAATCCGAGGTGCAAATTGATCCAGTGGGTGATGATGATGAACAGGCTGGTCCTTCCTCATCACTTTCCAGAAGCACCCAATCAGTACCACCACCACCACTACCACCACCGGAATCTGAAAGCCAGGCAGCACATCCCGAGGAACAGGCCATCAGTAGCAGCCCCACCATGCCTCTGGCTGCCTCTCCCCAGGCTACTGGCATCCCACGGCGAGCCCGGCGAAGGAGAGAAGGAGCAGGTTCTGTCACAAGGAGTCAGGTGGACAGAGGTGTTTTAGATTATTTGTCAACAGTTACTCGTGATGATGGAGAGGAGGCATATGGACGCAGTCTGGCACAGTATCTCAGGGCTATTCCCCGTGAGTTCCGGTTGCGTACAAGAGGGGCTATACAAATAGTCCTAGATGCCAGTACCCCACCCAATAATCCCAGGCCTGTATTTGACTTTTTAGAAAGGTGGCAGCTTTCAAATGCAAATACAATACAGTCACATGTAAGCCAACAAGTGCAAGCTCCTCCTCCTACTCCTGCACGGATGCCTACACCTCCGCCACAGCTAGCACCACTCACAAATGTGCCTCATCAGGGCCAATATATTGGCCATAGTGCACATGCCCATTATTGCCACTTTAACATACCCAATGTTGTTGGCTGGCCACAACATGGGTATGGGCGACATGGCCATATTGGGGGATACAGTCAGATTGGTCAGCCCTACACTCAGGACAACCCTCAACATTTTCAGAATTATCAATACCCAAACCCACAACTGGATCCTGGAAGGATACAACAGAATCCAGGTCTGTCTGCCACCACACATGCTGACACTGAGGTTGGCCAGCAACCTAGGCAAACAACCCAATCTGGACCACCGCCTTCACCACCCCCGACCTTCTATCAGTTGTAGTTTAGAATTTGTGACACAGTGAGTGCCTTCTATTTGTTTGTCCTAAATTTTTTGTTAGGTTTGATATTATTACATTGAAATGTGAGTGTAACATTATACCATATGATTAAAATATGGTTTTATATTTTTCAGACAAACCAACAAATAAAAAGTAACATGTTTAATCACAATGACTCCTTGTTAATGTTAGGACATGTTACGTAATTTGTTAGCTAAATCTCACAGGAAAACAGTAGCAAAAGAACAAACACAAAATCGTAAAATGAATAGAGTTTATACTAGGAAAATCTAACAACACTACATAGATAATGCATCCTCTTGCCAGGGATTTGCACCCTGAGGTGACACTAAATAAGTAGTTAAATCATCACGTACTTTTAGTCATCAAGGGGACGATGGGGAGGGAGGGTCCTAGGGCAGGGAAGTAACTATGCTGATTCTAGGAACATCAACATATCATTGTTTAGACATACAATAATGTAAGGATAAGCCGCTCCTCTCCAGAAATAGGTTTGGGCATTCTGGTGTCCTGAAACGTGATCTCAGGGTGCCCAATCTCACAAAAAATATCAACCATAACAAGGCTCATCCAACAATATTGCAAATAATTGTCAGGATGGATACACAGACATGATTCTAGACGGGGGAAATGGCCTTTTAGTTATCATCTGCCTCAAAAGTGGATGGACCAACATTCTTCTCCGCCTTCTCGGATCCACAATCACAGGGTATGCCTCTCAAAGACGTCGGGATAAAACACAATTGAAAAGCACACGCTCAGTGGTGGTTAAATGCCAGTCTATCTGTCATGTTTGTCACAAAGCACAACTAACACAAACCAAGCAACAAATGTTCAGCAATGTTGGTAGACTCACAATAAATAGGTGTCTGGCTGTTGATTTTAATTTCTTACAGGCCTAAAAACCGTTATTGGTCCATTTTGCTAGCCGCCGACAAAATATCGCCAGACGGATGTCAAACGGATTTCAAACGGACGCTCACATGCGAGGAAATCGCATCCTCGCATTACAATCGGATTACAGATGGATCACTGTTTAGGAAACATTTGTGCGATTCACGTCCGTATAAAACGGACCGATTTTTTTTAGACGTTGTGTGTGACGCCGGCCTTAGAGTCTGACGGCTGTAGTAATCTGTTCAGAAGTTAGAGGCATTTAGGTGGTAAAAATGCACATTTTCATTTCTGTCCTGCCAATTTGCGTTAATTCCTGCAAAGCACCTGAAGGGTTAATAAACTACCTGACTGCAGTTTTCAATATGTCAGGGGGTGCTGTTTTTAAAATGGTTTAACTTTTGGGGGTTTCCCAATATATGGGACCCCTAAGGCCACTTCAAACCTGGATAGGTCCCTAAAAAAATTAATTTTGTAAATTTCTTTGAAAAAATGAAAAATTACTGCTACATTTTTAAACCTCCTAAAATGCTAACAAAATAAAATAACATTTTACAAATGGTGCTGATGTAAAGCCAACATGTGGGAAATGTTATTTATTAATGTTTGTCTATGGTATGACTATCTGGATTAAAGAGATAATCATTCAAAGTTTGAAAATTGCAAATTTTTAAATTTTTTTCTCAAATTTCTGATATTTTTTATAAACAAACACAAAACATATTGACCCATTTATCATTATCATAAAGTATTATGTGTCACGAAAAAACAGTCTCAAAATCACTGGGATTTGTTGAAGCGTTCCAGCGTTATTACCAGATAAAGTGACACTGGTCAGATTTCAAAAATTTGGCTCCGTCACTAAGGGGATATAGTGTACTAAAAAACAGGAAAGAAAATTCCAAGTTCGGTGAATTTGCAAAAAAAAGTACAATTCCACAATTGGGTTTTTTTTTACCATGTTCACTATATGGTAAAACTAACCTTGCAATATGATTCTCCCGATCAGCACGAGTATGCAGATACCAAACATGTATAGGTTCTTTTTTTTATTTTAGTGGTAAAAAAGAACTCTGAAATTTGGAAGGAAAAAATAAAAATGCTTATGTTGCCATTTTCCAAGACTCATAACGTTTTTAATGTTTTGGAATCCTGGGCTGGATAAGTGCCTATTTTTTGAGACTTGAGCTGACGTTTCTATTTATACCATTTTGGGGTAGATATTATGTTTTGAGCGCCGGTTATTGCATTTTATTCTAATGTTGCAGCGACCAAAAAAAGGTAATTCTGGTGTTTTAATATTTTTTCTTGTTACGCCGTCTACACATCGAATTATTATTTTTTTTTATAAATTTGATAGATTGGGCGTCTCTGAATACGGCGATAACAAATATGTGTATTTTTTATTTGTTTTATTTTCAAAAAGGCAAAAGGGGGGTGATTTGAACTTTTTTTGACAATTTCTACTTCAATAGTCACCTTAAGAGACTTGGAGCTGCAACCGTCTAATCGCCGGCTGACGTGTGTTAAGTCCCACCATCAGTGTTAAAGGGACTCTGTCACCTGAATTTGGAGGGAACAATCTTCAGCCATAGGGGCGGGGTTTTCGGGTGTTTGATTCACCCTTTCCTTACCCGCTGGCTGCATGCTGGCTGCAATATTGGATTGAAGTTCATTCTCTGTCCTCCGTAGTACATGCCTGCACATGGCAATCTTGCCTTGCGCAGGCGTGTACTATGTAGGACAGAGAATGAACTTCAATCCAATATTGCAGCCAGCATGCAGCCAGCGGGTAAGGAAAGGGTGAATCAAACACCCGAAAACCCCGCCCCTATGGCTGAAGATTGTTCCCTCCAAATTCGGGTGACAGAGTCCCTTTAAAGGCATTTTATAACTAATTAAATCAGCCATCAAGTGTGGGGAAAGATATGGATTCAGCGTCAGAGCCTGCATTAACCCCTTCTTGACATGCGCCATACATGTACGGCTCATGTCCTGTTTCTCCCTTTGATGTGGCGCTCAGCCCACATCTTTCCCAGCACATGTGAGCTGTTTTGAACAGCTGACATGTGCCCCTAACAGCCAAGGGTGGAATCGCGATCCACCTGCAGCTGTTAACCTGTTAAATGTCACTGTCAATCTCTGACAGCGGCATTTAATGTGATCGCGCTGGAAGCACGTCTCTAATCCCACCCATTGGCGTCCATGTTGCATGACTGCGGGTCGCCGATGGGTTGGTATTACAACCCGGAGTCTGCAGGAGACCCCTGTGGTTGTCATTGCCAACGCCGTGCAGCGGTCGGCACTCATAGCAAGTGAGCATTTGCATCTCCCGCTAGGGCCATGGGGTACTTAGACCTGAGTCGGATGGTTCTTAAAGGGGTGGTCATGGCAGCAGTGACCTGGTCCGTGGCCCTGGGCGTGCAATTAAAAGGGATGAGGGAATGTTTATAGGGGATTGTTCGTGGCACCACCCGTGGTATTTGGCTATAGATGGCTGACACTGCTTAAAGGGACCACTGGGGCCGATGGTGATGCAGCTAGGATGGTCCTGCTCCCCACAGGTGGAGCGGGGCCCCGGGGCTACTAGAACAGTCTATGAGGGGTTGTGGAAGTTGGGGTGCATGAATGATTGGAGGACACAGGGACTGTAGTTTCTTTACCTTTAATTGTAGGTGCAGTCTGGAGCACAGGTACAGGTGGTATTGGAAATCCGGGCAGCCTAAAAGCAGTTCAGAATCCCCCTAGCCAGGTGGGGTTGGAAGCCTCCCTACTGCGCTGTTCTTTAGGTTCTTGATGCCTTAAGCTCTCTTCAAGTCCCTCTCTCAGTCTGTCCTTTAAGTGGAACACTACCCACATGGCAGGCAGCTCGAGCCTTTTCCTGATGTCACTCCCTCGTGCCTTCTGGTGTTAGTTGTGGCCAAGAGACCTGCAATCTCCTGTTCTCCGGATTCAGTTGCGGGGCATACAGTTCCCACACAACCATGGACTCTGGTGTCTGGTCTGTTGCGCTCAGTCCTGGTGTGAGCTCAATTGCAGGTCCTATTCCCAGTTTCTCCTCACATGCTTCCTCTTTCTTTACTGTCTCTGACTAACTGACTAATCTCGCCTCCAGACCAGAACTTATCAGGGAAGATCCCCTGAAACTGGGTTTAGAGCTCCCCCTTCTAGTCTGGAGTCAGGAAAGTGTTGCATGCTAGTGTTACCTTTTAAGGGGATCCCTTCTTGCTTCCAGGCATGGCATTACCCCTGTGAGGGACGCATTGCCAATTGTAAGCACACAGTGCTATATAATATGATAGCTGCACTATGTTAAGAGGATAAAAACATTGATTGAGGCGCTGCTTTAAAAAAAAAAAAAATTTACAAAGTGCAGAGTTTAGCTGAGTGAATGTTAACATTTCTCTGTATTTACAATACAGCATTGCAGATTTTATACAGTACTACATCTAAGCAGCTCAGCATTAAAAAGAAGACTATGAACACACACCACTCCGGACAGAGTGGTTCTCCAAGATCTCCACATGTAATTCAAATGCACAAAAAAGAATGTGGAGAAAAAAAAAACAAATATAGTTAGAAAAAAGAAAGGCATCATTGCCATTAAGTGTCATGTGGATTAACTCATGCTCAGTTCTTGGCAATGGGGTTGTTTCATCTCATCAAACTGATAATTTGAAATACAAAAGTTAATAAAAATAAGGAAGCGGCGCTTGTGTGAGCTACAGAGTATTTTAGATGCTGTGCCGCCAGTGGGTTTATCCCATTCTGTAATCCATAGTTCCCCATTGTACAGACTACTGCTGGAAATTAGGGATCACAGTGGCTTGTAATGAGTAGGCTCAATTTCATCTTGTACCCCCTGCAGCTTTTGCTGTAATACAGACTTGTCCTATTCAATAGACTGCAGGGCAAGGCAGAGCTCTGGTTAGGCTACAGATTACCAAAGTTGCCGGCTTGTCAGATCCACCTTCCAATCAATGCCCCGAGCACAAAACAACCTGGGTGTCCTGCTCTAGAAAATCCACTGCTGAATCTCAGTAGTAAATCGTAGCCAGCTAATCCCACTCCTGCCTCCCCAACATATTGTTCCATCTGTTCCCCGCAGGATAAAAAGGGCTGGCTGTTAATATATGTGAGAGTGGAGCGGCCAAGCCCAAGAGAGGACACAAGGGAGAGCGAGGTCCCAAGAGACGGACAAATAAACACGTTTTACAAATGGATTCCTGTGGCTCGGGCTATGCTCCGAAATACTGTTAAATAAATTAGCACTTCTAAAGGAGAGACCTCTGTGATCTCCAGACCTCATGTATATCAACGACTATCAGTCATAAGCTCAATTAGGCTTTCCCGCTCATTAATTTATCCATAAAAAGGCATCTCCAATGGGGCTGAACGATGGAGTCACTGAGGTAGTCTTAACAAGTCAATGAGTAAACTGATGTTTATGGAGAGATGTCATTAAGACTCATCGTAAAAAGAAGTGAATAAATCAATTACTAAATGATTACAAGGGAGAAAAACGTCATATGTTTCTACCATAGTTATTATTAACTAAGACCACCTTAAAGTCTCGTTGTAATGACCCAACATTGATTTACCACATTGTGTTGTGTATATCTGCATCAGGGTTTATTATGTTTCTGATGTTTTGGGGAATTTTATGAGGGGATTAATCAGCTGTTGCAAAGGAAACAGATACCATATTTATGAGGTCCCCTGGAAAATTACAGCAGTTATCCAATTGGTTGTCATGGGTCCAGAATGGCGACATTATTATTATACTTGGGCCACAATGGAGGGCATGATTACGTAATTGTGGACAGATTTGGGGACGTAACTCCTATTTTTACAGTATTAAAGGGGATATCTGGGACTTTGTAAAAACAAAAATTGTACCAAAGTACTAACAGGCAGTTAGTTGCTACCTAACTGCCCATTCTTCCCAGATACAGACAAGTCACAGACCGCTGCTGTTGGCAATTCAGCTGCCTCTACAGCCAGCAATCAGCTATAGATGTATTACATTCTGCAGAGACTAGATGAGTTGTAGCTGGTAGAGGTCACAGCGGCATGTACAGGATGAAGAAGAAAAGTGAAAATTAAGTACTTCAATTGGAGACATCACCAGTTAGAAAATGTATTTACTTATACATTTATACTTTATACTAAATACAGAGCTCATGTATATAATGTCACTGGTGAGCACTGTATTACCTGTACACTTACACTATATACTATCTGCAGAGCTTCTTTGAATTGGGTCACCAGTGATCAATGTACTACCTGTACTCTTACACTATATACCATCTACAGAGCTCCTGTGTATAATGTCACTGTTGATCAGTATATTACTTGTACACTTATGTTGTACACTATATGCTACCTACCGAGCTCCTGTGTGTAATGTCAATAGTGATTACTGTATTACCTGTACACTATACACAGAGCTGCTTTATATAATGTCACTGGTGATCACTGAATTACCTGTACTCTTACTTTATATACTATCTGCAGAGCTTATTTGTCACTGTCTTTCCCTGTATTACCAGTACACTCTATACACAGAGCTCCGGTATATAATGTAAACGTTGATTACTGTATTACCTGTACTCTAGCTCAATATACTACCTACAGAACTCCTGTGTATAAAGTCACCAGTGTTTACTGTATTACCTGTACACTGTCAGTATATAGAGAACTCCAGTGTATAATGTCACTGGTGATCACTGTATTACCTGTACCGTTACACTATATACTACCTGCAGAGCTTCTTTGAATTGGGTCACCAGTGATCAATGTATTACCTGCACTCTTACACTATATACCATCTACAGAGCTCCTGTGTATAATGTTACTGTTGATCAGTATTTACTTGTACACTTACGTTGTACACTATGTGCTACCTACAGAGCTCCTGTGTATAATGTCATTAGTAATTACTGTATTACCTGTACACTATACACAGAGCTGCATTATATAATGTCACTGGTGATCACTGAATTACCTGTACTCTTACTTTATATACTATCTGCAGATCTTATTTGTCACTGGCTATCCCTGTATTACCAGAGCTCCGATGTATAATGTAAACGTTGATTACTGTATTACCTGTACTCTAACACTATTTACTACCTACAGAACTCCTGTATCTAATGTCACCAGTGTTTACTGTATTACCTGTACACGGACACTATATACAGAGTTCCAGTGTATAATGTCACTGGTGATCGCTGTATTACATGTACACTGACACTATATACAGAGCTCCAGTGTATAATGTCACTGGTGATCACTGTATTACCTGTATACTGACAGTATATACTATCTACGTAGCTGCTGTGTATAAGGTCAGTACTGGTGATAATGGTGTTAGTACTGTAGTTTATGTTAATTATCCCTGTGGTGGTATTATTCAATCACTATGGTGTGGTAATATGTGGCCTTGTTATGATTGGGAGGCATTTGTCCCTTGTATGAAGCAGTATTGGTGCCTTGGCATAATGGACTTTGTTCGGTAACAAGAGGACGGTTACATTCAGAAACTATGCGGTGATAATATATCCTCATGGTGTGGCTGTAGTTATTCCTTTTTTCTTCTCCAGGTAAGCACACATAGTACCTGTCCATCCACATGATGGGACCAGACAGGCCAGCTGTTTCACTTAACGTGCATTAATGAGCCTTCAATGGTAATGCACCTGTGCACCTGATGCCGGTTCACCACTTCTAGTAACTACTAACTACTGTATATTAGGAATGCCCCATAAACCTTTCATTTTGGAGATGCTCTGTCCCAGTTGTCCAGGCATCACAATTTGACCCTTGTCATTTGGATCTTTTGAGGCTCAGGCGGTGACTCCTCCATTTCATTTCACCCCCTTGTCAACAAAGCACCTTCTTCACTTCCAGTGTGTTCTGTCGATGGGGCGTCAATGCTGACATCATGATATCATGATGATTGGCAGCTGGCTTACTGCAGTTAGGCAGCGGGGAGCTTCTATCAATCAGCATGATCTCAGCAGTGACAACCTATCAACAGAGCAGAGTGGAAGAGAAGAAGCTGCCCTGTCGACATGTCGCCACTGGATTCAATAGAATTGCTGGCAGGAACTGTCCATGACAACTCTGAGCAGGCAGAGATTGTTGCCAGACAGAACAGGCAGGTAGTTAGCAGATACCTGCCTGTAAGTCTCATAAGAAAAAAGCACAGAATGACTCCAGCTACAAAACGACTTCTTTGTTGAAATTATCAGTTTGGACAAGGACGAGATTCTTACAGATGATTGCTGATTGAACATGTCATAAAATGTGTTTCCAGTTGTTTTCTTGCCAATTTTGACAAAGTTTTTCTAGTCCTATTGAAAAGCAGATCGATACAAATTCTAGAGAAAAAAAGCTATATCTGGAGTATGCTGCTTATTGAAAAAAAAAATGCCAGTGGCCCTAAGAAGTTACACACCATAACAATGGGTATGCGGACTTGTCACTATGTCGGTGTAGATTTTTCAACCAAAGATTCATTTGGAGTATTAGACTTGAAAAACAACACTTGTTCAGCTGTAAGTAGAGAGGCCACTCTCTATTTTGCTCTCTTCAACATGTAGGACAAAGGTTTCTGAAAACCATACTAATTGTAGAGGTGTGTCCCAGAGGAAAGACCCTACGGATATGACAAAGACTTAACTTCTGAACATCCCTTTAATTCTGAAATGAGTTGAAAATTGAAAACTTATCAAATGAATTATTATGTTTTGGATCTTCAAACAAATGTAAGTGATTGAGGTGGCCTGGGGTGAATGTGATACTCCTGATTTGGACCACTAAGATGCACTGCATTGGTACTAATCTATCGAAATGATGCACAAGGATCAGGACTAATCAGAAGCAATGGCCGATATGGACAACAAGGAGAAACACGTTTATTTCCAGTTTAGAGAAGCTAGTTCAGTTTGGGTGGTTCATGGAGTTTCTTGGAGCTATAGTTACCTATAGGGAGAGTCAGTAATATTTTTGTGAACAGCTTTAATCCTACTTGTCCAACATGTTCTAGCAGGGCCTAAATAAATCAGCAGTGAACCTCAAATCACCCCATTGCACACTTTTACTTGTTGTGAATGAATGACTCTTATCCCTCTTTTCAATCAAATTTTCATACACAGCTTTTTCAGACAACCATTATGGCCGGATGTTAGCTTATGTACACATTTGCCTGGATTTCCATGGATGGCCACTTATCTAACTAGTCTTAATTAAAAATATGCTATCATTTTTCTGATGCAGTGTCTTAATTCAGCTGGGTGTTCTGCAAAAATGTTACAAATCCATCAGTGTTCCTGTTTCTGATGGCTCTCTATACCCTCCCCTTTTCTTCTCTCAGTGCTAGAAAGAGTCAAAAGGAAAGGAATTTCCAGAGTGTGGAAAGGGGAGAAAGCATGTACAGTATCAGGGAGGGCAAGGAAAAAAAATAGGAAGGAAGGGCAAGATAGAAGCTGTGATGATATAAGAGCTAAAAATGACAACATTATCCTGGATAACACTGACCTCACAACCACCCTATAATACGGGGAGGAATACTCCCACAAGAGAATACAGGGAAATTTGGATCAGGCTGTAAACTGCATACCAGGAGGTCAGAATGAAATAATGAAGATTGCAGACTGAAATTAATGCAAATTCATTAAATCATTTTTTCCATGGCTGGAGGTCTCACTGATACCAGCATGGTCCTGTAATATGTGTCACTGATATAAGTCAGATCATGACATGTCTTCTCTACTCAAGATTCCCCCGTAACCTGTGAGTGATATTATTGATAGGTGTAAGGAACTTCAGCAGCTCAGCCACAAAGTGAAGACCACATAAAGTTACAGAGCAGGCTCACGGAGTGCTGAGGTGCAGACGGCATAAAGGTCACCAATACTTTGACTCTATTACTGCCAAACCTTTTCTGGTATTACAATCAGCACACACCCTGTGCTCTGGGAGCTTTATGGCATTACCTTCCATAGCAGAGCTGCTGCCTGGAAGCCTTACATCACGTAGCACAATGTTAAACGTCAGATGGAGTGGTGTAAAGCCGCCACCACTAAACTCTGTAGTAGAGGAACCATGATGTTTGGACTGATGAATTACTCTTTCGTGGACAAGTTTGGTTTTATGCATTGTGCCAGCTGTAAAGTTTGGTGGGGGAGGGATAATGTTATGGAGTTGTCTTTCAGGAGTTGGCTTAAAGGGTTGTCCAGTCAAAACAAATAAAGGCCCCGTCACACATAGCGACGCTGCAGCGATACCGACAACGATCCGGATCGCTACAGCGTCGCTGTTTGGTCGCTGGAGAGCTGTCACACAGACAGCTCTCCAGCGACCAACGATCCCGAGGTCCCCGGTAACCAGGGTAAACATCGGGTAACTAAGCGCAGGGCCGTGCTTAGTAACCCGATGTTTACCCTGGTTACCATCGTTAAAGTAAAAAAACAAACGCTACATACTTACCTACCGCTGTCTGTCCTCGGCGCTCTGCTTCTCTGGTCTGGCTGTGAGCACAGCGGCCGGAAAGCAGAGCGGTGACGTCACCGCTCTGCTTTCCGGCTGACCGGCGCTCACAGCCAGACCAGAGAAGCAGAGCGCCGAGGACAGACAGCGGTAGGTAAGTATGTAGTGTTTGTTTTTTTTACTTTAACGATGGTAACCAGGGTAAACATCGGGTTACTAAGCGCGGCCCTGCGCTTAGTTACCCGATGTTTACCCTGGTTACCAGCGAAGACATCGCTGAATCGGCGTCACACACGCCGATTCAGCGATGTCAGCGGGACCTCAACGATCAAAAATGGCCCAGGCCATTCCGACACGACCAGCGATCTCACAGCAGGGGCCTGATCGCTGGTACGTGTCACACATAGCGAGATCGCTACTGAGATCGCTGTTGCGTCACAAAACTTGTGACTCAGCAGCGATCTCGCTAGCGATCTCGCTATGTGTGATGGGGCCTTAACTCTGCAGTCACTCTGTGTAACTGCAGACTTACAAATTTGCCCCAGGGCATGCAATGAGCACGGCAGGAATTTGCCGGTTTCAGACCCGGGAATAGATTGTATGCATAAATTATACATACTCCCAGCCAATGGGCATGGCCTAACTCTCCAAACACTTGTATGGAATGAGGCGACAACCTCTAGTCAGATGCGCCCCCTGTCTGTCCGCATCACTGGTTGAGGCATGGCCTTGGCTCAATACAAGTGTATGGAGCGAGCCCACCTCCACTGGTCGGGGGTATGTATAACTCAGACATACTTACGGTTCTCTGGTTTGAAACTGGTGAATCCCCGCAGCGCAGAGTGCCTGTATTCATAAGTCTGTAGTCACACAGACTGACTGCAGACTTATCGGTTATATCAGGACAACCCCTTTAAGTCCCTTAGTTCCTGTGAAGGGAAATCTTAATATTTCAGTATAACAAAACATTATGGACAATTATCCCTTCCAACTTTGTGGGAACAGTTTAGGAAAGGCACTTTTCTGTTCTCTATGACTATGCCCCAGTGCACAAAGCAAAATCCATGGTAGGAGTAGTTTGGAGTGGAAGAACATGACCGGCTGCACAGCTGTTGTATCTGCAAATGGGACCAACTCCATATTATTGCATATGATTTAGAATAGGAGGTCATGAAACCGCCTGATGGTGTAGTTGTCCCAATATGTTTCTCCATATAGTTTATTGTCATAGCTCATATACTAATGCGAACACATGAGGTATGTTTGTTATTGGGAAACTGGACAAAAGTCACTAAATCGTCCGATGGTTTGATTTTATAGATGATCAACCAAGCCAGTCATTTGCCAAACAAGAGACTGATGTACATGGCAGCCCGTATTTCGGTGGGAAATTACTAAAAAAAAAAAAAATTGCATAATATTAAACAACTATTATCTGAGCAATGGTCCAAGATATTCTTTATGAAGAACCTAGTGGTAAGTTTAATTTTTAACAGATCAGTCTAAGCACCGGCCAACTTCATAGTAATTTAGGAAGGATGCAATAATAAAGTAAAACCGCACAATATAAAAAAAACTTTAACAAGGGCTTTGCACATACTGTAGATTATTTGAACACATTTTTTAGACTTTCATTGCTTTCAGCAATTAGGTTCCAAAGTATACCTTTGCTTTGATAAATCTAGGCTGGGTCTACAAGATGGCTTTCCCCACACTCCTGTCGGGTGAACAAAGTTCTTTAGGTGTCGCTGCTAAATCACAGTGCAATATAAGTGAATAAAATCGCATTATGGCCCCAGAGGGTCCTGAGACCACAACAAGCGAGTCGCAATAAATTATTTTTATTATTATTTATATAGCATCATTGATCCCATGGTGCTGTACATGAGAAGGGGTTACATCAAAATACAAATATCACTTACAGTAAGCAAACTAACAATGACAGACTGATACAGAGGGGCGAGGACCCTGCCCTTGCGGGCTTACATTCTACAGGATTATGGGGAAGGAGACAATAGGTCGAGGGTTGCAGGAGCTCTGGTGTTGTGTTGAGGTGGTCGTGTGGTCATTACAGGTTGTAAGCTACAAATGAAAACTTATCTGATTTTTGGAACTTGCTTGTTGCAGCTGCAGTACCCGCAAGACACATTGTGACCACATTCACTTGTATTCGGTTGCGATGTAGCAGGGATATCTAGCAAACTTTGGCTACACGACAGGGCTCACGGCCAAAGTCGTCACATAGCCCCAGCCTTAAGATCACAAATTCATCATTTGCAGTTACTTTTGTTTGTTTTTTCTATGTGACTTTTTGTTTGTTTTTTTTTTTGTCTTTTATGTTTTTGCTACAAAATTCTTCAAGCTGGTGCATTTTTAATCTTTGCTTTAAACCTTTTTTTGCAATTTTTTTTTTAGATCAAAAAGTTGCGTGTTCTGCTAAATTTTTGCAAAAATTTGCCCCCAAAAAATCTGAGGCAACTAAAATCACTGAAGCCTGGCATACTTTTGCACAAGAATATTGCGACTTATTAAAAAGCCTCAATTCATAAATCAGCTGAAAAGTTTTGAAAAGCAGAAACCGCAAACCTAATAAAAAACAAATAAATAAAATAAAAAAAATTCAAACACATTTGGAAACAAATTTTTAAAATTAAAAGAAAAACTGGGGAAAAACATTAAAGCTAGACAAAAATTATGGCGCAGATGCAATACTGAACAGGGCCCATAAAGTTCAATGGCCGCCATTCCTTAGAGTTGGCTTTAGCTCTGTTGTCATTAATTAGTCATTAGTAATTATTACCATTAATAGGATGTGTGATCCTTCTGCCTGGACAAGAACCGTCCAGTGATTTCATGCTACATTTGATAGAGAAGTAACTTGGGCTGTTCTTGGCGTGGAAATCCCCGTATTGTGTCCGAATGCTTTTCTATGCATCAAAGGAAGTAGGAAACGTATTAACCCCTTTTTAAACCAAATGGCTGGGGAGCTGAATACAAAACCCCCTGTTCTGTACTTTAATTAAAGTCGTGTTTCTGCAGCCGGGCAGAAAAGGGCGAATGGAGGGAGTTGCTATAACAACACCAAATCTTTCCAGTCCTTTCTTGTTAATCCACTCCTCCCGTCTGCCCTGTCACTGATACTCGGGACAATGCTCTCTCTCCCGGGCAGATTCCCATTATCTGCCACTTGCTGTACGATGAGAGTCTGTTCTATAGTTATGTCTTTGTTTATCTTGCAGGGTTCTCATTCTTCTATTGAGCCGCTCTCCTCCAAAATGAAAGAAGCCCCGAAGACGGAAAACAGAATCCCCGCACTATGGACCAGTACACCACCTACCAGAACTCCGTGATATCTCCTGCAGAACAAATTATGGGTTTTATTTGATTCTGTTTTGCAATTTGTAGGTGAAATTTAAAAATCAATTAAAATAAAAAAAAAAAAACATTTACAATTGTTTTTTCTCATTCTTTAAATAGATAACATTCCACCGAACAGTAAATAATGTTAAATATTACTAACACACTTTATACTGAGTTATTACCTTGATTTATTAGAATCATAGGATGTGAGAGCTGGAAGGGACCTCCAGGGTCATAGTGTCCAACCCCCTGCTCAATGCAGGATTCATTAACCCATCTCCTGTCCAGCCTCTGTTTGAAGACTTCCATTGAAGGAGAACTCACCACCTCTCATGGCAGCCTGTTCCACTCATTGATCACCCTCACTGTCAAAATGTTTTTTCTAATATCTAATCTGTATCTTCTCCCTTTCAGTTTCATTCCATTGCTTCTTGTGCTTCCATGTACAAATGAGAATAATGATGACCCCTCTACACTGTGATATCCCTTCAGTTATTGGCAGATGAAAGGATAGATTAAAGGTGATCAATGTGAGATTTTGATTAAAACCATGAACAATAAGTAAGCAAAAAATAATAATTTTGGGAAAAAAATTGCATATTTGTCCCAATTATATACACAAGGATGTCTCACAGTCTACGAGCACTAGGTCACACGAGATATTGAATTTTGGGAAAGTTGTTAATTTCCATTGAGAATTCCACACTGAAAATCTGCACAAAAATTACAGTACAATAAATATTAATTAAATTCTTGTGTATTAACATTTTTACTTTTGCTGAAACATTAAAACTAGCCAAAAAAAGGCTGCATGCAGCAGATTTCCATATCCGCACCATGCCTAATATTACGTTGCAGATTTTTCTCCAGATTGAAAATACACTGTTAAAGAAAAATATCCATTGCTAGGATAATGCGGGAATGCAATTTATCTATATGGGCAACATCTTTTTTCACACACAGATCCAGTCCACTTAAAAAAAAAAAAAAACTTGTCTGTGTTGCTCCATTGATTAACATTGGTCCATGTACAGTCTGTTGAAAAATGCAGTCTCATGAACTGGCCCTTATTGCACTTTTTTTCTAAAGCTTGTCAGTTCATAAGCTCTTGGCCATTTTGTATGCATTTTTTGAACCATGGTGGACTTAAAAAAAAAAACGTTTGCAGGAAAGATTCCAGCCCTATTTTCTGCAAATACACTTGTGACCAGCTTAAAAACAAAATTAATCAAATCAAATGCAGCTTTTGTGCAGATTTATATCCATTTGTATAACCAAACGCTGGTGCAAAACATCCGGGAAAATTCAGTAAAACAGTAAACGTATCTGTTAGGCCGGCTTTACACTTGCGAGTTTTACGGACGTAAGAGCGCAGAAACTACGTCCGTAAAACTCGCAAAAAATACGGCACAATTATTCTCTATGCCCCTGCTCCTATCTGCCGTATTTTACTGATCAGTATTAGGGCTCATCTCCACTTGTGAGAAAAACGGACGAGTGCAATCCGATAAAAAATCGGATTGCACTCGGACCAATGTTAATCAATAGGTGACATTCCATTAGCGATTTGCGGACTGAGAAAAATCTGTGTCGGCTGAGAAAAAAATCGCAGCATGTTGCGTATTGCTGAGATTCTCGGACGAGACTCGCCAATGCAAGTCAATGGGTGCGAGAAAAAAAACGCACAGCACTCGCACCATGCGAGTGCTGTCCGATTTTTACGCACCCGTGTCCTTAGAAAAGCCCGCAATTCAGCGCAGAGTACAGTAAAATCACACTGACAGGTTAGATGAGAGTAGATATATACACATAGAATAGGTACCGTATATACTCGAGTATAAGCCGACCCGAGTATAAGCCGACCCCCCTAATTTTGCCACAAAAAACTGGGAAAACTTATTGACTCGAGTATAAGCCTAGGGTAGAAAATGCAGCATTTACCGGTGAATTTCAAAAATAAAAATAGATGCTCCATACCGTTCATTATTGCCCCATAGATGCTCCATATACAACTGTGCTATATAGAATGCTCTGCACCGTTGATTATGGCCCCATAGATGCTCCTTATAATGCTGTGCCATATATGCTCTGCACCTTTATGGCCCCATAGATGCCCCTTATGATGCTGTGCCCCATATATGCTCTGCACCTTTATGGCCCCATAGGTGCTCCTTACAATGCTGTGCCCCATATATGCTCTGCACCTTTATGGCCCCATAGGTGCTCCTTATAATGCTGTGCCCCATATATGCTCTGCACCTTTATGGCCCCATAGGTGCTCCTTATAATGCTGTGCCCCATATATGCTCTGCACCTTTATGGCCCCATAGGTGCTCCTTATAATGCTGTGCCCCTTATATGCTCTGCACCTTTATGGCCCCATAGGTGCTCCTTAGAATGCTGTGCCCCATATATGCTCTGCACCTTTATGGCCCCATAGGTGCTCCTTATAATGCTGTGCCCCATATATGCTCTGCACCTTTATGGCCCCATAGGTGCTCCTTATAATGCTGTGCCCCTTATATGCTCTGCACCTTTATGGCCCCATAGGTGCTCCTTATAATGCTGTGCCCCTTATATGCTCTGCACCTTTATGGCCCCATAGGTGCTCCTTAGAATGCTGTGCCCCATTTATGCTCTGCACCTTTATGGCCCCATAGGTGCTCCTTAGAATGCTGTGCCCCATTTATGCTCTGCACCTTTATGGCCCCATAGGTGCTCCTTATAATGCTGTGCCCCATATATGCTCTGCACCTTTATGGCCCCATAGGTGCTCCTTATAATGCTGTGCTCCATATATGCTCTGCACCTTTATGGCCCCATAGGTGCTCCTTATAATGCTGTGCCCCATATATGCTCTGCACCTTTATGGCCCCATAGGTGCTCCTTATAATGCTGTGCCCCATATATGCTCTGCACCTTTATGGCCCCATAGGTGCTCCTTAGAATGCTGTGCCCCTTATATGCTCTGCACCTTTATGGCCCCATAGGTGCTCCTTATAATGCTGTGCCACATATATGCTCTGCACCTTTATGGCCCCATAGGTGCTCTTTATAATGCTGTGCCCCTTATATGCTCTGCACCTTTATGGCCCCATAGGTGCTCCTTATAATGCTGTGCCCCATATATGCTCTGCACCTTTATGGCCCCATAGGTGCTCCTTATAATGCTGTGCCCCATATATGCTCTGCACCTTTATGGCCCCATAGGTGCTCCTTATAATGCTGTGCCCCATATATGCTCTGCACCTTTATGGCCCCATAGGTGCTCCTTATAATGCTGTGCCATATATGCTCTGCACCTTTATGGCCCCATAGGTGCTCCTTATAATGCTGTGCCCCATATATGCTCTGCACCTTTATGGCCCCATAGATGCTCCTTATAATGCTGTGCCCCTTATATGCTCTGCCCTTTATGGCCCCATAGGTGCTCCTTATAATGCTGTGCCCCTTATATGCTCTGCACCTTTATGGCCCCATAGGTGCTCCTTATAATGCTGTGCCCCTTATATTCTCTGCACCTTTATGGCCCCATAGGTGCTCCTTAGAATGCTGTGCCCCTTATATGCTCTGCACCTTTATGGCCCCATAGGTGCTCCTTATAATGCTGTGCCCCTTATATGCTCTGCACCTTTATGGCCCCATAGGTGCTCCTTATAATGCTGTGCCCCATATATGCTCTGCACCTTTATGGCCCCATAGGTGCTCCTTATAATGCTGTGCCCCTTATATGCTCTGCACCTTTATGGCCCCATAGGTGCTCCTTATAATGCTGTGCCCCATATATGCTCTGCACCTTTATGGCCCCATAGGTGCTCCTTATAATGCTGTGCCCCTTATATGCTCTGCACCTTTATGGCCCCATAGGTGCTCCTTATAATGCTGTGCCCCTTATATGCTCTGCACCTTTATGGCCCCATAGGTGCTCCTTATAATGCTGTGCCCCTTATATGCTCTGCACCTTTATGGCCCCATAGGTGCTCCTTATAATGCTGTGCCCCATATATGCTCTGCACCTTTATGGCCCCATAGGTGCTCCTTATAATGCTGTGCCCCTTATATGCTCTGCACCTTTATGGCCCCATAGGTGCTCCTTAGAATGCTGTGCCCCATATATGCTCTGCACCTTTATGGCCCCATAGGTGCTCCTTAGAATGCTGCTGGTGCTGCCATAAAAAAAAAAAAAAATCACATACTCACCTCTCTTCTCAGGACGCCGGCGCTTTCAATATTTACCTGCTCCTCTGCGGCTCCGTCTCCAGCACTGACGCTCAGCAGAGGGCGCGCACTGACTACGTCACAGCGCCCTCTAACCTGAGCGTCACTGCTAGAGGACGCTGCAGACGGAGCCGGAGCGAGGAGCAGGTAATTATAGCGCTGCGCTCCCCTTACCTGCTGCGGCGCGGTCCCTGCAGTCCCTGGCTTCTCCGGCGCTGCAGCTTCTTCCTGTAATTGAGCGGTCACATGGCACCGATCCTTTACAGCAATGAATATGCGGCTCCTCCCCTATGGGGGTGGAGCTGCCTATTCATTTCTGTAATGAGCGGTGCCATGTGACCGCTCAGTGCAGGAAGAATCTGCAGCGCCGGAGAAGCCAGGGACTGCAAGGACCGCGCTGGGAGCAGGTAAGTATGATTACACAGCCCCCGCTCTCCCTCCCCTGCTGACACCCGGGTATATGACTCGAGTATAAGCCGAGAGGGGGACTTTCAGCCCAAAAAAATGGGCTGAAAATCTCGGCTTATACTCGAGTATATACGGTATATATACATATATATATGTCAGGGAGACACCTATATATATATATATTTATATTTAATGCAGCGCTAGATAGCTTTAAAGCTGGTAATTCAATTACCGGCTTTTGCTATCTCCTTCCTAAACCCGACATGATATGAGACCTGGTTTACATACAGTAAACCATCTCATATCACCATTTTTTTTGCATATTCCACACTACTAATGTTAGTACTGTGTATATGCAAAATTTGGGCGTTCTAGCTATTATATTAAAGGGTTAAATGGCGGAAAAAATTGGCGTGGGCTCCCGCGCAATTTTCTCCGCCAGAGTAGTAAAGCCAGTGACTGAGGGCAGATATTAATAGCCTGGAGAGGGTCCATGGTTATTGGCCCCCCCCCTGGCTAAAAATATCTGCCCCCAGCCACCCCAGAAAAGGCACATCTGGAAGATGCGCCGATTCTGGCACTTGGCCACTCTCTTCCCATTCCCGTGTAGCGGTGGGATATGGGGTAATGAAGGGTTAATGCCACCTTGCTATTGTAAGGTGACATTAAGCCAAATTAATAATGGAGAGGCGTCAATTATGACACCTATCCATTATTAATCCAATTGTATGAAAGGGTTAAATAAAACACAAACACATTATTTAAAATTATTTTAATGAAATAAAAACAATGGTTGTTGGAGTATTTTATTCTACGCCCAATCCAGTCACTGAAGACCCTCATTCTGTAAGTAAAAAAACATAATAAACCAACAATATGAACAGCCAGCAGAGGGCGCCTCACCGCAAATGAAGCTAAATATAGATCATTGATCTATATTTAGCCTCATTCCCCGGGGTTTTGCAGCAAGGAGCAGCCTGCATTAGCGGAACTCCTTGCTGCAAAATGTTTTAACCCCTTCAGAAGGATTTACATCGTTGGATGTTACAGATCTGCGGAGGGTAAGTATATTGTTGGTTTATTATGTTTTTTTACTTACAGAACGAGGGTCTTCAGTGACTGGATTGGGCGTAGAATAAAATACTCCAACAACCATTGTTTTTATTTCATTAAAATAATTTTAAATAATGTGTTTGTGTTTTATTTAACCCTTTCATACAATTGGATTAATAATGGATAGGTGTCATAATTGACGCCTCTCCATTATTAATTAGGCTTAATGTCACCTTACAATAGCAAGGTGCAAAATAAGAATCTGAAGAATCTGCAAAAAAAATGGAGAGAAGACATGGTTTACTGTATGTAAACCATGTCTCAAATCATGTCGGGTTTTAGGAAGGAGAAAGAAAAAGCCGGTAATTGAATTACCGGCTTTCAAGCTGTATAGCGCTGGAAAAAATATTAATATATATACATATATGTGTCTACTGACATATATATATATATATATATACATATATATATATATATAGACAGTATATATATATATTTTTTTCTTTTTGGGACACATGGATCACTTCTATAGCAGTATGTTGGTTTTGCAAGCCTGCGAGAAAACCACGCAGTACGGATGCCATACGGATTACATACGGAGGATGCCATGCGCAAAAAACGCTGACACACCCTGCCTACGGAGGAGCTACGGACCACTATTTTCGGGACTTTTCAGCGTATTACGGCCGTAATATACGGACCGTATTTTCATACGCTGAGTGTGAAGCCGGCCTTATAGTTCATGAGTTGAAATCCAAAAATGAATGGAAATGATAAAAATAAGTTTTAAATTGTATAAAAGCTAAAATATTTTGGAACATTTTTACATTACATTTCCTTTTCTCAAATAGAAACTTTTACAAATTGCTTGATTCCAATATAAACAATAATGTACTTTTTTTTGTTTAATCACTGGAGTACACAATATAAAATGTATATGAAACTTAAACTTGCAAAATATTTGTTTTACTTGTTCTCTAAAATCAATTTAGGACAGTTCGCAAATTTGTTACATCCTGTGCTGGAGGAAAGGCTGACACTAGGAACTCTGGATATTCATAAATGTGCAGAAACACACAACATGTTAAATTTCTATTGTGCTAACGCCGAGTGCCATTTTTCCCTGTAGAATTGCATTAGATGCCGAAAACTTGCAGGTAAAAGACACATAGGTGCAAAAATGTCAGAGACCGGAGTAACATTTCTGGGATACAAAATGTTGTGAAAAAGTAAAAGTGGATCCATTACAAACAGAACAAAATTTAATGCAAAGCGAAAACCAAAGTGTTCATTTTTAAATAGGTGGGTGCTACTGGTCTCTGCAAGGTGGGAAGTCATCTTACAACTTGCACTGACAGTGCGCTCTGTTGCAGGCTCATTACGTCTGCTCAGAGCCAGTGACAGAGCGCACTGTCATTGACACATCACACACTGACAAGAATCTACTGCATATACATCAGAACTGGCAACTGATGCTTGCTAAATAGAGCAGGGATTAGCACAGCTACTGAAACGGAGGATGACGTTTAATTTCAGGGAAGCAGCCTCTGACCCTGATGGTACTTGACTATACCAGCATGCACTGGGATTCTCAAAACAAAGCATCATAAAAAATAGTAGTAAACAATAAACCAGTTAGGGAAGGATAGGGGATTTTTAATTAAAGGGATTGTTCTGTCTAAAACGACTTGTCAATCATCACATCACAAGACCTGCATGGTGCTTGGATTCTCCAATGTTAGCGCCAGGAACAGCAGTCATGTGACCGCAAGTATGCGATATACCTACTCCCGGCCAGAATCCAGCTAGATTATTTATGGCATTGTGAAATAGATTTGCATTGAGTGCCCTGGAAACAGACTAGTCAGATTCTGTCCATTTCGCCTGCATGCAGTCACATGACTCTCATTCCCAATGTATTCCCAAGTCTGCAGTCACATAGACTGACTGCAGACTTGTCTTCTAAGACCGGACAACCCCTTTAAAGTATATAAGAAAATAGATTAGATTATGGCATTAAAGAGATAGGCATTTAAAATGAAAATTCATTTGTGTTTCAGACCACCCTTCTAAATGACAATGAAAAAAAAAAAATCTAATGATGATGCGAAGCACAAGAGTCATAGAGAATGCCAATTATACAGATGTTGGTACCTGGCATAGCAAGATCAGCCTGAAACCGACTATACAATATAAAACTGTACATGACAAATATTCCAATTTACATCTATCCTTATATTAGCCTTGTTTGATGCATAGCCTAAAAGTAAGGATGGTAGATATAGAAGTACTAACACATATAAAAATACCGGTGCAGGGTATAATAGGGCAGTGCTAGATGAATAATCATTTATATTAGCAGCATTTCTGGCTCCGAGCTTTTAAACTAATCGTTTTATAGAATAACAGTTCTTAGCTACGAAAATATTCTTCTTCAGTTACCTATTGTCTCTCCTGATAAATGCGGATTACCAGGATTAGTGAGAATTTACAACTGCAACTCTCTTAATGCGAACATGTTTGGGTTAGGATTAAGATGAGGTAGGTTTATCTATATTTTTTTAACACATTTTAGAATTTGAACCAGAAGACCAAAAGGATCATGGAAGACCTGCAATGACTCATAAGGAGACAGATCTTAGACTATCATAGTAAGGGTTCGCTCACATCTAAGTATAAAACGCCAGATGCAATGTGATAAAAAAAAATCGCATTGTCGTCGCATCAATGTTATTCAGTGAGGCAGTGGTCATCTATGAGTTTTTCCTCATCTGGAATCGGGCTGAGGGCTCATAGTCATCTGTAAGGAAAATGGACGAGTGTAATCCAATAAAAAAAAAATCAGATTGCACTCTGAACAATGTTAATCTATGAGTCACGGATCATCTGCAATTTTTTTCCCTGCCGAAATCGACCTGCGAGAAAAAAAATCGCAGTATGCTTCAATTGTTCTCTTTTCTCTGATGAGACTAGTCAATGGGTCTGAAAACAAAATAAAAAATTGTATGCCACTTGGACCATTTGAGTGCCATCCAATTTTTACACATTGATGTCCATTGAAAAGCCAGCAATTCATCTGCCGCGTACAGTAAAATCACAGCATGACCTGACAAAATAGAATAGATAGAATACATATATACACATCGAACAGACGATGTCAGGCACATATATAATTAGTACAGTGTTTGTTTAGCTTTCTGTACATGTATTTTTTACATACTGAATTACTTTCTGACTAAAATTGCGTGGGATCCTCTGACGTTTTGAAAGGGACATTGGCTTCAGTGGACGGGGCGATGACGAATCTACGAAGTACGGTTTAATTTAGATTAATTAAAGGAGTTTGTGTCATTCTTTCAATTAACGGACTTTACTCTGGGTGGCATCAACCCCTCCAACTATCACCCCACTTGCCACCACACCAGTGCAAGAGGGAAGAGCAAAGCTAAGAGCCAGAATTGGCGTATCTTGTAGATGCGCCCTTTCTGGGGTGGCCGAGAGGTGATGTTTTTACTCTGAGATGGGGCCAATATCCATGGCCCCTTTCTAGGGTATTAATATCAACCCGCAGCTGTTTGCCTAGCCTTTGCTGGTTATTAAATGTAGGAAGACCCCAAGTCATTTTTTTGGGGTCCCCCATTTTAATATCCAGGAAAGACTAAGTATACAACTGTGAGCTGATATTAATACCCTGGGAAGCTCCTTGGGTATTACCCTCTTTCCCAGGCTAAACACATCAACCCCAAGCTGTCTGCTTTCCCTCTGCTGGTTAATAAGATGCTGGGGAATCCCACACCATTTTTTTCAGAAAATAATTTAGTATGTAAAAAAATACATGTACAGTAAGCTACACACACAAAGCACTGATTAGATATAAATATGTGAGTGAGATATATAATCGTTTTGTATCTATCTGTATATCTATCTAATCTCTATCTAGCTATCTAGCTATATACACACTCACATCCTGAAGAATATTTCCTTGGATGTGTAAATTACATAGAGAATTGCTCTATGTAAAAGCTCATGTTAAAATCGCATCGCAATCGGATAGCAATCGCACTGCATTCGGATGTAAATCAGATTGTACTCACATGAAAATCACATGACACTTGTCAAACTTTTCAGGACTGAAATTCAAACTTTTTTTTCCATGGTGATAGGTATGACCACTAAGGAAAATAAAAATCGCAGCATGCTGCGAGTGGCCGCATACTGTAGAACTGCTGAGACTCGTCAATGCAAGACAATGGGTTTGAGAAAAAAACAGGACTACGGCGGACCTGCATGACTTTTTTTTAATAAATTGATGAACTAGGGAAAGTGTGGGGAAGTGTTTATTCAAATAAATGCCTCCATTACTAACTGCAGGGCTTGATGCCAGCTGTGATTTTTTGACAATTCACAGCTGACATCAACCCCCAACTACCATCACCCAGATTAACACACACCAGGACAATCAGGAAGAGCCAAGCAAAGTGCCAGAATTGGCTAATCTAATGTGATGCACCATTTTGGGGCAGCTGGGGGCTGGTATTTTTAGACTTTGAATATAGCCTGAAAATATAAGCCCCCAGCTGCCTGCTTTAGCTTTGCTGGTTATCAAAAATAGGGAGGACCCTACGAGATTTTTTAAATGTAATTATTAGGTTGAACCAGACTAAACACCGTTTATTGTCACATGAAAAGCACTAAAGGGTGCAAGTTTATTATAAGTAGGGGACTTGTGAAATTATATATCTACAGGACATCTATTGTATCTATCTATATCAATGTACTGTAGATCTATTAAATATCTAATACCTAGCATCTATCTTTATTTATACATAAGATTACTTTATTACTTTTGTAAACTAAGTTAAATAGCATAATACAGTATGTAAAAGTATATAAAAGAGTATGTTAAAAACGCATTGCATAAGGTAGCATCCATATGCCATGCATATGCAATGTGAGAAAATAAATAAAATATAAAAAAAAAATCAAACACTTGCATGACATACCTAATGACACTCGCCTACTTTTTTGGCCAAGAATGTGAGCAATTTTACATCAGCCGATGCAGATGTGAGCGGGTTCTAAAGCTGGGTTCAATTGAGAGGAAAAAATTGCATCCAGAGTTTCATCCAGAAAACTCAGACTATTTTCTCTCACAACATCCTTGTGCAGTCATTTTTTATAGCAGCAGCCATAATAATTCTAATAATTTAGAAGACCATTTACGATTTCCTATCTAACAGAATTCTGAAGTATCCATAAGAAAGTATATGACGTATGGATGTTTCGTATGAGATCCGTTTTTTTTTTCTGTATTCTGCACACTCATAGGGCTTGCTCAGATAAACATATTAAATGTCCGTTTACAAAATCAATAACATACAGACAGCTCACTGAAAATCGGCATGTAAAAATTGCTGCGTGCACTTTGATCTGTATTCTGGATTAGACTCATCAATTATAAGTCAATATGTGCGTAAAAACCAGATCATGTACGACTTACAATCTGTACGTCATGCATTTTTCAGGCATACATCACAATTATAAAGATAGGAAACTATTTGTCTTTTATTATTAACTAGCTGAAGAGCCCGGCGTTGCTTGGGCATAGTAAATGTCTGTGGTTAGTTATAGCACCTCACTTCTCTTATTTTCCCATCACCCCTCTCATTTTCTCCCTTACACCTCTCATTTCCCCCCTCACATCTCTCATTTTCCCCCTCACTCCTCTCATTCCCCCCTAACACTTGTCATTTCGACCTCACATCTGTCATTTTCCGATCACTCCACTATTTTCCCTCACTCCTCTCATTTTGCACTCACACCTTTTCCTTTTTACCTCACACCTCTCATTTTCCCCTCAGTATATACATGTTTGTCATCTCCCTTATATATAGTATACACCTGTATGTCATCTCCTGTATATAGCATATACCTGTATGTCATCTCCTCTATATAGTATATACCTGCTGTATGTCATCTCCTCCTCTATATACCTATGCGTCATCTCCTCTTTTATATAGTATATACCTCTATGTCATCTCCTCCTGTATATAGTATATACGTGTGTCATCTCTTCTGTATATACTATATAACTGTATGTCATCTCTTCCTATATATAGTATATACCTGTGTGTCATCTCCTGTATATAGTATATACCTGTGTGTCATCTCCTTCTGTGTATAGTATGTACCTGTATGTCATCGCCTCCTGTATATAGTATATACCTGTGTCATCTCCTCCTTTATATAGTATATACCTGTGTGTCATCTGCTCCTGTATATAGTGTATATCTGTGTGTCATCTCCTCCTGTATATAGTATATACGTGTGTCATCTCCCCTGTATATAGTATATACCTGTGTGTCATCTCCTCCTGTATATAGTATATATCTGTGTCATCTCCTCCTGTATATAGTATATACCTGTGTGTCATCTCCCCTGTATATAGTATATATGTGTGTGTCATCTCCTCCTGTATATAGTATATACCTGTGTTATCTCTCCTGTATATAGTGTATACCTGTGTGTCATCTCCCCTGTATATAGTATATATATATGTGTGTCATCTCCCCTGTATATAGTATATACGTGTGCCATCTCCTCCTGTATATAGTATATATCTGTGTGTCATCTCCTCCTGTATTAGACCGCGTTCACACGTTATTTGCTCAGTATTTTTACCTCAGTGGTATTTGTAAATTGGCAGCCTGATAAATCCCCAGCCAACAGGAAGCCCTCCCCCTGGCAGTATATATTAGCTCACACATACACATAATAGACAGGTCATGTGACTGACAGCTGCCGTATTTCCTATATGGTACATTTGTTGCTCTTGTAGTTTGTCTGCTTATTAATCAGATTTTTATTTTTGAAGGATAATACCAGACTTGTGTGTGTTTTAGGGCGAGTCTCATGTGTCAAGTTGTGTGTGTTGAGTTGCATGTGGTGACATGCATGTAGCGACTTTTATGAGATGAGTTTTGTGTGGCGACATGCGCGTAGCAACTTTTTGTGTGTCGAGTTGCATGTGACAGGTTAGTGTAGCAAGTTATGTGCAGCAAGTTTTGCGCATAGCGAGTTTTGCACGTGGCGAGTTTTATGTGGTGCATTTTGAGTATGTGCAAGTTTTGTGTGAGGCAACTTTTGCAAGTGTTGCAACTTTTGTGCATGTGGCAATTTTTCCACGTGTGCAAGTTTTGCATGTGGCGAGTTTTCCATGAGGTGAGTTTTGTATGTGTGGCGAGTTTTGCATGAGCCTAGTTTTGCATGTGGCGAGTTTTGCGCGTGGCGAGTTTTGAGCGGCGACTTTTGTGTTTCGACTTTTATGTGGCGAGGTTGGTGTATGTATGGTGAAATGTGTGCTGAGGGTGGTATATGTGTTCAAGCACGTGGTAGTGTGTGGCGCATTTTGTGTGTGTGTTCATATCCCCGTGTGTGGTGAGTATCCCATGTCGGGGCCCCATCTAAGCAACTGTACGGTATATACTCTTTGGCGCCATCGCTCTCACTCTTTAAGTCCTTGTTCACATCTGGCAGCTGTCAATTTGCCTCCAACACTTTTCCTTTCACTTTTTCCCCATTATGTAGATAGGGGCAAAATTTTTGGTGAATTGGAACGCGCAGGGTTAAAATTTCGCCTCACAACATAGCCTATGACGCTCTCGGGGTCCAGACGTGTCGCTGTGCAAAATTTTGTGGCTGTAGCTGCGACGGTGCAGATGCCAATCCCGGACATACACACACACACACACATACACACACACATTCAGCTTTATATATTAGATTAAATTGTGCATGTAAAAAACTGATTCCTTACATATGGACAAAATGGACTCACTGATGGCTTACAGATACTAAGATAGATAGATAGATGGAAAATCATATGTAAGTATTACATTTGTGTTAATTTGATGGGTTTAAATGGACAGAGAAAAAAAAGAATCACACCATTTACCAATAGCCATAAATAAAGTGTTCACTGTTTTGCTTTGGTTACAACTACAGGAATACAAAATATGTTCATGTTTTTACTGAATTGTTATGTTTATCCAAAAAAGGTATTAAAAATGTGATTGTTGTAATTGTTTTTCATTGTTATTTAGTAATCTCATAGGAAAAAAAAAGCTGTGACTCGTTTAATCCCAAATACCTAATGCACATTTATACAGAGAAGAATCTCTTTGTATGTGTAAAGAAGAAAACTACTATTTAGATCTTTAGGCAGAGAAAATCCACCTATACTTAACAGCATAGCTGTTGCCTTTAGCTCACTGCTAAAGCTTCTGCTTCCAGGATTGAATCTTGTGGAAAGCCACATTACTAATTAACTTCATAAAAGGCATCTGCTGAGCACAGAGGTGCTGGGCTTCCTACCCCAAAATAGCATAAGTCAGAGGAGGAGAATCTATAGAGGGAGAATGGAAGACTGATAGCTTCCTGAGAGAGAAATAATGTAGTGCTTCAGATATTTCTTGATGGGATCCCCCCACGTGTCCTTCTGCAGTTTAACTGATTGGAATTACAATATGTCCAATCTGTTGTTTAATGCACGCAATATTATGATTCTACAGTGTCCGCTTTGACCACGTGACCATTTATATTCCATTTGCATACTGACAATCATATGCCAACTGCTTTTTCTTCCACTTCTCTGAATTAAGATCATTAAAAGGGGTTTTCCACAATTAGGACAACCCTTTTTAAAACAAAATGTTTGCCCCCCTGTTGTGAATTCTGTGGTCAAGCTCCCTCCTGTGGTCATGAGTGGTACTGCGGCTGGTTCTGTCTATGAGCTTCCTTTGGTGGATGTGAGTGGGGCTGCGGCTTCTGAGTTTCCTTCCTCAGGTGACGAGGTTAAGTCGTTAGTTGCTGCTCTATTTAACTCCACCTAGTTCTTTGTTCCTGGCCTCCAGTCAATGTTCCAGTATTGGTCTTGCTCTCTCCTGGATCGTTCTTGTGGCCTGTCTTCACTGCATAAGCTAAGTTCTGCTTGTGTTACTTTTGTTTGCTATTTTTTCTGTCCAGCTTGCTATATTGGTTTTTCTTGCTTGCTGGAAGCTCTGGGACGCAGAGGGAGCACCTCCGTACCGTTAGTCGGTGCGGAGTGTCTTTTTGCGCCCTCTGCATGGTTGTTTGTAGGTTTTTGTGCTGACCGCAAAGCTATCTTTCCTATCCTCGGTCTATTCAGTAAGTCGGGCCTCACTTTGCTTAAATCTATTTCATCCCTGTGTTTGTATTTTCATCTTTACTCACAGTCATTATATGTGGGGGGCTGCCTTTTCCTTTGGGGAATTTCTCTGAGGCAAGGTAGGCTTATTTTTCTATCTTCAGGGCTAGCTAGTTTCTCAGGCTGTGCCCGAGGCGCTTAGGTCTGGTCAGGAGCGCTCCACGGCTACCTCTAGTGTTGTGTGATAGGATTAGGGATTGCGGTCAGCAGAGTTCCCACGTCTCAGAGCTCGTCCTATGTTATTAGTAACTATCAGGTCACTTTGTGTGCTCTTAACCACCAGGTCTATTGTGGTTCTGAATCACCAGTTCATAACAGTACTGGAGGCTCAAAGTACTAATGCTTCTCAATAGAGGGAAAAGAGAAGTTCTGAGACCATTTTTTTTTCTCTGCACTGTGTTTTGTCTTTCTTTTCCCCTAGACATTTGGGTGATTCAGGACACAGGTGTAGTGATGGACATTAAAGGTCTGTCTTCTTGTGTGGATCATCTCACTGCAAGAGTACAAAATATTCAAGACTTTGTGGTTCAGAATTCTATGTTAGAACCAAGAATTCCTATTCCTGATTTGTTTTCTGGAGATAGAGCTAAGTTTCTGAGTTTTAAAAATAATTGTAAACTGTTTCTGGCTTTGAAACCTCGCTCCTCTGGTGACCCAGTTCAACAAGTTAAGATCATTATTTCTTTATTACGTGGCGACCCTCAAGACTGGGCATTTTCCCTTGCGCCAGGAGATCCTGCATTATGTAATATTGATGCATTTTTTCTGGCGCTCGGATTGCTTTATGATGAGCCTAATTCAGTGGATCAGGCAGAGAAAAATTTGCTGGCTCTGTGTCATGGTCAGGATGAGGTAGAGATATATTGTCAGAAGTTTAGGAAGTGGTCTGTGCTCACGCAGTGGAATGAATGTGCGCTGGCAGCAATTTTCAGAAAGGGTCTCTCTGAAGCCCTTAAGGATGTCATGGTGGGATTTCCTATGCCTGCTGGTCTGAATGAGTCTATGTCTTTGGCCATTCAGATCGATCGACGCTTGCGTGAGCGTAAAACTGTGCACCATTTGGCGGTATTATCTGAGCATAAACCTGAGTCTATGCAATGTGATAGGACTTTGACCAGAGCTGAACGGCAAGAGCACAGACGTCGGAATGGGCTGTCTTTTTACTGTGGTGATTCCACTCATGCTATCTCCGATTGTCCTAAGCGCACTAAGTGGTTCGCTAGGTCTGCCACCATTGGTACGGTACAGTCGAAATTTCTTTTGTCTGTTACTTTGATCTGCTCTTTGTCATCCTATTCTGTCATGGCATTTGTGGATTCAGGCGCTGCCCTGAATTTGATGGACTTGGAGTTTGCTAGGCGCTGTGGGTTTTTCTTGGAGCCCTTGCAGTATCCTATTCCATTGAGAGGAATTGATGCTACGCCTTTGGCCAAGAATAAGCCTCAGTACTGGACCCAATTGACCATGTGCATGGCTCCTGCGCATCAGGAGGATATTCGCTTTTTGGTGTTGCATAATCTGCATGATGTGGTCGTGTTGGGGTTGCCATGGCTACAAGTCCATAACCCAGTATTGGATTGGAAATCTATGTCTGTGTCCAGCTGGGGTTGTCAGGGGGTACATGGTGATGTTCCATTTCTGTCTATTTCATCATCCACCCCTTCTGAGGTCCCAGAGTTCTTGTCGGATTACCGGGATGTATTTGATGAGCCCAAGTCCCGTGCCCTACCTCCGCATAGGGATTGCGATTGTGCTATCGATTTGATTCCTGGTAGTAAGTTTCCTAAAGGTCGACTGTTTAACTTATCTGTGCCTGAGCACGCCGCTATGCGGAATTACGTAAAGGAATCCTTGGAGAAGGGTCATATTCGCCCGTCGTCATCGCCATTGGGAGCAGGGTTTTTTTTTGTGGCCAAGAAGGATGGTTCGCTGAGACCTTGTATTGATTACCGCCTTCTAAACAAAATCACAGTCAAATTTCAGTACCCCTTGCCGCTGCTGTCTGATTTGTTTGCTCGGATTAAGGAGGCTAGTTGGTTCACCAAGATAGATCTTCGTGGTGCGTATAATCTTGTGCGTATTAAACAGGGCGATGAATGGAAAACAGCATTTAATACGCCCGAGGGCCATTTTGAGTACCTGGTTATGCCATTCGGGCTTTCTAATGCTCCATCAGTATTTCAGTCCTTTATGCATGACATCTTCTGAGAGTACCTGGATAAATTCCTGATTGTATACTTGGATGATATTTTGGTTTTCTCGGATGATTGGGAGTCTCACGTGAAGCAGGTTAGAATGGTGTTCCAGGTCCTGCGTGCGAATTCTTTGTTTGTGAAGGGGTCAAAGTGTCTCTTTGGTGTTCAGAAGGTTTCATTTTTGGGTTTCATTTTTTCCCCTTCTACTATCGAGATGGACCCTGTTAAAGTTCAGGCCATTTATGATTGGACTCAGCCAATATCTCTGAAGAGTCTGCAAAAATTCCTGGGCTTTGCTAATTTTTATCGTCGCTTCATCAATAATTTTTCTAGTATTGCTAAACCGTTGACTGATTTAACCAAGAAGGGTGCTGATGTGGTCAATTGGTCTTCTGCTGCTGTGGAAGCTTTTCAGGAGTTGAAGCGTCGTTTTTCTTCTGCCCCTGTGTTGTGCCAGCCAGATGTTTCGCTCCCGTTCCAGGTCGAGGTTGATGCTTCTGAGATTGGAGCAGGGGCTGTTTTGTCGCAAAGAAGTTCTGATGGCTCGGTGATGAAACCATGTGCCTTCTTTTCCAGGAAGTTTTCACCTGCTGAGCGTAATTATGATGTAGGCAATCGAGAGTTGCTGGCCATGAAGTGGGCATTCGAGGAGTGGCGTCATTGGCTTGAAGGAGCTAAGCATCGCGTGGTAGTGTTGACTGATCACAAGAACTTGACGTATGTCGAGTCTGCCAAACGGTTGAATCCTAGACAGGCTCGTTGGTCGCTGTTTTTCTCCCGTTTTGACTTTGTGGTTTCGTACCTTCCGGGCTCTAAAAATGTGAAGGCGGATGCCCTGTCTAGGAGTTTTGTGTCCGACTCTCCGGGTTTGCCTGAGCCGGCGGGTATTCTCAAAGAGGGGGTAATTTTGTCTGCCATCTCCCCTGATTTGCGGCGGGTGCTGCAAAAATTTCAGGCTAATAGACCTGACCGTTGCCCAGCGGAGAAACTGTTTGTCCCTGATAAATGGACGAGTAGAGTTATCTCTGAGGTTCATTGTTTGGTGTTGGCTGGTCATCCTGGAATCTTTGGTACCAGAGATTTGGTGGCTAGATCCTTTTGGTGGCCGTCTCTGTCGCGGGATGTGCGTTCGTTTGTTTAGTCCTGTGGGATTTGTGCTCGGGCTAAGCCCTGCTGTTCTCATGCCAGTGGGTTGCTTTTGCCCTTGCCAGTCCCGAAGAGGCCCTGGACACATATCTCTATGGATTTTATTTCGGATCTCCCCGTCTCTCAAAAGATGTCGGTCATTTGGGTGGTTTGTGATCGCTTCTCTAAGATGGTCCATTTGGTACCCTTATCTAAATTGCCTTCCTCCTCTGATTTGGTGCCATTGTTTTTCCAGCATGTGGTTCGTTTACATGGCATTCCAGAGAACATAGTTTCTGACAGAGGTTCCCAGTTTGTTTCGAGGTTTTGGCGAGCCTTTTGTGCTAGGATGGGCATTGATTTGTCTTTTTCCTCGGCTTTCCATCCTCAGACAAATGGCCAGACTGAACGAACCAATCAGACCTTGGAAACATATCTGAGATGTTTTGTTTCTGCTGATCAGGATGATTGGGTGTCCTTTTTGCCTTTGGCTGAGTTTGCCCTTAATAATCGGGCCAGCTCGGCTACTTTGGTTTCGCCGTTTTTCTGCAATTCTGGTTTCCATCCTCGTTTCTCTTCAGGGCAGGTTGAGTCTTCAGACTGTCCTGGTGTGGATACTGTGGTGGATAGGTTGCAGCAAATTTGGACTCATGTAGTGGACAATTTTACATTGTCCCAGGAGAAGGCTCAACGTTTCGCTAACCGCAGGCGCTGTGTGGGTCCCCGACTTCGTGTTGGGGATTTGGTTTGGTTGTTGTCTCGTTATATTCCTATGAAAGTTTCCTCTCCTAAGTTTAAGCCTCGTTTCATTGGTCCGTATAGGATTTCTGAGGTTCTTAATCCTGTGTCTTTTCGTTTGACCCTTCCAGCTTCTTTTTCCATCCATAATGTATTCCATAGGTCATTGTTGCGGAGATACGTGGCACCTGTGGTTCCATCCGTTGATCCTCCTGCCCCGGTTTTGGTTGAGGGGGAGTTGGAGTATATAGTGGAGAAGATTTTGGATTCTCGTATTTCGAGACGGAAACTCCAGTACCTGGTTAAGTGGAACGGTTATGGTCAAGAAGATAATTCCTGGGTCTTTGCCTCTGATTTTCATGCTGCCGATCTGGTTCGTGCCTTTCATTTGGCTCATCCTGGTCAGCCTGGGGGCTCTGGTGAGGGTTTGGTGACCCCTCCTCAAGGGGGGGGTACTGTTGTGAATTCTGTGGTCAAGCTCCCTCCTGTGGTCATGAGTGGTACTGCGGCTGGTTCTGTCTATGAGCTTCCTTTGGTGGATGTGAGTGGGGCTGCGGCTTCTGAGTTTCCTTCCTCAGGTAACGAGGTTAAGTCGTTAGATGCTGCTCTATTTAACTCCACCTAGTTCTTTGTTCCTGGCCTCCAGTCAATGTTCCAGTATTGGTCTTGCTCTCTCCTGGATCGTTCTTGTGGCCTGTCTTCACTGCATAAGCTAAGTTCTGCTTGTGTTACTTTTGTTTGCTATTTTTTCTGTCCAGCTTGCTATATTGGTTTTTCTTGCTTGCTGGAAGCTCTGGGACGCAGAGGGAGCACCCCCGTACCATTAGTCGGTGCGGAGGGTCTTTTTGCGCCCTCTGCGTGGTTGTTTGTAGGTTTTTGTGCTGACCGCAAAGCTATCTTTCCTATCCTCGGTCTATTCAGTAAGTCGGGCCTCACTTTGCTTAAATCTATTTCATCCCTGTGTTTGTATTTTCATCTTTACTCACAGTCTTTATATGTGGGGGGCTGCCTTTTCCTTTGGGGAATTTCTCTGAGGCAAGGTAGGCTTATTTTTCTATCTTCAGGGCTAGCTAGTTTCTCAGGCTGTGCCCGAGGCGCCTAGGTCTGGTCAGGAGTGCTCCACGGCTACCTCTAGTGTTGTGTGATAGGATTAGGGATTGCGGTCAGCAGAGTTCCCACGTCTCAGAGCTCGTCCTATGTTATTAGTAACTATCAGGTCACTTTGTGTGCTCTTAACCACCAGGTCTATTGTGGTTCTGAATCACCAGTTCATAACACCCCCCATATAATAATAATGCCTATACTCATCTCTCATGCTAGCGCCACTACCATGATGTTGTTTCCTCGGGTCTGTGAGCTCAGTCAGCTCTGGCGTCACAGTCTCCGCCTTCAGATAAACTAAACATGAAGAGGAGGTCCGGGATGAAGTGTCCCCAGAAGGTTTCCGCTCCTCTCCCGCTGTACCCGTTTTAAGGAGTAAAAAAAGGCCTGTTTAATTGGATGGTGAGTGCCACCTTTTTTCTATTTTTGAGCAGCTGCAGTTTAGTTTGTCCGAAGGCGGAGACAGTGATGCCAGCGCTGATTGGGCGCAGGTGTCACATGTCACAACACTACATCATAGTCAAGAAGCACAAGAGCGAGTACCGACAGCCCGGGAATGGCACTATCACAGGAGGCTTTATTATTTTATCGGGGGGTCGAACATTTAGTTTAAGATGGAGTTATCCGAGTAGTGGATAACACGTTTGAGAGAAGTGGATGAGAAACCAGTCAGCAACTTGGCCTGTGATTGCTAGGATGCAAGTCACATATGAATGGTCAAGTGATGGAAGCCAAAAGTGTACAAACTGAATTCAGCAAAACCACAAAAGAACATGTCTTGGAAACAAGGAGAAAAGAAACTTGTGAAACAAAACAGAACATGTGTTTATAGCTTAGATTCCTCATAGTACGCCCCTTTTACTCTGAGAAAACATAAAGAGGGTCTAAAGATGTCATCAAACAGCTTCATCAGGTATCACCGGGAATGTCTTCTGAAGAACAATTATGATTTGTCAAGAGTTTATTTGTGGCATGCATGAATTGGCCAAATAATGTTCTAAGCGTCTCATAGTATTGCTATTCATATTTCATGTATTTCATATTGACATGCTTTAGCACTAATGAGTGCAACTTTTTTTTGTTTATTGTACTGTATATGGAGGTAGCTGCTTCTAGTTGGCACCTGTTCACATTAGCTTGGAAGTGCCAGTCAGTCTTTTTGTCATTGTATATTAGCTTTCTGACTGAGCACTCTACCCTTCAGCGTGTGGTGGATTTTAATTGCAGCAGGGTCCTGCCTACCTATAAAATCAGACTTGGAAGAGAGGTATACTATTCACATCTATCCAGGAATTCAGACATTAGACATGTTAGGACCCATCAGTTTTGAGACTACCTTGTCATTGGTTGATGGGCATACATGAATTGGCCAAAGTGTCTCATTTTTTCCTAGTATCAAGAAGCAGCATTGCTATTCATATTTCATATACAGTATTTCACATTGACATGCTTTAGCACTACAGTATTCAACTTTTTTTTGTTAATTTTAGAGTTTATTTGTGGAATCATGGACCTGCAGAAAGTGTTTACAACCATCAGGGCTGATTTACAGATAGACAGTGCACAGTTCCATACAGTGTCGAGTCCTAATCTCCAAATGTTCTCAGACAGAATATAACAAGAACCAATAAACTAAGTAAAGAGAAATTACAGTAAAACATTCTTTAACAAATAAAGTGTAACGAATGGAAACGGAGTCACAGAAGTTGAAGTTCACATTCGTTTTTATTAAGGTTTAACGTGGAACCTCTGGGCCACTGTCCGGGGGTCCAAGATAGCCAGGTAACTAATAGCTGATGATCTGTGGAAACAGAGTATTAGCAGGGCACTGGCAGAGAACTTTCAGAAACAGAAGCACATGCTGACAGGAACCAGAAGCATATTTTAAAAAATGCGCGCTGTCTCTTTAAGAGACCGGGAGCGCGCGCGCACGTGGCCTAAGCCTGAGAACCTGCTGGCAGCACGCCAGGAAGCAGGGGAAGAAGGACAGGTAGAAGCTGCATCCTGACAGCGTGGAGCAAGCACAGAGCGGGAGTCCCGACGGGGACCCCGCAAAGGTACAGAGACCGGACCAGGTGTAACAGTATCCCCCTCTTTACACCCCCTCTTTTTCAAGCCTGCGTAGAATCTTTTCAGAAAAAGAGGAGCCTGGATATTTTCATTAGGCTCCCATGACTTCTCCTCAGGACCAAAGCCCCTCCAATCCACCAGATAATAGGTCTTACCCCTTACTCTCTTAGTGACCAAGATATTCTCTACCTCAAAAACATCTTCCTCACTGACGGGATCAGGAGTGGAACCTGGATCTTTAAAGAAGGAGCTCAAAACTACTAGTTTGAGAAGGGAGACATGAAAAGAGTTAGGCACTCGTAAAGAAGGAGGCAATTTCAATTTGTACGAAACTGCGTTAATTTGTTTCAAGACTTCAAATGGACTGATGAAGCGGGGACCCAGTTTGTATGAGGGCATCTTCAGACGGATATAACTGGAGGAAAGCCACACCTTATCTCCAGGCCGAAAGACTGGAGCGTCCAGATGTCTTTTATCCGCATGCCTCTTCGTACATTGTGAGGCTTTCTCCAAGGCGATTTTTGTGTCACTCCATATCTTCGAGAATTCCCCAGTAAAGGTGTCAGCTGCAGGAACCCCTGAAGACCCAGAGATGGGAAGGGGAATCCCGGGTTGAAGTCCAAACACAATCTGAAAAGGAGATGTTCCAGAGGATTCACTTACTTGACTATTGTATGAGAATTCTGCCCAAGGCAGCAACTTGATCCAGTCATCATGATGCACGTTGACGAAGTGACGCAGGAATCCAGTCAGGATTTCATTGGTCCTCTCTACTTGCCCATTGGATTGAGGATGGTATGCAGAAGAATCGATCCACCACTACCCAGATGACGGAACAGCCAGAAGAAACAGGAAGATCAGTAATGAAATCCATCGCGATGTGCTGCCAGGGAACTGAAGGAACAGAAAGAGGGAATAACTGCCCAGAGGGCAGATGCTTAGCAGTCTTGTAACGGGCACTCGAAGGACAAGCAGCAGCATATTCCTGGACATCTTTGCCCATGGTAGGCCACCAGTAGTAATGAGAAATGAGTTGCAGAGTCTTCTTCTGACCTGAATGACCGGCCAATTTAGAAGAGTGACCCCAGCGGAAAACTCTAATCTTTTCAGAACTAGATACAAGAGTCTTACCCGGAGGGAGACGAGCAAGATTGACTGCTGCCACAATCACAAACCTAGATGGTTCAATGATGTGTTGCGGTTCTTCCACAGAGTCAGGAGGCAGGAACGCTCTAGAGAATGCATCCGCTTTCACATTCTTATCAGTTGGACGAAAATGAAGAACAAAATTAAATCAAGCAAAAAATAAGGCCCAACGGGCCTGACAAGGATTCAGTCTTTGAGCGGATTGAAGATAAGCGAGGTTTTTATGATCAGTGAAGATGACAACCTGATGAACAGCTCCCTCAAGGAGATGCCGCCACTCCTGCAGAGCTAACTTGATTGCCAACAATTCACGATCTCCTACAGAATAATTCCTCTCTGAGGTGGAAAAAACCTTGGAGAAGAAACACTCGTAAAGAAGGAGGCAATTTCAATTTGTACGAAACTGCGTTAATTTGTTTCAAGACTTCAAATGGACTGATGAAGCGGGGACCCAGTTTGTATGAGGGCATCTTCAGACGGATATAACTGGAGGAAAGCCACACCTTATCTCCAGGCCGAAAGACTGGAGCGTCCAGATGTCTTTTATCCGCATGCCTCTTCGTACATTGTGAGGCTTTCTCCAAGGCGATTTTTGTGTCACTCCATATCTTCGAGAATTCCCCAGTAAAGGTGTCAGCTGCAGGAACCCCTGAAGACCCAGAGATGGGAAGGGGAATCCCGGGTTGAAGTCCAAACACAATCTGAAAAGGAGATGTTCCAGAGGATTCACTTACTTGACTATTGTATGAGAATTCTGCCCAAGGCAGCAACTTGATCCAGTCATCATGATGCACGTTGACGAAGTGACGCAGGAATCCAGTCAGGATTTCATTGGTCCTCTCTACTTGCCCATTGGATTGAGGATGGTATGCAGAAGAATCGATCCACCACTACCCAGATGACGGAACAGCCAGAAGAAACAGGAAGATCAGTAATGAAATCCATCGCGATGTGCTGCCAGGGAACTGAAGGAACAGAAAGAGGGAATAACTGCCCAGAGGGCAGATGCTTAGCAGTCTTGTAACGGGCACTCGAAGGACAAGCAGCAGCATATTCCTGGACATCTTTGCCCATGGTAGGCCACCAGTAGTAATGAGAAATGAGTTGCAGAGTCTTCTTCTGACCTGAATGACCGGCCAATTTAGAAGAGTGACCCCAGCGGAAAACTCTAATCTTTTCAGAACTAGATACAAGAGTCTTACCCGGAGGGAGACGAGCAAGAGTGACTGCTGCCACAATCACAAACCTAGATGGTTCAATGATGTGTTGCGGTTCTTCCACAGAGTCAGGAGGCAGGAACGCTCTAGAGAATGCATCCGCTTTCACATTCTTATCAGTTGGACGAAAATGAAGAACAAAATTAAATCAAGCAAAAAATAAGGCCCAACGGGCCTGACAAGGATTCAGTCTTTGAGCGGATTGAAGATAAGCGAGGTTTTTATGATCAGTGAAGATGACAACCTGATGAACAGCTCCCTCAAGGAGATGCCGCCACTCCTGCAGAGCTAACTTGATTGCCAACAATTCACGATCTCCTACAGAATAATTCCTCTCTGAGGTGGAAAAAACCTTGGAGAAGAAACCAAAGGTAACCATCCGACCAGTAGACGACTTCTGCGTGAGAACCGCTCCAGCAACTGTAGAAGAAGCGCCTACCTCAAGAAAAAATTGTTGATCAGAATGCGGACGATGGAGAATAGGTGAGGAAGAAAATGCCTGTTTAAGAGAAACAAAAGCCTCCTCTGCCTTGGAAGTCCATTCCTTGGCGTTCGCGCCCTTCTGGGTCAAGGCCGAGCTTGATGCCACTCGGGTTGAGAAGCGTGGAATAAACAAACGGTAATAGTTGGCGAACCCCAGGAAGCATCGTATGACTTCCAGGCCGGATGGACGAGGCCATTTTATGATAGCGGAGACCTTCTCTGGTTCCATCATTAAACCTGTGGACGAGATTATGTATCCAAGGAAGGGCAGAGAAGCTTGTTCAAAGAGACACTTTTCAAATTTAGCATAAAGTCTGTTCTCCCTGAGTCTTTGTAAGACCAGACGTACTTGTCTCTGATGAGAGGCTAAATCTGCAGAGAAGATCTGGATGTCGTCCAGGTAAACGTCAACACACGAATAAAGCAAAAAACTGAAAATATAATTTACAAATTCCTGAAAAACTGCGGGTGCATTGCTTAGGCCGAAAGGCATTACCAGGTATTCGTAGTGTCCATCCCGGGTGTCAAAGGCGGTTTTCCACTCGTCTCCCTCACGAATGCGTATCAGGTTATAAGCTCCTCTGAGATCCAGTTTGGTGAAGATTTTAGAACCCCTAAGACAGTCAAACAACTCAGAAATGAGTGGCAACAGATACCTGTTCTTTACCATAATTTGATTCATCCCCCTGTAATCAATACAGGGCCGTAGGGAAGCATCTTTTAACTTCACGAAGAATCCTGCTCCAGCTGGCAAGGATGACTTCCGGATAAATCCCCTGGCTAGGTTCTCCTGAATGTATTCAGACATGAAGTGAGTCTCTGCGTCAGAAAGAGGATAGATTCGACCTCGAGGAGATGTTACGGTGAGCAGATCAATGGGGCAATCATACGACCTGTGCGGAGGTAATCTCTCGGCTTCCTTTTTCCCAAAGACATCAGCGAAGAACCAGTAAGAAGACGGTAGACCCGGCAGGGCAGTAGGCTGGACTGGAGGGAGGACAGAACAGACCAGGGTGATACACCGATCCAAGCAGGAGTCAGTCTCCCAGCGCAGAATCTTCCAATTTAAGACTGGTTCATGTGTCCGAAACCAAGGTAGGCCAAAAAGCAAGGGGTGAGACAAATCTTGCAACACATAAAAGCGGATTCTTTCAGAATGCATTGAACCTACCCAGGGTTCCAAAGGCTCAGTCTGGAACCTAACGGACTCGGACAGGGGTTTGCCATCCACGGATGTCTCCTGCAATAGCTCCGGAAGACGCTGGACTGGAATCTGATAACAATCCACTAGCGCCTGCTGAATTAGATTTCTGGCAGCTCCGGAGTCCAGGTGACAAAGTTCCGAAAATTTTACCTTGCCGAAGACCACAGAGACAGTTATTTGCTGTGAAGGAGAGGGATGATCCTTACCTAGGGTAGCCTCCCCTACAGACCCTAGGCACTGGAGTTTCCCGACTTCTTTGGACAAGTGTGGATATAATGCTTGTAACTGCCACAGTAGAAATAGCTCCCCTCCAGGCGCCCTGCCTCCTGACAACGGTTGCCCAAGCTTACTCGATACACTTCCATAGCCATAGGTGAGGAAAACGAAGTCGAGGAGGTGAATGATTTAGGATTATTAGAAACCTGATGATTGGACCCCTTTTCACGTTTGGTCTCCTTGGATCGTTCTTGAAACCGTACATCAATCCGAACTGCCAGAGAAATCAGATCATCCAGAATTGTAGGTATGTCCCGTCCCGCCAGCTCATCCTTAATTCTTCCAGAAAGGTCCTGCCAGAAGGTTGCCAAAAAGGCTTCGTTGTTCCAGGATAATTCAGACAATAGGGTACGAAACTGCACTGCATACTGAGCCACTGTAAGATCCTCCTGTCGTAGTTGAAGAAGAGCTGAAGCAGTCGACGTAGCACGACCGGGTTCATCGAAGGTCCTGCGAAATGCCTCTAGAAAGGACTGAAGATTAGAAACCATAGGATCCATTCTCTCCCACAGTGGATTCAACCAGGCAAGAGCCTCTCCATCAAGGTGGGACATGATGAAGCCCACCTTGGCCCGATCAGAAGCAAATATATGCCCCAGAAGTTCAAAGTGTAACGTGCACTGGTTAATGAACACCCGACACTGAACGGGATAGCCATGAAAGTGGGTAGGAGCCGCCAGGCAAGGACTTTTATTTGCAGTACAGCTAGATACCTGGATACCTGTAGCAGAGACAGGTGCAGTCGAGGAGACCAGGGTATCCATGCCAGCAGTCACGTTGTGCAGAAAAGTCATGATCTTGTCCTGATGATCCTTCAGATGGGTAACTTCTTGACATAGCTCCACGGCCGGCAGAGTCTGGGATCCAGCAGGCTCCATGGCCGGAGCAATCTGTAACGAATGAAAACTTACCCGTGGTAAGTCCCCTCGAACAGGGTCAGAATGGAATGCCTGGGGGACACGGGTGCTACCTCCAGTTAGACCCCGGTCTCATGGTAGCTGTCTCAGTGGAACAAACGGACAAGCAGGGTTAGCGGGAGACGTGGAGCTAACCTGGTGGAACCGGGTGTACAGGTAGAAGCTGGTTCCAGCGGTACTGGCATTGTCCGGAGATGAGGATGGCAGATTGGCGGGAGTAGGAGTGAATTTCCTGACATTGTAAATATTAAGTAACATTAAGGACAACAAAACTGCCTAAAAAATAGTAGGAACATGTGATAATAGGACAGTGAAGTGGTATTGACAATTAAAATACTCTGAGTAATACAATTATATTCAACTAGATGGTGGCCCGATTCTAACGCATCGGGTATTCTAGAATATGCATGCCCACGTAGTATATTGCACAGCCCACGTAGTATATTGCCCAGCCACGTAGTATATTGCCCAGTCACGTAGTATATTGCCCAGCGATGTAGTATATTGCCCAGCCACGTAGTTTATTGCCCAGCCACGTAGTATATTGCCCAGCCACGTAGTATATTGGCCAGTCACGTAGTATATTGCCCAGCCACATAGTATATTGCCCAGTCACGTAGTATATTGCCCAGTGACGTAGTATATTGCCGAGCCACATAGTATATTGCCCAGCCACGTAGTATATTAATAATAATAATAATAATAATTTTTATTTATATTATTATTAATATACTGCATAATATTATTAATTATTATTATTATTATTAATATACTGCATAATATATTGCACAGCGACGTAGTATACAGCACAGAGCCACGTAGTATACAGCACAGACTCGTAGTATACTGCCCAGTCATGTAGTATATTGCCCAGCTACGTAGTATATTTCCCAGCCACGTATGTAACAGGTTAAAAAATAAAAAACATATCCTCACCCTCCGAGGGTCCCTGTGTGCTGTGTGCGGTGCATGCGGCAGCTTCCGGTCCCAGGAAGCGCAGGACCTGTAACGACGTCGCGGTCACATGACCGTGACGTCATTGGGTTCCTTCTCGCATAGCATCTTTGGGACCGAAACCTGCCGCTTGCACTGCACAGGACGCACATCGGAGGGTGAGAATAACCTTTTTTTTATTATTATTATTATTTTTAACATTAGATTGTTTTACTATTGATGCTGCATACGCAGCATCAATAGTAAAAAGTTGGTCACAAAGGGTTAATAGCTGCGTAACCGGAGTGCGTTACACCGCGCTCCGGTAACGCTGGCATTAGCCCTGTGTGAAGGCTGACTGGATGGGAGTATGGAGCGAGCACTGAATGCGGGGAAGAAAGAGCGGCCTTATTGCCGCCGGACTGTGCCCGACGCTGATTGGTCGTGGCAATGGTCGTGGGCGTTTTGCCACGACCAATCAGCGACTTGGATTCCATGACAGACAGAGGCCGTGACCAATGAATATCCGTGACAGAAAGACAGAAAGAAAGACAGAAGGACAGACAGAAAGACGGAAGTGACCCTTAGACAATTATATAGTAGATTGTACAAAAAGGCAGGTTTGGATAAAATGCTGCAAAGTAAAAATGCTTTAAAAAATAGAAGGGTTAATAGTTTATTTTTATTTTTTTTAAAATGCACAGTAACTAAATCAGTATTTAGTGTGACCACCCTTTGTCTTCAAATGTGCATCAAAGTATCAATTGCTCACAGTTTTTGAAGGAACTCAGTAGCTGAGGATGTTTTAGGCATAGATCTTCTGTGAATGTGGCTTGCGCAAATCCGTCTGTCTCTTCATGTAAACCCAGACTGATTCGATGATGTAGAGAGATCAGGACATTTTTAGGACCACATCTTCTCATCCAGGATTCCTTGTCCTTTACCTTGAATATAATTGTTAATGACATTGCATGTAAGTTTGGGGTCATTGTCCTGCTGGTAAATAAATTTGGAGTGATCAGGTGCCTCGCTGATGATATTGCATGATGATAATTACCGGCCTGCTTTTCTCAGCATTTAGAACACCAGGAAATGGCACTGTTGAAGACCATAGATGCAGTGGTCAGCCAAGGAAACTTACTGCAGCAGATGAAAAATTATGTATACTTCCTTTAAAAGATTGAAAAATGTCAAAACGTGCAATAAGCTCTGTACTGGCAGCAACCAGCTGGAACGAACACTTTTAAACCCCTAGACTTTGATGTCCAGTTTCTGTACTCACCTTGTGTGCATGAGATTTTTATGCTGTAATGCATCATTTTTACTTTTTTCCCCCCAAACATAACACTTCTCATTTAAACCAATAAGCACTATTTTGGTCTCATCTGTCCACAAAACGTTGTTTGAATAGACTTTTGGCTTTAGCAAACTGCAGAGGTGCAGCAATGTTCTTTTTGAAGGTCAGTGGCTTTCTCTTTGTTACCATGGTTGCTCAATGTTCTCCTGATGGTGGAATCCTGAACATTAGCATTAGATAATGTGAGAGGCCTTTAGTTCCTTAGAGTTTACCTTGAGTTCCTTTTTGACCTCACAAACTACTTTAAACCTTGCTCTTGGAGTGATTTTTGTTGGATGCCATAATCCTGGAGAGGGTAATCATGGTCTTGAACTAATTCTAAATCTGTACAATCTAAGGCCGGTTTCCCACATCCAGATAATTCCAGTACCGTATAAAATCGGTACTGGAGTTATCCGTGTCCGTGTGTCCGTGTGCTCACGTGGCACATCAGTGTGGCACACGTGCGGCACACGTGTGCCGCCCGTGTGCCCACTGGGTACCACACGCACCGTGCAGGAGACAGCGCTAAAGTTTAGCGCTGTCCCCTGCATCGTGCGATTCATATCTTCCCTGCAGCAGCGTTTGCTGCATAGAAGATATGAATAACGGTGTTTAAAATAAAGATCTATCTGTCCCCCGCCCTCCCACCCCCTGCGTGCCCCCCACCCCCTGTGCGCCCACCCCACCCCCTGTGCGCCCCCCCCCCCCCCCTGCCGCTGTTCTGAAAATATTCACCCGGCTCCCTCGTTGGCTGTCGCTTCTTCCTGTTCTGGCCGCATCTTCTCCTGTATGCGGTCACGTGGGGCCGCCGATTACAGTAATGAATATATGGCTCCACCCCTATGGGAGGTGGAGCCACATATTTATTACTGTAAATGAGCGGCCCCACGTGACCGCATACAGGAGAAGATGCGGCCAGAACAGGAAGAAGCGACAGCCAACGAGGGAGCCGGGTGAGTATTTTCAGAACAGCGGGAAGGGGGGGGGCGCACAGGGGGTGGGAGGGCGTTGGACACATAGATCTTTATTTTAAACACTATTATTCATATTTTCTCTGCAGCAAATGCTGCTGCAGGGAAGATATGAATAGCGGATTCAGCACCAGTGGGGGGGACAGCGCTTAATGTAGCGCTGTCCCCTGCACGGCACACGAACTGCACACAGACAATGTCCGTGTGCGGTACGTGTTTTACACAGACCCATTGACTTTAATGGGTCCGTGTAATACGTGTGCTCCCACGAACACTGACATGTCTCCGTGTTTGGCACACGGAGACACGGTCCGCAAAAAATCACTGACATCTGAACAGATGCAGTGATTTTTATGTGTCTACGTGTGTCAGTGTCTCCGGTACGTGAGGAAACTGTCACCTCACGTACCGGAGACACTGACGTGTGAAACAGGCCTAACTGTGGACTGGTGGAGTCCAAACTCTTTAAAGAGAGTTTTTTAACCTTTCTAGCCTGATGAGCCCCAGCAACTCTTCTTTCGAAGTACTCAAAAATCTCCTTTGTTCATGATATGCCTCCATAAACATGTGGCGTGAAGATCAGACTTTGATAGAGCCCTGTTCTTTAAATAAAACTGACCATCTTTGGGTGTGTTTTTTTTCTCTATATTCTTGTATAGATGTCTGGAAAACAAGTGTAAAAAAAACACAGTAAAAAATATGATAGGTCCAGCAGGAAATTCAAGTAAAATTTGTATTTACCGTATTTCTTCATATTTAAAATACGGATAATGGTAAACCACTCAAAAAGTATTGCACAGCATCACGCATCAAAAATTCATGGAGTGGCAGCGTGGACAGTGTGCAATACTTTAAGTGGTTTACCATTATCCGTATTTTAAATATGAAGAAATAAATAAGAGTTTTACTTGAATTTCCTGCTGGACCTATCATATTTTTTTCTTGTGGACTGTGTGCTCCTACCTCCGTGCAGGAACAAATGAGAGGTGGCAGATTTCCAGGTGAGCTGACTACTTGCGTGTTTTTTAAAAAAAACACAGTTGCCCAAATGCAGGATCAAATCTTTTCTGTGCTAAAATATTAATTAAAAAAAACACTGCTTCAAATCTGTACCAAAAGCACATCAAATAAGGGGAAATGCAGCGCAAAATGCAGCAAAAATGCGATAATCAGAAAAGATTGTAATTGCGTATTATGGTGCAGACACCTGCAGAAAGCATGCAGATAAAAAGCTGCAGAAAAAAATGCTGCTGTTATCCTATGTGTGAACATGCCCTTTAAAACAAAATCCAGATTTGCGGGCGAAAAATTTTCACAGTCTAAAATAGCCTTAGGAGCAAATTTTTAAATCTACAACATAAATTTTTTCTGCGGATTTACACTGTGCAATCCTAAATATGCGCATATTCATCACTGTAATGAGCGGTACCACTTGTCCGCTCACACAGGACCTGCTGCCAGCGCTGAGAGGAGACATTGCGGGAGCTGGGAGATTATTTCTCTGCAAGCGGGCGGATGCACAGGGGATGGGAGGCGGGAGGTGACCCCCAAACTTTATTTTTAATACAAACCAAAAAAAACCTTGATTTTTCATCTCTTGTCTCCTGCAGGGGACAAGAGATGAATGCCGCCTTCAGCACCACACGCAGTGGGGACAGCGCTTACTGTAGCGCTGTCTCTCCTGCGGGCGGTACTTGCACATGGAGGAGAGTGCACACTGTTCTCCGTGTGCACGTGTGCGGGACGTATTGCGGTACGTGCTGCCAGAGAAAAGCGGACATGTCTCCGTGTTTTGCACACGGACACACGGTCCGTGAAAACACGGAGACATGTGCATAGACCCATTCATTTGAATGGGTCTACGTGTGTCAGTGTCTCCGGTACGTGAGAAAACTGTCAGTACACGTACCGGAGACACTGACGTGTGAAAGAGGCCTTACTGCTATAACATTTGACTGGTTTTATAGGTTCTTTCAAATGGAAATTAATTTGTCAGATAAAGCTACCAAGGTGACTGCCACTATCAGGTGTAGTGATGAACGAGTGTACTCATTGCTCGGGTTTTCCAGAGCACGCTCGGGTGATCTCCGAGTATTTGTTAGTGTTCAGAGATTAAGTTTTCATCACCGCAGCTGAATGATTTACAGCTACTAGTCTGCTTGATTACATGTTGGAATTCCCTAGCAACCAGGCAAGCCCCACATGTACTCAGCCTGGGTAATAGCTGTAAATCATTCAGCTGAGGCGATGAAAATTTAATCTCCGAACACTAACAAATATTCGGAGATCACCCGAGTACACTCGCTCATCACTAATCAGGTGTATCAGAGTCCACAAGACACCAATATAGGTAAATTCTGTGCTAGAATTTGTGTGCCACCACTCTGTTTTTCTAAGGCCGGTTTCACATTTGCGTTTGTGTCCGCAGCGTTTCTACCGCATATATCCGCATGCGTTGTGTATTCCTACATTTAACATTAGGAACGCATGCATTTGCGATTGTTCGCGTTTTACCGCGTTTGACGATGCATGCGTCGTTTTGTCGTTTGTGGTTTGGTGCGGAAATGCAACATGTAGTAATTTTTAGAGGCATCAATTTGCCGCCTGGTAACGCATGCGGTCAATTGCGCAAGTTTTGCGCCAAAAAAAGCATTGCTGTCAATATAAACGCATGCGTTCAGAAGCACATGCGTTTGGCTGCGTTCATGAACGCGTGCATTTCAATTGAAAAAAACATGTCTAGACACTGATAAGCCACCCCCCACATAGCAGGTGATAAAGGGAGGTAGTGGACATTTGCAGGTCACTGTTCAGCAGACACTGAAGCAGAGCAGACAGACGCAAGCACCTTGGAGGAAACCAGACTCTGAACAATGTGAGTATATCCTAGCCAATGGCTTTATTTTCAATTTTCTGTCTCTACATGTCCTAATTTCTTGCTTTTCTTTCTTTCTACATGCATCAGAATGTCTTCTTCTTCATCATCTCATGAGGAGTTTCTACCTGGGCCGTCAGAAGTCGAGCATGTGAGTGAGGTGAGTACTTGCCTCGTCAGATTGGTAAGTATTCACTGTCACATCTACACATGTGACAATTTTAATTTTTCTTTTTTTTAGATCTCTTCTTCATCTGCGGCAGAGACTGGCCAGGAGCAGCGGAGTCAAGGTCCGGTGGAAAGACGGCAGCGGGTACGTATAGAAGGCTGACTGTTTTTTATGTATCCTCAGTGTCATACTCTTGAATCTTCCTTTCTTTCCATTTGTATTTCTTTACTTTTTTCTTCTGGAATGCTTTTGTATGTTGACTTTCCTATTCGTGCAATTTCTCTGCATCTTTTTTCTTTCTTTTCCTTATGTTAATTGACCAAACTTTAATGACTTTATTTATTTTTTTAGGTTTCACAACAGGAGGACGATCTGATAGAGAATGAACTCCTCATCACCCTGGTCCAGGAGCGAGTCCCGTTGTGGGACACCCGGGATCCACTGTACTCAAACAACGTCACATTGCGGAGCCTATGGAATGAGGTGGCCAAAGAGCTGGGACAACGCCCCGACTCGGGTCTGAAGTGCATTTGGTGAGTATTGCACTGCAGTGTGAAGCAGCAGAGACCTTGGCTGTGCTCACTCAACTGTGTGTGATGAAAGAAACTCTCAGGAGTTTCTCTCATCACACACAGTTGTGTGAGCACGGCCCAAAGTCCTTTTTCTGACCAAAATTTATTTAATTTTTTTGTAACAGTGGGCAAAGTCAAAACACATTGGCGTTCGATTAAGGACTGCTTCAACAAGGACCTGCGTCAAGAGAACCGTGTTCCCAGTGGTTCAGGAGCAAGGATCCGAATGTACAAATACCATCGCGTTCTGGCCTTTTTAAGACCGGTCCTTGCCCAGAGAGCGTAAGTATTTATCACGTGCATTTTGTTGTATTGCATTGCCATACTATGTATGTTTATATTCCACAGGATTTGGCGTCTTGTTAATATTTGGTAGTAATTTTCTTATTTCTTTTTTCACAGCACATAGAGCACTACTGTTGGCCCAGGTTCTGGAGCGGTCCTTCATCCGACAGCCGCGGACCCGTCCCAGCCATCCAGCAGCGCAGCAGCAAGTGGGCCTTCCACACTAACTGGAAATCTGGGAGCTGGTCCATCAGGTCTTCCCCTTTCGCAGTCCTCTTCCACTGCCCCTTTTTTTTTTTGGGCTCCTCCCAGCAGCGGCAGAGGGCTTCGGACAGGTCACTCATGCCCGAGTTTTTGCACTTGAGCTCGGTTTTACACGAAGCAATCAAGGCTTTAGGTGACCGAATGGATGTTTCACATAACCTCTTGAATGCACGTATCCAGGAGGTCACCAAAAGCCTTGATCAAGTGAAAGCCGACCTCCAGAGGCCAGCTCATCATTTTTTTAACCAAATTGAGCAGGGCATGTCGGAACACCTTACTCCTGATCTCCAGCTGAGTGTTATGCAGGCCTGCAATGATGCTTACGTGCAGGCTATGCAGCAGAGTCGGTATTTCCAGCAGACAGTGGCGGCATATCCAACTGTGCCTTCACTGTCACGATTAACTTCAATACCGACCTCTGCTACATACCACTGCACGGCCACCTCAATTCCTTCCACAGACGGACACCACTACAGCGCCAGCACCATGACGAGTGCAGTTGGACATCCCACCGCCACCACCGTGACAACCGCTGCTCCTGTTGGACCTCCTCCGGCCCCACCATGATGCAGCAGGACCCTGGCATGGCTTTCCGTACCGGCCACACCACGATGTAGCAGGACCCTGGCATGGCTTTCCGTACCAGCCCCACCATGATGCAGCAGGACCCTGGCATGGCCTTCCGCTCTACAAGTGCTATGGACTCTGGCATGGCTGCATCCTCTACGAGCACAATGGGCTATGGCATGGCTGCACGCTCTACGAGCACTATGGACTCTGGCATGGCAGCACGCTCTACGAGCACTATGGACTCTGGCATGGCTGCACGCTCTACGAGCACTATGGACTCTGGCATGGCTGCACGCTGTACGAGCACTATGGACTCTGACACGGTGCAGCCAGACCCTGACAGGTCACCCACCACCACGCCACGCCATATGAGCCCACCAGTGCCTCCCAGAACCTGTCAAACTAAAGAAAAACACACAAAAAAAACAAAACAGAGAACTCTTAGCATTCCTCCCCCTTCACCTCCCATTGTGTCTGTAATGTTAGGTTTGTCTCACCCTTCCAGTGCGTCTCAAGCCTCTCATGTGTCAAGCCCCATCCCCAACCTACCAGACCCCACTAGTTTCATTGCCCTTTCTCCTATCACTTCTGCGTCGTCCACGGTTAGCCAGGCCTCAGTGCTTCACACCCCCCATTTACATCACTCTACCCCAAGTCGGCGCAGTTAAATAAATTTTTTTGGTTGTTAAAAAAATAAATACAATTTGATTTGCCACAATTGTTTGGTTTATTGTGTCTATCGCCGCCAACAACACACCCCGGGCGCCAAGAAACTTCGCCACACACTTAATTTTTGGGCCACATCATATCTCCAGTAGTTATTAGAAAGAAATGCACCTTTGTGTGTCTTTAGTATAAAGATATGAGGTGGGCCCAAAAATAATAGATGTATTATCTCCATAATCTCCTTCTTTCTGCTGTAACTTCAGTTGCAGTCTGAAGAGAAAATGGCGGAAATACAGTGCAGAACTCTACTGAACTGGTCAGGTGTCATTAAAAAAAAAATTAGTTCTGAAACCTGACCTGGTGAGTAGAGAACTGCCTTGTATAACCTCCATTTTCTCTTCAGTGTACATAATCTATTACACACAAATAGAAGGGACAATGGTGGTCACACGGCATATCTATGCTCACCTGCACAGGTGACAGAAATAGTGAATTCATGAGGCTGTTATATGTGCATCATGAATTCATTATTTCTGAAACCTGACTTGCTGAGTATAGATCTCTTGAATGTGACAGACAGTCATTGTCTCTTCAGTCTGTGTCCAATAGATACTGCTGAACAGAATCAAGGCGCAATGACGTCAACAAGTGTAAAGCAACATGGCTGCCATAACACAAGCAGTATGTGGTCAGTATTTTATATCAGTATTTGTAAGCCAAAACAAGGAGTGGAGCAATTAGAGGTAAATTATGATATTAACATAACAATTAGCACCTCTGCCTTTAACACCCACTCCTGGTTTTGCATTACAAATACTGATATTAATTACAGACCAAATACTGCTAGTTTTAGGACAGCCTTGGTTTGTAGAGGAAAAACATAGGAGACACTGTCAACACAACCAAAACTAAAGTTTATTAATGAGAAATATAATTATCATTTCAGAAAATTACTTGTACAGATCTAATTACAACAGGACATTGGAACAGGACATTGGAAGTGGAGGGATGTCTCCGGTTGCCAGAAATCTGTAAGGAAAACGCTAAAGAAAGATAGTAACATAGTAACATAGTAACATAGTTAGTAAGGCCGAAAAAAGACATTTGTCCATCCAGTTCAGCCTATATTCCATCATAATAAATACCCAGATCTACGTCCTTCTACAGAACCTAATAATTGTATGATACAATATTGTTCTGCTCCAGGAAGACATCCAGGCCTCTCTTGAACCCCTCGACTGAGTTCGCCATCACCACCTCCTCAGGCAAGCAATTCCAGATTCTCACTGCCCTAACAGTAAAGAATCCTCTTCTATGTTGGTGGAAAAACCTTCTCTCCTCCAGACGCAAAGAATGCCCCCTTGTGCCCGTCACCTTCCTTGGTATAAACAGATCCTCAGCGAGATATTTGTATTGTCCCCTTATATACTTATACATGGTTATTAGATCGCCCCTCAGTCGTCTTTTTTCTAGACTAAATAATCCTAATTTCGCTAATCTATCTGGGTATTGTAGTTCTCCCATCCCCTTTATTAATTTTGTTGCCCTCCTTTGTACTCTCTCTAGTTCCATTATATCCTTCCTGAGCACCGGTGCCCAAAACTGGACACAGTACTCCATGTGCGGTCTAACTAGGGATTTGTACAGAGGCAGTATAATGCTCTCATCATGTGTATCCAGACCTCTTTTAATGCACCCCATGATCCTGTTTGCCTTGGCAGCTGCTGCCTGGCACTGGCTGCTCCAGGTAAGTTTATCATTAACTAGGATCCCCAAGTCCTTCTCCCTGTCAGATTTACCCAGTGGTTTCCCATTCAGTGTGTAATGGTGATATTGATTCCCTCTTCCCATTTCCCTATTTATAGTTAAATAGCCAAAACATACATGTCTGAAAACACAAAATTTGGACTGTCATTGGTTTGTAACGTACCTTAATGCAACCAGCAGACGTGCCTCTGGTGGAATCGCTCTACGGAGCTGGGTGTCCGGTCTCCGTATGGTTCCTTGGACACGAGCAAGCAAATCCCGGAACGAGTCTTGCGACATCCTTGTATATTCATGGAATTTCTCCGGGTTGGCATTAAGCTCGCCATACAGCGTGTGATAGGCTCCCCGGCTCTCATGTAGTTCGATTATGGGGGGTCTCCAAAAACACAGACGTTGTCTCCTTCTCCATCTATCACAATTTCTGTCTTGTTCCCAAGCAAAAGCACAGGCAAGAAACAGCTTTATGCTTAAATCCAGGTTGAAATAAAAGCTCTCCATGCGAAGATCCATCATGACACTGGATACAGTAGCAAAATCTGAAGATCACAGCTGTTCAGGGGTCTATATAAAGAAAGACCATAATACACGCCCTTAGTAGTCCCATTGGCGGTGTCTGGTTATCTCGTTTTTTCTCTTGGGAAATTTCTCATCATGCGTACAAAAAACGCGAACGTAATAAAAAACGCAAATAAACGCGTACAAATGCGGCGTTTTTTAACCGCATGCGTTACCGCATGCGTTTAAAAAACGCCACGTTTGTACGCGTTTATATGCATTTTTTCCACCACTTGCGGATGCGGAATAAACGCTGCGGATTTAAACGGAAATGTGAAAGTAGCCTAAGGGGCAGTTCGCTTCAGGCCTGCATCCTATAAGAGAGTGGGGCCACACCAGCCTTTAAAGTGGGGATGGATTCAGGTGGCATTTTCTCAGGGACATAAAAACAACAATCAGGATGAGAGGATATGGATCTTTTTATTGGTTGGCAATAGATGGGGATGGTACTGGAAATATGAGAAGTGAAATGTGTCTGTGTTGCAGATTCCGCAAACGAGTCATGGTTGGAAGAAGTCTTCATAATAGTCCAGGTCAGATGGAAAGGATGAAAAAAAGTGAATTTCTCCATTAGAAAGAATGTGACCAATGAGCCACTTGATATAACTGTACTGAAATTACTTATATGGTCTGGAGAATTGATAACTACCACTATATACAGTTGAAACCAGAAGTTTCCATACACTATATAAAAAGATACACATGCAAATTTTCTCAGTATCTGATGAGAGAGAAAAAAGAGAGCGTGATAGAGAAAGAAAGAGAGAGAGAAAGAAAAAAGAAAAAGAGAGAGAAAGAAAAAGAGAAAGAAAGAGAGCAAAAGAGAGAGAAAAACCCGTGGATGTATTTTAATGTACACCTGAAGCATATTGCTTCTTTGTGTAGCGTCATGGGAAAGTCTCAAGAAATTAGCCAAGACATCAGGAAGAGAATTGTGGACTTGCACAAGTTGATTCATCCTTGGGTGCAATTTCAAGACAGCTAAAGGTACCGTCACACATAACGATATCGTTAACGATATCGTTGCTTTTTGTGACGTAGCAACGATATCGTTAAGGAAATCGTTATGTGTGACAGCGACCAACGATCAGGCCCCTGCTGGGAGATCGTTGGTCGCTGAGGAAAGTCCAGAACTTTATTTCGTCGCTGGACTTCCCGCTGACATCGCTGGATCGGCGTGTGTGACACCGATCCAGCGATGTCTTCACTGGTAACCAGGGTAAACATCGGGTTACTAAGCGCAGGGCTGCACTTAGTAACCTGATGTTTACCCTGGTTACCAGCGTAAACGTTGAAAAAACAAACACTACATACCTTCAGCTGTCTGTCCTCCGGCGCTGTGCTTCTCTGCACTCCTCCTGCATCCTGTGTCAGCGCCAGCCAGCCGGAAAGCAGAGCGCTGACAGTGCAGAGGAAAGCAGAGCGCCGGAGGACAGACAGCGGAAGGTAAGTATGTAGTGTTTGTTTTTTTAACGTTTACGCTGGTAACCAGGGTAAACATCGGGTTACTAAGCGCGGCCCTGCGCTTAGTAACCCGATGTTTACCCTGGTTACCGGGGACCTCGGGATCGTTGGTCGCTGGAGAGCTGTCTGTGTGACAGCTCTCCAGCGGCCAAACAGCGACGCTGCAGCGATTGACATCGTTGTGGGTATCGCTGCAGCGTCGCTTAGTGTGACAGTACCTTAAAGGTGCCTCGTTGATCTGTACAAACAATTATACGCTAGTACAAACAAGATGGGAATGTCCAGCCATCATAGCGCTCAGGAAGGAGACGGGTTCTGTGTCCCAGAGATGACCGTGCTTTGGCCCGACATGTGCATATCAGCCCAAGGACAAAAGCAAAAGTCCTTGTGAAGATGAAGGCAGAAGCTGGTAAGATTAATGTTTGCAAATGCACAAAGGAACAAAGACCTTAATTTTGGAGATTTTGGAGACATGTCCTGTGGTCTAATGAAACTAAAATTAAACTTTTTGGGCATAGTGACCATCATTATGTTTGGAGGAAAAAGGGAGAAGCTTGGAAGCTTAAGAATGCCATCCCAACTGTGAAACACAGGAAGGTGGCAGCATCATTTTGTGGGGTTGATTTTCTGCAGGAGGGACTGGTGCACCTCACAAAATAGATGGCATCATGAGAAAAGAAGATTATGCGACAATAAAGTCTTCTACATGGACAGTGACCCAAAGCATACTGCCAAAATGATAACTAAGTGGCTTAAGGATAACAAAGTCAATATTTTGGAGTGGCCATCACAAAGCCTTGATCTCAATCCTATTGAAAACTTATGGGCAAAGCTGAAAAGGCAGGTGTGAGCAAGGCGACCTATGAACCTGGATCAGTTACACCAGTTTTTTCAGTAGTAATAGGCCCAAATTCCGACCAACTATTGTGAAAAGCTTGTGGAAGGATATCCAAACATTTGACCCAAGTCATTCAGTTTAAGGGCAATGGTACCAAATACTAATGAAATGTATGTAAACTTTTGACTTTGCAGTAAGTAATAAAAGTTCCTTAAAACATTCTCTCTCTCTCTCTCATAATAATGGCTTTTGGCAAATATTAACCCCTTTCCGACGTTGAGCATAATAGTATGCCCACGTCGGACTTCTCCTGTTTGGTGCGGACTCCAGCGATGAGCCGGCACCTTTGCGGGCACATGTCAGCTGATCTATACAGCTGACATGTGCCCGTAACAGTTGCGGGGGGAATCCACTAGTTAATGTCAGAGACTGACAGCAGAATTTAACTCGCACTTACCGTCACATGATCGCGGGTCACCGATGGGTCGGCATGACAACATAAGGTCTGCAACAGACCTCTATGGTTGTCATTGCCAGATTGATATGAGCACCACCCAGTGGTCGGCGCTCATAGCAAGTGAGCATTTCTGCTACACACAGTCGAACTGATCATCGCCTGTGTGTAGCAGAAGCAATCACATTACTGCAGCTTCTAGTCTTCCATAGATACTATTGAATCATGCAAAAAGTAAAAAAAAGTTTAAAACTATTAAAAAATAAATGTAACAGTTCAAATCACCCCTTTTTTGCCCCATTGAAAATATAGAATAAAAAAATATCAAATATACGCATAATTCAGAACCGCCTGATCAATATAAAAAAAAAATTAACCCGATCGCTAAACGGCGTAATGAGAAAAAAATTCAAAGTGCCAGAATCCCTTTTTTGGTTGCCGCTACATTGCAATAAAATGCATTTTTGGGCGATCAAAAGATTGTATGTACATCACAATGGTATCAATAAAAAATGTCCGCTCGGCACACAAAAAATATGCCCTCACCCAGCCCCAGATCATGAAAAATGAAGAGGCTACAGGTCTCAGAAAAATGTGCGCTTTTCTTTCACTACTTAAATAAAAGAGAACCTAGAACTCGTAATGACCTGGAGAATCATAATGGCACGCCAGTTTTACAGGGTCTCCTGTATAGGGCGAACACCAGGAATTTCAGGGCCCCATTCTGGCAAAACTTTCAACCCACTTAAGACTCTGCCCAGGCTCCACCCCAGCTCCGCCTCCACCCCTTGAACCTTCCACAGTCTCACCATCCACTCTTAGAAAACAAAATTTCTGCATCATGTCCTCACCAATCACAGTCTCCATTGAAGATCATATCACATACATAGCCATCATGTTCTCCTATACTAACCCCATGTGTCTCCATCCTGCCCAATATGATCTCCCTTCCTGCCAGTGGCTTCCTACATGGCAATAAATTTCAACTGAATGTGCGTCTTTGGATGCACATTCAGTTACAGAGTAAACTGGCAAAATCCTGCCCCTGGGGCTGGTGAGTAGAAGCAGAAAAGAGTTTGGGGGGCATGGTCCTTGCTTCTGCTCACCGGGTCCCACACCAGTAAGGGCAGTAATGCCCTTATGGCGGCCCTGTTCCTGTACATACAGTATCTGCACTGTGACACCATTGCAACTATGTCAAAGCCTAAGTGCAGCAATCATACACTGGGTTTATGCAGGGTCACATGAGGAATGTTGCTTAGCGACCTAGTAAGATACTGTTTGTCTCGAAGCCATTACATATGATTATTCATTAAAGCTAATATTAGCTCCAATAATAAAAATAAATACTGTCTTGTCATGATGCTTTATATACTATGCAGAAGCATATGTGGGATTTATTGTGGCTGGTATATTATGGGACAATGCGTGCAATTATACGACAATAACATGTTTTTCTAGGTGTGTAATATTTGTCACTTAATGTAAATATGTTTTAAATATTTAATGCTCGGTTTTTCCCAGTGCTATATTATATCTTTATAACCGCATACAATAAGTTATAATTTTTTTCATTCTTTTATTTTGGCATTTTTTTTCTTGTGTTTTTCTAATGTCAACACTATTACCATGCACATTTTGATTTATTTCTACTGTTCCATTAATCACCTTTTTTATTACTAAGTTGCATCATTTGGACCATGTAATGACAGTATATTCTGCAGTATTAGGAGACGTTCCTCTTCGTACCCAAACACTAATATATATACAGTGATCTCCACCGATCTTCCTGCTGTCTCCCCTGGGTGCTGGAGCCTATCTTGAAATCCAAGAGATATTAAACCAAAGCTGCTCAGTCATTTTGCAGGAGGTGGGGAGTAAGTCGATGGCGCTATGTTGAATATCCTCCTCTCAGACAAGGCAATAAAACAAGGATCAGACAAACTGGAGCAATTCAGAGGCTAAAAGAGGAGAACCTCGGAACGAAGTAACCTTGAAATCATCATGTAGAAATAGCAGTGGGGGAGCCCCTCAACAACTAGTGAAAGAAGTGTCATTCACTCACAAGACCTGTGATTTCTTTATTTTACCCATTATTATCATTAAAGAAAATTACACTTTTATGTTAGAAGTTTCTTCTCACTATTCCTTCTCAAGGTAAATATTAGACTGTACAAACAAGTCTCTTCTGGAAAGTTAGATCCAGTTCTTGGAAATCTTAGTAATTACTATTAGTGTAACAGAGCTTTCCACTAGAGATGAACAAATAGGGATGGTCCCAAGAGATTCAGATGTTATCACTACCATCAGAGGCGTAGCTAGGGTTTCAGCTTAGGGGGGCGAAAAATTTGAGTGGGCCCCTAACCAGGTAATCCTTACTACAGCTACGTGGTGCACCCTAATTGTGAGCATAGGGGAACATCAGTAGATGACCGCACTGTGACTGAAAATACATCTATATACAAAAACGAACACTGATATTACGATATATGGAGACCATATAGTGGTAGACACCAGTCCTGCAGACCATATAAGTGATCACAGCACAGTTATAGATAATCACTTACAAATAACATTCTTTCTGATGGAATCGTTCACTTTTCTCGTCTTTTCCATCTGGCCCAGACCGACACGACAACTTCTCCAACCAGGACTCGTCTGCAGAAATTATGACGACACATCAGACTTCTCACATTTCCAGTCCCGTCCCCATCTATCCCCAACCTGCACAAACTCCTCATTCTGCTGATACCCCAACACTGAGCCGCTGCTGCCATATGTGTCCTACAGCACCTGCTGTGTGGTACAATAATGGTGCCGCCCCACATAGTAATGTCACCACTGTGCCCCTTACATAGTAATAATGACTCATTTGTGCTCTCTAGATAATAAAATCACTCCTAGAAAACATGAATGCCCTGTGTTAGTGCCCTCCACGTTTTGTCCCTAAAAAGTAATAATACCACATAAGAAATTTTGATGTCTCAGTACTCTGAGTGCCCCTATAACAATAATGCTTAAGTGCCCACTTAACATTTAATAATGTCCCCCAAGTAGCCTCCATGTACAGCTTGACTATACACAGCATAGTGGGCCCACAGCTTTCCTATACACAGTATAATGCCCCCACAGCTCCCCTATACACAATATGATGATCCCACAGCTCCCCTATACACGGTGTGATGTCCCCACTGCTCCCTTATATTATTATTATCATTATTATTTATATAGCACCATTAATTCTATGGTGCTGTACTAGTGAAAAGGGGTTACATACAGGGTTATAGATATCGTTAACAGTAAACAAATTTACAATGACAGAATGGCACAGAGGGGAGAATACCCTGTCCGAGCGGACTTACATTCTATACACAGTATGATGTCACCACTGCTCCCCTATACACAGTATGATGTCACCACTGCTCTCCTATACACAGTATGATGAGCCCACAGCTCCCCTCTACACAGTATGATGATCCCACAGCTTCCTAATATACAGTATAATGCCCCACAGCTCCCCTATACACAATATGATGATCCCACAGCTTCTCTATATACAATATGATGTTCCCACAGCTTCCCTATACAAGTATAATGCCCCACAGCTCCCCTATACACAATATGATCCTACAGCTCCCCTATACACAATATGATGATCCCACAGCTCCCCTATACACAGTATGATGTTACCACTGCTCCCCTATACACAGTATGATGAGCCCATAGCTCCCCTGTACACAGTATGATGAGCCCACAGCTCCCCTATACACAGTATGATAATCTCACAGCTCCCCTATACACAGTTTTATGCCGACAGAGCTCCACTATAGAAAGTATAATGCCCCCCTAGAGCTCCCCTATATACAGTATAATGGGCCAACAGCTCACCTATGCATGGTATAATGCCTTCATGGCTCCCCTATACATAGTATGATGGGCCCACAGCTCCCGTATATACAGTATGATGTCCCCCACAATTCCACTGTACACAGTATAATGGTCTAACCGCTCCCTTAGACACAGTATTATGCCCCCACAGCTCCACTATACACAGTATGGTATGCTCATAGGTCCCTTATGCAAAGTATGATGGGCTCACAGGTCCCGTACATACAGTATAATGTCCATTAGAGTTCTATACATAGAATAATGTCCCCATTGATCCCCCAAAACACAGTATAATAGTTAGTAGTGTTCTGACACTGTGCGTCACCTGCACTGAGAGTCACACTGCTAGGGGGAAATTAACTTTATTCCTCACTGCAGCCTCGGGGGCAACGCTGGTACGGTTTCAGTCACAGCAGCTGTAACTGCGCCTCTTAGGGTATGTGCACACTAGGGTTGAGCGACTTTTGTTTTTATAGGATCGGGTCGGATTTCACGAAACCCGACTTTTTCAAAAGTCGGGTCGAGTGAAATCGGCCAATCCTATAGAAAAGTCGGGGTCGGGGTCGGCCGAAACACGAAACCCAATGCAGTGCATTGGGTTTCGAATGGTTCCCAGGGTCTGAAGGAGAGGAAACTCTTCTTCGGGCCCTGGGATCCATATTAATGTGTAAAATAAAGAATCAAAATAAAAAATATTGAAATATTTACCCTCGGACGCGCCCTGGTTGTAACCGGGAGCCTTCCTTCCTAAGAATGAGCGCCTGAAGGGCCTTCGATGACGTCGCGGCTTGTGATTGGTCGCGTGAGCGGTCACATGGGCGTCACGCGACCAATCACAAGCCGCGACGTCATCTAAGGTCCTTCAAGCGCTGATTCTTAGGAAGGAAGGCTGCGGGTTAGAACCAGGGCGCGTCCGAGGGTGAGTATATACCTATTAGGAATATACTCACCCTCGGACGCGCCCTGGTTCTAACCCGCAGCCTTCCTTCCTAAGAATCAGCGCTTGAAGGACCTTAGATGACGTCGCGGCTTGTGATTGGTCGCGTGACGCCCATGTGACCGCTCACGCGACCAATCACAAGCCGCGACGTCATCGAAGGCCCTTCAGGCGCTCATTCTTAGGAAGGAAGGCTCCCGGTTACAACCAGGGCGCGTCCGAGGGTAAGTATTTCAATATTTTTTATTTTGATTCTTTATTTTACACATTAATATGAATTCCGATACCGATTCCCGATATCTTAAACATATCGGGAATCGGTATCGGAATTCCGATTCCAGTTCAGAAGATCGCCGACCTCATGGCCGACCCCACACAGGGGTCGGGTCGGGTTTCATGAAACCCGACTTTGCCAAAAGTCGGCGACTTCTGAATCTGGCCGACCCATTTCGCTCAACCCTAGTGCACACGTTGCAGATTCCATTGCGGATTCTGCAAAATACACAGGTAAAACGCAGGGTGTTTTACCTTCAGATTGCCCGTGGATTCACTGTAGATTTTGTGCGGATTTCGCCTGCATTTTTACACCTGCAGATTCCTATTAAGGAATAGGTGTAAAACGCTGTGGAATCCGCTCAAAGAATTGACATGCTGAGGAAAATAAACTGCTGCGTTTCCACGCAGAATTTTCTGAAGCATGTGCACAGCGGATTTGGTTTTCCATAGGTTAACATGCTACTGTATAACGTATGGAAAACTGCTGCAGATCCTCAGCCAAATCCGCAATGTGTGCACATACCCATACTGCGACTGACAGCCAGCTCAGCTGCCTCTACCACCCAGTAGGTGCGCACTGATGCCCCTATAAATAATAATGCTTCTTAAGTGCCCACTTGACATTTAATAATGTCCCCCCATGTACAGTAACAATGGCCCCAGCATCGCTGATGTCAGCAGACGGTCATGTGACCACTCTTTCGGCTTCTCTCAATTCTCTGCTATTGAAAGAAATCAAACCTTTCTAGTCGACACAAGCACATAGTAAACATGGGGTTGCATGACAGCCTGATGACGCCAGTGATATTGGGGGCTCATAACAGCAGGCGCTCCCTGTCATAATTTGGCAGTCTGCTTATTATTAAATTATTAAAGCACCACTCTAGCAGGGTTTTTTTTTCACCGCTGGAGTGGTGCTTTAAGCACAAGTCCCTGCCACGGTCATATACTCATCCTCCGCCGCATTCACTGCTTTTTGGCACCACTCCAGTCCCGCGGCTCCATCTTGTCAGCCCAGCTTCTGATTGGCCAGAAGTTAGAAGCTGCGTCAGAAGCGCTCAATGTAAGTTTATGAGGGTTAGGAAGAGGCGAGAAAGAGGCCAGAATGAGGCTCTCATAGTCTCAAATTGATTAGTGACCTCTGTACCACTCCATGAAACACTCGAGCAGCGGACAGGTCACAAACTGCAGGTGAAGGACCCAAGCAGTGCAGTGGCGAAAACAGATGAAAACGCCAGAAGGTGAGTATCAGACAGTTGATTTTGGATTGAGGCTATGTGCCCACCTTGCGGATTCGTGTGAGATTTTTCCGCACCGTTTTTGAAAAATCCCCAGGTAAAATGCACTGCGTTTTACCTGCGGATTACCCACAGATTTAACACAGATTTCCTGCATTTTTTGTGCGGATTTCACCTGCGGATTCCTATTATGGAGCAGGTGTAAAACGCTGCGGAATCCACTCAAAGAATTGACATGCTGCGGAAAATACAACGCAGCATTTCCACGCGGTATTTTTCGCACCATGTGCACTGCGGATTTTGCTTCCATAGGTTTACATGGTACTGTAAACCAGATAGAAAACTGCTGCGAATCCACAGCATCCAATCCGCTGCGGATCTGCAGGCAAATTTGCAACGTGTGCACATAGCCTAAAAGCGCCACTCCAGCGGTGAAAAAAAAAAATGCTGGAGTGATGCTTTAAATGTGATGCAGCTCATGGCTTACCCAGCTGATAAGTATAATAGGCCACCTACCTCCCCATCCCAGAGAACAACTATTATGTGTGATGGAGTGCAAATAATCTCGTAACAAAATCATATAATTATCAGCCCCAAGTGCCGTCGCCCCTCACCCACCTCAGCCCTCAGAATACCCTTATCTTCTCACATTCACCCCCCCAGTGCCCTGTCGACCCTCCCCCACAACACCCCATTCTTTCACATTCACCCCCCAGTGCCCTGTCCCCCTCCCCCACCTAAGCCCTCACAACACCCCCATTCTCTCACATTTACCCCCCAGTGACTATGACATGCCTATCAATCTAATACATTTTATCCCCACTTAAAGGGAACCTGTCACCTGAATTTGGCGGGACTGGTTTTGGGTCATATGGGTGGAGTTTTGGGGTGTTTGATTCACCCTTTCCTTACCCGCTGGCTGCATGCTGGCTGCAATATTGGATTGAAGTTCATTCTCTGTCCTCCACAGTACACGCCTGCACAAGGCAAGATTGCCTTGCGCAGGCGTGTACTATAGAGGACAGAGAATGAACTTCAATCCAATATTGCAGCCAGCATGCAGCCAGCGGGTAAGGAAAGGGTGAATCAAACACCCGAAAACTCTGCCCATATGACCCAAAACCAGTCCCGCCAAATTCAGGTGACAGAGTCCCTTTAACAATGAAGTTTGCAGCAGGACCAGGAAGTATCTGAATCAGTGAAATTGAGGTGGGCACTAGGACCCAGCGTGCACAGGGAGGGAAGAAACCTGCAGCCTGGGAGAAGCCCCTGAGGTCAGCACAATACAGTGCAGAAGGGAGATTTACAACTGGCCACTGTCCGACCAGCTGCAGAATCTCCTTCAGGCAGGAAAGCAGGCATTTTGCTGCTCTCCTCCTGTGCTGTATTGTGCCTCAGCACAGAAGTGGCAGTACCGGCTCCCAGTGGGCCCCTTCTTGTGACAGGGCCCAGGGCAAAGGCCCCCTCTGCCCCCCCCCAGTAGCTACGCAACTGACTACCATCATAAATAGCTTACTTAATTTTTTATAAAAATTTGTATTCCTCAAAACGTTTATTCAGTGTAATTTCGCTTCCATGCCCATTAAGCAAAATGGCGGCGGCTAGACACAATTTTTTTGACCTGTCAGAGGCCACCAAAATGAAAAAATATTCTTTATACCCACCCTACTGCTCACCTCTCCAATCCTGGCCGCATCGTCAAATCACCTTGGTTCGTGCTGAAATTCCCGGGCCTTTCACGCTGGGCTGGGACTTTAGGCTTTACTGAGGGCCCACAAAGGTTCTGTGTAAGTGAGCAAAATGTCATGGCATCATGACATCACAGCGTCCACATGTGTGGAACCTCCCCAAGGCCTTCCAAATCTGGAAACCCCAGCCTAGTTCGGGAGGCAAGGAATTGCAGAGCGATCAGCGGTGATTTGAAGATGAGGGAAGGGCAGGGCGGGTGACAGTGAGTAACAGAGGGGGCGGAGAGGTGAGTGGTGAAGTGAGTATAAGGATTTTTTTTTTACATTATAAATGTATTTTGCCTTGGGTTCTATAGAGACCTCAGAGCATAATAATGTCCATTGAATTCATGGAGAATTACTCATCCGCGAATCAAATTTTCTGGCGAGAAAAAATATTATTTTTGAATTTTGCCCAATCCACTCATCTCTACTCTCCACCTTCCATGTAAAAATTGTAACATAGATGAATATAATATTTGTTTCTCTGTATACAATAGTGCCCAGGTGCTCTTGCACCACCTATAGCTTTTCCTCTAAAATTTTTTAAAGAAATAAAGTGCGTCTATCCGGCTGCTGTACAGCATACCAAACCCTTAGGGTATGTTTCCACGTTCAAGAAACGCTGCGTCTTTGATGCTGCATAGAGACGCAGCGTCAAACACGCAGCGTCCAGATGTTACAGCATAGTGGAGGGGATTTTATGAAATCCTGTCTCCACTATGCGTACGAACACGCACCCGGCGGCCCTGCGACTCCGGACATGCGGCACTTCTTTTTAGATCGCACCATGTCCGTTTACCTTGTGGCGACGCTGTGCCGCCGCAAGGTATAACACAGGGCCCTATGTGTGTGGTGCGATGATTTCGGATGTGTGCAATGAACACATCCGGCATCATCGCGTCTCCAGAAGGGGGCGGAGCTTTGGGCGGAGCGAGTTCACCGCTCCGTCAAAACCGCCGGCCATCCTGAACGTGGACATGTACACTTAGTTTGGCGATGTTCATTAACTTCTATTTGAGAGTATTTTTGTCTGGAGAAGTTAATTGACTCCTATTGAAACCCTTGGCAAGGCTGAGGTTCTCAGTGCACCTTTCCACCAATTTATGTAATTCCTGGGAGTAAACCTGCACCCCATCTTGACTGAAAAAAAAACCCAAAATGTGGAAATGTTTGCAAATTTATTAAAAAAGAAAAACTGAAATATCATATGGTCATAAGTATTCAGACCCTTTGCTCAGACACTCATATTTAAGTCCCATGCTGTCCATTTCCTTGTGATCCTCCTTGAGATGGTTCTACTGCTTCATTGGAGTTCAGCTGTGTTTAATTAAACTGATAGTGATAGGACTTGATTTGGAAAGGCACAGACCTGTCTATATAAGGAAGGCAAGGAGAAAGAGGGAGTATAACGGGTATATAAATTTATTAAATATACAAAGTGATAATACACACATAACAGAAGTACAACCATAATATATTACATGGATAAAAAGTGCCTAAGGATGGTTAAAGGGATGAGATATCCACCGGTGTGCAGTGCCCAAGAAATAAACCAGTCTGAAGAAATCAGCTCATTAGTAACACATAAAAGCCGCAAGCAGCCGCAGTAATAATAAATGCAATAAGGTGACACAAAGTCTCCAATAGTAGGCATATATAATGCGACGCTTACCGCAAGTATGGAGGGCAGAGAAACACACCGGACTGGGACCAGGATCAGGACAGAAACCCCCGACGCGCGTTTCGCTCTTGTTGTTACCGCTTTCTCAAGGGGAAGTGCACTTTAACCATCCTTAGGCACTTTTTATCCATGTAATATATTATGGTTGTACTTCTGTTATGTGTGTATTATCACTTTGTATATTTAATAAATTTATATACCCATTATACTCCCTCTTTCTCCTTGCCTTCATTATGAGTATGGAGTGGGTTGCCTTTGCTCTAGGCTTTGGGTCTTTCACTACTATTTAGTGTGAACAGCCCCTTTTTCCTCTTCAAAACATGTGCTCTGGTTTTGTTGTAGTACCTGTCTATATAAGACCTCACACAGTGTCGGACTGGGGTGCCAAGGGCCCACCAGTAAAATGACTTTGGGGGGCCCACTTTTCACCTGCATACAAATATTACACTACCCTTGTCACAAATTTACTTCTATCTTAATTTATTAATAAACTGGGTAGTTTGGTTAATGAATGATGAGATGCTGTTTTTTCTGTACAGAGAGAGTCAAGTGAATTATGCCAAATACTGCTCATATAGTGAGGTTGGGGGCCCAGGTCTGCACAGGGGCCCACCGCGGGATTCCCCTGTTACCCTGTGGGCCAGTCCGAGCCTGACCTCACAGCTCACAGTGCATGTCAGACCTAATGAGAATTATGAGGTCAAAGGAACTAGCCAAGGAGCTCAGAGACAGAATTGTGGCAAGGCACAGATCTGGCCAAGGCTACAACAGAATTTCTGCAGTACTCAAGGTTCCTAAGATCACGGTGGCTTTCATAATCCTTAAAGGGAACCTGTCACCCCCAAAATCGAAGATGTGCTACGCCCACCAGCATCAGGGGCTTATTTACAGCATTCTGTAATGCTGTAAGTAAGCCTCTGATGTTGTTGTGAATTCCGCTCTTGGGCTCCCTCCGGTGGTTGTAAGTGGCACTTTTGTGAGATCTGCTCTTGGGCTCCCTCTGGTGGTTTTAAGTGGGATGGCTTCTCCTTGGATTTAGCAGTCTGCAGCTGCTTCCACTGATTGTCTTTCTGCTCAGCTATTTATGCCTGGCTCTTCCTTCAGCCAGTGCCACTTGTCAATGGTTCCTGGTTGGATTCACATCTCTCTTGGATTTCCCTCATATCCTGACCAGTTCAGCAAAGATAAGTTCTTTTCTTTGCTCTTTTCTGTCCACATGTTGTGGACTTATTCGTTCTGTGCATTCTATGTTTTGTCCAGCTTGTCAGTATGGATTAATTCAGTTAAGCTGGAAGCTCTGGGAAGCAGATTTACCCTCCACACCTTTAGTTAGGTGTGGAGATTTTTGTAAACTCTGTGTGGATTTTTGTAGTTTTTAATACTGACCGCACAGTATTCCGTCCTGTCCTATCTATCTAGCTAGACTGGCCTCCTGTGCTGTATCCTGGTTTCATTCTACGTATGTCTTTTCCCTCTCCACTCACAGTCATTACTTGTGGGGGGCTATCTATCCTTTGGGGATTTTCTCTGAGGCAAGATAGTTTTCCTGTTTCTATCTTTAGGGGTAGTTAGTTCTCAGGCTGTGACGAGGTGCCTAGGGAGAGACAGGAGCATCCCACGGCTACTTCTAGTGTTGTGTTGTGTTGTGTTGAGCTTAGGGACTGCGGTCAGTACAGGTACCACCTCCTTCAGAGCTCGTCCCATGTTGCTCCTTAATCACCAGTTCATAACAGTACAAGTGGCCAAAAATGAATTAAATGCATCTCAAAAGAAGGAAAAAAAATTCTGAGCCATTTTTTTTTCTGTGCTCTGTTTTGTCTTTTTTTTCCTCTTGATCTCTGGGTGGTTCAGGATTTATGCTCTGGCATGGATGTTCAAGGTTTGCTTTCTCGTTTGGATCAACTTGCTGCAAGAGTACAGAGTATCCAAGATTATGTTGTCCAGACTCCGGCTTTGGAGCCTAGAATTCCTACTCCTGATTTGTTTTTTGGGGACAGATCCAAGTATTTGAACTTTAAAAATAACTGCAAATTGTTTTTTGCTTTGAAACCCCGTTCTTCTGGTGATCCCATTCAGCAAGTTAAAATCATCATATCCTTGCTGCGTGGTGACCCTCAGGATTGGGCATTCTCCCTTGAATCAGGGGATCCGGCATTGCTGAATGTAGACGCATTTTTTCAAGCGCTCAGATTATTGTATGACGAACCTAATTCTGTGGATCATGCAGAAAAAACCCTGTTGGCCCTTTGTCAAGGTCAGGAAGCGGCAGAATTATACTGCCAGAAATTTAGGAAATGGTCTGTGCTCACTAAATGGAATGAGGATGCTCTGGCTGCTATTTTCAGAAAAGGTCTTTCTGAAGCCCTTAAAGATGTTATGGTGGGCTTCCCTACGCCTTCTGGTTTGAGCGAATCGATGACTCTAGCCATTCAGATTGATCGGCGTCTGCGCGAGCACAAAGCTGTGCACCATATGGCAGTGTCCTCTGAGCAGAGTCCTGAGCCTATGCAATGTGATAGGATTTTGACTAGAACAGAACGGCAGGAATTCAGACGTCAGAATAGGCTGTGTTTTTACTGTGGTGATTCTGCTCATGTTATTTCCGATTGCCCTAAGCGTATTAGGAGGGTCGCTAGGTCTGCTACCATCAGTACTGTACAGCCTAAATTTCTTTTATCTGTGACCCTGATTTGCTCATTGTCGTCCTTTTCTGTCATGGCATTTGTGGATTCAGGCGCTGCCCTGAACTTAATGGACTTAGAATTCGCCAGGCGCTGTGGTTTTTCCTTGCAGCCTTTGCAGAGCCCTATTCCTTTGAGGGGCATTGATGCTACACCATTGGCCAAGGATAAACCTCAGCACTGGACGCAGATGACCATGTACATGGCTCCAGCACATCAGGAAGATTGCCGTTTTCTGGTGTTGCATAACCTGCATGATGTTGTTGTACTGGGTTTTCCATGGTTACAGGAACATAATCCGGTGCTGGATTGGAAAACTATGTCTGTGACTAGTTGGGGTTGTCAAGGGGTACATAGTGACGTTCCTTTGATGTCAATTTCCTCTTCCCCCTCTTCTGAGGTCCCTGAGTTTTTGTCGGATTTCCAGGATATATTTGATGAGCCCAAGTCCAGTTCCCTTCCTTCACATAGGGACTGTGATTGTGCTATTAACTTGATTCCAGGTTGTAAGTTCCCTAAGGGCCGACTTTTCAATCTGTCTGTGCCAGAGCATGCCGCCATGCGGAGTTATGTTAAGGAATCTTTGGAGAAGTGGCATATTCGGCCGTCTTCGTCACCACTGGGAGCGGGTTTCTTTTTTGTTGCTAAGAAGGATGGCTCCTTGAAACCCTGTATAGATTATCGTCTTCTTAATAAGATCACGGTCAAATTCCAATACCCCTTGCCTTTGCTTTCTGATTTGTTTGCTCAGATTAAGGGGGCTAGTTGGTTTACTAAGATTGACCTTCGAGGGGCATATAATCTTGTTCGTATTAAACAGGGTGACGAATGGAAAACTGAATTTAATACGCCCGAAGGCCATTTTGAATACCTCGTGATGCCATTCGGGCTCTCTAATGCTCCATCTGTGTTCCAATCTTTCATGCATGATATTTTCCGCAATTATCTTGATAAATTCATGGTTGTATATTTGGATGATATTTTGATTTTTTCCGAGGATTGGGAGTCTCATGTGAAGCAGGTCAGGATGGTATTCCAGATCCTTCGTGATAATGCTTTATTTGTGAAGGGGTCTAAGTGCCTATTCGGAGTTCAGAAGGTCTCTATTTTGGGTTTTATTTTTTCTCCCTTGTCTATGGAAATGGATCCTGTTAAGGTCCAAGCTGATCATGACTGAATTCAACCCACATCTGTAAAGAGCCTTCAAAAATTTTTGGGCTTTGCTAATTTCTATCGCCGTTTCATTGCCAACTTTTCCAGTGTGGTTAAGCCCCTTACTGATTTGACGAAGAAAGGCGCTGATGTGGCGAATTGGTCCTCTGCGGCTGTTGAGGCCTTTCGGGAGCTTAAACGCCGATTTACTTCTGCCCCTGTGTTGCGTCAGCCGGATGTTTCTCTTCCTTTTCAGGTTGAGGTTGACGCTTCTGAGATTGGGGCAGGGGCCGTTTTGTCTCAGAGGGATTCTGATGGTTCTTTGATGAAACCGTGTGCTTTTTTTTCCAGAAAGTTTTCGCCTGCGGAACGCAATTATGATGTCAGCAATCGGGAGTTGTTGGTTATGAAGTGGGCGTTTGAGGAGTGGCGACATTGGCTTGAGGGAGCTAAGCACCGCGTTGTGGTCTTGACTGATCATAAGAATCTGATTTACTTCGAGTCGGCCAAGCGGCTGAATCCTAGACAGGCTCGATGGTCCCTGTTTTTCTCCCATTTTGATTTTGTGGTCTCGTATCTTCCGGGATCTAAGAATGTTAAGGCTGATGCCCTCTCTAGGAGTTTTTTGCCTGATTCTCCTGGGGTCCTTGAGCCAGTCGGCATTCTTAAGGAAGGGGTGATTCTTTCTGCCATCTCCCCTGACTTGCGGCGGGTGCTTCGGGAATTTCAGGCTGATAAGCCTGACCGCTGTCCGGTGGGGAAGCTGTTTGTTCCTGATAGATGGACAAGTAAGGTAATTTCTGAGGTTCATTGTTCAGTGTTGGCTGGTCATCCTGGGATTTTTGGTACCAGAGATTTGGTTGCTAGGTCCTTTTGGTGGCCTTCCTTGTCGCGGGATGTGCGTGCTTTTGTGCAGTCCTGTGGGACTTGCGCCCGGGCCAAGCCTTGCTGTTCCCGCGCTAGTGGGTTGCTTTTGCCTTTGCTGGTCCCTGAGAGGCCCTGGACGCATATTTCCATGGATTTTATTTCGGATCTTCCTGTTTCCCAGAAGATGTCTGTTATCTGGGTTGATTGTGACCGGTTCTCTAAAATGGTCGATCTGGTACCTTTGCCTAAGTTGCCTTCCTCCTCAGATTTGGTTCCATTGTTTTTTCAGCATGTGGTTCGTTTGCATGGCATTCTGGAGAATATTGTGTCTGACAGAGGTTCTCAGTTTGTCTCTAGGTTTTGGCGGGCCTTTTGTGCTAGGATGGGCATTGATTTGTCTTTTTCTTCGGCGTTTCATCCTCAGACTAATGGCCAAACTGAGCGAACAAATCAGACCTTGGAAACCTATTTGAGATGCTTTGTGTCTGCTGATCAGGATGATTGGGTGTCTTTCTTGCCGTTGGCCGAGTTTGCCCTTAATAATAGGGCTAGTTCGGCTACTTTGGTTTCACCTTTCTTTTGTAATTTTGGTTTTCATCCTCGTTTTTCTTCGGGGCAGGTTGAGCCTTCTGATTGTCCTGGTGTGGATTCTGTGGTGGACAGGCTGCAGCAGATTTGGACTCATGTGGTGGACAATTTGACGTTGTCTCAGGAAAAGGCTCAACGTTTTGCTAACCGCCGTCGGTGTGTTGGTCCCCGGCTTCGTGTGGGGGATTTGGTTTGGTTGTCTTCTCGTCATGTTCCTATGAAGGTTTCTTCCCCTAAGTTTAAGCCTCGGTTTATTGGTCCTTATAAGATGTCTGAAATTATCAATCCGGTGTCTTTTCGTTTGGCTCTTCCAGCCTCTTTTGCCATTCATAATGTTTTCCATAGATCTTTGTTGCGGAGATATGTGGTGCCCGTTGTTCCCTCGGTTGATCCTCCTGCCCCGGTGTTGGTTGAGGGAGAGTTGGAATATGAGGTTGAGAAAATTTTGGATTCTCGTTTTTCGAGGCGGAGGCTTCAGTATCTTGTCAAGTGGAAGGGTTATGGCCAGGAGGATAATTCTTGGGTTGTTGCCTCCGATGTCCATGCCGCCGATTTGGTTTGTGCTTTTCACTTGGCTCGTCCTGATCGGCCAGGGGGCTCTGGTGAGGGTTCGGTGACCCCTCCTCAAGGGGGGTACTGTTGTGAATTCCGCTCTTGGGCTCCCTCCAGTGGTTGTAAGTGGCACTTTTGTGAGTTCTGCTCTTGGGCTCCCTCCGGTGGTTTTAAGTGGAATAGCTGCTCCTTGGATTTAGCAGTCTGCAGCTGCTTCCACTGATTGTCTTTCTGCTTGGCTATTTATGCCTGGCTCTTCCTTCAGCCAGTGCCACTTGTCAATGGTTCCTGGTTGGATTCACATCTCTCTTGGATTTCCCTCATATCCTGACCAGTTCAACAAAGATAAGTTATTTTCTTTGCTCTTTTCTGTCCACATGTTGTGGACTTATTCGTAGGGTTGAGCGAAACGGGTCGAACATTTTCAAAAGTCGCCGACTTTTGGCTAAGTCGGGGTTTCATGAAACCCGATCCGACCCCTGTGCGGGGTCGGCCATGCGGTACGCGACTTTCGCGCCAAAGTCGCGTTTCAATGACGCGAAAAGCGCCATTTCTCAGCCAATGAAGGTAAACGCAGAGTGTGGGCAGCGTGATGACATAGGTCCTGGTCCCCACCATCTTAGAGAAGGGCATTGCAGTGATTGGCTTGCTGTCTGCGACGTCACAGGGGCTATAAAGAGGCGTTCCCGCCGACCGCCATCTTACTGCTGCTGATCTGAGCTTAGGGAGAGGTTGCTGCCGCTTTGTCAGAAGCAGGGATAGCGTTAGGCAGGGTCCATTAACCACAAAACCGCTTGTGCTGCAGCGATTTGCACTGTCCAACACCACCCTCGGTGTGCAGGGACAGTGGAAGTTTTTTTTTTTTTTTTTTTCCCCTCAGCGCTGTAGCTCATTGGGCTGCCCTAGAAGGCTCCCTGATAGCTGCATTGCTGTGTGTACGCCGCTGTGCAAACCAACTGCTTTTTTCAAAGCACAAATCCTCTTGTTCCTTCCTTTCTGCACAGCTATCTTTTTTGTTTGTCCACACTTTTTATTTCATTTGTGCATCAGTCCACTCCTTATTGCTGCCTGCCATACCTGGCTGAGATTACTGCAGGCAGGGAGATAGTAGCTGCCTGCCATACCTGGCTGAGATTACTGCAGGCAGGGAGATAGTAATTGTAGGACATTCCCTGTTTTTTTTTTTTTTTTTTTTTTGGTGGGAGATTAAGATTGGCAATTTGGCATTTCTGCTAGAGTGCCATCCCTGTGTGTGCCATCTCTCTCACATAGTGGGCCATAGAAAGCCTTTTCATTTTTCTGTATTTTTTTTTGTGGGGTGTATAAATTCTCCCTGATAAAAATACAGTGGGAGATTAATATTGGCCTTTGGGCTTGTGTGCCAGTCCTGAGTGTGCCATCTCTCTCACAAATAGTGGGCCATAGAAAGCCTATTTTATTTTTTTTTGGGTTTTATAAATTCTCCCTGAAAAAAAGGGAGATTAATATTGGCCTCTGGGCTTGTGTGCCAGTCCTGAGCGTGCCATCTGTGCCAGCCCTGAGCGTGCCATCTCTCTCACAAATAGTGGGCCATAGAAAGCCTATTTAATTTTTTTTTTGGTTTTATAAATTCTCCCTGAAAAAAAGGGAGATTAATATTGGCCTCTGGGCTTGTGTGCCAGTTGTGAGCGTGCCATCTGTGCCAGTCCTGAGCGTGCCATCTCTCTCACAAATAGTGGGCCATAGAAAGCCTATTTAATTTTTTTTTTGGTTTTATAAATTTTCCCTGAAAAAAGGGAGATTAATATTGGCCTCTGGGCTTGTGTGCCAGTTGTGAGCGTGCCATCTGTGCCAGTCCTGAGCGTGCCATCTCTCTCACAAATAGTGGGCCATAGAAAGCCTATTTAATTTTTTTTTTGGTTTTATAAATTTTCCCTGAAAAAAGGGAGATTAATATTGGCCTCTGGGCTTGTGTGCCAGTTGTGAGCGTGCCATCTGTGCCAGTCCTGAGCGTGCCATCTCTCTCACAAATAGTGGGCCATAGAAAGCCTATTTAAATATTTTTTTGGTTTTATAAATTCTCCCAGAAAAAAAGGGAGATTAATATTGGCCTCTGGGCTTCTGTGCCAGTCCTGAGCGTGCCATCTGTGCCAGTCCTGAGCGTCCCATCTCTCTCACAAATAGTGGGCCATAGAAAGCCAATTTTTTTTTTTTGGGGGGTTTTAGAAATTCTCCCTGGAAAAAAAAAGGGAGATTAATATTGCCCTTTGGGCTTGTGTGCCAGTACTAAGCGTTCCATCTCTCTCTCTCTCTCAGTCAGTGGGCCATAGAACGCCTATTTTTGGTTTTATTTGTTTTCTAAATTCTCCCTGAAAAAATCATTTTATTTTATTTGGTTTCTAAATTCTTCCTGATAAAATCATATTTTTTTTATTATTTTTTTTTCTAAAGTCTCCCTGAAGAAAAAAAAAAAAAAAAAAAAAAATACAGTGGGAGATTAATATTGGCCTTTCTGCTTGTGTGCCAGTCTTGACTCCTGGGTGCGTCATCTCTCAGTCAGTGGGCCATAGAACGCCTATTTTTGGTTTTATTTGTTTTATAAATTCTCCCTGAAAAAATCATTTTATTTTATTTGGTTTCTAAATTCTTCCTGATAAAATCATATTTTTTTTATTATTTTTTTTTCTAAAGTCTCCCTGAAAAAAAAAAAAAAACAGTGGGAGATTAATATTGGCCTTTCTGCTTGTGTGCCAGTCTTGACTCCTGGGTGCGTCATCTCTCAGTCAGTGGGCCATAGAACGCCTATTTTTGGTTTTATTTGTTTTATAAATTCTCCCTGAAAAAATCATTTTATTTTATTTGGTTTCTAAATTCTTCCTGATAAAATCATATTTTTTTTATTATTTTTTTTTCTAAAGTCTCCCTGAAAAAAAAAAAAAAAAAACAACCAAAAAAAACAGTGGGAGATTAATATTGGCCTTTCTGCTTGTGTGCCAGTCTTGACTCCTGGGTGTGCCATCTCTCTCTCTCTCTCTCTCTCTCTCTCTCTCTCCAATTGTGGTCCATAGAAAGCCTATATTTTTTTTCCTTGATTTGGGTTCCAAAATCTACCAGAGAAAATAACTCCATCAATCATTGGTAGAAAAATATTGGCCTCTGGGCTTGTGTGCCACTCCTGATTCCTGTGTGCGTCATCTCTCAGTCAGTGGGCCATAGAACGCCTATTTTTGTTTTTATTTGTTTTATAAATTCTCCCTGAAAAAATCATTTTATTTTATTTGGTTTCTAAATTCTTCCTGATAAAATCATATTTTTTTTATTATTTTTTTTTCTAAAGTCTCCCTGAAAAAAAAAAAAAAAAAAAAAAAAACAGTGGGAGATTAATATTGGCCTTTCTGCTTGTGTGCCAGTCTTGACTCCTGGGTGTGCCATCTCTCTCTCTCTCTCTCTCTCTCTCTCTCCAATTGTGGTCCATAGAAAGCCTATATTTTTTTTCCTTGATTTGGGTTCCAAAATCTACCAGAGAAAATAACTCCATCAATCATTGGTAGAAAAATATTGGCCTCTGGGCTTGTGTGCCACTCCTGATTCCTGTGTGCGTCATCTCTCAGTCAGTGGGCCATAGAACGCCTATTTTTGTTTTTATTTGATTTATAAATTCTCCCTGAAAAAATCATTTTATTTTATTTGGTTTCTAAATTCTTCCTGATAAAATCATATTTTTTTTATTATTTTTTTTTCTAAAGTCTCCCTGAAAAAAAAAAAAAAAAAACAACCAAAAAAAACAGTGGGAGATTAATATTGGCCTTTCTGCTTGTGTGCCAGTCTTGACTCCTGGGTGTGCCATCTCTCTCTCTCTCTCTCTCTCTCTCTCCAATTGTGGTCCATAGAAAGCCTATATTTTTTTCCCTTGATTTGGGTTCCAAAATCTACCAGAGAAAATAACTCCATCAATCATTGGTAGAAAAATATTGGCCTCTGGGCTTGTGTGCCACTCCTGATTCCTGTGTGCGTCATCTCTCACTCAGTGGCCCATAGAAAGCATATAGTTTGTTACATTTGTTTTCTAAATTCTCCCTGCAAAAATCAATTTTTTTTTTTGGGGGGGGTTTCTAAAGTGTTCCTGAAAAAAATAAAAATAAAAAAAAAATAATAGTGTGACATTAATATTAACATTTGTGCTTCAGTGACAGTCCTGCGTGTGGGGCATCTCTCTAATTTGCAGCCACCAAAAAAAGAGTGTGTAACATTGGGCCTGATTTTCGCTGTGGTCTCACCAACCTGTAAAGGGGTAGCTAAATCATACTGAAGTTATAGCTCACCGTGTAAGTTGTGTGACTGCAACAAATAACGTTAGTTTGGTTACGTTTTTAAAACAATGAGGAAGTCTAGTGGAAGAGGTCGTGGCCGGGGGCGTTCATTGTCAGCTGGTAATGAGGGTAGTGGTAGTGGTGGAGCATCAGGTGGTCGTGGGGAAAAAAATATTGCACCTAAGTCTGGAGCTGTGGAGCCAGGTTCGTCGTCCGGCTACACAAGGCCTCGAACGCTCCCTTTTCTGGGATTAGGAAAACCGCTTTTAAAGCCGGAGCAGCAAGAGCAAGTTTTGGCTTATCTTGCTGACTCAGCCTCTAGCTCTTTTGCCTCCTCTCGTGAAACTGGTAAAAGTAAAAGCAGCGCGTCGTTAGTGGATGTTCACGGTCAGGGACAAGTCACTTCCTTGTCCTCTTCAGCAAAAACAACAACAGAGAAGAATGCAGCAGGCGACACAACGGGTTACTCCATGGAGCTCTTTACACATACCGTCCCTGGCTTAGAAAGTGAAGCAGTTAACAGTCCATGCCCATTACAAATTGAATCTGACATGGAGTGCACTGACGCACAGCCACAGCCAGACTACTATGCTGGTCCTTTGACTCAGACCACAACATTGCCCTCGCAGGGTGCTGATCAAGAATCAGACCCTGATGAGACTATGTTGCCCCATCACGAACGCTATACCACCGAACGACACGGTGACACAGACGAAGTTGCGCAGGAGGTACAAGAAGAGTTATTAGATGACCCAGTTCTTGACCCCGATTGGCAGCCATTGGGGGAACAGGGTGCAGGCGGCAGCAGTTCTGAAGCAGAGGAGGAGGAGGGGCCGCAGCAGGCATCAACATCGCCACAGGTTCCATCTGCCGGGCCCGTATCTTGCCCAAAACGCGTGGCAAAGCCAAAACCTGGTGGAGGACAGCGTGGCCATCCGGTTAAAGCTCAGTCTGCAATGCCTGAAAAGGTATCCGATGCTAGAAAGAGTGCAGTCTGGCATTTTTTTAAACAACATCCAATTGATCAGCGCAAAGTCATCTGTCAAAAATGTTCTACTTCCTTAAGCAGAGGTCAGAATCTGAAAAGTCTCAATACTAGTTGCATGCATAGACATTTAACCACCATGCATTTGAAAGCTTGGACTACCAAACGTCCCTTAAGGTTGTTGCACCCTCGGCCAATGAAGCTAGTCATCAACGCAACATCCCTTCCGGCAGTGTAGGACCACCATTTAGCGCACCACCTGCTGTATCTGTGCAGGTATCTTTGCCAGGCCAAAGCAGTCAGGGTCAGGGAATCACCAGTTTCGTAGTAGGAAACACTGCATCTAGGGCACCGGCGGCAACAATACCATCTCCCACCGTCTCTCAGTCTGCCATGTCCACCGGCACCCCCGCTAGTTCCACGATCTCCATCTCTCCAGTCCAGCTCACCCTACATGAGACTATGGTTAGAAAAAGGAAATACTTAGCCTCGCATCCGCGTACACAGGGTTTGAACGCCCACATAGCTAGACTAATCTCGTTAGAGATGATGCCCTACCGGTTAGTTGAAAGCGAAGCTTTCAAAGACCTGATGGACTACGCTGTACCACGCTACGAGCTACCCAGTCGACACTTTTTTTCCAGAAAAGCCATCCCAGCCCTCCACCAGCATGTTAAAGAGCGCATCGTCCATGCACTCAGGCAATCTGTGAGCACAAAGGTGCACCTGACAACAGATGCATGGACCAGTAGGCATGGCCAGGGACGTTACGTGTCCATCACGGCACACTGGGTAAATGTGGTGGATTCAGGGTCCACAGGGGACAGCAAGTTTGGGACAGTTCTGCCTAGCCCACGGTCTAGTAAACAGTTGTCTGTAGCCGTTCGCACCCCCTCCTCCTCCTCCTCCTCCTCGTCCTCCTGCAGAAGCAAGAGCTCGTCCACAGACCGCAGTCGCACAAACACTCCATCCGCACCTGCCACTGTTGCACACCAGGTCTCCCATTATGGGGCAGCTACTGGCATACGTCAGCAGGCTGTATTGGCTATGAAGTGTTTGGGCGACAATAGACACACCGCGGAAGTTCTGTCCGAGTTCTTGCAGCAAGAAACGCAGTCGTGGCTGGGCACTGTAGATCTTGAGGCAGGCAAGGTAGTGAGTGATAACGGAAGGAATTTCATGGCTGCCATCTCCCTTTCCCAACTGAAACACATTCCTTGCCTGGCTCACACCTTAAACCTGGTGGTGCAGTGCTTCCTGAAAAGTTATCCGGGGTTATCCGACCTGCTCCTCAAAGTGCGTGGACTTTGCGCACATATCCGCCGTTCGCCTGTACACTCCAGCCGTATGCAGACCTATCAGCGTTCTTTGAACCTTCCCCAGCATCGCCTAATCATAGACGTTGCAACAAGGTGGAACTCAACACTGCACATGCTTCAGAGACTGTGCGAACAGAGGCGGGCTGTTATGTTTTTGTGGGAGGATACACATACACGGGCAGGCAGTAGGATGGCAGACATGGAGTTGTCAGGTGTGCAGTGGTCGAAGATTCAAGACATGTGTCAAGTCCTTCAGTGTTTTGAGGAATGCACACGGCTGGTTAGTGCAGACAACGCCATAATAAGCATGAGCATCCCCCTAATGCGTCTGCTGATGCAAAGTTTGACGCACATAAAGGATCAGGCGTCTGCACCAGAGGAAGAGGAAAGCCTTGATGACAGTCAGCGATTGTCTGGTCAGGGCAGTGTACATGACGAGGTACCGGGCGAAGAGGAGGTGGAGGATGAGGAGGATGATGGGGATGAGTATATTTTTAATGAGGAAGCTTTCCCGGGGGCACGGGAAATTGGTGGCGTGGCAAGGCCGAGTTCTGGTTTTTTGAGGGACACAAGTGACGTAGATTTGCCTGCAACTGCCCCTCAACCAAGCACAACCGCAGATTTGACAACGGGAACTTTGGCCCACATGGCGGATTATGCCTTGCGTATCCTCAAAAGGGACACACGCATTACAAAAATGATGAACGATGACGATTACTGGTTGGCCTGCCTCCTTGATCCTCGCTATAAAGGCAAATTGCAAAATATTATGCCACATGAGAACTTGGAACTAATATTAGCAACAAAACAATCAACTCTTGTTGACCGTTTGCTTCTGGCATTCCCTGCACACAGCGCCCGTGATCGTTCTCACACGAGCTCCAGGGGCCAGCAGACCAGAGGTGTTAGAGGGGCAGAAATCAGAAGTGGCGTTGGCCAGAGGGGTTTTCTGACCAGGTTGTGGAGTGATTTTTCTATGACCGCAGACAGGACAGGTACTGCAGCATCAATTCAAAGTGACAGGAGACAACATTTGTCCAGTATGGTTACAAACTATTTTTCATCCCTTATCGACGTTCTCCCTCAACCGTCATTCCCATTTGATTACTGGGCATCCAAATTAGACACCTGGCCAGAATTGGCAGAATATGCATTGCAGGAGCTTGCTTGCCCGGCAGCTAGTGTCCTATCAGAAAGAGTATTCAGTGCTGCAGGTTCAATACTAACAGAAAAAAGGACTCGTCTGGCTACCCAAAATGTAGATGATCTAACCTTCATTAAAATGAACCACAACTGGATTTCAAAATCTTTTGCCCCACCCTGCCCGGCTGACACCTAGCTTTCCTATGAAAAGGTCTTGCCTGTGGACTATTCTGAATGACTTTTCCAATCTCGTAATTTTCTTCACCTGATTGTCCAGCATACGACATGTTTCCACCTCACGAAATGGCCAAACTCCCCACACGGGGCCGTGCTATCGCCACTTTGCGCTTGGACCCTTGAGAGTGCTGTTTGTCTGAAGAGGTGGGTGTGGCCGCTTTTGGTCGACGGCACTGCCACTGGGTCCCTCATAGTACAATAAAGTGTCTCTGGCGGTGGTGGTGCGCACCCAACGTCAGACACACCGTTGTAATATGAGGGGCCCTGTGCCTGTACCGCCGGCCACAAGACAGTTCCCCCCCCCAGCTCAAACAGTGCTCTACCACTAGCAAAATTATCTCTCACAGCTTCACCAATGTGTAGTCTAGGCGCTGACATCCTTCAATGCCTGGCACTGACAATACCATTGTTTTGACATTTTTGTTATGTTAGGCCTTCGAAGCCTGTCTGCGGTCCCTTCTTTCTACAACTACTACACTGACCAGGCCACTGCTGGCCGTGTTACCCTGGAACCAATTTAAAAGTGCCTACAGTCAGCCCAATTTTGTTATGTTAGGCCTTCGAAGACTGTCTGCCGTCACTCCTTCCACTAGACTTCCACTGACCATACACTGCTGCCCATGTACCCCTGGAACCAATTTAAAGTGCCTACAGCCAGCCCAATTTTGTTATGTTAGGCCTTGGAAGCCTGTCTGCGGTCACTCCTTCCACTAGACTTCCACTGACCAGACCACTGCTGCCCGTGTACCCCTGGAACCAATTTAAAAGTGCCTACAGCCAGCCCAAGTTTGTTATGTTAGGCCTTCGAAGCCTGTCTGCGGTCACTCCTTCCACTAGACTTCCACTGACCAGACCACTGCTGCCCGTGTACCCCTGGAACCAATTTAAAAGTGCCTACAGCCAGCCCAAGTTTGTTATGTTAGGCCTTGGAAGCCTGTCTGCGGTCACTCCTTCCACTAGACTTCCACTGACCAGACCACTGCTGCCCGTGTACCCCTGGAACCAATTTAAAAGTGCCTACAGCCAGCCCAAGTTTGTTATGTTAGGCCTTCGAAGCCTGTCTGCGGTCACTCCTTCCACTAGACTTCCACTGACCAGACCACTGCTGCCCGTGTACCCCTGGAACCAATTTAAAAGTGCCTACAGCCAGCCCAAGTTTGTTATGTTAGGCCTTGGAAGCCTGTCTGCGGTCACTCCTTCCACTAGACTTCCACTGACCATACACTGCTGCCCATGTACCCCTGGAACCAATTTAAAAGTGCCTACAGCCAGCCCAAGTTTGTTATGTTAGGCCTTCGAAGCCTGTCTGCGGTCACTCCTTCCACTAGACTTCCACTGACCAGACCACTGCTGCCCGTGTACCCCTGGAACCAATTTAAAAGTGCCTACAGCCAGCCCTATGTTATTATGTTAGGCCTTCGAAGCCTGTCTGCGGTCACTCCTTCCACTAGACTTCCACTGACCAAACCACTGCTGCCCGTGTACCCCTGGAACCAATTTAAAAGTGCCTACAGCCAGCCCAAGTTTGTTATGTTAGGCCTTGGAAGCCTGTCTGCGGTCACTCCTTCCACTAGACTTCCACTGACCATACACTGCTGCCCATGTACCCCTGGAACCAATTTAAAAGTGCCTACAGCCATGTGTTATTATTTTAGGCCTTCGATGCCTGTCTGCGGTCACTCCTTCCACTAGGCCTCCACTGACCACACCACTGCTGCCCGTGTACCCCTGGAACCAATTTAAAATTGCCTACAGCCATGTGTGATTATTTTAGGCCTTCGATGCCTGTCTGCGGTCACTCCTTCCACTAGGCCTCCACTGACCACACCACTGCTGCCCGTGTACCCCTGGAACCAATTTAAAATTGCCTACAGCCATGTTTTATTATTTTAGGCCTTCGATGCCTGTCTGCGGTCACTCCTTCCACTAGGCCTCCACTGACCACACCACTGCTGCCCGTGTACCCCTGGAACCAATTTAAAATTGCCTACAGCCAGCCCAATTTTTTTATTTTAGGCCTTCGATGCCTGTCTGCGGTCCATTCTTTCAACTACTACTACACTGACCAGGGCACTGCTGCCCGTGTACCCCTGGAACCAATTTAAAATTGCCTACAGCCATGTTTTATTATTTTAGGCCTTCGATGCCTGTCTGCGGTCACTCCTTCCACTAGGCCTCCACTGACCACACCACTGCTGCCCGTGTACCCCTGGAACCAATTTAAAATTGCCTACAGCCAGCCCAATTTTTTTATTTTAGGCCTTCGATGCCTGTCTGCGGTCCATTCTTTCAACTACTACTACACTGACCAGGGCACTGCTGCCCGTGTACCCCTGGAACCAATTTAAAATTGCCTACAGCCATGTGTTATTATTTTAGGCCTTCGATGCCTGTCTGTGGTCACTCCTTCCACTAGGCCTCCACTGACCACACCACTGCTGCCCGTGTACCCCTGGAACCAATTTAAAATTGCCTACAGCCAGCCCAATTTTTTTATTTTAGGCCTTCGATGCCTGTCTGCGGTCCATTCTTTCAACTACTACTACACTGACCAGGGCACTGCTGCCCAAGTACCCCTGGAACCAATTTAAAATTGACTACAGCCATGTGTTAATATTTTAGGCCTTCGATGCCTGTCTGTGGTCACTCCTTCCACTAGGCCTCCACTGACCACACCACTGCTGCCCGTGTACCCCTGGAACCAATTTAAAATTGCCTACAGCCATGTGTTATTATTTTAGGCCTTCGATGCCTGTCTGCGGTCACTCCTTCCACTAGGCCTCCACTGACCACACCACTGCTGCCCGTGTACCCCTGGAACCAATTTAAAATTGCCTACAGCCAGCCCAATTTTTTTATTTTAGGCCTTCGATGCCTGTCTGCGGTCCATTCTTTCAACTACTACTACACTGACCAGGGCACTGCTGCCCGTGTACCCATGGAACCAATTTAAAATTGCCTACAGCCATGTGTTAATATTTTAGGCCTTCGATGCCTGTCTGTGGTCACTCCTTCCACTAGGCCTCCACTGACCACACCACTGCTGCCCGTGTACCCCTGGAACCAATTTAAAATTGCCTACAGCCATGTGTTATTATTTTAGGCCTTCGATGCCTGTCTGCGGTCCATTCTTTCAACTACTACTACACTGACCAGGGCACTGCTGCCCGTGTACCCCTGGAACCAATTTAAAATTGCCTACAGCCATGTGTGATTATTTTAGGCCTTCGATGCCTGTCTGCGGTCACTCCTTCCACTAGGCCTCCACTGACCACACCACTGCTGCCCGTGTACCCCTGGAACCAATTTAAAATTGCCTACAGCCATGTTTTATTATTTTAGGCCTTCGATGCCTGTCTGCGGTCACTCCTTCCACTAGGCCTCCACTGACCACACCACTGCTGCCCGTGTACCCCTGGAACCAATTTAAAATTGCCTACAGCCAGCCCAATTTTTTTATTTTAGGCCTTCGATGCCTGTCTGCGGTCCATTCTTTCAACTACTACTACACTGACCAGGGCACTGCTGCCCGTGTACCCCTGGAACCAATTTAAAATTGCCTACAGCCATGTTTTATTATTTTAGGCCTTCGATGCCTGTCTGCGGTCACTCCTTCCACTAGGCCTCCACTGACCACACCACTGCTGCCCGTGTACCCCTGGAACCAATTTAAAATTGCCTACAGCCAGCCCAATTTTTTTATTTTAGGCCTTCGATGCCTGTCTGCGGTCCATTCTTTCAACTACTACTACACTGACCAGGGCACTGCTGCCCGTGTACCCCTGGAACCAATTTAAAATTGCCTACAGCCATGTGTTATTATTTTAGGCCTTCGATGCCTGTCTGTGGTCACTCCTTCCACTAGGCCTCCACTGACCACACCACTGCTGCCCGTGTACCCCTGGAACCAATTTAAAATTGCCTACAGCCAGCCCAATTTTTTTATTTTAGGCCTTCGATGCCTGTCTGCGGTCCATTCTTTCAACTACTACTACACTGACCAGGGCACTGCTGCCCAAGTACCCCTGGAACCAATTTGAAATTGACTACAGCCATGTGTTAATATTTTAGGCCTTCGATGCCTGTCTGTGGTCACTCCTTCCACTAGGCCTCCACTGACCACACCACTGCTGCCCGTGTACCCCTGGAACCAATTTAAAATTGCCTACAGCCATGTGTTATTATTTTAGGCCTTCGATGCCTGTCTGCGGTCACTCCTTCCACTAGGCCTCCACTGACCACACCACTGCTGCCCGTGTACCCCTGGAACCAATTTAAAATTGCATACAGCCAGCCCAATTTTTTTATTTTAGGCCTTCGATGCCTGTCTGCGGTCCATTCTTTCAACTACTACTACACTGACCAGGGCACTGCTGCCCGTGTACCCATGGAACCAATTTAAAATTGCCTACAGCCATGTGTTAATATTTTAGGCCTTCGATGCCTGTCTGTGGTCACTCCTTCCACTAGGCCTCCACTGACCACACCACTGCTGCCCGTGTACCCCTGGAACCAATTTAAAATTGCCTACAGCCATGTGTTATTATTTTAGGCCTTCGATGCCTGTCTGCGGTCCATTCTTTCAACTACTACTACACTGACCAGGGCACTGCTGCCCGTGTACCCCTGGAACCAATTTAAAATTGCCTACAGCCATGTGTTATTATTTTAGGCCTTCGATGCCTGTCTGCGGTCACTCCTTCCACTAGGCCTCCACTGACCACACCACTGCTGCCCGTGTACCCCTGGAACCAATTTAAAATTGCCTACAGCCATGTGTTATTATTTTCGGCCTTCGATGCCTGTCTGCGGTCACTCCTTCCACTAGGCCTCCACTGACCACACCACTGCTGCCCGTGTACCCCTGGAACCAATTTAAAATTGCCTACAGCCAGCCCAATTTTTTTATTTTAGGCCTTCGATGCCTGTCTGCGGTCCATTCTTTCAACTACTACTACACTGACCAGGGCACTGCTGCCCGTGTACCCCTGGAACCAATTTAAAATTGCCTACAGCCATGTGTTATTATTTTAGGCCTTCGATGCCTGTCTGTGGTCACTCCTTCCACTAGGCCTCCACTGACCTGTCTACTGCGGCCCGTGTACCCCTTGAACCAACCTAATAAAATATTTAAAAAATTAATTTGATTATAAAAAATAAGATCGTGTTGAGATCTCAAATGCAGACATTTTAACAATCAAAACAAACACACAACAAATATCTGGAACTGTACTACAAAGGTCCAACAGCTACAATTTCTTTCTCCTGCAAGAAGTTAACTGAAAGTTTTTTGGAGTTGTTAACACAGATATGGCATCCACCGAGTGTTGTCCTGTCGCGTCTCCTTTAAATTATTTCCAATAAGATGTTAAACTATTAATTTAATAAAATCAATAATTAAAAAAATAATTGAGTAAGTCAAAAGCACATTGCAAATAAACATTAATTACAAATCAAGAAGCATGGCGCGTCCGAGGGTGAGTAGATACCGAATAAGAATATAATCACCCTCGGACGCGCAATGCTTATTTACAACAGCCTTCCTTCCTAAGAATCAGCCCTTCCGTGGTGTAGAGAGAGGTTGTTGTTACACTCCAAGGTGTTCCCCAGGTTGCCTTTCCTGAGCTTCGATCTTCCGGCTCTCGTTTAGTAGCTGTTGGAAACTACGCTGCATTAGGCCTACTAATTGTGTATGGGTGAAACAGTGGCGCATCTGCGGTCCCTCCTTCCACTAGGCCTCGACTGACCTGTCTACTGCGGCCCGTGTACCCCTTGAACCAACCTAATAAAATATTTAAAAAATTAATTTGATTATAAAAAATAAGATCGTGTTGAGATCTCAAATGCAGACATTTTAACAATCAAAACAAACACACAACAAATATCTGGAACTGTACTACAAAGGTCCAACAGCTACAATTTCTTTCTCCTGCAAGAAGTTAACTGAAAGTTTTTTGGAGTTGTTAACACAGATATGGCATCCACCGAGTGTTGTCCTGTCGCGTCTCCTTTAAATTATTTCCAATAAGATGTTAAACTATTAATTTAATAAAATCAATAATTAAAAAAATAATTGAGTAAGTCAAAAGCACATTGCAAATAAACATTAATTACAAATCAAGAAGCATGGCGCGTCCGAGGGTGAGTAGATACCGAATAAGAATATAATCACCCTCGGACGCGCAATGCTTATTTACAACAGCCTTCCTTCCTAAGAATCAGCCCTTCCGTGGTGTAGAGAGAGGTTGTGTTACACTCCAAGGTGTTCCCCAGGTTGCCTTTCCTGAGCTTCGATCTTCCGGCTCTCGTTTAGTAGCTGTTGGAAACTACGCTGCATTAGGCCTACTAATTGTGTATGGGGTGTAGAGACAGGTTGTGTTACACTCCAAGGTTTTCACCAGGTTGCCTTTCCTGAGCTTCGATCTTCATGCTCTCGTTTAGTAGGTGTCGGAAAGTAGGCTGCATTAGGCCTACAAATTGGGTATGGGGTGGAGAGAGATGGTGTGTTACACTCCAAGGTGTTCCCCAGGTTTCCTTGCCATTGCTTCGGTCTTCCGACTCTCGTTTAGTAGTTGTAGAAAAGTACACAGCATTAGGCCTACAAAATGGGTATGGGGTGGAGAGAGATGGTGTGTTACACTCCAAGGTGTTCCCCAGGTTGCCTTTCCTGAGCTTCGATCTTCATGCTCTCGTTTAGTAGGTGTCGGAAAGTAGGCTGCATTAGGCCTAAAAAATGGGGAATGGGGTGGAGAGAGATGGTGTGTTACACTCCAAGGTGTTCCCCAGGTTTCCTTGCCATTGCTTCGGTCTTCCGACTCTCGTTTAGTAGTTGTAGAAAAGTACACTGCATTAGGCCTAAAAAATGGGTATGGGGTGGAGAGAGATGGTGTGTTACACTCCAAGGTGTTCCCCAGGTTGCCTTTCCTGAGCTTCGATCTTCATGCTCTCGTTTAGTAGGTGTCGGAAAGTAGGCTGCATTAGGCCTACAAATTGGGTATGGGGTGGAGAGAGATGGTGTGTTACACTCCAAGGTGTTCCCCAGGTTTCCTTGCCATTGCTTCGGTCTTCCGACTCTCGTTTAGTAGTTGTAGAAAAGTACACAGCATTAGGCCTACAAAATGGGTATGGGGTGGAGAGAGATGGTGTGTTACACTCCAAGGTGTTCCCCAGGTTGCCTTTCCTGAGCTTCTATCTTCAGGCTCTCATTAAATTGTGGTTAAATGGAACAACTGCATTTGGCGTACTAGTTGGTTTGGGGCCTACTATCGGTGTCTGCCACTCCTTGCTGTTCTCCTGGTTTCCTGTCCTGAAATACCATTTTCAGCCTCTCATTAAGTAGTTGTTAATGTTAGACTGCATTTGGCCTACTAGTTGGGTTGGGGCCTACTATCGGTGTCTGCCACTCCTTGCTGTTCTCCTCCACTGAACAAAGCTGTGCCGCCTGTTTACTACGGTTGCCAATTTTGAACTGCATTTCGACTACTTACTGATTTGGCCCTACTCTCTGTGTCAGCCTCTCATTCCAGTTGTCCTCCACTGCAATGCCCCCTGGTTATTCCTGTGTTACCAATTTTGAACTGCATTTAGCCAACTTTATTCTTTGGGTCTATATCTGTGTTTCCTCCTCATCCTGCCCATTGCCCAGCCAGTGATAGATGAGTCTGCTGGTACATTGACCCATAACGCAACATTCCCCGTGCACGCTACACAACAACATTGTGACCCTGCTGAAAGTCAGGTTGCTCTTCCCGCATACCATACCACCTTACACGGGGACAAAGAGGAAGGTGCAGATGAAAGTGCAGGTTCCTTCATCAGGTGGGGGGAGGAATACTAGTTGGCGACGTCACTGGCACAGGGCCTCTCATAGTACGCAAAAGTGTTGCTGCCGGTGGGAGGCGCCCCCGCCGTGCAAACACACCGCTGTACTTTGAGGGGCCCTGTGCCAGTGCCAATGCCAACGAGTGGGCCCCCCCTGCTTGCTCAGGTTCACAGCACTTGCAAAGTTGAAATACTTACCTCTCCCTGCTCCACTGCCGTGACGTGGTCCAGATTTCCTGGGCCCACTAATTACTTGAACCAGCCCTACCCCCCACAACTTTAGCCAAATGACCCCCAATTTCAAATGCCTTCCAATTATTATAAGGTAAATTACGCTTGACAAGCTTCATTAAGAAGAATGGATGGTTTTGACATTAAAATGGGCACTCTAGGTGTTTTCCTGGCCCCCACTCACTGCCGACTATGCTGCCCCATTGACTTGCATTGGGTTTCGTGTTTCGGTCGATCCCGACTTTACGTCATAATCGGCCGATTTCACTCGACCCGACTTTGGACATAGTCGGGTTTCGCAAAACCCGGCTCGACTCTAAAAAGGTCAAGGTCGCTCAACTCTACTTATTCGTTCTGTGCATTCTATGTTTTGTCCAGCTTGTCAGTATGGATTAATTCAGTTAAGCTGGAAGCTCTGGGAAGCAGATTTACCCTCCACACCTTTAGTTAGGTGTGAAGATTTTTGTAAACTCTGTGTGGATTTTTGTAGTTTTTAGTACTGACCGCACAGTATTCCGTCCTGTCCTATCTATCTAGCTAGACTGGCCTCCTGTGCTACATCCTGGTTTCATTCTACGTATGTCTTTTCCCTCTCCACTCACAGTCATTACTTGTGGGGGGCTATCTATCCTTTGGGGATTTTCTCTGAGGCAAGATAGTTTTCCTGTTTCTATCTTTAGGGATAATTAGTTTTCAGGCTGTGACGAGGTGCCTAGGGAGTGACAGGAGCATCCCACGGCTACTTCTAGTGTTGTCTTGAGCTTAGGGACTGCGGTCAGTACAGGTACCACCTCCTTCAGAGCTCGTCCCATGTTGCTCCTAAACCACCAGTTCATAACAGTTGTATCCTGAAAGATTTGAAAAAGAGGTTAGATTATACTCACCCAGGCGCGGTCCCATTGTGGTCCGGTCCGATGGGCGTCGCGGTCCGGGGCCTCCCATCTTCTTATAATGATGTCCTGTTCTTGTATTCACGCTGCGGCTCCGGCGCAGGCATACTTTGTCTGCCCTGTTGAGGGCAGAGCAAAGTACTGCAGTGCGCAGGTGCCGGGAATGGTCAGAGAGGCCCGGCACCTGCGCACTGCAGTACTTTGCCCGGAGCCGCAGCGTGAAGACAAGAAGAGGACGTCATCCTATGAAGATAGGAGACCCCGGACCGCGACGCCCATCGGATCGGACTGCCCAACCAGGTGAGTATAATCTAACCTCTTTTTCTCATCTTTCAGGATACATCGGGGGCTTATCTACAGCATTCCAGAATGCTGTAGATAAGCCCCTGATGCTGGTAGCTGCAGCTCTTCTTCGATTTTGGGGGTGACAGGTTCACTTTAAATGGAAGAAGTTTGGGACCACCAGAAGTCTTACTAGACCTGGTCATCCAGACAAACTGAGCAATCGTGGGAGAAGAGGCTTGGTGAGAGGTAAAGAAGAACCCCCAGATCACAATGGCTGAGCTCCAGAGATGCAGTAGGGAGATGGGAGAAAGTTCCACAAAGTCAACTATCACTACAGCCCTCCACCAATCTGGCTTCCCAGACTATGAGAAATAAGATTCTCTGGTCTGATGAAGCGAAGATAGACATTTTTGGTGGTAATTCTAAGCGGTATGTGTGGAGAAAACAGGCACTGCTCATCACCTGTCCAATACAAACACAACAGTGAAACATTGTGGTGGCAGCATCATGTTATGGGGGTGTTTTTCAGCTGCAGGGACATGTCGACTGGTTGTCATTGAAGGAAACATGAATGCGGCCAAGTACAGATATGTCCTGGATGAAAACCTCTTCCAGAGTGCTACGGACCTCAGACTTGGCCGAAGGTTCTCCTTCCAACAAGACAATGACCCTAAGCACACAGCTAAAATAACATAGGAGTGGCTTCAGAACAACTCTGTGACCATTCTTGACTGGCCCAGCCAGAGCCCTGACCTAAACCCAATTGAGCATCTCTGGAGAGACATGAAAATGCCTGTCCACCAACGTTCACTATCCAACCTGACGGAACTGGGGAGGATCTGCAAGGAAGAATGGCCGAGGATCCCAAATCCAGGTGTAAAAAACTTGTTGCATCATTCCCAAGAAGACTCATGGCTGTAGTAGCTCAAAAGGGTGCTTCTATTCAATACTGAGCAAAGGGTCTGAATACATATGACCATGTGAGATTTCAGGTTTTCTTTTTTAATAAATTAGCAAAAATTACTACATTTCTGTTTTTTTTTCAGTGAAGATGAGGTGCAGAGTGTACATCAATGAGAAAAAAATGAACGTTTTTGAATTTACCAAATGGCTGCAATGAAACAAAGAGTGAAAAATTTAAAGGGGTCTGCATACTTTCTGTACCCACTGTATATCTGAAAATCCTTAACCCCTTCTGTTGATTGAAATTTTTTTCTCTTTGATGGATTATGCCCCTTTAGGCACTGTGCACTTTACTTTATATCTATACAAAGAATAATTTTCGTTTATGTGATTCAGCCAAACCATATCCCTACGTTACACCTATATAATTGAGTTGCTGCTAAGTACTCCAGCCACTGACATTCCACACTCGCTACCTCAGAGAATATCCTCTTGCTCAATTTTTTTTTAAAATGTTTTTTAATAAAATATGGCATTTTATAAACTTTGGCTTAAGCCTCTTTATCCCATCTGATACCTTAATTTTGGAAGGTGTGTATTTTTAACGTGGAATAGCAGTCAGGAGGGACAAAAGTTTTGCTGGGTAATTTTTGATAATTCCTGGAAAATGTGATAATTTTTGGATCTACTTAATACCTTATTAACAGTACTTATCTTCGTTATACACTGCTGTTCCTATGCTGATGCTTCCTTGATCCCCCAATGGTCTCAGTTCAACCAGCTCTAACGATGGCATGTAGACATGACACATTACTGCTCCAGCCATTGTTGATATGCTGGACTTTGCTGTTGGTTGGCTACAGTTAACACATTTCAGCTTACTATGCAATTGCTTGAACTTGGCGGAGATTCAACATGTAAGCAGTTATTATTTTAGACTATTGTTAGTGGTTTGTTAAAGAATATACGGTGTCGGGCAACCCTTTTAGTACCAACTATTATATGGTGCGTATGCTTGGCTATGTATGAAGGGTAGGTTTCTGCAAAGAACATGGAGAATACTGATCTTTGCTCACGATTTCCATGACAGCGCCTGAAGTCAGAGGCAAAGTCAGTTATCGATTAACAGAAAGGAGGGGAGGCACCAAAACTTTTAATAACAAAAGACACAGAGTGTAACCGTAATGTCAATGTCACTGCGTGTTTCCTCTCCCTCCTCTCCTCAGGGACACTAACATACTCACCACCCCAGGTGTGCAGCAGTGTCCTCGTTCCCTGCTGTGATTCCTCCGGGTCTGCACACGCTGCGCAGGTCTCTCAGCAGCACGCCTAGTGTTCACGCTCCCCGATTCTTAAAGCGTCAGAGCTCGCACTTTGGAAATACCCTCAGCCAAAGGCTGGGAGGCATCAAGTATTTAAGGCATGCTGCCCAGTAGGGAGGTGCCTTAGCAACGTTCCCCATTTAGAAGTGTTGAACAATTAGTGAGTTGTCAGGTCCATGTATCTCTTGTTGTGCAAGTCTGAACCTTTTCCTTTATCCCGTGTTGTGTAGTCCTGAACCCTGAAGCTGCACCTGCTGGACCTGAACCCTAAAGCTGCACCTGCCGTACCTGAACCCTGACACTGCACCTACGATACCTGAGCCTGACACCGCTCGTGTAGTAGCTGAACCTTGAAGCTGCTCTGGCGGTACCAGAGTTTGAAGCCGCACCAGCGGTATCCAAACCTGAAGCCGCTCTTCTGGTACCCGAGCATGAAGCCACTCTGACGGTACCTGAGCCTGAAGCCACTCTATCAGTACCCAAACCTGTAACCGTCCCAGTGGTAGTAGAACCAGCACGGGTGTCTGTCCTGGTTAGTGTTCCAGAGTATGTACTATCGCAGTCTGTTCCAGTATCCAAATCCAGTCATGCCTGTGACTTCGAGTCTGTATCTGTTCTACCTGGTGATCCAGAACCCGTGTTGTCTGAACAGTCCTAAGTGTGTCCTGCCAGAGACTCTGAGCCTGTGTCCGTGTCTGCGATCCTGACCATTGAGGTCAGCAGCTGCAGTACCGGGGACAACCTAAGAGTTTTACCTGGCAGCTCTAGTCTGACTCCACCATCTGGAGCTGTAGCGAAAACCAGGTGGCCACTTAGCTACACCCCTCCTAGGTAAGCCTGGTCCGTGGCACAGAGAGTCCATGATCCACGTGTGTGACAGAGTTTCAGTAAGTACATTCTCCCGTCCACTGCACTTAACAATTCATTATCAAACCTCAAAAAATAGGGATTTATAAAGATTCAAGGACTGGAATAAAAATGTAAAGAGGTATCGATGGGGAAAGGTGGGGGGGAGCAGACTCGCTGACAGATTCCCTTTAATATTACTGATCAGTCAAGAACCATACACAACCATGTAGAATATATCACTTCGTCTTTTAAAAAGTTTACATTTTAATAGATCCAACTGTGTCTGAGTGGATCTTTGTCCATTTAGGTCTACCTCACCCAGACAATGTTCTTCTTGGCCTTTGCTTTTTTTTTTTTCTTTACTAAATCTTTTTCATTTCTTGATTGCATTTTCTACTTTTCCCTTTATATTCCCCAGGCTGAAGTGCTAGGTTTGCTCTTTTCACAGGCTGGAACAGTGGTGTTACCGGAGATAACGAATTTAATCCCTTGGAGTGTTATATAAGGTAATGTGAAGAAAGACTGACTTCTTCTTTACCTACAAATGAGACGAAGATCAGCCACATCTCCTTGATACCTGCTTTCGATGTGAAGGAAACAATAAGATATGCATTTTATTCTTCAGATTGACCTAGACAAGGACAGCCATTTAGATAGATGTCAGCTGAGCGATCGGTTAGTCAAAAGCCAACGGTGGCATAAGATGTATTTCTCATGTCCGATGTTATGTTTCCACTGTTGGTAGCCCTCTGCTCGGCTAATTCCATCAATATAAATCATGTGTGTGGGCAACCTCAGATGATCCACAGAACTTAAGATTGTAGCTTCTTCTTTTCACGTGATTGTATAGTAGTTATACTGTATGTCCTTTTACTATTGTTGGCCTATTTGTTTTTTTTATGTATTATAAAATTCACTGTATTATTCTTATTCGCTGCTATGAATCCGGTTTTATTGCTGCTTCCTGTTCACCTGGATTCTTAACTAATCTTCCATGACAGATCGCTTTAACTCTGAAATATCATCACTTTAATGCACGCCTTCTTTCATCATCAGAGATACTGGAAATGATCAGCACTGGTCAAGGTCATATATTTTGTAATCGTGTTCTGTACAACCTTTCTGGGGTCATTACCTCTGTGTAGGAAACAAGCTAAAGGAGCTACTTCCATCTCATTTTTGGAATTGACAAGGATCTAAAGTTGCAGCCTCTTCGATTTTATTGTTAAAGAGGAATTAAAATATGCAAAGTAAATCAACTATCCAATTAATAATTTGTTCGATCGGTCTAGGTCCTGACCACCAAGACCTTTACTGGTCACTAGAACAAGGGTCTTTGATGGGTTCGCCAAAGATTTTAAACTATTCCCTATCCATAGTATAGGGAATCACTTACTTATCTGAGAACAGGGTTTTGCAGAACTCTGCCTTAGTGGAATGGGAGTTGAGGATGTGCAATTCTGCTTTATTCATCATCTATGTGACTGCTGGAAGGAATAACTTTCAATCTTGGAAAAAACTCTTTAACAGGGAATATGTCTGCATGTTTCTGCTACGGAATCAGAGACAGCATAATGTAGGGGCAGAGACCCTTATTCCAGTTATGTGTCACTTACTAGGCTGATTGGAGTAGATTTGATAGAATCCCAGTTTTCTCTGCTGGAGATCTAGCAGTGGCCAAAATGCTGAGCTGATTGGCAAGTTCCTGTGTACAAGCTGGTAATCAGCGGTGGGGGTGGGGTTACACAGAATAGCCTGACTGACCTCACATGAGACATCTAGTCCTCTCATGATAATCTCCTGCTGATAAAACACTTGTATTGAAACTACAACAAGCTGCTGAGCAATTGACACATCTCTAGAATGAGGCTCTCAACGCCTACATCATGCTGCTCTCAGATTAAATAGCACCCCAAGAGTGGTATCACTATTGACTGTTCACTGCCCGTGGTAAAATACTTACCAGCTGCCATCTTCTATTCTTCATGGCACCGTTTAGGTTCCACTCCACTATCTTATGACTGGACTGCAGTTCCTGACAGACTGAAGGTCAGCAGTGGCAGTCAGAAGCTCTTATTGTAGGTCTTTGAGGCCCGTGTTCTTACTATCATAGAATTACATTGAAAAGTGACCGGTTTCAAACACCGGAGCTATCTGGCAGGTCACAACCTAACAGAAGAAGTCCAGAGCGATAGCGAGAATAGAACAAGATGGCAGCTGGCAAGTATTTTAGTATAGAAAGTTGCGAAATTGATATGAAACCCCAACCTGACACTTTAAAGATATAATTACTTTTTTCTTTTTAAAACTTATCGCAAGCTGTATTTAAAAAAAAAAGTAAAAAATCATTTGCAGTTTTCATAATGCCACTGAGGCTTTTTGTACTCCAACTTCCTTTTGTATAAGGAAACAACACATGTACATAGCCACAATGGACGGATCCCGATCCTATCCTTCGCATTGAACCATCTAATGAGCCTGTGCAAAGGATTTACATGATAAATGGGACAGACCGTCCCTGAAACGTGCAGTCCATTAAAGCAATTGATTTACTTGGATCCCTTTTTAATATAACATTAGAAAATCGGAAGACTCCCTTTTAAATAATATTTTTATAAATATATTACAAAAAATATCTAAAGTGTTGGAAGCTCAGTGTACTGGCTTCCACCTGGACATGGTGGAGACTTCATAATCCATTTTGCTTCATCCTTCTTAAGGCCCCTTCACATTTAGAGACGCTGCAGCGATACCGACAACGATCCGGATCGCTGCAGCGTCGCTGTTTGGTCGCTGGAGAGCTGTCACACAGACCGCTCTCCAGCGACCAACGATGCCGGTAACCAGGGTAAACATCGGGTAACTAAGCGCAGGGCCGCGCTTAGTAACCCGATGTTTACCCTGGTTACCATGCTAAAAGTAAAAAAAAAAAAACACTAGATACTTACCTACAGCCGTCTGTCCTCCAGCGCTGCGCTCTGCTTCTCTGCTCTCCTCCTGTACTGGCTGTGAGCCGGAAAGCAGAGCGGTGACGTCACCGCTCTGCTTTCCGGCTCACAGCCAGTACAGGAGGAGTGCAGAGCGCAGCGCTGGAGGACAGACGGCTGTAGGTAAGTATCTAGTGTTTTTTTTTTTTTACTTTTAGGATGGTAACCAGGGTAAACATCAGGTTACTAAGCGCGGCCCTGCGCTTAGTTACCCGATGTTTACCCTGGTTACCAGTGAAGACATCGCTGGATCGGTGTCACACACGCCGATCCAGCGATGTCTCCAGGGAGTCCAGCGACGAAATAAAGTTCTGGACTTTATTCAGCGACCAACGATCTCCCAGCAGGGGCCTGATCATTGGTCGCTGTCACACATAACGATTTCATTAACGATATCGTTGCTACGTCACAAATAGCAACGATATCGTTAACAATATCGTTATGTGTGAAGGTACCTTTGGTTCCAAGGAAACAGGTGATCCATGGGTGAGGACAATGGAACAATAGATCTCATGTGCACAATGAGGATCTACTACTAACCTTGCATGGTTGTGCAACACAGGCGCAACACTATGGTGGGCATGAAGCGATGGAGGCTTTGATGAAGATCCAAGTGTTGGATGGAAACGTGTTAGACACAAATGCTCTAGAGGGTTATTCATGTCTGAAAGACTTTTGTGAACATTATGTCTATTTGTAAAAGTTGAACAAAATAGTATTTTTGTGCTAAACAAACCAATCTTAATATTGATGCTACTGGATTTACAGAGTATTTCTGAAGATATTTCAGGAGAACACCATTGAACGAGGGAGGTCTATGAATGGTCTGCCTATTGCTTTTATTTTGCCGGAAATGAAATACCTAAAGTGTAGATGTGTATGGAGACGTCTAACTCACTGGTATAAGATGGGCTATTCTGTATATGACTGAAAAGACTATTTCTTTATCCAAAGGTCCTGGCACTTAAACTTAATGACCAACTTTCAGTGTCATTAGATTAATATGGTTTATATTGTAAAGTATGAACATTATTTATGGTAATTCTTACCTCCCCTATTGCAAGGTTTTGGCTGAAAAATAATAATTCCCATATGCCAAAAAATGTCTCTGGATTATTTGGATTTCCTCTATTTACATTTCCGCTATATCAGAGTCTTTTCTTACAGAATGAAGTACAGACTTTGCGATTTATGACAATTCCAGCCTTGGGAAGACTTGGAAATTTGGAGATGCTTCACCATAAATCCACTATATTGTCACATAACCAGACAGACGGGTTATTAGTGATAGATGATAGGACTTCTTGATATAGCGCTGTATTATTTAAGGTCAGTGGTGCAAATGTAATCTTCACTGTTAAGGTAAAGCAAGTAACAGATGAGGCGCTTGTCTCATATTCCAGCGATTGTAGGAGATATCTATTGGTCACAAACATGTAGAGCTTAAAAGTTTAGTCTGATCATATACAGTTAAGTGGAGGCAAACTAGGGTCTTGAAAGATCAAGCGAAATGTCTTCCCATACGCCCACACCACTTGACATATGTATCAGGGGTGGACATACCATTGGTGCAAGGTGTGAATCCGCACAGGGGCCCAAGAGGTAAGCTCGGGTTCCACTGCCACCTCCAAAACAGGTGGATTTGTGCACTTTTATGAACTATTGGACTGCAATGGGCCAATATGCTGTTCTTACACAGTTGTCTGCTTCTGTGTCCGCCATTTCACTGTAATTGTGTATATTTAATTATTTATTGTTGCTGCTATATCAGGACTGGAAAATTACCTACATCCTATTTCCAAAAAAAAAAAAAAAAAACTATAGTAAGACCTTTGTTACCAATAATGCCACACCTCGACCACTACATAAATTCTATAAAACAAAACATGCCAAACAAAGAACAATATTACCAAAAATATCAAATAGACTGCAATATACCACTGGAGAGTTGCTAAATTGAACAGTTACCAAAGTTAAAAAAATAATAATAATAATATTACTACAATACAGTGACCACATAGTAGTAGATATAATGTCTTCAGACCATATAATCGATAACAGGACAGTTATATGCAATACAGTGATTTATAGGCAACGTTCTTTCTGACTGGGATCATCAGTTTCCCATCTAGCCCATAAGGGTATGATGATTTCTGCCTGCAGAGTTTGCAACACAAGACACATTTTACTTATCAATTTTTCAGCACTGTCCCCATCTATTCCCAAACAAACTCCCCATTCCGCTGCTACCCCCAATTTTGTGGTTTAAGTAATAATGCTCCCTAATATAACAATGCTTTATTGTCCCCTTATTCTGAGTGTTCCTGCCCAGTAATAAATGCAATCTGAATTTCCCATCCAGTAATAGGAGATCTATTAGTTACCAGTCAGTAATAATGCCTCCAGAGGGCCTCCTCCGGTAATAATGCTCCCACAGTGATTCCTCTAGTAATAATGCCCCCAGTAGGCCTCCTCTAGTAATAATACCCCCAGAGTGTCCCCTCTAGCAATAATGCCCCCCGGAGTGCTTCCTTTAGTGCTTCTTCAGTAAAATGCTCCTAGAGTGCCCGTTGTAATAATGCCCTTACTGCAGAGAAATCCAAGTTTTTGTTAAATGCAAATGAAATCTACAGTTGTGCTCAAACAGTTACATACTCAGGAAGAATTTTTGCTTTCTTGGCTTTTTTTCAGAGAATATCAATGATAACACGAAAACTTTTTCTCCACTCATAGTTAGTGGTTGGGTGAAGCCATTTATTGTCAAACTACAGCTTTTATCTTTTTAAATCATAATGACAATCCAAAGCATCCAATTGACCCTGATCAAAAGTTCACATACCCTGGTGATTTTGGCCTAATAACATACACAGAAGTTGACGCAAATGGGTTTGAATGGCTATTAAAAGTAACATCCTCACCTGTGACCTGTTTGCTTGTAGTCAGTGTGTGTGCATAAAAGCTGAGTGAGTTTCTTGGATCCAGACAGACTCTTGCATCTTTCTTTCATCCAGCCACTGACTGGATTCTCGATTGTGAGTCATGGGAAAAGCAAAAGAATTGTCTACGGACCTATGGGAAAAGGTAGTTGAAATGTATTAAACTGGATAGGAATACAAAAAGATATCCAAGGAATTGATAATGCCAGTCAGCAGCGTTCAAACTGTGATTAACAAATGGAAAATCAGGGGCTCTGTAAAAACAAAACCACAGTCAGGTAGACCAACAAAAATGTTGTCCATGACTGCCATGTAAATTGTTTGAGATGCAATGAAAAACCCACGAATAACATCAGCTGAAATACAAGACTCTCTGAAAACTAGCAGTGTGGCTGTTTCAAGATGCATAATAAGGAGGCACTTGAAAAAAAATGGGCTGCATGGTTGAGTTGCCAGAAGAAAGCCATTACTGCGCAAATGCCACAAAGCCTACAATACACAAAACATCACAGAAACTAGCCTCAAAGCCTCTGGAACAAGGTAATTTGGAGCGATGAGACCAAATTTGAACTTTTTGCCACAACCATAAACGTTACATCTGGAGAGAAGTCAACAAGGCCTATGATGAAAGGAACACCATTCCTACTGTAAAGCACAGAGGTGGATCGCTGATGTTTTGGGCATGTGTGAGCTACAAAGGCACAGGACAGTTGGTCAAAGTTGAAGGAAAGATGAATGCAGCATGTTATCATCAAATACTGGAGGCAAATTTGCACTCATCATCCCGGAAGATGCGCATGGGATATACTTGGATGTTCCAACATGGCAACGATCCAAACCACAAGGCCAAGTCGACCTGTCATTGGTTACAGCAGTAAAAAAGTGAAGGTTCTGGAGTGGCCATCTCAGTCTCCTGACCTAAATATCATTGAGCCACTCTCGGGAGATCTCAAGCATGCAGTTCCTGCTAGACAGACCAGGAATTTACAGGAACTGGAGGCTTTTTGCCAAGAAGAGTGGGCAGCTTTACCATCTAAAAAAATGATGAACCTCATTCACAACTACCACAAAAGACTTCAAGCTGTCATTGATGTTAGAGGCGGCAATACACATTATTAAGAAATTGGGTATGTGAACTTTTGATCAGGGTCATTTGGATGTTTTGGGTTGTCATTATGATTTAAAAAGAGAAAACACAGTAGTTTAACAATAAATGGCTTCACTCAAGCACTAACCATGAGAAAAGGTTTTGGTGTTATCATTGATATTCTCTGAAAAAAAGCCAAGAAAGCAAACATTCTGCTGTGGTATGTAAACCTTTGAGCACAACTGTATGTCTGGCCCATAGATCTTACCAGCAAATTTACCTACCGTATATACTCGTGTATAAGCCGAGTTTTTCAGCATATTTGTGCTGAAAATGCCCCCCTCAGCTTATACACGAGTCACGGTGAAGAAAGCCGGGAGAGGGGGAGCGGCGGGTCACAGAGGCGGCTTCCAGCACACAACATACTCACCTACCTGCGCGCCCTCGGTGCTGGCACTGCATGTCATTCCGGCCGCCTGCGCCTGCCTGCGCATATTCATTACCTTAATGAGCGGGCCACATGATCGCTGGACAGGAAGAGCTGCAGGCAGACACCGGCGGCCAGAATGAGATGTGGTGCCAGCACCGAGGGCACGCAGGTAGGTAAGTAGGATGTTTGTTTTGTTGTTTTTCAATAGGAAACATGCACACAGGGATAGGGTATGAAGAAGCATGCATACAGGGATGGAACGGGGGAGGCATTCATACCAGGACAGGGAAAGGGGAGGCATGCATACAGGGATGGGGAGGCCTGCATATAAGGACAGGGACGGGGGAGCCATGCCTAGGAGGACAGGGATGAAAGGACAATGCATACCCGGCTTATACTAGAGTCAATAAGTTTTCCCAGTTTTCCGTGGCAAAAGTAGGTGTCTCGGCTTATACTCAGGTCGGCTTATACTAGAGTATATACTGTATTAAGAAAAGCGTGGATTTCTCGGGAATAAGACATCGGATCGCAGATATCAAGGTATTATTTTATTTAATTTTCTATAACCTGCATGATTATATAGGCAGCTTAGGAGGGTTGATCATATTGACAGATCCCATTTAAGCCTAACAGATTATTCTAACTTTAGAGGATTTGGCAACTTGCAAATAAGAACATTTCACCTTGATCGCAGATAGCGGAATTGCTTTGAGATATACACAGTTTCGCCTGCACCAAAAGCTCTAAATGCAGAGCCAGGCAGGAGCCAAGCACTACAGACGTTTGTGACATGAGTCACTGTGTCATACCTGTGCAGAAATCCTTTCACCTGAGGCTTTATTAAATTCTGCATTTGCAACAAACCTTTAACAGACTTGCCGGAGTTTCCAAGAGTAGAAAGAAAAGTGTTTTATTACTTGTACAAGCAACTTTCTACATAGTCTTCATTACAAATGTTTTATCATTTGACTGCAGAGTCCTTCGCAGAAGTAGGTTATCTATAATATCTGTTAGCTTTTTCTCCCTGTGCCTTTCCTCAGTATAAGGACACTTTCGCACGTTCAGTATTTGGTCAGTATTTTCCATCAGTATTTGTAGCCAAAACCAGGAGTGGAACAATCAGAGGAAAAGTATAATAGAAACACATCACCACTTCTGTATTTATCACCCACTCCTGGTTTTAACTTGCAAATACGCATACAGAATACTGACCAAATACTGAACATGTGAACGTGGCATAAGGGCCCGTGAGCACAACGGACTGCACAAGGCACACAGATGAAGTTGTGGTCGCAATGTGGCCAGTTTTTATACAACCCTCTAAACCTGGCATTGGGGTGCATTCAGAAAAAAACATTTTTGGTCAATGTGCTGTCTGAGTGAACAACATTGTTTTTTGCGCTTGTTTATGTAGGCTATTTTTCACACAAACCATAGGCCTGTATACTCCACACAGAGCCAGTTACATCGGCAATTTTTGGACTTGACTAGTCCGATAACTTCAGTGGATCATGTGAATGTAACTCGATAGATATCTGAAGGTAATAAACGAGGTTTTACACAGAATATCAATGAGGAGAGAGGGGGAAAGCATTCATGCTCTTAGGGAGGGCAGCTCACGTGTGATATAGATAAGGAGAAAGGCAGAATATTTTTCACAAACTGTAAAAGAAGAAAACCTGCCAGGAATGAAGCTGTGCTGTTACACGAGAGCTAGTGTACTCAGCAGCATCCTCACAAAGCTTTTATTGCCTGGAGGAGAATGTTCACAGGTGAAAAGTCTAACGTTTGTACACTGCTTATCAGAAAATTGAAAATGGGCAGCTAGAAATTTTATGCAAAGTTGTTTTTTAATTAACTGTAACCATTAAAACATGGAAGAATAATTTCTACCACCTCCATGGCCTTGAAGGCTTTCTGATCCTTAACACGCATGCTCAGGTCACCCACTTATCAGTATTAACGTTCCTGTAGTCCGTAGCTAAACTTGGAGTTATGCACAATTGCTTGACTGTATCCAATGCAATATTATCAGCTTTATCCAGTAGTACAAAAGGAAGTGAAATAAGACCCAAAGCAACCACATGTAATTAACAGACACAGCCCGACAACACTGATAATGATATTTATTGTATGTATTTTCTATAATACTGAGAGTAAACATTACAATTTGTGGTTACACTTTATATTTATTGATTTGCTTACTTATGGGCCACTTCCTTATCAGTTTGTGTAATGAGTGATATTGTAGTCATCCACCCCGGCCCTGTTCTTTAGAAGCAATGTAAGAGATGTTAGACAATGCAACGTCATGTCACTAATCACATTGTCAATGTGGAAGAGCAATTAGCCTTGACAGACACTGAATATTCACTTTTTCTTTTCCAATAAAATCAGATTTTTTTTCCACCAGAAGGCCTCTGTATGCTTGTAACTTATTAACAAGTGTGACAAATGTTCCATTGCTCCATGAAGTAACATTTATGACGTCACTAACGCACTGCACCTTACCTAATGTATTTACAACTGCACCTCGGTCGATACTTCTTTATAGTCTTCTACAAAATCAATTACTGTATTAAAAAAAGCACCTGCAGTGCCAATTTTATAGAGAATGAGGTCCTGGGCAACCAACAAAGCAGCCCACCCACTTGAATTTTGTAGACCATTTGCCCCCACATACCCCCTTGGATTCTCCAGGCCACAGAATTATGTACAGTGGCAAGATATTGTTATATACAGCCAAAATATTAGTGCAGTGTCCAAATAATGCTCACACACCCAACAGAGTATTGCCTTAAAGTTCACACCTAATAATACTGGAATAGGATCCAACCATAAACCCACCAAACAGTGCCACTTAACACTGGATAGTTTTAGCTTGCTCCTAGGATTTTCTATACTCCCCCATAGTACAAGCTTCATTTGTCATAACTTCAGCCTAGTAACCTGGGCTGTAGGACACAGGCTCTAATAATCTTGTATGTGTGTTTGACCCAACAAGGCTAAAGTCCTTGAGTGGTCTTCTTCTATCAAGTTGTTCTTAAGAAGGCCGTCTGACAACCTATATAGCTGCTTAGTTTTTGCAGAGCTTCCACAATAGTGATGGTAATGCTTCTCAGACCCCTATCCGTTCATTAACTTTCTGGATTCAGCGACACTATGACAAAGACCAGGGATGAGTCATAGTAATATAGTAACATAGTTATTAAGGTTGAAGGAAGACTTTAAGTCCATCTAGTTCAACCCATGCCCTAACCTAACATGCCCTAACATGTTGATCCAGAAGATGGCAAAAAAAAACCCATGTGGCAAAGAGTAAGCTCCACATTGGGGAAAAAAATTCCTTCCCGACTCCACATACGACAAATTCTCTGGCTCAACACCCTAACAAGGAATCTAGTATACAGTGGGGCAAAAAAGTATTTAGTCAGTCAGCAATAGTGCAAGTTCCACCACTTAAAAAGATGAGAGGCGTCTGTAATTTACATCATAGGTAGACCTCAACTATGGGAGACAAACTGAGAAAAAAAAATCCAGAAAATCACATTGTCTGGTTTTTTTTAACATTTTATTTGCATATTATGGTGGAAAATAAGTATTTGGTCAGAAACAAAATTTAATCTCAATACTTTGTAATATATCCTTTGTTGGCAATGACAGAGGTCAAACGTTTTGTGTAAGTCTTCACAAGGTTGCCACACACTGTTGTCGGTATGTTGGCCCATTCCTCCATGCAGATCTCCTCTAGAGCAGTGATGTTTTTGGCTTTTCGCTTGGCAACACGGACTTTCAACTCCCTCCAAAGGTTTTCTATAGGGTTGAGATCTGGAGACTGGCTAGGCCACTCCAGGACCTTGAAATGCTTCTTACGAAGCCACTCCTTCGTTGCCCTGGCGGTGTGCTTTGGATCATTGTCATGTTGAAAGACCCAGCCACGTTTCATCTTCAATGCCCTTGCTGATGGAAGGAGGTTTGCACTCAAAATCTCACGATACATGGCCCCATTCATTCTTTCATGTACCCGGATCAGTCGTCCTGGCCCCTTTGCAGAGAAACAGCCCCAAAGCATGATGTTTCCACCACCATGCTTTACAGTAGGTATGGTGTTTGATGGATGCAACTCAGTATTCTTTTTCCTCCAAACACGACAAGTTGTGTTTCTACCAAACAGTTCCAGTTTGGTTTCATCAGACCATAGGACATTCTCCCAAAACTCCTCTGGATCATCCAAATGCTCTCTAGCAAACTTCAGACGGGCCCGGACATGTGCTGGCTTAAGCAGTGGGACACGTCTGGCACTGCAGGATCTGAGTCCATGGTGGCGTAGTGTGTTACTTATGGTAGGCCTTGTTACATTGGTCCCAGCTCTCTGCAGTTCATTCACTAGGTCCCCCCGCGTGGTTCTGGGATTTTTGCTCACCGTTCTTGTGATCATTCTGACCCCACGGGGTGGGATTTTGCGTGGAGCCCCAGATCGAGGGAGATTATCAGTGGTCTTGTATGTCTTCCATTTTCTAATTATTGCTCCCACTGTTGATTTCTTCACTCCAAGCTGGTTGGCTATTGCAGATTCAGTCTTCCCAGCCTGGTGCAGGGCTACAATTTTGTTTCTGGTGTCCTTTGAGAGCTCTTTGGTCTTCACCATAGTGGAGTTTGGAGTCAGACTGTTTGAGGGTGTGCACAGGTGTCTTTTTATACTGATAACAAGTTTTAACAGGTGCCATTACTACAGGTAATGAGTGGAGGAAAGAGGAGACTCTTAAAGAAGAAGTTACAGGTCTGTGAGAGCCAGAAATCTTGATTGTTTGTTTCTGATCAAATACTTATTTTCCACCATAATATGCAAAAAAAATGATAACAAAACGGACAATGTGATTTTCTGGATTTTTTTTTCTCAGTTTGTCTCCCCTAGTTGAGGTCTACCTATGATGTAAATTACAGACGCCTCTCATCTTTTTAAGTGGTGGAACTTGCACTATTGCTGACTGACTAAATACTTTTTTGCCCCACTGTATATACCCTGTAACATTATACTTTTCAAGAAAGGCATCCAGTCCCCTCTTAAATTTAAGTAATGAATCACTCATTACAACATCATATGGCAGAGAGTTCCATAGTCTCACTGCTCTTACATTAAAGAACCCGCGTCTGTTGTTATGCTTAAACCTTCTTTCCTCCAGACGTAGAGGATGCCCCCTTGTCCCTGTCTCAGGTCTATGATTAAATAGATCATCAGAAAGGTCTTTGTACTGTCCCCTCATATATTATACATTAAAATAAGATCAACCCTTAGCTTTCGTTTTTCCAAACTAAATAGCCCCAAGTGTAATAACCTATCTTGGTATTGCAGACCCCCCAGTCCTCTAATAATCTTGGTCGCTCTTCTCTGCACCCGCTCTAGTTCAGCTATGTCTTTCTTGTACACCGGAGACCAGAACTGTACACAGTATTCTAAGTGTGGTCGAACTAGTGACTTGTATAGAGGTAAAATTATCTCCTCATGAGCATCTATGCCTCTTTTAATGCATCCCATTATTTTATTTGCCTTTGTAGCAGCTGCCTAACACTGGCCACTAAATGTGAGTTTGTCATCCACCCATACACCCAGGTCTTTTAATTGATGGTTTTGCCCAGAGTTTTAGAATTAAGCACATAGTCATACATCTTATTACTTCTACCCAAGTGCATGACCTTACATTTATCCCCATTAAAGCTCATTCGCCATTTGTCAGCCGAAGCTTCTAGTTTACATAAATCATCCTGTAATACAAAATTGTCCACATCTGTATTGATTACCCTGCAGAGTTTAGTGTCATCTGCAAATATTGAAATTCTGCTCTGTATGCTCCCTACAAGGTCATTAATTAATATGTTAAAAAGAAGAGGGCCCAATACTGACCCCTGTGGTACCCCACTGCTAACCGTGACCCAATCCGAGTGTGCTCCATTAATAACCACCCTTTGTTTCCTATCCCTGAGCCAGCTCTTAACCCACTTACACATATTTTCCCCTATCTCCACTATCCTCATTTTATGTATCAACCTTTTGTGTGGCACCGTATCAAAAGCTTTTGAGAGGTCCATATACACTACGTTCACTGTGTTCCCTTGGTCCAGTCCGAAAATTACCTTTTCATAGAAATTGATCAGATTAGTTTGACAGGAACGGTCCCTAGTAAACCCATGTTGATATTGGGTCATGAGGTTATTCCTCTTCAGATACTCCAGCATAGCAAGCCCTTAGGCCCTCCAGGATTTTAACCACAGTAGAGGTTGAGCTTACTGGCCTATAATTTCCGAGTTCAGTTTTTGTCCCCTTTTTGAATATTGGCACCACATTTACTATATGCCAGTCCTGTGGTACAAACCCTGTTATTATTGAGTCTTTAAAGATTAAAAATAATGGTCTATCAATGACTGAACTTAATTCCTGCAGTACTCGGGGGTGGATCCAATCCGGGCCCGGAGATTTGTCAATTTTAGTGATTTTTAGACGCCGCCATACTTCCTGATAGGTTAAGCAGGTGACATTTAATGGGAAATTTTTGTTATCACTGATCATATTGTCTTCCATGGAATTTTCTTGAGTAAATACTGATGAAAAAAAGTCATTAAGCATTTTTCCTCATCCTCATCCACCATTTCACCCAGACAATTTTTAAGGGGGTCAACACTATCATTTTTTAGTTTCTTACCATTTACGTAGTTAAAGAATATTTTGGGATTACTTTTACTCTCTCTGGCAATGAGTCTTTCTGTTTCAATTTTTGCTGCCTTAATTTGCTTTTTACAGAATTTATTTAATTTTCTGTATTTATTTAATGCCTCATCATTACCTACTTCCTTTAATTCTCTAAATGCTTTCTTTTTGTCACTTATTGCGCCCCTAACAGCTCTATTTAGCCATATTGGTTTCCTCCTATTTCTAGTATGTTTATTCCCATACGGTATATACTGTGCACAGGTCCTATCCAGGATGCTAATAAGCGTCTCCCATTTTCTTTGTGTATTTTTATGTCTCAGGATATCGTCCCAGTTAATTGAACCAAGATCATCTCTCATCCGTTGGTAATTTGCCCTCCTGAAGTTTAGTGTCCATGTAACCCCTCTACTAAACATCTTATTAAAGGATAAATGAAAACTTATTATTTTGTGATCACTATTCCCCAAGTGACCCCCAATCCTTATATTTGATATGCGGTCTAACCTGTTGGTTAATATTAGGTCTAGCAGTGGCCCCCTTCTTGTTGGTCCTGAACCAGTTGTGAAAGGTAATTGTCTCTCATAGTTGTCAAAAACCGATTACCTTTGCTGGAACTGCAGATTTCTGTTCCCCAATCTATTTCAGGGCAGTTGAAGTCCCCCATAATAATGACTTCTCCTTGAGTCGCAGCTTCATCTATTTGCTTTATGAGGGTATTCTCCATTGCTTCCATTATTTTTGGAGACTTATAACCAGGGCTGGCGTCAGCACACGACGCACCCGGGCAAGTGCCTGGGCCCTGGCGAGATGGGGGGGCCATAATGGTAAGACACTGATGCGCATCATGCGCTCCTGGGGCCCCCGAAGCCAGACTACATCCCTCCCTGTGCTAGACTGTCACTAGTGTGCTTGACTGTCACTACATTGTCAACTCCCAACCTGGACTTGGAGGCGGAGCTGGAGCTGACATCCCCGGCAGCAGGAGTCACGGCACACAGAGCTCTGGGAGTTGGGACTGACGCTGCGCAGCTGCAATAATACTCACCATGGGGATACGAAGAGTCACTTCCGGGCCAGCGGTCTTCACTTCCGGGTGAGAGTGAGGACGAGCTCGCACACAGATCGTCGCGACATGGCAGGTCCGGGTCTACTGTCCAGGTCCAGCGCAGCAGTGAGCAGCAGTCAGTGCATGTGACGGGTGCACCCTGTGTCCACAACGGTCAGGGGCGACGGCGATGGCGTGACTCGTGAGTGACGACTGTGACGTGACAGTGTAGCAGTGAGCCTTCCTGCCTGGTCCGACCCAAAGCATTGCGGGGGGATGCAGCCTGCCTGGGATTGTAGTCCCACGCAAAACAGACCTACAGTATGGCATCTGAGTGATGCTAGGACTGTAGACTATACACAACATGGCTGGCTATGCAATATACTATGTGGGCTGCCTGTGTTATATACTACGTGGGCTGTGTTATACTACATCACGGGTCTGTGTTATATACTACGTGGCTGTGTTATATACTACGTGGCTGTGTTATATACTACGTGGGCTGTGTTATATACTACGTGGCTGTGTTATATACTACGGGTCTGTGTTATATACTACGGGTCTGTGTTATATACTACGTGGCCGTGTTATATACTATGTGGGCTGTGCTATATACTATGTGGGCTGTGCTATATACTACATGGGCTCTGCTATATACTACGTGGGCTGTGCTATATACTACGTGGCTGTGTTATATACTATGTGGGTTGTGTTATATACTACGTGGCTGTGTTATATGCTGTGTTATATGCTATGTGGGCTGTGCTATATACTACGTGGCTGTGTTATATACTATGTGGCTGTGTTATATACTACATGGGCTGTGTTATATACTACGTGGCTGTGTTATATACTACGTGGCTGTGTTATATAGTACGGGTCTGTGTTATATACTACGTGGCTGTGTTATATACTACGTGGCTGTGTTATATACTACGGGTCTGTGTTATATACTACGTGGGCTGTGTTATATACTACGTGGCTGTGTTATATACTACGGGTCTGTGTTATATACTACGGGTCTGTGTTATATACTACGTGGCCGTGTTATATACTACGTGGGCTGTGCTATATACTATGTGGGCTGTGCTATATACTACATGGGCTGTGCTATATACTACGTGGGCTGTGCTATATACTACGTGGCTGTGTTATATACTACATGGGTTGTGTTATATACTACGTGGCTGTGTTATATGCTATGTGGGCTGTGCTATATACTACGTGGCTGTGTTATATACTATGTAGCTGTGTTATATACTACGTGGGCTGTGTTATATACTACGTGGCTGTGTTATATACTACATGGCTGTGTTATATACTACGTGGACTGTGTTATATACTACGTGGCTGTGTTATATACTACATAGCTGTGTTATATACTACGTGGCTGTGTTATATACTATGTGGGCTGTGTTATATACTACGTGGGCTGTGTTATATACTACATGGCTGTTTTATATACTACGGGTCTGTGTTATATACTACGTGGCTGTGTTATATACTACGTGGGCTGTGCTATATACTATGTGGGCTGTGCTATATACTATGTGGGCTGCATTATATACTACGTGGCTGTGTTATATACTACGTGGCTGTGTTATATACTACGTGGGCTGTGTCATATGCTACGTGGCTGTGTTATATACTACGTGACTGTGTTATATACTACGGGTCTGTGTTATATACTACGTGGCTGTGTTATATACTACGTGGGCTGTGCTATATTTCTCTGCTGTATCTGTGCATCATGAATTGTGGTATGCGTTAAAGAGGGGGTCCCACTGAGACTCTTTCGCCCGGGGCCCTCAAAAACCTGGAGCCGGCCCTGCTTATAGCTAACCCCTATCAGTAATTTATTATTTTTTCCCCCCTCCTCTTATCTCCACCCACAGGGACTCTACATTTTCATTAGATTCACCTATATTATCACGCAGGATGGGTTTTAAGGATGATTTTACATATAGACACACCCCTCCCCCTCGCTTATCCGTTCGATCATTTCTGAACAGACTATAGCCCTGCAAGTTAACAGCCCAGTCATGGCTCTCATCCAGCCATGTTTCAGATATCCCCACCATGTCATAACTATGCTCCAACAACATTAATTCTAATTCATCCATTTTGTTGGCGAGGCTTCAGGCATTAGTATACATGCACTTTATGTATCTCTCTGTACCTCTGTTCTTTCTTAAATTATTAACTGTTCTAACCCCACCCCCCATGCCGCCGCCACCCCCAACTTCCTTATTTGTCCCAGGTCTCTTTCTGCACTATCTTCCCCTCCTATAAAATGAATACCCTCCCCCAATCCCTAGTTTAAACACTCCTCAAACCTTCTAGCCATTCTCTCCCCCAGCACGACTGCACCTTCCACATTGAGATGCAGTCCATCCCTAGCGTAGCGTAGAGCATGTAGCCAACTGAGAAGTCGGCCCAGTTCTGCAGGAACCCAAACCCCTCCTTCCTACACCAATTATTGAGCCACTTATTAACCTTCCTAATCTCCCGTTGCCTCTTTGGCGTGGCACGTGGTACAGGCAGTATTTTGGAAAATACCACGTTGGAGGTCCTTGCTTTCAGCTTGCAGCCTAATTCCCTGAAATCGGTTTTTTGGACCTTCCACCTACCTCTAACTTTGTCATTTGTGCCAATGTGCACCATGACCGCTGGGTCCTCACCAGCCCCTCCCAGTAATCTGTCCACCCGATCAGCGATGTGTTGGACTCGAGCGCCAGGTAGGCAGCACACCGTTCGACGATCCCTGTCTTTGTGACAGATTGCCCTATCTGTTCCCCTAATAATTGAGTCCCCCACTACCAGCACCTGTCTGGCCTGCCTTGCTCTCCTATTTCCCTCCTTACTGGAGCAGTCACTCCTCCGGCTTTCAGAGGACATGCCTGGCTGCAGCAGTGCTACCCCTGTACTGGCACCCCCCTCATCTGCCAACTTAGCAAACTTATTGGGGTGTGCCAGATCAGGACTAGCCTCCTTGGCACTCTTCCCTCTACCCAGCCTTCTAACTGTCACCCAGCTTGCTACTCCACTGTCCTGCAGCTCCATCCTACCATCCCCCCCCTCATCTATCCCATTGAGCATCTGCTCAGTGAGCAGAAGACTCCTTTCCATATTGTCAATGGATCTCAGTGATGCCAGCTGCACATTTAGATCCAGAATCTGGGCTTCCAAATGCTCAACGTGCTCACATCTCGCACAGCACCCTCGACCGGCTGCTCAAGGATTGCATACATGTGGCAAGATGTGCACTGGATGGCATTAACAATAGTGGAGCACATTTCCTAATGGGGATTGCACCAGACAGAACCAATAAATAAAAAAAAATAAAAAAATGCAAAGTATTAATAAAATACAGACAGCAATTCAGTAATTCCTCCCTTGGAAACTCCCTGACTCCAAAGTCACTGAATCACAAGTCACACTTACCGCCGTTCACACTTACGCTCAGGTCACACTCAGCTCGTTCACACTCGCTAAGCTGAAGATTTAGGCTAAGTGCACACGTTGCAGAATTGCCGCGGAAATTTCCACTGCAATTCTGCGCCTCCTGCCGCGGGTATATCGCATGTGGAATTGGCATGCATATTCCCACAGAAAACTAGTGTTTTGCAAGCATAATTAGCTTGCAGAATGCTAGCGTTTTCCAAGCGATCTGTAGCATTGCTTGGAAATCTGATTGACAGGTCGGTCACACTTGTCAAACGGCGTTTGACAAGTGTGACCAACTTTTTACTATTGATGCAGCCTATGCCGCATCAATAGTAAAAGATAGAATGTTAAAAATAATAATAATAAAAAAAATGGTTATACTCACCTACCGCAAACAGCCGATCTCCTCAGCGGCTTCCGTTCCTATAGATGGTGTGTGTGCAGGACATTCAATGACGTCGCGGTCACCTGACCGCGACGTCATCGCGGTCATGTGACCGCGACGTAATCGCAGGTCCTTCACACACCATTTACAGGAATGGAAGCTGCCGCGTGCAGCGCTGAGAGGCGGGAGGACTCCGGGGCCATCGGAGGGTGAGTATATCACGATTTTTTTATTTTAATTCTTTTTTTTTTAACAATTATATGGTGCCCAGTCCGTGGAGGAGAGTCTCCTCTCCTCCATCCTGGGTACCAACCGCACATGATCTGCTTACTTCCCGCATGGTGGGCATAGCCCCATGCGGGAAGTAAGCAGATCAATGCATTCCTAGGTGTGCGGAATCCCCGCGATTCCACAAATTTAATGAACATGCTCTGTTTTTTTCTGGAATGTGAATCCGCTCAGGAAAAAAATGCAGCATGTGCACAAAAAATGCGGATTGCATTCTATTAAATAGGATGCTTAATGTGAGCACGAAAAATCTGCTATGTGTGCACACAGCCTTAAAGAGATTCCTTTTTTTTTCCCCCTCAGCAGCAATCCACCTTGCTGTTCAATGCACTTCCAAAAAATTCGAAACGTCTTTTTGTTTGTCACTTTCCTGTTCCGACACATCACACTCCATGTCTGTTCATGTGCAATAAACATTCAAAATAAAATTATTGCAACTTTCATCTTTGAGATTGCGATGGATTCCTTCCTTTTAGATATATTTGGATACCACCCCACTCAACCAGCCACCTCAAGTGCAAACCAATACCTTCAACAATGCTACCTAGAGTCACCCCTTTTCTCTTCTAATTAGCAAATCTGTCTATAAATGTAGTGAGTGATATATAACCTTCGCCCATATTGCTACATAACTACACTGATCAGGATACAGGTAATCAGATGACTATCCTTATGGAATCCTTACATGGACTCTGTCTTACAGAATGACTGTTCAAACCAAGAACAGGCACTCGCTGCATCCTCAACATGGTCAAATATTTAATTGCACCTTCCCACCTACTTGTTTTCCAACTATATCAGTCCTTCTCTGGATCTATAAAGCTGAAGCTGTCAATCAAAATACATGGGGAGGGGGTCTTTGATAGATGGAAAACAAGTAGATGGGAAGGTGTACTGAACTTGGCCACGCCAAGGGTGCATGGAGCACCGGTGCTTAGTTTGTCCACTCATTCTCCTGACAGACTCCATTTAAAAGGAGTCTGTCACTCCCAAAACGCTAGCTGATGTACTCCAATTGTAAAGTCAAATTTATCATAAATACATATATATCAAATGAGTTTTCCCCACCATGTACATTTATTAATAACTGCAATTTAAGCAACTTTGTCAGCTATAGGTAAAGACCCATTTGTTAGTCTTTACACTAATCATGTGTCCCCCAAGAAAAACCACAGAACACAGGGAAAGTCTACCTCTGACAATCATTGTAAACCCTTAAATGTACAGCAGAAAGACCCATTAAAGAGCTTTTTTTCATATACTTGTGTGAACGTAGCCTAATAATGTGTAGGTCTACAGTTCTATCTCAAGGCATGGACTCCACAAGACCTCTAAAGGGGTCCTTTATTTTCTAACATGAGTGCATTGCTGTCAGATCCTTTAACTCCTGTAAGGCCTTGTTTCCGCCTATCTGGCATTTTTGTCCCACCAATGTGGTAGTGAAATGCCAGCACGAAACGGATGCGAGCACAGATGCCATAGTTTGCTATGGCGAAGCTCACAATCATGAGGAGCAACAATTTTTTTGCCTCTCCCTTCAAAAGTAATATAAAGAAACCCAGTATAAGCTGTAATATGGGGCTTCAACGGCTTCTACTAATGTGTCAAAGACATCGTACAGACGTTCAACTGGTGTAAGATCTTGAAAGTTTGCAGGCAAAGTCAATACCTTAGTCTTTTTGTTAGCTTTCTGTAATCATTAGTGAATCATTTTTCCCTCTGTGGCAGGGGCAATATCCAGATAAAAGGATACCACTGCCTTCAGAGATTATCACTTCCATGAAGGGATTCACATAGTTTTAGGTGGACAGGGGACAAAACGGACACTATCACTGGTCTGTAAAGCCTATGCATTCTATTGAATCCGAACCCCACTCTCTGCACTCTGACAGGAGTGATTTATCATGCTCTGACGGTCTTAGGTAGGGGGGCCTCAAACTGTCCCTGGAACTGGGACCCTAACTATACCTGTCTGGGGAGTGCTCTTGATGGTAGGCAGGCCCGAGTCTCCGACCTCACTATGCACCTGTTAATCCCTGGTCTGTCCCCTCCATAATCCCATGGAGCCTGGGACAGAAATGTAAAGACACAAAAAACAAAACAGGGATTACAGAAACCATATATCATACAAAAGCACAAACCAACAATAGGGAGGAGGATAGGGACAGGGAGGAATAAACTAAATGGAAACAGGAGCCAGGAGATAAAAACACACGTACTACAGAACACCATTCACAACAACTTCTTTCCAAACACTTAGCATAGGCACACAGCACAGGAAGAGGAATCTCCAATAGCAACAATGAACTTCTATTTGGCATAGCATCTCTTTAGAATAAGGAAGCAGAGCTTTCACTGGCAAGACAGAGAGGGTCTGGCCAGGTTTTATAGGAAGAGGTAACGACTGATCAGAAGCAACTAAAATGGAGCTGCAAGTTTCTGACCAGAATAGAAAGGGTGTTTAACCTCTTCAGCACCAAAGGAAACCAAATTCAGCTAATATGGGATCCAACCACACAGGCTAAATGGAAGATCTACGATTCACAACACACAATGATCTTCTACCCCAGATGTCCCATGGTAGCTCTTCTGGAAGGATCAAACCAATCCGGCTTGTCCCTGTTCTACCTGAGCATCAATGAGCCTTGGTTGTCTTTTTTTAGTAGGTACTAGCCACTACATACTAAAGACACCCCACAAGATGTGTAATTTTGAAGATGCTATGATACGATCTAAGCAACAAAATTAGGACCTTGTCTGTTTTGGATCTTGCGCAGATGTATATTTAAAAAAATGTTCATGCTTCCAACACATCAACTTCAGGAACTGAATGTTCGCTTGCTGCCTCCACAGCTTTCTATGGCATTAGATAAACTCTCATAATGTATGATAGGGTGATTAAGTGACCATATTATGAGAGGGGGTGGAAGAAAATCCACCTGGATGTGCCGCAGATTCTCTGCTTCCCTTCTTCCAGAATTATTGTTTTCTCGAATAATGCCAAGAAAACTATGTCATATCTGCAGACCCTAATTCCCAGCAGTGCCCTCCCAGGCTGAGGAGAAAGGGGTTTTCCTTCTTAGGTTTATAGATGGATGTTTTAGGGAACTGTTTGATTAAAGCTGAGACAAAGAGGGCTGGGACCTTCATGTGGGCAAAGTTCAGAGCTCTGAACTCTCTCCGACTTGTATGAACCAACAGAGAAAGGGAAAGATATACAAGCATTTCCATATACTGCAGCCTTGTATAGACAGACAGACATGCACAAACATCGGAACTACGGCAAAATTCCACCAACACAATGACGTACACAGGCGGATAGTGGGAAAATTCTCACAAGTCGGATACAATATATGATCCTATAGATGTAGACAATCCATGTAGTGATGATAAACACCCCACACACAAGATTTTCTGCTTTTAATTGACTTCTATCAGCTTTGTCTCCATTCTTCATATATAAGGAATTATTACAATAATATGGCTTCTAAAACTTGTACCTAATAATGGACAGCGTCATCTTAGCCCTCTGAGATTAGTGCTTAGACTCCATGTCCAAAATGGCCATTGCATAGGCAATGCAAAAATTTTAGGAAGCATGAGCCTTGTAACACGGCCTGTCTCTGTTGCCTGATGATCAGCTTTAGGTCATGTTCACACTAGCAGTATTTGGTCAGTTTTTTACCTCAATATTTATAAGTCAAAACCAGGAGTGGGTGATAAATCCAGAAGTGATGACGTGTTTCTATTATACTTTTCCTCTGATTGTTCCACTCCTGGTTTTGTCTTACAAAAACTTAACATGTGAACGTTCAGGGGAGTAACCATAGTAGGTGTAGGAGTTGCAATTATAATAAAACTACATGAGAATTGTATGGAGAGACAGCCACATATAATACAATCGTTAATGTCATCTGTACTGGTCCATCCTACATCAATGGAAAGATGGGAGGCGTGGTCCAGATTTGCGGCACCACTCCCCATACCTCCGCAGTGACCAGTTTGGAGAAGAGACCAGACGACACTGCAATCTAAAATGGAGGCATGTGCAGAACCTAGGACACGGACCAAAAAGCGGCGAAAAAATCTACTCAAGAATTATGCCCAAACTGTCGGCCAAGCTGCTTCAGGAAAATGCCTGATAGACGTTGAGTGCATGTACTTCAATACAATACTTAATTTAGGAAGGGATCACAGTCAACAGCTGTGTTGTATCCAGAAAGGGCCAAAAAAATTCCTTTTTTAGACACTGTTTGTGGGGAGGGCCCTGTGGGAGATTTCTCATTGGGGCCCCCAAGCTTGAAGTTATGCCGTGGACCGTGGACTCCTGCTCGCTGATAAATTCCACTTTTCAGAATATTACCGATTAGTAATGTGTAATTAGCAATATTACACTATGATAAAACTACATGACAACTGTGTGGAGAGACAGTCAGTCACATATAATACATCCCTGAAATCACTTGATCTCATAGCAGTGAGGGAAAAATAAACCAGGTCAACAACCTAATGGAAATTATCCATCCAAAGGGCACACCTGCTGTGCTTGGATATGTTGTGGTACCAGAAAGTCCAGCAGAAATTCAGGAGGATGCAGGATGATCTGGCACTTGGATGCTATTATCCATAGCATCATTTTTTTTCAGAAGCTAAAAACAACAGGTATCTGCTAGCATGGCACCCTCAAACAAGTGCAGCAAGATCTATACTATAATATGGCGCTCCTTCCCTTCCAAGCTCTGCCGTGCACCCAAACAGTTGTTTTCCTCCACATATCAGGTATCTGCGCACTCAGGAGAAATTGCACAACAAATTGTATGAAGCAATTTCTCTTGTTACCCGTATGAAAATGCAAAATTTGGAGCTAAAAAGATTTATCTGGGAAAAATGTGATTTTTTTATTTTCACGGCTTTACGTTATAAGCTTCTGTGAAGCAACTATGGGTTCATGGTGCTCAATACACATCTACATAAGTTCCATAAGGAGTCTAGTTTCCAAAACGGTGTCACTTGTTGGGGATTTCCACTGTTTAGGCACATCAGGGGCTCTCCAAACGTGACATGGCGTCCGCTAATTAATCCAGCAAATTTTACATTCAAAAAGTGTAATGGCACTCCTTTCCTCCCGAGCCTTGCCGTGTGCCCAAACAGTAGATTTCCCCCACATATGGAGTATCGGTACGCTCAGGAGAAATTGCACAACAAATTGCATGATCTATTTTCTCCTGTTTCCCTTGCAAAAGTAAAAAAAAAATCAGTCTAAAGGAAAATTTTTGTGAAAGAAAAGTAAATGTTTATTTTTTCCTTCCACATTCCAAAAATTCCTGTGCAGCACCTGAAGGGTTAATAAACTTCTTGAATGTGGTTTTGAGCACCTTGAGGGTGCAGTTTTTAGAATGGTGTCACACTTGGGTATTTTCTGTTATATACGCCCCTCAAAGTCACTTCAAATGTGAGGTGGTCCCTAAAAAATGGTTTTGCAAATTTTGTTGTAAAAATGAGAAATCGCTGGTCAACTTTTTTCCCTTATAACTTCCTAAAAAAAAAAAATTATGTTTACAAAATTGTGCTGATGTAAAGTAGGTATGTGGGAAATGTTATTAACTATTTTGTGCACTATGACTCTGATTTAAAGGCATAAAAATTAAACGCTTAAAAATTGGAAAATTTTCTCCATATTTCTGTTTTTTTTCCACAAATACACGCAAGTCAGATCAAAGAAATGTTACCACTATCATGAAGTACACTATGTCACAAGAAAATAGTCTCAGAATCAGTGGGATCTGTTGAAGCGTTCCAGAGTTATAACCTCATAAAGTGACAAAGTTCTAAAAATTGGCCTGGTCAGGAAGGTGAAAATAGGCTTCGGGGTGAAGGGGTTAATATCCACAGTGTAAATTGACATGCTGTGGATTTTCTCCTTCTCCACAGTGTGCAAAATCTGATTCACAATTGTAGTACTGAAAAACGCTGCAGAAGTTTCATCAAAAGAATTTGGCTGGAAAATCTGTAGCGCATTCAACCCATGTGAACATACCCGGTCCACACGGAGACTTTTGAAATGGATTTTGGAGCAGATCTGTTTCTAAATCCACATCACAGAGTATTTGAAGAACATTTGAAGTGGATTTTGTTGGAGCTTTTGAAGCGGTAAACAAATCTAGGAGACATGTCCAATATTGATCCAAGTCATGGCTCATAATCACCCGTACGAGTCTGAGGGTGGGTGAGAATCACAGAAAGCACATGGATGGTATCAGTGTGACATCCATGTGTTGTCCGTTTTTAACGTTATAATGGGTAAGAGAAGATTTGCAACTTTTTTTTGTACGAAAAAAATTTAACATTAGCGGTAAAAACTGATACTCTGACCAAACATGAAAAATCTGATCCAAAACACTGATGGAAATCGGGATGTTTTTTGCATACGAGAAAAATCACTGTAGTCTGATGGAGGCCTTACGCCTATATTTTGTAGACTTGGGCTTCATTTAGGCCATTATTTTGTGGTTAAAGCTGATGGTTGCCATTAATAAATTTGGCAAATTTTTAAAATAGTCAAGTCCACAAGATTTCAGTGCACACATCTTATGGGGAAAACATATAAAATAAATATATATTTGTCTAAATTGGCTTGCACCGGAAAAGGAACAACATTAGTTAATGTGAACAATATTTTTTTTCCCAGTATTTACTTTGGGTTTTAATAAAACAATAAGAATTCAATGCATTTTTTACATATGTCTTTTGTTTTTTGTTTTTTTACATTAGTAAAGCCTGCTGGAAAACCATGAAGAAAATACAAAACCACACTGTATTTTTTTACCTCCCCCAAAAAAAAAACAGAAACAAACAACACACTCATAAAAAATTGTTCTTTTTGTATTGTGCTTATTGTCTCCCTATTCACTTCACACTAAACTCTGGCCACATCTTTTTTTTTTTTTGCCCCATAAAATAATGAAAGAAAGGCAATGTTAGAGGGTAAAAACTGTTCTATAAAATAAAAAAAATTAAACTATCTCCTGTAAAACGTGCATTATTTTGTTGAGTATTATTTTTCCATGAAGTCATTAAGGTGCGTATCAAACATCAAAGGTTAGGTATACGCTTTGTGTATTCAGTGCGGAATTTATGTGCGGATTTCGAAACTGAAATATTTTAATGTGTTTCCGCATAAAAAAAAAAAATCCATGCATATTTCTGCACATACGTCTGCATTTTAATGTGCATTTCTTGTTGCAGGAACACAAAAAAAAAAAAAAAGCCAGGCTAGCTGCTTAAGGTGCAGAATTATGGTCCCCAATGATATGTATGCATGGGTAAAATCCGCACCAATAAGTTGCGTTATCATAGCAGAAATTGGCATGCTAAGGATTTTCAAAAATGCAGCAAAAGTCGATTGCAGTGGAGATTTTGTAGCAAAAAAATCAAGCAAAATCAAATAGCATGAGGATGTAATTAAGTTAAGACTCACCCACTTCTGTACAAAGTGGCAGATTTTACAAACAGAAAATCTGCAGGTAAAATCCGCACCGAAATACTTTGGTACATAGTCAACATATTTGGCTTTTTAGCTCCTTTCTGAATGAATGAATGCATGGATGTTTCTGTACCCAGTGCTGTATCATCCGGCTTCCTATCTATTCTTCCTTGGAGCCTGATGAGAGGAGAGACCTGGGTGCCGCATTGCAGAAAGCAGACACACACGAATTGTCCCATGGAGTGGAATACTCCGACTTCACTACTGGTTTGGTTGCGATTACTTTATCATGTCACACAATTTGGGATCTTTGATTTACATAGGACTGCTGTTAAATCTAAAGCATTATCTGAACTCAGAAATACACATAAGACTAATAATAAAAAAAAAGTTAGAAGTCACATCCCACACTGCGACACCTCTACATGTTCCTGTAGTTGTCTGATCAATGACACGATTACAGACATTGCATTCACCCATCATTAACTAAAAACTAGATTTTATTAGCCCCAAATTCATATATTTCACTTCTGTCTATATTTTACAATTAAATTAAAACAAGTTTTTTTTGTTTGTTTTTTTTTTTAACTTTCGGATATTATTGTATTGTTTATGGATTTTTTTTTTATTGTCGTGTTTTCTTTCCAATTATTTCGTCTGTTTTTTTTTTTTGTACTATGATTCTTGGTACCTAAGAAAGAAGGAGACAGGGTGACCAGACCATGACTTGGGAGTGGGACCACAATTCTTAGCATGATCATTACCTGTGAAGTATTATGAAAGTTTAATATAAACTTGTTGTATTTTCATTGTCACGGAAAAAATGTGTATTAAAGCTTTTATATATACATGTATGCGTGTATGTATATTTGTTTGTGTCTCTCTCTATATATGTGTGTATATGTATATATATATATGTGTGTGTGTGTATATATATTTATATTTGTGTGTGTGTGTATATATATTTATATTTGTGTGTGTGTGTGTATATATGTGTGTGTGTATATATATTTATATTTGTGTGTGTGTGTGTCTCTATATATATATCTTGGAGTGTGTTTATATGTATATATATGTGTGTATGAGTATATTTGTGTCTATATGTATATATGTGTGTATGAATATACATATATATAGTTTTATATATAAATATATATATATATAATAAAATACATATACAGGCATATAAATACATATATATATATATATATATATATATATATATATATATATGCACACATATATTGGAATGTGTGTATGTGTGTGTATAATATATATATGTATGTATATATATCCAAACATATATATATACACATATATTCACACACGCACACATGATTGTGTAACGGCATTAAAAAAAACAGCAATTAAAAGGAATGTATGTAATTAAGGATTTTTTTTGCTTTGTTTCTATCCTTAAATATCTGGTTATAAACTACTTACAGAGACCTTGTATATATTTAGACAATTTTTATAGGTATAGAAAATCATGTGTATAGTGCACTACACCAGACTAAAATATTATTTTACATTAGATCGGATTATTAAAACATCATTGTGTTTTTGTGGCTTCTACCTGCGACACCTTATGCATAAATATATATAACTACATATAATACATATATACAGTATAAATGTGTCCATTTCTCCGTGTATAACATATATAAGATATATATGAACTGTATACACACAATCATCCACCACTGTATTGTATCTATGCGTGCACGGCATATAGTCGAGTCCACCACACTGTGAGCGCACTGCACCTTTATCTTCTGGAACAGACTCATTCCTCACGTCTGTATTTTATACCTCTGTTTTTATTTATTTATTTTTTTGTTTGTTTCCTTTTTTTTCTTTTTAAAAATCAGAAAATATTTTAATTACAATTACATTTATAAAATTAAACTTATTTTGAACAATTTGCAATTTATTGAACCATTATTTAAACCAATTCAGAAGAAAAACCAAAAGCGGAGGATGAGATAAAATACATGCAATAAATTACGAATATCAGGGGAAGAACAAATAATCATCTCCATTAAAAAATAAAAGTAAAAAATAATAATAATAAAAAAAAAAAAACAATAAAGAAAAAAAAATCCCACTGCTCTCAATCTGTCCCTTTGGGGGCTATAACAACTGTGTGATTATTTATTTATGCATTATTACTATTTTTTTTAATTCGATATGGGAACAGTCATGTAGGGTGGTGTGTGGTGACCCCATGTAAAGACTCTAATGTTTGCTCATTATGTGACCTATGTTTCTTTGTATAACACTATAGGAGATAAAAATACAAACAAATACAATAAAATTAGAAGAAAAGATCATTTATAGCAAAGCTAAACTGTCAGTGGGATGTTTTACTGCCAGGCTGACACCAGTATGGCATAGCCTCAAAATTCAGGTATTCTTCCCAGTAACAAAATGAATTCCAGCCCAGGTCTCCCAAATAACAAAGACTTGACAGCAAAGTAGAAATGTAACTTTTTCACAGCACGAAAAGTCCTTCACAATTTTGGAATATATATATATATATATATATATATATATATATATATATATACACATATATATATATATATATATATATATATATGCTAATGTGATTTTTCTCTTCCAGTTATTACTGCCCCAGAACCCCTCGTGTGTAAACTTGTCTAGAAACCAATAGTCATTTAGCAATATATACAGGATAGACAGTTTCTTTAAATACAACCAGATGCAGCTTAGTTGACCTTTGTGCTTTATATATTACATGGACAGATCTCCAAAAACTGTAAATCTTCTCTTTCAAATAACATTTTTTTTGTGAAGCAATAGGTTAATAAAGTAACAGTCTTAGAACAGTTAGACAAAGGGGGGAGAAAATGGTGTCAGGAATGATTAGGATGTGTTAAGGACAGGCCTGGAGTAGACCCCTTGATAATATGTAGGCTCCAGTGCTGAAGGTTCTATAGTCCCTCTTCCAGACATTGATGTGCTGCCAAGGGACATGCCTGGCAGGGGCCCACCATAGGAGGAATACTGCTGCAGAGCCTGCTCATAGGCTTTGTAGTCCAGTTTGTGCTGTTCAGAAGACATCAGGTTGTTGATGGAGAAGGGGTGGTTGAAGGAGTAATGGGGGTCTCCTTTAAGGTGGAGGTGGGACTCGTGGACCAAAGAGTGAGACGAGTGAGAAGGAATTGGTGATGGACCTCCTGTCACTTGTGGCTTCATGTCTCCATTGGAACCACCATGCTCCAGAGACTGTGGACTGCTAGATGGGTTGGACATGGAGGAATTACTGTCCATTTGGCTGGACTTGCCATGTATCCGATGCAAGGGAGATGAAGAACCAGACTGGTCCTTCCTCCCATCTTGTGCCCCTTTGCCACCCTGTTGCTTCTCACATTTAAACCTCTTCTGCCGGCGGAGATAGCAGCCATTCTCAAACATGTTCCCAGAGTCCGGGTGCAGTGTCCAGTAGGAGCCTTTACCAGGTTTGTCTGGAGACCTGGCCACCTTCACGAAACAATCATTAAAGGACAGCGAGTGCCTGATGGAGTTCTGCCATCTCTGCTGGTTCTGCCTGTAGTAAGGGAAGAGGTCCATGATCCACTGGTAGATCTCACTGAGGGTCAGCATTTTGCTGGGGGCCTGCTGAATGGCCATGGTGATTAATGAGATGTAGGAGTAGGGGGGTTTAGCATGGGGGTAACTTCTCCGAAACGTTTTAGTGTCTCTTGTCCTGTTTATGTTGGATGGGGCATAAGCCATGGGGCTCATTGCTGAGTTCATGCTGGAATAGGGGCTTAGACTATTCATGGAGGCTTGTTGGGCAGACATGGCGTTCATACTGGTGGGGCTGAGAGCTGTGCCCATTGATGGCACTCCAGATGCCATGCCATTCATGGCTGAGGATCCAGCACCCATTCCTGACATGCCACTGGGGCTCAAGCCTGGTGCTAGCCCTGAGTTAGCGTAGGACATGTTAAAGGATCCTGGTGCTATGTTGTTGCTGGAGCTCATGTTATTCATGGTCATGTAAGTGTTCATAGGTGCCAATCCTTGAGTCATGTTGTTAACCGGGACTGAAGAATAAGCCTGGTGGTAAAGCAAGTCAAACAGTAAAAAAGCATGAAAATGTAGATGAAAGCATCTATATATTATCAGTGGAAGAGATATAATGCCTCTTCATGAAGTATTCACTAAAGGTATCGATCTACAAGGTACCTAGTGTTACAATTTCAATTTAAACTCAGTATTATTCTTACTTAGATACTTAATGTTCATTAACTATGGAAATTAGAATAATAATTAATTTGTAAAGCAGACTGAAGAAGGAGACTCTGTGCTCTGAAAGCTTGTATATATATATATATATATATATATATATATATATATATATATATATATATATATCACTCCTAGAATATCAAGGTTGTAAAAGTTTATACACATACTTAGTATTAATGTATCACACACTTATTGAAAAAATCTGTAGCATAGCTGCATATGTATTAAATAAATGAAATGATTAGATCTATGTCACTTTTAAATATCACATGTGATGTCTAATATCTAAAGGTTGAAAACGATTGTTGAATAATATGTTGAAGGAGAAGTTAATTTGTATTATTTTCTAGCAGAAATAAGCTTAAAAACAATAATCCTGCGACCACCCTAGCTGCTCTGTGTTTTTAGGTGATCCTTTCGCCTACCTCGGTGCATAGAATGTGTCATTGTCACCGGATTCCCAGGTATACAATATAATCTCCTAACGCCAGATAAATGCGCTTTGGACATTGTTACATTACAGGAATAACCTATTGTATTTCACTGCCATAACAATAGTTTGGGGGCCTTATGTTACCCTATAGGTGACAATTGGGTCTAATTATTAAGAGAAGTCATGTATCTGTTACTTTTTACAGGATATCAGAGAGCATTAAGGTTCTAGAGTTCCAGCAAAGTGGATGCAACAATGTATCAACTATCTATTATTATTGATTGGAAATAGAGGCAAGAGCCTTTAGGACCGAATCGATGTGGATCTGAATAGTCTCCTAAAAAATTGTAATATTTCCAGCTTGCTCAACAGTGCGATCAGATCTCCATTATGGATCATATATCACAACATTAGTTTATGCTTGAAGAATGACCACAATGAGAACGTTGGGTTCTAGTCTGTAAGATTAATGGGATTACAGCAAGGCATAAAATTAGAAATTAAGAACCTATTGTGAGCCCTGCGAATACCTGGCGTTCAGGAGGGGTGACAGTACCTTTGTCTATAAAGTGGCACAGGGTAAAGGAGGTTTTAGTGTGGATTAAACTAGAACCTATTTGGTTTCCAATAATAACCAGAAGGGACCTGCTGAAATGATTTATATTAGATCAAGATCAGAGGACAAACGTCCCATCAGATTAGTGTGTAGTTACTACACCACGGCTGAAATACTCTCACAACGTTTCGGGCACCTTTATAAAGTTCGTTTTTAAAAAGGACCCCTTAGGGAACAAAGTTTGTGGTTATTATCTAGAGGAACTGGTTCCACCTCAACTTTCTACAGCTGAAACAATACAAGCTAATGCAATTCTTTATGGGACAGTGGCTAACATTAGAAATAAGGAATGCCCCTCTTACCTCCTGAGTGTCCTGGTAGTAGTTGCTCCAGTCTGTAGTCTCATGTCCTTCCATTTTTACAATTCCTAACATCCTGGATCCCAAGTGCCTAAGTGAAACATTCAGCCCACTAGTCCAAGAAGTGGAGGGGGGAAAGCAGCAGGGAAGGTGCCCAGGAGATGAGCAGATTGACAGGCTGCTCTGCTCGGTGCCCCCTAAATCAGATGGCAGCAGGAGGGGAACTGGGGAAGTGCAGAGTGAGCTGATGTGGAGCTTTCGTTAGAGGAAGGACTTCCCTCTTCCTTGTCTCTCCTCCTCCTCCTCTTCTTTCTCACTCCCTCCTTTCCCACACACGTCTCTCCATGAGCTGGCTGCACCTTAGAACATGCAGCAGAGAGAGAAGGAGAGAGCTACACCTGCCTTGCACCCATGGGGAGAGCACACTGAGCAAAGTTCTCTGAAAGACAGGCCCCAGGTATAAAGATGTGTGTCCAGGTGACCCACCCCACTAGTCACTAGCAAACCAATGGCAAGGAGAAGTGAGGAGCAGCCTCCCCCTGCTGCACACCTACAAATGAAGGCTGCTGCTGCCCAGACTGTGGGATAGTAACAGTAAATAATTGCAAATAATATATGAATAATATTAATATACTATTGTAATAGTTCATTTTGTATTGTTGAATAAAAATAGCAAGTGTCTGTATTATTCATTATTATTAATATTATTTTTACTGATGTTACTATCACTACTGTTAGTATTATTACTATTATTATTTATATTCTTCCTTTGTTCTTTTTTTATCATTGCTATGCTGGTTTATTTTATTTGCTTGCCATATATTTGCAATTATAGATATAAATAGTATATACTTATTATATATATATATACTTGTTATATAATTAGTATATATATATATATATATATATATATATATATAATATTGGCTGTCTGTATATTATTATTATTATTACTTCTGGTATTATTACTACTTGTATATTTCGTTTGTTCTATTTGCATCATGTATTAGGCTGTTTCAACTTGTTTGTTATATATTTGCAATTATGTGTATAACATATTTTTATTATATCATTATTTACTTTTTAATACATATATTTATTATTACGTATTATAAAAATATTTATGTAATATAATGTATATATATATATATATATATATATATATATATATATATATAATATGGAAAACGATCATATTGAACTTTTATCCACAAGTCATTAGGGAACTACAAGTCTCAGACAGTCTTCTTGGTGGATAGATGAAGTACAGCTTTTTAGAAAAGGGAAATACCTTCTGTATGTTATGTTGGAGGAGCAGTAGTAGTAACAAAGGGCACAGCCATAGTTAATATACACAGCTTTCTGTCACTGTTCTCACAGGTAAACAATTGTAATAAGAGCCACAACACAAATATGAACCTGAAATACGCACAAACCGCTCACACTGAAGCTGCCCGCAAGGCGCACGGGTCACACTATATTGCGATCGCATGCAAATAGATGCAAATGTATTATTTATTAAAAGGAAAGGTCAGCTCTTACATCATGAGATTTGCATAATTTTGTTGCAATTCCGAAGGTCCCAGCTGCGAGGGCTTTAATAACATCTGTCACACGTTAAGTGCACTATTTGTAGCAGCACCACATTCATTTTCAGCCACGGAGGTGGAACACACAGATATATATATATATATATATATATATATATATATATATATATATATATATATATATATATATATATATATATATATATATATATATAATCTGTGCATGTGTTTGAGTGTGTGGGTATATATGTGTGTGTATGTAAATATATATATATGTGTGTGTGTGGGTGTATATATGTATATATATATATATATATGTATATATATATATAATATATATGTATTTGTGTATGTATGTATATATGAAAATCGATCCACAGAACATGCATGCATTGAAATATCCCTGATAATATAAAAACACAAAACAATTGCAATACAGAAGTGACAAAGTGCATACTTGCAGCTGACCCCTCACACCGTTCACCTAAGTTCTCATATCTGAACGACATAATAATTTATATAAATATTTATACATTATTGTATTACGGATACTATATACACATACACGATATTTTAGGATCTGAATCAGTCCCATTCAAGCTGTTATTTCATGTTTGTCCTTTTCAAATCGTTACTTCATGTTTCAAAATGACAAAACAAACTTAACAACGTTCTTACCGATAATCACATCTTCCGTCATTGGGTTATTGTATTTTAGCTATTATTTTATTTGCTTCAATAAAGAAACTTCCCATGGGAATAAGAGTGATCTAAATCTAGCAGGAGAAAAAAAAAAGGTTCACATTTGATTGTTTGTTGACTCAGGTGAAAGAAAGAGTTGACACAAAGGCTGAGGTCCTCCATTCACATAGTCACACTGTGGCAGCATCAGACAGCACAGGACACTATGTCTTGTATGTAGTATTAACACTTTGTACCTGTTTAATTATTATTATTTTTTTTCAACCTGCAAAACTCTGGCATAGTGTGTTGTGAATAATAGAATTGTGAATGCCCTGCAATATACCTTTCTCTCCAGGGAGACAGTGCAGAACTGGAGAGAAGATCTGATGGTGATCTTAAGAAGAAGCATTTTCAATCAGAGAAGCCTGCAGAAGCCCTAGTTAAATGTTAACTGGATAACATCATAAGTCCCTTAACCCATTCTCTCCTTACTTGCTCAAGGAGTAAGAATCATTTTTGTTTAGATAAATATCCATTGCTGCCTATTTGTATGCACACACCACATATTCTGATACATTGGTTCATGATGTATATTGGACTGGATTTGTAATAATCTCACAACCCTTAGCAACGCAGGGGCCTGGAAGACATGATGGAACCTTCTGTGCTCATCTGTCAGCACAAAAGTTGTGAACAAAAAGTGGCATGTGAAGAGGAGCAGCACTGGCACCCAATAGGTTAATGCAAACAGATCCTAGAAATACTTAAAGTATTTTTATGAGAACAAGGGGTTATAAGACAAACAGAGCTTCTGCGGATTATTTCTGAACAAATGCTTAACTTGCACTCTTCCAGAACAGTGCAAGAACGTATATATGTGTGTGTGCATCTATCTATCTATCTATCTATCTATCTATCTATCTATCTATCTATCTATCTATCTATCTATCTATCTATCTATCTATCTATCTATCTATCTATCTACTTATCCTATCTATCTATCTATCTATCTATCTATCTATCTATCTATCTATCTATCTATCTATCTATCTATCTATCCCATATCTATCTATCTATCTATCTATCTATCTATCTATCTAATATCTATCTATTTATTCTATCTATCTATCTATCTATCTATCTATCTATCTATCTATCTATCTATCTATCTATCTATCTAATATCTATCTATTTATCCTATCTATCTATCTATCTATCTATCTATCTATCTATCTATCTATCTATCTATCTATCTATCTATCTATCTATCTATTTATCCTATCTATCTATCTATCTATCTATCTATCTATCTATCTATCTATCTATCTATCTCCTATCTATCTATCTATCTATCTATCTATCTATCTATCTATCTATTATCTATCCCATATCTATCTATCTATCTATCTATCTATCTATCTATCTATCTATCTATCTATCTATCTATCTATCTATCTATCCCATAATAATAATAATTTTTATTTATATAGCGCCAACATATTCCGCAGCGCTTTACAAATTATAGAGGGGACTTGTACAGACAATAGACATTACAGCATAACAGAAATACAGTTCAAAACAGATACCAGGAGGAATGAGGACCCTGCTCGCAAGCTTACAAACTATGAGGAAAAGGGGAGACACGAGAGGTGGATGGTAACAATTGCTTTAGTTATCTATCTATCTATCTATCTATCTATCTATCTATCTATCTATCTATCTATCCTTTCTATCTATTTATCCTCTATCTAATATCTATCCCATATCTATCAATCTATCTATCTATCTATCTATCTATCTATCTATCTATCTATCTATCTATCTATTATCTATCCCATATCTATCTATCTATCTATCTATCTATCTATCTATCTATCTATCTATCTATCTATCTAATATCTATCCCATATCTATCTATCTATCTATCTATCTATCTATCTATCTATCTATCTATCTATCTAATATCTATCCATCCTATATCTATCTATCTATCTATCTATCTATCTATCTATCTATCTATCTATCTATCTAATATCTATCCCATATCTATCTATCTATCTATCTATCTATCTATCTATCTATCTATCTATCTATCTATCTAATATCTATCCATCCTATATCTATCTATCTATCTATCTATCTATCTATCTATCTATCTATCTATCTAATATCTATCCCATATCTATCTATCTATCTATCTATCTATCTATCTATCTATCTATCTATCTATCTATCTATCTAATATCTATCCATCCTATATCTATCTATCTATCTATCTATCTATCTATCTATCTATCTATCTATCTATCTATCTATCTATCTATCTATCTATCTATCCATCCTATATCTATCTATCTATCCATCCTATATCTATCTATCTATCTATCTATCTATCTATCTATCTATCTATCTATCTATCTATCTATCACACATATATATTTATTTATGTCTGTGTGTATATTAAATATGCATAGTATTTGCTTTGCTAAATATTAATTGCTAATATATGTATGAATCATAATGGAAATATCTTAGATAGAGTGATATAGATGCAGGAAAACCAATAGCAGCTCTAAATCAAGTATATTGCTTTAAAATAGCATCATCACTGTTATATTACATGTACTATAGTAAATTGCAGGCTACGTGATTACACAATATCATCACATTAACCCAAAATTTACATTATGCATTTTTTTCTATTCTTCTCTGTTTCTATTTTATAATGTTTGAATATTTTTTTCCTTATACACAATAAAATTCCAAGCTGCGGTATAAAGGTGGTGATGTGGTTTTATTCTCAACGCGTTTTTGAAGTTTACAAACTTCTTCAGGACCTCCACACTCCAGTTCAGGATAACTCATGGTGGCTCTCTTGGAAGCAGTTTGTGAGGGATACAACCCTCTGGCGGACAGCACGGTGGCTCAGTGGTTAGAACTGCAACCTTGCAGCGCTGGGGTCCTGGGTTAAAATCCAGGAATCTAATGATCCAGGTCTTCCCTAAAAAGTCACCACCTTTTTGGCGCCAGATGTGAGACATATGAACCTTTGGTAAATTTTTTCCACAGTATCCTAGGCTCACCAGAGATATGAAGATTTGGTAAATTTATTTCATGGCATCTTATGTTAATCCAACTTATCGACACTATTGATCAAGCCAGATTCTACCTACAATTTTTAGAGCACTAAAGCACTTTATTTGGGTGTTGGTGTTGCCTTTTTAGGGAGGTCCGTTGAGGGTCAGATAGGGACAGCCTATGTTAAGCAGGGGCGCCATGTCAAAATCCTAGGATGCCAACCTCCACTGAAGAAAGGGTCACCAAGGGTAAGACACTCTCTAGTTCCCTTAGATCATTTCTTGTATTTTGATTAAAAACCTTGATTACACCGACCTAACAACATATATTCTATATGACCCTCTGCTGTCCTGGTTTATTATAATTAGGTTCCTAGTGGTACTTTTAATGAATATAAATAAAAGGTATTTTTCAATGTGTTTTTTTTTTGCTCTTTTTTACTTCAATACCATGTTGGATGGACCAACTTGTGGAGCTGTAGCTGCCAGAACATCTCTTTTCTAAAACCTTATTATAATCATACAAGGTGAGCAGTTATCGCTTTTCCTTATACACTGGTTTACTGGATAACACCCTATTACACTTAATATGTCCTCACAGACCATTCTGAATGTTTTTTTTTATTATTCCTTAGGCTGGGTTAGTATATATCCATTGCGCAGGGCTCCTTTTTTTATTTAGCATGACGCAACTCTACTAGATCATAACTGATGGCAAAAACAAATTATTTACCACCATTTTTTTTCTTCAAAATTTGACTCCCAAATGTTGGTCAGGGACTGGATTGCAATGTTACATAAAACCAATACCTGCACTTGTCTGGTGCAAAAACTAATGGTTGGACAGGTGGAATGGTTCCATAGCAAACAAAACAATGAGTTGCTCCTTTATTTTCCATCCGGCGTTTTAGTTAAACACTGGATGGAAACGATGACGTAGAACTGAACCTATGTGCAAGAGGCCTTATATGTAATAACTTCTTGCTACCTACTGCCAAATAAGTGGCCAAGAATTCAGTTGCAAATATTTATCTTAAGGGTAAGTTCACACACAAGGGTAAGCACGTTCTGCAGCGAAACATCTAGATCTTGCTGCAGATCACACAGCAGACTGGCACTAGGAAAAAATGCATAGCCTTACCTTCTCTGGTAATTCATACCATCAGAGTTTCTATGCCAGTCTTGGCTGATTCCAGGCTCCTGTAGTCCAATGTGACACTACAGTCCCAAATTGGAAAAATCTCCATTAGAGGGGAATATTTACATTTTTCCCCCCAATTTTTGCCTTCTGAATTTTTTTTGGAGTGATCAACAGCAGACCTGCAGCAAACATCACAGTATTGTGTTTTTATTCTGGATTTATTCTGGACCCCAATTCCTATCTATTGGGAAAATCCACACTAAAAAGCAATAAATATAGAAGAAAAAAGTGACATATTGTGGATTGTAAATTCAGTAAAACAGGTCCATTTCTAGTCTGAAAATAAAAACAAATATTTGTAAGTGTTGCACTTTGCTATTGCTGTATTCTGCTGTGGATTTTCCATCCCAAAATCCAGACAGAAAATCCACAAGTTTTCTGTAACGTGTGAACACCGCACATTTTAATAATACTAATAATAATCAGATTTTAATAAAAACTTCCCCTTTATAACAGAGAAAAAGTCTTTTAGAGGATCAATATAAATATCTTTGTACGGATATTTAATTGTGTGGCTTTGTGTGCATATAATCATCTTTATTAGGTGCTTCCAGTGTGGGCACATTCACATTGGCATCTCCTGGTTTTGTTGATATTCATGGATGCATAGATGTAAAGAAGTTTTGTAGAAGTTTCATCAGTTGAATATTTTCGATAACGGGGGCCAACATGGTTGTCTTGTAAATTATTGACAATGCAGGTCTTTATGTTGTATTCCCCGCTCCATAGGTATAGCTATACATGCAGGGGCGGACATATCATTGGTGCAACCTGTGCATCCAAACTGGGGCCCAAGAGGTAAGGTGGCCAGTTACACCTACAAAGAAGGTGGAATTATGATATATGATGAGATATTGGACTGAAAAGGGGCCATTTGTATTCTTGCACAGGGAACCTTTTCTGTCTCTTGTTTGACAGTGCATAAATGTAACATAATAATAATAATAATAATAATCTCTTTATTTATATATAGCTCCTACATATTCCACAGCGCTTTACAGTTTTGCACACATTATCATCGCTGTCCCCGATGGGGCTCACAAACAATCTAAATTCCCTATCAGTATGTCTTTGGAGTTTTAGATTAACCAATAAAGGATCTGATTAACTTCATATGTTTACATTCATACTTTGTATTAAGTGGCATAACGTAAAGCTCATTGGTCCCAATGGTGAACATCCAGTTGGGTCTTTTCAGATGGGCCAACGGGACTCCACTGCTCAGGTGTGACTGCAACCCCTGCACCTCTTATAGTTACCATCCCGATTGTGATATTTTATGGGCAGCATTAGTAGTATAGCATGGTGTATTATACAGTATGCATTATGCTTGTGTTTCCTTAAGGTCCTATAAAATATACTTAGATTAATTGGATTCCTTAGAAAATGACCCAATCGCATGTGTCTGAAATAGGATAAGAATATTGCAAGCCTCACTGGGGAGATGGTCTAATGATAATAGTAATAATCTCAAATTTGGCACTGTGGTATATGTTGGTACTATATAAGCACCTCAGCGGTGAGGATCTGGCCACTTATTTCCTAGAAAAAATCAACCACATCCATCAGGATATCTCAGCCCAATCTCCTCAGTGCCTGGATCCCCTTCCCTGCTGCACCTCAAGCTCACTAGACATCTTTGAGCCTGTTTCAGAAGAAGAAGTTTCCAAGCTCCTCGCTTCTGCTCGGCCTACAACCTGCAATAGTGACCCCATTCCTTCACCTCTCCTGCAGTCTCTCTCACCAGTGGTCACCACTCACTTGACTAAAATATTTAACCTCTCTCTTTCTTCAGGTATCTTTCCCTCCTCATTTAAACATGCCATAATTACCCCTTTACTTAAAAAGCCATCCCTGGACCAGAACTGCACTGCTAACTACAGACCTGTCTCTAACCTTTCCTTCATCTCTAAACTCCTGGAACGCTTGGTCCACTCCCGTCTAATCTGCTATCTCTCGGATAACTCTCTTCTCGACCCCTTGCAATCTGGTTTCCGCTCTTTACACTCCACTGAAACTGCCCTCACTAATGTCTCTAATGATCTAATAACAGCTAAATCCAAAGGTCACTGCTCTCTGCTGATTCTCCTGGATCTCCCTGCCGCATTTGACACTGTGGATCACCAGCTCCTCCTCACTATGCTCCGCTCTATAGGCCTCAAGGACACAGCCCTCTCCTGGTTCTCCTCCTATCTCTCTGACCGCTCCTTCATTGTATCTTTTGCCGGCTCCTCTTCCTCTCCTCGTCCTTTTACTATCGGGGTTCCGCATGGCTCAGTCCTAGGCCCCCTCCTCTGCTCTCTATACACTGCCCCTATTGGACAAACAATCAGCAGATTTGGGTTCCAGTACCATCTCTATGCTGACGACACCCAATTATACACTTCTTCCCCTGACATCACCCCTATCCTAATTCAAAATACCAAGGATTGTCTGTCTGCTGTCTCTAACATCATGTCCTCCCTCTATCTGAAACTAAATCTCTCCAAAACGCAACTTCTTGTGTTTCTCCCTTCTACTAACCTCACTCTACCCAACATCGAAATTACCCTGGAGGGGTCAACCATAACTCCCAAGCAGCATGCCTGCTGTCTTGGGGTCATATTCGACACCGAACTTTCCTTTACTCCCTATATCCGATCACTCACTCTCTCTTGTCACCAGCATCTTAAAAAATCTCCAGAATCCGACCTTTTTTCACCTTTGAAACTGCTAAAACTCTTACTGTAGCTCTTATTCATTCTCATCTGGACTACTGCGGCAGCCAGGGTCATATTTCTGTCCAGCCGCTTCACCGATGCCTCCATCTTGTGCCAGTCATTACACTGGCTACCCATTCGCTACAGGGTCCAGTATAAACTCATCTCTCTCACCTACAAAGCTCTCCACAGTTCTGCACCGACTTATATCTCCTCTCTTATCTCTGTCTATCGCCCTACACGTGCCCTCCGTCCTACAAATGACCTAAGACTAACATCCCCTGTAATCCGAACCTTGCACCTCCATCTCCAAGACTTCTCTCGTGCTGCGCCAGCTCTCTGGAAAGCACTTCCCCAGACGATCAGATTGATACCTAGCCCTGACCTATTCAAGCGCACTTTGAAAACCCATCTCTTCAAACAAGCCTACCACATCAACTACTCAGTAAACTAACTTTGCCCGGTTCCCTCCTTCCAAATATTATTCTGAATCTGCACCCTACTATTCATCTGTCTCCACACCCTCCATGCACATGATAACTGCACTTGATACTTGACTATTGCACTTAAACACACGGGCTGATGACCGGATCATGCAGCTTTATATGAAAATCCCTATTTATTATAATTGCCAGACCTGAAATAACAGGCAGTTTTCACCTATTGTGTCCCCCCATTTCCTTGTAGATTGTAAGCTTGCGAGCAGGGACCTCACCTCTAATGTCACTGTTTAAATTGTCTTAACTTGCATTGAATTTATTGTTTGTACATGTCCCCGCTTAATTGTAAAGTGCTGCGGAATATGTTGGCGTAATATAAATAAAAATTATTATTATAAGCAAAGGGGAAGGGGGGACAAATAATGTATACTGTGTGTATATACATTATTATTCTGCATACATATAATTTTATTTTTTAGAGCCTCCTACAGTGCCCAGGGCACATGTATTGCAAGCTCTTTACACACACAATTTTATCCTTAATTTCCAAATTATTCTAATATTGGTGTTCCATATTACATGTGGAGTGTTGCATTTAGTATGCTGTGTATTAATCTTTTTTAATTCTAGGAAATGTCTGTCTGCAGCAGGTTATTGACCGCAGCATGTTATTGACCACAGCAAGTTCTTGTCCGCAGCAGGTTCTTGTCACCAAGGGATTCTTGCCCGCAGCAGGTTCTTTTCTGCAGCAGGTTTTTGTCTGCGGGGTGTCCTGGTCCTCAGCAGGTTCTTGTTTCCAGTGCATCCATTAATGAACTGAAAGCTCACAATCCTGGACATTCCCATACCTTACAACCACAGCCACCATCATGTAAAGAAAAGGTCACTCTGTTTCACACAGTAGAGCATACAAAATGGAGATGGGCATTAGAATAGAACATGGTTAAATACTCCAGATAAATGTGGCCAAAAGAAACACAGAATGTAAATAATGGGAAGTAATTGTGGGGAGTTGTGGGGGAAGGGGGGGCTGGAATGCGAGCAAACCAGTGTCCCCAAGGCTAAAGTAAACTGCAATGCAAAACAATGCAAACAAGCCCCTCAAACAATGCTGACAGTTATCGAACTGCTGGCTCAGAGGTTACAAGATCCTGAGGTTATTTTCCCCCTTCAGCTGTAATATAATTGAAGAACTGTTGACTCTTGGCTGTAGGAGAAATCTTTGTGTGAGCATAAAATATCTGCAAAGTCCCAGCGCCTCCTGCTGATGAACATCAATCTAGTATCGTTAAGTGTGCGGCTCTCACAAGTGGTTTTCTTTATGTTACCTTGATATGTAATTTATTTAAACTGTAATGATTGGGATCTATCTGTAATTAATATTTACTTCTAAATGATTAAATCTCATGTGAAATTCAATTATTTTATATGTCTTCCATCAACATCCACTTGACAACAGGACTCAAAACATGCACAGGACGTGAAGGGGTATGCCCTGGCAGCCAACAGTTGTGATGACTATTAGTGGTGTAACTGAGGTCCTATCAGCTCGTGAGAAAAATTTGAATTGAAGCCCCCAAGAGCAATGTACCCCAAAATATCATGCCCTCTTACTTTTTCCTATATGCTTTGTAAGATTGCTCTCACTAAGTGTATTGGGGGACACTCGCTTGGCACGAGATTAACGTAGTCAGGCACGATTTTTGAACACAAAACAGTCCGTACGGTTTATTAAAGTGACATAAACGGGGTTATGCACAGTTCATATTATACATTCCATAGAACACAATAGGCACCAACTGGTCATATTAACTTGCAGCTTTATCTTGTACACTTCATATATGGCTTTGTCTCACAGACACTAAACATGCTGGACCTCTTACTTCGCCCAGTTACCATGGGTGTCCGTACACCATACACTTCACCAATGTCCCAAGTCACATACAGCGCAGATGACACTGGGTCGCGGTCTCTAAACACACCGAATCTCACTCCGTTCAGTCACCATGGGAGACCACACAGTTCATAGAACATCACAAGCACCAACAGTCTGTATAGGTACCTGACTGGAGCTCCTACTCCACCTGCTGACTCCTTGTCAGTCCACTTCTCCGGGAAAGCTGCCTCACAGGGATCACCAACTTGCCTGGGCGGCATATCTTAGTCAGTCCAGACCCACCGAAGGATGGTAGCTTCCCCAACATAGACTATCCAGAATCATAGTCTTTCTGTGCGCTATTCAGGGATCCGGTCCTAGTCCCAGGACCTCCCAACACACCAGCATGTGCTCTTCAGGAAACCTACTCCCAGGTCTTCCAACACAGGTTGCCCAGTGTGCTATTCAGGATTCCTACTCCCAGGAAATCCAACACACTGGCATCTCCTCCTCACATGAACTGCACATGTGACCTGTCCAGGTGCTATTCAGGACCTCGTCCAACACCCCAGGCATATGACCTGTCCAGGTACTATTCAGGACCTCGTCCAACACCCCAGGCATATAACCTGTCCAGGTGCTATTCAGGACGTCAGTCCAATACCCCAGGCATATGACCTGTCCAGATGCTATTCAGGACGTCAGACCAACACCCCAGGCCACTAGCAAGTCCAAAGCCCCACCATGTGCTCTTCAGGACTCCTACTCCCAGGAAATCCAACACTGTTGTGAATTCTGCTCTTGGGTTCCCTCAAGTGGTTGTAGGTGGGAATGCAGTTGTCTCTGACTCGCAGTCCTGGCCAGGTGTATCGGATGATTACAATTCTGACTGGGATATTTAGGTGTGCAGGATCCTTTAGCCCTTTCCAGTTGTCAATGTTCCTTGTGAAGTGTTGGATCACTTTCTGGCTTCTCCTGCTTGCTGCCAAATTCAGCAAAGATAAATGTTTGGTTTTTGTATCTGTGGCACACTGCTGTGTGCTTGTTTCAGTTTTATTCCTGCTCTGATTGTAGGATTCACTGGAGTTGCAGATTGACTCTTCTACATCTTTTAGTTAGATGTAGGAGGTTTTTTGTATATTCTGCTGTGGATGTTTTGAAGGGTTTTAGTACTGACCGCACAGAACTCTGTCCTATCCTGTCCTATCTAGCTAGAGTGGCTTCCTGTGCTAAATCCTGTTTTTCTGCCTGTGTATGTTTTTTCCTCTCCGACTCACCGCCAATATTTGTGGGGGGCTGTCTATCCTTTGGGGATTTTCTCTGAGGCAAGATAGTATTCCTATTTCCATCTTTAGGGGTATTTAGTCCTCCGGCTGTGACGAGGTGTCTAGGTGTGTTAGGTACACTCCACGGCTACTTCTAGTTGCGGTGTTAAGTTCAGGATTGCGGTCAGTATAGGGGCCACCTTCTCCAGTGAAAGTTCTCATGCAGCTCCAAGGTCACCGGATCACAACACAACACAGGTTGCTCAGTGTGCTATTCAGGACTCCTACTCCCAGGAAATCCAACACACCAGCATGTGACCTGTCCAGGTGCTATTCAGGACCTCTGTCCAACACCCCAGGCTACCAGGTCCAAAGGCTCACCACGTGCTTCTCAGGATTCCTACTCCCAGGAAATCCAACACAGGTTGTTTAGTGTGCTATTCAGGGATCTGGTCCTACTCCCAGGACCTCCGAACACACAGGCTCTCCAGGACCTTCCACTGGAACCACACGGGAACCTGTGACCCACACCCTGGTCACATTATATACCCTTAACCACTCCCCTGGGTGGGAGTGTGGATGTTTGGCTAGTTTGTCCCACCCATCTCACACAACTAGCCTAGTAAGTCTCCCTTACAACTACTCCATACATATACACTCTTGAGGGACTACAGGTCCCAGAACAACAACATTGCATCAGACTTACCACGCAGACTCCCTCTGCGACACATATCGGCCATTCACAACACAGCCAGTCACTGTTTCACCATGATTATCACAATAGATATGCCTCCATGCACATCCCAAGGAGCACTCACAGCGCCCCCTAGCTGTCACAGGGGTCACTGCATCACAGCTTCTGAAACATGCACAGTCCAGATCTGCTATTTTTTAGCTTCCTTTTCCCGCCATGCCGTATACAGTCAGCCTTCATTTAGTTAGTACACTTTGCAGTGTCCTCATGCACTCTAGGGTGCATTATATAGTCAGAAAGGTTTGCATATACAATGATACACTCTTTGCTCTAGTGCAACACTATGATTATGTGTAAGGAGGTGGCAGGGACCATCAGTTGTTCCCTCTCTCCTTTCCTGCATGTGTCCCCTATGTGGTGCCCTGCCTGTGGGTTATGCATAAAAGTGTATTGTATTGCAATGTTCACTATATGTATTACTGTTATTTGTGTGCTGTGTTTGTATTGTCTTAATGTTCTACCATTGTGTATTGTAATGTCTGCAGCTTAGGGACAGTAAGAGGTTAATTAAGGGGGCTGGGTCAGCAGCCTCAAAGGAACAGGAAGTCCCTGTCTGCAGAGCAGAGCCAGGGCAAGACTGCCCATGGCAAGACGTGCTCCCCTGTTGGGAGTGTGCTATACCCCTGGAGGGGAACAGAGCTGCCAGAGGACTGTCGGGCAGCAGGAATGGGCACAAGGACTGTACGCATGCCTACCAAGAGACTTTTAGCTCTGGGAGCCGACTGGGAGCCACTGACTTGGCTGCTGCAGCCGTTGCTGATGGAGCAGCACCTGTGAATAGGGACAGCTCAGGAATTGTACCTACTTCTCCACTCCATCTTTATTAAACAAGTTGCCACTGTTGGGCCCTAAAGTGTGAGGTGTGGTGCATCCAGAGGACGCCTTTCCAGCATGGAGTGCACCGTGTATCTGAGGTAACCAACTGTGACCTAGGGCTGGGGCTAGAACTGTCTTTTCATGTGCAAGGGGCCGGGGTGTGGACTGAGTGTCCCTTAGTGGACTCGCCCACGACTACTTTTGCATGCTATTGTGTTTTGCTTGATGCAGACATACTGCACAGCTTTGCTGTGCTCCCTGCTCTTCCCAAACAACCACATCTTTCCCATGCTTGGTTATGGACCCTGGACTCTAGTTCAATGCCGATGCAAGCAGCAGTACAGGCATCTAACCCATCAAGCCAAGTCCTATTTGTGCCCTCAGAAGGTGGTAATTGCTGCCGTTGAACCTAATTTACATTCATAGCAGTGTAATTTAGAAGTTGTATAGAATAATTTATATTTTAAAAGGAATCTGTCAGCAGGTTTTTGTAATCTGAAAGCAACATGATATAGGAACAGACGCTAATTCCAGTGATGTGTCACTTACTAGGCTGCTTGTTGGTTCTCTGAATGGTGAGCTGTGTATATCTCCACCAATGTCACTGAATGGCAGCTTTCTGCGTACACTGTGCATTGGCAGAAACCTGACAATTAGTAGTGGAGGTGGGGATACTCACAGCAGTTGCCTAGGAGACACAAGACTAGTTCAGTAGTGATAATCTGCTGACAAAAAAATCACTGGTTTTATTGAAACAACAACACATAACCTAGTAAGTGACATGTCACTTGAATCAGGGTCTCTGTCCCTACATCATGCCGTTCTCCGATTACACAGTAAAAAATCTGATGACAAATTATCTTTAAGCAGTCATTCGGTCGCTGTTTGTGACCTACTCTCTTCAACAGGAGCTAGTTTGTAGTACCCAGGTTTACCACAAAGCTGTGGCGTTCCACTCTGTATAGTTCTTACAACTGGCTGTATTAGGTGTGCTGAGTGTTGGAACCCCACAATTTTTATATTGATGGACAGCCCTATTAAGATACAACAATTAGCCTAAGCATGGACATGTAGAAAGTTGAATAAAATGATACCTTGATATCTGCGATCTAATGTCTTGTTGCAGACTAATCAATGCTTTTATTATATTCAAATGAGCTGCTAAGATCTATAGGCCAGACATAGATCTTCCTGATAATCTGCTTCCAGAGGTTATTTTAAATGAAAGGGGACGTTACCATTGTGAGACGTGTAGTGACTGGTAGTCCACTCTCATAATCACACACTGCTCTGCAGTGAGATCAGAACTAACACAGTACAGCAGAAGTGAATTTTGCCTTATTACAACACACGTTTGCAGCTGCATTTCTTTAAAAATGCTACAGCTTTCATCTCACAAGCAACCAGTGTGGTGGAAGGGCATTACAGCAGATCTGACAGCTCTGTGAGAAGACAAGTGAAAATGTGCTTCCATGGTTGAAATTGAGACAAAGTTTAACTCTGCTGTACTGCGTTAGCTCTGTTGTAATGTTTTAGTTCTGATCTTACTGCAAAGCTGTGTGTGAATATGAGAGAAGACTGTTAGTCAGTACATGTCTCACCCTGGCAACAGCCCCTTTTATTTAAAATAAGCTCTGGAGGCAGATTATTAGGGTGATTTATGTCTGGCCCATAGATCTTAACAGCTCATTTGCATAAAAAAAAATATGGATTTCTCTGGAATAAAACATCAGATCACAAATATCAGGGTATCATTTTGTTCAACTTTCTAGGATACGCATGACAATATAGACAGCTAAGGAGCATTGATCCTACTGAAGGATTCCCTTTAAGTGCAAAAAGCGAAAAAAGAACGGTGAAACACTGATATTATTTAACTTCTGTCTAAACACTATTAGAAAGCATCCCTATAAGTTAGATTAGCATGAATTCCGCCTTGCATGTATTTATAATATTTATACAAATATATGATTTTTTTATAGCATTTTGTTTGTGACCCCGTGTCTAGTGAAGAGGCTAATGTCATCCAGAAACAGCATAAATGTTCTTGTCTGGCTATACCAGTCTACATCTGCAGAAGTGCACATAGTTACACATGAAAGGCCATTGATTAGTAGCCAGCATGGTAATATTTGCAGTGGCTTACGATGGGAAAGGGGAGCATTCCTTGCAAAGTGTAATTTGGATATGCTTGCATAGAAGCATAGTCCAGAAGTAAAATTTAAAATTTCAGAGTCAGAATATTCTAATGAAATGATGGATTAAGAAGTAGAATTTATATTGGTATTTATTGTTTTTTTTTGTTAAAGGGCATATAAAATAACTGTTACCCAAATATGTTAGTAAGGAAATATGTACTGTAAAAGTAGCCAATGCAAATGCAATTGGGCCCAAGTAGAAAGTAGTTAGTTTGGGTTTGCCCCAGGCCGTTCTGCAATTTGTGGATTGAACTGACACTATTCAGAATTCACATTAGTAAAGGATAAGGGAATCCGACTATTGAGGATACAGCATCCTTTGCTCCTTAGATCATATGACAAGGAGATACAGGGGGTAAATAGATGCACATAGGTACATAGAATTCAGGGATTTTGTTTACAAAGAAAAAGAAATGAAACTATTCTCTGCTGATTTCTAGTTGGATTGTTGCATTTTCTGATAAGATGTTTTGGGGGTGTCCCACTACTGCGATCTCCACCAATCAGTTGTAATCTGCAGTGGAACTTAACAGTGAGGGTTTAACTTTCCTGGAGCTCCTCCACAGGACTTAATAAGGATTGCACTGGTCCTATCAAATCAATAGACTGCCCATGTAAGTAATAAAAGTGAGGGGTATTCCAGAGAAGGAGATATATTTTGTAGTTACTCTCTACTTTCACAAATTGATGGAACGCCCACATTAACCCCTTAGTGACAGAGCCAATTTGGTACTTAATGACGGGGCCAATTTTTACAATTCTGACCACTGTCACTTTATGAGGTTATAACTCCGGAACACTTCAACGTGTCCCACTGATTTTGAGATTGTTTTTTCGTGATGTATTGTACATCATGCTAGTGGTAAAATTTATTCGATATAACTTTCGTTTATTTTGCCATTTTCAAACTTTCAATTTTTGTACCCTTAAATCAGAGAGTGGTGTCACACAAAATATTTAATAAATAACATTTCCCACCTGTCAAATTTACATCAGCACAATTTTGGAAACATTTTTGGACGTAATAAGGGTTAAAAGTTGACCATCGATTTCTCATTTTTCCAACAAAATTTACAAAACCATTTTTTTAGGGACCACCTCACATCTGAAGTGACTTTGAAGGGTCAATATGACAGAAAATGCCCCAAATGGCACCATTCTAAAAACTGCACCCATCAAGGTGCAAAAAAAACCACATTCAAGAAGTTTATTAACCCTTCAGGTGCTTCACAAGAACTAAAGCAATGTGGAAGGAAAAAATTTACATTTTACTTTTTTCACAAAAAATTTACTTTGGAACCAAACTTTTTTATTTTCACAAGGGTATCAGGAGAAAATGAACCACAAAATTTGTTGTGCAATTTCTCCTGAGTATGTGGGGGAAAGTCACTGTTTGGGCGCATGGCAGGGATCAGAATGAAGGGAGCACCGTTTGACTTTTTAAATGTAAAATTTGCTGGCATAATTAGTGGACGCCATGTCATGTTTGGAGAGCCCTTGATGTACCTAAACAGTGTAAATCCCACAATTCTAACTGCCTCCTAATACTAACCTCAACACACCTCCAACTCTAATCCCAACCCTAACCACAACCCTAACTCTAACACACCCCTAAGCCTAATCTCAACCCTAACTGTAACCTCAACCATAACCACAATCATAGCCCCAACTGTTATGACCTGGTGGTTAAGAGGCCACACTGATATGACCTGGTGGCTAAAACGCAATATGGAGCGAGCTCTGAGAAGGTGGTATCTCTACTGACCGCAGTCCCTAATCCTAACAACAACACTAGAAATAGCCGTGGGATGTTCCTGACTCTCCCTAGACACCTCTTCACAGCCTAAGAAATAACTACCCCTAAAGAAGGAAATAGAAAGCTATCTTGCCTCAGAGAAAACCCCCAAAAGGAAAGATAGCCCCCCACAAATATTGACTGTGAATGGAGAGGGAAAAGACGAACACAGAAATGAATAAGACATAGTGACAAGCTGGACAAAAAGAAACATATTTGCAAAGCAATAGAGTACAAACAAATGGACAAACAAAAACTAGCAAAACTTATCTTTTGCAGACAAGGACTGGCCATATGAAAATTCCAAGGAGAGAACCAAATCCAACCAAGAACATTAACAGCAGGCGTGGACTAAAGCCCAGAGCAGGTTTAAATAACAAACCCAGGCAAGGCGATTAGTGAAGGCAGCTGCTACAGCTACCTAAAGGAGCAGCAGTTTCACTCGAAACCACCAGAGGGAGCCCAAGGGCAGAACTCACAAAAATACCATTAGCGACCACAGGAGGGAGCTCCAGAACAGAATTCACAACAGTACCCCCCCTTGAGGAGGGGTCACCGAACCCTCACCAGAGCTCCCAGGCCGATCAGGACGAGCCAAATGGAAAGCACGAACCAAATCGGCAGCATGAACATCGGAGGCAACAACCCAAGAATTATCCTCCTGGCCATAACCCTTCCACTTGACCAGATACTGAAGCTTCCGCCTCGAAAAACGAGAATCCAAAATCTTCTCCACCACATATTCCAATTCCCCCTCAACCAACACCGGAGCAGGAGGATCAACGGAGGGAACCATAGGTACCACATATCTCCGCAACAAGGATCTATGGAACACATTATGAATGGAAAAGGAAGCTGGAAGGGCCAAACGAAAAGACACTGGATTGATAATTTCAGAAATCTTATAAGGCCCAATAAAGCGAGGCTTGAACTTAGGGGAAGAAACCTTCACATGAACATGACGAGAAGACAACCAGACCAAATCACCAGCACGAAGCCGGGGACCAACACACCGATGACGGTTAGCAAAGCGCTGAGCCTTTTCCTGAGACAACGTCAAATTGTCCACCACATGAGTCCAAATTTGCTGCAACCTGTCCACCACGGAATCCACACCAGGACAGTCAGAAGGCTCAAGCTGCCCTGAAGAAAAACGAGGATGAAAACCAAAGTTACAAAAGAAAGGCGAAACCAAGGTAGCAGAACTAGCCCGATTATTAAGGGCAAACTCGGCCAACGGCAAAAAGGTCACCCAATCATCTTGATTAGCAGACACGAAGCATCTCAAATAGGTCTCCAAGGTCTGATTAGTTCGCTCCGTTTGGCCATTTGTCTGAGGATGGAATGCTGAGGAAAAAGACAAATCAATGCCCATTCTAGCACAAAAGGACCGCCAAAACCTAGAAACGAACTGGGAACCTCTGTCAGACACAATATTCCATGCAAATGAACCACATGCTGAAAAAATAATGGAACCAAATCAGAGGAGGAAGGCAACTTAGGCAACGGCACCAAATGGACCATCTTAGAAAGCCGGTCACAAACCACCCAGATGACAGACATCTTCTGAGAGACAGGAAGATCAGAAATAAAATCCATGGAAATATGCATCCAGGGCCTCTCAGGAATAGGCAAAGGCAAAAGCAACCCGCTGGCACGGGAACAGCAAGGCTTAGCCCGAGCACAGGTCCCACAGGACTGCACAAACGAACGCACATCCCGCGACAAGGAAGGCCACCAAAAGGACCTAGCCACCAAATCTCTGGTACCGAAAATCCCAGGGTGACCAGCCAACACCGAACAATGAACCTCAGAAATTACCCTACTAGTCCTTCTATCAGGAACAAACAATTTCTCCACAGGACAGCGGTCAGGTTTATCAGCCTGAAACTCCTGAAGTACCCGCCGCAAATCAGGGGAGATGGCAGAAAGAATCACCCCCTCCTTGAGGATCCCAGGCGGCTCAAGAACTCCCGGAGAATCAGGCAAAAAACTCCTAGAAAGGGCATCAGCCTTTACATTCTTAGAACCCGGAATATACGAGACCACAAAATCAAAACGTGAGAAAAACAGAGACCACCGAGCCTGTCTAGGATTCAACCGCTTAGCAGACTCGAGGTAAATCAGATTCTTGTGATCAGTCAAGACCACCACGCGATGCTTGGCTCCCTCAAGCCAATGTCGCCACTCCTCAAATGCCCACTTCATAGCCAACAACTCCCGATTGCCGACATCATAATTACGCTCAGCAGGCGAAAACTTTCTGGAGAAGAAAGCACACGGTTTCATCAAGGAGCCATCAGAATTTCTCTGAGACAAAACGACCCCTGCCCCAATCTCAGAAGCATCAACCTCAACCTGAAAAGGGAGAGAAACATCTGGCTGACGCAACACAGGGGCAGAAGTAAAACGACGTTTAAGCTCCTGAAAGGCCTCAACAGCGCCCTTCCTCGTCAAATCGGTTAGAGGCTTCACCACACTAGAAAAATTAGCAATAAAGCGGCGATAAAAATTGGCAAAGCCCAAAAATTTCTGAAGGCTCTTTACAGATGTAGGTTGAGTCCAATCATGAATTGCCTGGACTTTAACAGGGTCCATTTCAATTTCAATAGCCGAGGGGGAAAAAATGAAACCCAAAAAAGAAACCTTCTGAACTCCAAAGAGGCACTTAGACCACTTCACAAACAACGCATTAGCACGAAGGACCTAAAATACCATCCTAACCTGCTTTACATGAGACTCCCAATCATCGGAGAAAACCAAAATATCATCCAAATACACAATCATGAATTTATCCAGATAATTCCGGAAGATATCATGCATAAAGGACTGAAATACCGATGGAGCATTAGAGCAGGGGTCCCCAACTCCAGTCCTCAAGGCCCACCAACAGGTCATGTTTTCAGGATTTCCTTTGCATTGCACAGGTGATGCAATTATTACCTGGGCAAGACTAAGGAAATCCTGAAAACATGACATGTTGGTGGGCCTTGAGGACTGGAGTTGGGGACCCCTGCATTAGAGAGCCCGAATGGCATCACAAGATATTCAAAATGGCCTTCGGGCGTATTAAATGCTGTTTTCCATTCATCACCTTGTTTAATACGCACGAGATTATACGCCCCTCGAAGGTCGATTTTAGTAAACCAACTGGCATCCTTAATCCGAGCAAACAAATCAGACAGTAAAGGTAAAGGGTACTGGAATTTGACAGTGATCTTATTGAGAAGGCGATAATCTATACAGGGTCTCAAGGAGCCATCCTTCTTGGCAACAAAAAAAATCCCGCTCCCAACGGTGACGAAGACGGGCGAATATGCCCCTTCTCCAAGGACTCCTTTACATAACTCCGCATAGCGGCATGCTCTGGCACAGACAGATTGAAAAGTCGGCCCTTAGGGAACTTACAGCCAGGAATCAAATTAATGGCACAATCGCAGTCCCTATGAGGAGGCAGAGAACTGGACTTGGGCTCATCAAATACATCCTGGAAATCCGACAAAAACTCAGGAACTTCAGAAGAAGGGGACGAGGAAATGGACATCAAAGGAATATCACTGTGTATCTCCTGACAACCCCAACCAGTTACAGACATAGATCTCCAATCCAGCACTGGGTTATGTACCTGTAACCATGGAAAACCCAGCACAACAACATCATGCAAATTATGCAACACCAAAAAGCGAATATTTTCCTGATGTGCTGGAGCCATGTACATGGTTAACTGAGTCCAATACTGAGGTTTATTCTTGGCCAATGGTGTAGCAGCAATCCCCCATAAGGGAATAGGACTCTGCAAAGGCTCCAAGGAAAAACCACAGAGCTTGGCAAATTCTAAGTCCATTAAGTTCAGGGCAGCGCCAGAATCCACAAATGCCATAACAGAGAAGGACGACAATGAGCAAATCAGGGTAACAGACAAGAGAAATTTAGGCTGTACAGTACTAATGGTAACAGACCCAGGAACCCTCATAGTACGCTTAGGGCAATCAGAAATAGCATGAGCAGAATCACCACAGTAAAAACACAGGCCATTCTGACGTCGGAATTTCTGTCTTTCTGCTCTAGTCAAAATCCTATCACATTGCATAGAGTCAGGACTTTGCTCAGAGGACACTGCCATATGGTGCACCACCTTGCGCTCACGCAAGCGCCGATCAATCTGAATGGCTAGAGACATAGATTCGCTCAAACTGGTAGGCGTAGGAAAGCCCACCATAACATCTTTAAGGGTTTCAGAAAGACCTTTTCTGAAAATAGCAGCCAGAGCCTCTTCATTCCACTTAGTGAGCACAGACCATTTTCTAAATTTCTGGCAGTATAACTCTGCCGCTTCTTGACCCTGACACAGGGCCAACAGTGTTTTGTCAGCATGCTCTACAGAGTTAGGTTCGTCATACAACAATTCGAGCGCTTGAAAAAATGCATCCACACTCAACAATGCCGGATCCCCTGTTTCAAGAGCAAAAGCCCAGTCTTGAGGATCACCACGCAGTAAGGATATGATGATTTTTACTTGCTGAATGGGATCACCAGAAGAACGGGGTTTCAAAGCAAAAAACAATTTGCAGCTATTTTTAAAGTTCAAAAACTTGGATCTGTCCCCAAAAAACAACTCAGGAGTAGGAATTCTAGGCTCTAGAGCCGGAGTCTGGAAAATATAATCTTGGATACTCTGGACTCTTGCAGCAAGTTGATCCACACGAGAAAACAAACTCTGAACCTCCATACCTGAGCATATATCCAGCACCACCTAGATATCAAGAGGAAAAAAAAGACAGAACAGAGCACAGAAAAAAAAATGGTTCAGAACTTTCTTTTCCTTCTTTTGAGATACATTTAATTCATTTCTGGCCTGCTGTACTGTTATGACCTGGTGGTTAAGAGGCCACACTGATATGACCTGGTGGCTAAAACGCAACATGGAGCGAGCTTTAAGAAGGTGGTATCTCTACTGACCGCAGTCCCTAATCCTAACAACAACACTAGAAATAGCCGTGGGATGTTCCTGACTCTCCCTAGACACCTCTTCACAGCCTAAGAAATAACTACCCCTAAAGAAGGAAATAGAAAGCTATCTTGCCTCAGAGAAAACCCCCAAAAGGAAAGATAGCCCCCCACAAATATTGACTGTGAATGGAGAGGGAAAAGACGAACACAGAAATGAAATCAGAATTCAGCAAAGGAGGCCAATACTAAACTAGATAGACAGAGAGAAAAGGATACTGTGCGGTCAGTATAAAAAACTACAAAATCCACGCAGAGTTTACAAAAATGAACTCCACACCGACTCATGGTGTGGAGGGGCAAATCTGCATTCCCAGAGCTTCCAGCTAGCCTGAATAAGACATAGTGACAAGCTGGACAAAAAGAGACATATTTGCAAAGCAATAGAGTCCAAACAAATGGACAAACAAAAACTAGCAAAACTTATCTTTTGCAGACAAGGACTGGCCATATGAAAATTCCAAGGAGAGAACCAAATCCAACCAAGAACATTGACAGCAGGCGTGGACTAAAGCCCAGAACAGGTTTAAATAACAAACCCAGGCAAGGCGATTAGTGAAGGCAGCTGCTACAGCTACCTAAAGGAGCAGCAGTTCCACTCGAAACCACCAGAGGGAGCCCAAGGGCAGAACTCACAAAAATACCATTAGCAACCACAGGAGAGAGCTCCAGAATGGAATTCACAACACCCAACCCTAACCCTAGCCCCAACCATAACCCTAGCACAACCCTAACCCTAGCCCAATCCTAACCCTAGCCCAACCCTAACCCTAGCCCAACCCTAACCCTAACCCTAGTCCCAACCCTAACCCTAGCCCGACCCTAACCTTAGCCCCAACCCTAACCCTAATGAAAAAATGGAAATAATTTTTTTTATTTTATTATTATTATTATTATTATTTTGATCACTGTCATAGGCTCTATTGCAGTGATCAAATTGAACCAATAGGAAAAATTTCCTATTGTTTCCGGGTGCTGGCCAGCAGATCCATTTTCTTCCCGGGAGAGGACGCCGGCGGCCAGCATATGAGACAGGGGGATGAAGGAAGGTCCAGGGACATCGAAGGTACGGGGGGGGGGGCGGGGCTAGGGGGACCCCACTTCTCTCTCCTCTGATGTGCTAGACCACATCAGGGGAGAAATTAAATGGGAAATCAGACACCATTATTCCGTGAACATAACTCTAACAACAATCCTAACCCAACACACCCCTATCCCTGATCCCAACCCTAACCATCACCCTAACCACAACCCTAACCCCAACACACCACTAACCCTAATCCCAACCCTAACCTCAACTCTAACCCCAACACACCCCTAACCCTAATTCCAACCCTAACCATAACCCTAACCACAACACTAACCCAACACACCCCTAACCCTAATCCCAACCCTAACCATCACCCTAACAACAACCCTAACCCCAACACACCCCTAACCCTAATTCCAACCCTAACCATAACCCTAACCACAACCTAACCCAACACACCCTTAACCCTAATCCCAACCCTGACCCTAACCCTAACCACAAACCTAACCCCAACACACCATTAACCCTAATCCCAGCCCTATCCATAACCCTAAACACAACCCTAACCACAACACATTCCTAACCCTAATCCCAACCCTAACCATAACCCTAACCCCAACACACCCTAACTCTAATCCCAACCCTAACCATAACCCTAACCACAAACCTAACCCTAACACACCCCGAACCCTAATCCCATCATTTGGGGGTGACGCCCCAAGCCAGGTTTATATAGATTTGGGGCTGTCTGGTGAAATGGATACAAAATCCTGATTCTGAGCATGCTCAGTGTAAAAAGACGTATTCCAGCGCTGGATTCCATCATACGACATGCCACGACGGATCCTGCATCCATAGGCTTCCATTCTAGCCAACGATGTATGCCGCAGGATCCGTTGCGACACGTTTTTCTGACGCAGACAAAAAATGTTACAATGAATGTTTTTTTCCAGACGACGGTCCCCCAAATTCCGACGGATCCAGTGCACAACGGACGAAACGTGTGGCCATACGTCGCGATCCGTCTCTAATAAAAGTCTATGGGAAAAAAACGCATCCTGCGGGCACATTTGCAGGATGCATTTTTTTTCCAAAACGACGCATTGCGACGGAGGCCAAACGACGCAAGTGTGAAAGTAGCCTAAAGTGTCCCCAGCCAATAGCTAAGGTCTCTTACTATTTAACCCCTTAACCCCCAAGGGTGGTTTGCATGTTAATGACCGGGCCAATTTTTACAATTCTGACCACTATCCCTTTATGAGGTTATAACTCTGGAACGTTTGCATGGATCCTGGTGATTCTGACATTGTTTTCTCATGACATATTGTACTTCATGTTAGTAGTAAAATTTGCTTGACATTACTTGCGTTTATTTGTGAAAAAAAAACAGAAATTTGGCGAAAATTTTTACAATTTTGCAATTTTCCAAATTTGAATTTTCATGCCCTTAAATCACAGAGATATGTCACACAAAATACTTAATAAGTAACATTTCCCACATGTCTACTTTACATCAGCACAATTTTGGAACCAATTTTTTTTTATTAGGGAGTTATAAGGGTTAAAAGTTGACCAGCAATTTAAATTTTTACAACACCATTTTTTTTTAGGGACCACATCACATTTGATGTCACTTTGAGGGGTCTACATGATAGAAAATACCCAAGTGTGACACCATTCTAAAAACTGCACCCTTCAAGATGCTTAAAATCACATTCAAAAAGTTTATTAACCCTTCTGGTGTTTCACAGGAATTTTTGGAATGTTAAAAAAAAATGTTATCCAAAAAGTATCGTTTCTCCTTGCGGAGTTCTAGCCCTCCTCCTCTCTGAAGAGACAATTTGCATAATTAAAAAAAATGAACATTTCACAAAAAATTGACTTCAGATCCAATTTATTTTATTTTACCAAGGGTAACAGGAGAAATTGGACCCCAAAAGTTGTTGTACAATTTGTCCTGAGTACGCAGATACCCCATATGTGAGGGGGAAGGAGCACCGTTTGACTTTTCAATGCAAAACTGGAATTTAGATAGGACGCCATGTCGCGTTTAGGCACATCAGGGGCTCTCCAAACAGTGGAAACTCCCCACAAATGACACCATTTTGGAAAGTAGACCCCCTAAGGAACTTATCTAGATGTGTTGTGAGAACTTTGAATCCCCATGAGTTTCACTACAGTTTATAACGCAGAGCCGTGAAAATAAAAAATGTTTTTTTTCCACAAAAATTATTTTTAGCCCCTAGTTTTGCATTTTCCTAAGGGTAACAGGAGAAATTGGACCCCAAAAGTTGTTGTCCAATTTGTCCTGAGTACGCTGATACCCCATTTGTGGTGGGGACCACTGTTTGGGCACATGGCAGAGACAGAAGGGAAGAAGCGCCGTTTGGAATGCAGACTTAGATAGAATGGTCTGCGGGCGTCACATTGTGTTTGCAGAGCCCCTGATGTACCTAAACAGTAGAAACACCCCACAAGTGACCCCATATTGGAAACTAGACCCCCCTAAGGAACTTATCTAGATGTGTTGTGAGAACTTTGAACCCCCAAGTGTTCACTACAGTTTATAACGCAAAGTCGTGAAAATAAAAAATCTTTTTTCCCACAAAAATTATTTTTTAGCCCCCAGTTTTGTATTTTCCCAAAAGTAACAGGAGAAATTGGACCCCAAAAGTTGTTGTCCAATTTGTCCTGAGTGCGCTGATACCCCATATGTGTGTGTGTGTGTGTGTGTGGGGGGGGGGGGGGGGGGGGGCACCGTTTGGGCACATGGCAGAGCTCAGAAGGGAAGGAGCACTGTTTTACTTTTTCTACGCAGAATTGGCTGGACGCCATGTCGCATTTGGAGAGCCCCTGATGTGCCTAAACAGTGGAAACCCCTCAATTCTAACTTCAACCTTAACCCCAACACACCCCTAACCCTAATCCCAACCCTAACCATAACCCTAACCACACCCCTAACCTAAACACGCCCCAAACCCTAATCCCAACCCTAACCACATCCCTAACTCCAACACACCTCTAAACCCTAATCCCATCCATAACCCTAACCACACCCCTAACCCTGACACACCCCAACCCTAATCCCAGTCCTTATTCCAACCGTAAATGTAATCCAAAGCCTAACCCTAACTTTAGCCCCAACCCTAACCCTAACTTTAGCCCCAACCCTAACCCTAACTGTAGCCCTAACCCTAATGGGAAAACAGAAATAAATACATTTTTTATATTTTATTATTTTTCACTAACTAAGGCGGTGATAAAGGGGGGGTTTGATTCACTATTTATAGCGGGTTTTTATAGCGGGTTTTTATGTTTGGCAACTGTAGCACACTAAAAGACGCTTTTTTATTGTGGGACAGTTTTATAGGTCGGGTCGTTACAGACGCAGCGATACTAAATATGTGTACTTTTATTGTTTTTTTAAATTTACATAAAGAAATGTATTATTTGGAACAATAGATTTTTTTTTCTTTATTTAGGAATTTAAAAAATTTTTTTTACACATGTTAATATTTTTTTAAAAACTTTTTTACATTGTCCCAGGGTGGGACATCACTGTATAGTGTCAGATCGCTGATCTGACACTTTGCAAAGCACTGTGTCAGATTAGCGATCTGACAGGCAGTGCAGGAGGCTTGCCGGTGCCTGATCTCAGCAGGCGTTCTCAAGCCACCTCCCTGCAGGACCTGGAAGGACCCCCGCGGCCATCTTTTATTTGGGGCCTGCAGGGAGGAGGACGGAGTAGATGCTCGGAGCAATGCAATCACATCGCTTTGTTCAGTGGGTCTCAGGGAAGCACGTAGGGAGCCCCCTCCCTGCACGATGCTTCCCTATGCCACCGGAACACTGCGATCATGTTTGATTGCAGTGTTCCGGGGGTTAATGTTCCGGGAGCGGTCCGTGACCGCTCCTGGCATATAGTGCCGGATGTCAGCTGTAATAATCAGCTGACACCCGGCCGCGATCAGCTGCGCTCCCCCCGTGAGCGTGGCTGATCGCCTATGACGTACTATCCCTTCTCTGGGAATTAAGTCCCAAGTCACCTCGACGGGATAGTACATCAGATGGTAGAAAGGGGTTAAAGCGCCTCCTCCAACATGGAGTTGCCTGTGCAATGTTGTGAGTTTGTTCCAAATATACTTGGCAGTTCTCAGGTCCCAGTACTTGCATCTGAGCATGCTGCACCCACCAGTGCTTCCTTCAATGGAAGCCGAGCCAGCTGCACCCGCCAGTGCTCACCTCAATGGCAGCTGAGGCAGCTGCACCTGCAGGTGCTAGTGCAGCGCCCCAGAGTCCAGGTCGTTGCAGTAATGTCGCTCTGCCGCTAAGGGGAGTGATGTTATGTCTGATTGCACTAAAGGAGTTCACCTGACCAGGTATCACAGTCACACATTACACTTCACACTCCGGCCACTAGGGGGAGCAAAAGGCACTATGTATTAGGCCACTCCTCACACTGGTAAAACTAGGGGTCGAATAGGAAGTTAGAACAGAACGCAGCCTGGGAGAGCTCCAGGTAGTATCTGTCAGGGGTGGGTTCCTGGCAGGTATCTAGCGGAAAGGACAGAACGTTACGGAGCCGCGCCTGCACTACCTTGCGGCGGTATCCTAAGGAAGGACACGAAGTGAAGGATATTGTGGAGAAGTGAGAAATGAAATCGCAGCACAAGGAGATATCCAGTAGGAGTCGTGACCCGAGATTGGCAACATCCTACTGAGGCGCGTAGCCGGTGGCCGGAACGCCGAGGAAGTGACAGACTCCAAGCATTACTTCGAACAGCAGAAGGACAGTTGATTTTAGGTTGGCTGTCTACCTTACATCACCTAAGCAGACATAGGGGGCAAAGTTGGAGAGGGGCGTCTCTAGGGTCCCAGAATAGCTCCGAGCCTTCCCGTCAAACAGGTGCGTCCTATCCACACAATAACTTGGGGGACGGAGAGCAAGAGAAAGAACAGATACGAAAGTTGCGAGGGCTATCCCGAATGCTCAGCAGGGAATCACTACAACACACAGGCGCTAGTTGGTAGGCACTGATTTCCACCTGCAAAGGGAACTCTGGATGTGCCTTCGGACTGGCCGGACTCAGCCAGCCCTGTTAGCAGTGCTCTGGATTGCGGATCCCGAAGTTTTCAGTAAAAGGTAAAGATACTGCAACCCTGTGTCCTCGTTATTAATTGCGCCTCACATCATCGCCACCTACACTACTGGGAAGCCCTGGGGATATACTTCACCTGTGGTAAGGTACACCATCTAGCTGCCATTCCATCACCCCAGCGGAACCCCTAGCAGCGTCGGTCATCCTGACTGAATACCACAGGTGGCGTCACGAACCCTTGACAAACTACATCACCCTTTCATTGGACGCCCCTTAGCAGGGTCACGGACCGGGTCCAGCCACCATGACAACCCCAGCACCGAGACAGAGAGGACCGGTACCGAGTACACCGCTGCCCTGTGTCTGGGGGCGCTCCACTTACCTCAATGGCCGCCAAGCCAGCTGTACCCGCCAGTGCCTTTCTCAATGGCAGCCGAGCCAGCAACACCCATCAGTGCTCACCCCAATGGCAGATGAGCCAGCTGCACCTGCCATAGATCATCTCTCCGTCAGACTGTCTTGTCTGCACCTGCGGTTCCTGTCATGTTCTCTGCCTGCCTGCATCTGTTGGACATTCCAACGGGCCATTCCAGCTACCCGTTCCTAGGGGTCAGCTGCCATCTATCCAAGGTCAGTCCTGGAATAGCACCTGGATCACCTCCCTTGTCTCTCGTATCTCAGTGTCGTTAGCTGCTGCATGTCCGTGGTCAGATTGGGTGAGGCTCCTAGTCATGCCTCTCCAGGTCTTCCTTGGGCTTTGGCATAGTGATTCCACTACCCAGCCCGTTACAATATCATACTGTGTGGGGTGCTGTGAGGGACATTATACTGTACATAAGAGGCTGAAGGGGCCATTATATTGTATCAGGGATGGCTATAAGGAATAAGAGGGGCTGTGTGGACATCACAAGAGAGGCTGGCTTTGGGGACATAAGGGTCTGCTATGGTGACATAAGGGACTGGCTATGGAAATATAAGAAGGGCTGGGGGGACATCACAAGAAGGGCTGGCTATGGGGACATAAGAGGCTTGCTATGGGGATGTAAGGGGCTGGCTACGGGGACATTACAAGAGGAGGATGGCTATGTGGACAAAAGGAGCTGACTTTGGGGACATTAAAATAGAGGCAAGCTTTGGGTACATTACAATAGGGGCAAGCTATGGGGACATAAAAGGCTGGCGGCTATGGGGATATATAAAGCTGGCTATGGGACATTACAAGCGGGGGTTGGCTATGGGGACATTACAAGAGGGGCTGTGGGGACATATCATCAGGGTGGCCATACTTTATTTGGTGCTGTTGGAGACTTATATTGGGGGCTATAGTGACCATACTGTATAGAGGGCTGTGTGGGACATTATCTATATATATAATTGTCTAAGGGTTTTTCCGTCTGTCTGTCTTTCTGTCTGTCTGTCTGTCTGTCCTGGAAATCCCGCGTCTCTGACTGGTCGAGGCCGCCAGGCCTCGACCAATCAGAGACCGGCACAGCATCGACGTAGAAATCTCGCGTCTCTGATTGGTCGAGGCCGCGAGGCCTCGACCAATCAGCAACGGGCACAGCGACGATGATGTCATAAAGGACGTAGACATCTCACGTTTCTGATTCAACGACGGGCACAGTATCAACGTAGATGTCATAATGGTTGCCTCGACCAATCAGCGACGGGCACAGTCTGCCGCGAATTCTGGAATCATCATTGTCCATATAGTACGGGGACATGCATATTCTAAAATACCCGATGCGTTAGAATCGGGCCACAATCTGGCGGCCTCGACCAATCAGCAACGGGCACAGCGACGATGATGTCATAAAGGACGTAGACATCTCACGTTTCTGATTCAACGACGGGCACAGTATCAACGTAGATGTCATAATGGTTGCCATGGCGACGATGATGTCATAAAGGTTGCCTCGACCAATCAGCGACGGGCACAGTCTGCCGCGAATTCTGGAATCATCATTGTCCATATAGTACGGGGACATGCATATTCTAGAATACCCGATGCGTTAGAATCGGGCCACAATCTGGCGGCCTCGACCAATCAGAGACGGGCACAGCAACGATGATGTCATAAAGGACGTAGACATCCCGCGTCTCTGATTCAGCGACAGGCACAGTATCAACGTAGATGTCATAATGTATGTAACCCCTTCTCATGTACAGCACCATGGAATCAATGGTGCTATATAAATAAATAATAATAATAATAATGGTTGCCATGGCGACGATGATGTCATAAAGGTTGCCTCGACCAATCAGCAACGGGCACAGCGACGATGATGTCATAAAGGACATCGACATCCCGCGTCTCTGATTGGTCGAAGCCGCGAGGCCTCGACCAATCAGCAACGGGCACAGCGACGATGATGTCATAAAGGACGTAGACATCTCACGTTTCTGATTCAACGACGGGCACAGTATCAACGTAGATGTCATAATGGTTGCCATGGTGACGATGATGTCATAAAGGTTGCCTCGACCAATCAGCGACGGGCACAGTCTGCCGCGAATTCTGGAATCATCATTGTCCATATAGTACGGGGACATGCATATTCTAGAATACCCGATGCGTTAGAATCGGGCCACAATCTGGCGGCCTCGACCAATCAGCAACGGGCACAGCGACGATGATGTCATAAAGGATGTAGAAATCCCACGTTTCTGATTCAGCGACAGGCACAGTATCAACGTAGATGTCATAATGTATGTAACCCCTTCTCATGTACAGCACCATGGAATCAATGGTGCTATATAAATAAATAATAATAATAATAATAATAATAATAATGGTTGCCATGGCGACGATGATGTCATAAAGGTTGCCTCGACCAATCAGCGACGGGCACAGCATGGCGACGATGATGTCATAAAGGTTGCCTCGACCAATCAGCGACGGGCACAGTCTGCCGCGAATTCGCCTCGACCAATCAGCGACGGGCACAGTATCGACGTAGATGTCATAATGGTTGCCATGGCGACGATGATGTCATAAAGGTTGCCTCGACCAATCAGCGACGGGCACAGTCTGCCGCGAATTCTGGAATCATCATTGTCCATATACTACGGGGACATGCATATTCTAGAATACCCGATGCGTTAGAATCGGGCCACAATCTAGTACTGTATATTGGGGGTTTGTGGTGGATATCATACTATGTGGGGTGCTGTGGGGGAAATTATACTGTATATAAGGGGCTGTGGGGCCTTTATATTGTATCGGTGACTGCAGAGGTCATAATACTGTATGGGGTGCTGTGGGAGCCATCATCTATATATAGATTGTCTAAGGGTTTTTCCGTCTGTCTGTCTTTCTGTCTGTCTGTCTTTCTGTCTGTCTGTCTGTCTGTCCTGGAAATCCCGCGTCTCTGATTGGTCGAGGCCGCCAGGCCTCGACCAATCAGAGACCGGCACAGCATCGACGTAGAAATCCCACGTCTCTGATTGGTCGAGGCCGCCAGGCCTCGACCAATCAGCAGCGGGCACAGCGACGATGATGTCATAAAGGACGTAGACATCTCACGTTTCTGATTCAACGACGGGCACAGTATCGACGTAGATGTCATAATGGTTGCCATGGTGACGATGATGTCATAAAGGTTGCCTCGACCAATCAGCGACGGGCACAGTCTGCCGCGAATTCTGGAATTATCATTGTCCATATACTACGGGGACATGCATATTCTAGAATACCCGATGCGTTAGAATCGGGCCACAATCTGGCGGCCTCGACCAATCAGAGACGGGCACAGGGACGATGATGTCATAAAGGACGTAGAAATCCCACGTTTCTGATTCAGCGACAGGCACAGTATCAACTTAGATGTCATAATGGTTGCCATGGCGACGATGATGTCATAAAGGTTGCCTCGACCAATCAGCGACGGGCACAGCATGGCGACGATGATGTCATAAAGGTTGCCTCGACCAATCAGCGACGGGCACAGTCTGCCGCGAATTCGCCTCGACCAATCAGCGACGGGCACAGTATCGACGTAGATGTCATAATGGTTGCCATGGCGACGATGATGTCATAAAGGTTGCCTCGACCAATCAGCGACGGGCACAGTCTGCCGCGAATTCTGGAATCATCATTGTCCATATACTACGGGGACATGCATATTCTAGAATACCCGATGCGTTAGAATCGGGCCGCAATCTAGTCTATATATATAATTGTCTAAGGGTTTTTCCGTCTGTCTGTCTGTCTGTCTGTCTTTCTGTCTGTCTTTCTGTCTGTCTGTCTGTCCTGGAAATCCCGCGTCTCTGATTGGTCGAGGCCGCCAGGTCTCGACCAATCAGAGACCGGCACAGCATCGACGTAGAAATCCCGCGTCTCTGATTGGTTGAGGCCGCCAGGCCTCGACCAATCAGCGACGGGCACAGCGACGATGATGTCATAATGGTTGCCATGGCGACGATGATGTCATAAAGGTTGCCTCGACCAATCAGCGACGGGCACAATCTGCCGCGAATTCTGGAATCATCATTGTCCATATACTACGGGGACATGCATATTCTAGAATACCTGATGCGTTAGAATCGGGCCACAATTTAGTACTATATAATGGGGGCTGTGGTGAACATCATAGTGTATACTGGAGGCTGTTGTGAATATTATACTGCATAGGTGGCTGTTGTGACCATCATACTGTGTAGGAGGACAGTGTGAGGAGGGGGTACAGTATGCAGAGGACATGGTGGGCAGGAAGAGGACATAGTGTGAAAAAGGGGCATAGTATGGACAGAGGTTAGCATGGTGATGGGATAGTGTGGAGTCATAGAGAGTGGATAGGGGACAGCCATGGTATAGGCCGTGGTTCATAGGGGCAGATGGTGTAGTGGTTACAGTTGATATTGGCAGACATTAGGACAGTTATAGCTTATAATGTTAAACAGTGGGGTGGTTATACCACATTGAGATGGACAATATGCCGGGTGTAGCTAATAAGGGCAGACAGGGTAGAGGCGATATACCATAGGAGGCTTATTTAGGTCATAACATGGACAGATATTTTTATGCAGAGGGCATTTTAATAACATTCTTATTTTTAAGGGAAACATATCGGGATGTGCTGCAGAAGACTGGAGAAGGGGGAAATCTGCAGACCAGAGCTGCGGATTTGAAAAGTCATCATGGCATCTGGGAAAGACGGATACGAAAAGAAAGATGCTACACATTCAGAGGAGATGTCACCTATAAGGTTCCTGGATATAAATGTTTACTTGTTGATACTGACTATGTCTCATCTGTACTGTGGTACTGTGGTTCCTATATGGTCCACACTCTGATAATGAGTGATGGCAACAATTCCTAGCATCTTCTTACTATTGTTAAGGACATACTGGGAGTTGTAGGCTCATGAGATACAAATGTATATGGGAGCAAAAGAGGGGAGAAGCCAGCGCAGCCTAAGGTTAAGACGCAATACATAAAGTGCAAATGCACATATTAATTTCTAACTGTATTTTCAAAATGAGACATTTAGCAAACACTTGATCAATTCTTTGAGCCACTCCGCCTCTTCACGGCATTCTCATATTGGGGCAGTCCTACACTACGTTTTTTTTTATTCGCTGTGCCATAAAGGCCTCCTAAATGAACTAAAAGCAAGACCACATTAAATGCAAGCTGTACCTGGAGCATTACTGAGTCACCCCCTATCAATCACAGTAACACAGAAAGAATGGCTTCTCCCCTCTTTTGCTCTGATATTGGTAAGTGGCTGACCACCACTGTTGTCGTGCGCCGCGCCGGGTTATGTGCGCCATTCTTTCTGTGTTTCTGTGATTGATAGGCTGCTGTACACACACACAGCAGCCCTGCCCTGCCTTAGGCTTTGTTTAATTATGCACCTGTTCCTCAGCCTGTCTCACTCTTTATCTGTGGGGCTGGATGGGCAGTGTGGAGGTTTGATCTGAAATGTCTGTCTTGACCTGGTCAACCTTTATCCTCGCTTGCCTTCTCTGGCGCCATGGGGGTGACTCAGTAATGCTCCAGGTACAGCTTGCATTTAATGTGGTCTTGCTTTTAGTTCATTTAGGAGGCCTTTATGGCACAGCGAATATAAAAAAACGTAGTGTAGGACTGCCCCAATATGAGAATGCCGTGAAGAGGCGGGGTGGCTCAAAGAATTGATCAATTGTTTGCTAAATTTCTCATTTTGAAAATACAGTTAGAAATTAATATGTGCATTTGCACTTTATGTATTGCGTCTTAACCTTAGGCTGCGCTGGCTTCTCCCCTCTTTTGCTCAAATGTATATGGGCATGACTTGACATTAAAATTGATTGCTGTACTTAGCTTGGTGATGTATTCATGTACTGATGGTGATTCTGGTCATGTGTTAATGTATTGATGATGATACTGGTGTTGTATACATTTAATGACAGTGGTTCTTGTGATGTATTCATGTACTGATGGACGTTTTGGTGATGCATTTATCTACTGATGCTGGTTCTGGTGATGTATTCATGTACTGATGGTAGTTATAGTTACCTATTAATATTCTGATGATGGTTCTGGTGCCATTTTTATGTACTATTGATGGCCCGGGTGATGTATTCGTGTACTGATGATGATTTTGGTTTCATGTTCATGTACTGATGATGGTTCTGGTAATGAATGCAGCACTAGAATCATTATCACTAAGTGAATACATATCTATATATACATATCTACTATAATCTATAGTAAATGAATACAGCACCAGAGCAACCATCACTTAAGATGTTACCACAACCACCATCAGTACAGGAATACGAGACCATGGCCACCATCAGTACACGAATGCGTCATCAGAACCATTATCCATACAGGATATGGCACCAGAACCACAATCAGTTTTTTCAAACTGTATTTTTTTCATGACAGATGCAAAAACCATCATACGTATCCCTTTAACCCCTTCCCGACCCATGGCGCCACGTAGGCGTCATGAAAGTCGGTGCCAATCCGACCCATGACGCCTATGTGGCGTCATGGAAAGATCGCGTCCCTGCAGATCCGGTGAAAGGGTTAACTCCCATTTCACCCGATCTGCAGGGACAGGGGGAGTGGTAGTTTAGCCCAGGGGGGGTGGCTTCACCCCCTCGTGGCTACGATCGCTGTGATTGGCTGTTGAAAGTGAAACTGCCAATCAGAGCGATTTGTAATATTTCACCTATTATAACTGGTGAAATATTACAATCCAGCCATGGCCGATGCTGCAATATCATCGGCCATGGCTGGAAATACTAATGTGCCCCCACCCCACCCCTCCGATCGCCCCCCCAGCCCCCCGATCTGGCCGGTACACTGCTCCGGCTCCCCTCCGTCCAGTGCTCCGCTCCCCCCGTGCTCTTGTCCGCTCCCCCCGTGCTCCAATCACCCCCCCGTGCTCCAATCACCCCCCCTGCACTCCGATCCACCCCCCCGTGCTCCGTTCCAGCCCCCCCGTGCTCCGTTCCAGCCCCCCCGTGCTCCGTTCCACGCCCCCATGCTCCGTTCCACGCCTGCCGCGCTCCGATTCCCCCCCGTGCTCCGATCCCCCCCCGTGGTCCCTCCCCACCCCATCATACTTACCGATCCTGCCGGGGTCCCGTCCTTCTTCTCCCTGGGCGCCGCCATCTTCCAAAATGGCGGGCGCATGCGCAGTGCGCCCGCCGAATCTGCTGGCCGGCAGATTCGTTCCAAAGTGCATTTTGATCACTGAGATAGATTATATCTCAGTGATCAAAATAAAAAAAATAATAAATGACCCCCCCCCCTTTGTCACCCCCATAGGTAGGGACAATAAAAAAATAAAGAAAATTTTTTTTTTCCACTAATGTTAGAATAGGGTTAGGGTTAGGGTTAGGGTTAGGGGTAGGGTTAGGGTTAGGGTTAGGGGTAGGGTTAGGGGTAGAGTTAGGGGTAGGGTTAGGGTTAGGGCTAGGGTTAGGGCTAGGGTTAGGGTTAGGGTTAGGGGTAGGGTTAGGGTTAGGGCTAGGGTTAGGGTTTCGGTATGTGCACACGTATTCTGGTCCTCTGCGGATTTTTCAGCTGCGGATTTGATAAATCCGCAGTGCTAAACCGCTGCGGATTTATGGCAGATTTACCGCATTTTTTTTCTGCGCATTTCACTGCGGTTTTACAATTGCGATTTTCTATTGGAGCAGTTGTAAAACCGCTGCGGAATCCGCACAAAGAAGTGACATGCTGCGGAATGTAAACCGCTGCGTTTCCGTGCAGTTTTTCCGCAGCATGTGTACAGCGATTTTTGTTTCCCGTAGGTTTACATTGAACTGTAAACTCATGGGAAACTGCTGCGGATCTGCAGCGTTTTCCGCAGTGTGCACATACCTTTAGAATTAGGCTATGTGCACACGGTGCGGATTTGGCTGCGGATTGGCCGCTGCGGATTCGCAGCAGTGTTCCATCAGGTTTACAGTACCATGTAAACATATGAAAAACCAAATCCGCTGTGCCCATGGTGCGGAAAATACCGCGCGGAAACGCTGCGTTGTATTTTCCGCAGCATGTCAATTCTTTGTGCGGATTCCTCAGCATTTTACACCTGTTCCTCAATAGGAATCCGCAGGTGAAATCCGCACAAAAAATGCTGGAAATCCGCGGTAAATCCGCAGGTAAAACGCAGTGTCTTTTACCCGCGGATTTTTCAAAAATGGGGCGGAAATATCTCACACGAATCCGCAACGTGGGCACATAGCCTTAGGGTTAGGGTTGGAATTAGGGTTGTGGTTAGGGTTGTGATTAGGGTTATGGCTACAGTTGGGATTAGGGTTAGGGGTGTGTTGGGGTTAGTGTTGGAGGTAGAATTGAGGGGTTACCACTGTTTAGGCACATCAGGGGTCTCCAAACGCAACATGGCACCACCATTGATTCCAGCCAATCTCGTATTCAAAAAGTCAAATGGTGCTCCCTCACTTCCGAGCCCTGACGTGTGCCCAAACAGTGGTTTACCCCCACATATGGGGTACCAGCATACTCAGGATAAACTGCGCAACAATTACTGGGGTCCAATTTCTCCTGTTACCCTTGTGAATCTAAAAAAATGCTTGCTAAAACATCATTTTTGAGGAAAGAAAAATGATTTTTTATTTTCACGGCTCTGCGTTGTAAACGTCTGTGAAGCACTTGGGGGTTCAAAGTGCTCACCTTACATCTAGATAAGTTCCTTGGGGGGTCTAGTTTCCAAAATGGGGTCACTTGTGGGGGGTTTCTACTGTTTAGGCACACCAGGGGCTCTGCAAACGCAATGTGACGCCCGCAGACCATTCCATCAAAGTCTGCATTTCAAAAGTCACTACTTCCCTTCTGAGCCCCGACGTGTGCCCAAACAGTGGTTTACTACCTCCCTGACGAAGCTGCCTAGCTGCAGCGATACGCGTGGGATTCTCCCACACCGTCTCCTCCATCTTCCCACTGACCAGCCAGCATGGGGCTTTTTCTTCCGGTGACCGCGCTGATCCATTTTTTTGGATCTCTACTCCTTGTGAGCATACTTTATATATAGTTTGGCCTCATTAGCAACAGGTTGCCACCAGGCTGTGTTTTCACAGCGGGCATACCCAGCTTTTGGCCTGATACCTGCTTCTACTTCATCTTTGCTAGCAATCCCAGTGCTGCTGTATATTGGGCTTTGATTCTGGCTTATATCCAGTTATTACTATATAGCACTGGGTTTGGTGCTGTTGGTCTTTGACAACTCTGGGGACGCCCTGTGTGTTGTCACTTTTTGTGGGAGTATATATACATATGGTTAATGCCAGTTACTTTTTTTAGGTTTAAATGTATACCTTATATTGTATTTAACTTTCCGATACTGATATATATTATTACTGTACCAGTATCCATTTTTTGCCTTTCGCTGGTTTAACACCGCATGGGGGAATGGTGTGCTCGTGTTTGATCCTTATGGATCAGGTTTTAATTGGTTTTATATTTTGTATGTCCTTTGCTTCTACACAATAAAGTTGTATCTTATTATATATATATTGTAGGTGTGCACGCATTTATGCAGTGTCTTTCTTTTTTTGTTCAGGCTCTGCATTATAAACTTCTATGAAGCACTTGGGGGTTCAAAGTGCTCACCACACATCTAGATAAGTTCTTTTCGGGGTCTAGTTTCCAAAATGGGGTCACTTGTGGGTTTCTACTGTTAAGCCACATCAGGGGCTCTGCAAACGCAACATGACGCCCACAGAGCATTCCATCAAAGTCTGCATTTCAAAACGTCACTACTTCACTTCCGAGGTTCGGCATGTGCCCAAACAGTGGTTTACCCCCACATATGGAGTATCAGCGTACTCAGGAGAAACTGGACAACAACTTTTGGGGTCCAATTTCTCCTGTAACCCTTGGGAAAATAAAAAATCTGGGCTAAATAATTATTTTTGAGGAAAGAAAACGTATTTATTATTTTCACGGCTCTGCATTATAAACTTCTATGAAGCACTTGGGGGTTCAAAGTGCTCACCACACATCTAGATAAGTTCTTTTCGGGGTCTAGTTTCCAAAATGGGGTCACTTGTGGGTTTCTACTGTTAAGCCACATCAGGGGCTCTGCAAACGCAACATGACGCCCACAGAGCATTCCATCAAAGTCTGCATTTCAAAACGTCACTACTTCACTTCCGAGGTTCGGCATGTGCCCAAACAGTGGTTTACCCCCACATATGGGGTATCAGCGTACTCAGGAGAAACTGGACAACAACTTTTGGGGTCCAATTTCTCCTGTAACCCTTGGGAAAATAAAAAATCTGGGCTAAATAATTATTTTTGAGGAAAGAAAACGTATTTATTATTTTCACGGCTCTGCATTATAAACTTCTATGAAGCACTTGGGGGTTCAAAGTGCTCAACACACATCTAGATAAGTTCCTTTGGGGGTCTAGTTTCCAAAATGGGGTCACTTGTGGGGGGTTTCTACTGTTAAGCCACATCAGGGGCTCTGCAAACGCAACGTGACGCCCACAGAGCATTCCATCAAAGTCTGCATTTCAAAACGTCACTACTTCACTTCCGAGCCCCGGCATGTGCCCAAACAGTGATTTACCCCCACATATGGGGTATCAGCGTACTCAGGAGAAACTGGACAACAACTTTTGGGGTCAAATTTCTCCTGTTACCCTTGGTAAAATAAAAAATTGCAGGCTAAAAATCATTTTTGAGAAAATAATTTTTTATTTTTATTTTCATGGCTCTGCGTTATAAACTTCTGTGAAGCACTTGGGGGTTCAAAGTCCTCACCACACATCTAGATTAGTTCCTTTGGGGATCTAGTTTCCAAAATGGGGTCATTTCTGGGGGATCTCCAATGTTTAGGCACACAGGGGCTCTCCAAACGTGACATGGTGTCCGCTAATGATTGGAGCTAATTTTCCATTTAAAAAGCCAAATGGCGTGCCATCCCTTCCGAGCCCTGCCGTGCGCCCAAACAGTGGTTTACCCCCACATATGGGGTATCAGCGTACTCAGGACAAACTGGACAACAATATTTGGGGTCCAATTTCTCCTATTATCCTTGGCAAAATAGGAAATTCCAGGCTAAAAAATCATTTTTGAGGAAAGAAAAATTATTTTTTATTTTCATGGCTCTGCGTTATAAACTTCTGTGAAGCACCTGGGGGTTTAAAGTGCTCAATATGCATCTATATAAGTTCATTGGGGGGTCTAGTTTCCAAAATGGGGTCACTTGTGGGGGAGCTCCAATGTTTAGGCACACAGGGGCTCTCCAAACGCGACATGGTGTCCGCTAACAATTGGAGCTAATTTTCCATTCAAAAAGTCAAATGGCGCGCCTTCCCTTCCGAGCCTTACCATGTGCCCAAACAGTGGTTTACCCCCACATATGAGGTATCGACGTACTCGGGAGAAATTGCCCAACAAATTTTATGATCCATTTTATCCTACTGCCCATGTGAAAATGAAAAAATTGAGGCGAAAAGAATTTTTTTGTGAAAAAAAAGTACTTTTTCAGTTTTACAGATCAATTTGTGAAGCACCTGAGGGTTTAAAGTGCTCACTAGGCATCTAAATAAGTTCCTTGGGGGGTCTAGTTTCCAAAATGGGGTCACTTGTGGGGGAGCGCCAATGTTTAGGCACACAGGAGCTATCCAAACGCGACATGGTGTCCGCTAACGATGGAAATAATTTTTCATTCAAAAAGTCAAATGGCGCTCCTTCCCTTCCGAGCCTTACCATGTGCCCAAACAGTGGTTTACCCCCACATGTAAGGTATTGGTGTACTCTGGAGAAATTGCCCAACACATTTTTGGATCCATTTTATCCTGTTGCCCATGTAAAAATGAAAAAATTTAGGCTAAAAGAATTTTTTTGTGAAAAAAAAGTACTTTTTCATTTTTACGGATCAATTTGTGAAGCACCTGGGGGTTCAAAGTGCTCACTATGCATCTAGATAAGTTCCTTGGGGCGTCTAGTTTCCAAAATGGGGTCACTTGTGGGGGAGCTCCAATCTTTAGGCACACGGGGGCTCTCCAAACGTGACATGGTGTCCGCTAAAGAGTGGAGCCAATTTTTAATTCAAAAAGTCAAATGGCGCTCCTTCCCTTCCAAGCCCTGCCGTGCGCCCAAACAGTGGTTTACCCCCACATATGAGGTATCAGCGTACTCAAGACAAATTGGACAACAACTTTCGTGGTTCAGTTTCTCCTTTTACCATTGGGAAAATAAAAAAATTGTTGCTAAAAGATAATTTTTGTGACTAAAAAGTTAAATGTTCATTTTTTCCTTCCATGTTGCTTCTGCTGCTGTGAAGCACCTGAAGGGTTAATAATCTTCTTGAATGTGGTTTTGAGTACCTTGAGGGGTGCAGTTTTTAGAATGGTGTCACTTTTGGGTATTTTCAGCCATATAGACCCCTCAAACTGACTTCAAATGTGAGGTGGTCCCTAAAAAAAATGGTTTTGTAAATTTCGTTGTAAAAATGACAAATCGCTGGTCAAATTTTAACCCTTATAACTTCCTAACAAAAAAAAATTTTGTTTCCAAAATTGTGCTGATGTAAAGTAAACATGTGGGAAATGTTATTTATTAACTATTTTGTGTCACATATCTCTCTGGTTTAACAGAATAAAAATTCAAAATGTGAAAATTGCGAAATTTTCTAAATTTTCGCCAAATTTCCGTTTTTATCACAAATAAACGCAGAATTTATTGACCTAAATTTACCACTAACATGAAGCCCAATATGTCACGAAAAAACAATCTCAGAACCGCTAGGATCCGTTGAAGCGTTCCTGAGTTATTACCTCATAAAGGGACACTGGTCAGAATTGCAAAAAACGGCAAGGTCTTTAAGGTCAAAATAGGCTGGGTCATGAAGGGGTTAATGGCTTATGAAAGGTCAAAATGCATTACAGAAAACAGACACAGTGTGTACCTATGAAAAGCGGGAATTGTTTGTGTCCATTATACAGTTAGTACGGAAAGTATTCAGACCCCTTTAAATTTTTCACTCTTTGTTTCATTGCAGCCATTTGGTAAATTCAAAAAAGTTCATTTTTTTCTCATTAATGTACACTCTGCACCCAATCTTGACTGAAAAAAAGCAGAAATGTAGAAATTTGTGCATATTTATTAAAAAAGAAAAACTGAAATATCACATGGTCATAAGTATTCAGACCCTTTGCTCAGACACTCATATTTAAGTCACATGCTGTCCATTTCCTTGTGCTCCTCTTTGAGATGGTTCTACTCCTTCATTGGCGTCCAGCTGTGTTAATTAAACTGATAGGACTTGATTTGGAAAGGCACACACCTGTTTGTATTAGACCTCGCACATCACAGTGCATGTCAGACCAAATGAGAATCATGAGGTCAAGGGAACTGGCCAAGAAACTCAGAGACAGAATTGTGGTAAGGCACAGATCTGGCCAAGGTTACAACAGAATTTCTGCAGTACTCAAGGTTCCTAAGAGCATAGTGGCCTCCATAATCCTTAAATGGAAGAAGTTTGGGACCACCAGAAGTCTTCCTAGACCTGGCAGTCCAGCCAAACTGATCAATTGTGGGAGAAGAGCCTTGGTGACAGAGGTAAAGAAGAACCCCAAGATCACTGTGGCTGAGCTCCAGAGATGCAGAAAGGGGATGGGAGAAATTGCCACAAAGTCAACTATCACTGCAGCCCTCCACCAATCGGTCCATTATGGCAGAGTGGCCTGACGGAAGCCTGTCCTCAGTGCAAGACATATGAAAGCCCGCATAGAGATTGCTAAAAAAAACACATGAAGGACTCCCAGACTATGAGAAATAAGATTGTCTGGTCTCATGAGACGAAGATAGACCTTTTTGGTGATAATTCTAAACGATATGTGTGGAGAAAACCAGGCACTGCTCATCACCTGCCCAATACAATCCCAACAGTAAAACATGGTGGTGGCAGCATCATGCTATGGGGGTGTTTTTCAGCTGCATGGACAGGACGACTGGTTGTCATTGAAGGAAACATGAATGCGGACAAGTACAGAGATATCCTGGATGAAAACCTCTTCCAGAGTGACCTGGACCTCAGACTTGGACAAAGGTTCACCTTCCAACAAGACAATGACCCTAAGCACAGAGCAAAGGAGTGGCTTCAGAACAACTCTGTGACCATTCTTTTTTAACCCAGCTAGAGGCCTGACCTAAACCTATGGCAGAGGAACCCCAAATCCAGGTGTGAAAAACTTGTTGCATCATTCCCAAGAAGACTCATGGCTGTAGTAGCTCAAAAGGGTGCTTCTACTCAATACTGAGCAAAGGGTCTGAATACTTATGACCATGTGATATTTCAGTTTTTCTTTTTTAATACATTTGCAAAAATTACTACATTTCTGTTTTTTTCAATGAAGATGGGATGCATAGTGTACTTTCATGAGAAAAAAATGAACCTTTTTGAATTTACCAAATGGCTGCAATGAAACAAAGAGTGAAAAACTTAAAGGGGTCTGAATACTTTCCATACCCACTTTACATTCTTTCATCCAGTGGAACTTTTTGCAATTATTTTTTCAATAATTTGGCACAAAATATAAAAAAACTGTGGAGAAGAAAGTGGAGTAGGTCCTTCAAAAAAGAAGTAAAAAAGAAGAACTTTACATAAAAACGAGAGCCTCTAATTCTGTGCAGGCCAAGAACTGGCTACTTTGTCTGTGGACATATTTTCTAAAAGACCCCATGCTATTTCTTTTGCCCTTGAGTTCAGACTTCACAATGGCTCCAAGGTAATTTCATAGCAATAAAAAATGCTTTTAATATACAGTACATTATACACTGCTCAAAATAAATAAATAAAGGGAACACTAAAATCCCACATCCTAGATATCACTGAATGAAATATTCCAGTTGTAAATCTTTATTCATTACATAGTGGAATTTGTTGAGAACAATAAAACCTAAAAATGATCAACGTAAATCACAACTAATATTCCACGGAGGTCTGGAGTTGGAATGATGCTCAAAATCAAAGTGGAAAATTAAGTTACAGGCTGATAAAACTTCAGTGGAAATGCGTCAAGACAAGGAAATGATGCTCAGTAGTGTGTGTGGCCTCCACGTGCCTGTATGACCTCCCTACAATGCCTGGGCATGCTCCTGATGAGGCAGCGGATGGTCTCCTGAGGGATCTCCTCCCAGACCTGGACTAAAGCATCCACCAACTCCTGGACAGTCTGTGGTGCAACGTGATGTTGGTGGATGGTGTGAGACATGATGTCCCAGATGTATTCAATCGGATTCAGGTCTGAGGAACGGGCGGGCCAGTCTATATCTTCAATGCCTTCATCTTGCAGGAACTGCTGACACATTTCAGCCACATGAGGTCTGGCATTGTCCTGCATTAGGAAGAACCCAGGGCCAACCGCACCAGCATATGGTCTCACAAGGGGTCTGAGGATCTCATCTCGGTACCTAATGGCAGTTCTGCTACCTCTAGCAAGCACATGGAGGGCTGTGTGGCCCTCTAAAGAAATGCCACCCAACACCTTTACTGACCCACTGCCAAACCGGTCATGCTGAAGGATGTTACAGGCAGCAGATTGCTCTCCACGCTGTCTCCAGACTATGTCACATCTGTCACATGTGCTCAGTGTGAACCTGCTTTCATCTGTGAAGAGCACAGGGTACCAGTGGCAAATTTGCCAATCCTGGTGTTCTGTGGCAAATGCCAAGCGTCCTGCACGGTGTTGGGCTGTGAGCACAACCCCCATCTGTGGACGTCAGGCACTCAGACCATCCTCATGGAGTCGGTTTCTAACCATTTGCCTAGGGCCCAAAGTAGCTTGTCTCAGCATTGCTGGTAACTGATTTAGCAGTTTCTTACACTGCAGAGCTGTATTTGTCAGTGTCTGGAAAGGAGTGGTAAAAGCGAATACCCCCAAAGCAGACTCTAAAGAAAGGCCCAGTTGCATTACTAGCAGAAATTTCACATACTGAGCTCCAAAAGCAACATAAATATCTCCACAATGGAGCGGCGCAGCACAAAACAGAAAAGAGTTGTAGAATCAATGGAGCTTAGGGATTTTTACAATGGAGCTTAGGGATTTTTACAAGGTATTTAACCCCTTAGTGACAGAGCCAATTTGGTACTTAATGACCGAGCCAATTTTTGCAATTCTGACCATTGTCAATTTATGAGGTTATAACTCTGGAACGCTTCAACGGATCCCGCTGATTCTGAGATTGCTTTTTCGTGACATATTGTACTTCATGTTAGTGGTAACATTTCTTCGATATTACTTGGGATTATTTATGAAAAAAATGGAAATATGGCGAAAATTTTTAAAATTTTGCAATTTTCAAACTTTGTATTTTTATGCCCTTAAATCAGAGAGCTATGTCACAAAAAATAGTTAATAAATAACATTTCCCACATATCTACCGGTACTTTACATCATCACAATTTTGGAAACAAAATTTTTTTTGTTAGGGAGTTATAAGGGTTAAAAGTTGACCAGCAATTTCTCATTTTTACAACACCTTTTTTTTTTAGGGAACACATCACATTTGAAGTCATTTTGAGGGGTCTATATGATAGAAAATAATGAAGTGTGACACCATTCTAAAAACTACACCCCTCAAGGTTCTCAAAACCACATTCAAGAAGTTTATTAACCCTTTACGTGCTTCACAGGAACTGAAACAATGTGGAAGGAAGAATTGAATATTTAACTTTTTTTTGCAAACATTTTAATTCAGAACCATTTTTTTTATTTTCACAAGTGTAAAAACAGAAATGTAACCATAAATTTTGTTATGCAATTTCTCCTGAATACGCCAATACCCCATATGTGGGGGTAAACCACTGTTTGGGCACACCGCAGAACTTGGAAATGAAGGAGCGCCGTTTGACTTTTTCAATGCAGAATTGGCTGGAATTGAGATCGGACGCCATGTCACGTTTAGAGAGCCCCTGATGTGCCTAAACAGTGGAAACCCCCCACAAGTGACACCATTTTGTAAACTAGACCCCTTAAGGAACTTATCTAGATGTGTGGTGAGCACTTTGAACCCCCAAGAGCTTCACAGAAGTTTATAACGTAGAGCCGTGAAAATAAAAAATCGCATTTGTTTACACAAAAATGATCTTTTCGCCCACAAATTCTTATTTTCACAAGGGTAACAGGAGAAATTAAACCACAAAAGTTGTTGTGCGATTTCTCCTGAATACGTCGATACCCCATATGTGAGGGTAAACCACTGTTTGGGCGCACCGCAGAGCTTGGAAGTGAAGGAGCGCCGTTTTACTTTTTCAATGTAGAATTGGCAGGAATTGAGATTGGACGCCATGTCACGTTTGGAGAGCCCCTGATGTGCCTAAACAGTGGAAACCCCCCACAAGTGACCCCATTTTGGAAACTAGACCCCCAAAGGAACTTATCTAGATGTGTGGTGAGAACTTTGAATGCCCAAGTGCTTCACAGAAGTTTAGAATGCAGAGTCGTGAAAATAAAAAAATATTTTCTTTCCACAAAAAAGATTTTGTAGCCCCCAAGTTTTTATTTTCACAAGGGTAACAGGAGATATTGGAACCTAAAAGTCGTTGTCCAATTTATGCCGAGTATGCTGATGCCCCATATGTGGGGGTAAACCACTGTTTGGGCGCACGGCAGAGCTCGGAAGGGAAGGAGCGCTGTTTTGGAATGCAGACTTAGATAGAATGGTCTGTGGGCGTTATGTTGCGTTTGCAGAGCCCCTGATGTACCTAAACAGTAGTAACCCCCCACAAGTGACCCCATTTTGGAAACTAGACCCCCAAAGGAACTTATCTAGATGTGTGGTGAGAACTTTGAATGCCCAAGTGCTTCACAGAAGTTTAGAATGCAGAGTCGTGAAAATAAAAAAATATTTTTTTTTTCCACAAAAAAGATTTTGTAGCCCCCAAGCTTTTATTTTCACAAGGGTAACAGGAGAAATTGGACCCCAAAAGTTGTTGTCCAATTTATCCCGAGTACGCTGATGCCCCATATGTGGTGGTAACCCACTGTTTGGGCGCACGGCAGAGGTCAGAAGGGAGGGAACACCATTTGACTTTTTGAGTGCAAAATTGGCTGTCGTGTTTGGAGACCCCCTGATGTAACTAAACAGTGGAAACCCCCCAATTCTAGCTCCAACCCTAACCCCAACACATCCCTAACCCTAATCCCAACCCGATCCATAATCCTAATCACTAACCCTAACGATAATCACAACCCTTACCCCAAAACAACCCTAATGTCAACCCTAACCATAACCCTAATCAAAATCCTAAATCCAACACACCCCTAATCCTAATCTCAACCCTAACCTCAAACCTATCCCTAATCCCAATACACCCCTAATCACAACCTTAACCCTAATCCCAAACCTAACCCTAATCCCAAGCGTAACCCTAATGCCAACCCTAACCCTAATACCAACTCTAATCCAAACCCTAACCCCAAATCTAACCCTAACTTTAGCCCCAACCCTAGCCCTAACTTTAGCCCCAACCCTAACCCTAGCCCTAAGGCTACTTCCACACTTGCGTCGTTTGGCATCCATCGCAATCCGTCGTTTTGGAGAAAAAAACGGATCCTGCAAATGTGCCCACAGGATGCACTTTTTGCCCATAGACTTGTATTGCCGACGGATCGTGACGGATGGCCACACGTCGCGTCCGTCATGCACTGGATCAGTTGTGTTTTGGCGGACTGTCGGCACAAAAAACGTTCAATGTAACGTTTTTTTGTACGTCGCGTCCGCCATTTCTGACCACGCATGCGTGGCCGTAACTCCGCCCCCTCCTCCCCAGGACATAGATTGGGCAGCGGATGCGTTGAAAAACTACATCCGCTGCCCACGTTGTGCACAATTTTCACAACTTGCGTCGGTATGTCGGGCCGACGCATTGCGACGGCCCCGTACCGACATAAGTGTGAAAGAACCCTAACCCTGAATTTAGCCCCAACCCTAACCCTAATGAGGACAACCAGCAGAGGGCGCCTCTTATGAACTCAAGCCTGGGAGCTTTCTAAGAAAGTTCCCACGATCTAGGAACAACCAGCAGAGGGCGCCTCACCGCAAATGAAGGTAAATATAGGTCATTGACCTACTTTACCTTCATTCCCCGGGGTTTTGCAGCCACGAGCATCAATGCATTAGCACAGCTCGTGGCTGCAAAATATTTTAACCCCTTCAGATGGATTTACATCGTTGGACTTTACAGATCTGCGGAAGGTATGTATATTGTTTTTTTTTTTTTTTTGTTACAGAACGGGGGTCTTCAGTGATTGGATTGGGTGTTGAATAAAATATTACAACAACCTTTGTTTTTATTTCATTAAAATAATTTTTAATAATGTGTTTGTGTTTTTTTAACCCTTTCCTAGTATTGGATTAATAATGGATAGGTGTCATAATTGACGCCTCTCCATTATTAATTTGGCTTAATGTCACCTTACAATAGCAAGGTGGCATTGACCCATCATTACCCCATATCCCACCGCTACACGGGAATGGGAAGAGAGTGGCCAAGTGCCAGAATAGGCGCATCTTCCAGATGTGCCTTTTCTGGGGTGGCTGGGGGCAGGTGTTTTTAGCCAGGGGGGGGGGCCAATAAGCGTGGACCCTCTCCAGGCTATTAATATCTGCCCTCAGTCACTGGTTTTACTACTCTGGCGGAGAGAATTGCGCGGGAGCCCACGCCAATTTTTTCCGCCATTTAACCCTTTAATTTAGTAGATAGAACGGCCAAATTTAGCATATACACACTACTAACATTAGTAGTGTGGAATATGCAAAAAAAAGGGGGAGAAGACATGGTTTACTGTATGTAAACCAGGTCTCATATCATGTCGGGTTTAGGAAGGAGATAGCAAAAGCCGGTAATTGAATTACCGGCTTTAAAGCTGTCTAGCGCTGGAAGAAATATTAATATACGGTATATATATATGTGTCTCACTGACATATATATATATATACCTATTCTATGTGTACACATTTATTCTACCTATTCTACTGTAAGCTGTCAGTGTGATTTTGCTGTACACCGCAATGAATTACCGGCTTTTCTCGCTAACACCGCTGCGTATTTCTCGCAAGTCACACTGCTGGTCCGTGTGTGATCCGTATTTTTCAGGCTTCCATAGACTTTCATTGGCGTATTTCTTGCGCAGTACGGTGACAAACGCAGCATGCTGCGATTTTCTACGGCCGTAGAAAGCCGTATAATACGGATCCGTAAAATACGGCAGATAGGAGCAGGGGCATAGAGAATAATTGTGCCGTATGTTTTGCGAGTTTTACGGATGTAGTTTCTGCGCTCTTACGTCTGTAAGACTCGCAAGTGTGACGCCGGCCTTACGGCTGTAATATACGGACCGTATTGTTTTACGCTGTGTGTGACGCCGGCCTTATACTTTTCCATCCATCCTATATACATTAGTGGAGATTGCAAAGATAAAAAGCAGAACAGACATACATGAAACTTACAAATTACAATATTTGATAAAATATTCATTTTTATTACAAATAAATACATTTTGGTGAAGAAAGCTGCTAGGTCATACCAGACCCAGATCAATTGTGCCTGTGACTTATGCTATTGTTCTCTGCTGTATTGGAGTCCAAAATAATCAGGGGCCAAAATAATCAGTGAAGTAAAAAAAATATTCCCCAAAGATCATTGATGATTTCCTGGGGAATAAAGTATGTATTCAAAATATATACATAAAAAACTAATGCAAAAATAAAGGAAAACATAAATAAGGCCTCTTTCACGCATCAGATTTTAGCGGTCAGGCTCAATCCAGCTAATTTTGAAAAAAAAAACGGCTCCGTTGCAAATTGTGAAAAACTGATGCGACAAATCCGTTTTTCTGCTGGATTCGACTTTGTTTTTTTTTTAATCTGGGGATAGAGTTAGGACTTCATGTCCCAGGGAGGAGAGAGAGAGAAAGAGAGAGAGAGAATGCATAATGCCAGAATGGAAAATGCATGATTTGTTTAAAAAAACGGAATCCGTCGCCGGATTCCATAATTGCAGCACACGTTTCATCTATTTTTCCCCGAATCTTTTGCTGTGCGTTTTTTCGCCTGACAGAAAAAACGTTCCTCTGTACGTTTTCTCCGGCCGCCGAAAAAATAATTTTCAACAGATCTGTCAAAAAACAGATGAAACGTGAGGCAATCTGGCGCTAATACAAATCTATGAGAAAAAAACGGATCCGGCGGCAACTTTTGCCGGATGCGTTTTTTTCAAAATTAGCCGGATTGTGCCTGACGGCAAAAACCTGATGTATGAAAGGGGCTTACATAAAAATTCCCGTGAAACAATAAAATCTGACAAAATCTGATTTATTTTATTTAAAATACACCTTTTACATACACAAAGAAAATAGCAAAAATCTACTCGTACTAGGTAATCTGCATGACATAGCCTTGTCCGGTCAATAAAGCCCTTTCAGGAATGGTCATTGTGTGATTAAAGCTATGTATACTTTTCATAGATTTTTTACATGTTCATTTGTTACCTTAATGCAACTTTTTATAATATTTTACCATGTTGCTGTTGCAATAAGGTTCATTCATGCACATCGGTCTGAGATCGGGTCTGGCATTGGGTCTCCCAACCCGAGTGTGACAGCTGCATGCATTTCTATGAGGATGTCCTGCTAAGATCGAGAGAGCCGAGGTCAAGTCCGTTCATTGCGCGTTCATCTCGGGCTGATTTGCACGGACCTCTGAATGAGCCTTTACGCTGCAAAAATGTTGGAAATATATAATGTTGGAAATCTCCAAGAGATCCATTTCTAGACTACTCTCTGCTCTCTCTCCATTCTGTCAGTGTTAGGCCGGCGTCACACTAGAGAGTTTTACGGACGTATGAGAGGTGCAGAAAATACGGATTGCATAGGGTACAATGATTCTCTATGGCCCAGCTCCCATCTGCGTTATTTTACGGATCCGTATTATACGGTCTTGTACGGCCGTAGAAAATCGCAGCATGCTGCGTTTGTCAGTGTATTGCGCAAAAAAATCGCCAATGAAAGTCTATGGGGGCAAGAAAAATACGGATTACACACGGACCAACAGTGTGACTTGCGAGAAATACGTCAGATATCTCTAGGTGCCAGGAAATGTGACAAGCCCTCAATCAGGAAGCTCAGACATGCTAATTAGCTGAAAAAGCCAGACAGAAATCCCGGAAGTCTGGCACTCGCCTCCACGGAGTTGCAAGCAGCATGGCATCCATCATTAATGTGGATATGCTCCTCATCCTGGTCCAAGAAAGGCCAGAAATATGGGACCAGCGGGATCCAAACTACTCCAACCGGGCCAGGAAAGAGGCAGAATGGAGGACCATCTGTGGGATCCTATTCCCAGATTTTGACCAACGCACACATGCGGAGCAGACACAACTTTGTAAGGCTACGTTCACATTTGCGTTGTGCGGGGCTGCGTCGGCGATGCACCGCACAACGCAAACAAAAACGCAACAAAACGCACGCTAAAACGCAGCGTTTTGCGATGCATGCGTCCTTTTTTGCCGAATTTTGGACGCAAAAAAATGCAACTTGCTGCGTCCTCTGCGCCTTACGCTTGCGGCAAAAAAAACGCATGCGTCACAAAACGCAGCACAACGCATGTCCATGCGCCCCCATGTTAAATATAGGGGCGCATGACGCATGCGTCGCCGCGGCTGCGTCGGGCAAAACGCTAATGTGAACGTAGCCTAAGGGTACCGTCACACAGTGAAATTTTGATCGCTACGACGGCACGATTCGTGACGTTCGAGCGATATATCTGTGACGTTCGAGCGATATCGCAATGTCTGACACGCTCCTGCGATCAGGGACCCCGCTGAGAATCGTACGTCGTAGCAGATCGTTTGAAACTTTCTTTCGTCGTCTAGTGTCCCGCTGTGGCGGCATGATTGCATGGTGTAACATATATCGTATACGATGTGCGCATAGTAACCAACGGCTTCTACATCGCACATACGTCATGAAATTATCGCTCCAGCGTCGTAGATTGCAAAGTGTGACATCAGTCTACGACGCTGGAGCGATATTGTTACGACGCTGGAGCGTCACGGATCGTACCGTCGTAGCGATGAAAATTGCACTGTGTGACGGTACCCTTAGTACACTCATGTTGTGACATTAATTAACCTTGAAAAATGCTTCACCTACATGATTTCTTGCATTTTTTGGGGGCGCTTAGTTTGTTTTTTTATTTTGATTTTTTGCCCCAAAACAAAGATGCTGAACATGAGAAAGTGTTTACGTACATACATAATATGGATGTTGCGTTGGGTACTATTTTTGGTAACGCCAGGCTGGTACAGAGGGGAGTGGACCCTGTCCTTGCGTTGTTTCATTTTTTTGGGTATAATGTTTTTTTTTTAAGCAATTTAAACTTTAGGTAATTCATGTAATAAGGCATTTTATTAGCATTGTTAAAATATGATCAATCAATGTAAAATGTTTTAATCAATGTTCAGAATGAGCTTATAGAATATTTTTTAACATGTCATTGCAGTGGATGATGTTATGACACGATGGCGCAGCATCAGGGACCAATATCGCCAGAAAAGGCAGCAGCGGGCAAGAAGTGGGTCAGCAGCTCCTCCCAAAAAGCGAAAGTACATATACTACGATAGACTTTCCTTTTTGGATCCCAGTATGGATCTAAGACCGTAAGTAAAAACATCACAACACAATTATTATAATTTTTTTTGTTATTATTTTGGATTGTTATAGCGCAATTTATTCAATGGCGCTTTACATGTAAGGAGGGGTATACATAATAAAAACAAGTACAATAATCTTAAACAATACAAGTCATAACTGGTACAGGAGGAGAAAGGACCCTGCCTGCAAAGGCTCACAATCTACAAGGGATGGGTGAGAATACAGTAGGCGAGGGTAGAGCTGGTCATGCATTGGTTTTGTTGATCGTTGGTTACTGCTGGTTATAGGCTTGTCGGAAGAGGTGGGTGTTCAGGCTCTTTTTGAAGGTTTTGATGGTAGGCGATAGTCTGATGTGTTGTGGTAGAGGGTTCCAGAGTAGGGGTGATACACGAGATAAATCTTGTATACGATTGTGGGAAGAGGAGATAAGAGGGGATTAGAGAAGGAGATCTTGTGAGGATCATTGGTTATGTGTCATGATCCCAATGGCAGGGGATCACAAAAGGACAAGCACAAAAAACAAAACAAGCTCTAGGGTGATGGAAACTGAGCTGACCGCGATCCTGAACCTCAACACACAACTAGCTGTAGCCGGGGAACGTGCCTACGATGATTCTAGACGTCTCGCGCCAGCCGAAGAACTAACTTTCCCTATTAGAAGAAACACAGACCTCTCTTGCCTCCAGAGAAACACCCCACAGAAATAGCAGCCCCCCACATGTAATGGCGGTGAAATGAGAGGAAAGCACATACGTAGTTATGAAAACAGATTCAGCAAAATGAGGCCCGCTAAAGCTAGATAGCAGAGGATACAAAAGTGAACTGCGCGGTCAGCGAAAAACCCTACAAAAAACCATCCTGAAATTACTTGAACTCATGTTCCAACTCATGGAACATGAGGAGTAATATCAGCCCACTAGAGCAACCAGCAAAAAGGAATCACATATCTGCAAGCTGGACTAAGACAAAAAATTAAGCAAAACGTGGAACAGGAAAATCAAAAACTTAGCTTGTCCTGAAGAATACAGAAGCGGGAAGCAGAGGTAACAAGACACACTGATTACATTGATAGCCGGCGAGGAAATGACAAGAAAGCCAGGTTAAATAGGAAACTCCCATATCCTGATAGAACAGGTGGACACCAGAGACCGCAGAGAACACAAGTCACCCAGTACCATCTGTAACCACCAGAGGGAGCCCAAAAACAGAATCCACAACAGTACCCCCCCCTTGAGGAGGGGTCACCGAACCCTCACGAGAACCACCAGGGCGACCAGGATGAGCCCTATGAAATGCACGGACCAAATCAGCACCATGAACATCAGAGGCAACCACCCAAGAATTATCCTCCTGACCATAACCCTTCCACTTGACCAAATATTGGAGTTTCCGTCTGGAAACACGAGAATCCAAGATCTTCTCCACAACATACTCCAATTCTCCCTCCACCAGCACCGGAGCAGGAGGCTCAAGCGAAGGAACAACAGGTACCTCATACTTCCGCAACAACGACCGATGGAACACATTATGAATAACAAACGATGCCGGGAGATCCAAACGAAACGACACAGGGTTAAGAATTTCCAAGATCCTATAGGGACCGATGAACCGAGGCTTGAACTTAGGAGAAGAGACCTTCATAGGAACAAAACGAGAAGACAACCACACCAAGTCCCCAACACGAAGTCGAGGACCCACGCGGCGACGGCGATTAGCAAACTGCTGAGCCCTCTCCTGGGACAACTTCAAATTGTCCACCACATGACTCCAAATCTGATGCAACCTATCCACCACCATGTCCACTCCAGGACAATCAGAAGGCTCCACCTGACCAGAGGAAAAACGAGGATGAAATTCCGAATTACAAAAGAAAGGAGAAACCAAGGTAGCAGAACTAGCCCGATTATTAAGGGCAAATTCGGCAAGCGGCAAAAAGGTAACCCAGTCATCTTGATCAGCAGAAACAAAACACCTTAAATAAGTTTCTAAGGTCTGATTAGTTCGTTCCGTCTGGCCATTCGTCTGAGGATGGAATGCAGACGAAAAGGACAAATCAATGCCCATCTTAGCACAGAACGTCCGCCAAAATCTAGACACAAACTGGGATCCCCTGTCAGAAACGATGTTCTCCGGAATCCCATGCAAACGAACCACGTTCTGAAAAAACAGAGGGACCAACTCAGAGGAGGAAGGCAACTTAGGCAAGGGTACCAGATGAACCATCTTAGAAAAGCGGTCACACACAACCCAGATAACGGACATTTTTTGAGAGACAGGGAGATCCAAAATAAAGTCCATGGAAATGTGCGTCCAAGGCCTCTTCGGAATAGGCAAAGGTGACAACAATCCACTGGCCCGAGAACAGCAAGGCTTAGCCCGAGCGCAAACTTCACAAGACTGCACAAAAGAACGCACATCCCTCGACAAGGAAGGCCACCAAAAAGACCTGGCCACCAAGTCTCTAGTACCAAATATTCCAGGATGGAAGAATGGACCTCGGAGATGACTCTACTGGTCCAATTATCCGGAACAAACAGTCTTTCAGGCGGACAACGATCAGGTTTATCCGCCTGAAACTCCTGCAAAGCACGTCGCAAGTCTGGGGAGACAGCCGACAAAATTACCCCATCCCTAAGGATACCAGTGGGCTCAGAATTTCCAGGGGAGTCAGGCACAAAACTCCTAGAAAGAGCATCCGCCTTCACATTCTTTGAACCTGGCAGGTATGAAACCACAAAATCGAAACGGGAGAAAAACAGTGACCAACGAGCCTGTCTAGGATTCAGACGCTTGGCAGACTCAAGGTAAATCAGATTTTTGTGATCAGTCAAGACCACCACACGATGTCTAGCACCCTCAAGCCAATGACGCCACTCCTCAAATGCCCACTTCATGGCCAAAAGCTCCCGATTACCAACATCATAATTCCGCTCAGTGGGCGAAAACTTTCTAGAAAAGAACGCACATGGCTTCATCACTGAGCAATCGGAGCTTCTCTGTGACAAAACCGCCCCCGCTCCAATCTCGGAAGCATCAACCTCAACCTGAAAAGGAAGCGAAACATCTGGCTGACGCAACACAGGAGCAGAAGAAAACCGGCGCTTAAGTTCCTGAAAGGCCTCCACAGCCGCAGGAGACCAATCAGCAACATCAGCACCCTTCTTAGTCAAATCCGTCAAAGGCTTAACAACACTAGAAAAATTAGTTATGAAACGACGATAAAAATTAGCAAAGCCCAAGAACTTCTGTAGACTCTTAAGAGATGTAGGCTGCGTCCAGTCACAAATAGCCTGAACCTTGACGGGATCCATCTCAATAGTAGAAGGGGAAAAAATATACCCCAAAAAAGACATCTTCTGGACTCCAAAGAGACACTTTGAACCTTTTACAAACAAAGAATTGGCCCGCAGGACCTGAAACACCTTCCTGACCTGCTGAACATGGGACTCCCAGTCATCCGAAAAAACCAAAACATCATCCAAATACACAATCATAAATTTATCCAGATATTCACGGAAAATATCGTGCATAAAGGACTGGAAGACAGAAGGAGCATTAGAAAGTCCAAAAGGCATCACCAAATACTCAAAATGGCCCTCAGGCGTATTAAATGCGGTTTTCCACTCATCACCCTGCTTTATCCGCACAAGATTATACGCACCCCGAAGATCAATCTTAGTAAACCATTTAGCCCCCTTAATGCGAGCGAACAAATCAGTCAACAATGGCAAAGGATACTGATATTTAACTGAAATCTTATTCAAAAGACGGTAATCTATACAAGGCCTCAAGGAACCATCTTTTTTGGCCACAAAAAAAAACCTGCTCCCAAAGGGGATGAAGATGGACGGATATGTCCCTTTTCCAAGGACTCCTTAACATAATCCCGCATAGCAGTATGCTCTGGCACTGACAGATTGAACAAACGACCTTTAGGAAATTTACTGCCAGGAATCAAATCTTTAGCACAATCGCAATCCCTGTGAGGAGGAAGCGAATTGAGCTTAGGCTCCTCAAAAACATCCCGATAATCAGACAAAAATACCGGAACCTCAGAAGGATGAAGCGATAGAAATCGGAGGTGCATCATCATGAACCCCCTGACATCCCCAGCTTAACACAGACATCGTTTTCCAGTCCAGGACTGGGTTATGAGTTTGTAACCATGGCAGACCAAGCACTAAGACATCATGTAAATTATACAGTACCAGGAAGCGAATCACCTCCTGCTGAACGGGAGTCATACGCATGGTCACTTGTGTCCAGTACTGAGGTTTATTCATAGCCAAAGGTGTAGAGTCAATTCCTTTCAAAGGAATAGGGACTTCCAGAGGCTCCAGACTAAACCCACAGCGGTTGGCAAATGACCAATCCATAAGACTCAGGGCAGCGCCTGAATCCACATAGGCATCGACGGAAATGGCTGATAATGAACAAATCAGAGTCACAGACAGAATGAACTTAGACTGTAAAGTACTAATGGCAACAGACTTATCAACCTTTTTTGTGCGTTTAGAGCATGCTGATATAACATGAGCTGAATCACCACAATAAAAACACAACCCATTTTTCCGCCTATAGCTTTGCCGTTCACTTCTGGACTGAATTCTATCACATTGCATTGTCTCAGGTGCCTGTTCAGAAGACACCGCCAAATGGTGCACAGGTTTGCGCTCCCGTAAACGCCGATCAATCTGAATAGCCATAGTCATAGACTTATTCAGACCTGTAGGCGCAGGGAACCCCACCATGACATCTTTAATGGCCTCAGAAAGGCCATATCTGAATCTTGCAGCCAGGGCGCACTCATTCCACTGAGTAAGCACCGACAATTTCCGAAATTTCTGACAATATATTTCTGCTTCATCTTGCCCCTGAGAGAGAGCCAATAAAGCTTTTTCAGCCTGAATCTCTAGGTTAGGTTCCTCATAGAGCAAACCCAATGCCAGAAAAAACGCATCCACATTCAGCAACGCAGGATCCCCTGGTGCCAGTGCAAATGCCCAATTCTGAGGGTCACCCCGCAGGAAAGATATAACAATCTTGACTTGCTGAGCAGGGTCTCCAGAAGTGCGAGATTTCAAAGAAAGAAACAACTTGCAATTGTTCCTAAAATTCAGAAAACTAGATCTATTTCCAGAAAAAAACTCTGGGATAGGAATTCTTGGTTCAGACATAGGAGCATGTACAACAAAATCTTGTATATTTTGAACCTTAGCAGCAAGATTATTCAGGCTGGAAGCCAAACTCTGGTTGTCCATGATAAACAGCTGAGGTCAGAGCCATTCAAGGATTAAGAGGAGGTAAGACGCAGCCAGGCTGCAATTAAGGCTATGCAGCAAACTCTGAGGGGGAAAAAAAAAAAAAAAAAAAAAAACTTCCTCAGTCTACTTTTCCTCCTACTTCAGCCAATACGATTACCACTTTTTGGCCGGCTATACTGTCATGATCCCAATGGCAGGGGATCACAAAAGGACAAGCACAAAAAACAAAACAAGCTCTAGGGTGATGGAAACTGAGCTGACCGCGATCCTGAACCTCAACACACAACTAGCTGTAGCCGGGGAACGTGCCTACGATGATTCTAGATGTCTCGCGCCAGCCGAAGAACTAACTTTCCCTATTAGAAGAAACACAGACCTCTCTTGCCTCCAGAGAAACACCCCACAGAAATAGCAGCCCCCCACATGTAATGGCGGTGAAATGAGAGGAAAGCACATACGTAGTTATGAAAACAGATTCAGCAAAATGAGGCCCGCTAAAGCTAGATAGCAGAGGATACAAAAGTGAACTGCGCGGTCAGCGAAAAACCCTACAAAAAACCATCCTGAAATTACTTGAACTCATGTTCCAACTCATGGAACATGAGGAGTAATATCAGCCCACTAGAGCAACCAGCAAAAAGGAATCACATATCTGCAAGCTGGACTAAGACAAAAAATTAAGCAAAACGTGGAACAGGAAAATCAAAAACTTAGCTTGTCCTGAAGAATACAGAAGCGGGAAGCAGAGGTAACAAGACACACTGATTACATTGATAGCCGGCGAGGAAATGACAAGAAAGCCAGGTTAAATAGGAAACTCCCATATCCTGATAGAACAGGTGGACACCAGAGACCGCAGAGAACACAAGTCACCCAGTACCATCTGTAACCACCAGAGGGAGCCCAAAAACAGAATCCACAACAGTTATGTGTAGGTAATTACCGGGAGACGAGGACACAGATGTATAATAAACTTATGTTAGCAATTTAATCAAATATTAATTATGGGTATTAATTTTGTTTTGTTCCTAACAGAACACAGTCCAACCTCACTGAGAGGGAGACCGGGTCGGACTCGGAGGTTGTGATAGATCCTGATGGTGGAGAAGAAGAGGTGGCAGGCTCATCTTTGGCATCTTCTACCTCCATCCTTCCTGGACCATCGGCTTCTGCATCCCAAGAGACAGCAACAAGTCTCCAAGATGCAGCACGACCACCCTCAGCAGCACATGATCCTGGAAGCCAGGAAGAGCAAGGACACAGCAACAGCCCTACTGTCCCACTGGTGTCCTCCCCACAGACAGCTGTGCCTTTACGCAGAGGCCGCAGAAGGAGAGAGCTGCAAGCCAGTAGGAGCGATGTGGATGCTGGGGTCCTCAATTATTTGGCATGGGCAGCCACGGATGATGGAGAGGAGGCCTTTGCTCGCAGCCTTGCCCGGTACCCTTGTCCCCTTCTCCGTGAGGTGAGGCTACGTGTGAGAGGATGTATTCAAATCCTGATTGATTTATGCACCTCCCCAAACGGCCCCTTTGAGGTTTTTGAATTTCTGGAGAGAAGGCAGCTTTCACCACATAACCTCTTGCGCCTTCCCCGAACTCAACAGGTGCATGTTTAATCAGGATTTGAAGCACCTCCTCCACGTGTGCCTACACCTCAACCCCTCCCCACCCAAAATCAACCAAGGCCGGCACCGTACCATATGGCAGCCTACAACCAACCTTCCCAATATGGCCACTTTTCCAGACCCAGTGCTGGAGGCTGGTCCCAACCTGGGTTTGGACAACATGGCCATATTGGGGGTGGCTATGAGGCCAGCCAATATATTCAGCAGCATGGGGGCCAGAGACAAATACGTTATGGCCAATACACAAATGGCCAATAAAGCCAAGGCCTGTATTATGATCCGCCACAAACAGCATCCACACAGGGTGAAGGACAATTGGCCCAACAAAGGCAACCTGAGCAGGACCCTGAGCTGCCGCCATCACCTCCACTCACTTACAGAAATTTGGGGGATATTTGTTCCGCGTAACCATGTTTGGGTTACATTTGTGCTGTAATTGCACTTTGTTATGTTGTGGTTTTAAACAAAAAAACCCAAAACCATATGAAACGAATATGGTTAAAAGTTAAGACAAAAAGGCTTTTGATATAAGTAAAAAATGTTGTCGAAAATCACTTGGCGTTTGTGGGACAATCATTATTATATCACACACATATGCTCTGTTCATAACCATCTGGTAATTAAGTAAATGCAACAGACAGAGTACAGTTTCTGTAGGCATAAATTATTTTATGTAGATAATATGTTTAGAAAATAAGGAAATCACAACTGAGAAACAGCATAATCTTTCCAGGGAGTAGCACCCTGAGGAGAAATAATATAATTTGTGAAAATATCTCTCACTTTTAGTCCAGAAAGGGGACGGCGCGGAGAAGGACCATGTGGTGTAGGCCTACTCTCATTGGACAACATTTCTTCACCAATAACAGATGACGGGCAATCATGAAGTCTAGTATAATTATGCAAAACAACACACACTTTAATAATTTCATTAATAGTAGACTCACTCAGCTGAATGGCAGACTGGAGGAGACGCCATTTTGCACACAGAATCCCAAAGGCGCACTCCACCAGTCTTCACGCTCTGGAAAGCGTCAAATTAAAAACACGCCGCCGGTGATCCAGGTTGCGCCTGGGATAAGGCCTCATGACATGTCTTGTCAATTGGAAGGCCTCATCTCCCACAAGAACATATGGCACTGCTTCAGCACTGGAGCCTGGGAGTTGTTGTGGTGGTGGGAGGTCTAACTGGTTTTCACGTAGCCGCCGACCCATGATGGACGAATTGAACACACTTGAGTCCCCTGTTCGCCCATAGGCCCCAATATCTGCAATTATAAACCTGTAGTTACTGTCAACTACAGCTAACAGAACTACAGAGAAAAACTGCTTATAATTGTAGAATTGGGAGCCAGAGTTCGGTGGCTTACGCACCCTGATATGTTTCCCATCCAGGGCTCCAATGCAGTGTGGGAAGTCACAAGTGTCATTGAACCCATGGGCTATTTTGAGCCAATCAGCCATTTTTGGCTCAGGCATGACAAGTTTATGTAGTTTCGACCATATTTCACTACATGTTGAGCGCACAATGCCAGAAATGGTGGAGCGACCAATGAGAAACTCCAGGTGTAGTCCCGCATAAGACAATCCAGTTGACAGGAAGCTGAAAGGACACAAAAAATCAGATTAAAAAGGAATATCAATGAAATTAATGGATAGTTACTAGTGTTGAGCATTCCGATACCGCAAGTATCGGGTATCGGCCGATATTTGCGGTATCGGAATTCCGATACTGAATTCCGATACTTCCCGCGTATCGGATACCGGAATCGGAAGTTCCCAGAATTCAAATTGAACGCAGCAGCCAATGAGGAATGAATGAAAGTGTGGGCACATCCTGTTTAGCATGGTGGGCATGTAAGTACTGGCAAGGCTTGGATTGGCTGCTGAAATGATGTCACTCTGCACTATAAAAAAGCGCTGCCGCCATTTTGCGCTCACTCTGCTGTGATTTCAGTTAGGGACAGGACGCTGTGTTCTAACTGAGGGCCAGTTGAGCTAGCTAATTGCTTTATTTTCCTTTCCAAAGGCTAATTTAGCAAAACGCTGTGTGTTCTTCACTGTTCACCTTGCTCTTGCCTTGCAGCGCTGTTTTAACAGCGTTCTGCAAGGTCTCTGTGTGTGTGTGTGTGTGTGTGCAGCTCACTCTGTAGTCTGTGTGCAGCCATATACCCGGTTGTATTCAGCTCAGGGGGGGTTCACACTGCCTCACACAGTTGTTCTTTTTTGCTCTTAGTGCAGCCTGCTGCACATTTTTTCTCAAATTTCCTATTAGTGTTTTTCCACCAGTCTCCAGCTCTATTGTGGAAAAACACTACATAGGATAACCTAGAGGGGGGTTTTTGGGCCTTGCAGCGCCGTTTACGGCTGTCTGCACGGTCTCCGTGTGAGCCCAGCTCGCCCTGTAGTCTGTGTGCAGCCATAGCCGGTTGGATTCAGCTCAGGGTTCGTTACTGGCTCATACCTTGAGAAAAATTTTCCTTTTTTTCAAATAGTGCAGCCTGTTTAAAATTTGAAAAAAAAAATTCCTATTAGTGTCTTTCCACTCGTATCCAGCTAAATAGTGGAAAAACACTATATAGGATAACCTAGAGGAGGGTTTTTTGGCCTTGCAGCGCCGTTTACGGCTGTCTGCACGGTCTCCGTGTGAGCCCAGCTCGCCCTGTAGTCTGTGTGCAGCCATAGCCGGTTGGATTCAGCTCAGGGTTCGTTACTGGCTCATACCTTGAGAAAAATTTTCCTTTTTTTCAAATAGTGCAGCCTGTTTAAAATTTGAAAAAAAAAAAAATTCCTATTAGTGTCTTTCCACCAGTCTCCAGCTCAATTGTGGAAAAACACTACATAGGATAACCTAGAGGTTTTTTTGGGGGCCTTGCAGCGCCGTTTACGGCTGTCTGCACGGTCTCTGTGTGAGCGCAGCTCGCCCTGTAGTCTGTGTGCAGCCATAGCCGGTTGGATTCAGCTCAGGGTGCGTTACTGCCTCATACCTTGAAAAACAATTTCCTTTTTTTCAAATAGTGCAGCCAGTTTAAAATTTGAAAAAAAAAATTCCTATTAGTGTCTTTCCACTTGTATCCAGCTAAATAGTGGAAAAACACAATATAGGATAACCTAGAGGAGGGTTTCTTGGCCTTGCAGCGCCGTTTACGGCTGTCTGCACGGTCTCCGTGTGATTTAAACTAGCTCTGTAGCCCGATCTGCACCAAAAAAAAGGTTAAGTTCACCAAACACAACTTACACTTGTGTAGGCCACATTTGAAAAATAATAAAGTTTAGTCCACAATTTACAACATTAGTGTTTCTTACACCTGTTAGGAGGAGCATTACAGGAATAAGCACACTAAGGCCTTAGTACTTTTCTGCTTATCTTTATCTGTCAACCAAGATGAAGAGGGCAGGGAGTAAGGCACGTGGGCGTGGGCGCGGAGCAGGGAGAGGAGCAGGGAGAGGACGTGGTGATTCTGTGCCTGCTGCGGGCGCCGGTGACTCGTCGTCACTCAGTTTCAGCAGGGAACAGTCCTTCATGCGCAGCTTTGTCGGAGAGCGCCGTGCACCGCTGCTGCGTGAAGACCAAATTGAAGCCGTTGTCGGGTGGATGGCAGCTAACGCCTCGGCATCGACTTCAGTTAGTGCCACATCCTCTCAGGCACAGAGCACTGGAGAGCAGCCATCTGTCTCTTCACCACCTGCCAAATTGGCCAGGCAGTCAGAGAGCCCAGGACAGGAGCCGTCTCTACTTCTGTTCTCTGAATCTCTTGGCTTGGAAACAGGGGGCCAGCCAAGCAGCATTGGAGAAATGGAAGAAGAGGCAGTGTGCAGTGATGCCCAACACCTTTTTCTCTCTGACTCTGAAGAGGCAGGTGGGCCAGTGCCTCCGGTGACCACAGCGCAGTACGCATCTGATGATGAAACTCAGGTGCCGCTTTCTCGTGCGTACTGTGCTGCTGAGACTACCCAGGAGGAGCAGTTGGTGGCAGAGGGTAGTGGAGATGATGAGGTCCTTGACCCATCGTGGCGTGAGGAACAGGAAGGTGGTGGGAGCAGCTCAGAGGAAGAGCTTCCTCTTACGGGCCAAAGAGGGAGAGGGAGGGGGAAGACTGCGGAGCCTGTAGCCTCCACTTTGGCACCCGTTAGGAGCCTGTCTCTTTCCAAAGCCAAAAAGGGCGCTCCCAAGACTTGCAGTGCCTGGTCCTTTTTTGACACAGTTGCAGATGACATTTGTTTTGTCAAATGCAAGCTGTGTCATCATAAAGTAAAAAGAGGGAAAAATGTCAGCAACCTCAATACCACAAATATGTGGAAACATGTGCGGACCAGGCACGCGGTGGAGTTACAGAAACACACTGAAGATGTAGGCCAACCAACAGCGGCAGCTACCACCTCTTCAGCTCGTGTTGCCTCTTCCTCCAGCTCACGCACAGCTGGTTTGGCTTCCTCCCAGAGACCTAGTGTAATTCCACCCACAGCACCACCTTCCCAGTCATCCTCACACTCCCAGTCTACTCTACAGCCATCGGTAGTCCAGGCATGGGAGAAAAGGCGGGCATTCTCGGCCAACCACCCCCGAGCACAGGCTCTGAATGCAGGCATTGCCAAACTGTTGTCCCTGGAAATGCTCTCGTTCAGGCTGGTGGAGACTGACAGCTTCCGTGACTTGATGGCATTGGCAGTCCCACAGTACAAGGTGCCCAGCCGCTTTTACTTCAGCAGGCAGGCTGTCCCTGCCCTGCTCAGGCATGTTGAGGCAAACATAAAACATGCGCTACTGAACGCCGTCAGTAGCAAGGTCCACCTCACCACCGATGCGTGGACCAGTCAGCATGGACAGGGGCGATATGTTTCCCTCACTGCCCATTGGGTTAATGTTGTTGAGCCAGGTACAGATCGTGCGAGTGGCGCAGGACGTGTCCTGCCCACTCCAAGGATTGCAGGAATCCAGTCTGTACGCATCGACTCCTCCTCTTACACCAGTTCCTCTGATTCCTCTCTGCAGGATCCGTCACAGTCCACCCCCACATGGACCCGTGAACGTTTACCTATGACCGACATGAGCACAGTCGTGGCCAAACGTCAGCAGGCCGTCTTGAAACTAGTTTCATTGGGGCATCGAAGCCACACAGCGCAGGAGCTCTGGAATGCCATAAAGCAGGAGAGCGATGTGTGGTTACTGCCAGCGAATCTCCAGCCAGGCATGGTAGTGTGTGACAATGGCCGAAATCTGGTGGCAGCTTTGGCCCTTGGCAACCTCACTCACATCCCATGTCTGGCACATGTGCTCAATTTGGTTGTGCAGAGTTTTCTGAGGGACTATCCGGATCTTGATGCCCTGCTGCACAAGGTCCGCCTAGAGTGTGCTCACTTGCGGCGTTCCAGCTTGGCCAGATCCCGCATTGCTGCTCTGCAGCGCCGATTCCGCCTTCCGGAACACCGCATCATATGTGACCTACCTACCCGGTGGAATTCCACGTTACATATGTTGGAGCGGTTGTGTGAGCAGCAGCAAGCAGTTATGGAGTACCAGCTGCATCAGGCGCAAAGAAGTCGCAGTCAGCGCCGATCAGACTTCACAACCACAGAGTGGGCCACTATGAAGGACGTCTGCCAGGTTTTGCGTCCTTTTGATTATTCCACGCGGATGGCAAGTGCAGATGATGCACTAGTCAGCATGACTGTCCCCCTTATCTGCCTGCTTCAGCAAACTTTGCAAGGGTTAAGGGATGATGTGGTGGAAGAGGTGGAGGATGAGGAGTCACCTTTTCCATCAGCTTCTGGAGAGTCAGCGCCACGTGGTTCCTCACAAAGGGGTACGCAGGGGCCAATTTGTGAGGAGGATGAGGAGGATGAGGAGGAGTCAATGGAGGAGGAAGAGCTCCGTCCAGAGGAGGGAGCGACACAATTGTCCAGTGGTCAGTGTGTACAGCGAGGGTGGGGTGATGACGAGCGGGCAGAGATCATGTCTCAAGCAGGGGACAGCGTTTCTGGGCCGGTTGGCACTCTGCAGCACATGGTGGATTTCATGCTGCAGTGCCTGAGAAACGACCGCCGCATCGACCACATTCTCAACATGCCTGATTATTGGGTGTTCACCCTCCTCGATCCTCGCTACCGGGACAACGTCCAAAACCTCATCCCTGCGTTGACCCGGGAGCGTAAATTGCGGGAGTACCACGACACACTGGTGAATTCCATCATCTTCTCCTGTCCAACTGAGAGGAGTGCTGCTAGTGCTTTACAAAGCAGCTCAGTGCGTCGAGGCAGTGGGGGAGGCTCTGCCCAAAGAGGGAGCAGAAGCAGTGCCTCTGCCCAAGGCAAGCCCAGTATGGCACAACTCTGGCACACTTTTGTGTGCCCGCCCCAAATGTCTACACCATCACCGGCGGCTCCAGTCAGCAGGAGGCAACGGTTCCGTCAGATGGTGACAGACTACATGGCTTGCCCTCTTACTGTACTCCCAGACGGCTCTTCCCCGTTCAAGTTTTGGGTCTCTAAGCTGGATACATGGCCAGAGCTAAGCCAGTATGCATTGGAGGTGCTGGCTTGCCCTGCGGCTAGTGTCTTATCGGAACGTGTCTTTAGTGCCGCAGGTGGTGTACTAACAGACCGTCGCATGCGACTATCCTCCGATAACGTTGACCGGCTTACTTTCCTGAAAATGAACCAGGCCTGGATCTCGCAGGAATTTGCCACTCCTCTGCCTGATTAAGTAATTGGGTGTCATCCAGGTCTCCTGCTGTGTTCATCTTTCTACCACCTGAACTGCTATTCCTGGGCTCCAACACCGCCAGTTGCGGCTCAGAAGTGCAGGCTGCACAGTAAAAACATACGACCCAGTGTTATTGGGTTTCAGTAACGTCAGCTGATCCCCAGCTGTGTAGCCGGCAATGTGTCCTGCGACCGCCACGCTGGCACAACAACCTAAATGTAAGGGAACCTCTCCCCCCCCCCCCCCCCGTCGTTTGTTACTGAAAGAGCCATCTTGTGCAGCAGTAATGCTGCGCAAGGAAAAGGTAGCTCTTTTTTTTTAGCTCTTTGCACACGCAGAACTTAACACTTATAAAATGTGTTCACTGATACCGTTATACCGTCCCGGAGCTGGGACTTTCCTTCGTAATGTGACGCAGCACAGCCGTCATTCCTACCCCCTTGGTGCCATGCGCTGCCTCCTCAGCGTTGTTTTAAGCTGTCACGGAGCCTGCGCTGTTCTGTTATCCCTTGGGCATGCCCTATTTGCGCTGCCTGTCTTCTGACATAATTTGGTGTCAGGCTGGCTGCGCCTGTGCGGCCGCGGTGCCCGAGATCCCGCCTCGCAGTGTCTTCTGATTGAGTCACACTGCGGGCCTGGGATCCATGGGCATGCGCAGTGCATATCTTCCCCTCGGGCTCTCGCTCATTTCCCTCCGCCTTCTTTAGACTGTGCGCCGTCAGCTGATCCCTAGCATGCCACGGCCGTGACACCGCACAGTCTGAAGAAGAGGGAAGGAGGGGAGTGAGAGTCGAGGTTATGCACTGTGCATGCCCATGGTTCCAAGGCCCGCAGTGGGATTACGTTAGATGAGACTGCGAGGTGGGATCTGGAGCAGCGTGGACGCACAGGCACTGACAGCCTGACACCAAATTATGTCAGAAGACAGGCAGCGCTAATTGGGCATGGCCAAGGGCTAACAGAACAGCGCAGGCTCCGTGGCAGCTTAAAACAACGCTGAGGAGGCAGCGCACGGCATCAAGGGGATAGGAATGACAGCTGTGCTGTGTCCCATTACGAAGGAAATTCGCACCTCCGGAACGGTTTAACGGTATAAAGGGACACATTTTTAGTGTTTACTTCGGTGATTGCAAGGAGCATAATTAAAAGAGCAACCTTTTCCTTTTGCATCCTTAGTGCTGCACAACATGGCTCTTTCAGCTACAAACGTCTTGGGGGGGGGGTTAAAGGTTTCCTTTCAACTTGCTCCAATCAGGCTTCGGCCTACACTCTGTTCCTCTGCTCCTCCTGCTGTCCCTGGGCTCTAACACCGCCAGTTGGTGCCTGGAAGTGCTGTGTGCACAGTCAACAGTCGCTCCTCTGTTATTGGGGTTCAGTAACGTCAGCTGATCCCCAGCTGTGTGTGCGGCAATACCTCCAATCTGCTCCTCCTGCTGTCCCTGGGCTCTAACACCGCCAGTTGGTGCCTGGAAGTGCTGTGTGCACAGTCAACAGTCGCTCCTCTGTTATTGGGGTTCAGTAACGTCAGCTGATCCCCAGCTGTGTGTGCGGCAATACCTCCAATCTGCTCCTCCTGCTGTCCCTGGGCTCTAACACCGCCAGTTGGTGCCTGGAAGTGCTGTGTGCACAGTCAACAGTCGCTCCTCTGTTATTGGGGTTCAGTAACGTCAGCTGATCCCCAGCTGTGTATCCGGCAACGTGTCATGCGACCGCCACGCTGGCACAACTAAAATGTAAGGGGACCTGTCCCCGCCCCCCCTAGGCGTTTGTTACTGAAAGAGCCACCATGTGCAGCACTAATACTGCACAAGGGAAAGGTCGCTCTTGAAATTATGCTCCTTGCAAACGCTGAACTACACACTCATGTAATGTGTCCCCTCACACCGTCCAACCGTCCCGGAGGTGGGACTTTCCTTTGTAATGTGACGCAGCACAGCCGTCATTGCTACCCCCTTGGCACCGTGCGCTGCCTCCTTAGCGTTGTTTGATTCCGTCATGGACCCTGCGCTGTTATGTTATCCCTTGGCCATGCACAGTTTGCGCTGCCCGTCCTCTGACATCATTTGTTGTCGTCCTGGCTGCGCCTGTGCGTCCACGCTGCCCGAAATCACACCTCGCAGTGTCGTCTAATGTGATCCCACAGTGGGCCTGGTATCCATGGCCATGCGCAGTGCATATACTAGCCTCTCACTCCCCTTCTTCACGCTTCTTCAGACTAGGCGGCGTCAGCTGATCCCTAATAGCATGCCACGGCCGTGACGCCGCACAGTCTGAAGAAGCAGGAAGGAGGTGAGTGAGAGGCGATGATATGCACTGCGCATGCCCATGGATCCCTGGCCCGCAGTGGGACTACATTAGATGACACTGCAAGGTTGGATCTCGGGCAGCTTGGACGCACAGGCACTGCCAGCCTGACACCTACATGATGTCAGAAGACGGGCACCGCTAACTGTGCATGGCCAAGGGATAACATTACAGTGCGGGCTCCGTGACAGAACCAAACAACGTTGAGGAGGTGGTGCCCGGCACCAAGGGGGTTGGAATGACGGCTGTGCTGTGTCACATTACAAAGGAAAGTCCCACTTCCGGGATGGTTTGACGGTGTGAGGGGACACATTATATGAGTGTGTACTTCAGCGTTTGCAAGGAGCATAATTTTCGGAGCCACCATTTTCCATGTGCAGTATTACTGCTGTACAAGATGGCTCTTTCAGCAACAAATGCCTGGGGGGGGGGGTTAAAGGTTCCCTTTCAACTTGCTCCACTGCAGGCTTCGGCCTACACTCTGCTCCTCTTTGATTCCCTGGGTTTCAACACTGTCAGTTGCCACCTGGAAGTGTTGTCTACACAGAAAAAAACACTAGGTGATGTGTCAGTGGGGTTCAGCACCGCCAGCTGTTCCCCTGCTGTGTAGTCGGCAACGTGTCCAGCACAAGCCACGCTGGCACAACAGAACAAAAGCTGCCACCAGTGCAGGCTTCGGCCTACACTCTGCTCCTCTCCTCCTCCTGCTGACCCTGGGCTCAAACACCGCTAGTTTTTGCCCGGAAGTGCTAGCTGCACAGAGAAAAACACCAGCCAATGTGTTAATGGGGTTCAGCAACGCCAGCTGTTCCCCTGCTGTGTAGCCGGCAACGTGACCTGCAAACGCCATGCAGGCACAGGAACTGAAATTAAAAGGGAACCTGGCCCCACCCCCCCAGGTGTTTCTATGTATAACAGCCACCTAGTACAGCAGTACTGCTGCATTTGTACAAGGTGGCTGACTTTTTCTCCTTGCCCACGTGGAACTCAACACGTACAAAATGTGTCTCATTGAGACCATTCCACTGTCCCTGAGGTGTGACTTTCCTTTGTAATGATACGCAGCACCCCCCTTGGTAGCGTTTCCCGTCTTTTGTCATCATGGTTAGCTGGCTGCGCCTGTGCATCCGCCCTGCTAGAAACAACGCCCCTCGTTGTCATATTTATTTTGTCAGCGAGGGTGTGGTTTATGGGCACGAGCAGTGCATATGTTCGCCTGTCTTAACTCATCTCCTTCCGCCTTCTTCAGACTGTGCGGCCTCCTGGCCGTGGTAGGCGATAAGGGATCAGCTGAGGCCGCCCAGTCTGGAGCAGGTGTAAGGACATGTGTAAGCGGCAAACCTATTTACTGCACAAGGCCACGAATCCCAGCCACGCAGTGTGATTTTTTGAAAACACACTGTGGGTCTGGGATTCATGTCCATCGCTAACCGCAACGGCCGACATGAAATGAGGTCAGAAGACAGGAAGCGCTCACAGCGCATGGCCAAGGGATCACAATAGCGCAGACTCCTGTACAGCAAATAACAACGCTCAGGAATCTGCGCCCAGTACCTAGGTGCAAATTTTGACACCTGTGCTGCGTCTCGTTAAAAAGACAAGTCACGCCTCCACAACTGTTTGACAGTATAATGGGCTAAATAGTGTACGTGTTTTAGTCAGCGTGTGCAAGGAGCAAAACAAATAGAGCAACCTTTTACTTGTGCAGCATTAATGCTGCACAAGGTGTGGCTCTTGTACCTTGCAACACCTGAGGGGGGGGTTAAAGGTAACCTTTGAAATTGGTTCAACTAGGCTTCGGCCTACACTCTGCTCCTCTACTCCTCCTGCTGACCCTGGGCTCAAACACCGCTAGTTTTTGCCCGGAAATGCTAGCTGCACAGAGAAAAACACCAGCCAATGTGTTAGTGGGGTTCAGCACCGCCAGCTGTTCCCCTGCTGTGTAGTCGGCAACGTGTCCAGCACAAGCCACGCTGGCACAACAGAACAAAAGCTGCCACCAGTGCAGGCTTCGGCCTACACTTTGCTCCTCTCCTCCTCCTGCTGACCCTGGGCTCAAACAACGCCAGTTTCTGCCCGGACATGCTAGCTGCACAGAGAAAAACACCAGCCAATGTGTTAGTGCGGTTCAGCACCGCCTGCTGTTCCCCCGCTGTGTAGCCGGCATCGTGTCCAGCACAAGCCACGCTGGCACAACCGACCAAAAGCTGCCACCAGTGCAGGCTTCGGCCTACACTTTGCTCCTCTCCTCCTCCTCCTGCTGACCCTGGGCTCTAACACCGCTAGTTTTTGCCCGGACATGCAATCTGCACAGAGAAAAACACCAGTCAATGTGTCAGTGGGGTTCAGCAACGCCAGCTGTTCCCCTGCTGTGTAGCTTGCAACGTGACCTGCAAACGCCACGCAGGCACATGAACTGAAATTGAAGGGAGCCTGCCCCCCACCCACAGGTGTTTCTATGTATATCAGCCACCTTGTACAGCAGTACTGCTGCATTTGTACAAGGTGGCTGACTTTTTCTCCTTGCCCACGTGGAACTCAACACGTACAAAATGTGTCTCATTAGAGACCATTACAATGTCCCTGAGGTGTGACTTTCCTTTGTAATGACACGCAGCACCACCCTTGTTAGCGCTGCCCGTCTTTTGACATCATTGGTTAGCTGGCTGCGCCTGTGCATCTCCCCTGCTCGAAACAACGGCCCTCGGTGTCTTATTTTTTTGGACAGCGAGGGTGTGATTGATGGGCATGTGCAGTGCATATGTTTGCCTGTGTTCACTCATCTCCTTCCGCCTTCTTCAGACTGGGTGTCCTCATGGCCGCGGCAGGCGATAAGGGATCAGATGAGGCCGCCCAGTCTGAAGCAGGTGTAAGGACATGTGTGAGCGGCAAACATATTTAGTGCACCAGGGCACGAATCCCAGCACCGCAGTGTGATTTTTTAAAAACACACTGTGGGTCTGGGATTCATGTCCATCGCTAACCGCAACGGCCGACATGAAATGAGGTCAGAAGACAGGAAGCGCTCACAGCGCATGGCCAAGGGATCACAATAGCGCAGACTCCTGTACAGCAAATAACAACGCTCAGGAATCTGCGCCCAGTACCTAGGTGCAAATTTTGACACCTGTGCTGCGTCTCGTTAAAAAGACAAGTCACGCCTCCACAACTGTTTGACAGTATAATGGGCTAAATAGTGTACGTGTTTTAGTCAGCGTGTGCAAGGAGCAAAACAAATAGAGCAACCTTTTACTTGTGCAGCATTAATGATGCACAAGGTGTGGCTCTTGTACCTTGCAACACCTGAGGGGGGGGTTAAAGGTAACCTTTGAAATTGGTTCAACTAGGCTTCGGCCTACACTCTGCTCCTCTACTCCTCCTGCTGACCCTGGGCTCAAACACCGCTAGTTTTTGCCCGGAAATGCTAGCTGCACAGAGAAAAACACCAGCCAATGTGTTAGTGGGGTTCAGCACCGCCAGCTGTTCCCCTGCTGTGTAGTCGGCAACGTGTCCAGCACAAGCCACGCTGGCACAACAGAACAAAAGCTGCCACCAGTGCAGGCTTCGGCCTACACTTTGCTCCTCTCCTCCTCCTGCTGACCCTGGGCTCAAACAACGCCAGTTTCTGCCCGGACATGCTAGCTGCACAGAGAAAAACACCAGCCAATGTGTTAGTGGGGTTCAGCACCGCCAGCTGTTCCCCCGCTGTGTAGCCGGCATCGTGTCCAGCACAAGCCACGCTGGCACAACCGACCAAAAGCTGCCACCAGTGCAGGCTTCGTCCTACACTTTGCTCCTCTCCTCCTCCTCCTGCTGACCCTGGGCTCTAACACCGCTAGTTTTTGCCCGGACATGCAATCTGCACAGAGAAAAACACCAGTCAATGTGTCAGTGGGGTTCAGCAACGCCAGCTGTTCCCCTGCTGTGTAGCTTGCAACGTGACCTGCAAACGCCACGCAGGCACATGAACTGAAATTGAAGGGAGCCTGCCCCCCACCCCCCCAGGTGTTTCTATGTATAACAGCCACCTTGTACAGCAGTACTGCTGCATTTGTACAAGGTGGCTGACTTTTTCTCCTTGCACACGTGGAACTCAACAAGTACAAAATGTGTCTCATTACAGACCATTACAATGTCCCTGAGGTGTGACTTTCCTTTTTAATGACACGCAGCACCCCCATTGTTAGCGCTGCCCGTCTCCTGACATCATTGGTTGGCTGGCTGTGCCTGTGCGTCCCCCCTGCCCGACACAACGCCCCCCGTTGTCTCATATATTTTGACTGCGAGGGTGTGATTGATGGGCACGAGCAGTGCATATGTTCCCCTGTTTTCACTCCCCTCCTTCCGCCTTCTTCTGACTGTGCGGCCTCATGGCCGCGGCATGCGATAAGGGATCAGCTGAGGCCGCCCAGTCTGAAGCAGGTGTAAGGACATGTGTGAGCGACGAACATATTTACTGCACAAGGCCACGAATCCCAGCACCGCAGTGTGACTTTAGGAAAAGCCACTGTGGGTCTGGGATTTATGGCCATCGTTAACCGCACCGGCCAACATGAAATGAGGTCATGAGACGGCCTGCACTAACAGGGTATTGCCAAGGGATAACACAAGAGCGCAGTTTCCTGTACTGCAAATAACAACGGTAAGGAATCTGCGCACAGCACCTAGGTGTAAATTTGTACACCTGTGCTGCGTCTCCTTAAAAAGACTAGTAGTCACGCCTCCACTACTGTTTGACAGTATAATGGGCTAAATAGTGTACGTGTTTAATTCAGCGTGTGCAAGGAGCAAAATTAAATAGAGCAACCTTTGACTTGTGCATCATTAATGCTGTTCAAGGTGTGGCTCTTGTACCTTGCAACACCTGAGGGGGGGGTTAAAGGTAACCTTTGAAATTGGTTCAACTAGGCTTCGGCCTACACTCTGCTCCTCTACTCCTCCTGCTGACCCTGGGCTCAAACACCGCTAGTTTTTGCCCGGAAATGCTAGCTGCACAGAGAAAAACACCAGCCAATGTGTTAGTGGGGTTCAGCACCGCCAGCTGTTCCCCTGCTGTGTAGTCGGCAACGTGTCCAGCACAAGCCACGCTGGCACAACAGAACAAAAGCTGCCACCAGTGCAGGCTTCGGCCTACACTTTGCTCCTCTCCTCCTCCTGCTGACCCTGGGCTCAAACAACGCCAGTTTCTGCCCGGACATGCTAGCTGCACAGAGAAAAACACCAGCCAATGTGTTAGTGGGGTTCAGCACCGCCAGCTGTTCCCCCGCTGTGTAGCCGGCATCGTGTCCAGCACAAGCCACGCTGGCACAACCGACCAAAAGCTGCCACCAGTGCAGGCTTCGTCCTACACTTTGCTCCTCTCCTCCTCCTCCTGCTGACCCTGGGCTCTAACACCGCTAGTTTTTGCCCGGACATGCAATCTGCACAGAGAAAAACACCAGTCAATGTGTCAGTGGGGTTCAGCAACGCCAGCTGTTCCCCTGCTGTGTAGCTTGCAACGTGACCTGCAAACGCCACGCAGGCACATGAACTGAAATTGAAGGGAGCCTGCCCCCCACCCCCCCAGGTGTTTCTATGTATAACAGCCACCTTGTACAGCAGTACTGCTGCATTTGTACAAGGTGGCTGACTTTTTCTCCTTGCACACGTGGAACTCAACAAGTACAAAATGTGTCTCATTACAGACCATTACAATGTCCCTGAGGTGTGACTTTCCTTTTTAATGACACGCAGCACCCCCATTGTTAGCGCTGCCCGTCTCCTGACATCATTGGTTGGCTGGCTGTGCCTGTGCGTCCCCCCTGCCCGACACAACGCCCCCCGTTGTCTCATATATTTTGACTGCGAGGGTGTGATTGATGGGCACGAGCAGTGCATATGTTCCCCTGTTTTCACTCCCCTCCTTCCGCCTTCTTCTGACTGTGCGGCCTCATGGCCGCGGCATGCGATAAGGGATCAGCTGAGGCCGCCCAGTCTGAAGCAGGTGTAAGGACATGTGTGAGCGGCGAACATATTTACTGCACAAGGCCACGAATCCCAGCACCGCAGTGTGACTTTAGGAAAAGCCACTGTGGGTCTGGGATTTATGGCCATCGTTAACCGCACCGGCCAACATGAAATGAGGTCATGAGACGGCCTGCACTAACAGGGTATTGCCAAGGGATAACACAAGAGCGCAGTTTCCTGTACTGCAAATAACAACGGTAAGGAATCTGCGCACAGCACCTAGGTGTAAATTTGTACACCTGTGCTGCGTCTCCTTAAAAAGACTAGTAGTCACGCCTCCACTACTGTTTGACAGTATAATGGGCTAAATAGTGTACGTGTTTAATTCAGCGTGTGCAAGGAGCAAAATTAAATAGAGCAACCTTTGACTTGTGCATCAATAATGCTGTTCAAGGTGTGGCTCTTGTACCTTGCAACACCTGAGGGGGGGGTTAAAGGTAACCTTTGAAATTGGTTCAACTAGGCTTTGGCCAACACTCTGCTCCTCTACTCCTCCTGCTGACCCTGGGCTCAAACACCGCTAGTTTTTGCCCGGAAATGCTAGCTGCACAGAGAAAAACACCAGCCAATGTGTTAGTGGGGTTCAGCACCGCCAGCTGTTCCCCTGCTGTGTAGTCGGCAACGTGTCCAGCACAAGCCACGCTGGCACAACAGAACAAAAGCTGCCACCAGTGCAGGCTTCGGCCTACACTTTGCTCCTCTCCTCCTCCTGCTGACCCTGGGCTCAAACAACGCCAGTTTCTGCCCGGACATGCTAGCTGCACAGAGAAAAACACCAGCCAATGTGTTAGTGGGGTTCAGCACCGCCAGCTGTTCCCCTGCTGTGCAGCTTGCAACGTGACCTGCAAACGCCACGCAGGCACATGAACTGAAATTGAAGGGAGCCTGGCCCCCACCCCCAGGTGTTTCTATGTATAACAGCCACCTTGTACAGCAGTACTGCTGCATTTGTACAAGGTGGCTGATGTTTTCTCCTTGCCCACGTGGAACTCAACACGTACAAAATGTGTCTCTTTGAGACCATTCCACTGTCCCTGAGGTGTGACTTTCCTTTCTAATGATACGCAGCACCCCCCTTGGTAGCGCTTCCCGTCTTCTGACATCATTGGTTGGCTACTTGCGCCTGTTCGTCCGCCCTGCCTGAATAAAATGCTCCTCGTTGTCTTAATTATTTTGACTGCGAGGGTGTGATTGATGGGCACGAGCAGTGCATATCTTCGCCTGTCTTAACTCATCTCCTTCCGCCTTCTTCAGACTGTGCAGCCTCATGGCCGCGGCATGCGAGAAGGGATCAGCAGAGGCCGCCCAGTCTGAAGCAGGTGTAAGGACGTGTGTGAGCGGCCAAAATATTTACTGCTCAAGGCCACGAATCCCAGCACCGCAGTGTGGCTTTATGAAAAGACACTGTGGGTCTGGGATTTATGGCCATCGTTAACCGCACCGGCCAACATGAAATGAGGTCATAAGATGGGCAGCGCTAACAGGGCATTGCCAAGGGATAACACAAGAGCGCAGACTCCTGTACAGCAAATAACAACGCTCAGGAAGCTGCGCCAAGCACCAAGGCGTTATTTTGGACACCTGTGCTGCGTCTCATCAAAAAACCAAGTCACGCATCCACTACAGTTTGACTGTAGAATGGGGTAAATTGTGTATGTCTTTCATTCAGCGTGTGCAAGTAGACAAATTAATAGAGCAACCTTTCACTTGTGCAGCATTAATACTGCACAAGGTGTGTCTCTTGTACTTTGTAACACCTGAGGGGGGGGTTAAAGGTTTCCTTTGAAATTGGTTCAACTAGGCTTCGGCCTACACTCTGCTCCTCTCCTCCTCCTCCTGCTTCAACACGGGCTCTAACATCGCTAGTTTTTGCCCGCAAGTGCTAGCTGCACAGATAAAAACACACGCCATTGTGTTAGTGGGGTTCAGCAACGCCAGCTGTTCCCCCAGTGTGTAGCCGGCAAAGTGTCCTGCAAACGCAACGCAGACACAAAGCTGCCTCCAGTGCAGGCTTCGGCCTACACTCATCTCCCCCTGCTTACCCTTTGCTCCAACACCGCTAGTTGGGGCTCTAGGAAGACAATCTTTAATAGGCAAGGCAACGCATCCGGGTTCCAGCACCGCCAGCTGGTTCTCGGCAGTGTTCTTGTCACAGGTACTCCCTCGTGCCAAGCATGGTTTCAGCACCGTCAGCTGTTTCCGGGTTGTGTCAACTTCACTGAGACGCCTATGCTTGCCCCGTCGTGGGGCGGTCGAGTTAGCCAACTCCAGGGTGCCTCCAGTTTAGGAGCTTCCTATGTGGGCTGCGTGAACTGGTAGTCAAGGCTGGTTCTGTAGTGCCAGTAGGCCCAGCTCCCCCTGTAGGACTGTTGGGGTTCGGTAACTGCGGCTGCCTCGCGGCCTAGCTGTTCTCTCCTCTCCTGTGGGCCTTGGGGTCCACCACCTGGTTCCAGCACCGTCAGCTGGTTCCGGGCCGAGCCTTTGGCTTAGGTGCCTCCTCCTGGGTATCCGAGTTCCGCCAACGCCAGGCGGTCCTTGGTAGTGCTTTTAAGCGCGGGCACCTACAGCTTAGTAACCGGGTTCCAGCACCGTCAGCTGGTCCTCGGTCGTGCCATTGGCTCTTGCACACTGGGGCAACGCATCCGGGTTCCAGCACCGCCAGCTGGTTCTCGGCAGTGTTCTTGTCACAGGTACTCCCTCGTGCCAAGCCTGGTTTCAGCACCGTCAGCTGTTTCCGGGTTGTGTCAACTTCACTGAGACGCCTATGCTTGCCCCGTCGTGGGGCGGTCGAGTTAGCCAACTCCAGGGTGCCTCCAGTTTAGGAGCTTCCTATGTGGGCTGCGTGAACTGGTAGTCAAGGCTGGTTCTGTAGTGCCAGTAGGCCCAGCTCCCCCTGTAGGACTGTTGGGGTTCGGTAACTGCGGCTGCCTCGCGGCCTAGCTGTTCTCTCCTCTCCTGTGGGCCTTGGGGTCCACCACCTGGTTCCAGCACCGTCAGCTGGTTCCGGGCCGAGCCTTTGGCTTAGGTGCCTCCTCCTGGGTATCCGAGTTCCGCCAACGCCAGGCGGTCCTTGGTAGTGCTTTTAAGCGCGGGCACCTACAGCTTAGTAACCGGGTTCCAGCACCGTCAGCTGGTCCTCGGTCGTGCCATTGGCTCTTGCACACTGGGGCAACGCATCCGGGTTCCAGCACCGCCAGCTGGTTCTCGGCAGTGTTCTTGTCACAGGTACTCCCTCGTGCCAAGCCTGGTTTCAGCACCGTCAGCTGTTTCCGGGTTGTGTCAACTTCACTGAGACGCCTATGCTTGCCCCGTCGTGGGGCGGTCGAGTTAGCCAACTCCAGGGTGCCTCCAGTTTAGGAGCTTCCTATGTGGGCTGCGTGAACTGGTAGTCAAGGCTGGTTCTGTAGTGCCAGTAGGCCCAGCTCCCCCTGTAGGACTGTTGGGGTTCGGTAACTGCGGCTGCCTCGCGGCCTAGCTGTTCTCTCCTCTCCTGTGGGCCTTGGGGTCCACCACCTGGTTCCAGCACCGTCAGCTGGTTCCGGGCCGAGCCTTTGGCTTAGGTGCCTCCTCCTGGGTATCCGAGTTCCGCCAACGCCAGGCGGTCCTTGGTAGTGCTTTTAAGCGCGGGCACCTACAGCTTAGTAACCGGGTTCCAGCACCGTCAGCTGGTCCTCGGTCGTGCCATTGGCTCTTGCACACTGGGGCAACGCATCCGGGTTCCAGCACCGCCAGCTGGTTCTCGGCAGTGTTCTTGTCACAGGTACTCCCTCGTGCCAAGCCTGGTTTCAGCACCATCAGCTGTTTCCGGGTTGTGTCAACTTCACTGAGACGCCTATGCTTGCCCCGTCGTGGGGCGGTCGAGTTAGCCAACTCCAGGGTGCCTCCAGTTTAGGAGCTTCCTATGTGGGCTGCGTGAACTGGTAGTCAAGGCTGGTTCTGTAGTGCCAGTAGGCCCAGCTCCCCCTGTAGGACTGTTGGGGTTCGGTAACTGCGGCTGCCTCGCGGCCTAGCTGTTCTCTCCTCTCCTGTGGGCCTTGGGGTCCACCACCTGGTTCCAGCACCGTCAGCTGGTTCCGGGCCGAGCCTTTGGCTTAGGTGCCTCCTCCTGGGTATCCGAGTTCCGCCAACGCCAGGCGGTCCTTGGTAGTGCTTTTAAGCGCGGGCACCTACAGCTTAGTAACCGGGTTCCAGCACCGTCAGCTGGTCCTCGGTCGTGCCATTGGCTCTTGCACACTGGGGCAACGCATCCGGGTTCCAGCACCGCCAGCTGGTTCTCGGCAGTGTTCTTGTCACAGGTACTCCCTCGTGCCAAGCCTGGTTTCAGCACCGTCAGCTGTTTCCGGGTTGTGTCAACTTCACTGAGACGCCTATGCTTGCCCCGTCGTGGGGCGGTCGAGTTAGCCAACTCCAGGGTGCCTCCAGTTTAGGAGCTTCCTATGTGGGCTGCGTGAACTGGTAGTCAAGGCTGGTTCTGTAGTGCCAGTAGGCCCAGCTCCCCCTGTAGGACTGTTGGGGTTCGGTAACTGCGGCTGCCTCGCGGCCTAGCTGTTCTCTCCTCTCCTGTGGGCCTTCGGGTCCACCACCTGGTTCCAGCACCGTCAGCTGGTTCCGGGCCGAGCCTTTGGCTTAGGTGCCTCCTCCTGGGTATCCGAGTTCCGCCAACGCCAGGCGGTCCTTGGTAGTGCTTTTAAGCGCGGGCACCTACAGCTTAGTAAACGGGTTCCAGCACCGTCAGCTGGTCCTCGGTCGTGCCATTGGCTCTTGCACACTGGGGCAACGCATCCGGGTTCCAGCACCGCCAGCTGGTTCTCGGCAGTGTTCTTGTCACAGGTACTCCCTCGTGCCAAGCCTGGTTTCAGCACCGTCAGCTGTTTCCGGGTTGTGTCAACTTGACTGAGACGCCTATGCTTGCCCCGTCGTGGGGCGGTCGAGTTAGCCAACTCCAGGGTGCCTCCAGTTTAGGAGCTTCCTATGTGGGCTGCGTGAACTGGTAGTCAAGGCTGGTTCTGTAGTGCCAGTAGGCCCAGCTCCCCCTGTAGGACTGTTGGGGTTCGGTAACTGCGGCTGCCTCGCGGCCTAGCTGTTCTCTCCTCTCCTGTGGGCCTTGGGGTCCACCACCTGGTTCCAGCACCGTCAGCTGGTTCCGGGCCGAGCCTTTGGCTTAGGTGCCTCCTCCTGGGTATCCGAGTTCCGCCAACGCCAGGCGGTCCTTGGTAGTGCTTTTAAGCGCGGGCACCTACAGCTTAGCAACCGGGTTCCAGCACCGTCAGCTGGTCCTCGGTCGTGCCATTGGCTCTTGCACACTGGGGCAACGCATCCGGGTTCCAGCACCGCCAGCTGGTTCTCGGCAGTGTTCTTGTCACAGGTACTCCCTCGTGCCAAGCCTGGTTTCAGCACCGTCAGCTGTTTCCGGGTTGTGTCAACTTCACTGAGACGCCTATGCTTGCCCCGTCGTGGGGCGGTCGAGTTAGCCAACTCCAGGGTGCCTCCAGTTTAGGAGCTTCCTATGTGGGCTGCGTGAACTGGTAGTCAAGGCTGGTTCTGTAGTGCCAGTAGGCCCAGCTCCCCCTGTAGGACTGTTGGGGTTCGGTAACTGCGGCTGCCTCGCGGCCTAGCTGTTCTCTCCTCTCCTGTGGGCCTTCGGGTCCACCACCTGGTTCCAGCACCGTCAGCTGGTTCCGGGCCGAGCCTTTGGCTTAGGTGCCTCCTCCTGGGTATCCGAGTTCCGCCAACGCCAGGCGGTCCTTGGTAGTGCTTTTAAGCGCGGGCACCTACAGCTTAGTAACCGGGTTCCAGCACCGTCTGCTGGTCCTCGGTCGTGCCATTGGCTCTTGCACACTGGGGCAACGCATCCGGGTTCCAGCACCGCCAGCTGGTTCTCGGCAGTGTTCTTGTCACAGGTACTCCCTCGTGCCAAGCCTGGTTTCAGCACCGTCAGCTGTTTCCGGGTTGTGTCAACTTCACTGAGACGCCTATGCTTGCCCCGTCGTGGGGCGGTCGAGTTAGCCAACTCCAGGGTGCCTCCAGTTTAGGAGCTTCCTATGTGGGCTGCGTGAACTGGTAGTCAAGGCTGGTTCTGTAGTGCCAGTAGGCCCAGCTCCCCCTGTAGGACTGTTGGGGTTCGGTAACTGCGGCTGCCTCGCGGCCTAGCTGTTCTCTCCTCTCCTGTGGGCCTTCGGGTCCACCACCTGGTTCCAGCACCGTCAGCTGGTTCTCGGCAGTGTCTTTTGCTCTTGTACCTTCTGCTCCCCATCCTGGTTCCAGTACCGTCAGCTGGTTCCGGGCAGAGCCTTTGGCTTAGGTGCCTCCTTCTGGGTATCCAAGTTCCACCAATGTCAGGTGGTCCTTGGTAGTGCTTTCAGGCACGGGTACCTCCTGCTTAGTAACCGGGTTCCAGTAACGTCAGCTGGTCCTTGGTAGTTCCATTGGCTCTTGGACATTCGGCTACCCATCCGGGTTCCAGTACCGTCAGCTGGTTCTCGGCAGTGTCTTTTGCTCTTGTACCTTCTGCTCCCCATCCTGGTTCCAGTAACGTCATCTGGTTCCGGGCAGAGCCTTTGGCTTAGGTGCCTCCTTCTGGGTATCCGAGTTCCGCCAACGTCAGGCGGTCCTTGGTAGTGCTTTTTAGCACGGGTACCTCCTGCTTAGTAACCGGGTTCCAGTAACGTCAGCTGGTCCTCGGTAGTTCCATAGGCTCTTGAACCTTCGGGTAGCCATCCGAGTTCCAGTTCCATCAGCTGGTTCTTGGCATTTTCTCAGCCTTCTTGTACCTTCTGCTACATTTCCAAGTTGAAGACCCTAACGTCGACAACCCGGAAGACCACCCCGATGACGACGACCCGGAAGACCACCCCGATGACGACGACGACGACGACGACGGCGGAGACGACGACGGCTGAGACGACGACGGCGGAGATGACGACACTGGAGACGAAGACCCTGGAGACGACAACATGGAAGACCGAGAAGCAGAAGAACAAGAGGCTGCAGAACAAAGAGCAGAAGAACATTAAGCATAAGACTTAATATCAGAGCAAAAGATATTATCTAAATTATATGCAGAAGAAGACTAAGCAGTGTATGGGGGTGAGTCCGTTCCTCCTCGTGGTGCCCCTGGATAAAGCCTGATGCTGCAGGCCAAACTGAACGCGGACAAATGTAACTTTTGTGACTGGCAGAACGGAAGGTGTAATCTTCCAACTTTTATAGATAACAACTACGGGAATGCCTGTCACAAATGAGAATATGATGAAGAAGTAGAATAGGAAGAATAATAACAGTGGAATAAAAAGAATATGTAGAATAGGAAGAATAATAATAGTTGAAGAAAATGAATATGAAGAATGTAATAAAAAAAAAAAATAGGTAGAAGATGAAGAAGAAGATGAATAAGGTGAAGAAGTTGATGTCAAGGATGCTGATGATGATGAAGATGAAAGTGTGGGAAAAGAAAAAAAAAAAAAGAAAAAAAAGAAGGGGAAGGGCGTGGAATAGTGAAACATCAATATCTGACAAAATAAAAAAAATTTACATACTCAATATCTTTTTCAATCCGAACGTCTTTAAAAAAAAAAAAAAAACATGCTATTCTATTTGATTGGACTAATCCTCATTGCCTTTAATGTCTCCGCCACCTCCCCCATACATCCTACATTATTCTTAGTTGTTTTCCTTCAGGTAGAATGAACCTACAAGGAAAGAAAGGGTTTATTTTAATTCCGATATTTTGGTCCCATTGACTTGCATTGGGATCGGGTATCGGTATCGGCGATATTTTTTGAATATCGGCCGATCCAAACCGATACCGATACTTTCCGATATCGGAAGGTATCGCTCAACACTAATAGTTACCTAGTGTACATAAGTCGAACATAAAAAATACATATTTTGTTTGTGGTTTGGACATAAGTAACACATATATTTTAACATAGCTACTAGCAAACAACCCTGAAAAAAAACCATCATCAACATACAGTATGTGAGGATGTTGAATACATACCGTAAGGTAAGGAGAAGACGCTCTCTGCGGATATGCTTTTTCGCATCCTGGTGTCCTGATACGTGAGTCCTGGAAGTACTGTCTCCAACAAGATATCAAATGTTGGTATTGTCATTCTACAGTACAGGTAAAATTTATCAGGATTTGCATGCAGAGCTGTATAGAGCCTCTGAAAATGGCCTTTAGTGAGGCGTTGGGTCAAAAGAGGATGCACCCACATTCGTCTTCTCCTCCTTCGCGGATCTACAATCACAGGGTATGGCTGCCCAAACCGACGCGACAAGACCCAGTTAAACAAAACCTGCTCAGTTGGGGTGAAGTGCAGTAGGTCAGACATGGTGCAAACGTTACCACAACACTCCAACAGATGCACAACCACAAAATGGCCATATGGGAGGGTGCCACCTGTTGTAGAGGCCTTAAATAGGGTTGCTGATGCTGATTTAAATTAATTTCAGGCTCTAAAACCGTTAAATGTCCATTTTGTCAGGTTGCATGGAAAAAATGCATTACGGATGTCATACGGATTACATACGCATCATTACATACGCATCATTACATGCGCAAAATACGCGACCACACCTAGGCAACAGATTACATACGGATCACTATTTCTGGAATTTTTATGCGTATTACGGCCGTAAAATACGGACCGTATTTCCCTATGCTGAGTGTGACGCCGGCCTTAGGGCAGGTTTGCACAACTGTATTTTCGATCCGAGTGTTGCCAGTGAAAAAAAGTTGTTCAAAATGGCAGTGCAAATTTTTTCAGTGACCGTATGTGCATGTTAAAAAAAATCAGTGCACGCCTTAGTTTCTTCCATGCGTTGGCTGAGATTTACACATTCAAGTCTATGGGTGCACAAAAATATTGGATGCCATACGGAGCCAAAATTAAGCATCAGTTTTTTTATTGATACATTGTGATTCTTTAATATAGGAAATTTTAAATGGTCTTACAAATTATTAATTTACTGCTGTAAAACAAATATATTGCACACAGATCACAAGTTATAACATAATACTAGTGTATGGGATGAAACTCTGAATTTTTTTTTCCACTTGTGTGAACTTAGCCTTAGAGATAGTGTCAGGGAGGAAGAGAGGCATGTATCCAGATTTCAACAATGAGGAGAGGGTGTAAAGCATCTACAGTTCTAGAGAGGACAGAGAAAACAAGCAGGCCATAGAAAGGAGAAAAGCACATTAATGTATCTACGTATGTGCACACGTAGAAAGATCCTCTGCGGATTTTTCCGCAGCGGATTTGGTAAATCCGCAGGCCAAAAACTGCGTTTTTCCTGCGGATTTATTGTGGATTTACTGCGGATTTACCGCGGATTCCACTGTGGTTTTACATCTGTGGTTTTCTATTATGGAGCAGGTGCAAAACCTCTGCGGATTCCGCACAAAGAATTGACATGCTGCGGAATGTAAACTGCTGCGTTTCCATGCGTTTTTTCCTGCAGCATGTGCAAAGCAGATTGCGTATCCCATAGGTTTACATTGTACTGTAAACGCTTGGGAAACCTCTGCGGACCCACAGCTGCGGGTGCACATAGCCTAAGAGGAAGGATATAAGTGCAAAATAGAAGCTGTGCTTATATTTAAGCTAATGAAGACAGCAGCATCCTGGATTAACAGGGCTTGTATTGCATAGGTTGAAAAAAGACCTAGGTCCATAAGTTCAACCTTTCTCTGCCAATCGTTCATTTTGTCACCAAATTAATTATAACCCGCAATGTTATGTGTATCCTGCCTAGATTACTGGGAGGGACACTCCCACAAGAGAAAAATCAGAAATTTGGATCAGGTTGTAAACGATATTATTATTATTATTGAGCCACTGATTCCATGGCACTTTACATGTGAAAATGGGTATACATAGCAAAAACAGATACAATAATCTTGAACAAAATGAGTCACCGACTGGTACATGAGGAGAGAGAACTCTGCCTGTGACGAGGGCTCACAGTCTATATGTGGAGGTCTGAAAATGAATAGAAGAATAAAGATTGCAGACTAAAGCTTTTTTTTTAACTCTTTTTATTGGAAAATTCCACAGAATAATACAACAAGCATATAACAATGCAGCGTGAAGTCAGAATAGTCCATATAGTCACCATTCACAGTGACATAGATATATTACACTTCCAATAATAAACAAAACAAATAAAATATAACATTTAACATGATGTATTCTACAAAGCATTGCACCGTCAAACCAACAAGTTCTTTATCAGAGATTAGATTTCACCTGAGTCAGATTATAATAGACATATATTCCCAAGTTCATACACAGCATCATTTTTATGTTTTGGAAGGGATATATTTCAGGGGCCATATCGTGAGATTGAGGAGACCACGGCACCAGGGGGTAGGTATGTCAAGGGTGAATCACACCACCTTTCCCAAATCCTATGGAACTTCTAGGGACATCCTCTGTTTCTATAAATATGTTCTCATATGGAATTATATCGTTCACTAGTTTTTTCCATTGGTTAATCGAAGGAGTTTACCCCCCATCCATCTCAACGCTATCGCCTTTCTAGCCATAAACAGAACCTCTCGGAGAAATATTCTATCATAATGGATCCACATCTCCTCATCCACAACACCCAGAACACACAACTCCAGACTATATTCAATTGGTATCCCAGTAATCCATTCTAGTGTATTTATTACTTCCCTCCAATATCTTCGTATAATTTTACCACTCCAAATGAGATGCCAAAAGTCCGCCCTCGGCTCCACACACCTATGGCATTCGTCCGTTACCCCTCTACCAAATCTACATAGTCTGCTTGGGGTCAAATAGGATTGGTAAAGTATATATAATTGGTTTAACTTGTTATTTGCAGCAGGTGACACCATCCTATGTGTCTCCAGGACATCATTCCACTGTTCATTAGTGATAGAGGGGATTAAGTGCCACCATTTACTTTCAACAGCAAGTTGAGTGGATGCAATTCTGGAATTTAGAAGAAAGGTATAAAGACCAGTGGGTCCTTCAGTTGATAATACTCCTATCAATGGATATGTAGATATTCACATTCTAGGAAACAGCAACTGGAACATTATGGTGTGTCTAAGATGCAGATATCTATAAAAGTCCCTATAGGGAATCCTGAACTTTACAAGAATTTGTTCAAATGATAATAAAGTTTCATTTTAAAAAATCTGATTGAGTGTTGATATTCCATTTTGTTTTCAGAAATTTGGGTCCTGTAGATTTTGGAGATGCGAGAACTCCAGATTATCCCATATCTGAATCTCCCCAACCTGATCAGTAAACTTTAAAGTATGCTTACTTTCTCACCAAACCTGTATCGCTAGCTATGTGCAAACAACAAACCTTGAGGCGGTCTATATGAACCCTCCAATATTGCCCATGGTGTTTGCCCATTCAAAAAATACAGAGGATGAGTCTCTGCTATCTTGAATCAACCAATGGTTTAAGTAGCGTAATTGGCCAGCTAGATAATACAAGAAAAGGTTGGGCACCGCACATCCACCCTGGTTTTTGGGCCTCTGCATGGATCCTATACTTAATTTAGGTCTGGATGAGCCGCATATAAACGTTGCCATCATGCCATGCATTTTCCCAAAGAAACCCTTAGGGACCCTAATTGATGTATGTTCCAGCATGTATAAACACTTTGGGAAGATTATCATTTTAATTAATCCTATTCTGCCCACTACAGACAGGGGAAGACGGGACCACACCTCAAATTTTTTCCTCATCATATCTTCAAGGGGGTATATATTATACTTAAGGTTGCCAATCGGATTTTCATTAATTATGATATCTAAATACTTACATTTTTGTACTACCTGTAAACCAAACAGCGCAGGTACTGTTATATTATCAACTAGCGACATAACCACAGATTTACTCCAATTAATTTTAAGACCTGACAGTTCTCCGAAACAATTGATACGTTCAATTGCTCTTGGAAGAGATTGTTCTATATTATCCAGGAAAAGTACCAGGTCATCAGCATACAGCCCCACCTTATCCATTCTAGAGTTTATATTCCCTCTACCAAAAAATCTTGTTTGATCCTAAGTGCAATCGGTTCAATCGTGACGGCGAAGAGCATTGGGGATAGTGGGCAGCCCTGTCTAGTTCCTCTGCCAAGATCGAAATTCTCCGATAATATGCCATTTACAAGTATATTAGCTCTCGGCTTGCAATAGAGTAATTCAATCCATTTTTACAAAATTTGTAAGAAAAAACAAATTTCAGAAGTACACGTTGCAAAAATTTCCACTCTAATGAATCAAAAGCCTTTGCAGTGTCCAAAGAGGCTATCGCCCAAGGTCTTCTATATTTGTGGCCTATCTGTGTCAAAACCTGCACTCTTCTAATATTAGAGGAGGTGGACCTTCCTGGCATAAAGCCGGATTGATCTTCGTGTATAATACTTAGTATTACTGTTTTCAGTCTGTTAGCTATAAGTTTTGTAAGAATTTTATAATCAGTATTGAGTAAAGATATGGAGCGATATGAGCCACACTGCTCAGCAGGCTTATCTGGCTTTGGAATTACCACAATAGTGGCATCATAAAAGGATTGGTTGAGAGAGTGTCTTGCAAGTGCCTCAGAAAGGGTCTGCAGCAAAATCGGACATATTTGATCTAGATATCTTTTATATAATTCTAGTTTTCCCACTAGAAAGAGACATGGCCACTTTCCGTAGTTCCTCCAAAGTAATATGACTGTCCAGGAACGTCCGATCCTTACAAGAAAGTTTAGGAAACTCTACATGGCCTAAATACTCATCAATTTCTTCTATAGTATGGTTCAGCTGGGAACTATATAATTCTCTAAAATGTTCTTCAAATCTATTTGCAATCTGGTCAGATTTGAGGAAGAGAGTTCCCTCCCTCGTATTAATGGACAGAATGGATGGAGACATTTGATTTTGGAATATATATGCTAAAAATTTGCTTGATTGGTTACCCAATTCGAAATAGGTCTGTTTAGTAAAAAAGAGTTTTCTCTGGGCTTTTTCCTGTAAACATATCAGATATTCCCTCCCCTTCCCAAGTCATCTATATAAAGAGTTATAAGAGGGGTTATTAATATACTCGGCTTCCAACGATTTACATTCTTCAGCAAGTCTCTGTTCCCCAATATAGGATTCAGTTTTGGGGTCGGGCGAAGGTTTATTTTTTGCGTGCCAAGCTGACATTTTTAGTGATACCATTTTGGTGCAGATACGTTCTTTTGATCGCCTGTTGTTGCATTTTAATGCAATGTCGCAAAATGTAATTTTGGGGTCTCAAATTTTTTTTTCCGCTATGCCGTTTAGCGATCAGGTTAATCCTTTCTTTTATTGATAGATCGGGCGATTCTGAATGCAGCAATACAAAATATGTGTACAGTTGATTTTATTTTTATTGTTTGATTTTGAATGGGGCGAAAGGGGTGTAATTTAAACTTTTATATTTTTTATTTATTTCATATTTTTTTTAACATATTTTTTTACTTTTGCCATGCTTCAATAGCATCATGGTAGTCTAGAAGCTGGCACAACTGGATCGGCTCAGCTACATAGGAGTGATCATTAGATCGCTCCTATTCAGCTGAATTATAGGTGTGCTATGAGCGCTGACCACAGGGTGGCGCTCACAGCAAAGCGGCATCAGTAACCATAGAGGTCTCAAGGACCTCTATGGTTACTATCCTGAAGCATCGCTGACCCCCGATCATGTGACGGGGGTCGGCGATGCGCGCATTTACGGCCGCATGGCCGGAAGCGGTAGTTAAATGCCGCTGTCAGCGTTTGACAGGGGCATTTAACTAGTTAATAGCGGCGGGTGAATCGTGATTCCACTCGCTGCTATTGCGCGCACATGTTAGCTGTTCAAAACAGCTGATATGTCGCGGCTTTGATGTGGGCTCATCGCCGGAGCCCACATCAAAGCAGGGGATCTGACCTCGGACGTACTATCCCGTCCGAGGTCAGAAAGGGGTTAAAGTAATTTCCCCACAGAATTATTGGTCCGATCACTCAGTTTTTGCTAAACCCTAAGGGTAACCGAGCTCTCGAACCAGGAAGCATGGCGCTATCGCCCCAGAGATGGGCGCCTGACCACCCTCCCCATGCAAATTATGAATAGTATCTGTTGGCCTCTCTAAGGATCAGGAGCCTGGGCCACATATACTTAAGGTACCTTCACACTGAACAATTTAACAACGATATCGCTAGCGATCCGTGACGTTGCAGCGTCCTGGATAGCGATATTGTTGTGTTTGACATGTAGCGATCTGGATCCTGCTGTGACATCGTTGGTCAGAGCAGAAAGGCCAGAACTTTATTTTGTCGCTGGATCTCCCGCAGACATCGCTGAATCGGCGTGTGTGACGCCGATTCAGCGATGTCTTCACTGGTAACCAGGGTAAACATCGGGTTACTAAGCGCAGGGACGAGCTTAGTAACCCGATGTTTACCCTGGTTACCAGTGTAAATGTAAAAAAAAAAACCACTACATACTTACATTCCGGTGTCTGTCCCCCGGCGCTCTGCTTCCCTGCACTGTCAGTTGCGGCCAGCCGTAAAGCACAGCGGTGACGTCACCGCTCTGCTTTACGGCCGGCCGGTGCTCACAGTCAGTGCAGGAAGCAGAGCGCCGGGGGACAGACACCAGAATGTAAGTATATAGTGTTTGGTTTTTTTTACATTTACACTGGTAACCAGGGTAAACATCGGGTTACTAAGCGCGGCCCTGCGCTTAGTAACCCGATGTTTACCCTGGTTACCCGGGGACTTCGGCATCGTTGGTCGCTGGAGAGCTGTCTGTGTGACAGCTCTCCAGCGACCACACAGCGACGCTGCAGCGATCGGCATCGTTGTCTAGATCGCTGCAGCGTCGCTAAATGTGACGGTACCTTTAGGCATCAATTCCACCACTCCAATGTACACCCCAATAATCTCGCAGGGTAGTACACTTAGAAGGGGGGAGACGTAACAACATCAGAAGTATAAAGTTCAGCGCACACAGTAAGCTTTTCCATATTAATATGTACTATCATTATTACTTCTGTCGCCTCTCTCTCTCGGAGATCCACTCCTCCGCTTCCATCGGATTCTGAAAGAAAGTTACCCTACAGAGTCATTGGACGTGGTATATCTCGATTTTTCCAAAGCGTTTGATACCGTGCCGCACAAGAGGTTGGTACACAAAATGAGAATGCTTGGTCTGGGGGAAAATGTGTGTAAATGGGTTAGTAACTGGCTTAGTGATAGAAAGCAGAGGGTGGTTATAAATGGTATAGTCTCTAACTGGGTCGCTGTGACCAGTGGGGTACCGCAGGGGTCGGTATTGGGACCTGTTCTCTTCAACATATTCATTAATGATCTGGTAGAAGGTTTACACAGTAAAATATCGATATTTGCAGATGATACAAAACTATGTAAAGCAGTTAATACAAGAGAAGATAGTATTCTGCTACAGATGGATCTGGATAAGTTGGAAACTTGGGCTGAAAGGTGGCAGATGAGGTTTAACAATGATAAATGTAAGGTTATACACATGGGAAGAAGGAATCAATGTCACCATTACACACTGAATGGGAAACCACTGGGTAAATCTGACAGGGAGAAGGACTTGGGGATCCTAGTTAATGATAAACTTACCTGGAGCAGCCAGTGCCAGGCAGCAGCTGCCAAGGCAAACAGGATCATGGGGTGCATTAAAAGAGGACTGGATACACATGATGAGAGCATTATACTGCCTCTGTACAAATCCCTAGTTAGACCGCACATGGAGTACTGTGTCCAGTTTTGGGCACCGGTGCTCAGGAAGGATATAATGGAACTAGAGAGAGTACAAAGGAGGGCAACAAAATTAATAAAGGGGATGGGAGAACTACAATACCCAGATAGATTAGCGAAATTAGGATTATTTAGTCTAGAAAAAAGACGACTGAGGGGCGATCTAATAACCATGTATAAGTATATAAGGGGACAATACAAATATCTCGCTGAGGATCTGTTTATACCAAGGAAGGTGACGGGCACAAGGGGGCATTCTTTGCGTCTGGAGGAGAGAAGGTTTTTCCACCAACATAGAAGAGGATTCTTTACTGTTAGGGCAGTGAGAATCTGGAATTGCTTGCCTGAGGAGGTGGTGATGGCGAACTCAGTCGAGGGGTTCAAGAGAGGCCTGGATGTCTTCCTGGAGCAGAACAATATTGTATCATACAATTATTAGGTTCTGTAGAAGGACGTAGATCTGGGGATTTATTATGATGGAATATAGGCTGAACTGGATGGACAAATGTCTTTTTTTGGCCTTACTAACTATGTTACTATGTTACTATGTTACACCACCTTAAGCCTGGCTGGGTACGCAATTGAATAAATCACATTAGAGCTCCTCAGGCGCCTTTTAACCAAAGTAAATGAGGCTCTTTGCTTCTGTAAATCTGCTGAAAAATCCGGAAACAGGATCACAGTAGTATTTTCATACTTAATTACTTGGGCCTTACGCGCCAATTGCAGAATATAATCTCTATCTTTCCAGTTGAGAAATCTGGCCAATAGAGGTCTTGGAGACAGCCCTGGAGGATTCGGCCTCCCAGGTATCCGGTGTGCCCTCTCTACAGCGTACGCAGTAGAGAAGGTGGCTTCTGGAAATAAAGTACGGATCCATCATTCCACAAAGTCACTTGGATTATTTCCTTCAGCTCTCTCCGGCAATCCGATTATATGAATGTTATTGCGCCTCAGTCTATTTTCTAGATCATCCTGCTTTTGTAGGCATGACTCCAATTTTTGTTCTAGCACTCTGATACGCTCAGGCAAAGGCGCTGTTTGGTCCTCCAGATTCTAAATTCTATTCTCCACTTGTCGGACTTTCTCTTCTAAATTTGACATGTCATTACAGAGGAGTCCCAGGTCAGTTTTAATCTCCTCAATTTTCCCCGTTAGGGAGGCTGTACTGTCCTGCATAGCAACCAGAAGTTGTGGTCACGGTTAGGGTTGGGATTAGGGCTAGAGGTGTGTTAGGGTTAGGTTTGGGGTTAGGATTATGGTTAGGGGTGGGTTGGGGTTAGGGTTGTGGTTAGGGTTATGGTTAGGGTTGGGATTAGGGTTAGGGGTGTGTTGGGGTTAGGGTTGGAGTTAGAATTGGGGGGGTTCCACTGTTTAGGTACATCAGGGGGTCTCCAAATGCGACAGCCAATTTTGCACTCAAAAAGTCAAATGGTGTTCCCTCCCTTCTGACCTCTGCCGTGCGCCCAAACAGTTTATGGAGTTTATGGAGGTGAACATGGGGATCCTATGGGGTGAACATGGGGATACTATGGGGGTAAATATGGGGATTCTATGGGGGTGAACATGGGGATTCTATGGTGAACATGGAGATTCTATGGGGGTGAACATGGGTGTTATGAACAGGTGATTCAGAACCACAATGGACCTAGTGGTTAAGAGCACACAAAGTGACCTGATAGTTACTAACATAGGACGAGCTCTGAGACGTGGGAACTCTGCTGACCGCAGTACTCTTGCAGTGAGATGATCCACACAAGAAGACAGATCTTTAATGTCCATCACTACACCTGTGTCCTGAACCACCCAAATGTCTAGGGGAAAAGAAAGACAAAACACAGTACAGAGAAAAAAAAATGGTCTCAGAACTTCTCTTTTCCCTCTATTGAGAAGCATTAGTACTTTGGGCCTCCAGTACTGTTATGAACAGGTGATTCAGAACCACAATGGACATAGAAGTACAGAGCACACAAAGTGACCTGACAATTACCAAAAACAAAGGACGAGCTCTGAGACATGGGAACTCTGCTGACCGCAATCCCTAATCCTAACACACGACACTAGAGGTAGCCGTGGATTGCGCCTAACGCTCCCTATGCAACTCGGCACAGCCTGAGAAACTAACTAGCCCTGAAGATAGAAAAATAAGCCTACCTTGCCTCAAAGAAATTCCCCAAAGGAAAAGGCAGCCCCCCACATATAATGACTGTGAGTAAGATGAAAATACAAACACAGAGATGAAATAGATTTTAGCAAAGTGAGCCTGTGTAACTTCAAATACCAGGGCTGAATGTGTTGGGGTTAGGGTTGGAGTTAGAATTGGGGGGGTTCCACTGTTTAGGTACATCAGGGGGTCTCCAAATGCGACATGGCACCACTATTTCAGCCAATTTCGCGTTCAAAAAGTCAAACGGTGCTCCCTCCCTTCTGAGCCCTGCCACATACTCAAACAGTGGCTATTCCCCCCACATATGGGTATCGGCGTACTCAGGAGAAATTGCACAACACATTTTGTTGTCTATTTTCTCCTGACACCCTTATGAAAATAAAAAAATTGGTTCCAAAGTAAATTTTTATGTGAAAAAAGTAAAATGTTCATTTTTTCCTTCCACGTTGCTTTAGTTCTTGTGAAGCACCTGAAGGGTTAATAAACTTCTTGAATGTCGTTTTGCGCACCTTGAGGGGTGCAGTTTTTAGAATGGGGTCACTTTTGGGTATTTTCTGTTATATTGACCATCCAAACTCACTTTAAGTGCGAGGTGGTCCCTAAAAAAATGGTTTTATAAATTTTGTTGGAAAAATGAGAAATCACTTGTGAACTTTTAACCCTTATAACGTCCTAACAAAAAAAATATGTTTCCAAAATTGTGCTGATGTAACGTTAAATGTGGGAAATGTTATTTATTAACTAGTTTGTGTGACCCCCTTCTCTAATTTAAGGGTACAAAAATTAAAAGTTGTAAAAATTCCAAAATTTTTGCCAAATTTCTTTTTTCATAAAAAAAGTTATATCAAAGAACTTTTACCACTAACATGAAGTACAATATGTCACAAAAAAAAATCTCAGAATCAGTGGGATACGTTGAAGCATTTTAGAGCTATAACCTCATAAAGTGACAGTGGTCATAATTGTAAAAATTGGCTTAGTCATTAAGTACCAAATTGGCGCTGTCACTTTGGGGTTACAGGTGCTCCTCCTTAGAGACTGCACAGCTTTCCTGTTCTGAAAATGGCAGTCAATAGAGCAGCATGTGACTAGCCTCTCTGTCTGCCCTCCTCCAATTGAAAAACATCTTTACTATTTGAGATGTCTTTTTGATAAGAGGAGACTAAGGAAAAGGTCTGGTCACATGTTTCTCCATCAGCTGCAGTTTTAAGATCAGGAGCTCTCTGCAGTCTGTGAGAGGGGCTGTACTAAAAAGTGCAGGAGGAAAACCTGTAATACTGATATATTAGTAAGTGCCAAAAAAAGTCCTGCCCCCAACATATCTGTTAAAAAAAAAGAAAGAAAAAGTGGACAATCCCTTTAAGTCATAACCCTCTTTCCACAAGTGGACAATTTATAAATTGTAATATTTAAATAAAAGATATAAACTAGGAAATACGGTGGCTATGGATTTTTAGCTTAACAAGCTTTTAAAGGGAACCTGTCACCCTGAAAATCGCGGGTGAGGTAAGCCCACCGGCATCAGGGGCTTATCTACAGCATTCTGTAATGCTGTAGATAAGCCCCCGATGTTACCTGAAAAAGGAGAAAAAGACGTTATATTATACTCACCCAGGGGCGGTCCTGCTGCTGGTCAGGTCGGATGGGCGTCTCCGGTACGCTGCGGCGCCTCCTATCTTCTTTCCATGACGTCCTCTTCTGATCTTCAGCCACGGCTCCGGCGCAGGCGTACTTTGCTCTGCCCTGTTGAGGGCAGACAAAGTACTGCAGTGCGCAGGCGCCGGGCCTCTGACCTTTCCGGCGCCTGCGCACTGCAGTACTATCCTCTGCCCTCAAGAGGGCAGAGCAAAGTACGCCTGCGCCGGAGCCGTGGCTGAAGATCAGAAGAGGACGTCATGGAAAGAAGATAGGAGGCGCCACAGCGGACCGGAGACGCCCATCCGACCTGACCAGCAGCGGGACCGCCCCTGGGTAAGTATAATATAACGTCTTTTTCTCCTTTTTCAGGTAACATTGGGGGCTTATCTACAGCATTACAGAATGCTGTAGATAAGCCCCTGATGCCGGTGGGCTTACCTCACCCGCGATTTTCGGGGTGACAGGTTCCCTTTAACATCCGATATAATGAACATGGCGTGAAGGTTGAACAATAAACTAGTAGACATAGTGATATATCATTGCACAGGTCTTACATGGGTTTTACATTTATTGTTGATTGGACCGAGAGTGGATTGAGTTGGTTGTACTAATTGAAAAGTATTGTTTCCTATTTTACTTATAAAACATTTAAACCTTAGAAAGAAAAAGTAAAAAAAAATCAAAAAAGTACAAAAGCAGGTAGAACATTTGCAAGTGCTGTCATGAGACTTGTTCCATAGAGCACTGCTGTATGTATGTTATTTTTTTTCCGGGGTACTACCACTTTTAATAAAGAACTAATTGATGGGCAGCAGTACTATTGATTAAGGGGGTGCCCTGGGACCTATGAATATTGTTAAAGGGGACGCTCTGGGTGAATATTGTTATTATTCATTAATAGGGAATGTGAGCATTAACATTACTTATTTAATAGTCATTATTAATACTGATTTAGGGGGCTCTCTGGTGATCATAATTTTTTAAGACGCACCCTTGGCATTATATGTTAGGAGGGTATTATTTATTTTTAAGGAAACACTCAAGAGGCTTTATTATTTTGTAGGGGGGCACAGAAAAAACAGTAATAAAATTGGGGTATCAGCACGATGGAGAGCTTGTGTAGGTTGGGAATAGATGGGGACAGTTCTGGAAATGTGAGAAGTAAAACGCAAATGTGTTGCATATGATACAGATGAGTCATAGAAGGAATACGAAATCTTGGTGGTGGTGGTGGTGTAAGTGAATTGACATGCTGCTTTCATTTAGCTACTGAAGAAGACAAGTTTTATTTTTATGTTTTCATGTGAATTGTGTCCTGCGTCTTTTGGTAAATACTGTGTAAAGTGAATCGTGTTGTAATATGTTATGTGGTGTAATGCATTAGATATGTTAATGATGTGTATTGTTGAATATAGGTATAGCCCAGAGTGTGAGGGACTAGTGTAAAGGTACCGTCACACTAAGCGACGCTGCAGCGATACCGACAACGATCCGGATCGCTGCAGCGTCGCTGTTTGGTCGCTGGAGAGCTGTCACACAGACCACTCTCCAGCGACCAACGATGCCGGTAACCAGGGTAAACATCGGGTTACTAAGCGCAGGGCCGCGCTTAGTAACCCGATGTTTACCCTGGTTACCATCGTTAAAGTAAAAAAACAAACGCTTCATACTTACCTATCGCTGTCTGTCCTCGGCGCTCTGCTTCTCTGGTCTGGCTGTGAGCACAGCGGCCGGAAAGCAGAGCGGTGACGTCACCGCTCTGCTTTCCGGCTGCCCGGCGCTCACAGCCAGACCAGAGAAGCTGAGCGCCGGGGACAGACAGCGGTAGGTAAGTATGTAGTGGTTGTTTTTTTACTTTAACGATGGTAACCAGGGTAAACATCGGGTTACTAAGCGCGGCCCTGCGCTTAGTAACCCGATGTTTACCCTGGTTACCAGCGAAGACATCGCTGAATCGGCGTCACACACGCCGATTCAGCGATGTCAGTGGGAGAGCCAGCGACGAAATAAAGTTCTGGCCTTTCTTCCCCGACCAGCGATATCACAGCAGGATTCTGATCGCTGCTGCCTGTCACACTGGACGATATCGCTAGCCAGGACGCTGCAACGTCACGGATCGCTAGCGATATCGTCTAGTGTGACGGTACCTTAAGGGAAAGTGACAAATTCCTGTTAGGAAGACAGATAGGGCTGGAGTGCATAGTGAGTGGACTGAAAGGTCCAAAGTGATCAGTGCCACATTTCTTGGCTAACCCTAGGTGAGAAGAGACTGAGGAAGAGAAAGAAATGGTGAAGAGAAAGAATAGTGAGATTCAGATGATAAGTGACAGAGAAGCCTTCCGGAAACAGTTCGTAGGAGAGGACGCCTAGCCATGAAACCCCGATCTTGCAACGTTAGAAGGCAACAGTTCTTAACAGGACTGTGTATGTGAGACTGGTGGCGTCGCGAGTGCAAGGGTTTCAGGGTGCCAGCTGTGGTAGAAATAGGACGCGGAACCGCAGGACAAGTAAGGGAATGATCAGGACTGGACTATGGTGAAGTAGGGAGAAACAGTAGACATAAAGAGCCCTGTAGCAAACTACTGAGGAAGGATACTATGTGGAAAATGCTTCAAGTTGTAAAGGAATCGTCCATAAGACTTTGTACCTGGTATTCCCTGTATATAACCCTTATAACGAGTTTATTTTTGAATGGTGGTCTCCCTCATGAACTGTGGAACCTACGGTTCTGGCAAACCAGCAACATCAGTTACATGCAGCCTATACCATGGTAATGCCCTCACAGAACAAGTCAACACACCCAACCAGGACCCCCACTTTCATGTAATGTGTATTGTGCTGGAGACAAGTACCTCGCCCGTGGCTACTGCCTCGCACCACGTTACAGTGGTCTGGGACATGTGGAAGAAGCGAGAAATGGGAACAACTCCAATCAGAAAGGATGTCACTTATTAGTTACTATATATAACTACACTGTAATCACTAGTACCATCTGCAAATCTGGTATCAGTGTATGGTGGTATGCAGGGTTGGACTGGCCCACCAGAGAACTGGAGAATCCTCCGGTGGGCCCTGGCTTCTCCTTCAGGAAAGTTCATAGTGCAAACATTGCAATTCCTATGGGGCTCTTGACTGGGGGAGAAAGGTGGGCCCTCAGAATGAAATCCTCTGGTATGAAAGATAGTGTGAACCAAGAGTTTAACTCTCAGAGTTACACAAAAGGTAGTTTATGTTGGAGGGGTTTAGAAAAATTGTAAAGCTGCAGCAGTACAAAAACAGCACGAGGAAAGAAAACAAATGAGGGAAGACCATAATGTGCTTCCCCCTTTCCTTTCTAAACACGTCTTCTGCCAGAGCTGGCGGCAATAGTGGGGTTGGTTATTTGGGAACGCCATTTATCACATGCCACTGACAAGGTACTATAGAGTTTGCACATGTGGCTGATAAAGGGTCAATGTACTGTAGATTAGCTATTTCATGGCCAAAAACTATGCAGGATTCTTGCTCCAGAGGAACTATGTTAACCAACAATAGGGAATGAATTTAAAAGTAGTGGCAAAGGGTTTGGAAGGGGGAGGCCCTGCTTCGTCTTTACTGTGGGGCCTTTTCTATTCTTTGTACACCATAGATCTCCCAGCCAAGCAAGGTAGCCCCACTATAGCAACAACACCAACACCAACTTATACGTTAAATGCTTTGATAACTTCCTAGCTACATATCATGAAAAAAGGTGTGTGAGCTACTTTTAAATCAAAGTGGTTCTGTACATAATCTTTAGCACTTAATCCATTTTTCTTTCTCCAGATATTATCTGTTGTGTAAAATGTATGCAGCCCCAACCACATTAGATGGTCAGCAGTGGGCAAACTAGAGTCCAATGGGCCCTTGTGCAAAATTTGGACAGCTCTCCCCCCCTTGCATGTTGGTCAGACGTATGGGTCCCTGTATTGTTATAATCCTTTAAGGACAAAGGAGTTGCCCATCCCCCCACTCATTATGTAGTAATGTCATCCAGTAATGTCTTCCAGGTATATATGCCCCCCATCATGGTCCCTTTCGTGATATATATGTCCCCCCATCCTGGTACATGTTCCCCAATCCTGGTATATGTTCCCACATTCTGCCAGCGCCTCTGTTGTTCATCTATAAAAAATAAACCCTCCTACTCACCTTCCCTGTGCTCCCACACCACACTTCTGAATCTGGCAGTTGACTTCAGTGTCCAAGCAAAAGGGAGCGCGCCCCCAGTTACATGCACACCGACGTCAGCTGCTGACCTCTGATTGGAAGGCAGCGTGTATTGCAGCACTTGAACCCATTGAGCTCTTTTGCTGCAATACACTTCAGATGGATGTGCGGAATCACATCCAGCTGAAGTAGGGGCTGGCATCGGAGAGGCCCTCACCCACCAGGCCTGATTGAGGGGGGACAGAGGCAACCGTGGTCGTTACACCAATTCTGATGAAATAAGAGGTTTGGCTAACTTTTTTCCTAATATGGTCTTAAATCCTATACTTCGCCATATCTGTGTCTTGTGCTCCTCAACAACTTCTATCCTTAAAGAAGTATTCAAGTAGGAACAAGTTATCCTCTATCCACAATATAGGTGATCCCTAAAAGATCCTTGTCGGATTCCATTCTCTATGAAATGGCTGGAGATAGCTGAGCATTGATTGCTTCTATCTATGAAATCCCTTAAAATTATAGGTGTAGTAGCAGACATTTTGGCTATCAGTGGGCCCCAAACGATCTAGTGGATATCACTTACTCTGTTGTTCTTGCTGGCATAACCTATTAATTATATAAAATTGTACTACTTTTGTAATTAGTAGTTTAGCTTAAATGATTATAAAATAACAAAATAAAATAATTACAATTTTCAGGCATGGTAAAATAATCTTTACGTGTTCCTTTAGTCATCTATTGACATAATTGACAGATGAAGTATACCAATAAACATTTTTATTTCAGGGCCCTAAAGGTTTTCTAAGTAGAAACTTGCTGTATTCTAAAAAATCCCATGTGACCTTACCCTTTGTGTGACTTCAAACCATATCCCCTGTAATTCTTCCAAAAAGAAATAGATATGCAGGTGGAGAGGTGGAGGGTCTACTTCAGCAATAAGTAAGGGCTGCCATTCTACAAAAGGGTTCATGGCCAGGTCTTCACCAGGTGAGATCAGATAAGACTGAAATGGCTTTTAGTCTCTCTGAACATCTGTTTAATTGCTGACAGGAGACACATTTTATTGAGCATATAGATTTACTAGAAACCTGTTCAATGTGTAATAAAGTAACAAACAAGGGAATTTTCATGTTGTTCTCCTTTCAGTCGTTTTATGGGAGATTTGACATAATTGCTATCTCAAGTGACCTTCTACAATAGAGAACGTGATTGGTATTACTGCCATGACATCATTTTGGATAAAATTGAAACTGTATCCGTGCTTCTTGATAAAATTCACATTGTGCGAGTCATTCAACAACCTTTGCTTTTCCGCTTACTATAAAGTCGCGATCACTGTTTGTGAAAACAATACATTAGCTTCCTAGCTTTTGTCCGCCCCAACGGGGACAGTGATGATAATGTGTGCAAACTGTAAAGCGCTGCGGAATATGTTAGCGCTATATAAAAATAAAGATGAAAATAAAGATGATTGTCCAAAGGCTATTTACTGCTTACAGCAGGGTCTGATTAGCTAGAATGAAGGAGCCTTGACAGGCCTTAAAATGTACAACAACCAATTAACCATCTGGATGGCAGAAATTAAATTTTCCTTTAGATATTCTATGGAAATAAAATATTATAAAAAGCATGTTATTAGTTTTGGTTAAAAAGGCAAAACAAATGGATAACCCCCCAAATTAACAACCTAATACATAAATGAGAACAGTCGGTATTATCACACATGATGTTTTTAATTAAGGAGGCCAAAAATGTATTTTTCAAGCGGAACATTCTTCAAGAGTCAATTCTTTTTGTTTGGAGTTTTGTAAGAGTCTTTTTTTTTAGTGTTTTTGGCTGTCCCTCTGGAAGCGGCTGCAAAATCCACATAAATAACCTCAGTGTGAACATCCCCAAAGAGTATCTGAAGCTGTTTTTAATGTGAATTTTGAAAAGATATGGGCCTTGACAAGAGTGTAGCCAGGTGTTTTATTTTTTTATTGGATTGGTCGGAATGGCAGAGCTGAGTATGGAGGATATTACTTTGGTCATGGAACGGCAGAATTGAATTTGCAGACAGGCGCCTTGGAACAACAGAGCGAGTGCATGTGGAATGGCACCTGGAAACAACAGAGATGAGGATGCGTACAGGAACCTTGGAACAGCAGAGCAGAATATGCAAACACATTGGAACAGCAGAGCCGAGTGTATTTGGAATGGCACTTTGGAACAACAGAGACGAGTATGTTAAAAGGCATCTTGGAACAGCACACCTGGGTGGAAAAGTACAGCTGAATTTGTCAGGTGACTTACTTTTGGATATATACAGCAGAGCCAAGTGGAACAGTAGAACTGTGTTTATCTAGATAATAATACTATTAACCACTGCGCTAAAGGAGGCTAGAATATCGCTATACTTACTTAAAATATAGCTGTTTCTGTGTTGTGTGGGGATCCTTATGCATAGAAGGGTACACCCAGTTATAGTAGGTTACTGAAAGGTAAATATACAAAAGAACAATATATTATTTTATTTTATTTCATTTGGACCATGCAAATACAATTTACTTTTCAGTATTAACTTACCATATTGTGAAAAGAGAAACATTCAAACCCATATAGGAACCCCTCAGGTGTAGATTGTACAGCCTTTTAAAAGGAGTAAGTGCATTCTATCTACACCCCTGATAAATAAATTTGCATGGTCCAAATGAAATAAAATAAAATAATATATTGTTCTTTTGTATATTTACCTTTCAGTAAACTACTATAACTGGGTGTACCCTTCTATGCATAAGGATCCCCACACAACACAGAAACAGCTATATTTTAAGTAAGTATAGCGATATTCTAGCCTCCTTTAGCGCGGTGGTTAATAGTATTATTATTTAGTGGATTTATTTTTTCAACAGAGTTTTGCACAGAACCTGTTTTAACCACCTGCAGCTTTTGTGGCCCCTCCGTCTTATCCTTCCAGGTGATTAAGCGCCAGTGTATATACATTCTATACTTTTCTGTGTTTATCTAGAGCAGGGGTCCCCAACCCGTAGCTCACCTGCTCCTGACATGTGGATCGTCAACGGTCACAGGAAAGAAGTCCCCAGGGAGCCACCCCGCTGCCTGTAATACCCGCCCAGGGCCGGCGTCAGCACCCAAGCAAGTGCCGGGGCCCTGAGCAGGCAGGGGGACCCACTCGCCGTCGGGGACACTGGCGTGCTATCGTGCCGGCCCCTGCGAATGGACTCCCCCGCCTGCTCCGGGCCCTGGCACTTGCGATACTTACCTCTCCCGGTTCCAGCGCTGCAGCGTCTTTCATCCTCTGACTATGACGTTCAGGTCAGAGGGCGCGATGACGTCACCAGTGCGCGCCCTCTGCCTGAGCAGTCACAGCACAGAGAGCCCGACAGTGAGGAGTCCAGAGCAGAGCAGCATCAAGCAAGGAGAGGTGAGTATTTCATTTTTTTTTACATTTGGAGCAATATATGGGGACCATCAGAAGGGACCCATATATGGAGCATTATATGGGGCTAATTTTATATGGATCATCTAATAGCGCCAATAATATAGGGAGCATCTTATGGGGCCAATTCTATAGGGAACATCTTATAGGGCCAATTTAATATGGAGCATCTTATGGGGCCAATTCTATATGGAGCTTCTTATGGGGCCAATTCTATATGGAGCTTCTTAATGGGGCCAATTTAATATGGAGCATCTTATGGGGCTAATTCTATATGGAGCTTTTTAATGGGGCCAATTCTATATGGAACTTCTTAATGGGGCCAATTCTATATGGAGCATCTTATGGGCCAATTCTATATGGAGCTTCTTAATGGGGCCAATTTAATATGGAGCATCTTATGGGGCTAATTCTATATGGAGCTTTTTAATGGGGCCAATTCTATATGGAACTTCTTAATGGGGCCAATTCTATATGGAGCATCTTATGGGGCCAATTCTATATGGAGCATCTTATGGGGCCAATTCTATATGGAACATCTTATGAGGCCAATTCAATATGGAGCAGTATATGGGGCCAATTACATATGGAGCAGTATATGGGGCCAATTACATATGGAGCAGTATATGGGGCCAATAATATATGAAGCATCTTATGGGACTGTTAAAGGGTATTAACGTTTAAGATTGCTACTTCCAATAGGTGGCACTAGAGTTCAATTTGCATAACAATAATGTAAAATACATAAAATAGAGTGAAAGTGAAAATCTGCATGTTATTATTTGTGCCTTCTCTAGGTTTTTCTATTACTTTATCTGCATTGTAGCTCTCGACCAACTTTCATAGCGGAATGTGGCTCTCAAGGTAAGAAAGGTTGGGGACAACTGATCTAGAGACACATTTGGAACTGGTTGCAGCAGACTTCAGAGAACCTGACTTTATCAGGAGGCAAGCAACAGAAAAAGATGACATGGTTGAGCACACGTAACTACCTGAATACTTTGATGCAAATCGCCACCTGAGCCAGCCAAAAAGGCCTATGCATGTGACATCTGAAATTTTCTCTGGGTTACAATTCTAACCCACTGCATAACATGGCAGAGGGAGACAGAAGTAGTAGCAACAAGCATCTAACACTTACACTTGAGCAAGCACAAGTGAGTAACTGGTAGAAGGTATTACCCACTATACTTGGCTATGAAATCAAGCCAGATTAGATGTTAAATAGTGCACCATGTTTCTCACTGATTGGTCATTAACATGCATTCACTGGTTAATATGATGGTATGTAATCTATTTGTATGTTTCCTTCAAGTGAAAACATTTACTAAACATAAAATATACAGACAGAAATCCAAACTAATATCACTTACCGTATATGGATTTATTGGGCTCCACATACATTTCTGTAGTCATTCTATGTGACTGCAAATTGCCAAGTCCTATCAAAATGTAACTTACACACTGTCAAGATTCTGCCTTACCTAGAAAGATTGTCATTGACCACTCAAATGTGAATTGTATACTTGCTGTCACATAATGACTAGCTTCTCATATACTTCTCTTAATAGAACATTAAGAAAAGCAGGAAAAGCTGCTAGTCAACACTTGACTGCAAAGTATGCAAATCGCATTTGAGTGGCCACATGACATCCTTTAGTGCTGGCAACAAAGCGTAATCCTGACAGTGTGCAAGTTGCATACTGTTTTGTTGTGGCAATCTGCAGTCAAATAGAGTAAGTGGCGTCCGGAAATCCCTTTTAACGAGTAGCATCACCACTACTCAGTAGAGTTGAGCGACTTTTACTTTTTTCGGATCGAGTCGGGTTTCGCGAAACCCGACTTTGTCAAAAGTCGGTTCGGGTGAAATCGGCCAATTATTGCGAAAAGTCGGGGGCCGACTGAAACACGAAACCCAACGCAAGTCAATGGGGAATCAAAGTCGGCAGTGAGTGGAGGACAGGAAAACACCTACAGTGCCCATTTTAATGCCAAAAACATCAATTCTTATTACTTAAGCTTGTCAATCTTAATTTATTTTAAAGTAATAGCTAGGCATTGAAAACTAAAGTTGGGGGGGGGGGGGGGGGTAGGGCTGGCTCAAGATTTTCGTGGGCCCAGGAAACACGGAATACATCACGGCGGTGGAGCAGAGAGAGGTAAATATTTCAACTTTGCAAGTGCTGTGATCCTGAGCAAGCAGGGGGGGCCCACTCATTGGCACTGGCACAGGGCCCCTCATAGTACGGCGGTGTGTTTGACGGCGGGTGGCGCCTCCCACTGGCAGAGACACTTTTGCGTACTATGAGGGGCCCTGTGCCAGTGACGTCGCCAATGAGTATGCCCCCCCACCTGATGAAGGAACCTGCACTTTCATCTGCACCTTCCTCTTTGTCCCCGTGTAAGGTGGTATAGTATGCGGGAAAGGGAACCTGACTTTCAGCAGGGTCAGATTCTGGTTGTGTAGAGTGCAAGGGGAATGTAGTGGTCTGGATCAATGTACCCGCAGACTCATCTAGCAGTGGCTGGGCAATGGGCAGGATGAGGAGGAAACACAGATATAGGCCCAAATAATAAAGTAAGCTAAATGCAGTTCAAAATTGGTAACAGGACTAAACTGGCGGCATTGCTTTGTTTAGTGGTGGACAACTGTAATGAGTGGCAAACACAGTTAGTAGGCCCAAATAATAAAGTAGGCTAAATGCAATTCAAAATTGATAACAGGACTAAACAGGCGGCATTGCTTTGTTCAGTGGAGGACAACTGTAATGAGTGGCAGACACAGTTAGTAGGCCCAAATAATAAAGTAGGCTAAATGCAGTTCAAAATTGGTAACAGGACTAAACAGGCGGCATTGCTTTGTTCAGTGGAGGACAACTGTAATGAGTGGCAGACACAGTTAGTAGGCCCAAATAATAAAGTAGGCTAAATGCAGTTCAAAATTGGTAACAGGACTAAACAGGCGGCATTGCTTTGTTCAGTGGTGGACAACTGTAATGAGTGGCAAACACAGTTAGTAGGCCCAAATAATAAAGTAGGCTAAATGCAGTTCAAAATTGGTAACAGGACTAAACAGGCGGCATTACTTTGTTCAGTGGAGGACAACTGTAATGAGTGGCAGACACAGTTAGTAGGCCCAAATAATAAAGTAGGCTAAATGCAGTTCAAAATTGGTAACAGGACTAAACAGGTTGCATAGGTACAGGGGTGGGCTCCTCTGCTGAGTAGCAGACAGTGGTAGTAGGCGCAAAGTATCAACTGGTCTAAATGGAGGCCAGGGCCCCTGTATATTTTAACTATCATCTATCATTTCAACAAATTTGTATTGGCAGTGCCATTGAAGGATTTAACAGCACACACTACACAGTGGTGGAGCAGGGAGAGGTAAGTATTGCAAGTGGTAGAGCACTGTTCGAGCTGGGGGGGAACACTCTCGTGGGCGGCGGTACTGGCACAGGGCCCCTCATATTACTGCGGTGTGTCTGACGTTGGTTGTGCACCACCACCGTCAGAGACACTTCATTGTACTATGAGGGACCCTGTGCCAGTGCCCAAGAGTAGGCCCACCCACCTGTCCAGGCTAACGGCACTGGCACGAGTGATTGCGCCAGGTGGTGACCACGGCCGTGTGTGGGGAGTCAGCCCATTTAGGGAGGTATAAAAATGGCCTATGATGGACATTCAGCAGCTGCAAATGGAGGAATTGGAGAAGTCAGTAAGAGGAGGCCAAAAGCAAGACATTTTTCCGGCAAGCTACGTGTCAGCAGGGGAAGGTGGGGCAAAATAATTTGAAATCCTTGATTGGTTCATTTTAATGAAGGTTAGATCATCAATATTCTGGGCAGCCAGACGTGTCATTTTTTCAGTCAGTATTGAATCAGCAGCACTGAAGACTCTTTCTGATAGCACACTAGCAGCAGGGCAAGCGAACTCCTGTAATGCATATTCTGCCAATTCAGGCCAGGTGTCTATTTTAGATGCCCAGTAATCAAAGGGGAATGACCTGTGAGGGAGAACATCGATAAGGGAGGAAAAGTAGTTCGTAACTATACTGGACAAATGCTGTCTCCTGTCACTTTGAATCGATGCAGCAGTAACTGTCGTGTCAGCAGTCATTGCGAAATCACTACACAAACTGGTTATAAAACCCCTCTGTCCAACGCCACTTCGGATTTGTGCACCTCTAACACCTCTGCCATGTTGCCCCCTACGGCTCGTGTGAGAACCATCACCGCTGCTGTGTGCTGGCAATGCCTAAACCAAACGGTCTACAAGAGTTGCTTGTTTGGTAGCCAACATTTGCTCAAGGTTCTCATGTGGCATGATATTTTGTAATTTTGCTTTATATCGTGGATCCAGGAGGCAGGCCAACCAGTAATCCTCATCGGTCATCATTTTGATAACGCGGGGGTCCCTTTTTAGGATACGCAAGGCATACTCAGCCATGTGGGCCAATGTTCCAGGTGTCAATTCACTGCTTGTGCTGAGTTGAGGAGCACTTTCTTGCAAATCAACATCACTTGTGTCCTGCAAAAACCCTGTACCTGACCTTGCAACGCCACCAGTTTCTATTGCCCCCTGAGAAGCATCCTCCTCCCATAAATATTCATATCCCATCATCCTCCTCCTCCTCTTCATCCACCACCTCGTCCAGGCGAGTTCTCTGAGCAGACAATGGCTGACTGTCATCAAGGCTTCCCTCCTCCTCGGCTGCAGACGTCAGCTCTTTAATGTGCGTCAAACTTTGCATCAGCAGATGCATTAGTGGGATGCTCATGCTTATGATGGCGTCATCTGCACTTACCAGCCGTGTGCATTCTTCAAAACACTAAAGGACTTGACAGAGGTCTTGTAGCTTCGACCACTGCACACCAGACAACTCCATGTCTGCCAAGTGCCTGCCCGTGTATGTGTATCCTCCCACAAATTAATTACAGCACCCCTCTGTTCGCACAGCCTCTGATCCATGTGCAGTGTGGAGTTCCACCTTGTTGCAACGTCGATTATTAGGCGGTGCTGGGGAAGATTCAGCGATCGCTGATGGTTGAGCATACGGCTGGAGTGTACGGGCGACCGGCGGATGTGCGAGCAAAGTCTTTGCACCTTCAGGAGCAGGGCTGGTAACTCCGGATAATTTTTGAGGAAGCACTGCACCACCAGGTTCAAGGTGTGAGCCAGGCAAGGTATGTGTTTAAGTTCTGAAAGGGCTATGGCAGCCATAAAATTCATTCCGTTATCACTGGCTACCTTGCCTGTCTCAAGATGTACACTGCCCAGCCATGATTGCGTTTGTTACTGCAAGTACTCGGCCAGTACTTCCGCGGTGTGTCTGTTGTCGCCCAAACACTTCATTTGTAAAACAGCCTGCTGACGCTTACCACTAGTTGTTTGATAATGGGACACCTCGTGTGCAACACTGGCAGCTGCGGATGGAGTGGTCGTGCGACTGCGCTCTGTGGATGAGCTTTCGCTTCTGGAGGAGGAGGAGGAGGAGGGGTGGCGAACGCCTACAGCCAACTGTTTCCTAGACCGTGGGCTAGGCAGAACAGTCCCACTATGGCTCTCCCCTGTGGACCCTGCATCCACCACATTAACCCAGTGCGCCGTGATGGACACGTAATGTCCCTGGCCATGCCTACTGGTCCATGCATCTGTTGTGAGGTGCACCTTTCCACTGACTGATTGCCTCAGTGCATGGACAATGTGGTCTTTGACATGCTGGTGGAGGGCTGGGATGGCTTTTCTCGAAAAGCAGCTGGAAGAGCATAACCCAATAGGATAAAACGTAACTTTTACTGTTAATATTAAAAAGTGGACAAAGCAATACAACATATAAACAAAGTGCTCACGCCGAAAACCGTGCTCTATTAAAAAACTGGTTTGATCTCACCAATTATGGACGAAGGGTACCCAAACCGATGCAAAAGGGTCCAGGGAGGGTCCAGTAGTTGTGGGGACACACAACTACTGGACCCTCCCTGGGACCCTTTTGCATCGGTTTGGGTACCCTTCGTCCATAATTGGTGAGATCAAACCAGTTTTTTAATAGAGCACGGTTTTCGGCGTGAGCACTTTGTTTATATGTTGTATTGCTTTGTCCACTTTTTAATATTAACAGTAAAAGTTACGTTTTATCCTATTGGGTTATGCTCTTCTAGCTGCTTTTCTATTATCCACCCAAAAAGTTGTGCAACAGCTTGGTACTTCTAGCTGCAGCTGTTTCACGATGGCTTTTCTCGCAAAGAAGTGTCAACTGGGTAGGTCATAGCGTGGTACTGCATAGGCCATCTGGTCTTTGAAAGCTTCGCTTTCAACCAACCGGTAGGGCATCATCTCTAACGAGATTAGTATAGCAATGTGGGCGTTCAAACCCTGTGTACGCAGATGAGAGGATGAGTACTTTCTTTTCCTAACGAGAGTCTCCTGTAGGGTGAGCTGGACTGGAGAGCTGCATATGGTGGAACTAGCGGTGGTTGTGGTGGACATGGTGGATTGAGAGAGGGTTGGTGATGGTATTCTTGATGTTGGCCTACATACAGTGTTTCCTACCAATAACCTTGTGATTCCCTGACTGCTTTGGCCTTGCGACGACACCTCCACATTTGCTGCTGGTGGTGTCCTAACCGGTGGGCTTACAGTGAGGGAAGCAATTTAACATTGCTGACTACCTTCATTCTGAGCAGGTGCACCAACGGTACGGGACGTTTGGTAGTTAGTCCAGGCTTGCAAGTGTATGCTGGTTAAATGTCTAAGCATGCACGTTGTATTTAAATTTTGAAGATTCTTCCCTCTGCTAAAGGTCTTTGAGCATTTCTTACAGATAACTTTTGACTGATCATTCGGATCTTGATTAAAAAATTGCCACACTACACTCTTTCTACTATGGAATACCTTTTCAGGCATTGCACGTTGTGCTACTTTGACTGGATGGCCACGCTGTACTAAAACTGTTTTTGTTTTTGACGTATGTTTTTGGCCTGATACGGGCCTGCCAGATGACAGCTGTTGTGATGTAGATGGCTGCTGCGGATCATCTTCCTCCGCTTCTGAGCTACTGGCAGCGGCACCCTCTTCCCCCAATGGATGCCAATCTGGGTCAACAAACTGGGTTATCTATCACCTCCTCTTCAATGTCATGTGCACCTTCCTCTGTGTCACCGTGTAAGGTGCTATAGCGTTCGTGATGGGGCACCATAGTCTCATCAGGGTCAGATTCTGGCTCAGTACACTGCGAGGGCAATGTAGTGATCTGAGTCAATGGAACAGCATAATAATCTAGCTGTGGCTGTGCATCAGTGCACTCCATGTCCGATTCATCTTGTAATGGGCAGTTAACAATTTTCCTTTCTAACCCAGGCACGGTATGTGTAAAGAGCTCCATGGAGTAACCTGTAGTGTCACCTGACGCATCCTTGACTTTTGGTTTGGGTGAAGGACACAATGAAATGTCTTGTTCCTGACTGGCAGCATCCACTGACGACTCGACTCGCTGTTTTTATATTTGGGACTTTCTGAAGAGGAGGTGAAAGAGCTAGAGGCTGAGTCAGCAAGGAAAGCCAAAACTTTTTCCTGCTGCTCCGGCTTTAAAAGCTGTTTTCCTACTCCCAGATAAGGCTACGTTCACACTAGCGTTGTGCGCCGCTGCGTCGGCGACGCGACGCACAACGCACCGAAAAACGCGTGCAAACGCACGCAAAAACACTGCGTTTTTCGACGCGTGTGTCGTTTTTTGACGAAAATCGGACGCAAGAAAAATGCAACTTGTTGCGTTTTCTTGGTCCGACGCTAGCGTCAAAAAAGACGCACGTGTCGGAAAACGCAACAAGCAAAAACGCATGCGTCCCCCATGTTAAACATAGGGGCGCATGAACGTAGCCTAAGGGAGCCTTCTAGACCTTGTGTAGGCAGACGATGACACTGGCTCAACACCTCCAGCCTTAGGTGCTATTGTGCTTTTGCCACTACCACCAGATGCACCACCACCATCATTACCAGCTGGCAACCACCACCCACGGGCTCTTCCACCAGACTTCCTCATTTTTTGGAAAATCTAACCAAAATAACAACCGTTATATGGTACTGTAAAACAAAGTAGAAGGTGTATATAAACTTGTTGAGAATTTAAATCTCCCTTTTTTTTGGGATACTGAACCAAAACTCAGGCCCAGTGTATATAACAACGCAATCTAAGTGCCAGAAAGTGGCTGGCTGACATACGACAAACTAACAGGACTGAAGTATATCCACTTTGTGAGAATTTGAATCTCACTTTTTTGGGGGGAGACTGAACCAAAACTCAGGCCCTGTGCATAAAACAACACAATGTAAGTGTCAGAAAGTTGCTGGCTGATATACGACAAACTAACAGGACTGAAGTATATCCACATTGTGATAATTTGAATCTCACTTTTTTTTGGGAGACTGAACCAAAACTCAGGCCTTGTGCATAAAACAACACAATGCAAGTGGCAGAAAGTGGATGGTTGACATACGACAAACTAACAGGAATGAAGTATATCCACTTTGTGAGAATTAGAATCTCCCTTTTTCGGGGGGGGTGGGGGGGGGGCGGGAGACTGAATCAAAACTCAGGCCCGGTGTATATAACAACGCAATCTAAGTGGCAGAAAGTGGCTGGCTGGCATACGACAAACTAACAGGATTGAAGTATATCCACTTTGTGAGAATTAGAATCTCCCTTTTTTGGGGGGAGACTGAACCAAAACTCAGGCCCAGTGTATATAACAACGCAATCTAAGTGCCAGAAAGTGGCTGGCTGATATACGACAAACTAACAGGACTGAAGTATATCCACTTTGTGAGAATTAGAATCTCCCTTTTTTTTGGGAGACTGAACCAAAACTCAGGCCCAGTGCATATAACAATGCAATCTAAGTGGCAGAAAGTGGCTGGCTGATATACGACAAACTAACAGGACTGAAGTATATCCACTTTGTGAGAATTAGAATCTCCCTTTTTTTGGGGGGAGACTGAACCAAAACTCAGGCCCAGTGTATATAACAACACAATGTAAGTTCCAGAAAGTGGCTGGCTGATATACGACAAACTAACAGGACTGAAGTATATCCACTTTGTGAGAATTAGAATCTCCCTTTTTTTGGGGGGAGACTGAACCAAAACTCAGGCCCAGTGTATATAACAACACAATGTAAGTTCCAGAAAGTGGCTGGCTGATATACGACAAACTAACAGGACTGAAGTATATCCACTTTGTGAGAATTAGAATCTCCTTTTTTTTTTTTTTTGGGGGGGGGGGGAGACTGAACCAAAACTCAGGCCCAGTGTATATAACAATGCAATGTAAGTTCCAGAAAGTGGCTGGCTGACATACGACAAACTAACAGGACTGAAGTATATCCACTTTGTGAGAATTAGAATCTCCCTTTTTTGGGGGGGAGACTGAACCAAAACTCAGGCCCAGTGTGTAAAACAACACAATGTAAGTGGCAGAAAGTGGCTGGAAGATATATGAAAAAATACAAGGACTGTAGTACAATTTCAATCTCCCTACAATGATCTCAGGAAAAGTATGGCAGCAATAAAAAGGACTGCTGCACGCAAAAGTGTGGACAAATAAACAAGATAACTGTGCAGAAAGGAGAAACAGGATTTTTGCTTTTAAAAAAGCAGTTGGTTTATACAGCAGCGTGCAAACAGAAATGCACATCAGGGAGCCTTATAAGGCTAGGTTCACATTGCGGTAGGTGATTCCGTCTAACGGACACGTTTTTAAGTAGTGAAAACGCAATATAACGGACATTGTAACGCATCTATAGACTTGCATTGTCTGACGCATCGTGACGCATGCCAAAATTGGCATGCGTTTGTCACATTACGTTTTTTTATGACGGACCTTGGAGCGCGGCTTGCAGCGTTTTCGGGTCCAGGCCAAGCTAAAGCAAGACTAACGGAATCGTTAATTCTGCCATAGAAGGCTATTGCAAACGCAGCCAGATGCAAATCATGAAAAATTTCCAAATAGAACCATACGTTTGAATAGCTTTTGAGGGTGGTTCATGTGGTCATGTGACAGGAAATATTTTTTCGGCCATTTAGGAGGAGTGACCCAACAACACATTTTCCAGACGCCTGCAGCACATTGTGATAGTGTGAGAGTGTCTTGCAAGAGATCAGAGGAAATGTAAGTACAATTCTATATATTATATATCTCTGTATACATCATGGGAGTGTGTATTGTCAGTCGGATGTGTGTGTACTAAAAAATGTATTGTTTTGTTTGCATGCAGGTGTCGGATAGTGAGGCAAGCAGCAGCAGCAGCAGCGTGTCTGCGGTGTTTTCTTCTCAAACGGTAGGCTTGCACTTTAACCCCTTAATCCCATATGACGTACTATCCCGTCCAGGTGACCTGGGACTTAATTCCCAGTGACGGGATAGTACGTCATATGCGATCGGCCGCGCTCACGGGGGGAGCGCGGCCGATCGCGGCCTTGTGTCAGCTGCCTATTGCAGCTGACATCCGGCACTATGTGCCAGGAGCGGTCACGGACCGCTCCCGGCACATTAACCCCCGGCACACCGCGATCAAAGATGATCGCGGTGTGCCGGCGGTGCAGGGAAGCATCGCGCAGGGAGGGGGCTCCCTGCGGGCTTCCCTGAGACGATCGGTACACGGTGATGTACTCACCGTGTACCGAGCGTCTTCTCCCTGCAGTCCCCGGATCCAAAATGGCCGCGGGGCTGCATCCGGGTCCTGCAGGGAGCACTTCCGGGTCAGGATCAGGCTGCAGCTCTAATCCTGCCCGGCTGTATGTCAGATCACCGATCTGACAGAGTGCTGTGCACACTGTCAGATCGGTGATCTGTGATGTCCCCCCCTGGGACAAAGTGAAAAAGTAAAAAAAAAAAATTTCCACAAGTGTAAAAGAAAAAAAAAATAAATTCCTAAATAAAGAAGAAAAAAAAATATATTCCCATAAATACATTTCTTTATCTAAAAAAAACAAAACAATAAAAGTACACATATTTAGTATCGCCGCGTCCGTAACGACCCAACCTATAAAACTGGCCCACTAGTTAACCCCTTCAGTGAACACCGTAAGAAAAAAAAAAAAATGAGCCAAAAAACAACGCTTTATTATCATAACGCTGAACAAAAAGTGGAATAACACGCGATCAAAAAGACGGATATAAATAACCATGGAACCTCTGAAAACGTCATCTTGTCCCGCAAAAAACGAGCCGCCATATAGCATCATAACCAAAAAAAAAATAAAAAAGTTATAGTCCTCAGAATAAAGCGATGCCAAAAGAATTATTTTTTCTATAAAATAGCTTTTATCGTATAAAAGCGCCAAAACATAAAAAAATGATATAAATGAGGTATCGCTGTAATCGTACTGACCCGAAGAATAAAACTGCTTCATCAATTTTACCAAATGCGGAACGGTATAAACGCCTCCCCCAAAAGAAATTCATGAATAGCTGGTTTTTGGTCATTCTGCCTCACAAAAAATCGGTATAAAAAGTGATCAAAAACTGTCACGTGTCCGAAAATGTTACCGATAAAAACGTCAACTCGTCCCGCAAAAAATAAGACCTCACATGACTCTGTGGACCAAAATATGGAAAAATTATAGCTCTCAAAATGTGGAGACGCAAAAACTTTTTTGCTATAAAAAGCGTCTTTTAGTGTGTGACGGCTGCCAATCATAAAAATCCGATATAAAAAACGCTATAAAAGTAAATCAAACCCCCCTTCATCACCCCCTTAGTTAGGCTAGGTTCACATTGCGTTAATGGGTTAACGCTAACGGACAGCGTTGCACGGCGAAAATGTCGCAATTAACGCCGTGCAACGGGTCCGTTAGCACACCCATTGACAGCAATGTGATTTTCGGGTGTAGCGCATCGCTAGAGCGTGCCATTTTCGGCTCGCGCTAGCAAGGTGCCGTTCTTTTGTGGCGCGCCTTGGACGCTGCTTGCAGCATCCGCGGTGCGCCCGAGGTCCGATCCCCGATCTTCCAGAGCGGGGACGTTTACGCGACCACTAAACACGACACCTAAAAAGACATTGCGTTAGCGCAATCCGGTAGCGCTAAACAGATTTCCCTAACGCAATGTGAACCTAGCCTTAGGGAAAAATAATAAAATTAAAGAAAATGTATTTATTTCCATTTTCCCATTAGGGTTAGGGCTAGGGTTAGGGTTAGGGCTAGGGTTAGGGCTAGGGTTAGGGTTTGGATTACATTTACGGTTGGGATTAGGGTTGGGATTAGAATTAGGGGTGTCTCAGGGTTAGGTGTGTGGTTAGGGTTACAGTTGGGATTAGGGTTAGGGGTGCGTTTGGATTAGGGTTTCATTTATAATTGGGGGGTTTCCACTGTTTAGGCACATCAGGGGCTCTCCAAACGCGACATGGCGTCCAATCTCAATTCCAGCCAATTCTGCATTGAAAAAGTAAAACAGTGCTCCTTCACTTCCGAGCTCTCCCGTGCGCCCAAACAGGGGTTTACCCCAACATATGGGGTATCATCGTACTCGAGACAAATTGGACAACAACTTTTTGGGTCCAAGTTCTCTTGTTATCCTTGGGAAAATAAAAATGTGGGGGGCTAAAAATCATTTTTGTGGGAAAAAAAAAAGGATTTTTTATTTTCACGGCTCTGCGTTGTAAACTGTAGTGAAACACTTAGGGGTTCAAAGTTCTCACAACACATCTAGATAAGTTCCTTGGGAGGTCTAGTTTCTAATATGGGGTCACTTGTGGGGGGTTTGTACTGTTTGGGTACATCAGGGGCTCTGCAAATGCAACGTGACTCCTGCAGACCAATCCATCTAAGTCTGCATTCCAAATGGCGCTCCTTCCCTTCCGAGCTCTGCCATGCGCCCAAACAGTGGTTCCCCCCCACATATTGGGTATCAGCGTACTCAGGAATTGGACAACAACTTTTGGGGTCCAATTTATTCTGTTACCCTTGTGAAAATACAAAACTGGGGGCTATAAAATAATTTTTGCGAAAAAATTTTTTTTTATTTTAACGGCTCTGCGTTATAAACTGTAGTGAAACACTTGGGGGTTCAAAGCTCTCAAAACACATCTTGATAAGTTCCTTAGGGGGTCTAGTTTCCAAAATGGTGTCACTTGTGGGGGGTTTTAATGTTTAGGCAGGGGCTCTCCAAACCAACATGGCGTCCCATCTTAATTCCAGTCAATTTTGCATTGAAAAGTCAAATGGCGCTCCTTCCCTTCTGAGCTCTGCTATGCGCACAAAAAGTGGTTTACCCCCACATATGGGGTATCGTCGCACTCAGGACAAATTGCACAACAACTTTTGTGGTCTAATTTCTTCTCTTACCCTTGGGAAAATAAAAAATTGGGGGCGAAAAGATCATTTTTGTGAAAAAATATGATTTTTTATTTTTACGGCTCTGCATTATAAACTTCTGTGAAGCACTTGTTGGGTCAAAGTGCTCACCACACCTCTAGATAAGTTCCTTAAGGGGTCTACTTTCCAAAATGGTGTCACTTGTGGGGATTTCAATGTTTAGGCACATCAGGGGCTCTCCAAACGCAACATGGCATCCCATCTCAATTCCAGTCAATTTTGCATTGAAAAGTAAAATGGCGCTCCTTCCCTTCCGAGCTCTGCCATACGCCCAAACAATGGTTTACACCCATATATGGGGTATCAGCGTACTCAGGACAAATTGGACAACAATTTTTGAGGTCCAATTTCTTCTCTTACTCTTGGGAAAATAAAAAATTGGGGGCGAAAAGATAATTTTTGTGAAAAAATATGATTTTTTTATTTTTACGGCTCTGCATTATAAACTTCTGTGAAGCAATTGGTGTGTCAAAGTGGTCACCACACATCTAGATAAGTTCCTTAGGGGGTCTACTTTCCAAAATGGTGTCACTTGTGGGGGGTTTCTACTGTTTAGGCACATGAGGGGCTCTCCAAACGCAACATGGCGTCCCATCTCAATTCCTGTCAATTTTGCATTGAAAAGTCAAATGGCGCTCCTTTCCTTCCGAGCTCTGCCATGCGCCCAAACAGTGGTTTACCCCCACATATGGGGTATCAGCGTACTCAGTACAGATTGTACAACAACGTTTGGCATCCATTTTATCCTTTTACCCTTGGTAAAATAAAACAAATTGGAGCTGAAATAAATTTTGTGTGAAAAAAAGTTAAATATTCATTTTTATTTAAACATTCCAAAAATTCCTGTGAAACCCCTGAAGGGTTAATAAACTTCTTGAATGTGGTTTTGAGCACCTTGAGGGGTGCAGTTTTTAGAATGGTGTCACACTTGGGTATTTTCTATCATATAGACCCCTCAAAATGACTTCAAATGAGATGTGGTCCCTAAAAAAAAATGGTGTTGTAAAAATGAGAAATTGCTGGTCAACTTTTAACCCTTATAACTCCCTAACAAAAAAAATTTGGTTCCAAAATTGTGCTGATGTAAAGTAGACATGTGGGAAATGTTACTTATTAAGTATTTTGCGTGACATATCTCTGTGATTTAAGGGCATAAAAATTTAAAGTTGGAAAATTGTGAAATTTTCTAAATTTTCGCCAAATTTCCGTTTTTTTCACAAATAAACGCAAGTTATAGCGAATAAATGTTACCACTAAAATGAAGTACAATATGTCACGAGAAAACAATCTCAGAATCACTGGGATCCATTGAAGCGTTCCAGAGTTATAACCTCATAAAAGGACAGTGGGCAGAATTGTAAAAATTTACCCGGTCATTAACGTGCAAACCACCCTCGGGGCTTAAGGGGTTAAAAAACCACAATAATGCAGTGTGCAACTCCAGTGTATTGAGACAAAATTGTTTTAATAAAAATAATTAATTTTATTTTTTTGGTTGTAGAACGATATGCAGTACCGCTGCGCCTAGAGAGGCAGAGGAACTGGAGCCATCTCCATTGGAACCAAGCCAGCAGACGGGCGCTGAAGATGTGTCTGACATGAGCAAGCCACGATGTGTGGAGAGAAGCACCTGGGGTTCATGTCTGGAAACAAAATTGTGCAGACAGATGCATGCCTTCACTACACGGTCCACATTTTCAGGTTGCAGTTGCATGCAAGTTAGTAAGATTCGCCATTTTAAGGTCAAAATACCAAAGGCACACTCCACATAACGTCTTGCCCGGCTCAAGCGATAATTAAAAATGCGTCTGGTGGAGTTTAGACTACGGCTTGAGTACGGCTTTAGGAGATTTTGTCCTAGTTGGAATGCCTCATCCCCAACTAAAACATAGGGCAAACTTGGGCCTTCAGTCCCCGGAAGAGGTCGTGATGAGGGTATGTTAAAGTTGTTGCTGTACAGACATCTCCCCATGTTGGAGTCTCTGAAGACTCTGGAATCGTTAGTCCGGCCATACGCACCAATATCCACAGCAACAAAACGGTATCTAGCATCCGCAATAGCCATCAATACAATGGAAAAGTATTTTTTATAGTTGTAGTATAGTGATCCATTATGCGCTGGTTTCTGAATCCGAATGTGCTTGCCGTCCACGGCACCAATACAATTGGGGAAATTAGCCACATCCTCGAAATGTTGAGATATCGCTAGCCACATTTCTGATGTCGGTGTGGGTAGCACAAGTGGTTGCAAGTTGTTCCAAATGGCTGACTTCCCAAGTCTAAATTGAAAATGCAGTGACGCAAAAGATTCTCCGGTAGCCAGATATCTGTCGGCAATCAAAAAGAAAAAAAAAAAACTGGTTAGGATTTTAACCCCTTTCTGACATATGACGTACTATCCCATCGAGGTGGGGTGGGCCCGTATGACCACCGACGGGATAGCACGTCATACGCGATCGGCCGCGCTCACGGAGGGAGCGCGGCCGATCGCGGCCGGGTGTCAGCTGCCTATCGCAACGGACATCCGGCACTATGTGCCAGGAGTGGTCACGGACCGCCCCCAGCACATTAACCCCCGACACACCGCGATCAAACATGATCGCGGTGTGCCGGCGGTGCAGGGAAGCATCGCGCAGGGAGGGGGCTCCCTGCGGGCTTCCCTGAGAACCCCGCAGCAACGCGATGTGATCGCGTTGCTGCGAGGGTCTCCTACCTCCCTCCCTTTAGCAGGCCCGGATCCAAAATGGCCGCGGCATCCGGGTCCTGCAGGGAGGGAGGTGGCTTACCAAGGGCCTGCTCAGAGCAGGCGCTCGGTAAGCCTGCAGCACTGTAAGTCAGATCGGTGATCTGACAGAGTGCTGTGCAAACTGTCACATCAACGATCTGTGATGTCCCCCCTGGGACAAAGTAAAAAAGTTAAAAAAAATAATTTCAAAATGTGTAAAAAAAAAACAAACCTAAATAATGAAAAAATATATATACAGTATATATTATTCCCATTAATACATTTCTTTATGTCACTAAAAAAAAAAACAATAAAAGTACACATATTTAGTATTGCCGCGTCCGTAACGACCCGACCTATAAAACTGGCCCACTAGTTAACCCCGTCAGTAAACACCGTAAGGAAAAAAAAAAAGGCAAAAAACAACACTTTATTATCATACCACCAAACAAAAAGTGGAATAACACGCGATCAAAAAGACGGATATAAATAACCATGGTACCGCTGAAAACTTCATCTTGTCCCGCAAAAAACGAGCTGCCATACGGCATCATCAGCAAAAAAATAAAAAAGTTATAGTCCTGAGAATAAAGCGATGCAAAAATAATTATTTTTTCTATAAAATAGTTTTTATAGTATAAAAGCGCAAAAACATAAAAAAAATGATATAAATGAGGTATCACTGTAATCGTACTGACCTGAAAAATAAAACTGCTTTATCCATTTTACCAAACGCGGAACGGTATAAACGTCTCCCCCAAAAGAAATTCATGAATAGCTAGTTTTTGGTCATTCTGCCTCACAAAAATCGGAATAAAAAGCGATCAAAAAATGTCATGTGCCCGAAAATGTTACTAATAAAAACGTCAACTTGTCCCGCAAAAAACAAGACCTCAGATGACTCTGTGGACCAAAATATGGAACAATTATAGCTCTCAAAATGTGGTAATGCAAAAAATATTTTTTGCAATAAAAAGCGTCTTTCAGTGTGTGATGGCTGCCAATCATAAAAATCCGCTAAAAAACCCACTATAAAAGTAAATCAAACCCCCCTTCATCACCCGCTTAGTTAGGGAAAAATTTAAAAAATGTATTTATTTCCATTTTCCCATTAGGGCTAGGGTTAGGGCTAGGGTTAGGGCTAGGGTTAGGGTTAGGGCTCGGGTTAGGGTTAGGGCTAGGATTAGGGTTAGGGCTAGGGTTAGGGTTAGGGTTAGGGCTAGGGTTAGGGCTAGGGTTAGGGTTAGGGTTAGGGCTAGGGGTAGGGTTAGGGCTAGGGTTGGGGCTAGGGTTAAGGCTACAGTTAGGGTTGGGGCTAAAGTTAGGGTTATGGCTAAAGTTATGGTTAGGGTTTAGATTACATTTACGTTGGGAATAGGGTTGGGATTAGGGCTAGGGGTGTGTAAGGGTTAGGGGTATGTTTAGGGTTACCATTGGGATTAGGGCTAGGGGTGTGTTTGGATTAGGGTTTCAGTTATAATTGGGGGGTTTCCTCTGTTTAGGCACATCAGGGGCTCTCCAAACGCGACATGGCATACGATATCAATTCCAGCCAATTCTGCGTTGAAAAAGTAAAACAGTGCTCCTTTCCTTCCGAGCTCTCCCGTGTGCCCAAACAGGGGTTTACCCCAACATATGGGGTATCAGCGTACTCAGGACAAATAGGACAACAACTTTTTGGGTCCAATTTCTCCTGTTACCCTTGGAAAATACAAAACTGGGGGCTAAAAAATAATTTTTGTGGGAAAAAAAAATATTTTTTATTTTCACGGCTCTGCATTATAAACTGTAGTGAAACACTTGGGGGCTCAAAGTTCTCACAACACATCTAAATAAGTGCCTTGGGGGGTCTGGTTTCCAATATGGGGTCATTTGTGGGGGGTTTCTACTGTTAAGGTACATTAGGGGCTCTGCAAATGCAATGTGACGCCTGCAGACCATTCCATCTAAGTCTGCATTCCAAATGGCGCTCCTTCCCTTCCAAGCCCTCCCATGCGTCCAAACAGTGGTTCCCCCCCACATATGGGGTATCAGCGCACTCAGGACAAATTGACAACAAATGTTTGGGTCCGATTTCTCCTGTTACCCTCGGGAAAATACAAAACTGGGGGCTAAAAAATAATTTTTGTGGGAAAAAATTTTTGTTTTATTTTTACGGCTCTGCATTATAAACTTCTGTGAAGCCCTTGGTGGGTCAAAGCGCTCACCACACATCTAGATAAGTTCCTTAGGGGGTCTACTTTCCAAAATGGTGTCACTTGTGGGAGGTTTCAATGTTTAGGCACATCAGTGGCTCTCCAAACGCAACATGGCGTCCCATCTTAATTCCTGTCAATTTTGCATTGAAAAGTCAAACGGCGCTCCTTTCCTTCCGAGCTCTCCCATGCGCCCAAACAGTGGTTTACCCCCACATATGGGGTATCAGCGTACTCAGGACAAATTGTACAACAACTTTTGGGTCCAATTTCTTCTCTTAACCTTGGGAAAATAAAAAATTGGGACGAAAAATAATATTTGTGAAAAAATATGATTTTTTATTTTTATGGTTCTGCATTATAAACTTCTGTGAAGCACTTGGTGGGTCAAAGTGCTCACCACACCTCTAGATAAGTTCCTTAGGGGGTCTACTTTCCAAAATGGTGTCACTTGTGGGGGGTTTCAATGTTTAGGCACATGAGGGGCTCTCCAAACGCAACATGGTGTCCCATCTCAATTCCAGTCAATTTTGCATTGAAAAGTCAAATGGCGCTCCTTCGCTTCCGAGCTCTGTCGTGCGCCCAAACAGTGGTTTACCCCAACATATGGGGTATCGGTGTACTCAGGACAAAGTGTACAACAACTTTTGGGGTCCATTTTCTTCTGTTACCCTTGGTAAAGTAAAACAAATTGGAGCTGAAATAAATTTTTTGTGAAAAAAAGTTAAATGTTCATTTTTATTTAAACATTCCAAAAATTCCTGTGAAGCACCAGAAGGGTTAATAAACTTCTTGAATATGGTTTTGAGCACCTTGAGGTGTGCAGTTTTTAGAATGGTGTCACACTTGGGTATTTTCTATCATATAGACCCCTCAAAATGATTTCAAATGATATGTGGTCCCTAAAAAAAAATGGTGTTGTAAAAATGAGAAATTGCTGGTCAACTTTTAACCCTTATAACTCCCTAACAAACAAAAAAATTGGTTCCAAAATTGTGCTGATGTAAAGTAGACATGTGGAAAATGTTACTTATTAAGTATTTTGTGTGACATATCTCTGTGATTTAATTGCATAAAAATTCAAAGTTGGAAAATTGCAAAATTTTCAAAATTTTTGCCGAATTTCGTTTTTTTCACAAATAAACGCAGGTAATATCAAAGAAATTTTACCACTAACATGAAGTACAATATGTCATGAGAAAACAATGTCAGAATCACTGGGATCCGTTGAAGCATTCCAGAGTTATAACCTCATAAAGGGACAGTGGTCAGAATTGTAAAAATTGGCCCGTCATTAACGTGCAAACCACCCTTGGGGCTAAAGGGGTTAAAGGACAACTAACAAAAAGGCTAATTAAAAGGGAATATTACAGTTGCCTAAATGTACATCATTGTGCCCCACAATAAATTAGATCTTGTCTTAGTAAATAGAACGATTAAAAAAATTATAATTACCTCAGAGTCACCACTAAACGTTGCTCCGCACAAATGGTTTCACGGAAAGTGCTGCGCTGATGATGTATCTCATCTTTCACATGCGAGAGCAGAACATCAAAGATCTCAATGGACATCCTTAGATAACGTTGGAATTTGAAGGGATGATCCCGAAGCTGAACATACAGGGTGTGAAAGGCACCATATGTATTCCGTAAGAAATTCACTTCATGGATCCAATATCTCCTTTGAGAAATACTCTTTCTGTGCCGAAGTCGCAACTGCATCAAGTGAAATCTAACGAGCTCAGACACAAACATCTTGCTAGCAGAAGTTCACTCGATACTTTCAAAATGGAGAATGAGTATGCACCCACACCCGACGCTGAGAAAAGGGGAAAAAAAAGAGAACAACTTTATTGACACTGACAAACACAGACAAACAGATGCTTAGTGAACGGACATCAAAATTACACAAACGCAGTCACGTGCGTTAACGTGAAGCGGAATATTCGACAAATTTGACTCTTTTATTTACATGCATTTAACGGATCCGTTTAACGGAATGTACTTAACGCAATGTGAACCTAGCCTAAGGCAGCCTAATAAGCTACAGAGATGATGCACAAAAATATAGCCTCCACTGTCCCTGCAAAAAATGGTGGTGTTGAACAGTGGAAATCGCTACAGCACAAGCAGTTTGGGGGTTAATCTTCCTTCCCTAACTATATCCCTTCTTCTGATGAAGCTGCAGCAACCTCTCCCTATGCTAAGATCGGCAGAAGTAAGATGGCGGCCGGCATGCACGCCCCTTTATAGCCCCTGTGACGCCGCAGAAAGCAAGCCAATCACTGTTATGCCCTTCTCTAAGATGGTGGGGACCGAGACCTATGTCATCACGCTGCCCACACTCTGCGTCCTCCTTCACTGGCTGAAAAATGGCGCTGAAAGCGTCATACGAAACGCGACTTTTGTGCGCAGATTGCCGACCTCATGGTTAATCCCACACTAGGATTGGGTCAGGTTTCATGAAACTCGACTTTGCCGAAAGTCGGCGATTTTTGAATTTGTCTGATCCGTTTCGCTCAACCCTACTATCAGTACTCCCCCTTAGGAATCTGTGTTGTGCGGTTACTCTGTTATTACTCTCAGAAAGTTATGATTTGACAACTTTTTACCAACTGAGGGCATGTCTATATACTATCTGACACTATCCGATCAGTGATGCCGAAAATAATAACAATAACTTTATTTATATAGCGCCAACCTATTCCGCAGCGCTTTACATTATAGAGGGGACTTGTACAGACAATAGACATTACAGCATAGCAATAAACACATAGATCAAAACAGATACCAAAAGGAATGAGGGCCCTGCTTGCAAGCTTACAAACTATGAGGAAAAGGGGAGACACAAGAGGTGGATGGTAACAATTGATTTCATTGTTCGGACCAGCCATAGTGTAATGATCGGGTGTTGATGTAAAGCTGCATGAATTGGTTATCAGCCTAAATATGTAACAGTATAGACACAGAGGGCTATTAACTGCACAAAGTGAATGAGAACATGTTGCGAGGAACCTGATTATGGTTTAAGTTTTTTAAATGGGCCACACAGGGCATTAGGTTAATGCGTTGAGACGGTAGGCCTGTCTAAATAAATGAGTTTTTAGGGCACGCTTAAAACTGTGGGGATTGGGGATTAATCGTATTAACCTAGGTAGTACATTCCAAAGAATTGGCGAAGCACGTGAAAAGTCTTGGAGATGGGAGTGGGAGGTTCTGATTACTAAGGATGTTAACCTCAGGTCATAAGCAGAACGGAGAGCACGGGTAGGGTGGTAGACTGAGACCAGGGAGGAGATGTAGCGTGGTGTTGAGCCATGGAGCACTTTGTGGATCAGGGTAATAGTTTTGTACTGGATTCTGGAGTGGATGGGTAACCAGTGTAATGACTGGCACAAGGTAAAGGCATCGGTGTAACGGTTGGTGAGGAATATGATCCTGGCTGCAGCATTCAGGACAGATTGGAGTGGAGAGAGTTTGGTAAAAGGGAGGCCGATTAGTAGAGAATTACAATAGTCCAGATGAGAATGAATAAGAGAAACAGTAAGAGTTTTTGCAGAGTCGAAAGTCAGAAAAGGTCGAATTCTAGAAATGTTTTTGAGGTGCAGATAACAAGAGCGAGCCAGTGATCGGATGAAATCAAGTATGACCGCAAGGCAGTGGGCATGTTGCTTTGGAGTAATGGTGGAACCACACACGGAGAAGGCAATGTCAGGCAAAGGTAGGTCAGTAGAGGGAGAAAACACAAGGAGTTCCGTTTTTGACAGGTTCAGTTTCAATGTCAGATTGTGTAGAAATAATGATTGATCCTGGTAATGGTAACGCCCAGATGTCAATTTCTTGTTTCTACAAGGAATAACAGATGAATAAATCAGTCTGATATCGGAACGCAATGCATGGACTGGTCAGCGGTTCTCCCCACCCAAATTGACAGCTTCATGTATCTCTATGCAACTGTCATGCTTGGGTGGGGAGATCTGCTGATCTGCTGACAGTCTGTGCACTGCGTTCCGATATCGGTCCAATTTATATGGCCGACTGACTTCACCCTTAGAAGAAAAGATAACCCAGAATTTGTATTCTATGAATTTACTAGTCAAAGCTGGTTTGTGACTAGTAACTCCCACTAAAGAAAAAATGCTAGTAATATAAAAGGGCTTTCCAGTTTTTCAAAAGTGGATCCCAAATGATTCCAGTCATATAAAATAACAAAATTAAGTAATATTTCCCTTCACTTGCTCTACCGACAGCTCCCCGTCGCTGCTCTGGTTTCTGTGTTTTGCCTGCAGAGCCGCTGAGCTCAGTGATTGCCTGCAGTGGTGATGTGACCTGCTAACTTGATGTCACCATTGCAGCCAAACCACAGAGACCGGACTGAAGTTAGAGTTGGGGAAGGTAAGTATAATCAATTATTTTACATTGCTGGAATTGTTTGGGGTTTATTTTTATTTTTTTTAAAAGTGGAAAACACCTATGGTAGTTGGGGGCCCTGATATAGATTTTGCAGTAGGGCCCAGGAGCTTGAAATTATTCCTCTGCTACTCGTTTTACAAATTACATGAATATTAACTTCTTTCATTAAGTAAAAGATACATTGTAGCTTCTCCAAAATAAGATATTGATTCAAGTCTGATGATGCCAGCAGGCTGTAGATTTCTCAAAAAATGACAGACTTTTACCTTCTCGGACCTCTCCTCATACTATAAATGGTACTTCAAGGAGAGGCTCAGTCTGTTTATAATTTTAAATCTTGCTACCCAATTTTAAAAGCCCGGTTTGGCTGAAGTAGGTCTGTTTATTTGCAGCCAGGTGGAAACACTAAACCTGATCCTGTCATTTCATAATGTTTCCCTGTGCCTACTGCATATAAGAATACAATGATCCTATTCAATATCTAAAGAGCTAGAAATCATAAAAATAATATTTCTCATAAGTCTGCAAATTCCTCTTCTACGTAGTGACTCTAATCATCATACAAGTCACACAGGTGGAGAGATCTTCCTAACTCAAACGTCTTATTTTTGTCTGCATCTGTAATACAGGACTTTCTTTACAGGATTCCTTCAGATGCTCGGGTGAACGCAGAGCCAAATAAAATCTTGAAAACTGAATCTGAATGTCCCCTGTAGAAATATTCTACTGCCGGAACATACCGGTATTTTTGACTGCGCTTGATTATAGGTTAGTTCTATTGAATTGAGGCCAGTCCATGGTTACTGAACCTGACATCACTTAGAGCCATCCCAAAATTCAGTAGCAGATTGATTATCATCAGTTGGCAATGCTCAATCTAAATTTCCAAAAACATTGAACATTTTAAAGGGTTTGTCCACAAGATAGATGGCAACTTGTTGATCGGTGGAGGTCTGACCACTCGAATCCACAATATTTGGCCAAACAGGGGAATTTTTAGCCCCTATAAGTTCATGTTCACACGCGTATACATATTTGCCTGTTTTTTGTCCAGAAAAAAAACTGACGTTTTTGCATCCGTGTCTTTGTTCCGGTTGTCCATTTTTTAAATCCATATTGCATCCATATGTCCATTTTTTTATGCTCTTGTGCCATTCGTGTGTATGTCCGTCTTTTTACGTTCATGTACCATCCATTTTATATATATATTTTTCTAGAGCATCTCGCTTGGCCGGACACAGAGCTATAAACGGAACACTGTCTCTTTAAGAATGTGCTTGGTTTATCGAGGCAGCATAAGCCAAGCAAGGGAAAATAAATACGGCCCTCTGGGCAAAACAGCAAAAACAAAATAAACAGGAAGAAAACACAGTCCTTTTCCTAGTGGAGTTCTGCCCACTCATGGATATAGTGTCCACAAAACAAGTCCATAACATGCCACATGGGTACAAACATGGGAACGCGGCCGCACTGACTGGCGGTAACCATGATGATGTTACCGCTGGTCAATGATTCTGTGCTCGCAGCAGCTCATTTACCTGTGGTTCTCAGTCTGGACGGTCGCATCTTGGCACCATCCTGGTTGAAAACTATTAATCCTCCTACATGGATTACGACGTGGGACAGAACGACGGATAGGTCAGTTATAGTGTTGATTTTTTATTTTTCGTTTATTACAATAGACGAGGGATTCAGTGGAATTAGGCGTTAGGTGGTTATAACTGTGTTTTGTTATTTCTAAATAAAAATGGAAAACTGTGTTTTGTTTTATTTCTAGTAAAAGAGTTTATTCTGGCTGTGTTTTTATTTAACATATAACTATAGAATTAGTAATGGATAAGTGTCTTAGACACCACTCCGTTACTAAGCCATGGCCTTGATGCTACCTGACAATACAAAGGTGACATCAACCCCACAAATATGAACCCCACTTGCCACCGCTACAGGGCAAGTGGGAAGAGCCAGGCAAAACACCAGAATTGGCGCATCTCATAGATGTGCCTTTTCTGGGCAGCTGCGGGCTGCTATTTTAGGCTGGGGGAGCCAAGATCAATGGCCCCTTATCAGCCTGAGAATACCAGCCTCCAGCTGGCAGCTTTAGCAAGGCTGGTTGTCAAAAATGAAGGGGGGGAACCCCATGCCATTTTTTTAATTATTTATTTAAATAATTAAAAAAAACAGTGTGGGAACCCCTCTATTCTTGATAACTAGCATTATAGTGAGTTTTGCCTGGCTGGTTATAGAAAATAGAGGGGAACCCATGCAGGCTTTTTCATTTATTTACTTATAGCCCAAGTGGTAACTGATGAATATTCCCATCAGCTATTCCTGCTGTCACTGTTACTAATGGCAGCAGGTGTAGGCTGATGGGAGTAATAGTCCTATCAGCCGCCGCCTGCTGTCATTGTAATTTTTTTTTTCAGTAAATATATTTATTGAAATTTTAAACAGGAAAAACAATAAAACGAATCATTACAATGTCCAGAGCTATACATTACGCCTCTGAGAACACAGCACAAGTGTAGTTTGAGCAAGGCCTCTGGCACATAAAGGGTACATGTTTCTCATCTTGAGAATCACCTCGGGACATGGATACAGGATACAGAACCTGTAAGAAAAGCAATTGTAGAGATAGGAGAAAAAGAAAGAAAGAGAAGAAGAGAGAGAAAAAAAGGGGGGGGGGGAAATGGGGAAGAAGGGGGGATTAAGGGAGACCCAGCAATGTATACGCCCACGTATTGAGAATTTTGAGTATGTACGCAGCCAAGTCAGGAACCCTGTGCTTTCCTTGAAGGATTGCCAGAGGAACCAGGTGCGTCCCTGGACATATGCAGCATCACCATCACCCGCCACCAGCGACTCTAGACGATGTAATCTATCCATTTCAGCTATCCATTCCTCCGTGGAGGGGACCTCAGTGGACCTCCAATGTCGGGGAATAACTGCCCTAGCAGCTATGAGGCAAAATCTCAGGATCCCCTTTTTAACGGAAGCTATCGAACTGGGTATCAGGGACAGTAGGGCCATTTGGGGGGAGGGCTCGTGGCGGACCCCAGTCATCAAATGAAAGGCATCGAAGACTGAGTTCCAGAAGGGTTGCAGGGGACCACAGGACCACCAAACATGAAGCATAGAGCCTGTGGCGGAGCCACATCTCCAGCAGGCGTCCGAGATCTCCGGATTAATCCTGTGGAGAAGGACGGGACACCTATACCAGCGTGTCAGTAATTTATAATTCCTCTCCTGCGCCTGACTGGACATCGTCATCTTATGTGCAAGAGTGAAGATTTTTAGGCTATCCGCCTCAGAAAAGGTGATCCCCAGGTCCCTCTCCCAAGCCTCCATAAATCCAAGCGTAGTAGGGGGAAGTGAATTCAAGACCAGGCCATAGAGCACCGAAACCACGTGGTAGGGACCCTCGGTAGGGAGCATCAGGGACTCAAATGGTGTCAGCGCCCCCATCGGCACACTGGAAAGAAAGTTCCGCAATTGCAGAAACTCCAGCCAGGACAGCGGTGTCGTAAGATCAGAACCTCGTAACCCCCGCATGCCGGAGAGCCCCGCAAGCCTATCCTTCACCTGACCCAGTCCCACCCCGTCAAGTCGTGACCAACACAGATACGTAGATCTATTCATTGCTGGGGGAAAGGCCGGATTGTCAAAAAGGGGACTCAGTCTGCTCAATCGGGAGGTCAGGCGTAATTTCACATAGGATCTATCCCAGAACCTCAAAACAATCTGTGTGAGTGGAGCAAAACTCGACACAGGTGGGCGTCCGGTCCCCCCCAGCCAAGGCAGCCAGTACAAAGAAGAGGGCGATAAAAGTTTCTCCAGGAGCACCCACTGTTTATGAGCATCACCGAACCTCCAGTCGACAATCCTAGAGAGCAAGACTGCCTGATAATAACGTTTAAAATCAGGAAGGCCTACCCCCCTTTAGTCTTGGGTCTCACTAACACTGAGAATCGAGTCCGCGGCTTCTTAGTTCCCCAAATAAAGCTATTGATAGCTGACTGCAGGCGCCTGAAAAAGCAATCCGGAATCTGCACTGGAGCAGTCTGAAAAAGATAGAGGAATCGGGGTAAAATATCCATTTTGACCACTCCCACCCGTCCGAACCAAGATAGCTGAGGTCTGCCATACCGTTTAAGGTCCGAGATAGATTTCCGCAGGAGCGGGACGTAGTTCAGAGCCTATGTTGCGCTAATGTCAGCAGGTATTAAGACTCCTAAATATTTTAAGGCATCGGTCTTCCACTTAAAAGAGAAGGACGCCTGAAGCTGAGAGACTAGATCATCAGGCAGGGAGATATTGAGCGCCTCCGTCTTGGAGTAGTTGACTTTAAAGTTTGAAACCTCCCCGAACCTACGGAACTCTCGGAGGAGTACAGGAAAAGCCACGGTCGGGTTGGCTGCTGTCATTGTAATCACTAGAATACAACTCTCATCATTCTCCCCTGTTCGCGCTTATCGCCGACAGAGCAGGGGAGAATGATGCGAGCCGTCTTTAGCATCCGGTGTCGGGGAACAGCGCTTAATGTAGCGCTTCTTCTCTGGCATCCGTCCATATGGTACTGATGTGGCACATGATTTATTTCTCCTCCTGTTACAGCCCTTATCTGGCAGCTCATCAGTATGTGTGCTTACAATACAGCTTCTGTCAGCTGAGACACAAAGAAAAAAAAGGTCTTTATTTTTGTTCTTGAGACTCGCGTTTGTCCTGTTTCGCACCGTTATAGCTAGAAAAGTTGCACATTTTGCAAAATGGCACAAAAATTGCACCAAGAGACCTGGTGCAAAAATTGCACTAAAATAAGTGGCGTACATAAAATCACTCTTGGGGATGGGGGGGGAGGGGATTGCGCTACATTTGTGGCAAGTTTGTAACCTGTTGAACAGTTGCAATTGAAGAATTAGCCGAAAACACCAGGTTTGGAAACCCCGCCCCACAATGATAATTATATAAAATAAAATAGAATTGCAAAAAATTAGTCCCCAATCAATATAAATCTACCTGTCAATGGTAGATAGTACTCCACTATAACATCATTCCCAACCTATTTACCTCTATTATCATTTAGGTAAATAAAGTGAAGCACCAATAGAAATATCATAAAATATACTTTATTAGACACAATTAAAAACTAAGAAAAGGTGCAAAAGGACAAAAAAGAGGGACTTTGATCCTAAATGTGCGACAAAAATAACAGGATATATAGCTGAAATCACATCTACTCCAATTCAATTTACTATCAAGTATCCAAATAACGATGAGAATTCACATTGGTATTGAAGGGGTTAATAGCCCAGGGGTTCAAGATCAGATGGTCAGCTAAACAATGCAAAACTGCCAGGAAGTATCCATGTTGAATTGCTAGTTACCTAATTCATTCCAATACCCTCAAAGAATCCTATCAAATTAGCTATAACTCAACGACTACCAGGAGTCATAAGGTTAGGATACAGGATAGGAGGCTAAAATTGGACAAAAAATATGTTATTACCTTTACTGGCAGTACTGCTAGGTCACACACTGGAATCCCTCTGCCCCGACGCGCGTTTCGCTTCGCTTCTTCGGGAGGTGTCTTTTTTCTCCTTTTGCACCTTTTCTTAGTTTTTAATTGTGTCTAATAAAGTATATTTTATGATATTTCTATTGGTGCTTCACTTTATTTACCTAAATGATAATGGAGGTAAATAGGTTGGGAATGATATAAAATAAAATAGGTAAACACATGTAAAATAGACTTTAAAAATATGCGCAAATTTAAAGAAGAATTAGGTTTAAATGCAAAACATGCAAAAATCACCCAACACAGGCGCAAATGCAGTAATGAATCGGGAGTAAGAAACATTGTATATTTTGAGCAAAATTAATGAACCAGGGCAGCTGTTATGAAGAATTTGGTGGAAAAAATGACAAAATGTCACAAGACTGAAAAAAAAGGAAAGTGACTTGAAAAATAAAAATGCATTTGATGAATCAGGCCCTTGCTGGCTTCAGGAGAAATTAAAAAAAAAAATTGTGCCATTTTCCGATACCCGTAGCGTTTCCATTTTTCGGCGACCAAAAAAACGTAATTCTGGCGTTTTACATTTTTTTATCGCTACGCCCTTTAGCGATCAGGTTAATCTTTTTTTTTAAATTGATTGATTGGGCGATTCTGAACGCGGTGATACCAAATATGTGTAGGTTTGATTTTTTTGTTGTTGTTTTAATTTTGAATGGGGCAAAAGGGGGGTGATTTAAACTTTTATATTTTTTTATTTTCTTCGTATTTTTTAAAACTTTTTAAAAAACTTTTGCCATGCTTCAATAGCCTCCATGGGAGGCTAGAAACTGACACAATTGGATCGGCTCTGCTATATAGGATCGATCATCAGATCGCTCCTATGCAGCTGAATTGCAGGCTTGCTAAGAGGGCCGACCACAGGGTGGTGCTCACAGCAAGCCGGCATCAACAACCATAGAGGTCTCAAGGATACCTCTGGTTGTTAAGCCGACGCATCGCTGACTCCCGATCACATGACGGGGGTCGGTGATGCGTGCATTTCTGGCCCGATGGCCGGAAGCGGTAGCTAAATGCCACTGTCAGCCTTTGACAGCGGCATTTAACTAGTTAATAGTGGCGGGTGGATTGCGATTCCACCTGCCGCTATTGCGCGCACATGTCAGCTGTACAAAACAGCTGACATGTCGCAACTTTGATGTGGGCTCAGCGCCGGAGCCCACATCAAAGGGGAGACACAACATGCACAGTACTAAACAATGGTTTATTCGTTGGCCTCCTTCACAATACGCCATGTTGGACCCTCACACACAACACTGCTCAGCCAGAGAGCAGCCTGGCTGGCAGGAATGATATTATTGGCCTCAGTCATTTTGTTTCACTGCTCAGCTAAAATGAAAGCTGAGCACTGGTTGCTATGGTCGACACACAGCTTTACTGTGAGATGAGGCCCGATGAGTGACCACACGAGGCGCGAGGCTGTTCTCCATGTTCTCCATATACCCCAATGTAGTGCCATGATAAGAATAAAACTCTTCCCACCAAAAATAAGTCCTCATGTGGCGATGATAGCAGAAAAATAAAATAGTTCTGACATTTGAAATGCAGCAACGGTCGCCAGTTTTGGGCACCAGATTCGAAATGCTCCTTTCATAAGGGCATCTCATATCGATAGTGTGATTGCTGCTATTAGTAGCTCTCATCTTTGGGCTACGTTCACACAGGAAAAAAATTAGAATACTCAGGGAGCATGTATCAGCACCGGATGTATGATTTCAGCCACATATGTTTGATTCGGAAACGTTAACGCGTTTCAGAGAAAGACACGCTTTAGAGGCTCGTCATACAGGAGGGTGGTCCATGGCGGCTTCTCCCCGCCCGCCGCCACGGATTCACAGATCTTCCCCTATACACGAAAGCAGCAAGAGCCATGAGTAACAACCATATATATTTCTAGGTTCCAAACGCGTAGGATTCTCTCAGGATGTCTTGTTTTAAAACTTGTGTGTTTTTTTTTTACTTTTTAATGGATGAAGAAAGCTCTTTTTTTACTTGAAAAAATTGGGAATTGAGTGCTGGACAAGATTATCATTTTTTTCACAGGCAGAATTTTTGTCACTCATGGGCAGAGCGGAGACATGGCGGACATGCCTTCCTGACTAGTCAGTCTGCATCTTGGTACCCAGCGGCGCTCAGTTTTCAAGGTTTCTGCAGGGTTTAGGTGTCTGTACTCTGTCCTAGTCCTACTCACAGCGATTTCGTATTATCATTATTAGGCCTCATTCACATGGTCAGTACGTGGTCATCAGTATTTTACCTCAGTATTTGTCAGCCAAAACCAGGAGTGGGTGATAAATACAGAAGTGGTGCATATGTTTCTATTCTACTTTTCCTCTGATTGTTCCACTGCTGGTTTTACTGAGGTAAAAGACTGACCAAATAATGTATGCGCGAACATGGCCTTATTGTTGCTGCAGTTTTCTGCAGTGTATCACTGGCCAGGATAGAGGTTAGCACAGCTTTTGTCTTGCTTGGCTTATAGTGGGCTGATACAGTGTCACAAGTCCAGGTTTTAGCTTTGCCCCATAGATAAAGCCGCCCAGTCCTCCCAGCAGCACTGTACTGAGTGATCTGACAATCCGATTCTCCATTGCTATTCGTCTTGCAGTTCCATAGCCGGCCGCTGGGAGGTAGCAGCGAGCACAGTCAGGATCGTGGACGGGGCTATGGAAAGTCTCTTCTTTGTTACTATGTAGAGAAGTTTGGGGCCGGTGTCCCGGGCGTTGCTAGGTAACGGCTCCGCTTCTCTCAGGGCAGCTTGTGACCCGCTACACCGGAGCCGGAGAGAGAGAGGTGGGTGCATGAGAGAACTAAACCGCACGTAGACCGTGTCATCAATGTACATGAGGCGGGCGGTGCAAACTGGAAGCAGTCTGTGCAGTGACAACAAGTGCCTCTTCTCACCGGAACTCACCGCGAAATCAGGAGTTTATTTCTTATGAATGATTGTTTATTTTTACTCGTTTGTATTATACATTTATGTTGTGAGAAGCTAATACCAAATATTGGGGTGTGTGAAAGATGGGGACACCATGGACACAATGGTGTGATATTGGGGGACACTAACGATGGGGACACGAGGGACACAATGGTGTGATATTGGGGGGACACTAAGGATGGGGACACCAGGGACACAATGGTGTGATATTGGGGGGCACTAAGGATGGGGACACCAAGGACACAATGGTGTGATATTGGGGGACACTAAGGATGGGGACACCAGGGACACAATGGTGTGATATTGGGGGACACTAAGGATGGGGACACCAGGGACACAATGGTGTGATATTGGGGGGACACTAAGGATGGGGACACCAGGGACACAATGGTGTGATATTGGGGGGCACTAAGGATGGGGACACCAAGGACACAATGGTGTGATATTGGGGGACACTAAGGATGGGGACACCAGGGACACAATGGTGTGATATTGGGGGACACTAAGGATGGGGACACCAGGGACACAATGGTGTGATATTGGGGGGACACTAAGGATGGGGACACCAGGGACACAATGGTGTGATATTGGGGGGCACTAAGGATGGGGACACCAAGGACACAATGGTGTGATATTGGGGGACACTAAGGATGGGGACACCAGGGACACAATGGTGTGATATTGGGGGACACTAAGGATGGGGACACCAGGGACACAGTGGTGTGATACTGGGGGACACTAAGGATGGGGACACCAGGGACACAATGGTGTGATATTGGGGGACACCAGGGACACAATGGTGTGATATTGGGGGACACCAGGGACACAATGGTGTGATATTGGGGGACACTAAGGATGGGGACACCAGGGACACAGTGGTGTGATATTGGGGGACACTAAGGATGGGGACACCAGGGACACAATGGTGTGATACTGGGGGACACTAAGGATGGGGACACCAGGGACACAGTGGTGTGATATTGGGGGACACTAAGGATGGGGTCACCAGGGACACAATGGTGTGATATTGGGGGACACTAAGGATGGGGACACCAGGGACACAATGGTGTGATATTGGGGGCACTAAGGATGGGGACACCAGGGACACAATGGTGTGATATTGGGGGGCACTAAGGATGGGGACACCAGGGTCACAGTGGTGTGATATTGGGGGGCACTGAGGATGGGGACACCAGGGACACAATGGTGTGATATTGGGGGACACCAGGGACACAATGGTGTGATATTGGGGGACACCAGGGACACAATGGTGTGATATTGGGGGACACTAAGGATGGGGACACCAGGGACACAATGGTGTGATACTGGGGGACACTAAGGATGGGGACACCAGGGACACAGTGGTGTGATATTGGGGGACACTAAGGATGGGGACACCAGGGACACAATGGTGTGATACTGGGGGACACTAAGGATGGGGACACCAGGGACACAATGGTGTGATATTGGGGGACACTAATGATGGGGACACCAGGGACACAATGGTGTGATATTGGGGGACACCAGGGACACAATGGTGTGATATTAGGGGACACCAGGGACACAATGGTGTGATATTGGGGGACACTAAGGATGGGGACACCAGGGACACAATGGTGTGATATTGGGGGACACTAAGGATGGGGACACCAGGGACACAATGGTGTGATACTGGGGGACACTAAGGATGGGGACACCAGGGACACAATGGTGTGATATTGGGGGACACTAATGATGGGGACACCAGGGACACAATGGTGTGATATTGGGGGACACTAAGGATGGGGACACCAGGGACACAATGGTGTGATATTGGGGGACACTAATGATGGGGACACCAGGGACACAATGGTGTGATATTGGGGGACACCAGGGACACAATGGTGTGATATTAGGGGACACCAGGGACACAATGGTGTGATATTGGGGGACACTAAGGATGGGGACACCAGGGACACAATGGTGTGATATTGGGGGACACTAAGGATGGGGACACCAGGGACACAATGGTGTGATACTGGGGGACACTAAGGATGGGGACACCAGGGACACAGTGGTGTGATATTGGGGGGCACTAAGGATGGGGACACCAGGGACACAATGGTGTGATATTGGGGGACACCAGGGACACAATGGTGTGATATTGGGGGACACCAGGGACACAATGGTGTGATATTGGGGGACACTAAGGATGGGGACACCAGGGACACAATGGTGTGATATTGGGGGACACTAAGGATGGGGACACCAGGGACACAGTGGTGTGATATTGGGGGACACTAAGGATGGGGTCACCAGGGACACAATGGTGTGATATTGGGGGACACTAAGGATGGGGACACCAGGGACACAATGGTGTGATATTGGGGGACACCAGGGACACAATGGTGTGATATTGGGGGACACCAGAGACACAATGATGTGATATTGGGGGACACCAGGGACACAATGGTGTGATATTGGGGGACACCAGGGACACAATGGTGTGATATTGGGGGGCACTAAGGATGGGGACACCAGGGACACAATGGTGTGATATTGGGGGACACTAAGGATGGGGACACCAGGGACACAATGGTGTGATATTGGGGGACACTAAGGATGGGGACACCAGGGACACAATGGTGTGATATTGGGGGACACTAAGGATGGGGACACCAGGGACACAATGGTGTGATATTGGGGGACACTAAGGATGGGGACACCAGGGACACAGTGGTGTGATACTGGGGGACACTAAGGATGGGGACACCAGGGACACAATGGTGTGATATTGGGGGACACCAGGGACACAATGGTGTGATATTGGGGGACACCAGGGACACAATGGTGTGATATTGGGGGACACTAAGGATGGGGACACCAGGGACACAGTGGTGTGATATTGGGGGACACTAAGGATGGGGACACCAGGGACACAATGGTGTGATACTGGGGGACACTAAGGATGGGGACACCAGGGACACAGTGGTGTGATATTGGGGGACACTAAGGATGGGGTCACCATGGACACAATGGTGTGATACTGGGGGACACTAAGGATGGGGACACCAGGGACACAATGGTGTGATATTGGGGGACACTAATGATGGGGATACCAGGGACACAATGGTGTGATATTGGGGGACACCAGGGACACAATGGTGTGATATTGGGGGACACCAGGGACACAATGGTGTGATATTGGGGGACACCAGGGACACAATGGTGTGATATTGGGGGACACTAATGATGGGGACACCAGGGACACAATGGTGTGATATTGGGGGGCACTAAGGATGGGGACACCAGGGACACAATGGTGTGATATTGGGGGCACTAAGGATGGGGACACCAGGGACACAATGGTGTGATATTGGGAAGCACTAAGGATGGGGACACCAGGGACACAGTGGTGTGATATTGGGGGGCACTAAGGATGGGGACACCAGGGACACAATGGTGTGATATTGGGGGACACCAGGGACACAATGGTGTGATATTGGGGGACACCAGGGACACAATGGTGTGATATTGGGGGACACTAAGGATGGGGACACCAGGGACACAATGGTGTGATACTGGGGGACACTAAGGATGGGGACACCAGGGACACAATGGTGTGATACTGGGGGACACTAAGGATGGGGACACCAGGGACACAATGGTGTGATATTGGGGGACACTAATGATGGGGACACCAGGGACACAATGGTGTGATATTGGGGGACACCAGGGACACAATGGTGTGATATTAGGGGACACCAGGGACACAATGGTGTGATATTGGGGGACACTAAGGATGGGGACACCAGGGACACAATGGTGTGATATTGGGGGACACTAAGGATGGGGACACCAGGGACACAATGGTGTGATACTGGGGGACACTAAGGATGGGGACACCAGGGACACAATGGTGTGATATTGGGGGACACTAATGATGGGGATACCAGGGACACAATGGTGTGATATTGGGGGACACTAAGGATGGGGACACCAGGGACACAATGGTGTGATATTGGGGGACACTAATGATGGGGACACCAGGGACACAATGGTGTGATATTGGGGGACACCAGGGACACAATAGTGTGATATTAGGGGACACCAGGGACACAATGGTGTGATATTGGGGGACACTAAGGATGGGGACACCAGGGACACAATGGTTTGATATTGGGGGACACTAAGGATGGGGACACCAGGGACACAATGGTGTGATACTGGGGGACACTAAGGATGGGGACACCAGGGACACAGTGGTGTGATATTGGGGGGCACTAAGGATGGGGACACCAGGGACACAATGGTGTGATATTGGGGGACACCAGGGACACAATGGTGTGATATTGGGGGACACCAGGGACACAATGGTGTGATATTGGGGGACACTAAGGATGGGGACACCAGGGACACAATGGTGTGATATTGGGGGACACTAAGGATGGGGACACCAGGGACACAATGGTGTGATACTGGGGGACACTAAGGATGGGGACACCAGGGACACAGTGGTGTGATATTGGGGGACACTAAGGATGGGGTCACCAGGGACACAATGGTGTGATATTGGGGGACACTAAGGATGGGGACACCAGGGACACAATGGTGTGATATTGGGGGACACCAGGGACACAATGGTGTGATATTGGGGGACACCAGGGACACAATGGTGTGATATTGGGGGACACCAGGGACACAATGGTGTGATATTGGGGGACACCAGGGACACAATGGTGTGATATTGGGGGACACCAGGGACACAATGGTGTGATATTGGGGGACACTAATGATGGGGACACCAGGGACACAATGGTGTGATATTGGGGGCACTAAGGATGGGGACACCAGGGACACAATGGTGTGATATTGGGGGACACTAATGATGGGGACACCAGGGACACAATGGTGTGATATTGGGGGCACTAAGGATGGGGACACCAGGGACACAATGGTGTGATATTGGGGGGCACTAAGGATGGGGACACCAGGGACACAATGGAGTGATATTGGGGGACACTAAGGATGGGGACACCAGGGACATAATAGTGTGATATTGGGGGGACACTAAGGATGGGGACACCAGGGACATAATAGTGTGATATTGGGGGGCACTAAGGATGGAGACACCAGGGACATAATAGTGTGATATTGGGGGGACACTAAGGATGGGGACACCAGGGACATAATAGTGTGATATTGGGGGGACACTAACGATGGGGACATCAGGGACATAATAGTGTGATATTGGGGGCACTAAGGATGGGGACACCAGGGACACAATGGTGTGATATTGGGGTGCACTAAGGATGGGGACACCATGACACAATGGTGTGATATTGGGAAGACACTAAGGATGGGGACACCAGGGACATAATAGTGTGATATTGGGGGCACTAAGGATGGGGACACCAGGGACACAATGGTGTGATATTGGGGTGCACTAAGGATGGGGACACCAGGGACACAATGGTGTGATATTGGGGGGCACTAGCGATGGGGATGCAGCGCCCCAGAGACCTGGTCATTGCAGTATGGCGCTCCGCCGCTAAGGGGAGCAGCGGTACGTCTGATGGCACTAAGGAGTTCTCCTGACCAGGTATCACCAGAACACATTACACTTCACACTCCGGCCGCTAGGGGGAGAAAAAGGCTTTATTTATTGGGCCACTCCTCACACTGGTAAAACTAGGGGCTGGGGAGGAAGTTAGTCAGAAGCTGACTGGGCGGGAACCAGGCAACATCACGTGGCAGGGGGTGTTGCAGGGAGAAGGCACAGGGGGGCCCCTGTCAGGCGTGGGAACCTGGCAGGTGCCTAGCGAACAGAGCAGAATGTAACGGAACCGCGCCTGCACACCCTGCGGCGGTATCCTAAGAAAGAGACACGAAGGGAAGGATATTGTGGAACCGTGTAAACGAGATCAAGCACAAAGGAGAGCCAGTAAGAGTCGTGCCGAGAGAGAGAAAGGCAACATCTTACTGAGGCGCATAGTCGGTGGCCGGAACACCGTAGGAGTAACTGACTTCAGGCCTTACTTCAAACTCCGCTGGACAGTCAGTCATAGGTTGGCTGTCTACCTTCTACACCTACGAAGACATAGGGGGCAACATTAGGAGAGGGGCGTCTCTAGGGTACCGGAAGACCTCCAAGCCTTCCCGTCATACGGGTGGCGTCCTAGCCATAACATACCTGGGGAACGTTAGAAACTAGTAACATCTGGAACCAAAGAACGAGAGAGAGAGAGCTGTAGAGAACGAACGAGAACAGCAGTTGTGAGGACTATTCCGAATGCTCAGCAGGATAGGACTACAACACACAGGCGCTATTGGTAGGCAACGATTTCCATCTGTGAAGGAAGCTCTGGATGTGCCCATCGGACCGGCCGGTCTCTGAAAGCCCTGTTAAACGTACTCTGGAGAGAGGATCCTGAAGCCTTCAGTAAAGAGGTAAAGAGACTGCAAACTTGTGTCCTCATTATTGACTGCACCTCTCACCATCGCCACCTACACCACTGGGAAGCCCTGGGGACATACTTCACCTGTGGGAAGATATACCATCCAGCTTCCGTTCCATCACCCCAGTGGACCCCATAGCAGCGTCGGTCACCCTGACCGAACACCACAGGTGGCGTCACGAACCCCTGACAGACTGCAATACCACTTTCATTGGACGCCCCTTAGCAGGGTCGCGGACCGGGTCTAGCCACCGTGACAGCCTCAGAACCGAACCAGAGAGGCCCGGTACCGAAACGCGTGGCCCTGTGTCTGGGGGCGCTCCAACTTGGCGTCACGAACAGGATCGTACTTAAGCCTGAAGAATTGGGTCATGTGTGCCTTGGAACTGTGATGGAAACGTGTTGGGCTGTGATTCATTGCAAAGACTGTGTGTTGCTGTTTGCCGCAAGATTCCCGCCAAGACCGCCGCCATTACAGCGCCACGAGGAGCGCAGGTGAAGAAGAAGGGCGTGGAAAGGGGTTTGACAGAACTGAAGAGCGCGAAAGATAATGGCCGCCCAGTCTAAGTATTGTTGTATCCTGAGGGCGGGCCCGTCAGCCGCTGAGGTCCGCCTTCTCATCCTCTATGGAGGGTGGGGACAGTGGGGACGGAGCTGCCCCCGAAAAATAGCCCGGGAAGAAAATACAGAGGGGACAAAGATGGCGACTTCCAGGCCACTGCATGGAGACGACCCGGCCAGGCGCAGGCCTGCATCACCCGCAGCGACCCCGGAGTCAACGCCGCTGCAGAGATCGACTGCTGTGGAGCTGCCTGAGGGAAAACCCGGCGGATGGATGCCTGATAGCTGGGTGGCCGCCGCTGAGGCTCGGTGGCTGGCGCGCTGCCTGGAGGCCCGCGCTCGGGTGAGTTCCCGGTTGGGCTACCCGACGGAGATCCGTCTCTCCCCCGTGTCCTCTCTACCCACTACGGCTGCGTCAGGTCCTTGCACCCGACCAGGGAGTCGCACCCCGCAGGAGCCGGACTTGAGAATCCTGCCGGTGACGGAACACCAGCGACGCCTGGTGGCGGCATGGAGGAAACAGCCTCGACCTGTGACCATGATAGACCTCACTGAAGAGGAGAAGGTCCCGCCTGTTTGTGCTCTCCTCTGAAGGGAGTAGTACACACAGTTGTAGGAAATCTTCAGTTTCTTGGCAATTTCTCGCATGGAATAGCCTTCATTTCTAAGAACAAGAATATAACAAATGTAATGCCCCAGATTCTCAACTAGCTCAAAGGAAGGTCAGGTTTATAGGTTCTCTAATCAGCCAAACTGTTTTCAGCTGTGCTAACATACTTGCACAAGGGGTTTCAAGGGTATTATAACCATCCATTAGCCTTCTTACACAGTTAGCAAACACAAAGTACCATAAGAACACTGGAGTGATGATTGCTGGAAATGGGCCTTTATACACCTACTAGATGGTGGCCCGATTCTAACGCATCGGGTATTCTAGAATATGCATGTCCACGTAGTATATTGCCCAGCCCACATAGTATATTGCCCAGCCACGTAGTATATTGCCCAGACACGTAGTATATTGCCCAGCGACGTAGTATATTGCCCAGCGACGTAGTATATTGCCCAGCCACGTAGTATATTGCCCAGTCACGTAGTATATTGCCCAGCCACGTAGTATATTGCCCAGCCACGTAGTATATTGTCCAGCCATGTAGTATATTGCCCAGCCACGTAGTATATTGCCCAGCCACGTAGTATATTGCCCAGTGACGTAGTATATTGCCCAGCCACGTAGTATATTGCCCAGCCACGTAGTATATTGTCCAGCCACATGGTATATTGCCCAGCCACGTAGTATATTGCCCAGCCACGTAGTATATTGCCCAGTCACATAGTATATTGCCTGTTGTGAATTCTGTTGTCGGGCTCCCTCCTGTGGTCATGAATGGTACTTCGGCTGGTTCTGTCCATGGACTTCCTCTGGTGGGTGTTTCTGAGTTTCCTTCCACAGGTGACGAGGTTAATTCGTTAGCTGGCTGCTCTATTTAACTCCACTTAGATCTTTGCTCCATGCCACCTGTCAATGTTCCAGTATTGGTCTAGTTCTCTCCTGGATCGTTCTTGTGACCTGTCTTCCCAGCAGAAGCTAAGTTCCAGCTTGTATTTCTTTTGTTTGCTATTTTTCTGTCCAGCTTGCTATTTTTGTTGTTCTCTTGCTTGCTGGAAGCTCTGGGACGCAGAGGGAGTGCCTCCGCACCGTGAGTCGGTGCGGAGGGTCTTTTTGCGCCCTCTGCGTGGTCTTTTTGTAGGTTTTTCTGCTGACCGCAAAGTAACATTTCCTATCCTCGGTCTGTTCAGTAAGTCGGGCCTCACTTTGCTAAATCTATTTCATCTCTGTGTTTGTATTTTCATCTTTAGTCACAGTCATTATATGTGGGGGGCTGCCTTTTCCTTTGGGGAATTTCTCTGAGGCAAGGTAGGCTTTATTTTTCTATCTTCAGGGCTAGCTAGTTCCTTAGGCTGTGCCGAGTTGCATAGGGAGCGTTAGGCGCAATCCACGGCTATTTCTAGTGTGTTTGATAGGATTAGGGATTGCGGTCAACAGAGTTCCCACGTCCCAGAGCTTGTCCTTTATTATCAGTAACTATTAGGTCATTCCGTGTGCTCTTAACCACCAGGTCCATTATTGTCCTGACCACCAGGTCGTAACAGTACAGGTGGCCCAAAGTACTAATGCATCTCAATAGAGGGATAAGAGAAGTTCTGAGACCATTTTTTTTTCTTTGCAGTGTGTTTTGTCTCTCTTTTCCACTTTACCTCTGGGTGGTTCAGTACACTCGTGTAAACATGGACATTCAAGGTCTGTCCTCTTGGATGGATAATCTCACTACAAGGGTACAAAACATTCAAGATTTTGTGGTTCAGAATCCGATGTCAGAGCCTAGGATTCCAATTCCTGATTTGTTTTTTGGTGATAGATCTAAGTTCTTGAATTTCAAAAATAATTGTAAATTGTTTCTTGCCTTGAAACCTCGCTCCTCAGGTGACCCTGTTCAACAAGTAAAGATCATTATTTCTTTGTTACGTGGTGACCCTCAAGACTGGGCATTTTCCCTTGCGCCAGGAGATCCGGCATTGCGTGATGTTGATGCTTTTTTCCTGGCGCTTGGATTGCTTCATGACGAACCTAATTCAGTGGCTCAGGCAGAGAAAATCTTGCTGGCTCTGTGTCAGGGTCAGGATGAAGCGGAGATATATTGTCAGAAGTTTAGAAAGTGGTCTGTGCTCACTCAGTGGAATGAATGTGCCCTGGCAGCAATCTTCAGAAAGGGTCTCTCTGAAGCCCTTAAGGATGTCATGGTGGGATTTCCCATGCCTGCTGGTCTGAATGAGTCTATGTCCTTGGCCATTCAGATCGATCGACGCTTGCGTGAGCATAAAGCTGTGCACCATTTGGCGGTACTATCTGAGCATGGGCCTGAGCGTAAATGTGATAGGACTTTGACCAGAGCTGAACGGCAAGAACACAGACGTCGGAATGGGCTATGTTTTTACTGTGGTGATTCCACTCATGCTATCTCCGATTGTCCTAAGCGCACTAAGCGGTTCGCTAGGTCTGCCTCCATTGGTACGGTACAGTCTAAATTTCTATTGTCTGTTACTCTGATTTGCTCTTTGTCATCCTATTCTGTTATGGCATTTGTGGATTCAGGCGCTGCCCTGAATTTGATGGACTTGGAGTATGCTAGGCGCTGTGGTTTTTTCTTGGAGCCCTTGCAGTATCCTATTCCATTGAGAGGAATTGATGCTACGCCTTTGGCCAAGAATAAGCCTCAGTACTGGACCCAATTGACATGTGCATGGCTCCTGCACATCAGGAGGATATCCGCTTTCTGGTGTTGCATAATCTGCATGATGTGGTCGTTTTGGGGTTGCCATGGCTACAGGTTCATAATCCAGTATTGGATTGGAAATCTATGTCTGTGTACAGCTGGGGTTGCCAGGGGGTACATGGTGATGTTCCATTTTTGTCTATTTCGTCTTCCACTCCTTCTGAAGTTCCAGAGTTTTTGTCGGATTATCGGGATGTATTTGATGAGCCCAAAGCCAGTGCCCTACCTCCTCATAGGGATTGCGATTGTGCAATTAATTTGATTCCTGGTAGTAAGTTTCCTAAGGGCCGATTGTTCAATTTATCTGTGCCAGAACACGCCGCTATGCGGAGTTATATAAAGGAATCCTTGGAGAAAGGCCATATTCGCCCGTCGTCATCACCGTTAGGAGCAGGGTTCTTTTTTGTGGCCAAGAAGGATGGTTCTTTGAGACCTTGTATTGATTACCGCCTTCTTAATAAAATTACAGTCAAATTTCAGTATCCTTTGCCGTTGCTGTCTGATTTGTTTGCTCATATTAAAGGGGCTAGTTGGTTCACCAAGATAGATCTTCGAGGGGCGTATAATCTTGTGCGTATTAAACAAGGCGATGAATGGAAAACAGCATTTAATACGCCCGAGGGCCATTTTGAGTACCTGGTTATGCCATTCGGGCTTTCCAATGCTCCATCAGTATTTCAGTCCTTTATGCATGACATCTTCCGAGAGTACCTGGATAAATTCCTGATTGCTTATTTGGATGATATTTTGGTCTTTTCGGATGATTGGGAGTCTCATGTGAAGCAGGTCAGAATGGTGTTCCAGGTCCTTCGTGCAAATTCCTTGTTTGTGAAGGGGTCAAAGTGTCTCTTTGGAGTTCAGAAGGTTTCATTTTTGGGGTTCATTTTTTCCCCCTTCTACTATCGAGATGGACCCTGTTAAAGTCCAGGCCATTTACGATTGGACTCAGCCGACATCTGTGAAGAGCCTGCAAAAGTTCCTGGGCTTTGCTAATTTTTATCCACGCTTCATCGCTAATTTTTCTACTGTTGCTAAACCATTGACTGATTTGACCAAGAAGGGTGCTGATGTGGTCAATTGGTCTTCTGCAGCTGTAGAGGCTTTTCAGGAGTTGAAGCGTCGTTTTTCTTCTGCCCCTGTGTTGTGCCAGCCAGATGTTTCGCTCCCGTTTCAGGTTGAGGTTGATGCTTCTGAGATTGGAGCAGGGGCTGTTTTGTCGCAAAGAAGTTCTGATGGCTCGGTGATGAAGCCATGTGCTTTCTTTTCTAGAAAGTTTTCGCCTGCTGAGCGTAATTATGATGTTGGTAATCGTGAGTTGTTGGCCATGAAGTGGGCTGTTGTGAATTCTGTGGCAGAGTTCACTCCTGTGGTCACAAGTGGTACTTCGGCTGATTCTCTCTGGGATCTTCCGTTTGTGGAGGAAAGTGGTACTGCAGCTTCTGAGTTTCCTCCCTCAGGTGATCTGGTGAGCTCGTTAGCTTCTTCTCTACTTAACTCCACCTGATGCTTTGATCCATGCTTCTGGTCAATGTTCCAGTGTAGGACTTGTTTTTTCCCTGGATCGTTCCTGTGGCCTGCTGCTCTGCAAAGCTAAGTTTTGCAGTAAAAGAGAAGAAACTAATGCGGCACTCACCCCGAATTTGCTGTGAAGATTGTGATCTTTAATGGAGAAAGATGAAAATTACATCCATCAGGACATCAGGTACATATGAGGGTGCGGTATAGGAGGTATGAGGGTGCTCCTATACCGCACCCTCATATGTACCTGATGTCCTGATGGATGTAATTTTCATCTTTCTCCATTAAAGATCACAATCTTCACAGCAAATTCGGGGTGAGTGCCGCATTAGTTTCTTCTCTTTTACTGCATACCGATTACTCTCTGGACATTCATGCAGAGCACCATTACCCTTTACGATTGTGACGCCTGAATACACAGCTGTCCATTAACAGTCCTGCATGCTTGGAAACATTCTGCTCTAGTGCCGTTCTGCTCCCTATACTAAAGCTAAGTTTTGCTATTGTTATTTTGTTGCTATTTTTCTGTCCAGCTTGCTTTATTGGTTTTTCTTGCCTGCTGGAAGCTCTGAGACGCAGAGGGACCACCTCCGTACCGTTAGTCGGTGCGGAGGGTCTTTTTGTCCCCTCTGCGTGGTTATTTATAGGTTTTTGTGCTGACCGCAAAGTTATCTTCCCTATCCTCGTTCTATTCAGCTAGTCGGGCCTCACTTTGCTAAATCTGTTTCATCTCTATGTTTGTGTTTTCATCTTACTCACAGTCATTATATGTGGGGGGCTGCCTTTTCCTTTGGGGATTTTCTCTGAGGCAGGGTGGGCTTATTTTTCTATCTTCAGGACTAGCTAGTTTCTCAGGCTGTGACGAGGCGCCTAGGTTCTGGTCAGGAGCGCTCCACGGCTACCTTTAGTGTGGTTTGATAGGCTTAGGGATTGCGGTCTGCAGAGTTCCCACGTCTCAGAGCTTGTTCTATTATTTTGGGTTATTGTCAGATCAGTGTATGTGCTCTGACTTCCATGTCCATTGTGATTCTGAATTGCCTTTCATAACAGTACCAGAAGCCAAAAGTGCTAATGATTCTCAATAGAGGGAAAAAAGAAGTTCTGAGACCATTTTTTTTTCTTTGCACTGTGTTTTGTCTTTTTTTTCCCCTAGACATTTGGGTGGTTCAGGACACAGGTGTAGCAATGGACATTAAAGGTCTGTCTTCATGTGTGGATCAGCTCACGGCAAGAGTACAAAATATTCAGGATTTTGTGGTTCAGAATTCTTTGTTAGAACCGAGAATTCCTATTCCAGATTTGTTTTTTGGAGATAGAACTAAATTTCTGAGTTTCAAAAATAATTGTAAACTATTTCTGGCTTTGAAACCTCGCTCTTCTGGTGACCCAATTCAACAGGTTAGGATCGTCATTTCTTTTTTGCGCGGCGACCCTCCGGACTGGGCGTTTTCTCTTGCGTCAGGAGATCCTGCATTGAGTAATATCGATGCGTTTTTCCTGGCGCTTGGGTTGCTGTACGATGAGCCTAATTCAGTGGATCAGGCAGAAAAAAATTTGCTGGCTCTTTGTCAGGCTCAGGATGAGATAGAGGTATATTGTCAGAAATTTAGAAAGTGGTCAGTGCTCACTCAATGGAATGAATCTGCGCTGGCAGCAATATTCAGAAAGGGTCTCTCTGAAGCCCTTAAGGATGTCATGGTGGGATTTCCTATGCCTGCTGGTTTGAATGAGTCTATGTCTTTGGCCATTCAGATCGGTCGACGCTTGCGTGAGCGTAAATCTGTGCACCATTTGGCGGTGTTACCTGAGCGTAAACCTGAGCCTATGCAGTGTGATAGGACTTTGACCAGAGTTGAACGGCAAGAACATAGACGTCTAAATGGTCTGTGTTTCTACTGTGGTGATTCCACTCATGCTATCTCTGATTGTCCTAAGCGCACTAAGCGGTTCGCTAGGTCTGCCACCATTGGTACTGTACAGTCAAAATTTCTTCTGTCCGTTACCTTGATCTGCTCTTTGTCATCGTATTCTGTCATGGCATTTGTGGATTCAGGCGCTGCCCTGAATTTGATGGACTTGGAATATGCTAAGCGTTGTGGGTTTTTCTTGGAGCCCTTGCAGCGTCCTATTCCATTGAGAGGAATTGATGCTACGCCTTTGGCCAAGAATAAGCCTCAATATTGGACCCAGCTGACCATGTGCATGGCTCCTGCACATCAGGAGGTTATTCGCTTTCTGGTGTTGCATAATCTGCATGATGTAGTCGTGTTGGGGTTGCCATGGCTACAAGCCCATAATCCAGTATTAGATTGGAAATTCATGTCGGTGTCCAGCTGGGGTTGTCAGGGAGTACATGGTGATGTTCCATTTCTGTCAATTTCGTCATCCACCCCTTCTGAGGTCCCAGAGTTCTTGTCTGATTACCGGGATGTATTTGATGAGCCCAAGTCCAATACCCTACCTCCGCATAGGGATTGTGATTGTGCTATCAATTTGATTCCTGGTAGTAAATTCCCAAAAGGTCGATTGTTTAATTTGTCCGTGCCTGAGCACACCGCTATGCGCAGTTATGTGAAGGAATCCCTGGAGAAGGGGCATATTCGCCCATCATCGTCGCCATTAGGAGCAGGGATCTTTTTTGTAGCCAAGAAGGATGGTTCACTGAGACCTTGTATAGATTACCGCCTTCTTAATAAGATCACTGTTAAATTTCAGTACCCCTTGCCATTGTTATCTGATCAGTTTGCTCGGATTAAGGGGGCTAGTTGGTTCACAAAGATAGATCTTCGTGGTGCGTATAATCTGGTGCGAATTAAGCAAGGCGATGAATGGAAAACTGCATTTAATACGCCCGAGGGTCATTTTGAGTATCTTGTGATGCCGTTCGGACTTGCCAATGCTCCATCAGTGTTTCAGTCCTTTATGCATGACATCTTCCGAGAGTACCTGGATAAATTCCTGATTGTGTACTTGGATGACATTTTGATCTTCTCGGATGATTGGGACTCTCATGTGAAGCAGGTCAGAACGGTTTTTCAGGTCCTGCGTGCTAACTCTTTGTTTGTGAAGGGATCAAAGTGTCTCTTTGGTGTGCAGAAGGTTTCATTTTTGGGGTTCATCTTTTCCCCTTCTACTATCGAGATGGATCCTGTTAAGGTCCAAGCCATCCATGATTGGACTCAGCCGACATCTCCGAAAAGTCTGCAAAAGTTCCTGGGCTTTGCTAATTTTTATCGTCGCTTCATCTGCAATTTTTCTAGTATTGCTAAACCATTGACCGATTTGACCAAGAAGGGTGCTGATGTGGTCAATTGGTCTTCTGCTGCTGTGGAAGCTTTTCAAGAGTTGAAGCGTCGTTTTTCTTCTGCCCCTGTGTTGTGTCAACCAGATGTTTCTCTTCCGTTCCAGGTTGAGGTTGATGCTTCTGAGATTGGAGCAGGGGCTGTTTTGTCACAGAGAGGTTCTGGTTGCTCAGTGATGAAACCATGCGCTTTCTTATCCAGGAAGTTTTCGCCTGCTGAGCGAAATTATGACGTGGGCAACCGAGAGTTGCTGGCCATGAAGTGGGCATTCGAGGAGTGGCGTCATTGGCTTGAAGGAGCTAAGCATTGCGTGGTGGTATTGACTGATCATAAGAACTTGACTTATCTCGAGTCTGCCAAGCGCTTGAATCCTAGACAAGCTCGTTGGTCGTTGTTTTTTGCCCGTTTTGACTTTGTGATTTCGTACCTTCCGGGCTCTAAAAATGTGAAGGCGGATGCTCTGTCTAGGAGTTTTGTGCCCTACTCTCCGGGTTTGTCTGAGCCGGCGGGTATCCTCAAGGAAGGAGTAATTGTGTCTGCCATCTCCCCTGATTTGCGGCGGTGCTGCAAAAATTTCAGGCTAATAAACCTGATCGTTGCCCAGCGGAGAAACTGTTTGTCCCTGATAGGTGGACGAATAGAGTTATCTCTGAACTTCATTGTTCGGTGTTGGCTGGTCATCCTGGAATCTTTGGTACCAGAGAGTTAGTGGCTAGATCCTTTTGGTGGCCCTCTCTGTCGCGGGATGTGCGTACTTTTGTGCAGTCCTGTGGGATTTGTGCTCGGGCTAAGCCCTGCTGTTCTCGTGCCAGTGGGTTGCTTTTGCCCTTGCCGGTCCCGAAGAGGCCTTGGACACATATCTCTATGGATTTTATTTCTGAGCTTCCCGTTTCTCAAAAGATGTCAGTCATTTGGGTGGTCTGTGATCGCTTTTCTAAGATGGTCCATCTGGTACCCTTGTCTAAATTGCCTTCCTCCTCTGATTTGGTGCCTTTGTTCTTCCAGCATGTGGTTCGTTTGCATGGCATTCCAGAGAATATTGTTTCTGACAGAGGTTCCCAGTTTGTTTCGAGGTTTTGGCGAGCCTTTTGTGGTAGGATGGGCATTGACTTGTGTTTTTCCTCGGCTTTCCATCCTCAGACTAATGGCCAGACCGAGCGAACCAATCAGACCTTGGAAACATATCTGAGGTGCTTTGTTTCTGCTGATCAGGATGACTGGGTGTCCTTTTTGCCTTTGGCTGAGTTCGCCCTTAATAACCGGGCCAGCTCGGCTACCTTGGTTTCACCGTTTTTCTGCAATTCTGGGTTCCATCCTCGTTTTACTTCTGGACAGGTTGAGTCTTCGGACTGTCCTGGTGTGGATACTGTGGTGGACAGGTTGCAGCAGATTTGGACTCAGGTGGTGGACAATTTGACCTTGTCCCAGGAGAAGGCTCAACTTTTCGCTAATCGCAGACGTCGTGTGGGTCCCCGACTTCGTGTTGGGGATCTGGTTTGGTTGTCTTCTCGTCATATTCCTATGAAGGTTTCCTCTCCTAAGTTTAAACCTCGTTTTATTGGTCCGTATAGGATTTCTGAGGTTCTTAATCCTGTGTCTTTTCGTCTGACCCTTCCAGATTCTTTTTCCATACATAACGTATTCCATAGGTCATTGTTGCGGAGATACGTGGCACCTATGGTTCCATCTGTTGAGCCTCCTGCCCCGGTTTTGGTGGAGGGGGAATTGGAGCATATTGTGGAGAAGATTTTGGATTCTCGTGTTTCAAGACGGAAACTCCAGTATCTGGTTAAATGGAAGGGTTATGCTCAGGAAGATAATTCCTGGGTTTTTGCCTCTGATGTCCATGCTCCCGATCTTGTTCGTGCCTTTCATGTGGCTCATCCTGGTCGGCCTGGGGGCTCTGGTGAGGGTTCGGTGACCCCTCCTCAAGGGGGGGGGTACTGTTGTGAATTCTGTGGCAGAGTTCACTCCTGTGGTCACAAGTGGTACTTCGGCTGATTCTCTCTGGGATCTTCCGTTTGTGGAGGAAAGTGGTACTGCAGCTTCTGAGTTTCCTCCCTCAGATGATCTGGTGAGCTCGTTAGCTTCTTCTCTACTTAACTCCACCTGATGCTTTGATCCATGCTTCTGGTCAATGTTCCAGTGTAGGACTTGTTTTTTCCCTGGATCGTTCCTGTGGCCTTCTGCTCTGCAAAGCTAAGTTTTGCTATTGTTATTTTGTTGCTATTTTTCTGTCCAGCTTGCTTTATTGGTTTTTCTTGCCTGCTGGAAGCTCTGAGACGCAGAGGGACCACCTCCGTACCGTTAGTCGGTGCGGAGGGTCTTTTTGTCCCCTCTGCGTGGTTATTTATAGGTTTTTGTGCTGACCGCAAAGTTATCTTCCCTATCCTCGTTCTATTCAGCTAGTCGGGCCTCACTTTGCTAAATCTGTTTCATCTCTATGTTTGTGTTTTCATCTTACTCACAGTCATTATATGTGGGGGGCTGCCTTTTCCTTTGGGGATTTTCTCTGAGGCAGGGTGGGCTTATTTTTCTATCTTCAGGACTAGCTAGTTTCTCAGGCTGTGACGAGGCGCCTAGGTTCTGGTCAGGAGCGCTCCACGGCTACCTTTAGTGTGGTTTGATAGGCTTAGGGATTGCGGTCTGCAGAGTTCCCACGTCTCAGAGCTTGTTCTATTATTTTGGGTTATTGTCAGATCACTGTATGTGCTCTGACCTCCATGTCCATTGTGATTCTGAATTGCCTTTCATAACAGTGGGCATTCGAGGAGTGGCGTCATTGGCTTGAAGGAGCCAAGCATCGCGTGGTGGTCTTGACAGATCACAAGAATTTGACTTATCTTGAGTCTGCCAAACGGTTGAATCCAAGACAGGCTCGATGGTCGTTATTTTTCTCCCGTTTTGATTTTGTGGTTTCGTACCTTCCGGGCTCTAAGAATGTGAAGGCTGATGCCCTGTCAAGGAGTTTTGTGCCTGACTCTCCGGGTGTTCCTGAGCCGGCGGGTATTCTCAAAGAGGGGGTAATTTTGTCTGCCATCTCCCCTGATTTGCGGCGGGTGCTGCAAAAATTTCAGGCTGATAGACCAGCCAGCGGAGAAACTGTTTGTCCCTGATAGATGGACTAGTAGAGTTATCTCTGAGATTCATTGTTCAGTGTTGGCTGGGCATCCTGGAATCTTTGGTACCAGAGATTTGGTGGCTAGATCCTTTTGGTGGCCGTCTTTGTCACGGGATGTGCGTTCTTTTGTGCAGTCCTGTGGGACTTGTGCTCGGGCTAAGCCCTGCTGTTCTCGTGCCAGTGGGTTTGCTTTTGCCCTTGCCGGTCCCGAAGAGGCCCTGGACGCATATTTCTATGGATTTTATTTCGGATCTCCCCGTCTCTCAAAAGATGACGGTCATTTGGGTGGTTTGTGATCACTTTTCTAAGATGGTCCATTTGGTACCTTTGTCTAAATTGCCTTCCTCCTCTGATTTGGTGCCATTATTTTTCCAGCATGTGGTTTGTTTACATGGTATCCCGGAGAACATCGTTTCTGACAGAGGTTCCCAGTTTGTTTCGAGGTTTTGGCGATCCTTTTGTGCTAGGATGGGCATTGATTTGTCTTTTTCCTCGGCTTTCCATCCTCAGACAAATGGCCAAACCGAACGAACTAATCAAACTTTGGAAACATATCTGAGATGCTTTGTTTCTGCTGATCAGGATGATTGGGTGTCCTTTTTGCCGTTGGCTGAGTTCGCCCTTAATAATCGGGCCAGCTCGGCTACTTTGGTTTCGCCGTTTTTCTGCAATTCTGGTTTCCATCCTCGTTTCTCTTCAAGGCAGGTTGAGTCTTCGGACTGTCCTGGTGTAGATACTGTGGTGGATAGGTTGCAGCAGATTTGGACTCATGTGGTGGACAATTTGACATTGTCCCAGGAGAAGGCTCAACGTTTCGCTAACCGCCGGCGCTGTGTGGGTCCCCGACTTCGTGTTGGGGATTTGGTTTGGTTGTCGTCTCGTTATGTTCCTATGAAGGTTTCCTCTCCTAAGTTTAAGCCTCGTTTCATTGGTCCGTATAAGATTTCTGAGGTTATCAATCCTGTGTCATTTCGTTTAGCCCTTCCTGCTTCTTTTGCCATCCATAATGTGTTCCATAGGTCATTATTGCGGAGATACGTGGCGCCTGTGGTTCCATCCGTAGATCCTCCTGCCCCGGTGTTGGTTGAGTGGGAGTTGGAGTATGTGGTGGAGAAGATTTTGGATTCTCGTGTTTCGAGACGGAAACTCCAGTACCTGGTCAAGTGGAAGGGTTATGGTCAGGAAGATAATTCCTGGGTTTTTGCCTCTGATTTTCATTCTGCCGATCTGGTTCGTGCCTTTCATTTGGCTCATCCTGGTCGGTCTGGGGGCTCTGGTGAGGGTTCGGTGACCCCTCCTTTGGGGGGGGGGTACTGTTGTGAATTCTGTTGTCGGGCTCCCTCCTGTGGTCATGAATGGTACTTCGGCTGGTTCTGTCCATGGACTTCCTCTGGTGGGTGTTTCTGAGTTTCCTTCCACAGGTGACGAGGTTAATTCGTTAGCTGGCTGCTCTATTTAACTCCACTTAGATCTTTGCTCCATGCCACCTGTCAATGTTCCAGTATTGGTCTAGTTCTCTCCTGGATCGTTCTTGTGACCTGTCTTCCCAGCAGAAGCTAAGTTCCAGCTTGTATTTCTTTTGTTTGCTATTTTTCTGTCCAGCTTGCTATTTTTGTTGTTCTCTTGCTTGCTGGAAGCTCTGGGACGCAGAGGGAGCGCCTCCGCACCGTGAGTCGGTGTGGAGGGTCTTTTTGCGCCCTCTGCGTGGTCTTTTTGTAGGTTTTTGTGCTGACCGCAAAGTAACCTTCTTTATTCTCGGTCTGTTCAGTAAGTCGGGCCTCACTTTGCTAAATCTATTTCATCTCTGTGTTTGTATTTTCATCTTTACTCACAGTCATTATATGTGGGGGGCTGCATTTTCCTTTGGGGAATTTCTCTGAGGCAAGGTAGGCTTTATTTTTCTATCTTCAGGGCTAGCTAGTTCCTTAGGCTGTGCCGAGTTGCATAGGGAGCGTTAGGCGCAATCCACGGCTATTTCTAGTGTGTTTGATAGGATTAGGGATTACGGTCAGCAGAGTTCCCACGTCCCAGAGCTCGTCCTTTATTATCAGTAACTATCAGGTCATTCCGTATGCTCTTAACCACCAGGTCCATTATTGTCCTGACCACCAGGTCATAACAATTGCCCAGCCACGTAGTATATTGCCCAGTCACGTAGTATATTGCCCGGTCACGTAGTATATTGCCCAGTTACGTAGTATACAGCACAGAGCCACGTAGTATATTGTACAGCGACGTAGTATACAGCACAGAGCCACATAGTATATTGCCCAGCGACGTAGTATATTGCCCAGCGACGTAGTATATTGCCCAGCCACGTAGTATATAGCCCAGCCACGTAGTATATTGCCCAGCAATGTAGTATATTGCCCAGCCACGTAATATATGTCATGTCGGACGCTATTCACACTAGGGCGTCCGACAGACAGCTGTAATTCTTCATTCGTCCACTATGCGCTCAGTGGCGCCGGCTAGATTTTATCTAGGTTGTCCGGGGTTAATCTAGCTGGTGCTCGGATTGGAGGCTGGGTCACGCCCACGGCCTTTAAATAGTTCTTCTGAACTTTGGGCGCCGCCGATTATAGCTTGTGTCTTGTACCTGGTGATCTCGGTTCGGAGTGGTGGTCTTGGAGTGGAAATATCATATCTGGTGGTGTATGATCCTTTGTCATATTTCTCCTTCCTATTTGTGTTTTGTTTTGCCCTGTGCACATTATAGTGTTTTCCTGAGTGTGTTTGCGGCGTGGTGCGTTTTTGGTTTTCCCTGTCTGTGCTTTCTGTAGGGGTTGGATTGAGGAATATCACTGGGTGGAGGGTGGAGGTTTCAGATTAGTACTGAAACAGGAGTTAGGGACAGGCCTGGTGGCCCAGAGAAGCACACCATCAGTGTAATCTCTGGGAGAGGGACAGACAGGGTTTCCCTAGTCTGAGGGATATCGCAGGGGCCCGGGTTATTAGCTTTGCCTACCTAGGCTCCCCGTGACAGTATATTGCACAGTCACGTAGTATATTGCCCAGCCACGTAGTATATAGCCCAGCCACGTAGTATATTGCCCAGCAACGTAGTATATTGTCCAGCCACGTAGTATACAGCACAGAGCCACGTAGTATATTGCACAGCGACGTAGTATACAGCACAGAGCCACGTAGTATATTGCCCAGCTACGTAGTATATTACCCAGCCACATATGTCACAGGTTAAAAATTAAACATACTCACCTAACGATCCGAGGGCCCCTTGTAGTTTAACATACTCACCATTCTGGTCGCTGCTCCTCAGCGTCCCGTCTCTCTGCCTCCTGGGATCCAACGGCGCTGTGCCGAAGGGGCGCGCGGCTGCCGCTATCTTGCGTTCCCAGGATGCATTGCGAAATTACCCAGATGACTTAGCGTTCTCGCGAGACCGCTAGGTCTTCTGGGTAATTTCGCAATGCATTGCTGGGAAAGGAAGATGGCAGCTGGCGCGAGCGGCTCACCGGACAACGGAGGGTGAGTATAGGAGGTTTTTTGTTTTTTACTATTTTTAACATTACGTTTTTTACTATTGATGCCGCATAGGCAGCATCAATAGTAAAAGGTTGGGGACACACAGGGTTAATAGCGGCGGTAACGGAGTGTGTTACCCGCGGCATAACGCGGTCCGTTACCGCCGGCATGAACCCTGTGTTAGCGGTGACCGGAGGGGAGTATGTGGGCACCGGCCCCTGACTGCGGGGAGTAAGGAGCGGCCATTTTCTTCCGGACTGTGCCCGTCGCTGATTGGTCGCGGCAGCCATGACAGGCAGCTGGAGAGACCAATCAGCGAATGAATAACTGTGACAGACAGAAGGACAGACAGACGGAAGTGACCCTTAGACAATTATATAGTAGATGAAGCTATTGCATTACAAACCAGACATTTGCAGCTAGAATAGTCATTTACCACATTAACAATGTATAGAGTGTATTTCTGAATCATGTAATGTTAGCTTCATTGGAAAAAACTGTGCTTTTCTTTAAAAAATAAGGAAGTTTCTAAGTGACCCTAAACTTTGGAATGGTAGGGTAACTTGCGTTTATTTATGAAAAAAATGGAAATTTGGCTAAAATATAGCAAGTTTTGCAATTTTCAAACTATAAATTTTTGTGCCCTTAAATCAAGAAGTTGTGTAACACAAAATAGTTAATAAATAACATTTCCCACATGTGCACTTTACATTTGCACAATTTTGGAAACATAATTTTTTTTGTTAGGAAGTTATAAGGGTTAAAATTTGACCAGCGATTTCTCATTTTTCCAACAAAATTGACAAAAGCATTTTTTTAGGGACCACCTCACATTTGAAGTGAGTTTGGGAGACCAATATGACAGAAAATACCCAAAAGTGACACCATTCTAAAAACTGCACCCCTCAGGGTGCTCAAAAGCACATTCAAGAAGTTTATTAACCCTTCAGGTGTTTCACGAGAACTAAAGCAATGTGGAAGGAAAAAAATTAACATTTTACTTTTTCACAAAAAATTTAATTTAGAACCAAACTTTTTTATTTTCACAAGGGTATCAGGATAAAATGGACCACAAAATTTGTTGTGCAATTTCTCCTGAGTATGCCGATACCGCGTATGTGGGGGAAAGCAACTGTTTGGGTGCAAAGCAGAGCTCAGAAGGGAGGGAGCACCGTTTGACTTTTTGAGCGCAAAATTGGCTGGAATCAATGGCGGGCGCCATGCCGCGTTTGTAGACCCCTGATGTACCTAAACAGTGGAAACCCCCAATTCTAACTCCAAAGCTAACACAGCCCTAGCCTCAACCCTAACCACAACACAACCCTAACACCAACCCTAGCCATAACCCTAACTACAACCCTAACTCCAACCCCAATACCACTCTAACCCCAAAACACAACCATAACGCCAACCGTTACCCTAACACAGCCCTAACCCTAAGCACCTTAACCCAACACCACAACCGTAACCCCAACTGTAACCTCAACACAACCCTAGCCCCAAGTCTAACCCTAGCCCCAAACCAAAACCCCAACTCCAACCCTAGCTCTAACCCTAACCCCAACCCTAACCCTAACTGCAAAGAATGGAAACAAAATACATTTTTTAAAATTTTATTATTGTTACCTAACTAAGGGGGGGATAAGGGGGGTTTAATTTACAATGTTTTTTTTATTTTGATCACTGTGTTAGGGTCTATCAATCAAATTGGATCAAATTGAACCAATAGGAAAAATCTATTGTTGCCGGTTACCGACCAGACTTTAATGGGTCCGTGTGATCCGTGCGCTCCCACGAACACTGACATGTCTCCGTGTTTTGCAAACGGACACACAGTCCGTGAATACACGCTGACATGTGCAGAGACACATTTATTTTAATGTGTCTACGTGAGTCAGTGTCTCCGGTACGTGAGGAAACTGTCACCACACGTACCGGAGCCACTGACGTGTGAAACCGGCCTTAGCATCAGGGCTCTCAGTTCTAGCGCTGCCCGGTGTCAAAATGCTATTAACCTGCAGATGATACCCTGCAGATATGAGGCTTATGTTTAACATAAAATATTGTGACCTAATGTGGCTTCTTGTGCTAAAAACGGAGCCAAATATTTTGTGCAACTTCTATAAATTAGCTAACTTTGTGGGAAGCTACCGTAATTTATGGAAGGTGCAATCTTGGACTAGACAATCTAATGATGCATCAGATTTATCAAAAAGCAGGAATCACTGTGGTAAAACAATCTCATTTTAAGACTGCCTAGTTGAAGTTTGTAGTGTCCAAGGATTAGGCAGTGTTGAGAAATCTGTCCCAACAGCCGGTTAGAGGTCACTGATTGTCTGCAGCGCTCAAGTGATTTAACAATGTCACCCGAGCATTGGGGGACCCACTGAAACGGTGCTAGTTCAGGAGTTTAGGGTAGAATATATCCAACATTTTCCGCCAGACTGAGGCACCATGCAAGGTGACTGAGGTGCCACTGGCTCTGTAGTGTTTGCATGATGCCATTATTGTAATTATTGGTTTAGTAATCAGTATTAGGGCTCATGCACACAACTTTTTAAGGTTATGTGGCCACAATCCAGAAGTAGCAGCGCTTTTGAAGACAGCCGAGTGCAGTATGAGTTTCATGGACTGTCAGAATGGAAAAAGTAGAGAAACTTTTATTTTTCTGTACAATTTTTCTTGTAGAGAAAATGGTTGTGTGTTACCCGAGCCTTAGTGTTTTACTTTTACCCACCATATAACATAGTATATCATTGTGCCAGGTATTGAGTTTTTTTAAGAGGAAACTATCCTTTTCTGCAATTGAAAGTCACATTTCTTGGGGCATTGTGCAGAGAAGAAATCCAGATACACAGCAATGCTCTTTATCCTCGATAAATCATATTTCAAAAGCCCACCCACATAAGGGATAAAGCAGGTAAAATAATTCACAAACAGTGAAATAAGATTGACCTGCTAAATTGAGAAATCTGTGACTGGAATTAATGTGTGATGAATAGGATTATCCCATCAGGGCAAGTTTCTAGGAGATGATCAGCAGTAACTGCAAGGAAAATTAGATTTAACAGTGCATTAAATTGCGTATTTAGGAAGCATCGACCACTAGATTATTTCCAAATACCGAGTCATGCTTCTGAAAATGAAAAGCAGTGCTGGTGGAAAAAAAAGCTAATGCTCTTGTTAATTTATTATACAGGCAACCACAGAAGAGATGTCAGACAGAAGGGGCCATTTGCATTTTAGACTCAATTATGCAGAGGAGCTGAGAATCAAGAAAGAGCTGGAAAGATTGCTTAAGCCCCCTCATAGGGCTATCAGACATGATATGGTGGAACTCAGGCCCAAAAGCACCTCACCCCTATCTCTGACGCAGGACCCTTCTATCCCACAGTCAAATCAATTTAATTCTTCATCACGTCCAAGATCTGGGGTTAGAAGCAAGTCATCTTCAGCTGTCTGTCAATCTGCACCAACTTCAGCTGTATCAAAAAGGGAGACTATTTCTAAAACTGCACAGATACAGCTTGACTATAATAAAATCTGTATGATCTCGAAAGATGCTACATGTACAACTGGAGAAACTGCCCAAGAACCAAAAGACCAGACACAGCATGTACTCAAAGACGTCCTGGGGAGTGAACATCATGTGCCAAGGCCTGCTATTGCATCTTTCATTGGGACTACCAAACCTATTATGGTGTTCACCCGACCAGAACCTCCATCAAAGCCTAGATCTTACATGCCCCAGGAGTCGTTCAAGCTCCATATAGCTAAGAAGCCTTCAGTAAAAGAGAAGAAGGTGACAAAAAAACAAAAAGTGAAGCCAGCATCTTCCTGCAAGTTGAAGAAAGTTGTTGTAAGGTCAACTGAAGACAGTGATGACGATGGCACCTCTTCAAGTTCTGATTCCCAGGATAGCAGTGACTCAGAGAAACTAATAAAAACTAGTAAAAAGAAAAAGAAACAGCGTTTAAAGAAATGCCAGACCTTGGCTACATCGGGGCAAGTTCAAGGTGGTAGTAATGACCCCAAAAGGTCTCCATCTCCTATAGCAGATGAGTTACCCCACATGGCGGAACCATCCTCTACTGACTCAAACGTTGATCGGAACAACACAAAAGGGATAAAAGACAATGCAAATATATGTGTGTTGCCACCAAGTAACACTACAGCAAGGTCGGTAGATGAAATAATAGCCTCCCTGCGGTCGCCTCAGACGTATACAGCGTCAGACCTGATGATAAAACAGTTAATGGAGAGTGTGTTAGGACTGGACTATAACGTATTATGTGCGGTAAGTCTTCCTTTTTTAGATCTTCTTGCACCTTTGCAGTTCATGTGATTTCTATGAGTATTTTTGGAATCACACAGTCATTAAAGGGTTATCTGGGACTTTGGTCATTTTGTTTTAAGATGGGGCTAAGAACTTATCAGAAAGTAATTACTAGCTACCTACCTGTTTTGCCCTGCAATGATCTCTCCCTGCTCAGACTGCTTCTGCTATCAAGATTTCTGCTTCTGGGGACAACATATTGACAGAGCAGCACCTTCTGTTCTGCTCTGTCAATAGAGCATTACTTCCGACGTCATGATGATTGACAACCGTCTTTCTTCTGCTTAACTGTGGGGAGCCGGCTATCAATCAGCATGACGTTGGCAGTAACATTCCATAGACAGGGCAGATGGAAAGAGAAAGAGATGCTATGTTGGCATAATGTCAAAAGGAACCAGAGAATCACTGCCTGATTCGGGAGACATTGTCCCAGGGCAGAAGAGGCAGATAGTTAGTGACTAACTTCTGGTACGTTCTTAGCCCCGTCATAAAAAAATAAAGCCCCGGATGACCTCTTTTAAACCCATAACTTGTAATGCAATAAAACCACAACAAAAAAAACGCAGGTACTAAAAACTTTAAAAAAAAAATGAAGAGAAAAGGTCATAACAAATGCTTGTAAAACATAGTTTTGTGGGTTTAGGAACTTTACGATTAATTTAAACTGGTCGATTTTGGCCCGTTAATGAGCACGGATAGACAATCCGCAAGGTGATTGACACTTATTTACTGCCATGTTTAAACAGGTCGACAAATAACTGATTAGAAGAGAACGATCGTTAAAATGATCCAATGTCCATCTGTCCCCGTACAACAACGTTTTATCAGCAGTATAACCCCTGATTATACTGAGTGATGTGCTGACGTTAACAAAGGTTTTTTTTTATGCTGGCGTAAACAATCATCTCACGTGACGAACAGGTGCATTGCTTGTTTGTCGGGTGATCACCGGAATGTTTTAATGGGTAGATAATAATCGGGAAGATTGGTCAAGAATCGGTGCATGAGAATTTGCAATCTAAATGCACCTTCATGGTGGTTTCTGGAATATGGGATGTTTCTTGTTTTTGTTTCCCAAAAAACAACTGTGCCCTTCAGAGAGTGTTTTACAAGCGCATTGTGGGACTCTATCCTCACAGTGTGTTGAGGAAACCGCAAGGGCCACGGACAGTGTAATCAGTAACTTATTGTTTCAGGAAACTACAGAAGAAAAAACTGATGTACAAGAGGAAGAAACACAGCAGCCACAACTGGAAAGTGCAGAAACGTCATTTGTGGAAGTTCAGCGTCCAGAGCAGGTAAGGTATGACAGCCATAAAAAAACTGCGTTTAGTAAATACAAATCTTTATCATCCTTTTTATGACCTTATTTTGTTATTCCTTCTGAAAATTGACAACTAAGCATTACTAGTCCACTTGTCAAAGGTCCGGTCCCAAAACAGTTTGACACTTGTCACATCTTATTGATGTGGAATGATAACACCCAGTTGTCATTTTACTCGTTCAATGCAAGAAAAGATGCTTCAAAGTCATTATTGTGTGGAGAATACAAGTATTAACTAAAACATACATTTTTGGTACTCCTGCATAACTTAGATTTGTATGGTTTACAGTTTAGGAGTTTAGACAAACTGATTGACATACGCTATGGGATCTGGTTTCGTGGTCATTGTCACATAGCTTCCCAAAACAGATTTAACCATAAAAGCAGTGTAGTGATTTCACTCTGTCTGGCAGCAGTTGATGTATACGCACAGACACAAAGTGTTTTCATCACATAGGAACGTTTATTAAAACTCCATAACACTTCCAATATAAGAAAATGAACAGTTTTTCCCACCCAGCTTTCTGGTCGTTCCTAAAACCGTACCTAAAAATCTGGGTCCAACTACTTTGCTGGAGCCTTCTCTCCGGGATTCAAATCACATATTCCAGCCATCTCTGTGACACATACCTCCCACCAAGGACCTGTCCAACTGCATCTTTATAGCAGCCAAAAACAGAAAGCATTAAGGTAAATCGGTGGCTGGTAATGTTTTAATGTTTAGAAGGAAAACCTCCTTAGCCCCATAAGGTATAATAGAGAAAAAACGATATAACACTCACAACGTACTTGATATTATCCTTAAAGGGAACCTGTCACCTGAATTTGGCGGGACCAGTTTTCGGTTTATGGGCGGAGATTTTGGGTGTTTGATTCACCCTTTCCTTACCCGCTGGCTGCAGGCTGGCTGCAATATTGGATTGAAGTTTATTCTCTGTCCTCCGTAGTACACGCCTGCGCAAGGCAATCTTGCCTTGCGCACGTGCAGTATTCTTTGCCCAAATGCGGGCAAAGCCGAAAAGCATTAGTGCGCATGCGCTGGAGTACTATGTCCCGGAACACAGCGAAATACTTCCGGGACATAGTGTGCCGGCGCATGTGCACTTGCCCGCAGTTGGGCAAAGCATACTGCGCGTGCGCAAGGCAAGATTGCCTTGCGCAGGCGTGTACTACGGAAGACAGAGAATGAACTTCAATCCAATATTGCGGCCAGCATGCAGCCAGCGGGTAAGGAAAGGGTGAATCAAACACCCGAAAACTCCGCCCATATGACCGAAAACCGGTCCCGCCAAATTCAGGTGACAGGTTCCCTTTAAAGAGAAACTATCATGAGGAATTGATCTGTCATTTAAATCAGATTTTTGTGTTAGATGTTTTTATTTTTATTAATTTATGGTAATTTTGTTTCCGAATAAAGTCCAAAGATAATCAGGTCTTGAGAATAAATACCAGTGAAAAAGAAAAAACACAGACTCGGTATGCGCTACCAGGAAGATAGGATCCAATGGTACGTTTAAAACCCTTTTTATTCAGACTACGCATTTTGCAGCAGATCTGGCCCCTTCCTCAGGTACATAATAACAGGATATTGGTCATTATGTTTTATAGTGGTCATTTAATGATGTCATAAGTTGATTTCACAAAAAGAAGTACATACATACAAAAAAAAAAAAAACAACTGCACAGTATATTTTATCTATATCATAAAACCCTATATATATCCATATTATTATGTTGGTGAACTAAAAATTCCTATCACATATTATTTATATCAAATATAAAAACAATCTGCTTGACATCTAATCAAAAATGATTAGTGGAGTTAAACTCTGCGATCGACATATACAGTATTTAATTGCTGATTGTAAAATGTCCTAATTCTACTAAATGAGTGTATTCGCATAGGCCAAGCACTTGGGTGAAGTGCAATTCAAGTTACCGTATGTGATATAGCTACTACAATGCAAATGCAATTTACAATATGTGGGTAGGCCCATACAACAAACACGTAAGAGAATGAACAGACATAGGCATAATATTTGTATTGGGATAACTAATCATGGTCTTTCAAGACATCATTTTTTAACTGAACACCTGAAGGATCCTAGTGGTTTAGAATTAGTTATTATTATTATTATTATTATTAATAACAAGATACCTGAAAACACCCCCAGTCATTATAAAAAACTCATTAACAGAGAAACCTATTGAATCTTCAAATTATCCAAAATAACACCTGATAGCCTAAATGGGTGTATTGAAAATACAGACTAACGAAGAGTTAATCAAATGACTGTTTTCACCGAGGATTAGCTTTGGCCATTCACCCACGTGATTGGCATATGTGAATACACTTGTTTAGTAGGATTAGGACGTGAATGTCTCTTCCTTTCCCTAATAAATACATTTCACTATCCGCAATTAAATACAGTGGGGCAAAAAAGTATTTAGTCAGTCAGCAATAGTGCAAGTTCCACCACTTAAAAAGATGAGAGGCGTCTGTAATTTACATCATAGGTAGACCTCAACTATGGGAGACAAACTGAGGAAAAAAAATCCAGAAAATCACATTGTCTGTTTTTTTTATCATTTTTTTTGCATATTATGGTGGAAAATAAGTATTTGGTCAGAAACAAACAATCAAGATTTCTGGCTCTCACAGACCTGTAACTTCTTCTTTAAGAGTCTCCTCTTTCCTCCACTCATTACCTCTAGTAATGGCACCTGTTTAAACTTGTTATCAGTATAAAAAGACACCTGTGCACACCCTCAAACAGTCTGACTCCAAACTCCACTATGGTGAAGACCAAAGAGCTGTCAAAGGACACCAGAAACAAAATTGTAGCCCTGCACCAGGCTGGGAAGACTGAATCTGCAATAGCCAACCAGCTTGGAGTGAAGAAATCAACAGTGGGAGCAATAATTAGAAAATGGAAGACATACAAGACCACTGATAATCTCCCTCGATCTGGGGCTCCACGCAAAATCCCACCCCGTGGGGTCAGAATGATCACAAGAACGGTGAGCAAAAATCCCAGAACCACGCGGGGGGACCTAGTGAATGAACTGCAGAGAGCTGGGACCAATGTAACAAGGCCTACCATAAGTAACACACTACGCCACCATGGACTCAGATCCTGCACTGCCAGACGTGTCCCACTGCTTAAGCCAGTACATGTCCGGGCCCGTCTGAAGTTTGCTAGAGAGCATTTGGATGATCCAGAGGAGTTTTGGGAGAATGTCCTATGGTCTGATGAAACCAAACTGGAACTGTTTGGTAGAAACACAACTTGTCGTGTTTGGAGGAAAAAGAATACTGAGTTGCATCCATCAAACACCATACCTACTGTAAAGCATGGTGGTGGAAACATCATGCTTTGGGGCTGTTTCTCTGCAAAGGGGCCAGGACGACTGATCCGGGTACATGAAAGAATGAATGGGGCCATGTATCGTGAGATTTTGAGTGCAAACCTCCTTCCATCAGCAAGGGCATTGAAGATGAAACGTGGCTGGGTCTTTCAACATGACAATGATCCAAAGCACACCGCCAGGGCAACGAAGGAGTGGCTTCGTAAGAAGCATTTCAAGGTCCTGGAGAGGCCTAGCCAGTCTCCAGATCTCAACCCTATAGAAAACCTTTGGAGGGAGTTGAAAGTCCGTGTTGCCAAGCGAAAAGCCAAAAACATCACTGCTCTAGAGGAGATCTGCATGGAGGAATGGGCCAACATACCAACAACAGTGTGTGGCAACCTTGTGAAGACTTACAGAAAACGTTTGACCTCTGTCATTGCCAACAAAGGATATATTACAAAGTATGGAGATGAAATTTTGTTTCTGACCAAATACTTATTTTCCACCATAATATGCAAATAAAATGTTAAAAAAACAGATAATGTGATTTTCTGGATTTTTTTTTCTCAGTTTGTCTCCCATAGTTGAGGTCTACCTATGATGTAAATTACAGACGCCTCTCATCTTTTTAAGTGGTGGAACTTGCACTATTGCTGACTGACTAAATACTTTTTTGCCCCACTGTATATGTTGATCGCAGAGTTTAACTTCACTAATCATTTTTGATTGGATGTCAAATATTTTTATTTCATTATATTTTATTTTATGTTAATGATACAGTGTGGGAAATAAGTATTTGATCCCTTGCGGATTGTGTAAGTTTTCCCACTGACAAAGACATGAACAGTCTATAATTTTAAGGGTAGGTTCACTTTAACATTGAGAGACAGAATATCAAAATCCAGAAAATCACATTGTATAAATTATATAAATTTATTTGAATTTTGCAATGAGAAATAAGTATTTGATCCTCTACCAACCATTAAGACTTCTGGCTACTACAGACTAGTTAGACGCTCCTAATCAACTCTTAACCTGCATTAAAGACAACCGTCTTACATAGTCACCTTTATTAAAGACTCCTGTTCACAGACTCAATTAATCAGTCAGACTCTAACCTCTAAAACATGGGCAAGACCAATGAGCTTTCTAAGGATGTCAGGGACAAGATCATAGACCTGCACACAGCTGAAATGGGCTCCAAAACCATAAGTAAGACAATGGGTGAGAAGGAGATAACTGTTGGTGTAATAGTAAGAAAATGGAAGAAATACAAAATGACATCGACATCGATCTGGGGCACCATGCAAAAACTCACCTCGTGGGGTATCCTTGATCATGAGGAAGGTGAGAGATCAGCCTAAAACTACACGGGAGGACCTTGTTAATTATCTCAAGGCAGCTAGTACAACAGTATCACAGTCACCTAGAAAGCCATTGGTAACACATTACGCCGTAACGATTTAAAATCCTGCAGTGCCCCAATGTCTCCCTGCTCAAGAAGGCACATGTGCAGGCCCGTGTAAAGTTTGCCAATGAATACCTGGATGATTCTGTGAGTGATTGGGAGAAGGTGCTGTGGTTAGATGAGAAAAAAATTTAGGTCTTTGGCATTAACTCAACTCGCTGTGTTTGGAGGAAGTGAAATGCTGCCTATGACCCAAAGAACACTGTCCCCACTGTCAAGCATGGAGGTGGAAACATTATGTTTTGGGGGAGTTTCTCTGCTAAGGGCACAGGACTACTTCAGTGCATCAATGGGAGAATGGATGGAGCCATGTACCGTAAAATCCTGAGTGACAACCTCCTTCCCTCCGCCAGGACATTAAAAATGGGTCGTGGTTGGGTCTTCCAGCCAGACAATGACCCAAAACATACAGCCAAGGCAACAAAGGAGTGGCTCAAAAAGAAGCACATTAATGTCAATGAGTAGCCTAGCCAGTCTCCAGACCTTAATCCCATAGAAAACTTATGGAGGGAGTTGAAGCTCCGAGTTGCCAAGCGACAGCCTCAAAATCTTAATGATTTAGAGATGATCTGTAAAGAGGAGTGGGCCAAAATTCCTCCTGACATGTTTGCAAACCCTTTTGCCACCAAGTATTAAGTCTTGTCTGCCAGAGGGATCAAATATGTATTTTTCACTGCAAAATGCAAATAAATGTATATAATTTATACAATGTGATTTTCTGGATTTTATTTTTGATATTCTATCTCTCAATGTTAAAATTAACCTACCCTTAAAATTATAGACTGATGATGTCTTTGGCAGTGGGTAAACTTACAAAATCAGCAAGGGATCAAATACTCATTTCCCCCACTGTATGTGATAGAAATTTTTGTTCACCCATATAATATTATGGATATAAAAAGGGTTTTATGATATAGATAAAATATACTGTGCATTTTTTATGTTGTATGTATGTATTTCGTATTGTGAAATCAACTTATCACATCATCAATGACCACAATACAAGATCATGACCAATATCCTATTATTATGAACCTGAGGAAGGGGCCAGATTGTCTCTCAAACACGTGACATTATCACCAACCAGAACTTTTTTCCGGTGAATTGATGACTCAAGCACGGGCTTTTGCTCAGCTGACCCAGACCCTCACAGATGAGGTTAAGGAGCTGCGGTGTCAGGTGGTGCAGCAGCTGCAGCAGGTCTCGGGATTCTGGGTCTCGGCTCATGTCCAGGCTCAAGCGGAACCCAAGATTTCTCTCCCTGACAGGCTGTCTGGAGGGAGAGATAAATTTTTGATTTTTAAGTAGACCTGTAAGCTATATTTCAGGCTCTGTCCTCATTCTTCATAGAGTGATGAACAGTGTGTGGGGATTATAGTCTCCCTTCTCAAGGGTGATCCCCAATCCTGGGCCTTCTCCCTGCCGACTGATTCCCCATCTTTGCGGTCGGTGGACGAGTTTTTTGCGGCATTGGCGCTTGTGTATGAGGATCCTGATGGCGTCTCCCTGGCTGAGTCTAGACTCCGTAAAATCAAGCAGAGCAGAGGGGCCTGCTTTCTGAGGAGTACTGCTCAGAGTTTAGGAGATGGGCCACTGACACCCAGAGGAACGGCCCTGCTCTTACGAGTCATTTCTGTCAGGATCTGTCAGCTAGGCTACAGGATACTTTGGTGCAGTATGCTACTCCTGGGTCATTGGATGCCGCCATGGCTCTTGCTATCCAGGTGGATAGATGCCTCAGGGAGAGACATACACTGAATCTGCCCTGTTATGACCTGGTGGTTAGGACAATAATGGACCTGGTGGTTAAGAACACAAGGAATGACCTGATAGTTACTAATAATATAGGACGAGCTCTGAGACGTGGGAACTCTGCTGACCGCAATCCCTAATCCTATCACACACACTAGAAATAGCCGTGGATTGCTCCTAACGCTCCCTATGCAACTCGACACAGCCTAAGAAACTAGCTAGCCCTGAAGATAGAAAAATAAAGCCTACCTTGCCTCAGAGAAATTCCCCAAAGGAAAAGGCAGCCCCCCACATATAATGACTGTGAGTAAAGATGAAAATACAAACACAGAGATGAAATAGATTTAGCAAAGTGAGGCCCGACTTACTGAACAGACTGAGGATAGGAAAGGCAACTTTGCGGTCAGCACAAAAAACTACAAAAGATCACGCAGAGGGCGCAAAAAGACCCTCCGCACCGACTCACGGTGCGGAGGCGCTCCCTCTGCGTCCCAGAGCTTCCAGCAAGCAAGACAAAAATCAAAATAGCAAGCTGGACAGAAAAACAGCAAACAAAGAAAAACAAGCAGGAACTTAGCTTCTGCTAGGAAGACAGGTCACAAGAACGATCCAGGAGTGAACAAGACCAATACTGGAACATTGACAGGTGGCATGGAGCAATGATCTAAGTGGAGTTAAATAGAGCAGCCAGCTAACGAATTAATCTCGTCACCTGTGGAAGGAAACTCAGAAGCCGCAGCCCCACTCACAACCACCAGAGGAAGCCCATGGACAGAACCAGCTGAAGTACCATTCACGACCACAGGAGGGAGCTTGACAACAGAATTCACAACAGTACCCCCCCCTTGAGGAGGGGTCACCGAACCCTCACCAGAGCCCCCAGGCCGACCAGGACGAGCCAAATGAAAGGCACGAACCAGATCGGCAGCATGAACATCGGAGGCAAAGACCCAGGAATTATCTTCCTGACCATAACCCTTCCACTTGACCAGGTACTGGAGTTTCCGTCTCGAAATACGAGAATCCAAAATCTTCTCCACCACATACTCCAACTCCCCCTCAACCAACACCGGGGCAGGAGGATCAACGGATGGAACCACAGGCGCCACGTATCTCTGCAACAACGACCTATGGAATACATTATGGATGGCAAAAGAAGCTGGAAGGGTCAAACGAAACGACACAGGATTGAGAACCTCAGAAATCTTATACGGACCAATGAAACGAGGCTTAAACTTAGGAGAGGAAACCTTCATAGGAACATAACGAGATGACAACCAAACCAAATCCCCAACACGAAGTCGGGGACCCACACAGCGCCGGCGGTTAGCGAAACGTTGAGCCTTCTCCTGGGACAATGTCAAATTGTCCACCACATGAGTCCAAATCTGCTGCAACCTATCCACCACAGTATCTACACCAGGACAGTCCGAAGACTCAACCTGCCCTGAAGAGAAACGAGGATGGAAACCAGAATTGCAGAAAAACGGCGAAACCAAAGTAGCCGAGCTGGCCCGATTATTAAGGGCGAACTCAGCCAAAGGCAAAAAGGACACCCAATCATCCGAGAAGACCAAAATATCATCCAAATATACAATCAGGAATTTATCCAGGTACTCTCGGAAGATGTCATGCATAAAGGACTGAAATACTGATGGAGCATTGGAAAGCCTGAATGGCATAACCAGGTACTCAAAATGGCCCTCGGGCGTATTAAATGCTGTTTTCCATTCATCGCCCTGTTTAATACGCACAAGATTATACGCACCACGAAGATCTATCTTGGTGAACCAACTAGCCCCCTTAATCCGAGCAAATAAATCAGACAGCAGTGGCAAAGGGTACTGAAATTTTACTGTGATCTTATTAAGAAGGCGGTAATCAATACAAGGCCTCAAAGAACCATCCTTCTTGGCCACAAAAAAGAACCCTGCTCCCAATGGTGACGACGACGGGCGAATATGACCCTTCTCCAAGGATTCCTTTACATAACTCCGCATAGCGGCGTGCTCTGGCACAGATAAATTGAACAGTCGGCCATTAGGAAACTTACTACCAGGAATCAAATTGATAGCACAATCGCAATCCCTATGAGGAGGTAGGGCACTGGATTTGGGCTCATCAAATACATCCCGGTAATCCGACAAAAACTCCGGGACTTCAGAAGGGGTGGATGACGAAATAGACAAAAATGGAACATCACCATGTACCCCCTGACAACCCCAGCTGGACACAGACATAGATTTCCAATCCAATACTGGATTGTGGACCTGTAGCCATGGCAACCCCAAAACGACCACATCATGCAGATTATGCAACACCAAAAAGTGAATATCCTCCTGATGTGCAGGAGCCATGCACATGGTCAATTGGGTCTTATTCTTGGCCAGAGGCGTAGCATAAATTCCTCTCAATGGAATAGGATACTCCAAGGGCTCCAAGAAAAAACCACAGCGCCTAGCAAACTCCAAATCCATCAAATTCAGGGCAGCGCCTGAATCCACAAATGCCATAACAGAATAGGATGACAAAGAGCAAATCAGAGTAACGGACAAAAGAAATTTCGACTGTACCGTACCAATGGTGGCAGACCTAGCGAAATGCTTAGTGCGCTTAGGACAATCGGAGATAGCATGAGTGGAATCACCACAGTAAAAACACAGCCCATTCCGACGTCTGTGTTCTTGCCGTTCAGCTCTGGTCAAAGTCCTATCACATTGCATAGGCTCAGGTCTATGCTCAGATAATACCGCCAAATGGTGCACAGCTTTACGCTCACGCAAGCGTCGATCGATCTGAATGGCCAAAGACATAGACTCATTCAGACCAGCAGGCATGGGAAATCCCACCATGACATCCTTAAGGGCTTCAGAGAGACCCTTTCTGAAAATTGCTGCCAGGGCACATTCATTCCACTGAGTGAGTACAGACCACTTCCTAAACTTCTGACAATATATCTCTACCTCATCCTGACCCTGACATAGAGCCAGCAAGTTTTTCTCTGCCTGATCCACTGAATTAGGTTCATCATAAAGCAATCCGAGCGCCAGAAAAAACGCATCAACATCACGCAATGCCGGATCTCCTGGCGCAAGGGAAAATGCCCAGTCTTGAGGGTCGCCACGTAACAAAGAAATAATGATTTTCATTTGTTGAACAGGGTCACCTGAGGAGCGAGGTTTCAAAGCAAGAAACAATTTACAATTATTTTTGAAATTCAGAAACTTAGATCTATCCCCAAAAAACAAATCAGGAATAGGAATCCTAGGCTCTAACATCGGATTCTGAACCACAAAATCTTGAATGTTTTGTACCCTTGCAGTGAGATTATCCATACAAGAGGACAGACCTTGAATGTCCATATCTACACCTGTATCCTGAACCACCCAGAGGTAAAGGGGAAAAGAGAGACAAAACACACTGCAAAGAAAAAAAAATGGTCTCAGAACTTCTCTTATCCCTCTATTGAGATGCATTAGTACTTTGGGCCACCTGTACTGTTATGACCTGGTGGTTAGGACAATAATGGACCTGGTGGTTAAGAGCACACGGAATGACCTGATAGTTACTAATAATATAGGACGAGCTCTGAGACGTGGGAACTCTGCTGACCGCAATCCCTAATCCTATCACACACACTAGAAATAGCCGTGGATTGCTCCTAACGCTCCCTATGCAACTCGACACAGCCTAACAAACTAGCTAGCCCTGAAGATAGAAAAATAAAGCCTACCTTGCCTCAGAGAAATTCCCCAAAGGAAAAGGCAGCCCCCCACATATAATGACTGTGAGTAAAGATGAAAATTACAAACACAGAGATGAAATAGATTTAGCAAAGTGAGGCCCGACTTACTGAACAGACTGAGGATAGGAAAGGCAACTTTGCGGTCAGCACAAAAAACTACAAAAGACCACGCAGAGGGCGCAAAAAGACCCTCCGCACCGACTCACGGTGCGGAGGCGCTCCCTCTGCGTCCCAGAGCTTCCAGCAAGCAAGACAAAAATCAAAATAGCAAGCTGGACAGAAAAACAGCAAACAAAGAAAAACAAGCAGGAACTTAGCTTCTGCTGGGAAGACAGGTCACAAGAACGATCCAGGAGTGAACAAGACCAATACTGGAACATTGACAGGTGGCATGGAGCAATAATCTAAGTGGAGTTAAATAGAGCAGCCAGCTAACGAATTAACCTCGTCACCTGTGGAAGGAAACTCAGAAGCCGCAGCCCCACTCACAACCACCAGAGGAAGCCCATGGACAGAACCAGCCGAAGTACCATTCACGACCACAGGAGGGAGCTTGACAACAGAATTCACAACACTGCCCCCTGTTGTTCTTTCTAGGGGGAGGACACATTGGTGCAGATGGACGAACCTATGCAAGCGGGAGGAGTCTCTTCTCAAACAGGGTTACCTGCGGATCGCCATGGTATGGGGGCATGTTTCTATTGTGGTCTTACGGGTCATTACATTAATGTCTGCCCATCTCATGCCAAAGTTGGTACTTCATCTCCAAAGCCGCGTCCCCCTAGTCACGTCTTTTTGTCTCAGTGTACCATTGCTGCTGAAGTGGTGGTTGGCGGGGTTACTGAGACAATACCGGTGCTTGTGGATAGGGGAGCTGGAGTCAATTTGGTGGATTCTCGCTTTGTTCAGACCCATGGTCTGATGGGTAGGATGCTGGCAAAACCCATCAGTGTTCAGGCAATTGACTCTGTTCCTCTCAGCCAGGGGAGGGTGACCCAAGTTGTAGATAATATTAACCTGCATATAGGGACTCTTCATGAGGAGTCCCTGTCGTCCTACATCTTGGAGGGTATGCCAACTTCCATCGTCTTAGGCCTTCCTTGGCTGAAGAGACACAACCCGTTCATAAATTGGCGGTCCCGGGAAGTAGTCAGCTGGGACCAGTCATGTAAGGATGGCTGCCTGGGAGCTACAATCTCAAACATCCTTCTCCAACCTACCCCTTCTTCTCCGGTGGGGGCAGTTGAGGTGCTGCCAGAGAGTAGGGGCAAGATTCAACCCTCATCACAAGTAAGCCCTGAGTCTCTGAGTTTTCATAGGAGGAGAGGTCAGGGGAGAGTGATGGTTCCCTCTGTATGTACAGTAGTAAAGGTATGAGTTTGGTGACACAGGGGGACGCCTCTGTTGTCGGTTCCTCAAAGAGTTCACCATCCTTTGGCAAACGCATGCGTGGAAATAAACGTACAGTTCCGGACCTGTGTGTGAATGAGTACGTGTGGGTGTCCACCAAAAATATGAGGTGGAAGCATGCTTCTGGGGCCTGGAGTTCTAGGATGATTGGGCCATAACGGTTGTCAACCATTCTCAACCCGGGTTCTTTCCAGCTGGAGCTTCCCCCCGTAATACACGTTCACTACGTATTCCACAGGTCGGCGCTCTGGAGATTTGTTGCGCCTCTGGAGCCTACGTTATTTCCATCTCCATTGGGCTGCTTTTGCCTTAAACCTGAGGATCAGGTGACTGCGGAGGTGAATCTTTGTGGATCCGAGGCATCCTCACCATACGATGTTTCCAATGAGGTCCAGTGTTGTGGGTCCAGAGGCCCCTCATTGAAAGGGGGGTACTGTCACGATCCATTTTTCGATTTGTCGCTGCTCTGGTTCCACTATGTAGCTTTTTTCCTTTCAGGACAGAATGTCAGTTTCCCTTGCTGGCAATCTGTTGCAACTGCAGAGTTGCTAGGTCAACTGATATGGGTGGTGACCACTCCTACCATACTTTAAATGGTCACCTAATGCATCAGCTGACTGATGGTGATAGAGTTTCTCTGGAGACCAGCCTATATGTGAGGAGCTCTGTGGTGCCAGCGTGCATCAGCTGTTGGAGGTCCTGGTTTTGTATCCTCTGCTGAGCGGAGTTTGCAGCACCAGCTTGGAAGCTAAGTGTTGTGTTTATACCTAGTCTGTCTCCTGATTGTCACCAACCCCTGTGCTGTGTGTTGTACCATCTGCAGTGGTGAGGCTAGCGTCGTTGCCAGGCAGTGCGAGGTGACAGCGAGGGACGAGGTTCGTGATGGCAGCGGGGGGAAGGACCTGCTTAGGGCGTTAGGGGAGTGCAGGGACAGGCTCAGCTTGGAGCTCAGGAGGTGTCCCGTCCATCAGTTCCTATCTGTAGGGCTTTCCTCTCTCCATTTCCATCCTGTTGTGTGTGTGTCGTGCCGTCCCCTTTACGACACCCTTGTTGGGTCACTACATTCCATGACACAAGTAGTCTGAATAAAAAGGTTTTTACACTTACCATTGGATCCTAATCTTCCTGGCAGCGCACATCAAGTCTGTGTTTTTCCTTTTTCACTGCCATTTCCAAGCCCCGGGTCTCTTTCGGACGTAGCTGCAGCCGACGGCGTGAGATCCTTCCACTAATTGTCAGTGTGGTGCCTGTCTTGCACAACATGACAAGGTGAGAGTAACAACTCACAAGACTTAATTTCTCATATATGGTAGATTGCACTAGGAGCACTTTTTTCTTTTTTGTCTTTCACATGAGAATCAATACCGGCACTCAGCAAAAGACACTACCCCGTCCATATGAGTGGTAATGAGCAATAAAAAGTAGATAGTTTAAAGGATAATTGAAAATTATGTCACATGAGATGAATTCTGGCTCACCAGTACGTAAAAATTCAGCAAACTTTATTCCAAAAGCATTTAAATACATCGAAGAGGCATGTGGGGTACTGGGAATACATGCAGAATTTTAATGCTTTTGCAATAAAGTTTGCTGAATTTCTACTCTTTGTTGAGTGCCCCAATTCATCATTTATTCAATTTTTTCACATTCCAGTCTATTCAAAATAATAAAATAGAAATTTTGCAATTTTGCAATGGACCACTACACTAGGTTTTTTTTTTAGATTTGAACTTCCTGTTGTGTCAGGAAACAACACAGGTGCATAGTCCAACTTTAATTGTTGTATTTAAGTGTTTAAAGGTGGAAGAGGGAGCAGTATCAGCTGTGACATATATTAATAGAGAACAAGACCAGCACATCCAAGCTAGTGTGAACAGGCGCCAACCAAAAAAACATAAGTTGAAAAACGATACAGGTTGCACTATTATTTACCAATGTTCACACTAGCTTGGATGTGCTGGTCTTGTTCTCTATTTGTATTAAGCCTTTTTGGACATGTGTGTGCACTCCCAAATGCCACAGGTGATTATAAGTACGGTAGTTAGCTGGTCCACTCCTGACTAGTGTTGAGCATTCCGATACCGCAAGTATCGGGTATCGGCCGATATTTGCGGTATCGGAATTCCGATACCGAATTCCGATACTTCCCGCGTATCGGATACCGGAATCGGAAGTTCCCAGAATTCAAACTGAACACAGCAGCCAATGAGGAATGAATGGAAGTGTGGGCACATCCTGTTTAGCATGGTGGGCATGTAAGTACTCGCAAGGCTGTGATTGGCTGCTGAAATGATGTCACTCTGCACTATAAAAAACGCTGCCGCCATTTTGCGCTCACTCTGCTGTGATTTCAGTTAGGGACAGGACGCTGTGTTCTAACTGAGGGCCAGTTGAGATAGCTAATTGCTTTATTTTCCTTTCCCAAGGCTAATTTAGCAAAACGCTGTGTGTTCTTCACTGTTCACCTTGCTCTTGCCTTGCAGCGCTGTTTTAACAGCGTTCTGCAAGGTCTCTGTGTGTGTGTGTGTGTGCAGCTCACTCTGTAGTCTGTGTGCAGCCATATACCCGGTTGTATTCAGCTCAGGGGGGGTTCACACTGCCTCACACAGTTGTCCTTTTTTGCTCATAGTGCAGCCTGCTGCACATTTTTTCTCAAATTTCCTATTAGTGTTTTTCCACCCGTCTCCAGCTAAATTGTGGAAAAACACTACATAGGATAACCTAGAGGGGGTTTTTTGGGCCTTGCAGCGCCGTTTACGGCTGTCTGCACGGTCTCTGTGTGAGCGCAGCTCGCCCTGTAGTCTGTGTGCAGCCATAGCCGGTTGGATTCAGCTCAGGGTGCGTTACTGCCTCATACCTTGAAAAAAATTTTCCTTTTTTTCAAATAGTGCAGCCTGTTTAAAATTTTAAAAAAAAATTTCCTATTAGTGTCTTTCCACCCGTCTCCAGCTAAATAGTGGAAAAACACTACATAGGATAACCTAGAGGAGGGTTTTTGGGCCTTGCAGCGCCGTTTACGGCTGTCTGCACGGTCCCCGTGTGAGTTAAACTTGCTCTGTAGTCCGATCTGCAGAAAAAAAAAAAGGAAAGTTCACCAAACACAACTTAACACTTGTGTAGGCCACATTTGAAAAATAATAAAGTTTAGTCCACACTTTACAACATTAGTGTTTCTTACACCTGTTAGGAGGAGCATTTCAGGAATAAGCACACTAAGGCCTTAGTACTTTTCTGCTTATCTTTATCTGTCAACCAAGATGAAGAGGGCAGGGAGTAAGGCACGTGGGCGTGGGCGCGGAGCAGGGAGAGGAGCAGGGAGAGGACGTGGTGATTCTGTGCCTGCTGCGGGCACCGGTGACTCGTCGTCACTCAGTTTCAGCAGGGAACAGTCCTTCATGCGCAGCTTTGTCGGAGAGCGCCGTGCACCGCTGCTGCGTGAAGACCAAATTGAAGCCGTTGTCGGGTGGATGGCAGCTAACGCCTCGGCATCGACTTCAGTTAGTGCCACATCCTCTCAGGCACAGAGCACTGGAGAGCAGCCATCTGTCTCTTCACCACCTGCCAAATTGGCCAGGCAGTCAGAGAGCCCAGGACAGGAGCCGTCTCTACTTCTGTTCTCTGAATCTCTTGGCTTGGAAACAGGGGGCCAGCCAAGCAGCATTGGAGAAATGGAAGAAGAGGCAGTGTGCAGTGATGCCCAACAGCTTTGTCTCTCTGACTCTGAAGAGGCGGGTGGGCCAGTGGCTCCGGTGACCACAGCGCAGTACGCATCTGATGATGAAACTCAGGTGCCGCTTTTTGGTGCGTACTGTGCTGCCGAGACTACCCAGGAGGAGCAGTTGGCGGCAGAGGGTAGTGGAGATGATGAGGTCGTTGACCCATCGTGGCGTGAGGAACCGGAAGGTGGTGGGAGCAGCTCTGAGGAAGAGATTCCCCTAACGGGCCAAAGAGGGAGAGGGAGGGGGAAGACTGCGGAGCCTGTAGCCTCCACTTTGGCACCCGTTAGTAGCCTGTCTCTTTCCAAAGCCAAAAAGGGCGCTCCCAAGACTTGCAGTGCCTGGTCCTTTTTTGACACAGTTGCAGATGACATTTGTTTTGTCAAATGCAAGCTGTGTCATCAGAAAGTAAAAAGAGGGAAAAATGTCAGCAACCTCAATACCACAAATATGTGGAAACATGTGCGGACCAGGCACGCGGTGGAGTTACAGAAACACACTGAAGATGTAGGCCAACCAACAGCGGCAGCTACCACCTCTTCAGCTCGTGTTGCCTCTTCCTCCAGCTCACGCACAGCTGGTTTGGCTTCCTCCCAGGATCGCCATGGAAGAACCTCTGGCACTGTTGTCCAGAGACCTTGTGTAATTCCACCCACAGCACCACCTTCCCAGTCATCCTCGCACTCCCAGTCTACTCTACAGCCATCGGTAGTACAGGCATGGGAGAAAAGGTGGGCATTCTCGGCCAACCACCCCCGAGCACAGGCTCTGAATGCAGGCATTGTCAAACTGTTGTCCCTGGAAATGCTCTCATTCAGGCTGGTGGAGACTGACAGCTTCCGTGACTTGATGGCATTGGCAGTCCCACAGTACAAGGTGCCCAGCCGCTTTTACTTCAGCAGGCAAGCTGTCCCTGCCCTGCACAGGCATGTTGAGGGAAACATAAAACATGCGCTACTGAACGCCGTCAGTAGCAAGGTCCACCTCACCACTGATGCGTGGACCAGTCAGCATGGACAGGGGCGATACGTTTCCCTCACTGCCCATTGGGTTAATGTTGTTGAGCCAGGTACAGATCGTGCGAGTGGCGCAGGACGTGTCCTGCCCACTCCAAGGATTGCAGGAATCCAGTCTGTACGCATTGACTCCTCCTCTTACACAAGTTCCTCAGAATCATCTCTGCAGGACCACCTCCACATGGACCCGTGAACGTTTACCTATGACCGACATGAGCACAGCCGTGGCCAAACGTCAGCAGGCCGTCTTGAAACTAGTTTCATTGGGGAATCGAAGCCACACAGCGCAGGAGCTCTGGAATGCCATCAAGCAGGAGAGCGATGTGTGGTTACTGCCAGCGAATCTCCAGCCAGGCATGGTAGTGTGTGACAATGGCCGAAATCTGGTGGCAGCTTTGGCCCTTGGCAACCTCACTCACATCCCATGTCTGGCACATGTGCTCAATTTGGTTGTGCAGAGTTTTCTGAGGGACTATCCGGATCTTGATGCCCTGCTGCACAAGGTCCGCCTAGAGTGTGCTCACTTGCGGCGTTCCAGCTTGGCAAGATCCCGCATTGCTGCTCTGCAGCGCCGATTCCGCCTTCCGGAACACCGCTTCATATGTGACCTACCTACCCGGTGGAATTCCACGTTACATATGTTGGAGCGGTTGTGTGAGCAGCAGCAAGCAGTTATGGAGTACCAGCTGCATCAGGCGCAAAGAAGTCGCAGTCAGCGCCGATCAGACTTCACAACCACAGAGTGGGCCACTATGAAGGATGTCTGCCAGGTTTTGCGTCCTTTTGATTATTCCACGCGGATGGCAAGTGCAGATGATGCACTAGTCAGCATGACTGTCCCCCTTATCTGCCTGCTTCAGCAAACTTTGCAAGGGTTAAGAGATGATGTTGTGGAAGAGGTGGTGGATGAGGAGTCACCTTTTCCATCAGCTTCTGGAGAGTCAGCGCCACGTGGTTCCTCACAAAGGGGTACGCAGGGGCCACTTTGTGAGGAGGATGAGGAGGAGTCAATGGAGGAGGAAGAGCTCCATCCAGAGGAGGGAGCGACACAATTGTCCAGTGGTCAGTGTGTACAGCGAGGGTGGGGTGATGACGAGCGGGCAGAGATCATGTCTCAAGCAGGGGACAGCGTTTCTGGGCCAGTTGGCAGTCTGCAGCACATGGTGGATTTCATGCTGCAGTGCCTGAGAAACGACCGCCGCATCGACCACATTCTCAACATGCCTGATTATTGGGTGTTCACCCTCCTCGATCCTCGCTACCGGGACAACGTCCAAAACCTCATCCCAGCGTTGACCCAGGAGCGTAAATTGCGGGAGTACCACGACACACTGGTGAATTCCATCATCTTCTCCAGTCCAACTGAGAGGAGTGCTGCTAGTGCTTTACAAAGCAGCTCAGTGCGTCGAGGCAGTGGGGGAGGCTCTGCCCAAAGAGGGAGCAGAAGCAGTGCCTCTGCCCAAGGCAAGCCCAGTATGGCACAACTCTGGCACACTTTTGTGTGCCCGCCCCAAATGTCTACACCATCACCGGCGGCTCCAGTCAGCAGGAGGCAACGGTTCCGTCAGATGGTGACAGACTACATGGCTTGCCCTCTTACTGTACTCCCAGACGGCTCTTCCCCGTTCAAGTTTTGGGTCTCTAAGCTGGATACATGGCCAGAGCTAAGCCAGTATGCATTGGAGGTGCTGGCTTGCCCTGCGGCAAGTGTCTTATCGGAACGTGTCTTTAGTGCCGCAGGTGGTGTACTAACAGACCGTCGCATGCGACTATCCTCCGATAACGTTGACCGGCTTACTTTCCTGAAAATGAACCAGGCCTGGATCTCGCAGGAATTTGCCACTCCTCTGCCTGATTAAGTAATTGGGTGTCATCCAGGTCTCCTGCTGTGTTCATCTTTCTACCACCTGAACTGCTATTCCTGGGCTCCAACACCGCCAGTTGCGGCTCAGAAGTGCAGGCTGCACAGTAAAAACATACGACCCAGTGTTATTGGGTTTCAGTAACGTCAGCTGATCCCCAGCTGTGTAGCCGGCAATGTGTCCTGCGACCGCCACGCTGGCACAACAACCTAAATGTAAGGGAACCTGTCCTTCCCCCGTCGTTTGTTACTGAAAGAGCCATCTTGTGCAGCAGTAATGCTGCACAAGGAAAAGGTAGCTCTTTTAGTTTAGCTCCTTGCACATGCAGAACTTAACACTTATAAAATGTGTTCACTGATACCGTTATACCGTCCCGGAGCTGGGACTTTCCTTCGTAATGTGACGCAGCACAACCGTCATTCCTACCCCCTTGGTGCCATGCGCTGCCTCCTCAGCGTTGTTTTAAGCTGTCACGGAGCCTGCGCTGTTCTGTTATCCCTTGGCCATGCCCTTTTTGCGCTGCCTGTCTTCTGACATAATTTGGTGTCAGGCTGGCTGCGCCTGTGCGGCCGCGCTGCCCGAGATCCCGCCTCGCAGTGTCTTCTGATTGAATCACACTGCGGGCCTGGGATACATGGACATGCGCAGTGCATATCTTCCCCTCGGGCTCTCGCTCATCTCCCTCCGCCTTCTTTAGACTGTGCGCCGTCAGCTGATCCCTAATAGCATGCCACGGCCGTGACACCGCACAGTCTGAAGAAGAGGGAAGGAGGGGAGTGAGAGTCGAGGATATTCACTGTGCATGCCCATGGATCCAAGGCCCGCAGTGGGATTACGTTAGACGACACTGCGAGGTGGGATCTGGAGCAGCGTGGACGCACAGGTACTGACAGCCTGACACCAAATTATGTCAGAAGACAGGCAGCACTAATTGGGCATGGCCAAGGGATAACAGAACAGCGCAGGCTCTGTGACAGCTTAAAACAACGCTGAGGAGGCAGCGCACGGCACCAAGGGGATAGGAATGACAGCTGTGCTGTGTCCCATTACGAAGGAAATTCGCACCTCCGGTACGGTTTTACGGTATAAGGGGACACATTTTTAGTGTTAACTTCTGTGTTTGCATTAAAAGAGCAACCTTTTCCTTTTGCATCCTTAGTGCTGCACAAGATGGCTCTTTCAGCTACAAACGTCTTGGGGGGGGGGGTTAAAGGTTCCCTTTCAACTTGCTCCAATCAGGCTTCGGCCTACACTCTGTTCCTCTGCTCCTCCTGCTGTCCCTGGGCTCTAACACCGCCAGTTGGTGCCTGGAAGTGCTGTCTGCACAGTAAAAAGTCGCTCCTCTGTTATTGGGGTTCAGTAACGTCAGCTGATCCCCAGCTGTGTGTGCGGCAATACCTCCAATCTGCTCCTCCTGCTGTCCCTGGGCTCTAACACCGCCAGTTGGTGCCTGGAAGTGCTGTCTGCACAGTCAACAGTCGCTCCTCTGTTATTGGGGTTCAGTAACGTCAGCTGATCCCCAGCTGTGTGTGCGGCAATACCTCCAATCTGCTCCTCCTGCTGTCCCTGGGCTCTAACACCGCCAGTTGGTGCCTGGAAGTGCTGTCTGCACAGTCAACAGTCGCTCCTCTGTTATTGGGGTTCAGTAACGTCAGCTGATCCCCAGCTGTGTATCCGGCAACGTGTCATGCGACCGCCACGCTGGCACAACTAAAATGTAAGGGGACCTGTCCCCCCCCCCCTAGGCGTTTGTTACTGAAAGAGCCACCTTGTGCAGCACTAATACTGCACAAGGAAAAGGTCGCTCTTGAAATTATGCTCCTTGCAAACGCTGAACTACACACTCATGTAATGTGTCCCCTCACACCGTCCAACCGTCCCGGAGGTGGGACTTTCCTTTGTAATGTGACGCAGCACAGCCGTCATTGCTACCCCCTTGGCATCGTGCGCTGCCTCCTTAGCGCTGTTTGATTCCGTCATGGACCCTGCGCTGTTATGCTATCCCTTGGCCATGCACAGTTTGCGCTGCCCGTCCTCTGACATCATTTGTTGTCGTCCTGGCTGCGCCTGTGCGTCCACGCTGCCAGAAATCCCACCTCGCAGTGTCGTCTAATGTGATCCCACAGTGGGCCTGGTATCCATGGCCATGCGCAGTGCATATACTAGCCTCTCACTCCCCTTCTTCACGCTTCTTCAGACTAGGCGGCGTCAGCTGATCCCTAATAGCATGCCACGGCCGTGACGCCGCACAGTCTGAAGAAGCAGGAAGGAGGGTAGTGAGAGGCGATGATATGCACTGCGCATGCCCATGGATCCCTGGCCCGCAGTGGGATTACATTAGATGACACTGCGAGGTTGGATCTCGGGCAGCTTGGACGCACAGGCACTGCCAGCCTGACACCTAAATGATGTCAGAAGACGGGCACCGCTAACTGTGCATGGCCAAGGGATAACATAACAGCGCGGGCTCCGTGACAGAACCAAACAACGTTGAGGAGGTGGCGCACGGCACCAAGGGGGTTGGAATGACGGCTGTGCTGTGTCACATTACAAAGGAAAGTCCCACTTCCGGGACGGTTTGACGGTGTGAGGGGACACATTATATGAGTGTGTACTTCAGCGTTTGCAAGGAGCATAATTTTCGGAGCCACCATTTTCCATGTGCAGTATTACTGATGTACAAGATGGCTCTTTCAGCAACAAATGCCTGGGGGGGCGGGGGGTTAAAGGTTCCCTTTCAACTTGCTCCACTGCAGGCTTCGGCCTACACTCTGCTCCTCTTGATTCCCTGGGTTTCAACACTGTCAGTTGCCACCTGGAAGTGTTGTCTACACAGAAAAAACACTTGCTGATGTGTCAGTGGGGTTCAGCACCGCCAGCTGTTCCCCTGCTGTGTAGTCGGCAACGTGTCCAGCACAAGCCACGCTGGCACAACAGAACAAAAGCTGCCACCAGTGCAGGCTTCGGCCTACACTCTGCTCCTCTCCTCCTGCTGCTGCCCCTGGGCTCAAACACCGCTAGTTTTGGCCCGGAAGTGCTAGCTGCACAGAGAAAAACACCAGCCAATGTGTTAGTGGGGTTCAGCACCGCCAGCTGTTCCCCTGCTGTGTAGCCGGCATCGTGTCCAGCACAAGCCACGCTGGCACTACAGACCAAAAGCTGCCACCAGTGCAGGCTTCGGCCCACACTCTGCTCCTCTCCTCCTCCTGCTGACCCTGGGCTATAACACCGCCAGTTGCAGCCTGGAAGTGCTAGCTGCACAGAGAAAAACACCCGCCAATGTGTTAGTGGGGTTCAGCAACGCCAGCTGTTCCCCTGCTGTGTAGCCGGCAACGTGTCCTGCAAACGCCATGCAGGCACCTGAACTGAAATTAAAGGGAACCTGGCCCCACCCCCCCAGGTCTTTCTATGTATAACAGCCACCTAGTACAGCAGTACTGCTGCATTTGTACAAGGTGGCTGATTTTTTCTCATTGCCCACGTTGAATTAAACACGTAAAATATGTGTCTCAATACAGACCATTACAATGTCCCTGAGGTGTGACTTTCCTTTATAATGACACTCACCACCCCCCTTGGTTGCGCTGCCCGTCTTCTGACATCATTGGTTGGCTGCCTGTGCCTGGGCGTCCGCCATGCCCGACACAACCCCCCTCGTTGTCTCATATATTTTGGCTGCGAGGGTGTGATTGATGGGCATGTGCAGTGCATATGTTCGCCTGTCTTAACTCATCTCCTTCCGCCTTCTTCAGACTGTGCGGCCTCATGGCCGTGGTAGGCGATAAGGGATCAGCTGAGGCCGCCCAGTCTGAAGCAGGTGTAAGGACATGTGTGAGCGGCAAACATATTTACTGCACAAGGCCACGAATCCCAGCCACGCAGTGTGATTTTTTGAAAACCCACTGCGGGCCTGGGATTCATGGCCATTGCTAACCGCAGCGGCCAACATGAAATGAGGTCAGAAGACAGGCAGCGCTCACAGCGCATGGCCAAGGGATCAAAATAGCGCAGACTCCTGTACAGCAAATAACAACGCTCAGGAAGCTGCGCCCATGCACCAAGGTGTTATTTTGGACACCTGTGCTGCGTCTCCTTAAAAAGACAAGTCACGCCTCCACTACTATTTGACAGTATAATGGGCTAAATAGTGTACGTGTTTTATTCAGCGTGTCCAAGGAGCAAAATTAATAGAGCAACCTTTTACTTGTGCAGCATTAATGCTGCACAAGGTGTGGCTCTTGTACCTTGCTACACCTGAGGGGGGGTTAAAGGTTACCTTTAAAATTGGTTCAACTAGGCTTCGGCCTACACTCTGCTCCTCTCCTCCTCCTGCTGACCCTGGGCTCTAACACCGCTAGTTTTTGCCCGGAAGTGCTAGCTGCACAGAGAAAAACACCCGCCATTGTGTTAGTGGGGTTCAGCACCGCCAGCTGTTCCCCTGCTGTGTAGCCGGCATCGTGTCCAGCACAAGCCACGCTGGCACAACCGACCAAAAGCTGCCACCAGTGCAGGCTTCGGCCTACACTCTGCTACTCTCCTCCTCCTGCTGACCCTGGGCTCTAACACCGCTAGTTTTTGCCCGGAAGTGCTAGCTGCACAGAGAAAAACACCCGCCATTGTGTTAGTGGGGTTCAGCACCGCCAGCTGTTCCCCTGCTGTGTAGCCGGCATCGTGTCCAGCACAAGCCACGCTGGCACAACCGACCAAAAGCTGCCACCAGTGCAGGCTTCGGCCTACACTCTGCTCCTCTCCTCCTCCTGCTGACCCTGGGCTCTAACACCGCCAGTTTTTGCCCAGACATGCTAGCTGCACAGAGAAGAACACCAGCCAATGTGTTAGTGGGGTTCAGCACCGCCAGCTGTTCCCCTGCTGTGTAGCCGGCAACGTGACCTGCAAACGCCACGCAGGCACATGAACTGAAATTGAAGGGAGCCTGCCCCCCACCCCCAGGTGTTTCTATGTATAACAGCCACCTTGTACAGCAGTAATGCTGCATTTGTACAAGGTGGCTGACTTTTTCTACTTGCCCACGTGGAACTCAACACGTACAAAATGTGTCTCATTGAGACCATTCCACTGTCCCTGAGGTGTGACTTTCCTTTCTAATGATACGCAGCACCACCCTTGGTAGCGCTTCCCGTCTTCTGACATCATTGGTTGGCTGGCTGCGCCTGTGCGTCCGCCCTGCCTTAAACAATGCTCCTCGTTGTCTTACTTATTTTGACTGCGAGGGTGTGATTGATGGGTACGAGCAGTGCATATCTTCGCCTGTCTTAACTCATCTCCTTCCGCCTTCTTCAGACTGTGCGGCCTCATGGCCGCAGCATGCAAGAAGGGATCAGCTGTGGCCGCCCAGTCTGATGCAGGTGTAAGGACATGAGTAACAGGCGGAAAAATTTACTGCGCAAGGTCACGAATCCCAGCCCCGTAGTGTGACTTAAACAAAAGACACTGCGGGTCTGGGTTTCATGGCCATCGCTAACCGCACCGGCCAACATGAAATGAGGTCAGAAGACAGGCAGCGCTCACAGCGCATGGCCAAGGGATAACAAGAGCGCAGACTCCTGTACAGCAAATAACAACGCTCAGAAATCTGCGCCCAGCACCTAGGTGTAAATTTTGACACCTGTGCTGCGTCTCCTTAAAAAGACAAGTCACGCCTCCACTACTGTTTGACAGTATAATGGGCTAAATAGTGTACGTGTTTTATTCAGCGTGTGCAAGGAGCAAAATTAATAGAGCAACCTTTGACTTGTGCAGCATTAATGCTGTTCAAGGTGTGGCTCTTGTACCTTGCAACACCTGAGGGGGGGTTAAAGGTAACTTTTGAAATTGGTTCAACTAGGCTTCGGCCTACACTCTGCTCCTCTCCTCCTCCTGCTGCCCCTGGGCTCAAACACCGCTAGTTTTTGCCCAGAAGTGCTAGCTGCACAGAGAAAAACACCAGCCAATGTGTTAGTGGGGTTCAGCAACGTCAGCTGTTCCCCTGCTGTGTAGCCGGCATCGTGTCCAGCACAAGCCACGCTGGCACAACAGACCAAAAGCTGCCACCAGTGCAGGCCTCGGCCTACACTCTGCTCCTCTCCTCCTCCTGCTGCCCCTGGGCTCAAACACCGCTAGTTTTTGCCCGGAAGTGCTAGCTGCACAGAGAAAAACACCAGCCAATGTGTTAGTGGGGTTCAGCAACGCCAGCTGTTCCCCTGCTGTGTAGCCGGCATCGTGTCCAGCACAAGCCACGCTGGCACAACAGACCAAAAGCTGCCACCAGTGCAGGCCTCGGCCTACACTCTGCTCCTCTCCTCCTCCTGCTGCCCCTGGGCTCAAACACCGCTAGTTTTTGCCCGGAAGTGCTAGCTGCACAGAGAAAAACACCAGCCAATGTGTTAGTGGGGTTCAGCAACGCCAGCTGTTCCCCTGCTGTGTAGCCGGCATCGTGTCCAGCACAAGCCACGCTGGCACAACAGACCAAAAGCTGCCACCAGTGCAGGCCTCGGCCTACACTCTGCTCCTCTCCTCCTCCTGCTGCCCCTGGGCTCAAACACCGCTAGTTTTTGCCCGGAAGTGCTAGCTGCACAGAGAACAACACCAGTCAATGTGTCAGTGGGGTTCAGCAACGCCAGCTGTTCCCCTGCTGTGTAGCTGGCAACGTGTCCTGCAAACGCCATGCAGGCACCTGAACTGAAATTAAAGGGAACCAGGCCCCACCCCCCCAGGTGTTTCTATGTATAACAGCCACCTTGTACAGCAGTACTGCTGCATTTGTACAAGGTGGCTGACTTTTTCTCCTTGCCCACGTTTAATTAAACACGTACTAAATGTGTCTCATTGAGACCATTCCACTGTCCCTGAGGTGTGACTTTCCTTTTTAATGACACGCATCACCCCCATTGTTAGCGCTGCCCGTCTTCTGACATCATTGGTTGGCTGGCTGTGCCTGTGCGTCCGCCCTGCCCGACACAACGCCCCTCGTTGTCTCATATATTATGACTGCGAGGGTGTGATTGATGGGCACGAGCAGTGCATATCTTCGCCTGTCTTCACTCCCCTCCTTCCGCCTTCTTCAGACTGTGCGGCCTCATGGCCGTGGCAGGCAATAAGGGATCAGCTGAGGCCGCCCAGTCTTAAGCAGGTGTAAGGACATGTGTGAGCGGCGAACATATTTACTGCACAAGGCCACGAATCCCAACACCGCAGTGTAACTTTATGAAAAGGCACTGTGGGTCTGGGATTTATGGCCATCGTTAACCGCACCGGCCAACATGAAATGAGGTCATAAGACGGCCTGCACTAACAGGGTATTGCCAAGGGATAACACAAGAGCGCAGTCTCCTGTACTGCAAATAAGAACTCTAAGGAATCTGCGCCCAGCACCTAGGTGTAAATTTTGACACCTGTGCTGCGTCTTCTTAAAAAGAAAAGTCACGCCTCCACTACTGTTTGACAGTATAATGGGCTAAATAGTGTACATGTTTTATTCAGCGTGTGCAAGGAGCAAAATTAATAGAGCAACCTTTGACTTGTGCAGCATTAATGCTGTTCAAGATGTGGCTCTTGTACCTTGCAACACCTGAGGGGGGTTTAAAGGTTACCTTTGAAATTGGTTCAACTAGGCTTCGGCCTACACTCTGCTCCTCTCCTCCTCCTGCTGACCCTGGGCTCTAACACTGCTAGTTTTTGCCCGGAAGTGCTAGCTGCACAGAGAAAAACACCAGCCAATGTGTTAGTGGGGTTCAGCACCGCCAGCTGTTCCCCTGCTGTGTAGCCGGCATCGTGTCCAGCACAAGCCACGCTGGCACAACCGACCAAAAGCTGCCACCAGTGCAGGCTTCGGCCTACACTCTGCTCCTCTCCTCTCCTCCTGCTGCTGCCCCTGGGCTCAAACACCGCTAGTTTTGGCCCGGAAGTGCTAGCTGCACAGAGAAAAACACCAGCCAATGTGTTAGTGGGGTTCAGCAACGCCAGCTGTTCCCCTGCTGTGTAGCCGGCAACGTGACCTGCAAACGCCACGCAGGCACATGAACTGAAATTGAAGGAAGCCTGCCCACCACCCCCAGGTGTTTCTATGTATAATAGCCACCTTGTACAGCAGTACTGCTGCATTTGTACAAGGTGGCTGACTTTTTCTACTTGCCCACGTGGAACTCAACACATACAAAATGTGTCTCATTGAGACCATTCCACTGTCCCTGAGGTGTGACTTTCCTTTCTAATGATACGCAGCACCAGCCTTGGTAGCACTTCCCGTCTTTTGACATCATTGGTTAGCTGGCTGCGCCTGTGCGTCCGCCCTGCTCCAAACAACGCCCCTCGGTTTCTTATTTATTTTGTCAGCGAGGGTGTGGTTTATGGGCACGAGCAGTGCATATGTTCGCCTGTCGTCACTCATCTCCTTCCGCCTTCTTCAGACTGTGCAGCCTCATGGCCGCGGCATGCGAGAAGGGATCAGCAGAGGCCGCCCAGTCTGAAGCAGGTGTAAGGACGTGTGTGAGCAGCGAAAATGTTTACTGCTCAAGGCCACGAACCCCAGCACCGCAGTGTGACTTTATGAAAAGGCACTGTGGGTCTGGGATTTATGGCAGCCATCGTTAACCGCACCGGCCAACATGAAATGAGGTCATAAGACGGGCAGCGCTAACAGGGCATTGCCAAGGGATAACACAAGAGCGCAGATTCCTGTACAGCAAATAACAACGCTCAGGAAGTTGCGCCAAGCACCAAGGCGTTATTTGGGACACCTGTGCTGCGTCTCCTTAAAAAGCCAAGTCACGCATCCACTACAGTTTGACTGTACAATGGGCTAAATTGTGTACGTCTTTCATTCAGCATGTGCAAGTAGACAAATTAATAGAGCAACCTTTCACTTGTGCAGCATTAATACTGCACAAGGTGTGTCTCTTGTACTTTGTAACACCTGAGGGGGGATTAAAGGTTTCCTTTGAAATTGGTTCAACTAGGCTTCGGCCTACACTCTGCTCCTCTCCTCCTCCTCCTGCTTCACCACGGGCTCTAACATCGCTAGTTTTTGCCCGCAAGTGCTAGCTGCACAGAGAAAAACACCCGCCATTGTGTTAGTGGGGTTCAGCAACGCCAGCTGTTCCCCCACTGTGTAGCCGGCAAAGTGTCCTGCAAACGCAACGCAGACACAAAGCTGCCTCCAGTGCAGGCTTCAGCCTACACTCTGCTCCCCCTGCTTACCCTTTGCTCCAACACCGCTAGTTGGGGCTCTAGGAAGACAATCTTTAATAGGCAACGCATCTGGGTTCCAGCATCGCCAGCTGGTTCTCGGCAGTGTTTTTGTCACGGGTACTCCCTCGTGCCCAGCCTGGTTCCAGCACCGTCAGCTGTTTCCGGGTACTGTCAAACTCACTGAGACGCCTATGCTTGCCCCGTCGTGTTGCGGTCGGGTTAGCCAACTCCAGGGTGCCTCCAGTTTAGGAGCTTCCTATGTGGGCTGCATGAATTGGTAGTCAAGGCTGGTTCTGTAGTGCCAGTAGGCCCAGCTCCCCCTGTAGGACTGTTGGGGTTCGGTAACTGCGGCTGCCTCGCGGCCTAGCTGTTCTCTCCTCTCCTGTGGGCCTTCGGGTCCACCACCTGGTTCCAGCACCGTCAGCTGGTTCCGGGCCGAGCTTTTGGCTTAGGTGCCTCCTCCTGGGTATCCGAGTTCCGCCAACGCCAGGCGGTCCTTGGTAGTGCTTTTAAGCGCGGGCACCTACAGCTTAGTAACCGGGTTCCAGCACCATCAGCTGGTCCTCGGTCATGCCATTGGCTCTTGCACACTGGGGCAACGCATCTGGGTTCCAGCACCGCTAGCTGGTTCTCGGCAGTGTTTTTGTCACGGGTACTCCCTCGTGCCCAGCCTGGTTCCAGCACCGTCAGCTGTTTCCGGGTACTGTCAAACTCACTGAGACACCTATGCTTGCCCCGTCGTGTTGCGGTCGGGTTAGCCAACTCCAGGGTGCCTCCAGTTTAGGAGCTTCCTATGTGGGCTGCATAAATTGGTAGTCAAGGCTGGTTCTGTAGTGCCAGTAGGCCCAGCTCCCCCTGTAGGACTGTTGGGGTTCGGTAACTGCGGCTGCCTCGCGGCCTAGCTGTTCTCTCCTCTCCTGTGGGCCTTCGGGTCCACCACCTGGTTCCAGCACCGTCAGCTGGTTCCGGGCCGAGCTTTTGGCTTAGGTGCCTCCTCCTGGGTATCCGAGTTCCGCCAACGCCAGGCGGTCCTTGGTAGTGCTTTTAAACGCGGGCACCTACAGCTTAGTAACCGGGTTCCAGCACCGTCAGCTGGTCCTCGGTCGTGCCATTGGCTCTTGCACACTGGGGCAACGCATCTGGGTTCCAGCACCGCTAGCTGGTTCTCGGCAGTGTTTTTGTCACGGGTACTCCCTCGTGCCCAGCCTGGTTCCAGCACCGTCAGCTGTTTCCGGGTACTGTCAAACTCACTGAGACACCTATGCTTGCCCCGTCGTGTTGCGGTCGGGTTAGCCAACTCCAGGGTGCCTCCAGTTTAGGAGATTCCTATGTGGGCTGCATGAATTGGTAGTCAAGGCTGGTTCTGTAGTGCCAGTAGGCCCAGCTCCCCCTGTAGGACTGTTGGGGTTCGGTAACTGCGGCTGCCTCGCGGCCTAGCTGTTCTCTCCTCTCCTGTGGGCCTTCGGGTCCACCACCTGGTTCCAGCACCGTCAGCTGGTTCCGGGCCGAGCTTTTGGCTTAGGTGCCTCCTCCTGGGTATCCGAGTTCTGCCAACGCCAGGCGGTCCTTGGTAGTGCTTTTAAGCGCGGGCACCTACAGCTTAGTAACCGGGTTCCAGCACCGTCAGCTGGTCCTCGGTCGTGCCATTGGCTCTTGCACACTGGGGCAACGCATCCGGGTTCCAGCACCGCCAGCTTGTTCTCGGCAGTGTTTTTTGTCACAGGTACTCCCTCGTGCCAAACCTGGTTTCAGCACCGTCAGCTGTTTCCGGGTTGTGTCAAGCTCGCTGAGACGCCTATGCTTGCCCCGTCGTGTTGCGGTCGGGTTAGCCAACTCCAGGGTGCCTCCAGTTTAGGAGCTTCCTATGTGGGCTGCATGAATTGGTAGTCAAGGCTGGTTCTGTAGTGCCAGTAGGCCCAGCTCCCCCTGTAGGACTGTTGGGGTTCGGTAACTGCGGCTGCCTCGCGGCCTAGCTGTTCTCTCCTCTCCTGTGGGCCTTCGGGTCCACCACCTGGTTCCAGCACCGTCAGCTGGTTCCGGGCCGAGCTTTTGGCTTAGGTGCCTCCTCCTGGGTATCCGAGTTCCGCCAACGCCAGGCGGTCCTTGGTAGTGCTTTTAAGCGCGGGCACCTACAGCTTAGTAACCGGGTTCCAGCACCGTCAGCTGGTCCTCGGTCGTGCCATTGGCTCTTGCACACTGGGGCAACGCATCTGGGTTCCAGCACCGCTAGCTGGTTCTCGGCAGTGTTTTTGTCATGGGTACTCCCTCGTGCCCAGCCTGGTTCCAGCACCGTCAGCTGTTTCCGGGTACTGTCAAACTCACTGAGACACCTATGCTTGCCCCGTCGTGTTGCGGTCGGGTTAGCCAACTCCAGGGTGCCTCCAGTTTAGGAGCTTCCTATGTGGGCTGCATGAATTGGTAGTCAAGGCTGGTTCTGTAGTGCCAGTAGGCCCAGCTCCCCCTGTAGGACTGTTGGGGTTCGGTAACTGCGGCTGCCTCGCGGCCTAGCTGTTCTCTCCTCTCCTGTGGGCCTTCGGGTCCACCACCTGGTTCCAGCACCGTCAGCTGGTTCCGGGCCGAGCTTTTGGCTTAGGTGCCTCCTCCTGGGTATCCGAGTTCCGCCAACGCCAGGCGGTCCTTGGTAGTGCTTTTAAACGCGGGCACCTACAGCTTAGTAACCGGGTTCCAGCACCGTCAGCTGGTCCTCGGTCGTGCCATTGGCTCTTGCACACTGGGGCAACGCATCTGGGTTCCAGCACCGCTAGCTGGTTCTCGGCAGTGTTTTTGTCACGGGTACTCCCTCGTGCCCAGCCTGGTTCCTGCACCGTCAGCTGTTTCCGGGTACTGTCAAACTCACTGAGACACCTATGCTTGCCCCGTCGTGTTGCGGTCGGGTTAGCCGACTCAAGGGTGCCTCCAGTTTAGGAGATTCCTATGTGGGCTGCATGAATTGGTAGTCAAGGCTGGTTCTGTAGTGCCAGTAGGCCCAGCTCCCCCTGTAGGACTGTTGGGGTTCGGTAACTGCGGCTGCCTCGCGGCCTAGCTGTTCTCTCCTCTCCTGTGGGCATTCGGGTCCACCACCTGGTTCCAGCACCGTCAGCTGGTTCCGGGCCGAGCTTTTGGCTTAGGTGCCTCCTCCTGGGTATCCGAGTTCTGCCAACGCCAGGCGGTCCTTGGTAGTGCTTTTAAGCGCGGGCACCTACAGCTTAGTAACCGGGTTCCAGCACCGTCAGCTGGTCCTCGGTCGTGCCATTGGCTCTTGCACACTGGGGCAACGCATCTGGGTTCCAGCACCGCTAGCTGGTTCTCGGCAGTGTTTTTGTCATGGGTACTCCCTCGTGCCCAGCCTGGTTCCAGCACCGTCAGCTGTTTCCGGGTACTGTCAAACTCACTGAGACACCTATGCTTGCCCCGTCGTGTTGCGGTCGGGTTAGCCAACTCCAGGGTGCCTCCAGTTTAGGAGCTTCCTATGTGGGCTGCATGAATTGGTAGTCAAGGCTGGTTCTGTAGTGCCAGTAGGCCCAGCTCCCCCTGTAGGACTGTTGGGGTTCGGTAACTGCGGCTGCCTCGCGGCCTAGCTGTTCTCTCCTCTCCTGTGGGCCTTCGGGTCCACCACCTGGTTCCAGCACCGTCAGCTGGTTCCGGGCCGAGCTTTTGGCTTAGGTGCCTCCTCCTGGGTATCCGAGTTCCGCCAACGCCAGGCGGTCCTTGGTAGTGCTTCTAAGCGCGGGCACCTGCAGCTTAGTAACCGGGTTCCAGCACCGTCAGCTGGTCCTCGGTCGTGCCATTGGCTCTTGCACACTGGGGCAACGCATCCGGGTTCCAGCACCGCCAGCTGGTTCTCGGCAGTGTTTTTTGTCACAGGTACTCCCTCGTGCCAAACCTGGTTTCAGCACCGTCAGCTGTTTCCGGGTTGTGTCAAGCTCGCTGAGACGCCTATGCTTGCCCCGTCGTGTTGCGGTCGGGTTAGCCAACTCCAGGGTGCCTCCAGTTTAGGAGCTTCCTATGTGGGCTGCATGAATTGGTAGTCAAGGCTGGTTCTGTAGTGCCAGTAGGCCCAGCTCCCCCTGTAGGACTGTTGGGGTTCGGTAACTTCGGCTGCCTCGCGGCCTAGCTGTTCTCTCCTGTGGACCTTCGGGTCCACCACCTGGTTCCAGCACCGTCAGCTGGTTCCGGGCCGAGCCTTTGGCTTAGGTGCCTCCTCCTGGGTATCCGAGTTCCGCCAACGTCAGGCGGTCCTTGGTAGTGCTTTTAAGCGCAGGCACCTACAGCTTAGTAACCGGGTTCCAGCACCGTCAGCTGGTCCTCGGTCGTGCCATTGGCTCTTGCACACTGAGGCAACTCATCCGGGTTCCAGCACCGCCAGCTGGTTCTCGGCAGTGTTTTTGTCACAGGTACTCCCTCGTGCCAAACCTGGTTTCAGCACCGTCAGCTGTTTCCGGGTTGTGTCAAGCTCGCTGAGACGCCTATGCTTGCCCCGTCGTGTTGCGGTCGGGTTAGCCAACTCCAGGGTGCCTCCAGTTTAGGAGCTTCCTATGTGGGCTGCATGAATTGGTAGTCAAGGCTGGTTCTGTAGTGCCAGTAGGCCCAGCTCCCCCTGTAGGACTGTTGGGGTTCGGTAACTGCGGCTGCCTCGCGGCCTAGCTGTTCTCTCCTCTCCTGTGGGCCTTCGGGTCCACCACCTGGTTCCAGCACCGTCAGCTGGTTCCGGGCCGAGCTTTTGGCTTAGGTGCCTCCTCCTGGGTATCCGAGTTCCGCCAACGCCAGGCGGTCCTTGGTAGTGCTTTTAAACGTGGGCACCTACAGCTTAGTAACCGGGTTCCAGCACCGTCAGCTGGTCCTCGGTCGTGCCATTGGCTCTTGCACACTGGGGCAACGCATCTGGGTTCCAGCACCGCTAGCTGGTTCTCGGCAGTGTTTTTGTCACGGGTACTCCCTCGTGCCCAGCCTGGTTCCAGCACCGTCAGCTGTTTCCGGGTACTGTCAAACTCACTGAGACACCTATGCTTGCCCCGTCGTGTTGCGGTCGGGTTAGCCAACTCCAGGGTGCCTCCAGTTTAGGAGATTCCTATGTGGGCTGCATGAATTGGTAGTCAAGGCTGGTTCTGTAGTGCCAGTAGGCCCAGCTCCCCCTGTAGGACTGTTGGGGTTCGGTAACTGCGGCTGCCTCGCGGCCTAGCTGTTCTCTCCTCTCCTGTGGGCCTTCGGGTCCACCACCTGGTTCCAGCACCGTCAGCTGGTTCCGGGCCGAGCTTTTGGCTTAGGTGCCTCCTCCTGGGTATCCGAGTTCCGCCAACGCCAGGCGGTCCTTGGTAGTGCTTTTAAACGCGGGCACCTACAGCTTAGTAACCGGGTTCCAGCACCGTCAGCTGGTCCTCGGTCGTGCCATTGGCTCTTGCACACTGGGGCAACGCATCTGGGTTCCAGCACCGCTAGCTGGTTCTCGGCAGTGTTTTTGTCACGGGTACTCCCTCGTGCCCAGCCTGGTTCCAGCACCGTCAGCTGTTTCCGGGTACTGTCAAACTCACTGAGACACCTATGCTTGCCCCGTCGTGTTGCGGTCGGGTTAGCCAACTCCAGGGTGCCTCCAGTTTAGGAGCTTCCTATGTGGGCTGCATGAATTGGTAGTCAAGGCTGGTTCTGTAGTGCCAGTAGGCCCAGCTCCCCCTGTAGGACTGTTGGGGTTCGGTAACTGCGGCTGCCTCGCGGCCTAGCTGTTCTCTCCTCTCCTGTGGACCTTCGGGTCCACCACCTGGTTCCAGCACCGTCAGCTGGTTCTCGGCAGTGTCTTTTGCTCTTGTACCTTCTGCTCCCCATCCTGGTTCCAGTACCGTCAGCTGGTTCCGGGCAGAGCCTTTGGCTTAGGTGCCTCCTTCTGGGTATCCAAGTTCCACCAACGTCAGGTGGTCCTTGGTAGTGCTTTCAGGCACGGGTACCTCCTGCTTAGTAACCGGGTTCCAGTAACGTCAGCTGGTCCTCGGTAGTTCCATTGGCTCTTGGACCTTCGGCTACCCATCCGGGTACCAGTACCGTCAGCTGGTTCTCGGCAGTGTCTTTTGCTCTTGTACCTTCTGCTCCCCATCCTGGTTCCAGTACCGTCAGCTGGTTCCGGGCAGAGCCTTTGGCTTAGGTGCCTCCTTCTGGGTATCCGAGTTCCGCCAACGTCAGGCGGTCCTTGGTAGTGCTTTTTAGCACGGGTACCTCCTGCTTAGTAACCGGGTTCCAGTAACGTCAGCTGGTCCTCGGTAGTTCCATAGGCTCTTGAACCTTCGGGTAGCCATCCGAGTTCCAGTTCCATCAGCTGGTTATTGGCATTTTCTCAGCCTTCTTGTACATTCTGCTACATTTCCAAGTTGAAGACCCTAACGTCGACGACCCGGAAGACCACCCCGATGACGACGACGACGACGGCGGAGACGACGACGGCGGAGACGACGACACTGGAGACGACGACCCTGGAGACGACGACATGGAAGACCGAGAAGCAGAAGAACAAGAGGCTGCAGAACAAAGAGCAGAAGAACATTAAGCATAACACTTAATATCAGAGCAAAAGATATTATCTAAATTATATGCAGAAGAAGACTAAGCAGTGTATGGAGGTGAGTCCGTTCCTCCTCGTGGTGCCCCTGGATAAAGCCTGATGCTGCAGGCCAAACTGAACGCGGACAAATGTAACTTTTGTGACTGGCAGAACGGAAGGTGTAATCTTCCAACTTTTATAGATAACAACTACGGGAATGCCTGTCACAAATGAGAATATGATGAAGAAGTAGAATAGGAAGAATAATAACAGTTGAATAAAATGAATATGTAGAATAGGAAGAATAATAATAGTTGAATAAAATGAATATGAAGAATGTAATCCAAAAAAAAAAAGGTAAAGGATGAAGAAGAAGATGAATAAGGTGAAGAAGAAGTTGATGTCAAAGATGCTGATGATGATGAAGATGAAAGTGTGGGAAAAGTAAAAAAAAAAGAAGGGGAAGGGCGTGGAATAGTGAAACATCAATATCTGGCAAAATAAAAAAAAAATTTACATAGTCAATATCTTTGTCACTCCGAACGTCTTTAAAAAAAAAAAAAAAAACATGCTATTCTATTTGATTGGGCTAAACCTCTATGCCTTTAATGTCTCCGCCACCTCCCCAAATACATCCTGCATTATTCTTAGTTGTTTTCCTTCATGTAGAATGAACCTACAAGGCAAGAAAGGGTTTATTTTAATTCCGATATTTTGGTCCCATTGACTTGCATTGGGATCGGGTATCGGTATCGGCGATATCCGATATTTTTTGAATATCGGCCGATCCTATCCGATACCGATACTTTCCGATATCGGAAGGTATCGCTCAACACTACTCCTGACCCATAATTTGTAGTCTTTGACGTGGCAATTGGGCTCACATACATTGGCCAATTTATGCGTGAAGTACCTTCCTTTTTTCATAACAATTTTTGCAGATAAATATTTCATGTGTAAATTATATAGCGCTTTTTTCCTATTTTCTATGGCAGTAATGCATTTTCAATGTTCTAGAGTAATCATTCTTGGTAAACAATGGTGCAACCTTTATTGTTTTTTAAAAATATATATTGCAATTTTTTTTAAATACACGTAATACAAAAAACCCGATTTAAACAAAAGGTAATTTTCTGATTACAGCTTCCCTTTAAAGGAGATTTGTCTCTTTTGTCTGCCTTGATAAATAGTCGTATTTCATCTAACATAACAATTTTGAGCATATTTTCCTTGAGCTCTGTGTTCCCGTTATTCTTCATAGAAATACTGTATATGCAAAAATTGACAACTGGGTGTTACCAAATGTGGGTGTGTCCCTATACATTCTGATGCTATCCAATCACTATTAACAGCATGTGCGGGGCACAGTCCATTGACAAAGGGGATAGGAATAGGATGGGAAGTGGGCCTGTATGTATCAGATATTTATAGGATATACTATGGATATGCCATAAATGTCTAAAATGGGAATAATCTTGAAAAAATAAGTACATACATATTCCGAAAAGATTTTTTATTTCAGATGCATTACAGATTGAAAAATATGACTGCACTTTATTTTTATCCATGTTCTTACAATTTACAAAAGTTAATTTCTACCTTATAAACTTGACAACATGCAGTAATGCATATTTAATATGTTCCACTGTCAGTTATGCCTTACTCGTGATTTCACTTGATGTCATTTTCTGTATTATGATCAGCCTGAGCTCCAGGTTCCTGAGGCAGATGTCACACTGACTGATGACTACCTTTCGACTCCCTCTATGGGTATAGATGAGGAACAAACAAGTCATCAAGGACTCATATCAGCTAGGGAGGAATCCAGAAAATCATTGAAGGTGGAAGAAATGAGAGATGAAGCCAATGAAATCCATAAAGCATCTGCTCAGGTACAGGACCACATAGCTTCTCTCTCACATGCATTATATCTAAAGACTACAGTTGACATATTAGATCACTGTGGGGGCAGTCCAGGAATCCCCCTAGTAGTTGATGTTTGGGGGGTGGAAGAAGGATTAGTTAAATTGGATTTCAATATGCTGGTCAGGAGAAAAGCTGCTGCCAGAGAAGTCTGACTGAGGATTATTCATGTAAACCCTTGAAAATAAAGGTGCAAAAGTAATTTGCATGGCGCTGCGTACTACTTATGTAACTTTATTTTTCAGTACTTGTGGTAAAGTGATGTCATGTAGATACTTTCAGTTTTCAAAAGGTAAATTGGAAATCTTTTTGATTCCCTTAAAGGGAATTTTGTGTTTTTGCTATATAATCTGAAGACAGCAGGAGATAAAGGCTGAAACACAGAATTCAAGGTTGGGTCACTTGTCAAAGTGCGTGCTGTTGTTTACTAATTGTGAAGGATTTATCACTAAGGCCGGGTTCACACTTGCGTTTGGCTGGTCTGCGTATAGCTGCGTACTTCCTCCCTTAAGCTCCGCCTACGCTCCACCTACGTCCTGCTTCGACCTGCGTACCTATCTTTAACATTAGGTATGCAAGGACATATGTTGTATGCGGATGCGTCCGCATGCGGAGTTTTGACATGCCCGCCGAACGCAACATGTTGCATTTTCTTGCTGTTGGTGGGCACGTCAAAACGCCGCATGCGGACACATCCACATACAACGCATGTCCCTGCGTACCCAATGTTAAAGATAGGTACGCAGGATGCATGCGGAAGTAGGCGGAACTTGAGGGAAGAAGTTAGGAAGTTGGCGGAGCATAAGGGAGGAAGTACGCAGCCCTACGCACTCTACCCAAACGCAAGTGTGAAACTGGCCTAAGACATTAACAGCTGGCACCAGGCCCCCTTCCCGTACTTTAAACTGTTTGAAATACTCACCTCTCCTCGTTCCCCCCGGCTACATGTCCGGTCTCTCCCACATCTTCTGACGTCTCAGGGTAGAGGGCGTGATGATTACACTTCACCGCCCCCTCTGTGCTGACCAATGCAGAGAGCCAGAATAGGCTAAACACACCGGAGCTGAAGAGACCAGAGCTGAAGTCAGTGGGGAACGAGGAGGGGTACGTATTTGATTATTTTTTATGTATGAAGCCCATTTTGTATGGAGCATTATATGGGGCCTATTCTGTATGGAACATTATATGGAGCCCATACTGTATGGAGCACTATATTGGGCCCATTCTGTATGGAGCATTATATGGGGCCCATTCTGTATGAAGTATTATATGGGTCCCATTCTGTATGGAGCATTATATTGAGCCCATTCTGAATGGAGCATTATATGGGGCCCATTATTCTGTATGAAGAGATATATGGAATCCATTATTCTGTATCAAGCAATATATGGAGATCATTATAGTGTATGGAGCATTATATGGGGCCTATTATATACTGTATGGAGCAATATACGAGGCTCATTATATTGTATGTAGCAATATATGGGGTACATTACTCTGTATGGAGCAATATATGGGGCCCATTATTTTGTATGGAGTAGTTTATGGGGTCCAGTACTCTGTGTGGAGCATTATGGGGCCCATTATTTTGTATGGAGCAATATAAGGGGCCCATTATACCTTAAGGAGGACTATGTGGTGCCTATAATACCATATGGAGGACTATACTGTCCAGGCTAAAATGAAAACTTTTAAATTTCCCCAGGGCATGCACTGTGTGGTTTGAGAATTTGCCGGTTTCCGAGCTATTGTAGAATTTACAATAGATATCACTCATGTAATGTAAGAAATGAAATCTTTGGCATTGTATTATACCTATATTTCTCTGCGGTATCTGTGCATCATGAATCGTGGTATGTGTTAAAGGGGCACACTGAGACTCTTTTGCCCAAGGCCCACAAAAATCTAGAGCCGGCCCTGGATAAGCACCTCACAGTCTATGGACTTTGTACATGGAGAGCCTGATGTGGGAGGGGTTAGATGTGGTGTAGGCAGGGTTAGGCTTCTCAGCTTGGCTTCATTGCTAAATCTAAAAATTCTGATTGTGTCAGAATGGCTGCACCCAGTAAATTAAGTGATACATGTTTGGATTCAGCTTTTTTTTTACCTACGTCAGGCTGCTCTCAGATGAGTTAGCAAAAATCTTATGACAGATTCCCTTTAAATGGTTATTATTAAGTGCTTGAATGGGTAAAATTACAAAGACATGGGTAAAATTACAAAAACAAGCAAATTTGAAATTTACCGCTCATTAAAAATCCACTCCATGTTATTGTATGACCTACACAATTGCCCAATCTGGTTAACCTAGAGACATTTTTTCAAGGTTAATCTTGAGTTTAGAGATTTAATATAGGGAAGACAAGCGCCACGAATTAAGCTGGAAATACTGCAAAGAAATAAAGCAATGGGTGGCCTTGCAGTCCCGAATCTATGGGTTTATTATATGGCAGTTCAACTCATATTTGCGGGTGGGATGGTCCTGGGGGGTGGAAGAGCTCAGCGTCTCTTACTTTAGCACCGTCTTCAGTCAAATAAGCTAATAATAATATTATGATGGATTATGTTCTAATGAAATACCCTATGCGTTCAAGGGAAAAATGGGAGGGTGTGATAGGTCTTATCGAAGAAAGCCATTGGTTTGAAATTTTGGAAAAAGTTTCATAATTGTCCCTAAGCGAATCCCATAGATTATCTCAAATATATTTGCTGCACCTCCATTTTCTTACTATTGCACCAATAGTTGTCTCCTTTTTATCCAGTGTCTCACTTATAGTTTTGTAGCCCATTCCAGCTTTGTACAGGTCTATGATGTTGTCCCTGACATCCTTATAAAGCTATTTGGTCTTGCCCATGTTGTAGAGGTTAGAGTCTGACTGATTAATTGAGTCTGTGGACAGGAGTCTTTTATAAAGGTGACTATGTAAGACAGCTGTCTTTAATGCAGGTAAGGAGCGTCTAACTTGTCTGTAGGAGCCAGAACTCTTAATGGTTGGTAGAGGATCAAATACTTATTTCTCACTGCAAAATGCAAATAAATGTATATAATTTATACAATGTGATTTTCTGGATTTTATTTTTGATATTCTATCAATGTTAAAATTAACCTACACTTAAAATTATAGACTGTTCATGTCTTTGTCAGTGGGCAAACTTACAAAATCAGCAAGGGATCAAATACTTATTTCCTTCACTGTAACACATTATTCCTTGCTATTGGTTTTATTGCAGGATGCAGAATTCATTTCTAGCATTAGGTTAGAGAGTGATATTGAAATGTATTTGTCTCCACATTTACTACAATGTAGAAGTATCAACTTTTAGAGAGCGCAGAACAAGCCAGTTGTCGGGATCACACTCAGTCGGAGCAGCCTTTGGAAGTGGGAAATCACCAGAAATAATACACAAGACACGTCTTGTATAGTGTATCACTGGGAAGTCTCTGAAGCACGCCTGCCTTCAAAGTGCTATCCCTTCTTTATATAGTTGTTTTCAGTAGGTTTAGTGGTTATACAAGTTTTGCATGTTTAAACAAAGAGACAAAACAGGAAAGAATGAAAAGAAAAGAAAACAGTTTCGTGGGCGGCAGTTTCACAACAAACAGTACAAAGGCAATTCCACAGACAAGAAAAACAGGATTTCATACTATAGCTAAAATGTCCTTGAATGGACAGGTCAATATTTATCACAAATTCTTTTTTTTTATTTTTTGTTCATTGAGGTAATCATTTTTGTTCTGCTCTTCACAATCCTAACTTTGACATATTCCATTCAAAACCTTGTCGATCATTTTAGTCATTCTTTTTGTGATATTACAAAACGTATTATTTAACAAGTCATGCACTAATTTTCTATGATGTTGTACGAATCTATTGTTCAAAGGGGCTAGAGAATTCAGTCTTTTCTATGCCTCCGTTGAGGTTAACATTATTAACATCAATATCATGAGTCTTATACTGCTTTTTTGCAATGGCTTGCATGTATCCATGATGCCTTTCCTTCAAGCTTGACTGCTGTTGGAGTTGTTAACAGGACTTGGAAAGGTCCGTCAAATCTCGGTTCCAGAGTCTTTCTGGTGTGTCTTTTCACGTAGACTTGATCACCAGGTTCCAACTTGTGGCCTCCTTCGAGATTTTCTGGATCTGGAAGGGAAGCAAAAACTTGCGAATGCACTTTAGTTAAACGTTTTTGTAATTCTTGTACTTAAGCAGTTAAAGTCTCAGTATTCAACATCAGTTGTTGTGGAAAATAACAACCCAAATTTGCTGCTCTACCAAAAAGAATCTCATGTGGTGACAGCTTAGCCTTCCCCCTTGGGGTGTTTCGGATGGAATACAGGGCAAGTGGTAGACACTCGGTCCAAGGCTTTCCTGTTTCTGCCATGGCCTTCTGGATTTTTAATTTTATTGTCCCATTTAATCTTTCCACTTTACCTGAACTCTGTGGATGATATGGAGTGTGAAACTGGTTTTCTACTCCCAACATTTTCATAACATTCTGGAATATTTCCCCAGTAAAATGGGTACCCCTATCTGACTCGATCACCTCAGGCATGCCGTAACGGGGTATCAGTTCATGTGCTATTTTAATGGCAGTAGGTTTTGCTGAGGCTTTATGAACTGGATAAGCCTCTGGCCACCCTGAGAACATGTCCACACACACAAGCACATATTCGTATCCATTGTACCTAGGAAGTTGGATGTAGTCGATCTGGAGTCTTTGAAAGGGATACAGTGGTCTTACATGATGCTTGGTTGGGGTTTTAATGGCCTGACCTGGATTGTGTGCCAGGCATATAGCGCATGCAGCACACATGTTCCGAGCAAAATTACCAAAACCTGGAGCTAACCACCTTTCTTTTACCTTGAGCGTCATACCATTTGCCGACACATGCGTGGGTAGGTGGAGGTCACTTGCCACTGCGGGGTACCAGGCTCTGGGTAAACACAACAAAGTTCCTTTTTTCCATAATCCTTGGTGATCTTCTGCCCCTTTTTTCTGCCACTGCCCTCGTTCTTCGTCGTCTACCTGTTTCTGAGCTTCCTTCAATCTTTCCTCATCATCTTCAGAGCTATCTAGTGTGTGGGCATGATGTAAGGGTTTACGTGCTGCCTGTTTTGCTGCCTTATCGGCTTTATCGTTACCCCTGGCTTCCTCGGTGTCGAGTCTCACATGTGTAGCTACCTTTATCACCGCTATTTCTTTAGTTTCTTGTGCTGCCTCCAGAATCTGTCTAATGAGGGAGGCATGTTTAACAGGTTGGCCTGAAGCAGTCATATAACCTCTGGCTCTCCATATTACGCCAAAATCGAAAATAATGCCATGTGCATATCTAGAATCAGTGTATATGTTTGCTGTCTGATCTTTGGCTATTTTTAGAGCTTCAACTAATGCCGTAAGTTCTGCTTCTTGTGCAGACTGATTAGCAGGGAGAGGTTCTGCTTTCAGCACTTCATGCTGAGTTACTACCGCATAACCTGTATGAAATTGTCCATTCATATCTGCATATCTACTGCCATCTATGAAAAGTTCAAATGTAGCATTACAGACTGGCTTGTCACGTACATTACATAAGCCCTGAGTCTCTTGTTCCATTAATTGTACACAATCATGCATTGACTTTGATGGGTCAAAGGAGTTGGAGAGTGCAGTTGCAGTTCCCTCAGGTATGGTACCCCCCTCAGACTCTAAAGGGAGCAAAGACGCGAGATTAAGAGTCTGAATCCTGGCAAAGGAAATGTTGGGCGGCAGTAGTAGGGAACATTGGAGACGGAGGTGTCTGGCCATTGAAATATGTTTAGGTTGGACCTGGTTAAGAATGCCATGTACATCATGAGTGGTCTGAACTAGAAGTGGGTGATCAAGAACAATCTCAGAAGCTTTATCTAATAACAGTGAAATTGCGGCTACTACTCTTACACAAGAAGGTGCGGCTCTAGCTACAGGGTCCAGATGAGCTGATATGTATGCCACAGGTCTCTGTTTGTTTCCATGTTTTTGTGTGAGCACCCCTGTAGCATGTGAGGATATCTCAGCTGCCATCAATTGAAAAGGTTTAGTGTAGTCTGGGAGTCCCAAAGCCGGAGCTGATACCAGTGCTGTTTTCAAAGAGGAAAATGACTGTTTAGCCTCTTCACTGAGTGAATATGGTGTGTTGGCAATACAGTCATATAAAGGCTGCATGAGTTGACTTGCATGTATGATCCACTGTCTACAGTGTGAAACAATACCTAGGAAAGCACGCAGCTGTTTGTGATTCCTGGGTTCAAGCATGTTACGTATGGCTTCCGTACGTTGAGGTGTGAGGTGTCTGATGCCCTGTGATATGCAGTGACCTAAAAACACGACTGTTTGTTGACAAGCCTGGAGTTTCTGTCTATTTACTTTACAGCCTTCTTGCGCTAGGAAAATTAAGAAATTAACAGTTGAGGTAACTGCCGTCTGCTCATCAGGGCAACAAATAAGTAAGTCATCTACATACTGTAGAATGACTACTCCTGGTTCTGGGATGAAATTTTTTAGCACGGTCTGCATTGCTTCAGAGTACAAAGTTGGTGAGTGTACCATACCTTGTGGCAATCTTGTCCATGCTAATTGTTTACCCTTGAATGTAAAGGCAAACAAATGCCAACAGTTCTTATGTAGTGGCACAGAAAAAAATGCGTTTGATAAGTCAATTACCGTAAAATATGCAGCACTGCTGGGAATTTGAGACAGTAAGGTATGAGGATTCGGTACCACAGGGGTGACCGGTGCCAAAACCTTATTGATTTCCCGTAAGTCGTGCACCATGCGATATTTCACCATAGTTTCTTTGGAGGACACTTTCTTTTTAACAGGATATAAGGGTGTATTGGCGGGTGACCTGATTTCTACCAAAACACCTTGTAACACATAATCCTGAATTTGTTGAGAAATCGCCTGTTCTTGTTGGGCGCTGATGGGGTATTGCCTAAGCTGAGGTAATATGGTTCCCGGGGCAGTTTCTAACAGTATAGGAGCTACTGATAAAAATCCTACATCAGTGTCTCCTTTTGCCCATAGGCTGTCAGGAACCCGAGACAAGTCAATTTTTGCTTGTTGAGTGTAAATTTCGGGAAAATCCTCCATTGCCTGTATTCTAACATATGGTTCCAGAGTTTCTGCATCTTCAGGGATGGTCAGCATAACTGTGCCATCTTCTCTAAAATGGATGTTTGCATGCATTTTACTTAAGACATCAGTACCCAACAAGCAGGTAGGTGCACCTTTAGCAAATAAAAATTTGGATACAAAAGTTTTAGGGCCAAAGCTCACATTTAAAGGTTTTGTAAAGGGCAACGCCTGAATTTTACCATCATACCCTTCTGCATATGTAACCTTTGGGGATATATTGTCAGGATATGGTAAAAAGTCCTGATTTAAAATGGAGGATGTTGCTCCCGTATCTATCAGAAAAGGTACATTTTTACCCTCAACTTCAACTTGTATTATTGGTCTTCTAGAAGGAAGAGAGACCTGCATAACTATCAGTCATTCTGAGCTGTCTGTTTGATCAGGCACTGGGTTATTTATCCTATTTTTGGGTACAAAGGTTCCTGAATCTATATCTGCTTTTCTCTTCCTACATTCCCTTTGGAAATGTCCTGGCTTCTTACAGTAATGACAAGTAAACTTTTGATTAGCAGAGCCAGTATTAGCCTGTGCAATTCTTACTGGCTTAGAATTTTCTCTTAAGTCCATTTCTATCCCTACAGCTTTCTGTCTAGCCAGGTGTGGGTCTTCCAAGGTTCTCCAATCAGGGTTTGCGGCCTTAAGCTTTTCCTTCACTTTTGGAGACAATCCATCTATAAAGGTTTTTGTAACTAACCTCATCATTCCTGGAGCGGTTAGATCCATGCCTTCATCTCTGAAATTATTTTCTACACTTAAGGCCCCTTCACATTTAGCGACGCTGCAGCGATACCGACAACGATCCGAATCGCTGCAGCGTCGCTGTTTGGTCGCTGGAGAGCTGTCACACAGACCGCTCTCCAGCGACCAACGATGCCGGTAACCAGGGTAAACATCGGGTAACTAAGCGCAGGGCCGCGCTTAGTAACCCGATGTTTACCCTGGTTACCATGCTAAAAGTAAAAAAAAACAAACAGTACATACTTACCTACAGCCGTCTGTCCTCCAGCGCTGCGCTCTGCTTCTCTGCTCTCCTCCTGTACTGTCTGGGAGCTGGAAAGCAGAGCGGTGACGTCACCGCTCTGCTTTCCGTCTCACAGCCAGTACAGGAGGAGTGCAGAGCACAGCGCTGGAGGACAGACAGCGGTAGGTAAGTATGTACTGTTTGTTTTTTTTTACTTTTAGCATGGTAACCAGGGTAAACATCGGGTTACTAAGCGCGGCCCTGCGCTTAGTTACCCGATGTTTACCCTGGTTACCAGTGAAGACATCGCTGGATCGGTGTCACACACGCCGATCCAGCGATGTCAGCAGGAGTCCAGCGACGAAATAAAGTTCTGGACTTTATTCAGCGACCAACGATCTCCCAGTAGGGGCCTGATCGTTGGTCGCTGTCACACATAACGATTTCATTAACGATATCGTTGCTACGTCACAAATAGCAACGATATCGTTAACAATATCGTTATGTGTGAAGGTACCTTTAGATAATATTCGTCTACTGATTGTCCAGATTTCTGAGCCACCACTCCCGTTGTTCCTCTCTGCCTCTGTCTCTCCCTCATGAAAACCATTAAGTGATCTACAAATTGTGTACCTGATTCTATCGTTTGTAAGGCACCATCTCCTGCTTGGGGCCTATGTACCTGTAGATTTGCTAATAGCTCCTGGAAGAGTCCAGGAGTCATTTTCATTCTACATAATTCTTCTCCATCTGCCCAAACTCCAGCGTGAGTCTGCATAATTTGCTGTATATATTGTGCAAATCTACTGGACACTGGGTGGGATCTGGTGCGTTGTGCAAGAGAGACATGCCTTCAGCGGGGGACCAAGGGAAATATTGTCGAGTTTGGTGATATCTCGTTCCCATTACTCTGTCAGCACCAGGTTCCCTAAAGGGTCTTGGTACTACCCTAACAGGGGCAAGTACAGCGCCATGTCTAGGTGTACCACAGGCTAGGCAATCATTTCTCCAGTCTGGATTTTGTTGTCCACAGTGCGGACATACCCATCCTCCTGGTCCGGCTAAACTTTGAGGTGGTGTTTGGAGAAAAGATGGGGCATGTGGGTTAAGGTATGGGGGTGGGGTATTTTTAGATTCCACATTTTGTTTTTCTCCACAGCCTGTGGGTCTAATACACCACTTTTTACTCTGTTGATTATATGTCCATCCCTCATTTTCTGCTACCCTAGAGACATCAATCAATGCTTGGATCTGATCTATCCATTTCTTGTCTCTGATTATGCCTTTTTTCCTTTCCTGAATTCCTTCCCATAGTTTTCTACTAAAAGCTTCTGCCCTAGTAACTCCAAACTTACTAAAAATCTTTTTCAGCCCCTTAGTGGCATCTTCACCACTTCTCTCCTTTATGATAGTATAGATATCTAATTCTTCTGGTTCCGACTTTGTTTGCTTATTCCCCATTTTCTTATCCTGAGCTTTCTTGCCCTAGGTGGCGTTTGGGTATGAGAATACCTCGTTACCTTCTTCCTAAGGAGCTAGGATGTCTTTTTTCTTGCCCTAGGTGGCGTTTGGGTATGAGAATACCTCGTTACCTTCTTCCTAAGGAGCTAGGATGTTTAAACTGTGTTGATGTAAGAAAATCCTGATTCCTACACCTATAGCAAACAACACAAATGCAACCAGACAGAAAAAGAAAAAGAACATACAACGTATCTTGTCCCAGGCTAATTTATCTGTCCTGGGCTTATACTATCACATACAACGTATTCTTCTCCCAGGCTAATTTATCTGTCCTGGGCTCATACTATCATACACTTATCCGTCACCAGGTTTTTGTCAAAGACAGGATCAGAGATTGAACATAGGCGCGGAGGTCTCCCCGAAAGGACGCAACCACGTTGCCCAGTGGGACAGTCACTTCTTCTGTTTCAACCCCCTGGGCGGCTTATAGGGCTATTCCCAACTTCCACACACCTTCTATTCACATTCACTCTCATTCAATGCCGTACTCCGTGAGGTGATCAATTCCTAAATAGTTCAAGAACCCGAGCTATAGGTATCCTCCTCTACTAGAACTACCCGCTAAAGAACACGACACAGAAAATCTTACGGACAGTGCAGGGCAGATATAAGAGATCTAACAGTGTCTCTTACCTGGCCAGGTTTTTGTTCATCTGCCGTCCATTATCCCAGATTCTCTTTTCGTTCGTATTCTGCTGGTGTTCTTGAAGGAATACACAGACCTCGGGTCCCTGTTCAGGCGCCAGGAAATGTCGGGATCACACTCAGTCGGAGCAGCCTTTGGAAGTGGGAAATCACCAGAAATAATACACAAGACACGTCTTGTATAGTGTATCACTGGGAAGTCTCTGAAGCACGCCTGCCTTCAAAGTGCTATCCCTTCTTTATATAGTTGTTTTCAGTAGGTTTAGTGGTTATACAAGTTTTGCATGTTTAAACAAAGAGACAAAACAGGAAAGAAAGAAAAGAAAAGAAAACAGTTTTGTGGGCGGCAGTTTCACAACAAACAGTACAAAGGCAATTCCACAGACAAGAAAAACAGGATTTCATACTATAGCTAAAATGTCCTTGAATGGACAGGTCAATATTTATCACAAATTCTTTTTTTTTATTTTTTGTTCATTGAGGTAATCATTTTTGTTCTGCTCTTCACACAGTGATAAGTGAGTGTCCTATGCTAGTCTGCACTCTGCTGTGAACTCTGCAATCTGTCTATAATGTATCATAGGTTGAAGAAAGACCTAGGTCCATCACGTTCAACTGTTCTCCACCAATTATTCGTTTTGTCACTAATTATCTATAACCTGCAATGTTATTTGTATTGAGGAAATAATACATCCTTTGTATAAAAGCTGTTATAGTGTCTGCCATTACCACCCCTTGTGATTGGGCATTCCACAGTCTGACTGCTCTAATTGCCAAGAACCCTTTCCTATTTAGCTGCCGGAATCACCTCTTTTCCACGCGCAATGAGTGCACCCTGGTCCTTAGTATGGTCCTTGGAAGGAATAAGTCATGCGCCAGTCCGTTGTACTGACCACACACATATATTTATACATAGAAATGAGATCTCCTCTGAGACGTTTTTTTCTAAGCTAAACAAGCCCAACGTTTACAACCTCATATCTAATAATCTAATTCATTAACCCCTTTCTGACATCTGACGTAATAATCCGTCCCTGTACCCTGGGCCTATTTGATCAGGGATGGATTATTTCTAGTGATGATCGAATAGCTTCGGATAACAGCTTATCCAAATAGCTATAGAGCTTACCGAATAGCTGGATCTGTAACCTGGATTCCTGGAACGCTCCTGATAATCAGATGTTTGGTGCCGCAGCTGCATGTGTCGCGGCTGCGTGACAGTCATTACACATTCATGGAGAGCCCAGCAAAAAGGCTCTCCATGCATGTGTTGTGACTGTCACACATCCACAATTTTACCACACACGGAATGACATAACCCCCCAAAAGCAATATCTGAATTGCTGTTTTTTGTTCATTCTGCCTCCCAAAAATCGGAATAGAAAGCAATCAAAAAATGGCATATGCCCGAAAATGGTACCAATAAAAATGTCAACTCGTCCCGCAAAAAGCAATCTCTCACCTGACTTTGTGGGCCAAAATATGGAAATATTATAGCTCTCAAAATATGGTGATGCAAAAACTATCTTTTGCAATAAAAAGTGTCTCTTAGTGTGTGTGACAGCAACCAAACATAAAAACCCGATATAAATCTGGTATTGCTGTAATCGCACCGACCCGAAGAACAAAGTCATCTAATCACTTATACCACATGACGAACGGCGTAAAAAGTCAATAAAACCAATTCTTCACATGCAGTTGATTTTTAATTCTGCCTCCCAAAGATTGCAGTAAGGTTCGGTGCACATTTATTCTGCGCTGAGCGCTCACACCAGGGTTTCCGTGTAAATCTCTGAAATACGTGATTCAGACAGAACCTCTGGCTGAACATTCCTTATAATGAGGCAGATGAAGGCACTGTGAACGCTGTCTGACCTGTGATCTGGTGGTGTCCTTCTTCTTAGGATTGCATAAAAGTGCGATCAGGCACAGTTTTGTGCACTTCTGAAAAGAAGGACACCACTGAACAGAGGCCAGACAGAGTCCAGAGTAATTCTGCTGCTTCATTAAAGTGAATGGATCGGTCGGGGGTTTCATCTGAATAACGTCACTCAGAGATTTAGATGGAAACCCCAAAGTATGTGGTCAGCGTAGATCGCCAAATAAATGTGATCCCAAACGTTATGTAAAATGTTCCCAATAAAAGCTTCAACTCCGTCCACAAAAAAAGCAAGTCCCCACTCAGGTCTGTCATCTGTTAACGGAAATATAGGGGGCTTCCACTTTACTGGTAGCACAAAGGCTCTGGAAAAACAAAATGGCTCCTCAATCCTCATCCATCAAAAGAAATTCAGCAAATTCTCTGCTCTCAGATTCAAATGCCCCCCTCCCTTCTGAGCCCCACAGTACCTAAACCACATATTATGTCTACATTTGAAATTTCTGAAGCGATGAGAGCCCGCATAACTAGGCTGGGCATAACATATTGGTGACTACAACGTACTGGTCACTACAGCGTACTGGTCACTACAATGGCAGCTTGCAATTTTCACTCAGCAACATTCATTGCTGCTTGTTTCTGGAAAATACCAATAGAGTCAAAATCGTCACTACACCTGTAGATGAATTCCAGTTTCCAAAATGGGGTCACTTGAGGGGGGATTCTGCTCTTCTATCAATTAGCAAAATTGTGTATGGAGTCCGCAAGCTGTTCGAGGAAAATTTGTGCTCCATGAGGCAAATAACGCTCCATTCCTTCCGAGTCTCTCCGTATGTTAAGTAGTATTGTACAGCCACATATTCATATTGCCACGTTCAGAAGAAATTGTGGAACACATTTTGGTGCCATTATTACCAACTTCTTGTGTGAAAATGTAAAATCTGGGGCTAAAACAACATTTTGGTGGTAAAAATGTAGTTATTTTTTCTTCACTGCCCAATGGTATAAAAATTTGTAACACACCAGTGGTGTCAACATGATCACTGCATCCCTAGATGAATTCATTAAGAGGTGTAGTTTGTAAAATGGGGTCACTTATGGGGAGTTCTGCTGTTCTGGCACCTCATGGGCTCTTCCAGTGGGTCATGGCACCTGCAAACCACAACAGTAAAATCTGGTGCTCCTTGCTTTCTGAGCTTTGCACGGTGCCTGAAAAATATTTCCAGATTACATGTTGGGTATTGGCACACTCAGAAAAAAATGGCCCTCAGTTTGTTGTAAAAAAATTTCCTATTAGTCCTTAGAAAAATTAAAACTTGGGGCTAAAACAACATTTTAGTGGTAAAAATGTAATTTATTTTTTCTTCACCGCTCAGTTGTATAAAATTCTGTGAAGCACATATGGTGTCAATATGATCACTGCACCCCTAGATGAAGTCATTAGGAAGTGCAGTTTGTAAAATTGAGTTCACATATAGGGAATTTGTGTTGTTCTGCACCTCAGAGGCTCTCCCAATATGACATGGCACCATCAAATCATTCCAGCAAAATCTAAACTCCAATATGGCTCCTCTTCCCTTCTGAGCTTTGCACTGTGACTCAAAAGTAGTATTCTCCCACATATTGGGTATCGGTGTACTCAGGAGAAATTGCACAACAAACTGTATAGTCAATTTCTCCTGTTATCCTTCTGAAACTACAAAATTTGGGGCCCAAAATAACATTTTTGTGGGGAAAATGTGATTTTGTTATTTTCACGGCTCAACGTTATAAACTCCTGTGAAGCGCCTGGGGGTTCAAGATGCTCACCACACATCTACTGTAAATACATTCTGTGAGGGGTATAGTTTCCAAAATAGGGTCTCTTGTGGGGGGTTTCCACTATTTAGGCACATCAGGGGCTCTCGAAATGCTACATGACGTCCGCTAATGATTCCAGGAAATTTTACATTCAAAAAGTCAAATGACACCCCTTTCCTTGTAAGCCCTGCCGTGCGGCCAAATAGTAGTTTTCTCCCTCATATGGGGTATTGGCGTACTCAGCAGAAATTGCACTACAAATTGTATGGTGCAATTTCTCCTGTTACTCTTATGGAAATGCAAAATTTGGGGATAAAATAACATTTTTGTGGGGAAAATTTGATTTTTTTTATTTTCATCGTTATAAACTTCTGTGAAGCACCTAAGGGTTCAATATGCTCACTACACATCTAGATCAGTTCTTTGAGGGATCTAGTTTCTGGGGGATTTTCACTGTTTAGGCTCGTCAGTGCCTCTCCAAACGCAACATGGCATCCGCCAATTGTTCAAGAAAATTTTGATTTAAAAAAGTCAAATGGCGCTCCTTCCCTTCCGAGCTCTGCCGTGCGCCCAAACAGTGGTTTTCTCCCTCATATAGGGTATCGGCATGCTCAGGAGAAATTACACAACAAATTTTGGGGTCCATTTTTTCCTGTTACCCTTGTCAAAATACCGTAATAAAATTGGATCAGCAGTAATTTAAAAAAAAAAAATGTTAAATGTTCAGTGTTTTTTCCACATTCCAAAAATTCCTGTGAAGCACCTGAAGGGTTAATAAACTTCTTGAATGTGGTTTTGAGCACCTTCAGGAGTGCACTTTTTAGAATGGTGTCACTTTTGGATATCTTCTATCATATAGACCCCTCAAATGGACTTCAAATGTGATGTGGTCCCTACAAAAAATGGTTTTGCAAACTTTGTTGTAGAAATGAGAAATCGCTGGTCAACTTTTAACCATTATCACTTACTAACAAAAAAAATGTTGGTTCCAAAATTGTGCTGATGTAAAGTACATGTGGGCAATGTTACTTATTAAGTATTTTGTGTGACATATCTCTGTGATTTAAGGGCATGAAAATTCAAAGTTGGAAAAATGCGAAATTTCCAAAATTTTTGTCAAATTTCCATCTTTTTCACAAATAAACACAAGTCATATCAAAGAAATTTTTACCACTATCATGAAGTGTCAGAATCACCGGGATCCATGGAAGCATTCCAAAGTTATTACCATCACAGTGGTCAGAATAGTAAAAATTGGCCTGGTCATTAAAGGGAATCTGTCACCCCAAAAATGGCTTTTAAACTAAAGCCACCGGCATCAGGGGCTTATCTACAGCATTCTGTAATGCTGTGGATAAGCCCCCACTGTATCCTGAAAGAAAAGAAAAACAGGTTATATTATACTCACCCAGGGGCGGTCCCGCTGCGGTTCGGTCCAATGGGCGTCGTGATCCGGGTCCGGCACCTCCCATCTTCATACGATCACGTCCTCTTCTTGTCTTCTTGCCATGGCTCCTGTGCAGGCGTATTTTGTCTGCCCTGTTGAGGGCAGAGCAAAGTACTGCAGTACGCAGGCGATGGACCTCTCTGACCTTTCCCGGCGCTTGCCCATTGCAGTACTTTGCTCTGCCCTCAACAGGGCAGACAAAGTACGCCTGCACAGGAGCCGCGGCAAGAAGAGGACGACATCGTATGAAGATGAGAGGCGCTGGACCCGGACCGCGATGCCCATCGGACTGGACCGCAGCGGGACCGCCCCTGGGTGAGTATAATATAACCTGTTTTTCTTATATTTCAGGCAGGGCCGGTTTTAGACAAAGTGGGGCCCTAGGCAAAAATTTAAAGTGGGGGCCCCAAATGATAACATTGCACTGTGGCCCCCATATTTAGGGGCCTTATATCGGCCAATGGGTCTGCCACTATTAGCTGTATGCAGGGTCACTGCTGGCACATTTGAAAAGCAGCTGTTGGCCATGTTCATAGGCAGAATTTTTGCAGCTTTTTCTTCTGCAAATAATAAGTTTACAGCTGTTTACAACATAAGCAAAAACTGAGAATTTCAGAAATCTCCTGCACACCCTTTTATTTTCCGTTGACTGAATTACGCAACTGCGTCTCTCCAGACCTCAGCATGTCAATTTATCTTGCGCAGACGCGAGTCTCCGCAAGAGAAATCTCACCCCTGCAATGTATAGGACCAGGGATTCCACACGGTTCAATGAACACACGCGGAATCACCTGTGTTCAAAAGATGGCAGCACTTTGGACGCAGCACATGTCCGCTGCATCCAAAGGGCTGCCATTTCCGGATCCTCTGCACATACCCTAAAAAATGGGTGTTTTGAAAGCAGTGTTTTTACTGCCAAGAGAGCAGGCTTTGGCTGCAAAAAAAGAAAAATGCACCAAAAACGCTGATTCTTATGCACACCTGTACTATGTGTATGGTTTATCCTTATTATTTCACGTGGGAATTCATTTATTTCTATATAATAAATGCTCTGATTCAGCAGACAATATTCCTGTCTTGTGTCATCCAGACAGTAGTGACAGGACATCGCCCTATCAGATTACAAGCAATGATTTAGTGACTGGTCAGAGCCCATGCTGATCCCTGCTGTATGTGACTGTGAAACCTGATCCTACAGCAATCATCACAGAGCTCCTGGACCAAAGGAGTAAATCACAGCACTGAGGGGGTCTCAAGGGGGGTTTGGGAGACATGTTCTGGGACTGCTGCTTCACTGCTGTACACCCTCTGGGCATTTCATACAGGGGCTGCAGAGGCAGGGGGCCCCCTTTCTAGGTGGGGGCCCCAGGCGACTGCCTGGTCTGCCTGTGCCAAACACCGGCCCTGCTTTCAGGATACATCCGGGGCTTATCAACAGCATTACAGAATGCTGTAGAAAAGCCCTTGATGCTGGTGGCCTTAGTTTATAGGCCATTTTTGGGATGACAGATTCCCTTTAACATGCAAACCACCTTCGCGGGTAAAGGGGTTGATAATCTGCAGATTTTACATTGTACGTCAGCGATAATGTACAGTGCCTTGCAAAAGTATTCGGCCACCTGGAACTTTTCAACCTTTTCCCACATATCATGCTTCAAACAAAGATACCAAATGTAAATTTTTGGTGAAGAATCAACAACAAGTGGAACACAATTGTGAAGGTGAACAAAATGTATTGGTTATTTAAAATTTTTGTAGAAATTCAAAAACTGAAAAGTGGGGTGTGCAATATTATTCGGTCCCTTTAACTTAATACTTTGTTGCGCCACCTTTTGCTGCGATTACAGCTGCAAGTCGCTTGGGGTATGTCTCTATCAGTTTTGTACATCGAGAGACTGAAATTCTTGCCCATTCTTCCTTGGCAAACAGCTCGAGCTCAGTGAGGTTTGATGGAGATCATTTGTGAACAGCAGTTTTCAGCTCTTTCCACAGATTCTCGATTGGATTGAGGTCTGGACTTTGACTTGGCCATTCTAACACCTGGATACGTTTATTTGTGAACCATTCCAATGTAGATTTTGCTTTATGTTTGGGATCATTGTCTTGTTGGAAGACAAATCTCCGTCCTAGTCTCAGGTCTTTTGCAGACTCCAACAGGTTTTCTTCAAATTTGGCTCCATCCATCTTCCCATCAATTTTAACCATCTTCCCTGTCCCTGCTGAAGAAAAGCAGGCCCAAACCATGATGCTGCCACCACTATGTTTGACAGTGGGTATGGTGTGTTCAGGGTGATGAGATGTGTTGCCTTTATGCCAAACATATCGTTTGGCATTGTTGCCAAAAAGTTCGATTTTGGTTTCATCTGACCAGAGCACCTTCTTCCACATGTTTGGTGTGTCTCCCAGGTGGCTTGTTGCAAACTTTAAACAACACTTTTTATGGATATCTTTGAGAAATGGCTTTCTTCTTGCCACTCTTCCATAAAGGCCAGATTTGTACAGTGTAGGACTGATTGTTGTCCTATGGACAGACTGTCCCACCTCAGCTGTAGATCTCCGCAGTTCATCCACAGTGATCATGGGCCTCTTGGCTGCATCTCTGATCAGTCTTCTCCTTATTTGAGATGAAAGTTTAGAGGGACGGCCGGGTCTTGGTAGATTTGCAGTGGTATGATACTCCTTCCATTTCAATATGATCGCTTGCACAGTGCTCCTTGGGATGTGTAAAGTTTTGGAAATAATTTTTTATCCAAATCCGGCTTTAAACTTCTCCACAACAGTATCACAGAGCTGCCTGTTGTGTTCCTTGGTCTTCATGATGCTCTCTGTGCTTCAAACAGAACCCGGAGCCTATCACAGAGCAGGTGCATTTATACGGAGACTTGATTACACACAGGTGGATTATATTTATAATCATTAGGCATTTGGGACAACATTGGGTCATTCAGAGATCCACAATGAACTTCTGGAGTGAGTTTGCTGCACTGAAAGTAAAGGGGCCAAATAATATTGCACACCCCACTTTTCAGTTTCAGGATGCAGAATACTTTCGCATCTGTTCTCTATGACTTGCAGAGTGCTGATCACATGATGCCGGTCACGGTATTATAATCCATGTGTAATATATTTGCCGACTGTATGGATAGCAATCATGCATGCCATTTTTTTTAGGTCTTATTATGCTAACTGTGACCCTTACCAATTCCATTGTATCCAAGGATAAGTGGAGTATTTGCTATGTTGGAACTGAGGGTCTGTTGCTTTTGTGAGCAGTGGCGACTCCCTGGCTGTATTCTGAGGGAGGGGCAGCGGTGAGAAATCACCAGGCGATGACAGGATAACTGTTTGTATTTTTGCTTATTGTGAAAAAAAATCTTATTTTCCCTTTTTAAACCCCTGAAATGTTTATCTTGTTTTTTCTTTTTTTTTCTTCAGATCTCTTTCGCCGACATCATTCACCTAAAAGAAGATGCAGCGCCACCGATGAGACGTGAGACAACAAAGACTCACCCTAGTGCAGCTCTCCTTGCCACCTGGAAGCCGAGGACAAAGTAATCTTAGTATAAATGCTAAAAGAAAAAGAGAAATTTTGAGTTATTTGATGCATTTTGTATACAATTGGTACACCCGGAACCTAGCACAATGTGGTAGGAAATGCCACATGCCTTAAAATATTTTTAAGATGGCAAAAGCCAAAATCGCTAGGAACATGTCTCCCTCATATCGAGCATAGAAGTATGGCTTCTCTATGAATTGTAAATCAGGGCCATGAGGAAAAGAGCTGACAATCTAGAGGAAGCGTCTGCGCTACAGACCCTTTGCTGAGAAGGGGGTCGTTGAGGAAATAGGAGGAAGAGATTGTTAGCGCTCATCATGCCGCTAAAATTATCTTATTGTGAAGGAAAACATTTGATGGCATCCGTCTTGTGTATTTGCAGTTTTGCTTTCAGAAATTCATGGCACGTGAACAATTTCTAAAAGTGCAATCTCATGCACCTTACAAAAAGTAACATTTCTGGCCATAACGTGCGGCAATTGATTATGACAAGCTAATCGGCGATCATGTGAAGCCATTTGTCTACAGGCCAAGGCAAACTGTCTGTAGATGCAAAAATGTTTTGGTTCCTATGCAGTTTGCATATTGTGGGCTGCACATATTCCTATTTACATGGAGAGATGCGCTTCTGATAATAATCATTTTTTTAGGCACAGTAAAAGATGCCACAATGTTTGCTTTTTCTCCGTGCTGGTAGCTGCCATGTCGACGTGCGACAATAATCAGGAGCAGCATCTCCATACAGCATTAGGCCTTGTTACGTCAGATCAAGATCGGAATTGTGAAAAGACCCAAGTTATAGAGTTACCAAACTAATCATATGAAAAATATGCAGAACATAATTCTGTAAGCAGTAATTTTGGACATTTTTAAAGGGGTTTTATATTATAAATGACAAATAGAAGCTCTTACCTGGATAGAAGACCCTCTGAATTAGATGCCAAAGGTAATTATGGTCGAGGATTAGGGCCTTATCCTAATGGTAAATTTAAGTTTTAGTCACATGTCAACATTTGCTGTACATGAGAGGTCTATTTTGTTTTTCCAGGAACAACACTGGTACAGATTATATTCTGTGTGGCGTATCCACAATGTTTTTTTGTGGACTCATTGTCTGCAGAAGCATGTCCATGTGACTTGTCCTGCTCTGGTTAATTTTAAGGACAGATCTACAAACGGTCGCAAAGCGCATGACATCTGTGTGCTTTCTGTTTTTCATAGATAGGTTGCTAGAAGATCCATGGGAAACCTCTTTCCAAAAAACGATTGCCACATGGGTTCAACTGGATGAGAAATAGACCATGTATGAAAACATATCTCTTTTTTTTTTTTGCCGGCGCGAAACAGACCTAAATGTTTGACAGGTGTATAAGAATAATATATTTTTACATAGCTGATAGAAAATCCAATCAACACGATCATTCACAATTCCTTAGTCATTTAAATGCCACTTGCAACCGTCATAAATAAATGTACTCGGCAACAAAGGAAAATGCAGAACTTATATTCACATTTTCTGAACCAGACTGCCATAATTTTCTCCTGGGTTTTCTCACATCATTGCCTGGAAACTGATCACCCGCCACTATATCCCAAGTGAAGAAGAATATACCCAAACCGAACGTTGTTGACCTTTATAAATTCATAAAACTACTTCGAGCATTTCATTTCAAGACAGCTTCATAAGAAGAGGCCTGATTTTCTAAAGCAATCACCTTGGCATTTTGGTGACCCCTCCATACATGCCCTTACTTATCTGCAGCTTCTTCACCTAGGCCAGATTAGGTATGAGAAAAGATAGCAGTAAAAGACAAAGACCTTCTACCCCTTCAATAAATACTGTCAGATTATGGCTCAGAAATGCACTGACGTTGTTCTTCCTTCTCCAGTCTCACAAAGCAGAAAAATATTTTTTCCCCCCTGTGCATTAGGCCGAAATTGGCCACACACGGAGCTTCAGCACTCCTCTGTCTCCCAGCATAAAGAGTGATAAATAGCTGGGCTAAGGAGACGTGAGGCTATAAAAACATGTACCTTTTTACCTGCAACACGCCAAAAACAACTCATTTCTGCTGATAGACTTCTGGGAATGTTTGCCAACGAGGAAAGTTCCTGGGGCGGCTGTCAGGACAGTCCTGCCAAACATTGGCTTTCTTGACTATTCATTGAGAGAAAGGGCTGAGGTGACAGGGTGACATCGTGCAGAGGTCAGCTACATGTTTTGTAGGATTGTTAAAACCTTAGACAATAGTGAAATGCTTTAGGGGCCGTAGAGTTTTAGTATTCTGTTTATTTTTGTGCAAAGGACCAAGTGTTTTACTGCTCAGCTTTCTTGCCAAAGTGGTGGACTAGGAGATAATGAGCTTGTGAAAATCCAGAAAAAAGATTAACTTTTCTGTGTCCTAAAGTATACAGCATAAAAGTTTAGTTTTCTCTACTGCTCCTGTATAAACTGATATAAAGACATTGAAGCCATCCTCAATAACCCTGGGGCATCAGCAAGCGCTCAAAGTTATGACTGAACATTATTTTTTTTTCTACATGATTTCTCTAAGCCCAAATACTTTGGCTTCAGACTCTTGATCTATACGTGACAGTAAATAACATGTATTAGAATGACACATTGATTTATCAGTAAATTGCTTGATAAATTGCTTGATTTATCAGTAAATTGACCATCACACTGGTGCTATGGAATACAGATTTACTAAATCTATAATGAAGGTATTATAGGTCTGTCCCAGTCTCTGTTGGGGTTTCCATTTATTTTTTACTGGATGAAACAAATCTAAAAAAAAAAGCATTCCTCCAAAAGAGAAAGGTCAAATAATAAAATGCAACAGTTTTTTAAAGGGGTTGTCCAGGCATGGGATGAAAGTCTGCACATACTCTCTGTGGCTGCACACTTCTTATAGCTTGCTGCGCGCTTACTGTCAGGATTCTCTGGTATTGCTTGCAAGAGCTGGGGGTCAATGATCGCAAGTGTGCCATATGCATACTTGGGTCCACATTCTGACTAGATGTGCGAGGCCCTGCCAGTCCAGTCTGAATGTGGCTGTAAGTATGCATATTACATACTTGCAGTCACATGACCGCCTGCTCTCGTTACCGACACCAGAGAATCTTGACAGTGCGTGGTGCACACACTGTAAGGATTTAAAAGTCTGCAGTCACATACAGTGAGTGCTGACTTTCATCACAAACCTGGACAACCCCTTTAATGCTGACCATGTTAGGCTCAATCCATATCATGTTATGGAGTTACTTTTGGTACATACACTGCTGAGATTTGCTGGCATATGTACTAAATTTAAAGCCTCATCATATGCACACTTACCCATTGAGTGCTGAAAATACACACTGCATATGTTGTGTGCAAGGGCACAAATCCATTGAATTTGCCACTAGGGACCAGGTAGATGGAATCTACCTATAGATCTATTCTGGTATGTTGAGCTCTATGGCTCCTGGGTCCTTACACAAAGTATCAGATGCCAAGTGTTTCTCACTAAATCATTTTTGATATTCTATCTCTCAATGTTAACATTAACCTACCCTTAAAATTATAGACCGTTCATGTCTTTGTCAGTGGGCAAACTTACAAAATCAGCAAGGGATCAAATACTTATTTCCCCCACTGTATTTAATATTTACATTCCATATTAGAATGTCAGAGCAGTCATTTAATTCTATTTCTTTTTACTTTCAGATTTGGTGAACATCAGACAATCCATCACCTGTGCACAATGTCCCCAAGCCATGTTTTACCAGGCTACCTACAAGTGTCATCGCGGGTGCATCACACAGTGGACAGAAAAGGCCATCATACTGAGTCGAATATAATTGATGCCAAACATGATTTCTTGCCAAATGGCTGTGAAGAAGACATGAGGTAATAATGTCTTTAATATATTACTGTTGGTAATAAGTCATCTCTGGTTTTGCCAGTGTTCTTTAAAACATCCTGAAGGTGCATTTAAAGGTTAATTACATCTTCTTTTTTCAGGAGCCCATCATTCCTGAGTCTCTCGACTTCCTCCCTCCCGGGAGACAAGGGCTCCTAATTGATTAGCAGTTAAGGTTAGCAAATCATCGCACTGCTGGTTCAAACCATACGCTCCCAATGCTGCTCCATGAGACAGCATCAGAATCGCAATGGCACTAAATCTGGTTTAGATCAGGAGCTATCAGTGCCCTCCAGAGATTCCGGCCAGCCTCAGAGCAATGGCACTAAAGCTGGCATAGATCAGGAGATATCAGTTCCCTCCAGAGATTCCGGCCAGCCTCGGAGCAATGGCACTAAAGCTGGCTTAGATCAAGAGATATCAGTTCCCTTCAGAGATCGCGGCCAGCCTCAGAGCAATGGCACTGAAAATGGCTTAGCTCAAGAGGCATCAGTTCCCTTTAGATATCCCGGCAAGCCTCAGAGCAATGGCACTAAAGCTGGCTTAGATCAGAAACTATCAGTGCCCTCCAGAGATTTCGGCCAGCCTCAGAGCAATGGCACTAAAGCTGACCTAGATCAGGAGATATCAGTTCCCTTCAGAGATCCAGGCCAGTATCAGAGCAATGGCACTAAAGCTGGCTAAGATCAGAAGCTATCAGTGCCCTCCAGAGATTTCGGCCAGCTTCAGAGCATTGCCACTAAAGCTGGCTTAGATCAGTAGCTATCAGTGGCCTTCAGGGATCCTGGCGAGTCTCACAGTAGTATTTATAATCTCACTATGAAAGAGCGTGTAAACATTGCAGATGTTTAGCCACCTCTAAAAAAAAAGTTGGGACATGGCCATGTATACCATTGTGTATCCTCATCCCTTCTTCTTTTTCCAAGAGTCTGTGTACTCCGACAGATCTGTGAAACATGATTCAAGTACAGACTGTGGTATACAGATCTGAACTCCTTAGCCTTGTAGGTATATATGAGGCTGTTGAGATTGGGTCAGGAGACCTTCGACAACTTCAAACTTCACAGTTCATACTCGTGTTTCACTGTTTGAATATATAGCATTATGCTACATATTCCCAGCCAGAATTCTACACTGTTGTTTGCAATGTCAGCCTGGATTTATTTTGCTCACTGAGTTGGGGGTCCTGAAGGAAAGTAGATTTGTGGGTAATGCTGAAGACAGGTGTAATTGGTTGACAGTCATTATCTTTCCTGTAGGAATGTAGCCTCTCTTAAGAAATCACTTATCCATGACAGTCCCTCCCATTTACACAAAGAGCCCATTACGGGAAGCGTGTGGAGGGAACGCTTGATTCCCAGTGTGTCAAGAACTGCCATCCATCGTCAGCGACCTGGCCCCACTTGTCGCCCATCCAGTGAATGATATGTATTTACTTTCGCCAGTCACTGTGTCCACCCTGGACCCCTCAAGATCTCACACAACACATTACATGGTTTGACTGAATTTTAGCTCACCTGCTTATCATCTCTACACTTTCATTGTTATTTTTAGAAATTGCATTGAAATGCCTGATGCCTAAAGTTTATGGTGAATATTGTCTTTCACCTTTCCAAAATATCGTATGGGTTGTTCCGTCTAGAAAATTATTGCAATGTGCATGATATATCCCATAAATGTCCAAACCCTGTGAGCCTCATCTATGTAGCAATCAAGGCACATCTGTGTGACGCCACCTGTGTAGAGGTGGCCACATAGTGCAACCATGTATTGGACAGCTATGGTATATCATTTGGATATATGTAGACCCCTTTTATTAATGTTCATTACAAATTATTAAGACCCCATAAATGGAGATATTCGGGTTTTGCCTGCAAGGTCTGTTTTATGTGTCCGAATGTCATGGTCCATGAACAGACTACGAATTCCCTTCTGGCCATGGGTTTCATGACCCAAACTCAACAAACTCGTATGTGGCTGTTGAGTTCTGTCTACCGGTCACAAAATTTTTCATACATAGACCATGAAACTCAGACTAGTGAAACTGTTCTGATTGACCCCAATCTCCGTATCAAAACCTATCGCTTCTGATAGAGATTGCAGAATTAAGAAACGCTCAGCTCTACGTCCTCAACCCAGGGAAGATTTGGGAGTGACCATATTCAAAATATCAGAAATGCCGCAATTATTTGTATTAAATGACCTTACTAAAATGGACAAACTGCATATCTTCCATCTAAGGGTCGTAAGATGGCAGAAAGGGCAAGTTTTAATTCTACTTGAGCTTGCAGATCGGGCATAGTGTCTGTGTCCACTGAGCAAACGACTCAAACAATGGTTTCCAATTACAATCCCCAGTGATCCTTAACCTCATGGGGTTTATTGGTTTCACTATTCAAATAAGGAGCAATACAAATAACCAAGGCTTGTTTTCTTATCTATGGGTGTTATCTATTGGAATTATCCAAACTGCCAGAACAATGGTTTAAAGTTACAAACCTCAGTGATCAAGAAAATACCAAGTCTAAAAAAGAAACTTGCAAAAAGAGATTCCATTATACACTGTGTGCAGAATTATTAGGCAAGTTGTATTTTGATCACACGATACTTTTTATACATGTTGTCCTACTCCAAGCTGTTCAGGCTTGAGAGCCAATCAGGTGATGTGCATCTCTCTAATGAGGAGGGGTGTTGTCTAATGACATCAAAACCCTATATAAGGTGTGCTTAATTATTAGGCAACTTCCTTTCCTTTGGCAAAATGGGTCAGAAGAGAGATTTGACAGGCTCTGAAAAGTCCAAAATTGTGAGATGTCTTGCAGAGGGATGCAGCAGTCTTGAAATTGCCAAACTTATGAAGCGTGATCACCGAACAATCAAGCGTTTCATGGCATATCGCCAACAGGGTCGCAAGAAGCGTGCTGGGCAAAAAAGGCGCAAAATAACTGCCCATGAATTGAGGAAAATCAAGCGTGAAGCTGCCAAGATGCCATTTGCCACCAGTTTTGCCATATTTCAGAGCTGCAACGTTACTTGAGTAACAAAAAGCACAAGGTGTGCGATAATCAGGGACATGGCCAAGGTAAGGAAGGCTGAAAAACGACCACCTTTGAACAAGAAACATAAGATAAAACGTCAAGACTGGGCCAAGAAATATCTTAAGACTGACTTTTTAAAGGTTTTATGGACTGATGAAATGAGAGTGACTCTTGATGGGCCAGAGGCTGGATCAGTAAAGGGCAGAGAGCTCCACTCAGACTCAGATGCCAGCAAGGTGGAGGTGGGGTACTGGTATGGACTGTATCATCAAAGATGAACTTGTGGGACCTTTTCGGATTGTGGATGGAGTGAAGCTCAACTCCCAGACCTACTGGCAGTTTCGGGAAGACAACTTCTTCAAGCAGTGGTACAGGAAGAAGTCAGTATCGAACAAGAAAAACATGATTTTCATGCAGGACAATGCTCAACATGGCCACTTTGTTCACCTGATCTGAACCCCATAGAGAACCTGTGGTCCCTCATAAAATGTGAGATCTACAGGGAGGGAAAACAGTACACCTCTCGGAAAAGTATCTGGGAGGCTGTGGTGGCTGCTGCACGCAATGTTGATCACAAACAGATCAAGCAACTGAAAGAATCTATGGATGGAAGACTGTTGAGTGTCATCATAAAGAAAGGTGGCTATATTGGTCACAAATTTTTTGGGGTTTTGTTTTTGCATGTCAGAAATGTTTATTTCTAAATTTTGTGCAGTTATATTGGTTTACCTGGTGAAAATAAACAAGTGAGATGGGAATATATTTGGTATTTATTAAGTTGCCTAATAATTCTGCACAGTAAGGCTATGTTCATACGTAGGAAGGGGGCTGCGGGTTTTCCCGCAGCGGATTTGATAAATCTGCAGGGCAAACCCGCTGCGGTTATCCCTGCAGATTTAGGCTATGTTCACACGCAGGAAGGGGGCTGCGGGTTCTCCCGCGGGTTTTCCCGCAGCGGATTTGATAAATCTGCAGGGCAAACCAGCTGCGGTTATCCCTGCAGATTTATCGCGGTTTGTGTTGCGGGTTCCGCTGCGGGTTTATCCTGCACTGGTTTTACTATTGATGCTGCATATGCAGCATCAATAGCAATGTTAAAAATAATAAAAAATAATGATATACTCACCCTCTGACGTCCCGATCTCCTCGGTGCTGCAGGCGACGGTCCGGTTCCAGAGATGCTATGCGAGAAGGACCTTCGTGACGTCACGGTCATGTGACCGCGACGTCACGGTCATGTGACCGCGACGTCACCGCAGGTCCTGCTCGCATAGCAAACCTGAGACCGGACGGCCGCGTGCAGCGCCGGGAGGTGAGTATAGCATTATTTTTAATTTTAATTCTTTTTTTTTTTTACACAAATATGGTTCACGGGGCCTGGAGGAGAGTCTCCTCTCCTCCACCCCGGGTACCACCCGCACATTATCCGCTTACTTCCCACATGGTGGGCACAGCCCCATGCGGGAAGTAAGCGGATCAATGCATTCCTATGGGTGCAGAACCGCCGCGATTCTGCACAAAGAAGTGACATGCTGCGGGTTGTAAACCGCTGCGTTCCCGCGCGGTTTTTCCCGCAGCATGTGCACAGCGGCTTGCGGTTTCCATAGGGTTTACATGTTACTGTAAACGCAATGGAAACTGCAGCGGACCCGCAGCTGCAAAATCGCCGCAAAGTGTGAACATGGCCTAAGCCAAATCTAAAAAAAAAGCCCACTCCAATTTCCAAAATATTAAGCTTTGATATTTATGAGTCTTTTGGGTTGATTGAGAACATAGTTGTTGATCAATAATAAAAATAATCCTCTAAAATACAACTTGCCTAGTAATTCTGCACACAGTGTATATCTGCTGTACCAGATGAAGATATATATGTGTATATCTGAGAGATGGTGGCCATGGATCTGCAGAATTGTGAAATTAGCTCACAGGCTTTGATCACCCTTAGGCCGGCGTCACACACAGCGTAAAACAATACGGTCCGTATATTACGGCCGTAATACGCTGAAAAGTCCCGAAAAAAGTGGTCCGTAGCTCCTCCGTAGGCAGGGTGTGTCAGCGTTTTTTGCGCATGGCATCCTCCGTATGTAATCCGTATGGCATCCGTACTGCGTGGTTTTCTCGCAGGCTAGCAAAACCAACATACCGCTATAGAAGTGATCCATGTGTCCCAAAAAGAAAAGAAAATATATATATACTGTCTATATATATATAGTGTGTACAGTAAAATCACACTGACAGCTTACAGTAGAATAGGTAGAATAAATGTGTACACATAGAATAGGTATATATATATATATATATGTCAGTGAGACACATATATGTATATATATTAATATTTATTCCAGCGCTACACAGCTTGAAAGCCGGTAATTCAATTACCGGCTTTTTCTTTCTCCTTCCTAAAACCCGACATGATTTGAGACATGGTTTACATGCAGTAAACCATGTCTTCTCTCCATTTTTTTTGCAGATTCCACACTACTAATGTCAGTAGTGTGTATCTGCAAAATTTGGCCGTTCTAGCTCTTAAAATAAAGGGTTAAATGGCGGAAAAAATTGGCGTGGGCTCCCGCGCAATTTTCTCCGCCAGAGTAGTAAAGCCAGTGACTGAGGGCAGATATTAATAGCCTGGAGAGGGTCCACGGTTATTGGCCCCCCCCTGGCTAAAAACTTCTGCCCCCAGCCACCCCAGAAAAGGCACATCTGGAAGATGCGCCTATTCTGGCACTTGGCCACTCTCTTCCCATTCCCGTGTAGCGGTGGGATATGGGGTAATGAAGGGTTAATGCCACCTTGCTATTGTAAGGTGACATTAAGCCTAATTAATAATGGAGAGGAGTCAATTATGACACCTATCCATTATTAATCCAATTGTAGTGAAGGGTTAAATAAAACACAAACACATTATTTAAAATTATTTTAATGAAATAAAAACAATGGTTGTTGGAGTATTTTATTCAACGCCCAATCCAGTCACTGAAGACCCTCGTTCTGTGAGTAAAAAAACATAATAAACCAACAATATACTTACCCTCCGCAGATCTGTAACGTCCAACGATGTAAATCCTTCTGAAGGGGTTAAAACATTTTGCAGAAAGGAGCTGTGCTAATGCAGGCTGCTCCTCGCTGCAAAACCCCAGGAAATGAGGCTAAAAATAGATCAATGATCTATATTTAGCTTCATTTGCGGTCAGGCGCCCTCTGCTGGCTGTTCATAGATCGTGGGAACTTACCTAGAAAGCTCCCAGGCTAAAATCATTTTAAATAATGTGTTTGTGTTTTATTTAACCCTTTACTACAATTGGATTAATAATGGATAGGTGTCATAATTGACGCCTCTCCATTATTAATTAGGCTTAATGTCACCTTACAATAGCAAGGTGGCATTAACCCTTCATTACCCCATATCCCACCGCTACACGGGAATGGGAAGAGAGTGGCCAAGTGCCAGAATAGGCGCATCTTCCAGATGTGCCTTTTCTGGGGTGGCTGGGGGCAGATGTTTTTAGCCACGGGGGGGCCAATAACCATGGACCCTCTCCAGGCTATTAATATCTGCCCTCAGTCACTGGCTTTACTACTCTGGCGGAGAAAATTGCGCGGGAGCCCACGCCAATTTTTTCCGCCATTTAACCCTTTATTTTAAGAGCTAGAACGGCCAAATTTTGCAGATACACACTACTGACATTAGTAGTGTGGAATCTGCAAAAAAAATGGAGAGAAGACATGGTTTACTGTATGTAAACCATGTCTCAAATCATGTCGGGTTTTAGGAAGGAGAAAGAAAAAGCCGGTAATTGAATTACCGGCTTTCAAGCTGTATAGCGCTGGAATAAATATTAATATATATACATATATGTGTCTCACTGACATATATATATATATATATACCTATTCTATGTGTACACATTTATTCTACCTATTCTACTGTAAGCTGTCAGTGTGATTTTACTGTACACCGCACTGAATTGCCGGCTTTTCTCTCTAACACCGCTGCGTATTTCTCGCAAGTCACACTGCTTGTCCGTGTGTAATCCGTATTTTTCACGCTTCCATAGACTTTCATTGGCGTATTTCTTGCGCAGTACGGTGACAAACGCAGCATGCTGCGATTTTGTACGGCCGTAGAAAGCCGTATAATACTGATCAGTAAAATACGGCAAATAGGAGCAGGGGCATAGAGAATAATTGTGCCGTATTTTTTGCGAGTTTTACGGACGTAGATTCTGCGCTCTTACGTCCGTAAAACTCGCAAGTGTGACGCCGGCCTTAACATGAGTGTTTAACGCGTCAGAGTGCTTATATTGAGTGGGGCAGAGAGGATCAGTGATTTATCTAGGTTTATTTCAGGAATAACCAAAAGGAATAGGCATGAAAAATTCATCCTGATGGGCTCCGTCCACACTGAGCATTCATTTACATATGGAAAAATCCACAGCGGGTTAGGATATGTGCACATCCTGAGTATTTGCAGCAGATTTTTCTTCTGTTAAAGGGAACCTGTCACCTGAATTTGGCGGGACTGGTTTTGGGTCATATGGGCGGAGTTTTCGGGTGTTTGATTCACCCTTTCCTTACCCGCTGGCTGCATGCTGGCTGCAATATTGGATTGAAGTTCATTCTCTGTCCTCCATAGTACACGCCTGCACAAGGCAAGATTGCTTTGCGCAGGCGTGTACTATGGAGGACAGAGAATGAACTTCAATCCAATATTGCAGCCAGCATGCAGCCAGCGGGTAAGGAAAGGGTGAATCAAACACCCGAAAACTCCGCCCATATGACCCAAAACCAGTCCTGCCAAATTCAGGTGACAGAGTCCCTTTAAAACCAGAATGCTGGTAGAAAAAACACAAAATGTGTGCATTTTTTATGCATTTGTACTCGGATTTTTGTTTGCATTTTTATGTTTTTTTCACACTCGTTTTTGGTGCATTATTTCTTGTGTTTTTTTCTCATTAACTTAAACGGGTGAAAAACACTGCAAAAACCCTGAAACAATTGACACGCTGCAAATGTGAAAAACGCTTAGATGGTTCAAATCAGCAAGGAAAAAATAAGCAGCGTGTGCATGAGATTTCCGAAATGTCATTCAGTTTGTATGTATTGTAAAATGCTGCTTTTTTCCCGCAGGGAAAAAAACATGGCAAAAATGCAGTGTGTGAACAAGCCCTTACAGTATCTGCAATAAGGGTGTGAATAGATCTCATGTAAAGGCTGGAAAATACCCTGCACAGAAATTGACATGTGATGTAGAATGTTATAATTCACAAATTGTCTGTTGTGGATTTTTTGGTACAGAATCATTGAAGAGGGATTAAATCTGCAGTGAATTCTCCTCCAAATCAGCAACAAAATCTGCTTATGTGAAATGTGGATTTTGCCGTGGATTCACGAGGACCTAGTTTTATGTTCTAGCTTCATGCTCATGGAACATTTTTTTGCAAAACTGCCTTTTTTTCTGTCATTTTTGTCCACAATTCTAGCAGCAAAAAAGGCTATAACCAGATGTTAACTATCAGTCAATAGACAAATATGAAGCTTTTTTGTCATTTGCTTTTTTTTAGTGTCCTTGACATTTTTTTCAAAACTAAGGGTAAGTGACAACGGTCAATATTGGCCGCAGAAAAATCTGCTTCAAATACTGATGTGTTGGCAGGAAAAACACAGTGCATATTGTTGCATGCATTTTTTATGTGTTTTTTTAATACATATATTTTTTTAATTCATTAAAATGTATGAAAAACGTTGAAAGAATTAACATGCTTCATTTATGAAACTGCTTCAAATCTACGAAATCTAAGCCACGTGTGCATGAGATTACAAAAAACTGATTGACTTTGCTGGGACTGTAAATTGCTGCGATTTTGATGGCAAAAACGGGCAGAAAAACTTGGGAAAAGTGCGGCTTATGTACATACCCTCAGCCTTCATTTAGATGTCTGTTTGTCATGTGCTCTGTTATTTTCACATACATATGTTTATAGAAAAAAGTCACAGAAAAGCTTTAAAATAAAAGGATTGCAAATTACAGCGATATTTACAACCCATAAAAAACGTGGCAGAAAACGTATTTGTAGCCTAAGACTAAAGCCACATGACAACATGGGCCGGACATAAGCAAGTCTAAGACTAGTACATGAGCGAAAGCTTTAAGCCAATTTGCTGCCATGTGGCTTTTTTACAACTGATTTGTGGTTGTGAAAAACTGTCAGATCCTAAACATATTGAATGAAAGTCACAGTCAGCTTAATATTGAAGTTCATAGGGCAAAGTCCAGACTTGCAACCTGAATTCCAACAGATTTGATTTCTGGCGGTTGCGCTGCGGTTGTGAGTCACGTTGCAGTGCTATTGACAGTCATTACATGAGATGTCACAAGTAGATTTGAGCGAATATGTTCAGAATCGGTTGCCGAATCTGAATTTGCCATATTAGTGCCATATTGGTACCCCAGTTTGTTTGATGATCAGTTCCGAACATATTCGCTCATTTCTACTCACATTGACTCCAATGACATTTGGCTCTGTTCGGCGAATGTTGCAAAAACATTATTCGTCGTCGATCATAATCAGGACCAAATTTTGAAAAATTTGCTCAACTGTAGTCACTGGGCGTCATTACAGTCTTCATGATGCTATGAAGCGCTAGCCTAATGCTATTAACCTCTGGAATTACCGTACTATAAATGCTCTTTTTTTGTTTCTTTTCTTTTGTTGATATATTTTCACCCCGTGTGAACTAGGCTTTATATATGAATTACTAGAGAGCAGTCGTGTCATTGCAGGCTTCTTCATGATGGCATTCCAGCCTCTTCGCTTAAGTTTCAGGACCAGAAGGGTGGTGTTGTTACCCTGCCCCCTCGAAGTCCACAGAGTCTACAGCAGTGGCAGAAGATTGCTGAGTATTATGTGGAAGGCCCACAAATGCAGCTTGTTGGAGAACAGGTAACATGGCTTCCAGAATTTAAAAAAAAGCCGTGACATGACCCTTCCAAAGATGTGATGGATTTAAAATAACTCCATTAACTTATTATAAGGCTTCAGGTGGCGTTCTCCTGTGCCTTATTATACATTTGATATATGGGGTATTCACAAATGTGTATTTTATATTGTATGTACAGTATGTATATTGTATGTAACCATATGTCTCTGTTGTTAATATGTAGGCTTTTGTGAATCCAGGAACTCTGAAGATGTTTTGGGCTCCAGCTCCCCCCAAATTCTCAGCTCCTCTATCACTCTTGCAAAGAACCCTGTTTTCCAAGTATGAGGTAATAATAACGGCATAGATATATTCACTGTAAGTGTAGACTTATGACATCATATGGCTGTGATAATGCATACACAACCTGTTATAAAGGGGTTGTCCAGGCTTGAGGCTCAAGTCTGTAGTCCAGGGGTGGGTAACCTTTTTTTTGCCAAGGGCCTTTTGGAATTTTATAATATCATTCAAGGGCCGTATCAAAATATTAACTTAAAAATTAGCAAACTATATTGAATCAAAGATATAAATAAATTGCAGCTCCCCCCCACACACAGTATAGTGCAGCTTCCCCCCACACACAGTACAGTGCAGCTCCCCTCCCCCCACACAGTATAGTGCAGCTTCCCCCCACACACAGTACAGTGCAGATCCCCCCACACAGTATATATAGTGCAGCTTCCCCCCACACACAGTATAGTGCAGATCCCTCACACACACAGTATAGTGCAGCTCCCCCCACACACACAGTATAGTGCTGCTCCCCCCGCACACAGTATAGTGCAGTTCCCCCTACACACAGTATAGTGCAGCTACCTCCCCACACACAATATAGTGCAGTTCTCCCCCAACACACAGTATAGTGCAGGCGCAGCTCCCCCAATACACAGAGTAGTGCACTTCCCCCCCACGCACAATATAGTGCACCTCCCCCCACACACAGTATAGTGCAGTTCCCCCAAACACATAGTATAGTGCAGCTCCCCCTATTACACAGTATAGTGTAGGCGCAGCTCCCCCAACACACAGTATAGTGCAGCTCCCCCCACACACACAGTATGGTGCAGCTCCCCGCACACACAGTATAATGCAGGCCCAGCTCCCCCAATACACAGTATAGTGCAGACACACACAGTATAGTGCAGCTCCCCAATACACAGTGTAGTGCAGCTCCCCCCCACACACAGTATAGTACAGCTCCGCAACACAAAGTATAGTGCAGCTCCCCCAACACACAGCATAGTGCAACTCCCCATCACACAGTATAGTGCAGCTCCCCCCAACACAGTACAGTATAGTGCAACTGCCCCGCACACAGTATAGTGCAGGCGCAATTCCCCCAGTACACAGTATAGTGCAATTCCCCCCACACACAGTATAGTGCAGTTCCCCCCACACACAGTATAGTGCAGCTCCCAAACACACAACAAAGTTCAGCTCCCCACAACACACAGTATAGTGCAGCTCCCTCCACACACAGTATAGTGCAGCTCACCAACATAAAGTACAGTGCAGCTCCCCAACACACAGTACAGTGCAGTTCCCCCCCACACAGTATAGTGCAGCTCCCCACCCAACACACAGTACAGTGCAGTTCCCCACCAACACACAGTATAGTTCAGGTGCAGCTCGCCTAATGCACAGTATAGTGCAGACACACAGTATAGTGAAGCCCCTGCATTCACACACACACACACACACACACACACACAATAATGCATACACACACACTCGCACAATACTCACCTGCTCCAGGCTCTGCTCCAGTCTCATCGGCTCCACTGCAAGTACAGCATGGCGCACAATGAAGTGACGTCATCGCGTTCCCGCTGAGTCACAAACAGAGGGGGAGTGATGGGAGAGGAAACATCTGACGCTCTTTCATCCCTCACTGCTTTCAGCTGTATCGTCGTCTTTGATACCGATAAGTTGAATGAGTGATGAGGACGGCACCAGGCCACAGAGAGGCCTTCCCCGTCCAGCTCTGCAGAAATAAAGGGCCCGCAGCCAATAATGGACAAAGTGGCTGAGGGCCTCAGCAGATGATATTGCAGGCCGGACGTTCCCCACCCCTGCTGTAGTCGCTCTATGAGACTGCATACTTGTGAATACTTAAAGCGCACAGTGCAAACTGTCAGGATTCGTCAGCGCTGGGTGGTGGCAGTTATGTGACTGCAAGTAGAATTCTCCAGGCATTGGAGAATCCTAACAATGTGGACACTGCACGCTGCGCACACTGCACGCTGTAAAGATTCACAAGTGGTTTGCACTTGTGTCCTAAGCCCGGACAACCCTTTAAAGAGTAAAAAGATGGATCTGTTGGTTTTGCCTTGATTCTAGTTTACATTGCCATTGTAGTAAAGTGCTCTTTATGGGACATCAGTGAGATTCTGAAAAGTGGCTTTTGCACAGGGTGCACATTTTTTAACCCCTTAGACATGCCCCCAACCTTTGGCCTGTGAATTATAAATAGGAAACATGACCATAGTTCCCTCTAAGTTGTACAGTCGCCCAGCTCCGAGGCTACTCCTGTTCAGTGGAAGACTGCTACGCTAATGATCAGGCAGAAGGCAGAGCGTTCCTGAATCACTCTGCCCTATCATAGAGAGAACTGTCCAGCTGTACAGTTATGTCCCGCTGCACTCATTAATATTGTCAGTGCCGGATGGAAACATCAGATACAACAAAGGAGAACCCTGGAGAAAGGAGAACTAAGGCACTCACTGGACACCAGGTATGCAGCATTAACTCTTCCTTCACCCTAGGTCAAAAACCTTCAATTTAATAATTTGTCTGCCGGAAGCTACACTGATAGTAATCCATTCGCTGCTCTAGACCATCAGGGAACCTTTGACCCCATCACCAGTTATACTGACATTAACCCTTTCACTGCCCTAAATCACAATGGATGCTGGCACTGATACATTAAATGCCACAGATCACCTGTCACATGTACATTAACCCTATCACTGTCCAACCAGAATAAAGATATTAACTACTTCACTCCTCAGATTTACCATGGATTGTCACATTGTCCTAGACGACAAGCAATATTAACAGTATCACTTTTACAACCTGAGCGCATTGGAGATGCTGATACATAAAACTTTACTGTCATATTTTATCAGAGGGGTATTCCCATTTTCAAGTTCCTATCACAATATGTAGTAGATGTAATAATAATATTATCAAATATCTCCAATTTAAAATGTAGTATAGTTCTTCTGATACTCTATGTCACTTTCCTCATGTTCATGACATTGCAGTAGCTTCGATATACATGGTTACGACCACCAACAACTAACTGTCACAATATGAGAGGTCGTAACCATGGATATCTAAGCTACTGCAATGCCCTGCACATGGGGTAAGCGACAGCGAATCAGAAGAGCTATACTACATTTCTAATTGGAAGTACTGTATTTGCTAATATTACTACTGTACACTTACTACATATTAGGATAGGATCTTGGAGATGGGAATGCCCCTTTAACAGTTGACTGCCCATGTCATCCAGTAATACAGACAGTCATCCGTTTCTTGACCATGAGTGGATGCAGACAATAACCTTCACTGCACTGTTTGCCTGGATGCTATGTGTCCCTCTGCTTTCTAGCTGATTAGCAGGGCCACTTAAGGTACCTTCACACTGAACAACATTACAAGGATAACGATAGCGATCCGTGACGTTGCAGCGTCCAGGATAGCGATCTCGTTGTGTTTGACACGCAGCAGTGATCTGGATCCTGCTGTGACATAGCTGGTCGGAGCTAGAAGGCCAGAACTTTATTTCGTCGCTGGATCACCCGCTGACATCGCTGGATCGGCGTGTGTGACGCCGATCCAGTGATGTGTTCAATGGTAACCAGGGTAAACATCGGGTTACTAAGCGCAGGGCTGCGCTTAGTAACCCGATATTTACCCTGGTTACCATTGTAAAAGTAAAAGAAAAAAAAACACTACATACTTACATTCCGATGTCTGTCACGTCACTCGCCGTCAGCTTCCCGCACTGACTGTGAGCGCCGGCCGTAAAGCACAGCGGTGACGTCACCGCTGTGCTCTGCTTTACGGCCGGCGCTCACAGTCAGTGCGGGAAGTGTTGTGAATTCCGTTCTTGGGCTCCCTCCGGTGGTTGTAAGTGGCACTTTTGTGAGTTCTGCTCTTGGGCTCCCTCCTGTGGTTTCAAGTGGTATGGCTGCTCCTTGGTTAGCTGTCAGCAGCTGCTTTCACTGATCGTCTTTTCTGCTCAGCTATTTAGGCCTGGCTCTTTCTTCAGCCACTGCCACTTGTAAATGGTTCCTGGTTGGATTCACATCTCTTTGGATTTCCCTGTTATCCTGACCAGTTCAGCAAAGCTAAGTCTTGCTTGCTTTTTTCTGTTCACTGATTGTGGACTTATCCGTTCTGTGCTTTCTATGTTTGTCCAGCGTAATCAGTATGAATTAATTCTGTCTTGCTGGAAGCTCTGGGAAGCAGATTTACCCTCCACACCTTTAGTCAGGTGTGGAGATTTTTAGTAAACTCTGCGTGGATTTTTGTAGTGTTTTATACTGACCGCACAGTATTCCATCCTGTCCTATCTATCAAGCTAGACTGGCCTCCTGTGCTCATCCTGGTTTCATTCTGTGTATGTCTTTTCCCTCTCCACTCACCGTCATTATTTGTGGGGGGCTAATCTATCCTTTGGGGATTTTCTCTGAGGCAAGATAGTTTTCCTGCTTCTATCTTTAGGGGTAGTTAGCTCTTAGGCGGTGACGAGGTGCCTAGGGAGAGTTAGGAGCATCCCACGGCTACTTCTAGTGTTGTGTTGAGCTTAGGGACTGCGGTCAGTACAGTTACCACTTCCTTCAGAGCTCGGTCCATGTTGCTCCTAAACCACCGTATCATAACAGGGAATCTGACGGCGAGGGACGTGACAGACACCGGAATGTAAGTATGTAGTGTTTTTTTTTTTTTACATTTACAATGGTAATCAGGGTAAACATCGGGTTACTAAGCGCGGCCCTGCTCTTAGTAACCCGATGTTTACCCTGGTACCCGGGGACTTTCCAACGATCACGGCCAGGTCTTATCGCTGGTCGTGATCGTTGGAAAGTTGCTGAGTGTGACGGTACCTTTACATAAATGTGATGCAGTTCTATGTTGTCTTTCCTAGAGGTTGAAATGGTCTGATCACTATCTTCTCAACTTGTTAGCAACAAAGACACACAAGGAACATTGCATATGGCTCTCATAATCACAGAACCCAGACCCCTAAACTAGTACAAACCCCAAATTAGGCCCCCTTAACAAATAAAGATCAAACCTAGAATATTAATATTTTCCCCATACAGGTCACCGTAAACAAATACAAACCCCAGTCCTGGTCCCCTAAAATAATACTGACTACAGACCCATCATAGTGCATTTTCAGCAGCATTTAAATATGTGAAATAACTTTCTGGTGGTATTGTACTTTGTTGTACCTTTGTTTCGCCTTTGTATGCATTCATTCATTATAGATGCAGTACCACTAATGTCCAGATGATGGCATGACAGCATTAATATTTTGTTTGCTGGAACCTGGACACGACATCTTGGAGCTCATTTGGATTTTCTTGTATGCGTGCTTTCTGTGGTTGCAGATTCTGTTGGAAATTTAATACATATGCACTATTTTTTCTTGTGAAATGATGAAAATCCTACTGGACCCTATCAAAGTCAATGAGAATCATCATGTAATAAATCTGATCTCGGCTTGAATCAAGCCTATATGTGGACATATCCCTACAGGTTTTTAAATGCACATGATACTATTATATACAATCGTCAAAAAAATAAAGGGAACACTAAAATACCACATCCTAGATATCACTGAATTAAATATTTCAGTTGTAAATCTTTATTCATTACATAGTGGAATGTGTTGAGAACAATAAAACATAAAAATGATCAAAGTAAATCAAAATGAATATCCAATGGATATGGTCTGGATTTGGAATGATACTCAAAATCAAAATGGAAAATCACATTACAGGCTGATCCAACTTCAGTGGAAATGCCTCAAGACCTAGACCAACTCCTGGACAGTCTGTGGTGCAATGTGACGTTGGTGGATGGTGCGAGACATGATGTTCCAGATGTGTTCAATCGGATTCAGGTCTGTCGAACGGGCGGGCCAGTCCGTAGCTTCAAAGCCTTCATCTTGCAGGAACTGCTGACACACTTCAGCCTCTTAAGACCTAGGAGTGTCATGATTCAGAAGGAACCCAGGGCCAACTGCACCAGCATATGGTCTCACAAGGGGTCTGAGGATCACATCTCGGTGCCTAATGGCAGTCAGGCTACCTCTGGCGAGCACATGGAGGGCTCTGCGACCCTCCAAAGAAATGCTTCAAAATTACAACTCAGGTGCACAGTGCTTTTGAATAGGTTCATTGTATTATTACATAAATTGTTGGTATATTTTGGGATTGATGGTGTTTTTCCTGTCCTGTGGGTGGATCCCATTCATGGGAGCGTATAGTATGAGCTGTTTTTAAAATTTTTGGTGTTGTGTTGACTCTAATAATTTTTGGTATTTAATTGGTTGTCCCTGCTGCATAGCATGTGTGTTTGTTGTCCTCCAAAGAAATGCCTCCCCACACCATTACCCTCTACCAAACCAGTCATGCTGGAGAATGTTGCAGGCAGCAAAACATTCTCCATGGTGTCTCCAAACTCTGTCATGTCTGTCACGTGTGCTCAGTGTGAACCTGCTCTCATCCGTGAAGAGAATAGGGAGCTAATGTCAAATCTGCCAATCTTGGTGTTCTCTGGCAAATGCCAATGGCCCTTGTTGGGTTGTAAGCACAACCCCCACCTCTGGACATCGGGCCCTCATACCACCCTCATAGGGTCTGTTTGTGACAGTTTGAGCAGTTTGATGTTAGTGCTGGAGGTCATTTTGCATGGTTCTGGTACTGCGCCTCCTGTTCTTCCTATCACCAAGGAGAAGGTAGTGGTTTTGATGCTGGGATGTTGCCCTCCTATGGCCCCACCACATCTCATCGTGTACTGGCCAGTCTCCTAGTATCTGCTCTATGCTGTGGACACTGTGCTGACAGATACAGCTACCCTTCTTGCCACAGCTGGCATTGATGTGCCATCTTGGATGAGCTGCACTATCTGGGCAACTTCTGTGGGTTGTAGACACCGCCTCATGCTACTGTAGGGGTGGGAGCAATTACGAGATGCAAAAGTGACCAAAACAACAGCCAAAAAGGATGATAACAGAGAAATGGTCTGTGGTCACCCCTTGCAGAACCACTCCTCTATAGGGGTATTCTTGCTGATTGCCTATCATTTGAACCTGTTGTCCCATTTGCACATCAGCAGGAGAAATTGATTTAGAATCAGTGTTGCTTCATAACTGCACAAGTTGATTTCACAGAAGTGTGATTGACTTGGAGTAACAATGTTTTGTTTAAGTGTTCACTTTATTTCTTTGAACAGTGTATATAATTTTTTTACAGTTCTGCTTAAAGCAGCTCTATCACCAGATTTCACAATGAAAACTGAATATATTATTAAATAGATATATTAGACCTGATGAGGTTAGCTTTGTCAAAGTGGCTGAAAGTGTTCTTAAAATAGCATTTTCCAGCTAAGGCCGGGGTCACACTCAGTGTAGGGAAATACGGTCCGTTTTTTACAGGCGTAATATGCAGAAATGATCCCAAAACAGTGATCCTGTAAAACCTCCGTATGTAATCCGTATGGCATCCGTACTGCGTTTTTTTCACGCAACCTTACAAAATGGACATTTAACGGTTATAAGGCCTGAAATTAATTTAAATCATCAGCATAAACCCTATTTAAGGCCTCTACAACAAGTGGAACCCTCCCATATGGCGATTTTGTTGCTGTGCTTGTGTAAGTGTTTTTGGTGATACTTGGGCAACATGTGTGACCTCCTACATTTCACACCAACTCAGCGGGTGTTGTCACGTCGCTTTGGCCAGCCATACCCAGTGATAGTGGATCCGCGAAGGTGGAGAAGAAGAATGTGGGTGCATCCACTTTTGCGGCAACGTCTCGCTAAAAGACATTTTCACAGGCTATATTCATCTCTGCGGACACATCCGGACAAATTCTTCCAGTACTGTTGCATGACAATACCCACATTTGATATCTTGTTGGAGACAGTACGTCCAGGAATAACGTATCAGGACACCAGGATGTGGAAATGCATATCCGCAGAGAGCGTCTTCTCCTTACCTTACGGTATGTATTCATCATCCTCACATGTATGTTGATGATGTTTTTTGTACTATTTTGATTTGCCTAGCATCAGATTTAAATTATATTAATCTATTTGTACAAAATCCGATACAAATATGTAGTAAATATTAAATGTTAGTAGCCAGTGTAAATTTAGTAAGGTACACTGGTCTCCTGCCTTTTTATATCCTCATATTACTTTGCTTTACTATGGTTTTGACCAAGCATTGTAAGATTGCTAATGTTTTTTTTTTGTTGTGCTTTCAGATTCCTGTCAACTGGATTGTCTTATACCGGAATACATCTGGAATTTCTCATAGGGCGGTCCACTATTTCCGGCATTTTGCGTAATACATGTGTTCAAATATGGGACAAACTACATGAACTTGTGATGCCTTAGCCCAAAAGGGAGGATTGGCTGAAAATAGCCCGTGGATTGTCTGACTCTTGTGATTTTCCTCACTGTATTGGAGCCCTGGATGGGAAACATATCAGGGTGCGTAAGCCGTCGAACTCGGGCTCCCAATTCTACAATTATAAGCAGTTTTTCTCTGTAGTTCTGTTAGCTGTAGTTGACAGTAACTACAGGTTTATAATTGTAGACATTGGGGCCTATGGGCGAACTGGAGACTCTAGAGACTTCAACACGTCCATTATGGGTCGGCGGCTACGTGAAAACCTGTTGGATCTCCCACCACCACGACAATTCCCAGGCTCCAATGCTGAAGCAGTGCCATATGTCCTTGTGGCAGATGAGGTTTTCCAATTGACCAGGCATGTCATGAGGCCTTATCCCAGGCGCAACCTTGACCACCGGCGGCGTGTCTTTAATGTCAGACTTTCACGGTGACTGGTGGAGTGCGCCTTTGGCATTATGGCATCCAAATGGCGTGTTTTCCAGTCTGCCATTCAGCTGAGTGAGTCAAATGTAAATGAAGTCATAAAAGCTTGTGTTGTTCTACACAACTTCACAAGAATTCATGAGAGCTCCTCAGCTGACAGTGGTGAAAGCATGTTGGCTAATGTGGGTAGGCCTACAACACAAGTCCTTCCTCAGCGGCGTCCCCTTTCTGGCATAAAAGTTAGGGATATTTTTACAGATTATTTTATTTCTCCTCAGGGTGCTACTCCCTGGCAAGATAATGCTATTTCTATGTTGTAGTTTTTTTCCTTTATACCTAAATATTTTTGCCTAAAAAAATGCATAAATTACTTAAATTACTTAACTATGTGTGTTTCAATAGACTTCTTTAACACATGTTTAGGAACCTAGTAATTGAGTATGATGTTGTAATGATTGGTCCAGCAAACTGAAATTGACTTTTGACTATATATTTTTATTATAGCAAAAGCCTTTTTTTTTGTTAAACACCATATTAATATCATATGGTATTTTTTTTTTTAAACAAACTTGACATAACCCATTTTTTTAGAAAAATAGAACAAAGTGCTATCACAGCAGAGTAAAACCAAAACATGGTTAGCAACCAAAAATATTTACACCAGAAAACATTTTGAATTACAGATTCCTGTAAGTTGGTGGAGGTGATGGCGGCCGCTCAGGGTCCTGGTCAAGTGGCCTTGTTGGGCCAATTGTCCATCAACCTGTGTGTATGATGTCTTTCCCTGATCAAAATGCTGTCCTTGCTCATATTGGCCAGTTGGGTATTGGCCATAAGGATTTTGAGTATGGCCCTCATGAGGTTGGAAAAAGGCCTTGGCACATTTCCTGTCACCTGCTGAACTCTTGCGTATTTCTCGCAAGTCACACTGTTGGTCCTTGTGTAATCCGTATTTTTCTCGCACCCATAGACTTTCATTGGCAGATTTTTTGCGCAATACGCTGACAAACGCAGTATGCTGCGATTTTCTACGCCCGTAAAATACGGATGCGTAATATATGGCAGATAGGAGCTGCCCCATAGAGAATCATTGGTCCGTGTGCAATGCGTTGTTTTTGCGCCTCTCATACGTCCGTAAAACTCTCTAGTGTGACTCCGGCCTAATGCTCTAATGGTTATTGTCATTTCAGGCCGCAAAACTTGAGAAAGGATTAAAGTGAATACACCAGCCCCACTAGGTGTAACAGATATACAGGGTGGGCCATGTATATGGATACACCTAAATAAAGTGGGAATGGTTGGTGATGTCAACTTCCTGTTTGTGGCACATTAGTATATGGGAAGGGTAAACTTTTCAAGATGGGTGGTGACCATGGTGGCCATTTTGAAGTCAGACATTTTGGATCCAACTTTATTTTTTCCAATGGGAAGAGGGTCATGTGACACATCAAACTGACTGAGAATTTCACAAAAAAAACAATGGTGTGCTTTGTTTTAACATATCTTCATTCTTTCATGAGTTATTTACAAGTTTCTCTTTGTTTACAGCCATTGACATGTCGCAGAGGTTAACACGTGAGGAGCCGATAGAAATTGTGTTGATGTTTGGTGAACGCAGTACGCGGGTCATTGCAGCAGATTTCAATGAAAGACACCCATGTATCCATATAAATGGCCCACCCAAAAAAGTTTGCCTCATCACTAAACATAATGTTCTGTGTAAACTGAGGGTCCTGTTCCAATTTTTGTTTTGCCCATTCTGCAAATTCAGCTCGCCGATCTGTGTCATCCTCGTTGAGATGCTGCAGCAGCTGGATTTTGTAAGGGTGCCATTTGTGAGTAGCTAATATCCGCCGAAGGGATGTTCAACTGATGCCAGATTGGCGAGCTGAATTTGCTGAATGGGCAAAACAAAAATTGGAACAGGACCCTCAGTTTACACAGAACATTATGTTCAGTGATGAGGCAAACTTTTTTGGGTGGGCCATTTATATGGATACACCTAAATAACATGGGAATGGGGACAGTTTTCTTGCGTATGGTGTCTTGCATTGAAATCTGCTGCAATGACCCGGTTACTGCGTTCACCAGACATCAATATAGATAGATGACATTATGAAATCTGGAAAAAGATTCCCCTTAACGTTATTTGACACGTCTGCAACTATATATCAGAATCTGTTTCAACATTTTCTAGAGCTGCTTGCGTGAGCAGGATGAAATGGAAGATTTTGCGTCCGTGCTGGCAGACAGCGAGTCATCGGATGAGGTTGACGTCGATCCCGAAGACCTGTCGATGCTGGTAAATTCCGGATGTTCAATGGTGTCATCTCATTTCTGAAGGACATGTTTGTTTAAGATGGCGAAAACATTTTGACTGGGGGATGTCCTGAAAATATGCAATAATTTATAAGTGCAGACGCACAGAGTACTTCAGGAAATATCTGTCTATAGGACAATAGTCATCTGTCCATTTATATAATTTCATATGCTTTTGTTATGATATCATATCATATCCAGAACTAGGGCCCAGTCCTTCTTTTTTTGGAATAACTTTTTATTTTATATTTCTCTGTCTTTATAGCACAGAATTTTATCCCGGAGATACAAGTCATTGCCTGATATCCACATGTCATCTTCTGGATCATTGAAAGTAAGCGATGGCTTATGGTACAGTAAATATTGGTCTCTTTTATACAAGGGGCAATGCTGTAAGTCAATAAATCACCCCTAAGATACTTGTATACATGGGTGACGGGATAGACAGTATAGTCCTAAGAATTTTTTTTTAAATGTGTTGCCAAATTGTATGAACCAATTTGCTAAAATTTGATATCAGTAAAATCAAATCCAAAAAATGACAGCATCGTGTAATTCTGCATTGTCATTTTCTATAAAAATGTTATTGCTTGATTTAAGTAGCTAGAAGACAGAGTATACGCAAAGGTGTTACACAGTGCAAAGGGGTTGAGCCTGGTAGAGAAGAAAAACAAATTACATGCATACCCACCTCCCAAAGAAGCGCCGTTCCTGCAATGTTGGCTCCGCTAATACCGGCTGGCAACGTGACATTATTGTGTCACATGACGGCGGCAGCCGATCAGCTACCACTGTCTGACTACAGCGGGCATGAGACACAACAATGTCAGGATTAGTGGTGCTGTCAGGAATAGCGCTGCTGCGAGTGGTTAGTAGTATAATAATAATAATAATACATTGTTTTAATTCCCTAAGGAGCCATAAAGTTATTAAGAAGGGGTTCTGTAGTAGTGGACTTCCCCTTTAAGAGAAACACATACACATAACAGCTCAATTTCTATTTATTGTTGCCATATGTGTTGCATTGCCTATTGCTGGCTTATGAGTTAACTGAATGTTTATCAGTGAGATCATGCTGACAGCAGAGTTTTAGTCAATTCTTTTCGAAGATCCAAACTTCTTCATCAGGACAAGACACTCTGTTTAGTCCTGAAGAAGAAGTTTGGAACTTCGAAACGCGTTGACTAACAAACTATATTCTTGGATATCCTTCCCATCTATTTTCTGCACTGGCAGCGCAGAATTAACCCTTATAATCCAATTACCTGTTTTCTTGAGCTCTTTAGTGGTTATGGTCACACAACCGCACAAGGTGAGTACCATTGCCTTAGGTCTCCCCTTTGTTACCCTGATAAAACCCCATTTGTGCTATATTGTTGTTCCAGTTTATTTCTGATGACAGCAGAGTTTCTTACGCTCATCCTCCCTTTTCTAGGCTTTTCTCATCTGACGTATGACCCCATCAGATCTAAACTTTGTGGTCAGAAATCAGCTGTGAGCAGCTTAGAAAGACTCAGAGTTGTAAACTCTTCCGGAAAAACAAGTTCTCAAAAGCTATGTGCACACAGAGTTATTTTGCTGAGTTTTCAGAGCAGAAACTTAAGGGAAATACCAGGATTTTGAAATTTGGGGATGGATTTGTAAACTTTCTGCTCCAAAAACCCTCTAAAAAGTTTTGTGTGTAGTATAACTGTGTCTCAGTTCACTCATTCTGCAGCCAGCATTAGACAGGCTGAAGGAAGCAAAGGCTGACATTTTTTTAAATAAATCCCAATTGCAGAAGCAATTTTTTTTTTAACCAAAAATACATGCATTTAAGAAAAAAAATGCCCCCCAAAGTATTATTAATTGGCTGGGAGCAGTGATCCTTATAATCCTGTTTGGGATGATTAGTTACGTAGGTTTTGAACAGATAAGTTACAATATATTGTTACTAAAATCTTTTGTTTTATTTTTCTAACAAATATTGTTTATTTTATTTTTTAATTGTCCATTATATTTGTTTATTAGTTTTATGTTATCAAAGTTTTTTTTTTCTTTTTGAAAGTACTTATTCTGTGTTTTATTTTTGCCTAGAAATCAACCTCTACTCCCAATCTATCAATCCATATGGAATGTATGTTTCATCTTTCGGCTGATTTTCAGACCAGTATGAAAGAACTTGAAATATGGAAAGGGCAGAATTATAAGTTAGCGAAACCGTCATCAGCTAGTCCGGATCACGAAGAACCAGCAGAGACGGCAGAGCCGCCGGCAGAAGACACCATAAAGCCGGCCTTACTCGCGCAGAAGGGCAATGATTTTGTGCCTTCTGACGCTGGCATTGTCACCGCTCACGTCGGAAAGCGTGTAATTAGCTTTAAGAAGAAATCAAAGAAAAAGAAAAGACTCCTAGATCCATCAAAGTTACAGGAAGTTTTGCAGAAGTTGAGACAACCTCCCCGCACCATACAGAGGTAAGCCCAAAATATTAAAGGGCCGCTGACGAGTATATCTCGTCATGGTCACTACTATAGTACCTTATATTGCATGTACCATTCTCATCTTCTATAGATCAGTCTCCCTTGTAAGATCACCAACCAGAATAAGTTCAGCAATGCCCCAGCGATGCATGAGTCTTCCACGACAACTAGATTTTCCTCACTTCCTGAAGACACATGGTGGCATCCAGGATGGTCAGGATGTTCGTGAGTGGGTGAGAGATATCTGGAATCACTGGTTTGATGAGGTGTTTCCACCAAGTCAGGCATCCATTCAAGATGAGCACAAGTACTTTGATATGACTCGTGTCCTTGACACTGATGAAGTTGCCAAGGAGGAAGTTTCATGGGTCATAGACCTGAATGCAATAGCCCCTCTTTTGGTGGAAGATCCCTCTGCATCACTACAAGATGTAATGGGAGAAATTTCCGATTTGACTGATCTAATAGAGCAACAGAGGAAACCTTCTATATTTCACTACTGTAGAAGAGGAGCGCTCAGCAGAAAGATTGGGAACCTAACACTGGCACTTCAAGATTTAGACTTGGTAAGAATATTGAAAAAATGAAGAAGTCTCGGTTTACATCCGTATAGCACTAGAAGAATATCCTGGTCACAAGCGGGGTGAGACTGAAGGAAAGTTAGAAGGGGAAATCTTAGCTTAGGGCATTAGAGGTCCAAGAAGTATCGTTTCTCCTTGCGGAGAGTGACATGATTAGCATACCGAGATGAGGAGATCTAAAGCTGCAATCCTCCTCCTCTCACTCAGCCAAACCAGATCTCCACTTTGCACTGACGGGGGGCAGTACCCCAAAACACAGTGTCTGCAAATTGAGATTCTGGTTTGGCTTTTATCCTAAGTCATGTGACAAGGCTCGTTAAAGGGTCGACATTGACTGTTAGGATTGCTACTTCCAATAGGTGGCACTAGAGTTCTAGTCCTCTTCCTCTCTGAAGAGACAATTTGCATTAGAGGTCCAAAGACAGGACCAGGCTTTTATATAAAATCATTGCAACTAACACCCACAGAATCAGTTCTTAGGGTGAGCCCAAGGAACTTGTAGGAACTGGTCCTACAAGACATAATTTGAAATTAGGGGTTGCGCTATCTGAGACATTTATGGCATGTTCACAGAGTGTCTCTGAGCTGTGGGTCCCATCTCTGGGTACCGGGCCTCTGTGCACAATGAGGAATAGAGATGTAGCCATGCCTGGGAGACTCTCACCATTTATTTCTATAGGAGCTGAGAAAACTGCAGAGCGAGCATGGAGTTACCCTAATGTTAGCTGTTGTCTTACTATCACTCCTGATTTTTAGTTTTTATTAAGAAGCACTATAGTCCCAGAAGATGATCTATTTCTTTCCTCCTTCCTCAAAGCTTTGGCCAGACTGGTCTGTGGCTGTAAGCGCTCATTCAAACATCAGTTTTTCCCATACAATTGCTATCTGTTTTTCACAAATAGCACTCATGTCAATGATTTTTGTGGACTGTGCAGAATTGCAGAGATGATTGTCCATTGTTGATCCGAGAGTCGTATCCATCTCCTCGATGAAAGTCTATTGGTCTGTGAATAAAGTCAGCACTCGGATGCCATCTGAGTGCTGTGCGTTTTTAACACACTGATAGGAGAACATGGAGAAACCTTTTGTTTTGCTTCTCATCAGATAAAATGTGGAACAAACTCTTATGAAAATCTGATCTAAAACATTGATAAAAGTGTTCTTTTATGAGAAAATCACTGACGTGTGCATGAGTCCTAGGGGCTTTTCCCCATTACATTGCAGACCCCATTTCTTTAGTAAGACTCACCCGCTCTTTAATGTTTCGGATAAAAATGTATGGGCCAAGTTAACCCCTGTGTTCTTAGCAAGATCTTTTACTTTCAAAATCATGCAGAAAATCTGTGTTTTCTAGGTTTAATGCTCCTTTAAATGGGATTTGCTTTGTCTTTTATATTTTCCTGTTTTTTGCTCTTCTCCGCAGGTTATAAGACTTGAACCCCAACTGCTAGATGCGTATTGGCACAGACATTTAATTTACCTTCTGCAAGGCAAGACCAGCGAAGCGTTGGATGACCTGAACTTTATTATTAAAAATAATAAAACTCATGCAGGTAAGAAATAGAAAACCTGATAAAAAAAAACCCCTAGCCCCACAGGTCAGCGTTTAATACCTTGAGGTTCGGATAAGGCTGCCGTCACACTGGCAGTATTTGGTCAGTATTTTACCTCAGTATTTGTAAGCCAAAACCAGGAGTGGGTGATAAATACAGAAGTGCATATGTTTCTATTATACTTTTCCTCTAATTGTTCCACTCCTGGTTTTGGCTACAAATACTGATGTAAAATACTGACCAAATACTGATAGTGTGACGGCAGCTTAATAGTGGTTGTAAATAGTGTATTTTCTGACACCCCTTAGGTGCTTTGTCTTTATTGTACATTGAATGAGTTCTCCAAGACTTTACAATTGATGACGTAGGATAGGTCATCAATATGGGATCAGTGGGAGACTGACACGCGCCCTTTGTGATCAGCTTTTTGCATTTGCTCCATTCATTTCAATAGGAGTACCTGAGAACAGCCGCTACACATTGTACCCGCAGAGAATAGCCACAAACAGCGCAAAGGTAGTGGTAACAGGTGTCGAACCTAGACTGATCAGATATTCTCAACCTATCTTAGGGATGGGGCATCTTTATCTAAGTCCTACAAAATCCCTTTAAAAGGAAGCAATCATCAGAAAAAGACCTATTATCTAAATCAAATGTTTCAGTTTTTTTTTGTTTTGTTTTACATATGACAATCTGTATTAAAAAAAAAAAAAAAAACAGAAATCTTGCAATTTTCACATTAGACACAATGGTGAGACCCCGCCCTATGTCTTGCATTGATGTGTCTAATAAGCATGTGAAAAAGTCATTGTGGGAGAATGCTCAGCAATAATATTGCCTTTTATGATTGGTCAGTCCTGAGATATCAGCTGTGTATAGAGGTGATACCTGTCAGGCTGCCGTCACACTATCAGTATTTGGTCAGTATTTTACATCAGTATTTGAAGCCAAAACCAGGAGTGGAACAATTAGAGGAAAAGTATAATAGAAACATATGCACCACTTCTGCATTTATCACCCACTCCTGGTTTTGGCTACAAATACTGATGTAAAATACTGAACAAATACTGATAGTGTGACGGCAGCCTCAATGTAAACCTGCCTGTGATGATAAGGAGACTGCTGAAAACACTTCCAGGAAGTGTCAGTTTATCAAAAAGCTCCAGTGGCCAGTGTTAAAATTGCAACATTACTATTTTTTTAAATCAAGATTGTATTATGACAAAAAATGCAAAAATTACAAAAGAAAAAACGATTAGTACAAAAATATGATTGAAACCGTAGGTCATTTTCTGACGAGGGCTTTCCAATTGAATTGAAATGAAATCCTTGCAGTATTATAAGTGATGTTCATTGAACTGAGCAGTGTACGGTTACTTTGCATTGTAGGTTTTCCACTAATGTAGAATGAAGGGCAGGTTTGGTGATGATGGCTCATAGGACATAGGACATTGGAAAAAATGTAAAGCATGATCAATAACTCTTCTCACCAAGAAAAGCAAGCTGAATGGTCAGCTTTAGTTTTGAGATCATGTTGGTCTTTATTTGAAGCAATATATGAACCACTTTCCATGTAAATATTCTTCCACTAAATTAGAAAAGATTTCAAATCAACCTAATCACTGGGTAAGTTGGCAAAATGAGTCAATAGTCCAGCGCTTGATCTCTACGCATCTACCGAGCTAAACTTATAGTGGCTGCAGTTCTAGGAAGGGTTAACTTTCTAAAATATACAGATATAATATGTGGATGGTTTTATGCAAGTCAGTTATGTAATATCTCCTATATAACACAGATGCCTACTTGTCCAAAGCTGAGATCTACAAGCAGAAAAAAGACTATACCATGTCTATTGTGAATTACACACAAGCTCTTAAATGCCGACCTACTGACGATGACATTTATTATCGGCGAGCGCAGATGTATGAGGCTCAGGATGAACTCATAATAGCCATGGATGACTATGCACAGGTATTTACAGCTTCATGTTCACCAAAAGCTAAATTCTAGCTAGCTGGGTTTCATTGAATGGTAACGTTAGGAGTTACTTGGGCAGCTTTCATCTAGTAAAGAGTAACAGTCGATGGTATACAAGTCACCTGGCCCTGTTTTAAAGGGGTACTCTCAAGTTCTTAAATTGCTTTAATTAGTTAGACAGCATGAAATAAGAAAGTTTGCATTTGACCTTCTTTTTCTACCTGCTGTCATTCTTCTGCAATGAGAGCTCTTATCTTTCATAGTGTACAGCTGGATTCCATGGAGCTCGAGCACCAATGTCTGCCCAGACATTGCCTGCTACATTTCTGCAGAGGGGTGAACACTTAACATCCCAGCCAGCTTTCTCCAGCCCATTGATTTCTGCACAGCAGTTATCTGCTCACCTCCCTCTCAGCTTCTGAAGAGATGCAGTTATAAATCACCACCTCACTGCTTTCAGGGAAGGTCTCCTAATCATGGCTCTCTGATCTTGCTGTTCAGAGCAGTGTGCTTGTTCAATTGCCTTTTTCTATGTGTAAATATAGTGATTTTAGTATAGACTCCAGAACAAACCACTGGTGGCTGAATATGTTATAGCAGAACTTGTGCTGAGCTCTATAGTTCTACTAATACTATTCACCTAAGCTGTCACTTAAAGTGGAGAGCCCCCCTGCCAGAAACCAGCAAGTGAACTATTTAGGAAATCTGTATGCTGCTTAGGAGACAACTTCAGAATAACCCTTTAAGGCCCTTACACAGGGGCTAGATCCCTAATAGTGAGAGAACAGAACATGCGTTTGATCCATACCATATGTATCAGGTTCTTATTTTTTTACGATTGGCCTGCACACTAAATTCCTTGTGCCTGTACTGTGTATACTGTATGTCATTTTCATCTCTGTTATTGGACATTGACCCCGCTTTTCTTTCTACCTTTGCAGTGCTTCCACCATAACCCCAGCCATGTGAATGCTCTCATGAAGCACGGATTGTACTATTTCAGGAACAGTAACTGGAACGTCTCTGTGCAGGATTTCACTGCCATCATCAAACAAGACTTTGACAACATAGAGGCCAGGTCTGATACAATCACGCTGTTACCGTCACCATTACATGGTCATAACATAGAACAAATTGCTCCATGTTGCATTAGTCTTTACACATTACTATAGAATGGTAATCGTAGTAAGTAAGAAAGCATTAGTAAGTAATGTATCTCAATATATATGGGCATACCTTTTCATCCTTCTCATTGGTCTAAACATTGGTCGTCCACGATTTATATTTTATAAATAGACATAACATAGAAACATTTCCAATCATTTTTGATGGTGATGTTCCATTTTTTGGGTCAGATTATGCCATCTTGCATGTCCTGCAGTGAGTGTCATACACTTTGATTACCGTATGGTTGCCCCATAGCTAGTTATCTGGTTATAGTTTGTAAAATCGATAGAAGAGAAAGTATATAGCAAAAGTCTAAAAAGGTACCCCATTCTGGTGCTGCAACTCGAAATAGATGCCCTGATGTTTGATCTCTCCTCCATAACATTTTGAGGAATATGGTTCGACACCTATGTTTGCAAAGAAATCAGGTCTTCTGGAGGCGGAAACTCCTATACACCCTTCCATCACCCAGTTGTAATGGGGTTAGTATCAGAGTGGGGGCAAATCGTTTCTCAGGACCCTGTCCATCGACCACATCAGTAACGTGTGGCCACTAGACTGAAGTCTCTTACCGATCACCATCTGCAACTCTTCTTTTGATTAACTGGCCTAGCATGAAGTTATGTGCAATGATGCCCATGCGCCAGGCCCACTAATCAAAAGTAGAGCCGCTGATGCAGTCAGGTAAGAGGCAGTTCTCAGGGCTCCAGTCTCGTGGTCTTGGCTGATGGATCGGTTCCTGCGAACTGACTCTCAGCCATCTCTTGTATCTTTCTCCAAGAACGCTATAGGAACAGAGTAGTCTCCCTCTGTGCAAATACCTCCTAGAAAATAAAGAATCTGTATAAGTAACCTGGGTCCTTGCTGTCAAACAGACTGTACCGGGGAAGAGCTTACACTAAACTTACCCGCTACAGTGAAGCGGCAGAAGATTTTTCAGCTGTCGTTCATTTGGATCCGAGAAACTGGTTGGCTTTTTATTATCGAGGATGCCTGTTGCGTAAATGCTATCCAAAACACGCACTTCAAGACTTCAGCATCTCCGGTAAGATGACAGATTTTTTAATAGTTGCCCTTTTTCTTAAAGCACCACTCTAGCTTTTTTTTTATTGCCGCGCTGGAGTGGTGCTACTAACACAGAATCCCTGCACATAAAATTATACTTAACAGCCGCCGTCTTCAGCTCTTCTTGGTGCCCCTTGTGACGGCAACTTCTGACTATCCGAACGTCAGAGGTGATGGTCACATGCTCTCAATGCAAGTCAATGAAAGCCAGAACTAGGTTCTCCTAGACTTGAATTGAAAAGTGACCTCCGGCTCTCTCACCAAACGCTGGAGTGATCCGGCAGGTCTCAAACTGCTGGAGATCGACCAGAGAAGCACTGATAAAAGATGATGATGGTGGCAGATAAGTATGAGAGTACGGACAGGGACCTTACATTAGCACCACTCCAGTTTTAAAAAAAACACTGGAATGGTGATTTAAAGGGACTCTGTCACCTGAATTTGGCTGGACTGGTTTTGGGTCATATGGGCGGAGTTTTCGGGTGTTTGATTCACCCTTTCCTTACCTGCTGGCAGCATGCTGGCTGCAATATTGGATTGAAGTTCATTCTCTGTCCTCCATAGTACACGCCTGCGCAAAGCAATCTTACCTTGTGCAGGCGTGTACTATGGAGGACAGAGAATGAACTTCAATCCAATATTGCAGCCAGCATGCAGCCAGCGGGTAAGGAAAGGGTGAATCAAACACCCGAAAACTCCGCCCATATGACCCAAAACCAGTCCCGCCAAATTCAGGTGACAGGTTCCCTTTAATATATTTTTCCAATGCTGTGCATCAAAACACCTATAATATATCCTAAATGGTTAGCCGAACAATATAAATACACCTACAAAGAGAGGCACCACACACAGATAATATAAAAGTATGTTTATTAATGACAAAAACAAGACCAAGCATGGTCATAAAAAGCCAAAACAGGCAAAGGTGAGAAACAACAAACACAGAAAAAGTGATGGACAAACCTGGAAGTTAATAATAAAATATAAATACCAGTGTATAAATATAACTCTCATTAAGGTAACAAGATGGTAGAATTTGAGAAAAAGGACACAAAATGGCCCTTATTAATTTATTCCTAGCCAGTGCTATAGCCTTATAATAAAAGAATAAATGTATAAATACCTGCATACAAAATGGACAAGCATGTGTCGAATATTAATGGATAAGGCTAAATGTGCCATATATATCGACATGCACAATGTCCAAGTACAACCATCTTAAATACGTGTCTAATATAGTACATAAAAGAACATACATTTACCAAAAACAATGGAGAGAGTCCAGGAGTCCACCACACCCGACGCGCGTTTTGCAATGAAATGCTGTGCATCATTATATGTTATAAAAAAGTGATTCCATCAAATATTTCTCTTACATTGTCCATTTCATACAATGGCAGGGTCAGCAGAGTGCATGTGGTTACTTTTATCTGTTAAGACTCTAGTCATTCAAGATTTCCACCACTCTCCACCTTCTTTCCATACATCTGCTCTGCCTCCAACCTTGGTTTCTATCCTAAAATAATGGCATTGATGTTTAGTTTTTGCATATAAATATACTTTTGAGTGTATACAGAATATATTGGTTTTTAATTTACTATGTCGTAGTGCTTCTTCATGATGGATTTGAGAACCTCAGTGCTTTTCTTCACCGTGGAGTTCTTTACACAGATCTGTGCCTGTGGTCGGAGGCGGCATTTGATTTTGAGCATGTCCTTGCCTTAGATAAGTACGTTTTAAGTGTAACTATAAGACTAACATACTCTAAAAACTTCAAGAACAGATAGGGTATGTGAACTTGTTGCTTTTTTTGTTGCGTTTTCTACATTTATTAAGTGTGTAAACTGTGATAAAAGGCGGACATAAGAGGAGGGCACTCAATATGCCAAGCTCATACTTGTTTCCCAATTTAGATGAATTGATTTACAAGATTGTATTGTATATTCCTACAGAGCCGTGCCCGTGGCACATATCAACCTGGGTCTGATTTGCTTACTTCACCGAGCCCAATATTCTCAAGCAGTGCGCCACTTCTCTGCAGCTATAAAAGTCAACCCCCTCTGTACCCGAGCATATTTTTGTAGGGCTCAGGCCCACAAACAGGTATGGAAATTGCAGAAGATACAATAGTTCTAATTACCTCCTGGACTTTGCATTTATTCCTTGTCCCACTTCTCACAGATGAAAGATTTGCATAGTGCCTTGAAGGATATAACACGTGCTATTCATCTGCATCCAGACTCTCCTGAACCCTATATAATCAGGTGAGTAGTTTTGAAATAATTTGAGCAGATTTTATTTATGGAAATACAGTAGTTGTTAAGAGGCTTTAATCTGCAGTGCCATAAAGAATAACAATGGCGATATATGATATACGGTAGTTGCACGTTGTGATATTTTTATGCAATATCATACTCATACTATATTTCCCTTGCAGTGTTATTGGTCTAGCTTAGCTAAGCATCTCCATTTTTTCCTATTTTCTAGAACATTAATGTAATTAAAATTTCATATATTTTATGTGTACATGCTATAGTGCTTGTTATGTATAGAGTTGGCAACTCACCAGCGCCCCACAATCATGACATGGAGGCATGGCATGATGTTCCCCGCTGGCGCATTGCAAATGCAGCTGTCAGAAATTGAAAGCAATATTTGACAGGTTACCAATCATGGTAGAGCATTATTTCTAATATTTTAATTTAATTTTTTTTTTTGAACAGACTATTAGTTGAATATGTGAAGATAAAGAGAAAAGTTTTGCCTGTAGTGTTATCGAAAAACCACTAGATGGTGACAAAAAACTATACTTACCACATACTGTATATATAGATATAACAAATATGTACCGTGTGGGTGTATATATATATATATATATATATATATATATATATATATATATATATATATATATATATATATGGGGTTTTACTCACTTTGGTGCAGCTGGAGGAGATCAGGAGTCTTGTTCCTTTAAACGTTCATGTGGGTTTATCCCTTCATAAACCCCAGAAGCCAAACGGAAAACAAACAGCCTTTAGATCAGACAAACATAATTTAAAATGTCCATAGCAGAGCTCTGCTTCGCCAGGTCTGTGGGCACACGGGCTGTGGTAGAATCCAATATTCATGCTCCCTGTGGAGCCAAACACACAGGAGGCCTTCTCCCTCCCAACACACAGACCATGTGCCAAACAACAGCCTCCCTTATAATAGGTTGTTAACCACACCCAGAGGTGAGGTATGTGGGTAGCTAGACCAGCCCATCTCTTACAGCTACCCGTAACCCGGTCCCAGGTGCAACAAACGAACCTCTTCGTGCTTACATTCACTAGAGAAAATACTCTGGGTTACATCACAGAGAGCAACCATCTCTGTGTTGCTCTGCGACACATACCTCCTATCGACTACTGCTCCCATCAGCCTAAGCCTGCTGCCACTAATAACATTGAGAGCAGGTGGTGTCTGATGGGAGTATTCTTCAGCTGGCACCTGCACTCTAAAATAGTATTTAAAGAAAAACAGCATGGGTTCCCCTTTATTTTTGATAGCCAGCCAGGCAAAACTCACAGCTGGGGGCTGCAACCCTTAGCTGTCAGTGTTAGCAAAACTGGTTATCAAGAATAGAGGGGCCCCCACTCCAGTTTTTTAAATTATTTAAATAATTAAAAAAATAGGCTTGGGGTCCACCTCATTTTTGACAACCAACCAAGCTGTTCTTGATAACCAGACTTGCTGAAGCTGACAGCTGACAGTTACAAAAATACAGAGGAAACCACACAAAAAATGTATTTAGAGCACAGGCGCTGGCTGATGAATGCTTCCATTAGCTGTCGCCTGCTCTCACTGTTAATAGCAACAGCAGGCGTAGGCTGATGGGAGCAGTCGTCCCATCAGCCGACCCCAGTGACTGGAGGTAATCTTTTTACCTCCGATAACAGCTGCGGCTCACACTGTCATTTCGTGGCTGTCTGACTGGCAGTAATGATTTTACCGCCAATCAAAAGAAATGTTTGCCGTGCTGTCATGTACATGACAGCGCAACAAACAATCGGGTGTGCGGGGGAGCCAAACCCAAATAGTAACACAGACTTCCTAGTGAAGTCCGTGTTCGGTGTGCGTACTCTATCAGTATGTGTTCGGTACGGATGCCAAACTTTACTGTTTGGGTTCGCCTATCTCTAAAAGTGATAAAAGATGATTTCTCAGCAACAACACATCTGATAGGAGACATACAGGTATAACTCTCCTCGGGATTCTATAACCTTAATTTCCATATTAATAATTTAAATAGGTGAAATGTGGTGACAGATTCCCTTTAATCTACCAGGTAAATGAAGCCTTGCATGATGCCAATGTTATCACCGCCCTTGTATGTAATATTCGAGTGTGCTGGGTCCCGAGGCTCTGTTTAGGCTTTTTATCTTGATGTGCAATGGTAGGATGTGCTCTTCAATATTGGTTCAAGATTGAAATATTCTGATGGTTATTAGTTAGAAGTAAGTACAGTGTCTTATGTAAAACATAATAATAGGCTGATTCATACATTTATTTCCTTATAATGAGAACCACAGGGTTCTTAAAGGTCACACTTCATAATGACTTGTTGCTCCCGGATAAAGGTCATATTGGTCATTAGTGATTTACTTTGTCTGTCTCCTGCAGGGGACAGTATCTGTATGAGATGAAGAGGTATGACCTTGCCAGCTTCTGTATTCATCACACAGCAGAGATGACTCAAGGTAAGGACCATTGTGCCCTGAGTAGCGAAGGCTGGTACTGCGGCAAACCTCTATAACTTCAGGGCTCCAAAAGTAAAAGTCACAGAATTTCTTAGAATTGGTTTCATGTCATCGCATCTCTCCTTCTTCACTTGACATGCCTCTGTTCTCTTATGCTACAAGAAGCCTGGATGGGCGCAGGTGTACTTGCAACCTTTGCTGTTCATATTGCCATTACTTTGAAATGACAGCTATTGTCACAAAAGCTAAAAGAAACCTCAAGGAATCCACAATTCATAGTTACATTCTTTTTTTGTTTAAACATAGAATTGGCTACAGTATATTGAATATTGGGTGACCTAGTGGGGTCTTTGGAACTGCAACCTTACAGCATTCAGGTGCTGAAAATGAGAATATCTGCCTTTAGTTTGTCACGCACGTGAATCGTGGACCCACTATGCCACGGTCCAGGCTTACATTTAGAGGGGCATAGCTAATAGACCTCCTGGTAGTGGAGTTAGGCTTGAGCTGCAGGTGGCCACCAGGTACCACTCCACGGCAGTCCCGATACAAAGGCAAGACCGGATACTGATGCTGATCAGACAGTGCTAATCCTGGAACACTTGATAGGACTGACACTTATGCAGGTTCAGACAGTACAGACCCTCCCTGGAACACTTGATAAGACGGACAATGGTACTGGTTCAGGTACTGCCGAAGCGGTTTCAGGTTCAGGTAACACAGCTACGGGTTTGGGTTTAGACTAGTTGGGTATAGCAACAGGTTCATGTTCAAACAGAACAGGTTCAAGGATAAGTTCAGGGACCTGATAACTAACTAGCAAGGTCAAACTCACACTAACACTACATAAAGTGTTGTACAGGCACCTCCCTACAGGGGAGCATTCCTTAAATACTAGATGCCTCCCAGCTATTGACTGGGGGAAGATTCAGAGTGCTTGCTACCCCTGTAAGAGGCGGGAAGTGCACGCACGCACTAAACGCCCCACCATGAGACCTGACCTGGGATCAGGAGACCAGGGAGTCCTACAGAGAAAGGAGACACCGCCGAGCGGCTGGGCAGTGAGTCCCTGTATGCTATTATCTTGCAAGAACCGTGTAGCAATCATCATTTTTAATAATTCCGCATTCGGTTTCCAACTAGATGCCAATCTGCAGCTTTCAGTGCTACAAACAAGATGCCTCACAGACGTAGGATGCACAGCAAGAACCTACACATTTTTTTCTTAATTTGATGCTGGATGAATTACATTTCCAATCCAGATCCATAATGTGAACCACTTATTCAGCTGTGCTGCTTATCAGTAGGACCGGACGTATATAGGACCGAACCACACTATAGTATATCAGTGCGTAAAAGCTAATGCTAGTAATGAGGGTTGAGTTAGATGTGATTATAGGGCATGTTTTGTGGCGACACCATCAAGCTTACTTACCAGCACTGTGAAATAATCTCCTAGGACAGGTTACTGCTGAGCTTGTCCTTCTAATCATACCGCGTGCCATAATGTATCAGTTGGCTTTGGTTTGTTGCAGTCCTCATTATGTCACTGTGTGACTGTATTGTGCATTTATATGTTTAATTTTAATGATTAATGCATGACGCCTGAAGAATTACAACAAAAAGAACAGTATTCAATTTACAGTGGAAGAGGAATAGTTTTTTTTTCAGATTGTCACTGGTAGAAAATAGGAACATTTCCAGTGCTGGTGTTTAAAAGTTTATCCAGGAACTGAAGTAATCAGCAGAAAATATAGCTAAAATATAGGAAAATTATTACCAGAACTTACCTGTTTTAACCAGAACTTCTACTCCGGTGGTCCTCACTGGTCTTCACTTTCCTGCTGTGATGCTATGTTCTATGTTCACTTGCCAAACTGACACCAATGATTGGCTGCAGCAGTCACTTGATTGACATCATTGCAGCTAAGTAAGCCAAGACCGGCAGGGAACAGCACTGAAGGTGAAACCAACAGGTGAGTTATAGTTAATTCATTTTTTTTCATGCTTTAACCAATTCATTTCAGTTTCCTGGACTATTCCTTTCATTTGCCCGTTATTAACAATGGGGCTTATCATTACAGTTCCATGTGGTGATGAAAAGGCCAATGAACATACACTTTGATTGTTCAGGTTGGCAGTGGGAACATGTTTTGTTATAAAGTATGTAAAATATAAATTTTTCTGTTATTCTGTTATTTTAATTAAATGAAACTCAACTCTTGTTATCCGTCCTTTGTCCATACACCGAAGCCCCATGATCAGCATGTCCATTGTTCCTCAGTGATATGGTGTTCATGACTATAATTACTTTCAATAATAACGCAAACTGGAATTGTAATACATGGCTTATCATTTTCCCAACTATACTAAGCATTTCTCTACAAATTCTATCATTCTGGTAGGATATAAAAGAGTATCATTACAAGGCTCTATATTGGTCATGATAAAGGCTATGTGCACACGTTGCAGAATTGCCGCCGAAATTTCCGCTGCAATTCTGCAACTCCCTGCCGTGGAAAATACGCATGCAGAATTGGCATGCATATTCCTGCTAAACACTAGCGTTTTGCAAGCGTAATTAGCTTGCAGAATGCTAGCGTTTTTCAAGCGATCTGTAGCATCGCTTGAAAAACTGATTGACAGGTTGGTCACACTTGTCAAACATAGTGTTTGACAAGTGTGACCACCTTTTTACTATTGATGCTGCCTATGCAGCATCAATAGTAAAAAGATATAATGTTAAAAGTAATAAAAAAAATAAAAAATCGTGATATTCTCACCTTCCGGCGTCCCCGGCAGCCTTCCCGCTCCTCGCGAAGCTCCCAGCAGCTCCCGTTCCCAGTAATGCTTCGCGGCAATGACCCCAGATGACGTGGCATCACTCGAGACCGCTGCGTCATCACAGGTCATTGTCGCAAGGCATTACTGGGAACGGGAGCATTGCGAAGAGCTGGAAGGCTGCGGGGGCCCACTGGAAGGTGAGAATATCCAGTTTGCCCTGGAGTGGAAATTTCTTAATATGTGATGTGTTTAAGCAAGTTGACGCAAAATACTTTATGAAACTGCTCCCTTTAATTATGACCAGTACCCACAATTGCAATCAAGCATTTATCTGATAACTAATCATAAGTTTTTTACATCGCTATGGGTGTTTTCATTACATTCTGCTCTGGTGGAAGGCTTTCAAGCATGAACTGACCATTTAAGAGCCTACCACAGCATACGCCATCCCACTGATCATAGGAGCTTAATCTCTACTGGAGAGAGAAAAAGAACCCCACTGACTATAATATCTTATAAAGGAGAGATGAAGAGGACCCTGCTGACCATAAGAGCTTACACTCTACAGGAGATAGAAAGAGGACTCCGCTGACCATAAGAGCTTATGGATCGCCCCTGTGTAGGGCAATGGGGTACTCGGTACCGGGTCCTTCGGTTCTCAAGGGGGATGTCACGGGTGGCTGACCCACTCCGTGGCCCTAGGGACGTCTGGTGAAAATGGGGGAAAGGTCTTTAAAGGGATATGTTTGTGACGCCACCTGTGGTATTCAGTCAGGGTGACCGACGCTGCTTTAAGGGGTTCGCTGGGGTGATGTTATGGCAGCCAGATGGTATACCTTCCCACAGGTGAAGTATGTCCCCAGGGCTTCCCAGTGTGTAGGTGGTGGATGGTGAGAGGCGCAGTGAAGAACGAGGACACAAGGTGGCAGTCTCTTTACCTTTTTACTGAAGGTTCAGCATCCACAGTCCAAAGCACCAGATCACGGGGCAGGCAGAGTCCGGATGGTTTGAAGGCAAATCCAGAGTCCCCTTATCCAGATGGAAATCAGTAGCCTTCCTCTTGCGTCTGTATGTTGTAGTACCTTACTGCTGAGGTCCTCACAACTGTTGTTGGTGTTCTAGATGTTATGTCTTTCTCTCTGTCCCCCAGATGGATAGGAGAAAACCCGTATGACTGGAGGCCTGAGGCTTTTTACAGGGACTCTAGCACGCCCCAGCCCCCACAAGTTGCCACCATGCCTCCTGGGTATAGGTCGGGCAGGTAACGTGGAATTATCTGTCCTGCCGGTCTCTGGAGCAAGGCATAGAGACTGTTGGTCTCGGTGTTTCGGCTACCGGATCCTGCGCCTCAGAAGGAGGCAGCCTGCATAGGGCAGAACTCCTTCTGGTTTCCTCTCCTTTTGCTGTGACTTCGTTTCTCACCCTCTACAATACAATTCACTGTTCGTGTCTTTTTCTTAGGATGCTGCCGCACGTCGGGCAAGCGCAGCTCCGTGGCTTTCTGTCTAGGCCTCTGACAGGATCCCACCCCTGTCAGGGAACACTCTGTTGGCAACTGATAGATGTTCCTCTTTCCTCTCTGTCTGCCTGACAGGAACTCACTGAGCGAAGCTCAGCCAGCTTCTGACTAACTTCCTATCCAGACAACCAGTTTTACCTAATTGTGAAGAGTGCCCTAATAAATAGGAGCATAGCTCCCCCCTGGTGGACTAGAGTGTGAAATGTGTTGCATGGTTTGTGATACCTGGTAAAGAGATCTCCTTTATTGCCTTCAAACGTAACATCACTCCCCCCTAGAGGAGAATGATATTACTGCAATGACCAGTACCCTGGGGCGCTGCACTTACACTCTACAGGAGAGAAAGAGGACCCTGCTGACCATAAGAGCTTAGACTTTACAGGAGACAGAAAGAGGAACCTGCTGACCATAAGAGCTTACACTCTACAGGAGAGAGAAAGAGGACTCCGCTGACCATAAGAGCTTGCCCTTTACTGGAGAGAGAAAGAGGACTCCACTGACCATAAGGGCTTACACTCTACAGGAGACAGAAAGAGGACCCCACTGACCATAAGTGCTTATACTCTACAGGACAGAGGACTGCGCTGACCATAAGAGCTTACGCTCTACAGGAGAGAGAAAGAGAACCCCACTAACCATAAGAGCTTACACTTTACAGGAAAGAGAGTACCACACTGAATATTAGAGATTACACTCTATAGGAAAGATGGAAGATGAAAGGTGGGCAGTGGAAATCCACAAGGTGCCACGCTCAGTCAGGAACCACCCAGGTCAGACAAGAGAAGTCGGTTTATTCAACACAACTTGTTTCAGGGATGATCCGTCACCTTCACCAGGTGATTACAAAATGTATACCATGCTTCTGTAAATTCCTTGTTGCATGCATCCTCCTCCCACACCTCACATACCATCAAGGCCTTCCCAGTTGGACAGTTCATCAGGATGAAGCGGATCTACTCAACAGATCAAAAATTTGAGGCTCAATCAGAAGATTTGAAAAATAGGTTCAAAACCCGTGGATACAGTAACCGATGCATAAAACATGGATACGTGAGGGCCAAAAAAAACAAAGAGACACCAATTATTGTTTAAAAATAGAAAAAGGCAACATCTGAAAGTAAGATCAGATTCATCTCCACATACAATTTCCATTGGAAACGTATGCAGGAGATAAACACACATTGGTCAGTACTTCTCACGGATCCAGTTTTAGCAACCAATATTACAACAAGACCGTGCTTTACCGCAAGACGTGGTAAAAGTATTAAAGACTTATTAGTGAAAAGCCATTATGTGGCAAAGGTAACCAATCCCTTAAAGCCAAGTAACAGGGGTCCAACTTGGAGATGTTACCCGTGCGGTGACTGTCTGGCATGCAAAGAAAAGAATCTAATTAGGGGTACCCATTTTATGTCATCAGATGGAATGAGAATATTTCAGATTCGGCATCATATAGGCTGTAGTAGTACATATGTGATATATCTGGTCACATGTCCTTGCTCCAAGATGTAGGGCTGACATCACGTCAACTCCGTGTCAGTGTAAGGGAGCACGTGAGGGATATTACAAATGCAAGAGAAGTTGAGGATGTCAGTACCCTGAAAACCCTCCCGAAACATTTCCATAGGTTACATGGATGTGATCCCAGGGGTCTACAGATCCTTGGGATCGATCAGGCACACTGTGGTAGCAGAGGAGGGAATATTAAGCGGTTGCTGGCACAAATTGAATGTAGGTGGATCGTGACTTTAGATTCCATTACCTCTGTGGGATTAAACGAAAAATTGAGCTTCGCTCCATTTTTGTGAGGGTCCTTGCTCCGACGTGTCTTCTCTGTGCAATAAGTGTATATTCTTTGTATTTTTAACTTTTTTTATTTATTTTGTTGTGTTTTGTCTTTATTTATGTTTTTTATTTTTGCATTCCTAAATTGGGTTTTCCCATGCTGGGCGTTGTGTGGTAGCATTTTGTACATAAAGTTTGAGGAATCAAGGAGGATGATATATTTTTTATCATTAAACTCTACATCTGAAGATGGTGGGACCTATTTAAAGGAAGAACATATGGAACCATGTTATTGCTTGCTTTTTGACAAGACGGCGAGTGCAAATCGGGGGCGTTTTTCAGCACATAGTCATTACAGTGTATTTCATGAATGTGTAATGATTTCATATATTTATGAACCAATTAGGCATATCACTCATTTTTACACGGGATGATTATGCATCATTCTTTATAATTGATGATGCATTTTTATACATATAAAATTCATGCACTATTTTAGCATGTTTCACATGTATATATTTATATATGTCTTTTCTCATCATGCACATAATTATTTATTTTTCGCCATTAATTTGATGCATTGCCTTGCACTTATGCACTTTATATTCATGGTCTGCACATGTTATTATCATGGGTTCACTTACTAACTCTAATCTGTGCACTCTGCTGGACTTTTATATCATGGTTGCCATCTGATGCAATCCTCTCTCGTTGGCAAGGCTTGAGGGACCTTGCGTCTTCAGGTTCACTTTTCCAAGTGCGCATGTCTATTGATATCACCGGGGAATTTCCCCCTGACGTGCGCTCTTTGTGAATGCCGGGGAGCGGGGAACTATTTCTGGTGATGGCGGCGGTGCGCGTGCACAATAACGACACGCCGCATGATGAATGCCACTGTAAAACGCCGGTTTGGGGAAGCTTTATTCATTCCCTTTTGATAAAGCCTACACGAAACGAGCGTCAGGGGTTGGATCTGGTTCCTCGGCACCATGTTATTCCCCATCATGGGTAAGCTACGGTACTTAGCTGTTAAGGGCACTTTTTCTTTTTTCTTCCTCTTTGTGGGGGCGCATCACCACTGTGGCAGCCTCAAATAATTCAATATAGAATGTGTACTTCGGTTGCATGATTGTTAGCATTGGGTTTACATTAGGTCCAAATGCGTTATTGACATACAAGGTGCATACCATATGCTGTTGAAATTTACAGTGCTTTATATTAGTACCATGATGATGTGTATCATTATCAATGTTGTTTATGCCTTGGACCCAGGTGCTTCTCACTAGGGTTTAATGTTCTATGTTTGCGCTTCATTTTTTATATATTTTGTATTATCATATGTAATACATTATTTTCATTTTTAAATTTTTGTGTATGGAACTCCATTGTTTTTGGTTAATTACTTGTATTAGGAGTATACACTTATTATCCTGCTACTTTACATGGGTAAAGATATATATTCACTTGAATGTTACTTTCAACTATATGGGACCCACTATATGGGACCCATGAAAGAGGACACCGCTGACCATAAGAGCTTACACTTTACTGGAGAGAGAAAGAGGACTCCGCTGACCATAAGGGCTTACACTCTACAGGAGAGAGATAGAGGACCCCGCTGTCCATAAGAGCTTACACTCTAAGAGAGACAGAAAGAGGAACCTGCTGACCATAAGAGCTTACACTCTACAGGACAGAGGACTGCGCTGTCCTTAAGAGCTTACACTTTACTGGAGAGAGAAAGAGGACTCCGCTGACCGTAAGGGCTTACACTCTACAGGAGATAGAAAGAGGACCCCACTGACCATAAGTGCTTACACTCTACAGGAGAGAGAGTACCCCGCTGAAAATTAGAGATTACACTGTACAGGAAAGACGGAAGATGAAAGGTGGGCAGTGGAAATCCACAAGGTGCCACGCTCAGTCAGGAACCACCCAGGTCAGATAAGAGAAGTCGATTTATTCAACACACAACTTGTTTCAGGGATGATCCATCCCCTTCACCAGGTGATTACAAAATGTATACCATGCTTAGTGCTTTAAATGGACAGAAACTAACGTGATTTGTTGATTATTAATTGCATAAAAACCTAAAAAACATACGGTAAATATACATAAAATTTAAATGATTCCAAATCATAAGACAAAACAATAATAAAAATCATTAATATACAAAAAATTAATATCAATTGTTAGAAAAAAGAGAAAAATAAATACAATTCAAATACTCAAATACTCCTAAAAACCCATCCCCCTAGGTGGCTCCATTAGACTTAGATCAAAAGTTTTTGGAAAAAGGTTATCCGAAAGGAATCCTTAAAGATGCATCTAAGAAAACAAGGAATTTCCAACAGATTGTTTGAACAATATAAGGGATACAGGGATGGAAATGGAAATATCCAATTAATCTGCTGGGGACAATATATAGATATAGTTTTGGAACCACATTTAGTATGTCTCATAAAATTGTCAAAAACCTTTTTTGAAAAAGTATTGGTTTATTTTGGGGACTGATCCAGTCCTGTCGGTTGATTTACCCAAAAATGTAGGGGCATGATTAAGTCTGGAAACACTAAGTGTCTATGCTGCACAATGTTGAAGCATGGATGTACTGAATTTCTTTCAAATAATTTGTATTAAATTTTTAAATAAAGTACAGTGCCTTACGTAAGCATTCGGCCCCCTGGAACTTTTCAGCCTTTTCCCACATATCATGCTTCAAACATAAAGATACCAAATGTAAATTTTTGGTGAAGAATCAACAACAAGTGGAACATAATTGTGAAGTTGAACGAAATTTATTGGTTATTTTAAATTTTTGTGGAAATTCAAAAACTGAAAAGTGGGGCGTGTAATATTATTCGGCCCCTTTAACTTAATACTTTGTTGCGCCACCTTTTGCTGCGATTACAGCTACAAGTCGCTTGGGGTATGTCTCTATCAGTTTTGTTCATCGAGAGACTGAAATTCTTGCCAGGTCTTCCTTGGCAAACTGCTCTAGCTCAGTGAGGTTTGATGGAGATCGTATGTGAACAGCAGTTTTCAGCTCTTTCCACAGATTCTCGATTGGATTGAGGTCTGGACTATGACTTGGCCATTCTAACACCTGGATACGTTTAATTGTGAACCATTCCATTGTAGATTTTGCTTTATGTTTGGGATCATTGTCTTGTTGGAAGACAAATCTCCGTCCTAGTCTCAGGTCTTTTTTTGAAACATACATTTTTATTTATTTACAAATTGTGTCGAGCATTACATCTTAATGACAGTAAATTCTTAGTGATTAACACAATGTTATGGGGATTAGGGAAGGGAGGAGGATAGGGGAAATGGTGACATTACAATAAGTATCCAATCACATTCTCTATGTGCGAATCTGCAAAATTATCTAATAACGGTATTTAAATGAAAAGATTAGTATTTGTTCCATTTTTTATGAAATTGAGCTATATTATTATTAGATGTAGCGATTATTTTTTCTGATAGGCAATTTTCGTTGATCAGTGATACGACCTCGGGCAGTGAGGGGCACTTGGAGTTTTTCCAGTAACTAGCAATTTTGATTCTTGTTGCTACAATAATATGTACAATCACTGTACGGAACTCATAGGGAAACGAGTCCAAATCAATAGCGAGTAATGCCTGCTGTGCATTAAGAGTCACCGGTATACCACAAATCTGGAACATCAGATGATCTATGGCTGCCCACAGACGTCCAATTCTGTCACAACTCCACCATACAGGTAGCATGTCTGCACAGGGGTCTCCACACCTCCAGCACGTGTCTGGGGAACTGCGGAACATCCTAGACAATCTATTGGGAGTGAAATACCATCTATATAACAACACAGTACATTTAGATTGGCTTCCAATAATTGAGAAGGATGCTCTCCACTGATTCGGTGTGAATGTGCATTTTAGGTCTTTTTCCCACTTTTGCAGGTATGTAGTTAGAGCGGGCAGGGTATTCTCCAACATACAGTCGTAGCTTGTGGACAGCGCCCTAATCTGTGATGTCGGGTTCATCGGCATAGAGTAGAGTTTAGATGGCGGTGTAGGCATCTGTTTTTTCCTTTCAGTTAGGAAATGCCGGATCTGCAAATATTTGTAAAAATCCATTTGAGGGACATTGTATTCATCTCGCAATGATGTAAAAGTAATTATTTCCTCCCCCTCATACAGGTTCCCAATTGAGGTGGTTTTGGGTAAATTCCAATTTTTAAGTTTGAGGTCCGGGATACAATGCTACAGTGTCTCTATAGGAGCCTTGATAAATACGGTTTGTATAAGGCTTAATTTATTAGTCAACACTCTCCATAGCTCCAGAGCCACGTCTATTGTTGGGGACATTTTTAGGTTTTTATTAAGGACTATAGTTTGATGTGCATGGTAAAAAGCTGAGACATTGGAGGTTCTCACCAGATGTTTTTTAATTGCTATCCAGTGCCGGTCATCATCATTATTCCACATGAATCGTGTAACTGTTCGAATAATGCGGCCCTGTAGTAACGGCATCCCAGGCCACCCTTACTCATAGGGATGTAAAGCGTGTCGGCTTGGACTCTGGGTTTTTTTCTCGTCAGATGTATTTTACAATCATTGCTTGAATCTCTTTTAATATTTTCATTGGGAATATGACAGGGAGAACAAATACAGTATTTGTGGGAGAATGAACATTTTCACTGACGCAATCCTACCCAGCCATGATAGTTCGTATTTCTTCATGCGTAACATATCAGTTTGGATTTTCATCCTCAGAGCCTCATAACTCAATGATTACATTTTATCTGCTGAGAGTGTTACCCGAATACCTAAATACTCAATATTGTCATTTTCCCATTTAAAAGGGTATTTATATTCAAAGATTTTTGGGTATTTTATGAATGGGGTTAGGTTTAATACCTGTCATTTAGACATGTTTAGTTTATAATATGATATTTTAGTGTATAATTCGATTATTTGCATTGCTGCCGGTAATGACTCTGTTTGGTTTGTTAACGCAAGAATGATGTCGTCCGAAAATAAACCTATTTTGTGTTCCGTTTTATTCACCTGAATTCCTGATATGATCAAGTGTGATCTAATTTTCTCCGCTAGAGGCTCAATCACCAAAGCGAATATAAGGGGTGATAGCAGACATCCCGTTCTCGTCCCGTTAGTAATAGTAAACCTATCCGACATCATTCCAGAGACAGAAACTGACGCTGATGGGTGAGAATATAGCAGAGTGATTGCTTTAACAATATTCCCCTTAAATCCGAATCTGGCCAGAACCTCAAACAGGTACAGTACAGACCAAAAGTTTGGACACACCTTCTCATTTAAAGATTTTTCTGTATTTTCATGACTATGAAAATTGTACAATACAAGTGACTAGCACACTCCAAAAGTGTTGTGATGCAAAGTGGGGGTTTTATTTACATACAGTATTCACAAACGTTTCGGTCGTTACTGGACCTTCATCAGTGTGCTGAAGGGAAATATATACAGAGAAAGTGACATCCAATGTATAAAAAAAGGATCAAAATATGAAAATAAACATAAACAAAAAAACAGAAAAAACAAAAGATATACATCACATGGGAGAATACAGTCATGATTGAGAATAATAAAACACAACTCCAATAGCAAGACATCAAACAAGATAGCCGAGATATAACAGCTGGACAAATTGAACGTATGCGTATAAAGATAAGGTAGTGTATCACGGAGAAAAATAAGGGGTTACGGTAGGAGGGGGTGGTAGGATGGGAAAACATGAGAAAGATAAACCTACCTAATATACTAGTATGCTTAGAGAAGCCCCGAGTAGTAAGATTAGATTGCATCTAAAAAGAGAGGTCAATATGCAAGTTGAAGTGATAATAAGAGTGAATATATAGGCTACGTGAAAAACTGATAGGGCGTATGGTGTATCATATGTAGTAGAATTCACCTACCAATAAAAAGCCTGAAGATATATAGGTCGCAGGGGTAGGCACAAGCCGCAGAGATACAATGGTGTGTCACAAGTGACACTAACTGCAGGAGAGAAGAAGGTGTAACCTATATGACACTGTGAACCGCTGATACTATATGGGCATGTGCTACGGAGGACCCACCTGCTGGATGGAGCAGGAGCTACGCGGAATATACCGCCAGTATGGGCTGCAAAATAGTGCGCATGAGGTAGACACAAGCTACTGAGATAGGGTAATGTGTCACGGACTGACACTATCTGCGGAAGAAAGGGTAGTGTGACACATATGGCACGGGGACACGCTAGTACTATGTGGGCACAAGATGCAGATGACTCACCTGCTGAATGAAGCAGGAGGCACGCAGTATGTACCGCCAGTATGGGCTGCAAAATAGTGCTCAAGGGGTAGGCACAAACTATGGAGATAAGATAGTGTGTCACAAACTGACACTATCTGCAGAACAAAGGATAATATGACACCTATGGCACAGTGGACTGCTAGCACTATATAGGCATGTAATGCAGAGGACTCACCTGCTGAATGAAGTAGGGGCCACACAGTATACAACGCCAGTCTGGGCTGCAAGAATAATGCGCACTATCTGCATAGAGGGAGAAAGGACGTTGCATGTATGACAAGCTGGACTGCTACAGTGGAAAGCATGTAGGGCATGTGGAGCATAGAACTTACCCGCCTTCTCAGCAACAGGAAGCATGCGGTGTCCACCGCAAGTGCAGGCTGAGGACGGTGCGCTCGGGACCTTCCTAAATAGTAGAGGGAGGGGGTAGTGTGTGCATTGTAATGCCGGCAAAGGAGCCGGAAGAGGCGGAGGGAGGTGACGAGGGTGTCACATGACCGCAAGGGGTGGTGTGCAGTGCGTTCCACTAAAGAAATAAAAGATGGAGGTGCGTTCCAGAGCAGTATACTAGCTGGTGCAGAGGTGCAATACGGTGGCCGCAGGGTGTCACAGATGTCAGAAGGGTGAATTCAGAGAGGCCGATTCTGTAAGGAGAAGAAAGAAGATTAGCAAAATACCAAATGACAGCATGATAAATAAACAGCGGTCCTGTACGTACCATACAGAAAAATGTGGCAGATGTACATTTCTTTTTTTTTTTTTAATTTAAATAGATTTTTATTAACAATATAAAAAAAGGAGAACAACAGAATGCCATTTACATTGCATTATATCAGATACACATTTTCTTACTTTAATAAACCCCAACATTACCCCAACTACCCCCCTCCCCCATAAGACAGCTCAGTCTCAATCTCCACCCCACCGAGGCATTATCTGCCTCTTGTAATTTATCCTCTTCCAGGTCTTAGGAAACACGACGCCTATACTCCTCAATCCAAATCAAGCCAAGGAGACCATATTTTATTAAAGAGTTCTATTTTCCCCCTTTTACTGTACACCCCCTTTTCCAATTTTAGACCATGTTGAACATATTGGAGAAATTCCCTTCTCACAGGTGGTTCCGCGTTTATCCAGTTTCGTGCTATTACTTTCCTGGCCATGTAGAGTAGCCTAGCAATTGCAATCTTCCAAGTATTGTCAACTCCAATTTCTTCCACATATCCCAGCACACATACTATCGGGTCTCTAACAACTCTGCACTTATACGCTGCTTCAACTCGGCTCAAAACCACCACCCAAAAGGCAGCCAGTCTCGGACACGTCCACATCATGTGATATATTCCTGCCTTCTCACTCGCACACCTCGGACACCCAGAATTGGCACGCAATCCCGCTTTGTATAACACTTCCGGAGATTTATATACCCTATGCAAAATGTATAGCTGCGAGAGCCTATATGGTTCACTCAAGGATAGTCGCGGAACCCACTCCATCACCGATTCCCAGGTTTCATTTTCCATCGGCCCCACTTCTCTCTCCCACTTAGCCCTCGCCTTTATAGGGAAATCTAGCAGAAATGTGTGCATAAGGTCCTTATACAGAGTGGAAATAACTCCCCTTGTAGTACCCTCACCACACACATACTCCAACACTATATCATCTTGAACCCTGATATCAGCCTTCTTATTCTGAGCTCTAAAGGCATGTCTCATCTGCGCATACTGATATTCCCCTGTGGATCGCAAACCAAATTCTTCCTGCAATTGGGAAAAGGACTTCAGCTCCTGCTGCTGGATTATCTGGTGAACAAAGCAAATTCCCTTATTCTGCCATTCCATCAATCCTCCCAGGGCCTCAAAATCCTTTAAGTTGTGGTTAGACCATATCGGTGTGAATTTAGTCAACCCTGTAACCCCACGAATCTGCCTTAATCTATTCCATAATTTACGAATCAGGAACAGGGTTGGGTATATTTTCCCCAGCGCGCCCAATGAGCCATCCTCCAAACACCTGGCCATCGGTCGTCGGTCCGTCACCTCTTCCAATAGCTGTTGTACTGCACTGGATGACGCCCCTCGCGCCCAGCCCTTCAAATGCTGGCTCTGGGCCGCAAGGAAGTATATTTCCGGGTTGGGCAAAGCCAAACCACCATCTTCCTTGGGTCGTTGAAGCGTCTCCAAGCTAATACGTGGATATTGTCTACCCCATATCAAACTTCTAAAGAGGGCATTAATCTGCCTGAACTTCCCCCGAGGGATCCAAATTGGTGCGTTATGCAGAACATAAAGAATTTTGGGCATAAGGACCATTTTAATAAGGTTTACCCTACCGACGACCGATAGATGTAGCTTATTCCAGGCGTCTACCTTTGCCTTGAGTACCCCCATAACAGGAGTCAAATTTCTTTGCAGAAACTCCGCCACCGGCACCGAAATCCATATTCCAAGATATTTAAATTGGGAAACCACCTTCAGCCTCTCATCCCCAACATCCTCACTCACATTCTCTCCTACGTCATCCACTCTAAAAAGAACCGTCTTATCCCAATTAATTGTTAGTCCCGACACAGTACCAAATCTCTCAACAATTTCAACGGCCCCTCTTAGTGAATTGTCTGGATCCTCCAGGAACAGCAAAACATCATCCGCATATAACGCTATTTTTTCCTCTACTTTGCCATACCTAAACCCAGGGACCCCATCCGACTGCCGAATCTTAGCAGCAAGAGGTTCTACAGCCAACGCGAACAGGAGGGGTGAAAGCGGGCATCCCTGCCTAGTACCCCTAGCCAGCCCTATAGGACGAGATAGCTCCCCATTTACTCTAATTCTGGCGGATGGTAATGAGTACAACAGCTGTATCCAGGCCACAAACTGTGGGCCAAACCCCATACATTCCAGCACCTGCCAGAGGTACCCCCATTCGACGCTGTCAAACGCCTTGTGTGCATCTAGCGATACAATCACTCTTCGACCACAGTTATCAGACTCTACCTGCAAATTTACATATAACCTCCGCAAATTGATCGCCGTTGATCTATCCGGCATAAAGCCAGATTGGTCCGAATGCACCAGACTCGCAATAACACTAGAGAGGCGGAGAGCCAACACCTTGGCCAGAAGCTTGACATCAATTGTTAGTAAAGAAATTGGGCGGTACGACTCCGGTTTCCCCAAGTCCTTATCCTCCTTTGGAATGACCACTATTATGGCCTCTCTCATAGAGGCTGGCAAGCGCCCACAAGACCTAGCTTCCTCCAATACCATTTTTAATCTAGGAATCAACACTTCTGCCAACCCTTTATAGATCTCAGCGGGTAACCCATCGACCCCAGGCGCCTTCCCATTGGCCATAGACATCAATGCCCGACTCAATTCCTCCTCAGTGATAGGGGCCTCAAGGCTCTCCCTATCTGCCTCACTCAGTCTCGGCAAATCCAGATCTTCCAAGAAAGTCAGTGCATCCTCGACCGATTCACCAACCCGAGAGGAATACAAATCTGCATAGAAGTCCGCAAAGGCTCTCAAAATTTCAGGTGTTTCCGTTATTTTACCTCCACTAGCAGAATCCAAAGAGTGTATATATGAAGAACCTCTCTGAGCAGCAGCCACTACCGACAGCATATGTCCCACTGTTTCTCCCTCCTGATAGAACAATACCCTTTGGAAATCTCGTTTCCTCTCAGCTTTGCCTAGCAGAATTTTTTCCAAATGATTTTGTGCGTTTTTCATTCTTCTCTCTGCCTCAGGGGTTCCCAGTGTGGCCATCCCATCCTCTGCTTCCTTCAACTCCTCAACTGCCGCTTTTTCTACCTCTCTCGTCCTCCGCTTACACCTACTAATGTCCCTAAACAGTAGTCCCCTCAGGTACGCCTTCATTGCATCCCAAATTGTAAGAGCGTCGGCGCTTCCATCATTTAAGAGAAAGAATTCCACCACCTCCCGTCCTATACTTTCCAACTCAATACTCTGTAACCAATTAGGATGAATCTTCCATTCTCTCCCACTTAGCGAGCGAGCCCCCTCCAATCTAACCTCTACTTCAATTGGACTATGGTCCGACAAGGCCCTTGGCAGATATCTCACCTCCCCAACCAATGTGTCCAAAATCCTGTTACCCAGAGCCATATCAATCCTAGAGAGTGTGGCATGTGCCGGTGAATAACATGAGTACCCTCTCTCCCCCACATGTCTAACCCTCCACAGATCAATCAAACCTATCTCCTGTATATAGGTGCCAAATGTTGTTATGTGTCCCTCCGACCTATTCTGAGTATTTTTATTTTTATCCCAATATTCATCACAGATGTTATTTAGATCTCCGATAATTATTAACGGTGTCGGTCCCCATTTTTCCACTCGCTCCATTACTTCTCTAATCTTCCTGCTAGAGTAGGGAGGCGGAATATACATCGCGGCAACACACAGCATCACTCCATACAGTATACACCGTAATAGTACATACTGTCCCTCCACGTCCACATATACCTTCACCTCCTCATACTGAACTCCCGCTGGAACCAAGATTGAGACTCCTCTTGCATACGTGGAGAAGGTAGAATGATATCCCCTCTGGATCCATCGTCTATTCAAAACATCCACTTTTTCCCTTACCAAATGCGTCTCCAGCAAGCATATCATTGAGGCCCTTTGGTCTCTTGCATATTGCAAACACGCAGCACGTCTAGATTTCTCCCCTAGGCCTCTCACATTCCAGCACAAAATCTTAAAACGGGTCCCCATCACTTGGCTCATCTTCACTATAAGTATCATCAATTTTGAGCTCAGGCTGTCTAACTACCCTCCCCCCCCCCCCGCCCCTCCCAACTCCCCCTCCCACCCTTCCCCCCTCACATCTAACCATTCCACCTCTTTCCAAGAGTGGGGCATCATCGCCCATAGCGAACACTCCGTTTGGCATTACCTTCCCAACCCTCCTCCCACCACTGTACATAACAGGATTTCAGACATTTTGAAAAATAACGTTCTCAAAACATTTTAACTTAGAATTATTTGCACACACAAGAAGTCTGCATAAACTTAAAATATGTCGCAAACCCTTCCTCCCCCTTTCCCAGCAGCCATTACACCATCCCTTTAACTTTAACTGGATATAATCCAGCTCCCTTCTTCCCCCCCCATACCCCTTGGCTTGTCAATCACATGACTCTTTTCCAACTGACAGATAAGTAAACAACTTCAGACTCTTCCCACAGTTTCAGTCTCCTTTTCCTTTAAGCTTTTTAGCATTAATATCGATCCACTGGGTAGCGTCCTCCGGCTTCTGGAAAAAATGAATTTTATCAAACGCCACCACCCTCAGTCTTGCTGGGAACATCATGGAATACTGCACACCCAATTCCCTCAGCCGTCTCTTGATACCCGTGAACATCATCCGTTGTTTCTGCACCAGAGTAGAATAGTCTGGGTATATAGCAATCTTTTGACCTTCAACTGTCAGATCCGTCATGTCTCTGGCCTTCCTCAGGATAATGTCTCTGTCTCTATAGTTTAGAATTTTGGCGAGCATGGTACGGGGATTCGCTCCAGGGACAGGTGGTTTCGGCGGGACCCTATGCGCTCTTTCTACCGCGAACACTTTTGTTAGCGCCATATCTCCAAATGTCTCTAACAGCCATTTTTCAATATATTCCGTTGGATTCCTCCCTTCAGCTTTTTCAGGGATGCCCACTATGCGAATATTATTTCTTCTGGACCTGTTCTCAAGGTCCTCATTTTTCGCAGCCAATTCAGCTATTGCTTGAGTGAACTTTTTCTCTGCTTTTTGCAGCTGCACTATATGGTCTTCTGCAGTGCTCACTCTCTCCTCTACCTCCCCCACACGTTTGTCAATCTTCTGCATGGCTGCGTTTATCTGGGCTGTGTCCCCCTTAACCTCCTGTATCTGTATGGTCAGAGATTGTTTACATGAAGAGACTAGCGCAAAAACGTCTCTTAGGGTAGGCTCAGCTTCTGGCGCCATTTCCTCGGGTCCCCCTTCTGCCACCGCCATTTTACTCTCCTTTCTCCCCTGTTGTACCTCATGTTCTCCTGCTGGGCTCTCCTCCTCCTCCTCCTCTTCGGTATCAGCTCCGGCTCCCTCCTCTGCGGCCTCCGCTCTCGCAAACTGCTGGGGCTTTGCCGCTACCTCCATGCGCTTTCTGCATGCAGCGTTCTCCTTGTCTGCCTTTTCCCTCAAGTCGGCGCCATCTTGGATTGCACCTGCATCCCCGGCTCCCGCGTCCTTCTGCCGTCTCCTGGTCATGTTCGTCGGTTCCAGCGCTACCGAACAGCACCGCCGGCCTCTCCAAGTCTCCCCGCAGCCAGTAAGCCCCCGCAGGGACCAAACAGCAGCGGCTCTGCAGGATTTTACAATATACAGCGGCGGGAGCTCACAGCCGCACGTCCGCTCACATGGACTCTCAGGCCACGCCCCATGTACATTTCTTTAACATAAGAAAACACATTACTAGTCATCTGGAACGGTGATTACGCATATGATCATATTGTTGATCACAAAATGTGTGAGTAAATACATTTATGCTAAATGAATGAAAAAAGCAAACATAAATAGAGGTGCCCAGCTATGTGGTGGTATGATACAGAGAGGAGACCTGGTTAGCGGGCATCACATATAGGAACGCAGTGGTACATTTGGTAAATGCGGTTGAGCTGAAAATAATAAACAGTCATCAAAAACGGACAGATACAAAGTGACATCACATGTTCCGAAAGCCGTAGAGCTCAACTGGCCCCCTGGGGTATTCTATAGGAGGTGATATTGTGACAGTAATCTTAAATAAATGATGATAACTCATAATCTCTGTTGAGACCCCTGGGGCTCAGTGTGTTGAGCTCGTGTATCCAATACGCCTCTCTGCGTTTGAGAATTGAGACGCGGTCTCCACCGTGGCGAGGTGATGTAATGTGTTCTATTATTTGAAATTTGAGCTGGGACATGTTGTGGCCTTTTTCGGCAAAATGTGCTGGTTTGGGAAGTAAGAGATTCTTACATCTTATTGTCGATTTGTGTTTAGAAATCCTAGATTTGACTGGTTGGGTGGTTTCACCTATGTACAGGAGCCCGCAGGGGCATTTAATCAGATATACAGCAAAGTTGGTGTTGCAGGTAAAAAAACCGTTAATGGGGTATCTCTTGCCTGTGTGCGGATGATGAATGACATTGCCTTTAAGGACACTGTTGCACTGATTGCAACTCAGACAGGGGAAAGTTCCTGTTTTAGGGTTGCTCAAGAACCGCTGAGTAGTGTGAGGTTGTATTGAGCCTATGTCGGCACGGACTAAACAGTCTTTTATGTTGCGGGGCTTGCCTTGTGCAAGCATGTACTACGGAGGACAGAGAATGAACTTCAATCCAATATTGCAGCCAGCATGCAGCCAGCGGGTAAGGAAAGGGTGAATCAAACACCCGAAAACCCCACCTCTATGGCTGAAAATTGTTCCCTCCAAATTCAGGTGACAGAGTCCCTTTAACAAAAAAGTGTGAAACAAATGAAATTATGTCTTATGTTCTAGGTTCTTCAAAGTAGCCACCTTTTGCTTTGATGACTGCTTTGCACACTCTTGGCATTCTCTTTATGAGCTTCAAGAGGTAGTCACCGAGAATGGTCTTCCAACAATCTTGAAGGAGTTCCCAGAAATGCTTAGCACTTGTTGGCCCTTTTGCCTACAGTCTGTGGTCAAATAACTTCAAGTATTCATTAGTTATACCATCCGGTCCTGGGAATTTATTATTTTTTGTTGCCTGAATGGTTTGTTGGATTTCTTTTTGGCTCATAGGTTGATTTATTTCCATCAATTTATCCTCTGGGATTTGGGGTAAAGATATGCTATTCAGGAAGTTATTAATTAGCTCAGCATTGGGTTGTGGGATAAGGTTATTGGTCTTGAGATTACAGAGTGAGGAGTAATATCTTGCGAAAGTATTCGCAATCTCTTTAGGGTTGTATATTTTGTTCTTTTGATCATCTTGCATGTGAGCTATTTTTTGCTTTGTTAACCCCTTAATCCCATATGATGTACTATCCCGTCAAGGTGACCTGGGATAGTACGTCATATGCAATCGGCCACGCTCACCGGGGGAGTGCGGCCGGGTGTCAGCTGACTATCGCAGCTGACATCTGGCACTATGTGCCAGGAGCGGTCACGGACCGCTCCTCGCACATTAACCCCCAGAACACTGCGATCAAACCCTGCGGACTTCCCTGAGACCCTCAGTACAAGGCGATGTGCTCACCTTGTACCGAGCGCCTCCTCCCTGCAGGCCCCGGATCCAAAATGGCCGTGGGTACATTTACGGTTGGGATTAGGGTTAGGGGTGTGTTAGGGTTAGGGGTGTGGTTAGGGTTATGGTTGGGATTAGGGTTAGGGATGTGTTGGAGTTAAGGGTATGGTTAGGGTTAGGGGTGTGTTGGGGTTAGGGGTGTGGTTGTGGCTAGGGGTGTGGTTGGGATTAGGGTTAGGGGTGTGTTTGGGTTAGGGTTTCAGTTACAATTGGGGGTTTTCACTGTTTAGGCACATCAGGGCTCTCAAACGCGACATGGCGTCCGATCTCAATTCCAGCCAATTCTGCATTGAAAAAGTAAAATAGTGCTCCTTCCCTTCCGAGCTCTCCCGTGTGCCCAAACAGGGGTTCCCCCCACATATGGGATATCAGCGTACTCATGAAAAATTGGACAACAATGTTTCGGTCCAATTTCTCCTGTTACCCTTGGAAAAATACAAAACTGGGGGCTAAAAAATAATTTTTGTGGAAAACAATGATTTTTTATTTTCACGGCTCTGCGTTATAAACTGCAGTGAAACACTTGGGGGTTCAAAGTTCTCACAAAACATCTAGATAAGTTCCTTGGGGGAGGGTCTAATTTTCAATATGGGATCACTTGTGGGGGGTTTCTACTGTTTAGGTACATCAGGGGCTCTGCAAATGCAACGTGACGCCTGCAGACCAATCCATCTAAGTCTGCATTCCAAATGGCGATCTTTCCCTTCCGAGCTCTGCCATACGCCCAAACGGTGGTTCCCCCCACATATAGTGTATCAGCGTACTCAGGGCAAATTGGACAACAACTTTTGGGGTCCAATTTCTCCTGTTACCCTTGGGAAAATACAAAACTGGGGGCTAAAAAAATAATTTTTGTGGAAAAAAAAATAATTTTTATTTTCACGGCTCTGTTTTATAAACTGTAGTGAAACACTTGGGGGTTCAAAGCTCTCACAACACATCTAGATAAGTTCCTTAGGGGCCTACTTTCCAAAATGGTGTCACTTGTGGGGGTTTCAATGTTTAGGCACATCAGTGGCTTTCCAAACACAACATGGCGTCTCATCAATTCCTGTCAATTTTTCATTGAAAAGTCAAACAGAGCTCCTTCCCTTTCGAGCTCCGCTGTGTGCCCAAACAGTGGTTTACCCCCACATATGGGGTTTCAGCGTACTCAGGACAAATTGCACATCAACTTTTGGGGTCCAGTTTCTTCTCTTACCCTTGGGAAAATAAAAAATTGGGGACGAAAAGATCATTTTTGTGAAGAAATATGATTTTTTATTTTTACGGCTCTGCATTATAAACTTCTGTGAAGCACTTGGTGGGTCAAAGTGTTCACCACACATCTAGATATGTTCTTTAGGGGGTGTACTTTCCAAAATTGTCACTTGTGGGGGGTTTCAATATTCTCCAAACGCAACATGGTGTCCCATCTCAATTCAGTCAATTTTGCATTGAAAAGTCAAATGACGCTCCTTCCCTTCCGAGTTCTGCCATGCGCCCAAACAGTGGTTTACCCCCACATATGGGGTATCGGCGTACTCAGGACAAATTGTACAACAACTTTTGGGGTCCATTTTCTCCTGTTACCCTTGGTAAAATAAAACAAATTGGAGCTGAAGTAAATTTTTTGTGAAAAAAAGTTAAATGTTCATTTTTTTTAAACATTCCAAAAATTCCTGTGAAACACCTGAAGGGTTAATAAACTTCTTGAATGTGGTTTTGAGCACCTTGAGGGGTGCAGTTTTTAGAATGGTGTCACACTTGGTTATTTTCTATCATATGGACCCCTCAAAATGACTTCAAATGTGATGTGGGCCCTAAAAAAAATGGTGTTGTAAAAATGAGAAATTGCTGGTCAACTTTTAACCTTTATAACTCCCTAACAAAACAAAAAAATTTGGTTCCAAAATTGTGCTGATGTAAAGTAGACATGTGGGAAATGTTACTTATTAAGTATTTTGTGTGACATACTCTGTGATTTAAGGGCATAAAAATTCAAAGTTGGAAAATTGCGAAATTTCCAAAATATTTGCCAAATTTCCCTTTTTTTTCACAAATAAACGCAGGTAATATCAAAGAAATGTTACCACTATCATGAAGCCCAATATGTCACGAGAAAACAATGTCAGAATCACCGGGATCCGTTGAAGCGTTCCAGAGTTAAAACCTCATAAAGGGACAGTGGTCAGAATTGTAAAAATTGGCCCGGTCATTAACGTGCAAACGACCCTTGGTGCTTAAGGGGTTAGTCTCGCTTTAATCTTATTGGCAAGTATTTTAGTTGCTTTATTCCCCTGCCAATAGTATTTGGCTTTATTCCTCCTCAAATTATGCTCATATTTATATTGGAATAGCTGATATAGTTCGTATCTTGCCTTTTGTAGATTTCTATATACCGTGGGTGAGGGACTATGTTTATGGGTATTTTCCAATGTTGCTACATTTTTATTAAGCTCTTCTATTTGTCACATTCTTAATTTTTTGTGTTGCGCTGCTCTCTGTATTAGTCGCCCTCCTATATAGGCCTTATGGGCGCACCACACTATGGTCGGGGATATGTCAGGGGTACTATTGATATCAAAAAATTCCTGGAGAAGGTCGTTTAGTTGGGATTTGATATTATCTGAGGCTATTAAAAAGTTATTACTTCTCCACGGGGAATAAGTTAAATTATTGTACGTCTCTTTAATTTGGCATGTTACAGGAGCGTGGTCCGACCAGGTTATCTTCCCTATTTTTGCAGATTGTATATTTTCTAGGAGCCATTTATCCACTACTATTAGATCTATTCTTGAATATACTTTATGTGGGTGGGAGTAATATGTATGATCCCGTTCAGAAGCATGAAGGATCCTCCACGTGTCATACAATTCTTCTGATATAAGACACTGGGACAACGCATGGGATTGGACTTTTTCTTTGAGCACCAAGATTTGTCTATATTAGGTATCGGGACGATGTTAAAATCTCCACAGATTAGCAGGGATCCTGGTTTTATTTTGGATAATTTAGTTATAAGGTCTTTAATAAAAGTGATTTGACCTGAATTGGGTGCGTATATAGATGCAATTGTATACACCTTATTATTGATATTACATATCAATATTACATATCTGCCTTCATTATCCAGATCAACAAGCTGGAATGCTATAGTGTCTTTTATTGCAATCGCTACCCCTCTCTTCTTTTTCGCCACATATGAGGCATAGATATGGGGGTAATTTTTATGTTGTAATCTATGTGTATCTTCACGATTTAAATTAATTTCTAGGACACATAGTATGTCCGCTTTGAGTGCCTGGGCTTCTTTCCATAATAACGATCTCTTGAAAGGGCTACTGTATTTAGACCTTTCACATTAATGCTAGATATTTGAAATACCATCAGTTACAAAAAATAAAAAAAATTCAATCAGTCACCAGATACAGGATAATAAGGGAAACAAAGAGGTTAAAGTTATTAATAACAACTACAAGTACAACTTGTACAACTCAAAGGGCGGTTCTATGTGAACCAACCGGATAATCGTTCAAATCCAGTATTAAACGGGGAGAGAATAGAAAAACCGAAAGCCTTATTCTTATGTCCCTTCAACCTGCCAGCCAGGCAAAAAAATAGCAGTATGGTGTCCTGGCATAGGCACATAGGGGATACATATACAGTAGCTACAGAGTACTTGCGTGAGAATCAGGTCTATTCTTTGTTCAGCATCGGGAGTCTTTTTTTTAGTGGGGAGCTGGTGTCTTCATCCACTGACGTCAGGGACCATTCCTGGAGAAGGGTCATGGCCTCTCTGGGAGACACAAGGACGTGTGAAGCTCTGTTTTTTTTGTTACAATGAGCTTTACTGGATATCCCCACTTGTAGACAATATTATTGTCCCGTAGAATCTTGGTTGTGGATGAGAATTCCCACCTCCTGTTCAGGGTTGTCGCAGACAAGTCGGTGAACACTAGGATGTTCCGGAAACTTTCTGGAAGTTCTTGCTTTGCTGTCGCTGCCTTGGTCACTGCCTCCTTGAAGTGATAGAAGTGCAGCCTGGCTATCTCTCCGCTATGTCTCGCGGTGCCGAGCCAGGAGCAGACTTTGGTTTGGGGATCCAATGTGCCCTGTCAATCAGCAGGTCTCTCTGTTCTGCTGACGGCACCAGAATTGTAAAAAAGTCCATTAGAAACTCCTTTAGTGTATCCACTGACACACTCTCAGGGATTCCTCTGAAACATAGGTTATTGCGCCTGGATCGATCTTCTACGTCTGCAAGCTTCAGTTTTAGGGCCATGATCTCTTCGTCCGCTTCATTATGCGCATCTACTAGTTGGTTGTGCGCTGTAGTATATTCCTCCAGTTTCCCCTCTATGTGTGAGGTTCCCTCACTAATCTGTGTATTTTCTTTATGTAGCGCAGTGAAAGCCGTTGTGATATCAGTATGAATGGCTTGCTTCAAGTCTCCCAGCAGGGATCTGAGTGTGGCTACAGTGACTGGGGCAGAATTGGAGTCTTTAATAGGAGAGTCTAAGGAGACGGTCAGGGCTGTGTTTGGTAGTTGTAAATCTTCAGGCTCTGGACCTTCAGCATTCCTAGCAGGGAGAAGGAGCAGGGATTGCAGCATGGGGGAATAGCTCTGTGTGGTCAGGGAGTTTGCAGCTTTGCTGGGAGTTTGGGGCTGATGGAGTGTTTCAGTGTGCAGCTCTGACCTTTGCCTCACACTGCTGTTACCCCTGCTGCTTGCGGCCGTGTGGTGAGGGCTGCGGTCGCCATCTTGGATCCAGCTACCGGCCGCGCCTGCTCCCTCCTTATCCCACCCTTCATTCCTGCTGCGCAATACCACCTCGCTTATCTTATCTCCCGATCTGACCTCCTCCAGTCACTTCACTGTGCTTTGGGCCTCTTATAATAGCTGGTGGTTAGGGAGCTCGAGCCTCGCACGTCCGCTCAGCTCCACATCCATCACACCCCCCCAGTCTCAGATCTTTTGCAGACTCCAACAGGTTTTCTTCAAGAATGATCCTGTATTTGGCTCCATCCATCTTCCCATCAATTTTAAACATCTTCCCTGTCCCTGCTGAAGAAAAGCAGGCCCAAACCATGATGCTGCCACCACCATGTTTGACAGTGGGGATGGTGTGTTCAGGGTGATGAGCTGTGTTGCCTTTATGCCAAACATATCATTTGGTATTGTTGCCAAAAAATTCGATTTTGGTTTCATCGGACCAGAGCACTTTTTTCCACATGTTTGGTGTGTCTCCCAGGTGGCTTGTTGAAAACTTTAAAGAACACTTTTTATGGATATCTTTCAGAAATGGCTTTCTTCTTGCCAATCTTCCATAAAGGCCAGATTTGTGCAGTGTACGACTGATTGTTGTCCTATGGACAGACTGTCCCACCTAGGCTGTAGATCTCTGCAGTTCATCCAGAGTGATCATGGACCTCTTGGCTGCATCTCTGATCAGTCTTCTCCTTGTTTGAGATGAAAGTTTAGAGGGACTGTCGGGTCTTGGTAGATTTACAGTTGTATGATACTCCTTCCATTTCAATATGATCGCTTGCACAGTGCTCCTTGGGATGCTTAAAGTTTTGGAAATCATTTTGTATCCAAATCCGGCTTTAAACTTCTCCACAACAGTATCACGGACATGCCTGTTGTGTTCCTTGGTCTTCATGATGCTCTCTGTGCTTAAAACAGAACCCTGAGACTATCACAGAGCAGGTGCATTTATACGGAGACTTGATTACACACAGGTGGATTATATTTATCATCATTAGGCATTTAGGACAACATTGCATCATTCAGAGATCCACAATGAACTTCTGGAGTGAGTTTGCTGCACTGAAAGTAAAGGGGCCGAATAATATTGCACGCCCCACTTTTCAGTTTTTGAATTTCCACAAAAATGTAAAATAACCAATAAATTCCGTTCAACTTCACAATTGTGTTCCACTTGTTGTTGATTCTTCACCGAAAATTTACATTTGGTATCTTTATGTTCGAAGCATGATATGTGGGAAAAGGCTGAAAAGTTCCGGAGGGGGGGGGGGGGGGGAATACTTTCACAAGGCACTGTAAATATGGGCAAGAAAATGACTATAGGGACAATAAAGACAAGAGGAAAGGAAAAAGGGCTTAAAGGAGGGAGGGTGGGAATATGGGAAAGGTAAATGAAAGGAAAAATAAGGAAGAACTCAGTCATTGTAAAATGTATACATAAATAACCTATATATACAACCAGAAAAAATGACCAATAATTTCCTTATTAACAAAGAGACCAGGAGAATAAGAATTCAAAGGTTTTGGAGAGATCAATGAAAAACAGAATACCAGCATTTCCATTTTTTGTGTATTTCTTAAAGTTATTAACAATGGAGTATCTCAATTCAAGTGATTTATGAAGAGTAATTTTTTCCACAATGTCAGAAAAATTAGGGGGAAAGGGTTATTTTTCCAGAGAAAGGCGATCACATTTTTTACTACCAGAAAAATATGAATTATAGCATATCTAAAAGAAGGGTCTATATTTTCCAAATCAATTGAAAGAAGGGCCATTTGGGGAATGAACTATATTATACATTCTTGTTGAGAAGTCTATTGATTAAAGAGGATACTTGAAACTATAAAAGGTTTAATTTTAGGGCAATTCCAGAAAATATAGAGAAGACTACCTTGCTGACCACAGTTTCTCAAACATAGAGGTGAAAGGTCTGCATTTATGTGGGCTAACCTAGTTGGGCCGTAGTGTCATCTAGCAAACATTTTATAATAAGATTCATGCAAATCCTTAGATATATTCGAGACGTAGGTAAAAGTAAGGGCATTTTCCCATTGCTCAGGAAAAAATTAAGTACCGTATTTACATCAGATTCCCATCTTGTCTTATAAGGATTTTTAATAAAGTTAGTGTCATTATTAAAACAGTTACGGTATATACGGTAAATAAGTTACGGTATATATATCACCAAAAAAGGCCTGATAATTTATGTTTGACCATTCTTGAATATATAGCTGTGACCAGTCCAGATCTGATACAGAGGCTGAATAACCGAGAGTCCTTCTGGATATGTAAGTTGTCTTCTTTGCATCCAGAGGGTTTGAACATTAGTATTGAGCACACCCATTGATTGAGCATCATATGGCTTAGCTAGGTGAGGTTCTGATTAATAAAAATATATGAAACATATGGGTCTGCTATAAACAGAAATAAGTATTTTTGTATTGGAATTTTACTTATTTTCTCCTCTTTCTAACAATTGATTTTTATTATTGTTTTGTCTCATATGATTTGGAATCATTTACATTTTATGTAGATTTATGTTTTTTAAAGGGAATCTGTCACCCCAAAATTGGCCTATAAACTAAGGCCACCGGCATCAGGGGCTTATCTACAGCCTTCTGTAATTCTGTAGATAAGCCCCCGATGTATCCTGAAAGATAAGAAAAACAGGTTATATTATACTCACCTGGGGCGGTCCCGCTGCGGTCCGGTCCGATGGTTGTCGCGGTCCGAGTCCGGTGCCTCCCATCTTCATACGATGTCGTCCTCTTCTTGTCTTCTTGCCGCGGCTCCTGCGCAGGTGTACTTTGTCTGCCCTTTTGAGGGCAGAGCAAAGTACTGCAGTGCGCAGGCGCTGGGCCTCTCTGACCTTTACCGTCCCCTGCGCACGACAGGGCTTTGTTAACAAGGAGTAGACAGGGTCAGGTTCACACAGGACCCATACAAGGATAGGTACGGACAAGACAAACTGGAAAAAGTTCACACAGGGTACTTACAATGAAGTAACAAGTGTTTTCACTGAAAACTAACATTGCACAGCGACAACCGATGAAGGCACTCGTTCAGAAACTGCAGGTATCAAAGATAGGTACAGATACTGCTGGTTTAGGGTTTGGTACAGATACAGACATAGGATGTTTAGGGTTAGGTACAGGTACAGACATAGGATGTTTAGCAATAGGTACTGGTTCAGACACTGCAGATTCGCTGTGGGCACTGGTTAAGACAGTGCATATTTAGGGATAGGTACAGGTACAGACACAACAGGTTTAAGGAAAAATCCAGACTTAGATGCAAACAGGTTCAAGGATTGGTCCTAATTCAGAAAAGGACAGACACAAGTTCAGGGTTCAGGCTTGGGTATTCAGCCCCCAAGGTGGCAGAAACCGTAAAGATCAGATACAGGTACAGATTCAGGGTTCAAGCCTGGGTGTACAGACCAAGGGAAACAAGTTCAGACAAGAGCAGAAGCAGGACAGGACCTGGCAACTCAGTAGTTGCACACACACTGAAAGAGAATGTTGGTCAGGCACCTTCCAACAGGTGGAGGTGCCTTAAGTACCAAGTGCCTCTCAGCAAAAGGCTGGGGACACGTTAGGAGCACACTCACTGTCTCTTTAATAATCAGGGAGTTCCTGGGCATGCGCCCTAAACATGTAGCCAGAAAACATGCACAGTCAGCACAGGCTTACAGCACACAGCAAGCAAAAATTAAAGAGCTCACTGCACGGCCTTTGTTGGTGAGTACGTCAGTGTCCCTGTATGGTATGGGATGGGAAGCCACACAGGTGGTGGTGTTACAAAAGTTTACACTATATAGAAGAGTCAGGCTTACCCAGTGACACTGGAAATGGAAAGCAACTCTGCAGAACAAACTGTGCTCCATTGTGAATCACTGATCTGTGATGGCCCCAGTACTGACCCCCACTGTACAAGGTATGATAATCCGTAAGATGTCATATCCGGCATTATTGGAGGCAGCATACATACATTCTCCCACTCTCTGATTCTTCAGCAATGTGGGAAATAGCACAGGAGAAGATTTTGCTTCGCAAATTAATTCTCAAAGTGTTCTAATTCGTGTGAAACCGCAAAATTCAGGAAATTCAACTCAAACTCTTATCTGCTCATCTGTAATAATAATTGTATAGAGAACTAGATGGTGGCCCGATTCTAATGCATCGGGTATTCTAGAATATGCATGCCAACGTAGTATATTGCCCAGCGACGTAGTATATTGCCCAGCGACGTAGTATATTGCCCAGTCACGTAGTATATTGGCCAGTCACGTAGTATATTGCCCAGCCACGTAGTATATTGCCCAGCCACGTAGTATATTGCCCAGCCACGTAGTATATTGCCCAGTCACGTAGTATATTGCCCAGCGACGTAGTATATTGCCCAGTCACGTAGTATATGGCCAGCCACGTAGTATATTGCCAGCCACGTAGTATATTGCCCAGCCACGTAGTATATTGCCCAGTCACGTAGTATATTGCCCAGCCACGTAGTATATTGCCCAGCGATGTAGTATATTGGCAAGTCACGTAGTATATTGCCCAGTCACGTAGTATATTCCCCAGCCACGTAGTATATTGCCCAGCCACGTAGTATATTGCCCAGTCACATAGTATATTGCCCAGTCACGTAGTATATTGCCCAGCCACGTAGTATATTGCCCAGCAACGTAGTATATTGCCCAGTCATGTAGTATATTGGCCAGCCATATAGTATATTGCCAGCCACGTAGTATATTGCCCAGTCACGTAGTATATTGCACAGCCCATGTAGTATATTGCCCAGTCATGTAGTATATTGCACAGCCCATGTAGTATATTGCCCAGTGACGTAGTATATTGCCTAGTCACCTAGTGTATTGCCCAGCCACATAGTATATTGCCCAGTCATGTAGTATATTGCACAGCGACGGAGTATATTGTCCAGCCACATAGTATATTGCCCAGTCACATAGTGTATTGCCCAGGCACGTAGTATATTGCCTAGCCACATAGTATATTGAACAGCGACAGAGTATACAGCACAGAGCCACGTAGTATAGAGACTTAAAAAAACAAACAAACATATACTCACCTTCCGAAGGCCCGTTGAAGTCCTGCGATACTCAGCATCCGCCGCCTTTCCAGCTCCTCGGGACGCTCCCGGGATCGCTCCATTGCAAGCGTCAGCTTACGGTCCCAGGGCTGGTATGAGCAGGACCTGTGATGACGTCGCAGTCACATGACCGTGACGTCACGGCAGGTCCTTGTCGCACACCAGCCCTTGGACCGGAAGCTGCCGCTTGCAATGGAGCGATCCCGGGAGCGTCCCGAGGAGCTGGAAAGGCGGCGGATGGTGAGTATAGCAGGTTTTTTTGTTTTTTTATTATTTTTAACATGACATATTTTTACTATTGATGCTGCATAGGCCACATCAATAGTAAATAGTTGGGGACACACAGAGTTAACAGCAGCGGTAACGGAGTGCGTTACACCGTGGGCCGTTACCGCTGCCATTAACCCTGTGTGAGCCATGAGTGGAGGGGATTATGGAGCGGGCGCCGGGCAGTGAGTGCAGGGGAGTAGGGGAGGGACTAATTGGACTGTGCTTGTAGCTGATTGGTCGCGGCAGCCATGACAGGCAGCTGCGGAGACCAATCAGCGAATGATTAACCGTGACAGAAGAACAGACAGACAGACGGAAGTGACCCTTAGACAATTATTTAGTAGATTATTACAATACAAAACTTATTCTTATTTTTATGATAGAAAACAAATTATATAATTTTATTAGAAGAGTAAATCATTTGCAAAAACAGAAGGAGGAAAGAAGGGCCAGCGCAGTATCTATAGAATGTGATTTATCTGCGTATTTCCATTAAAAATTAAGAATGAAACCAACATGCTTGCCTGGCATTTTACAATTGACTTCTAATAAACAATGTCTGCTAAATAGTATTTCCCACAAAGTCTGTGATTGGCACATTTGGCGTCCTCTGTGTCAGCACTTCAGATGAGAACAGTTTAGAGAATAAACTATAATTAAGCTAAAGAGAACTGGGGCTGCATTTGGTTTAGCTGAGTCATTATGTAGTCAGCATCGCCTTAAATACAAAGACGTGAATCTCTGAAGTGTGCACTTGCTGTGTTTGGTATCCACAGCATCCTTCTATCTAATTTATCATTGTAATGATTGTGCTGGAGATTTCTTGTATTATGACACAGCTCACGCAGGGCAATGCAATTAGAACTGACGGATGATGTGTGACCCCACTTGATCCTCTCTTTGCTGGATCACAAGGGGAACTTTTTTATACAATGTGCAACGTATGCTGCATTTGTACAATATTATTAGCTCTTATAAATTGTAGCATAAATGAAATGTCACAAAACTAATAGGATTAGTAGGATAAAAGCAAATAGAAAGCCAAATCTAGACCAGCATCCTCAGCTGACTTGCAGTGCTTGAGCCACGAGAAACTCATGGCTAAAACTTTAAAAATACTTTTAACTGTAATTGACAGACAGAGGCAAAACATAGTGCTCTTAAAAAGAAATACAATTAGAACAGGGCTGGGGGGTTATAGAAGAACAGGGTCCATGGGCTAATATTTGGTGGAGACCCCTCTCTAGTAACAATGGCATATGATGTGTGGCCAAACACATTACATACAGTTGGGAAAATTGGTATTTGATACACTGCCGATTTTGCAAGTGAGGTCTGTAATTGTTATCGTAGGTACACTTCAACTGTGAGAGAGAGAATCTAACAATAAAAAACAGAGAATCACATTGTATGATTTTTACATACTTAATTTGCATTTTATCGCATTAAATTAGTATTTGATACAATAGAAAAACAGAACTTAATATTTGGTACAGAAACCTTTGTTTGTAATTACAGAGGTCCGATGTTTCCTGTAGTTCTTGACCAAGTTTGCATACACTGCAGCAGGGATTTTGGCCCACTCCTCCATAGAGATCTTCTCCAGATCTTTCAGGTTTCGGGGCTGTTGCTGGACAACATTAAATTTCAGCTCTCTCCAAAGATTTTCTATTGGGTTCAGGTCTGGTGACTGGTTTGGCCACTTCAGAGCCTTGAAATGCTTCTTATGGAGCCCTGGCTGTGTGTTTCTGGTCATTGTCATGCTGGAAGACTCAGCCACGACCCATCTTCAAAGCTCTTACTGAGGGAAGGAGGTTGTTGGTCAAAATCTTGCGATACATGACCCCATCCATCCTCCCTTCAATACGGTGTAGTCATCCTGTCCCCTTTGCAGAAAAACATCCCCAAAGTATGATTTTATTCCCACCATGCTTCACGATTGGGACGGTGTTCTTGGGTTTGTGCTTATCCTTCTTCCTCCAAACACGGCGAGTGTTGTTGATACCAAAAAATTCTATTTTGATCTCATCTTACCAGATGATCTTTTCCCATGCCTCCTCTAGATCATCCAGATGGTAATTGGCGAACTTCAAATGGGCCTAGACATGTGCTGGCACGACCAGGGGGACCTTGCTTGCCCTGCAGGATATTAATCCATCACGGAATAGTGTGTTACTAATGGTAATGTTTGAGACTGTGGTCCCTCCTCTCTTCAAGTCATTGATCAGGTCGTCCCGTATATTTTTGGGCTGATTCCTGATCTTTATTAGAATCATCCATACCCCATGAGATGAGATCTTGCATTGAGCCCAAGGCTGAGGACGATTGGCAGTCATCTTGTGTTTCATTTTCCAATAATTGTGCCAACAGTTGCTGCCTCCTCACTAAGCTGCTTGCCTATTGTCCTGTAGCCCATTCCAGCCTTAAGCAGGCCTACAATTTTGTCCCTGGTGTTCTTAGACAGCTCTTTGATCTTGGCCATGGTGGAGAGGTTGGAGTGTGATTGAGTGTGTGGACAGGTGTCTGTTATACAGGTAACAAGTTCAAACTGGTGCAATTAATACGGGTAATTAGTGCAGAGTGGGAGGGCTTCTTAAAGAAAAACTAATATGTCTGTGAGAACCAGAATTCTTGTTGGTTGGCAGGTGATCAAATACTTATTTCATGCAGTAAAATGCAATTTAATTATTTTAAAATAATGCAATGTAATTTTATATTTTTATTTTTAGATTTTGTCTCTTACAGTTTAAGTGGACAACAATGTTCTGAAAAAGAGAAAAGCTTTCCAATCCTTCAAATAAAAGCTGCATAATGACTTGTTCTGCAAAATATTAAAACTTTTAATTGGTTATAGGGATATTTAAAAAAACTTTTCAGCTTTGTACCTCTTGCTGCAATGAGCATCTTGGAAGTATCTACTGGAATTAGGAGTAGGGGAAACCACTGAGTAATCAACACTTTTGTCCTCCCTGTAATCTGGCCCTGTGCAATAGTAAAATATGAGAGAACGAAGTGCCAGCTCATGCTAGTTGAAACTCCTTTCCTAATGCCTTCTAATGATTTTCTCCAGGTTCTTCTCCAGTGCAGCAAGCCCTTGTCCATTCATTCCTCCATCAAAACAGCAGTGCCATTAGCTGCTTGGTCTCTGCCATAAAGGAGAAGCCAATGCCTGCTCTGTTGATACTTTTAGGAAAAATTCAGATGAAAGCCAAGAAAAACAAGGTATCTAAATTTTCTAATGTTCAAAAAAGTGTGAAAAATCCATCATGTTTTAGATACATGCAATGTTGTTTCAAACCTCTTGAAAGGAAATGCAAAAAAACTTAGGCATGAGTCAAGTCAGTTACTATATCATTGCTTTCAGTATCTTTTACTATTCAGACAAATTTACTTTAAAGGGAACCTGTCTTGTCTCCAAATGCCATTACCAGCGCAGCTGCTGGGAGAAAATGAACTTTACTTCTCCCTGGAGCCACCAGCTTTCAGTCTTAGAGGCGTTCCCAGATTGATTACACTGTAATCAGTTAGTACACAGTGAGCAACGGCTGTAAGCATGCCTGGACACTTTGATTGATAGCCGACTCTGCAGTGCATCTGTGTAGAGCGAGCTGTCAAAGTGCCAGGCGCCTCTCACATTGCTGTGAGTAGTGATTGTAGCCGCTTCGGGCATGCCTCTATGACTAAAAGCCGGTGATTCCCAGGAGGAATAAAGTTCATTTTCTCCCACTAGACGTGCTTTGAGTAGAGCTGTCGGATAGCATTGTAAAGCTATTAACCTGCAGATTAACCCTATATCTGCAGGTTAATATCATTTGAGGACATATAATCGATTCCTTTTGTAGAAAATGAAGCAACTTTGTGAATATTATGGGTTAGAAATAGCCCACCATTGTGTGTCTATAGCTCTTATGCATACATATGTATCTCCATAAACCAAGTAGACCCTCTGTAGTGTGATCCTGCATGTGTCCACTGCTTAAAGGGACTCTGTCACCTGAATTTGGCGGGACTGGTTTTGGGTCATATGGGCGGAGTTTTCGGATGTTTGATTCACCCTTTCCTTACCCGTTGGCTGCATGCTGGCTGCAATATTGGATTGAAGTTCATTCTCTGTCCTCCATAGTACACGCCTGCGCAAAGCAATCTTTCCTTGTGCAGGCGTGTACTATGGAGGACAGAGAATGAACTTAAATCCAATATTGCAGCCAGCATGCAGCCAGCGGGTAAGGAAAAGGTGAATCAAACACCCAAAAACTCCGCCCATATGACCCAAAACCAGTCCCGCCAAATTCAGGTGACAGGTTCCCTTTAAAATGCACTGAATGCAGTTTATCAAGTAATAGGGGAAAAAGTAATAGGGGGAAAAATAAAAGGGAGGATCAGACTTCACAAGGCTGCAGTCTGTAGTTTGGAAACACTGTATAGACGCTGCTAACATAAAACAGGAGGACATTTTTATTGAAAACCATTTTCAGAGTTACTTTAGTTTTCATGCAGAATTGTACTATGTTTTTCTTTTCTTTTTTTGTTTTTAATTATAAATGGATATGTCACAGACAATGACTGTGAACCTAAAGTTCTGCAACTTGTTGTAGAAAGTCAGAAAAGATAAGTAGTGATGAGAGAGTATACTTGTTGCTCGGTTTTCCCGAGCACGCTCAGGTGGTCTCCGAGTATTTGTGGCTGCTCGGAGATTTAGTTTTTGTTGACGCAGCTGCATTATTTACAGCTGCTAGCCAGCCTGAGTACATGTGGGGGTTGCCTGGTTGCTAGGGAATCCCCACATGTAATCAAGCTGGCTAGTAGCTGCAAATCATGCAGATGAGGCAAGGAAAACTAAATCTCTGAGTAGTCACAAATACTCGGAGACCACCCGTGCTAGGGAAAACCCGAGCAATGAGTATATTATAACAATAATAATAATACTTGCTCATCACTAATAATAAGCTAATAGTTGTTCCTTTTTTATAATAAAATTGTACCTGCACAATTTAATAGGATGCAAGTGAAAGCTTCAGACAGGCACTTGACCTATTGAACCAATCACCCACCTCTGATAAGGCCGAAGTTTTCTACCTGCTAGGCCTGTGTTACATGGAGCAACTTAAATTTCTCCAGGTGAGTGGGTGATAAAAACTTTCTGTGTGTATCTTATCTTATTTGTATAAAGCACATGTATATACATAGTATGGTATAGAGGACCAGGTATCCAACTATGCTCAATTTCGGCTACATCACTGTCTGGCCAGTGCAGTTGGATAGTAATATTACTGTCAAACTGAAATGGGTACAATCATAGTGGCAATATTGAGTATCAGGAATCTGTGAAATGGGGACTTTGCATTATTAGGGACTGTAGGCAGTGACATTTTGAATAGTACTATATATTTGACTGTTATTATATTAACTTGTTAATTGTATTTTCTATCACTCTCATCATGTTGTAATTTTAATTCAGCACCATGGACAGCACGTTCTTAATTCCTTGTGAAAGGAATGCATCATTTGAGATTTAGTTTTTCCAATAAGGTTTGTTCTTTTAAAGTATACATACAAATAAAAGTTTTCACGTGGCTACTTGAGCACGCTCAGAAGGCGATGCTTCCCATTTGTGGTGTTTCACTCTTCAGCCTGACTCAGTATAAATGAGACTGATGGGTATAATGAGAGTTGTATTGAACTGCTGGTGGCCTAGTAATACTTCAGGATAAAATGCTAAATACACACATTTGCAACATAACATTGCCAGTGACTGGTGTTCTTCCATATACTGCGGTCGTTTTGGAGATACTTTGGAAACAGTATTATAATGCCACAGGGCATTAGTGCTTTTGATTCAATGTACAATGAAGCAGTAGTTACCTTAAATCCGGTCTGTCACTAGATCAAACATGGCCATCGAATGCCTCCACGCTGTCATGTTCATTAAACATTAACTCAGTTCTGGAATCTTTCTAGACTCTTTTTGTCCTTTAAAAAATGATTATTCCTCTATTATGCCAATCATGTTAAAGGGTTATCCGGCATTAGGCCACAAGTCTGCTGTCACTTTACGTGACTATAGACTTTTGAATCCTCACAGGAGAATTTTCCGGTGCCGGCAATAGGGATGGGCGGTCATGTGACCACAAGTATACGATCTGCATACTTTTGCCCGCATTCCAACTAGACGTGTCCGGCTTCATTCAATACACTTGTATAGAGCGAGGTCACTGCCATCTAGTCGGCAGGTGACCGCACGTATACAAATCACATACTTGCGTTTACATGCCCGGTGGTCCCAGCACCAGCCGTGGACAATCTTCACAACGCGCAGTGCGCACGATGTGAGAATTCACAAGTCTGCAGTCGCATAGAGTATCGGCAGACTTGTCGCCTAAGACCAGACAATCCCTTTAAGTGGGTGGATTTGCCAGCTTATAGTTTCATATCATCACATATTTCTTATTATCACTTTTCTGTATTGATTTATTGATGCTGACTGTTCATAATATGTAAAGCTGTCATATATATCCATTATATCTTCTGCAATCAACACTCCAATATAATCCAGGCTCTTGAGGCTTTGACCAGTGCAGTGAAGAATCGCTCTGGTTTTTGCGATGCCTATTATCAACGAGGACTCTGCCGAATGCGTCTCCAACAAGCAAACTGTGTGCAGGATTTCAATAAAACCCTTGAGATAAACCCAGAACATTTTCAGGTGCAAAAAGATATTGATTCAAGCTAAAAATGTAATATATTTTGCGGAAGAGGGGAGTTGTTAAATTAATTTGATGGTATTGATTGATCGTGTTGTAGTGGTGTGCATGATCCGCAAAAGTGGTACTATAGGGGGTACATACTGTAGGTTGCAGTCACACTTGGGCCTAGAAGTCTGAAGGGGTCCAAAAGGTCTCTGCCTCATATGATGAGACTAGCAGCATAAAATAACTGTAGAGATGAGGATGTTAAAAATTTTGCAATGGGTGCTCAGGAGCCTCAAGAAATATTAATTAGTGAAGAGCTGGATTTACTATCTAAGTAATATGAATGGAGCACATCCTTTGGTATCGGGCATGTTGTATTTCTTTTGTATCCGTATGTTGCAGGTGTGTTTGTATGATGACTTTTGAATGTAGGTACAGTATGTTTTCATCTGCTGTTAAGTGTGGGGCACAGCTGTTCATATTCATCCTGCACTTCCTACCATAATAATTTGCTTTTTAATGCAGGCCTATTTGTGCCGAGCAGCTTTCTATGGATTTAGAAAGCGATATTCCAAAGCCATCATGAATTGCAATTCTGCAATCAAAGTACAGCCACGCAGCGTAAGAGCTTATCTCTACAGAGGAGCGTTAAAGTACTACATTAAGGTGAGATCCTCTATTTATGGAACAGCCTTTTAACTACTCTAAAATGCCTGAAGCTTGTCTCTGTAAGTAATTGTCAATCAAGGGGGTTTTAGGTAATTTCTCCACTTTGTCTCCAGTTGGTATCGTTGGTACTACGGGCTTTGTTCTTGGAGAAAATTTGAGCTTTGTTGATCACTGTCAATCAATAGGTTCTTTTCTAAAGAATTAAAATTTACATACTTTTTGTAGTGATGTACGAGTAGCGCTGGCTGTAGATGCAAAGCCAGAAACCATATGACCAAGGCTAATATATATTTTAGAAACAAATCTCCCTTAAGTGCACTGATACCAAATATACACAATCAAAAATTATCCCTGGCACAGATATTTTGTGAGTATCGTTTTTTTTTTACATCTTTCAATAAAGCCAAAGCTACAGTTACTATTCAGAAATCATCAAACTATATTGCAGCCTATAAATCCCAAGGTAAGCACTACTGCGACTTGATCACAATAGGGCTTAGGCTCGGATGACACTGGCGTTCTGTGTTCTGTTTTTCTATTCTTTTAAAGAAAAAGAAAGACGGGAACTCATGCTGAAAACTGACCCGTCACATAATAGCACAAATGGAGCATACAGGCAATATACTTTATGGCATCATCACAATTAAAGGTGTTATCCATGACTTTTTTTTCCCTGTGGAACTAAGAACTTATTGGCAGGTAGTTGATGACTGCCTGTTCTGCCCTGCAATGATTTGTTCCAACTCAGAATGGTCATGGAACACTCCTGCCAGGGATTCTTTTGTTTCTGGTGACATCACGTAAACACAGCAGATCCTTCTCTTCCACTCTGCTCTGTTGAAGGGCCGTCACTGCCAGTTTCATGATTATTGACAACCGGCTCCCCACTACCTAACTGCGGTGAGCCAGCTGTCAATCAGAATGACATTAGCAGTAACGCTCACTCCACAGAGCAGAATGGAAGAGAAAGAGCTGCTCTATTGTGGTGAGGTCAAAGGAAGCTGGATAATCAATGCCTGAGCTAGAACAAATCATTGCAGGGCAGAACAGGCATGTAGTTAATAACTACCTTGTCATGATCCAGTCCGGGATTTGTTTCTGATTATTCTCTCCCCGGGATGGTCATGTGGGGGTTAATCTTCCTTGCCTCATTTTGGGATCTGTCTGGCTATTTCAGTCCGCTGTTACCGGCAACCAGTGTCAGTTATAGTTCTTGTCTCTGGCTTGAGCAGCTGACCCTTTATACCCTGATTTGTCCTCTGCCTGTTTACCTAGGTCCCTTTCCTGTGTTCCCCTGTGACTTCGCTCGTTGTAGTACTCGCTCTCTGTGTTGTGACCCCTTGGAATTTGAGTCGGCTTGTCCTCTGACCTGTTTGACTGTCTTGTGTCTCTGGCTTTCCTGCTCCCGGTCAGCTCTGACTTCATTGGCTTGTTTCTGACCTCTGGTACTTCATTCCCTCTCTGTTGCTGACCCGGCTTTTTCTGACTACTCTTTCGCCACCTAATGGCTTCTGACTGCTGCCCTGTGTTTCACTGTGAGTGTACCTGTTTTCCTTCACCCGCACCCCCTGGTGGAGTTTGTGTGCTACTGCGCTGCAGCAGGCATTACAACCTACTGGTAAGTTGTTAGCACAATGAGAAAACCCCTCACAAAGTCCCAGATAACCTTTTTTAAGTGTATACTTTACATCAACCAACTAAAAATGAAGTAAATAGTATTGATTATCTTGTGTAGGTGGCAGGTGATAATAGACAGGCGATTGGCTGGGCCAGTCTATCAGCTTTATTTCATATCTCTGAAACCAGTTGAGAGTTTCCTTAACTGTGTGTTTGGGATCATTGTCTTGATGAAATGTCCACCCTCGTATTTATCATCCTGGTAAATGGCAGCAGATTTTTATTAACCCCTGTCTGACATCAGACGTACTATCCCGTCGAGGTGGGGTGGGCCCCTATGACCACCGACGGGATAGTACGTCATATTCGATCGGCAGCGCTCACGGGGGGAGCGCCGCCGATCGCGGCCGGGAGTCAGCTGCTTATCGCAGCTGACATCCGGCACTATGTGCCAGGAGCAGTCACGGACCGCGTTGCTGCGAGGGTCTTACCTCCCTCCCTGCCTGCTCCAGCCCCGGATCCAAGATGGCCGCGGATCCGGGTCCTGCAGGGAGGGAGGTGGCTTCACAGAGCCTGCTCAGAGCAGGCACTGTGAAGCCTGCAGCGCTGCAAGTCAGATCAGTGATCTGACAGAGTGCTATGCAAACTGTCAGATCATTGATCTGTGATGTCCCCCCCTGGGACAAAATAAAAAAGTAAAAAAAATTTTTTCCAAATGTGTAAAAAAAAAAATATTCCTAAATAATGAAAAAAAAAAAATTATTCCCATAAATACATTTCTTCATCTAAATAAAAAAAACAAACAATAAAAGTACACATATTTAGTATCGCCGCGTCCGTAACGACCCGACCTATAAAACTGGCCCACTAGTTAACCCCTTCAGTAAACACCGTAAGAAAAGAAAAAAAAAAACGAGGCAAAAAACAACGCTTTATTATCATACCGCCGAACTCAAAGTGGAATAACACGCGATCAAAAAGACAGATATAAATAACCATGGTACCGCTGAAAGCGTCATCTTGTCCTGCAAAAAACGAGCCGCCACACAGCATCATCAGCAAAAAAATAAAAAAGTTATAGTCCTCAGAATAAAGCGATACAAAAATAATTATTTTTTCTGTAAAATAGTTTTTATCGTATAAAAGCGCCAAAACATAAAAAAATTATATAAATGAGGTGTCGCTGTAATCGTACTGACCCGAAGAATAAAACTGCTTTATCAATTTTACCAAACGCGGAACGGTATGAACTCCTCCTCCAAAAGAAATTCATGAATAGCTGGTTTTTGGTCATTCTTCCTCACAAAAATCGGAATAAAAAGCGATCAAAAAATGTCACGTGCCCGAAAATGTTACGAGTAAAAATGTCAACTCGTCCCGCAAAAAACAAGACCTCACATGACTCTGTGGACCAAAATATGGAAAAATTATAGCAAAAAATATTTTTTGCAATAAAAAGCGTCTTTCAGTGTGTGACGGCTGCCAATCATAAAAATCCGCTAAAAAACTCGCTATAAAAGTAAATCAAACCCCCCTTCATCACCCCCTTAGTTAGGGAAAAATTAAAAAAATGTATTTATTTCCATTTTCCCATTAGGGCTAGGGTTAGGGCTAGGGTTAGGGTTAGGGCTAGGGTTAGAGCTAGGGTTAGGGTTAGGACTAGGGTTAGGCTAGGGTTAGGGTTAGGGCTAGGGTTAGGGCTAGGGTTAGGGCTAGGGTTAGGGTTAGGGCTAGGGTTAGGGCTAGGATTAGGGTTAGGGTTGGGGCTACAGTTAGGGTTGGGGCTAAAGTTAGGGTTAGGGTTTAGATTACATTTACAGTTGGGAATAGGGATGGGATTAGGGTTATGGGTGTGTCAGGGTTAGAGGTGTGGTTAGGGTTACCGTTGGAATTAGGGTTAGGGGTGTGTTTGGATTAGGGTTTCAGTTATAATTGGGGGGTTTCCACTGTTTAGGCACATCAGGGGCTCTCCAAACACGACATGGCGTCCGATCTCAATTCCAGCCAATTCTGCGTTGAAAAAGTAAAACAGTGCTCCTTCCCTTCCGAGCTCTCCCGTGTGCCCAAACAGGGGTTTACCCCAACATATGGGGTATCAGCGTACTCAGGACAAATAGGACAACAACTTTTGGGGTCCAATTTTTCCTGTTACCCTTGGGAAAATACAAAACTGGGGGCTAAAAAATAATTTTTGTGGGAAAAAATTTTTGTTTTATTTTTATGGCTCTTCATTATAAACTTCTGTGAAGCCCTTGGTGGGTCAAAGCGCTCACCACACATCTAGATAAGTTCCTTAGGGGGTCTACTTTCCAAAATGGTGTCACTTGTGGGGGGTTTCTACTGTTTAGGTACATTAGGGGCTCTGCAAACGCAATGTGACACCTGCAGACCATTCCATCTAAGTCTGCATTCCAAATGGCGCTCCTTCCCTTCCGAGCCCTCCCATGTGCCCAAACAGTGGTTCCCCCCACTTATGGGGTATCAGCGCACTCAGGACAAATTGGGCAACAAATTTTGTGGTCTAATTTCTCCTGTTACCCTTGGGAAAATACAAAACTGGGGGCTAAAAAAATAATTTTTGTGGGAAAAAATTTTTGTTTTATTTTTACGGCTCTGCATTATAAATTTCTGTGAAGCCCTTGGTTGGTCAAAGCGCTCAAAACACATCTAGATAAGTTCCTTAGGGGGTCTACTTTCCAAAATGGTGTCAATTGTGGGGGGTTTCAATGTTTAGGCACATCAGTGGCTCTCTAAACGCAACATGGCGTCCCATCTCAATTCCTGTCAATTTTGCATTGAAAAGTCAAACGGCGCTCCTTCCCTTCCGAGCTCTCCCATGCGCCCAAACAGTGGTTTACCCCCACATATGGGGTATCAGCGTACTCAGGACAAATTGTACAACAACTTTTGGGGTCCAATTTCTTCTCTTACCCTTGGGAAAATAAAACATTGGGGGCGAAAAGATAATTTTTGTGAAAAAATATGATTTTTTTTTTTTACGGTTCTGCATTATAAACTTCTGTGAAGCACTTGGTGGGTCAAAGTGCTCACCACACCTCTAGATAAGTTCCTTAGGGGGTCTACTTTCCAAAATGGTGTCAATTGTGGGGGGTTTCAATGTTTAGGCACATCAGGGGCTCTCCAAACGCAACATGGTGTCCCATCTCAATTCCAGTCAATTTTGCATTGAAAAGTCAAACGGCGCTCCTTCGCTTCCGAGCTCTGTCATGCGCTCAAACAGTGGTTTACCCCCACATATGGGGTATCGGTGTACTCAGGACAGATTGTACAACAACTTTTGGAGACCATTTTCTCCTGTTACCCTTGGTAAAATAAAACAAATTGGAGCTGAAGTAAATTTTTTGTGAAAAAAAGTTAAATGTTCATTTTTATTTAAACATTCCAAAAATTCCTGTGAAGCACCAGAAGGGTTAATAAACTTCTTGAATATGGTTTTGAGCACCATGAGGGGTGCAGTTTTTAGAATGGTGTCACACTTGGGTATTTTCTATCATATAGACCCCTCAAAATGACTTCAAATGAGATGTGGTCCCTAAAAAAAAATGGTGTTGTAAAAATGAGAAATTGCTGGTCAACTTTTAACCCTTATAACTCCCTAACAAAAAAATTTTGGTTCTAAAATTGTGCTGATGTAAAGTAGACATGTGGGAAATGTTACTTAGTAAGTATTTTGTGTGACATATCTCTGTGATTTAATTGCATAAAAATTCAAAGTTGGAAAAGTGCGAAATTTTCATAATTTTCGCCAAGTTTCCGTTTTTTTCACAAATAAATGCAGGTAATATCAAAGACATGTTACCACTGTCATGAAGTACAATATGTCACGAGAAAACAATGTCAGAATCACTGGGATCCGTTGAAGCGTTCCAGAGTTATAACCTCATAAAGGGACAGTGGTCAGAATTGTAAAAATTGGCCCGGTCATTAACGTGCAAACCACCCTTGGGGGTAAAGGGGTTAAGAATGTATTTGTACATTTGTTCATTCATTATCTTCCTTCAATTATATGAAGTTTTACAGTGCCGAATTCTGAAAAAGAGCCTCACAACATTATGTTTCCACCTCCAAACTTCACTGCTGGTATGGTGTTTTTGGGGTGATATGCAGTGCCTTTTGGCCTTCAAACATGGTGTGTATTATGCATTCAAAGAGTTCAATTTTGATCTCATCTGACAAGACTATATTCTCCCAGTAATTCTCAGGCTTGTCTAAATGTTGTTGCGCAAACTTTAAACAATCATGAACATGCTTTTTGTTCCGCAATGGAGTCTTGAATGGTGAGCAATTTTGTCCCTGGTGTCCTTAGACAGCTCTTTGGTCTTGGCCCTGGTGGAGAGGTTGGAGTGTGATTGAGTGTGTGGACAGGTGTCTTTTATATAGGTATTGAGTTCAAACAGGTGCAATTAATACAGGTAATGCATGCAGAGTAGGAGGGCTTCTTAAAAAACAAAAACTAACAGGTCTGTGAGAAGCAGAATTCTTGCTGTTTGGAAGGTGATCAAATACTTTTTTCATGTAATAAATTGCAATTTAATTATTTAAAAATCATACAATGTGATTTTCTGTTTTTTAATTGTAGATTCTGTCTCTGACAGTTGAAGTGTACCGAAAATAAAAATTACAGACCTCTCCATTCTTTGCATTCTTCATTTTCCCTACTGTATATATTATGGTAGTTTAGCTCATTCAGCGGTACACGAAGGTAGAAAACAGGACACTGTCTCTTTAAATCTTCTGATGGCTTATTACATAGACTGCATAAACCAAAATGAAAGGAAAAATAAACAGCCCTTTGGGCACAACAGGAAAACAAAAAAACTAAATGCTGTAACACAGTCCATACATCTGCCGTGAGCTGCCTGCTTTGGAGCAACACAGGGATAGCACAGGTGTATGATCTGACACATCACTAACCTGAACTTGCGGCCTAACAGGTAGTATCTCAGGCTGTCAATTGCCTGTTTGATGGCCAAGCACTCTTTTTCTACAATGGCATAGTTCTTTTCACAGTAGGGAATTACCTACTTAGGTATAGGACTGGATGTTCGTCCCATCTATCTCCTGAAACAACACAGCTCCCAACCTCAACGTCGGAGGTGTCTGTCTGGAGCAAAAACTCTTTAGCGAAATCTGGTGCCACCAAGATCGGCTGTCTGGACAGGGCGAGCTTCAATTCCTGGAATGCCATCTCTGCTTCAGAGGACCATTGGCCATTGACTTATTTGTGCACTTGAGAAGATCAGTCAGGGGGGTGGCTATCATGGTGAAATTTGGGATAAATTGCCAATAGTATCCCAGAATTCTCAGAAACGCCCTGACCTGCCTTTTGGAGACCGGTTGTGGACACTTATGGATTGCCTCCACCTTATCTATTTGCGACTTTATTTTGCCCCTCCTGCAGATGTAGCCCAAGTTTTTGGCCTCTTCTTTCCTCAGGGCCCACTTCTTTGGGTTTATGTTAAACCCTGCCTTCCTCAGTGCATCCAGAACCGCCTGGACCTTCTACAGGTGACTTCCCCAATCTGGGCTAAAGATCACAATGTTGTCCTGATAAATGGTTGTGCACTTTTTGCCTCTATAATGGGTAACAGAACTAGGTAACTGCAGAAGTGGGAAACGGTAGCAGTGTAATTGACATGTAGGACAGGACTGACAATAATTAACAATTTCCCAGTGACACCCAGGCCAGTAGAACCTTTGAAGGACCCGATCTTGGGTTTTATCTATGCCCAGATGCACCCCAAGACATGAGAATGGGCCAGGTCTAATACCCTACGTTTGTAGGGTCCCGGGACTAATCGCTGCTCTAATATTTCCCTTCGCTGTTTCGTAACCCGATAAAGCAATTCCTCATTCACTGCAAATTAAGGGAACCTGGTGTCGGCCCATGGCTTTTGGGCAACCCTATTTATTACAGTCACAATTTCAAATGCCCCTTTTAGGGTAAGATCCCGCATTTGAGCAGTCCCAAAGTTTCCCCCAGGCATCCTCAGCTCAGGAAATCATCAACCTCCGACTGCGATAGGGTTTTATGAGGTTTGAACTGGCTTCTATCTGAGACCCTTGGTATCCTGTTGTGAATTCTGTGGCAGAGCTCCCTCCTGTGGTCACAAGTGGTACTTCGGCTGATTCTCTCTGTGAGCTTCCGTTGGTGGAGGAAAGTGGTACTGCGGCTTCTGAGTTTCCTTCCTCAGGTGATGTGGTGAAGTCGTTAGGTGCTGCTCTATTTAACTCCACCTAGTGCTTTGATCCTGGCCTCCAGTCAATGTTCTAGTATTGGACCTGTTTCCTCCTGGATCGTTCCTGTGGCCTGCTGCTCTGCATAGCTAAGTTTTGCTTTGCTATTTTGTTTGCTGTTTTTTTCTGTCCAGCTTGTCTATTTGTTTTTTCTTGCTTGCTGGAAGCTCTGGGACGCAGAGGGTGTACTTCCGTGCCGTTAGTTCGGTACGGAGGGTCTTTTTGCCCCCTTTGCGTGGTTTTTGTAGGGTTTTGTGTTGACCGCAAAGTTACCTTTCCTATCCTCGCTCTGTTCAGAAAGTCGGGCCTCACTTTGCTAAATCTATTTCATCTCTACGTTTGTCTTTTCATCTTAACTCACAGTCATTATATGTGGGGGCTGCCTTTTCCTTTGGGGTATTTCTCTGAGGCAAGGTAGGCTTATTTTCTATCTTCAGGCTAGCTAGTTTCTCAGGCTGTGCCGAGTTGCATAGGGAGCGTTAGGCGCAATCCACGGCTGCCTCTAGTGTGGTTGGAGAGGATTAGGGATTGTGGTCAGCAAAGTTCCCACGTCTCAGAGCTCGTTCTATGTTTTTGGGTTATTGTCAGGTCACTGTATGTGCTCTGACCTCTATGTCCATTGTGGTACTGAATTACCTTATCATAACAGTACTGGAGGCCCAAAGTACTAATGATTCTCAATAGAGGGAAAAAAGAAGTTCTGAGACCATTTTTTTTTCTCTGCACTGTGGTTTGCCTTTTTTTTCCCCTAGACATTTGGGTGGTTCAGGACACAGGTGTAGCGATGGACATTAATGGTCTGTCTTCATGTGTGGATCAGCTCACGGCAAGAGTACAAAATATTCAAGACTTTGTGGTTCAGAATTCTATGTTACAACCGAGAATTCCTATTCCTGATTTGTTTTTTGGAGATAGAACTAAATTTCTGCGTTTCAAAAATAATTGTAAACTATTTCTGGCTTTGAAACCTCGCTCCTCTGGTGACCCAGTTCAACAAGTTAGGATCATTATTTCTTTTTTACGTGGCGACCCTCAGGACTGGGCATTTTCTCTTGCGTCAGGAGATCCTGCATTAAGTAATATCGATGCGTTTTTCCTGGCACTCGGATTGCTGTACGATGAACCTAATTCAGTGGATCAGGCAGAGAAAAATTTGCTGGCTCTGTGTCAGGGTCAGGATGAGATAGAGGTATATTGTCAGAAATTTAGAAAGTGGTCCGTACTCACTCAATGGAATGAAGGTGCGCTCGCAGCTATTTTCAGAAAGGGTCTCTCTGAAGCCCTTAAGGATGTCATGGTGGGATTTCCTATGCCTGCCGGTCTGAAAGAGTCTATGTCTTTGGCCATTCAGATCGGTCGACGCTTGCGTGAGCGTAAATCTGTGCACCATTTGGCGGTATTACCTGAGCATAAACCTGAGCCTATGCAGTGCGATAGGACTTTGACCAGAGTTGAATGGCAAGAACACAGACGTCTGAATGGGCTGTGTTTCTACTGTGGTGATTCCACTCATGCTATCTCTGATTGTCCTAAGCGCACTAAGCGGTTCGCTAGGTCTGCCACCATTGGTACGGTACAGTCAAAATTTCTTCTGTCCGTTACCTTGATCTGCTCTTTGTCATCATATTCTGTCATGGCATTTGTGGATTCAGGCGCTGCCCTGAATTTGACGGACTTGGAGTATGCTAGGCGTTGTGGGTTTTTCTTGGAGCCCTTGCAGTGTCCTATTCCATTGAAAGGAATTGATGCTACGCCTTTGGCCAAGAATAAGCCTCAGTACTGGACCCAGCTGACCATGTGCATGGCTCCTGCACATCAGGAGGTTATTCGCTTTCTGGTGTTGCATAATCTGCATGATGTGGTCATGTTGGGGTTGCCATGGCTACAAGTCCATAATCCAGTATTAGATTGGAAATCCATGTCTGTGTCCAGCTGGGGTTGTGAGGGGGTACATGGTGATGTCCCATTTCTGACTATTTCGTCATCCACCCCTTCTGAGGTTCCAGAGTTCTTGTCTGATTACCGGGATGTATTTGATGAGCCCAAGTCCGATACCCTACCTCCGCATAGGGATTGTGATTGTGCTATCGATTTGATTCCTGGTAGTAAATTCCCAAAAGGTCGACTGTTTAATTTATCTGTGCCTGAGCACGCCGCTATGCGGAGTTATGTGAAGGAGTCCTTGGAGAAGGGGCATATTCGCCCGTCATCGTCGCCATTAGGAGCAGGGTTCTTTTTTGTAGCCAAGAAGGATGGTTCGCTGAGACCTTGTATAGATTACCGCCTTCTAAATAAGATCACGGTTAAATTTCAGTACCCCTTGCCGTTGTTATCTGATTTGTTTGCTCGGAATAAGGGGGCTAGTTGGTTCACCAAGATAGATCTTCGTGGTGCGTATAATCTTGTGCGTATTAAGCGAGGCGATGAATGGAAAACTGCATTTAATACACCCGAGGGCCATTTTGAGTATCTAGTAATGCCATTCGGACTTGCCAATGCTCCATCAGTGTTTCAGTCCTTTATGCATGACATCTTCCGAGAGTACCTGGATAAATTCCTGATTGTGTACTTGGATGACATTTTGATCTTCTCGGATGATTGGGAGTCTCATGTGAAGCAGGTCAGAACGGTGTTTCAGGTCCTGCGTGCTAATTCTTTGTTTGTAAAGGGATCAAAGTGTCTCTTTGGTGTTCAGAAGGTTTCATTTTTGGGGTTCATCTTTTCCCCTTCTACTATCGAGATGGACCCTGTTAAGGTCCAAGCCATCCATGATTGGACTCAGCCTACATCTCTGAAAAGTCTGCAAAAGTTCCTGGGCTTTGCTAATTTTTATCGTCGCTTCATCTGCAATTTTTCTAGTATTGCTAAACCATTGACCGATTTGACCAAGAAGGGTGCTGATGTGGTCAATTGGTCTTCTGCTGCTGTGGAAGCTTTTCAAGAGTTGAAGCGTCGTTTTTCTTCTGCCCCTGTGTTGTGTCAGCCAGATGTTTCGCTTCCGTTCCAGGTCGAGGTTGATGCTTCTGAGATTGGAGCAGGGGCTGTTTTGTCGCAGAGAAGTTCTGATTGCTCGGTGATGAAACCATGCGCCTTCTTTTCCAGGAAGTTTTCGCCTGCTGAGCGAAATTATGATGTGGGCAATCGAGAGTTGCTGGCCATTAAGTGGGCATTCGAGGAGTGGCGTCATTGGCTTGAAGGAGCTAGGCATCGCGTGGTGGTCCTGACTGATCATAAGAACTTGACTTATCTCGAGTCTGCCAAGCGGTTGAATCCTAGACAGGCTCGTTGGTCGCTGTTTTTTGCCCGTTTTGACTTTTTTGTGATTTCGTACCTTCCGGGCTCTAAAAATGTGAAGGCGGATGCTCTGTCTAGGAGTTTTGTGCCCGACTCTCCGGGTTTATCTGAGCCGGCGGGTATCCTCAAAGAGGGAGTAATTGTGTCTGCCATCTCCCCTGATTTGCGGCGGGTGCTGCAAAAATTTCAGGCTAATAAACCTGATCGTTGCCCAGCGGAGAAACTGTTTGTCCCTGATAGGTGGACGAATAAAGTTATCTCTGAGGTTCATTGTTCGGTGTTGGCTGGTCATCCTGGAATCTTTGGTACCAGAGAGTTAGTGGCTAGATCCTTGTGGTGGCCATCTCTGTCGCGGGATGTGCGTTCTTTTGTGCAGTCCTGTGGGATTTGTGCTCGGGCTAAGCCCTGCAGTTCTCGTGCCAGTGGGTTGCTTTTGCCCTTACCGGTCCCGAAGAGGCCTTGGACACATATCTCTATGGATTTTATTTCAGATCTTCCCGTCTCTCAAAAGATGTCAGTCATTTGGGTGGTCTGTGATCGCTTCTCTAAGATGGTCCATTTGGTACCCTTGTCTAAATTACCTTCCTCCTCTGATTTGGTGCCATTGTTCTTCCAGCATGTGGTTCGTTTACATGGCATTCCAGAGAATATCGTTTCTGACAGAGGTTCCCAGTTTGTTTCGAGGTTTTGGCGAGCCTTTTGTGGTAGGATGGGCATTGACTTGTCTTTTTCCTCGGCTTTCCATCCTCAGACTAATGGCCAGACCGAACGAACCAATCAGACCTTGGAAACATATCTGAGATGCTTTGTTTCTGCTGATCAGGATGACTGGGTGTCCTTTTTGCCTTTGGCTGAGTTCGCCCTTAATAATCGGGCCAGCTTGGCTACCTTGGTTTCGCCGTTTTTCTGCAACTCTGGGTTCCATCCTCGTTTCTCTTCAGGGCAGGTTGAGTCTTCGGACTGTCCTGGTGTGGATACTGTGGTGGACAGGTTGCAGCAGATTTGGACTCATGTAGTGGACAATTTGACCTTGTCCCAGGAGAAGGCTCAACGTTTTGCTAATCGCAGACGCTGTGTGGGTCCCCGACTTCGTGTTGGGGATTTGGTTTGGTTATCTTCTCGTCATATTCCTATGAAGGTTTCCTCTCCTAAGTTTAAACCTCGTTTCATTGGTCCGTATAGGATTTCTGAGGTTCTTAATCCTGTGTCTTTTCGTCTGACCCTTCCAGATTCTTTTTCCATACATAACGTATTCCATAGGTCATTGTTGCGGAGATACGTGGCACCTATGGTTCCATCTGTTGATCCTCCTGCCCCGGTTTTGGTTGAGGGGGAGTTGGAGTATATTGTGGAGAAGATTTTGGATTCTCGTGTTTCAAGACGGAAACTCCAGTATCTGGTTAAGTGGAAGGGTTATGCTCAGGAAGATAATTCCTGGGTCTTTGCCTCTGATGTCCATGCTCCCGATCTTGTTCGTGCCTTTCATATGGCTCATCCTGGTCGTCCTGGGGGCTCTGGTGAGGGTTCGGTGACCCCTCCTCAAGGGGAGGTACTGTTGTGAATTCTGTGGCAGAGCTCCCTCCTGTGGTCACAAGTGGTACTTCGGCTGATTCTCTCTGTGAGCTTCCGTTGGTGGAGGAAAGTGGTACTGCGGCTTCTGAGTTTCCTTCCTCAGGTGATGTGGTGAAGTCGTTAGGTGCTGCTCTATTTAACTCCACCTAGTGCTTTGATCCTGGCCTCCAGTCAATGTTCTAGTATTGGACCTGTTTCCTCCTGGATCGTTCCTGTGGCCTGCTGCTCTGCATAGCTAAGTTTTGCTTTGCTATTTTGTTTGCTGTTTTTTTCTGTCCAGCTTGTCTATTTGTTTTTTCTTGCTTGCTGGAAGCTCTGGGACGCAGAGGGTGTACTTCCGTGCCGTTAGTTCGGTACGGAGGGTCTTTTTGCCCCCTTTGCGTGGTTTTTGTAGGGTTTTGTGTTGACCGCAAAGTTACCTTTCCTATCCTCGCTCTGTTCAGAAAGTCGGGCCTCACTTTGCTAAATCTATTTCATCTCTACGTTTGTCTTTTCATCTTAACTCACAGTCATTATATGTGGGGGCTGCCTTTTCCTTTGGGGTATTTCTCTGAGGCAAGGTAGGCTTATTTTCTATCTTCAGGCTAGCTAGTTTCTCAGGCTGTGCCGAGTTGCATAGGGAGCGTTAGGCGCAATCCACGGCTGCCTCTAGTGTGGTTGGAGAGGATTAGGGATTGCGGTCAGCAAAGTTCCCACGTCTCAGAGCTCGTTCTATGTTTTTGGGTTATTGTCAGGTTACTGTATGTGCTCTGACCTCTATGTCCATTGTGGTACTGAATTACCTTATCATAACAGTATCCCCTCCATCCACCATAAGTCCCAGAACAGGCTAAAGTCCCGCCCTATTATCACCAGGTGTAGCAAGTCTTTAACCACTCTCTCCTGTCTGCAAGACTTCTCACGTGCTGTGTCAGTTCTTTGGAATGTACTACCCAGGATAATTCAATTAATCACCAATACTCACAGCTTTAAGTGTGCCCTAAAAATGCATATCTTCAGACTGGCCTACCGCCTCAACACATTTATTTAACTATCCCTGTTTTGCCCATTTAAAATTTTCACCATAACGAGGTTCATCATATCATGTTCTCACATGCTTTATGCATTTAATAGCCCTCTATGTCTTTACTTTTACATATTCTGGCCTATAACCGGTTTATGATGCTTTACATGAACACCCAATTTCTTACATTATGGCTGGTCCGTACAATACAAGCAATTGTTACCATCCACCTTTTGTATCTCCCCTATATCCTCATAGATTGTAAGCTTGCGAGCAGGGCCCTCATTTCTCTTGGTATCTGTTGTTTATGTGATTGTTATGCTGTAATGTCTGTACAAGTCCCCTCTGAAATGTAAAATGCTGCACAATATGTTGGCACTATTGAAATAAAATTATTATTATTATTAATACCGATCCCAACCTCATGGGTCTCGGCCCCACACTTTGTTTTTATAGACACTCTGGCAACTGGGTAGTCTTTAGCAACCCCTCTGCGACCCCTTGGTATTTAGGAATTCCCCAAGTGGTGGCTCTACTACCCCTCTTTTGATACTCTGGCTTCTGCTGAGTACCCCAGTATAGAGATGCACCACCTCCGGCTTCCTTAGGGACCTCTCGACCACCTGGTACTCTTCTACTAGGCCGACCAGGTCATCAGCATTACGGGGGTCTCCCTGGGCAACCCAGGTCTGCACTGGCCTTGGGAGGGAGTGAATAAATCTGTCCATAACCACCTGCTTGACCATCTGGGCTGGAGTGGAGGCCTCTGGCTGCAACCATTTTTGAACCAGATATAGTAAGTCAAACATCTGAGAGCGAGGTGGTTTGTCGCCATAATCCGCCAGGGGATGAATGCTTTGGGCTCTGACAGACATAGTGAGTGTGCCAATATCTGTTTTTAATTTGGCATATTCCCGGGCATCCTGTAAGGCCAGATGCAGGATCTTGAGTTAAAAAGTGCATTTGATAATGTGACTGTAATAAATGGGGTTGTTCAAAAGCTGGGGGCCAATACCAGGTTTCCATATTTCACTTTAAATGAAGAGCTGCTTTATCGGGTCACTAAACCAAGAGGGGAATCGATAGAGCAGTTGTAGGCATAGAGTGTTAGATCTGGCCCATTCACATGTCTTGGGTAGGGATCTGGCAGTATACAAAACTCAAGAGTGGATTCTTCAGAAGTTTTAATGGCCTGGGTGTCGCCGAGTCATTGTTAATTTCTGCCGATCCTGCCTTACCTAAAATAGTGAGCTAACTGCTCCTGTATCCCAGTTCTGCAGTCCCCCAGTGCTGTTGCCCATTATAGAGGTCCCATTTGACCGGATTGTCATGGACCTTGTCGAGCACTTAGTTAAGTCTGCCAGGTGTCACCAATATATCCTGATGGTGATGGACTATGCAACACGGTACCCAGAGACGGTACCACTAAAAAACTCCTCCACCAGGAGTATAGCTCGAGAGCTAGTCCATGTCTTCTCCCGGACAGGGCTAATGAAAAGAGATCCTGGCGGACCAAGGGACTCCTTTTATGTCCAAAGTGATGAGAGAGTTGTGTAAGGCTCTTCAGATTACTCAACTGTAAATGTCAATGTACCATAGGCAGATGGAAGACCTGGTGGAGTGGTTCAAGAAGACCTTGAAATCTATGCTGAAGAAGGTTGAGGAGGAAAGGCGAGACTGAGATTGCCTACTACCGTACCTACTGTTCTCCATTAGAGGAGTCCCACAGACCTATTCGAGGTTCTCATCGTTCAAACTGCTATACGGATGGCACCCTCGGTGACTTTTGGACATTGAAAAGGAGACCTGGGAAGTAGAGGTAACACTCCACCAAAGCATTATCGAACATGTGTTCCTGGTGCAGGACAGGATTGAGAGGCTGATGCCGATTGTGAGGGAGAGCCTCCTTCAAGCACAAGAGGCCTAGGCAAGGGTCTTCAACCGGTTGCCAAAACTGAGACAGTTTAGCCCTGGAAACCGGGTGCTAGTATTGATCCCCACGGTAGAAAATAAGTTCTTGGCCATGTGGCAAGCGCCATTCGAGGTGGTCGAAAAGTTAAAGTGATGTAAAGTACGTAAACTTCAAGGTCCACCAGGGAGGGAGAAGAAAGCCGTACCAAGTGGACTAGATTTACCTGTTCAAACTATGGCGAGACAGGGAATCGATGGAAGCTACATGACTGGAAGCCAATCCTGACGCCAGGGTAGAGAATGTCACTGTGGCAGAGACACTGTCACTGACATAGAAACAACAGTGCTGAGAGCTGCTTCAGCAGCATTGGGTCCTGCTTACGGGTGCAGGTTGTAGAGCATGAAATCCTGACAGAATCGGTCTGCAGAGAGCCCCATCTACCTTCTAGACAGCCATGGACTGGATCCTAGCCTCTCAGAAAAAGTATGCCGCAGCTTTTCTGGATGACACAGTGCTCTTCAGCCTGGATTTGGGAAGTCACCTGCAGAAGGTCCAGGCGGTCCTTGATACACTGAGGAAGGCAGAGTTTACCATAAATCCAAAGAAGTGCGCCATGGATAAAGAAGAGACAAGATACGTCGTAGGATGGGGCGAAATAAAGCCACCACAGAGAGAGAGAATTTTAGTCTAGGAAGAGGTTTCGCATGTACCCATTCAGATGGAGACGTTTATTCTCAGCGAGGTAAGGCAAGTGTAGGACCTGGTATAAGAGAGATGCCGTAAAGGGGCTACCAGGTACACATAAAATTGGCCATTTTTATGCGCTAAACGCTCTCATTTTTCATATTTCTAGTGCAGTAATGCAGTTCAAATTTCGTGTTTCAAGTTTGCATATTTCAGCGCTGCAGTGTGCTGCCTTATTTACTTAACTATATACGAGTTGGCGACTCTAGGTTCAGCACCTGTTCACACTTAGTCTATGTTTGGATGTGCCGGTCAGGTTTTTGAAATGTATTCTTTAGCCTTCTGATCGTGCACTCCGATGAGTTTCACTTTTGTATTGAAAAACTGAAATAAATTAACTTTTTGATGATATTCTAATTTTGTGAGATACACCTGTATATTTCTTTAGAAAAAATTGAATCCTTCATAAAAGAAAGGAAGAATTTACAAGCACGTCACATGAGGGTTTTGTTGTGGAGAGGACGTCATTACACAAGATATAATCAATATTTTTTCCATTCCAGGCATATATATTCGCAATTCAAGACTTGACAAAAGCAGCAGAGTTGGATCCATTTTGCTCTATTGTGTATTACAACAGAGGAGTTTGCTTTCATCAGATCAAGATGTATGAAGAGGTAGGATGATGAGAGCCTGGATTAGATAACCGTTAAGCAAGGCACGTGTGTTTATTGATAGAAAGCAGCAGCCTCACGGACTTGGTATACATGGTAAAATAGATGTTTGAGCAGAGGCTACAGGAATAGAAAACAGATGTTAATACTGATGTGGGAGATCCAATGCAAGCAGGAGAAGGTGATATAAACCTTCACATAATATACAGTAGCTTTAGATTATCAAGTCATCTTAGTGCATGATTCACTGCGGTGGCCTGCAAACAGATGTCACTCGTATGAGGAAAAACTGAAGTCTGAATGAGCCCTTATATTGAGATTGCAAGCAGCGCAATTTGTTTTCTTACCAATCACTTCATTAGTGAATTTTCCTCTCTATTGCAGCCTTTTTTTGTAAAATATGACCCACAATATAAAGTATAAAGGATACCAAAACCTCGATTTGATGCTCATAAGGATGCATTTCAAATCTAAATTCTGCAGCATAATGAAGACACTACAGGATTCTAGGAGTCAGAGTGCAGGTCATGTGGGACAAACAAAAAGACCAGAACAGAGTGGATAAGGATTTATCTTAATTATTTATTTAACAATATGTATATTACTATTACAGGTGTGAAGGGGATCATATACAGTATGAGGGTTGATATGTATCCCCCAGGATGCGCAAAAAGCATATTGTGGCCACTGGAGTCTATTGCAGTCACAGGCATAGCTGTGGTTGCAGTGCAAAATAAAAGTAAGCGTGGACCTGGTCAAGCTATTTGGCCAGGGCAATATTCAGGAAAACCCATTAAGGGCTTTTATTTTTGCAGCGAACTTCAGGATTGTAGTGGGGCGGTTGCCTCCCTCCAGCCGCAACAAAGGGTTGGGTGTGTCAGTCTTGGTTTGCAAACTGCAGAGCAGGTGGCTCTGCAACATTGTGTGAAGTAACATGGAGCCAAGGGAAGCAAAAACACTTGGCACCCCTCAGCGTGACATGGCGGTGTAGTCCCCGAAGGCAAACGGTCTCAGATACGGACGGTTTTGTCACCCCAGCTGCGATACCATATGTTTTCCATTTGGGAGTTCTTTTTGACATTAAAGACAGTTTCTTTGAACCCCGCTGCACTACACAGGATAGGACGACGTTTTCTCTGGGGGTACCAATTTAACATTTAACAGACACCATTGAACTTTAAATCGATAAAAACAATGTACTCAGCCAAAAAGAGCTTACTTTATGATGTTGGTACAGTATGCTGTGAAATATTGTGGTGGCTGTTTCATCTTTGCTTTATAACTTTGCAGGCACTGAAGGATTACAGTATCGTTCTTCTCCTTGGAGGGTGGAAGGAAGTAGATGTGAAGGTTCTTGTGAATCGTGGATTGCTGTACCTTGAACTACATGACTATGCCAATGCACTAGAGGTATCAAATCATACGTCATTCATGAAACGCACAAGAAACTTATTGATGTACCTATTGCATCTAATTTAGTGACATTTATTGGAATTTTTGGATCATATGTTCATTGATCCATATCTACTCATTACAACTTGCCAAGAGTCTTTTTTAGTCTGGACAACTTATGCAAAAATCGCAGACAACCTACATTTTTTACAGTCAAAATAGAATACGATAATAAGCTATAAAAGTCAGAGATAATACAGGTCTATAGCTTAGTATACTCATATATACATATTACCAGCAGATATCTGTGAGCTGTAAAATGCTGATAAATATAGTTCATAGAGTTTATAGAGTAAACACTGGTAATAATAGTATAATAATAATAGGAAATATCGAAGACTAAGGGGTCGATTCATCAATCTCCTTTTTTTCCAGAAAACTGACACAAAAATGTCAAAAATGGAGTAGCAGAAAAAAATTAGCAAGTTTTGGCACTGTAACACCACCTCCTCTAATTCTTTGAAATGTGAACATAACCAAATTGTAGCAAGCATGTTACATGTAAAAAAATCCAATCAAGTTTTATCACAACACTAACAATACGTGTCATTAGAATACATGCATGCAAGGACCATTCGGGGCCAACTGCAAATTTTATATACCAACAGAAAAGAACGATGAAATGGCAGTTATAACGTCCCATAAATAGATAAACTTTATTAAATAACAATTAAAACCTTGAAAAATACAGGTACAATGGCATCAATGGGGAAGTAAATGCGCGCTCACAATGGCCATACATCAAAAAAAGGGGCTTTGAAATGTGACAGAGCTTAGAAGAAGAGGGCATGGTCGTGCGCTGTCAAGCAGATTAACGATAAATCACACCAGAAATGATAGCATAAATTTATTATTTTTGACTGTAATGAATGAGCAGCTGAAAGATGTGCAAAGTTCATTAAAGAGAATTGTCATCAGAAAATGACCTATTGTTTAAATCACGTTTTTGTGTTAAATGTATTTTGGAAACTTTTTTTGCAATCTGTGTTTTTTTTTTCTTTCATCTCTTTATTAAAAGAAAATCCTATTCTTACAATTTTTACGCTGGCCACTGGGGCTTTTTTAGACTCATGCTTCCTTTTTTTGTCAGTAAGAATTTTCAGCAGACTTCTTTTGTAACGCTGGTGGGTGTGGACCACTGCGCCACTGGCCGGGCTTACCCTAGAGGGGCTTGACTAAGTCTCTACCGGGTATTCACTAGGGTCTCTGATGGTGAGGATAGGCTGGGTCGCCGTTAGACACCAGGTACCACTCCAGGGCAGGATTACAATGACAGGTAATGCCTTTAGACACAGCTGATAATACAGGAGCCACCAGTCACAATAGGCCACGACTCAGCCAACCCTGCTCCCTCTCCATTCACAGTGATCTTTGCACATGCTCATTAGACACTTCAATGCAAAAGACAGGGTCAGAGTCTGACCATTGTGGCTATGTAAATTTATTGTTTCCTGAAACAACAAGGCGTTACCTTGAAATAAAAGAACACAGCGGCCAGTGGTTAAATTGCTAATTTTTTTTTTCTCTTTAATACAAATTGTGATACGGAAAAAGTACATTACCTCAGATTTTTAAAAATGAATTGAAGAGAAAAATCTCATTTCTTTATTAGGTATTTTTTTTTGTTATATATTACCTTTATGAGGCATACTCCTCTTAATGAATTTTGCTCATTTTAGTCCAGTGCTGCTCTTGATGAATATTTTAATCTCGTTATATCCCGAAATTATGTGTTTTTCCAATGTTTTGTTGTGCTCATGCGTCATGTGCATAAGGACCAAGCATCAGTGAGAAGAGCGGATCCATGAGGTTATGATAAAAAGTTACGTTATAAATATACACAATTACAATCACACAATCACAAAAACATTAGGAAATAAAGTGACTAAAAAAATACTCTTTTATAAACAAATGGCAACTCTATTTTAATAATCATTTTAGACACTTACTCTAATAACATCTATTTTTCTATTTTAACAGGATTTTAAAGCTGTGGCCATGAAGACTCCTGCTGATGACAAGATCCATCAGGTTATAGGAAACTGTCATCACAGGTATTTATATTAAGCCAAAAGTCAGAAGATAAGGAGCAGAGAAGTTCTTCTGCCACAAATTGTTTTATAGTGTTACTCTCCTTTGTTCTTTTGACTCCTTTTTATATGTAGCTACAGTCACATGTTGCTGCTTGCATAGCAAAATACACCCTGTTCCTCAATGCACCCCTGAGAATTTTACTAAGACATTGATTTTTCTGAGAGCGGGTTTTGTAACATTGGGATGAGGTTCTAGAGTATTGTTTGGTGCTGACATGATAGGGCCGTATTGTATTCTTAAAGGAGTTTTTGTGTCACAAGCTGAACTTCTTGAGTAATTGATGGTAGAAATGTATAATCTACAGTGCACTAGAAACCAATTGATTGATGGTGTACGCAAGGGCTCATATGATTTATGTGATACGAATCCAGACATGGCAAATTACACCTCAACTCCTGTCACCACCATCAATTTATGGCACTAGCCTTTTAGATTGCAGCAAGGCCAATTTTTTTAATTTTCTTGCTTTTTATGTACTTGAGGATGGTGGGTTGCAGCCTGCGGTCAGGCATTTACATCTGCACTTTTGTTTGTGCAGCTTCATTCTCTTGTTCTACCATACGTTTCAGAGATATGGGCCTTTTTAGTTACTGATAATTTTTACAGTCTCCCCCGAGAGGACATGGCTTACAGGATCCTCTGGGGCGTGTATTTAGGATACTCTGCATTATTACTTTGTGAATCAACCCCTTTGATAAAGACCATAAAAATAAGCACTAAATAAAAAGGCCCATATCTTTGGTGCTGTATGGTGGATTTAAAAGAAAAGAAGAAAAGACCCGAATACTCAGGGGAATAGCTGGAATAAATGAACTATGAAAAGTGGCAACTTTTGACCTGATGACAGGTTTTCTTTAAAAATAAATGTTCCAAAAAGGTCACTTGTAAAAGGTGAAACAAAAGGAAGCAGCGCTGCTGATTAAAGCAACCATCTTTTAAAGGTTAGAATATAGAATCGTTTTTTTTTATTGATTCACATGGGCAGCACTGTTATTTTTTCCTCTATTCTTCTTATTTTTATCAAAAAAGGCGCAAGTTTTTATATTGTAAATCATTTATACGTATTATATGGTGTTACACTGGCACATAAATGGAAAGATGGCACCTTAGAGGATTTATCACCAGTGTGTTATGCCATCCTGGGAGATCTGGTGGTAGAATATAACTGCTTATTGTGAATCGCAGATCTTCCATTTAGCCTGTGTGTTTGGATCCCATATTAAATTAATTTGGTTTCCTTTGGTGCTGAATAAGTTAACGATTATATAACGACCCTTTCTATGCTGGTCAGAAATATGCAGCTCCATTTCAACTGCTTCTGATCTGGTCGTTAACTCTTCCTATAACACCTGGCTAGACCCTATCTGTCTTGCAGTGAAAGGTCTGCTTCCTTGCTCTTAAGAGACGCTGTGCTGAATAGGAGTTTTTTGTTGCTACTGGAAATTCGTCTTCCTCTGCTGTGTGCTCATGCTAAGTATTTGGAGAGATATTGTTGTATAGGTGTTCTGTAGTAAGTGTGTGATAATCTCCTGGCCATTGTTCCCGTTTAGTTTATTCCTCTCTGTCCCTATCCTCCTCCCTATTGTTGGTTTGTGCTTTTGTATGATAGAAGGTTTCTGTTATCCCTGTTTTGTCCTTTGTGTCTTTTTCACATTACATTTCTGTCCCAGGCTCCATGGGGTTGGGAGGGGACAGACCAGGGATGAACAGGAGCATAGTGAGGTTGGAGACTCGGGCCTCTCTACCATCAAGAGTACCCTCAGGACAGCGATAGTTAAGATCCCAGTTCCAGAGACAGTTTGAGACCCCCCTCTCCTACCTAAGACCGTCACAGCATGACAGGATATCTTATTACTATATAATAAATGCTTTGCCAAGTATATATATGTGATTCTTCAGAATTTGTTTTAGTCTTTGCCTGATGAAGAGACCTGTGTAGTCTCGAAAGCTTGCAATTTATTACCATCTTTTCAGTTAGCCATTAAAAGGTATCAACCACTGAGGACTCTCAATTCTAAATATATTTATATAATAAATGGTTCTGTACAGCTAGAGTGAAACCCTACACTTCCCCTCTACCAGGTTACGGCAGTATGAAGAAGCTGTGCAAGCATTTTGTCAAGTGTTACAAATAAACCCTCTGACTTCTGAGGGCTACATAGGCCGTGGAAATGCGTATATGGAGTATGGGCATAAAAACGGCATTAAGCATGCTCAGGCGGACTTTGTGAAGGCCCTTCATTTGAAACCCACATGTACTGCAGCAAGGATCTGTCTGGGATATAATTTGCAGGTGAGAACTAGATTTCTTTGTATTAAGGTCCTGTAGAATGTAAGCCCGCAAGGGCACGGTCCTCTCCCCTCAGTATCAGTCTGTCATTGCTAGTTTGCTTAATGTAAGTGATGGCTGTAATTTGTATGTAACCCCTTCTCATGTACAGCACCAGGAAATCAATGGTGCAATATAGATAAATAATACTAATTAAAATTAAGGTCCATCATGGATTTCTATAGATCAGGTCCACCTGCATCTACATGTGATATATGAATTCATTATTTAGCTCTAAACACTTAATATTTGGTTATATAAATTAAACTTTTGCAGCATTTCTGATCTGTATGTATACATATATATATATATATATATATATATATATATATATATATATGGTGTGTATAGATATACAGTTATATGAAAAAGTTTGGGCACCCCTATTAATCTTAAGCTTAATGTTTTATAAAAATTGTTTTTTTTGCAACAGCTATTTCAGTTTCATATATCTAATAACTGTTGGACACAGTAATGTTTCTGCCTTGAAATGAGGTTTATTGTACTAACAGAAAATGTGCAATCTGCATTAAAACAAAATTTGACAGGTGCATAAGTATGGGCACAATTATCATTTTCCTGTTTTAAATACTCCTAACTACTTTTTACTGACTTACTAAAGCACCTTTTTTGTTTTTCTAACCTCATTGAACTTTGAACTTCATAGCCAGGTGTATGCAATCATGAGAAAAGCTACTTAAAGTGGCCACTTGCAAGTTGTTCTCCTGTTTGAATCTCCTCTGAAGAGTGGCATCATGGGCTCCTCAAAACAACTGTCTAATGATCTGAAAACAAAGATTATTCAACATAGTTGTTCAGGGGAAGGATACAAAAAGCTGTCTCAGAGATTTAACCTGTCAATTTCCACTGTCAGGAACATAGTAACGAAATGGAAGAACACAGGTACAGTTCTTGTTAAGGCCAGAAGTGGCAGGCCAAGAAAAACATCAGAAAGGCAGAGAGGAATGGTGAGATCAGTCAAGGACAATCCTCAGACCACCTCCAGAGAGCTGCAGCATCAACTTGCTGCAGATGGTGTCATTGTGCATCGGTCAACTATACAACGCACTTTGCACAAGGAGAAGCCGTATGGGAGAGTGATGCGAAAGAAGCCGTTTCTGCAAGCACGCCACAAACAGAGTCGGCTGAGGTATGCAAAAGCACATTTGGAGAAGCCAATTTCTTTTTGGAAGAAGGTCCTGTGGACTGATGAAACCAAGATTGAGTTGTTTGGTCATACAAAAAGGCGTTATGCATAGCGGCCAAAAAACACAGCATTCCAAGAAAAACACTTGCTACCCACAGTAAAATTTCATGGAGGTTCCATCATGCTTTGGGGCTGTGTAGCCAATGCCGGCACCGGGAATCTTGTTAAAGTTGAGGGACGCATGGATTCCTCTCAGTATCAGCAGATTCTTGACAAAAATGTTCATGAATCAGTGACAAAGTTGAAGTTACGCAGGGGATGGATCTTTCAGCAAGACAGTGATCCAAAACACCACTCCAAATCTACTCAGGCATTCATGCAGAGGAACAATTACACTGTTCTGGAATGGCCATCCCAGTCCCCAGACCTGAATATCATTGAACATCTGTGTGATCATTTGAAGAGGGCTGTCCATGCTCGGCGACCATCAAACTTAACTGAACTGGAATTGTTTTGTAAAGAGGAATGGTCAAAAATACCTTCATCCAGGATCCAGGAACTCATTAAAAGCTACAGGACGTGACTAGAGGCTGTTATTTTTGCAAAAAGGAGGATCTACTAAATATTAATGTCACTTTTCTGGTGGCATGCCCATACTTATGCACCTGTCAAATTTTGTTTGAATGCAGATTGCAAATTTTCTGTTAGTACAATAAACCTCATTTCAAGGCAGAAACATTACTATGTCCAACAGTTATTAGATATATGAAACTGAAATAGCTGTTGGAAAAAAAAAACAATTTTTATAAAAACTTCTTGTTAAGGCCAGAAGTGGCAGGCCAAGAAAAACATCAGAAAGGCAGAGAGGAATGGTGAGATCAGTCAAGGACAATCCTCAGACCACCTCCAGAGAGCTGCAGCATCAACTTGCTGCAGATGGTGTCACTGTGCATCGGTCAACTATACAACGCACTTTGCACAAGGAGAAGCCGTATGGGAGAGTGATGCGAAAGAAGCCGTTTCTGCAAGCACGCCACAAACAGAGTCGGCTGAGGTATGCAAAAGCACATTTGGAGAAGCCAATTTCTTTTTGGAAGAAGGTCCTGTGGACTGATGAAACCAAGATTGAGTTGTTTGGTCATACAAAAAGGCGTTATGCATAGCGGCCAAAAAACACAGCATTCCAAGAAAAACACTTGCTACCCACAGTAAAATTTCATGGAGGTTCCATCATGCTTTGGGGCTGTGTAGCCAATGCCGGCACCGGGAATCTTGTTAATGTTGAGGGACGCATGGATTCCTCTCAGTATCAGCAGATTCTTGACAAAAATGTTCATGAATCAGTGACAAAGTTGAAGTTACGCAGGGGATGGATCTTTCAGCAAGACAATGATCCAAAACACCACTCCAAATCTACTCAGGCATTCATGCAGAGGAACAATTACACTGTTCTGGAATGGCCATCCCAGTCCCCAGACCTGAATATCATTGAACATCTGTGTGATCATTTGAAGAGGGCTGTCCATGCTCGGCGACCATCAAACTTAACTGAACTGGAATTGTTTTGTAAAGAGGAATGGTCAAAAATACCTTCATCCAGGATCCAGGAACTCATTAAAAGCTACAGGACGTGACTAGAGGCTGTTATTTTTGCAAAAAGGAGGATCTACTAAATATTAATGTCACTTTTCTGGTGGCGTGCCCATACTTATGCACCTGTCAAATTTTGTTTGAATGCAGATTGCAAATTTTCTGTTAGTACAATAAACCTCATTTCAAGGCAGAAACATTACTATGTCCAACAGTTACTAGATATATGAAACTGAAATAGCTGTTGGAAAAAAAAAACAATTTTTATAAAACATTAAGCTTAACTTTTTCATATAACTGTATATATAATATATATATATATATATATATATATATATATATATATATATTTATTTATTAAGAGGTGTTAGCCAGTCTTGATAAATTTTCCCCTATACCTATTCACAAAATAAAAAAAATAATTTATATACTGTATATATAATAATATATCGATCCACTGTTTTATAGAAGAGTGCCGGTACAGAATACAAAGTCTCCAGATTTACTGTAAATAATTTGTAGGCTGATTTCACAAGTTATTAAATTCATAGCTACTGTTTCTTGCAATTCTAGACACATTACACAAAAAAATTGTAGTTAATTTAGACATTAATTTGAACGCAATAAATGGATGAGGAATATTGATCATGCAAGGACCATTCGGTGAGTTTTGTAAAGTGTGACATTTAAATTTTTTTTTCGTTTTGCTTAATTGCTAATATAGTCTATTCCCCATGGGATGTGGATATACAATTTAAACTATATTTTTTCCCTTACCTCTAACAAGGATAAATTATTCACTATTAGTGCAGTGCATGAAACACAACAGTCGAACAGAACAGCCTTTGCTTCAGATTGAACATTATCATCATTAGGCTTCTGCAGGAGCATTATTATCATCAGGCTTCAGCAGGAGCATTATCATCATCAGGCTTCTGCAGGAGCATTATCATCATCAGGCTTCAGCAGGAGCATTATCATCAGCCTTCAGCAGGAGCATTATCATCATCAGCCTTCAGTAGGAGCATTATCATCATCAGGCTTCAGCAGGAGCATTATCATTAGCCTTCAGCAGGAGCATTATCATCATCAGGCTTCTGCAGGAGCATTATCATCATCAGCCTTCAGCAGGAGCATTATCATCATCAGGCTTCAGCAGCAGCATTATCATCATCAGGCTTCAGCAGGAGCATTATCATTAGCCTTCAGCAGGAGCATTATCATCATCAGGCTTCTGCAGGAGCATTATCATCATCAGCCTTCAGCAGGAGCATTATCATCATCAGGCTTCAGCAGGAGCATTATCATTAGTCTTCAGCAGGAGCATTATCATCATCAGGCTTCAGCAGGAGCATTATCATCATCAGCCTTCAGCAGGAGCATTATCATCAGCCTTCAGCAGGAGCATTATCATCATCAGCCTTCAGCAGGAGCAATATCATCATCAGGCTTCAGCAGGAGCATTATCATCATCAGGCTTCAGCAGGATCATTATCATCATCAGACTTCAGCAGGAGCATTATCATCAGCCTTCAGCAGGAGCATTATCATCAGGCTTCTGCAGGAGCATTATCATCATCAGGCTTCAGCAGGAGCATTATCATCAGCCTTCAGCAGGAGCATTATCATCAGGCTTCTGCAGGAGCATTATAATCATCAGGCTTCAGCAGGACAATTATCATCAGGCTTCAGCAGGAGCATTATCATCATCATGCTTCAGCAGGAGCATTATCATCATCAGGCTTCAGCAGCAGCATTATCATCATCAGGCTTCAGCAGGAGCATTATCATCAGGCTTCAGCAGGAGCATTATCATTATCATGCTTCAGCAGGAGCATTATCATCATCAGGCTTCAGCAGCAGCATTATCATCATCAGACTTCAGCAGGAGCAGTATCATCAGGCTTCAGCAGGACCAATATCATCATCAGGCTTCAGTAGGAGCATTAACATCATCATTCTTCAGCAGGAGCATTATCATCATCAGGCTTCAGTAGGAGCATTATCATCATCATTCTTCAGCAGGAGCATTATCATCATCAGGCTTCAAATTAAAAACACACTAATGTACAGAGTAAAAAATCAATTAATTAAAATATATATATATATATATATATATATATATATTTATATCAAAAAATATATATATATATCACTCTATAAATAATAACACTCTATGGACACCCAGTGTGCAAATTTTGTAGTGAACCACTACATAAAGGGGAAATTTCAAGTACTCCGCATAGAAAAAAATTCCATAAAAACAATCAAAGCAAGAATATGGTCATAAAAAATTGTTTTATTAGTTAAATTTAAAAATAAAATTAAAATCCAGACTCTGCCATACAATAGAGAAGAATGCATATATATAGCGAGGACTTCTCAGTCATACAAGACTGATCAGTTTAATTATCTTCCCAATTGCAACATTTGGCTGTGAGATGTGGATTCTCAAAAAACCAGACAGAAGAAAAATTGATGCCTTTGAGCTGTTGCTGCTAGAGAAGACTTTTACAAATCCTATGGACCCCTAGGATCACCAAAAAAATGGTCTTGATCATATAAACCCAGAGTTATCATGTAAGGCAAGATCACCGGACAGAACCTAACCTATTTTGGATATGTAATGAGGATAAATTAGAATTGGAGGTGCTACATGGAATGGTTAGTGGTAAAAGGAAACGGAAGACCAAAGGCATGTTGGCTGTATACCATCAAGAATGACACTTTCAAAACAGCTGCAAATAATGCAGAGAGCCGGGCAGAGTAATATTACCAGAGATAAGGGTAGGGTCTCACCTTGTGTGTTTGTGAAAGTCACAACAACTAACTAATGACTAAGGACTAATGTCCTTTTTGGGAGTTGCCTGAGAGCAAAAGAACTGTAGTGGTTCAGAGTGGGCAAAAAACAATACGGTTGTAAAAATAACCAAAACATAAAAAAATCCCAGGCAACTGTGCTAAAAAATTCCCTACCTTTCCCTAACTACACTAATAGTTTTTGTATTTTGTTTCCCCCCTTCCTGTGTGATGACACTTCATTTGAGTATCCCAGTGCATTCTTGGATGCTCAAACTAAGCGTCATCAGGGGACAGCGGCTGCTGTCACTGTTGCAGTCAGTGCACCCTCCCTAAAATGAAGTGTCATTAGGGGCAGAGGCTGCAGTCACTGTCACAGCGTCTGCCCTGTCCCTGAAATGAAGTATCGTCAGGGGCAGTGCTATTCCCTGCGTGGTGTGCAAAGTGCCCATTACACAGTTTGTGTGGCCAGCTCAGTTCGTACAAGCCAACAAAACAGAGGACAGCGCACTGTCAGAGTGCGGATTCAGAATACACGGCGGTGAGCAGAGAACAATGCCACCCCCACAAGTGACATCACTTGTGGAGGCGGCGATGGTCTCTGAGCGTTGGGTATCCTGACAATGCGCACTAACAGTTCGCACTGCTCTGTTGCCAACTCGTTACTACTGATTTGAGCCGGCAACAGGCAGCACGCATTGTGCACTGTGCACATTGCACAGGGGCTAGCACCACCCCTGAAATGAGTGGCACTGATGATACTTCATTTCAGGGAGGAGGCAGAGGCTGTGACAGTGACTGCAGCTTCAGCCTCCTGATGGCACTTTATTTTAAGGAGGGAGCTGGGGCTGCGATAGTGACTGTAGCCTCTGCCCCCTGATAACGTTTCATTTTAGGGATGGGATAAGGGCAGCAACAGTGACTGCAGCTTTTGCCCCTTTATGGCGATTCATTTTAGGGGGTGGGCAGGGGCTTCAACAGTGACTGCAGCTTTTGCCCCTTTATGGCGATTCATTTTAGGGGGTGGGCAGGGGCTTCAACAGTGACGGCAGCTTTTGCCCCTTTATGGTAATTCATTTTCAGGGGTGGGCAGGGGCTTCAACAGTGACTGCAGCTTTTGCCCCTTTATGGCGCTTCGTTTTTGGGGGTGGGCAGGGGCTTCAACAGTGACTGCAGCCTTTACCCCTGATGGCGCTTTGTTTTGGGGAGGAGGGGCTGCAACAGTAACCGCAGCCTTTGACCCCTTATGACGCTTCATTTGAACATCCCAACATGTAATTTTGTCGTCATTTTTTATTTATATTACATGTATAAACACAGTTATTAAAAGAGGATTCCCTAGACTGTTTTTCATAGCCGAACTGAGCAGGAGTAATGTAAATGTTAATGTAAAAGTTTCTCACTCAATTTGCTTTCTTTTTTCCTTTTTTTACTTCCTGCATCAGTATAATTCCATATGTGGAGGAAAGTATGTCAGATTCTTTTTAAATTATTGTACCAATGTATAATTTAAACCTCTGTATGAAGACTAGTACCATGCAGTCTCCTTCGTTTGCAGTGTGAATAGCTCCAGGGTATTATTCCCTTAACAGGTTTATATTTCCACATCATATAAATTCGACTGTGCTTCATAGATTTCATTACACTACATAACAATTGTTGTCAAGCTTTTTATAGAATCCATGAAGGACTGTGGATAAGGATCATTTATCGCCTTCCCTACATGGTATGCAGTATTACAGATATTCATATTCATAAATTGACTATGAATTATTGTAAAAAGAAATTCTCTGGCAGAGTAATGTATTCCCTATCATTACATGTATGGCATTGCATCTAAAAAAATTCTCTTTTTTTTTCATAGCAATCAACTTTATACTGATGTTAATGGACAATTCACTGGGTTTTTTGTCAGTAACCCAAGTGAAAAAGACTTAAAGCAATCTTTTCTTCATCCTGGAATGGATGACAGTAGGGAACAGTAGATTATAATCCACGGAATATACGGAATTGTAGAAAAGACTTTCTTACCGTCAGATCAATACCGCATGGAAAACTAGTGGTCTGTTGTGCATATTTATGCCAGCCGTGAACGGATATTATAGATAGATCTCAATACCTAGGTATACTTTTACTAAAGGGCTTATCTTTTCTTTTTGGTTAAAAAATCTATGATTAGGTCTTCAACTATGAGCTATGATATTTAGAAGAAATATATACCGTATATTCTCGAGTATAAGCCGACCCGAGTATAAGCCGACCCCCTAATTTTGCCACAAAAAACTGGGAAAACTTAATGACTCGAGTATAAGCCTAGGGTGGAAAATGCAGCAGCTAGCGGTAAATGTCAAAAATAAAAATAGATACCAATAAAAGTAAAATTAATTGAGACATCAGTAGTTTAAGTGTTTTTGAATATCCATATTGAATCAGGAGCCCCATATAATGCTCCATAAAGTTTGTGATGGGCCCCCATAAGATGCTCCATATTAAAATATGCCCCATATAATCCTGCATAAAGGGTAATAAGGGCCCCATAAGATGCTCCATAGAGATATTTGTTGTGAATTCTGTTGTTGAACTCCCTCCTGTGGTCGTGAATGGTACTTCGGCGAGTTCTGTCCATGGACTCCCTCTGGTGGCTGTGAGTGAAGCTGCTGCTTCTGAGGTTCCTTACACAGGTGACATGGTTTATCCTTTGGTTGGCTGCTCTATTTAACTCCACTCAGATCGTTACTCCATGCCAGCTGTCAATGTTCCTGTGCTGGTTCAGTTCGCTCTTGGATCTTTCTGGAGACCTGTCTCTTCCTGCAAGAAGCTAAGTCCCCGTTTGTTATTTTCTGTTCATGGTTTTTTAGTCCAGCTTGCTTTCATGATTTTGTCTTGCTAGCTGGAAGCTCTGGGTTTGCAGGGTGGCGCCTCCGCACCGTGAGTCGGTGCGGGGGTCTTTTTGCACACTCTGCGTGGTCTTTTGTAGTTTTTGTGCTGACCGCAAAGATACCTTTCCTATCCTCTGTCTATTTAGTTACTCTGGCCTCCTTTTGCTAAAACCTGTTTCATTTCTGTGTTTGTGACTTTCATCTTAACTTACAGTTAATATTTGTGGGGGGCTGCCTTTTCCTTTGGGGAAATTTCTCTGAGGCAAGGTAGGCTTTATTTTCTATCTCTAGGGCTAGCTAGTTCTTAGGCTGTGCCGAGGCGTCTAAGCCTGTTAGGTACGCTCCACGGCTATTTCTAGTGTGTGTGATAGGATTAGGGATTGCGGTCAGCAAAGTTCCCACTTCCCAGAGCTTGTCCTGTGAGTTTAACCATCAGGTCATTCCTGGTGCTCCTAACCACCAGGTCATAACAGATATTTACCCTATATAGTGCTGCATAAGCGTTATGGCCCCATACAGATGCTCCGCACAGCCACTTGCCCTATATAGTGCTGCACAAGTGTTATGGCCCCATACAGATGCTCCGCACAGCTACTTGCCCCTTATAGTGCTGCACAAGTGTTATGGCCCCATACAGATGCTCCACACAGCCACTTGCCCCATATAGTGCTGCACAAGTGTTATGGCCCCATACAGATGCTCCGCACAGACACTTGCCCCATATAGTGCTGCACAAGTGTTATGGCCCCATAAGATGCTCCACACAGCCACTTCCCCCTTATAGTGCAGCACAAGTGTTATGGCCCCATAAGATGCTCCGTACAGCCACTTGCCACTTATAATGCTGCACAAGCGTTATGGCCCCATAAGATGCTCCATACAGCCACTTGCCCCTTATAGTGCTGCACAAGTGTTATGGCCCCATAAGATGCTCTGCACAGCCACTTGCCCCATATAGTGCTGCACAAGTGTTATGGCCCCATACAGATGCTCCGCACAGACACTTGCCCCTTATAGTGCTGCAAAAGTGTTATGGCCCCATAAGATGCTCCGCACAGCCACTTGCCCCTTATAATGCTGCACAAGTGTTATGGCCCCATAAGATGCTCCGCACAGCCACTTGCCCCTTATAGTGCTGCACAAGTGTTATGGCCCCATAAGATGCTCCGCACAGCCACTTGCCCCTTATAGTGCTGCACAAGAGTTATGGTCCCATAAGATGCTCCGTACAGTCACTTGCCCCATATAGTGCTGCACAAGTGTTATGGCCCCATAAGATGCTCCGCACAGACACTTGCCCCTTATAGTGCTGCACAAGTGTTATGGCCTCATAAGATGCTTCGCACAGCCACTTGCCCCTTATAGTGCTGCACAAGTGTTATGGCCCCATAAGATGCTCCGTACAGCCACTTGCCCCTTATAGTGCTGCACAAGTGTTATGGCCCCATAAGATGCTCCATACAGTCACTTGCCCCATATAATGCTGCACAAGTGTTATGGCCCCATAAGATGCTCCGCACAGCCACTTGCCCCATATAGTGCTGCACAAGTGTTATGGCCCCATAAGATGCTCCGTACAGCCACTTGCCCCTTATAGTGCTGCACAAGTGTTATGGCCCCATAAGATGCTCCATACAGTCACTTGCCCCATATAATGCTGCACAAGTGTTATGGCCCCATAAGATGCTCCGCACAGCCACTTGCCCCATATAGTGCTGCACAAGTGTTATGGCCCCATAAGATGCTCCGCACAGTCACTTGCCCCATATAGTGCTGCACAAGTGTTATGGCCCCATAAGATGCTCCGCACAGCCACTTGCCCCATATAGTGCTGCACAAGAGTTATGGCCCCATAAGATGCTCCATACAGTCACTTGCCCCATATAATGCTGCACAAGTGTTATGGCCCCATAAGATGCTCCGCACAGCCACTTGCCCCATATAGTGCTGCACAAGTGTTATGGCCCCATAAGATGCTCCGCACAGCCACTTGCCCCTTATAGTGCTGCACAAGTGTTATGGCCCCATAAGATGCTCCGCACAGCCACTTGCCCCTTATAGTGCTGCACAAGAGTTATGGTCCCATAAGATGCTCCGTACAGTCACTTGCCCCATATAGTGCTGCACAAGTGTTATGGCCCCATAAGATGCTCCGCACAGACACTTGCCCCTTATAGTGCTGCACAAGTGTTATGGCCTCATAAGATGCTTCGCACAGCCACTTGCCCCTTATAGTGCTGCACAAGTGTTATGGCCCCATAAGATGCTCCGTACAGCCACTTGCCCCTTATAGTGCTGCACAAGTGTTATGGCCCCATAAGATGCTCCATACAGTCACTTGCCCCATATAATGCTGCACAAGTGTTATGGCCCCATAAGATGCTCCGCACAGCCACTTGCCCCATATAGTGCTGCACAAGTGTTATGGCCCCATAAGATGCTCCGCACAGTCACTTGCCCCATATAGTGCTGCACAAGTGTTATGGCCCCATAAGATGCTCCGCACAGCCACTTGCCCCATATAGTGCTGCACAAGAGTTATGGCCCCATAAGATGCTCCGTACAGCCACTTGCCCCATATAGTGCTGCACAAGTGTTATGGCCCCATAAGATGCTCCGTACAGCCACTTGCCCCATATAGTGCTGCACAAGTGTTATGGCCCCATAAGATGCTCCGCACAGCCACTTGCCCCATATAGTGCTGCACAAGAGTTATGGCCCCATAAGATGCTCCGTACAGCCACTTGCCCCATATAATGCTGCACAAGTGTTATGGCCCCATAAGATGCTCCGTACAGCCACTTGCCCCATATAGTGCTGCACAAGTGTTATGGCCCCATAAGATGCTCCGCACAGCCACTTGCCCCATATAGTGCTGCACAAGAGTTATGGCCCCATAAGATGCTCCGTACAGCCACTTGCCCCATATAATGCTGCACAAGTGTTATGGCCCCATAAGATGCTCCGTACAGCCACTTGCCCCATATAATGCTGCACAAGTGTTATGGTCCCATAAGATGCTCCGCACAGCCACTTTCCCCATATAGTGCTGCACAAGTGTTATGGCCCCATACAGATGCTCCGCACAGCCACTTGCCCCATTTGCTTTTGCTGCCATAAAAAAAAAAAAATCACATACTCACCTCTCCGTCGCTCAGGACCCTGGCACTTTTACCTGGTCCTCGTGCGGCTCCATCTTCGGCACTGACGTTCAGCAGAGGGTGCGCACTGACTACGTCACCGTGCCCTCTGTCCTGAGCGTCACTGCCAGAGGACGATGAAGACGGAGCCGCACTGGAACGAGGAGAGGTAAATATCGCGCAGCGCTGCGCTCCCCCTCCCCGTATACTTACCTGCTCCTGGTGCTGCGTCCCTGCTTCTTCCCCAGCGCTGCAGATTCTTCCTGTATTGAGCTGTCACCATTACCGCTCATACATTAATGAATATGCGGCTCCACCTCTATGGGAGGTGGAGACGCATATTCATTTCTGTAGTGAGCGGTAACGGTGACCGCTCAGCACAGGAAGAATCTGCAGCGCCGGGGAAGAAGCAGGGACGTCCAGAGACCGCGCCGGGAGCAGGTAAGTATAATTACACTGCCCCCGCTCCCCTAAACCTGCCGAACCCCGAGTATGACTCGAGTATAAGCCAAGAGGGGGACTTTCAGCCCAAAAAATGGGCCGAAAATCTCAGCTTATACTCGAGTATATACGGTAATTATTAGTATTAAAACCACCTGCCTAACATTGTGTAGGTCCCCCACCAAGCCGCCATAACAGCTCTGACCTACTTATGGAGGAATGAAAGCCTTTGAAGGTGTCTTCTATCAGACATAAGCAGTGGATACTTTAAGGCTATGTTCACACCTTGCGTCGGGTCCCTGCGGGTTCTCCCGCAGCGGATTTGATAAATCTGCAGGGCAAAACAACTGCGGTTCTCCCTGCAGATTTATCGCGGTTTGTTCCGCGGTTTCCGCTGCGGGTTTCCGCCTATACTATTGATGCTGCATATGCAGCAATATGCAGCATCAATAGTAATGTTAAAAATAATAAAAATTGGTTATACTCACCCTCTGATGTCCGGATCTCCTGGGCGCTGCACCCGGCGGTCCGGTTCCAAAGATGCTGTGCGAGAAGGACCCTTCGTGACGTCACGGTCATGTGACCGCGACGTCACCGCAGGTCCTGGTCGCACAGCAACTCTGACCGGACGGCCGCGTGCAGCGCCCAGGAGCTCCGGACATCAGAGGGTGATTATAACCAGATTTTTTATTTTTTAACCCCAAATATGGTTCCCAGGGCCTGGAGGAGAGTCTCCTCTCCTCCACCCCGGGTACCACCCGCACATTATCCGCTTACTTCCCGCAACGTGGGCACAGCCCCATGCGGGAAGTAAGCGGTTCAATGTATTCCTATGGGTGCAGAATCGCAGCGATTCTGCACAAAGAAGTGACATGCTGCGGGTTGTAAACCGCTGCGTTCCCGCGCGGTTTTTCCCGCAGCATGTGCACAGCGGTTTGCGGTTTCCATAGGGTTTACATGTTACTGTAAACGCTATGGAAACTGCTGCGGACCCGCAGCATCAAAATCGCGGCGGTTCCGCGGTAAAAACCGCTAAGTGTGAATATAGCCTAAACGGTTGTTTCATCATCATCATCATCATCATCATCATCATCAATAGGGAAAACTGCTAACTGCTTTTACACACAAGCAACTTTGGAATATCCTTTTGTCTTTTGAACAGTTACAGATTAAATATGATATCCCGAGGCCCCAATCTTCTGCTCAGATCAGCAATACAATCGCACATGTGCAGAGTAAATACCATCCTAACAATATCATCCTTCCCGTTAATAGGGATCCTTAAATCACAGGGACCCTGGGGTCTTATATCCACATTGTATACATATATGTTGTCCGTGGGTGCTGATTCGGCGGCATTGCCGGTTAAAGAAAAATGGAAACTCCTAGTTCCTGATCTTCAAGATGAGGACTGGGAGACAATTCTTGAATCCCCATCTGTGGTATCTCCCTCAGCCAACAATAAAATGATCCAACTATAATATGTCAATCCTATTTAACCCCGTCATGAGTATTTAAAATGGGTTGGACTAACTCTTCAGAATGTATGAGATGCCATACAGGGGAAGCAGACTTTATACATATGGTCTGGGGATGTCCAGTTATTCAATCCTTTTGGAGCGAGATGACAACGTTACTAACCTCCCTTGTACATATTTCCGTTCCTTTGAACCCATTAATATGCTTATTCGGGGTACTGGAAGAAGAGACATGGGGACACCATGTTCAAATTTTTTTGAGAGAAACGCTTTTTATGGCAAGAAAAATAATAGCTTTGCGTTTGATGGGAAACAATCACCCATCTCTTAGGGCCTGGATTGATTTAGTGAACTCAATTATACCTTATGAACGTAAGTTAGACCAGAATAGGGGATGTATGGGGAAGTTTGGAAAGATCTGGGATATATGGGACTCATCATACCTCACCATGTCGTCACGTGACAGACAGCCCAGCTTCACTATAATAAATGGTAGAATTTCACATTGGTTCGCGCTTCGTTTCAACATTTAAATACTATCAAAATGGAATTGGTTTTGGCAGTAAAACAGTTTTAGCGTTTTATTACAGGTCCTTTAGATATACTGTATTATTTTAAGTTTTATGAGACCAGGTCTATGTACTAAGATATGTACTGATAAGACTTGGGGTATACATTTGTACTGGCTTGGTTGTAGGCAACATGCATGTCTTATTGTTCTCTGTTTTCTGATGTTTAATAAACGAATTTAAATTTTTTTTGCAATATCCTTGTTGTTAAAAATCCTCTCTGTTTTTAATTTTTTAGTTCACTGCTTGTTGACTAGGTTATCGGCCACCGCTACAGGCTACCAGCAGTTGCTGGACTCTAAGGGAAGGAGCACAATGCTTTGTTCTGGGGCAGGATCTGGTAGTCTTTGGTGTTATTGCACTCCTCTATTGCTGCAGAGGTGGCCTCTGTTTGCAGATTTGGATAGCACTCAGTTTGAGCTAGTCAAGCAGGAACACAACATCCCCCAGCAAGCAGGAAATCGAGAGGGAGAAGAACAGCGCATTCCTGCTGAAGAGGACCATGCAACCTGTTGTGAGGTGTGGCCTCCATGGATTGGATTTCTTTTTTCAGCACCTCCCTCATATATAAGATTGGATTGAGATCTGGGAAATTTGAATGTCAAGCTAACACCTTCAACTCTGTGATGTTCCTCAAACCATTACTGGACAATTTTAGCAGTGTGTCAGGGCGCATACTCCTGCTGATAAAGAGGCCAATGCCATTAAAGAATATTGTCGCCATAAAGGGGTGTACTTGGAGATACGTGTCAAAGTGTGGATGTAATTTGTTCTACAGTACTGCTTTTGTGGCGCTGAACCTGCATGCTTCCCATGTTAGGCCTAATAATGAATCATCAGTCCACCACTTTATGTAGACACTTCTGTTTTGGATCCAGTAAATTAGTCATCACAGTTTTTCTGTTGTCGAAGTTGCTCAGATCATCACACTTGCTAAATGTTTGCCTTTCAATTTTTCCATCATCATATATGTGCCTGTGTAAATATGTAATATATTTAGCAGATATTCCTGTCTTCTTCAGGCCCAGGGACTTCTTCAGAGAGCTTGGAACCAGTTTACTGTGGCGCTGGATATTGATGCAAGAAGTATTCTGGGATTTGAGGGCCGCTCTATTGTAAATTTGCAAATAGGGGACACGTTTGCTGCTCTGCAGGACATGAATGCTGCATTAAAGGTGATCTCGTTAATGATACATCACAGTGTTTCTAGAACAAATCTAAGTGTCAGGCATCAATATATACATTTCACGTCATGTTTCATGTAAACTTCGCTTCCCAATAAAATAAATACAAGTACTTGATCTGTCCTTCGGTTTAGCCACTCTGGAGCTATAACTATTTTATAGCTAGGTTACAACTAATATGGCCACATTTCTGGTCCAACATGGTCTGTCACTTATTTTTTCTGGACACTTGAATGACAGATATGCATCACTCACTTATCTTTTGTTTCCATATCTTGAATTATCCCAGGAAATTTGCAAAACTCTCGATGCCATTGGACTCGCCAACGTTTGACTATGTAAATGCATTTCAGGAAAAAGGCGCTTCTTTTTTTTCCGGAAGGCGTTTCACTGGCGGTTTTGCTAACATTTTGTGGCGGCTCTGCCATCAGTGTCTTTTTTTTCTAAACCTTCAACTATAACTAGCTAGCTGCTTGAATGATCATGCTGCTTTTATCAGCTTTGTGGTTTCCGAACCCTGAAGCAAAGAAAAGAAGTGACATTAGATGTAACATGCGTACAGCACAGTCCTTTTTTTATTGCTGTGCATTATGTTCATTTTTTTTTTTTGCAGTGCTTTTTCAAGCGGGTTCCAGGCAGAATCCACTTGAAAAAGACCTCATCTGTCTGGAAAAAGTCCCGTCATCCTGTTCACGACGTCACCCTTGAAAGGATTTTTTTACCATTGGCAAATTAATGGTTAGTTTTCCTGTATGGTTTTATAGTTTTTGTAAGCATTATTGCTTAATTTTTCTTGCACACATGGTGTCACGATTCATTATGGGATTCGTGGCATCTCTGGTTCTGTTGTTTTTTCCTTTTGGTCCAGCAAGTGTTAATGTCAGTCTCTTGCTAGCAGCTGCTTTTATGCTAGTCAGCTTACTTTGGTTGGTAACCACTCCCACCTTCCTTTAAATAGTCACATGACCCATCAGCTGATCGTCAATAGTAGTCTTATTCTATGGCAACCACCCTGAAGTGAGGAGCTCTCCTGTGTCGGTGGTTTTGCTAAAGCTGCGGGAGTTCAGATTCTTGGTGCTGTTTTCCATGCTGCTGTGGAGCTTGGCAGTGGAGCTTTTTCTTTGTCTGTCCCATGTTTGTCTCTTCCCCTGTGTTTTTACCATCTGCTGCAGTGGTGAGGCTAGTGTCCTTGCCGGCCATTGCACTAGCCAGGGTATATTGAGGTGACAATCAGGGAATAGGCACGTGACTGTGGCGAGGGAGAAGGACCCACATAGGGAATTAGGGGAGTTTAGCGACAGGCACAGGTTGGTGTCAGGAGGTGTCCCATGCCTTGCTCCCTACATTTAGGGCCTTCCTCTCCCCGTTTCCATCCAGTTATTGTTGTATGCTGTGTCATCCGCCGGACTTACCTGTGTCTGAATGTGACACATAGTAAGTGCTTGGAAAACTATAGTTTTTATTTTACTCTGGACATACTGTAGATGTCATTATCTGCATCAGCACAATATGGAGGATGACAGTAAGAACCGGAATAAACAAAAATGAGAGGACATAAAGTGCAGATTGCAAAGGAAATACAAGCACATAAATAAACTATGACAGTAAAAGAAGCACTCCCAGCTATATATATATTTTTTTTAGAAAAGTGTATACATGAATGTACAGTAGCATGAGTGCATTAATATACTCTAAAAAAACATAAAAAAAAACAAGGATCCCTAAAATATAACTTTTATTGAAATAAAAGTTATATTTTAGGGATCCTTGTTTTTTTAGGTTTTTTAGTGTGTTCTAGGATTCTATCATATTTTTTGTGGTTTGCTTCTGCATTAATATACTCACCTACCGTTTCTCTCCAGTGTCCAGCACTGTTCTGCTCCTCTCCCCAGTGACGTCATCCTTCTGCAGACTATGCTGCGCTCTGCGTGACCCAGAAGTGGCTTTTACAGTCTAAGCCTATAGAGTGTCAGAGCAAGGGGTCCATAGGCTTTCATTGTAAAAAAGATGTCCCTGTCACGCATAGAACATAGAGAAGTCCTGCACAACAAATGACCCTCTGGCCACATGCCACCCAACGTGAATACATTTGAACACTATGGCGCCGGAACTGGGGCAGAGGAGCGCTTGTCAGCCCCCACCTCGATGTGCAGCAGCGCAATGAGGTGAGCACGCTGCTGATGTCATCACACTGCTGTCGGGTCTACACAGGCAGAGGAGACATAGGGCACTGGTAAGCCCTCCAGGAGGAGCTGGAGATTAAATGTGCTGTTATTTTAGATGAGGTTGCCAGTTGAGGGGAGGGTTGTGTTACTACAAGGGGACATAATGCAGTAATGTGGGAAATTATGGGGCAGTTTGGCACATTCTGGAGAGAATGGGGGGGGATTGTGAAAGGGAGCATAGTGTAGCGAGGGGCAGTTTGGGAAAGATATAGAAAGGGGCAGTATGTGGGGGGGACATTATGGAGAGGGACTGTATGGGGGATGTTATACAGAGGGGCAGTGTGCGGTGATATTTTGTAGAAGAGCAGTGTGTCTGTGGAAGAGGGAGGTATGTTTGGAGAGGGGGAGTATGGAAGGATATTTTGGAGAGGGACACTGTGGGGGATATTTGAAGTGGGGCATTGGGGGGTTATTATAAAGAGTGGAAATCTGGGGGGAATATTTTGGAGAAGGGCAGTTGGGGGTATTTTGTGTAAGAAGCACAGTGAGGTACAATTATTTATTCAGGAGCAGAACATAGAAGATATTTTTGAATTATAGAGCAGTGTTATGATGCTTTAATTTTTAAGGTCACCATATCAATTTGTGCTGCTGAAGATGGAGAAAAGAGAAGTCCGGAAAGATGATCACTGGGCATGAAATCTCATCATAACGTCTGTGCTACATGGGGACAAAAGGGATGGGAGCGACCCCAATCAGAGAAGATGTCACCTATAAGGAACTTAGGTGTAAAATTTTATTTGTGATCCTGCCTACATCTCATCATCACTGTGGTTCCTGTGTGGTCTGCAGTCTGAGGGCTGTAACAACAACTCCCAATATCTCCTTACCATTGTTAAGTACATACTGGGAATTGTAGGTTCATGCAATAGAAATTTATATGGTGCTGACCTGACATTACAATTGATCGCTGTACTAAGCTTGGCGCTATATACATGAACTGATGTTTCTCTTGCTGCATTTATGTACTGATGGTGTTTCTGGCACTGCATTCATTTATTGACCTTGTGTCTGATACTGCATTCATGTACTGACAGTATTTCTTATACTGCATTTATGTTCTGACAGTGGTTCTGGCACTACATTCATGTACTGATGGCGGTTTTGATGCTGCACTCTGTTCTTGTACATATGTAATCATCCATAACATGTTTCATGGTTACAATAAACCTTTAAAAGTGTCAAAACTTAGAGATTTGAGATTATGAGGAGGATTTGGCGAGTGTCTGCTAAAAAAAATCAGTTAGCTTGTGTTCACACTGATTTTTTTTTTAAGCTGAAACTCTCCAAACCCTTATCAAATACTCAAAATTTGGTTCTGGTGATGTACTAATTTACCCCTTTAAAAAAATTGACTAGCCCCTGGGATTAGTTTAGTATGACAATGCGGCTCTTAGTGGTAGGTGAGAATAATAATACACACACTACAAAAAATATGCTCAAATCCCTGCGGCTGCATGTGTTGCGGCTGTCAACAATCGCGAGACATGCAGCGGCGGCAACTCAAGCATATTTTTTGAGCATGCTCAATATGGACACGAGCATGCTCAGATAGCAGTGTATCCGAAGGCGGTCTCTCATCACTAACACACCTTTAATTAGAAAATATATGCATCTTTAAAACAGGGCCTTTTGCTTACCCTGCAACTATTTAATACACTAACACCCCTTCTTAACAGCTCAGACTCAAGTCATTAGGTGCCGGCCTCTTCATCAGCCTTGAACATCTCTTTTTGCAGTTAATGGCTTTGCTAATAATATTCACAGTACAGTACTCAGTTGGGTAGTTCTTTAAGTGCAGAAGTTTCTTGCCCTTCAAGATTCCTCAGAAAATTCAACTTCACAATAATATGTCTGGCACTTGTGAGAAGACTTTCCAACAGTGTGAGGTCAGGACATCTTTTGTTCTCATTAATGGATTTAATTCCTTCCTTTGTAGCTTTTAATGGCTTCCCCTTGTGAGTGCTGAGATTTGTCTCCCCAAGACCTTGGTACATTGACAGTGCTTGCATCATTATGAGAGACATACAGGTGGCATACCTTCATTTTCTCTTGTTGAACGGCATGGTTCTGTATCTGACCTCAGTTGTATCTGCTCACTTGTATTGTTTGGACTTGTACTGACTACGACCATTTGTTCAGAAACAGTCTGATCGTTCTTAGTTTTCTCTTCTTAAGGTACTGTCACACTAGACGATATCGCTAGCGATCCGTGACGTTGCAGTGTCCTCGCTAGCGATATCGTCCAGTGTGACAGGCAGCAGCGATCAGGCCCCTGCTGTGATGTCGCTGGTCGGGGAAGAAAGTCCAGAACTTTATTTCGTCGCTGGACTCCCCGTAGACATCGCTGAATCGGCGTGTGTGACACCGATTCAGCGATGTCTTCGCTGGTAACCAGGGTAAACATCGGGTAACTAAGCGCAGGGCCGCGCTTAGTAACCCGATGTTTACCCTGGTTACCATCCTAAAAGTAAAAAAACAAACACTACATACTTACCTACAGCCGTCTGTCCTCCAGCGCTGTGCTCTGCTCTCCTCCTGCTCTGGCTGTGAGCGTCGGTCAGCCGGAATGCAGAGCGGTGACGTCACCACTCTGCTTTCTGGCTGCCCGGCGCTCACAGCCAGACCAGAGAAGCAGAGCGCCGAGGACAGACGGCTGTAGGTAAGTATGTAGCGTTTGTTTTTTTACTTTTTAGGATGGTAACCAGGGTAAACATCGGGTTACTAAGCGCGGCCCTGCGCTTAGTAACCCGATGTTTACCCTGGTTACCAGGGACCTCGGGATCGTTGGTCGCTGGAGAGCGGTCTGTGTGACAGCTCTCCAGCGACCAAATAGCGACGCTGCAGCGATCCGGATCGTTGTCGGTATCGCTGCAGCGTCGCTATGTGTGATGGTACCTTTATTTCCAGTGTGTCACAATATCTTTTGGATCCTTTGTCATACTGGGTTTTTGCAGTTCCTTAAAGAAGTTGTCCACTACTATAACTTTTTTTTTTCATAAATCTTGCTATTATGTGCCACTCAAAACATCCACTGTGTTTATTTCAGCAATATTACCTTTTATCATGCTGTAGCAGCACATTTTCAGGGCCCACTGAGACTCTTTCGCCCGGGGCCCTCAAAACCTGGAGCCGGCCCTGGCTTCACTGATTGGTCATGCCGGCCGCGAACAATCACCGACAGTTGCAGTCCACCCGCGAATTGGCACGGAATTTGAACCACGCTTCGCTAATTGGTCGCGGCCGGCCGGCCGAATCCTGTGTATAACTTGCATTATTCTGAAAACTTCATAAATAAACTACATACATAATATTCTAGAATACCCGATGCATTAGAATCGGGCCACCATCTAGTATACCATAAATTGCATGGACATTGTAATAAATAGATCACAAAATCTAAATTACACGTTAAGAAGTGTCTAATGGAGTATTTTTTATTTGTATTAGGATGTTCAAAAGAACTACCTTTAATAATTAGAGGGCAGTTTATGCTTGTCAAACAGGGATAACATTCCTTCCTTTCACTACCCAATGTAGAGGAATTTAAAAATCCTCCACTTTTTTCATATAAGAAAAATAAAAACCTCAAAGATATACTGATCAATTCAGATGTGGGCCCTTTGAAAAAACAAGACAGACAACATTAACAGGTAGGTTAAATGTCTCCCGAGGATACCATTGGTTGCAGGAGGTATAAGGCACCGTCAGGTACACCAGGGTGTTCCACATAGTCCGTATGCTCATATGTTTAAACCCTATACCCATATAATATTTGCTATCAAAAGACATAACAGTGGATATAATATTTTTCCTAAATCCACAATATAAGTGGTGCTATCATGCCTTAAGTGATGGACTATATAAGCACCGCAATATACCGTATATACTCGAGTATAAGCCGACCCGAGTATAAGCCGACCCCCCCCCCCAATTTTGCCACAAAAAACTGGAAAAACTTAATGACTCGAGTATAAGCCTAGGGTGGGAAATGCAGCAGCTACCGGTAAATGTCAAAAGTAAAAATAGATACCAATAAAAGTAAAATTAATTGAGACATCAGTAGGTTGTGTTTTTGAATATCCATATTGAATCAGGAGCCCCATATAATGCTCCATAAAGTTCATTATGGCCCCATAAGATGCTCCATATTAAAATATGCACCATATAATCCTGCATAAAGGTTAATAATGGCCCCATAAGATGCTCCTTAGACATATTTGCCCAATATAATGCTGCACAAATGCTGATTATGGCCCCATAAGATGCTCCATAAAGATATTTGCCCCACATAGTGCTGCACAAACATTGATTATGGCCCCATACAGACACTTGCCCCATATAGTGCTGCACAAACGTTATGGCCCCTTATAGTGCTGCACAAACGTTATGGCCCCTTATAGTGCTGCACAAACGTTATGGCCCCTTATAGTGCTGCACAAACATTATGGCCCCATATAATGCTGCACAAACGTTATGGCCCCATATAGTGCTGCACAAACGTTATGGCCCCTTATAGTGCTGCACAAACGTTATGGCCCCATAGATGCTCCATACAGACACTTGCCCCATTTGCTGTGATAAAAAAAAAAGTCACATACTCACCTCTCCGTCGCTCAGGCCCACGGCGCTTTCAATATTCACGTGCTGATCGTTCCGGTGCCGCTCCATCTTCAGCACTGACGTTCAGGCAGAGGGCGCGCACTAACCACGTCACCGCGCCCTCTGACCTGAGCGCCACTGCTGAAGATGGAGCGGCGCCGAAACGAGGAGCAGGTGAGTATCGCGCAGCGCTCCCCCTCCGCATTATACTTACCTGCTCCTAGCGCTGTGCAGTCACTGCTTCCCCGGCGCTGCAGCTTCTTTCTGTAGTGAGCGGTCACGTTACCGCTCATTACAGTAATGAATATGCAATTAACGTCGCCTGCCATGTGGGTCTGAATTAAATCACAGAAATTCACTAACAGCAAGGAGAGCTGCCTATTTTTCTAAATATTTTTAGATAGATAGTTGATAGATGGATAGATAGATAGATACATAGATACATACAGAGATATTTCTATCCATATATCTATCTATATCTATCCATCTATCTATCTATCTATATATGTATATATATATATATACATATATATATATATATATATGATCCATAGATATTTCTAAAGATATTTGCATAGATACAGTATATATATCCATACATATATCCATAGATATATCCATAGATATAGTCATATCCATGTTTCTTAATGAACAATATGTTTCAGCTAAAAAAAAATGGCGTTGGCTCCCGCACAATTTTCTGTGCTAGAGGGGGAAATCCGACGTCCGGGGGCCAATATTTGTAGCCTGGGAGGGGGTAATACCCATTGCCCCTTCTCAGGCTATGAATATCAGCCCGCAGCTGTCTGCATAGCCTTTACTGGCTATTAAAATAGGGTGACCCCCTTAAAAAAATGATGGGGTCCCCCTATATTTTATAGCCAGAAAGGCTATGCAGACAGCTGCGGGCTGATATTCATAGCCTAGGAAGGGGCCATGGATATTGGTCCCCCCTGGTTACAAATACCTGCCCACAGCCGCCCCAGAAATGGCGCATCTCTAAGATGCGCCAATTCTGGCACTTAGCCCCTCTCTTCCCAATGGCTCCTGTAGAGCATCACTGAGGTTACCTGAGTTCAGGCTCACTTTACAGCAATGCTGCTTTAGAATTAGGGTTAGGGTTACGGGACCTCTTTCCCGGCGGCGGAGGGATACACAGTGGAGGATTACCTCCGCCTGTCATTTTGTAGCTGGAGCCCCTGTAGAGCGGCTGAAATCATCCGATGTCAGTGTTCTACACGGGAGATTGTCGTGGGACCCTCGTTAAATTGGACTAAGGCAGAAAAGTAAGTATAGGTTGGTTTATTATGTTATTTTTATTAAAGGAGACGAGGGCTTCGGGGAATTAGGTGATTGGTAAGTATGTAATCTATGTTATGTGTTGTATGTTATATGTATGTTCTGCATTTTATATGTTGTATGTTCTGTGTGGTTTTTTTTTTTACATTCAACACATTAGCCGGATGATGGGACTACTACTGTCCCATCATTGGCTAATATGTCACTCACTGACAGTGTAGCAGGAATAGCCCGATGGGACTAAAATTCAGCCCTGGCATTTGAAGTTACACAGGCCCACTTGTCACATGCTGACTGTATAATATCTTTGTACACTTGTAGGCAGGGCCGGTTTTAGGCAAAGTGGGGCTCTAGACAAAGTTTAAAATGGGCCCCAAATGCTAACATATTGCACATCACACAAAAGCATTTCACTTGTATCTACAAGCGCTGAGTTCAGACCGGTAAATGAGTTTGATCGACAATATTGGAGTTGTTCAACGCTTGTTTCCTGGCCTCTTTACACCAACTGAGGAATAATGATGGAACAGAACGATCACTAATAGATCACTAATAGATCACTAACAGATCACCATACAGTATCATGTTATCAGCAGCACATCTACAGTTTACACCAGCGATGTGCTGCTGAGAACAATGATTTTTGTTCCAGCAAAAACAATCTGAATATGCAGCATTTTACTTGTTACACCCCATAGTCCTCTATATATTATAATGTGCACCACAGTCCTCCATATAGTATAATACACTCCCTATAGTCCTCCATATATTAAAATACACTGCTCAGTACTCCATATAGCATAATACACTCCTCATAGTGCTCCATATAGTATAATGCACCACCATAGTCATTCATGTAGTACAATTCACCTCCCTTTGTATAATGCACCCCATAGTTCTTCATATAGTATAACGTATTCCCCATAGTCCTTGATACAGTATAATGCAGCCTACATATAGTTTAATGCAGCCACCACCCTACAGAATACAATGCAGCCACCCTAGAGTACTGTATAATGCAGCCACCCCAGGGTATAATGCAGCCACCCCATAGAATATAGTGCAACCCCCCTCACAGTTTAATGCAGCCCCCTTATAGAGTATGAGGCAATCACCCCTCAAAGAATATAAATATAATACAGCCCCCCATAGAATATAATGTAGCCCCGAATAGAATATAATGCAGCCCACCTCCCCACAGAATATAATGCAGCCCCATCAAAGAGTATGATGCAATGATCCTTCATAAAATCTAATACAGCCCCCATAGAATGTAATACAGCCCACCTCCCCATAATGAATAATGTAGCCCCCATAGAATATAATGCAGCCCCCCATAGTATATAACACAGCCTCCCCCATAGAATATAATATACCCCCCCATAGTATATAACACGGCATTCCCCATAGAATAGAATATACCCCCCATAGTATATAGCACGGCCTCCCCCATAGAATATAATATACCCCCCATAGTATATAGCAAAGCCCGCATAGTATATAGCACAACCTGCATAGCAGATAACACAGCCCATGTAGTAGTATACAGCACAGCCCACACAGTAGTATACAGCACAGCCCACACAGTAGTATACAGCACAGCCCACACAGTAGTATACAGCACAGCCCACATAGCAGTATACAGCACAGCCCACGTAGCAGTATACAGCACAGCCCACATAGCAGTATACAGCACAGCCCACTTAGCAATGTACAGCACAGCCCATGTAGCAGTATACAGCACAACCCACGTAGCAGTATACAGCACAGAACACGTAGCAGTATACAGCATGCCCACGTAGCAGTATACAGCACAGCTCACGTAGCAGTATACAGCACAGCCCACGTGGCAGTATACAGCATGCCCATGTAGCAGTATACAGCACAGCCCACGTAGCAGTGTACAGCACAGCCCATGTAGCAGTATACAGCACAGCCCACGTAGCAGTATACAGCACGCCAACGTAGCAGTATACAGCACAGCCGACGTAGCAGTATAGAGCACAGCCCACATAGTAGTATACAGCACAGCCCACATAGTAGTATACAGCACAGCCCGCTACTCTCCCCCCCTCCCCCCCCCGAAAATGGCCCCACAGTCCAGTAAAAAAAAAAAAACACACTCCTCACCTCTCTTTGTGCCCGCGTTGCTCCCTGCTCCTGTCTCGGCGGCTGCCGCTGCACTGCCTGGTACACAGTGAGTGCGTGCGCACCCGCAGTGTCAGAGGCAGAGCGGGGAATGATGGGAGAGGGGGCATCAGCAGAAGCTCTCTCCTCCATCATTGCATTCAACTGTATCGGCGTCATAGACACACACACACACTGCCCCGGACAGGCCAGCACAGCCCCCGGACAGGCCAGCACAGCCCCGGACAGCCATGCAGATCACCGGATAGCCCAGCCCCCGAACAGCCATGCAGACTACCGGACAGGCCAGCACAGCCCCCGGACAGGTCAGCACACCCCCCGGACAGCCCCGCACGCAGACCCTAGCACCGCCCACAGCCCAGTCACTCTTGAGTGACCGCTGTCTGTGGAGGCTGATGACATCACGTCAATTTCCAGAGTCAGGAAATTGACGTGACGTCGGCGGATATCAGCGGCGGCTGCAGCCTGGGGGTCACGTGACCCGGACTCAGCCGCCGGTATAGCGCCGCTCACAGGCTAAAATGGCAACAGAAGGTATTTACAAAATTCATTAGGGGTCCCGAGGGGTACATTGGGGGGTTAATTGAAAGTAGAGGACAACCCCTTTAATGCTTTCTGCATGTCTGTGGCCGACATCTATGCCATGAGTGGACATAGTCATTGTGTCTGTGTTTGCAGGGTTTCATCTGTTATTTTACTAGGTTGAGACAATATAAATACGGTACTTATCCATTTTGGCAATGGCTATCTGATTTCCATCCAGGATACCACTTTTGAATTATATAGTGATGTTGTCGTGAATATGCCTCTGCTGCCAAGCATCCAAGACCAGGTCAAAGGCGGAGACAAAGTTTATTTATTTACAAGAAACTGTGCATATTGCTAAAAGTTCTCTGAAAGGGTACAACCGCTGTACAACTTTTCTTTATGTATGCTATAAAACTACTGTATCATGTACATCCTTTATTATGTTTTATATCTTTAAAATAAAACCAACTATTTTACACTGGTATATCAACAGCTTCTCCTCCACAAACGTGTACCCTATAAAGAGTATTCACCTTTAAATCTGAATACATTTGCAGGGAGACGAACGTGTTATGGGCTTGAATTGTAATACCCTCTTGGTAATGTAATTTGTAAGTGGAAATATTTTCATTCAAGGTGAACTGCCTGGGGTAGAGCCAAGAGGCGCATGAATGAAAAAATAATAATTCTCTAAACCCAGTTTAAGATTTATACAGAATGAACTGTAAAGAAAATTACTTTTCCTATCACATGAACTGCACAGTGGTCAAGCTGCATAAATTACCAGTTTTGCTGAATATATGCTGCAAGGGTCAAATATGCAGTGTCTTTACTAAATTCACTTATTAGAATTGCTAAATTCACTCAAGGGAAATGAATGTAAAATATATGTTACCATCACAGTATATTAATAATGTAGAACAAAGATAGGTTTTAAAGGGCATCTGTCAGCAGGATCCACCCTTCTATATGGACATGCAGTTCTTAGAAAGTTGAATAAAATGATGCCTTGATATCTGCAATCTGATGTCTCATTCCAGAGTAATCCACATTTTTCTTAATATGTAAATGAGCTGTTAAGATCTATGGGCCGGACATAGATCTCCCTGAGAATCTGCTCCAGTAGCTCATTATAAATGAAAGGGGCATTAACAGCATGAGACATGTAGATCAGGAGAGCAGACTGTCAGTCTCACACTAGTAACATCCTCTTTCCTTTAAAATAAGCTCTAGAGGCAGAATCTCAGGGAGATCTATGACCGGGCCATAGATCTTAATAGCTAATTTACATATTAAGAAAAATGTAGAGTATTTTATTCAGTCTTCTATAACCTGCATGCCCATATAGACGGCTTTTGAGAGTTGATTCTACTGACGGATTCCCCTTTCCAACCTTGGGCGTAATAATACGCCCATGTTGTACTCCCTCCCTTTAATGTGGGCTCCAGCGCTGAGCCCACATCTTTCCCGGCACATATCAGCTGTTTTGCCCCTTTCGCCCCATTCAAAATAAAACAATAAAAAAATCAATCATACACATATTTGGTATCGCCGCGTTCCGAATTGCCCAATCTATCAATATAAAAACAAAATTAACTCAATAACTAAATTGTGTAGCGAGAAAAAAAATTAAAAGCACCAGAATTACCGTATTTTTCGGACTATAAAACGCACCGGACCATAAGACGCACCTAGGTTTTAGAGGAGGAAATTAGGAAAAAAAAACTGAAGCAAAAAAAGTGGTAAATTCTATACTTAAGATCACCTATTCTGGTAAATATGGTCCCCTCATCCCTATCCTGTTATGCATGGCCCTCATCCCCATCCTGGTATGCATGGTCCCATGCTTATTCTGGTATGCATGGCCCCATCCTTATTCTGGTATGACTGGCCCCATCCCAGTCTTGGTATGCATGGTCCCATTCTTATTCTGATATGATTGATTGGCCCCATCCTGATCCTGGTATGATTGATTGGCCCCATCCCGTTCCTGGTATGATTGATTGGCCCCATCCAGTTCCTGGTATACACGGCCCCATCTAGTTCCTGGTATGATTGATTGGCCCCATCCCGTTCCTGGTATGATTGATTGGCCCCATCCCGTTCCTGGTATGATTGATTGGCCCCATCCAGTTCCTGGTATGACTGACTGGCCCCATCCAGTTCCTGGTATGATTGATTGGCCCCATCCAGTTCCTGGTATGATTGATTGGCCCCATCCAGTTCCTGGTATGATTGATTGGCCCCATCCAGTTCCTGGTATGATTGATTGGCCCCATCCAGTTCCTGGTATGATTGATTGGCCCCATCCACTTCCTGGTATGATTGACTGGCTCCATCCAGTTCCTGATATGATTGATTGGCCCCATCCAGTTCCTGGTATGACTGATTGGCCCCATCCCTTCCTGCTGCTGACGGCGGTCACGTGTGCCGATACTTAGGAGAAATAATATTCAGAATATTCATTTCTCTTAATTATCGGCACATGTGACTGCCGGCAGCAGCAGGAAGCAGGCGGCTGACAGTGCACGCTACTGAAGAATGAATACTCCCCACGATCTCTGATGAACACCCGGTGAGTATTCCGGCAGCTGTGCTCTGCTTGTGAGCAACATATAATGTCCCTGCCATGCACTGCTTACAAGCATTAAGCAGCTGCTGGCACCGGAGCAGGACACAGCGACTGCGAGGGAGCTGGGGAAGGTAAGAGTAAAGTTTTTTTTTTTTTTAATCTTTTCTGCTGGGGCCAATCATACCAGCAAGGGGATGGGGCCAATCAATCATACCAGGATGCCAGGAAGAAATGAATATTCATTGCCCTCCACGCCCTTAGGCGTGGAATGCAGTGCATATTCATTTCTTTTTAGCAGCGGGCACAGGAGTTAGCAGGGGCCGCCGGCTCCTGCCTCTGTGACCCGCTGCTCCTCCGATACCGCTCCCCCACCTCCCCACCACAGCCAGAGCCAATATATCCGGACTATAAGGTGCACCCCCCATTTTCCTTCACATTTTGGGAGGAAGAAAGTGCATCTGATAGTCCGAAAAATAAGATTTTTGTTGTCACCGCTGCATTGCAATAAAATGCAATAAAGGGCGATCAAAAAATGGTATCAATAAAAACGTCAACTCGGCGCACAAAAAAATAAGCCCTCACCCAGCCCCAGATCACAAGAAATAGAGATGCTACAAAATTTGTTGTTTTTTTTCACCACTTAATAATAAAGAACCTAGACATGTTTGGTGTCCATAAACTTGTAATGACCTGGAGAATCATGACAGGTCAGTTTTAGCATTTAGTGAACATGGTAATAAAAAAAAACAACTGTGGAATTGCACTTTTTTTGAAATTTCACCGCACTTGGAAGTTTTTTCCCATTTTCCAGTACACAATATGTTAACCAATGGTGTTGTTCAAAAGTACAACTTGTCCTGCAAAAAACAAGCCCTCACATGGCCATTGTGACTGAAAAATAAAAAAGTTATGGCTCTGGGAAGAATGAGAGCAAATAACGAAAATGCAAAAGCGAAAATACCTCCCATCCTATTTTAACAAATAGATCTTTTAATAAGAATAAGCTCCACAATTGGATATGTTTTCAAATGTGTTTTAAACAAATGTTTCTGTGCTGAGATAATCTTATAAATGTGCCCCTGCTGTGTACTATGTAATGGCTGTGTCTGACTGTACAGGAACATAACAAACATGATGACAGAGGTGATACATAGAGGACAGCACAAGATAACAAATAATTCTGTCAAGTAAGACATTGCTTAAAAACAGTGTAATGTTTTGCCTCGCAAAAAGAATACCCTGCTATAATGTCTGTATACTAATATATTCCTTCCCCCTGCCCAGGAGCTGTGGTATGATCAGACCATGTTCCTGCACGATCAGACACAGACATTACACAGCACACAGCAGGGACACATTTATAAGATTATCTCAGCACAGGAACATTTTTTTAAACACATCCAATTGTGGAACCTATTTTTATTCCAAGATCTGTTACCGGTAATTAAAATGTACTTTGTTCGTGGGAAAATTGTTCGGGAAAAATTGTACATGCATATATAACATGACTGCCTGTGGGTTTTGCTTGATCCTAAAATTCAGCTAATTTTAACCTAATGGCGCTGAGCTGCAATACAACCCTCAACCTTTGGACTGGTGTGGTGCTGTTTTGGGGGGAAAGCAGCCATGTTTTTCTAGTCTCATAAAACCCTTAAGCAGGATTGTCTTATGTTGGTATGTTAAAAAGGTATTCCCTCTACCATCACGAGATATGGTGTGATAGTATATCTGTAGGATACCCTATCACTTACTGATCTGCATGTATCCAACCGATGGGACCTCCATCTCTCTCTTGTGGAGGGCATTTTTTTGTGGATAGGTAAGACTCTCTGTAGTTAAACTTCAACTGACCAGTATGTTTCTTTGCATATGTCTGTTTTTTTTAAATTATGTTGATGCTATTGTCTCTTTCAATTTTCTTATGCCTCTGTCCCTTCCTTATCCCTACAGCTTGGTGTGACTGCTCAGCTGCTGACAAATCGAGGAGTCATCCACCAGTTCATGGGGAAGTTACCAAATGCAATGCGGGATTACCAGTCAGCGATTGCCACCAACCCTAAATATTCATTGGCTTACTTCAATGCAGCAAATCTGTTTCTCCATAACCGTCAATTCTCACAAGTACGGTATATCACTTATCCTTCTGTAGTTGACTTTTTAATTTTATTCTTTATTTGTTTTAGAACACATAAGAACACAGACTATTACAATTAAAGAGATCAATAATATCAGTCAAAGAAATAAAAGGGGGAATAATTAGGAAGGGAAGGAAAAAGGAGATATGTGGATGTAATGGAGAGAGGAAGTACAACTAGAAAGGGAGGTCCTGCTTCTGTAATGGTGTTACTTTATTATAAAACTAGCTGAAGAGCCCGGCGTTGCCTGGGAATAGTAAATATCTGTGGTTAGTTATAGCACCTCACTTCTCTTATTTTCCCATCACCCCTCTCATTTAGCACCTCACTCCTCTCATTCCCCCCTAACACTTGTCATTTCGACTTCACATCTGTTATTTTCCGATCACTCCACTATTTTCCCTCACTCCTCTCATTTTGCACTCACACCTTTTCATTTTCATCTCACACCTCTCATTTTCACCTCAGTATATACATGTTTGTCATCTCCCTTATATATAGTATACACCTGTATGTCATCTCCTGTATATAGTATATACCTGTATGTCATCTCCTCTGTAAATAGTATATCCCTGCTGTATGTCATCTCCTCCTGTATATTGTATATACCTATGTGTCATCTCCTCCTGTATATAGTATATACCTGTATGTCATCTCTTCTGTATATATTATATACCTGTATGTCATCACCTATATATAGTATATACCTGTATGTCATCTCCCCTGTATATAGTATATATCTGTATGTCATCTCTTCTGTTTACAGTATATACCTGTATGTCATCTCCTCCAGTATATAGTATATGCCTTTAAGTCATCTCCTGTATATAGTATATACTTGTGTGTCATCTCACCTGTATATAGTATATACCTGTATGTCATCTCCTCCTGTATATAGTATATACTTGTGTGTCATTTGCTCCTGTATGTAGTATATACCTGTGTGTCATCTCCACTGTATATAGTATGCACCTGTATTTCATCTCCTCCTGTATATAGTATATACCTGTATGTCATCTCTTCTGTATATATTATATACCTGTATGTCATCTCCTATATATAGTATATACCTGTATGTCATCTCCCCTGTATATAGTATATACCTGTATGTCATCTCTTCTGTTTACAGTATATACCTGTATGTCATCTCCTCCAGTATATAGTATATGCCTTTAAGTCATCTCCTGTATATAGTATATACTTGTGTGTCATCTCACCTGTATATAGTATATACCTGTGTGTCATCTCCCCTGTATATAGTATATATGTGTGTGTCATCTCCTCCTGTAGATAGTATATACCTGTATGTCATCTCCTCCTGTATATAGTATATACCTGTGTGTCATCTCCCCTGTATATAGTATATATGTGTGTGTCATCTCCTCCTGTATATAGTATATACCTGTGTGTCATCTCCTCCTGTATATAATAATATATACCTGTGTGTCATCTCCCCTGTATATAGTATATATCTGTGTGTCATCTCCCCTGTATATAGTATATATCTGTGTGTCATCTCCTCCTGTATTAGTCTTCATTCACACATTATTTTGTCAGTATTTTTACCTCAGTATTTGTAAGCTAAATTGGCAGCCTGATAAATCCCCAGCCAACAGGAAGCCCTCCCCCCTGGCAGTATATATTAGCTCACACATACACATAATAGACAGGTCATGTGACTGACAGCTGCTGTATTTCCTATATGGTACATTTGTTGCTCTTTTAGTTTGCTTATTAGTCAGATTTTTATTTTTGAAGGATAATACTAAACTTGTGTGTGTTTTAGGGCGAGTTTCATGTGTCAAATTGTGTGTGTTGAGTTGCGTGTGGCGACATGCATGTAGCGACTTTTGTGAGATGAGTTTTGCGTGGCGACACAACTTTTTGTGTGTCGAGTTGCATGTGACAGGTTAGTGTAGCAAGTTGTGTGCAGTGTTGTGAATTCAGCCTTTGGGCTCCCGTCCGGTGGTTGTAGAGGGTAATGCAGTTGTGTCTGGACTGCAGGATTGGACAGGTGTATCTACTAATTGCAAAACTGACTGGGGTATATAGCTTTGCAGGACTCTTTAGTCCCTGCCAGTTGTCCATTGTTTTTGGAGGATTCACTTCCCTGCTGGTCTCTCCAGTTTGCTGTGCTTTTCTACAAAGATAAGTCCTGGCTTTGTTTTTGCTGTCCACCTGCTGTGGACCTTATAGTTCTGTGCATATTTATGTTTTTGTCTTGTCCAGCTTTGTCTGTGAAGGATTTTTTGCAGCCAAGCTGTGTCTCTGGAGATGCAGATATACCCTCCATGTCTTTAGTCAGATGTGGTGATTTGTATTTTCTGTGGTGGATATTTTCTAGTGTTTTAATGCTGACCGCATAGTACTCTGTTCTATTCTTTCTTTTTAGCTAGTATGGCCTCCTATGCTAAAATCTGATTTCATATCTGCGTATGTTATTTTCCTCTCCTCTCACAGTCAATATTTGTGGGGGGCTATCTATTCTTTGGGGATTTTCTCTGAGGCAAGATAGGTTTCCTGTTTCTGTCTTTAGGGGAAGTTAGATCTTAGGCTGTGTCGAGGGGTCTAGGGAGTGTTATGTACCCCCCACGGCTACTTCTAGTTGCGCTGCTAGGTTCAGGGTTTGCAGTCAGTACAGGGACCACCTTCTCCAGAGTCCGTCTCATGCTGCTCCTAGGCCACCAGATTATAACAGTACAACTGGCCAACAATGAGTTAATTGCATCTCAGAAGAAGGGAGGGAAGGTTTTGAGCCATTTTTTTTTCCTTAGCCTGTTCCTCCCTCTTAATCTCTGGGTGGCTACGGAATCTAGTATTAACATGAATGTTCCGGAGTTAGTTTCTCGGGTGGATCAGCTTGCTGCTAGGGTACAGGGTATTTCAGATTATATTGTTCAGACTCCTGCCTTAGAACCTAAGATTCCCACTCCTGATTTATTCTTTGGTGACAGATCCAAATTTTTGAGTTTCAAAAATAACTGTAAACTGTTTTTTGCATTAAGACCCCGGTCTTCTGGTGATCCTATTCAGCAGGTTAAAATCATCATATCTCTGCTGGAGACCCACGGGATTGGGCATTTTCCCTGGAAACTGGCAATCCTGCTTTGCTTGATGTTGATTCTTTCTTTCAGGCATTGGGGTTGTTGTATGATGAGCCTAATTCTGTGGATCAGGCTGAGAAAATCTTGTTGGCCCTGTGTCAAGGTCAAGAAGCGGCAGAATCGTATTGCCAGAAATTTAGAAAATGGTCTGTACTGACTAAATGGAATGAGGATGCCTTGGCGGCAATTCTCAGAAAGGGTCTTTCTGAATCCGTTAAAGATGTTATGGTGGGGTTCCCCACGCCTGCTGGTCTGAGTGATTCTATGTCTCTGGCCATTCAGATTGATCGGCGCTTGCGCGAGTGCAGAGTTGTGCACACTGTGGCGTTGTCCTCTGAGCGGATCCTGAGCCTATGCAGTGTGATAGGATTTTGTCTAGAGCTGAACGTCAAAGATTCAGGCGTCAGAATAGGTTGTGTTTTTACTGCGGCGATTCTGCTCATGTTATTTCTGATTGCCCTAAGCGTACAAAGAGAATCGCTAGTTCTGTTACCATCAGTACTATACAACCTAAATTTCTGTTATCTGTGACCTTGATCTGCTCATTGTCATCATTTTCTGTCATGGCATTTGTGGATTCAGGCGCCGCTCTGAACTTAATGGACTTAGAATTTGCCAGACGTTGTGGTTTCCCCTTGCAGCCTTTGCAGAACCCTATTCCTTTGAGGGGCATTGATGCTACACCGTTGGCTAAAAATAAACCTCAGTTTTGGACACAGCTGACCATGCGCATGGCGCCAGCCCATCAGGAAGATTGTCGTTTTCTGGTGTTGCATAATTTGCATGATGATATTGTGCTGGGTTTTCCATGGTTGCAGCTACATAATCCGGTGTTAGATTAGAAATCCATGTCTGTGACTAGTTGGGGTTGTCAGGGGGTTCATGATGATGTTCCATTGATGTCAATTTCCTCTTCCCCCTCTTCTGAAATTCCTGAGTTTTTGTCAGACTTCCAGGATGTATTCGATGAGCCCAAATCCAGTTCCCTTCCACCGCATAGGGACTGTGATTGTGCTATTGACTTGATTCCAGATTGTAAGTTCCCTAAGGGCCGACTTTTCAACCTGTCTGTGCCAGAACATGCCGCCATGCGGAGCTATATTAAGGAGTCTTTGGAGAAGGGGCATATTCGGCCATCTTCTTCACCGTTGGGAGCGGGGTTTTTTTTTGTTGCCAAGAAGGATGGCTCCTTGAGACCCTCTATTGATTATCGCCTCTTGAATAAGATCACTGTCAAATTTCAATACCATTTGCCTTTGCTTACTGATTTGTTTGCTAGGATTAAGGGAGCTAGCTGGTTTACTAAGATTGACCTTCGAGGGGCATATAATTTTATTCGTATTAAGCAGGGTGACGAATGGAAAACTGCATTTAATATGCCCGAAGGCCATTTTGAATACCTTGTGATGCCATTCGGACTCTCTAATGCTCCATCTGTGTTCCAATCCTTCATGCATGATATCTTTCGGAGTTATCTTGATAAATTCATGGTTGTATATTTGGATGATATTTTGATTTTTTCCAATGATTGGGAGTCTCATGTGAAACAGGTCAGGATGGTATTTCAGATCCTCCATAATAATGCTTTATTTGTGAAGGGGTCAAAGTGCCTCTTTGGAGTGCAGAAGGTTTCTTTTTTGGGTTTCATTTTTTCACCCTTATCTATAGAAATGGATCCGGTTAAGGTTCAGGCCATTCATGATTGGATTCAGCCCACATCTGTGAAGAGCCTTCAGAAATTCTTGGGCTTTGCTAATTTTTATCGTCGTTTCATTGCCAACTTCTCCAGTGTGGTTAAACCTCTGACCGATTTGAAAAAGAAAGGCGCTGATGTGACGAATTGGTCCTCCGCGGCTGTTTCTGCCTTTCAGGAGCTTAAACGCCGATTTACTTCTGCCCCTGTGTTGCGTCAGCCAGAGGTTTCTCTTCCATTTCAGGTTGAGGTTGACGCATCTGAGATTGGGGCAGGGGCCGTTTTGTCTCAGAGGAATTCTGATGGTTCTTTGATGAAACCGTGTACCTTCTTTTCTCTGAAGTTTTCGCCTGCGGAACGCAATTATGATGTCGGCAATGGGGAGTTGTTGGCTATGAAGTGGGCATTTGAGGAGTGGCGACATTGGCTTGAGGGGGCCAAGCACCGTATTGTGGTCTTGACCGATCATAAGAATCTGATTTACCTCGAGTCTGCCAAACGGCTGAATCCTAGACAGGCTCGATGGTCCCTGTTTTTCTCCCGTTTTGATTTTGTGGTCTCGTTCATTCCTGGTACTAAGAATGTTAAGGCGGATGCCCTCTGTAGGAGTTTTTTTCCTGATTCCCCTCGGGTTCTTGAGCCGGTCGGCATTCTGAAGGAAGGGGTTATTCTTTCTGCCATCTCCCCTGATTTACGACGGATTCTTCAGGAACTTCAGGCTAATAAACCTGACCGCTGTCCAGTGGGGAAACTGTTTGTTCCTGATAGATGGACTAGTAAAGTGATTTCTGAGGTTCATTGTTCTGTGTTGGCTGGCCATCCTGGGATTTTTGGTACCAGAGATTTGGTTGGTAGGTCCTTTTGGTGGCCTTCTTTGTCGCGGGATGTGCGTTCTTTTGTGCAGTCCTGTGGGATTTGTGCGCGGGCTAAGCCTTGCTGTTCCAGCGCTAGTGGGTTGCTTTTGCCATTACCGGTCCCCGAGAGGCCCTGGACACATATTTCTATGGATTTTATTTCCGATCTTCCTGTTTCCCAAAGAATGTCAGTTATCTGGGTTGTCTGTGACCGATTTTCTAAGATGGTTCATTTGGTGCCTTTGCCTAAATTGCCTTCTTCTTCTGATTTGGTTCCGTTGTTTTTTCAGCATGTGGTACGTTTGCATGGTATTCTGGAGAATATTGTGTCCGACAGAGGTTCCCAGTTTGTTTCTAGGTTTTGGCGGGCCTTTTGTGCCAAGCTGGGCATTGATTTGTCTTTTTCTTCTGCATTTCATCCTCAGACAAATGGCCAGACTGAGCGAACTAATCAGACCTTGGAGACCTATTTGAGATGCTTTGTGTCTGCTGATCAGGTTGATTGGGTGGCTTTTTTGCCATTGGCCGAGTTTGCCCTTAATAATCGGGCTAGTTCGGCTACTTTGGTTTCGCCTTTTTTTTGTAATTTTGGTTTTCATCCTCATTTTTCTTCTGGGCAGGTTGAGCCTTCTGACCTTCCTGGTGTGGATTCTGTGGTCGACAGGTTGCAGCAGATTTGGGCTCATGTGGTGGACAATTTGGTGCTGTCTCAGGAGGAGGCTATATCTCACAGAGAATCAAATAAAGTGTCCCTTTTTTTTAAACAATTCACCGACATATGACACCATAAAGGTACAGTAAATGACACCAATAAAACTTAACATTTACTAATTCAAATATTAAAACAATACACCATACACGACCTGTAAAAACATATGGCTGCTAATAAAGATACAGAGTGCACAAAATCCCTATAGGGCCAACTATCTGTACCCTACCTTGTAGCGGAGGTTGGCACCCTATAAAACCTGCGCATTGGCGCCCCCGCTCAACGTAGACTAGCCCAATCTGACCCTAAAAAGCCCTATCGTGTGGAAAATAGGGTACCACTAAGAGAAGATAATATTGCACATATATTAGATACATCTATTGTGCAATTCAAAGGCTTTGCAACCAGTGTATAATTAAACACTCATTTATTATATTGCACATATAACGCCTTACACAGAAAAAACTTAACTGTACCTATAAATACGCCCTACCTGCCAGCGGGGGTTGGCACCCTAATATCCTGCGCATGTGGTGCCCCCGCTCCCGTCGACTATCCCTATTAAACCCTAAAATAGAAAAAATAGGAAAAATAGAAAAAATAGAAAAAAATAGAAAAAAGAGGGCAGACCAAAAATTAGTCCATAATGAAAAAAATTTTTTCCTCTCCAAGGCAGGTGAGCCCACAAGGCACAGACAAAAGTGCAAAAATAGTGCTGTCTCAGGAGGAGGCTCAACGTTTTGCTAACCGTCGTCGGTGTGTTGGTTCCCGGCTTCGGGTTGGGGATCTGGTTTGGTTATCTTCCCGTCATGTTCCTATGAAGGTTTCTTCCCCTAAGTTTAAGCCTCGATTTATTGGTCCTTATAGGATTTCTGAGATTATTAGTCCGGTGTCCTTTCGCTTGGCGCTTCCGGCCTCTTTTGCTATTCATAATGTCTTCCATAGATCTTTGTTGCGGAAATATGTGGAGCCCGTTGTTCCCTCTGTTGATCCTCCGGCCCCTGTGTTGGTCGATGGGGAGTTGGAATATGTTGTTGAGAAGATTTTGGATTCTCGTTTTTCGAGGCGGAAGCTTCAGTACCTTGTCAAATGGAAGGGTTATGGCCAGGAGGATAATTCTTGGGTTTCTGCCTCTGATGTCCATGCCGCTGATTTGGTTCCTACCTTTCATCGGGCTCATTCTGATCGGCCTGGGGGTTCTGGTGAGGGTTCGGTGACCCCTCCTCAATGGGGGGGGGGTACTGTTGTGAATTAAGCTTTTGGGCTCCCTCCAGTGGTTGTAGAGGGTAATGCAGTTGTGTCTGGACTGCAGGATTGGACAGGTGTATCTACTAATTGCAAAACTGACTGGGGTATATAGCTTTGCAGGACTCTTTAGTCCCTGCCAGTTGTCCATTGTTTTTGGAGGATTCACTTCCCTGCTGGTCTCTCCAGTTTGCTGTGCTTTTCTACAAAGATAAGTCCTGGCTTTGTTTTTGCGGTCCACCTGCTGTGGACCTTATAGTTCTGTGCATATTTATGTTTTTGTCTTGTCCAGCTTTGTCTGTGAAGGATTTTTTGTAGCCAAGCTGTGTCTCTGGAGATGCAGATATACCCTCCATGTCTTTAGTCAGATGTAGTGATTTGTATTTTCTGTGGTGGATATTTTCTAGTGTTTTAATACTGACCGCATAGTACTCTGTTCTATTCTTTCTTTTTAGCTAGTATGGCCTCCTATGCTAAAATCTGATTTCATATCTGCGTATGTTATTTCCCTCTCCTCTCACAGTCAATATTTGTGGGGGGCTATCTATTCTTTGGGGATTTTCTCTGAGGCAAGATAGGTTTCCTGTTTCTGTCTTTAGGGGAAGTTAGATCTTAGGCTGTGTCGAGGGGTCTAGGGAGTGTTAGGTACCCCCCCCCGGCTACTTCTAGTTGCGCTGCTAGGTTCAGGGTTTGCGGTCAGTACAGGGACCACCTTCTCCAGAGTCCGTCTCATGCTGCTCCTAGGCCACCAGATCATAACAGTGCAGCAAGTTTTGCGCATGGCGAGTTTTGCGCGTGGCGAGTTTTATGTGTGGTGCGTTTTGAGTATGTGCAAGTTTTGTGTGAGGCAACTTTTGCATGTGTTGCAACTTTTGTGCATGTTGCCATTTTTTCGCGTGTGCAAGTTTTGTGTGTGGTGAGTTTTCCATGAGGTGAGTTTTGCACTTGTGGCGAGTTTTGCGTGAGCCTAGTTTTGCATGTGGCGAATTTTGTGCGTGCCGAGTTTTGAGCAGTGACTTTTGTGTTTCGACTTTTATGTGGCGAGGTTGGTGTATGTGTAGTGAAATGTGTGCTGAGGGTGGTATATGTGTTCAAGCACGTGGTAGTGTGTGGCACATTTTGTGTGTGTGTTCATATCCCCTTGTGTGGTGAGTATCCCATGTCGGGCCCCCACCTTAGCAACTGTACGGTATATACTCTTTGGTGCCATCGCTCTCATTCTTTAAGTCCCCCTTGTTTACATCTGGCAGCTGTCAATTTGCCTCCAACACTTTTCCTTTCACGTTTTCCCCATTATGTAGATAGGGGCAAAATTGTTTGGTGAATTGGAACGCGCGGGGTTAAAATTTCACCTCACAACATAGCCTATAACACTTTCGGGGTCCAGATGTGTGACTGTGCAATATTTTGTGGCTGTAGCTGCGACGGTGCAGATACCAATCCCGGACATACACACACACACACACACACACATACCCACACACACACATTCAGCTTTATACATTAGACTAGCTGAAGAGCCCGGAGTTGCCTGGGCATAGTAAATATCTGTGGTTAGTTATAGCACGTCACTTCTCTTATTTTCCCATCACGCCTCTCATTTTCCCAATCACATCTTTAATTTTCCCCCTCACATCTCTCATTTTCCCCTCACACCTCTCATTTTCTCCCTCACTCCTCTCATTCCCGCCTAACACTTGTCATTTCGACCTCACATCTGTCATTTTCCGATCACTACACTATTTTCCCTCACTCCTCTCATTTTGCACTCACACCTTTTCATTTTCACCTCACACCTCTCATTTTCACCTCAGTATATACATGTTTGTCATCTCCCTTATATATAGTATACACCTGTATGTCATCTCCTGTATATAGTATATACCTGTATGTCATCTCCCCTGTATATAGTATATACCTGCTGTGTGTCATCTCCCCTGTATATAGTATATACCTGTATGTCATCTCCTCCTATATATAGTATATACCTGTATGTCATCTCCTCCTATATGTAGTATATACCTGTATGTCATCTCCTCCTATATATAGTATATACCTGTATGTCATCTCCTTCTATATATAGTATATACCTGTATGTCATCTCCTCCTGTATATAGTATATACCTGTGTGTCATCTCCCCTGTATATAGTATATATCTGTGTGTCATCTCCTCCTGTATATAGTATATACCTGTATGTCATCTTCTATATATAGCATATACCCGTATGTCATCTCCTCCTGTATATAGTATATACCTGTAGGTAATCTGCTCCTGTATATAGTATATACCTGTGTGTCATCTCCTCCTGTATATAGTATATACCTGTATGTCATCTCCTCCTGTATATAGTATGTACCTGTATGTCATCTCCTCCTCTATATAGTATATACCTGTGTGTCATCTCTCCTGTATATAGTATATATCTGTGTGTCATCTCCCCTGTATATAGTATATACCTGTGTGATCTCCTGTATTAGACCTCGTTAACACGTTATTTGCTCAGTATTTTTACCTCAGTATTTGTAAGATAAATTGGCAGCCTGATAAATCCCCAGCCAACAGGAAGCCCTCCCCCTGGCAGTATATATTAGCTCACACATACACATAATAGACAGGTCATGTGACTGACAGCTGCCGTATTTCCTATATGGTACATTTGTTGCTCTTGTAGTTTGTCTGCTTATTAATCAGATTTTTATTTTTGAAGGCTAATACCAGACTTGTGTGTGTTTTAGGGCGAGTTTCGTTTGTCAAGTTGTGTGTGTTGAGTTGTGTGTGGCGACATGCATGTAGCGACTTTTGTGAGATGAGTTTTGTGTGGCAACATGCGTGTAGCAACTTTTTGTGTGTCGAGTTGCATGTGACAGGTTAGTGTAGCAAGTTGTGTGCAGCAAGTTTTGCGCATGGCGAGTTTTGCGCGTGGTGAGTTTTATGTCTGGTGCCTTTTGAGTATGTGCAAGTTTTGTGTGAGGCAACTTTTGCATGTGTTGCAAATTTTGTGCATGTGGCAATTTTTCCGCGTGTGCAAGTTTTGCGTGTGGCGAGTTTTCCATGAGGTGAGTTTTGCACTTGTGGCGAGTTTTGCGTGAGCCTAGTTTTTGCATGTGGCGAGTTTTGCGCGTGGTGAGTTTTGAGCGGCGACTTTTGTGTTTCGACTTTTATGTGGCGAGGTTGGTGTATGTGTGGTGAAATGTGTGCTGAGGGTGGTATATGTGTTCAAGCACGTGGTAGTGTGTGGCGCATTTTGTGTGTGTGTTCATATCCCCATGTGTGGTATCTCATGTCGGGGCCCCACCTTAGCAACTGATTGGTATATACTCTTTGGCGCCATCGCTCTCATTCTTTAAGTCCCCCTTGTTCACATCTGGCAGCTGTCAATTTGCCTCCAACACTTTTCCTTTCACTTTTCCCCATTATGTAGATAGAGAAAAAATAGTTTGGTGAATTGGAAAGCGCGGAGTTAAAATTTCACCTCACAACATAGCCTATGACGCTCTCAGGGTCCAGACGTGTGACTGTGCAAAATTTTGTGGCTGTAGCTGCGACGCCTCCAACACTTTTCATTTCACTTTTCCCCCATTATGTAGATAGGGGCAAAATTGTTTGGTGAATTGGAAAGCGCGGGGTTAAAATTTCACCTCACAACGTAGCCTATGACGCTCTCAGGGTCCAGACGTGTGACTGCAAAATTTTGTTTCTGTAGCTGCGACGCCTCCAACACTTTTCCTTTCACTTTTTTCCCCATTATGTAGATAGGGGCAAAATTGTTTGGTGAATTGGAACGCGCGGGGTTAAAATTTCGCCTCACAATATAGCCTATGACGCTCTCGGGGTCCAGACGTGTGACTGTGCAAAATTTTGTGGCTGTAGCTGCGACGGTGCAGATGCCAATCCCGGACATACATACACACACACACATACACACACACACACATTCAGCTTTATATAGTAGATTATATGTTTCTACTAAATTAGAAGGTTTGCACATGAATAGGCATAAATACAATTCTCAAAGAGAAGAATAATTAAAGTGGTTGAAAGAAAGGATCATGTTTGGAATTGTTGTCGCTATTATGATCCTTTTGTAATGTAAATTCAAAACTTTGGAATTTGTTCTATTGTTCAAGAAGTTTAAAAATTTTCAAATAAAAGTTAGTACTGTTCGGCATAGAACTAATGGCGGCGAAAGTTGTGTCTGGGAGCCTCCCAACTCTCCACTGACATAATCTGTGAGATTAGCATGGGGCATGTTCAATTTTAACTCTATCATTTTGTTTTTAAGGCCGGGATCACACATACGCGGAGCGTGCAGCCGCACAGCAATACCTGGAGCTGCGCTCTCCGCTCCGGAGTGCCGGTGCCAAGCTTTTTCACCTGCGAGTCTCGACCGTATCTCGCGCGTATGTGTGATCCCAGCCTAATAAACATGTCGCGCTAAAGAGTACTTTCTGCTCCCTATTAACCCCTTAGTGACCTGGCCACATTTTTAATATCTGACCAGGGTCATTTTATGTGGTAATAACTCTGGAACACTTCAACGGATCCCATTGATTCTGAGATTGTTTTTTTCTTGGTACATTATACTTTATGATAATGGTAAATTTAGGTCGATATGTTTGGTGTTTATTTATAAAAAAATATCAGAAATTTGACAAAAATGTAAAAAAAAATTGCAATTTTCAAACTTTGAATGATTATCCCTTCAATACAGATGGTCATACCATAGAAAACCATTAATAAATAACATTTCCCTCCTTTCTGCTTTTAATCAGCACAATTTGTCAAATGTAATGTTATTTTGTCAGCATTTTAAGATACCGTATTTAAAAATGTAGCAGCAATTTTTCAAGGAAATTTACAACATTTATTTTCTTGGGAGCTATCCCGGTTTGAAGTGACTTTGGGGTCTTATATATTGCAAAACCCCCAAAAGTGATAACATTTTAAAAACAGCACCCCCTGACATATTGAAAACTGCTCTCAAGTGGTTTATTAACCATTCAGGTGATTTTCAGGAATTAATACAAAGTGACATGACAGGAATGAAAAAGTGTATTCTTACCACCTAAGTGTCGCTAACTTCTGAACAGGTCACTATAGCCGGCAGATTTGGCTGTGAATTGCCATAGCAAACATCAGGGCCACACAATCATGATCTCAGGGCGCTGATGGGGATAAAGAAGAAGCCCCCACACTCTGTTAACCATTTATATGATGTAGTCACTATTGACAGCAGCATCTAAGGGGTTAAACAGATATGGATGGTGCCGACACTGATCGTGGCTGATGCAGAAAGTTGTCAGCTATAGTGTACAGCCGACAGCTGCTAAATTGTCACCTGTACGGGGATGTTATTCTCTTTTCTCTCAGGTCAGTAAAAAGATGTATTGGTGGTCATTAAGGGGTTAAAAACACATACATGCTAGGCCAAAAAGATCATTCTACTGACAGCTGTTCATCTTCAGAATTGTGTAGGCACAAAATGTGAAGAAACAAAGTCCAGCTCCCCAGTAATAATAATAATAATAATTTTTATTTATATAGCGCCAACATATTCCGCAGCGCTTTACAAATTATAGAGGGGACTTGTACAGACAATAGACATTACAGCATAACAGGAATACAGTTCAAAACAGATACCAGGAGGAATGAGGGCCCTGCTCGCAAGCTTACAAACTATGAGGAAAAGGGGAGACACGAGAGGTGGATGGTAACAAATGCTATAGTAATGCCTGAATCCAGTTCTGTTCAGAGCACGGATAGTGTTATTGCCAAAACACTCAAAACTGGAAGCGAAGAAGAGCATTCCAGCTCCACCACAATAAAAATCTTCTTGATTGGTATATGTTAAAATTCCAAATAACATCCAAATTGGTTTAGAGCAATAAAAAATAACAGTGCACTTATGATGCCTCAAGCACCTTTAGGCATGGTAAAATGGTCCATGACTAAAGGTGCTTGATGCACAAGAAATGCGTCAGTGTTTTTTTTTGCTCTAAGCCAATATGGATGTTATTTTGAATTTAAGAGGTACCACTCAAGAAGATTTTTATGTCCGTGCTGATGGATCTCTCCTCATTGCAGGCACAAAATGCAGTGTGTTTTAAGACCATCACTGGACCGAAACTAAACTTATTGAAAATAATTTGTAAAGTTAACCAAAACTAAAACTTGTATTATTGGTGTTCAACCTGTAGGTGTCACGACCACAAGGGTCAGTCCAGAGGATGGCACAACAAACACCAACAGCGGGATGGGAAAAGGGGAGGGAAGGCCCTAACAGTAGGGAATGAATGATGGGGCACCACCAAACTCAGCCTGAGCCTATCCCTAATCTCCCCTAACGCCCTATGTGGGTCCTTCCCCCGCTGTCACCTCACTTAACCCTGGCTAGTGCACTGGCCAGCAAAGACACTAGACTCACCACTGCAGATTATACAAACACAGGGGATAGTGACAACACGAGACAAACAAGGTAAATAAACAAAATGTAGCTCCAGACTTTACTGCCAAGCTCTACACCAAAGAGGGTATGGAAACAGGACCCTGAACTCCACAGAAGTAGCTGATTCAGCGCTGACACCAGAGAGCGGCAACTCCACGGCTGGTCTCCATAGAAAACTCTATCACCAACAGTCAGCTGAGGCATCATGTGACTATTTGAAGGATGGTGGGAATGGTCACCACCCACATCAGCTGACCTAGCAACTCAGCAGCTCGCCGCAAGGAAAACTCACATTAACCATTGCAGGCATGAAAGCAAAAAAACAACGTTTAACTAAAGCAGAGCCAGAGCTGTCATGAATCCAAAAATGGATCATGACAGTATGTTAATAATCTACAAAGAGATCTCCTGTGCATGTATATTTGTAGTACATATAAGCTACTAGATCCATCCCAATTACATGAACCCATGATCCTAAGGACACTTCCCAGCTCATCACATTATTGTATTTTATGTCCCATGAGTTATGAGAAATGTATGTTGAAAACCCAGGAGCACAATCTTTAATGCCGTGCCCTGATCTGATATAGTGCCAGTTACTGACGTAAGATATATAGGACACATGCTGGTATAGGTATATCTCTATACAACTTGCCCCTTACTATGAGGACCTGTACAGCTCGCATACACGTATGACACATCAGGAGACACATCACTATCTCGCTTTTATTACGCTACCATCTCTAACAGCAGACATTCTTAGACAAGCCATTAGGAGACTACAAGATCGCATAAGCCATCTCATCCTTTTAAAATGGAAAGAAGTTGGGCCACCTTGCAAACTTTATAAAAAGTTTGCCGACATCCTTACCCCTCATTTAAAGGAAGTTTTCACTACAGTTAGGGCGCCGGATGTGTGGTAATAATAATAGTACTCCCCAAGCCAGGGAAAGACCCCACATTATGTTATTCTTATCGTGTAATTTTGATTCTTCAGACAACAATAAAATCTCGGCAAAAATATTCACAAATGGATATGATACAGTTAGTTAATCTTTAATCAGCCAAGAACAAATAGGATTTATGCCATACAAAGACACATTTTTAGTGTTAGGAGGCTTCATGCTAGTATCCATGCAGTACAAAAAGATGTAAGCACTCAGGTGTCTGTAAGTGTCTCTTGTTTGATTCGGTAGACTGGCCCTATTTGTGGGCTATTCTAGAAGCTTTTGGGTTTGGCCCTACCTTTATATCTTGGATATAACTTCTATACCATGTCCCACAAGAAAGCATAGACGGATAGCAGTCTGACCCTTTTCTGTAATATAGAAGTACAAGGCAGGGCTGCTCCCCTCATCCCTTTTGTATTCTCTGTTTGTGCAGTCTCTGGCTCAACGTATGCGCACAGATCTTTTTATTAGCTTTTGAAGAGGTCCCCAGAGGAATATATAGGTCTATATGCACTCATTGATGAATTTGGTACTTATTAAGGCCTTAAAATAAATCCCTCGATTGTTCATATTTTGCCCTTGGATATTTTCCCTCTGGCCCAAAAACAATTAGATAACTCCTTACAGTGGTGTGGCAAAATAAAATACTTGGGCATAGAAGTAAGTAGGCATACACCCTTAGCTTGATACCCCTCATTGCCTATAGTTGTGGAAAGTGCACAACTTGGGCTTGGCGCCACGATCTAGTGGGCAGAGTAGGTCTTTTTAAGATGATATTGGTACCTAAATTATTATGTTATCCAACAATCACCTATATACTTAGCTATACACATATTCGAAAAAATTAAATTAGATTTTGCCATCATATGGCATATGGGTAGAGCCAAGTTAGCATGGAAGATGCTGCAGAATTCATGAGACTATGAAGGAGTAGTAATTCCCAAACCACTCATTTTTTTACGTAGAAGCCCAACTCTATCACCTACATCATTGAGATGGATTGGAATGTGAACGTAAGCTTGGCTTGGTTACAGGAAGTGATAACCTAGATCCAAGGTATATGGTATTTCTCAAAACTATATGTCATGTGTCCCCACCTCAGCCAAATTATATTCTACACCAAGCTAGACAATTATGGTGCACTACAATGCGTCTCTATGATACCATCCAATGTTCACAAATTCACACCTCTATGGTTTCATACTAGCTTCCCTGAATTTCTCAATCTTCCAGATCAGTAATTTTGGATAAGTAAAAGGATAATCTTCCTAGAAAATATCTATTCACAGTCTGGGAAAAAAACATTCCTGACACTAAAGAAGAAGCTTGATTTTCCTAACTCAATGCTATTTCGATATTTACCTGCCTCCAACACTCAATTCGGTCAGGACTATCTGTAAGTTGCTGACTTCTCAGTTTCTTCTGTACTGATGAAGGGTAGCTCCAAATTAATTATATTAATTAGAGCTGTTTAATTGCCAAAAGTCAATTTTATGTAGTAGCCCATAGTAAGTCCAACTGGGAGCAGGAACTGGGAAATATAGATCAAGAAGACTTGGAAGACATTCTGAATGTACCCCGGAAAAACATCTACGGTAGATACCCAGAGAGTATGACCTGCATATTATACATAGAGCTTGCTTCACAACAAGGACACTAGTCTGTATTTCTACTAGATACAGGTCCTTCTCAAAAAATTAGCATATAGTGTTAAATTTCATTATTTACCATAATGTAATGATTACAATTAAACTTTCATATATTATAGATTCATTATCCACCAACTGAAATTTGTCACGTCTTTTATTGTTTTAATACTGATGATTTTGGCATACAACTCCTGATAACCCAAAAAACCTGTCTCAATAAATTAGCATATCAAGAAAAGGTTCTCTAAACGACCTATTACCCTAATCTTCTGAATCAACTAATTAACTCTAAACACATGCAAGAGATACCTGAGGCTTTTATAAACTCCCTGCCTGGTTCATTACTCAAAACCCCCATCATGGGTAAGACTAGCGACCTGACAGATGTCAAGAAGGCCATCATTGACACCCTCAAGCAAGAGGGTAAGACCCAGAAAGAAATTTCTCAACAAATAGGCTGTTCCCAGAGTGCTGTATCAAGGCACCTCAATGGTAAGTCTGTTGGAAGGAAACAATGTGGCAGAAAACGCTGTACAACGAGAAGAGGAGACCGGACCCTGAGGAAGATTGTGGAGAAGGACCGATTCCAGACCTTGGGGAACCTGAGGAAGCAGTGGACTGAGTCTGGTGTGGAAGCATCCAGAGCCACCGTGCACAGGCGTGTGCAGGAAATGGGCTACAGGTGCCGAAATGGGCTACAGAGAAGCAGCACTGGACTGTTGCTAAGTGGTCCCAAGTACTTTTTTCTGATGAAAGCAAATTTTGCATGTCATTCGGAAATCAAGGTGCCAGAGTCTGGAGGAAGACTGGGGAGAAGGAAATGCCAAAATGCCTGAAGTCCAGTGTCAAGTACCCACAGTCAGTGATGGTGTGGGGTGCTATGTCAGCTGCTGGTGTTGGTCCACTGTGTTTCATCAAGGGCAGGGTCAATGCAGCTAGCCATCAGGAGATTTTGGAGCACTTCATGCTTCCATCGGCTGAAATGCTTTATGGAGATGAAGATTTCATTTTTCAGCACGACCTGGCACCTGCTCACAGTGCCAAAACCACTGGTAAATGGTTTACTGACCATGGTATTACTGTGCTCAATTGGCCTGCCAACTCTCCTGACCTGAACCCCATAGAGAATCTGTGGGATATTGTGAAGAGAAAGTTGAGACGCAAGACCCAACACTCTGGATGAGCTTAAGGCCGCTATTGAAGCATCCTGGGCCTCCATAACATCTCAGCAGTGTCACAGGCTGATTGCCTCCATGCCACGCCGCATTGAAGCAGTCATTTCTGCCAAAGGATTCCCGACCAAGTATTGAGTGCATAACTGAACATTATTATTTGATGGTTTTTTTGTTTGTTATTAAAAAACACTTTTATTTGATTGGATGGGTGAAATATGCTAATTTATTGAGACAGGTTTTTTGGGTTATCAGGAGTTGTATGCCAAAATCATCAGTATTAAAACAATAAAAGACCTGACAAATTTCAGTTGGTGGATAATGAATCTATAATATATGAAAGTTTAATTGTAATCATTACATTATGGTAAATAATGAAATTTAACACTATATGCTAATTTTTTGAGAAGGACCTGTATACAGACTTCTGTTCGAAATGTGGCCAAAAATTGGATACCTTTTTCACTTGCTGTGGAACTGCCCTCAAATACAGGACCTCTGGGATTAAGTTATTCAGTTTCAGTTTCCACTGGACCCTAGATGCTACTTTTTTTTATCTACCTCCTTTTTCAGTAACTAATTCCACCTTCTTACATGAGGTCATGTTTCAGGCTAAAAAAATAATTGCTTGATTATGGATCAGTGAAAATGTATCATCTCTTGCTCAGTGGATATCCTACATAAATACATGTTTACCATACAAGAAATTAAAGGGTTTTTCACTGCTCGGACAACCCCTTTTCTATTACTATATTCCCCATGTAAAATAGAAAACAGCTTCTATTCTCTGCCAGCGCTGGGTCTCCCAGGGCTTGCATGACGTTATTATGCCACGTGAGCCCTGCAGCCAATCAATTTGTTGTTTCACTCTCACTTCCTTCAGAAGAAACTGATATCTGAAAGAAGAACTGCTGATGTTCTCTGACTTTCTCCGAATGTCAATTACATGCAAAAGAAATGAGAGGGAATCGGCCGCTGTCTTGCTCACATGGCATAACATCACTTAAGCCAAGGAGACCTGGCATTGGAGGTGAATACAGGCTGATTTTTTTTTACATGGGAGAATATAGTAATTCAGAATGGGATGTCTGAGTAGTGAACAACTCCTTTACTATATTTACACAGAGGAATTTCAGACAGGTATTATGCAGCATGGGAGCCTTGGATCAATTCTGCCCACCAGATGAAGACGGTGTTATCCGTTGAAACGCATTGTGGTTCAAATACAACCTGGTGTTCGAGTCTTCTTTCTGCGCTCCTGAGAGCGATCTTCATTTTCCCTGCTTGGATCAATTCTAGCACTGTACCATAGAAATATAGGGGAATAAGAAATATACCAAACCAGTGACATAGCTGCATAGTTTCGGAAGATATTAATGTGCACTAGTGTGGGCCATTGGGCTGGACGTGGTTTTGGTTTTACACATTTTCAGATACCGGCAGCAAACAAAGACTGCTGATTTGCAGAGTGAGTCCTAGTACAGTATAAGATGTGTCAATATATTTCACAGGCTTTTATACCTTTTACCCTAAAAAGAAAGAACTATCTGTACTGGTTTTACTGTAGAAAAATAGAAAAAGTCCACAGTACTGTTGTACCTATGTATCACCACTTCCTAAGATACAAAGTGCTGCTGAATGCCGCTGCTGTGCCATATTTGCCATTTATAGACGCTGGGTGCATTTAAAAAGACGAGTATGCAAATCCAAGAAAAAGAAAAAAGAGAAATGCACTCACCGGTCTCTTGTACGATAGTTCTTTATTCAGAACATGTGCAGGCACACTTGGGGAGAACGTGGACAAAAGACGACGGCCGTTTCACGCTGCCGCGCTTCTACGGGTTTCAATCAAAGAGACCCGTAGAAGCGCGGCAGCGCAAAACGGCCGTCGTCTTTTGTCCACGTTCTCCCCAAGTGTGCCTGCACATGTACTGGTTTTATCTTTTTAGTCTGATTTTTATGACAATTTGCTCTGTAGCTTTTTGACCATTTGTATGTACTTCTATAAAAAAAAAAAAAGATGTAAAGGTCATACTACACCGTGATTTAGAAAAGACATTACTTTCTGCATAAAGTCATTGCTCTTGGTTTCCATCTGCTGTGGCCAGACCCACCATCATTACAATACACCTTTGCTGTTGCATTACCTTAGCAGGCACGACGACAAAAACCATTTTCAGATTTTATCATGCATTTCGGATGCAATTGTGACTTTGCCCACACACATCTGTTTTTTTCAACTTCATTGAGTCATTTGAATAATTTAGTTGTTTCACTTGAAGTTGTTCATTGTTAATAGTACATTTCTTTGTATATTACACAGGCTAAAGAATACTACTCCCAAGCTATTGAATTGGATCCTGACAATGAATCTGCTGTTCTGAACCGTGGGATCACAAATATGCTCTTACATGATGTACGAGAAGCACTGGAGGATTTCTGTACGGTCATAGACCTGTGTCCTGTATTTTCGGCGGCATACTTCAATCGTGCTACTCTACATAACACTTTGCATGAATACCAGCAAGCTGAACGTGACATAACTCAAGGTACAACGCTCATCACGTCTCCCTTATTAACAAAGCACATTTTACAAGGTTTCGGATAGTGGCTTGATTTCTTCAGAAGGTCATCATGAGTTAAAGAGCATATTTTGAGACCATACATTTTGTGATATTGGTCTGATAGTCCTACGTTGACAATGGTATTGACTCTTATGCTTCTGGTTTAAACTAAAATAGAGATTTACTTTACATGGACTTATATAACAAAGAAAGAACGATCCCACCATCTTTATCTCCTCTATGGTGGGAATTATTCCCTTTATGGACTGGGAGATTAGAAAAAAAAAGCAGTTTGGAATTACAATTCCCCATATCCTCACTGTCAACCGACATATGACATTTTCTAAATCTTACTATTTTTTACTCCATACAAATAATACATGCTGCTCAAGGTAACCAGATAGGTAGGATAGTATTTTGTGGACTTGCTTCACTCTAAGACACCAAAGCTAAACTCCTCCACCATTGAAACTGCAACACCTAGAAGGAGAAATCATGGAATTCTGAAAATCCCCGGATTTATAGACATGATAATTCCACACAAATTATTAAAAAATAGAAATTATATTTTCAAAACATTCAGTATTGAGTATGAGTGCTGTGTATAGAAATATCCACACTTACACACTTTGTCATGCTGGCAATAATAGCACATTTAGGCCACATAGGCCATTTACAGTAGCACAAGCAGCGTAAGGCTTAGAATTGTCATGTTGAAAAAGGTCTCCTGGGACACTGGATAAATGGCCGCACATCTGGGATGTCATTGGTCGACAATAACAAAGGGAGCTGCCAACAGCAGATCTTGATGATTTGTCCAAGTGCATTCAGCACGGTAGAACATTCCTCAGAAAACCATTAATAATGTAATTGATAGCAGCCAAGGTTGGTGTAAGAGCGGAAATTTCTGCACATGGCGCACGTACTGGATATTAAATAAATCAAGAGGTTTTGAAAATTTTGCTTTCATTTGTTCATCATCTGCATATCATTAACATATGTCTATCCATCCTGTGATTCCAATGACATTTTCTTGGTGTTGCAATTTTTTTGGTTGAAGAGTGTATTATAAAAGTGATATATAAATGTGTTGCTAGTTTTTACGCATAATTGGCCCTATTGTGGCTGCAGTTCTGTTTATACAAGCGGTCTGCACAGATAGGGCTTCAACCTATGTATGTATAGTATCTCTTCATGGTATGTACTTGTGTCAAACATTTCTACATTTATTCGTACGTGCCTCTGGAAAGGGAGTATCAGTATTCTTTATAATTGCTTCTGATTTTTTAAATTGACTCTTCAGCAATGTAATCCGAAGGATCTCACCAGAGACCATGTTTTTTTTCAGCTTTGATTCTTCAACCTGGAGATCCCTTGATGTACAAGTTAAGAGCGGACATAAGAGGAAAAATGGGATTGGCTAAGGAAGCCATTGAGGATTATGAGCAAGCTATCACAATTCTGCAAGAGTCTTCCCAGAGTCAGTGATTCATCAAAGTGGGAAGGCAATAGTAACATGATTAACTTACTGGTATTGGGGGCATTATGTCAGTTCATACTTTGGCAATAGGTTTCGTTACAGATTAATATTAAAGACGTTTTTCAACAACACGTGACTCTTATTATTCAGGTGGTCCCCTAGATTTGAAAGCCAGCAGTGACATTGCATCCACAGGGACAGCACACCATGAATGATGTGTCTATCGGCTGTGGCAGGTCATAATGATACAGTGTTCAAAACATTATGACAGCCTTGAACCATTGGCCCCAGCAGTCATACCTCATGGCATCAGTATGGACACAGACGGCCAATGCACTGGTATGGGAGGCTGAAGAAGATTTTTGTGTTTTTTCTTATCTTTATTCCTGGTCTTTTTTTTAAAAAAAATACTGTCGTCTGTCACTAAAACTGTATTTAAAGACTTTTTATCAGAAGCTGATAAAATGTATTTATTCCCATTTATATGCCAATATTCCTTAATCTTTTAGTTACCCCCTGTCCGCTGAATTTACAGAATTTGCCTATAATATCCTTTTTGTTGTTTTTTTTAGAATATTGTAGACATACAGCATGGCAAAGTACAGACTTTTATTCAAACTTACTGAATCTTACTGAAAAATAAATGTAATTTACTTGATTATTTTTGATAAATTTAAAGTTTACCATATCTAAAATACACTAAGTATTGCTTTTTAGTCTTTTTTATATGTAATTTGAGAAGTCACAATTAGGGTGCGCAAATCCTCCGTGTTTTATAAAACCGGCATTATGTTGTCTTGATGTTATTGCAGATACAGTATAACACTGTTGATCTAGTGTGGCATTTCTGCCCCGGTAGAAGACAAAACTGTTAGCCTATTCTCTTTTATTTCCATTGTGATGTGTGAGGCAGGGAGGGGGATCATATGCGAGGGTCGATATGTATCTCTCAGGATGCGGCCGAAGCCCTGTTAGACCTGCTGGAGTGCCTACTGGTCACAGCAGGACGCCTGTGACTCACAAAGAAAAATAAAAGTAAGCGTGGACCTGGTCAAGCTATTTGGCCAAGGCATTTTTCAGGAAAACCTGTTATGGGCTTTTATTTTTGAAAGAGACTACAGAAAGGTAGCGGGGCGGTCCGTTTCCTCCGGCCGGGTTTTCCATGTGGCCTATGGCCACAGGTTGATTGTTGAAACCCTTGCAGCAGAAGCTCAGCCTGTGTGAGTTAACACAGAGCCAACAGAGCGAACTCCTGGCACCCCGCAGCGTGATACGGTGGTGCCGTCACCCTCAGCAACCGAACTCCCACAGAATATTTTGTTACCTGGCTGCGATCCGGAGGATACCGTGTGCGGTTCACTGTGTGAGTGCAGACATTAAAACATGTTTGCTGTAAACTTTCCCTGTGGTCACTGTCTGTCACACTGAACCAATCCCGCTGCACTACAGATGTCACCGTAGGGGAAGTGAATGCTTGCTGTCAGATTGCAGCTGATTGCTGAATATCACACAACACCTTATAATTTGATTACTTTTTTTTGAAGGATGGGGGTGATTTATTGACAGCTTACAAACCTGAAAATGTGCAGCTGTAACAGAACACCTAGACTCCCTTCAGTGTGCAGCTAGCAGCAGGGATGGTGGTCAAGAGTTAAAAGGCTATGAGTCAGCTCAGAACAAAAGGCTTGCTTGCCTTGTGGATACTATGCTGTCTAAACCGCTTTGTTGAGTCAGCTATGATTCCATAAGGAGTTCTGGAGATACTATACGCTCTAGCCGTACATTGTGTATATTTCCGAGATCCCCAGAACATAGTGAATGCCCCCCTGGATCTAGGACCCAGGGATATTATGGAGATATATAGAACAGCCAGTAGAAACCAGATAGCAATTCTGTGGTTGCGCCAAAACCGCCTCCCTAGGACCGACCATTAAAGAGTTATGACAACTTAGAGTTTGGAAATTTTAGCTACCCTAGGCAAGTGGAGGGGATTTAGGTTCAGCCCAAATGACAGGATGAGCGTGACCAAGAGAACTTAAATGCTTGTGTACAGCATGACCTATTGCTTTTTCTCTGGGGATGTCGCGACAACATATCGTGTGGGGAGAAGTCAAGTAACAGAGAGGACCACAAGCCTCCCATATGTCAGCCCCTCCCTCAAAATCCAGGCCTTTCATCTACTGGTAACTGACCAATATAGTCTGCTTTTATTTTGTCATACCATTATATGTATTTGTATATCTGATCATTGTATATATTTAACCATTGTGTATATAGTATATTGTCTAGTGTGCCCTTAAGGCGATTAAATTAATAATTTAACCTTGGGCTGCGCTTTTATCTCGATCCCCGAATCCACAAATCCATTTTGTGGCTTAATTTTTCATGTTACCAGAACTGGCTTCTGGCCTGATAAAATCCTGTTAATGGACCGGTCTTGTATCTAGCGAGGAACTGGTGACAGTCCTACCAGGGTGGCAGGGCTTTGTTTCACTGGTGCTGGGGGCCTCCCAACCTGTCATGGTTGTGAGTTTGGTGCCATGTCAGTTATTGTATGGGCCACATTGTTTCATTTCCTGTGCCTTCCTGATCCGTGTAGACTGGGGATGTCTGTGTAAAACTGTACCAAGCTGACCTTACATGTCCCCAGGGGGTGCAGAAAGTCATGTTGGTGATAGTGGGGCGATCGCATTACATGATCCATCTGACATAATAGTGAAGTCAGGCGGGTTGCGAGATGGGGGTCTGTCACATGTGGTGGGATTCTTTGTGATCTCTCCGGTGTCATCCTTCACACTTTCAGTGGACGATTCTAACGACAAGGGATGTACACAGTCAACAACCTCCTTTACTGTAGTGTGATCCCTCCCATTGCTTCATCTACCTAACTTGAAAAATATTTATTTCCAATTTCTTAACTATTAAAGGGAACCAGGAAACCTATCAGGAGGTTTTTAGTCCCCAGAGTAATGTCATCACAGTATAGTACCTGTAATGATCTTCACTTCCATAAATTTATATTATAAGTTTGTGAGTCTGTTGTCTTGCAATCCATCAGTGTACTTGCCTCTCTCCCTCTTTCTCCTTCTGCTGCTGTCCTCCTACCAACAATTGACAGGTCGCTCTTCCCTTTCACCTGCTCCCATGGACAAAATCACACACAGGAGCTTTCATTTTCGAGAGTGGAGAAGGGGGAGCTGTATGCGCTATAAGGTCCGGATGATGATGCAAGAGCCAGACTGCCCATCTGCACATGTGCCACCCCATGAATAATGGTACCTGTGCGAGATCTCAGGTGGTGGAGGAGGCCACAGAGACTGACTGTCGCACTGGCACAGTCATTCCCGGTGGCGGGGCATGCACAGATGGATTGTCCGGCTCTTACAACATCATCAGGACATTATTGTTCATGTTCCTTTCCTGGGAATAACAGTGCTTACTCAAGATGTCTGGAAGGAGACCAGGTCCGAGAGCAATCTAATTTTAATAACTATTAGTCTGACATCTTGGAAATAAAATTATAAATGTCAACTCTAAGATAAGAATAAAATAGCTTTTAAGAAAATTAACATCAGAAATCAAGCAGTGTAGGAGGAGTTCAATACAACCAGGCAGATCACAGCTTTAATTTTCCTTTTTCTCTTTAGTTTGTAATTTTCCTTTAAACAAATAAGAACTGTAATCTCATTAGTACAACTGGAAACACGTATTTGGTTTGCACTACTTTTTAATCCTGTCCAGTTTGGGTTTTAAAAGGACTGTCTACTCTTCTCAAGTAGGAGCGCACCGATCCCCAGGCTTGTGGCTTTTTTTACTTGCTAGGTAAAAGTGCACTACTGCTTGATTGACAGCACAGTTCAGCATTAGTGATGAGTGAGTATACTCGTTACTCGAGATTTCCCGAGCACGCGCGGGTGATCTCCAAGTATTTGGATGTTCTCGGAGATTTAGTTTCTATCTCCGTAGCTGCATGATTTGCGGCTGCTAGACATCCTGAGTACATGTGGGGGTTGCCTGTTTGTTAGGGAATCCCCACATGTACTCAGGCTGTCTAGCAGCCGTAATGCTGCAACTAGCTGTAATTGTTATTGTAAACAATAAAATGTAAAATTGCTTAGTTCTTGAAAGAACTTCTAATAACATGTAAATAGCATAGTTGCTTGTTTCAATAAACCTTTTGCAATTTTACCAGTCAAAGTTCTTGAGTCGGCATAAGTACCTAACCATACATCTGCGCTGAGGCCTGTCTGTCTGTTGCATAGCCGGCATCTACCTGTAAGCTATGTGCACACGATCAGGAATAGCAGCGTTTTGGATGCGGCACATTTGCATTGAAACCTCTGTGTTCTACATTACAAGCACGCACAGTGGATGGGATTTATAGAAATAACCAGAAGCAAACCAAAGAATGGTAGCCGTGCGGCACTAGAACCACAACTTTTCACAGGTGTGTGGATGAGCGGCGGCAGCGTCGGCTGCAACACTATCCAGAGAAAACAGCTCAGGGTGGTGCTCACAGAACAATCCACAGAGGACCAAAGGCTTCACTGACGGTATATCAGAAGAAAAAATATGGCACTCACCCCTAGAAATGCTGTGATGAAGTCCTTTATTTGCTACAAACAGCAATCAGGTACACATGGAGAGGCGGCAGGACGTGAACAGGAGAGGGTGCGGGAAACCGGTAAGGACTACGGCCGTTTCGCGCAAAGCGCTTCAACGGGTCCAGGTGCAAAATACACATATGTCACTTCCTTTTAAGGGGATGGACAATCACGTGAACAGAACATACAATTAAGTGAAGAGTTAACCCCTTCGCGCCATGCGCCGTACTAGTACTGCGCTGCCGACACTGCATTAGTGCCAGCCGCAGTACTAGTACGGCGCCGCCATTTTCCGGTCACCGCGCGGCATCGCGCGGTGATCGGGTTCCGTTGTCTGCTGTCCCTGACAGCAGACCATCCCTGCACGCAGCCCCGGGTGCCTGCACCGCCCCCCCGCATCAGCGATCGCTGTGATTGGCTGGTAAATTCTGACCAGCCAATCACAGCGAAGTGACAATAAAGTTTCAAAAAAAAAAAGCATGTGACAGGCTGTGATTGATGCTGTGTGACGTCGCACCAATCACAGCCGTCACAGTAGGTGGGGTGATTCACACGTCACCTCACCTGATTAACCCCTATGGCGCTGATTGGCTGAACAATTTTCCCTCAGATTTGGCGTGCAGAGCGGTGGTCTAAGCCCCTCTGTCACCTTAGTGAAGGAATCCATTGGTGGCCAGTGCGATCCTCCCTGCGATCTCCTGCCTCCAGCTTATTCTCCTGATCCAGCTTGTGCTCCGTGCTGTGTGCTCTCTGCTGCCATCTGCCTGCTGTGTGACTCCTGTGATCACAGCAGCAGCAGCACCTCCCCCACCCCTTTCCCATCCCCCCATCCCTGTTCCAGTACCCCCTCCCTCCCTCACCCTCCAATTGAAATTTTTTGCGCACTTTTTTGCGCTTTTTTTCCTGTGCGCGGAGTCCCGCGCAGAGCATTCGTGCTCTTCCTGTGTCTGCAGCGCTCTGATCAGTATCGCTGCTGATCAGAGACTGCGCCACAGGACTTTTTTTTTTTAGTTAGTTAGTGTAGCGGACATTGCAGTCTAAGCGACGTCCGTTTTTTTTTTTTTAGAAAAAAAATTGTAGTTAGTACAGTGTAGTTTTAGACGTAACAAGGTAGCGTAGCCGGCGTCAGTGTTTGGTGACGTCCCTCCATCCCTGTTCAAGTACCCCCCTCCAATTCAATTTTTTGCGCACTTTTTTGCGCTTTTTTCCTGTGCGTGGCGTCCCGCGCAGAGCATTCGTGCTCTTCCTGTGTCCGCAGCTCTTTGATCAGTATCGCTGCTGATCAGAGACTGCGCTACAGGACTTTTATTTTTTAGCTAGTTAGTGTAACGGACTTCGCAGTCTAAGCAACGTCCGATTTTTTTTTTTCTTTTACAAAAATATAATAGTAGTTAGTACAGTGTAGTCTTAGACGTGGTGTCACAGCGTTCGTGACGACCAGTCTTTTTTTTTTTTTAGAGAAAAAAAAAATTGGACAGAGTAGTTTAGTGGTAGCGTGTTAGTGTAGCCAGCGTCACAGCGTTAGTGACGACCGATCATCTTTTAGAAAAAAAAAAATCGTACTGAGTTTTATAGGTAGGGAGGTAGCGTCTTGTGCATAAAAAAAATCTGCTATCGCCGGATAATCTCTAGTGCATTAGGGGAGCGTACGTCACACTGTTAGTGGCGTTCGCTTTTCTTTTGTAAAAAAAAATATTTAGTTGCGTAGGGTAAATTTATACTTTTTTTTATACAAACTTATTTTTTTACATTGATTTTTCTTTTCATCTTTTTTTCTTGTTTCTTCTACATTTTGTCTCACTACTTGTTTTTTCTCTCTGATTGGTTTTAATAAAGAGTACCCTATACACAAGCCCCACACATTACACGTGTAAAAGCACCACTTACACACACATACCCAGGGTTTGGGAAAAAAAAATGGCCCATTCGTCAACAAGGCGCTATTCACCAGAGGAGGCTTACGCCATCCTTGCGTCCGACACGGATTCAGCCAGTGAGGAAGATCCCACATTCCTCTATTCCTCCTCCTCCTCATCCTCCTCCTCATCTGGTGAGGAAAGACCCGTAACAAGGCGCCGTAGGACCCAGGCAACTCCTGCAGCAATCGATCCCGTATGGATTGCACCCCCGGAAAATTTTCAGCCCGTCATTCCGGATTTCAGCAGCAGCTCAGGAATCCAGTTTGACACGACTGGTCTCACTGAAATTGACTTCTTCAAATTCTTTTTCAGTGATGAAATAATAAATATTATGGTGGCCCAGACGAACCTGTATGCCCAACAATTTTTCACCCAAAATCCCACATCATCTTATGCCAGATGGACCCCCGTAAATGCAGCAGAGATGATGACATTTTGGGGAATTGTGCTGCATATGGGCCTAATCAAAAAGCCAAAGCTTCGGCAATACTGGAGTACTGACATTCTCTACAGTACACCGGTATTCCGCATGGCCATGAAAAGGACACGATTTGAAGCGATCCAAAAATTTTTGCATTTCAGTGATAATGCGCAGTGTCCTCCCCGAGACGATCCAAACTTTGATCGTCTATATAAAATTCGTCCAGTGGTTGAACACTTCAGCAGAAAATTTGCTGAGGCGTACACACCCCAGAGGGACATCGCTATTGATGAATCTCTCGTTCATTTCAAAGGGAGGCTAAAATTCCGACAGTACCTGCCCAGTAAGAGGTCCAGGTACGGAATAAAGCTGTACAAACTGTGCGAGAGTACCTCAGGGTACACCCACAGATTTAGGGTCTACGAGGGTAAGGACACCCAGATTAACCCCCCTGAATGCCCCCCCATCCTGGGGGTGAGTGGGAAAATTGTGTGGGAATTGCTGCACCCACTGCTGGATAAGGGTTATCACCTTTATATTGACAACTTTTACACCAGCATCCCACTCTTCAAGGCCCTCTCTGCCAGAGGTACAGCTGCATGTGGCACCGTGCGAAAAAATCAGCGAGGCCTCCCTAAGCCGCTAATTGGGCAAACGCTGAGAAAAGGGGAAAGCAGAGCCAAATGCAGCGACAACATGCTGGTGGTCAAGTATAAGGACAAAAGGGATGTCCTTATCCTGACCACCATACACCATGACAACAGCACCCTTGTCACTGTTCGTGGGACCACAACACAAGTCCCAAACCAGATTGTATCATGGATTACAATCGGTACATGGGGGGTGTGGATCTCTCAGATCAGGTCCTCCAACCATACAGTGCCATGCGAAAAGCTTACGTATGGTACAAAAAATTGGCCGTACACATTGTACAGATGGCACTGTACAATGCTTTTGTGCTGTCCCGATCTGCAGGCAATACGGGGACCTTCCTTCAGTTTCAGGAGGTAGTCATCAAGTCATCAAGGCCCTAATGTTTGGCACTCAGGGAGGTGAGGGTCCCAGTACTTCTGAATCTGATAGTGCCCGTATTGTCCAAGGTCAACATTTCCCAGGACAGGTTCCCCAAACAGCGAGGACAGGACGATCACAAAAACGGTGCAGAGTGTGTTCCAAGAGGGGAATCCGAAAGGACACAATTTACCATTGTGAAACCTGCCCTGAGAAACCTGGCCTTTGCATTAAGGATTGCTTCAAAGCATACCACACGTCCACAAATTAATAAAAATTAGTTTATACCCTGTTGACACAACACACTGTGTAGTTTCTAACATGGGGTCACTTGTGGAGTGAGGCACTTGGAGGTTTACGGTGCTCACCACATATCTAAATAAATTCCTTGGGAGGTCCAGTTTTCAAAATGGTGTCACTTGTGGAGTGAGGCACTTGGAGGTTTACGGTGCTCACCACATATCTAAATAAATTCCTTGGGAGGTCCAGTTTTCAAAATGGTGTCACTTGTGGAGTGAGGCACTTGGAGGTTTACGGTGCTCACCACATATCTAAATAAATTCCTTGGGAGGTCCAGTTTTCAAAATGGGGTCACTTGTGGAGTGAGGCACTTGGAGGTTTACGGTGCTCACCACATATCTAAATAAATTCCTTGGGAGGTCCAGTTTTCAAAATGGTGTCACTTGTGGAGTGAGGCACTTAGAGGTTTACGGTGCTCACCACATATCTAAATAAATTCCTTGGGAGGTCCAGTTTTCAAAATGGGGTCACTTGTGGAGTGAGGCACTTGGAGGTTTACGGTGCTCACCACATATCTAAATAAATTCCTTGGGAGGTCCAGTTTTCAAAATGGTGTCACTTGTGGAGTGAGGCACTTGGAGGTTTACGGTGCTCACCACATATCTAAATAAATTCCTTGGGAGGTCCAGTTTTCAAAATGGTGTCACTTGTGGAGTGAGGCACTTGGAGGTTTACGGTGCTCACCACATATCTAAATAAATTCCTTGGGAGGTCCAGTTTTCAAAATGGGGTCACTTGTGGAGTGAGGCACTTGGAGGTTTACGGTGCTCACCACATATCTAAATAAATTCCTTGGGAGGTCCAGTTTTCAAAATGGTGTCACTTGTGGAGTGAGGCACTTGGAGGTTTACGGTGCTCACCACATATCTAAATAAATTCCTTGGGAGGTCCAGTTTTCAAAATGGGGTCACTTGTGGAGGATTTCCACTGTTTAGGTACATCAGGGGCTCTGCAAATGCAACGTGACGCCTGCAGACCAATCCATCTAAGTCTGCATTCCAAATGGTGCTCCTTCCCTTCCGAGCTCTGCCATGTGCACAAACAGTGGTTTTTCCCCATATATGGGGTATCGGCGTACTCGTGAAAAATTGCACAACATTTTTTTCTTTCTATTTTGTCCTATAACCCTTGGGAAAACAAAAAAAACCTTGCTAAAGATCATTTTTGTGGAAAAAATGTGTTCTATTTTTTTTTACGACTCATCGTTATAATTTTTGGTGAGGCACTTGGAGGTTCACGGTGCTCATCACATAGCTAGATAAGTTCCTTGAAGGGTCTAGTTTCCAAAATGGGGTCACTTGTGGCGGTTTTCCACTGTTTAGGCACATCAGGGGCTCTCCAAACGGGACATGGTGTCCGATCTCAATTCCAGCCAATTTTGGTTTGTAAAAGTCAAATTGCGCTCCTTCCCTTCCGAGCCCTGCCGTGTGCCCAAAAAGTGGTTTTCCCCCACATGTGGGGTATCAGTGTATTCAGGATAAATTGGTCAACAACTATAGTGGTCCATTTTCTCCTTTTACACTTGTGAAGATAAAAAAATTGTTGTTAAAAGATCATTTTTGGGGAAAAAATGTGAATTTTTATTTTCACGCCTCTACGTTCTAAACTTCTGTGAAGCACCTGGGGGTTCAATGTGCTCACCACATAGCTAGATAAGTTCCTTGAAGGGTCTAGTTTCCAAAATGGGGTCACTTGTGGCAGTTTTCCACTGTTTAGGCACATCAGGGGCTCTCCAAACGGGACATGGTGTCCGATCTCAATTCCAGCCAATTTTGGTTTGTAAAAGTCAAATGGCGCTCCTTCCCTTCCGAGCCCTGCTGTGTGCCCAAACAGTGGTTTTCCCCCACATATGGGGTATCAGTGTATTCAGGATAAATTGGTCAACAACTTTAGAGGTCCATTTTCTCCTTTTACACTTGTGAAGATAAAAAAATTGTTGTTAAAAGATAATTTTGGGGGAAAAAATGTGAATTTTTATTTTCACGCCTCTACGTTCTAAACTTCTGTGAAGCACCTGGGGGTTCAATGTGCTCACCACATAGCTAGATAAGTTCCTTGAAGGGTCTAGTTTCCAAAATGGGGTCACTTGTGGCAGTTTTCCACTGTTTAGGTACATCAGGGGCTCTCCAAACGGGACATGGTGTCCGATCTCAATTCCAGCCAATTTTGGTTTGAAATAGTCAAACGGCGCTCCTTCCCTTCCGAGCCCTGCCGTGCGCCCAGACAGTGGTTTTCTCCCACATATGGGGTATCTGTATTCAAAAGGAATTGCACAACAACTTTCGTGGTCCATTTTCTTCTTTTACCCTTGTGAAAATAAAAAAAATGTTGCTAAAAGATCATTATGTGGAAAAAAAAAAGTTAAATGTTATTTTTTTCCTTCCACATTCCGTTAATTCCTGTGAAGCACCTGAAGGGTTAATAAACTTCTTGAATGTGGTTTTGAGTACCTCGGGGGGTGTAGTTTTTAAAATGGTGTCACTTTTGGGTATTTTAAATCCTATAAGCCTCTCAAAGTGACTTCAAATATGATGTGGTCCCTACAAAAAATGGTTTTATAAAAGTTGTTGAAAAAATGAGAAATCGCTGTTTAACTTTTAACCCTTATAACTCCCTAACGAAAAAAAAATTGGTTCCAAAATGTTGCTGATGTAAAGTAGACATGTGGGAAATGTTATTTATTAACTAATTTGTGCGATATGAGTCTCTAATGCAAGGGTATAAAAATTCAAATTTTGAAAATTGCAAAATTTTCAAAATTTTTGCCAAATTTCCGTTTGTTTCACAAATAAACGAAGGTAATATCAAATAAATTTTACCACTATCATGAAGTACAATATGTCACGAGAAAACAATGTCAGAATCGCCAGGATCCGTTGAAGCGTTTCAGAGTTATTACCTCATAAAGTGACAGTGGTCAGAATTGTAAAAATTGGCCCTGTCACTTAAGTGAAAACAGGCTTCGGGGTGAAGGGGTTAAAAAATGTTCAATTTGCAAGTAGAAATGCGTACAAAGGCATAATATAGCTAATTTAATAATATCTATAGGCTGTAAGTGTATTGCTATCGGAAGAAAAACATTTTATAAAAAAAAAAAAAAAAAAAATTATAAATTTATCCTTCCCTTTTTTTTTTCTTTTTTTTTCTTTTCCTTTCCTCTTTTAAATTTTTTTAAAAAAATTCTTCAAAAAACCTTTCAAAAAGTTTAGACTGGCAACCTGGGTTTTCTCTTGCTTCCATAGACGTCGTTAGCCTATACACCCGTATTCCGCACAATAAAGGTTTGGAGGCCATCAAGAGAATCCTAAGCAACACGGAAAAAAATTCCACCTTTATTGCTTTTGTCATAGAAAGTCTGGATTTTGTACTATCGCACAATGCGTTTAAATTCATGGACAGATGGTTTTTACAATGTACTGGTACGGCCATGGGCACGCCGGTCGCATGCGTTTTTGCGAATTTGTTTCTGGCCGCATTCGAGGAAGAGTACATCACATCGATTGCTAATCCGTTTTTGAGACACATGAAATTTTATGTACGATTTGCGGATGACATTTTTATGATTTGGGACGGTTCTAAAAGCGAGTTTGATAATTTCGTAGCGCACATTAATAGCGTGAATAAAGAAAATATGCAGTTCACGTCCACTTTCGGCGAAAACCAGTTAGATTTTCTCGACGTTAAAATTAATGTCTCCGATGGCGAATTTATCACCCGGGTACATAAAAAATCCACTGCAACGAACAACATGCTTCACTTTAACAGTGCGCACCCTATACGAACGAAAAAATGTATCCCGTACGGTCAAATGGTTCGGTATAGAAAAATTAATAATAATGATTTAATTCTTAAGGAGCAACTTACCGAGCTTAAGTCAGGATTTCTAGAAAGAGAATATCCTCTTAGCATTTTAACGGAAGCCGAACACAGGGTTAATAAATTGTCACAAGGTGCACTCTTAAAGAATCGTAAAAAAATTAAAGGATCATCACAAAAAGAACAAAGATTCACTTTCGCTTTTACGCATAGCGAGATGGATAATGTGATTTATTCTGCGATCAGAAAAAACTGGCATGTGTTACAAAAAGACAGGGATCTGTCTAAACTCACGTCGTCACAACAACAATTTGCGTATAAACGTACTAGAAATATCGGAGATATCTTGGTCCACAATAGACTTCTATCTGAAAGTCAAAATTGGTTAGAAATGTCCCGACCCAAAGGAAATCATAAATGCGGTAACTAGGGTTGAGCGAAACGGGTCGTTCATTTTCAAAAGTCACCGACTTTTGGCAAAGTCGGGTTTCATGAAACCCGATCCAACCCCTGTGCGGGGTCGGCCATGCGGTTCGCGACTTTCGCGCCAAAGTCGCTTTTCAATTACGCGAAAAGCGCCATTTCTCAGCCAATGAAGGTAAACGCAGAGTGTGGGCAGCGTGATGACATAGGTCCTGGTCCCCACCATCTTAGAGAAGGGCATTGCAGTGATTGGCTTGCTGTCTGCGGCGTCACAGGGGCTATAAAGGGGCGTTCCCGCTGACCGCCATGTTACTGCTGCTGATCTGAGCTTAGGGAGAGGTTGCTGCCGCTTCGTCAGAAGCAGGGATAGCATTAGGCAGGGTCCATTAACCACCAAACCGCTTGTGCTGTAGCGATTTGCACTGTCCAACACCACCTTCGGTGTGCAGGGATAGTGGAAGCTACATTTTTGCCATCCCTGTCTGTGCCATCTCTCACTCAGTGGGCCATAGAAAGCCTATTTATTTTTTTGCTTGATTTGGGTTCTAAAATCTACCTGAAAAAATCACTACATCAATCAGTGGGAGAAAAATATTGGCCTCAGGGCTTGTGTGCCACTCCTGACTCCTGTGTGTGCCATCTCTCAGTCAGTGGGCCATAGAAAGCCTATTTATTTTTTTGCTTGATTTGGGTTCCAAAATCTACCTGAAAAAATCACTACATCAATCAGTGGGAGAAAAATATTGGCCTCAGGGCTTGTGTGCCACTCCTGACTCCTGTGTGCATCATCACTCACTCAGTGGGCCATAGAAAGCCTATTTTTTTTTGTTGCTTTATTTGGGTTCTAAATTCTACCTGAAAAAATCAATAAATCAATCAGTGGGAGATTAATATTGGCCTTTGGGCTTGTGTGCCAGTCCTGAGCGTGCCATCTCTCTCACATATAGTGGGCCATAGAAAGCCTATTTATTTATTTTTTTTTTGGTTTTATAAATTCTCCCTGAAAAAAAAAGGGAGATTAATATTGGCCTTTGGGCTTGTGTGCCACTCCTGACTCCTGGGTGTGCCATCTCTCTCAAATAGTGGGCCATAGAAAGCCTTTTTTTTTTTATTGTGTTTCTAAATTCTCCCAGAAAAAATCAAAAAGAAATCGGTGGGAGATTAATATTGCCCTTTCTGCTTGTGTGCCAGTCTTGACTCCTGGGTGTGCCATCTCTCTCTCTCTCTCTCCAATTGTGGGCCATAGAAAGCCTATTATTTTTTTTGCTTGATTTGGGTTCCAAAATCTACCTGAATAAATCACTACATCAATCATTGGGAGAAAAATATTGGCCTCTGGGCTTGTGTGCCACTCCTGACTCCTGTGTGCGTCATCTCTCACTCAGTGGGCCATAGAAAGCCTATTTTTTGTTTTATTTGTTTTCTAAATTCTCCCTGAAAAAATCATTTTATTTTATTTGGTTTCTAAATTCTTCCTGAAAAAAATCATTTTATTCTATTTTTTTTTTCTAAAGTCTCCCTGAAAAAAAAAAAAAATCACTGGGAGATTAATATTGCCTTTTCTGCTTGTGTGCCACTCCTGACTCCTGTGTGCATCATCACTCACTCAGTGGGCCATAGAAAGCCTATTTTTTTTTTTTTGCTTTATTTGGGTTCTAAATTCTACCTGAAAAAATCAATAAATCAATCAGTGGGAGATTAATATTGGCCTTTGGGCTTGTGTGCCAGTCCTGAGCGTGCCATCTCTCTCACAAATAGTGGGCCATAGAAAGCCTATTTATTTATTTTTTTTTGGTTTTATAAATTCTCCCTGAAAAAAAAAGGGAGATTAATATTGGCCTTTGGGCTTGTGTGCCACTCCTGACTCCTGGGTGTGCCATCTCTCTCTCTCAAATAGTGGGCCATAGAAAGCCTATTTTTTTTTTATTGTGTTTCGAAATTCTCCCAGAAAAAATCAAAAAGAAATCGGTGGGAGATTAATATTGCCCTTTCTGCTTGTGTGCCAGTCTTGACTCCTGGGTGTGCCATCTCTCTCTCTCTCCAATTGTGGGCCATAGAAAGCCTATTATTTTTTTTGCTTGATTTGGGTTCCAAAATCTACCTGAATAAATCACTACATCAATCATTGGGAGAAAAATATTGGCCTCTGGGCTTGTGTGCCACTCCTGACTCCTGTGTGCGTCATCTCTCACTCAGTGGGCCATAGAAAGCCTATTTTTTGTTTTATTTGTTTTCTAAATTCTCCCTGAAAAAATCATTTTATTTTATTTGGTTTCTAAATTCTTCCTGAAAAAATCATTTTATTCTATTTTTTTTTTCTAAAGTCTCCCTGAAAAAAAAAAAAATCAGTGGGAGATTAATATTGCCTTTTCTGCTTGTGTGCCAGTCTTGACTCCTGGGTGTGCCATCTCTCTCTCTCTCTCTCCAATTGTGGGCCATAGAAAGCCTATTATTTTTTTTTGCTTGATTTGGGTTCCAAAATCTACCTGAAAAAATCACTACATCAATCATTGGGAGAAAAATATTGGCCTCTGGGCTTGTGTGCCACTCCTGACTCCTGTGCGTGTCATCTCTCACTCAGTGGGCCATAGAAAGCCTATTTTTTGTTTTATTTGTTTTCTAAATTCTCCCTGAAGAAATCATTTTATTTTATTTGGTTTCTAAATTCTTCCTGAAAAAATCATTTTATTTTATTTTGTTTCTAAAGTCTCCCTGAAAAAAAAATAAAAAAAATAAAAAAAAACAGTGGGAGATTAATATTTACATTTGTGCTTCAGTGACAGTCCTGCGTGTGTGGCATCTCTCTCATTTGGTGCCACCAAAAACAGAGTGTGTAACATTGTGCCTGATTTTCGTTGTGGTCTCACCCACCTGTAAAGGGGTAGCTAAATCATACTGAAGTTATAGCTCACCGTGTAAGTTGTGTGACAGCAACAAATACCGTTAGTTTGGTTACGTTTTTAAAACAATGAGGAAGTCTGGTGGAAGAGGTCGTGGCCGGGGGCGTTCATTGTCAGCTGGTAATGAGGGTAGTGGTAGTGGTGGAGCATCAGCTGGTCGTGGGAAAAAAAATATTGCACCTAAGTCTGGAGCTGTGGAGCCAGGTTCGTCGTCTGGCTACACAAGGCCTCGAACGCTCCCTTTTCTGGGAGTAGGAAAACCGCTTTTAAAGCCGGAGCAGCAAGAGCAAGTTTTGGCTTATCTTGCTGACTCAGCCTCTAGCTCTTTTGCCTCCTCTCGTGAAACTGGTAAATGTAAAAGCAGCGCGTCGTTAGTGGATGTTCACGGTCAGGGACAAGTCGCTTCCTTGTCCTCTTCAGCAAAAACAACAACAGAGAAGAATGCAGCAGGCGACACAACGGGTTACTCCATGGAGCTCTTTACACATACCGTCCCTGGCTTAGAAAGTGAAGCAGTTAACAGTCCATGCCCATTACAAGTTGAATCTGACATGGAGTGCACTGATGCACAGCCACAGCGAGACTACTATGCTGGTCCTTTGACTCAGACCACAACATTGCCCTCGCAGGGTAATGATCAAGAATCAGACCCTGATGAGACTATGTTGCCCCATCACGAACGCTATACCACCGACACGGTGACACAGATGAAGTTGCACACGAGATACAAGAAGAGGTAATAGATGACCCAGTTCTTGACCCCGATTGGCAGCCATTGGGGGAACAGGGTGCAGGCGGCAGCAGTTCACACAAATATAACAGAAAGCATGGAAAGTCTACTTCTAAAGCAGATAGATGAAGCTGCAACCCATAATGAGGTCCTGGTTATGGGGGACTTTAACTACCCGGATATTAACTGGGAAACAGAAACCTGTGAAACCCATAAAGGCAACAGGTTTCTGCTAATAACCAAGAAAAATTATCTTTCACAATTGGTGCAGAATCCAACCAGAGGAGCAGCACTTTTAGACCTAATACTATCTAATAGACCTGACAGAATAACAAATCTGCAGGTGGTTGGGCATTTAGGAAATAGCGACCACAATATTGTACAGTTTCACCTGTCTTTCACTAGGGGGACTTGTCAGGGAGTCACAAAAACACTGAACTTTAGGAAGGCAAAGTTTGACCAGCTTAGAGATGCCCTTAATCTGGTAGACTGGGACAATATCCTCAGAAATGAGAATACAGATAATAAATGGGAAATGTTTAAGAACATCCTAAATAGGCAGTGTAAGCGGTTTATACCTTGTGGGAATAAAAGGACTAGAAATAGGAAAAACCCAATGTGGCTAAACAAAGAAGTAAGACAGGCAATTAACAGTAAAAAGAAAGCATTTGCACTACTAAAGCAGGATGGCACCATTGAAGCTCTAAAAAACTATAGGGAGAAAAATACTTTATCTAAAAAACTAATTAAAGCTGCCAAAAAGGAAACAGAGAAGCACATTGCTAAGGAGAGTAAAACTAATCCCAAACTGTTCTTCAACTATATCAATAGTAAAAGAATAAAAACTGAAAATGTAGGCCCCTTAAAAAATAGTGAGGAAAGAATGGTTGTAGATGACGAGGAAAAAGCTAACATATTAAACACCTTCTTCTCCACGGTATTCACGGTGGAAAATGAAATGCTAGGTGAAATCCCAAGAAACAATGAAAACCCTATATTAAGGGTCACCAATCTAACCCAAGAAGAGGTGCGAAACCGGCTAAATAAGATTAAAATAGATAAATCTCCGGGTCCGGATGGCATACACCCACGAGTACTAAGAGAACTAAGTAATGTAATAGATAAACCATTATTTCTTATTTTTAGTGACTCTATAGCGACAGGGTCTGTTCCGCAGGACTGGCGCATAGCAAATGTGGTGCCAATATTCAAAAAGGGCTCTAAAAGTGAACCTGGAAATTATAGGCCAGTAAGTCTAACCTCTATTGTTGGTAAAATATTTGAAGGGTTTCTGAGGGATGTTATTCTGGATTATCTCAATGAGAATAACTGTTTAACTCCATATCAGCATGGGTTTATGAGAAATCGCTCCTGTCAAACCAATCTACCGTATATACTCGAGTATAAGCCGAGATTTTCAGCCCAAATTTTTGGGCTGAAAGTGCCCCCCTCGGCTTATACTCGAGTCACGGTAGCGGTGGGGTCGGCAGGTGAGGGGGTGAGGGCGCTGAGGTATACTTACCTAGTCCCAGCGATCCTCGCGCTGTCCCTGCCGTCCCACGGGCTTCGGCGCTGCAGTTTCTTCCTCTCTTCAGCGGTCACGTGGGACCGCTCATTACAGAAATGAATAAGCGGCTCCACCTCCCATAGGGGCGGAGCCGCTTATTCATTTCTCTAATCAGCGGTGCCGGTGACCGCTGATAGAGAAAGAAGCTGCAGCGCCGAAGACAGGAGGGGACAGCGCGAGGATCGCCAGGACTAGGTGAGTATGTTATATTCACCTGTCCTCGTTCCAGCCGCCGGGCGCCGCTCCATCTTCCCGGCCGGCGCCTCCATCTTCCCGGCGTCTCTGCTCTCTGACTGTTCAGGCAGAGGGCGCGATGACGCATACAGTGTGCGCGGCGCCCTCTGCCTGATCAGTCAGAGCAGAGACGCCGGGAAGATGGAGGCGCCGGAACGAGACGCCGGGAGCTGCAATCAAGGGAGGTGAGTATGTGTTTTTTTTTCTTTATTGCGGCAGCGGCGGCACAAATTTATGTGGAACATCTATGGGGCACAGTGAACGGTGCAGAGCACCGTATATGGCACAGCACAGCTATGGGGCACAGTGAACGGTGCAGAGCACCGTATATGGCACAGCACAGCTATGGGGCACAGTGAACGGTGCAGGGCACCGTATATGGCACAGCACAGCTATGGGGCACAGTGAACGGTGCAGAGCACCGTATATGGCACAGCACAGCTATGGGGCACAGTGAACGGTGCAGAGCACCGTATATGGCACAGCACAGCTATGGGGCACAGTGAACGGTGCAGAGCACCGTATATGGCACAGCACAGCTATGGGGCACAGTGAACGGTGCAGAGCACCGTATATGGCACAGCACAGCTATGTATGGGGCACAGTGAACGGTGCAGAGCACCGTATATGGCACAGCACAGCTATGGGGCACAGTGAACGGTGCAGAGCACCGTATATGGCACAGCACAGCTATGGGGCACAGTGAACGGTGCAGAGCACCGTATATGGCACAGCACAGCTATGGGGCACAGTGAACGGTGCAGAGCACCGTATATGGCACAGCACAGCTATGGGGCACAGTGAACGGTGCAGAGCACCGTATATGGCACAGCACAGCTATGTATGGGGCACAGTGAACGGTGCAGAGCACCGTATATGGCACAGCACAGCTATGGGGCACAGTGAACGGTGCAGAGCACCGTATATGGCACAGCTATGGGGCACAGTGAACGGTGCAGAGCACCGTATATGGCACATCTATGGGGCACAATGAACGGTGCAGAGCACCGTATATGGCACAGCTAGGGGGCACAATGAACGGTGCAGAGCACTATATGGTTCACACCTATGGGGAAATATGAACGGTGCAGAGCACTATATGGCACAGCTATGGGGAAATAATGATCTATTTTTATTTTTGAAATTCACCGGTAAATGCTGCATTTCCACCCTAGGCTTATACTCGAGTCAATAAGTTTTCCCAGTTTTTTGTGGCAAAATTAGGGGGGTCGGCTTATACTCGGGTCGGCTTATACTCGAGTATATACGGTAATCAGTTTTTATGAAGAGGTAAGCTATAGACTGGACCACGGTGAGTCATTGGACGTGGTATATCTCGATTTTTCCAAAGCGTTTGATACCGTGCCGCACAAGAGGTTGGTACACAAAATGAGAATGCTTGGTCTGGGGGAAAATGTGTGTAAATGGGTTAGTAACTGGCTTAGTGATAGAAAGCAGAGGGTGGTTATAAATGGTATAGTCTCTAACTGGGTCGCTGTGACCAGTGGGGTACCGCAGGGGTCAGTATTGGGACCTGTTCTCTTCAACATATTCATTAATGATCTGGTAGAAGGTTTACACAGTAAAATATCGATATTTGCAGATGATACAAAACTATGTAAAGCAGTTAATACAAGAGAAGATAGTATTCTGCTACAGATGGATCTGGATAAGTTGGAAACTTGGGCTGAAAGGTGGCAGATGAGGTTTAACAATGATAAATGTAAGGTTATACACATGGGAAGAGGGAATCAATATCACCATTACACACTGAACGGGAAACCACTGGGTAAATCTGACAGGGAGAAGGACTTGGGGATCCTAGTTAATGATAAACTTACCTGGAGCAGCCAGTGCCAGGCAGCAGCTGCCAAGGCAAACAGGATCATGGGGTGCATTAAAAGAGGTCTGGATACACATGATGAGAGCATTATACTGCCTCTGTACAAATCCCTAGTTAGACCGCACATGGAGTACTGTGTCCAGTTTTGGGCACCGGTGCTCAGGAAGGATATAATGGAACTAGAGAGAGTACAAAGGAGGGCAACAAAATTAATAAAGGGGATGGGAGAACTACAATACCCAGATAGATTAGCGAAATTAGGATTATTTAGTCTAGAAAAAAGACGACTGAGGGGCGATCTAATAACCATGTATAAGTATATAAGGGGACAATACAAATATCTCGCTGAGGATCTGTTTATACCAAGGAAGGTGACGGGCACAAGGGGGCATTCTTTGCGTCTGGAGGAGAGAAGGTTTTTCCACCAACATAGAAGAGGATTCTTTACTGTTAGGGCAGTGAGAATCTGGAATTGCTTGCCTGAGGAGGTGGTGATGGCGAACTCAGTCGAGGGGTTCAAGAGAGGCCTGGATGTCTTCCTGGAGCAGAACAATATTGTATCATACAATTATTAGGTTCTGTAAAAGGACGTAGATCTGGGGATTTATTATGACGGAATATAGGCTGAACTGGATGGACAAATGTCTTTTTTCGGCCTTACTAACTATGTTCTGAAGCGGAGGAGGAGGGGCCGCAGCAGGCATCAACATCGCAACAGGTTCCATCTGCCGGGCCCGTATCTTGCCCAAAACGCGTGGCAAAGCCAAAACCTGTTGGAGGACAGCGTGGCCATCCGGTTAAAGCTCAGTCTGCAATGCCTGAAAAGGTATCCAATGCTAGAAAGAGTGCAGTCTGGCATTTTTTTAAACAACATCCAATTGATCAGCGCAAAGTCATCTGTCAAAAATGTTCAACTACCTTAAGCAGAGGGCAGAATCTGAAAAGTACAAGTTGCATGCATAGACATTTAACCACCATGCATTTGCAAGCTTGGACTAACTACCAAACGTCCCTTAAGGTTGTAGCACCCTCGGCCAATGAAGCTAGTCATCAACGCAACATCCCTTCCGGCAGTGTAGGGCCACCATTTTCCGCACCACCTGCAGTATCTGTGCAGGTTTCTTTGCCAGGCCAAAGCAGTCAGGGTCAGGGAATCACCAGTTTCATAGTAGGAAACACTGCATCTAGGGCACCGGCGGCAACAATACCATCTCCCACCGTCTCTCAGTCTGCCATGTCCACCGGCACCCCCGCTAGTTCCACGATCTCCAGCTCTCCAGTCCAGCTCACCCTACATGAGACTATGGTTAGAAAAAGGAAGTACTTAGCCTCGCATCCGCGTACACAGGGTTTGAAAGCCCACATAGCTAGACTAATCTCGTTAGAGATGATGCCCTACCAGTTAGTTGAAAGCGAAGCTTTCAAAGCCCTGATGGACTACGCTGTACCACGCTACGAGCTACCCAGTCGACACTTTTTTTCCAGAAAAGCCATCCCAGCCCTCCACCAGCATGTTAAAGAGCGCATCGTCCATGCACTCAGGCAATCTGTGAGCACAAAGGTGCACCTGACAACAGATGCATGGACCAGTAGGCATGGCCAGGGACGTTACGTGTCCATCACGGCACACTGGGTGAATGTTGTGGATGCAGGGTCCACAGGGGACAGCAATTTTGGGACAGTTCTGCCTAGCCCACGGTCTAGGAAACAGTTGGCTGTAGCCGTTCGCACCCCCTCCTCCTCCTCGTCCTCCTGTAGAAGCGAGAGCTCGTCCACAGACCGCAATCGCACAACCACTCCATCCGCAGCTGCCACTGTTGCACACCAGGTCTCCCATTATGGGGCAGCTACTGGCAAACGTCAGCAGGCTGTATTGGCTATGAAGTGTATGGGCGACAACAGACACACCGCGGAAGTTCTGTCCGAGTTCTTGCAGAAAGAAACGCAGTCGTGGCTGGGCACTGTAGATCTTGAGGCAGGCAAGGTAGTCAGTGATAACGGAAGGAATTTCATGGCTGCCATCTCCCTTTCCCAACTGAAACACATTCCTTGCCTGGCTCACACCTTAAACCTGGTGGTGCAGTGCTTCCTGAAAAGTTATCCGGGGTTATCCGACCTGCTCCTTAAAGTGCGTGGACTTTGCTCACATATCCGCCGTTCGCCCGTACACTCCAGCCGTATGCAGACCTATCAGCGTTCTTTGAACCTTCCCCAGCATCGCCTAATCATAGACGTTGCAACAAGGTGGAACTCAACACTGCACATGCTTCAGAGACTGCGAACAGAGGCGGGCTGTTATGTTTTTGTGGGAGGATACACATACACGGGATGGCAGACATGGAGTTGTCAGGTGTGCAGTGGTCGAAGATTCAAGACATGTGTCAAGTCCTTCAGTGTTTTGAGGAATGCACACGGCTGGTTAGTGCAGACAACGCCATAATAAGCATGAGCATCCCCCTAATGCGTCTGCTGATGCAAAGTTTGACGCACATAAAGGATCAGGCGTCTGCAGCTGAGGAAGAGGAAAGCCTTGATGACAGTCAGCCATTGTCTGGCCAGGGCAGTGTACAGGACGAGGTAGCGGGCGAAGAGGAGGAGGAGGACGAGGAGGATGATGGGGATGATTATATTTTTAATGAGGAAGCTTTTCCGGGGCCACTGGAAATTGTTGGCGCGGCAAGGCCGGGTTCTGGTTTTTTGAGGGACACAAGTGACGTGGATTTGCCTGAAACTGCCCCTCAACCAAGCACAACCGCAGATTTGAGAACTGGAACTTTGGCCCACATGGCGGATTATGCCTTACGTATCCTCAAAAGGGACACACGCATTACTAAAATGATGAACGATGACGATTACTGGTTGGCCTGCCTCCTTGATCCTCGCTATAAAGGCAAATTGCAAAATATAATGCCACATGAGAACTTGGAACTAATATTAGCAACCAAACAATCAACTCTTGTTGACCGTTTGCTTCTGGCATTCCCTGCACACAGCGCCCGTGATCGTTCTCACACGAGCTGCAGGGGCCAGCAGACCAGAGGTGTTAGAGGGGCAGAAATCAGAAGTGGCGTTGGCCAGAGGGGTTTTCTGACCAGGTTGTGGAGTGATTTTGCTATGACCGCAGACAGGACAGGTACTGCAGCATCAATTCAAAGTGACAGGAGACAACATTTGTCCAGTATGGTTACAAACTATTTTTCATCCCTTATCGACGTTCTCCCTCAACCGTCATTCCCATTTGATTACTGGGCATCCAAATTAGACACCTGGCCAGAATTGGCAGAATATGCATTGCAGGAGCTTGCTTGCCCGGCAGCTAGTGTCCTATCAGAAAGAGTATTCAGTGCTGCAGGTTCAATACTAACAGAAAAAAGGACTCGTCTGGCTACCCAAAATGTAGATGATCTAACCTTCATTAAAATGAACCACAACTGGATTTCGAAATCTTTTGCCCCACCTTGCCCGGCTGACACCTAGCTTTCCTATGAAAAGGTCTTCCCTGTGGACTATTATGAATGACTTTTCCAATATCGTAATTTGCTGCACCTGATTGTCCAGCATACGACATGTTTATACCTCCCTAAATGGCCAAACTCCCCACACGGGGCCGTGGTATCGCCACTTGGCGCCAGCACCCGTGAGAGTGCTGTTTTTTTTCTGAAGAGGTGGGTGTGCCCGCTTTTGGTCGACGGCACTGCCACTGGGTCCCTCATAGTACAATAAAGTGTCTCTGGCGGTGGTGGTGCGCACCCAACGTCAGACACACCGTTGTAATATGAGGGGCCCTGGGCCTGTACCGCCGGCCACAAGACAGTTCCCCCCCCAGCTCAAACAGTGCTCTACCACTTGCATAATTATCTCTCACAGCTCCACCAATGTTTAGTCTATGCGCTGACATCCTTCAATGCCTGGCACTGACAATACCATTGTATTGACATTTTTGTTATGTTAGGCCTTCGAAGCCTGTCTGCGGTCCCTCCTTCCACTAGGCCTCCACTGACCATTGTACTGCTGCCCGTGTACCCCTGGAACCAATTTTAAATTGCCAACAGCCCAATTTTGTTATGTTAGGCCTTCGAAGCCTGTCTGCAGTCCCTTCTTTCTACTACTACTACTACACTGACCAGACCACTGCTGCCCGTGTACCCCTGGAACCAATGTTAAATTGCCTGCACCCCTATTTTTGTTATGTTAGGCCTTCAAAGCCTGTCTGCGGTCCCTCCTTCCACTAGGCCTCCACTGACCATTGTACTGCTGCCCGTGTACCCCTGGAACCAATTTTAAATTGCCAACAGCCCAATTTTGTTATGTTAGGCCTTCGAAGCCTGTCTGCAGTCCCTTCTTTTTACTACTACTACACTGACCAGACCACTGCTGCCCGTGTACCCCTGGAACCAATGTTAAATTGCCTGCACCCCTATTTTTGTTATGTTAGGCCTTCGAAGCCTGTCTGCGGTCCCTCCTTCCACTAGGCCTCCACTGACCATTGTACTGCTGCCCGTGTACCCCTGGAACCAATTTTAAATTGCCAACAGCCCAATTTTGTTATGTTAGGCCTTCGAAGCCTGTCTGCAGTCCCTTCTTTCTACTACTACTACACTGACCAGACCACTGCTGCCCGTGTACCCCTGGAACCAATGTTAAATTGCCTGCACCCCTATTTTTGTTATGTTAGGCCTTCGAAGCCTGTCTGCGGTCCCTCCTTCCACTAGTCCTCCACTGACCATTGTACTGCTGCCCGTGTACCCCTGGAACCAATTTTAAATTGCCAACAGCCCAATTTTGTTATGTTAGGCCTTCAAAGCCTGTCTGCAGTCCCTTCTTTCTACTACTACTACACTGACCAGACCACTGCTGCCCGTGTACCCCTGGAACCAATGTTAAATTGCCTGCACCCCTATTTTTGTTATGTTAGGCCTTCGAAGCCTGTCTGCGGTCCCTCCTTCCACTAGGCCTCCACTGACCATTGTACTGCTGCCCGTGTACCCCTGGAACCAATTTTAAATTGCCAACAGCCCAATTTTGTTATGTTAGGCCTTCGAAGCCTGTCTGCAGTCCCTTCTTTCTACTACTACTACACTGACCAGACCACTGCTGCCCGTGTACCCCTGGAACCAATGTTAAATTGCCTGCACCCCTATTTTTGTTATGTTAGGCCTTCGAAGCCTGTCTGCGGTCCCTCCTTCCACTAGTCCTCCACTGACCATTGTACTGCTGCCCGTGTACCCCTGGAACCAATTTTAAATTGCCAACAGCCCAATTTTGTTATGTTAGGCCTTCAAAGCCTGTCTGCAGTCCCTTCTTTCTACTACTACTACACTGACCAGACCACTGCTGCCCGTGTACCCCTGGAACCAATGTTAAATTGCCTGCACCCCTATTTTTGTTATGTTAGGCCTTCGAAGCCTGTCTGCGGTCCCTCCTTCCACTAGGCCTCCACTGACCATTGTACTGCTGCCCGTGTACCCCTGGAACCAATTTTAAATTGCCAACAGCCCAATTTTGTTATGTTAGGCCTTCGAAGCCTGTCTGCAGTCCCTTCTTTCTACTACTACTACACTGACCAGACCACTGCTGCCCGTGTACCCCTGGAACCAATGTTAAATTGCCTGCACCCCTATTTTTGTTATGTTAGGCCTTCGAAGCCTGTCTGCGGTCCCTCCTTCCACTAGGCCTCCACTGACCATTGTACTGCTGCCCGTGTACCCCTGGAACCAATTGTAAATTGCCAACAGCCCTATTTTTTTATGTTAGGCCTTCGAAGCCTGTCTGCGGTCCCTCCTTCCACTTGGCCTCCACTGACCATTGTACTGCTGCCCGTGTACCCCTGGAACCAATGTAAAAGTGCCTACAGCCTGTCCAATTTGTTATGTTAGGCCTTCGAAGCCTGTCTGCGGTCCCTTCCTTCTACTACAACTACACTGACCAGACCACTGCCGCCCGTGTTCCCCTGTAACCTATTTTAAAGTGCATACAGCCAATTTTTATTCTCTATTTTACAATTATAAAGCCCAGATGGACTACGCTGTACCACGGTAAGAGCTACCCAGTCGTCACTTCTTTTGTGAGAAAAGCCATCCCAGCACTACAGCATCATGTAAAAATCTGCATTGTCCATGCTCTCTGGCTATCTAATAGTAGAAAGGTGCACCTGACAACAGATGCAGGGACCAGTAGGCATGTCCACGAAAGGTTAGATGTCCATTACGGCGCACTGGGTTAATGTTGTGGATGCATGGTCCACAGGGGACAGCCTACAAAGTCTGTCTGCAGTCCCAAATATAAATTGTCCTCCGCTTACCACACCAATGCTGCCTGTGTACCCCTGGAACATTTCATAAACTCCATTGACCAAAATTTGGGGTTTACAGCCTACTACCAGTGTCTGCCGCTCCAAGGTGTTCCCCGGGTTGCCTTTTCTGAGCTTTGATCTTCAGGCTCTTCTTAAGTAGTTGTTGAAAACAACACTGCATTCGGCCTACAAGTTGGGTCTGGGGTGTAGAGATGGTGTGTTCCACTCCAAGGTGTTCCCCAGGTTTCCTCGCCATTGCTGCGATCTTAATGCTCTCGTTTAGTAGTTGTTGGAAACTACAGTGCATTAGGCCTACAAATTGGGTATGGGGTGTAGAGAGATGGTGTGTTCCACTGCAAGGTGTTCCCCAGGTTTCCTCGCCACTGCTTCGATCTTTCTGCTCTCGTTTAGTAGTTGTTGGAAACTACACTGCATTAGGCCTACAAATTGGGTATGGGGTGTAGAGAGATGGTGTGTTACACTCCAAGGTGTTCCCCAGGTTTCATCCACATTGCTTCGGTCTTCCGACTCTCGTTTAGTAGTTGTTGGAAACTACAGTGCATTAGGCCTACAAATTGGGTATGGGGTGTAGAGAGATGGTGTGTTCCACTCCAAGGTGTTCCCCAGGTTTCCTCGCCATTGCTGCGATCTTAATGCTCTCGTTTAGTAGTTGTTGGAAACTACAGTGCATTAGGCCTACAAATTGGGAATGGGGTGTAGAGAGATGGTGTGTTCCACTCCAAGGTGTTCCCCAAGTTTCCTCGCCATTGCTTCGATCTTCCTGCTCTCGTTTAGTAGTTGTTGGAAACTACACTGCATTAGGCCTACAAATTGGGTATGGGGTGTAGAGAGATGGTGTGTTACACTCCAAGGTGTTCCCCAGGTTTCCTCTCCATTGCTTCGATCTTCCTGCTCTCGTTTAGTAGTTGTTGGAAACTACAGTGCATTAGGCCTACAAATTGGGTATGGGGTGTAGAGAGATGGTGTGTTACACTCCAAGGTGTTCCCCAGGTTTCATCCACATTGCTTCGGTCTTCCGACTCTCGTTTAGTAGTTGTTGGAAACTACACTGCATTAGGCCTACAAATTGGGTATGGGGTGTAGAGAGATGGTGTGTTCCACTCCAAGGTGTTCCCCAGGTTTCCTCGCCATTTCTGCGATCTTAATGCTCTCGTTTAGTAGTTGTTGGAAACTGCAGTGCATTAGGCCTACAAATTGGGTATGGGGTGTAGAGAGATGGTGTGTTCCACTCCAAGGTGTTCCCCAGGTTTCCTCGCCATTGCTTCGATCTTCCTGCTCTCGTTTAGTAGTTGTTGGAAACTACACTGCATTAGACCTACAAATTGGGTATGGGGTGTAGAGAGATGGTGTGTTACACTACAAGGTGTTCTCCAGGTTGCCTTTCCTGAGCTTCTATGTTCAGGCTCTCATTAAATTGTGGTTAAATGGAACAACTGCATTTGGCATACTAGTTGGGTTGGGGCCTACTATCGGTGTCTGCCACTCCTTGCTGTTCTCCTGGTTTCCTGTCCTGAAATTCCATTTTCAGGCTCTCGTTAAGTAGTTGTTAATGTTAGACTGCATTTGGCCTACAAGTTGGGTTGGGGCCTACTATCGGTGTCTGCCACTCCTTGCTGTTCTCCTCCACTGAACAAAGCTGTGCCGCCTGTTTACTACGGTTGCCAATTTTGAACTGCATTTCGACTACTTACTGATTTGGGCCTACTCTCTGTGTCAGCCTCTCATTCCAGTTGTCCTTCACTGCAATGCCCCCTGCACGCTACACAGCAAGATTGTGACCCTGCTGAAAGTCAGGTTCCTCTTCCCGCATACCATACCACCTTACACGGGGACAAAGAGGAAGGTGCAGATGAAAGTGCAGGTTCCTTCATCAGGTGGGGGGAGGAATACTAGTTGGCGATGTCACTGGCACAGGGCCTCTCATAGTACGCAAAAGTGTTGCTGCCGGTGGGAGGCGCCCCCGCCGTGCAAACACACCGCTGTACTTTGAGGGGCCCTGTGCCAGTGCCAGTGCCAACGAGTGGGCCCCCCCTGCTTGCTCAGGATCACAGCACTTGCAAAGTTGAAATACTTTCCTCTCCCTGCTCCACTGCCGTGACGCGTTCCAGATTTCCTGGGCCCACTAATTACTTGAACCAGCCCTACCCCCCACAACTTTAGCCAAATGACCCCCAATTTCAAATGCCTTCCAATTATTATAAGCTAAATTACGATTGACAAGCTTCAGTAAATAGAATGGATGTTTTTGCCATTAAAATGGGCAGTGTAGGTGTTTCCTTGTCCTCCACTCACTGCCGACTATGCTCCCCCATTGACTTGCATTGGGTTTCGTGTTTCGGGCGATACCCGACTTTTCGCGATAATCGGCCGATTCCACTCGACTCGACTTCTAAGATAGTCGGGTTTCGCGAAACACGACTCGACTCTAAAAAGGTCAAGGTCGCTCAACCCTAGCGGTAACTGTAATTATTGTCACCTTCATCTAACATCAAATCCGTTAAGAAAGAGAATATCCTCTTAGCATTTTAACGGAAGCCGAACACAGGGTTAATAAATTGTCACAAGGTGCACTCTTAAAGAATCGTAAAAAAATTAAAGGATCATCACAAAAAGAACAAAGATTCACTTTCGCTTTTACGCATAGCGAGATGGATAATGTGATTTATTCTGCGATCAGAAAAAACTGGCATGTGTTACAAAAAGACAGGGATCTGTCTAAACTCACGTCGTCACAACCACAATTTGCGTATAAACGTACTAGAAATATCGGAGATATCTTGGTCCACAATAGACTTCTATCTGATAGTCAAAATTGGTTAGAAATGTCCCGACCCAAAGGAAATCATAAATGCGGTAACTGTAATTATTGTCACCTTCATCTAACATCAAATCCGTTACGCATAGGTTCCATAACGCATACCGTTCGTGATTTTATTTATTGTCGAAGCAAATACGTGGTGTACATTATTTTTTGTCCATGTCTTTTCTTTTATATCGGGAAAACTATCCGCCCGTTAATTACCAGATTCCGGGAACACCAGAGATCAATTTCAACGGGAAAAGGTTCTCTGCGATTAATTGAACATGTGAAAAATAAACATGGGGCTAATCCGGATGTCCTGCGTTTCGCCGGCCTGGAAATTTTAAAAAAACCCCACCAAGGTGGTGATCGCAATAAGGTTCTGCTTCAGCATGAAGCCAGGTGGATCCTGGATACTAATGCCCAAGGCCCCATCGGGCTCAATGATAAACTTGATATGGCGGTTTTCTTATAAAATGAGGGAAATTTTTTGAAAAACTTTTTGAAAGGTTTTTTGAAGAATTTTTTTAAAAAAATTTAAAAGAGAAAAGGAAAAGAAAAAAAGAAAGAAAAAAAAGGGAAGGATAAATTTATAAATTTTTTTTTTTTTTTTTTTTATAAAATGTTTTTCTTCCGATAGCAATACACTTACAGCCTATAAATATTATTAAATTAGCTATATTATGCCTTTGTACGCATTTCTACTTGCAAATTGAACATTTTTTAACTCTTCACTTAATTGTATGTTCTGTTCACGTGATTGTCGATCCCCTTAAAAGGAAGTGACATATGTGTATTTTGCACCTGGACCCGTTGAAGCGCTTTGCGCGAAACGGCCGTAGTCCTTACCGGTTCCCCGCACCCTCTCCTGTTCACGTCCTGCCGCCTCTCCATGTGTACCTGATTGCTGTTTGTAGCAAATAAACGACTTCATCACAGCATTTCTAGGGGTGAGTGCCATATTTTTTCTTCTGATATACCGTCAGTGAAGGATTTATAGAAATCCCACGCCCACTGTGGTTCTAATTAATGCTGCATAAACTCACCCGCGGTGCAGCATGTTAATTGTTGTTGCTGATATGCTAGTCTTCTCTAACAATAAACTGTACTTAGATGAGATAAATCCGCATAGTAACCTAAACACATGCGATTACAACGCAGGAAAAATATGCTGCATCTAAAATGCTGCTATTCCTGATCTGAACAGCAGCAACTAGAGCAAGCATTATTGAAATATATGGGAATAGGTTCCCTAAAGGGACTAAAAAAGAAAGAAAATTTTAGAAAAATCTAAAAAAAAAAATAGAAACAATCGAATCCACCCCATTTCTTCCATTTTAAAACTAAACAAAATAAACATATTTCATATTGCCTCGTCCATAAAAGTCCTATCTATCAATATATTAAAAGTAATTAAAGGGAATCTGTCACCAAGTTTTTACCACCTATTCTGAGAGCAGTATGATGTAGGGGCAGAGAACCTGATTCCAATGGTGTGTCACTTGCTGGGCTGCTTACTGTAGTTTGATATAAAGTTATAAAGTTATTAGTGGAAATCACAATCACAAATCACACTATTAATGTAGCCATACTTGGGCTTGGTTTTCGCAAGATAAGTTGTATTGTTCAGTGGCATAATTTTGGGGTGCAATAACTAAAATAAAAATGGTAATAAAAAAAATTTACTGAATGGTGGGGCTGAGCCCTGTTGTTCTATTGCATGGAGAGTAGAGGGGGGAGGCTCCTGCTGCAGTCAGTTGTCTTACAGACAGACATAAAATAGTGAAGAGGTTGCTGGTGAGATGGCTCATTTCTGAGATTCATAGAAAATATTTCTTTATATGTTTCTCAGTTTAACTTAATTGTAAGATTAAATAAGAGATTTATTGAGGAAAATGCTGAGATTTTTCTATTTTTGCATTGTTCATGTTCTATATTTATGTTGAACTCAGTGTTTCATATGTCGATGAATATTCAGGTGAATTTTCTGCAGTCAGAGTGTTCCTGCATATATTGTGGCAAAGGACATCTTCAACATAGAACAAAATGTTCAATATAGTATATGGCAACGTCAAAAAAATGACGACATAGAAGGAAATTGCAGCTAGGACCATATCTTCAGCTGCCACCTGGAGACATGTAAATCAGACACTGATCACCTAATGGCCTATTTCAGGATGCATATAATACATATTTAAAGTCCGTTTAATTACAAACTATATGGCATCTCCTAAGAAACTGAACCAAACGAAGGGCACTTTAATATAAAGCTGACTAATTTGCCTGAGTCATTTTCTCTGTTAAACAGTCTGTTTCCAATTCCAGAGGATAATTACAAGACGCAAATTAGTTTTAAGATCCTCGTGGGGAAATTCAGTTTGCTTGACTTAAATACCAGGATATCAGGAGAAGGTAACCAGATGTTACTGATAATTTATATATCTTATTAGCATTTCCTCTGCAGTCCGGATCCAGGAGAGAAAAACTGTTTTAATACAATTAGTCTTTGCTAAAATCTCACAGTATGCAAGTATAATAATTGATGTTTGTGGAGACATCTTGGAGACAGCCATATTTTTATGGCACAATAACTCTTACCATATGTCTAATTGACTTTCTCTGAAAATCCCTAGTCCAGTGTTTTGAAACAAGAGTCCCATGTCATTTCTTATTTCACTAGTACCCAATCAATAACTCAGGAGCCTTAGCTCTGATCTGTCATTGTTCTGCTCATCAGCTGACGTGGAACCTCTAAGGCCGGCGTCACACACAGCGTAAAACAATACGGTCCGTATATTACGGCCGTAATACGCTGAAAAGTCCCGAAAAAAGTGGTCCGTAGCTCCTCCGTAGGCAGGGTGTGTCAGCGTTTTTTGCGCATGGCATCCTCCGTATGTAATCCGTATGGCATCCGTACTGCGTGGTTTTCTCGCAGGCTAGCAAAACCAACATACCGCTATAGAAGTGATCCATGTGTCCCAAAAAGAAAAGAAAATATATATATACTGTCTATATATATATATATATATATATATATATATATATATATATATGTCAGTAGACACATATATTAGAGAGAACCCTTTATTTTAAGAGCTAGAACGGCCAAATTTTGCAGATACACACTACTGAGTGTGGAATCTGCAAAAAAAATGGAGAGAAGACATGGTTTACTGTATGTAAACCATGTCTCAAATCATGTCGGGTTTTAGGAAGGAGAAGGAAAAAGCCGGTAATTGAATTACCGGCTTTCAAGCTGTCTAGCGCTGGAATAAATATTAATATATATACATATATGTGTCTCACTGACATATATATATATATATACCTATTCTATGTGTACACATTTATTCTACCTATTCTACTGTAAGCTGTCAGTGTGATTTTACTGTACACCGCACTGAATTACCGGCTTTTCTCTCTAACAGCGCTGCGTATTTCTCGCAAGTCACACTGCTTGTCCGTGTGTAATCCGTATTTTTCACGCTTCCATAGACTTTCATTGGCGTATTTCTTGCGCAGTACGGTGACAAACGCAGCATGCTGCGATTTTGTACGGCCGTAGAAAGCCGTATAATACTGATCAGTAAAATACGGCAAATAGGAGCAGGGGCATAGAGAATAATTGTGCCGTATTTTTTGCGAGTTTTACGGACGTGGATTCTGCGCTCTTACGTCCGTAAAACTCGCATGTGTGACGGCGGCCTAAGGCTACTTTCACATTTGCGTTGAAATCCGCAGCGTTTAATCCGCATCCGCAAGTGGTGGAAAAAACGCATATAAACGCGTACAAATGCGGCGTTTTTAAACACATGCGGTAACGCATGCGGTTAAAAAAACGCCGCGTTTGTACGCGTTCATATGCGTTTTTATTGCGTTCGCATTTTTTGTACGCATGATGAGAAATTTCCCAAGAGAAAAATCTAGATAACCAGACACCGCCAATGGGACTACAGAGCGCGTGTATTATGGTCTTTCTTTATATAGACCCCTGAACAGCTGTAATATTCAGATTTTGCTCCTGTATCCTGTGTCATGATGGATCTTCGCATGGAGAGCTTTTATTTCAACTTGGATTTAAGCATCAAGCTGTTTCTTGCCTGTGCTTTTGCTTGGGAGCAAGACAGAAATCGTGAAAGATGGAGAAGGAGACAACGTCGGTGTTTTTGGAGACACCCCATAATCGAACTACGTGAGAGCCGGGGAGCCTATCACATGCTGTATGGCAAGCTTAATGCCAACCCGGAGAAATTCCATGAATATACAAGGATGTCGCAAGACTCGTTCCGGGATTTGCTTGCTCATGTCCAAGGAACCATACAGAGACAGGACACCCAGCTCCGTAGAGCGATTCCACTGGAGGAACGTCTGCTGGTTACATTAAGGTACGTTACAAATCTAAACCAATGACAGTCCAAATTTTGTGTTTTCAGACATGTATGTTTTGGCTATTTAACTATCTTTCTTTAGCGTAAACACATCATCAATAGAATAGATTGTAATTTTTTTTGTTTCTGTTTTCCTTACAGATTTCTGGCAACCGTAGGGAGTTTATCATCCCTCCACTTCCAATACCGGCTTGGAATATCCACCCTGTCCAGAATAGTTGCGGACACCTGTCGGGCTTTGTGGAATGTAGTCCGGGATGAGTTTATATCCGTACCCACCGCGAACATATGGCTTGAAATAACTGAAAAATTCTGGAGTGTGTGTGATTTCCCCAACTGTTTAGGAGCGGTGGATGGAAAGCACATCCGCATTATCAAACCTGCCAAAAGAGGATCGGAGTTTTTTAACTCTAAAAAATATTTTTCTGTTGTGCTCATGGCAATAGCTGATGCGGACTGTCGCTTCATCGCCGTGGACATTGGAGCTTTTGGCCGTGGCAATGATTCCCAGACTGTCAAGAACTCGGATATGGGCCGGCGTGTGTATGGCAAAAATTAAAATTTCCCCCGCCACAGCCTCTCCCCAACACTCAAGGTCCACCGCTGCCATTTGTTATGGTTGGGGATGAGGCCTTCCAGATGTGTGAAAACCTACTTAAGCCCTATTCCAGTCGGGACTTGAACCACACTAGAAGGATCTTTAACTACAGACTGACCAGGGCCCGAAGAACAGTAGAGTGTTCCTTTGGCATTCTGGTCTCAAAATGGCGCATTCTTGCATCAGCCATTAATCTAAAAGTGGAAACAGTCGACGAGGTGGTCAAAGCCTGTGTGGTTCTTCACAATTATATAATGGCTAAGGAGCAACCCAACATTGAACTGGATGAACCAGTTGCACACCCACTGCCCGATTTCCATCATCACCCGCTGCGGTCAATTGCAGCAGTTGGTCACATGCGGGACCAATTTGCTGCATTTTTTGATTCAGATATTGGACGAGTGTCATGGCAGGACAATGTTGTGTAAATGTCCTGTTGTAATTAGATCTGTACAAGTAATTTTCTGAAATGATAATTATATTTCTCATTAATAAACTTTAGTTTTGGTTGTGTTGACCGTGTCTCCTATGTTTTTCCTCTATAAACCAAGGCTGTCCTAAAACTAGCAGTATTTGGTCTGTATTTAATATCAGTATTTGTAATGCAAAACCAGGAGTGGGTGTTAAAGGCAGAGGTGCTAGTTATGTTAATATCATAATTTATCTCTAATTGCTCCACTCCTTGTTTTGGCTTACCAATACTGATATAAAATACTGGCCACATACTGCTAGTGTGACGGCAGCCATATTGCTTTACACTTGGTGATGTCATTGCGTCCTGATTCTGTTCTGCAGTATCTATTGGACACAGACTGAAGACACAATGACTGTCACATTCAAGAGATCTATACTCATCAAGTCAGGTGTCAGAAATAATGAATTCATGATGCACATATAACAGCCTCATGAATTCACTATTTCTGTCACCTGTGCAGGTGAGTATAGATATGCCGTGTGTGACCACCATTGTCCCTTCTATTTGTGTGTAATAGATTATGTACACAGAAGAGAAAATGGAGGTTATACAAGGCAGTTCTCTACTCACCAGGTCAGGTTTCAGAACTAATTTTTTTTTTAATGACACCTGACCAGTTCAGTAGAGTTCTGCACTGTATTTCCGCCATTTTCTCTTCAGACTGCAACTGAAGTCACAGCAGAAAGAAGAGATTATGGAGCTAATACATCTCTTATTTTTGGGCCCACCTCATATCTTTATACTAAAGACACACAAAGGTGCATTTTTTTCTAATAACTACTGGAGATATGATGTGGCCCAAAAATTAAGTGTGTGGCGAAGTTTCTTGGCGCATGGTGTGTGTTGCCGGCGGCGATAGACACAATAAACCAAACATAATTGTGGCAAATCAAATTGTATTTATTTTTTTAACAACCCAAAAAATTTATTTAACTGCGCTGACTTGGGGTAGAGTGATGTAAACGGGGGGTGTGAAGCACTGAGGCCTGGCTAACCGTGGACGACGCAGAGGTGACAGGAGAAGGGGCAATGAAACTAGTGGGGTCTGGTAGTTCGGGGATGGGGCTTGACACATGAGAGGCTTGAGATGCACTGGAAGGGTGAGACAAACCTAATATTACAGACACAATGGGAGGTGAAGGGGGAGGAATTCTAACAGTTCTCTGTTTTTTTTGTGTGTGTTTTTTTTAGTTTGACGGGTTCTGGGAGGCACTGGTGGGCTCATGTGGCGTGGTGGTGGGTGACCTGTCAGGGTCCAGCTGCACCGTGTCAGAGTCCACAGCGCTCGTAGAGCGTGCAGCCATACCAGAGTCCATAGTGCTCGTAGAGCATGCAGCCATGCCATAGTCCATAGTGCTCGTAGAGGGTGCAGCTATGCCAGAGTCCATAGCACTTGTAGAGCGGAAGGCCATGCCAGGGTCCTGCTGCATCATGGTGGTGGCGGTACGGAAGGCCATGCCAGGGTCCTGCTGCATCGTGGTGGTGGCGGTACAAAAAGCCATGCCAGGGTCCTGCTGCATCGTAGTGGCGCCGGTACGAAAAGCCATGCCAGGGTCCTGCTGCATCGTGGTGTCAGTGAAGGAGGTCCAAGCAGGAGCAGCGGTTGTCACGGTGGTGGCGGTGGGATGTCCAACTGCACTCGTCGTGGTGCTGGCGCTGTAGTGGTGTCTGCCTGTGGAAGGAATTGAGGTGGCCGTGCAGTGGTATGCAGCAGAGGTCGGCATTGAAGTTAATCGTGACAGTGAAGGCACAGTTGGATAGGCCGCCACTGTCTGCTGGAAATACAGACTCTGCTGCATAGCCTGCACGTAAGCAGCATTGCAGGCCTGCATGACACTCAGCTGGAGATCAGGAGTAAGGTGTTCCGACATGCCCTGCTCAATTTGGTTAAAAAAATGATGAGCTGGCCTCTGGATGTCGGCTTTCACTTGCTCAAGGCTTTTGGTGACCTCCTGGATACGTGCATTCAAGAGGTGATGTGAAACATCCATTCGGTCACCTAAAGCCTTGATTGCTTCGTGTAAAACCGAGCTCAAGTGCAAAAACTCGGGCATGAGTGACCTGTCTGAAGCCCTCTGCCGCTGCCGGGAGGAGCCCAAAAAAAAGGGGCAGTGGAAGAGGACTGCGAAAGGGGAAGACCTGATGGACCAGTTCCCTGATCTCCAGTTAGTGTGGAAGGCCCACTTGCTGCTGCGCTGCTGGATGGTTGGGATGGGTCCGCGGCTGTCGGATGAAGGACCGCTCCAGAACCTGGGCCAACAGTAGTGCTCCATGTGCTGTGAAAAAAGGAAAATGAAAATTACTACCAAATATTAACAAGACGCCAAATCCTGTGGAATATAAACATACATAGTATGGCAATGCAATACAACCAAATGCACGTGATAAATACTTACGCTCTCTGGGCAAGGACCGGTCTTAAAAATGCCAGAACGCGATGGTATTTGTACGTTTGGATCCTTGCTCCTGAACCACTGGGAACACGGCTCTCTTGACGCAGGTCCTTGTTGAAGCGGTCCTTAATGGAACGCCAACGTGTTTTAACTTTGCCCGCTGTTACAAAAAAAAAATTTTTGGTCACAAAAATGACTTTGGGCAGTGCTCACACAACTGTGTGTGATGAGAGAAACTCCTGCTGCTTCACACTGCAGTGCAATACTTACCAAATGCACTTCGGACCCAAGTCGGGGCGTTGTCCCAGCCATCCCACAGCTCTTTGGCCACCTCATTCCATAGGCGCCGCAATGTGACGTTGTTTGAGTGCAGTGGATCCCGGGTGTCCCACAACGGGACTCGCTCCTGGACCAGGGCGATGAGGAGTTCATTCTCTATCAGATCGTCCTCCCGTTGTGAAACCTAAAAAATAAATAAAGTCATTAAAGTTTGGTCAATTAACATAAGGAAAAGAAAGAAAAAAGATGCAGAGAAATTGCATGAATAGGAAAGTCAACATACAAAAGCATTCCAGAAGAAAAAAGTTAAGAAATACGAATGGAAAGAAAGAAAGATTCAAGAGTATGACACTGAGGATACATAAAAAACAGTCAGCCTTGTATACGTACCCGCTGCCGTCTTTCCACCGGACCTTGACTCCGCTGCTCCTGGCCAGTCTCTGCCGCAGATGAAGAAGAGCTCTAAAAAATGAAAAACAAAAATTGCCCCATGTGTGGATGTGACAGTGAATACTTACCAATCAGACGAGGCAAGTACTCACCTCACTCACATGCTCGACTTCTGATGGCCCAGGTAGAAACTCCTCATGAGATGATGAAGAAGAAGACATTCTGATGCATGTAGAAAGAAAGAAAAGCAAGAAATTAGGACATGTAGAGACAGAAAATTGAAAATAAAGGCATTGGCTAGGATATACTAACATTGTTCAGAGTCTGGTTTCCTCCAAGGTGCTTGCGTCTGTCTGCTCTGCTTCAGTGTCTGCTGAGTAGTGACCTGCAAATGTCCACTACCTCCCTTTATCACCTACTATGTGGGGGGTGGCTAGACATGTTGTTTTCAATTGAAACGCATGCGTCCGCAAACGCAACCGAAAGCATGTGCTTGGGAACGCATGCATTCATATAGACAGCAATGCGTTTTTTTGGCGCAAACCTCGCGCAATCAACCGCATGTGTTACCAGGCGGCAAATTGACGCCTCTAAAAATTACTACATGTTGCATTTCCGCGCCAAGCCGCAAGCAACAAAACGACGCATGCGTCGTAAAACGCGGACAATCACAAACGCATGCGTTCCTAATGTTAAATATAGGAATACACAACGCATGCGGATATATGCGGTAGAAACGCTGCGGACACAAACGCAAATGTGAAACCGGCCTTAGCCTTAGGTCCGAGTGGGCACACGGACCTTGGACATTAATGCAGCAAGCAGGAAGGCACAGGGCAGCGAGGACTTGGCACACACAGGAATCTCAAGAGCAACGGTACAGATGAAATCCAGCAGGGATGGAAGCAAGTTAAAACACAGTATGCACAGAAGGTGGAGCGCACCAAACATAGAGGTCTAGAGACTCAATCCCAGGACACAGGCGTGTGTCTAAATGGGTCTTAAATAGATCTAGAGAGATGATGTCATTCAACCACTCCAGGAAACTTGCAAACTCCAAAGTGCATCGCAGAGGGCAGTGGACCCAGGGGAAAGAAGCGGAGCCCAGGATACCTGGAACAGATTTGTAATAGTGAACACAGGTACTGGCTACTATAGGAAATTTACAGCTCACACTATGTTGAGTATTAAACTTAAATGAGTGATTGCGCTCCCTTTGGGCGCGCTCGGTGATTATGAACCACGCAATGGGTGTACCCACGCACCAGACTTGCGTATGTGCAGACTAATAGCAAACATAAATACCTGGTGTACCTCTCCTGCCACTCCTACCTTGTGTATGAAAAAGCTCTATAGTTAATACTGTTCAGGTAGAGCTATCCGATAGCGCTATCCATGAAGAAAGTGAACGGGTAGAGCTATCCCATAGCCCTATTCCTAAAGGAAATGAACGGTTAGAGCTATCCAATAGCGCTATTCCTCAATGTTCCTAAGCGTAAGCTATTTCACATGGTTGAGCGCACTTGGAATCTGCCCCAAGACCCCGCCCATGCCCAATGTTTGATCCGTAGACAGCGGCTAGGTGTTAGTCCCACTTTTGTGTACAATTTTTTTTGTCTTTTACAATTGTTGAAAAGCTTAATAAAAGACTTCTTTGCACACATAGTTGACAGTAAACCATTTGTCAACGTTAGGAATAAGTTTACCCTGCTTCTGTGTCTCAAATATTTTCACCCTTATTTGTTGGCTTTTCCTTTCCCTGGAGAAAGCCACATATAACTGCCCATATAAAAACACTGGGAGAGGCAAATTAATTCCTACAATATCCAAGGCTGTTCCTGAGATTTATTGATGGTCATTGCAAAAGCCAACATGACAGGAATCTGACGCCCTTGCATCTGGACTGGCAAGTTTTTATCTTTGGAAATCAGGTCAATTCTTGGAATAAGAACTGTCTGACCCTTTGTTTTTCCATTTTAAGCAACGGCATGAATAACGTTCGTTTGCTTTTAAGCTTTTCGCATAAAGCCTTGTGCCATTACAAAGGCCACACTTTCTGTTAAGATTATGCAGGAGCATAATTACAGCTCCTGGTTTCAGCTTTAGTTCATGAGGAGGCATCCCAGTGGGATTCAAAGAGTTAAGAAACTCTACAGGGTAATCTGTGAGACTCACACCCTCCTCTTCAGCAATTGTGTCGATGGAGCGATATGTTGAGTGTTCACCTTTAACTTGACTAAGAATTTTGTCATTCAAGACGTGAACATCATCATTCAATTCCGTAAGAATTGCTTTATTGGCAATTGCTTCTACCATTGCATCAGTAATCTCAATTGAGTCGCCAAAAATAGCTGTAATTAAATCACCCTCTTCAATAAAAGAATTCGGGATTTTAATTGTGTCCATATACATTTGACAACTCTCCATTGCCAAGTTTCAGTAACCATGAGTTGTACTCAACTTCATCCTGAGACGTTCTCATATTCTGTTGTAACTGGAACCGTGAAAACTGATTCCAGGATTTTGAGTATTTAATGGTGGACTTTACAATTTAAGCTCTTTTTCCACCTTCTACTATTGGTAGGGTTTGACAAAAGTCACTACCGTTTATGAAAACTTTTCCACCAAATGGTCTTTTTTTTCCACATATGTCTTGGAACAAATTATCCCCATCGTTCATATTAAAACGGGGAGTCATTGTTACTTCGTCCCAAATAACGACAGATGACTCCCTAAGCTTCTTTGCTTGAAGTGAGGTTGGCTTAACTTTTGACACTGTGGTCTCATTTGGTGGTCTCATTTGTTGTAATTCCAAGGCCAAACTTGGAATGGTAGGTGCTACCGTTTTGTAGTAATGTAGCCGCCAATACAGTGGAGGCTACTGAGCAAATAGACTTCTTTTCTGCTTGTAGTGTCTTGTGCAAGCAGTTGTACAAAGATGTCTTCCCACTGCCTCCCAGGCCGTCCAGAAAAAAAACAGTGTGAGCTAGTGTCGTCTGGCTGTGATGCAGCATTGACTGCTTGCATAATTGCATCGAAAGGTGATTTCTGAGCTTCATTAAGCATAGCTTTCAATTGCTCAGCCTCCTGCTTTATTACAGCATAATTCAGTTGATCCAGTATTTCATCAGGAAAATTTACTGGAGTTGGCAATCCGTAGTCAGCACAGGACTTTTTATTGCTTAAGAGCACTTCATTAATATCACGAAGAGCCAGTTGCTCAGCAATTTCTGGAGTATACCGCCTGGTGTAATCCTCCATAAATTCGGTTTTATATTTTTGCCATAATGCCAATGGTTTAGCTGGTTCCCCATATACACAAATTATGGCAAATAAGTTGCGAGGTTGGTAGGGCATTTGAAAGTGATTGCATCCGTTATAATAACGTCTTCCCATTGGGAATCGTCTTCCAAAAGATGAAGATCAATGCACGCATTTTGAAACGTGTCATGTACGACTCCATTGACAGTCCTTAAGTCAGCATAAGACTTTGCTCCTCTTCCGTGAAGTAAAAGGAGTCTTAGGTAATACAGCTCACCATCTGTTAAAGAGGCTGTATACATTCAGGCAATTGTTTTCCCAAATTGAGCCCGTCGTTTTTTCCATCCTGCTAGTACAGCTTTTCTATCCCAGACATAGTGTTTAGGGGTTTCACTGTACAAACACTGACGGGCACGGGCGGAAGCGTCAACTCTGTTTAGCTCAAAGAGCCTGCAGAATAGAGACTTTTGAGTCTGAAAAAAACATATCTACATTGCCATCTTCAAAAAACACTTGCTGCATGTTTTCAAGGTGAACAGCAAGCCTTTTAATGGTATGTGAAGCACTATGCATTTTATTTTTTCTGATTCTCCATATGCCCTCAGGGGCGCTTATATACCGAGAATCTAGGTACATGGCTGGTTCATTCCAGTTTAATGTATAAAACTTGATATTGGCACAGTCATGTCCTTTGTATGCATATTTGAAAAGATATTTAACACTTTTTATTGAAGCACATACCTCCACATTGATATGGCAATTGTACTTGAGTAATAAATAAGGGTTGGATGGAACTACCCATCTATTGTCGATTTCTCGTGTTCCTCGTCTGGTTTTCCCAGTATTGTGTCGATGGTACTATGGATAACCATCAACATTGGGGTTTATCTCTGTATTAAATTCCTTTGGGAATTTTTCTGCACATTGACCATCTGTCATGCATATAGCACCAGGTTGATCTTTGCCACATGGGCCATGAATCATGTGCTTCATCACTGCCTCATGCAGTTTTGGATTTGCTGTCTCATTTGAGATTTCAGCAGAGACCAATTCGTCAATTATTTCTTTGTCCCTCTGTTTATCTTCCTCTCCGAAATTCTATTACATGCACATAGGCAACTACACGGCCAAAAATGTGTTTTTTCAAAATCTCGTTAAGTAGGGCTTGGAGTATTATTTTAAATACTCGTGCAACCCAATCTGGTCTGAACTCTGGCCTTTGCCATGGTTCTAAGTTTTCAGTAACTTCTTTCCACTTTGGGTTACAGGTCATCGTAACAAAAAGATCTGGCTTTACGAATTTTCGGACAATTGTCATGGCGTCTTGGTAATTTTGCTGCATAGCTCTTGGGCTTCCAATGAAAGTGGACGGTAAAATTACTGGTGTCCCAGCTTTTAACCCTTGGTGTAATGCAGCATTATGGATGTGATCCATAACGCCGGCATAACTGTCGACGCGTAATGCCTTTTGATTTTGTTTTATATATTCGATCCTGTCGGATTCAATTTTGACGTAATTGTCAATGATAAATTGTTTCGTCAACTTCCCACCATTTAAAAGGGGATTTAACTCGTCACGAATGGCAAGCCTCTATGCATAGTACTGCAACAGGGTGATTTTTTCTTGTCGATCTTGATCCACTGGTATGGATGGTCGATGAATGTCACCAATTCCTTGATGTTGCTCACTTAGGGCAATTGGAGTTGTCAAATTTATTGTCCATCCACTGTCCCCATATGGGAATAGAAGTGGATATGTCATTGCATCACACTTTCTGTGAAGAAAGCTGATTTGAACAGTTTGGTTTTCACTTTTGAGGCGAACTCTGATGTCCCTATTAAATGGGGGTTCACCCATTGCATCTTGATAAATTATAGCTACTTCATTGCACCTTGGTGCATTGTAGCGCCTCTGGTCATCGTTGTAGTCATTTATAATTGAAATTGTTATTTAGAGTGGATCGCGATTTTCTAATTCAGCAATCTTCTCTTCCTCTTTTTCAAATTCCCTCATCAATGTGAAGGCTCTTGCGAGTGGGTTAATTGCTTTCATTTTCTCTCCAAGAGACGATAGCAGTACTGGGAGGCACTTTTTATTTGCTTAACTTCTTGTACTTAATGCTTCTTCACTGTCCAAGATATAAATCTGGGCAAACTTGGGAGTACTACCCACAGCGGGATGCAATGGGGCAGTTCTGTGGTAAATTTGTCCATGAATTCGAAAACAGTATGGACCATGCCCAGAAGTTAGCGTTATTGTGCTTCCATTGATGCCAAAGCAAGCAAGCTATTGTATTGTCTTATATTAGCCATAAAGTTATTGGAGTGCTGATGCTCTCCTTTCATCAACTTGATTGATCATCCATACGAATGGGACGTAATTGGATTTGCCCTCTCTTGCATCAGGAAGGGAATGTTTCGTCCTGCGCCATTTCGTCTTTGAAATTTTTAGATTGGCAGAACTGACATCGAAATGTCAGTTTGCCAGCATAGTGGTCTTCAATACGTGTCTCATCAATTTGATTGAGAAGTCCTCTAGCGGCAAATGTAACTTGCCGTCATCGAGTGACTCTTGCATTTTGTACACGTATTCTATCTTGTTCTCTTTTTTGTGAAATATGTGTATCACTTTGTGCATTGCGTATTGTTCGTTGTCGTGCAGCATTAGATTCTCTAAGTAATTCAGTTAATTCATTCGTTTCTCTTGCTCTGGCCGCCCTCTGTCGGGCTGCATTAGCAGTTCTCCGACAATTTTGTTCATCTTCTGTTTCATTAAGACGCAAGTTACGCATCCGTATGCGATTCGCTTCTCTATGTGCAGCAGCGTGCTCAATTTGATCCATCTTTGCAATCTTGCCTCACAGTGTTGCCTCACAGGCTAACATTCAAAAAAGGCTTATGCTTTAACTCGCCACCAGGGGGAGCTCCTCTCCTTAGGTATCCATGGTTCCGCCCAACTGTGGATGACTCATTGTGCACAGACGCACGGACACGTCCAAATTAGGTATATTGATTGATCTTTGCAATCTTGCCTCACAGTGTTGCCTCACAGGCTAACATTCAAAAAAGGCTCATGCCTTAACTCGCCACCAGGGGGAACTCCTCTCCTTAAGTATCCATGGTTACGCCCAACTGTGGGTAACTCATTGTGCACAGACACACGGACACATCCAAATTAGGTATATTGATACACCCATCATTAAAAGCACCATTGCACTTGCCAATTATTATCATGATACACCAATTTCTAAAACGGTAAAACCTCTACCGAATGGTACAGGTTTTGTCATTTTAGAAAGTGATGTATCATGATGATAATTGGCAAGTGCATAGGTGCTTTTTGCCTCCATATACCTCACAAAATCCAACATGCCTTTGTTCTCTAGAAAGATTTGGTTCCCTGAAGCAAATGGGTCAACACTAGTGATGAGCAAGCATAAGTACATGTGGGGATTCCCTAGCAACCAGGCAACCTCCACATGTACTTATGCTGGCTAACAGATGTAAATCATTCAGCTGCGGCAAGAAAAACTAAGTCTCCGAGCACTAAAAAGTACTCGGAGGACCCCCTGAACATGCTCGAGAAATCTCGAGTAGCGAGTATATTCTCTCATCACTAGTCAACACCTTTAAGTATGATACCATGAGCTATACTAAAAGTATGGTCTACCTAAAGACCCCCTAATCACAACTTGCCGATAACGCCGGATTCGTCAAGAGACTAGTGTGTTAGTGTGTATGGAGCCCCCTGACAGATGATTGTCGAGGCGTTAAAGATCTGGTGTGCCAATCCTTTGTTCTCATTGAGATAAACCAGCTACCATGGGTATAACAGCAAAGCCGGCTACCATGAAAAACAGCCAAAGATGTCTGGCAGCGACTGTTTCATAAAGAACACAGGAGGGCTCGGCACAGCGAGAGCTGCGTGGTATGAGTCAGGCAAGATAGCTGGTGGCCTAACCATCAGCCAAACCATCGTTTGGCTAAAAGCTGTCTACGCTGTGTGGGGGGGGGGGAGGGGGGGGCTTGAGACCACAATTTTACAATGATCTGCTACACTGTACAACAGATAAAGCAACAGTGAAACTCACTGCATAGATATGATAAATAAAGCAAGATCATTAGATACAGTTAGGGTATCAGGATTTTAGTGAGACTTCCTCAAATCCTTTAACATTTTGCATCCAGTCTAAGTGAACAAGGTATTTTATACCCTATTAATATAAAGAAGAAAAAAATGCATTGCTTTTTGTTTGTGACGTGGATAAAAACATCTGCAAGAAGAACAGGTGGGCTCATTCTTCTCAGCTGCAGTTTAGCCCTGAAGAATCAGACCCTCTGAGTGAGGATAATCTTTGTGCCGATCCACCATGGATGCAACTCGTTCTTTTTGTTCTGGCAAAATGAAAAACACCATATTATGCAAATTGCCTCTTCTGAGAAAAAGAGGACTTAAACTCTATAGCGCCACCTGTTGGAAGTAGCGATCCTACAACTCACAATCAACCCTCTAACGAGTCGTGCAATATGACTTAGTATAAAAGCCAAATCAATATCTCAATTCACAGACACGGTGTTTCGGGCTGTTGGCCCTCGTCAGTCCGAAGCATGAGAACTAATTTGGCTAGGTGAGAGGCTCTGGACTGGGGTCTAAGGGGTATCGTTTCTCCTTATGGAGAGTGACATACCAGCTGGCTTGTCAAGGTAAGGAGGCTTATTCGCCGTGCAATGCTCCTCTGGGAAATATAATATGCAAATTGCCTCTTCCGATAAAAGACTTAAACTCTATAGCGCCACCTGTTGGAAGTAGCGATCCTACAAGTCATAATCAACCCTTTAACGAGTCGTGCAATATGACTTAGGATAAAAGCCAAATCAATATCTCAATTCGCAGACACGAATATTGGAACTCAGTGCACCATAACTCAGTGGGAACAATGGGGTACTATTGGCAATGCATTATGATTTCATTATTTTTTTTACAGAAACACAATGTAAATGTAAAAACAACTTTACTAGCTCAAAAATTACTAGAAATTGTACATTGTCTTTTTAGAATAGTGAGGGAAGCTACTCTAAAAACAACCAGGAGTAGCTCACTAGTGGTGCTGTGCTCATCAAACACTGCGCTATGTTGATGAGTGCAGCACATGATACACTGCAATTATAGTATTTTAACTTATGTCAAAAAATGTCTAAATGGACTCTTACACATATGAATAAGCATACAGGTGCCAACAGACAGAATTTTACACATACATACGGTGAAACATATTCCACACCTAAGCATGCTTTTACACTTACATTTATACACATGCTCAAAAAGTCATGCTTGCACATGCATAAATACACACATGCACACTCAAAGACTTGCTTTTACACATTCTAATACACTCAGACACATGCTTTTACACACACACACATACAGGTTTAAGTTTTTCATAATGCATAGTTACATACACACACAAACCAACGTATACATATCTATCTGATATAGGGATCCCCTGGCTGATGTGTTAAGGTACCTTCACACATAACGATATCGTTAACAATATTGTTGCTTTTTGTGACGTAGCAACGATATCGTTAAGGAAATCGTTATGTGTGACAGCGACCAACGATCAGGCCCCTGCTGGGAGATCGTTGGTCGCTGAACAAAGTCCAGAACTTTATTTCGTCGCTGGATCTCCCGTGGACATCGCTGGATCGGCGTGTGTGACACCGATCCAGCGATGTCTTCACTGGTAACCAGGGTAAACATCGGGTAACTAAGCGCAGGGCCGCGCTTAGTAACCCGATGTTTACCCTGGTTACCAGTGTAAAAGTAAAAAAAACAAACACTACATACTTACCTACTGCTGTCTGTCCCCGGCGCTCTGCTTCTCTGCTCTCCTCCTGTACTGGCTGTGAGCGTCGGTCAGCCGGAAAGCAGAGCGGTGACGTCACCGCTCTGCTTTCCGGCCGCTGTGCTCACACAGACAGTACAGGAGGAGTGCAGAGCACAGCGCTGGGGACAGACAGCAGTAGGTAAGTATGTAGTGTTTGTTTTTTTTACTTTTACACTGGTAACCAGGGTAAACATCGGGTTACTAAGCGCGGCCCTGCGCTTAGTAACCCGATGTTTACCCTGGTTACCCGGGGACTTCGGGATCTTTGGTCGCTGGAGAGATGTCTGTGTGACAGCTCTCCAGCGACCAAACAGCAACGCTGCAGCGAGCGACATCGTTGTCGGTATCGCTGCAGCGTCGCTTAATGTGAAGGGGCCTTTAGTTCAGTCTTCAGCAGCTTCCTTCTGTTTACTCTGCTAGTAAATCCGATTCTACGCTTCTTTTTGCTACTCTTGCTAACTAGGACAGCTGATTGGAAAAACCCCTGTCAGTCAAAACTCCTGACCAACTCCCTTCCAATCTGCTCACCCCTTCAGGATCACTGACTCTGATAGATGTAAGGAGCAGTACTGCCTCCGAGCAGCTAAACCCATATCTCCCTCTCCACATGAATGGCTGTAAAGTTCTAGCTAGCTGCTGTAGTGCTGAAAGACTGATATTTATATATCTAGTGTTCATGTGCCAGCTCCTCCAGTCTTAAGTCAAGCTGCAGTGCGAACAGCAAGCCATTACAGCTCACCACTAGCTTCATAGGTGAGGGTGAAGCATTGCACATCTCATCCTATTTATATAAAAATATATATTTATGCGTAGTACTCATTGCAAGCTTCTACTGCCGCCTTAGGCACTGGCTCTCGAGTGATTAGGGACAAATACTTCCCTGCCAATGTGTCAAATGTTACACTTGAACTTAAAATTTGCCATTTAAAGTTTTTTTTTAATATGTTCTCTATCTTTTTATGTGGCTCTTGATCAATACTGTAAAGTGCATGTGTCTCACAAGGTTCAAAAAGGCTGTTGAATTTGATAATTATAGATATATGAAGCTTCTTAATAAAGGAGAAGTTGGACATATTACTAATATCTTCAAGCAGTCACTTGCTAACCTTTAATGTTCCCTTGCTCATAGAGCATATATTTGTCCCTTTGGAGTTCATCGTCGTTACTTCCAGTTGGCATTTCAGTATTCAAAGTAATAAACTGCTGAAGTGTTCAGTGTCTCAGCTGATTTATTTGTTCAAGATATTACCAGTTCTGCTGGAAATTTCTGATGAGCTACTATCTAGGAAGGCGGCTTATAAATTTGATCTTTTAAGGACACAGCTAATGTTGCCATGTTTGTATTCTAACAGGGATAATGCATATTAGTTAGAAATGCAGCTAACATGTTAATTTTATTCTGCTAGTAGAGTTGAGTAAAAAGACTTGCAGGACCTTGTCCAGAGGTCACGTTGGTAGTACTTGACCGCAGGACCAGAGCCATACTCCTAGCTGACAGCTTTCCCGGTACCTCTTCTGATTAGTAGGCCCAACGCAATGTCATTATTTTTTATTTTTTACACCAAAATGTTTGAAATATAAAATGATATTTTTCAAGTTCTATGTATTTAAGAAAAATTCTAAAATGAAAGATGACAGAATAAATGAACAGTATATATTTATTTTGTTCTGCATGTCCCATACTGTAAATGGGGTTTTGTGTCAGGTATAAGACCTCATAGATTGTGTGTGGGGTTCTTTTCATTAGAAGTTTTCTTTCCATTACTGTTCCTTTTTTTACACTGCATTTTTGCACTGTTACAAAACAGTTGTCAAAACAGTCCTGATAATATGAAAATGACATAACCGAGCGAATGCTTCTACATGGTGACGGAGCCAAATTTTTGAAATCTGACCAGTGTCACTTTATGTGGTAATAACTCTGCAACGCTTCAACAAATCCCAGTGATTTTGAGATTGTTTTTTCATGACACATTATACTTTATGATTATGGTAAATTTAGGCCAATATGTTTTGTGTTTATTTATAAAAAATATCAAAAATTTGAGAAAAATGTTAAAAAATTATCAATTTTCAAAGTTTGAATGTTTATCCCTTTAATCCAGATGGTCATACCACAGCAAACCATTAATAAATTACATTTCCCTCATGTCGGCTTTACATCAGCACCATTTGTAAAATGTTCTTTTATTTTGTTAGCATTTTAGGAGGTTTAAAAATGTAGCAGCAATTTTTCATTTTTTCAAGGAAATTTACAACATTTTTTTTTAGGGACTTATCCATGTTTGAAGTGACTTTAGGGGTCTCATATATTGGGAAACCCCCAAACGTGATACCATTTTAAAAACAGCACCCCCTGACATATTGAAAACTGCTGTTAGGTAGTTTATTAACCCTTCAGGTGCTTTACAGGAATTAATGCAAAGTGGTATGACAGAAATGAAAATGTGTATTTTTACCACCTAAATGTCGGTAACTTCTGAACAGGGTACAACAGTCAACAGACTCTAAGGCCGCTATTTGGTTGTGAATTGCCATGGCAAACATCAGAACCACACAATCATGATCTGAGGGCACCAATTGGGATAAAGAGGGAGCCCTCACACTCTGATAACCATTTATAATGATGTAGTCACTATTGACAGCAGCATCTAAGGGGTTAAACAGATATGTACGGTGCCAACACTGATCGTGGCTGATACAGCAAGTTGTCAGCTATAGTGTACAGCTGACAGCTGCTGGATTGTCACCTGTATGGGGAGGCTATTCTCTTATATCTCAGGTCAATTAAATTGGCTATCATTAAGGGGTTAAATACAAGGAGTTCATGTTAGCATCATTCCTTTGGGTTATTCTAAAAAATTGGTAATATTCTAAGGCTATGTGCGCACATTGAGTATTTGTTTGCAGAAATTTATGCAAGGTTTCTGCATCTCTTGGCAGCAAGAACGCTGCGGCAAGAATGCGCGTTTTGTCACGATTTTTTGTGTGTTTTTGCTGCGGTTTTGTATGCGTTTTTGCATGCGTTTTTATACAGCAATGAAGGCTTTTTGGAGCTAAATAAAAATATTAAGAAAAAAAAAGTTTTGTTATGAATTTCTTGGTTCAACACCACCAGTAGCATCAGGGTAATGGGATTAGTGCTTGGTGACAGCAGCTGTCATTGACACCAAGCCCTAAGCTTAGTAATTTAAAGGTGTCAGCCCGACACCCTCATTACTAAGCTGGTAAATAAACACAAACACACAAAGAAACATACACAAACACACATATTGTCACCAACCTATGTAGTAGCGTTAACAGAATGAACCTACATAGGCTGTATCCAAACAACATCTTCTCTTAATTTAAAGAAAAATAAATTGTGTGGGCTCCTGCATAATTTTCATAACCAGCACAGGGAAAGCCGACGACTGAGGGCAGATGTTAATATTCTGGGAAGGAGCCAATAGCCATATAAGTTCCCAGGCTATTAATATCAGATCACAGCTGTTTGCTTAGCCATTACTGGCTAGTTTGCAGGGGGACCACAGAAATAAATTAGCATAGGGTCCCCCTATAAAATCTAACCAGCAAAGGTTAGACAGCTGTGGGCTGATATTAATAGTCTAGGAAGGGGCCTTGGATATTGGCCCCCTCCCAGACTAAAAACATCAGCTCTCAGCCACCCCAGAAAAGGCGCATCTATAAGATGTACCAAATCTCGAGCTTAGCCTCGCTCTTCCCACTTGCCCTGTAGCAGTTGCAGGTGGGGTGATAGTTGAGGGAGTTGATGTCACCTTTACTGTATATTGTAAAGTATCAAGCCCACAGGTTAGTAATGGAGTGGCGTCTATTGGACTTCCCCATTACTAATCCCAAAGTGATATTATAAAAACACAAACACCCAGAATAAAGTCCTTTATTTGAAATAATTATTCAGATTCCTTTATTGAATCTAAATTAAACCATACTTATTGAATGCCTAATCCACTGACGCCAATGTCTCCTGCAACAAAAATAAAATAATAAACCACAATATTCCTCACCTGTCCACAGAGAATATAATCCATAATATCCCACAACGATCCTGATGACTTTGAGAGCAGTCACATCAGTGACTGCTCTCAAAGACATCCGGTGATACACTGACAAGAGATAATTGCTCCCGCAGTGTATCACTGTCCTGCAGTGAGAGAGTTTACCGGAGTTCATCAGCTGATCAGCTTCTGTGATCGCCCTTACGGCACCACCGCTGCATGAGAACTTTATCACAGCAGCTCAGTGATACACTGCGGGAGGGATTACCTCCTGTCAGTGTATGCTGGCGGCTGGGTAGAGCAGTCACATCTCCCAATGTGAACAGGAAAAAAAAAATCCAGCTTCCAAAAATATCAAGATTTATTGAGGATAAAATCCAAAGTCCAATGACATGGTTCACAGGAGAATGAGTAGCAGCAGGCTGCTACTCATTCTCCTGTGAACCATGTCATTGGACTTTGGATTTTATCCTCAATAAATCTTGATATTTTTGGAAGCTGGATTTTTTTTTCCTGTTTGCCTTATCGTTCCACGTGATGACTGCACGGTATCCGGGCTTCCCCACAACAAATGCCTAATAGGTGAGCTGGTTTTTCACTATTTTTCCTACATCTCCCAATGTGCCTGTTTTGCCCTTGAGATTCCTGTGGGACACTTGGGATTGTGTGGACTACGGTGGACAGGTGAGTATATGGTGGTTTATTATTTTTAATTTTTTATAGGAGACATGGGCATCGGGGATGGTGCGTTAATGTGAGTATATGTTGTTTTTTTATTTTACATTTTTCTAGGAGACAAGGGCATTGGGGATTTGGTGTTAGGTGACGATCATGTGTTTTTATTTGAATACGTATGTAATTATTTTACGTTTGTTTTTTTATGTGTGAGCACAAGCGTCAGCTGACGAGAGACTACGTGTCCCATCAGCGGCTCCTGCCATCACTGTTATCAGTGACAGCAGATGTAGGCTGATGGGAGGAGTAATCTCATCAGCCCATGCCTGTTGTCCTACGATAAGCGTTTTACCGTAGGTCATCGCTGCGGGTCACAGCTGCCGGTCACACTGACATCTGACAGCAAGAACCCCCAGCGCTCTGACCGATGGTCTTACCAGCGGTAACATTACCACTGATCAGAACCACCGTGCCTGTGTTTCCCACGCTGTCACACAGATGAAGGTTAGGTGTAGTGGTAAAATTTCTTTGATATAACTTGCGTTTATATGTGAAAAAACGGAAATTTGGCAAAAATTTCCAAAAAATTTCCAACTTTGAATTTTCATGCCCTTAAATCACACAGATATGTCACACAAAATAATTAATAAGTAACATTTCCCACATGTCTACTTTAGATCAGCACAATTTTGGAACAAAATTTTTTTTTTTGTTAGAGTTATAAGGGTTAAAAGTTGACCAGCGATTTCTCATTTTTACAACACCAGTTTTTTTTTTAGGGACCACATCACATTTGAAGTCACTTTGAGGGGTCTATATGATAGAAAATACTCAAAAGTGACACCATTCTAAAAACTGCACCCTTCAAGGTGCTTAAAACCACCTTTAAGAAGTTAATTAACCCTTCAGGTGCTTCACAGGAATTTTTGGAATGCTTAAAAAAAATGAACATTTAACTTTTTTTCACAAAAAAAATTACTTCAGATCCAATTTGTTTTATTTTACCAAGGGTTGTACAATTTTTCCTGAGTACGCCGACACCCCATATGTGGAGATAAACCACTTTTTGGGCGCATGGCAGAGCTCGGAAGGGAAGGAGCGCCGTTTGACTTTTCAATGCGAAATTGTCTGGAATTGAGATCGGACGCCATGTCGCGTTTGGAGAGCCCCTAAACAGTGGAAACCCCCCACAAATGACACCATTTCGGAAAGTAGACCCCATAAGGAACTTATCTAGATATGTGGTGAGCATTTTGAACACCCAAGTGCTTCACAGAAGTTTAATGTAGAGCCGTAAAAACAAAAAATCATATTTTTTCACAAAAATGATCTTTTCGCCCCCAATTTTTTTATTTTCCCAAAGGTAACAAGAGAAATTGTACCCCAACAGTTGTTGTGCAATTTGTCCTGAGTATGGTGATGCCCCTTATATGGGGGTAAACCACTGTTTGGGCGCATGGCAGAGTTCGGAAGGGAAGGAGCGCCATTTGACTTTTTCAATGCAAAATTGGCTGGAATTGAGATCGGACGCCATGTCACGTTTGGAGAGGCGCTGATGTTCTTAAACGGTGGGAACCCCCCACAAGTGATGCCAATTTGGAAAGTAGACCCCCTAAGAAACTTATCTAGATGTGTGGTGAGCACTTTGAACCCCAAGTGCTTCACAGAAGTTTATAATGTAGAGCCGTAGAAACAAAAAATCATATTTTTTTCACAAAAATGATCTTTTCGCCCCCAATTTTTTATTTTCCCAAGGGTAACAAGAGAAATTGTACCCCAAAAGTTGTTGGGCAATTTGTCCTGAGTACGGTGATACCCCATATGTGGGAGTAAACCACTGTTTCGGCACATGGCAGAGCTTGGAAGGGAAGGAGTGCCGTTTTGTAATGCAGACTTTGATGGAATGTCTGTGGGCGTCACGTTAGGTTTGCAGAGCCACTGATGTGCCTAAACAGTAGAAACTCCCTAAACGTGACACCATTTTGGAAACTAGACCCCCCAAGGAACTTAGCTAGATGTGTTGTGATAACTTTGAACCCCCAAGTGTTTCACTAAAGTTTATAAAGCAGAGCCGTGAAAATAAAAAATCATTTTTTCCCCACAAAAATGATATTTTAGCCCCCAAATTTTTATTTTCACAAGGGTAACAGGAGAAATTGGACAGCAAAAGTTGTTGTCCAATTTGTCCTGAGTGGGCTGATACCCCATATGTGGGGGTAAACCACTGTTTGGGCCCACGGCAGAGCTCGGAAAGGAAGGAGCACCGTTTTACTTTTTCAACGCAGAATTGGCTGGAATTGAGATCGAACGCCGTGTCGTGCTTGGAGAGCCCCTGATGATATAGAGAATGTTCAGCACAGCCGAAGGAAGGAGGTGCACGGTCATAGGTTCCCAAGCCTCAATATATAGATAATAAGTGACTGGCACACTCCGGACGTGTTGTGATGCAAAATTGGGGTTTATTATACATACAGTAACACAAACGTTTCGGTCGTAACTGGACCTTCATCAGTGTGCTAAAGAAAAATACATACAAAGGGAGTGATATCCAAAACATAAAGGATCAAAAATATACAAAATAACCATAAACAGAATAAACAAAAGTATATACAACACAAAAGGTCATGTTTCCAGAAAGAATTGATAATAACATCCTAGGAGGACCGTCAAAACAAAATTTGCCGAGAAAGAAACGAACAATTGTGTGCAGGTCTGGTGACATGGAAGGGGGAGCAAGAGGAAGGAAGTATGGAAAGGAGGTGATGAAAGACACACTGTGCCGTGAGGTAAGGCTGAAAAGGTAAACCTACCTAGATAACTAGTATGTTGAAGGAGCCCCAATAGTTGAAACTACATTGCATCTGAGGGGAAATTGAGTGCATATATACATGAACCTGTGCGTCCCTAAATGGGCCAAAGCGTAATACTATAAGGCTTTATGTGTCATATAAGATGGTTACATACCAGAAAAAAGCCTGGAGCTATATGAAATTCAGGTGATAGTATCGGTCCATGGACAAAGGGGAATATGGCCCAGATGGTGCTATCTGCAGGGGAGATTGGTACAATGTAGATTGTGCCTGTGAGCCACTGGGTCATGTAGGTATATGGTACCTACCAGAAAAGAAGCCTGAAGGTATATAGATCCCAGCAGGTGAGAACAATCTGGAGATGCAGGGTGGTGTATCACAGGTAACGCTATCTGTAGGAAGGATAGGTAAGGTATATAATGGCGCTAGTGACCAATTAGATAATGAGCGTATATAGTACACAGGACTTACCCCCCAGTAGATATGAAACCATGTGGAGTCGCCGCTGCTGTGGGCTAAGAGGAAGGTATGCGCTGTCTGTACAGGGAGAGTATAAGTAGACATTGTATAAGGGGGATGTCGCTCTGTACTGCTGGGACAGAGAGCGTGCACTATGTAGAACTTACCAGCCTGATGAGTGGAGGGAGCACGCGGTGTCCACCGCAAGTGCAGGCTGGGGAACGGAGCACCAGGGACCTCCTTATATAGTGGGGAGGTGAAATAGTGTGTGCGTAGTGTTGCCGGAGAAGTGAGGCCGGAGGGGGCAGGGGAAGGTGATGTGAGTGTCACATGACTGCTGGGGGCAGTGTTATTTGTGTTCCACTGTAAAAGAGAAGAGGTGGAAGTGCGTTCCAAGGTAGTGGATTGGCTGATATCGAGGTGTGCTACGGTGGCCCCAGAGTGTCACAGAAGGGGAAGTTTCAAAGTGGTCGATTCTGTAAAGGAGAGGCAGAGAATTAGCAAACAGAAAACCAACATTGTAAATCATGTATAGACAACGATCTTTATATATACTATGCGCGCTGGTGCTGATAAAGAGGTGAATATCAAAATGTATTAAACGTAATTTGAAGAGAAAGTAGCTTATTGGACATGATTGGCTACGGTCACAAAAAGGTTGCTGTATAAACAACCAAAGCAAATGGGCAGACGTGCCCGGTTGTGCACAAACGTAATAAATAAAGAACACCTGGCTGTTAGGCATCACACAAGGGCAGCAATGATATATTAGGTCAGGGAGGTTTCAAGCTGAACGGTGATGAACAGTCATGAGTATACTGTAGCAATAACCGTAAACACATATAAAATTACATAATAAAAAGGCGGTGTGGCGATGCACGGCCCAAGGGTGTAAGGTAAATAATGTCTTTATGGCAGGGACTTAAATAAATGATAATAGTTCGTAGTCCCTGTTGAGTCCCCTGGGGTGCAGTGTATTGAGTTCGTGTATCCAGTAAGCCTCTCTACGTTTGAGAATGGAGATGCGGTCTCCGCCGCGGCGAGGTGGTGTGATTTGCTCTATTATCTGAAATTTGAGCTGGGATACATTGTGGCCTTTTTCAATGAAATGAGATGGTATAGGAAGTAAGAGATTTTTGCACCTTATTGTCGATTTATGTTTGGATATCCTAGATTTGACTGATTGGGTGGTCTCACCGATATACAAAAGACCGCAGGGGCATTTGATGAGATATACCATGAAATTGGTGTTGCAGGTGAAAAAACCATCAATAGGGTATCTCTTGCCTGTGTGTGGGTGGTGAATGATATTACCCTTAAGGACGTTATTACATTGGTTGCAACTGAGACAGGGGAAGGTTCCTGTTTTAGGGTTACTTAAAAATCGTTGAGTGATCTGGGGTTGCGTAGTGTCTATATCCGCACGGACTAAGCAGTCTTTGATGTTACGGGGCCTTTTGAAACACGGTAAGAAAGGTTGTTGAAATTCCCTGACTAATGGATATGCTGTTTGGAGGATATGCCAATGTTGGCGGATAGACTTGTGTAGTCTGTAAGCAGCAGGGTGATATTGGTGGACAAAAGGGATACGTGATGTGGCAGGAATTTTATCCCTACGTGTGAGGTCTGTAGTGGAGGACTCTAGAATTCTCGGTGGGTAGCCCCTCTCACAAAATTTGGATTTCATCTCGGATAGACGATGGTCTTTCAGGTCAGGATCAGAGACGATTCTAGTTACCCTATTGAGTTGAGATTTAGGGATTGACTTTTTCATATTTAGCGGATGGAAGCTATCAAAATGCAATAAACTGTTGCGATCACTGGGTTTGGAGTAGAGATCAGTGGTCAAATTACCATTGATGTCCTTCTTGACCAATGTGCCAAGGAAACTAATCTGGTAGAGATCGCGTGTAACAGTGAAATCAAGACCAGGCCAGGTAGTTTTTAAAAATTGAAAAAAGGTCTGTAGAGAAGCGACATCGCCCCTCCAGATGCAGAAAACATCATCAATATATCGTTTCCACGTTAAGACATGGTTGTGGAACAGCTCATGGGTGTATATTGACGTGTCCTCATAGTGGGCCATGTAGGCATTGGCATAAGGAGGTGCCACGTTTGAGCCCATGGCCGAACCCTTGATTTGAAGATAGTAAGTATCCTCAAAGAGAAAAAAGTTGTTATTGAGGATAATAGATAGGAGTTCGCAACAAAAATCAATTAAATCAGGGCTCATGTTGTTTTTAGAGAGTAACCAGCGGGTAGACTGGATGCCGTTTGAGTGTGGTATTGACGTGTATAGGTCCTTTACGTCAAAAGAGACCAGGATGGTGTCTGGAGGGACGGGGGTAATGTCCTTGATAATTTGGAGGAAGGCTCCAGTATCCAGTAGGAAAGAGCGAGTGTTTCTAATCAAAGGTGTTAAAATTTTCTCTAAATAGATAGAAATAGGGGCCAGGACAGAGTCCGTGGAAGCCACAATTGGTCTGCCTGGTGGATTCTGGAGGTCTTTGTGGATTTTTGGAAGGATATATATCACGGGTGTGATAGGGTGTTTTTTAGTGAGGAATTCCCGTGTTCTATTATCGAGTATACCTCGAATACAAAAATCCTCCAGTGTGGTTTTGATGGTATTCTGAATACCAACAATAGGGTTATGGGGGAGTTTTTCATAGGTAGAAGTATCGCCAAGTTGGCGTAACACTTCATTCCTATAGTGGGATCTGTCCATAACCACTATAGCCCCACCCTAATCCGCCGGTTTTATGATTATGTCCCTATCCTGTTGTAGCGTTTTTAGAGCCTGTCTCTCTGCTACTGGGAGATTATACTATCACCTGAATTTCATATAGCTCCAGGCTTTTTTCTGGTATGTAACCATCTTATATGACACATAAAGCCTTATAGTATTACGCTTTGGCCCATTTAGGGACGCACAGGTTCATGTATATATGCACTCAATTTCCCCTCAGATGCAATGTACAGTTAGGGCCAGAAATATTTGGACAGTGACACAATTTTCGCGAGTTGGGCTCTGCATGCCACCACATTGGATTTGAAATGAAACCTCTACAACAGAATTCAAGTGCAGATTGTAACGTTTAATTTGAAGGGTTGAACAAAAATATCTGATAGAAAATGTAGGAATTGTAAACATTTCTTTACAAACACTCCACATTTTAGGAGGTCAAAAGTAATTGGACAAATAAACATAACCCAAACAAAATATTTTTATTTTCAATATTTTGTTGCAAATCCTTTGGAGGCAATCACTGCTTGGAACCCATGGACATCACCAAACGCTGGGTTTCCTCCTTTCCTCCTGCTTTGCCAGGCCTTTACAGCCGCAGCCTTCAGGTCTTGCTTGTTTGTGGGTCTTTCCGTCTTAAGTCTGGATTTGAGCAAGTGAAATGCATGCTCAATTGGGTTTAGATCTGGAGATTGACTTGGCCATTGCAGAATGTTCCACTTTTTGGCACTCATGAACTCCTGGGTAGCTTTGGATGTATGCTTGGGGTCATTGTCCATCTGTACTATGAAGCGCCGTCCAATCAACTTTGCAGCATTTGGCTGAATCTGGGCTGAAAGTATAGTACACTTCAGAATTCATCCGGCTATTCTTGTCTGCTCTTATGTCATCAATAAACACAAGTGACCCAGTGCCATTGAAAGCCATGCATGCCCATGCCATCACCATGTTTTACAGAGGATGTGGTGTGCCTTGGATCATGTGCCGTTCCCTTTCTTCTCCAAACTTTTTTCTTCCCATCATTCTGGTACAGGTTGATCTTTGTCTCATCTGTCCATAGAATACTTTTCCAGAACTGAGCTGGCTTCTTGAGGTGTTTTTCTGCAAATTTTACTCTGGCCTGTCTATTTTTGGTATTGATGAATGGTTTGCATCTAGATGTAAACCCTTTGTATTTACTGTCATGGAGTCTTCTCTTTACTGTTGACTTAGAGACAGATACACCTACTTCACTGAGAGTGTTCTGGACTTCAGTTGATGTTGTGAACGGGTTCTTCTTCACCAAATTAAGTATGCGGCGATCATCCACCACTGTTGTCATCCGTGGACGCCCAGGCCTTTTTGAGTTCCCAAGCTCACCAGTCAATTCCTTTTTTCTCAGAATGTACCCAACTGTTGATTTTGCTACTCCAAGCATGTCTGCTATCTCTCTGATGGATTTTTTCTTTTTTTTCAGCCTCAGGATGTTCTGCTTCACCTCAATTGAGAGTTCCTTTGACCGCATGTTGTCTGCTCACAGCAACAGCTTCCAAATGCAAAACCACACAGCCAGGCAGTGTTGAGCAGCAGGATACTGTTTGTGGGTCATTATACTGTTTGGAGGGCTAGTGGGGGAGATTATACAGTGTAGAGCGGTGTGGGGCCATTATAATGTATGTAGGCCCATTATATTGCATGGAGGGCTCTATGGGGATTACAGTTGGGGATCAAAAAGCATTGGGGTCACCATGCTTTGCCAGCGGATTTGAGTTGGAGTACAGTAGTGTCATTATACTGTGTATGTGGAGGAATTCACTCGGGGGTTTCTTACTGTGTTGGAGGGCACTTTTGTTGGCATCATACTTTATCTGGGCAATGACAGAGGAGTCTAGGACTTCAGTATGAGGAAAATGACTATGTAAAGGCTGGAAAGTTGTGAGATATGCTTTTCCGTGACACCAACAATTATTTATTTTGTTTTTGTTTGGGGTGAGAGAGGGGGGCCACTTAGACCTTCTGCTATTGAGCCCCATGATTTCTATGTACACCCCTGGTGAGAATGAAAAGTTTATATTGTACTCTGTAGCAGATGGGCAACCACTACAGTGACTGGTACAGGTTAAAGGCATTGGTTTAGCTACTGGACAGAAATATGACCCTGGCTAAATACTTATCTAATTTAAATGAATTTAAATCTCCTGGTCCAGATGAATTACGTCCTAGGGTACTGAAAGAGTTAGCAGAGGAAATTGCAGATCCACTAGCTAGAATCTTTGACAAATCCTGGATAACAGGGGAAGTCTCAGAACATTGGAGAAGGGCAAATGTTGTCCCTATCTTCAAAAAAGAAAGAAAATGGAGCCAGGAAATTATAATTCAGTGAACCTTACTTCTATAACAGGAAAGATATTTGAACAGATTATTAAACATCATGTATGTAAGTACTTGGATAAGAATACTGTAATTAACCAGAGCCAGCATAAGTTTGTAGCAAAAAAGTCATGCCAGACTAAACTAATTTCCTGCTATGATGGAATCACTGACTGGGTGGATCAGGGAAATGCGGTAGATATAGCATATCTTGACTTCTGCAAAGCATTTGATAAAGTATCTCATTCTATCTTTATTGAAAAACTGACCAAGTATGGGATTGACAAGGCTACGATTAGGTGGATTCATTACTGGCTCAGTGATCGTACTCAAAGAGTGGTAATAAATGGCTGCACATCCAATTGGAAAAGTGTTTCAAGTGGGGTACCACAAAGCTCTGTCCTGGCCACAGTGTTGTTCAACATTTTTATAAATGATCTTGATAAGGGAACTGAAGGTAAACTAAACGAATTTGCAGACAATGCAAAGCTAGGAGGGATAGCTAACACTAGAGAAGACCGAGAAAGGATTCAGAAGGATCTAGATAAGCTTGAACAATGGGTAGCAACTAATAGAATGTTATTTAACAGGGAGAAATTCAAGATTTTACATCTGGGCAAGAAAAATGAAAATTACATCTTTAGAATGGGACGACTAGAACTAAGCAACAGCACGTGTGAAAAAGACTTGGGCATGCTAATAGATCACAGACTGCAAATGAATGAACAGTGTGATGTAGCAGCAAAAAAGGCAAACAGTTTTAGGATGTATTAAGAGAAGCATAGAGTCTAGATCACGTGAATTAATTATCCCTCTCTATTCCTTTTTGGTCATGCCTCATCTGGAATACTGTGTCCAGTTCTGGGCTCCACATTTTAAAAAAGACATTGAAAACCTGGAGCAAGCTCAGAGAGGAGCTACAAGGATGGTGAGCAGACTGCAAAGTATGTCCTAAGAGGAACGGTTAAATGATCTGGGAATGTTTAGCTTGCAAAAAAGAAGGCTAAGAGGAGACTTAATAGCTGTCTACAAATATCTGAAGGGATGTCACAATGTAGAGGGGTCATCCTTATTCTCATTTGCACATGGAAATACGAAAAGAAATTGAATGAAACTGAAAGGGAGAACTTAGATACAGATTGGGTTTTGGAAAAAACGTTTTGACAGTGTGATCACTGAGGAAACAGGCTGCCAAGAGAAGTGTCGAGTCCTCTTTCAATGGAAGTCTTGAAACAGAGGCTGGACAGACATCTGTCTGAGATGGTTTAGTGAATCCTGCGTTGACATGCTGACTCTTGAGGTCCCTTCCAACTCTAACATTCTATGATTTTATGATTCAGGATAGATTGGAGAGGGAAAAGTTTAGTAAGAGGGAGACAAATTAGCAGACAGTTGCAGTAGTCCAGGCCAGAATGAATCAGAGCAACAGTAAGATTTTGTGGTGTCAAAGGTAAGAAAATGACAGATGCTATAGATGTTTTTGATGTGCAGGTGACATGAGTGAGCAAGTATAACAATATTTATAAGTACAAACGTAGTTCAGTAAAGGAGGACCGTATATACTCGAGTATAAGCCGAGACTTTCAGCCTAAAAAAATGGGCTGAAAGGGCCCCTCTCGGCTTATACTCGTGTCATGGAAGGCGGGGGGGGGGGTCGGCGGGTGAGGGGGAGCGACGACGGTCACATACTCACCTCCTCCTGGCGCTCCTGACGCGGTCCCTGCGTGTCCCATGGTCTCCAGCGCCGGCACCTTCTTCCTCTGTTCAGTGGTCACGTGGTACCGCTCATTAAAGTAATGAATATGGACTCCACTCCCTAGGGGTGGAGCCGCATATTCATTCCTGTAATGAGCAATACCAGTGACCGCTCAATACAGGAAGAAGCTGCGGGCGCCGGACACCATCTGTCCGGGAGAAGCTTCCAGGGACCGCGCCAGGAGCAGGTGAGTATTAAATATTCACCTGTCCCTCGTTCCAGCTTCAGCGCCTCTCCATATTCCACGTCCTCTGCAGTGACTGTTCAGGTCAGAGGGCGCGATGACGTATTAGTGTGCGCGCCGCCCTCTGCCTGAACAGTCAGTGCGGAGAGACGGGCCGCTGAGGAGCAGCGACGAGAGGTGAGTATGTCATTTTTTTATTGCAGCAGCAGCATTATATGTGACACATTGTTATATGGAGAGTCTATGGGGCTATAATGAACTGCATGGAGCAATATATGGTGCATATTTGTATATGGAGCATCTATGGGGCCATAATGAACTGCAGGGAGCATTATATGGGGCATATTTGTATATGGAGCATCTTATGGGGCCATAATGAACTGTATGGAGCATTATATGGGGCATATTTGTATATGGAGCATCTTATGGGGCCATAATGAACTGCATGGAGCATTATATATGGTACATTTGTATATGGAACATCTTATGGGGCCATAATGAACTGCATGGAGCATTATATGGGGCATATTTGTATATGGAGCATCTTATGGGGCCATAATGAACTGCATGGAGCATTATATATGGTACATTTGTATATGGAGCATCTTATGGGGCCATAATGAACTGCATGGAGCATTATATGGGGCATATTTGTATATGGAGCATCTTATGGGGCCATAATTAACTGCATGGAGCATTATATGTGGCACATTTGTATATGGAGCATTATATTGGGCATATTTTAATATGGAGCATCTCATGGGGCCCATCATGAACTGTATTGAGCATTAGATGGGGCTCCTGATTCAATATGGATATTCAAAAACACTTAACCTACTGATGTCTCAATTAATTTTACTTATATTGGTATCTATTTTTATTTTTGAAATTTACCAGCATTTCCCACCCTAGGCTTAGACTCGAGTCATTAAGTTTTCCCAGTTTTTTGTGGCAAAATTAGGGGGGTAGGCTTATACTCGGGTCGGCTTACACTCGAGTATATACGGTAATCTATCCACACATATTTGCGTCAGTGTATATCTGATGTGTAAGCCTTAGAATATACACTACTGACTTGGTAAGAGGCATAATTTTACTTTAAATAGTGAAATTACTTTTATGAAGCCTTTGTTATAGACCCCATATCTTAGATGCAAAAATAAGATTAATTGTATTAACACAGTAGCAGTATTAGCTGTACAGGGTATCTGAAAATATAAGCAGAGCTAAGTAAATACATAATGGGTAATAGCACAATAAACCCATAAATTTAATTTATATTTTGTTTGGTTTATGGACTGAAGCACCCAGGGTGATGTGAGCACCTAATGTCCGATTGTCATGGCAGCCAGATATTTATGACTTGTGCAAACACAGCCAGGATTCAGAGGGTTAATCATTGAGCCAGCTGGCTAACAACTGAGATAAAACCAACTTGACAACAGGTTGTCTGTAACCTTTTACATAACAGCTCCCATAAAACATCTGATGGGGAAGGAAAATGTCTGCAAGTTATTGTGGCCAATGTCATTTGTAGACCTGGCTACCAAGTATAAGGGGTCTGAGGACGTGTCTTGTATTAGGGAACATGGAAGTTGTAGATGGCTGTTTCCTTCTAAGTATGGTATGTAGTCATTTTGTTGAAGATATTAGTCTTAACTCAAAGAAATTGGGGCTGGTGGTTGAGTGGGAAAGTCCCAAAATGTCAAGAACAAGGAATCCACCGCACCCGCGATACTGAAAGTTACAAACTATAAACACACAAGGGGTAAGGTGTGTAAAGGCAGAAGAGCGACAAAGAAACATTTTGGCCTGACCCGTTCCAGGTGTTGTTTGGGTGTGGCCGCAGGGGTTCTATTAACCCCTTAGCGACCGCCGATACGCCTTTTAACGGCGGCCGCTAAGGGTATTTAAACCACAGTGCCGTTAATTAACGGCGCTGTGGAAAAAGTCAATAGCGCCCCCCAGAGGCCGATTTTCTCCGGGGTCTCGGCTGCCGGGGGTAGCCGAGACCCCAAAGAACATGATTCCTGGGGTTTTTAACCCACCCCGCATTTGCGATCGCCGGTAATTAACCGTTTACCGGCGATCGCAAAAAAAAAAAAGCGATCTCTTTTTAATTTCTCTGTCCTCCGATGTGATCGCACATCAGAGGACAGAGAAAAGGGGTCCCAGGTGGCCCCCCAATACTCACCTAGCTCCCCCGATGCTCCTCGTGTCTCCCGGTGGGCGCCGCCATCTTCAAAATAGCGGGCGCATGCGCAGTGCGCCCGCTGGCCGGCACCGGGAGAATCATTGGGGTCTCGGCTGCCGGGGGTAGCCGAGACCCCAAAGAGCATGATCGGGGTCGGTTTTACCGACCCCTGTTTTGCGATCGCCGGTAATTAACTGTTTACCGGCGACCGCAAAAAAAAAAAAAAAAAGTAAAGTGTAATTCTCTGTCCTCTGATGTGATCGCACATCAGAGGACAGAGAAATAGGGGGATTCGGGGACCCTACAATACTCACCTGTGTCCCTGGATCCTCTTGCTGCTCCTCCTGGCCGCCGGCAGAAGAACATGGCGGACGCATGCCCAGTGCGCCCGCCATCTGTCTCCATCTGCCAGGCGGCAGGAGAACAGCAGTTGGGGCTAAAATTAGGGTTAGGGGTAGGGGTAGGGTTAGGGGTAGGGTTAGGGGTAGGGTTAGGGTTAGGGGTAGGGTTAGGGGTAGGGTTAGGGGTAGGGTTAGGGTTAGGGGTAGGGTTAGGTTAGGGTTAGGGGTAGGGTTAGGGGTAGGGTTAGGGGTAGGGTTAGGGGTAGGGGTAGGGTTAGGGTTAGGGGTAGGGTTAGGGTTAGGGTTGGGGCTAAATTTAGGGTTAGGGTTGGGGCTAAATTTAGGGTTAGGCTTCTTTCACACTTACGTCGGTACGGGCCGTCGCAATGCGTCGGCCCGACATACCGACGCACGTTGTGAAAATTGTGCACAACGTGGGCAGCAGCTGTAGTTTTTCAACGCATCCGCTGCCCAATCTATGTCCTGGGGAGGAGGGGGCGGAGTTACGGCCACACATGCGCGGTCAGAAATGGCGTATGCGACGTACAAAAAAACGTTTCATTGAACTTTTTTTGTGCCGACGCTCCGCCAAAACACAACTGATCCAGTGCACGACGGACGCGACGTGTGGCCATCCGTCACGATCCGTCGGCAATACAAGTCTATGGGCAAAAAACGCATCCTGCGGGCACATTTGCAGGATCCGTTTCTTGTCCAAAACGACGGATTGCGACGGAATGCCAAACGACGCAAGTGTGAAAGTAGCCTTAGGGTTAGGGTTGGGGCTAAAGTTAGGGCTAGGGTTGGGGCTAAAGTTAGGGTTAGAGCTGGGATTAGGGTTAGGGTTTGGATTAGGGTTGGTATTAGGGTTAGGGTTGGCATTAGGGTTACGCTTGGGATTAGGGTTAGGTTTGGGATTAGGGTTAAGGTTAGGGTTGTGATTAGGGGTGTATTGGGATTAGGGTTAGGTTTGAGGTTAGGGTTGAGATTAGGATTAGGGGTGTGTTGGATTTAGGGTTTTGATTAGGGTTATGGTTAGGGTTGACATTAGGGTTGTTTTGGGGTAAGGGTTGGGATTATGGTTAGGGTTAGTGATTAGGATTATGGATCAGGTTGGGATTAGGGTTAGGGGTGTGTTGGGGTTAGGGTTGGAGCTAGAATTGGGGGGTTTCCACTGTTTAGGTACATCAGGGGGTCTCCAAACACGACAGCCAATTTTGCGCTCAAAAAGTCAAATGGTGCTCCCTCCCTTCTGAGCTCTGCCGTGCGCCCAAACAGTGGGTTACCCCCACATATGGGGCATCAGCGTACTCGGGATAAATTGGACAACAACTTCTGGGGTCCAATTTCTCTTGTTACCCTTGTGAAAATAAAAACTTGGGGGCTACAATATCTTTTTTGTGAAAAAAAATATATTTTTTATTTTCACGACTCTGCATTCTAAACTTCTGTGAAGCACTTGGGCATTCAAAGTTCTCACCACACATCTAGATAAGTTCCTTGGGGGGTCTAGTTTCCAAAATGGGGTCACTTGTGGGGGGTTACTACAGTTTAGGTACATCAGGGGCTCTGCAATCGCAACATAATACCCGCAGACCATTCTATCAAAGTCTGCATTCCAAAAAGGCGCTCCTTCCCTTCCGAGCTCTGCCGTGCGCCCAAACAGTGGTTTACCCCCACATATGGGGTACCAGCATACTCAGGACAAATTGGACAACAACTTTTGGGGTCCAATTTCTCTTGTTACCCTTGTGAAAATAAAAACTTGGGGGCTAAAAAATCTTTTTTGTGGAAACAAAAAATATTTTTTATTTTCATGGCTCTGCATTATAAACTTCTGTGAAGCACTTGGGCATTCAAGGTTCTCACCACACATCTAGATAAGTTCCATGGGGGGTCTAGTTTCCAAAATGGGGTCACTTGTGGGGGATTTCTACTGTTTAGGCACATCAGGGGCTCTCCAAATGCGACATGGCGTCCGATCTCAATTCCAGCCAATTCTACATTGAAAAAGTAAAACGGCACTCTTTCTCTTCCAAGCTCTGCGGTGCGCCCAAACAGTGGTTTACCCCCACATATTGGGTATCGACGTACTCAGGAGAAATTGCACAACAACTTTAGTGGTCTAATTTCTCCTGTTACCCTTGTGAAAATAAAAATTTGTGGGCAAAAATATCATTTTTGTAGAAAAAATGCAATTTTTTTTTTCACGGCTCTACGTTATAAACTTCTGTGAAGCACATGGGGGTTCAAAGTGCTCGACACACATCTAGATAAGTTCCTTAAGGGGTCTAGTTTCCAAAATGGTGTCACTTGTGGGGGGTTTCCACTGTTTAGGCACATCAGGGGCTCTCCAAACGCGACATGGCGTCTGATCTCAATTCCAGCCAATTCTACATTGAAAAAGTAAAACGGCACTCCTTCTCTTCCAAGCTCTGCGGTGCGCCCTAACAGTGGTTTACCCCCACATATTGGGTATCAGCGTACTCAGGAGAAATTGCACAACTTTTGTGGTCTAATTTCTCCTGTTACCCTTGTGAAAATAAAAATTTGTGGGCAAAAAGATCATTTTTGTGGAAAAAATGCGATTTTTTTTTTCACGGCTCTACATTATAAACTTCTGTGAAGCACATGGGGGTTCAAAGTGCTCACCACACATCTAGATATGTTCCTTAATGGGTCTAGTTTCCAAAATGGGGTCACTTGTGGGGGGTTTCCACTGTTTAGGCACATCAGAGGCTCTCCAAACGCGACATGGCGTCCAATCTCAATTCCAGCCAATTCTACATTGAAAAAGTAAAACGGCGCTCCTTCACTTCCAAGCTCTGCGGTGCGCCCAAACAGTGGTTTACCCTCACATATTGGGTATCGACGTATTCAGGAGAAATCGCACAACAACTTTTGTGGTCTAATTTCTCCTGTTATCCTTGTGAAAATAAGAATTTGTGGGCGAAAAGATCATTTTTGTGTAAACAAAAGCGATTTTTTATTTTCACGGCTCTACGTTATAAACTTCTGTGAAGCACTTGGGGGTTCAAAGTGCTCACCACACATCTAGATAAGTTCCTTAAGGGGTCTAGTTTCCAAAATGGTGTCACTTGTGGGGAGTTTCCACTGTTTAGGCACATCAGGGGCTCTCTAAACGTGACATGGCGTCCGATCTCAATTCCAGCCAATTCTGCATTGAAAAAGTCAAACGGCGCTCCTTCACTTCTAAGTTCTGCAATGCGCCCAAAAAGTGGTTTACCCCCACATTTGGGGTATTGGCGCATTCAGGAGAAATTGCATAACAAAATTTATGGTTACATTTCTGTTTTTACACTTGTGAAAATAAAAAAAATGGTTCTGAATTAAGATGTTTGCAAAAAAAAGTTAAATGTTCATTTTTTCCTTCCACATTGTTTCAGTTCCTGTGAAGCACGTAAAGGGTTAATAAACTTCTTGAATGTGGTTTTGAGCACCATGAGGGGTGCAGTTTTTAGAATGGTGTCACACTTGGGTATTTTCTATCATATAGACCCCTCAAAATGACTTCAAATGTGATGTGGTCCCTAAAAAAAAATGGTGTTGTAAAAATGAGAAATTGCTGGTCAACTTTTAACCCTTATAACTCCCTAACAAAAAAAAATTTTGTTTCCAAAATTGTGCTGATGTAAAGTAGACATGTGGGAAATGTTATTTATTAACTATTTTTCATGACATATCTCTCTCATTTAAGGGCATAAAAATACAAAGTTTGAAAATTGCAAAATTTTAAAAATTTTCACCATATTTTCGTTTTTTTCATAAATAATCGCAAGTAATATCGAAGAAATGTTACCACTAACATGAAGTACAATATGTCACGAAAAAACAATCTCAGAATCAGCGGGATCCGTTGAAGCGTTCCAGAGTTATAACCTCATAAAGTGACAGTGGTCAGAATTGCAAAAATTGGCTCGGTCATTAAGTACCAAATTGGCTCTGTCACTAAGGGGTTAATGACCAGTTGTTGTTCCAGCTCTAAAAGTTGGGGGGATAATCTCTGTAGGTGAATTTTCTAGACATCTCCTCTAATCTGATAGAGAAGAGTGAGTCGTTGGGTACAATTCTAATCAAACTGTGATTTTTGTTTTGTTTTATATCTTTATGTGCAAGTGCTTCTCACTAAATAAGAATATCATCAAAAAGTTAATTTATATCAGTTCTTCAGTACAAAACGTGAAACTCATATGTTATATGGAGTCATTACAAACTGAGTGATCTATTTCAAGTGTTTATTTCTGTTAATGTTGATGATTATGGCTTACAGCCAATGAAAACCCAAAAGTCATTATCTCAGTAAATTAGAATATTTTATAACACCAGCTTGGAAAATGATTTTAAAATCAGAAATGTTGGCCTACTGAAATGTATGTTCATTAGTGCACTCAATACTTGGTCGACGGTCCTTTTGCATTAATTACTAAATCAATCCAGCGTGGTATGGAGGTGATCAGCCTGTGGCACTGCTGAAGTGTTATGGAAGCCCAGGTTGCTTTTTTTGTTATGAAGAACTGAAATAAATTAACTTTTTGATGATATTTTAATTTGGTGAGACGTACTTGTATAATTTATTCATGTTATGTACTTTGCAGCACACCCATTTTTATTTTTCCTACCATCCAGAGCCCCTATGACAAAGACCCGGGATGGGTCTAAAATGTTCTTTTGTTTGTTGCTCTTCTGCCTTGTCACAGCTTACCCCGTTTGTGTTCATGTACATCTAAATTAACAAGAAATGTCTTGCAACATTCGAGAGTGCGGTGGATTTCTTCCTCCTTATAAGTACAAGTAGCGGTGCTCTGATTGACTCAGGCCATCCATCTATCAGATGGTCGGCCACTCACTTGAATGGCTGGAATCATGTAAGGCTGGAGTCACACTAGTGTATGTCATTGGATGTGATATGCTAATAACCCTCTGCTCCTTCTCTTCTGCGAGCGTGAGCCGAGTGTCATGCTTCTGTTCTCTGATCCTCTCACACATAGAAGATCGGAGCACAGCTGCGGAGGAGGCGAAGAAAGTAATTTCTCTGTCTCCTCCGCTGCCGGCGTTGGCGTATATCACACCGCACTCGGATGATATCACTCGCATTGATAGACTTATATGAGTGCGAGTGAGCCGAGACTTGGCTGAGTCTCGGTGCCAATCGCAGCATGCTGCCCTTATTCTCTCATGCCGATTCGGCATGAGAAAATATTCGCAGATATGAGCTTCCCCATAGAGTAATGTTTTACCGCATAACACTCGGCCGTTTCGTATGATAGTGAGACTCCAGCCTAATATATTTCTCCTGCAACTTCCACGATAATGCCAGTGGTTCCAGGAACTGGGCCCATAGCAAAGGCTTCCATAAAGTTTAAAGGGAATCTATCACTAAATTATTGCAGCAAGTTGTAGGGGCAGAGATCCTGATTCCGACAATCTATCACTTCCTGAGCTGCTTGCTGCAGTTTTTATTAAAAAAAAAGTTTTAAAGGGACACTGTCACCTGAATTTGGAGGGAACAATCTTCAGCCATGGAGGTGGGGCTTTGGGGTTTTTGATTCACCCTTTCCTTACCCGCTGGCTGCATGCTGGCTGCAATATTGGACTGAAGTTCATTGTCTGTCCTCCGTAGTACACGCCTGCACAGTGCAATCTTGCCTTGCGCAGGCGTGTTCTATGGAGGACAGAGAATGAACTTCAATCCAATATTGCAGCCAGCATGCAGCCAGCGGGTAAGGAAAGGGTGAATCAAAAACCCCAAAACCCCGCCTCCATGGCTGAAGATTGTTCTCTCCAAATTCAGGTGACAGTGTCCCTTTAACTGTTGCAGATCTACCAGTTCTTGGAATGCTGAGCTGTGTATAACCCCCCCTCCACCCCCCAACACTATTGTTTGGCAGCTTTCTGTCTATGCACAGTGTTCACAGATAGCTGCCAATCAGTGGTGGGGGCGTGGATAAACAGCTGATAATTATGGAGGACTACATGACAGCAGGTTTACTCGTCCTCTAGCGATAATCTTTTCATAAAACAGCAATTTTATCTGATTTTTCCAGATACATGGCTTACACTTTTTTATTTAAACCTAGAGATCCTCATATCAAAATTTAGAATATTTAAAGTCTTAATATGTGAAGAAGAAACCTTTGGGTTCACGGAGCCACCCGGGCCTTGGGTCAACTGCTATTCCTGCTTACCTTAAAGCTATTTCTTCATTAAATTCTATGTTAAAGGGAGTGTGTCACCCTCAAAATGCATTTTAAATGAGGAGGCTGTGGTACACCCTTGGCATGACCAAGAGTTTGATTACACCTCCTCATTTGGTTTCCTTCCTCTGATTCTGATTGACACAGCGTGCTTCCCAGAGCAAACACTGTCTGAACGCTGCTGGCAAGTGTGCAGCTGCGCACGCAGTGGCTTTGCGATTTCTCCTCCCATCTCTTTTCTTCTGATGTTGCGCGCTGCAGTACTTCCAGGTGTATTAGTGCAGTGAGTGTTGTCAGAAAAAAGGAGGCTGGGGGAGAATACACGCATCTGTACACATGCAAACGGCATTCTGACAGTGCTTGCTCTGTGAAATGAGCAATGTGTATCAAAAACGGGGTAAGGGCCCCAATATTTGGTGCACCAAATTCTTGGTCATGCCGAAGGTGCACCAAAACCACTCATTGGCAGATGACTTAAAAGTGACTTTCTCAGTTACTGTACTAGTAGCAGGTACATTACTAGTATGGTTCTTATAGGGGCTAAGTCCACAGATTTCCTGTATGTGCTACTTGAAACAGTCAAGATGTCTGTGACAGACAGTCCCCTAACGTCATTAGGTAGCAGACAGACCATGCAGCTGCCTAGGGCCCCCGATTTTCCAGGGGCCCCCTGCCGGTGGTGTGCCGCTAATAGTGGCACACTATGCAGCCGCTATGGGGCCCGTGAGTAAGAGGGGCCTGTCGCTGACGCCACCCTGCATTGTGCGTTCAACTTATCGGCATCATAGATTCCAATACAGTTGAAAGCAGTGATGGAAGAGAGAGCGTCAAATCATGCTACCTCTCCCATCACTCCCCCTCTGCCTCTGTCTCAGCAGCCTGCACCAGCAGTGGAGCTCTGGAGACGCTCTGCAGAAGCTGGAGAAGTGGGGAAATGAAAAGTAGAGGTAAGTATTGTGTGTGTGTGTATGTATATGTGTGCGTGTGTCTGCACTATAATGTGTGTGGGGGCTGCATTATACTGTGTGTGGGGAGGCTGCACTATACTGTGTGTGGGGAGGCTGCATTATACTGTGTGTGGGCTGCACTATACTGTGTGGGGGGCTGCATTATACCATGTGTGGAGAACCTGCACTATTCGTGTGTGGGGGACCGTGTGGGGGTAACCTGCACTATACCGTGTGAGGAGAAGCTGCACACTCTTCCGTGTGGGGAACTGCACTATACCATGTGTGGGTGCTGCACTATACTGTATGTGGGGGCTGCACTATACCATGTGTGGCAGCTGTACTATACAGTGTGTGGGGAAGCTGCACTATACTGTGTGTGGGGAGGCTGCATTATACAGTGTGTGGGCTTCACTATACCGTGTGTGGGAGCTGCACTATACCATGTGTGGGGAAGCTGCACTATACTGTGTGTGGGAAACTGCACTATACCATGTGTGGGGAATCTGCACTATACCATGTGTGGAGAAGCTGCACTATACCATGTGTGGGGAGGCTGCATTATACAGTGTGTGGGGGCTGCACTATACCATGTGTGGGGGCTGCACTATACAGTGTGTGGGGAAGCTGCACTATACTGTGTGTGAGGAAGTTGCACTATACCGTATGTGGGGAGGCTGCATTATATAGTGTGTGGGGGCTGCACTATACCTTGTGTGGGCACTGCACTATACCATGTGTGGAGGTTGCACTATACTGTGTGTGGGGAAGCTGCACTATACCATGTGTGGGGAAGTTGCACTATACCGTTTGTGGGGAGGCTGCATTATACAGTGTGTGGGAGCTGCACTATACCGTGTGTGGGGGCTGCACTATACTATGTGTGGGGAAACTGCACTATTCCATGTGTGGGAAGCTGCACTGTACTGTGTGTGGGGAACTGCACTATACCATGCGTGTAGGCTGCACTATACCATATGTGAGGACTGCACTATACTGTGTGTGGGGAAGCTGCACTATACCATGTGTGGGGAAGCTGCACTATACCGTGTGTGGGGAAGCTGCACTATACCGTGTGTGGGGAAGCTGCACTATACTGTGTGGGGAACTGCACCATACTGTGTGAGGTGGGCTGCACTATACTGTGTATGGGGGCTGCACTATACCATGTGTGGGGAGGCTGCACTCTACCGTGTGTGAGGAGGCTGCACTATACTGTATGTGTGGAGGCTGCACTACACTGTGTGTGGGGATGCTGCACTATACTGTAAGTGGGGGGACTGCATTATAATGCGTGTGTGGGGAGGCTGCATTATACTGTATATGTGGGGGCTGCAGTATAGTGTGTGTGTGTGTGTGTGTGTGGAGGGGCTGCATTATACTCTGAGGGGGCTGCATTATACTGTGTGTAGGGGGCTGCATTATACTCTGAGGGGACTGCATTATACTCTGAGGGGGGCTGCATTATACTCTATTAAGGACCATGGGGAGTGCATTATACTATATGTACTATATGGAACCTGCATTATACTGTATCAAGGACTATCTGTACCCATCATTCTTCCTCAGCTGTAGTAAAGAGGCAACAAGCGTCAAACGACTTCATATTATCAATCACGCTCGTTTAATGGCCTAAACGCACCACATGTAAATACAACAGAAATGTTTCTGTGTGATGGTGCAATATGTGAGCATTTGGGGCCCCACTTTAAACTTTTGCCCAGGGCCCCACTTTGTCTAAAACCGTCCCTGGCTGCCCCTCATTACGATTAAGACTTCTAAAGTCGAAACGCGTCAACCGGATTTTACCGGAGACGTTAGTTTTTTCTTTCTTATATTGGGCTCTCTCTAGATCTATCTAGTCTTCCGACCAGGAGGAGGAGCCCCAAGACATCATTGAGACCCCAATTTGTTTTTACGGTTGATCCGTTGGATTTTTCTCGTCATCCCTCCAGAAAGACTTACGTTGCTCAACCTGACAGGAAGCGGATCGTTCTCTGGGGTCACTCGTCTAAGTTGGCTGGCCATGTCGGACAGAGGAAGACAGCTTTGAACATCTCCCAACACTATTGATGGACGACCCTGCTCAAGGATATTGCAGATTTCGTCTCTACCTGTCCCTCTTGTGCCAAGAACAAAACTCTGAAACAGCTTCAGACCGGTCGGCTACTTCATTTGCCTGTACCATTGGCTCACTGGCATCATATTGCTATGGATTTCATCACTGACCATCCAGTATCGGCCTGGTGTATCGTCATCTGGGTGGTTGTAGATCGCTTGTCCAAGATGGCTCACTTCACTCCACTGACCAGCCATCCATCTGCTCCAGTGCTTGTAAAAAAGTTTATTCTACATATTTTCTGCCTCCATGGTCTGCCGCTCCATATTGTCTCGGATAAAGGTGTCAAGGTTGCTTCTCGCTGGAGAGCTACCTGCGAACTATTGAATGTCACTTTGGATTTTTCATTGGCCTACCATCCTCAGTCCAATGGCCAGGTAGAGTAGATCAATCAGATCCTGACTAACTTCCTCTGGCACTTCGTCAATGCCCACCACATTGACTGGGCCGAACTCCTGCCTTAGGCTGAATTCTCATACAACCAGGTATGTGAATCTTCTGCCAAATCTCCATTCTTTCTCGTCTACGATCAGCATCCCAATGTTCCTTTCCTTGTTTCTACTTCCTCCGATATTCCTGCTGCTGAATCCCTCGTCAAGGGTTTTTCTAAAATCTGGGAGGACACCAAATCCACCTTACTGAAGTTTTCTGAACGGATGAAAGGACATGCAGACAAGAGACATCTGAATCCCCCTCTCTTTCATCCTGGGGACAAGGTCTAGCTGTCGTCCAAGTATGTACGTCTCAAAGTACTCTCATATAAACTGGGTCCTTGCTTCTTTGATCCCTTTGAGGTTTTAAAACATTTTAATCCTGTAGCCCACAAGCTGAAACTTCCAGGTAAGAGGAAAAAACTTTTTTCTTGTGGATTAGAACTGATACGGTCCTGAGAAGAGGTCATGGGAGCCCAGGGAGAACACCCCTCTGCTCCTGGAGACATTTATTGCGGGCTTGAAAAAGAGGGGAGTACTGTAGTGCCGGCATCCCTGCTCGCTGCCCCTCTTCCCCAGCAGGGACGCCGACTCACTTACCGCCGCACACTCCCTCCTCCTTCTCTTGCTGCTGCCGCCCGGGGTTTGTGCACGGTTTACAGATCCATGGGCACTGTGCTTAAGGCACGCGTGGTCCCACCCTCTTAAAGGGACAGCATGCGCCATCCTGAAGTGTCCCCAATGGCTGAGACACTTATTATTTAAGGCACCTCCACCTGATGAAAGGTGCCTGTGCAACGTTATTAGTCTGTTTTTAAAACACCCTTGCTACTTCTCAGGTCCCATTGCTCGTATCCCAGTATACCTGCTTCTCTATTAGATGTGCCCGCCTACCTGTCTGTCAGCCGTGCCTGACTGCCTGTCCATCAGACATGCCCGACTGCCTGTCGATCAGCCACACCCACTTGCCTGTCTATCAACCGTGCCCACCTGCACCTGTCTGCCAAGATACCATTCTCACCTGTCAGTACCTGCCTGCCTGTGTGTCTGTCTTGCCGGTCACTATACCAGCCGTGTCAGCCAGTACTTGCCAAGTTTCTGGCTGTTCCTGCCTCCTGTCTCTTGGGGTCAGCTGCCATACATCCGAGGACAGTCCTGGAGTGGCACCTGGTTCCGCTTTCCTCATCCCTCCTAGCATCGCTGTATCCTCATCCGCCATGCACCTGAGGTCAGACTTGGTGAGCCACCTAGTCACACCCCTCCAGGCTCTCTTCGGATCACGGCAAAGTGGTTCCACCACCCAGACCGTTACAGCCTTCATGATGCTGGTCTAATGTGGGAGAGTTTTGATAGTTCACAAAGTACAACAAGTCCTCTGCAGAAATGGCACAAACAATAAATGCTTGACATAATGTATGTATATGAGATAAGGACCACCACTGCTTCTGTATTACACCCTTCGTTTCCCATCCGCAAATTTAAAAAAATTCTGCGCTGCCCTAGGCACATTCCCGTTTGTGAATTTGTTGAGCACAGCTCTGGTATAATAATTTTCTTACTCTGATGTTTAATATGTGTGATTGCATTTTATTAATGTGTCATAGAGAATAAACGAGATGGCAACATGATGCTATGAGGAGAAATTATTTATTAATAAACAGCAGATGATTACGGCAAATTCATTTACCAAGGTGATTCCCAGCTTCGTGTATAATGCTTTATCTGAAAACTATGTTGGAGGCACTCTGCTGTAATATTATATTCCAAAATCATGTTTTACAGGAATCTTATTAATACGTGGCATAAGTTCTGGGCAGCTTACATTAAAGGGTGTGACTGTGTTGGGAAATAAATAGGTGCACTTTTGTCCATGGGCATTGTCTGGTATTGCTTGTCAGCTTCCTTCAACTCCTGGACAAGAGTAGCACTGGTTTGGGGAAGAAAATCTGCCAGTCTTTTCTTATTGTAGATAACTCATTTAGCAAACTGCAGTATGCAGAGTTCTCTAGCTGGATACTTAGGGCATTGGCGCATGACGTCTTTTAGCTCCACGTGTTAAAGGGACTCTGTCAGCACAGAACGAATGTTCAAGCGAAGTACAGGCGCTCCGTGCTGCATGCAGGGACAATTTTTTATATACCCTTTCCATCTGTTTGGTTTTCATCTATCTACACCTTTTTCGGGCTCTATGAAGCCAGATCTGTCAAAGAAGAGGAGGGTGGAGATAGAGGGAAAACAGGCAGGTGGCAAGGTGTATTTAATGATTAGCACTGCCATGAAGCACCGAGCGGCGGAACTTAGTTTGAACAGTCATTCTCTGCTGGCAGAGTCCCTTTAAAAAGAATTACCATATGCACTTCAATGTCAAAACGACTTGCTGTGTATATTTCGGTCTTTTGAGCTTCTTTTAAAGGGAATCTGTCACTAGGTTTTTGCTCCCCCATTTGAGAGAAGCATGATGTAGGGGTAGAACACTGGATTCCAGGCGATGTGTCCCTTACTGAGCAGCTTGATTCAGTTTCCATTACAAACTGTTTTCTCTGCTGCAGACCTAGCAGTTCTCTGAATACTGAGCACTGTATAATCCCGCCCACACCACTGATTGGCAGCTTTCTGTGTACACTGTGCATAGGCAGAAAGCTGCCAATCAGTGGTGGGGGCAGGGTTATACAGAGATCATGAATGTGGAGGATTATAGGTTTACTAGTCCTCTAGTGGTTATCTCCTGCTGATAAAACAGTGATTTTATAAAAACTACACTAAGCAGCCAATAAGTGATACATTCCTGTAATCAAGGTTTCTGCCACTACATTATCCTGCTGTCAGATTTGGTGACAGAAACCTGGTGACCGATTTCCTTTAACTGCTTCAGGTTTCCAACGACGTAAAGTGGTAAGAGGTCACCTGACCATTATTCCAGAACTTTGGAAGCCGCTCTGTAATTTATTAATTACAAATTAATAACAAACGCCTGGGTCCAAAAACGCATTAGATGTCAAAAAAGACACTTCAGGACATAAGTCGCCCACATATCTTGAAGTGTCTCCTCCTGTAAAACTTGCACACGTCTGAAAGAGGTTGTGTGCTCAACATACCCTAAATATAGGATCCTGTTGAAACCTCCTTGCCTGCACAGAATTTCAACCACTACCATGTCCTGAAGGAGCTATGAACACAGTGCAGACTGGTGTTTACAGGTCTTTAGGGCTCTATCACTGGAACTAGTCTGAAAGGTGTAGGCATATAAAATACCCAAACACACCTGTGGACTGCCATCCACCAGGTGCTACACACCAGTCATGGGAGCTGTGATGATTCACTTATAGAAAATGCCATATTTAATAGCTTATGATTATTCTGTTCCCCTTTCCCACTTCATGCGTGGCATGCACCTGAAAGGTTGTGTAGAGATCAGATTACAGTATTTTTCTTTGTTTTACAATTCAGTGGACTAGTTGGCCAGTGCAAAATTTTCGCACATTGGTTGTCGGGGGCGCAGGCAATTACAGGAAAACCAAGCTGGTCAAATGTTATTGTATTTAATAAGATGATGAACACAGAGAGGTATTTATATATGTAGATTGATAATACAATAAATTGGTTTGATACGTAGAGGCTAAAAAAATGTTTTGAGGTTGTGGTGCCACCTGCAGGTTATTGTTTTTTTCTGCAGGTTTCTGAAAATAAATATTTAAACTGTATTTATTGATCAAATCGTGAATATGTGGTTTGTTTGTGTCTTTTCTTGATGAAGGGGCAAGTTTACCTTTCAAATGGTATATTTTTTGTGTGTGTGGGGTGAAGTAATCACCGAAAAAGCAGTGCATGTTTACAAATGTGTTTGCATATGTGACTCACCTGCAGTGAAGTGTGTAATTCTCGAATTTGCCTGAAATCGGCTGGGCAAGCACTTTTGCAAGCTGGAAAGCCCCCAAGGCAAATGTTAGGATTTGTTTGTGATGTCTGTAAGCAGCTTTGGGGTAGTGTGCTTTGGGGTAGTGTGGTGCCACCTGCAGATCATTTTTCCTTACTGCAGGTTTATGAAAATTAATGTTTAAACTGTATTTGGTGATCACATCATGGATGAGTGGTTTGTTTGGCTATTTTATTGCTAAAGGGGGCAAGTTTACCTTTCAAATGGTGTATCATTTGTGTGTGGGTGCAGTATGATCGGACATACAAAGTAATCACCGAAAAAGAGTATTTAGAAATAATATATAAGGATTACTGTACTTGTTGAGCAGGGCCGTATTTGCCACTAGGCACTTGAGGGCACGTGCCTAGGGCGGGAAGAAGTGTGGGGGGGGGGGGCACCTGAGCAAGGTTTTTTTTTTCTCAATTAGACCAGTCCATCCCTTGGTTCTTGAAGACAGGGGGCGGCAGAGCGGCAGTCAGAACATGTGGTGCTGATGCTGACTCTCCCTGCTCCCTGCTGAGACACAGTGACCCCCTGCTCACAGCCTAACTCCTGCGTGCCTGGAAGTCCACTTACAGGGGCTGAGGTGGAGCGGCAGCGCCCTGTCTCCCGACCCTGGGACACACACATTGCTGGCCAGGACTCGCAGTAGAGCAGTACACAGTAAGTACTGTAATGATCTCCCGCCCCCGCGCTGCCTGGCTCTGTCGTGACTCTCCTCACCCCTTCCCTCAGATTCCTCAGCGTTTCTGCCTGCAGACAGTAAAAACCTAAAATTATGATACACCACCAATATATTAAAAAAATATAATTTATTCTTTGTACAGTACTCACAACATTTATAAAATACATAAAAGAAGAGAAAAGGCCACCAGGTGGCTGAAAAAGGTACGAGGCCACATGTAGGGTATGAAACAGAGTAATAATAAATAGCAAAAATTAAGACAATAAAGTATAATAAATGAAAAAAAATTGTATTTTTTATGATGATACTAGACTATCAAACAGTAAATCCTATCCTCAGAATGTATATAATTTAGTTTAATGCTTCATTAAAGCAATATCATAGAAATTAATTAATACTAAATACACATACTGTCCTATACTACAAATAAATAGGGAATATATATATTATCAATTCATTATAATAAGGGCCACTGCACATAAGTTCATCAATTCAATCAATTATTAGAAAAAAAGTATATAATTCACAGTGCTTCAGAAGGATATATATATATCAAGTACACAGATAAAGTGAACATTGTGCAAAAGAAAAGTGAGCATTGTGCACCAATAGTAAATCCTCACATCTGAGTGAAAAGAGTTAATGATAATATAAATAATAATAAAGGAGGAATGTAAAAGAAAAAGATGGCCTAACTGCTATAGTAGTATTGTGTCAGTAAGTCTGACATACTAGCCCCGTAATAGTGAATCGACAGCAAGATACATACCCCATTGGTGAACCCACACGACCCGACGCACGTTTCGCCTTGGCAGTTAGGCAATCTTTTTCTTTTACATTCCTCCTTTATTATTATTTATATTATCATGCGCGGAGCTGTGTGCTTGTGTGTGCGGAGCTGTGTGTGTGTATCCGGAGCTGTGTGCGGAGCTGTATGTATGTGTGTGTGGGGGGGCCTGTGTGTGTGCGAAGCTGCGTGTGTGTAGCTGTATATGCATGTGTGTGTGTGCGCAGCTGTATATGTGTGTGCGGAGCTGTATATATGTGTATGTGTGTGCGAAGCTGTGTGTGTGTAGCTGTATATGTGTGTCCGGAGCTGTATGTGTGTGTGTTAGGGGTCGACTTCCCACCTCTGCACAGGGGGAATCTCGGGCCATCTCCGCTGCAGTCTCCCATTCTTCTCCTGCCGCAGTGGAGCCTGCTCAGCAGAGACGTCAGTCCCAGTGTCTCGCTCAGTCTGACTCTGTACAAAGGGTTACTGCTGGTTTTCCTGCTTCTGCCATTGAAGTCAGTGTTGGGCAGCGGCGAGCAGATGCTTCTAGGACTAAGTCCTGCTATTCTCGTTCTGAGCATGCCCAGAGTAAGATCTCTCAGTGAAGATCAAGGGTCACATGTTCAGATACTGCAGCTAAATCCATTGGTCCTTCTAGGAAGGTCCTGTAAGTGCTCAGGCTCTGTAGCAACCTCTCATTGGTCCTTCTTGGAAGGTCCTGTACTTGCTGCAGCTATTTAAGGCTCTTATGACCGCACGGCCATGCGCTAGTATTGAATCAGTTATGTGCATGCGCCAGTGTGGTCACATTTATGTGTGTTCAGGGACTCAGTTGAAATAAGCCTTTAGAATGCTGGCTCCTCCGGTGAGGAGATTGTATGTTTGTTTTGCCACACACTGCCTTCAGCTCGGCAGTTGCTGGATACTCCTGTGATGTCAACAGGGTTCCGCATTTCTTAGTTGCCAAGCTCTCAGCTGCTGACTCAGGGCGTCCTCTGGCATGGGCTTAATAGCCACCGAGGGTCAGAGTGAGATCTGGCACAGCGTCTCTGTGAAGTAACAGAGTGTATTTCTACCGCCATTTGCCAGCAGCAGGTCCTCTCCTGCACGGTGGACCCCGGGCTGCGAACGCACCAAATAACATCTCTGAAATTAACTCGGTACATTCTGCCCGCCCTAACAGTGTGTGTGTGTGTGTCTGTGTGCACATGGAGCTGTATGTGTGTGCACGCGGAGCTGTATGTATGCATGTATGTATGTGTTTATGCAGAGCTGTATGCGTGTGTGTGCGGAGCTGTATGTGTGTGTGTGCGGGGCTGTATGTGTGTGTGCGAGGCTGTATGTGTGTGCGCGGAGCTGTATGTGTATGTGTGGGGCTGTATGTGTGTGTGGAGGGCTGCATGTGTCTGTGTGGGGCTGTATGTGTGTGTGTGCAGAGCTGTATGTGTGAGTGTCGAGCTGTATGTGTGTGTGTGCGGGGCTGTATGTATGTGTGCCGCGAATGGCAAAAATCGCTGATGTGAAAGTAGCCTAGGTCACTGCCAACAGTGTCTGCATTAGGGCTCTTACTTGCATGCGAGAAACTCGGATGAGTGTCACACATCAATACCCGGCACTCAGGAGCGGAGCGTGTACTGCTATGCGGCCATAGGCTCCGATCTCAGTGCCGGGTATTGACGTGCGACACTCATCCGAGTTTCTTGCATGTGAGTATGAGCCCTTAGTCATACCAATGCGCGAGGCAGCACTAAAAGTGCCTAGGGCAGCACAAAGTCTAAATACGGCCCTGTTGTTGAGTATAACAACCATCCTTAGGTACCCATCAAATATGTGAAAGTAGGTTCAAGATGGGCATTAATGGATAAAATACAGAGAACCTGATTTATCAGTCCACATATCATTCTGATGGTGTGTATATATGATCACTATTGAATGCCATCCAATATTTTGATGATTGGAGAATGGTGGTGACCCACAGACCTATTGTATATGGAGTGTTTGTCATTAAAGCATTTCAATATAGAACTAAGGGTCCCATGTAAATGAGATTAATGTCCGAACTCACCGATATCAACAGGTTCGTCCGACAGTTTAATGTGTATGGGGGCCTCCGAAAAATGACTGCCGAGGACGTTAAGAATACGGTATGTTCGATCTTGGACTACCAATCCTTTTATTCTCCCTGAGACATACTGGAGATGTCTGACAGTGGCTCTTTCATAGAGAACACAGGAGCCAAAGCAAAGTGAGGTCTCCTGTGTATAAGAAAGTTGGGCAAAATATCTGCCTGCCAAATGTTTGTCTGACAGCCATCTGAAGTGTGTAGAGATGGGCTTAACATTTATGCAGGTTATTAATATAAACCTAAACCCTGGACCCCATAGTCTGGAACTTTTTATGATTTTTATTTTTCTCCCAAGCACTTTTAAGTGTAGCTAACTCTTTTACGTATATAAATAAAAGGGTCTTTGGACAAGCAAATAGTCTGCTGTCAGAGCTGATAAGGCGAGGGAGGAAGGGACGAATGACACTTAGATCTCTCATCACCATTGAATAAAGGTGGCCTTTCAGTCCATAATTTTATTAATATTTTCTGGCCTCCCAGGTTCAGTGCTGAATTTGGTACGATGAAAAACAGATGTTACAGTTGTGAATCGTACTGGGTCTATCTAGTCATAAGCATTGTCTTCTTTTTTTATTGCAGGACAATGGTGGTCTATCACAATTACATGGTAACAATTTCTAAAAATACTGAGAAAGGAAGAGTTTACACTACATTTCACAATTATTTGAGAGATAAATATTTGGTTTAGCTTTTTTTTAGCTGAAAAAGATGTTTTCTTTTTAGCTATTTTTAGATATTTGCAATTATGTAATGGTATTTTTCCATGGCTGTGATGGACTTTAGTATTTAATCGTTCCTGATACTAGACTTTATTTCTTCTTGGTCACTTAAGGGAGTAACATATAAATTATACGCTTTAATTAACTCCTAGTTATGTGGTAAAATAGGACAAGTCAAAAATATTAACAAATACCCAATACAAATTAATAATTATAAAGTTCATACATGTTAAAATATTTTTTTATGGCTCCTTTGGTCCCCCTATTTGCTTGCTGGGAAACATCTCTTGGCCTGATTCTCACTTGCTTGCTCTCGGGATGTTGAAATTAAAAGGTAGATTTCTAGATTTCTATTTCTCACAAGATTAATAATAGCTGGGAAATTGGCCTGTCTTCAAGTTACAATATTTGATTCTTGGATTCAATGTGCCCAACATTATTATAACCATAAGAAGACATTAATGTTTAATAGGTGAAATGAAACATAAAAGGGACATTCTCACTGTTAGGGCTGGCGGAACACACTGAGTATATTTATATATTATTATTGGTGCGTTCGCAGCCCGGGGTCCACCATGCAGGAGACCAACATGCTGCTAGCAAATTGTGGTAGAAGTGAACTCTGTTACTTCACAGAGTCGAACAGCAGGGAAAATGCTGTGCCCTCTTAGCGTCACAGGGGAACACAGCTGCCTAACAGAGCAAAAGCAATCAGTGGTCAGGGAGTCGCAAGCACACAAACACCTCCTCTCCGGTGGAGCCGGAATTCTAATGGCTTTACGCCAGCCCTGAATTCACCATACAAACTCCTCACCAGAGGTGCCGGTATTCTAGTGGCTTATTTCAGCTGGACCCTGACCACAAGCTGACAAGACCACTGAATAGCTAAAGCTCATAACATAAGCTGATACTAGCGCATGGCCATGCGGCCATGCAAACCTTTTATAGCTGCAGCAACTTCAGGACCTTCCTAGAGGACCAATGGGAGCTGCTACAGTACCTGAGCAACTTCAGGACCTTCCTAGAGGACCAATAGGAGCTGCCACAGTACCTGAGCATGTGACCCCCGACTTCCAATGAGCGGTCTTACCCCGGGCATGCTCAGAAGGGGAAAAGCAGGACTTAGTCCCAGAGACGTCTGCTCGCCGCTGACCAGTACTGTACTGACCAGTGCTGGCTACAATGGCTGAGTCTGGAAAGACAGCAGTAGCCATCTGCACCGTATCAGGCTGAGCCAGATGCTGGGACCGACGTCTCCGCTGAGCAGGCTCCACTGCGGCTGGAGAAGAAAGGGAGACCACAGTGGAGATGGTTCGAGATTCCCCCTGCGGGAACTCGACCCCTAACACTCACATTATGGGATGAATTTGTGGGTACAAATTGTGAATAACTAATTAAAAAATCAAAATTACCACACCAAGGTGGAAAAGTTGGGGAGTTAGGGAAATCACAGGATGGACAAACATGTGAAAAATGTTCAAATGAGCAAAAAGTTTAAACAACATTTTCAAAACATCTTGATTTACTCAGTATTGAGTATGAATGTCACGGCAGAAATCCCCGCACTTACAGCCTTGTCTGCTATCAATGAAGTTATTCATGGTTGTCTGAGGAATTTTCTGTCACACTGAATGCACTTGGGAAAATCATCAAGATCCACTGCTGACAGCTTTCTTTCTAATTTCAGACCAATGAGATCCAATATGTGCTTGATAGGAGACAAGTCTGGAGACACTGATTGTCATGATAATACATTTAAGCTTAGGCTTAGGATACTCACAGTAGCACAAGCATACAATGACTTCTTGGACACTTTGGAGCCACTAATTCAACAACTAAATCAATGTAACCCCCAGCTTCCCCAATGTTTAGTAAAAGTTGTCAATATAGTCGTAAAAAATGACTGTTTTATTCTCATGATGCCCCATATTCTAATTAGTTAGACTAGTCAGGAAGGCATGCACTTAGTGCTGTGCAGTCCAGCTGAGCCAGCTGATATCACGCCCACACAGAGGCATCGCTAAAGTTTTTGTAGTGTACATCCATCTCCTCCTTTCTCTCTGTTTCATTCATACAAATGCATTTTAAGTAATGGCATGTTCTTTGGGCATGTAAGGTGATCTTCTGCCTAGTTCCACTACCTGCCAGCTCAGCACTATAATACAGTTTCTGTGTATCTGTGTCTGTGTCTGTGTGACGATGCCTGCACACAGACACAAAGACCCCCGAGAGGCCCGCACAGACCCCCGAGAGGCCCGTACAGACCCCCGGCAGGCCCGCACAGACCCCGACGGTCACGCACAGACCTCGCCCGCACACACAGACACGCAGTCTCAGCCCACGCACCGCCCATACTACATTATAGTGCATCATGACATCATTTGAGCAGCCAATCACAGCCATGCCATTAGTTAACATGGCTAACATGCCTAACAGGATGTGCCCACACTTCTTAGGATCCTCATTGGCTGAATAGAATAAAACTGGCTCATTGCATTATGGGAACTTCCGATTCCGGTATTCCATATTGTAAATGTATCGGAACTCAGTATCGGAACTCCGATACAGCGAATATCGGCCGATAACCGATATTGCAGGAATGCTCAACACTAATCATAACATATTTAAAAATTGCGTGTCCCTGGGAATGGAGCAGACTGATGTGATTCAAACTACTTGGTCTTAGTCATAGTGTGACCACACTGCGACTAAGAACAAGTAGTTGGAAACGCATCAATCTAGTGCATTCCCAAGATCTGTTGCTGGACATCCCTTCTACCAAGTTGTCTTCATTCCTGTTGCCGACACAGGCTCTCATGTCCCTTCACTACTGGAGGACTTCTGTTTATGGGTGAGCTGAATAATTTCATTTTTTTCAGGGCTGCACAGACGCCAGGGCAGTGGCATATAGGCTGGCCCCTTCTAATGGGCTGCAGTGCTCATACTTCCTTTGTCCAAATACGTTTTGTATTAGATAATAATAATAGATAACCACTTGAGTTACTGATTTTGGCTCAAAATAAAGAATGACTTAAAACAATCAGTGGCATTTTTCAAACTGTTTTTATGATATGTGTTAGGGGAAGTGAACTGTCCCTGCAGGTTCAGGTGTTAATTGACAGACCACAATGTACCAGAACCTAGAATGGGAAGTCATTAACTGAACTGCACGGCACTGATCTCAACATACCTGATAAGATGTACTGTGCCCTGTGATTACTCGCCGCTGTCCCCGCATGCACTGCTCCGCAAAGGAAATCATCAAGAGAGGCAGATTACTGTATATAAAACGTAAATTTGACAAGTCTGACAATAAGTCAGTGGAGACAGAATAGTGACAGTGACAGCAGGAACCATCATTATATAGTAAGGAGATTAAAGGGGTTGCCCTGTTTAAATTGATAACCCTGCAGTCAGTCTTGTGACTGCAGACTTATGAATCCCCAATGACAGCAGTAACCATTATTAAGTGGTAAGGAGATTAATGACCTTCCATACTATTGATGTGCACAACTAATATTCAGCCATATTGCAGGAAACTCATACTATCAATTTTGTATAATCTATGGCTCCAATTCATCATGTTCAGGTGTTTTTTAGTCACTCTTTGTTTTTCTTGTAGTGTAAGTTGACATTTTTACAGCAAGATTCATCAAAATGATGCATGAGATTTATGACTTTGGCACAAAGCACAAAAATGGTCTTTCTTAGGGTATGTACACATGGTCAGTAAATACTGTGGGTTGGATGCTGCGTACTGGCGCAGTGTCCAACTCGCAGCATCTAGACGTTACAGCATAGCGGATGGGAACTCAGGAATTCAAGTACTGGGACTAGAATAAAGATTGCACAGATATTGTGACTTTTTAAAAAGTTGCAACTGATGAATGAGACTAAAACATCTGGAATTGGTACACTCTGCTCACAAAGTAGAAAGAAGAAAAAATAGACTTACAAAAATTAATAGAATTATCAATTGGGTGCAAGCAAAAAAATTTGCAAAACAGAAAATTAGACAAAAAACAGGCGCAAAGGCAATGAAGAATCAGGGCCATCTAATATATAATTGCCTAGAATACTACTTCCTGCAATTTGTGCCAACTTCCGTGGCTTTGTCCGGAGCTAATGTCCGGAGCTAATGTCCGGAGCTAATGTCCGGAGATTAATTGCCTAGAATACTACTTCCTGCAATTTCTGCCAACTTCCGTGGCTTTGTCCGGAGCTAATGTCCGGAGCTAATGTCCGGAGCTAATGTGCGGAGATAATGTCCGGAGCTAATGTCCGGAGCTAATGTCCGGAGATAAGTGACGTCAACAGTGTCCAGTGTCTGATTGGTTGCCGCCTGCTGCGAGCGACCAATCAGAAACGTGCCGTACTGTGACACACTCCGCCCGCCATTTTGGTGTGATTTTTGAAATTTTATCTCACAGCAAGTTTCTACTGCGTGGAGGCGGGCCCAGTGACGTTGCTCTTCAAGCTCCTGCCGAATTTCGTCAAAAAAATGATAATACCATTTACCAAAACTATATATATTTAGTTGTGAAGTGGTTCAGTGACATTTTCACACCAATTTTGAACTTTTGTTTGGTGTTTTCTCCATATACTGCCTATTATTTTTGTTCTTTCTTACTATTATTTATTAATTGTATTATTCTTACATTTGAATAAATAAAGTATATATGGATTCTAGACTCCCGATTCTTTAGAATCGGGCTGCCATCTAGTAGTATATAAAATATTTTTAAAGTTATGATGTTTAACTATTAACCATATAATTTTATCCTACATGCTACATATATCCTTTATATCCTATAAGGAGTAGATGACCCAAAAATGAAACAATAATAAAGACCTTTTTATATAAAAAAAATATCAATTTTTATTACATATACACTACCGTTCAAAAGTTTAGGGTCACCTAGATAATTTTGTGTTTTCCATGAAAACTCATACTTTTATTATGGTATAAAGAAGAAAAGAGCCGGCACTCACCGATCGTCCGGAACAGGTACCTTTATTGAAGTGCGGTTAAAACATCTTCACGGCCGGGGGTGCTAAATAAGGAGAGCGGCAAGCATGACGACGGCCGTTTCGCGCCTAGTGTCTACTGCTTCTGCCAAGGCACCCGTGATCAGAAGTCTGAGCCTCCATTGCAGGTGAGCGGTTCACACTGTGTTTGAGAGCGGTGGTGCCGTCCAGCTGTCTCTACATGTTGTGTCATACTTTTATTAATCAAATGAGTTGCCAAATGAATTGAAAATCTAGGCCAGACATTGACAAGGTTGAAAATCTAGGCCAGACATTGACAAGGTTTGAAAAGAAGATTTTTATTTGAAATAATAGTTTTCTCCTTCAAACTTTGCTTTCGTCACAGAATGCTCCCTTTGCAGGAATTACAGAATTGCAGACCTTTGGCATTCTAGCAATTAATTTGCTGAGGTAATCTGGAGAAATTTCACCCCATGCTTCCAGAAGTCCCTCCCACAAGTTGGTTTGGCTTGATGGGCACTTTTTGCATACCATACTGTCAAGCTGCTCTGACAACAGCTCAATGGCATTGAGATCTGGTAACTGCGCTGGCCACTCCATTACAGATAGGATACCAGCTGCCTGCTTCTTTCCTAAATATTTCTTGCATAATTTGGAGGTGTGCTTTGTGTCATTGTCCTGTTGTAGGATAAAATTGGCTCCAATCAAGCGCTGTCCACAGGGTATTGCATGGCGTTGTATAATGGAGTGATAGCCTTCCTTATTCAAAATCCCTTTTACCTTGTACAAATCTCCCACTTTACCAGCACCAAAGCAACCCTAGACCATCACATTACCTCCACCATGCTTGACAGATGGCCTCAGGCACTCTTCCAGCATCTTTTCAGTTGTTCTGCATCTCACAAGTGTTGTTCTGTGTGATCCAAACACCTCAAACTTGGATTCGTCTGTCCATAACACTTTTTTTCCAATCTTCCTCTGTCCTATGTGTTAGGAGTCGAGTTCCCGCCTCTGCACAGGGGGAATCTCGGGCCATTTCCGCTGCGGTCTCCCATTCCTCTCCTGCCGCAGTTGAGCCTGCTCAGCGGAGACGTCAGTCCAAGCGTCTTGCTCAGTCCCACTCTGTACAAAGAGTTACTGCTGCCTTTCCTGCTTCTGCCATTGAAGTCAGTGCTGGGCAGCGGCGAGCAGATGCTTCTGCGACTAAGTCCTGCTTTTCTCATTCTGAGCATGCCCTGAGTAAGATCTCTCAGTGGAGATCGAGGGTCACATGGTAGGAAGGTCCTATAGCTGCTAGGACTAACTCCTGCTTTTCACACACTGAGCATGCCCAGGGTAAGATCTCTCAGTGGAGATCTAGGGTCACATGCTCAGGTATGGCAGTCTCTCATTGGTCCTTCTAGGAAGGTCTTTTACTTGCTGCAGCTGTATAAGGCTCGCATGGCCGCACGGCCATGCGCTAGTATCAATGCATGACATGAGTTTTGCGCCAGTGTGGTCACGCTTGTGTGTATTCAGGGACCCGGCTGAAATAAGCCACTAGAATACCGGCACCTCCGGTGAGGAGATTGTGTGTTTGGTTACAGGGCCCCGGCTGAAATAAGCCACTAGAATACCGGCTCCTCCGGTGAGGAGATTGTATGTTTGCCTCCTGGACTGCGTGACCACAAGCTGCTATCTGCTCAGCAGTTACTGTGTATTCCTGTGGAGTTTAACAGGACACAGTCCTTTCCTTATAGCGACTCTGTGAAGCAACAGAGTTCGCTTCTACCGCCATATTGTGCCGCTGTTTGCCAGCAGCAGGTTCTTTTCCTGCACGGTGGACCCCGGGCTGCGAACGCACCAAATAACATCTCTATATTTACTCGGTGCATTCCGCCAGCCCTAACACTATGTCTGTGTTCTTTTGCCCATATTAATCTTTTCCTTTTATTAGCCAGTCTCAGATATGGCTTTTTCTTTGCCACTCTGCCTTGAAGGACAGCATCCCGGGGTCGCCTCTTCACTGTAGACGTTGATACTGTTGTTTTGCATGTACTATTTAATAAAGCTGCCAGTTGAGCACCTGTGAGGCATTGATTTCTCAAACTACAGACTCTAATGTACTTGCCTTGTTGCTCAGTTGTGCAGCGGGGCCTCCCACTTCTCTTTCTACTCTGGTTAGGGTCTGTTTGTGCACTCCTTTGAAGGGAATAATACACACCGTTGTAGGAAATATTCAGTTTCTTGGCAATTTCTCACATGGAGGGAGGCATCTGTGTATCATATGGACTCCAGATAAGATTTCATTTTCTGTTCAATGTGGCTTTCTGCATTTGGTGGGCATTTTACATTTGGTGGGCTTTGTGTAATAGGAGAGAGCTGCAATATTTAACCATCTGCCTTTTATGAGGGAATACCTCTTGGTTTGGTCAGCCGCAATATTGTTCTATGGCATGACCTAAAGGGTTCCTTTGGAGACCAAGATGACACTTCACTAGTTGAATAAACCATATAGTGAGTGGTGTCTGTCCTTATCTCAATGAGGTCTCATATGATGTATCTCTCTTGGTTTAGTATTTAGGCTTAAACTCCTTATTGTTGCCTTTAAAGTGTCTATCTATCATTTGGACCCCAGATAATAGCACGCTGTGTATTGGAGGCTGTGCAATAGGGGAGAGTTGCAATATTTAACCATTGTGTCCTCTGGGGGAACACCTTCTGGTTTTGTCAGCCGTGTTTTTTGGCATGATTTAAAGGGGTTTTTCATGTTTTCCTCTGAAGACTGATATGACATTATACGGGTAGAGCAATCCATTTAATGACTGGTACCGTTATCTATCTTAATTATGTTCTGTGTACTTTTTCTGCATGTAAGCCTCTTTTGAACATATCAATTTTAGATTATACTGTCCTTTGCACTCTTTCCCCCTGTTTTTTCATACACACGTGGTTCCCTCACCACCTTTATTTTTGAGAGGTAAGAGGGTAAGGCTGCCATCACACTAGCAGTATTTGGTCAGTATTTTACATCAGTATTTGTAAGCCAAAACCAGGAGTGGAACAATTAGAGGAAAAGTACAACAGAAACATATACACCACTTCTGTATTTATCACTCACTCCTGGTTTTGGCTTACAAATACTGATGTAAAATACTGACCAAATACTGCTAGTGCGACAGCAGCCTAAGTGTGTAGGGTGATTGAGGGTCAGCCTTCAGGAGCAGGGGCGCCACTGACGTTTATTTGTATGGTGCCAACCTCCGCTGTCAGGCAGGGATAGTGGCAATAGGGTTTTATATGGGCCAGTCAGTCTAGGCCTTTCTAGGTATCATTTCTTCACCCTAGCCCGTTGTTTGCTTTTCTGGATTTCCATTTTTAGTCATGTATGTTAATGTAAATTGTTATTTGGCTCCTTTTTGAATAAGCAAGACGTGTTGTGTTTGCTTTCATAGGTTAAGGTATCACCTCCTTTATTTACTCTCTACCTTCTTCTCCTTTTCTCTAGAACGGCACGCTTTATTTTGAACCGATTTATTTGTGTGTACTGACTGTATTTTTTCTAGGGTTCAATAGTGTGTATCTAGGATGACCCGTCGATGAGTGGGGGCACCATTTTGCGTAAAAGGTAGGGTGCCAACCTCCGCTGTTAGGAAGGGTACATTAGGGAGTAATAGGGTGGACTAGGAGCCTTTGTTATTGTGTTTTAGGGTGTGGGTTTGTGGTAATTTGTCAAAAGACTTTTTATTAGTTATTAATAAAGTAATATTTCTATGTATTAGTTTTTTTGTTTAAGTGTTCAATTTCTCACATGGAATAGCCTTCATTTCTAAGAACAAGAATAGACTGTCGAGATTCACATGAAAGTTCTATTTTTCTGGCAATTTTGAGAGTTTAATGGAACCAACAAATGTAATGCTCCAGATTCTCAACTAGCTCAAAGGAAGGTCAGGTTTATAGGTTCTCTAATCAGCCAAACTGTTTTCAGCTGTGCTAACATACTTGCACAAGGGTTTTCAAGGGTATTCTAACCATCCATTAGCCTTCTTACACAGTTAGTAAACACAAAGTACCATAAGAACACTGGTTTTTGAAATTGGGACTCTATACACCTATGAAGATATTGCATTACAAACCAGACATTTGCAGCTAGAACAGTCATTTACCACAGTAACAATGTATAGAGTGTATTTCTGAATCATTTAATGTTAGCTTCATTGGAAAAAAACTGTGCTTTTCATTGAAAAATAAGGGAATTTTTAAGTGACCCTAAACTTTTGAACAGTAGTGTATCTAAATAGGCAAAATACTATAATATAAAATACTGTATATGTTATAGTAGGTCAATGGTGAGGCGTTGGACACAAAATAGAAAGTTCACAGGAACACAATGTGTGATCAACAAGTAACAAGGCAGACAAAAATTAGTTCAGACATTGGTATAGACTGCTGGAAATAGAAATCTTCACACTATATAGGTTTCAGGGAGGTAAGTATGTATAAATATATTGTATGGCCACAAAGTGGTCCCGATATAATGGTACAGGTCTTCTATAATTAACGCTATTCCAAATGAAACATAGTGCAAATAAAAGGTAATGTAAGTAAGCAGCACTAAAGAAAAAAAGACCGTGCATCAGTATAAAGTAATGAATGCTCACCCATATAATGAAATGTGTCTGTGTGCAGATGTAGCCCCGAAGCGCGTTTCGCTTGGGCTTCCTCAGGGGCTTATGTGGAAAAATGTCCTATGCACCTATATACCTCCCATCAGGTGTAAAGACTTAGTGCCACAGTAATTGGGTACATGCGAGGGGGAGCTCCGGCTGCAGTCACATCACTTCCGGCAATCCTGATGCCAGTACAGGTCAAGAAAAAAGTTCCTGTGACTTCAGAGACCCGCACCTTCCCTGTGTGGATACCATCAGAGATGAGAGCAAACAGGAGCTCCATGCACATGCACAACCAGCTGTGGTAATTTTTGAAAAGGGATCAAATGTGGGCAAACCCACAGTGATACAAGTGAGTGACACATGAAAACTAAAAAAAAAGAAAAAGTTGCAAAAGCACCAGTATAACAATTTTGACAAAACAAGTATATTAATGAAAAATATCCCATAAATGACAGTACAGTTCAGTACATGGTGAAAAATTGATGATCAGGAAACCCTGAAAACAACCTAATAATAATGTACTTAGAATAGAAAATAAAGAGACAGAGGTATAAAAACATATAGCTAAACACATATAGTAATCACAAAGGATCCTGTGGCAGGTCGGCTCACTTAGCTGCTCCTCGAGGTAGTCACAGACACACATGGGTTAAAGTCTCTGGGTGGTTTGTTTCTATGATAAACCCCAAAATGGTAACAGAAAAGCAGCCTTTCTGGCTCAAAAGGAAATATAAAGTTTATAAGCAGTCCTGCCCAGCACTTCTGGGCCAATACATATGGCAGCTCCCACAGGAGCGTCAGCCTAGGCCTTACTTGCCTCTACACAACACAGACCAAAAAAAAAAAAACTGGCTGGACATTTATTTCTCCAGCTGTACCCTTAAGTTGGAGATATGGTGAGTAGGCATCCCGCCCATCTCTTACCTACTCACCTAAAAATCCGCCCATAACATGGCAGCTTAACTCCTTCAGCATATATCATGCTGAAAAGAAACTTATGGGTTTATAGATCACGGAGGAAAGCAGTCTCCATGACACATATCTTCCCTCACATATCGTGCCAGTGACCCTGTCACACATTCCCCCCCCTCTGCCCAAAGCCGGGGGCTTTGGCACCTTCAGACACCAAATAGGGAATTCAGGAGAGGGCATCTGCATTCCTGTGTGACTTCCCGGGCTGGTGTTCTACATGGAACTTGAATTCCTGGAGACCTAAGAACCACCTTGTCACCCGGGTGTTTTTACCCTTTTTCACCCTTAACCATCTCAGAGGGGCATGTTCGGACTCAAGTTTGAACCTCCGGCCTAGTAGATAGTACCTCAACGTATCCACGGCCCATTTTATGGCCAGACACTCCTTCTTGATGATGGCGTAGTTCTTTTCGCATGATGAGAGCTTCCGACTCAAATACAGGATTGGATGTTCTTCTTAATTTATTACTTGAGACAGCACGGCTCCCAAGCCAACTTTTGACGCATCCGTGTGGACCACAAACTCTTTGCTGAAGTTTGGTGCGACCAGAACCGGATGTTTACACAGAGCTCTCTTCAGTCTCTGGAACGACATCTCTGTGTCATCAGACCATTTAACTATCATCGATTTTGTGCCTCTAAGAAGATCTGTCAATGGCGCGGTGATCAAAGCGAAATTCGGAAAGAATCGCCAATAGTACTCCACAATTCCAAGAAACGCCCTGACTTGCTTCTTGGAAAGTGGTTGCGGCCACTCTTGTATCACCTAGATCTTGTTGATTTGCAGCTTAATTTCTCCTCTCCCAACAACATAGCCGAGGTACTTGGCCTCTTCCTTCCCTATGGCACATTTTTTCGGATTTATTGTGAACCCCGCATTTCTTAAAACATCCAGAACCACCTGTACTTTTGGTAGATGACTAGCCCAGTCAGGGCTAAAGACCACTATGTCATCGAGGTACACTGCTGCATACTTCTGATAGGGAGCCAGGATTCAATCCTTCACCCTCTGGAATGTGGCCGGGGCCCCATGTAGACCGAAGGGCATCCTGGTGCATTGAAAACAGCCATCCGGCATTAAGAAGGCTGTCTTCTCCGTGATATTCTGGGATATGGGGATCTGTCAATAGCCCTTCTTCAGGTCTTGGGTTGTAATATATCTTGCGGGAACAAGTGTTTCAATGGATTCGTTCACACGAGGTGTTACAGAACCCCCCAGCACCAAGAATGTTATGCAGTATATGTATGTATAATAGTTTCCATGTGAAATGCATCAGTCCACAGGCTGCGCCCCTGGACAAGATATTCTCTTTCTGACCTCCCCCCACCTTTGTAATTCCCACAGCAAATATTGGCAGGCTCCGGCCCCCTGCGGCTATTGTAATGTAGGTCTGGCCTGCTGTGTTCCTATTGGCCTGCCCTGTGTATCTGTGTTATATATTCTGTGTGCTGTAAATAAAGAGTGTTCTTAGACTGGACATACGTGGGGTAGCAGTCAGCTTTTATATGCTCTCATGTAATCAAGAAATTTCAGCCAGCGTCCTTCATTCAGAATCTACATTAAAGGCAGAGTGGACTTCCTGAAACACGGGGTGGTACTGAAAGAGGTACCCCAGCTTGGTAGACCCCGTTACACTGGTGGCAGACAGCGGGATGTGATATCCCTTCTGCAGGAGGAAAGGAATGAATGGAAGACAACTACCAGAAGTTAAAGAGGACTACATTAAAAGATCTGATGGAAGCCCGAGGGTTAATCGCCAGCAACAAAACAAAAGCGGATTTGATAGCAGCCATCATGGAACACGACAGTGCAGCGCCCCCAATGTGAACGTGGAGGACACTGAATTCCAGAAGGAGGTAAAGAACAGACTGGCGTTCTATGGCCCAAACCCTGCAGTAGAGATCATACGAGAGGTGATGGCTGATGTGCGTACTGATCTGAAGGAAGAGATGGCCGAGCGGACCAGGATAGAGCTAACCAAGATGGAGATGGCAGAGCGGACCAAAGTGGAGCTGGCCAAGATGGAGATGGCAGAGCGGAGAGAGGAGAGTCAGCGAGCAAGGGGAGCTCTGGCCTCCGCCCAGGTACCTTCAACAGTAAGCCACAAAAAGATCCAGTATAATGCCTTCCGACAGTTGGGGGAGGCAGAGGAAGACATTGATGGCTTTCTGCAGGACTTTGAGCGGCAGTGTGCCCTTCATCAAGTGAAGCCGGAGGAACGGGTTCAGATTCTGGCCAGCAAGCTGACAGGCCGGGCAGCGAACGCCTATCGCACAGTACCCGATGAGGACTGTATGGACTATGAGCAGATCAAAGAAGTGATCTTGGCCCGGTATGCGCTGACACCAGAGGCATACCGCCAAAAGTTCCGCGGACTTATAAAACGAGTAACCGATACCCACGCTAAATGGGCCTGTAAATTACGGCGGTCACTGCTACAGTGGGTACAAGGGAGCCAAGCAACCACTAAGGAGGACGTCCTCCAGCTCTTCTTGTTAGAACGATTCTTTAATGGACTAAACCCCGAGACACAGGAATGGCTTCGGGACAGGCGGCCAATGACTCTTGAGGAAGCCGCTCGTCTGGTCGATGAACATCATGGCGCCAGGAGGCCTCAGTTGTCCGGATCATAGATGGTCACTAGGGGTCCGCCCATGGACCTGGAGGGCCCCAAACCACCGAAGATTGTAGGGGGACCAGCTAGAAACCCGGCCTACCACAGTTCCCCTGGGGCGCGATGCCACACCTGCCGTCAGCTGGGCCACCTGCAAAGACAATGTCCCAACCGGACTCAGCATACCCAGTGGCCAAAGGCGGGAACAGCTACCTTCCGCCGGGCCACTGTACACTGCTACCAAGGCGAAGCTGACCCGGCATTGGGGGCTACAACTAACCAAGGGGTGGAAGACATGGAGGAAGTGCTGCATGAAGTAGACCCCGTGCAGGCAGCCTGGGCAGATAATCGACAACAGCATCGGCAGGTTCTGTGAGTTAATGGGAAACGCATGCAGGGACATGACATAAGAGATTCCGGAGCAACTTTGACCCTTGTGAAGCCTCATGTCGTCCGGGACCAAGAGAAGACGGGCCTGACAGTGGCAGTCCGTGTAGCAGGGGGAGCCATACATCGACTGTCCACTGCCAGGATTCACCTGAACTGGGGAGTTGGGGATGGCCTTGTTGAGGTCGGCTTGATGGAGGATTTGCCTGCAGACGTTTTGCTGGGAAATGACTTGGGGCCCATGTTGTCTGCCTTCTCAGTTGCCCCTCTGGCTGAGACATATCCTGTGACCACCCGGAGACAGACTCGAGCTGCGGAGGCGGAATCACACTCAGAGGAGGCCCATGTAAGACATCCCAGCCCTACACGTATTCCCATAGCCAGACACATTTCTTGGGCCACCCCAGATTAATTTAAGAGGGAGTTACTTGAGGATCCTTCATTGGAGGGATATCGTGGGAAGGCACAGGAGGGGAGAGGTACTGGAAGGGGAACAGTTTATATGGAAGCAGGGACTCCTCTACCGGATCACAGAGCAGCACCACACAGGGATGAGCCCCACTATAAAACGACAGCTGGTAGTTCCCAAGAAGTATAGGCAGGAGTTACTGCGAATCTCTCATGACATACCCTTGGCCGGGCACTTCGGCGTCAGTCGCACCAGGCATCGTCTGACACAAAACTTCTTTTGGCCGGGGGTAACCTATGATGTTCGTCAATACTGCCAGACCTGTGACAGTTGCCAGCGCATTGGCAAGAGGGGAGATCGATGCAAGGCAAAATTACGCCCCCTCCCCATTGTGGAGGAACCATTTAGCCAAGTAGCGGTCGATCTGATGGGGCCGTTAGCCAAACCCAGTCCGTCAGGGAAAAGGTATATATTGACAGTGGTAGATTATGCCACACGGTATCCAGAGGCGGTTGCGTTACCTAACATACTGGCAGAGGCGGTGGCGGCTGCCCTGCTCCAGGTTTTCTCACGGGTTGGATTTCCCCGGGAGATTATCTCAGACCAGGGTATCCAGTTTACAGCAGAGGTGACCAACCAACTGTGGAAGCTGTGCGGCGTAAAGTCCATTAGAAGCGCCCCGTACCACCCGCAAACCAATGGGTTGTGTGAACGCTTTCACGGGACGTTAAAACAACTCATTGGGACTTTTACCAGGACCTACAGGGACTGGGAGAAATTCTTGCCTCACCTCCTGTTTCCTATCGAGAGATGCCCCAAGAATCCACGGGGTTCTCCCCATTCAAACTGGTATATGGGAGATGGGTAAGGGGACCTCTAGACTTAGTGCTAGAACACTGGGAAGGGGAGGGCACCATAGAAAGGGTAACTATTGTACCCTATGTGCTGGAATTTCGGGACCGCCTACAGGAGCTGACCAAGGCTGTACGTGGGAATATGCAGGTGGCCCAGCGGCGCCAGCGTGTATGGTACGATCGGAGGGCCAGAGAGCGCACCTTGGAAATAGGGCAGAAGGTCCTGGTGTTAGAGCCCACTAGGCAGAACAAGTTCCAAGCTGCATGGCAGGGGCCCTACCAGGTAGTGGGGAAAATAGCCGACACCACCTATAATGTTGCCGATTGTGACGACACCAGGGTTATCCGCATGTTCCACGTGAATATGCTGAAGCCCTATCGGGAGCGCCCTGAAGAAGTAGTGGCCATCTGTGCACCTGAAGCAGAGGATTTAGCCGGACTTCCCTTGCCTGATGTCTTAGGGGAGAGGACTCAGTCTAAAACATGGGACCAGGTATACTGGTGTGAAGACTTAGGTCCCCGGGAGAGACAGCAGGCGGAGGAGTTGTTGAGGCAGCGACAGAGGATGTTTTCTGGGAAACCCGGGTACACTCATCTGGCACAACACAAGGTTGAGACCCAGGATCAGACCCCCCTGCGACAACCCCCCTTCCGTGTCCCTGAGTCTGTACGAGAAGGGATGCGACAAGAGATACAGGAGATGTTGCATTTAGGGGTCATTGAAGAGTCAGATAGTCCCTGGGCATCCCCCGTAGTGTTAGTGCCCAAGAAGGATGGGACTACACGGTTTTGTGTAGACTATCGTAAGCTCAATGAGAAAACAGTGACGGATGCGTATCCCATGCCGCGTGTGGATGACTTGTTAGACCGGCTGGCAGGGGCAAAGTATTTGACCACCATCGATCTATGCAAAGGCTACTGGCAGATTCCCCTTAGTCCTGATGCTATTCCCAAGTCGGCATTTGTCACCCCGTTTGGCTTATTCCAGTTTCGAGTTATGTCATTCGGGATGAAGACTGCCCCGGCGACCTTCCAGAGGCTGGCTGACTGGTTTCTGGATGGTCTCCAGGACTATGCGTGTGCCTACCTGGATGACATCGCCATCTACAGCGCGACATGGGAAGAGCATCTAAATCACCTAGAGACAGTATTAGACAGGATCCACAAGGCCGGATTCACCCTGAACCCATACAAGTGTCACGTGGGCAAAGCAGAGGTTCAGTATTTAGGGCATTGGGTGGGAAGTGGGAAACAGAGACCAGAACCAGCCAAGATTGAGGCCATAGCCAAATGGCCCACCCCACGCACTAAAACCCAGGTCATGACGTTTCTAGGGACAGCGGGGTATTACAGGAAATTTGTTCCCAATTACAGCAGCGTAGCCAAGCCCCTCACTGATCTGACCCGTAAGAACCAACCCCGCCAGGTAACCTGGACCCCAGAGTGTGAGGAAGCCTTCTGCCAGCTAAAAGACGCCCTCACCAATACCCCTGTATTGGCCGCACCCGATCCAACTAAATGTGTATGTTTGGATTGAGGGCAGTACTAAGCCAAGTCGGGCCGGACAGCCAAGAACACCCGGTAGCTTACCTGAGTCGGAAACTACTGCCCCGTGAAGTGAGCTATGCGGCCATCAAGAAGGAGTGCCTGGCAATAGTATGGGCACTCAAAAAGTTACAACCATATTTGTATGGACGACAGTTTTCCCTCCTAACGGACCATAATCCCCTAGTCTGGCTTAATCGGGTCTCCGTAGACAACGCCAGATTACTGCGATGGAGTTTAGCCCTACAACCTCTGGACTTCACCATCCACTACAGACCCGGCAAACAAAACGGTAACGCCGATGGACTAAGTCGACAAACGGAACTTGTACCAACCCCATAAACTTCGGTCATCCCCAAACCGATTCGTTAAGGATCAGACTGTGTATGCCGATCGCGTCGCTGAAACGGGGAGCCGTGTTACAGAACTGTTATGATCAGGTGACCTTGGAGCAGCATGAAAAACGTTCCCTGGAGTAGGTGGTAACTATACAGACCGCAAACCCTGATCTTAACACCGCAACTAGAAGTAGCCGTGGGGTGTGCCTAACAAAACCTAGACACCTCGACACAGTCGGAGGACTAAATACCCCTATAGATGGAAATAGGAATACTATCTTGCCTCAGAGCAGAACCCCAAAGAATAGGCAGCCCCCCACAAATAATGACTGTGAGTAGTAGAGGAAAAGACACACAGAGGCAGGAAACAGGATTTAGCAAATGAGGCCACACTAGCTAAATAGGAAAGAATAGGATAGGATGCTAAGCGATCAGTAATAAAAATCCTTCCAAAAAAATCCACAGCAGAAAATACAAAAACTCCACCATCTAACTAAAGATGTGGAGTGTATATCTGCAACTCCAGAGGATCCAACAAGACTGAGAAAACACTGACACAGTCTAAGCTGGACAAGAGAAAACAAATGAATAGCACAGAATACAAGCACACTGCATGCGTGCCACGGAAAAAGAAAGAGACACTTATCTTTTGCTGAATTGGCAGCTAAGCAGGAGAAGCCAGAAAGTGATCCAACACTTCACAAGAAACATTGACAACTGGCAAGGACTAATGAGTCCTGCAAACCTAAATACCCCAGTCAGATTTGCAATCAGCAGATACACCTGTCCAGAACTGCAGGCCAGGGACAACTGCATTACCAACTACAGCCACCGAAGGGAGCCCAAAAGCAGAATTCACAACAGTACCCCCCCTTGAGGAGGGGTCACCGAACCCTCACCAGAGCCCCCAGGCCGATCAGGATGAGCCAGATGAAAGGCACGAACCAAATCAGCAGCATGTACATCAGAGGCAAAAACCCAAGAATTATCCTCCTGACCATAACCCTTCCATTTGACAAGGTACTGAAGCTTCCGCCTCGAAAAACGGGAATCCAAAATCTTCTCAACAACATATTCCAACTCCCCATCAACCAACACAGGGGCCGGAGGATCAACAGAGGGAACAACGGGCTCCACATATTTCCGCAATAAAGATCTATGGAAGACATTATGGATAGCAAAAGAGGCCGGAAGCGCCAATCGAAAAGACACCGGATTAATAATCTCAGAAATCTTATAAGGACCAATAAACCGAGGCTTAAACTTAGGGGAAGAAACCTTCATAGGAACATGACGGGAAGACAACCAGACCAGATCCCCAACCCGAAGCCGGGAACCAACACACCGACGACGGTTAGCAAAACGTTGAGCCTCCTCCTGAGACAACACCAAATTGTCCACCACATGAGCCCAAATCTGCTGCAACCTGTCAACCACAGAATCCACACCAGGACAGTCAGAAGGCTCAACCTGCCCAGAAGAAAAACGAGGATGAAAACCAAAATTACAAAAGAAAGGCGAAACCAAAGTAGCCGAACTAGCCCGATTATTAAGGGCAAACTCGGCCAATGGCAAGAAGGCCACCCAATCATCCTGATCAGCAGACACAAAGCATCTCAAATAAGTCTCCAAAGTCTGATTAGTTCGCTTGGTCTGGCCATTTGTCTGAGGATGAAATGCAGAAGAAAAAGACAAATCAATGCCCATCCTAGCACAAAAGGCCCGCCAAAACCTAGAAACAAACTGGGAACCTCTGTCGGACACAATATTTTCCGGAATACCGTGCAAACGAACCACATGCTGAAAAAACAACGGAACCAAATCAGAAGAGGAAGGCAATTTAGGCAAAGGCACCAAATGAACCATCTTAGAGAACCGGTCACAAACAACCCAGAAAACAGACATCTTCTGGGAGACCGGAAGATCAGAAATAAAATTCATCGAAATATGCGTCCAGGGCCTCTCAGGGACTGGCAATGGCAAAAGCAACCCACTAGCACGGGAACAACAAGGCTTGGCCCGCGCACAAGTCGCACAGGACTGCACAAAAGAACGCACATCACGCGACAAAGAAGGCCACCAAAAGGACCTACCAACCAAGTCTCTGGTACCAAAAATGCCAGGATGACCAGCCAACACGGAACAGTGAACCTCAGAAATCACTCTACTAGTCCATCTGTCAGGAACAAACAGTTTCCCCACAGGACAGCGGTCAGGTTTGTCAGCCTGAAACTCCTGAAGAACCCGTCCTAAATCAGGGAAAATGGCAGAACGGACCACCCCTTCTTTCAGAATACCGACCGGTTCTAAGACCTCAGGAGAATCAGGCAAAAAACTCCTAGAGAGGGCATCAGCCTTAATATTCTTAGAACCCGGAAGGTACGAGACCACAAAATAAAAACGGGAAAAAAACAAGGCCCATCGAGCCTGACTAGGATTCAACTATTTGGCAGACTCGAGGTAAATCAGATTCTTATGATCGGTCAAGACCACAATACGGTGCTTAGCTCCCTCAAGCCAATGTCGCCACTCCTCAAACGTCCACTTCATAGCCAACAACTCCCGATTGCCGACATCATAATTGCGTTCAGCAGGCGAAAACTTTCGGGAAAAGAAGGCACACGGTTTCATTAAGGAACCAACAGGATCCCTCTGAGACAAAACGGCTCCTGCCCCAATCTCAGAGGCGTCAACCTCAACCTGAAACGGAAGAGAAACATCCGGTTGGCGCAACACCGGAGCAGAAGTAAATCGACATTTAAGCTCCTGAAAGGCAGAGACAGCCGCAGAGGACCAATTCGCCACATCAGCGCCTTTCTTCGTCAAATCGGTCAAGGGTTTAACCACGCAGGAAAAATTAGCAATGAAACGGCGATAAAAATTTGCAAAACCCAAAAATTTCTGAAGACTCTTCACGGATGTGGGCTGAATCCAATCATGAATGGCCTGAACCTTAACCGGATCCATCTCTATAGACGAGGGAGAAAAAATGAAGCCCAAAAAAGAAACCTTCTGCACCCCAAAGAGACACTTAGACCCTTTCACAAACAAAGCATTGTCACGAAGGATCTGAAATACCATCCTGACCTGTTGCACATGAGACTCCCAATCATCGGAAAAAATCAAAATATTGTCCAAATATACAATCAAGAATTTATCAAGATAAGTCCGGAAGATATCATGCATGAAGGACTGAAAAACAGATGGAGCATTAGAGAGTCCGAATGGCATCACAAGGTATTCAAAATGGCCTTCGGGCGTGTTAAACGCAGTTTTCCATTCATCACCCTGCTTAATACGAACAAGATTATATGCCCCCCGAAGGTCAATCTTCGTAAACCAACTAGCTCCCTTAATCCTAGCAAACAAATCGGAAAGCAAAGGTAAGGTAAGCAAGGGTAAGCAAATCGGAAATCAAAGCAATTGAAACTTGACCGTGATCTTATTCAAGAGGCGATAATCAATACAGGGTCTCAAGGAACCATCTTTTTTAGCAACAAAAAAGAACCCCGCTCCCAACGGTGAAGAAGATGGTCGAATATGCCCTTTCTCCAAAGACTCCTTAATATAGCTCCGCATAGCGGTACGTTCAGGCACAGACAGGTTGAAAAGTCGACCCTTAGGAAACTTACAGCCTGGAATTAAGTCAATAGCACAATCGCAGTCCCTGTGCGGTGGAAGGAAACTGGACTTGGGCTCATCGAATACATCCTGAAAATCAGACAAAAACTCTGGAATTTCAGAAGAGGAAGAAGAGGAGATTGACATGAAAGGAACATCATTATGAACCCCCTGACAACCCCAACTAGTCACAGACATGGACTTCCAATCCAACACAGGATTATGTACCTGCAACCACGTAGCATCATGCAAATTATGCAACACCAGAAATAGACAATCTTCCTGATGGGCTGGCGCCATGCGCATGGTCACCTGTGTCCAAAACTGGGGCTTATTTTTAGCCAAGGGTGTAGCATCAATGCCCCTTAAAGGAATAGGGTTCTGCAAAGGCTGCAAGGGAAAACCACAACGCTTGGCAAACTCAAAGTCCATTAAGTTCAAGGTGGCGCCTGAATCCACAAACGCCATGACAGAAAATGATGACAATGAGCAGATCAGGGACACAGATAACAAAAATTTAGGTTGTACAGTACTGATGGTAATTGAACTGGCGATCCTCTTTGTCCGCTTAGGGCAGACAGAAATGACATGAGAAGCGTCGCCACAATAATAACACAACCTATTCTGACGTCTGAAACCTTGTCGTTCTGTTCTAGACAGAATCCTATCACACTGCATTGGCTCAGGAATTTGCTCTGAGGATAACGCCACAGCGCGCACAGTTCTGCGCTCCCGCAAGCGCCGGTCAATCTGAATGGCCAGACACATAAAATCACTCAGACCGGAAGGCGTGGGAAACCCCACCATAACATCTTTAACAGATTCAGAAAGACCCTTTCTGAAAATTGCCGCCAAAGCATCATTATTCCATTTAGTCAACACCGACCATTTTCTGAATTTCTGACAATACAATTCTGCCGCCTCTTGACCCTGAGACAGGGCCAACAAGGTCTTCTCAGCTTGATCCACAGAATTAGGTTCATCATATAACAATCCCAAAGCCTGAAAAAAGGAGTCTACATCAAGCAAAGCCGGATTCCCAGATTCCAGGGAAAATGCCCAATCCTGCGGGTCGCCATGCAGCAGGGAGATGACGATTTTAACCCGCTGAATGGAATCACCGGAGGATCAAGGTCTCAAAGCAAAAAACAGTTTACAGTTGGTTTTAAAACTCAAAAATTTGGACCTGTCACCAAAAAACAAATCAGAAGTAGGAATCTTCGGTTCTAAAACAGGAGTTTGAACAATATAATCAGAAATACCCTGTTGTTGTGAATTCTGTGGCAGAGCTCCCTCCTGTGGTCACAAGTGGTACTTCGGCTGATTCTCTCTGTGAGCTTCTGTTGGTGGAGGGAAGTAGTACTGCGGCTTCTGAGTTTCCTCCCTCAGGTGATCTGGTGAGGTCGTTAGGTGCTTCTCTACTTAACTCCACCTAATGCTTTGATCCTGGCTTCCTGTCAATGTTCCAGTGTTGGACTTGCTTTTCCCTGGATCATTCCTGTGGCCTGCTGCTCTGCATAGCTAAGTTCTTCTTTGCTATTTGTTTGCTATTTTTTCTGTCCAGCTTGTCTAATTTGTTGCTGGAAGCTCTGGGACGCAAAGGGTGTACCTCCGTGCCGTTAGTTCGGTACGGAGGGTCTTTTTGCCCCCTTTGCGTGGTGTTCTTTAGGGTTTTGTGTAGACCGCAAAGTTACCTTTTCTATCCTCGATCTGTTAAGAAAGTCGGGCCTCACTTTGCTGAATCTATTTCATCTCTACGTTTGTCTTTTCATCTTAACTCACAGTCATTATATGTGGGGGGCTGCCTTTTCCTTTGGGGTATTTCTCTGAGGCAAGGTAGGCTTATTTTCTATCTTCAGGCTAGTTAGTTTCTCAGGCTGTGCCGAGTTGCATAGGCAGAGTTAGGCGCAATCCACGGCTGCCTCTAGTGTTGTTTGGAGAGGATTAGGGATTGCGGTCTGCAGAGTTCCCACATCTCAGAGCTCGTTCTATGATTTTGGTTCTTGTCAGATCACTGTATGTGCTCTGACCGCTATGTCCATTGTAGTACTGAATTGCCTTTCATAACAGTACAGGAAGCCAAAAGTACTAATGATTCTCAATAGAGGGAAAAAAGAAGTTCTGAGACCATTTTTTTTTCTTTGCACTGTGTTTTGCCTATTTTTTCCCCTAGACATTTGGGTGGTTCAGTACACAGGTGTAGCGATGGACATTAGAAGTCTGTCTTCATTTGTGGATCAGCTCTCGGCAAGAGTACAAAAGATTCAAGACACTATTGATCAGAAAGCTATGTTAGAACCAAGAATTCCCATTCCTGATTTGTTTTTTTGGAGATAGAACTAAGTTTCTGAGTTTCAAAAATAATTGTAAATTATTTCTGGCCTTGAAACCTCGCTCCTCTGGTGATCCAGTTCAACAGGTTTTGATTGTTATTTCTTTTTTGCGCGGCGACCCTCAGGACTGGGCATTTTCTCTTGCGCCGGGAGATCCTGCATTGAGTAATATCGATGCGTTTTAACTGGCGCTCGGATTGCTGTACGATGAACCTAATTCAGTGGATCAGGCAGAGAAAAATTTGCTGGCTCTTTGTCAGGGTCAGGATGAGATAGAGGTATATTGTCAGAAATTTAGAAAGTGGTCCGTGCTCACTCAATGGAATGAATCTGCGCTGGCAGCTATGTTCAGAAAGGGTCTCTCTGAAGCCCTTAAGGATGTCATGGTGGGATTTCCTATGCCTGCTGGTTTGAATGAGTCTATGTCTTTGGCCATTCAGATCGGTCGACGCTTGCGTGAGCGTAAATCTGGGCACCATTTGGCGGTATTACCTGAGCTTAAACCTGAGCCTATGCAGTGCGATAGGACTTTGACCAGAGTTAAACGGCAAGAACACAGACGTCTGAATGGGCTGTGTTTCTACTGTGGTGATTCCACTCATGCTATCTCTGATTGTCCTAAGCGCACTAAGTGGTTCGCTAGGTCTGCCACCATTGGTACGGTACAGTCAAAATTTCTTCTGTCCGTTACCTTGATCTGCTCTTTGTCATCATATTCTGTCATGGCATTTGTGGATTCAGGCGCTGCCCTGAATTTGATGGACTTGGAGTATGCTAAGCGTTGTGGGTTTCTCTTAGAGCCCTTGCAGTCTCCTATTCCATTGAGAGGAATTGATGCCACGCCTTTGGCCAAGAATAAGCCTCAATACTGGACCCAGCTGACCATGTGCATGGCTCCTGCACATCAGGAGGTTATTCGCTTTCTGGTGTTGCATAATCTGCATGATGTGGTCGTGTTGGGGTTGCCATGGCTACAAGCCCATAATCCAGTATTAGATTGGAAATCCATGTCGGTGTCCAGCTGGGGTTGTCAGGGGGTACATGGTGATGTTCCATTTCTGTCAATCTCGTCATCCACCCCTTCTGAGGTTCCAGAGTTCTTATCTGATTACCGGGATGTATTTGATGAGCCCAAGTCCGATGCCCTACCTCCTCATAGGGATTGTGATTGTGCTATCAATTTGATTCCTGGTAGTAAATTCCCAAAAGGTCGACTGTTTAATTTATCCGTGCCTGAGCACGCCGCTATGCGCAGTTATGTGAAGGAATCCCTGGAGAAGGGGCATAGTCGCCCGTCATCGTCACCATTAGGAGCAGGGTTCTTTTTTGTAGCCAAGAAGGATGGTTCGCTGAGACCTTGTATAGATTACCGCCTTCTAAATAAGATCACGGTTAAATTTCAGTACCCCTTGCCATTGTTATCTGATTTGTTTGCTCGGATTAAGGGGGCTAGTTGGTTCACCAAGATAGATCTTCGTGGTGCGTATAATCTGGTGCGAATCAGGCGAGGAGATGAATGGAAAACTGCATTTAATACGCCCGAGGGTCATTTTGAATATCTAGTGATGCCATTCGGACTTGCCAATGCTCCATCAGTGTTTCAGTCCTTTATGCATGACATCTTCCGAGAGTACCTGGATAAATTCCTGATTGTGTACTTGGATGACATTTTGATCTTCTCGGATGATTGGGAGTCTCATGTGAAGCAGGTCAGAACAGTTTTTCAGGTCCTGCGTGCTAATTCTTTGTTTGTGAAGGGATCAAAGTGTCTCTTTGGTGTGCAGAAGGTTTCATTTTTGGGGTTCATCTTTTCCCCTTCTACTATCGAGATGGATCCTGTTAAGGTCCAAGCCATCCATGATTGGACTCAGCCGACATCTCTGAAAAGTCTGCAAAAGTTCCTGGGCTTTGCTAATTTTTATCGTCGCTTCATCTGCAATTTTTCTAGTATTGCCAAACCATTGACCGATTTGACCAAGAAGGGTGCTGATTTGTCAATTGGTCTTCTGCTGCTGTGGAAGCTTTTCAAGAGTTGAAGCGTCGTTTTTCTTCTGCCCCTGTGTTGTGTCAACCAGATGTTTCTCTTCCATTCCAGGTCGAGGTTGATGCTTCTGAGATTGGAGCAGGGGCTGTTTTGTCGCAGAGAGGTTCTGATTGCTCAGTGATGAAACCATGCGCTTTTTTTTTCCAGGAAGTTTTCGCCTGCTGAGCGAAATTATGATGTGGGCAACCGAAAGTTGCTGGCCATGAAGTGGGCATTCGAGGAGTGGCGTCATTGGCTTGAAGGAGCTAAGCATCGCGTGGTGGTATTGACTGATCATAAGAACTTGACTTATCTTGAGTCTGCTAAGCGGTTGAATCCTAGACAGGCTCGTTGGTCACCGTTTTTTGCCCGTTTTGACTTTGTGATTTCGTACCTTCCGGGCTCTAAAAATGTGAAGGCGGATGCTCTGTCTAGGAGTTTTGTGCCCGACTCTCCGGGTTTGTCTGAGCCGGCGGGTATCCTCAAGGAAGGAGTAATTGTGTCTGCCATCTCCCCTGATTTGCGGCGGGTGCTGCAAAAATTTCAGGCTAATAAACCTGATCGTTGTCCAGCGGAGAGACTGTTTGTCCCTGATAGGTGGACCAATAAAGTTATCTTTGAGGTTCATTGTTCGGTGTTGGCTGGTCATCCTGGAATCTTTGGTACCAGAGAGTTGGTGGCTAGATCCTTTTGGTGGCCGTCTCTGTCGCGGGATGTGCGTGTTTTTGTGCAGTCCTTTGGGATTTGTGCTCGGGCTAAGCCCTGCTGTTCTCGTGCCAGTGGGTTGCTTTTGCCCTTGCCGGTCCCGAAGAGGCCTTGGACACATATCTCTATGGATTTTATTTCTGATCTTCCCGTTTCTCAAAAGATGTCAGTCATTTGGGTGGTCTGTGATCGCTTTTCTAAGATGGTCCATCTGGTACCCTTGTCTAAATTGCCTTCCTCCTCTGATTTGGTGCCATTGTTCTTCCAGCATGGGGTTCGTTTACATGGCATTCCAGAGAATATCGTTTCTGACAGAGATTCCCAGTTTGTTTCAAGGTTTTGGCGAGCCTTTTGTGGTAGGATGGGCATTGACTTGTCTTTTTCCTCGGCTTTCCATCCTCAGACTAATGGCCAGACCGAACGAACCAATCAGACCTTGGAAACATATCTGAGATGCTTTGTTTCTGCCGATCAGGATGACTGGGTGTCCTTTTTGCCTTTGGCTGAGTTCGCCCTTAATAATCGGGCCAGCTCGGCTACCTTGGTTTCGCCATTTTTCTGCAATTCTGGGTTCCATCCTCGTTTCTCTTCAGGACAGGTTGAGTCTTCGGACTGTCCTGGTGTGGATACTGTGGTGGACAGGTTGCAGCAGATTTGGACTCATGTAGTGGACAATTTGACCTTGTCCCAGGAGAAGGCTCAACGTTTCGCTAATCGCAGACGCCGTGTGGGTCCCCGACTTCGTGTTGGGGATCTGGTTTGGTTATCTTCTCGTCATATTCCTATGAAGGTTTCCTCTCCTAAGTTTAAACCTCGTTTCATTGGTCCGTATAGGATTTCTGAGGTTCTTAATCCTGTGTCTTTTCGTCTGACCCTTCCAGATTCTTTTTCCATACATAACGTATTCCATAGGTCATTGTTGCGGAGATACGTGGCACCTATGGTTCCATCTGTTGATCCTCCTGCCCCGGTTTTGGTGGAGGGGGAATTGGAGTATATTGTGGAGAAGATTTTGGATTCTCGTGTTTCTAGACGGAAACTCCAGTATCTAGTTAAATGGAAGGGTTATGCTCAGGAAGATAATTCCTGGGTTTTTGCCTCTGATGTCCATGCTCCCGATCTTGTTCGTGCCTTTCATGTGGCTCATCCTGGTCGGCCTGGGGGCTCTGGTGAGGGTTCGGTGACCCCTCCTCAAGGGGGGGGTACTGTTGTGAATTCTGTGGCAGAGCTCCCTCCTGTGGTCACAAGTGGTACTTCGGCTGATTCTCTCTGTGAGCTTCTGTTGGTGGAGGGAAGTGGTACTGCGGCTTCTGAGTTTCCTCCCTCAGGTGATCTGGTGAGGTCGTTAGGTGCTTCTCTACTTAACTCCACCTAATGCTTTGATCCTGGCTTCCTGTCAATGTTCCAGTGTTGGACTTGCTTTTCCCTGGATCATTCCTGTGGCCTGCTGCTCTGCATAGCTAAGTTCTTCTTTGCTATTTGGTTGCTATTTTTTCTGTCCAGCTTGTCTAATTTGTTGCTGGAAGCTCTGGGACGCAAAGGGTGTACCTCCGTGCCGTTAGTTCGGTACGGAGGGTCTTTTTGCCCCCTTTGCGTGGTGTTCTTTAAGGTTTTGTGTAGACCGCAAAGTTACCTTTTCTATCCTCGATCTGTTAAGAAAGTCGGGCCTCACTTTGCTGAATCTATTTCATCTCTACATTTGTCTTTTCATCTTAACTCACAGTCATTATATGTGGGGGGCTGCCTTTTCCTTTGGGGTATTTCTCTGAGGCAAGGTAGGCTTATTTTCTATCTTCAGGCTAGTTAGTTTCTCAGGCTGTGCCGAGTTGCATAGGCAGAGTTAGGCGCAATCCACGGCTGCCTCTAGTGTTGTTTGGAGAGGATTAGGGATTGCGGTCTGCAGAGTTCCCACGTCTCAGAGCTCGTTCTATGATTTTGGGTTCTTGTCAGATCACTGTATGTGCTCTGACCGCTATGTCCATTGTAGTACTGAATTGCCTTTCATAACACCCTGTACCCTAGCAGCAAGCTGGTCTACACGAGAAGCTAATTCCTGAACATTCATGCTAGCACAAGGCTCTTCAGCCACCCAGAGATAAAGAGGGAGGAGAAGACAAAGTAGACTGAAGAAAAAAAAAATGGCTCAAGATCTTTCTTCCCTTCTTCTGAGATGCATTTAACTCATTATTGGCCAGTTGAACTGTTATGATCAGGTGACCTTGGAGCAGCATGAAAAACTTTCCCTGGAGTAGGTGGTAACTATACAGACCGCAAACCCTGATCTTAGCACCGCAACTAGAAGTAGCCGTGGGGTGTGCCTAACAAAACCTAGACACCTTGACACAGCCGGAGGACTAAATACCCCTATAGATGGAAATAGGAATACTATCTTGCCTCAGAGCAGAACCCCAAAGAATAGGCAGCCCCCCACAAATAATGACTGTGAGTAGTAGAGAAAAAGACACACAGAGGCAGGAAACAGGATTTAGCAAATGAGGCCACACTAGCTAAATAGGAAAGAACAGGACAGGATACTAAGCGGTCAGTATTAAAAATCCTTCCAAAAAAATCCACAGCAGAAAATACAAAAACTCCACCATCTAACTAAAGATGTGGAGTGTATATCTGCAACTCCAGAGGATCCAACAAGACTGAGAAAACACTGACACAGTCTAAGCTGGACAAGAGAAAAACAAATGAATAGCACAGAATACAAGCACACTGCATGTGTGCCACGGAAAAAGAAACAGACACTTATCTTTTGCTGAATTGGCAGCTAAGCAGGAGAAGCCAGAAAGTGATCCAACACTTCACACAAGAAACATTGACAACTGCCAAGGACTAATGAGTCCTGCAAACCTAAATACCCCAGTCAGATTTGCAATCAGCAGATACACCTGTCCAGAACTGCAGGCCAGGGACAGCTGCATTACCACCTACAGCCACCGGAGGGAGCCCAAAAGCAGAATTCACAACACAGAACCCCCCAGCACCAAGAATGTTATGCAGTATATGTATGTATAATAGTTTCCATGTGAAATGCATCAGTCCACAGGCTGCGCCCCTGGACAAGATATTCTCTTTCTGACCTCCCCCACCTTTGTAATTCCCACAGTAAATATTGGCAGGCCCCGGCCCCCTGCGGCTATTGTAATGTAGGTCTGGCCTGCTGTGTTCCTATTGGCCTGCCCTGTGTATCTGTGTTATATATTCTGTGTGCTGTAAATAAAGGGTGTTCTTAGACTGGAAATACGTGGGGTAGCAGTCAGCTTTTATATGCTCTCATGTAATCAAGAAGTTTCAGCCAGCGTCCTTCATTCAGAATCTACATTAAAAGCAGAGTGGACTTCCTGAAACACAGGGTGGTACTGAAAGAGGTACCCCAGCTTGGTAGACCCCGTTACACGAGGCATCGGGTAAGCATCAAAACTAGAGACTTCATTCAGCTTGTGGTAGTCGTTGCAGAACCGTCACTCACCATCAGGCTTTGGTACAAGGACGATAGGACTCAACCATCCACTTTTTGATTCCTCTATCACCCCAAGGTCTAGCATCCTCTTCACATCATTAGATATCACCTCTCTCCTTGCTTCCGGAATTTTATAGGGCTTGAGGTTCACCCTTACGTGTGGCTCTGTCAACATGTCATGCTTGACCACCTGCATATGCCCCGGCAACTCAGAGAATAGATCCCGCTTCCACTGCAACAGCTCCCAACACTGTTGCCTCTGGGATGGCGTCAGAGTCTCTGCAATGGTGACATCGTCCATGGTGACTTTGAGACTGACTGCCAGGCAAGGGGTGTCCTACGATTCTTGGTCTCTCCAGGGTTAGCAAGTTCACATGATAGACCTTGTGTGTCATCCTTCGCCCCTTTACTTTGTAATTAACTTTGCCCGGTTTTTCCACCACCTCATATGGGCCTTGCCACTTGGATAGGACTTGCTCTCCACTGTGGGGATAAGCACTAGCACGTGATCCCCTGGCTGGAACTGCATCGACCTCGCTGATCGGTTATACACCCTTGCCTGTGCCTCCTGTGCCTGGAGAAGATGCTCCTTCACAATAGGCATCAGTTTCGCCATTCTCTCCTGCAGCTGGGCAATATGCTCTATAATGCTCCGGTGCAGCATGACCTCATCTTTCCACGTTTCCTTGGCAATGTCCAGGAGCCCTCACGGATGTCGACCATACAGGAGCTCAAACGTCGAGAAGCCAGTGGAGACCTGGGGAACGTCGCTGATGGAGAAGAGCAGAAACGGAAGCAGGCAGTCCCAGCCTTGACCTTCCTTTTCAATGACCTTCTTGAGCATGGCTTTCAGGGTTTTATTAAAGCACTCTACTAGGCCATCGGTCTGTGGATGATACACTGAGGTTCGAAGCTGGGCAATCTGGAGGACCCTACAAAATTTTTTCATAACCTTGCTAATGAAGGGGCTTCCCTGGTCTTTGTCAAAATCTCCTTCAGCAGGCCCGTCCTAGCAAAAATATGGACAAGTTCCCGGGCGATATTCTTAGCCAAAGAGTTCCTTAGGGGTACTGCTTCAGGGTACAGTACCGGGTTGTATAGTCCATGACCACTAGGACATATTGGTGCCCTCATGCCGACTTAACTAATGGACCTACTAGGTCCATGGCAATTGGCTCAAATGGGATCTCTATTACCAGTAGCGGGACTAGAGGACATTGGAAGTGAAAAGAGGGAGCGGTTATCTGGCAGGTGGGGCAGGACCTACAATAATTCAGGATCTCCCGATAACATCCCAGCCAATAGAACCTCTGCAGTATTCTCTCCTGCGTTTTCTCCACCCCCAGATTTCCCCCAAAACGTGTGAATGGGCCATATCTGGAGGTCTCCGCTGACATGGTCCTGAAACCGACAACTGCTTCACTATTTTACCTCCCCTCAGTGTAGTCACTCTGTACAGCAATTCGCCGTTGACTGCAAAGTGTGGGTGCCTGGTGTCAGTCCCCGGCTCTTGAGCAACCCCATCAATTACAGATACATTGTCAAAGGCCCCTTTTAGGGTAAGATCCCACATTTGAGCAGTCCCAAAATGCGGGATCAGAAAGCTCGGCCTCTCTGGTCACTGACTTGCCTTCATCACCAGCTTGGACACAAAAGGGGAACTCCTCAACCTCTGACTGCAATGGGGATTCATCAGGGTTGCGCTGGCTCCTGCCTGAGACACTGGGCACCCCTGCTTTTTCTCACAAGTCCCAGAACAGGCTGAAGTCTCGCCCAATTATCACGAGGTGCAGCAAATCTCTGACTACCCTGACTTCATGGGACTCCATACCACGGCTCGTTTTAATCAACACTCTGGCAACAGGGTAGTCTTTGGCATCCCCGTGGATACAGTGGATACCCACAGGTTTCCCTGTGATGAACTGGTGGGGAAGCATGGCCCTTATCAGGGTCATCAAGCTCCCAGAGTCCAAGAGTACTGACACAAGTACTCCGTTTATGGTCACGGGACATGACTTCGGCCCCTCTCCGGGCTGATAGTCCACACTGCAGGCTGTGTAGGCCAAATACGAACAGCTCCTGCCCAGGCTGCAATCCATCTTCTCAGCAGACATAGGACAACGGGCTGCTATGTGTCCAGGACTGTGACCCCGCCAGCAGATCAGGTCTTTAGCAGCAGACTTTGGTTGCCCCTCAGCGGCTCCTTGGGACCTTAGACTCCCCCCAGTGGTGGCTCTATTACCCCTCTTTTGGGACTCAGGCTTCTGCTGGGTATCCCAGTATGGCCTCTTGACCTCTTGACCATCTGGTACCTTTCTAAGAGGTCCACTAGGTCATCTGCATTCCAGGCGTCTCCTTGGACAACCCAAGTCTGCAGCGGCCTGGGGAGAGAGAGAATAAATCTGAACATGATGACCTGCTCGACCATCTGGGCTGGAGTGGAGGACTCCGGCTGCAACCATTTTTGGACCAAATACAAGTCAAACATTTGTGAGCGGGGAGGTTTGTCACAACAATACGCCCAGTGATGAACCCTTTGGTTTCTGACAGACATTCTGACCCCTGAGCATGTCAATATTTCCGTTTTCAAGTTAGCATATTCCCAGGCATCCTTCAAGGTCAAGTCAAAATAGGCTTTCTGAGGTTCACCTGTCAGTTAGGGGGCCAGCACCTCCGCCCACTACCCAGGGGGCAGCCTCTCCCATTTTGCAACCCGTTCAAAAACAGTCAAAATCGACTCTATATCATCCCCTGGGGTCATCTTTTGCATGTCTCGTCTTACTGCTTTCCGGATGCAGGAGTCATCAGCTTGACAGAGTGGAGGAGAGGTTTCTCTGCTGCGGACCTCTCCCATCAGGAGTTCCATCTGCCTTTGCTGCTGCTGAATCTGTTGCATTAGGAGCTTATTAGTTTCCTGCTGTACCTGGTGCTATTGCTGCTGGCTCAGGATCAGGTGCGTGAGTAGCTCGTCCATTTTGTCTGACCGCTGTTCGATCTCCGTAGCTGCCTTAACCCAGGATATATGATTTGTCCACCGCCGCTGCACGTGTTCCTGGAATGTTTGCCCGCATCCAAAACACCACTTGTGGCAGGTCGGCTAACTTAGCTGCTCCTCGTGGTAGACACAGGTAACAGAAAAACAGCCTTTCTGGCTCAAAAGGAAATAAAAAGTTTATAAGCAGTCCTGCCCAGCACTTCTGGGTCAATACATATGGCAGCTCCCACAGGAGCGTCAGCCTAGGCTTTGCCTCTACACAACACAGACCAAAGAAACAAAAACTGGCTGGACATTTAGTTCCCCAGCCACACCCTTGAGTTGGAGATATAGTGAGTAGGCATCCCGCCCATCTCTATTCACCTAAAAGCCCGCTCATAACATGGCTGTTGAACTACTTCAGCACATATCATGCTGAAAAGAAACTTATAGGTTACTAGACCACGGAGGAAGCCATTCGCCGTGACACATATCGTGTGCCGAAAATATTACAAAAAGGCCAGGATGTAGGATATGAATCCGGATGGTCCAATAAGGAGGGGTAGCAATGTCCATGCAATGGACCTGAAACGGCAAACAACTACTATACTAAAAATAAAAATAAAAACATACAGTAAAAATCCAAGAACAGAGAGAATTACAAGAAAGGCATGAAAAACTGCTTCTCATTTAGTCCAAAAGGGGTCTTTGTGCCCAAGGTGACAATCCAATGACACTAAAGTTGTGCCAGAATGCATTTGAGGTAACCTCCTCTGGCACCAGAATGTACTTTATCAATGCAACGTATTTAACATCATTAGGATTGCAATTGTGGCACAGCTTAAAGTGTCTGGGGATGGTCTTAAGAGCTAAGATGTCATCAGTACAATGTGCTGCATATCCCGAACGTGCTAGCTAATGCAGATACATAATTTATGGGATGTAAGACCAACATACCGTATATGTTAACCCTTTTCCAACATTCAGAACGTGCAGAATTGCCCAATCTATCAATATAAAAATTGAATTAACCCGATTGCTAAACGGCGTAACAAGAAAAAAAGTAAAAATGCCAGAATTGTGTTTTTTGCTCGCCGCAACATTGCATTAAAATGCAATAATGGACGATCAAAAGATTGCATTTGCACCAAAATGGTATTATTAAAAACATCAGCTCGGCACGCAAAAAATAAGCCCTCACCCAACCCGAGATCATGAAAAATGCAGATGCTATGGGTATCGGAAAATGGCACAATTTCTGTAACAAATTTTTTTTTCACCACTTTAACCCCTTCCCGACCTTTGACGCATACGCTGCGTCATGAAAGTCGGTGCCATTCCGACCCATGACGCAGCATATGCGTCATGGAATGATCGCGTCCCTGCAGATCGGGTGAAAGGGTTAACTCCCATTTCACCCGATCTGCAGGGACAGGGGGAGTGGTAGTTTAGCCCAGGGGGGGTGGCTTCACCCCCTCGTGGCTACGATCGCTCTGATTGGCTGTTGAAAGTGAAACTGCCAATCAGAGCGATTTGTAATATTTCACCTAAAAAAATGGTGAAATATTACAATCCAGCCATGGCCGATGCTGCAATATCATCGGCCATGGCTGGACACACTAATGTGCACCCACCCCACTCCTCCGATCGCCCCCCCAGCCCCCCGATCTGTGGTCCGCTCTCCTCGGTCCTGTGCTCCGCTCCCCCGTCCTCCTGCCCGCTCCCCCCGTGCTCCAATCACACCCCCCGTGCTCTAATCAAACCCCCCCCGCACTCCGATCACCCCCCCGCACAGCGATCACCCCCCCCGCACAGCGATCCCCCCCCCGTGCTCCGATCCGCCTGCCCGCACAGCGTTCCCCCAGTCCGTGCTCCAATCCACCCCCCCCCCCGTGTTCCGATCCACCCCCCCGTGCTCCGACGCCCCCCCCGTGGTCCCCCCCCACCCCATCATACTTACCGATCCAGCCGGGGTCCCGTCCGTCTTCTGCCTGGGCGCCGTCATCTTCCAAAATGGCGGGCGCATGTGCAGTGCACCCGCCGAATCTGCCGGCCGGCAGATTCGTTCCAGAGTGAATTTTGATCACTGAGATATAATCTATCTCAGTGATCAAAATAAAAAAAAAAGTAAATGACACCCCCCCCTTTGTCACCCCCATAGGTAGGGACAATAATTTTTTTTTTTTTTTTTTTTCCACTAAGGTTGGGGTAAGAACTAGGGTTAGGGTTAGGGGTAGGGTTAGGGGTAGGGTTAGGGGTAGGGTTAGGGTTAGGGGTAGGGTTAGGGGTAGGGTTAGGGGTAGGGTTAGGGTTAGGGGTAGGGGTAGGGTTAGGGGTAGGGTTAGGGTTTCGGTATGTGCACACGTATTCTGGTCCTCTGCGGATTTTTCCGCTGCGGATTTGATAAATCCGCAGTGCTAAACCGCTGCGGATTTATGGCGGATTTACCATGTTTTTTCTGCGCATTTCAATGCGGTTTTACAACTGCGATTTTCTATTTGAGCAGTTGTAAAACCGCTGCGGAATCCGCAGAAAGAAGCGACATGCTGCGGAATGTAAACCGCTGCGTTTCCGTGCAGTTTTTCCGCAGCATGGGCACAGCGATTTTTGTTTCCCGTAGGTTTGCATTGAACTGTAAACTCATGGGAAAATGCTGCGGATCCGCAGCGTTTTCCGCAGCGTGTGCACATACCTTTAGAATTAGGCTATGTGCACACGGTGCGGATTTGGCTGCGGATTGGCCGCTGCGGATTCGCCACTGCGGATTCGCAGCAGTGTTCCATCAGGTTTACAGTACCATGTAAACATATGGAAAACCAAATCCGCTGTGCCCATGTTGCGGAAAATACCGCGCGGAAACGCTGCGTTGTATTTCCCGCAGCATGTCAATTCTTTGTGCGGATTCCGCAGCGTTTTACACCTGTTCCTCAATAGGAATCCGCAGGTGAAATCCGGACAAAAAACACTGGAAATCCGCGGTAAATCCGCAGGTAAAACGCAGTGCCTTTTACCCGCGGATTTTTCAAAAATGGTGCGGAAATATCTCACACGAATCCACAACGGGGGCACATAGCCTTAGGGCTAGGGTTGGGTTGGAATTAGGGTTGTGGTTAGGGTTAGGGGTGTGTTGGGGTTACGGGTGTGTTGGGGTTAGGGTTGTGATTAGGGTTATGGCTACAGTTGGGATAAGGGTTAGGGGTGTGTTGGAGTTAGAATTGAGGGGTTTCCACTGTTTAGGCACATCAGGGGTCTCCAAACGCAACATGGCGCCACCATTGATTCCAGCCAATCTTGTATTCAAAAAGTCAAATGGTGCTCCCTCACTTCCGAGCCCCGACGTGTGCCCAAACAGTGGTTCACCCCCACATATGGGGTACCAGCATACTCAGGACAAACTGCGCAACAATTACTGGGGTCCAATTTCTACTGTTACCCTTGAGAAAATAAAAAATTGCTTGCTAAAACATCATTTTTGAGGAAAGAAAAATGATTTTTTATTTTCACGGCTCTGCGTTGTAAACGTCTGTGAAGCACTTGGGGGTTCAAAGTGCTCACCACATATCTAGATAAGTTCCTTGGGGGGTCTAGTTTCCAAAATGGGGTCACTTATGTGGGGTTTCTACTGTTTAGGCACACCAGGGGCTCTGCAAACGCAACGTGACGCCCGCAGACCATTCCATCAAAGTCTGCATTTCAAAAGTCACTACTTCCCTTCTGAGCCCCGACGTGTGCCCAAACACTGGTTTACCCTCACACATGGGGTATCAGCTTACTCAGGAGAAACTGGACAACAACTTATGGGGTCCAATTTCTCCTGTAACCCTTAGGAAAATAAAAAATTCTGGGCTAAAAAATTATTTTTGAGGAAAGAAAACGTATTTATTATTTTCACGGCTCTGCATTATAAACTTCTGTAAAGCACTTGGGGGTTGAAAGTGCTCACCACATATCTAGATAAGTTCCTTTCGGGGTCTAGTTTCCAAAATGGGGTCACTTGTGGGGGGTTTCTACTGTTTAGCAACATCAGGGGCTCTGCAAACGCAACGTGACGCCCGAAGAGCATTCCATCAAAGTCTGCATTTCATAACGTCACTTCTTCACTTCCGAGCCCCAACATGTGCCTAAACAGTGGTTTACCCCCACATATTGGGTATCAGCGTACTCAGGAGAAACTGGACAACAACTTTTGGGGTCAAATTTCTCCTGTTACCCTTGGGAAAATAAAAAATTGCGGGCTAAAAAATCATTTTTGAGAAAAGATTTTTTTTTTTTTTCATGGCTCTGCGTTATAAACTTCTGTGAAGCACTTGAGGGTTAAAAGTGCTCACCACACATCTAGATTAGTTCCTTTGGGGGTCTAGTTTCCAAAATGGGGTCATTTGTGGGGGATCTCTAATGTTTAGGCACACAGGGGCTCTCCAAACGCGACATGGTGTCCGCTAATGATTGGAGCTAATTTTCCATTTAAAAAGCCAAATGGCGTGCCTTCCCTTCTGAGCCCTCCCGTGCACCCAAACAGTGGTTTACCCCCACATATGGGGTATCAGCATACTCAGGACAAACTGGACAACAACATTTGTGGTCCAATTTCTCCTATTACCATTGGCAAAATAGGAAATTCCAGGCTAAAAAATCATTTTTGAGAAAAGAAAAATTATTTTTTATTTTCATGGCCCTGCATTATAAACTTCTGTGAAGCACTTTGGGGTTTAAAGTGCTCAGTATGCATCTAGATAAGTTCCTTGGGGGGTCTAGTTTCCAAAATGGGGTCACTTGTGGGGGAGCTCCATTGCATAGGCACACAGGGGCTCTCCAAATGCGACATGGTGTCCGCTAACAAATGGAGCTAATTCTCCATTCAAAAAGTCAAAAGGCGCGCCTTCCCTTCCGAGCCCTGCCGTGTGCCCAAACAGTGGTTTACCCCCACATATGAGGTATCGGCGTACTCGGGAGAAATTGCTCAACAAATTTTAGGATCCATTTTATCCTATTGCCCATGTGAAAATGAAAAAATTGAGGCGAAAAGAAATTTTTTGTGAAAAAAAAAGCACTTTTTCATTTTTACGGAACAATTTGTGAAGCACCTGAGGGTTTAAAGTGCTCACTAGGCATCTAGATAAGTTCCTTGGGGGGTCCAGTTTCCAAAATGGGGTCACTTGTGGGGGAGCTCCAATGTTTAAGCACACAGGGTCTCTCCAAACGCGACATGGTGTCCGCTAACGATGGAGATAATTTTTCATTCAAAAAGTCAAATGGCGCTCCTTCCCTTCCGAGCCTTACCATGTGCCCAAACAGTGGTTTACCCCCACATGTGAGGTATCGGTGTGCTCAGGAGAAATTGCCAAACAAATTTTAGGATCCATTTTATCCTGTTGTCCATGTGAAAATGAAAAAATTGAGGCTAAAAGAATTTTTTTTGTGAAAAAATAGTACTTTTTCATTTTTACGGATCAATTTGTGAAGCAGCTGGGGGTTTAAAGCGCTCACTATGCATCTAGATAAGTTCCTTGGGGCGTCTAGTTTCCAAAATGGGGTCACTTGTGGGGGAGCTCCAATTTTTAGGCACACGGGGGCTCTCCAAACTTGACATGGTGTCCGCTAAAGAGTGCAGCCAATTTTTCATTCAAAAAGTCAAATGGCGCTCCTTCCCTTCCAAGCCCTGCCGTGTGCCCAAACAGTGGTTTACCCCCACATATGAGGTATCAGCGTACTCAGGACAAATTGGACAACAACTTTCGTGGTTCAGTTTCTCCTTTTACCATTGGGAAAATACAAAAATTGTTGCTGAAAAATAATTTTTGTGACTAAAAAGTTAAATGTTCATTTTTTCCTTCCATGTTGCTTCTGCTGCTGTGAAGCACCTGAAGGGTTAATAAACTTCTTGAATGTGGTTTTGAGCACCTTGAGGGGTGTTTTTTTTAGAATGGTGTCACTTTTGGGTATTTTCAGCCATATAGACCTCTCAAACTGACTTCAAATGTGAGGTGGTCCCTAAAAAAAATGGTTTTGTAAATTTCGTTGTAAAAATGAGAAATCGCTGGTCAAATTTTAACTCTTATAACTTCCTAGCAAAAAAAAATTTTGTTTCCAAAATTGTGCTGATGTAAAGTAAACATGTGGGAAATGTTATTTATTAACTATTTTGTGTCACATACCTCTCTGGTTTAACAGAATAAAAATTCAAAATGTGAAAATTGCGAAATTTTCAAAATTTTCGCCAAATTTCCGTTTTTATCACAAATAAACACAGAATTTATTGACCTAAATTTACCACTAACATGAAGCCCAATATGTCACGAAAAAACAATCTCAGAACCGCTAGGATCCATTGAAGCGTTCCTGAGTTATTACCTCATAAAGGGACACTGGTCAGAATTGCAAAAAACGGCAAGGTCTTTAAGGTCAAAATAGGCTGGGTCATGAAGGGGTTAAAAAAAAAGAACCCACACATGTTTGGTGTTTATGAACTCATAATGACCTGGAGAATCAAAATGAAAGGTCAGTTTTACCATTTAGCGAACATGGTAAAAACAAATGTGGGATTGCACTTTTTTTGCAATTTCTCCACACTTGGATTTTTTTTTTCCTGATTTAGGCTGTGTGCACACGTTGCGGTTTTTTTGCGTTTTTTCCCGATAAAACGCTATAAAACCGCAAAAAAAAGCATACAAAAAGCATCCCATCATTTAGAATGAATTCCGCATGTTTTGTGCACATGATGCGGTTTTTTCCACAAAAAAAACGCATCACGGTAAAAACCGCAGCATGTTCATTAATTATGCGGGTTTTTTTTGCGGATTTCCCACTACAAAATGCATTGGGAAGTGTCCGGAAAAAACCCGGCAAAAACACGTCAAAACCGCGGCACAATCGCGGCAAAAACGCATGCGGTTTTCTTGCGGATTTCTTGCAGAAAATGTCCGGTTTTTCTCAGGAATTTTCTGCGAGAAATCCTGAACGTGTGCACATAGCCTTACAGTACGCAATTTGTTAAAACCAATGGTGTTATTCAAAAGTACAACTTGTCCCGCAAAAAATCAAGCCCTCATATGGCCATTTTGACCAAAAATCAAATAGTTATGGCTCTGGGAAGAAGGGTAGCAAAGAATGAAAATGCAAAACCAAAAATACCTCTGGTCATTAACGGGTTAAATTGCAACTATATGTGTTGTAATACTCCACATGAATGGTACTGCAAGAAATATCATTTGTGAACTGAAATTCTTTACTGCCACCCACTTATGTGGGTATGTTATGAGGTATGTTTTTACACTCCACACAAGAACCACAAGGGTAACCACCCTTCTTTTGTTTCCCAGTGTTAAAAAGACTAAGAGGTTGGGCCACATAGTGGCTTCTGACTAGGATGCCCTTTAAGTTCCTATTTCTAGCCATTAACAATGGGAAGTCAGGTATTGTTTTACTCAATGTCTGGCCAATGTCTTTCTAACATGTTTCATATGGTTTTCCATTGACTATGGTAAGTTGATATGAATCTGACAGGGTGATATATATCAGGTTTCTTCTGAGCAGTGACAACAATTGATTACGAGTTGTAATTTTAGCATGATAGTATCCCTTTTTAATACTTCTGTTGCTATAACCGCATGCACAAAATCTTTCCCTAAGGTACCAAGCCTGATGTTCAAAATCCTTGTCTGTTGAATACATATGTTTCAAGCTCAAAAATTGTCCCACTGGGACAGCCCAGATATTGGAGGACGTATGTGATGAAGTAGCATGCAGTAGGGAATTCACAGCACAGATGTTTTCTTCCAGAAAACATCTGTTTGAATCAAACCACCTGCCTGCATTTCTGTTTCAATATCCAGAAAATCAATCCGTTGCTCATGGTAATTATAGGTAAGTGTGATGTTACAATGGTTCTGATTTAATCTATCAATTAAATCATGAAGATCCCCCTCCGAACCCTGCCAAATTATGAAAAAGTAATCAATATATCTGTATCAGCAATGCGTCTGGGAGGCGGCGTGCATGCCGTTACTGAAATTCTCTTCCTTCCTAAAAGCCAAGAAAAAGGTTTATGTACGTTGGCGAGCAAACTGCGCCCATTGCAGTGCCGCATTTTTGAATGAAAAACCTTTCTTTGAAGGTGAAATAGTTTTGGGTCAAAATAAACTGTCAGAGTTCAAAAATCAAAGCTTGCATGAAATCATCCAGTTTGCTCATATTAAGTTTGAACTCTACAGTTTCCAATCCATCACTATGCTTGATACCTGTATACAAAGATTCCACGTCTGCAACAACTAGAAGTATGTCTGGTTTTCAGGAGAGGCCATCAATCCTCCCAAGGACTTCCAAAGTGTGTCTGCCACAGGAGGGCAAAGTTTCAACTAATCGTTGCAAGTAGTGTTCAATGAATTTACACACAGGAACACAAATCTCTCCTATGCCAGTGACAATTGGATGGCCTGGTGGTTCCAAACGGTCCTTCTGGATCTTGAGGAGTAGGTAGAAGGTGGGAATCACTGAATGTTTTACACATAAACCTTCAAACACCTTCCTTGGGATGATATCCTGGGAAAAGGCCCCATCCAAGATCTGTTTAGATGCTTATTTTCTATTCTTCCCAACAGGCCAGATGACCGCATTTGTCCTTTTCTTCACTGATTTAAAGTCTGTGTGTGAAATTACACATATAGATCTTATGGTGGAGGAAGGATGTCAATATCTACACAGTGTGGATAAAACTCTGTACCCAATGAACCTGTTGCAGATGGAAATGGAACAAAGTGTTTTGCACTGGTTGAGAATATAAATAAGGAAATCATTGATGAAACTGTCTTTATGATGTGTGTTAGGGGAAGTGAACTGTCCCTGCAGGTTCAGGTGTTATGTGAGAGACCACAACGTACCAGAACTTAGAATAGGAAGTCATTAGCCGAACTGCACGGGGCTGATCTCAACATACCTGATAAGATGTACTGTGCTCTGTGTTTACTCAGCTCGCCGCTGTCCTCGCGCGGACCACTCATCAGGAGAGACAGATTACAGTATATAAAACATAAATTTGACCAGTCTGACAAAAAACAGTAGGCAATAAGTTAGTGAAGACAGAATAGTGACAGTGACAGCAGTAACCATCATTAGATAGTAAGGAGATTAAAGGGGCTGCCCTGTCTAAATTTATAACTCTGCAGTCAGTCTTGTGACTGCAAACTTATGAATCCCCCCCAGTACACGCACTGTGCACTGCGAGGATATGCTGATTTCTAAGCTGGGACCGGTGGGTAATTATGAGTTATACATACTCCTGGCCAAAGCCTGACTAGTGGGCATGGCCTCACTGCATGCACTTGTATACAGTAATGCGCGTCCCTTCTAGTGATATGGCTGTCCACTTGGCAAGGCTTCACTCAAAGTGTATAAAGGGAGGCTGCACCTATTGGGCTCTGTATGTATAACTCATAAGTACCCGCCGGTCCCGACTCAGAAACCGGCGAATCCTCGCAGCGCACAGTGTGTGTGCTGGGGAGAATTCATATGCCTGCTGTCACACAGAGTGACTGTAGACTTATCAATGTAGACTGAACAACCCATTTAATGCGTTTCCCACTGCTGATACGCACAACTAATGGTCTACCATATTGCAGGAAAATCATGCTATCAATTTTACATACCCTATGGCTCCGATTATTTTCATTTTTTTAAGTCCCTTTCTTTTTCTTGTAGCGTTAGTTGACATTTTTGGTGCCAAATTCATCATATTGAATAGTCAAAAATTGCACCAATATTTTAACATACTCAAAAATACACCGGGATGGGACTGGAATAAAGGTTCATCACATCTTATGACTTTTTAAAAAGTCACAAGTGATGAATCAGGCTAAAATACCTGGAATTGCTAGACTCTGCCCACAAGCAGAGACCGAAAAGCCCTATGAGCGTATATAAAATAGACTTTAAAAGAGAAACAGAATAATTACACAAAATTAGACAAAAAAACAGGAGCAAAGGTAATGATGAATCTGCGAATAGTATATAAAATATTTTTAGTTATAATGTTTAACTATTAACCATATATTATTGCACTGAACTAAATGCCTGCTATATTATAAGTAAATAGAGTACAGTGGGGGATGGGGCCAGTCTTGGTGATGGCATATTATACCTACAGAAGCTCCTATATATCGTAAAATGTCCTACTTTTTTAACATTTAAATGATCATTGTCATGTTCACAGATAAAATCTGAGTTGAGACAGATTACGACGAGTTACTGAGAAATAAAAAAAATGCGTTGCCCATAGAAATCTGTAGGCTGTGGAGCGGGGAAGAAGAGGGGAGAACAGCTGCAGAAAGAAATAAAGAGACACACTGAGATGTTGTATTTTAATAAGTGTGATGTATTCACAGCTTCTCTGCTCAGTACTGCTGTATCGTACTCCATGCTGCTGCTTATTAGGCTGCGTAGCGACAGCAAAGACAGATGAAAACATTGGAAAGTGAGTATGAGATGGAGCAGGGAACTTACATTTAAAGCGGTGAAATAGAAAAGAAAAACGCTGGAGTGGTAATTTAATTATTTTCTTAGCTTTCGCAGAGTACAATTGCACCCTTTATGATTGCAGGCTGAATAAATGTCTGCTGAACACCTCATGCATATTGGTTGGGTGACTGGTGTTATAGGTTCAGAGAACCTAAGTCTAATAAGAATTGCCACCTTTACGCCCTTTAAATAAACGCCCTGGGTTGAATATGGCTAAAAAGAGAGCAAGAGCACTGACTTATAGCCACTTACATGTTCCAGAGGCCGATATCATTGCTCCCTACTCTTCCTACCCCTCCTGTCAAGTCTTGTCCTCACAATGTCAATACGAGCTAAACAAATATGTGTTCCTGAAATATGTGTTCCTGAAATGTGTAACCAAGCAATAAGGTTATGTAAAATGAAATGTCTATTTTGATGGGAAAAATTTGCTGTTTGTGTGTCAGGAAATGAATACCTCAAATAGAGGATAACAAAAGAATAAAATCAGATCTTTCATGAATGGAAAGATCTAGGAGCTGCAGTTTCAAATAAATGTACAGTTCGAGCAGTAAATCTACCATGTGTCCCTATGTTTTAGAAGAGCTTAAGGCTCCAAGTCTCATTCTGTATTGTGTGCAAAGTTTCCTTTCTATGCTTTTCTATATGATTAGCGCTTAATTTATGGCACATTTTGTCTCTCAAATATTTCTTGTTGCTTTAGGAGACCAATTCATAGGACAATTATGTAGTACTAGATGGTGGCCCGATTCTAACGCATCGGGTATTCTAAAATATGCATGTCCACGTAGTATATTGCCCAGCCACGTAGTATATTGCCCAGCCACGTAGTATATTGCCCAGTGACGCAGTATATTGCCCAGCCATGTAGCATATTGCCCAGCTACGTAGTATATTGCCCAGCAACGTAGTATACAGCACAGAGTCACGTAGTATATTGCCCAGTGACGTAGTATATTGAACAGCGACATAGTATACAGCACAGAGCCATGTAGTATATTGCCCAGCTACGTAGTATATTGCCCAGCCACGTAGTATATTGCCCAGCCACGTAGTATATTGCCCAGTGACGTAGTATATTGCCCAGCCACCTAGTATATTGCCCAGCTACGTAGTATATTGCCCAGTGACGTAGTGTATTCCACAGCGACATAGTATACAGCACAGAGCCACGTAGTATATTGCCCAGCTACGTAGTATATTGCCCAGCCACGAAGTATATTGCCCAGCCACATAGTATATTGCCCACCCACGTAGTATATTGCCCAGCCACGTAGTATATTGTCCAGTGACGTAGTATATTGCCCAGCTACATAGTATATTGCCCAGTGACATAGTATATTGCCCAGCTACAAAGTATATTGCCCAGTCACGTAGTATATTGCCCAGCTACATAGTATATTGCCAAGTCATGTAGTGTATTGCCCAGCTACGTAGTATATTGCCCAGCCACATAGTATATTGCCTAGCCACGTAGTATATTGCCCAGCCACGTATGTCACAGGTTAAAAAATAAAAAATAAACATACTCACCTTCGGATCCGAGGGCCCATTGTAGTTCTAACATACTCACCTTCAGATCTGAGGGCTCCTTGTAGTGCGCGGCTGCCGCCATCTTCTGTTCACAGGACGCATTGCGAAATTACTCAGATGACTTAGCGGTCTCACAAGGCCGCTAAGTATTCTGGGTAATTTCGCAATGCATCGCCGGGAACTGAAGACGGCTCTGCGGACAACGGAGGGTGAGTATAGCAGGTTTTTTGTTTTTTTATTATTTTTAACATTACATTTTTTTACTATTGATGCCGCATAGGCAGCATCAATAGTAAAAAGTTGGGGACACACAGGGTTAATAGCGGTGGTGACGGAGTGCGTTACCCGCGGTATAACGCAGTCTGTTAGCGCCGGTATTAACCCTGTGTTAGCGGTGACCGGAGGGGAGTATGCAGGCACCGGGCAATGACTGCGGGGAGTAAGGAGCGGCCATTTTCTTCCAGACCGTGCCCGTCACTGATTGGTCGTGGCTGTTTTGCCGTGACCAATCAGCGACTTGGATTTCCTTGACAGACAGAGGCCGCGACCAATGAATATCCGTGACAGACAGACAGAAGGACAGAAAGGTGGAAGTGACCCTTAGACAATTATATAGTAGATAAGCTGTAAGATTTTATCATCAGAGCACATGAGTAGATTTCATTTTAGATACCCTGATGAACCTAATACCACTCTAATAATGTATGTGCGCTACTAAGGACCGGAACCTGGGAACCTTCCTACAATAAATTCCATATCTTCTTGTGGCGTTGAGTGAAGACTGGGCAATCCCTTGGTATCTGCACCCAATCTGTTCAGCGTCAAACCGATTGTATAACAAAGTCCGAAATTAGTGGAGAAATATCAGACATAGAAACTGAATTCAACCATAGAGCTTACCTGCAGAGAAACCTCTGTGCTTTATGATCAGTGGTGTCTTTATAAAAGTCAGACAGGATTTTTCTATGTATTAATTATGTTAAATATTGTTAATTCAGGTATAGTTCTTTGTAATAAATTAATGCTCAGCTGTAGTTTGCACAGAACCTAGATATCTTAACAAGTTTTTGTGCAATAAATGCATACAGGTGCTTCTCACAAAATTAGAATATCATCAAAAAGTGAATTTATTTCAGTTCTTCAATACAAACAGTGAATCTCATATATTATATAGAGTCATTTTAAACAGTGATCTATTTCAAGTGTTTATTTCTGTTAATGTTGATGATTATGGCTTACAGCCAATGAAAACCCAAAAGTCATTATCTCAGAAAATTAGAATACTTTATAACACCAGCTTGAAAAAATTATTTTAAAATCCGAAATGTTGGCCTACTGAAATGTATGTTCAGTAAATGCACTCAATACTTAGTCAGGGCTCCTTTTGCATCAATTACTGCATCAATTCGGCTTGGCATGGAGGCAATCAGCCTGTGGTACTGCTGAGGTGTTATGGAAGCTTTGATAGCAACCTTCAGCTCGTCTGCATTGTTGGGTCTGGTGTCTTTCATCTTCCTCTTGACAATACCCCATAGATTCTCTATGGGGTTAAGGTCAAGTGAGTTTTCTGGCCAATCAAACATAGTGATACTGTTGTTTTTAAACCTGGTATTGGTACTTTTGGCCATGTGGACAGGTGCCAAGTCCTGCTGGGGAATTAAATTTCCATCTCCAAAAAGCTTGCCGGCAGAGGGAAGCATGAAGTGCTCTAAAATTTCATGCTAGATGGCTGCGCTGACTTTGGTCTTGATAAAACACAGTGGACCTACACCAGCAGATGACATGGTTCCCCAAACCATCAATGATTGTGGAAACTTCACACTAGACCTCAAGCAGCTTGGATTGTGGCCTCTCCACTCTTTCTCCAGACTCTGGGACCTTGATTTCCAAATGAAATGCAAAATTTACTCTCATCTGAAAACGACACCTTGGACCACTGAGCTACAGTCCAGTTCTTTTTCTCCGTGGCCCAGGTTAGACGCTTCTGGTTTTGTTGTGGCTTGACACAAGGAATGCGACACTTGTAGCCCATGTCCTGGATACGTTTGTGTGTGGTGGCTCTTGAAGCAATGACTCCAGCAGCAGTCCACTCCTTTTGAAACGCTCCTAAATTTTGAGTGGCCTTTTCTTAGCAATCCTTTCAAGGCTGCGGTTACCCTGGTTGCTTGTGCACATTTTTCACACTTTTTCCTTCCACTCAACTTTCCATTAATATGTTTGGATATAACACTCTGTGAACAGCCAGCTTCTTTAGCAATGCAATTTTGTGGCTTACCTCCTTGTGGAGTGTGTCAATGACTGCCTTCTGACAATCTGTCAAGTCAGCAGTCTTTCCCATGATTGTGGAGCCTACTGAAGCAGACTAAGGGACCTTTTTAAACACGTATGTAGCCTTTGAAGGTGATTTTGTTAATTATTCTAATTTACTGAGATAATGACTTTTGGGTTTTCATTGGCTGTAAGACATAATAATAAACATTAACAGAAATAAACTCTTGAAATAGATCACTCTGTTTGTAATGACTCTATATAATATACAAGTTTCACTTTTTGTATTGAAAATTAAGAACTAAAATAAATTAACTTTTCTATGCTATCCAAATTTAGTGTGAAGCACCGGTACATCAACCTCTTAGATAGTTAGCTCATCCTACATGTCTTCACTAAAGAGTGCTCAAACCTAGATTGACAGCAGAATTATCACGAACTTGGACAGCCCCTTTAATACTCCTAACATAAATAAAAAACAGGAGAATTAGTATCACAAAAAGTATATAAAAAAATATTTACATGCAGGTACTTTAGATGACAGCACACTGCACCTTCTCTGAGCCGGTTGTCAGATTGAAACACTTTGATGCTAGTAGGATGGCTTTTACACTTTTTTTTAATTAAAAACACTGTTTACTAAGCTATGCTATTAATTTATATACATATGTTCATTTTGTTTCTGTCTTGGGTTTTGTCATGAAATACAGCATATTACACTCTACATGTAATATATTTTAACAATCACAGCTGTAATTTTATTACCCATTTCAGCAGAAATAGGAATTGTGTGTCTTGTGTAGAATGGGCAGCCTTTGTAGATGTGAAGAAGACTGGTATATTTCTGCCTTGTTTGTTTGTACAATAGATCATCATTGACTACTTAGCGCTGGCATTGCTCTCACATTCTTACAGACATATCACATTCTTGCTTGTTTAATTACTCGGCTTTTCCAATCCTCACTGCTAAAGGTGAAAGTCGATGAAGTGCATTATCTATAATAATTTCATGGAATAAAAGAGGTTTACTAGAGCAGAACAATCTCCCCGTTGTTCACTGCTGTGCGCTACTTTTTATTGCATTGCACTGGCAGGGAATTGTTTTAACTGGGGGACAAATCATCGTGGAGTAGATGTAATCAAAATCCGTCAAATGCAACAGGAACCTTGAATGTTTGCCATGAAATGTTTTTCTTGCCCAGGGAAAGGGATAAAACGGTGTGTTTTAAAAACAGTAATTGACAGGTTACGAATGGAGAAACTTTAGGTTAGCATTCACAGAAGTGTAAGTCTTTGTAGGAAACTTGTGATGATACTTATAATGAGAAAAATGCATTTTGTCAGTATGATTTTCTAGGAATTTCACTCTTTTTTCTTCCAAAACTGATTATTTTAGGTTATTGGGGGGTTTTTGTTAGCAGGAAATGATGTGTTTTAAAAACTAAAACTTTAAAATCTAAAAACTGAACGGGGTCTGTCCCAATTGGGGTTTACCTTGTCGCAGTGGGATAGCTTTTATGCTTTTTTTTTCAAAATAGCATTAAATAAGTACCCTTAGTGTACTATTATTATTTATTCACGTACTGCAGGGTATTTGCACATTTTGTTCTTGTCCTAGGTTCTGTGTGGTAAATGGCCACAGTGTGACTTGATGCCAACACAAAGTACTTATACCAATATACTGTATGTTCTCACTTATTCCTTTGGTTTTGTTTTTGCAACTTAACTGTACTTGTTCGATGCCGTTTATAAGACAGATGTAAAATGTCTAGAATATTAGATTTTTTTTGTTACCTTTAGATAAAAATGCAATCATAAATCTTGTACTTTACCCCAAAAGGTTAACCTCGCCCTTTTTGCTAATCAATTTTTAAGTTTTTCCATAAGTACTAAAAAAAAAGCAATTTCTGACAATGAAATGTCGATATCTGCACAAAAAATTGGCCCAGATGCAATGATAAATACCCCCTACTGTCTTACAATTGACACTTGCAGGATACAAAACTTAAAGAGGTTTTAAAATGTCTGTCGCAGTCTGTAAATGAATGAGGGCTGATGTGTTTGTTGTGTGTATGCCCTTGGAAGTATTTGCCATTTTTATTTGTAACCCTGCCCATCTGTTTTTCTTTACATGTATATTGCCTTCTGTGTAAGCCAAAATCTTCTGTAAATTGGGGTTGATCACAAATGCAGGAGACAGAAGATTCTACAGTACAATTTGTATATTATCTGTGCATATGAGTCTAATTACTGCAGTACTGCACAAACATATATATATATATTTTTTTAATCTGTATTTTTTAGATTTTCAAATATTAAACCAATATATGCAAATATCACAACAAACCATAGTCTGTCTCAATAAATCAATAAGTTCATTGATATGGAGATAAGTTCAGATTGTGAAAACGAAAAGAGGGACAAAAGAAAAACCTTATTAATCATGTAACTCAATTGGGACCCAAATCGGGACCAATGTATGTAGGGATATAACTGATGTATTTAAGAACAGTTGATGTCCAAGAAAGCGAATGACAAGGCATCATGGGTGTATGAAATGGAATTTTGAAAAAGTTTTCTTTTTTTCTCTCCTTACAAAAAGACGTTTCGACCCAATCCATATTAAGTAAGTGATCCATTTATTCCAAGAGCAGTTTTCAAAGAGATGGGTAAGGGGAGATCCATACCTGAAAACTTGTTTTCTGCGTCAGCTTTACAAAGTAGTAATTTCCTGTTGTACACAAGCATATTTAAAGATGATGTGGATGATGAAGGAAAGTAGTGTATGTGGCCAGAAAACACTATATCCTTCATATGCTTATGGCGCAAGACCTTCCAAAAGTTCTTTTTGCGAGTTATTCTACTCTCATGGGGACACAAAAGCACACATTCATGTCAGTTTATACAGTCTGGTGGAATCACTGTATTGGGTTCCTTCAACCAAAACACTTTCCTCTGGCACAGAAATTTATTGTCTCACTGCTCTTACTGTGAAGAATCCCATCCATGGTGATGTGGAGGAGAAAGAAGTGCGCTGGATCCTGGATGCTGCCAATGACAAAGGTGACTCCAGGCGTTAAGTATAAAAAATTATCAATTTATTATTGTGACACATTTTGGAGTAGATTCTACTCTTTACTCTGAAATGCTTTGCAATAATAAATTGGGAATTTTTTATACTCACCACCTCGAGCCTTTGTCCGTGGCAGTGTGAGATAGCAGGTACGGAGGATGCAGTAACGGACTGTACACAGACCAAGGGTGGTGGGGATTTATTAAACAACAGAAACTCCATGCAGGGAGAAAATGGAGGGACAATATTCCCTAATACAGTAAATGGCTAATGGGTTTAAATTAATGAAACAAGAACAAATAAAACAGACAATTCAATTAATCATAGGTTATCACTCAGACGCCAGTCATGGTCGAACTCCTGTCTGTGACTGGGGCTGCTTAGATTGCGTCGCAGTGGAAGTTTGTCACAGTCAAGAGGAAGATGGGCTAATATCTTCTGATGTTGGTAGTGTCCTCTCGTGGTCCTGACGATGGCGGCGACTCCTTGGGATCCTGATTCGGCTTTTGGGTTCAGTAGATGAGGCGATGAAGGGGGAAACGTCCTTATCCTCAGTGGGTAAGGTCCCAACAGTACAGAGACCTGCAGCACTGCCCAAACACAGTTTACAACGGGCAGCCCGGTTCGCTATGTCGTATCGTTGCGTTCCTAAGTCCCGTTCACAGATCTTGTCTCTCACGGTCAGTGCTGTCAGCGGGGGTGGCTGTGGCAGTGGTCTCAGTGAGAGCAGCGATGTCAGCGGGGACAACGGCGACTGAGCGGTACTCCATCGGTAGTCTCCTCTCCAAGCGCTTTTCCGTCCCAGGCTATGCTCTACCCTGCCCAGTCACCCCACAGTTGATTTTACCTCACAGGCATCTGATGCGCTCGTCATTCCCGCCCAAACTGTTTGAATCCTCGCGCGCGAACGTTTTCTCAGCTTGACCATGCCCCTTTTTCTCGAGTACAGGGAGCGGTCTAGCATTTTAAGCTTTTCCCCCATAATTTAGGTGACCCTTTACTGAGGGTACATGCCTAATTGGTTTCTTCTTCTTACAGCAGCATCCAGTATCCACCGCACTTCTTTCTCTTTTGCTAGCCATGCCTTCCATCCCATCGGTGTGAACACAGCGTCCACAGCAGCAGCCACGTTTGGAATACATAACAATCTTCCAGGGATTTGTGCCACGCACAACCTGTCCTAATAAGCGACCAACCCTCTATTTCATCACCTGCTGTCAGCGGTGTTACAAAAGGAGTGCCTCTTGTCTATTCTTTTGCCATCTATGGTGATGTGGAGACCTTCTTTCCTCTAGACATAGTGGGTTTCCCAAAAGGGATCGTGCTCATAACACAGTAAGGCCAAAAACCAATCACAACAGAGGATATGAATAATTAAATATTTATTTATTAAAGGGTATTTATCAAATTATAAAATTCCAAAATTAAAAACAAGAGTAATTCAATATACATGTATTTAATATAGTATATTTCATATACTAGTGCCCATATCTGTTTGGCTGCCATCGTATATATTTTATATATATACACACCCGTAAGGGCTTAAAAATACCCATTGTGGTTTGACAAAACCGTGTTTAGGGATGCAACCAAAAAGCAAAAAAACTAAAAAAAACTCTTTTTATGAAAAAGGGCAACAATGTGCGTATAGAAGAAAGAGCAAAAAAAACAAGATAAGGTGCATTCAGTGCAAAAATTGCAGGTGCATTAAGTGCAAACCAATATATCAATAAGGTGCTGATAGTTGAATAATGTATGAAGTCACTTTTAATTAATAATAATAATAATCTTTATTTTTATATAGCGCTAACATATTCCGCAGCGCAGCGCAGTTTGCACACATTATCATCGCTGTCCCCGATGGGGCTCACAATCTAAATTCCCTATCAGTATGTCTTTGGAATGTGGGAGGAAACCGGAGTGCCCAGAGGAAGCCCACGCAAACACGGAGAGAACATACAAACTCTTTGCAGATGTTGTCCTGGGTGGGATTAGAACCCAGGACTCCAGCGCTGCAAGGCTGCAGTGCTAACCACTGCGCCACCGTGCTGCCCTGTAATTATACAGGAATTTATTATATGGACCACCAGTTAGGTATGGTGCACCCCACCTAACTGGCGGTCCATATAATAAATTCCCTTATTTTGTTTTTTTTTTTGCTCTTTCTTCTAGACGCACATTGTTGCACTTTTTTATAAAAAGAGGTTTTTTTTAGATTTTTTGCTTTTTTGGTTGCATCCCTAAACACTGTTTTGTCAAACCACAATGGGTATTTTTAAGTCCTTACGGGTGTGTACATATATAAAATACATATGATGGCAGCCAAACAGCTTTGGGCACTAGTATATTAAATATATTATATAACGATGTAGAAACAATGGCAGCACTCACCAGTTTTCGCAAACAGGTACTTTATTTATACATATCTTCACGGCACGAGGGTGTGTATGATACAAAAAGTGGCAGCCGAACGACGGCCGTTTCGCTCCCACCTGGCGCTTCAACGGGTTCAACGGGAGTGCGGATGTGACTCCTAAAGTAGCGCCCAATACTGGCGCCCCTCCCCACGCCAACACCCACCCTCCCGCGGTACAAAACTAATTAAAAACAATTAAAATCAAAGCCCTTTGTAACCGGCATAAACTGGAACTAGTATTCATTACAATTTGTTGAATTTAACATTGTATTACATATTGCTATCTGAACCATATTGACTTTTGACTTTTGCGGGTGTAGAGCAGGTGAAGATCCCCAGAAGAGGGGGCGATCATCATAACGACCTGTTAAGATGTGAAGCTCTGTGGATTATGCGGACAGGCGCCACAGTTCCCGCAGGGCTTAATGACAAGATAGACATGTCTATATTCTTGTGAGTGGAGCGCAAATATATTTCTTGGGTTAAGTAGAGACCTTATGTGTACCCACATTATTTTATAAAAGAGATCAAAATATGATATGTTAGGTATACCCGGTGATGTCACGCTCAGCTGTAGTACAGGGAAAGGTGTAACGTACCTCAGCAATAGGTGAGGATCTGAGTAATTTACAACGGATAAATATACCAATATGGTTCAGATAGCAATATGTAATACAATGTTAAATTCAACAAATTAGTTTTGTACCGCTGGAGGGCGGGTGTTGGCGTGGGGAGGGGCGCCAGTATTGGGCGCTACTTCAGGCGTCACATCCGCACTCCCGTTGAACCCGTTGAAGCGCCAGGTGGGTGCGAAACGGCCGTCGTTCGGCTGCCACTTTTTGTATCATACACACCCCCGTGCCGTGAAGATATGTATAAATAAAGTACCTGTTTGCGAAGACTGGTGAGTGCTGCCATTGTTTCTACATCGTTATATCGTGGATTTTTGCTTTTCTGGCTTAAGCACCCGAAGTCTGCCGGACGGCTGCAGTTTGGGAGTCTGATGTGTTCTGGGTCCGAGGAGCGGTGGTGCGGTCAGCTGTTTCTATTTACATTGCTTTTTTAAATATATTATATTAAATACATGTATATTGAATTACTCTTGTTTTTAGTTTTGGAATTTTATAATTTGTTAAATACCATTTAATAAATAAATATTTAATTATTCATATCCTCTGTTGTGATTGGTTTTTGGCCTTACTGTGTTATGAGCATGATCCCTTTTAGTCCTTTGTAGTGTTATACTACACTATTGACACATTTGGTGGCTTCCGGGTATCTTGATTCTACCGTATATGGTTTATATTTTATATTTTGTTTCTATTTATGCCCTATATGGTATCTTGGTATAACTAAGTGTGTTTAATTAACTATAGTGGGTTTCCCCTAGGTATAAACACATTATTACACGCATCTTTGTACTATCCAATAGTATAATACTACTTCATATTAGCTCACACCTTGACAATCTGTTTTCAAACTAACCACCTTTAACATATTGATAATTTCCATGCAGACCACATTTTCTATTTATTGTTCATGTTGCCGTCTTATCACATTTTATGATCCGAGGTAATAACAACTGTTCAATTCTCTGCCCGGTTCTCTGGATATCAGCAGAAGCTCTCATGTTGGACTTATGGTCATCCACTGTGCGCCATTATCAAGGAATATTCAAAGCAAATGCCTCTGCATAACCAGCATTGCCAAGGGTCTGGGTTAGAGACAAACTTGTGTTATATACACAGGGTATGGTCATCTCCATCTTGTGTTTCTGCTAGCAGCCTTGGCTACAATGTTGTTTTAGATACTGGAATATATTGTTTCAAGTGATACATTAAATCACAGGTTACAGATTTCTCAGGTTGTAGACAAATGTTAGCTGGATTAATTAGTCCTTCACATTCCCAGCACAGTGCGCTTCGCTTCCAGATGACTTGTTATATCAACACCTTTAACTTTCATCTCTCCAGACAGTTCTTCTCTAATCTATTTTGACAGAACTGCAAATTCAATGTATTCCAGTTGCTTGTAGCTCTGATAAGTATAGAAGGATTGTGTAGGCTGGCTATCCTTTTCATCCAAATAACCTTCCTGTCTGATAAGCTTGAATATATTTTTTTGGTTGGCGTCAGAAATATTCTATTAAGGGCTAAACATGTTAGGTGTCGGAGTTTAGATTAAGTAGTACATTTTTTGTGTATATTACACTTAATATTGATAGACAAATCGCTGAAATATTCAAGTAATCAAAATGAGGTGGTGCAATCGCCCACGGGAACAGGTCTCGGATATGCACTGTCTTGATTCCCGGCTGCGATCCGGAGGATACCATTTGTTTTTCCATTTGTGAGTACGTTGGACATTAAAAACACTTTTTTTGAACTTTCCTGTGGTCACTGCCCGTCTGTCACACTGCACCAACCTCGCTGCACTACAGCACTTACATATTGCACTTGTACCAACATATGTTCTTGCTCATTTCTTTCGCTTTGCAACATCTGAAGTAGCAGAGACAAGTTGATTATCGGGTACATTTTTGCAGCGAAGATGAATGTGTGATCCACACAAGAAGTAGCAGGACTGAGGTTAGTAATACTAATAGCTAGTTCCAGGATAGCAGACAAGAGTAGCTGAACCGATATATCAACTTGCTTGAGCTGAACCAAGTGTGGCTTATCTGCAAACATGTGGTACCCCAATGCTATAGTACTTCAATGCTCAGGCAGCATAGCAACCTAATTTAACCATAAAATTTGACAATAAAATTTTTTGGGTGATAACATCAGAGTTGCTTGCTGGGTTATCATAGTAATGAAGCAGAGACGAACACAGAGTGAGGTGACTATTGTTGAAGGGAGCATAGCCTGGCACAAGAGCCAGGACAGGTGAGTAACAGTTTTTGTTCAGATGAGATTGCTTTTGCTTCATACGCTAGACCATCCATGAACCAATACAAGCGAATGGGGTAATCAAGTTAAATGCTGTTTCAGGACAAACGATGATCTATGTTTTAAAAAAAAAATTGCAGTATACATTTCTGAGCTCCGTTTTTGTGATCATACAAACCCATTAAACTCTATGGGTGCATAGGAAAAAATCAATATCATGCATACACACACCATCTGTATGAGATTCTAGCCATAACGTTTTCAACATAGTTGTATAAGGCTTTGTTTTTTTGTGACACAAATTTGTTGTTTTTAATGCCACCAATCATTTTACCATATACTGTAATGTACTGGAAAAATGGGTACAAAATTCCAAGTGGGGTGACTTGGTGAAAAAACGTTGTAATTTTGCCATTGTTTTTTGGGTGTTGCTAAATGGCTTTAATTGTGCAGTAAAAGACAGGGCAACATGATTCTTCAGGACTTGGTTTGTATCACTATTTTCTAAGACCCAAGACTTTTTCATTCAACTGTCAATTCACCTATTCACTTGTTTTTGCACATCAAGATTGTATTGATATCATTTGGATAGAATGTATTTTAAATGACAGTGGTCCCAGATGCCTTGAGATCATTAACAAGTCCCCCCTTTTAGTTTTATGCTGATCTCTCACCTTCCTTATGATCAAGGATACCCCATGAGTTGACATTTTGCATGGTGCTCCAGATCGATGTCGATTGACAGTCAATTCGTATTTCTTCCATTTTCTTACTATTGCACCAACAGTTGTCGTCTTTTCACCCAGCGTCTTACTTACGGTTTTGTAGCCCATTACTGCTTTGTACAGGTCTATGATCTTGTCCCTGACATCCTTATAAAGCTCTTTGGTCTTGCCCATGTTGTAGAGGTTAGAGTCTGACTGATTAATTGAGTCTGTGGACAGGAGTCTTTTATAAAGGTGACTATGTAAGACAGCTGTCTTTAATGCAGGTAACGAGTTGATTAGGAGCATCTAACTGGTCTGTAGGAGCCAGAACTCTTAATGGTTGGTAGGGGATCAAATACCGTATATACTTGATTATAAGCCAACCCGAGTATAAGCCGAGACCCCTAATTTTGCCACAAAAACTGGGAAAACTTAATGACTCGAGTATAAGCCTAGGGTGGAAAATGCAGCAGCTACTGTTAAATTTCAAAAATAAAAATAGGTACCAATAAAAGTAAAATTAATTGAGACATCAGTGGGCTAAGTGTTTTTGAATATTTATATTGAATCAGGAGCCCCATATAATGCTCCATACAGTTCATGATGGGCCCCATAAGATGTTCCATACAAAATACACCCCATATAATGCTCCATAAAGTTCATGATGGGCCGTATAAGATGCTCCATACAAAATACGCCCCATATAATGCTGCACAAATGTTGATTATGACCCCATAAGATGCTCCATAGAGATATTTGCCCCATATAATGCTGCACAAATGCTGATTATGGCCCCATAAGATGCTCCATAGAGATATTTGCCCCATATAATGCTGCACAAATGCTGATTATGGCCCCATAAGATGCTCCATAGAGATATTTGCCCCTTATGCTGTTGCTGCGATTAAAAAAAAGACATACTCACCTCTCGTCGCTTAGGCCCCCAGCACTTGCAATACTCACCTGTCCTCGTTCCACCGCCGGGAGCCACTGTGTCTTCCGAATCCTCTGCACTGACGTTCAGGCATAGGTTGCACACTAACCACATCATCGCGCCCTCTGACCTGAGCGTCACAGCAGAGTACGAGGAAGACTGAGCGCGGCGGTGGAACGAGGACAGGTGAATATTGCGCAATGCTGCTCACCCTCCCCATTATACTCACCCGCTCCCTGCGCGGTCCCTGGCAGCTTCCCTGATGGTCTTCCCTGGGCGCTGACAGCTTCTTCCAGCGTTGAGCGGTCACCGGTACAGCTCATTACAGCAATGAACATGCGGCTCCACCCCTATGTGAGTGGAGTCGCGTCCATATTCATTACTGTAATGAGCGGTACCATGTGACCGCTCAATGCTGGAAGAAGCTGTCAGCGCCCGGAGATCATTGGAGATGCAGGGACCACCTCAGGAGCAGGTGAGTATGTCACAGCCGCCGCTCCCCCTCCCCCACCAACCCCCCAGTGACAATGACTCGAGTATAAGACGAGAGGGGCACTTTCAGCCAAAACAAACGGTCTGAAAGTCTCGGCTTATGCTCGAGTATATACGGTACTTCTACTTGCAAAATGCAAATAAATTTATATAATTTATACAATGTGATTTTCTGGATTTTATTTTTGATATTCTATCTCTCAATGTTAAAATTAACCTACCCTAAAAATTATAGACTGTTCATGTCTTTGTCAGTGGGCAAATTTACAAAATCAGCAAGAGAACAAATACTTATTTCCCCCACTGTATATCTTACCTGGTCGTTTAGTCATAGGGGTGTACTTCATTGCATTCAGTCAGGCTTGTCCCCACAGACGCAATTTGAATTGATCCCACGGTTGTACTGATGTCACTGTATATCCCGTGCTTGCGCAGTGTGTATTGAGGAAGCCGCACTTGTGCAATATATACTTGCTTTGACACGCTTGCGCATTGTCCATCGGCGATCCACGCAAGCTCTGTGATGAGAACCAAATAGAACAAATAGGAGTAACAACGTCCAATAGAGTTGAAAAAGGTAAATTTATTACTTATAAACAAGATAATAATAAGACGGACTGGGATCAGGTAGTGAAGGCTACCAATGTCCAGAATTTAAAACTATTAACAACTATAGAAAGCGGGACAACCTTACTCCATCACAGAGACAGGCCCTTAAGGAGATTAAATCTTGGGAGGATGTGGTTATAAAACCAGTGGACAAGGGGGGTAATGTGGTGATTTGGCCAGTGGATAAGTATGAAAGGGAGGCCATGAGGCAGCTGCGCAACAAGGACACGTATGCTCTGTTGCCCCACAGACACTCTCGACTTTCCAGAAACAACTATGTAATATTTTGGAGATGGCGTATGAGAGGAATATCATCTCCAAGAAGGTCTTGGGTGGACTGTTGGTTAAGATTCCTACTGTTCCCACGTTTTACCTTCTCCCCAAGGTCCACAAGGATCCTGTCTCTCCACCTGGTCGCCCCATTGTGTCTGGTGTGGGGGGGTTATGCGATCCGGCGTGCAGGTTTATAGATTTTTATCTACAGCCTCAGGTTGAGACGCTGCCCTCTCACATCAGGGACACCAATGATATTCTGAGACGTCTTAATGGCCTATGTGTGGACGCGGATATGGTACTCGTTACAGCAGGCGTTGAATCCTTATATACCAGTATCCGTCATGAGGATGGCTTGAGGGCATCCATATTCTTCTTGAAGAATAGCAATTTAGACCCTGACATGCGTGAGTTGGTGTTGGAGCTGTTGGGGTTTGTCCTGACCCACAATTTTTTTACTTTTAAAGACAGATTTTTTCTTCAGAAACAGGGGACTGCCATTGGGGCGGCATGTGCGCCCTCTTATGCTAAATTATTTTTGGGCTACTGGGAACGTGAGATCTTCTCAGTTGGCGCACATGCCGCCCCCCAAATTGTGGGGTGGTATAGATACATCGATGATGTGTTGTTTATATGGCAGGGTCCCATTAGTGATTTACGTGATTTCATGGCAGGACTAAACTGCAATGACTCCAACATACGACTCACGTATGCCTATCATCACAAGGAGATCTCATTTTTGGATATCACACTTAGTGTACAGGAAGATGGTCTAATACATACTGATCTATATCGCAAGGAGACATCTGTAAATGCCCTCTTGCATGCCACCTCCTCACATCCGCGTTCCACACTTAGGTCCATTCCTGTGGGGCAGTTCCTCAGAGCCAGGAGGATTTGTACCACAGACACACTTTTTGAGAGGCAGGCTGTGGACCTTGGGGAGAGATTTGTGGAAAGGGGGTACAGCAGGCGCATTATTAAGAGGGGATATGCGAGGGCAAAACGGTCTTCGAGGGATGATCTGCTGGTGAGTAGGAGGAGAACAAGCATTACGGGAAGGGACGGTACTGATGGAGAATTGAGATTTATCTCTACGTACAACCATAAATGGGATCTGATGAGGTCAATACTTAATAAACATTGGTCTGTTCTCACCACCGACCCTATTTTGAGGAGGTGTCTTCCACGGCAACCACTTATGACAGCCAGAAAAAGTGATAACCTGAAAGACATGCTTGTGAAAAGCCATTATGTGGCAAGAGCCCCTAGACCGTTTGGCACAGGTACAATAAGAACAGGGTTCTTCCCATGTGGTGATTGCCTAGCGTGTAAGAACCTCAAGCCTGCTAAATTGTTTAAGTCATCAGATGGGCTTAAAGAATATAGCATCAGAGACCACATCACTTGCAGCACCACGTATGTGGTCTACTATGCGGTTTGTCCTTGTAGACTCATATACGTGGGCCTAACGTCACGCGAATTGCGTATTCACATTCGCAAACACGTTAGAGATATCGAGGCGGCTCGTGATGTGGCTGATATCAATTCCCTCAAAACAATCCCGAAGCATTTTCGTTTAAAGCATAAGTGTAATTCAGCTGGCTTTCAAGCTTGGGGGATTGATAGAGTTCATTCTGGCATAAGGGGAGGTGATATGAAGCGTGTGCTTGCTCAAAGAGAATGCAGGTGGATCGCTATACTTGATACTGTCACGCCTGCAGGTCTCAATGAGCAGCTGAGTTTTAGTTCCTTTTTGTGAAGAATAAATCCCGATTTACTACTTTGTTTGTTTGTGTGTTTATATTTTTTTGTGTTGCTTCTATTAATTTATTTTTATTTTCATTTTTGTTTTTAATTTTAGTCATTTAGTGATCAAGTTACCGTACCATCATGTGTGAAGCAATTGAACTGTCTTTGGGCCAATTTTGGAATCATTAATGCCTCCAATATTTTCAACTACCTGGTTCTGATTTGGAATCACACACCTTGCACCACTTCATCGTTATTAATTGTATTTTTATGTATATTTAATTAATATGTTATTTGTAATTATGGCTCTGTATTGTACATACAGTGGGGCAAAAAAGTATTTAGTCAGTCAGCAATAGTGCAAGTTCCACCACTTAAAAAGATGAGAGGCATCTGTAATTTACATCATAGGTAGACCTCAACTATGGGAGACAAACTGAGAAAAAAAAATACAGAAAATCACATTGTCTGTTTTTTTAACAATTTATTTGCATATTATGGTGGAAAATAAGTATTTGGTCAGAAACAAACAATCAAGATTTCTGGCTCTCACAGACCTGTAACTTCTTCTTTAAGAGTCTCCTCTTTCCTCCACTCATTACCTGTAGTAATGGCATCTGTTTAAACTTGTTATCAGTATAAAAAGACACCTGTGCACACCCTCAAACAGTCTGACTCCAAACTCCACTATGGTGAAGACCAAAGAGCTGTCAAAGGACACCAGAAACAAAATTGTAGCCCTGCACCAGGCTGGGAAGACTGAATCTGCAATAGCCAACCAGCTTGGAGTGAAGAAATCAACAGTGGGAGCTATAATTAGAAAATGGAAGACATACAAGACCACTGATAATCGCCCTCGATCTGGGGCTCCACACAAAATCCCACCCCGTGGGGTCAGAATGATCACAAGAACGGTGAGCAAAAATCCCAGAACCACGCAGGGGGACCTAGTGAATGAACTGCAGAGAGCTGGGACCAATGTAACAAGGCCTACCATAAGTAACACACTACGCCACCATGGACTCAGATCCTGCAGAGCCAGACGTGTCCCACTGCTTAAGCCAGTACATGTCCAGGCCCGTCTGAAGTTTGCTAGAGAGCATTTGGATGATCCAGAGGAGTTTTGGGAGAATGTCCTATGGTCTGATGAAACCAAACTGGAACTGTTTGGTAGAAACACAACTTGTCGTGTTTGGAGGAAAAAGAATACTGAGTTGCATCCATCAAACACCATACCTACTGTAAAGCATGGTGGTGGAAACATCATGCTTTGGGGCTGTTTCTCTGCAAAGGGGCCAGGACGACTGATCCGGGTACATGAAAGAATGAATGGGGCCATGTATCATGAGATTTTGAGTGCAAATCTCCTTCCATCAGCAAGGGCATTGAAGATGAAACGTGGCTGGGTCTTTCAACATGACAATGATCCAAAGCACACCGCCAGGGCAACGAAGGAGTGGCTTCGTAAGAAGCATTTCAAGGTCCTGGAGTGGCCTAGCCAGTCTCCAGATCTCAACCCTATAGAAAACCTTTGGATGGAGTTGAAAGTCCGTGTTGCCAAGCAAAAAGCCAAAAACATCACTGCTCTAGAGGAGATCTGCATGGAGGAATGGGCCAACATACCAACAACAGTGTGTGGCAACCTTGTGAAGACTTACAGAAAACGTTTGACCTCTGTCATTGCCAACAAAGGATATATTACAAAGTATTGAGATGAAATTTTGTTTCTGACCAAATACTTATTTTCCACCATAATATGCAAATAAATTGTTAAAAAAACAGACAATGTGATGTTCTGGATTTTTTTTTCTCAGTTTGTCTCCCATAGTTGAGGTCTACCTATGATGTAAATTACAGACGCCTCTCATCTTTTTAAGTGGTGGAACTTGCACTATTGCTGACTGACTAAATACTTTTTTGCCCCACTGTATGTCTTGTTATGATTGTCACTCAAATGTGGATGTGGTTTCCATCCTTATGTTTTCAGATTTATCGCCACTTTATTGCACTATCTTCACTTTATTACTGGGGTATACGTACCCGGTTTTATCACTCTGGTGTCCAATGTGCGCATGTCTCCGGATTGCGCGGTCCGGGGCATCCCTGAAGGCGCTGGGTAGTGATGTGTGCGTGTCAGCACTTTTGTGGGCGACGGCCCAGCTGACACGCAGTTATCGGCACGCCCTGCCGGAAGTGATGCAATACCTGGCGCGTACTTCCGGTTACATGCGCCGTAATCACGGACACCTGGAGAGGAGGTATTTATATGTGGCCCATTGTGTAGCACACTACCGCACCTTGAAAAAGCTGAGCGAAACGCGCGTCGGTGTTGGCGTGGCGCGTGTCCAGACTCAGTTACACTACGGGTAAGCAACGTTAAGATGGGGGAACGGGGGCTTTATTTACTGTGCGCGCATTCTTTCCACTGCTGTTGCGGTGTTATAATGTTTATGCCCTGCACTATTTGGTTCCCCTGGATATAATATGCACTAAGCACTTTATGTATCTGCCCATTTGTGTTTCTGCCTGTCTGGACATTGGTAGCCTTCACTACCTGATCCCAGTCCGTCTTATTATTATCTTGTTTATAAGTAATAAATTTACCTTTTTCAACTCTATTGGACGTTGTTACTCCTATTTGTTCTATTTGGTTCATAGCATTTATTGGGAGTGTCCTTGAGGTGCATTTATATTTAAGACATCCACATGGGGACTAGTCTTTGTGGCACCTTATTATATATTGGGCCCTTGGTGGCTTTGTTTTCATTCAAAGCACTGTGATAAGCGGCTCCCCACACGTGCGGACTGAAGATGGTTCACTGACTGTGTGCACATGCACTGGAGCTGCAACGTGTCATGGTCTATCAATGTTTGTGAGGACACATGGGGAGTTGCTCATCACAGTGCATGCACAGACCGCCAATGGACAGTGCGCAAGCGCGGGAAAGCAATTACATATTGAACAAGCGCTGCTCCCCCAATACACACTGCACAAGCACTGCAAAACACTAAATACTATGCAAGCTCGTGATATACAGTAACGTCGGCACAACCCCAGGAATAATTCAAACTGCGTGGCCAGGAAAATCAGGATAATGGCTGTTGGGGTTGATGACAGCTGTGATTTCCCAAAAATCACAGCTGCCATCAACCCCTGGGGTTAGCGACACCATTACTAACCTGGTAATAAGGAAAAAAAGACACAAAAAGCACTTTATTTGAATAAAGACTGTCCCCGAATATCCCTTTTTCACCTTTTTTTTTTTAAAAAGTCCCATGCAGGTCCGCCGTAATCCAACGAATCCAAAGTAGTCCAAAAATGGATAACTGAAAAATGTAAAAGAACAGAAAGAAACACAATAGACACCTCCTTCACCAACTTAATACCCAAAATGTTCCCACAAAGCTCAGCCGTAGTCCACACTCCTCGAATCTTGATCCGGCGACTCTGAATAGCAGTTAAGTGACCACTATTTACAGGCACCGGGTACTGACAACAAAGATTATTATCATTGACGGGTCTCGCTCTAATATGAACAGCACAGAGATGTCGCACTCTATGTCATCCGTGTGCGAGACGTATTGCTGTCCATGTTGCCAGAAAAAAATGGACATGTGCACAACCCCATAGAATGATTAATTGGTGTGTGTGTGTAAGTGTCTCCGGTTCGTGTTAAAATTGTCACCACACGTACTGGAGACACTGACTGTGAAGGGGGCTTGTAATTGAGTGGGCACTGTGACTGGTTGAGATTCTCAAAGTTTGTGCCATAAAAAAGTAATGGGATTCATCAAGAAAAGTTTTCATAGAAACATTCTTCTATAGATGTACTGTAACTCCGGTGCGATAATTACATCTGACTGTGTATATTACATTTCTCTTAGGCCAAATTCACCTATCCTTTGTTCTCTCATCTGCAGAAAGTGGGCCATTTTTCATCAGATTGCTAGAACAGATTTTTGTTTGTTTTTGGTCGGTGTCCTTTTTTACATCAAGTTTCAAATATTAAAAAAATTAAATAAATTAGAGGTTTCCTCGGACTCTTTTAGCTATTAGATTTCTAGAGCAAAGTAGAAATCTTTCCATTATGATTTCTTTCCGTTGTCTCCACTCCTGGTTATGGCTTGCAGATATAAAATACATGTCTGAGACCTTTTTGGTTTATCATTTGTATTGAGCCAACATTCAGAAGAGAGCTGTCTATGAATTCACTGCAATTGTGTCCCAGTGATAAGTCACGTGATTGATTGTTAATTAAATTATACGCTGCAATCTTATTAGTCCTGTTCCAATTCACAGATCACACTTACCAACAGTAAAGTTACAAATCGTTTCACAGCAGACTTCACAATCTTTATATTCACATTCCACAATAGTGCCAAGGGTTTACCACGACAGAGAGGGCCAGAAAACTGCAGCGTCTGATTTCACGTACTCCTGCACTGATTAGAAGTACGTCTCCTTCGTATTAAAAGTTGCAGGTTTCTGTTAGCAGTGTAGGGGTTAAACTGTTCGGCTTAGAGTTTCTGAAGCTTTACTGCTTGGATGATCCCAGCTGTTCAGTGTTGGCCACTTCTATCTCCTATATCTAGATTGCCAGTGTTGCTGTTGTACTGTCTGGTGTGGAGGTGTCTGTTGTTGGTAGAGGCATTTGGAGTGTTGCTATGACAGTTGCTTGGTGTTTCAGCTATGTACAATTCCCTATCCCCTCCTATTTGGTTTTGCATCATTTTCTTCCTGGTATTCTTCTCTGTTGTCTGTGAGTGCATATTTGTATGTTTGGTATTTTTGTTTATCCCTGTGCGTCCTCCCTTGTTAGTCTGGTTTGTGTGTATATGTATACTATTATTCCCCACTTCACTGGGTGGGGGAGGGGAACAGACATAGGGCTGATTCAGAAGTACAGCAAGGCATGTGGCCCCGACATCTTCAGAAGTAATCTGGGGAACAGGGATAGTTAGGGCGCCCCTAGCGTTAGGAACAGGGAAGGAGCTCCTGGCCCCGGGTATTCCAACAAAAAAATTGTGACAGACGGTCTATGATTTTCTGGACAAGGTTATGATCCTTGTGATTTTTGGCATTATATGACTGTCTGCAGTCAATCTATACTGTAAATCAGTTATAGACACTGATGCTGATTGTACGCAGCTCTATTGTACCTCCAGTGCACCTGCCAACAAGAAAATATTACATATGCATGTCATTTTATTGTGTTTCATCTCAGCAGTCTAATCATGACAGATACTGTATATGTTAGCAGGCACAGAAGTCTTTAGTGTCCAAGTTCTCACAGTAATTCCAGACTATTACATATCTGCTGATAACTTCAATTAAATTAAATGGGTTAAATCTGTGCTGCCAGTAGATCAAGGATGGAAGATAAAAATGGTATCCAGAAATGCGGTTTTTGTTAATGCGTTTTGAAGTTACAAACTTCTTCATCAGGACAAACAGAAAAGAACATTGTGGTTTGCCCTGATGAAGAAGTTTGTAACTTTGAAATGCGTTGACAATCCGCATTTCTGGATACTGTTTTTATCCACCATCCTTGATCTACTGTCGGCACAGATTTAATCCTTTCGTTTCAGTTGTTTCCAGTTGTGTTGTGGCTCTGGAGCAACCTTGAGCTTTTTTTAGTGGTGGAGGTCACACAACCATACCAGGTTAATACCATTGCCTTTGGTCTCCCCACCGTAATTCGGATATTGCTCTTCTGTATTGCATGGCACTCACAAGTGTGACCCCGGCCTAAGATCAACACCCCCTCCTAACTATACATGGACGTGCAGGTCGTTGAAATGTAAATCTACCAACAGCTTTATATCTTCTATCTGTTGATTTATTTCCAAATAATTTGTGTTTTAATTCATCCGCAAATGAGGAATGAAGTACTCTTGGTATGATTGAGCAGTTAACTAGCCTCTCCCTCCAGAGCTGCTTTCCCTGTTCAGGGCCAGCTTCTTTAGCTTGATTAATAGCTAGCTGAGTAATGCCAGACAAGGAACTCAGAAAGTGAGCTATTAATAAAGTTAAAGAGGCTGGTGTTGGGTGGGGAAACAACCTGGGGAGGCAGAGACTCTGGAAGTGCTCTGTTACGCCCAGAGCACTTAGCAACTCCTTTGCATTTGAAGTAAAACACTACTTACTCTGGAATTTAGCAGAAGATCTAAAAAGTGTCTATTGATTTACATTTCAAAGACCTGCACGCCTGTATATGTGGTTTGTGGTGGCTGATCTTACTGACATATATTCCCTTTTTTAAATCATACCTGCCTGCCTTAGTGGAGCAGAGGCTTTAGGGAGAAAATGAACTTTTATCCTCCCCATAACAGCTTGCTTCCATTTATCGGGGCGATGCAAGGAGCGATTACAGTCACCGCTCTCTATTCTGTGAGCGCAGCTGTAATCAATCCTCGGCACTTTTATTGATTGACATCCTGCACAGCAGCATGTATGTGCAGGGAAAGCTATTACTGAATGTGATGGGGAGCGATTACAGCCGCTTTCACAGTATAGAGAGCGGTGACTGTAGCTGTGTAACCACTCTCTGCACCGCTTGCAAGACTGAAAGAATTTTCGCCTTGCAGTCGCTGCTCCTCTAAGCCTGCCAGAAAATATTTTAATGCTTTTTATCTGCAGATAGATAGTTTCTGGACATCAGTTTCCCTTTAATAATGTGAGTGGTTTTCTAAGTTGGTCCCATAGACACACTAGACTGCCGCTTCTTTCAAATACTTTCTGATCATGCAGTTGGGGGTCTATTACTTTAGCAATTGGTAAGACACCAAGAGTTGAGTCAGTTTTATTTAACATTTTTCACTTACACAGTAAAAAATTGATAATACATTTTAGTCTGGATTACCCGTTTGAGGTTAAAAACTATAATTAAAGAAGATCTGACCAATTTTTTTTTTAACTTGCAGCAACTTTGAGATCTTTTGGAGAAGTGCTTTCTTGAAGTATGAACTGACTCTCTAAAGAATAACTCTATTGTACGCATTCAAGGATTTATTACACTTATATAGCGCCATTAATTCCACAGAGCTTCACAGAATGGGGACAGCAATGACAATCTACATTCCCTATCAGTATGTCTTTGGAGAGTAGGAGGAAACCGGAGTGCCGGGAGGAAACCCAAGCAAACATTGAGAGAACAGACAAACTCCTTGCAGATGTTGTCCTCTGTGGCCCAGGGCTCCAGAGCTGCAAAGCAACAGTGCTAGCCACTGAGCCACCGCGGTGCCCATACGATTAGCACAGTAGATGTACAGAGGGAGAGAGAGGGTTAAACTAGTTACTAAGGTGTCATGGTAGGACGAACCGATCACAATAGACTAGTTTTCCATTATATAAAACAACTCTGGATCTGGCTGGAGCATGCTTATGAATACACCATTACCCCGTACAGCCTCTGCGCCATTACCTGTGCACCTTGCGTCCTTCGTACTTCAGCTTGTTTGTGAAGCACAGATGAAAATGTTAATGAGAAATATATTTGTAAGTCACACAGAAGAAGAGTGAAAATAGTAGACGGTCAAGGATGACACAAATTGCAGGAGCAAGTCATTGATCTTCTGGATGACACATCAGGATGGGGGTTAAACATAAGAGAAAGCTATATAAAGGTAGGAAAGGTACCAGTCCCTAGTGAAGATATCAACCTAATGATTTCTCTCCTCCCAACTCCACAGGGCTAGAACCTCCCTGTTTTCTCCATCAGCATGTTGCACCCCTGCATCCTCCCAGTCTGCAGAGCTGGAGCCCCTGAGCTGTTCCTTCAGCTTTTGCTACAGCGTAATAACTGCTTGTGATGCTTTTAGAAGAGTGAATTACTCAGACACTGCTCCTCCTTCAGCCTTTGCTTCCTAGCTACTGAGTGGAACAAATACTGCAGCTCCACAGATTTCCTGCTGGATTGAGAGTAGGTTGTGAGCAGACCACAGAAGCTCCTTCATTGCCATGCATTCCTGAAGGTACCTGCTAGATCAGGAGTCACAACCTCTGAGCAGACTTCAACCATGGTGACCACAATCTGAGAATCTGAGCTAGGATCATCTTCTATATATCTCCTCTAGCAGGATTTAACCCTTCTGTGCTGTAAGTGACTGGTCCACAGAGATGCCATCTCTTATGTTGGCACGGATTATGTTTACCTGCAACTTTACTATGTCTTAAGCTTTTCTGGGACAAATCACAATCTTCAAATTAATTTACAAGATGCTGCAAAATGAGACATCTGTGATGATGGAGTTCCTTGAGAGTACAGCTGAGGCAACCTGGGGGAACAACTCTAGGAATAACACTTCTACAGACTCCCCTGGCATTGCCATCTTCATTTCCTTTGTGTACTCTTTAGTTTGCATCGTAGGATTGTGTGGTAACTCTATGGTCATCTACGTTATTTTGCGGTATGCCAAGATGAAAACCGCCACTAATATCTACATTTTGAACTTGGCCATTGCTGATGAACTTCTTATGCTCAGTGTTCCTTTCCTGGTGACCTCTACCCTTCTCCGTCACTGGCCATTTGGGTCACTGCTTTGTAGGCTGGTTCTTAGCTTAGATGCCATGAACATGTTCACCAGCATCTACTGCTTGGCTGTTCTCAGTTTGGACCGATATGTGGCAGTGGTACATCCCATCAGTGCTGCTCGCTACCGACGACCAAGTGTGGCAAAAATGGTGAATCTTGGAGTTTGGCTCTTCTCATTGCTCATCATCCTCCCTATTGTCATTTTCTCCAGCACTGCACCGAATAGTGATGGGACAGTGGCTTGTAATGTACATATGCCGGAGCCCTCACAGCGTTGGGTTGTGGTCTTTGTCCTCTACACCTTTCTGATGGGTTTTCTCCTGCCAATGGCTGCCATCTGCTTATGCTATATACTCATCATAACAAAAATGAGAGTTGTAGCACTCAAAGCGGGCTGGCAGCAGCGCCGCAGATCGGAGCGTAAACTAACTCTTATGGTGACTGTCGTAGTGACTGTTTTTGTGGTCTGTTGGATGCCGTTCTATGTGGTACAACTAGTGGGTGTTTTTGCTAGAAGAGGCGACACGACAGTCAGCCAACTTTCTGTTGCACTTGGCTATGCCAACAGTTGTGCCAACCCTTTCTTGTATGGCGTTCTCTCAGACAATTTTAGACGGTCTTTCCAGAAGGTTTTATGTCTCAGTTGGATGGAAAATGCCACCGAAGAACCAGTAGACTATTATGCCACTGCATTAAAAAGTAGGGCATACAGTGCTGAAGACATGCAGAATGGCATGTTGACAACTGGCAGCACCTATCGAAATGGGACCTGCAGCTCTAGGACCCACTAGAAAGAAGTTATGCAGCGACAATCTGAAACTGCTCTCCGTAATTCCACTCACCACTAAATCATCGGTCACTTGTGGCACAATGACAATTGTAAACATTTGGTTCTGGTTGGGGAAACTCAAGTATCCTTTTTCACTAAGTGGTTTAATATGTAGAAAATAACATATTGCACTGATATAGGATTTGTTGTCAATAACATTAGCTTTATATGGATTTGTCTGGTGTCCTGATCACATAGGATAATTTCCATTTCTAATTCTGCCAGCACATTCTCCCTAATCCCCATCAGCACGAAGAGCAAATCAGTGCTTGATTGATTTTTACCTTGATTGGTTAAAATGTAGACCGACATCATCCAAGTGACAGCATTTTCATTTTTTTTGTTTCTCTCCTGTTACATTCACTGTGTATTTTTTGCACCTCCGTATGGCTTTTTGTGCTGTTGTTATGTGTCAGAGGGGATTACGACCATCCTACTATTTATACCTTTTTAATTGATGCCTACAATAGGATGCCCTTTCGTCTCAGCTTCTTGTTTCTGCCGTATTTATGAAATATTGATAAAATAACATGGGCTAGTTTTGTAAAACTGAGATGTAAATTTGCACAATTCTGCTGACATATGAGCAAATTCTTGCAATTTGCTTAATTTGGTGCTTTAGTAATAGAACGTGGAAAATGTGTATTGTTTGTCTGTCGTTAGGTGCTTTATTGTGCCTCTTACTATGTGCCAACCAATCATCTGCCCCCTTCACTGTGGTTGTTTAACCTGTGTCTGCACAAACTTATCGTGTGTAAACTGGAAGCATATTTCTGTAAAAATCCTGTTATAAATTTCCCACTGAATTCTACTGCAACTTTTTTTTCTGAAACCACAGAATAATAAAGCACATTATTTAATTTTTGCTACTACATATGCAATTGGACTTTTCTTCTGTTAAATATATGAGCAGATGTGTTATTTGTCACTGCTTATTATGTAATGAGGCAGGACATGGCTATATTGGGTCAGGAGCGGAATGCTGTGAGTGGTTTCTTAGGAATATCAGAATGCTTTTCAGAGAGTAGCACAGGGTTAATCATTTCTTTGCCCTGCAGGATATATACTGTAATATTCCAGGTTGTAATGTCTTCTAGTGAGATTGAGGCTGGGGATAGAAGAGCATATGAAAAACCGTCCGAGTTTCATCTGATGTTCATCCGTGTTGTAATCCTTGTGTCATCCTTGTGTCTGTTTTCGGTTTTTTTTATGTTCATTTGTGATCCTTTTTCATATATCTGTATTAAAAAAAAATGTACATAATCAGTTACAGTTTCCAGGATTAATAATAGAAATATAACTGTAAAATTAAGACGTATATATGCCCAGGCACTGTAACTTTGTAATGTGATTTTCACTCTTATCAGTGGCCATTTCTTCTTCATTAGTATTCCGTCAGCATAAAGGTACCGTCACATTAAGCAACTTTCCAACGAGAACGACAACGATCCGTGACGTTGCAGCGTCCTGGATAGCGATCTCGTTGTGTTTCACACGCAGCAGCGATCTGGATCCCGCAGTGACATCGCTGAAAGTCTGGAACTTTATTTGGTCGTCAGGTCGGCGTGATTCGTCATGTTTAACAGCAAAAGCAACGATGCCTGCAATGTTTCTTCATGGAGCGAACAACCAGCGAGAACGATAAATACGTCACTGGATCGCTCCTGCATCGTTCTGCAGTGCCGGTGTTTGACGTCTCCTAGCGACCTAAACAGCGACGCCGCAGCGATCGGCATCGTTGTCTATATCGCTGCAGCGTTGCTAAATGTGACGGTACCTTTAGTCTTGAAACTTCCTTTTTCCTCACTTCTTAGCATACACTGCTACCATTATCCAGTGGTTTGGCTGCAATAAACTGATTTTTTTTATTGAAGCAACATCCAAGGCTCTGAAAAATGTGACCGAAGTTACACCAAAACAGTGCATAAGGTGAGGATTCATGTGGATCCTTCACGGAGGAGAGGGTTCCCAATAAACCATCCCCATCCCCCCAAGCTAGAAGGCCACAGCAAGGGTCTGGGATCTTCAATGCTCTCCCTAGCCCAGGCTGGATAAGAGCTGCTTTCATACTTCCAGTGTCCAACCAGACTCTCACCCTAGTGGAGTTGGGAGCCCTATTTCATGTTGGTTTCTCAGCCCAATACTGAGCGGACCTTCGACTGGATTTATAAAGATTCTCCTTCCTGACCTGATGGCCAGAAATAGGGGTGGGGTGCTCAAGAAAGTATGAAAGGCTAGGTGCGGCTCGTTATGGAGTCCAATACTTAATTTGTAAAGCGCTGCGGAATATGTTGGCGCTATATAAATAAAAATTATTATTATTATTATTAATACTTACCTGGGATCTCACTCTAAGTAAGCTCAGACTTCCACCAGGATGACCACTCCTGGGGAACATTGTACCAAAAGCCCTCACATTTACACAGCCTAGTGACTTCGATCCTGGGGGGGGGTAAGATTTCCATCAGATGACTGTATGAGCTACCTGGTGTACTAGCTAATGCACCAACCCAGTGTGTATTGTGTATCAATGTAATAGGGTGGTAGGAGCAGGCCACCTTTTTGAAAGATACTATACTATACCAAAAGGCCGAGAAGCGATACTGATAGGTCGACTGTCTTTTACTTCTGTTTGCAGATTGACAAATCAAAGAGCAGTAGTACGGACAGAAAGGGATCTAAGGAGTAAAGTGTCTCCTTATAGAGATACAGGAAAGATATATATCTTGGTACCGTGTTAGCAAGTGGATAGAAAAATATTTACAATTGAGAGCCCTCAGTGGTTGATACCTGTGTAGCTTACAATTTGTTACCATCTTTTCATTAAAAGGTATCAACCACTGAGGGCTCTCATTTCTAAATATTTTCCTTATAGAGAGTTACATGCCAGGCTTGACATGACAGTGTAAGCAGACTTCTAAGCATTGCAATGCTCCTCTGGGAAATTAAATATGCAAATTGGTTCTTCAGGAAGGAAGATAACTTTATCTCTTGCTCCACCTATTGGAAGTAACAATCCTAAAAGTCAATATCGATCCTTTAATGAGCCTTGCCACATGAATTAGGATAAAAGGCAAACAAGAATCTCGATTTGCAGATACTGTGATTCGGAGTGTTGTTTCTCGTCAGTGGAAAGCATGAGATCTGATTTGGCTAGGTGAGATGCTTCGGACTGGGATCTAAGGGACAATGTTTCTCCTTCTGGAGAGTGAAATGCTTGACATGTCAGTGTAAAGATTTTTATATGCTTAGCTTCCAGCCAGAATCCTCTCACCTAGCCAAATCAGATATCATGCCTTGCACTGATGAGGGGCAACACCCCGAAATACTGTGAGAATATTGAGGTTGTTTTGTAGCTCAGCGCTACTAAACGAAAACATCTGAGCTACAATACTGCATGAATGTGGACAGGTGTGTAATTTTTTTATGTGATAAAGTAGCCAAAGTAGATTACATAGAGCTGGCTTAATACAAAAACTGTTTGTGTACCATTGCATTCTTTGTGTTTACGCTGTTGAGCCCTTAGGCCTCATTCAGACATTTTGATTTTTTTAATGGATTTTCATCAGTGTTTGGTCAGGTTTTACAGTTTCCTTCGTGATATTTATGCCCACCCCCCCTTAAAATATATATATATATATTGCCAGGTTTCTTCTACCCATTTAAATGTTCAAAATGGACAGAATACGGATTGCATTCGAATAGCATCTGTGATTTTCATGGAACCATAGACTTTAATAGATGAATTTAAAAAAATGACTTCTATAAAAAAAAGTCATGTTACCTTAATTTGTTATCAGATGCACAGTCTGCAAAGAAACATGTCAAAGCATAGACTAAGTGTGAACAGGTGCTGAACCTAGAGTCGCCAACTCGTATATAGTTAAATAAATAAGACAGCACACTGCAGCGCTAGAACATACAAACTTGAAATACGAAATTTGAACTGCATTACTGCACTAGAAATATGAAAAATGAGAGCGTTTAGCGCATAAAAATGGCCAATTTTATGTGTACCTGGTAGCCACTTTACGGCATCTCTCTTATACCAGGTCCTACGCTTGCCTTACCTCGCTGAGAACAAACGTCTACATCTGAATGGGTACATGTGAAACCTCTTCCTAGACTAAAATTCTCTCTCTCTATGGAGGGGTATTGGACCTGCTGTAATTAAAACACCTGTGGCTAGAAGGCGGAGTGCACGATTAGAAGGCTAGAGAATACATTTCAAAAACCTGACCTGCACATCCAAACATAGACTAAGTGTGAACAGGTGCTGAACCTAGAGTCGCCAACTCGTATATAGTTAAATAAATAAGGCAGCACACTGCAGCGCTAGAACATACAAACTTGAAATACGAAATTTGAACTGCATTACTGCACTAGAAATATGAAAAATGAGAGCGTTTAGCGCATAAAAATGGCCAATTTTATGTGTACCTGGTAGCCACTTTACGGCATCTCTCTTATACCAGGTACTACGCTTGCCTTACCTCGCTGAGAACAAACGTCTACATCTGAATGGGTACATGTGAAACCTCTTCCTAGACTAAAATTCTCTCTCTCTATGGAGGGGTATTGGACCTGCTGTAATTAAAACACCTGTGGCTAGAAGGCGGAGTGCACGATCAGAAGGCTAGAGAATACATTTCAAAAACCTGACCTGCACATCCAAACATAGACTAAGTGTGAACAGGTGCTGAACCTAGAGTCGCCAACTCGTATATAGTTAAATAAATAAGTTAGCACACTGCAGCGCTAGAACATACAAACTTGAAATACGAAATTTGAACTGCATTACTGCACTAGAAATATGAAAAATGAGAGCGTTTAGTGCATAAAAATGGACAATTTTATGTGTACCTGGTAGCCACTTTACGGCATCTCTCTTATACCAGGTCCTACGCTTGCCTTACCTCGCTGAGAACAAACGTCTAAATCTGAATGGGTACATGTGAAACCTCTTCCTAGACTAAAATTCTCTCTATGGAGGGGTATTGGACCTGCTGTAATTAAAACACCTGTGGCTAGAAGGCGGAGTGCACGATCAGAAGGCTAGAGAATATATTTCAAAAACCTGACCTGCACATCCAAACATAGACTAAGTGTGAACAGGTGCTGAACCTAGAGTCGCCAACTCGTATATAGTTAAATAAATAAGGCAGCACACTGCAGCGCTAGAACATACAAACTTGAAATACGAAATTTGAACTGCATTACTGCACTAGAAATATGAAAAATGAGAGCGTTTAGCGCATAAAAATGGCCAATTTTATGTGTACCTGGTAGCCACTTTACGGCATCTCTCTTATACCAGGTCCTACGCTTGCCTTACCTCACTGAGAACAAACGTCTACATCTGAATGGGTACATGTGAAACCTCTTCCTAGACTAAAATTCTCTCTCTCTATGGAGGGGTATTGGACCTGCTGTAATTAAAACACCTGTGGCTAGAAGGCGGAGTGCACGATCAGAAGGCTAGAGAACTAAAACCTAATCCGGAAAACTTTAATACAAAATTAGAACTTGCCCTGTTGGGCGAGGAAGTTGATCTTTACCTCTGGTCATCCTTCAATCGCCCACGTAAAAAACTTGATGAGATCTTACATAACACCTTATCTATAAGACGCTCCCTTATACCAAATCAGCTCCCATTCTGTTACTTTCTTGATAGTATTCCGATTGGGATCATTCCATGGTTGGTAGACCCCACATATGAAGACATCTATGGACTCTGGGCATCACTCCCAGACATCCCAATTTCTCATTTCTTGTCAAATCAAATACCCTGCAAAGATAACTGGCCGATTAATGCTACTAAACAACCCACTAATTTCCTCCAAAAATACCACATACATCGAATACTGACAAATTTCAGAATTAAGGTTAGTCACTCTCCAGACTGGCTCTGGCTCGATTTGCTGGTGAGGCTAAAATCCCCAATTACCAAAATAGTCTCTAAACTTTATGTGAATCTCCTCAATAACTCAACTCAATTCAAACCTTTATATCTCTCTTCTTGGGAAACGGAGTTAGGAGTGACATTGTCTCCCCGGGAGACCCAACAGATACTCGTCAATTCTCACGGGTTCTCCAGATGCATCCTATTACAAGAAAACTCATTTAAAATCCTTTCTAGGTGGTATAGAACCCCAGAAAGATTGTTTCATTGGGGATTAACGGATTCCCCGATGTGTTGGAGATGCTCTCGACACGTGGGTTCCTTAGCTCATATCTTTTGGTTTTGTCCGGACTTAAAACAATTCTGGACGGACATAAACAAATCTCTACACAGCATGGGGTTAATGGATCGTGACCTAACACCCCAAGATGTCTTACTCTCCCTTCCATCTCTCTCCTTTACACCAAAGAAGCACGATTTACTACCTATTCTACTAGCAGCTGCAAAACATTTGATATCAATGCACTGGAAGAAAACAACCCCTCCATCGCTTAATGAGTGGAGCCTGAAAGTTCAAGACTTATACCGCTTAGAGGAACTGTCCAGTTGGGAAACGCGATCCCATGAGAAATTTTGTGAAACTTGGCGCCCTTGGATTTCTTTTTCATCTCCCACTTCTAGGTCTTGTTGAATAGGATGCGATGACCGACCCGCCTCCGCGTCTGCACCAACTTTTTAGCACACTTCAACCACTTTTTCTGCCATCCACTCCTCCTCTTTCTCATTTAATAATAACTTCATTTAAGATGTTAGTCACCTTTGCTACACCCCCTAGCCTTACTATTTTCTTGTACAGCTAAATGTGATATCTAAGGCTGATTTTCATGGACCTGAAATTTGTTCTGTTTTACATACTCAACTGTTATTTTCTAACGAGTGTATATCGATTATAAAATCTCTCTTGATTATCTTACGACTTGTTGTAATGCAACAAAACATATGTACTTATGACACGAGAGTCTGTTTACTTCAATTTGTTCTTTCTTATGTTTATTGAAATTATAAATAAAGAATTTAAAAAAAAAAAAAAAAAGAAGGCTAGAGAATACATTTCAAAAACTTGACCTGCACATCCAAACATAGACTAAGTGTGAACAGGTGCTGAACCTAGAGTCGCCAACTCGTATATAGTTAAATAAATAAGGCAGCACACTGCAGCGCTAGAACATACAAACTTGAAATACGAAATTTGAACTGCATTAATGCACTAGAAATATGAAAAATGAGAGCGTTTAGCGCATAAAAATGGCCAATTTTATGTGTACCTGGTAGCCACTTTACGGCATCTCTCTTATACCAGGTCCTACGCTTGCCTTACCTCGCTGAGAACAAACGTCTACATCTGAATGGGTACATGTGAAACCTCTTCCTAGACTAAAATTCTCTCTCTCTATGGAGGGGTATTGGACCTGCTGTAATTAAAACACCTGTAGCTAGAAGGCGGAGTGCACGATCAGAAGGCTAGAGAATACATTTCAAAAACCTGACCTGCACATCCAAACATAGACTAAGTGTGAACAGGTGCTGAACCTAGAGTCGCCACAGGTGTTTTAATTACAGCAGGTCCAATACCCCTCCATAGAGAGAGAGAATTTTAGTCTAGGAAGAGGTTTCACATGTACCCATTCAGATGTAGATGTTTGTTCTCAGCGAGGTAAGGCAAGCGTAGGACCTGGTATAAGAGAGATGCCGTAAAGTGGCTACCAGGTACACATAAAATTGGCCATTTTTATGCGCTAAACGCTCTCATTTTTCATATTTCTAGTGCAGTAATGCAGTTCAAATTTCGTATTTCAAGTTTGTATGTTCTAGCGCTGCAGTGTGCTGCCTTATTTATTTAACTATATACGAGTTGGCGACTCTAGGTTCAGCACCTGTTCACACTTAGTCTATGTTTGGATGTGCAGGTCAGGTTTTTGAAATGTATTCTCTAGCCTTCTGATCGTGCACTCCGCCTTCTAGCCACAGGTGTTTTAATTACAGCAGGTCCAATACCCCTCCATAGAGAGAGAGAATTTTAGTCTAGGAAGAGGTTTCACATGTACCCATTCAGATGTAGACGTTTGTTCTCAGCGAGGTAAGGCAAGCGTAGGACCTGGTATAAGAGAGATGCCGTAAAGTGGCTACCAGGTACACATAAAATTGGCCATTTTTATGCGCTAAACGCTCTCATTTTTCATATTTCTAGTGCAGTAATGCAGTTCAAATTTCGTATTTCAAGTTTGTATGTTCTAGCGCTGCAGTGTGCTGTCTTATTTATTTAACTATATACGAGTTGGCGACTCTAGGTTCAGCACCTGTTCACACCTAGTCTATGTTTGGATGTGCAGGTCAGATTTTTGAAATGTATTCTCTAGCCTTCTGATCGTGCACTCCGCCTTCTAGCCACAGGTGTTTTAATTACAGCAGGTCCAATACCCCTCCATAGAGAGAGAGAATTTTAGTCTAGGAAGAGGTTTCACATGTACCCATTCAGATGTAGACGTTTGTTCTCAGCGAGGTAAGGCAAGCGTAGGACCTGGTATAAGAGAGATGCCGTAAAGTGGCTACCAGGTACACATAAAATTGGCCATTTTAATGCGATAAACGCTCTCATTTTTCATATTTCTAGTGCAGTAATGCAGTTCAAATTTCGTATTTCAAGTTTGTATGTTCTAGCGCTGCAGTGTGCTGCCTTATTTATTTAACTATATACGAGTTGGCGACTCTAGGTTCAGCACCTGTTCACACGTAGTCTATGTTTGGATGTGCAGGTCAGGTTTTTGAAATGTATTCTCTAGCCTTCTGATCGTGCACTCCGCCTTCTAGCCACAGGTGTTTTAATTACAGCAGGTCCAATACCCCTCCATAGAGAGAGAGAATTTTAGTCTAGGAAGAGGTTTCACATGTACCCATTCAGATGTAGACGTTTGTTCTCAGCGAGGTAAGGCAAGCGTAGGACCTGGTATAAGAGAGATGCCGTAAAGTGGCTACCAGGTACTCATAAAATTGGCCATTTTTATGCGCTAAACGGTCTCATTTTTCATATTTCTAGTGCAGTAATGCAGTTCAAATTTCGTATTTCAAGTTTGTATGTTCTAGCGCTGCAGTGTGCTGCCTTATTTATTTAACTATATACGAGTTGGCGACTCTAGGTTCAGCACCTGTTCACACTTAGTCTATGTTTGGATGTGCAGGTCAGGTTTTTGAAATGTGTTCTCTAGCCTTCTGATCGTGCACTCCGCCTTCTAGCCACAGGTGTTTTAATTACAGCAGGTCCAATACCCCTCCATAGAGAGAGAGAATTTTAGTCTATGAAGAGGTTTCACATGTACCCATTCAGATGTAGACGTTTGTTCTCAGCGAGGTAAGGCAAGCGTAGGACCTGGTATAAGAGAGATGCCGTAAAGTGGCTACCAGGTACACATAAAATTGGCCATTTTAATGCGATAAACGCTCTCATTTTTCATATTTCTAGTGCAGTAATGCAGTTCAAATTTCGTATTTCAAGTTTGTATGTTCTAGCGCTGCAGTGTGCTGCCTTATTTATTTAACTATATACGAGTTGGCGACTCTAGGTTCAGCACCTGTTCACACTTAGTCTATGTTTGGATGTGCAGGTCAGGTTTTTGAAATGTATTCTCTAGCCTTCTGATCGTGCACTCCGCCTTCTAGCCACAGATGTTTTAATTACAGCAGGTCCAATACCCCTCCATAGAGAGAGAGAATTTTAGTCTAGGAAGAGGTTTCACATGTACCCATTCAGATGTAGACGTTTGTTCTCAGCGAGGTAAGGCAAGCGTAGGACCTGGTATAAGAGAGATGCCGTAAAGTGGCTACCAGGTACTCATAAAATTGGCCATTTTTATGCGCTAAACGCTCTCATTTTTCATATTTCTAGTGCAGTAATGCAGTTCAAATTTCGTATTTCAAGTTTGTATGTTCTAGCGCTGCAGTGTGCTGCCTTATTTATTTAACTATATACGAGTTGGCGACTCTAGGTTCAGCACCTGTTCACACTTAGTCTATGTTTGGATGTGCAGGTCAGGTTTTTGAAATGTATTCTCTAGCCTTCTGATCGTGCACTCCGCCTTCTAGCCACAGGTGTTTTAATTACAGCAGGTCCAATACCCCTCCATAGAGAGAGAGAATTTTAGTCTATGAAGAGGTTTCACATGTACCCATTCAGATGTAGACGTTTGTTTTCAGCGAGGTAAGGCAAGCGTAGGACCTGGTATAAGAGAGATGCCGTAAAGTGGCTACCAGGTACACATAAAATTGGCCATTTTTATGCGCTAAACGCTCTCATTTTTCATATTTCTAGTGCAGTAATGCAGTTCAAATTTCGTATTTCAAGTTTGTATGTTCTAGCGCTGCAGTGTGCTGCCTTATTTATTTAACTATATACGAGTTGGCGACTCTAGGTTCAGCACCTGTTCACACTTAGTCTATGTTTGGATGTGCAGGTCAGGTTTTTGAAATGTATTCTCTAGCCTTCTGATCGTGCACTCCGCCTTCTAGCCACAGATGTTTTAATTACAGCAGGTCCAATACCCCTCCATAGAGAGAGAGAATTTTAGTCTAGGAAGAGGTTTCACATGTACCCATTCAGATGTAGACGTTTGTTCTCAGCGAGGTAAGGCAAGCGTAGGACCTGGTATAAGAGAGATGCCGTAAAGTGGCTACCAGGTACACATAAAATTGTACATTTTTATGCGCTAAACGCTCTCATTTTTCATATTTCTAGTGCAGTAATGCAGTTCAAATTTCGTATTTCAAGTTTGTATGTTCTAGCGCTGCAGTGTGCTGCCTTATTTATTTAACTATATACGAGTTGGCGACTCTAGGTTCAGCACCTGTTCACACTTAGTCTATGTTTGGATGTGCAGGTCAGGTTTTTGAAATGTATTCTCTAGCCTTCTGATCGTGCACTCCGCCTTCTAGCCACAGGTGTTTTAATTACAGCAGGTCCAATACCCCTCCATAGAGAGAGAGAATTTTAGTCTAGGAAGAGGTTTCACATGTACCCATTCAGATGTAGACGTTTGTTCTCAGCGAGGTAAGGCAAGCGTAGGACCTGGTATAAGAGAGATGCCGTAAAGTGGCTACCAGGTACTCATAAAATTGGCCATTTTTATGCGCTAAACGCTCTCATTTTTCATATTTCTAGTGCAGTAATGCAGTTCAAATTTCGTATTTCAAGTTTGTATGTTCTAGCGCTGCAGTGTGCTGCCTTATTTATTTAACTATATACGAGTTGGCGACTCTAGGTTCAGCACCTGTTCACACTTAGTCTATGTTTGGATGTGCAGGTCAGGTTTTTGAAATGTGTTCTCTAGCCTTCTGATCGTGCACTCCGCCTTCTAGCCACAGGTGTTTTAATTACAGCAGGTCCAATACCCCTCCATAGAGTGAGAGAATTTTAGTCTAGGAAGAGGTTTCACATGTACCCTTTCAGATGTAGACGTTTGTTCTCAGCGAGGTAAGGCAAGCGTAGGACCTGGTATAAGAGAGATGCCGTAAAGTGGCTACCAGGTACACATAAAATTGGCCATTTTTATGCGCTAAACGCTCTCATTTTTCATATTTCTAGTGCAGTAATGCAGTTCAAATTTCGTATTTCAAGTTTGTATGTTCTAGCGCTGCAGTGTGCTGCCTTATTTATTTAACTATATACGAGTTGGCGACTCTAGGTTCAGCACCTGTTCACACTTAGTCTATGTTTGGATGTGCAGGTCAGGTTTTTGAAATGTATTCTCTAGCCTTCTGATCGTGCACTCCGCCTTCTAGCCACAGGTGTTTTAATTACAGCAGGTCCAATACCCCTCCATAGAGAGAGAGAATTTTAGTCTAGGAAGAGGTTTCACATGTACCCATTCAGATGTAGACGTTTGTTCTCAGCGAGGTAAGGCAAGCGTAGGACCTGGTATAAGAGAGATGCCGTAAAGTGGCTACCAGGTACTCATAAAATTGGCCATTTTTATGCGCTAAACGCTCTCATTTTTCATATTTCTAGTGCAGTAATGCAGTTCAAATTTCGTATTTCAAGTTTGTATGTTCTAGCGCTGCAGTGTGCTGCCTTATTTATTTAACTATATACGAGTTGGCGACTCTAGGTTCAGCACCTGTTCACACTTAGTCTATGTTTGGATGTGCAGGTCAGGTTTTTGAAATGTGTTCTCTAGCCTTCTGATCGTGCACTCCGCCTTCTAGCCACAGGTGTTTTAATTACAGCAGGTCCAATACCCCTCCATAGAGTGAGAGAATTTTAGTCTAGGAAGAGGTTTCACATGTACCCATTCAGATGTAGACGTTTGTTCTCAGCGAGGTAAGGCAAGCGTAGGACCTGGTATAAGAGAGATGCCGTAAAGTGGCTACCAGGTACACATAAAATTGGCCATTTTTATGCGCTAAACGCTCTCATTTTTCATATTTCTAGTGCAGTAATGCAGTTCAAACTTCGTATTTCAAGTTTGTATGTTCTAGCGCTGCAGTGTGCTGCCTTATTTATTTAACTATATACGAGTTGGCGACTCTAGGTTCAGCACCTGTTCACACTTAGTCTTGTTTGGATGTGCAGGTCAGGTTTTTGAAATGTATTCTCTAGCCTTCTGATCGTGCACTCCGCCTTCTAGCCACAGGTGTTTTAATTACAGCAGGTCCAATACCCCTCCATAGAGAGAGAGAATTTTAGTCTAGGAAGAGGTTTCACATGTACCCATTCAGATATAGACGTTTGTTCTCAGCGAGGTAAGGCAACCGTAGGACCTGGTATAAGAGAGATGCCGTAAAGTGGCTACCAGGTACACATAAAATTGGCCATTTTTATGCGCTAAACGCTCTCATTTTTCATATTTCTAGTGCAGTAATGCAGTTCAAATTTCGTATCTCAAGTTTGTATGTTCTAGCGCTGCAATGTGCTGCCTTATTTATTTAACTATATACGAGTTGGCGACTCTAGGTTCAGCAACTGTTCACACTTAGTCTATGTTTGGATGTGCAGGTCAGGTTTTTGAAATGTATTCTCTAGCCTTCTGATCGTGCACTCCGCCTTCTAGCCACAGGTGTTTTAATTACAGCAGGTCCAATACCCCTCCATAGAGAGAGAGAATTTTAGTCTAGGAAGAGGTTTCACATGTACCCATTCAGATGTAGACGTTTGTTCTCAGCGAGGTAAGGCAAGCGTAGGACCTGGTATAAGAGAGATGCCGTAAAGTGGCTACCAGGTACACATAAAATTGGCCATTTTTATGCGCTAAACGCTCTCATTTTTCATATTTCTAGTGCAGTAATGCAGTTCAAATTTCGTATTTCAAGTTTGTATGTTCTAGCGCTGCAGTGTGCTGCCTTATTTATTTAACTATATACGAGTTGGCGACTCTAGGTTCAGCACCTGTTCACACTTAGTCTATGTTTGGATGTGCAGGTCAGGTTTTTGAAATGTATTCTCTAGCCTTCTGATCGTGCACTCCGCCTTCTAGCCACAGGTGTTTTAATTACAGCAGGTCCAATACCCCTCCATAGAGAGAGAGAATTTTAGTCTAGGAAGAGGTTTCACATGTACCCATTCAGATGTAGACGTTTGTTCTCAGCGAGGTAAGGCAAGCGTAGGACCTGGTATAAGAGAGATGCCGTAAAGTGGCTACCAGGTACTCATAAAATTGGCCATTTTTATGCGCTAAATGCTCTCATTTTTCATATTTCTAGTGCAGTAATGCAGTTCAAATTTCGTATTTCAAGTTTGTATGTTCTAGCGCTGCAGTGTGCTGCCTTATTTATTTTGCAAAGAAACATGGACATATCTGAATGAGGCCTAACTTTTACAATAATATGCATTTACACCCTTGAGCAAGTCCCTCACTTTTCTTTATCACTTGCCACCATTGTAAAAAGTTATTGGCACCAGTATGCCTGTTCGCAGTGATGGAACAAGGAAAATGGCCATTAGTCCCCAGTGCTGAGGCCTAAAGTTTTGATTTGTGTATTGATCTTTGTTTTTAAAAGGGTTCTCCAAAAAATGTAATTATATAAATTATGCACTTTTATATATTAAACACATTTCTAAATACCTTTATTTAGCAGAAAGGTGTG